>NC_058520.1:442352492-444852492 GCF_904849725.1 Hordeum vulgare subsp. vulgare | reverse complement strand
GTTCTATTGAAAACTTAACATATTCATATATGTTCTATTTCATGTTCTATTGAAATGGCAGGAAAGATATGGCCGGAAAACTTAACATGTTCAAAGTAAGATACAACATGATGATACAACTTGCTGAAATTAAGATACAACGCGCTAATACAACTTGCTGAAATTAAAATACAACTTGCTGAAATTAAGATACAACATGCTGATACAACTTGCTGAAATTAAGATACAACTTGCTAAAATTAAGATTCAACAATTTTAGGATATAATAAAATAAATCTACTGAGTCCAACGTGGATATTTTCCTTTTCCATCACCAGCTTCTTCTGCTCCCATGGCCACACGAGCCCTATCTTTCTTTCTCTCCCTCTCAGCATCACGGGCCTCCTGCCGCTGTTTGTAAACCTCCTCTAGCTGAAGTTTCTCTTCTTGGTTTTTCCTGATCATCTCATCAAGAAAAGCCCTCTGCTCCACACAGTACTCTTCCCACTCTCCCTTCTCCTCTGCTTCAGCCTTCGCGCGACGCTCTTCCAAGTCCAAACTATCCCATGCACGACGACCTCTTTCACGAATCTTGGTCACCACCCAGTCCGGCTATTCCGTGTCGATCCAACGATAGTACATGCACAAAGGAGGAGGAGACTACAACAAAAAGTAGAACTATAAATATGAAGCTAACAATAATATCTACAACGTGTTCATTCTTGATGACTGAAAGTGTTGGGGATATTACCTGCCGGTAACCCGCCCTTGGTGAGCCGGGTCATCAAAGGGGCGACTCAACATTAGGAGTGCGACCCTTGGCCCGAGAGCCGGATGGCGGTTCAAGAAACTATGCAGGTGATAAACTACCACAGGAGGTCCCAATCTTGGAAGACACGATGACTTAGAGATAGGGAAAGCTACGATAGGTAGCCTGGCCAGGACTCTTGTAAACCCTAGGGTCTCGACCTGTATATAAAGACGGGCCCCGGAGAAAGGTCAGGCGAGTTAGAGATTATCGAGAGCTAGGCCAGGCGAGTTACGCCCTCCTTGTAATCGAAACATCATCAATCCACACAAAGCATGACGTAGGCTTTTACCTCCACACGAGGGGCCGAACCTGGGTAAATCCGAGTCTCGCTTTCGCTCACCCCCTTCAAGTCGCCACCAAGGTGCGATGGCTCCATCTTCAAGTCCTTTCATGAGGACATCTGTCCTGATAAAACCACAACAGTTGGCGCCCACCGTGGGGCTAGCGCACGGTGGAGTTGAGTTCTCGAAGGGAGCCCTACGAGGGTTAGAAAGTACGTGGTCGGTGTCATGACGAAGAGCCGCCGCGCAAGGTACTACATCGACAACTCGTTGTGGGGGCCAGAAGCCGATTCGGTCGAATTTGGTTACAGAGTCCCCTTGGGCAAGATCAACATCTTCATCGGCATGATTGGGACACCCGTGCCTGAGTCGGACACCTCCTCCAACATCGTCGAGTCAGCCAGATACGTCCTCCCCATCACACGACAGAACAGAAGTCGCCACGCCTTTGTCGGCTTTACGCAGGGAAACGACGTACAAGACAAACCGACGACCCAGGAGATTACCCTCGTCAATTCTGACGGTGAGTTGTCCATGGGCGAGACAGATTCAATCCATCCTCTTCCCGAAGGACAACTCGGAGGGCTGTCACTAGCAATGGACCCCGAGATCCGTGAGAGATCCCGCCGACAAATTGCCATCTACATGGCAGGGTCGGCACAGCCTCAGCAAAACCCGGCCGACAACAACGAAATCGGCGGGATGTCGAAAACCCCATCTCAAACCATGACGGAGTTGGCGGCGGAGGTCGCCAGCCTCATGGCGACCGATGTCACGTCCGAGAATCAGGAGTCTATCAACGCCGAGCTAGCGAAGCTGCGGGAGGCGATGGCCAAAGCACAACAGGACATGGAAGCAGAAGCCGCGAGGGTAGAGACGCAGTGGGCTGCGATCGCAGCGGAGACGGAGCGACTGAACACCGAAAGCTGGCGGCCCGAGAGACAGCAATATGCGTCCGACGCCGTACACCAAAGGAGACACCACGGACGCATCCCGACTGACTTACACCCGACTTGCCTTTTCTACACACCGCACACCCCTGGGGCGGGTCCTGATCGACCTTTACAAACTGTTCTGAGGGGAGGACCGGCGCAACCACCTAATCCGCCGCCACCTCAACTAATGGATGCCCATGCAACTCATTTCCAGACGCCACGAGGTCACTTCTCGAATCCCGTGGATAATGTGCTCGCGGCAACTCGCCACCTGGAGTCCCTCCCAATTTATGGAAACTCCCCGACCGAGATAGAAGCGAGAAACTCCATCGAGATGCTAAAGACGGCCGTGGTCCAGCACGCACAGTATTCCCATAGGCGAGCCACACAAGAAGTCGCCACGAGGACTCACTCGCGGTAACTAGCGGGCCGCGACGCCTTCCTCAAAACAACCCGCTTGGGATTCCCAACACAGGAACCCAAGACATCGTGGACGCAGTGCGAGCTGCTCGTCCGATCAAAACGACATCCGTGGTGGGTCAGGCTTACCCGGCTTACACCTCGACACGTCCCGCGTTCCTTGACACCGGAGGCAAACACATTGGAGTGTCGTGTCTTGCGCCGGCTCTGCGCAATGAGCGGATGCCAAAGGACTTCAAAGGACCCAGGAAGGTCCCTTATTACTCACCGGATCTCGAACCAGGATCATGGATCGAGAGTTACGAACTCGCGATGGACATGCTCGACGTAAATGAGGCGGTTTGCGCCAAGTATTTCACTATGGTGCTCGAAGGAACGGAGCGTGCGTGGTTAAAAAACCTACCGCCTAACTCCATCAACACCTGGGCAGAGCTAAAAGAGTGCTTCATCAAAAACTTCAGAGGGACTTGCAAACGCCCGATGACCATTGTCGACCTGCAGCACTGCGTTCAGCGCCCGGATGAGTCGGCCCACCATTGGACTCGGCGAGTCGCGGAAGTTATTCATTCATCAGAAGGCATCTCGGCTACTCAGGCAGTGCTGATCCTGGAGAAAAACTGCCATTACGAACCTCTTGTACTGAAGCTGGGGCGGCTTAAGCGAAAAGTACAGGACATGGGCGAGTTGATGGATACCCTCACTAGGTATGCTGAGTCGGACGACACCAAGGATCCTGGAGAGGACGACGACAAGGTTAGTACTGCCAGGAAAGGCGAGTTACCAATTTGCCATTCTCAGTTTCAAGACCGGGGCAACCACAACCATGGTGGGCACGACAAAAGGAGACAACATGAAGGTCCTACAGATTTTGTCGCTAATACCAATACCGACAACGGAAACCCACGCCAGAAGAAGCGGGGCTTCAGTGGGAAGAAACTGCGCAACTATCACGAGATGCTCAAAGGCCCTTGTCCGCAACATGCCACGGCAGAGGGATCGACAACTCACTCTTGGGAGGATTGCTACGTGATGCAAGAATTCCGGGCCGAGGCACTCAGAAGAGGTCAGGGTGGTGATCAGGCCCAGCGACAGGAGCAACCCAGCATGCCCGGGACACGCCAGATCCCGTTCGGGGGTTTTCCTAACCCGGGACCACAGGGCGGGTCACAGCCCAACGCTGGGCAATACCAAGTCCACTACCAGCAGTACAACCTGCCAGGAGTGTTTCAGCAACCACCCCCGCAAGGGGATCCCCAGCGACAGGAAGATCGTGGCGGCTTTCAGAATAACCCTAAGCAACTGAACAGCGAACAATATCACGTGTTCACCACCAGCACCTGCAAGCGGGATCATAAGGTGAAACATAGGACCTTCAGCGTGGTCGAACCGACGCTCCCCCGATACCTTCAGTGGTCTGAGCAGCCCATAACCTCGAGCAGGGAGGACCACCCACCTCGAGTAGATAACCCTGGCGACTTGGCTTTGGTCGTGGCTCTCCAAGTCGGGGGGTACACCCTTTCCCAGGTCCTCATGGATGGAGGCAGTAGCATTAACATCTTATACTTTGATACCTTCCGACGGATGAACCTCTTGGAGAAAGACTTGATGCTATCATCCACGGTCTTCCATGACATCGTCCCCGGTAAGTCGGCATATCCAATTGGGCGGATTAAACTTAACGTGGCCTTTGGCACAGAGTCCAATTACAGGAGCGAGTCTCTCATGTTCGAGGTGGTCAAAATCAAGAGCCCATACCATGCGTTGTTTGGAAGGCCGGCATACGCCCGATTCATGGCCCGCCCATGTTATATTTATCTCAAACTCAAGATGCTCGGCCCTAAGGGACCTATTACCATCAGCGGAGACATGAAGATAGCTCAAGAATGTGAAGAACGAGACGGAGCTTATGCCGAGTCAGCTTGCGCGGCCGAAGAGCTCAAGTTTCACCAAGCTAATGTTGACCCGGCACACATGACGCCGCTCAAGAGGCCAACCATCGACTCTGAGCCGCCCCTCAAGTTTAAGGCGACGGACGACACCAAGGTCATAGACTTCACGCCTGGCGACTCCACCAAGCAGTTCACTATTGGGGCGGGTCTGGATCCCAAATAAGAAAGCGCGCTCATCGAATTCATCCGTGAGAATCGGGACATCTTTGCATGGAAACCTTCTGATATGCCAGGTGTACCGAGAGAATACACTGAGCACCATCTTAATACTGACCCCAAAGTTAAGCCGGTCTGGCAGTACCTTCGCAGGTTTAATGAAGAGCGTCGTAAGGCGATCGGAGAGGAAGTCGCCCGGCTTTTGGCCGCCGGGTTTATCATCGAGGTTTTCCATCCTGAATGGCTGGCTAACCCGGTCCTGGTGCTAAAAAAGAACAGCACTTTCCGCATGTGCATCGACTACACTGACCTCAACAGAGCCTGTCCGAAGGATCCTTTCGCCCTTCCCCGCATTGATCAAATTATTGACTCGACGGTGGATTGTGAGCGTTTGTGTTTCTTGGATGCTTATTCGGGTTACCACCAGATCAAGATGGCGGTGACGGATCAGGAGAAGACATCCTTCATAACCCCCTTTGGAGCTTTCTGTTACGTGTCTATGCCGTTCGGGCTCAAGTGTGCGGGGGCGACTTATCAACGCTACATCCAAAATTGTTTGCACAACCAGATCGGTCGTAATGTCCATGCTTACGTGGATGACATCGTGGTCAGATCTCGGCGGAAGGAGTCGCTCTTGGAGGATCTCAAGGAAACCTTTGACAACCTGTGCGTCTACCGGATGAGGCTTAATCCCACCATGTGTGTGTCTGGTGTCCCTGCGGGGAAGTTATTGCGCTTTTTGTTGTCGGAACGTGGCATTGAAGCTAACCCAGACAAAATTGAAGCAATTACTTCGCTGGGGAAACCGGCCAACGTTAACCAAGTCCAGCGCATGGCGGGTCGAATCGCAGCTCTGAGCCACTTTATAAGCCACCTCGGGGAAAAGGCCATCCCTCTCTATCAGCTGCTTAAGAAAACTGATCGTTTCGTATGGATGGACGAAGCCAACAAAGATTTTGAAACCTTGAAGCGGCAATTAGTTAACCCGCCAGTGTTGGCGGCTTCGACGGACAAGGAACCTATGCTCATGTACATCGCGGCCAATTCCAAGGCAGTTAGCGTGGCAGTGGTTGTCGAGCGGAAGGAAGAAGGAAAGGGGTATCCGGTTCAACAACCGGTGTATTTTGTCAACGAGGTCCTAACCCTCTCCAAGCAACGTTACCCGCATTGGAAGAAGCTGATTTTTGGGGGTGTTTATGGCAAGTCAGAAGCTGAAGCACTACTTCCAGGAATATCCAATCACGGTCGTCAGTTCTGCCCCGCTTGGTGACATCATACAGAATCGAGAGGTAACTGGACGGATTGCTAAGTGGCCATTGAGTTGGGGCCCCATCATGTGCAGTATACGCCCCGGACAGCCATCAAGTCTCAAGCACTCGTGGACTTCATCAATGATGGGACCGAGTTGCAAATCCCACAGGATAGGCCTGATCATACCTATTGGACCATCTATTTCGATGGATCCAGGCAATTGGAAGGCTCGTGGGCTGGCATGGTGATAACTTCGCCCCAAGGTGATAAGTTTTGCTATGTCCTTCGGCTCATGTTCCCATGTACCAATAATGCAGCAGAATATGAAGCCCTGCTCCATGGGTTGCGACTCGCCAAAGAGATGAACCTCACGCGAGTCAGATGTCTCGGAGACTCAGATTTGGTGGCACAACAGGTTTCTGGCACCTCGGATTCAAGAGACCCCTTGATGGCGGCTTACAGACGAGCTGTGTCAGATGTGGCGGGTCATTTCCATGGTTATCAAGTGGATCACATCGACCGGTGACTTAATGAAGCAGCGGATGCTCTTTCCCGTCTCGGTTCACAACGTAAGCCGGTTCCTCCTAATGTCTTTTTGGATGTATTACATAACCCCTCGGTGAGACTGCCTTCAGAGGAAGAATTGGCGGTGCCGCACCCCGAGTCTCAACTCGTGGCGGCTCTTCATGCTACTCCGGATTGGGCAGCTCCTTATGTGGCATATCTCACCAGAGGCGAGTTACCTGCCGATGAGTTGTTGGCCTGCCAAATCGTCCGTCGGTGTAAATCCATGGTCATACACAATGGCGAGTTTCACAAATGAAGCACCTCACGGGTATTTCAAAGGTGCGTATCTCCTGAAGAAGGATGTATGATCCTTAATGAGATTCACGCAGGCGACTGTGGTCATCATGCTGGGTCACGATCCTTGGTTTCTAAATCCTTCATACATGGTTTCTATTGGCTGACGGCTCATGCATACGCAGAGGAGATTGTTCGCCGATGTGATGGCTGCCAACACGTGCCGGCTCAGGAATTGCGGATGATACCAATCACTTGACCGTTTGCAGTATGGGGGCTTGACATGGTTGGCCCTTTTAAAATGTCATCCAATAAAAAGACTCACCTATTGGTGGCGGTTGACAAGTTTACCAAGTGGGTTGAGGCAGAGCCTGTTAGCAGCTGTGATGCAGACACGACTGTCAAATTCTTGAAAAAATGATTTTCCGATTTGGATACCCTCATAGTATCATTACTGACAATGGTACTAATCTATCCAAAGGTGCAATGCAAGAGTTTTGTTCACGAGAGCATATCCGGCTTGACGTCTCCGCGGTTGGACATCCCGAGTCTAATGGGCAGGCGAAAAGGGCGAATCAGGAAATATTGTGGGGAATTAAGCCTCGACTCATGGTACCTTTGGAACGTACTCCAAGGTGTTGGGGTGGAAGAATTGCCCTCAGTATAATGGAGCATCAGGACAACTCCAAATCGCTTCACGGGTTTTACTCCTTTCTTTCTGGTCTACGGGGCAGAAGCGGTGTTATCAAGTGACATCAGACACGATTCACCACGAGTCGCCGCCTATGTGGAACAGGACAACGAGCTGGCACGACAAGACTCGTTAGATGCTTTGGAGGAGGAACGTGACTTGGCCGCGTGACGATCGGCGATCTACCAACAAGACTTGCACCGCTACCACAGCCGCCGGGTCAAGAGCCGGACATTTCAAGAGGGTGACTTGGTGCTCCGTTTGATTCAAGATCACACTGGCATGCACAAATTATCGCCTCCATGGGAAAGACCATTTGTCATCAGCAAGAATCTTCGAAACAGCTCATACTACTTGGTGGATCTTCGCCCAGATCGGCCAACTGCAGAGGTTGAGACAACTTGCCCCTGGAACATAGCCCACCTGCGGCCTTACTACACTTAGAGCCATGGGCTCCTTTTTTTCGAATTTCACAAAATTGTAATTCATCATTTATGAAAGCAATAAAGCCGGCACCCACGAACTTCGGGGTCCTTTGCCGTTTCAGCTTTTGAAAGCATGAGTCTTTATTGTTCTATAAGTTGTCCAAACATGGACGCTATCAAAGCCAAAGAGCGTAAGTCATCATGCTACACTTATTACAAAACTGGGCCTCGATAAATCCAAAGAGGACGAGTCGCCGAGCACGGTTCAAACATAGGCACCTTATTTGATTTTGAGAATTAAGCTGGCTTACTTGGGGGCTACCAGTTCCCAAGTCGTTTTGCAGTAAGAGCGTACACGCTTCTGCGATCCTATGCCCGACTTTTCCTAAATCATAGGTCACTTGGGGGCTTCCACTCACTCAGTTCAGCCTAAATACCCTCTTGGCTAGCGAAAAATTACCGCATTACAAATGGTTATACTGGACTATGTGTTGGACAAGTCGCCACATGGACCTATGTACTCTGGGCGAGTCAATCCGTCAGTTGGACCCTGAACTCGCCTTGGTCAAAACATAAATGGTACCGGCCGAAGCCACACATGGAGAATAGAGAAACCATTGGTTCATTGAACCTGCTTCACCAAAGGTTGACTCGCACCTGATTAGCCGGTCTAAAAAAAATAAGGATGTTGCAAAAGCCTTCGAAGGGGAACACTAGAGTTTTGCAAACTCGTCTTGTCCTGTCGCAGCTCATTGAGCCGACGAATTTTATTTCTTGCTGACAGGACCACAAGGTTTCATAATATCTTCGAGTCGGTTTTTATTTATAACTCACCACGACTCGTTGGGCCAGTTTTAAACTACTCTTTGCCATAACCCAGGGGGCTGGTCTATTCTTTGCTATAGCTCACTGAGTCGGCTTACGTTTTCCTGACACACAAGAGGAAGGCTTTTATGTCAAATTGTGACACTCCCTTGATTATCAACATTAAAGGTGATTCATGCATATATTGAAGGAATAAGTGGTTTAGGAAGGCCAATTAAAAGGCACTAGTGACCAATTGTTTCCCCACAAAATCTAACAAGCTATTACATGGCTCTCATGGCCAAGTCGGGTGTCATCCCCCAATGAAGAAAGGATCAGATTGTCTTTTTAAGTCAAAGATTACATCTTGAGAAGTCTCAAGCCGCCTTCGGGTCACCTTGCCTTGAGCTCTCTCCAACTTCAGTTTGTAAGTCGCCCAGTTTCCATTTACACTTGGATAAGGCGACGAACTCATCTTCATCATCAAGGAAGAAGGATAGATCCATGTCAAGGTCAAAAGGATTCTTGGGCCGATGAGGAGCCAAGCTAGTAATTTCGTATGAGGGAGGACTCACCTTCTTGTTCTTCTCATCATATGCGGCTTGGTATTTATTCAAATCCAAGCCGGCTGCTAGCTGATTCGCCGAGAAGCGGGATTCCTTGATCACTCGGTGGTAATCATCCTCGGTGGATTCTGACCCGTCGTCCTTCAGTTCAGGATAGCCCTCGGCCACTTCTTCTGGTTTCAGCTCCGGAGCATAGGCTAAACACCGGCTTAGGGTGTTCAGGACTCCCTTCCGGGCGGCTGATCTTTTCAGTTCCTCTATTTGAGGAGGCAATGTGGACAGATAGCTGAGCATGTTCTTGATGGATTTCACTGGCTCTTTGCTGCCCATCACTGCTTTAATTGTCGGCACGCCCCCTGTGTATAACTGCTCGGTGAAGGTGTACATAGCCTTTAGCTTTAGCATACAGTCATCTGGGAGATTGGCGGCTTGTGAACCTACAAAGGACACATCAGTGCTTGATAGCTTTGGAAGATTAGACTTATTTACTCAAAAATCAGGGGTTAATGCTTACCAAACATGGCTACCGCCATGTTGGAGATGTGCTTTTTCAAGCCGAAAAGCTCTTGTTGGGCGGCTTCTAGTTTTCCTTCGGCTTGCTCAGCGCGCTTCAGGATGGCGGCTTGGTCAGCTTTGGCTTTCTTCTCCAGTTTTTGATGATCAGCTTTCATTCTAACTAGTTCAGCCAGAACCAAGTGATATTTCCTTTCTCACTCACATCGGGCATTTTGTTGTTCAGCTAGATTTTTCCTTAAGTCGGCTAAAGCTGACCCAGTCTGGGTCACAGATTCCTGCAAAACAAAGTTTGGGGAGACAAGTTTCAAAATTATTGCAAGCAATATTTCTGACACTTGGGGGCTAATGTATGGTTTTATTCAAAGTCATACAAAATTCAAGACCCGACTCATCTTTCAAAAGATGACCCGACCCTTGGGGGCTATAGGTTGAAGATTTTAAACTAAATTCAAGACCCGACTCATCTTTCAAAACATGACCCGTCCCTTGGGGGCTACAGGTTGAAGATTTTTCACTAAATTCAAAGACCCGACTCATCTTTCAAAAGATGACCCGGTCCTTGGGGGCTACAGGTTGAAGATTTTTAACTAAATTAAAGACCCGACTCATCTTTCAAAAGATGACCCGGCCCTTCGGGGCTACAGGTTGAAGATTTTAACTATACACAAGACCCGACTCATCTTTCAAAAGATGACCCGGCCCTTGGGGGCTACAGGTTGAAGATTTTTATACACAAGACCCGACACATCTTTCACAAGATGACCCGGCCCTTGGAAGGCTAATGGGTGGAAGAGCATACTTAAATAGACATACCTCATGCTTAACTTTCATCAGGTGAATCAAGCTTTTGTTCATTTCATAACTCGTCTCTAGGCGACTTGCGAAGCCAGAGCAGAGTTGGTCAAATTCCAGCCTCTCATACTGGGGGAGCTTGAACTTACTCACGTCCTGATCGGTGGAAGGATGAGTTTCCTTTGAAGTGTGCTTGGATAGCACCGCCACCGAAGGTGCGGAGTAGCCAGTGCCGGTGATTATGACGACATTCCGATCTTCAGTCGCCTTGAGGGGACTCGGCGAGTTAACCTTGTCAGCAGTTTCCTTCAAAATGACGGGCGAGTCATCCCGGACATTGGGGATATCATCCACATGAATGTCATGAGTTGTTGCTTGGTCCTCATCAAGCTCTGGGACAGAGGCGCTCGTGCCTAAGGCCTTAGTCGTCTTAGGAGCAGAAGGTAAGTCGCCAATTTTTCTTTTCTTCGCGTGTGCTCTGAGATAAGGGCACCAAGATTAAGGCACATATTGTTATTTAGAAGAAAGATAGTTAACAAAGAGACTCACCCTTGCACACGAATCATTGGCGGGAGAGATGACATTGCTGAGTCGCCAGATGAAGGGGGGGAAGTCTGACAAAATAAAGGTTTGAAGGCTAAGGAAGTTGTGAATCGTATTTTCCATAAGAAAGAGTATGATTAAATAAAAGTGTACCTCGCTTGTGCGCTTCCGACCGGTTGTCTTCTCAGGCAGCCCGGAAATTAAGTCGCCAGAGTGACTCCGGGTTTTGCGCTTGGGAGTGTATCTTGCCTTCTTCAAAAGGAAATCAGGGTCCATATAAGCATATGGATGAGACATGGGGACTTTCCCACTGATCCGTCTAGCTGGTCTAGGAGAATGGGAAGGTGAGTCGGAAGAAATAGAAATTACCTCAACCGCATCATCTTGGCTCTCGTTGTCTTCGCCCTACACATAAAGACGCATGGTATAAGCACGAGTCGGAATATAAGGGTGATAAGTAAAGGGGAGGTTTACCTCTGGTTGCTCTTCGACAACTCGTGACTCGCCAACAACAGATGAATCCTTGGCGGCGGATTTGCCTTTGCCTGCTTTCTTCTTCTTCTTTGGTGGTGGTTTGGTGTTCTTCTGGGCTGTCACTTTTGGACCCCTTCGCCAAAAGGGATCGTCTTTCTGATGAACAGAAGTAAATTTCAAATCCAGAAGCATTTGGCAAGTATATTTATAAGGAAAAGGAAGGCAGTTTAGGCTCTTACCGGCGAAGCCGGATTGGAACGATAGAAGGCCTTGAGCCCGATTTTGGTGCATTCTTCCAAAGGCTCACCGGTTAGTTTCTTGATTATTCCAACAATATTGCTCTCTGCGAGTTTTTTTATGGTGGAAGCACTACAGATGGTTCACCTGGCCATCATATTCACACATTAACCCGTCTCGGCGACTCAAGGGAAGAATGTTCCATTCCTCCCAGCAGCGGAACAAATCAATCCCAATAAGCCCGTTATTGGTTAAAGACCGTAACTTGGAGAATATGGGGATAAATTCAGATTCTTCTTCTTCTGTGAGCTTCTCGGACAGTTTGAAGTCCATAGGCAGGCGATCCTCTCTGAAACCCAGAAGTGGGTTCTCGCGAGGTGGAGAGGTGTCGCGGCAATAAAACCATGACTCGGCCCAGCCTTTGGAATGGCCGGGCAGAAGGACTTATGGAAACCCGCGCTCATGGTGTCTCTGGATGTTGACTCCTCCAAGTTCATGATTGGGTCCGTTGGTAAATTCAGTTTGGCGATTCAAATGAAAGAAGTTCCAAAACAAAGGAACTGTGGGCTCTCTTTGCAGATATACTTCACAAAACACTTGGAACTGGCAAAGATTGCTGATGGAGTTGGGTCCCAGGTCTTGAGGATGGACGTTAAGGAAATGCAAGACGTCTCGGACTTTTTTTGACCCGGGCGGCTTAAAGCCTTGTTCAAGGTAGTCGGCGAAAATGACTACTTCTCTATCGGCTGGGTTGGGGATCAACTCGCCCGGGGCGGTTCTCCAACCAATGATTTCCTTACTGTCGAGATGACCTGACTTAACAAATTTCTCGAGAGTAGCATCATCGATTTTGGTGGGTAACCAATTGCACTTCGAAATGACAACAAGGCGGTTCAGTAAGGACCATGAAGTATGGCAACTCGCCAATTCGGGTCTACAATGTGTTTGAGAAGGGTTTGGTGACTCGCCAGTAGGTGACGAAACATGAATGAACACGCATTCTAACTCGCTAATTGGACGATTCATGGGAACAACTTTAAAGTATTACGACTCGCCCTTCAACTGGAAAAGAGGGGGCATAGCTACGGCGGTAAATCTAAGTCGCTGTGGAGCAAGAAGCTGAACGGCGACGTTCAAGGTTTTCTTTCCTTAGGGATATCCCCGGAACATGGACAAACGTGTTTCTAAAAACAAGAAGTGAATTGCAGATCTACGAGTGGACCAAATTAAAGGAATAATGCTTGATAAAATGATGAAGGCTATGAACGTAATGGAGCGACGGTACTGTTGCCTGGATCTACGACGCAAGAACTTGAGATGACAGAGTGATGCGATAAGGTGGCCGCGGTTTGCTACTGCAAATTCTATCGATATGAAGCAGGTTCGAAGCAGAAAAGGGCATTTGTTGTGATTCAAAGCTAGCTTTCGGGGGCAACGGCAATGGCGTTTCTCGGACTAACCCTAATGGGGAATGTGTTTACCTGAGGAAGCAGACGGCGTCGGAGACGGATGCAGAGGACTTCGCACCTCTTGTTGACTTGAAGACGCCCGAGAACCCGCGGTGGCGATGGAGCTTCGGGTACTCGTGCGAGGAAGCCAGAGTGCTGACACGAGGAAGACGAAGTGCGCAAGGAAGACGAAGGTCAAGAGGAGGTCGAGGTGGGGGTAGGTGATGATGCCCCCCATTCCCCTGCTGTTATTTAAAGGGCCAGAACAGGAAACGAGGCGGCCAGAGCGGAGATCGAGGCGACAAGCCAGAATCTGCAATGATGGCGCCTAGGTTTTCGGGATAAGTAAATGCGGAGCAAAAGATCCGTTGGATGGTTATGACATTAAAAACCCCGATATTAAGGGGATAAGGCGATGTCATCAAATATTACCCGGCGGGTCAAATAAATTCACAACGAATGGCGACTTATCGTTCGTCGAAAGGCAAGGATGGTATGAGTCGCCCCAAGTGGGTGAAGGTTTATTGACGTGAATGAATTCAAGACAATCTGGGCCTAATGTTGGGGATATTACCTGCGGGTAACCCGCCCTTGGTGGGCCGGGTCATCAAAGGGGTGACTCAACATTAGGAGTGCGGCCCTTGGCTCAAGAGCCAGATGGCGGTTCAAGAAACTATGCAGGTGATAAACTACCAAAGGAGTTCCCAATCTTGGAAGACACGGCGACTTAGAGATAGGGAAAGCTATGATAGGTAGCATGGCCAAGACTCTTTTAAACCCTAGGGTCTCTACCTTTATATAAAGGCGGGTCCCGGAGAAAGGTCAGGCGAGTTGGAGATTATCGAGAGCTAGATCAGGCGAGTTACGCCCTCCTTGTAATCGAAACCATCATCAATCCACACAAAGCAGGACGTAGGCTTTTACCTCCACACGAGGGGCCGAACCTGGGTAAATCTGAGTCTCGCTTTCACTCACCCCCTTCGAGTCGCCACCGAAGTGCGATGGCTCCATCTTTAAGTCCTTTTACGAGGACATCTGCCGTGATAAAACCACGACAGAAAGCATACCGGAGGACTATTGTACGGTGAAGGAGCAACGGGTCGATCTTCCTCATAATTGGCGCACATAAAAAACTTCATGCCCAACCAAACTGAAAAATACGTCACCTCCTTCACCTTGCAGAGATCACCGCACCAACAACGAACTGCTTCCACCCCCCGAGGCAAACTCGCACTCTTCATTTTCTTAGGCCTAATGTTTGGATCCAAGCAAGGCAAACTCATAATGACTAAAGCAGTAGTGTTTTCAAGTTTGGCTGGATGATGGAGGAAGGCAGTCCAATGCCTCCTTTTATAGACTCAGATAACAAGGGCAATGGCGGGAAAACGAGAAGGGAAATGAGGCGGGAAAAATGAGGCGGGAAAGGAGGCGGTGAAAATTTGGCGGGAAAGTTGGGGGATAAATTGATGGGAAAGAAAGTGGTGGCACAGAATGTTGGGAAAGACTGGCGGGAAAGAAAGTGGCGGCGAAGTATGGGGGAAAGAAAATGGCGAGACAGTACGATCACTATGGCAGATTGCTGAAAACAACAACTAGCTCATTTTCACGCTCTTTGAAGGTTATGAGCACCAAATTGTTGACTTCAATAGACGATGCCAGAAGAAAATTACCGAAACCTTCCTTCTTCAACACCATTCTACCACCCAAGCCAATAAAGTAGGAACAAAGAATGCTCACAGATATATCATCACCATGAGAATCCAAAGTAATTTCAAGAGTTAAAGAACCAGTCCCAGGAATTGACACAAATTCCTTCAAACTTCTCACAACCATGCTAGGAATAACCTAACAAAAACATCAAGTTATATGATATTCAACTTAAAAATTTAAAACAGTATGCTACAATAAATAACAAACAAATAAAAAGTACCCGAAACCAAAGCTGACCATATGTTGAGAAATAACATTCGTGGAATCCATCCTATGAACAAAAGGAGTACACAATATGTAGTTGTGATCAAAGAGTTGTCGTGACATGACATACATTTGATGATAATCCAGAGTGACACCACGACTATAAAATCAACTCGCAACAAGTTCCCTTGGAGTTTCACTCACATCCTCAAGAGCTACAAAAAATGATTTCACAAACTGAGCAGAACAGCAAAACGTATAAGATGAAACAAAACTGAAAACGAGTTGAACAAATAACTCACCAACACAGGGTAAAGGGAACAACATAACACCATCCCGATGAAAATCGACATGAATCATAGTTCCATAGTGATCAAGCCTAACAGTCATCATGTCACGATGACGGAGACCATAATCATTCACAAGTTCCTCCCACGAAGAACCATGGAATTTACTGCTCATCCGACCATGTCTAAACAGAACATGGTATAGATTACCCTCACTGTTGTGAAGAGAAAGATCAATATCTGTGTCACCCCTGCGAATAGCTAAAGCTCTGAACTCCTCAATGTACCGAGCAAGATGTGATCTAACACTGCACGAAACATACTACAACAAGCTCCAACTAAAAGAATAAAATAATTTCATTTCAGTAAGAAGTCTCCGAGATAGGGGGACTTCTTACTTAAATTAGTCTCCGTGTTCTTCGAATGGATCTCTTAATTGTTGAGAGGGTTTCCCAAACGCGGTATATAAGGCATACCGAGTAAAGCTTTCAAGTAAACCAGATGGAAGCAAACATCGTAATCATATAAACAAAGGCATTCGCATATATTCCAACCAAAACAACATCAACCATAAGGCACAGTCAGATAAACAAGATATATAATCTTACAACACGCCTTGAACATCGATGATCCAGCACAACAGTGAATACAGACGCACCAAAATCAAAGGAAGAACAAGGGCCACCCGGAGCTCGACAAAATGGGCAAGCCATTTACCTGCAAACTAACGGTGATCAATAAGAACTGATTCGACAACCGAGTTGAAAGTTGAGATTTGATTGAGTTGGAAGCAAAAAAAATACCGTACGCCTCTGGAGAGAACCCTGATCTATTGTTTACGTGGGTTCGATACAAAAATGGGTGGACGAGCGAAGAGACCGATGCGGGGGTGGAAGCACCATAGAGCAACGGGAGTGCGAGGTGGAGCTGGGGAGCCTGGTTGATGGGGAGGGCGAAAAGAGGGGTCAGAGGAGAAAGGAGGGGGGCACTTATCCACGGGCTCTTCGGCCTCCTGGTGGCCGACCGGAGCTCTTCGGCCTCCACCTGACTGGCGGCAGGCTCTTCGGCCTCCTAGAGGCTGACTTGCCCTCTTCGGCCTCCTAGAGGCTGACTTGCCCTCTTCGGCCTCCGGCTGGCCGATAGGCACCACTTCGGCCTCCACCTGACTGACGGGGTGCTACTTTTGCTTTTTATTTTTTTCGACAGGTGCTTTTTTAATTTGTTAGAAAAGAGGTAGTAGTTTTGATTTTTTTTCCAAAATCTACCTCACCTTGAGTTGGAGGCCGACAGCTAGGTCACAACAATAAGCTATGAGTACTCCTATAGACCTACACAGCTACGAAATTGGCAGCAATGTTTTGCAAATGTCAATGCCTTGCATGCGCACGAATAAACAACTAACAACTAGACGAATTTAGTGTTTCGATTCTTTTGGTATCTTTACTCGGATCTCACCCCGGTTTGAATTTTTTTCGAAATCCGACCCTATTTTGTTAGGCCAACTCCAACGCGCCATCCCATCCGGACATCCGATTGAGCCGGATTCTGTCCGTTTGGGACGATAATAGGACTGCCCATGCCCGGATCGGTCCATGGTCGGGTCGATGTGCCCAACGCGCGGCCTCACCCCAAATCGTCTCGAGCGGACAGAACATTTTATAAAAATTGGAAAAATAAAAACAATACCAGAAAAATGCAAATAAAATTCAAAAATTAATAATTATACATCAATATTCAACGCCCCCACGGTCCATAGTCTTTAATTAACATAACTTAAAAAAGATAAAATGCACCGCCGTTGTCGTGCCCATTGCCGTCTTCACACGCCGCCATTGTCGTCATCATCGCTAGTGAGGTCGACGTACGACGACATCGTCCAGAGGTGGGCCGGCGGCCCCTGGAAGGTTGGCGGCACTGGAGGCGCTGCTACAGCAACAGACAACAGTGCTAGGAATTGACACGTTGACGGAGACTGGGCTTGCGTTGGTTTTTCCCTTGAAGAGGAAAGGGTGATGCAGCACAGGAGTAGTAAGTATTTCCCTTAGTTTGAGAACCAAGGTATCAATCCAGTAGGAGAATTGCGTCAAGTCCAGAGGACCTGTGCAAACTCAAAAGAGCTTGCACCCAACGCTATGAAGGGGTTGTCAATCCCTTCAAGATTGATTGCAACGTGAGATCTGAAGGCGGAAAGTGCAACGAAGTAAAAGTGTAAGGCTGAAAATATGATGTGAAGTAGACCCCGGGGCCATAGTGTTCACTAGAGGCTTCTCTCAAAATAGCAAATATTACGGTGGGTGAACAAATTACTGTCGAGCAATTGATAGAATCGAGCAAAGTCATGACGATATCTAAGGCAATGATCATACATATAGGCATCACGTCCGAGACAAGTAGACCAATACTTTCTGCATCTACTACTATTACTCCACACATCGACCGCTATCCAGCATGCATCTAGTGTATTGAGTTCATGACAAACAGCGTAACGCCTTAAGCAAGATGACATGATGTAGAGGGATAAACTCAAACCAATGATGAAAACCCCATATTTTTACCCTTGATGGCAACAACACAATGCGTGCCTCGCTACCCCTTCTGTCACTGGGTGAGGTCACCGCACGGTATGAACCCAAAAACAAGCACTTCTCCCATTGCAAGAATCATAGATCAAGCTGGCCAAACAAAACCCACAACTCGAAGAGAATTACAAGGATATGAAATCATGCATAAGAGAGATCAGAAGAAACTCAAATAAGATTCATAGATAATCTAATCATAAATCCACAATTCATCGGATCTCGACAAACACACCGCAAAAGAAGATTACACTGGATAGATCTCCATGAAGATCATGGAGAACTTTGTATTGAAGATCCAAGAGAGTGAAGAAGCCATCTAGCTACTAGCTATGGACCCAAAGATCTATGGTAAACTACTCACGCATCATCGGAGAGGTCATGGTGTTGATGAAGAAGCCCTCCGTATCCGAACCCCCCCTCCGGCAGGGCACCAGAACGTGCCCCAGATGGGATCTTGCGGACACAGAAGCTTGCGGTGGCGGAAAAGTGTTTTCGAGGCTCTCATGATTTTTCTGGGATTTTAGGGAATATATAGGCAAAAGACCTAGGGCAGAGGAGGTCCAGGGAGCCCACAAGCCTGGGAGGCGCGGGCCCCCTGGCCGCGGCTAGGGGGCTTGTGGGGTCCCTGTTGACCCTATGCCTTGGTTCTCAAGTCTCCTGATCGTCTTCTGTTTCGGAAAAAATCTTTTTGGAAGTTTTGTTCCGTTTGGACTTCGTTTAAAATCCTTCTTTGAAAGGGGTCAAAAAACACGGAAAAAATAGGAACTGACACTTGGCACTGAGTTAATAAGTTAGTCCCAAAAAGATATAAAAGGCATACAAAACATCCAAACTTTGACAAGATAATAGCATGAAACCATAAAAAATTATAGATACGTTGGAGACGTATCAGCCGCCTGCACCACCTCCCCGCACGGCGATGGCTCGCGCTCTGATGACCGCGACGGCGTAGGGCACGAAGGCTCTCCCCCACTCCCTAGGCCATCTCCGTAGCCGTGCACGACCATGTCCAGCGCTGGCCACCAGCTCCAGGGGGAATGCGGCCACTGGCTTCTCCTCGTGCACCTCCTCCTTCACCTCTGGAATGGCCACGTCACCGACCGTGAGGAGGGCCATCATCTCCTCCAGCGCCACCCACTTGCGCTCATCGTGCGTGTTCATGGAATCTTCCTTGACACGCCCATGAGCCGGGCCTCCTACTCTTCGGTTATGCGAGGAGGTGGTGGTGGCGGTGGAGAGGGCGACAGAGACGGGGTCGGCGTCAGGCCGCGAACCTACTTAAAGTGCGTTATATCGACTAGAGGGGGGGGGGGTGAATAGGCGATTTTGAGAATTTCATCGCTGAGGAAATCCCTTGTGAGGAAATTCCTCAATGATGAATTAAGTGCAGCGCAAATAGAGCAGGATCAGAAGTGCAAAGACTACCACAACATATTACTTAGTGAAGATTATGAGAGTCGGTTTGCACAGTACACACGTACAAAGAACGCAGATGAAGATTAACTCGAGCGATGAATTTGAGGTTGAGGAAATTCATAGAAAGTCTTCAGACAAATTCTTCAAACAACACAGATGAAAGTCTTCAACATAGAATTTTGAGGAAATGAAAGAGTTGAAGAAATAGAATCCGTATCACGATGAAGACAATTGTTGATGACCCAGCTCTAACAGCTGTGACATTTGTACGTCTGGTTTGGAGCGGCTTGGTATTGAAATCAAAGGACACACAGTCTCGGGACACACAGTCCCTACCGTATTCTACTTGAGCTAAGGACACACAATCCTCTCCCAACACTCGTGGCAAGTCTTCAGGGCAGACATCCAAACCCTTACAACTCGGTCACCCGACGATGCACAATTGACTGTTGGATGCTCTAGACCATGATGCCTAACCATATGGAGGATGCACAGTCCTCAAAGGTAAAAGGTTTCAGTTCTACACATGAATAAATTCTTGAGTGATGCTCAATCACTTGGTTTTTGGTTTGGTGTTTGGTGTTTGGGGTATTTCCTCACTTGATGATTTTCTCTCGAAGACTCTTAGGAATTTGGGTTACTCTAAATGACAAGTGTCAGTTTCTCTTGGAGCAGCCCACCAGCTAGTGGTTGTGGGGTGCGACTATTTATAGCCTCGGAGCATTCGGACATGATTTGACATAAATTCCCTTAAATAATGTGATAGTTGGGTGGATAAGATCGGTGAGGTGACGCGTGTCGCGGCAACGGTCGGAACTTTCAACTGTGAAAGTCCTCATGTCTCTCATATTCCTCACTCTGAGGCTTTAGTAGGTTTAGGCTTGGGTTGAGCATCATGAGGAAATTCATTCCGTGGTATTACTTCGACCCCTTTAACAGTACGATCTTCCTATAACTCAAGAGTAAAGAAAATGAAACAGAAAGAGTAAATATTCACACTTCAAAGTCTTCACATAAATTTTCTTCAAGACACACCGAATTCCTCATCTTCAATATCTTTATGAGGAATATCAATTTCATCATAATTTCTTCGCGATCAAAGTCTTCAAGGTAAGACCAAAGTCTTCAGTCGAGGACATACATTTTTAGGGGTCGATATTCACCATATAACTCAAACTCCTCATCGACTTATAGAGTCTGTGCACACTTACAAACATGTTAGTCTCTTAACCTATAAGTCTTCAAACCACCAAAATCACTAAGGGCACTAGATGCACTTACAGTCTCCCCCTTTTTGGTGGTTGATGACAATTAGGTTTAGTTTTCAACGGGGATAATAATATGATATGTAAGTATTGAGTTTGAGGAATTTGAAATCAAGATACCGAGAGACTCCCCGTGAAGATGTGCATATTTTGAGGATTTTGCTTTCCACAGCAGATGCTTATTGATGATTTATATCATGGAGATCTCCCCCTGTATCTTGTAAATCATGCATGCATTAGACATATAATATGAGGAATTTGAAAATGCATGATGAAAAATGGTGTGTGACGAATTTCAGCATGCCTGCATTAATAGACTTTGAGGAATAAGCATGCGAAGAAAAACGTTCAAAAGAGTCAAAGCACCATCGGGCTTAAGTTACAATTCATTACATCAAAAACTTCAGACAAACCAAGAGTTTGTAACTTAATAAAGTGTATAAGCCCCAAAATAGATCCCGCTTGAAGACTAACTCTCAGATTTCTCCCCCTTTGTCATCAAGTGACGAAAAGGGACAAAACTAAGGACTAACGCCATTTTAAGAAATTCACTTCTTGGTTGATGTAGAGGCGTGAGGATTCTTGGAGACATGCTTCTTCCTTGGACCAGTCGCAGTGTCTTCTGGTTCTTCATCTCATTCAGCAGTGCGAAATAAAGAAAATGAACTGTCCTCCAAGTCAGGAACTGGAATTGGCTTGAATTTCTTCTTTGGAGGCCACCACCATTCAAAGTCTTGAGTAAATTCCAATTCCTCAAGTTCCTCTTGAGTCTTCAGATGATCCAAGGTGGCCCAAGTGCGATCAAACACCTCATCAAGATAATAGTGATTTTTCTTCACTGCATTCTGAGTCTCATTGAGGGTTTTGACAATGGCACGAAACTAGCGTTTCACCCACTTGTGATTGGGATCGACCTTTGGATGAAGACTGAGGAGTAGCTCTCTGTTATTCATCACTCTGGGGGCATTTAGGCTTGGAGGATCTTGAGTAGCAGTGTCATTACATGAAGAATAAGAATCTGCCTTGCGAAATTGGCCATCAAGGGGCCGATTTCCTTCATCAATTACAGACTTTCCTTTGCCTTCAACAAGTTCAAATGATTCCATGATGACTTTGTTAGGCGACATATATCTGAGTTAATTCTGAAAATCAGCTTGATAGTTGATGCCTGACCTGTTTCTGATGAATCTCATGATCCAAGGCGCATAAATCTTCAATTCAAATGGCGACAAGGCATCATCAGTCAAACTCCTCAAGAAGAAATCATGAAGATTCATAGGTATGCCATGGATGGCATTGAACAAGATATTCTTCATGATGCCTACAATGTCTTCTTCATCATCAAGCCATTTGATAGAAGCAATGGAATAAGACAAGATTCTATACACTGTTCTGGGTTCATACTTCAAGTCCTGTACCATAAATCGAGTCCATGGGAGTTGGTCCTTGGCCAAAGGCTTCATGAGGACTTCCATCAGCTTGTTGGGTAGTTCTCGTTAATCGTACATCAGAACTGCATCCTCTGAGGGAATTGAAATTGGAAGAGCTCGAAGCAATTCAGTGGCAGGAGCTTTGTAGTGCGTGTGCTGAGTCATCCAATCCAAAACCCAAGTGTTGACATCCTTTGGGTCGCCAAAGATGTGCAGTGTGGCGTAGAATTAAAGAATGATGTCAGTGTTCCAATCTCCGATGTCAGTACAGAAAGGCAGTAACCCAGCTTCATGAAGAACATTTAGAACTAGAGCAAAGCAAGGTATTTCCTCCATACCACGTGAGGAATATGGGTATGCTTAAATATCTTGTTTCTCCCACAGAGCACAGAAGCATAGTAGTTAAGCTGATTTCTTGTCCAGAACTTCCCGTGGCTGATGCGATGCATGTCATATGGATTTTCGCCAGTGAAGTACATGCGTTCTTCCTAGAATGCCTCTTTCTGAAACTTTGACCTTTTGGAGAAAGGCTGATTTTCCTGCGGTTGAAGATTGTGTTGCTGTTCGTGAGTAGTAGCCACTACCATTGTTGTTTCTGTGTTCACCACAATAATAGTGGTTTCAGTGTTGGGCGCGGAAGTATTTTCTTCAGTTTGAGCATTTCCTTCATTTTGTGGATTCTCTTCAGCTTGAGGAATTTTCTTGTTGGAGGAGGCAGTTGCATTATTCGTCCTTGCATTATCTTCAGCTGATGCAGCTGATTCTTGAGCAGATTCCTCACAAATGCTTCTTCCGCCAGAACCGGTGAGAATCTCAGTTACAGCAAGAGTTGGAGGGATTCGAGTTGACCTTGGTGAGCGAGGATGAGTTTCTTCCCAGAAATCATCATGAATTACTGGTGTGATCCACCCAATGTCATCATCACCCACTTGTTCTTCAATGGTCTTTGGGGGAGTGGTGGACTGAGGAATATCATCTATTTGTATTTCCTCATCCATTATTTCATCATCTTCAACAACATCCATTTCTTCATCTTCTTCAGGAATGACATAGTCAACTCTGAAGGGAACGATCATATATGATGGTGCTACATTCAGAGGGGTAGCATCCACCAGGGCTGAAGAAGACACTGACTAAGTAACCTTCAGACATTTGGCCTCTGAGGTTTCTGAGGCCATTGAAGCTTTTCGCTTTTTGGCTTCTTTCTGAGCCGCTTTGGTCTTCTTCACATCTGATGCAGATAGAGTCACTTTCTTCACCTTTGAGGGTTGTGGTGAAGGAACAATTTCATCACGGACTGGTTCAGAGTCAGGCCTGACAGTTTCTTCAGCTGGAGCTGTTTCTTCAACTAGAATGTTTTGAGGAATTTCCTGAGTTTCATCTTCCTCAGGCAGCTGAGCGGTATAGCTTGACTGAGGTGGTGTTTGCTGCTTTGGAGGGGCATTTCTCTTGTTGTATTCATCAACAGTAGCAGTTGCAGCCTTGATGAAGTTCACTTTGACGCCTTGACGATTAGAGTGAAGACTTGTATACTTGTCTGTCAGGGTTTTGAGTTCAGCCTAAGTTGATACAAGTGCTTCAGGCGTCAGGTTGAGGAGATTCTGGTTGAGGAATTTCTCCTTATTGATTTTGGTAGCCCTTGCTTGCTTGGCTTGCTGCTCTTTCCACTTTGCTTCATTGATAAAAGTGGCCACCATATGGCTGACTGTAAGTGCATCTAGTGCCCTTAGTGATTTTGGTGGTTTGAAGACTTATATGTCAAGAGACTAATGTGTTTGTAAGTGTACACATGATCTTTAAGTTGCTGAGGAGTTTGAGTTATACGATGAATATCGACCCCTAAAAATGAATATCTCCGACTGAAGAAATTTGTATTACCTTGAAGACTTTGATCGCGAAGAAATTGCGATGAAATTGATATTCCTGATGAAGATATTGATGATGAGAAATTTGGTGGTTCCTGAAGAAATAATGTCTGAAGACTTTGAAGCATGAAGATTTATTCTTTCTGTTTCATTTTCTTTACTCTTGTGTCATAGGAACACCGTTCTGTTAAAGGGGGTTGAGGTAATACTATGGAATAAATTTCCTCATGATGCTCAACCCAAGCCTAAACCTACTAAAGCCTCAAAGTGAGGAATATGAGAGACATGATGACTTTCACAGCTGAAAGTTTGGACCGTTGCCGCGACATGTGCCACCTCACTGATCTTATCCACACCAACAGTCACATTATTTAAGGGCATTTATGACAAATCATGTCGGGATGCTCCCAGGCTATAAATAGCCTCCCCCCACAACCACTAGCTGGTTGGCTGCTCCAAGAGAAACTGACACTTGTCACTTAGAGCAACCCAAAGTCCTCAGAGTCTTCGAGAGTAAATCATCAAGTGAGGAAATACCCCAAACACCAAACGACAAACCAAAAACCAAGTGATTGAGCATCACTGAAGAATTTTTTCTTGTGTGGAACTGAAGCCTTTTACCTTTGAGGACTGTGCATCCTATAGACAGTTAGGCGTCATGGTCTAGAGCATCGAGCAGTCAATTGTGGATCGTCGGGTGACCGAGTTTGTGAGGGTTTGGAAGTCTGCCCTGAAGACTTACCACGAGTGTTGGGCGAGGACTGTGTGTCCTTAGCCCAAGGAGAATACAATAGGGACTGTGTGTCCCGGGACTTTGTGTCCTTTGGTTTCAATACCAAGCCGCTCCAAACCAGATGTACGAATGTCACAACGGTTGGAATTGGGTCATCAACAACCTTCTTCATCGTGATACGCGTTCTATTTCTTCAACTCTTTGATTTCCTCAGAATTGTATGTTGAAGACTTTCATTTGTACTGTTTGAAGAATTTGTCTGAATTTCCTCAACCTCAAATTCTCAGTCTAGTTAATCTTCTCATGCGTTCTGTGTACCTCCATACTGTGCAAACCAATTCTCATAATCTTCACCAAGTAATCTCCTGTTGAAATCTTTGCACCTCTGATCCTGCGCTATTTCCGGTGTCCGTAATTCATGAGTGAGGAATTTCCTCAAAAGGAATTTCCTCAGTAATGAAATTTTAAAAATTGCCTATTCACCCCCCTCTAGTCGATATAACACACTATCAATTGGTATCACAGCAAGGTACTACCTTGTTCTGTGTGATTTTGGTTTAACCACGTGGAGTTTTAGTTATGTCGACTGCAGGTATGATCAAGGTTACTGCAGGATGTCCTACCTTCGAAGAAGAGGACTTTCCCTACTGGAAGACCAAGATGCAGATGCATCTTCAGGCTATTGACAATGATCTCTCGTAAATTGTGGAGCATGGGTATTCCCTCCATTGCTGCTACTCTCTGTGCCGTTGATATGAAGAAATTCAAGCAACTTGATTTTCAAGCGAAGAATATCATCTGTGGCCATCTGAGCAAAGGTCGGTATGGCAGAGTGAGTGCTTTGGGCACAGCTAAGCTTATGTGGGATAGGATGTCCAAAATCAATGAAGGAATTTCAACTCAGCGTGACTCTCATGTTGATGTTCTTCGCAATCTCTTCAATCGCTTCAAGAGGCTTGACAATGAAAGTTGCCAAGATACCTTTGATCGCCTCACTGACATCTCAAATGAACTGCAAGCACTGGAGTTTGAGACATCACTGACCATGAAGTTGTGAAGAAACTGCTAAGATCTCTGGATCCATCATTTGATACACTGGTTCTGATGATTCAAGAAAGAGGAGACTATAAGATGCTTGATCCCGCCGATATACTTGAAAGACTCAATACTCATGAATTCCAACAGGAAGAAAAGAGAGATATGTATGGACCAAGCTACTCAAGACCTCGTGCGCTGAAGGCCAAATCAATTTCCTCATCTGAAGAAGAAGACTCATATTGCAGCATTGGTGATCCTGAAGAACTTGGACTGGAGCTTGCAATGCTCGTGAGAAATTCCAGAAGTTTACAAGGTGTGGCCAGTTTGGTAAATCTTCAAGAAGAGATATGAGGAAATCAGAATCTTCATCTGAGGACTACAAGGAAAGAAACTCCCAGAAATGCAAGAAATCAGAATCTTCATCTGAGGACTACAAGGAATCAAAGAAGAAGAAATACAAGGATGAAAGTTCTGATGACTCGAAGAAAAAGAAGAAATCTTCAAAATCCTCATCGCACAAGAAGATTAGTTTCAAAAAAGCTCGAGCACTTATTGGCAAGGAAATGGATTCTGAGGAATAATCTAAGGAATGTGATGAAGAGGAAGGTTCTGAAGAAGACTCACAGTCTGGTGTGGCAAGTCTTGCATTGGCTTCCACATTCGTCAGCAAGTTAATCCTCAACCTTGAAGAAAGTGGCAATGCAATATGCAATGATGACTATGCTGATGACTTTGCTCCAACCTATTGCTTCATGGCAAAAGGCTCAAAGGTACCAAATGACACAACCTTTAAGTGATTGTGAACCTGGTGATTATAATAAACCTAGTTACAGTAAACTTCCCAACATTGCAACTAAACAACAAAGTGCCATTGAAAAGCTTCAACAACTGCTAGATAGAAGCGATGATCTGTTGAATGATGAAATGAATCATACTCAAATCCTCACAAAAGTCCCCAGTCTAGATTTCATAGTCTTCAAGATCGTTATGGCACACTCTTGGCTGATCATGAGAAACATTCCTAGGAATTTCTTCGAAGTAAACTTGACCTTGAGAAGTTGAAGATGTCTCATGATAATCTCCGAATGGAAAACGATTCATTGCTTGCTCAACAGATCAGTGCTACTCAGGTTGAGTTCACTCCACCATGTATCAAATGCATCGAGCGTGAAACTGCCAATTCTTCACCAAAATCATCAAATGCTTCTATTGCTACAAATTCGTCAACTGCTCATGCGGTATCAAATTCCTCACTTGAGGAAACCACAAATGTTACTAACAAAAATGCAGGGCTGAAGGAATTGTATGTGACAGGCGTATACAAAAGTCTCAAAGGGCATCAAACCCTTTGTGATGTGCTCAAAAAGCAGATTTTGAACAGGAACCCGAGGAAAGAAGGAATTGCCTTCGAGAGGAAACTGAATGTTGATGGATCATACTGGAAACCTGAGCAGTACCCCAAAACCTCATGGGTTGCCGCTAAAGGACCCTCTATTGATCAATCTACTCTAACAGGCTTTGAATGTGAATTATCCTATTCCTCAAATGAATCATTTGACTCTAACTATAAACTGTTCAAAAATCAACCCGATGAAGTATTTGCTCGATATGTTGGAACTAACTGCAGGAATGGACCACCCCTAAAGAAAATTTGGGTCCCCAAAAGCTGCTTGGAAAATCTTGAAGTGAATATCCTCATGACCTCACCTATGATGAACCTGAACCCCAGATCAAATTCCTCACGTGGACCAAAGTCTTCAAGAGGATCAAAATCCTCAGCTGGTCAATACTATGCTCGTACTCATGGTAATGCTTCTGATATGCAGGGAAATTACAAAGGATATGAATATGAGCATTATTCCTGAAATAATTATATTCATAAATCCTCAAAGAACTTCTCTGCCTATTCATTTGAGTACTCTAACCCCCCTACTGTGAAACGAAGTGCATTAGCTTCAATGCCCCTTTCTCATATGGTGCTCGCGGGATGATGAACTCTTTGCCACCCCTTCAGATGTGGGTGGTGAAGAAATTGAACTAATCACTTTTGGAGCACAGGTCTCCAGATGAAAATCATCACCTCAAGAATTTGCTGGAGACCTGAGTAAAATGCTTGATTGGACGCAAGCCAAAATTGATGAAATAATAATGTTTCACACGTCCTCAAATTTACTGTTTATGATGAAATTCCTATCTGATGAAATTAAAATCATATTCTTCAAATCTGAAGCACATGAGATGGTGAGCTGTACTAATTCATCTGTAGGATGACAAACCCAAGAGTATTGAGTGGGTTCTTGACAGTGGTTGCACAAACCACATGTCTGGTGATAAAAGCTTGCTAATGAACATACCACTCACTCCATCACATGTGAAGCGAATCACATATGCTCACAAAGGTAAAATCAATGTATTGGGACTTGCACATGGATAAAGTGATGCTAGTCGAATCCCTTGGGTTTAACCTCATGTCAGTCTCAATGCTTTGTGATCTTGATATGGTTGTTATCTTTGGAAAATGTAGATGTGTAGTCATCATGGAATCTGACAGATCCAAAGTCTCCGAAGGCTTTAGGAGAGGAGATTTGTACATTGTTGATTTTTCCACACGTCCTCAACCAGCCACATGCTTACTAGCAAAAACCTCAGAAGGCTGGCTATGGCATCGAAGACTTGGTCATGCAGGCTTGACGAATTTGTACACACTGGCGAAGAAGAATCATGTCATTGGCATCGAATGAGTCAAATTCCTCAAGGACCACCTGTGTGGTGCTTGTGAGTCTCGAAACATGACCAGATCCAAACACCCCTCGAAGACTATCAAGACTACCACTAGTCCGTTTGAATTACTTCACATAGATCTATTTGGACCTAATCATTCTGCTACTCTAACGAATGCAGCGTCCTTATATGGCTTTGTCATCGTTGATGACTATTCTCGATATACTTGGGTGCATATCATTTTGTATAAAACTGAAGTGCAGGAAGTCTTCAAACGATTTTCCTCAAGGGCCTCGACGAACTTCAGCGTCAAGATCAAACACATGAGGAGTGACAATGGGACAGAATTCAAAAACACTGGCATTGATGATTATCTTGATGAACTTGGTATTACTCATGAATTATCTGCTCCTTATACTCCTCAACAGAATGGCGTCGTTGAACACAAGAACATGACTCTGGTTGAAATGGCACGGACTATGCTTGAAGAATATCAGACTCCTCGTCATTTCTGGCCTGAAGCAATCAACACTGCTTGCCACATCATCAACAGGGTATATCTTCACAAATTCCTCAAGAAAACCTCATATGAACTCCTCACTGATAAGAAACCCAATGTAAGTTACTTCAAAGTCTTCGGTGCAAAATGCTGGATTAGAGATCCTCACTATAGCTCAAAATTTGCACCTAAAGCACATGAGGGTTTTATGCTTGGTTAAGGAAAGGACTCACACACCTACAGAGTCTTCAACACCTATCACAACAAGGTTGTTGAAACTGTAGACGTGCGGTTCGATGAAACTAATGGCTCGCAAAGAGAGCAATTGCCTCGTGTGACAGATAAATTATCTCCTGAGGAAGCAATCAAGTTCAAAGCTACTGAAAACATTGTTCCTACTGAGGAAATTGTTGAAGAAATAGTCCCCAACACTGATGAAATACAAGGAGGTGCACCTGAGGAAATTGCACCAGATCAAATTCCTAAGCCCAGACAAAATCCTCGACCAGCTCATCCGAGAATTGCAAATGAAGTAGAACTATACAAAATCCTCGATGACATCAATGCGCCAGGTCCTCTCACTCACTCAAAAGCTTCACATTTAGTTATTTTTGTGGGCATTTCTCTTTTGTGTTTATCACAGAGCCCTCAAAAGTTGTTAAAGCTTTCATGGAACCTGAGTGAATTCAAGCCATGCAAGCTGAACTTCTTCAATTCAAACTGAATGATGTATGGGAACTCGTCAAACGACCGGATCCTCGCAGGCACAATATCATCGGCAACAAGTGGATTTTCCGAAACAAGCAAGATGAGGACGGTCAAGTGGTGAGGAATAAGGCATGACTAATGTCTACACACCCTTCTATTTTTGTAGACTATGTTGGGCCTCCAAGCGCAGAGGTTTGTAGGACAGCATCAATTTCCCTCAAGTGGATGACCTAAGTTTTATCGAACTCACGGAAGTAGAGGTTGAAGATGGTGTCTCTCAAGCAACCCTACAATTAAGATACAAGAAGTCTCTTGTGTCCCCAACACACCTAATACAATTGTCAGTTGTATAGGTGCACTAGTTCGGCGAAGAGATGTTAAAAGGAAAGTGATATGTATGGTAAAACAAGGTATTGCAAATCTGAAATAAAAATGGCAGCAAGGTAGCAAGTGAGAAAAGTGAGCATAAACAGTGTAACATTGGTTAGAAATAGGGCCTAGGCTTCATACTTTCACTAGTGGCAACTCCCAACAACATTAACATAGTCTAATCACATGATATTTCCGCTATAACATGCAATGGAGACGTACTCGGAGGTCATTCCTCTGTGATCAAGAGAGGACAAGAATTATGTAGGGTTACAAAAACACACCTCATAGTTCGTAGTTCTCTCTATGGATTTCCCAATATCACCGGGGACATCCTAAGAGAGTACCACAATCACCACAACGTATCTCAAGGATAGTCAAAGACAAGCACAAGAGACTCTCAATCTTCAATCAATTCACAAAAGAGAAAATCACTCATGAAAATATTCTTCTAATCCATGTCCAATAGACCGCTGTCACCATGGTCTCGAGGATTATACTAGATAAGATCAAGTGAGTACATCAATCCAATACATAGAAGAAGGGGAAACATCATGGGACCACCCTAGATTATCATAGCCTATGATCACAATCAAGATCACCTCATGGGAGAGAGATATGACCACATAGCTACACGTAGAAGACCTCAGCCCCGAGGGAGACTACTCACACATGGCCATGGTGAGCAAGAGGTTGATGGAGAGGTGCAACCCGGAGAGGAGACGACGGCCACGGCCCTTGGGGGCGGCGGACCTTGGACCCCCTTATTCCTTAGAGATGGTGCTGGTATGGAGGTGGTTCTCCACCCCAAGGCGGCTGCCTCGGAGGAGGAAATCTCGTAGCTCTTGGTGGCCCTCCAAAATCAGGTTTTGGCTCTCCTTATATGAGTCGAGACGATCATCCTTGGCCCTCCGATGGATGCCACTTTGATCCAAGGGCTCTTGGGCACCTCTAGAACCTTCCTAGGAACCCCTCTCAGTCCTAATTAGGTCCCCAAGTCGTGGCTTGGCCGAATCCATCCAATATGGTAAGAGTTGGACTCAATCAAGTCACCGATTCCCGTAATCCTGTAATCAGATATTTGTCCTCCAGTAAATCGGGCTTTCCTAGAGCGTCCGAACTCTAAATGGGCCTAATTATATGTTTAGAATTATCAGCATAAAATTCCCCACAACTTTTGCATGTATGTTTTTTCCATTTGAAGTCATCTTCGAGGCGGAAACAGACGATCTCTAAAATCTGTAGGGGGGCAGATTTCAGGAAAGTCAGAGTCCCACTCCAACAAGGTTTCCTCTTCTATTTTTGATAGTTCCTACATATCAAAGTGTAAAACAAGAACATTGTGCACTTTTTCAACTATTAGTAGGTTAGTCCAAATAAAGCATAAACTTAATATAAAAACAATCAGCAAAAGCATAAAAGTAGCATGAAACCATCAAAAATTATAGATACGTTTTGGACATATCAGTATCCCAAGCTTAGTTCTTACTCATCCTCGAGTAGGTGAAACGATAAAAACAAAATAATTTTTGAGGTGACATGATACCAACATAATCTTGATCATCATATTTGTAAGAGCATTTGTAAGCTGAGATCATAGCACTCTAAACATAGGCATGATAGATATAATTCTAACAATGAAACTTAGCAACCATGTTGCAACATGAAAATTAACACAAACAAAAGATCATGAATAATAATGCACTTGAAAGTTATACGTTTGTTTCGAGCATAAAGAAAACATATCAAAGTGCTATTTCGCTTGTTCTTAAGAGTGGGGCAAAACATAAATGCCACGACACCTTCGAAGTTCAAGTGGTGACTAGATACAAATAATTTCAGAACAAGTAATAACATAATCATGAATCAATCAATAATAAATTTTGAGACTATGCACATTATACTCAGAATGACAACTATGCTCTCTTAATTGGTGCATAAAGTTAGAAGATGAAGACTGAACATAAAAGTAAAAGAAAGGCCCTTCGTAGAGGGAAGCAGGGATTACTCATGTGTTAGAGCTTTTAGAGATTTTTGAAATCAATAAGATTGTAAAACAAGCTTTCGGGAGGTGCATAATTTGTCAATGAATGCTAGCAGATAGCCCAATAGTTCTCATGCTGCACAAGTTTTGAGGAACGGCTCCCAAAGTGGGGACGATCACATCCCCTTAGTCTCCTTTGTTTATTACTATTCTGATTTCTCATGAACAAAGCGTGAAGGAAGTTTTGTTAATTGCTATTATGTTTTACGAGCTGGGCGCACTCATGCCAGTCCCTCCTCGTATTAGGGGTTCGCAGATTAGACATGCAAACTCAAGATAAAGCTTGTCCAGTATGAGAAGATCATGAATTATCTACTACTTCCTCATGAGCTAAAACAGAGGCACAAAACAGGAATAATTTTGAAAGTTTTAAAGGTAGCACATGAGAAATTTACTTGGTGTGGTGGTTTAATACCACATGTAGGTAGGTATGGTGGACACATTTGGCTAACTTTGATTTTTGGGTGTTGGATGCACGAGTGGAGCTCATACTCAGTACAGGTGGAGGCTAGCAAAAGACTGAGAGCGACAAATTAAGAGAGCAATAATGGCCATAATCATGCATAGGGACAAAAACATTATTAATCAACGCATAAATGGTATATCAAGTCAAAAAATAAATGATCATAGAGGCTATAAGTGACTAGTTTGTAGTCATAACATGGTGTGAGCATGCGCCAAGTCAACCCAAATGAAGTAGTAAAGGAGAATACCACAATATTATGCTTCGATATGATAAAAACAACACATGATTCTTTCAATGGCACATTAAGCAGTCTCAGCTATTTGAGACAAGTCATGCTACATCAATAACTACTAAGCATATAATTAAGATAATATCTAACATGACATGTTAAAGTCTAAGCCATTTTCTAAACAAGCTTCCTATTGCACCACTATAAGCATGAAATATTTTACTCTTCTCCAACACCAATCAAATTTCTTGAAACAACTCCGATAGATAATATTAATTAAAGACCAGAGAGATAATCATATATAATTGAAGCAAACTAACAATCTCTAAACAAAATATGAGTGGAAAACAAGAGGTAAACATAGTACTAGAAAAAAGTGAACACACACGGAACAATAAGAGTGAAAACCAGAGTGTTCTAAGCAATTAAAATGGACCGTGTCTCTCTCCCAAATAAGAATGATAGGATGTAACTTATGTATGACCAGCAAGCAAAACCAAAACAAACTAAAAAGTAAAGAGCGAGATGCTCCAAGCATAGCACATAACATATGAAGTGATAAAAATATAGCATGGAGATGGACGAACTGATGATTGTTCATAGAGAAGGGGATGCACGGGGGCATCCCCAAGCTTAGACGCTTGAGTCTCCGTGAATAATTATTGGGGGTGCATGGGGGCATCCCCAAGCTTGAGCACTTGACACTCCCGGATCTTCTTTCATCATCTTCCATCGAATACTTGAAAACTCCCTTCATACGAAACTCATCATAAGCTGATTAGAGTGGTTAGTACCCATGATAAAATAATTCATTATCTACTGGAAATAAAGATGTTCATGAAAAGCTACCGTTTCTCATGATTGCGAGAAGGTTTTTGCAAATAAAAAGCAAGCTTAAGATTTGCAAAATGATGAAAACACAAAATGTGGCACAATTTGTGGAAAACAGAACAACGGGTAGTAATTTTTTTTTTCGGGGCACTTCAACAACTCAAATCAAAAAACTCAAAACAGATGCCAGAAAGACAATTATATAGATCATGTTGTAAAACAAATTCAAATCCAAAAGATGATCTCGTGATTTTTGGCGAAAATATTTCCGTCCAGCACACATAATCTGTTTCTGGACAGTATGTCACAACTTTTGAACTTTCTTGCAATCGGAGGCTAAAACTTGGCACAAAGCTTGAAAATAAAGATAAAATGATGTTGCTACAGTAGTAACAAGCATCAAGACCACTAAAAACCTAAAGTAAAAACTCAAAGTAAAGATAACAAGGGTTGTCTCCCTAGAGCTCTTTCTTTATAGCCATAAAGACATGCTTATGATTTTAATGATGCTCTCGTAGGAATAAGACTTGTAGAACAAAAGAGAGCATCAAGAAGAAAATACCAAACAGATTTAAGTCTAACATGCTTCCTATACATCAAAATATTGCAATACAATAATTCATTGAAGCAATAAGCATTGGAAGGCAAAACAAGTGCAACTTCAAAACCTTCGACATAAAGAGAGGGAACTTGATATTATTGAAATATCTATAAGCACATGTTCCCTTCTCATAATAATTTTGAGTGGGATCATGAATAAACTCAACAATATAAGTATCACATAAAGCATTGTTACCATGATCCACATGCAAAAAGGTACTTTTACTCTCCACATAAGCATAATCTTTCTCATTGGTAATAGTGGGAGTACGACTATCATTATAATCATGGTAATCATCATAGCAAATTTTCTCCTCAAAAGTTGGTGGACTAAAAATATCATGTTCATCAAACCCGTCATCCCCAATCTTACATCTTTCTATGTCATTAGCAACATTGGTATTCAAAGGAAGCATACTAATAACATTGCCACCATCATAATTGTTATGCAAATAATGAAGTTCCATAGGTTTTTTAATATTCTCCTCAAACACTTCATGTCCTAGTTCTGGATAAAGTTTATAAATCTCTCTCATATTTTTGTTGTTTTCCATTAAGCCTAACTATTGAAATAAAAACAAGAAACAAAAAGGTTTAATTGCAAGATCTAAAGATATACCTTCAAGCACTCACCTCCCTCGCAACGGCACCAGAAATTGCTCTATGTCTACGCACGCTTCTATTCTTGTACACTATGTTGGGCCTCCAAGCGCAGAGGTTTGTAGGACAACATCAATTTCCCTCAAGTGGATGACCTAAGGTTTATCGAACTCAGGGAAGTAGAGGTTGAAGATGGTTTCCCTAAAGCAACCCTGCAATTAAGATACAAGAAGTCTCTTGTGTCCCCAACACACCTAATACAATTGTCAGTTGTATAGGTGCACTAGTTCGGCGAAGAGATGTGAAAAGGCAAGTGATATGTATGGTAAAACAAGGTATTGTAAATCTGAAATAAAAATGGCAGCAAGGTAGCAAGTGACAAAAGTGAGCATAAACGGTGTAACAATGGTGAGAAATAGGGCCTAGGCTTCATACTTTCACTAGTGGCAACTCCCAACAACATTAACATAGTGTAATCACATGATATTTCCGCTAAAACATGCAATGAAGACGTACTCGGAGGTCATTCCTTTGTGATCAAGAGAGGACAAGAATTATGTAGGGCTACAAAAGCACACCTCAGAGTTCGTAGTTCTCTCTATGGATTTCCCAATGTCACTGTGGCCATCCAAAGAGAGTACCACAATCACCACAACGTATCTCAAGGATAGTCAAAGACAAGCACCAAGAGACTTTCAATCTTCAATCAATTCACAAAATAGGAGATCATTCATGAAAATATTCTTCTAATCCATATCCAATAGACCGCTGTCACCATGGTCTCGGGGTTTATACTAGATAAGATCAAGTGAGTACATCAATCCAATACATAGAAAAAGAGGAAAATCATGTGATCACTCTAGATTATCATAGCCTATGATCACAATCAAGATCACATCATGGGAGAGAGAGATGACCACATAGCTACACGTAGAAGACCTCAACCCCGAGGGAGACTACTCACACATGGCCATGGTGAGCAAGAGGTTGATGAAGAGGTGCAGCCCGGAGAGGTGATGGCCGCCGATGGCGGCCACGGCGGCGGCCACGACCCTTGGGGGCGGTGGTCCTTGGCCCCCCTTCTTACTTGTAGATGGTGCTGGTATGGAGGTGGTCCTCCATCCCAAGGCGGCTGCCTCGGAGGAGGAAATCTCGTAGCTCTTGGTGGCTCTCAAGAAATCAGGTTTTTCCTCTCCTTATATGAGTCGGGACGATCATCCTTGGCCCTCCGATGGATGCCACCTTTATCCAAGGGAACTTGGGCACCTCTAGAACCTTCGTATGAACCCCTCTAAGCCCTAATGAGGTCCCAAGTCGTGGCTTGGCCGAATCCATCCAATATGGTAAGGGTTGGACTCAATCACGTCACCGATTCCCGTAATCTTGTAATCAGATATTTGTCCGTTAGTAAAACTGGTTTTCGTGGAGAGTCCGAACTCCAAATGGGCCGAATTTTATGTCTAGAATTATTAGTATAAGATTCCCCACAACGATCGCATCTATTATGTTCCCATTTGACGTCATCTTCAAGTCAGAAATAGACGATCTCTATAATTTGTAGGGGGGATAGATTTCAGGAAAGTCAGAGTCCCACTCCAACAAGGTTTCCTCTTCTATTTTTGATAGTTCCTACACATCAAAGTGTAAAACAAGAACATTGTGCAATTTTTTAACTATTGGTTAGTCCAAATAAATCATAAAATTAATATAAAAACAATTATGAAAAGCATAAAAGTAGCATGAAACCATAAAAAATATAGATACATTTTGGACGTATCAAGGACTTGTAGCCCAAGGCTACACACAGGTTGAAGGAATTGATTTCGATGAAACTTTTGCACCTGTTGCTAGACTTGAAGCTATCCGAATACTACTTGCTTATGCTAATCATCATAACATTACTTTATATCAAATGGTTGTGAAAATTGCATTCCTCAATGGTAAGCTTAAGGAAGAAGTATATGTTTCTCAGCCCCCTGGTTTTGAGGATGCGAAGCATCCACACAAAGTCTTGAGACTCAAAAAGGCACTCTATGGCCTCAAGCAAGCCCCTCGAGCGTAGTATGATACAATGAAGGAATTCTTCATGAAGAAAGGCTTCAAACCTGGTTCACTCGATCCAACTAATTTCACAAAATCTTATGATAATGAACTATTAGTGTGTCAAATATATGTCGACGACATTATTTTTGGTTGTACTCACAAACGTTACAGTGATGAATTTGCTTACATGATGAGTGAACAATATCAGATGTCTATGATGGGGGAGCTGAAATTCTTCTTAGGTCTTCAAATTCGTCAACAACGCAATGACATCTTCATATGACAGGAGAAATACCTCAAGGATGTTCTGAGGAAATTCTACATGCATGAGTGCAAAGGCGTCAAGACTCCTACGCCTACCAACGGCCACCTCCGCACTGATGAAAATGGTAAAGATTTCGATCAGCAGGTATATCGCTTGATGATTGGCTCTTTATTGTATCTATGTGCATCTAGGCCAGATATAATGCTTAGTGTTAGCATGTGTTCTCGTTTTCAAAAAAACCCAAAGCAATCACACCATAAGGCTGTGAAGCATATTCTTCGGTACTTAGCTCAGACACCAACACTTGGATTATGGTACCCCAAGGGCTCAAATCTTCATCTCATTGGATATTCTAATTCTGATTATGCTGGTGACCGTGTGGATCGCAAGTCAACATCTGGCACTTGCCATTTCCTCGGAAGATCATTAGTCTGCTGGTCATCAAAGAAGCAGAACCGTGTCTCTCTCTCCACTGCCAAAGCTAAATACATTGCTGCTGGATCCTGCTGTGCTCAACTGCTACGGATGAAGCAAATCCTCAGAGACTATATCATCAACATGAAGAATGTGCCTCTCTACTGCGACAATGAGAGTGAAATCAAGATTGCCTACAACCCAGTACAACACTCGAAGACTAAGCACATCCAAATTCGTCATCATTTTCTTCACGACCATGTCCTCAAGGGCATTATCATCATCGACCATGTGAAGACTTACGATCAACTAGCAGATATCTTCACTAAGCCCTTGGATGAGAAAAGGTTTTGCAAGTTGAGGTGTGAGCTAAATATCCTAGAGTCTTCAAATGTTTTGTGAAAACATGCACACATCCTAACACTTATGCTAAATTGATGACTTAGATGTGCAACACACGAAGAATCAATTTTCTTCAATCAATGAAGAATATCACTCTTAGTGTGAAGAAATTAATGAAGAATTTGGTTCTGAAGGCCCTACGACAATTGTACGCGGCGCCTGAAATCATCATTCTTATACGGTGGGTCACGCCACTACCAAACTTTGAAGTTCTTCAAGCTATTTTTCCTCAAAGTTGAAATTCATCAATCTGACACTTTGTCACAAAATCCTCAAGTTTTTCAAGATCTTCAAATTCTTCAAAACGTTGATGATTTTCATTTGCATATACTTAGAAATCAAACTTAGATTTTAAAGTCCTCAACATCATTCACTTATAGCTCACTCTTCAATTTATAACTCATCTAAGTGAATGTGATCGCACCCGACTCCCCTCAATGCTCAACTCAACTCAGTCTATTCATTTCTTCATATGTGTTCTACTTGACACTTGTTCAAAATCCTCACTGTGTCCTTGTCAGCTGAGGACTTTGCAACGAAATCCTCAAAACTTCAAAAATCATTTTTTATAACGTTACACAGTAACTGGACCCACTTCCCACGATCGGATAACCACGAACTCCACCGCTTCGGTCGTTGGCTCCACGTGTCATGCGGAGACGAATGGGCAAGGGCAGTTCAGTCCGAAAGTTTCGGCCGAACATTTTTTTTCACCTGAGCTATAAATAGGCCCTTACCCCTCTCAGTCAAAACACTTCGTCCTCTCGTCTTCTCCGGTCGAGCTCAACCCTAGCGCCACCGCTAGCAATCTCGTCACCGGCGAGGAAAAGCTTCACTGTCTCGCCCTCGCCGTCGCCGAACTCACGCCGGAAGCGGAATCTCTCCCTCCTCCACCGCCGTAGCTGATCTCTACCGCCAAGTTATGGCGTGGAAGATCTGAACCGAAGAGCTTCTATCTTTTACTGCATCTGTTCTTCGTGTTCTTCGCTCAGGGTAGTTAAAATCTTATTTTACTGCGTGTGTTGATCTGTTATGTCACTTTAGACTTGTGAAATCTGTTTTTCCTGAGAGTGTTTGTCAGCCACGCACACTCATTCCTCAAACACTTGATAAATTTCACTAAGGCACTCAAATTCTTCATGAGATTCCTCAATTGTGTAAATTCTCGAATCTGCACAACTCTGGAACCCAATATCAGAATGCTTAGTCAAATTCCTCAACCCACTGGTCAAATTTCTCAACTACTAAAATTTTCAATTTCTTCAAATCTGAGAACGCATATGACCTCTCCAAATTCTTCGCACCTATACTCTGTTCACAAGTACAAAAATGTGAGCTGATGAATCACTAGGTTCTCATCAATTTAACTCATCTGCAGCATTCCTGGGAGAAACTTTACCTGTGTCATCAGAGTCATCAAGAGTGCATATTCCTCAGCAAAAGCCTCAGTTGAAGAAAATGGAGGATGACCGGAAGCAGAAGGGAGGAAAGAAGCTTGAAGAGAACACAAGTTTTGAAATTCCTGAAGACGTATAAGCTGACTATTGCACTCATGATGAGGAAATTCATGGCAAAGAAGCCATGGCGAAGCGCAAGATAAGGCTTTAGAGAATTGAACGCACATGGACTAAGGAGTGGAAGGAGTATAGATATGTTACTCCAAAATATGCGAAGGAATTCACCCTCAAGCCACCTGGCAAGAGGCCTCCTCAGGGTGATCAACAAGCTGCTCATTCCTCAAGCGTTGAAACTGTTGAGGATTATCCTGATGAGAAAGACAAATATCTGTCTAAGCTACCAAAGAAGGCAGAAGCAGCCGTGAAGAAATTCAATGATGACTCTGCTGCTGCTGGCGCTGATGCCACCTCTTCAGTTGTTGAAGCCTCTGCTACAGCTATTCCTCAGAAGAAGACTGTGCTGAAGAAACCCAAAGCCTCAATGCCGAAAGAGCAAATGCCTCACAAGGCTGCACGAGGGGCAAAATCTTCAACATCACCACAGTCTTCACAACCTCAACAGAAGCAGCTCATTAAGCATCAACCTGCTCAATCAAGTTCCTTAGTGCCGTCTGCCACACGCTCTGCCACAAAGTCTTCACCACCTTTGTTGAATACTAAAATGACTGCTGGAAGAGGCATCAGGCCAAGTCCGAGCAAAGTCATCAATGTTCCTTCTGCAACAGAAGGAAGTGAAGAATTTGATGAGGAGACTCTTCAGGGTATCATCAGAAACAAGCAGGAGCGAGTTGCTCAAGCCTCAGGCAGCTCCATTCCTCTTGCCACGGACCCAAAGGTTTTGCTGGATTTCATCGACCTCTGGTATGAAGATCCAAACACTCCTATTTATGACTTAAATCTTCCCCCTGGTGTAAGCCACATGATAGCAACTTTCATCAATGAGGCAAAGTGCAAAGAACAACAAGCCAAGCAAGCAAAGGCTGCTAAACTCAAGAAGGATAAATCTCTCAAGAAGAATGTCCTCAAATTGACGCCTGAAGCACTTGTATCAACTCAGGCTGAACTTAAAACCCTGACAGATAAGTACACAAGTCTATCTGATCATCAAGGTGTCAAGGTGAATTTCATCAGGGCTGCAACAGCTGCAGTTGATGAATACATCAAGAGAACTACTCCTCCCATGCAACAAAAGCCACCTCAGTCAAGATACACTGTTCAGCTGACAAAGGAAGATGAAACTGATGAACCAGCTGCTGAGGAAATTCCTCAAGATATTCCAGCTGAAGAAACTGCTCCAGCTGAAGAAACTGCTCCACTTGAAGAAACTGCTCCAGCTGAAGGAACTTCCCCAACTCATGAAACTGCTAGGCTGACACTGCACTAGTGCCTGATGAAACTATTTCTTCACCACAACCCTCAAAGGTGAAGAAGATGATTCCGTCTGCATCAGACGTGAATAAGACTAAAGCTATTGAGAAAGAAGCAAAGAAGAGAAAATCTTCAATGACCTCAGAAACCTCATAGGCCAAGCGCCAAAAGGTCACTCAGTCAGAGGCTTCAACTGCTTTGGTGGATGCTACTCCTCTGAATGTAGCTCCATCTTACTTGATCGTTCCCTTTGGAGTTGACTATGTCATTCCTGAAGATGATCAAGAAATTGGAGGATGCTGAAGATGAAGAAATCATGGATGAGGAAATACTGATTGACGATATTCCTCAGTCCACCATTCCTCCAAAGACCACTGAAGAATGAGTGGGTGATGATGAAACTGGGTGCAGCACTTCAGTGATTCATGATGATTTCTGGGAAGAGACCCATCCTCGCTCACTAAGGTCAACTAAAATTCCTCCGACTCCTGCTCCAATAGAAATCCTCACAGGTTCTCATGGGAAAACCTTTCACGAGGAATCTGCTCAAGAATTAGTTGCATTAGCTGAAGGCAATGCAGCGACAAATACTGCAAGTGCCTCGTCCAACAAGCAAATTCCTCAAGCTGAGGAAAATCCTCAAACTGAAGAAAATGCTACTGCGCCAAACACTGAAACTGCTATTGTTGTGGTCAACATAGAAACAACAATGATAGTGGCTCCTTCTCAAGAATAGCAGCATAATCTTCAACCACAGCAGAATCAACCTTTCTCCAAAAGGCCAAAGTTTCAGAAAGAGGCATTCTATGAAGAACGCATGTACTTTACTGGTGAGAATTCATATGATAAGCTTCGCATCAGGCACATGAAGTTTTCGACAAGGAATCAACTCATTTACTATGCTTTAGTGATTTGTGGGAGGAACAAGATATTTCAGCATAAACATATTCCTCACTGTGATATAGAGGAAATACCTTGCTTTATTCCAACCCTCAACGCTCTTCACGAAATTGGATTACTGTCTTTCTGCACTGACATGGGCGATTGGAACATTTACATCATTCTTCAGTTGTACGCCACTCTGCACATCTCTTGCGCCCATAGGATGTCAACACTTGGGTTTTGGATTGGATGACTCAGCACACGCACTAGAAAGCGTCTGCCACTGAATTGCTTTGGGCTCTTCCAATCTCAATTTCCTTAGAGGATGCAGTGTTGATGTATGATGAACGTGAACTGCCCAACAGACCGATGGAAGTCCTCGTGAAGCCTTTGGCCAAGGACCAACCTCCAAGGACTCGCTTTCTGGTACAAGACTTGAAGTATGAACCAAGAACAGTCTACAGAATCCTGTCCAATGTCATTGCTCCTATCAAAGGGCACGATGATGAAGAAGATGTCGTAGGCATCATGAAGAATATCCTTTTCAATGTCATCCATGGCATACCAATGAACCTTCATGACTTCTTCTTGAGGACTTTGGCTGATAATGCCCTGTCGCCTTTTGAAATGAGGATTTATGCACCGTGGATCATGAGATTCATTAGAAGTAGGCCAGGCATCAACTACCAAGCTGATTTTCCAAATCACATTGGATATCTGCCGCCAATCAGAGTCATCAAGAAATCATTTGAGCCTATTGAAGGCAAAGGCAAATCTGTGATTGATGAAGGAAATCGGCCCCTTGATGGCCAGTTTCACAAAGCAGAGTCATATTCTTCATATGATGACACTGCTACCCAAGATCCTCCAAGCCCAACTGCCCCTAGAGTGATGAACAACAAAGAGCTACTCCTCAGTCTTCATCAGAAGGTCGATTGCAATCACAAGTGGGTTAAACTCAATTCAGTGCCATTGTGAAAACCATCAACGGAACTCAGAAGCAGTGAAGAAAAATCACTATTATCTTCATGAGGTGTTTGATCGAACCCGGGCCAGATTGGCTCATCTGAATACTCAAAAGGAACTTGAGGAATTGGAGTTTACTCAAGACTTCGACTGGTCGTGGCCTCCGATGAAGAAATTCAAGCCAATTCCAGTTCCTGACCTTGAGGACAATTCTTTTTCTTCATTCCTCACCGTTGAGTCCGATGAAGAACCAGAAGACACTACAACTGGTCCAAGGAAGAAGCATGTCTCCAAGAATCCTCACGCCTCTTCAGCAGCCAAGAAGTGAATTTCTTCAAAGGGCGTTAGTCCTCAGATTTGTCCCTTTTCGTCACTTGATAACAAAGGGGTAGAAATCTGAGTTAGTCTTCAAGCGGGATCTATTTTGGGGCTTATAAACATTATTAAGTTACAAACTCTTGGTTCTTATGAAGTGTTTTGATGTAATGACTTGTAACTTAAGCCCGATGATGCATGACTCTTTTGAACGTTTTTCTTCACATGCTTATTCCTCAAAGTCTATTAATGCAGGCATGCTGAAATTCGTCACACACCATTTTTCATCATGCATTTTTAAATTCCTCATATTATATGTCAAATAGATGCATGATTTATAAGATACAGGGGGAGATCTCCATGGTATAAATCATCAATGTGCATTTGCAGTGCAAAGCAAATTCCTCAAAATATGCAGATCTTCAGGGGGAGTCTCTGAGTATCTTGATTTCAAATTCCTCAAACTCAGTATTTACATTCATATTTTTATCCTCGTTGAAAACTTAACCTAGTTGTCATCAACCACCAAAAAGGGGGAGATTGTAAGTGCATCTGGTGCCATTAGTGATTTTGGTGATTTGAAGACTTATAGGTCAAGAGACTAATGTGTTTGTAAGTGTACACAAGATGTTTAAGTCAGTGAGGAGTTTGAGTTATATGACGAATATCGACCCCTAAAAATGAATATCTTCAGCTGAAGAAATTTGTCTTACCTTGAAGACTTTGACCGCAAAGAAATTGTGATGAAATTTATATTCCTCATGAAGATACTGATGATGAGAAATTTGGTGGTTCGTGAAGAAATATTGTGTGAAGACTTTGAAGCATGAAGATTTATTCCTTCTGTTTCATTTTCTTTACTCTTGTGTCATAGGAACACCGTATTGTTAAAGGGGGTCGAGGTAATACTACGGAATTTATTTCCTCATGATGCTCAACCCAAGCCTAAACCTACTAAAGTCTCACAGTGAGGAATAAGAGAGACATGAGGACTTTCATAGTTGAAAGTTCCAACCGTTGCCGCGACACGCGCCACCTCACTGATCTTATCGACACCAACGGTCACATTATTTAAGAGCATTTATGTCAAATCATGTCGGGATGCTCCCAGGCTATATATAGCCGCCCCCACAACCACTAGCCGGTTGGCTGCTCCAAGAGAAACTGACACTTGTCATTTAGAGCAACCCAAATTCCTCAGAGTCTTCGAGAGTAAATCATCAAGTGAGGAAATACCCCAAACAACAAACCACAAACCAAAAACCAAGTGATTGAGCATCACTTATGAATTTGTTCCTGTGTGGAACTCAAGCCTTTTACCTTTGAGAACTGTGCATCCTCCAGATGGTTAGGCGTCATGGTCTAGAGCATCCAACAGTCAATTGTGGATCGTCTGGTGACCGAGTTTGTGAGGGTTTGGAAGTCTGCATTGAAGACTTACCACGAGTGCTGGGCGAGGACTGTGTGTCCTTAGCCCAAGGAGAATACGGTAGGGACTGTGTGTCCCGAGACCGTGTGTCCTTTGGTTTCAATACCAAGCCGCTCCAAACCAGATGTACGACTGTCACAAGAGTTGGAACTGGGTCATCAACAACGTTCTTCATCGTGATACGTGTTCTATTTCTTCAACTCTTTCATTTCCTCAGAATTATATGTTGAAGACTTTCATTTGTACTGTTTGAAGAATTTGTTTGAATTTCCTCAACCTTAAATTCTTCAGTCTAGTTAATCTTCTCTTCCATTCTGTGTACCTACGTACAGTGCAAACCGATTCTCATAATCTTGACCAAGTAATATGCTGTTGTAATCTTTGCACCTTTGATCCTGTGCTATTTCCGTTGTCCGTAATTCATTAGTGAGGAATTTCCTCAGCGACGAAATTCTAAAAATTGCCTATTCACCCCCTCTAGTTGATATAACGCATTTTCACTGACACGAGGGGAAGCTTTAAGTCATCAACCGGTGTGTTTGGATCTTCATACTAGAGATCGATGAAATCCAGCAAAACCTTCGGATCCATAGCTAGAGGAATGGAGCTGCCGTAGGCTTGTGCAACCTTGTGAGGCAATTTCTCTTTTGGCACTGTAGTTGAAGCTTTGAGTTTCTTCAACAAAGTATTTTTCTAAGGAATTGCTGTAGGAAAGGCCTCAACAGCTGAAGAAGTGGCAGCAGTGGTTGCAACGGCAGAATCCTCATTGAATGTCTTCACAGCTGCTTCTGCCTCTTGTGTAACTTAGACAAATATTTGTCTTTCTCATCTGGATAATCCTCAATAGTTTCAACACTTGAGGGATGAGCGACTTGCTGATCACCCTGCGGGGTCTCTTACAAGGTGGCTTGAGGGTGATTTTCTTCGCATATTTTGGAGTCACATATCTATACTTCTTCCACTCCTTAGCCCACGTGCGCTCAATCTTCTGAAGCTTTATCTTGCGCTTCGCGATGGTCTCTTTACCAAGAATTTCCTCATCAGGAGTACAATAATCAACATATATGTCTTCAGTTATTTCAAATGTTGTATTCTGTGCCAACTTCTTTCCTCCTTTCTGCTTCCGGTCATCCTCCATTTTCTTCAGCTCAAGCTTTTGCTGAGGAATCTAAACTCTTGACGATTCTGAAGACACAAGTAAATTTTCTTCAAGGAATGCTGCAAATGAGTTAAGTTGATGAGAACCTAGAGATTCATGAGCTGACATTTTTGTACCCGTGAACAGAGTATAGGTGCGAAGAATTTGGGGAGGTCATATGCGTTCTCAGATTTGAAGAAATAGTTTTTTTTTAAGTTGAGGAATTTGACAACTGAGTTGAGGAATTTGACTAAGCATTCTGATCTTGGGTTTCGGAGTTGTACAGATTCGAGAATTTACACAATTGAGGAATCTCATGAAGAATTTTAGTGGCTTAGTGAAATTCGTCAAGTGTTTGAGGAATGAGTGTGCATGGCTGACAAACTTTCGGAGGTAAAACAGATTTCGAGAGTCTAAAGTGAATTGTAAGATCAACAGAGGCAATAAAATATGATTTTATTTACCCTATGCGAAGAACACGGAGAACTGGAGCAGTAAAAGAGAGAAGTTCGTCGATTCAGATCTTCAGCGCCCTAACTTGGCAACTGAAATCAGCTACGACGGCGGCGGAAGACGATTTCCCACGGCCGGCGTGAGTCCGGCGACGATGAGGGCGAGACAGCGAAGCTTTTCCTCACAGACGACGAGGATGCTAGTGGTGGCGCTAGGGTTGAGCTCGAGCGGAGAAGACGAGAGGACGAAGAATTTTGACTCGGGGGGGGGGGGGGGTAAGGGCCTATTTATAACTCACGTGAAAAAGTGTTTCGTCGAAACTTTCGGACCGAACTGCCCTTACCCTTTGTCTCCGCATGACACGTGGTGCCCATGACTAAAACGGTGCAGTTCATGGTTATTCGATCATGAGAAGTGGGTTTGGTAACTGTGTAATGTTATAAAAATATTTTTTGAATTTTTGAGGATTTTGTTGCAAAGTCCTCAGCTGACAAGGACTCAGTGAGGATTTTGAACAAGTGTCAAGTAGAACGCATATGAAGAATTGAGAATAGATTGGGTTGAGCTTAGCATAGAGGGGAGTCGGGTCCGATCACGTTCACTTAGATGAAATATCAAATTGAAGACTGAGCTATAAGTGAATGCTGTTGAGGACTTTGAAATCTCAGTATATATATGTGCAAATGAAAATCATCAAACGTTCTAAAGGTTTTGAGACTTTGAGGATTTTGTGACACAGTGTCAGATTGATGAATTTCATATTAAAAAAACATCTTGAAGAATTTCAAAGTTGTATGGTGCCGTGACCCACCGTATAAGAATGATGATTTCACGCGCCGTGTACAATTGTTGTAGGGCCGTGTGAACCAAATTCTTCATTAATTCCTTCACACTAAGAGTGATATTCTTCATTGATTGAAGAAAATTGGTTCTTTGTGTGTTGCACATCTAAGTCATCCATTTTGCATAAGTGTTAGGATGTGTGCATGTTTTCACAAAACATTTGAAGACTCTAGGATATTTAGCTCACACCGCAACTTGCAAAACCTTCTCTCATCCAAGGGCTTAGTGAAAATATCTGCTAGTTGATCGTCAGTATTCACATGATCGATGATGATATTGCCCTTGAGGACATGGTCCCGAAGAAAATGATGATGAATCTGGATATGCTTAGTCTTCGAGTGTTGTACTAGGTTGTAGGCGATCTTGATTGCACTCTCATTGTCACAGTAGAGAGGCACATTCTTCATGTTGATGTCCTAGTCTCTGAGGGTTTGCTTCATCCATAACAGTTGAGCACAGTAGGATCCAGCAGCAATGTACCCAGCTTCGGCAGTGGAGAGAGAAACACAATTCTGCTTCTTTGAAGACCAGCAGACTAATGATCTTCCAAGGAAATGGCAAGTGCCTGATGTTGACTTGCATCCACACGGTCACCAGCATAGTCAGAATCAGAATATCCAACGAGGTGAAGATTTGAGCCCTTGGGGTATCATAATCCTAGTGTTGGTGTGTGAGCTAAGTATCGAAGAATATGCTTCACAGCCTTATGGTGTGATTCCTTCGGTTTTGCTTGAAAACGAGCACACATGCAAACACTAAGCATTATATCTGGCCTAGATGCACATAGATACAATAAAGAGCCAATCATCGAGAGATATACCTGTTGATCGAAATCTTTACCATTTTCGTCAGTGCAGAGGTGGCCTGTTGGTAGGCATAGGAATCTTGACGCCTTTGCATTCATGCATGTTGAATTTCCCCAGAACATCCTTGAGGTATTTCTCGTGTGATATGAAGATGACATTGCGTTGTTGACGAATTTGAAGGCCTAAGAAGAATTTCGGCTTTCCCATCATAGACATCTGATATTCCTCACTCGTCATGTAAGCAAATTCATCATTGTAACGTTTGTCAGTACAACCAAAGATAATATCGTCGTCATATATTTGGCACAAAAATAGTTCATTGTCATAAGATTTTGTAAAAAGAGTTGGATCGAGTGATCAAGGTTTAAAGCCTTTCTTCATGAGGAATTCCTTCAATGTGTCATACCAAGCCCGAGGGGCTTGCTTGAGGCCATAGAGTGCCTTTTGAGTCTGAAGACTTTGTCAAGATGCTTTGGGTGTTCAAAACATGGTGGTTGAGGAACATATACTTCTTCCTCAAGCGTACCATTGAGGAATGCACTTTTCACATCCATTTGATATAGAGTAATATTATGATGATTAGCATAAGCAAGTAGTATTCGAATAGCTTCAAGTCTAGCAACAGGTGCAAAAGTTTCATCGAAATCAATTCCATCAACCTATGTGTAGCCTTGGGCTACAAACCTGCCTTATTCATCACCACTTGACCATCCTCATTTTGTTTGTTTCGGAATATCCACTTGTTGCTGATGAAATTGTGCTTGTGAGGATCTGGTCGTTTGACGAGTTCCCACACGTCATTTAGCATGAATTGAAGAATTTCATCTTGCATGGTCCGAATCCACTTAGGTTCCATGAAGGCTTCATCAACTTTTGAGGGTTCTGTGATAGACACAAAAGATGAATGCCCACAAAAGTTTAACTAAATGTGAAGCTTTTGAACGAGTGAGAGGACCTGGCGCATTGATGTCATCGAGGATTTTGTGAAGTTCCACTTCATTTGCAATTCTTGGATGGGCTGGTTGAAGATTTTGTCTAGGCTGAGGAATTTGATCTGGAGCAATTTCCTGAGGTGCACCTGCTTGAATTTCATCAGCTCTGGGGACGATTTCTTCAGCAATTTCCTTAGTAGGAACGATGTCTTCAGTAGCTTTGAACTTGATAGCTTGCTCACGAGATAATTTGTCTGGTACAAGAGGCATTTATCTCTTTGTGAGCTATTAGTTTCATCGAACCGCACATCTACAGTTTCAACAACCTTGTTGTGATAGGTGTTGAAGACTCTGTAGGTGTGTGAGTCCTTTCCATAACCAAGCATAAAACCCTCATGTGCTTTAGGTGCAAATTTTGAGTTATGGTGAGGATCTCTAATCCAGCATTTTGCACCGAAGACTTTGAAATTAATTACATTGGGTTTCTTGTCAGTGAGGAGTTCATATGAGGTTTTCTTGAGGAATTTGTGAAGATATACCCTGTTGATGATGTGGCAAGCAGTGTTGATTGCTTCAGACCAGAAACGATGAGGAGTCTGATATTATTCAAGCGTGGTTCGTGCCATTTCAACCAGAGTCTTGTTCTTGCGTTCAAGGACGCCATTCTTTTGAGGAATATAAGGAGCATATAATTCATGAGTAATACCAAGTTCATCTAGACTAGTGTTTTTGAATTCTGTCTCATTGTGACTTCTGATGTGTTTGATCTTGACGCCGAAGTTCGTCGAGGCCATTGAGGGAAATCGTTTGAAGACTTCATGCGCTTCAGTTTCATACAAAATGATATGTACCCAAGTATATCGAGAATAGTCATCAACGATGACAAAGCCATATAAAGATGTTGCATTCATGTGAAGAAATTCAAACAAATGAGTAGTAGTCATGATATTCTTCGAGGGGTGTTTAGATCTGGTCATTTTTTCAGACTCACAAGCACCGTAGAGGTGGTCCTTGAGGAATTTGACTTATTCGATGCCAATGGCATGCTTCTTCTTCGCCAGCGTGTGCAAATTCCTCATACCTGCATGACCAAATCTTCGATGCCATAACCAACCTTTTGAGGTTTTTGCTAATAAGCATGTGGCTGGTTGAGTACCTGTGGAAAAATCAACAATGTACAAATGTCCTATCCTAAAGCCTTCAAAGACTATGGATCTGTCAGATTCCATGATGACTACACATTTGTATTTTCCAAAGATAACAACCATATCAAGATCACAAAGCATTGAGAATGACATAAGGTTAAACCCAAGGGATTCGACAAGCATGACTTTGTCCATGTGTCTGTCCTTGGAAATAGCCACTTTGCCAAGTCCCAATACCTTGCTTTTACCTTTGTCAGCATAAGTGATTTGCTTCAGTGGTGATGGTGTCAGTAGCATATTTATCAACAAGCTTTTATCACTAGTCATGTGGTTTGTGCAACGACTGTCAAGAACCCACTAAGTATTCTTGGGTTTGACATCCTGCAGATGAATTAGTACAACTTACCATCTCATATGCTTCAGACTTGAAGAATATGATTTCAATTTCATCAAATAGGAATTTCATCATAAATAGTAAATTTGAGGACATGTGAAATGTTATCATTTCATCGATTTTAGCTTGCGTCCAATCAAGCATTTTCCTCAGGTCTCCAGCAAATTCTTGAGATGATGATTTTCATATGGAGACCTCTCGTGGAGAAGTGATTAGTTCAATTTCTTCACCACCCACATGTGAAGGGGTGGCAAAGAGTTCATCATCCTGCGAGCAACATATGAGAAAGGGGGCATTGAAGCTAATGCACTTCGTTTCACAGTAGGGGGGTTAGAGTACTCAAATGAATAGGCAGAGAAGTTCTTTGAGGATTTATGAACATAATGATTTGAGGAATAATGCTCATATTCATATCCCTTGTAATTTCCCTGCATATCAGAAGCATTAGCACAAGTACAAGTGTAGTATTGACCATTTGAGGATTTTGATCCTCTTGAAGACTTTGGACCACCTGAGGAATTTGATGTGGGGTTCAGGTTCTTTATAGGTGGTGTCATGAGGACATTCACCTGAAGATTTTCCAAGCAATTTTTGGGGACCCAGATTTTCCTCATGGGTGGTCCATTCGTGTAGTTAGTTCCAACATATCGAGCAAATTCTTCACCAGATTGATTTTTGAACAGTTTATAGTTGAAGTCAAATGACTCATCTGAGGAATAGGATAATTCACATGCAAAGCCTGTTAGAGAGGATGGATCAATGGGAGGACCTTTAGCAGCAACCCATGAGGTTTTCGGATACTGCTCGGGTTTCCAGTATGATCCATCAGCATTCAATTTCCTCTCGAAGGCAATTCTTTCTTTCCTCGGGTTCTTGTTCAAGATCAGCTTTTTGAGAACATCGCAAAGGGTTTGATGCCCTTTGAGACTTTTGTATATGCCTTTCACATACAATTCCTTCAGCCCTACATTTTCGTCAGTATCATTTGTGGTTTCCTCAAGTGAAGAATTTGATACTACAGGAGCAGTTGAAGAATTTGCAGCGATAGAAGCATTTGATGATTCTGGTGAAGAATTAGCAACTTCGCGTTCAATGCATTTGAGACATGGTGGAGTAAATTCAACCTGAGCGGCACTGATTTGTTGAGAAAGTAATGAATCATTTTCCATTTGAAGATCATCATGAGACATCTTCAACTTCTCAAGATCAAGTTTCCTTTGAAGAAATTCATAGGAAAGTTTCTCATGATTAGCCAAGAGTGTGCCATAACGATCTTGAAGACTATCAAATCTAGACTGAAGACTTTTCACATCTTCGGTGAGGACTTGATTGCGATCCATTTCATCATTCAACAAACCATCGCTTTTGTGTAGCAGTCTTTGAAGCTTTTGAATGGAACTTTGTTGTTTAGTTGAAATGTGGCAAGATTACTCTAACTGGTTTTTTTTATAATCATCAGGTTCGTAGTGACTTGAGTCACAGGAGGAAGTATCATTCGGTACCTTTGAACCTTTTGCCATGAAGTAATAGATTGGAGCGAAGTCATGAACATAGTCATCGGTGTAGATAGCGTTGTCATTTTCTTCAAGGTTGAAGATTGACTTGTTGACGAATGTGGTAGAGAGTGCAAGACTTGCCACACGAGACTCTGAATCTTTTTCAAATCCTTCCTCTTCATCGCATTCCTTAGATTCTTCTTCAGAATCCATTTCCTTGCCAATGAGTGCCCGAGCCTTTCTGAAATTGGTCTTCTTGTGCGATGAGGACTTTGAGGATGAAGACTTTGAAGATTTCTTCTTTTTCTTCGAGTAATGGGAACTTTCAGCGTTTCATTTCTTATTCTTTGATTCTTTCACCAAGCGAGGACAATCAACTATTTAGTGACCAGATTTCTTACATTTGTGGCAGGTTCTTTTCTTGTAGTCCTGAGATGAAGATTATGGTTTCCTCATATCTCTTCTTGAAGATTTACCAAACTGGCCACGCCTTGTAAACTTCTGGAATTTCCTCACGAGCATTGCAAGGTCCTGTCGAAGTTCTTCACGATCACCAATGCTGCAATCTGAGTCTTCTTCTTCAGATGAGGAAATTGTTGGAAATATGCCCTAGAAGCAATGATAAAATAGTTATTATTATATTTCCTGTTTCAAGATAATCGTTTATTATCCATGCTATAATTGTATTGAATGAAAACATAAGTGCACGTGTGGATATATAGATAAAACTATGTCCCTAGTAAGCCTCTAGTTGACTAGCCAGTTGATCAAGGATGGTTAAGGTTTTCTGACCATGTGCAAGTGTTGTCACTTGATGACTCTATCACATCATTGGGAGAATGATGTGATGGACAAGACCCAAACTATAAACGTAGCATGTGATCGTGTCATTTTGTTCCTATTGTTTTCTGCGTGTCAAGTATTCATTCCTATAACCATGAGATCATGTAACTCACTGACACCGGAGGAATACCTTGTGTGTATCAAACGTCGCAACGTTACTGGGTGACTATAAAGGTGCTCTACAAGTATCTCCGAAGGTGTCCGTTGAGTTGGCATGGATCAAGAGTGGGATTTGTCACGGGATCTTGTATCTCGGGGCCCACTCGGTAATACAACATCACATATAAGCCTTGCAAGCAATGTGATTAAAGTTAGTCACGGGATCTTGTATTACGGAACGAGTAAATAGACTTGCCGGTAACGAGATTGAAATAGCTATAGGGAATCCGACGAGCAAATCTCGGGCAAGTAACATACCGAAGGACAAAGGAAAGGGTATACGTGATTATATGAATCCTTGGCACAGAGGTTCAATCGATAAGATCTTTGTAGAATATGTAGGATCCAATATGGACATCCGGGTCCCGCTATTGGATACTAACCGAGGAGTGTCTCAGGTCATGTCTGCATAGTTCTCGAACCCGCAGGGTGCGCACACTTAAGGTTCGGTGAAGTTTCGGTATAGTTGAGTTATAGGTTCTGGTGACCAAAGTTTTGTTCAGAGTCCCGGATGAGATCACGGACGTCACGAGGGTTTCCGGAATGGTCCAGAAACGAAGATTGATATATAGTATTGTTTCATTTGGCTTCCGGAAAGATTTCGGGCATTGCCGCCAGTGTACCGGGAGTGACGAATGGGTTCCGGGTTTTTACCGGGAGGGGCCACTCACCCGGGAGAGGACCTAATAGGCCCATGGGTCGCGCACCAGCCCTTGGTGGTCTGGTGAGGCCAACCCAATAGGGCTATTTCGGCCAAGAGAAAAAATCAAAGGAGAAAAAAAAGAGGAGGTGGGAAGGAAGGAAGGGACGCCTCCCTCCAAACCGACTTGGAGGAGGATCCCTCCTCCCTCTCGGCCGGCGCCATAGGGTCGAGCCCCACCCCTTGGCTCCTCCTATATATACTTGAGGTTTAGGGATTTTTAAGACACAACTTTGCCAGGTGCAACCCTAAACCTCTACTTCATAGTTCTTCCTCTAGATTGGATTACTGTGGAGCTCGGGCGGAGCCCTGCAGGAATAGATCATCACCATGACTGGCGCGCCGTCACGCTGACGGATAACTCATCTACTTCCCTGTCTCTCTTGCTGGATCAAGCATGCGGAGATCGTCATCGATCTGTACGTGTGTTGAACGCGGAGGTGCCATCCGTTCGGTGCTAGATCGGGACGGATCGTGGGACGACGGTGATTTGAATCACGAAGCTGTTCCACTACATCAACTGCGTTTCTTAACGCTTCCCGCTTAGCGATCTACAAGGGTATGTGGATCCGATCTCCCTCTCATAGATGAACATCACCATGATAGGTCTTCGTGTGCGTAGGAAATTTTTTGTTTCCCATGCAACGTTTACCAACAGTGGCATCATGAGCGAGGTTCATGCATAGATGTAATCCCGAGTAGAACACAAAAGTTTTTGTGGGTGTTGATGTTTGATTTACTGCCGTCCTTAGTCTTTTCTCGATTCGGCGGTATTGTTGGATTGAAACGGCCTGGACCAACCTTACTCGTACGCTTACGAGAGGTCGGTTTCATCAACTAACATGCAATTTGTTGCATAAAGATGACTGGCAGGTGTCTGTTTCTTCAACTTTAGTTGAATCAGATTTGACCGAGGCGGTCCTTGGAGAGAGGTTAAATAGCAATTTGCACATCACCATTGTGGTTCTGCGTAAGTAAGATGCGATCATACTAGATACCCATAGCAGCCACGTAAAACATGCAACAACAAATTAGAGGACGTCTAACTTGTATTTGCAGGGTATGCATGTGATATGATATGGCCAAAGACATTATGTGATATATTGGATGTATGAGATGATCATGTTGCAATAGTTAAATATCGACTTGCACGTTGATGCTACGGCAACCGGCATGAGCCATAGGGTTGTCTTTAAACTAACGTTTGTGCTTGCAGATGCGTTTACTATATTGCTAGGTTGTAGCTGTAGTAGTAATAGCATAGGTAGCATGACGACCTCGATGGTGGCATGTTGATGTAGATCATGATGATGGAGATCATGGTGTGGCGCCGGTGACGATGGAGATCATGCCGGTGCTTTGGTGATCGAGATCAAGTAGCACGAGATCATGGCCATATCATGTGACTTATGAATTGCATGTGATGTTAATTCTTTTATGCACCTTATCTTGCTTAGAACGACGGTAGCTTTATAAGGTGATCCCTCACTAAAATTTCAAGATAAAATTGTGTTCTACGTGACTGTGCACCGTTGCGGCAGTTTGTCGTTTCGAGACACCACGTGATGATCAGGTGTGATAGACTCAACGTTCACATAAAAAGGGTGCAAAACAGTTGCACGTGCGGAACACTCGGGTCAAACTTGACGAGCCTAGCATGTACAGACATGGCCTCGGAGCACAAGAGACCGAAAGGTCGAGCATGAATCGTATGGTTGATATGATTAACATAGAGATGTTTAGCACTGAAACTGCACTCAACTCACGTGATGATCAGACTTGAGTTAGTGAATTTGGATCATGCGACACTGAAAAAACTATAGGGATTTGAGTGGAGTTTATTAGTAATATAATTAGCTGAACTCTAATTGTCTTGAACATTGTCTAAGTAAACTTTGCAATATTTATGTAGCAGATCAATGGCTCACGCACTAGCAACCCTGAATTTCAATACGTTCCTAGAGAAAGCTAAGCTGAAAGATGATGGTAGCAACTTTGTAGACTCGGCTCGTAATATGAGGCTTATCCTACAAGCCGGGAAAAAGAATTATGTCCTTGATGCAGCGCTAGGAGATGAACCATCGGCAACGTCCGAACAAGATGTTTTGATCGCTTGGCAAGCACGTAAGGAGGACTACTCAGTAGTTCAATGTGCAGTCTTGTATGGCTTAGAACCGGGACTTCAACGACGCTTTGAACGTCATGGAGCATATGAGATATTCCCGGAGTTGAAGTTTATCTTTCAGAAGACTGCCCAGATCGAGAGGTATGAGACCTCCAATAAATTCCATGCTTGCAAAATGCAGGAGAATTCGTTTGATAGTGAACATGTACTAAAAATGTTTGGGTACTCAAACCGTCTAGCTGAGCTGGGGATTGAACTCCCGCAAGAGGCTATCACTCACAGAATTTTTCAATCACTCCCAGCTAGCTACAAGAGCTTTGTGTTGAACTATAACACGCAAGGGACGAATAAGTCACCCGACGAGTTATTTGCGAAGCTGAAAGTCATGGAGTCAGAAATCCGGAAAGAAAATCAAGTGTTGATGGTCAATAAGACCACTGGTTTCAAGAGAAACGACAAAGGCAAGAAGGGTAACTCCAAGAAGAGCGGCAAAATTGTTGCCCCTCCAACAAAAAACCCAAGGCTGGACCTAAGCCGGAAACTCAGTGTTATTATTGCAAGGGATGGGTCACTCAAAGCGCAACTGCCCCAAGTATTTGGCTGATAAGAAGGCGGCCAACGCCAAACAAGGTATATGTGATATACATGTTATTGATGTGTACTTAACCAACTCTCGTAGTAGTGCGTGGATATTTGATACCAGTTCTGTTGCTCACATTTGCAACTCAAAATAGGAATGGCGGAATAAACGAAGGTTGGCGAAGGATGAAGTGACGATGCGCGTGGGAAATGGTTCCAAGGTTGATGCAATCGCCGTCGGCACGGTCTCACTTGAATTACCATCAGGATTAGTTATGAACTTAAATAATTGTTATTTAGTGCCTGCGTTAAGCATGAACATTATATCTGGATCTTGTTTATTGCGAGAAGGCTACTCATTTAAGTCACAGAAAAATGGTTGTTCTATTTATATGAGTAATATCTTTTATGGTCATGCACCCAATGTGAGGGGTTTATTCATATTGTATCTTGATTGTGATGACACGCATATCCTTAACATTGAGACCAAAAGATGTAGAGTTAACATTGATAGCGCCACATTTTTGTGGCACTGTCGCTTAGGTCATATTGGTGTAAAGCGCATGAAGAAACTCCATGCTGATGGGCTTTTGGAGTCACTTGATTTTGAATCACTTGACACGTGCGAACCATGCCTGATGGGCAAGATGACTAAGACGCCGTTCTCTGGAACAATGGAGCGTGCAAGTGACTTGTTGGAAAGCATACATACTGATGTGTGCGGGCTAATGAGTTTGGAGGCGTGTGGCGGATATCGTTATTTTCTCACCTTCACTGATGATTTGAGTAGGTATGCATATATCTAGTTGATGAAGCACAAGTCTGAAACATTTGAAAAGTTCAAACAATTTCAGAGTGAAGTTGAAAATCATCATAACAAGAAGATCAGGTTCCTATGATTTGATCGAGGGGGTGAATATCTGAGTTACGAGTTTGGTGCTCACTTAAGACAATGTGGAATCGTTTCACATTTGACACCGCCTAGAACACCACAGCGTAATGGTGTGTCCGAACGTCGTAGTCGTACTTTGTTAGATATGGTGCGATCTATGATGTCTCTTACCGAGTTGCCATTATCGTTTTGGGGCTATGCATTAGAGACAGTTGCATTCACTTTAAATAGGGCACCATAAAAATCCGTTGGGACAACACCATATGAGCTATGGCATGGCAAGAGGCCAAAGTTGTCGTTTCTTAAAGTTTGGGGATGCGATGCTTATGTCAAAAAGCTTCAGCCTGAAAAGCTCGAACCCAAAGCAGAAAAGTGTGTCTTCATAGGTTACCCAAAAGAGACAGTTGGGTACACCTTCTATCTCAGATCCGAGGGCAAAGTGTTTGTTTCTAAGAACAGAGCTTTTCTTGAGAAAGAGTTTCTCTCGAAAGAATTGAGTGGGAGGAAGATAGAACTTGATGAGGTTGAGGAACCTCTGCTCCAACAGGATGGTGGCAGATGGCAGAGGGAAATCTTTGTCGAGGAAACACCGGTTGCGGAGGAAGCTAATGATGATGATCATGAAGTTTCAGATCAAGTTACTATCGGACCTCGCAGGTTGACAACATCATGTACTACTCCTGAGTGGTACGGGAATCCTGTCTTGTCTATCATGTTGTTAGACAACAATGAGTCTGCGAATTATGGAGAAGCAATGGTGGGCCCAGATTCCAACAAATGGTTAGAGGCCATGGAATCCGAGATAGGATCTATGTATGAAAACAAAGTGTGGATTTTGGAATTTTTACCTGAAGGTCGCAAGGCTATTCAGAACAAATGTATCTTTAAGAAGAAGACAGACACGGACGGTAATGTGACCATTTATAAAGCTTCACTTGTGGCAAAGGGTTTTTCACAAGTTCAAGGAGTTTACTACGATGAGACATTCTAACCGGTAGCGATGCTTAAATTCGTTAGAATCATGTTAGCAATAGCTGCATTTTTCGATTATGAAATCTGGCAGATGGATGTCAAAATGACATTCCTTTATGGGTTTCTTAAGGAAGAGTTGTACATGATGCAACCCGAAGTTTTTGTCGATCCAAAGAATGCTGATAAAGTATGCAAGCTCCAGCGATCCATTTATGGACTGGTGCAAGCATCTCGAAGTTGGAATAAGCGCTTTGATGAGGTGATGAAGGCGTTTGGGTTTATACAAGTTGTAGGAGAATCTTGTATATACAAGAAAGTGAGTGGGAGCTCTGTAGCGTTTCTAATATTATATGTGGATGACATATTGCTGATTGGAAACAACATGGAGTTTTTGGAGAGCGTAAAGGATTACTTGAACAAAAGTTTTTCAATGAAAGGCCTAGGAGAAGCTGCTTACATATTAGGCATTAAGATATATAGAGATAGATCGAGGCGCCTAATAGGACTTTCACAAAGCACATACCTTGATAAAGTTTTGAAGAAGTTCAAAATGGAGCAATCCAAGAAGGGTTTTTTGCCTGTGTTATAAGGTATAAAGTTTAGTAAGACTTAATGTCCAGTAACTGCAAAAGATAGAGAAAAGATGAGTAGAGTCCCCTATGCTTCAGCTGTAGGGTCTATCATGTATGCAATGGTGTGCACAAGGCCGGACATCAGCCTGGCCATAAGTATAGCAGGCAGGTTTCAAAGTGATCCAGGAGTGGAACACTGGGAGTCGGTCAAGAATATTCTAAAGTACCTGAAAAGGACTAAGGAAATGTTTCTCATTTATGGAGGTGATGAAGAGCTCGTCGTAAAGGGTTACGTTGATGCAAGCTTTGACACTGATTCGGATGACTTTAAGTCTCAAACCAGATACGTATTTATTCTCAATGGGGGTGCGGTAAGCTGGTGCAGTTCGAAGCAAAGCGTCGTAGCGGATTCTACATGTGAAGCAGAGTACATGGCTGCGTCAGAGGTGGCTAAGGAGGGTGTCTGGATGAAGCAGTTCATGACGGATCTTGGAGTTTTGCCAAGCGAACTAAATCCAATAACTCTCTTATGTGACAACACCGGTGCCATTGCTCTGGCCAAGGAACCAAGGTTTCACAAGAAGACCAGACACATCAAACGACGCTTCAACCTCATCCGCGACTATGTCGAAGGAGAGGACGTAAATGTTTGCAAAGTGCACATTGATCTGAATGTTGCAGATCCGCTGACTAAACCTCTTCCATGAGCGAAGCATGATCAACACTAGAACTGTATGGGTGTTAGATTCATTCCAGTGTAAATCACATAGCGATATGACACTAGATTATTGACTCTAGTGCAAGCGGGAGACTGTTGGAAATATGCCCTAGAGGCAATGATAAAATAGTTATTATTATATTTCCCGTTTCAAGATAATCGTTTATTATCCATGCTATAATTGTATTGAATGAAAATATAAATGCATGTGTGGATATATAGACAAAACTGTGTCCCTAGTAAGCCTCTAGTTGACTACCCAGTTGATCAAGGATGGTTAAGGTTTTCTGACCATATGCAAGTGTCGTCACTTGATGACTGAATCACAACATTGGGAGAATGATGTGATGGACAAGACCCAAACTATAAACGTAGCATGTGATCGTGTCATTTTGTTGCTATTGTTTTTGCGCGTCTCAAGTATTCATTCCTTTGACCATGAGATCATGTAACTCACTGACACCGGAGGAATACCTTGTGTGTATCAAACGTCGCAAGATTAGTGGGTGACTATAAAGGTGCTCTACAGGTATCTCCGAACGTGTCCGTTGAGTTGGCATGGATCAAGACTGGGATTGGTCACTCCGTGTGACGAAGAGGTATCTCGGGGCCCACTCGGTAATACAACATCACATATACGCCTTGCAAGCAATGTGAATAAACTATTAGTCAAAGGATCTTGTATTACGGAACGAGTAAAGAGACTTGCCGGTAACGAGATTGAAATAGGTATAGGGATACCGACGAGCAAATCTCGGGCAAGTAAAATACCGAAGGACGAAGGAAAGGGTATACGTGATTATATGAATCCTTGGCACAGAGGTTCAATCGATAAGATCTTTGTAGAATATGTAGGATCCAATATGGACATCCGGGTCCCGCTATTGGATATTAACCAAGGAGTGTCTCAGGTCATGTCTGCATAGTTCTCGAACCCGCAGGGTGCGCACACTGAAGGTTTGGTGAAGTTTTGGTATAGTTGAGTTATAGGTTCTGGTGACCGAAGTTTTGTTCGGAGTCCAGGATGAGATCAAGGACGTCACGAGGGTTTCCGGAATGGTCCAGAAACGAAGATTGATATATAGTATTGTTTCATTTGGCTTCCGGAAAGATTTCGGGCATTGCCGCCAGTGTACCGGGAGTGACGAATGGGTTCCGGGTTTTTACCGCGAGGGGCCACTCAGCCGGGAGAGAACCTAATAGGCGCATGGGTCGCGCACCAGCCCTTGGTGGTCTAGTGAGGCCAACCCAATAGGGCTATTTCAGCCAAGAGAAAAAATCAAAGGAGAAAAAAAAGAGGAGGTGGGAAGGAAGGAAGGGACGCCTCCCTCGAAACCGACTTGGAGGAGGATCCCTCCTCCCTCTCGGCCGGCGCCATAGGGTCGAGCCCCACCCCTTGGCTCCTCCTATATATACTTGAGGTTTAGGGATTTTTAAGACACAACTTTGCCATGTGCAACCCTAAACCTCTACTTCATAGTTCTTCCTCTAAATCGGATTTCTGTGGAGCTCGGGCGGAGCCCTGCAGGAATAGATCATCACCATGACTGGCACGCCGTCACGCTACCAGAGAACTCATCTACTTCCCCGTCTCTCTTGCTGGATGAAGCATGCGGAGATCGTCATCGAGTTGTACATGTGTTGAACGCGGAGGTGCCATCCGTTCGGTGCTAGATCGGGACGGATCGTGGGACGACGGTGATTTGAATCACGAAGCTGTTCCACTACAACAACCGCGTTTCTTAACGCTTCCCGCTTACTGATCTACAAGGGTATGTGGATCCGATCTCCCTCTCGTAGAAGAACATCACCATGATAGGTCTTCGTGTGCGTAGGAATTTTTTTGTTTCCCATGCAACGTTTACCAACAGAAATTTCTTTAGCCTTTAGGGAACGAGGTCTTGAGTAGCTTTGTCCATATAGATCTCTCGTTTCTTCCTGTTGGAATTTATGAGTATTGAGTTTTTCAAGTATATCAGCAGAATCAAGCATCTTATAGTCTCCTCTTTCTTGAATCATCAGAACTAGTGTATCGAATGATGGATTAAGAGATCTTAGCAGTTTCTTCACAACTTCATGGTCACTGATGTCTCGAACACCCAGTGCTTGCAGTTCATTTGAGATGTCAGTGAGGTTATCAAAGGTATCTTGGCAACTTACATTGTCAAGCCTCTTGAAGAGATTGAAGAGATTGCGAAGAACATCAACACGAGAGTCACGCTGAGTTGAGATTCCTTCATTGACTTTGGACAACCTATTCCAGATAAGCTTGGCCATGCCCAAAGCACTTACTCTGCCATACTGACATTTGCTCAGATGGCCACAGATGATATTCTTTGCTTGAGAATAGGGCTGGACCAAAAGCTCGTAGCTCGCGAGCTTAATGAGCGCTCGATAGTTTGGCTCGTTAAGCTCGTGGCTCGCTTCTTAATGAACAGAGTCAATCAGCAATTTCAGATCGTTAAGCTTAACAAGCTTAATGAACGAGCTAATGAGTTTCACGAGTAGCTCGTTAAGCTCATTAGTAACAATACAACATATTTTCATCTTACATGACAAATTTTACATAGCACCTCATCCCATCTATTCAATCTAATCTATATAGGAAGTAACAAACTATTGAATTCTTTTTGTAGGCACCATCTTTTCTTTTTGAAAACCACATCTACACACTTATCATATGCACCGTCACACATCAAAATCTGTTAACGAGCCCTCGCGAGTGCTCACGAGCTTAACGAGTTTCAAACGAGACGAGCTGAGCAGGGGTTTCTGCTCGTTAATCTTAATGAGCTTAACGAGTCGAGCCTTAATGAGCATGAGCTTAACGAGCACGAGCGTAACGAGCCAAGTAGCTCGTTAATCCACCCCTACTTGAGAATCAAGTTGCTTGAATTTATTCACATCAGCGGCACAGATAGTAGCAGTGATGGAGGAAATACCAAGTTCCACAATGTACAAGAGATCATTTTCAATAGCCTGAAGATGCATCTGCATCTTGTTCTTAAAGTAGGGAAACTCCTTTCCTTCGAAGGTAGGACATCCTGCAGTAACCGTGATCATACCTGCGGTCGACATAATTAAAACTCCACATGGTTAAACCAAAATCACACGTAACAAGGGAGTAGCTTGCTCTGATACCAATTGAAAGTGCGTTATATCGAGTAGAGGGGGTTGAACAGGCGATTTTTAGAATTTCATCGCTGAGGAAATTCCTTGTGAGGAAATTCCTCAATGATGAATTAAGTGCAATCGAAATAGAGGAGGATCGGAAGTGTAAAGACTACTACATCTGATTACTTAGTGAAGATTCTGAGAATCAGTTTGCACAGTACGCAGGTACAAAGAACGCAGGTGAAGATTAACTCGAGTGAAGAATTTGAGGTTGAGGAAATTCAGAGAAAGTCGTCCGACAAATTCTTCAAACAACACAGATGAAAGTCTTCAACATACAATTTTGAGGAAATGAAAGAGTTGAAGAAATAGAACTCGTATCACGATGAAGACAGTTGTTGATGACCCAGTTCCAACTGATGTGACAGTTGTACGTTTGGTTTGGAGTGGCTTGGTATTGAAACCAAAGGACACATAGTCCCGGGAGAAACAGCCCCTACCATATTCTCCTTGAGCTAAGTACACACTTCCAAAACCTCACAAACTCGATCACCCGGCGATCCACAATTGACTAGTGGATTCTCTAGACCATTATGCCTAACCTTCTGGAGGATGCAGAGTCCTCAAAGGTAAAAGGCTTCAATTCCACACAGGAACAAATTCTTCAGCGATGCTCAATCACTTGGTTTTTGGTTTGGGGTTTGGGGTTTGGGGTATTTCCTCATTTGATGATTTTCTCTCGAAGACTTTGAGGAATTTGGGTTGCTCCAAATGAAAAGTGTCAGTTTCTCTCGGAGAAGCCAACTAGCTAGTGGTTGTGGGGCGGCTATTTATAGCCTGGGAGCATCCCGACATGATTTGACATAAATGCCCTTAAATAATGTGATCGTTGGGTGGATAAGATTGGTGAGGTGGCGCTTGTCGCGGCAACGGTCTGAACTTTCAACTATGAAAGTCGTCATGTCTCTCATATTCCTCACTCTGAGGCTTTAGTAGGTTTAGGCTTGGGTTGAGCATCATGAGGAATTTCATGCAATAGTATTACTTCGACCCCCTTTAACAGTATGGTGTTCCTATGACTCAAGAGTAAATAAAATGAAACAGAAAGAGTAAATCTTCACGCTACAAAGTCTTCACATAGTTTTTCTGCAGGACACACCGAATTCCTCATCTTCAATATCTTCATGAGGAATATCAATTTCATCGCAATTTCTTTGCGATCAAAGTCTTTAAGGTAAGACCAAAGTCTTCAGCCGTGGACATACATTTTTAGGGGTCGATATTCATCGTATAACTCAAACTCCTCAGCGACTTATTGACCATCTGTACACTTACAAACATGTTAGTCTCTTAATATGTAAGTCTTCAATCCACCAAAATCACTAAGGGCACTAGATGCACTTACACCTGCATACGCCCGCGCACGTGGGGAGGGCTTGGAGGACATGCCCGACGATCTGCACATGGTCGCCGTGGGTTGTTGTAGTCGCCGGCAAAGTAGGACGCGCGGCGCACGTCGTGCTCATCCCGGAACCACGTATCCCACACGGGGGGAATCCACGGCGTACCTTGGGTCGTAGTAGAGGTCGTCGGGGAGGCGGCGTCGGCGGCATTGGATCTCGTCGCGGCGGACACGGCCACTCGTTGGCACCAGCGGGCTCGGCACCCGATCGGTGGAGAGATGCCAGTTGTTTGGCAAGTGGACGTCACTCTAGGGGAGTGGCATCATTGTCTCCCAATACCGCTGGCAAACGTCCGCATGGACGTACTGCTGGGAGCGTGTCGGGGTGCCCGGAGGGGCAATGGAGAACGCTGCCGGAGCACGCCTTCACGGAGGAGAAGAACGACAGCGGCCAGACGAGGACCCAGGCTCGTGGTCGTGCGCCCCCTTCCCCTTGCCACTGGTGCTCCACCACCCCATTGCTACCGGCAGCCGGAGAGCTCGAGGGAGGAGCAGAAGTTTAGGGTTTGGAGCGAGCGCACACGCTGTGTCGGTCCTGAGGAGGTAGTGGAGTGACTGCATGCTTTGTGCCAGTCCACGACTTCCCCATTTAAGAAGGACGGAGACCACCGTGTGAGTGGATGACATGCGGGGCCTACCGGGCGTGCGCAGTAAGTACGGGCGGGTGGGAGGTAGGTGGCCACCTGCCACGCTTCCCCGACGCGGACGAGAGGAGGGCTCGAGCGCATCCGCTCGCTTTTCGCCAGGACCCAAATCGGGCGCATTTTTGTGCCGAAAATGGGTCGGCCCGGACGCAAAACGGACGAGATGCGTTGAGGGAAACGCGCGTTGGGCCGTGGGGTTTGTCAATTTTTCCCCAAACGGACATGGCCAGATCAAATGGGTTCGTGCGCTGGAGTTGGCCTTATTCGGCATGATTGCATAGGCTACCGTCAGGATCCTTGACGATAGCTGATTAATCCATGTTAGTAGCAAACTGACGGCCGTCCTGAGCTCCGTTCGACCCTACCGTCAAAGGGTTCAGCGGTAAGGTGCTCGACCCTACCGCCAAGGCGTTCGATGGTAGGGTCGGGACAGTTATAAGGCTGAGGCGCCGGTTAGCCCTCCCCATCTCCTTTACACCCCACCGCGCGGTGGCCTCAATGACATACACCTCCTCCCTCTCTCATCCCCGCCACTCCCCCTTAACCCTTAGGATATCTTTAATTTTTTCACCATTTCTGCGGATCGAGATGGCTCTGAAACGAGAAAAGTATATATTTTTGAATTAGTTTTTTTAAATTGCTTCTAATTCGATTCATTATTTGATTCAAGTCAGCCCTATTTTTGAACTGATTTTTATTTTTCTTATCCTGGTTTGTTTTAGTTTGATTCTACTTCCTCCATTCTTAAATATGAGTCCTTTTAGAGGTTTTACTAGGAGACTACATATGGATGTATATAGACACACGTTAGAGTGTAGATTAACTCATTTTGCTTCGTATGTAGTCTTCTAGTGGAATCTCTAGAAAGACTTATATTTAGAAACGGTGAGAGTAGATGTTATATGGGGTTAAATAAGAACTTGCATTTACTTGTTGGAGCGATTGTATGTATTTTTATGATGAACTACATGATGAACCCCGGTTCACGTAAAAAAAATCTTGATATGATGCATCTTGAAGGAATGAACTCATAGGTTTGTTTTGACGTGATGAACTTTTGTGATATGAATCAACCATATGCATATAGTGGATGTTGGAGAAAGATTGTATGAATTTACTTAGTTTTTACGAATTAAAGAAATGAACGAATAGTGTTAAAAGAATCTTATGCAAAATGAATGAATGAATCATGTTTATGAGAATCAAGTTTACAAATGAATGAATAATATTTTTTCAAATGCTTATTGGATTATGCTTATCCTATTTTAATTATGTTTATGCAATTTTATTTAGGAGGCCACCTCTTCCGGAACACATCGAGACAAAGTATACCATGCTTGACCCTGCATTCGACAAGGGTCATCATGCCCGTTTCATTGAGAATGAAGTGGTAATTAATGCTTGAATCAAATCTTTCGAAATGATGAAAACAAGTTACTATTATTTATGGCTATCATTTTGACACATGCTCCCGCGACTATGGATGAGGGCTCTCCGGACTACCATTAAGATGGAGTACGACGAGCGCTACACACCGTTCTATAGGAGAGCATGACTGTTGGGTTTCGTCTTACAGTTCAAGCATAAGCCACGGACGCTCGTCCACTCAAGTCTCACGTCTTTGATCGGTCGGTAGCCACCAGAGACGCACATTTTCCATCTTTCATGTGGGGAGATGATGGTGATCCTCCAGGATTGGGGGATGATTAGAGCCCTACCGATCGAGGGTCGTGCTCTCATTGGACGAGTGGAGACGGAGAACTAGCAGAAAAGGGTTACCACCCTCATCGGTGACTGCCTCCTCCCGCTATGAGTGACCGAACATACGACGTACCATTGCCGTGGCTCCTTCTGCACTGCGCAAATGCCCGGACGATGCCAAACCCCAGACGATGGAGTAGTACGCGAGGGCCTACCTCTGGTATCTTCTCACATAGGTCGTTTTCCAGACTGCTCAGGGGATAGTGCCCTATGGATGTATCTCGAGTAACTCAAAGACTCAGATGCAGGGTACAGCTGGGGGGACCGCCGGCCTCGCCTACCTATATCGTTTGGTAAGAAAATATCTCACTATTTTTTATTTACGCATGCTGATTTAAATTATGTCATCTCATCATCAATAAGTGTTTTTAGCTCGATGATGCAACCCAAAGGACGGAAGAAAAATCCGGTATGTGTGGATGTCCGTGGGCCCTCTCCCTTTGGATATGGGAGCGACTCCCGGTAGGGCGTCCGGAGAAAGTGAAGCAACATCCATGGACTAACTATGGTGTCCGACGACGATAAAACTCGATACCCGACCGTCACATATGCTTGGGACGTGGTGGGTGTCTATACAGGCACATCGAAGGCTTTGTACAAGGTCTTCACCAACAGGCTTGATGCTCTAACGGCTTTCCACGTCAGCTTACCTACTTTTTTGAATATTTTTGACGGTATTCCCACGATCTTAACAACTTTTATGTACTAGGTTAATTGGCGGCCGTATGATAAATGGGAGTGGGGGTTTGAGCTGAACGTGATGTGCACGCTGTTAGATATATATCACGCCTAACCTCATGGGGCCAGAGTGCCTTGGTTTGGCAGGATTCTGTTGTATGGTTAGGATAGTTTAAGATCTTTATCTCTATCCTTAACTTGTACTCCAATCTTTCTATCAATATAAATTTGCGGTCTCTCTTCTTGAAGGTTGAGACGCTTTCATAATATCTTACACGGTATACAGAGCAGGCTCTTCCGATTGCATCTAGCTCGTATCCTCCATCTCGCAGCCATCTCACCATCGTCGCTCTCCACCCAAGCCAAGCTTCTTCGCCCGCCACCCAACCCCTCATCGCCATGTCTGATGGGGTTATAGCCCTAGTGACCTGATTATTAGCTTGAAGATCACAAGATACCTACCAACTAGATTAAGACAACCTCCTGTCCACTCGGTAGGGAACCACTCGGAGGATTATCTTATACTCGACGACTGGATTCCACTCCATGAAGACTAGAAGCCAGTCGACATCGAAGGCCAGAAGCCACCCCAGGGAGGCCAATGGGCATACGTTAGACTACTGTAGTTATTGACATTTATGGCATATGTTACCTCTAACATATGCATTTATTCTCACTTATTGCACCCTTGAAGGCTGGAGACTTATGAGGTGCAGCGCACTCTAACTAAGCCAGCTCTCCCCGGTGGCACAAGGGTTCGCATTCTATAACACCTATATTCCACTCGACATTAAGCTCCAGAGCACTGAGACGTAGGGCTATTACCTCCACCGCAGAGGGGCCTGAACTCATACAACCTTGTCGTAGCTAAGACTCTGCCCTCTACTTTCGTACACACTCATCTACTGTCAGGCTTATTCCCACGACAGTTGGCGCCCACCGTGGGGCACGCGTCTAGGCGACTTCCGACAAGTTTGCATTTTTTTCTCCTTCACCATGTCTTCTGACGGTGATTTGTGCTTGGGCCACGAGATCGTCTTCAGCACACTCGTTTTCGTTGGTGACGATTCGGCATGGCTTTGGGAGGCACCTCTCGACGTCGAGGCGCTTCCAGTTCGCGGAGCGACATTCTTTCGTGCTAGTTCCTGCGGAGTTATTCTCCGCCAGCCGTTGATACGTCCGTTTTGCATCATGCTTTTATGTTGATATTTATCGCTTTATGGGCTGTTATTACACTTTACGGTACAATACTTATGCCTTTTCTCTCTTATTTTATAAGGTTTACATGAAGAGGGAGAATGCGTGCAGCTGGAATTCTGGTCTGAGAAGGAGCAAGTTTGAGATACCTATTCTGCGCAATTCCAAAAGCCGTGAAAATCAAGGAGGAATTATTTTGGATTTTATAAAAAATACTGGGCTGAAGAAGTACCGGAGGGGAGCCACCAGGAGGCCACAAGCCTGCGAGGCACAGCCTACCCCCCTGGCCGCACCTGGGTGGCTTGTGGGCCCCCTGCTGCCCCTCTAGCTCCCATCTTTTGCTATAAGGAGGGTTTCGTCGCAACAAAATCAGGAGGAGGCTTTCGGGAGGAATGGCCGCCGCCACGAGGTGGAACTTGAGCATAACCAATCTAAAGCTCCGACAGGGCCGTCTTGCGGGGGAAACTTCCCTCCCGGAGGGGCAAATCATCGCCATCGTCATCACCAACACTCCTCTCATCGGAGGGCACTCATCACCATCAACATCTTCATCAGCACCATCTCATCTCCAAACCCTAGTTCATCTCTTGTAACCAATCTCCGTCTCGCGACTCCGATTGGTACTTGTAAGGTTGCTAGTAGTGTTAATTACTCTTTCTAGTTGATGCTAGTTGGATTACTCGGTGGAAGATCATATGTTCAGATCCTTAATGATATTCAATACCTCTCTGGTCATGAACATAATTATGCTTTGTGAGTAGTCACTTTTGTTCCTGAGGACATGGGATAAGTCTTGATATATGTAGTCATGTGAATTTGGTATTCGTTCGATATTTGGATGCGTTGTATGTTGTCTTTCCTCTAGTGGTGTTATGTGAACATCAACTACATAACATTTCACTATTATTTGGGCCTAGAGGAAGGCATTGGGAAGTAATAAGTAGATGATGGATTGCTAGAGTGACAGAAGCTTAAACCCTAGTTTATGTGTTGCTTCGTAAGGGGCTCATTTGGATCCGGTAGTTTAATGTTGTGGTTAGACTTTGTCTTAGTTCTTATTTCGTAGTTGCGGATGCTTGCGAGAGGGGTTAATCATAAGTGGGATGTTTGTCCAAGTAAGGGCAGCACCCAAGCACCGGTCCACCCATATATCAAAATATCAAAGTAGCGAACGTGAATCATATGAACATGATGAAAACTAGCTAGACAGAAATTCCCATGTGTCTTCGGGAGCGCTTCACCTCCTATAAGAGTTCGTCCAGGCTTGTCCCTTGCTACAAAAGGGATTAGGCCATATTGCTGCACCTTTGTTAATATTGTTATTTGCTACTCGCTATGAATTATCTTATCACACAACTCTCTGTTACCGATAATTTCAGTGCTTGCAGAGAATACCTTGCTGAAAACCACTTGTGAGTTCCTTTTGCTCCTCATTGGGTTCGACACTCTTACTTATCGAAAGGACTAAAATAGATCCCCTACACTTGTGGGTCATCAAGACTCTTTTATGGCGTCGTTGCCGGGGAGTGAAGCGCCTTTGGTAAGTGGAATTTGGTAAGGAAACATTTATATAGTGTGCTGAAATTTATTGTCACTTGTCACTATGGAAACTAATCCTTTGAGGAGCTTGTTTGGGGTATATTCACCTCGAACGGAAGCACAAGGAGTTGCTCCTCAACCTACTTCACCTACTGAAAATATTTGTTATGAAATTCCTTCGGGTATGCTAGGCAAACTATTGGCTAGGAGATGGAACATCACATCCCGACTTGAATCTAATCTATGTAGATGACGTTTGTGGTTTATTTAAGCTTGCAGGTTTGCCCGGGGATGAGTTCAAGAAGAAGGTCTTTCCCTTATCTTTGAGAGATAAAGCATTGACATGGTATAGGCTATGTGATGATACTGGATCATGGAACTACAACCGATTGAAATTGGAATTTCATCAAAAGTTTTATCCTATGCATCTCGTACATCGTGATCGGAATTATATTTATAATTTTTGGCCTCGTGATAGAGAAAGTATCCATCAAGCTTGGGGGAGGCTTAAGTCAATGTTATATTCATGCCCCAACCATGAGCCCTCGAGAGAAATTATTATTCAGAACTTCTATGCTCCGCTATCTCATGATAATCGCACCATGCTTGACACTTCTTGTACCGATTGTTTTATGAAGAGAGATATTGACTTCAAATGGAATTTATTGGAAAGAATTAAACACAACTCTGAATATTTGTAGTTTGATGAAGGTAAGGAGTCAGGTATGAATCTTAAGTTCGATTGCGTTAAATCCTTCGTTGAAACAAATACTTTTTGTGATTTTAGCGCTAAACATGGACTTGACTATGAGATAGTAGCTTCATTATGTGAATCATTTGATGCCCATGTTAATCTCCCTAAAGAGAAGTGGTTTAAATATCATCCTCACATATAAGTCAATGTAGTTAAACCCAATCCAGTTGAAGAGAATGTTATTGCTTATAATGATCCTATTGTTCCTAGTGCTTACATTGAGAAGCCACCTTTCCCTGTTAGAATAAAGGATTATTATAAAGCTTCAACTGTGATACGTAGGAGCTACATTAGAACACCTACACCCCCTGAGCAAATTAAAGTTGAACCTAGCATTGCTATTATCAAAGATCTCATGTCCGACAATGTTGATGGGCATGATATTCACTTCTGTGAAGATGCTGCTAGAATTGCTAAACCTCATGCTAGAGACAAACATAGGCATGTTGTTGGCACGTCTGTTGTTTCTGTTAAGATACGAGATCATTGTTATAATGGTTTATGTGACGTGGGTGTTAGTGTTAGTGCAATACCTCAATATTTATATGATGACATTAAAGACGAGATTGCACCTGTCGAGATGGAACCTATTGATGTCACTATTCAGCTTGCCAATAGAGATACTATCTGCCCTTTGGGAATTGTTAGAGATGTTGAAGTCTTGTGTGGTAAAACTAAGTATCCTGCTGATTTTCACGTTCTTGCTACCACACAAGATAGCTTTTGTCCCATCATATTTGGCAGACCTTTCATCAATACTATCAACGCTCATATTGACTGTGAGAAGCAAACTGTCACTTTTGGCTTTGAAGGTGTGTCACATGAATTCAATTTATCCAAGTTTGGTAGACAACCTCATGAAAAAGAATTGCCTAGTAAGGATGAAATTATTTCTCTAGCTTCTATTGATGTGCATCCTACTGATCCTTTAGAGCAATACTTGCTTGAGCATGAAAATGGTATGCATATGGATGAAAGGAATGAGATAGATAGAGTTATCTTTGAACAACATCCTATCCTTAAGAATAATTTGCTTGTTAAACTGCTTGGAGATCCACCCCCACCAAAGGGTGATCCTGTGTTTGAGCTTAAACAGTTCCCTGATACTCTTAAGTATGCTTATCTCGATGAAAAAGAGATATATCCTATTATTATTAGTGCTAGCCTTTCAGAGCATGAAGAAAAGAAATTATCAAAAACTCTGAGGAAGCACCATGTTGCTATAGGATATACTCTCGATGATCTTAAGGGCATTAGTCCCACTCTATGCCAGCATAAAATTAAAACCGATCCTGATTCCAAACCAGTTGCCGATCATCAAGGGAGATTAAATCCTAAGATGAAAGAGGTAGTAAGAAAAGAAATACTAAACCTCCTCGAAGCACGTATTATCTATCATGTTGCTCATAGTGATTTGGTAAGTCCGGTGCATTGCGTCCCTGAAAAGAGAGGAATTACCGTTGTCCCTAATGATAAAGATGAATTGATCCCACAGAGAATTATTACTGGCTATAGGATGGTAATTGATTTTAGGAAATTGAATAAAGCCGCTAGGAAAGATCATTATCCTTTGCCTTTTATTGACCAAATGCTAGAAAGATTGTCTAAACACACACACTTCTGCTTTCTAGATGATTATTCTGGTTTCTCCCAAATACCACTTGCACAATCTGATCAGGAGAAAACCACTTTTACCTGCCCTTTCGGTACCTTTGCTTATAGACGTATGCCTTTTGGCTTATGTAATGCACCTGCTACCTTTCAAAGATGTATGATGGCTATATTCTCTGACTTTTGTGAAAAGATTGTTGAGGATTTCATGGATGTCTTCTCCGTTTACGGGTCTTCTTTTGATGATTGCCTCAGCAACCTTGATCGAGTTTTGCAGCGATGTAAAGATAACAAACTTATCTTGAATTGGGAGAAGTGCCACTTTATGGTTAATGAAGGCATCGTCTTAGGACATGAAATTTCTAAAAGAGGTATTGAAGTCAATAAGGCTAAAGTTGATGCGACCGAGAAAATGCCATGCCCTATAGACATCAAAGGTATAAGAAGTTTCATGGGTCATGCTGGTTTCTATAGAAGGTTCATTAAAGACTTCTCTAATATTTCTAGGCCTCTTACCAATCTCTTGAAAAAGGATATTCGATTTGTTTTTTATGATGATTGTGAAGGAGCATTTGAAATACTTAAGAAGGCCTTGATAACTGCACCTATTGTTCAATCACCTGATTGGAACCTACCTTTTGAAATTATGTGTGATGCTAGGACAAAGAGTTGATAAGAAATTGAATGTTATTCATTATGCTAGTAAAACTCTAGACAATGCCCAAAGAAACTATGCTACTACTAAAAAGGAACTTTTAGCAGTCGTGTTTGCATGTGAAAAGTTCAGATCTTACATTGTTGATTCCAAGGTTACTATTCACACTGATCATGCTGCTATTAAGTATCTCATGGAAAAGAAAGATGCTAAACCTAGAATTATCAGATGGGTTCTCTTGCTAGAAGAATTTGATTTGCATGTTGTTGATAGGAAGGGTGTTGAGAATCCCGTAGCAGATAACTTGTCTAGGTTGGAGAATGTTCTTGATGACCCACAACCTATTGATGATAGCTTGCCTGATGAACAATTGAATGTTATCAATGCTTCACGTAGTACACCTTGGTATGCTGATTATGCAAATTATATAGTTGCCAAGTTTATACCACCTAGTTTCACATACCAATAAAAGAAGAAATTCTTCTTTGATTTGAGACATTACTTTTGGGATGATCCTCACCTTTATAAGGAAGGAGTAGATGGTGTTATTGGACGTTGTGTACCTGAGCATGAACAGGGAGAGATCCTACAGAAGTGTCACTCCGAGGCTTACGAAGGACACCATGCGTGAGATAGAACTGCACACAAGGTATTGCAATCCGGATTTTATTGGCCTACTCTCTTCCAGGATGCCCGTAAGTTTGTCTTGTCTTGTGATGAATGTCAAAGAATAGGTAATATTAGTAAACGTCGGGAAATGTCTATGAATTATTCACTTGTTATTGAACCATTTGATGTTTGGGGTTTTGATTATATGGGACCTTTTCCAAAGGCTAACGGGTATACTCATATTCTAGTTGCTGTTGATTACGTTACTAAGTGGGTAGAAGCTATCCCAACTAGTAGTGCTGATCACAACACCTCTATTAGGATGCTTAAAGAAGTTATTTTCCCTAGATTTGGAGTCCCTAGATATTTAATGACTGATGGTGGTTCACATTTTATTCATGGTGCTTTCCGTAAAATGCTTGCTAAGTATGATGTCAACCACAGAATTGCATCCCCATATCATCCTTAGTCCAGTGGTCAAGTAGAGCTAAGTAATAGAGAGATTAAACTAATTCTGCAAAAGACTGTTAATAGGTCTAGAAAGAATTGGTCTAAGAAGCTTGATCATGCACTCTGGGCTTATAGAACTGCTTATGAGAATGCCATGGGGATGTCTCCGTACAAAATGGTTTACGGTAAAGCATGTCATTTACCTCTTGAGCTAGAGCATAAGGCTTATTGGGCAATCAAAGAGCTCAACGTTGATTTGAAACTTGCTGGTGAGAAGAGGTTATTTGATATTAGCTCACTTGATGAATGCAGAACTCAGGCATATGAAAATGCCAAGTTGTTCAAAGAAAAAGTTAAGAGGTGGCATGATAAAAGGATACAAAAACGTGAGTTCAATGTAGGTGATTATGTCTTGCTATACAATTATCGTTTAAGATTTTTTGCACACAAACTTCTCTCTAAATGGGAAGGTCCTTACATTGTTGAGGAAGTATATCATTCCGCTGCCATAAAGATCAACAACACGGAAGGTAATTTTCCGAGAGTTGTAAATGGGCAAAGAATCAAGCATTATATCTCATGTGCTCCCATAAATGTTGAAAGCAATATTATTAATACCATAACTCCGGAGGAGTACATAAGGGATATTTATGAGCCTGTTTCGGACTCCACAAATGAAGAGCTATGTCATTCGGTAAGTAAACGACTCCAAAACTTTTCCGGTAGCAATTTTTCTCCATTTTGGAATTTTTAGAAAAATAGAAAAATTTAAAGTAGTCCGGAAAGCGCACGAGGAGGCGACAAGTCTGCCAGGCGCGACCAACCCCCCTCGCCGCGCCTGGGTGGCTTGTGGGCACCTCGTGTGCCTCCCAGTGGAATACTCCTTTTGGTCGGGAAAAAAATCATTATATATTCTCCCAAAAGTTCTGACCCTCGTATCACGCAAATATCCTCTGTTTTCATTTCGAGTTGCTGTGCATGCAAATCTAGATCGCTATGGCATCCCCAAAAGTTCCAAAGGACAAGTTCTTCAAAAAGGTCATTAATCCCTACCTCGCGGGAGTGCTGCAACACCCTCAATCTATCAAGATGCATCAGGGGGTGATGCACATCCGTGATGTTGAGGGCCCCAAGAAGACCGTTAGCTTAGGGGCGAGGCTCGAAGCAATGGAGCAGCAAGTCTTCAAGTGCCAAGGGATGGTGGAACGCGGACTCAACGCCAACCACATGATGATCACGAAGTTCACGAGTAAGCACAAGATCGATGTCAATGACATTGGGAAGCATCTCTCCAGGCTCTATGACAGAATTGATCACCTCCAAGCCCAGATCTACGACCTCCAGAACCAAAACTGTGAGTATGAGTATGGATTTAAATCAATACGGTTGGCTGCAGATTTGAGGATTCCGGAAACTCGATCATCTTTCCATGATGGAGCACCTATGCCTTGGAAGATGGAGAATCAACCACAGATTGCAACAACTCCACCACCGTCACCTTCGAAGGAAGAAAATTAAGCACGGGTATGGGCACTCCTCTTGGTTTGTGCCAAGCTTGGGGGAGTTGCCCCGGTATCGTATCACCATCACATCTTTTGTCTTTACCTTTTTCTTAGTTCAATCCTTCTTGGTCTTATCTTTCTCTAGTAGAATAAAGTTCGTAGTATGATCTAGGCTTGAGTTTTGCTTTGTGTCTCCCCCAATGTATTTGAGTTCGTGAGTCATATAATAAAGAGTGTTTTAGTTAAGGGCCTTGCTTCATGCCATGATCTAAAGAAAAGAATAATAAAAGAACAAAAGCATGAAAGATCATGTAATGATCTTATGGAAGTGATGGCTTTACATATAAAAATAATGTTGATTGAAACTTGTTGTGAGTGGACAAATGTAGACCTTGGTCATTGTTGCAATTAATAGGAAGTAATAAAGAAGGAGAGGTTCACATATAAATATATCATCTTTGACACCGTCTATGATTGTGAACACTCATTAAACTATTACATGCTTAGAAGTAGATGTTGGGCAAGGAAGACAACATAATGAATTATGTTTGCTTGTTTCCGAACAATGTTATATGATTAGAGATCCCTTAGCATATGATGATTGCTTCCACCTCATATCAGCCAAAACTTCCGCACTAAGTAGAGATACTACTTTTGCATCCATAAACCTTCAACCCAGTTTTGCCATGAGAGTCCACCATACCTACCTATGGATTGAATAAGATCCCTCAAGTAAGTTGCCATCGGTGCAAGCAATAAAAATTGCTCCCTAAATATGTATGATCTATTAGTGTGTGGAAAATAAGCTTTGTACAAACCTGTGATGAGGAAGATATAAAACCGACAGACTGCATAATAAAGTTCTTTATCACTGGAGGCAATATAAAGTGACGTTCCTTCACACTAAGAGGTCACACATCCAAACCTCAAAAGCGCATGACAACCTCTGCTTCCCTCTACGAAGGGCATATCTTGTACCTTTACTTTTTGTCCTTAAAAGAGTCATGGTGATCGACACCAATTCCTTATCTCGCCTTTATCTTGGCTAACGTCATGTGCTAGTGAAAAATCTATATTCGTATGTCAACTTGGAAGTAAGTATTCATGATTTATTATTGTTGACATTACCCTTGAGGTAAATAGTTGGGAGGCGAAACTATAAGCCCCTATCTTTCTCTGTGTCCAACTGAAACTTTGATCTCAGGAGTACCACGTGAGTTTTAGCAATTGTAGAGGACGAAAGGATGATTGAGTATGTGGATTTGCTTTACAAGCTCTTATTTGACTGTTTCCGATGTTATGATAAATTGCAATTGCTTCAATGACTAAAGGCTATTGGTTGTTAATTCTCAATAAGGTTCTTGATCCATACTTTACTTTGTGAAGGAATTGTCACTTTAGCATAAGAGATTATATGATGTTATTGTTGTTCTAAATATGATCATGATGCCTACTTGTCCGTATGTTTTTTATCGACACCTCTATCTCTAAACATGTGGGTATATTTATTGATCTCGGCTTCCGCTTGAGGACAAGCGAGGTCTAAGCTTGGGGGAGTTGATACGTCCATTTTGCATCATGCTTTTATGTTGATATTTATCGCTTTATGGGCTATTATTACACTTTATGGTACAATAATTATGCCTTTTTCTCTTATTTTATAAGGTTTACATGAAGAGGGAGAATGCCTGTAGCTGGAATTCTGGTTTGGAAAAGGAGCAAGTTTGATATACCTATTCTGCGCAACTCCAAAAGCCGTGAAAATCAACGAGGAATTATTTTGGATTTTATAAAAAATACTGGGCGGAAGAAGTACTGGAGGGGAGCCACCAGGAGGCCACAAGCCTGCCAGGCGCGGCCTACCCAGCAGGCCGCGCCTGGGTGGCGTGTGGGCCCCCTGCTGCCCCTCTGGCTCCCATCTTTTGCTAGAAGGAGGGTTTTGTCCCAAAAAAATCAGGAAGAGGCTTTAGGCAGGAATCGCCGCCGCCACGAGGCGGAACTTGAGCAGTACCAGTCTAGATCTCCGGCAGGGCCGTCCTGCCGGGGAAACTTCCCTCCCGGAGGGGGAAATCGTCGCCATCGTCATCACCAACACTCCTCTCATCGTAGGGGACTCATCACCATCAACATCTTCATCAGCACCATCTCATCTTCAAACCCTAGTTCATCTCTTGTCACCAATCTCCATCTCGTGACTCCGATTGATACTTGTAAGGTTGCTAGTAGTGTTAATTACTCTTTGTGGTTGATGCTAGTTGGATTACTCGGTGGAAGATCATATGTTCAGATCCTTAATGCTATTCAATACCTCTCTCGTCATGAACATAATTATGCTTTGTGAGTAGTCAATTTTGTTCCTGAGGACATGGGATAATTCTTGCTATAAGTAGTCATGTGAATTTGGTATTCGTTCGATAATTTGATGTGTTTTATGTTGTCTTTCCTCTAGTGGTGTTATGTGAACGTCGACTATATAACACTTCACCAATATTTGGGCCTATAGGAAGCCATTGGGAAGTAATAAGTAGATGATGGGTTGCTAGAGTGATAGAAGCTTAAACCCTAGTTTATGCGTTGCTTCGTAAGGGGCTGATTTGGATCCACTAGTTTATGTTGTGGTTAGACTTTGTCTTAATTCTTCTTTCATAGTTGCGGATGCTTGCGAGAGGGGTTAATCATAAGTGGGATGTTTGTCCAAGTAAGGGCAGCACCCAAGCACCGGTCCACCCACATATCAAAATATCAAAGTAGCGAACGCGAATCATATGAACATGGTGAAAACTAGCTAGACAGAAATTTCCATGTGTCCTCAGGAGCGCTTCACCTCCTATAAGAGTTCGTCCAGGCTTGTCCCTTGCTACAAAAGGGATTGGGCCATCTTGCTGCCCCTTTGTTACTATTGTTACTTGCTACCCGCTAAGAGTTATCTTATCACACAACTCTCTGTTACCGATAATTTCAGTGCCTGCAGAGAATACCTTGCTGAAAACCACTTGTCAGTTCCTTCTGCTCCTCGTTGGGTTCGACACTCTTACTTATCGAAAGGACTATGATAGATCCCCCACACTTGTGGGTCATGAGTCGTCGACTCCGAGTTCGACTGCGCTCCCCATCGCACGTCGCAACAAGCAGTCTCGTCGCTCGCGGCTCTAGCGCTGGGTGCGCCATGCACTCGCGCGTCAGGCGTCTTCACCACAGGTGGCGTCCATCGAGCCTGCTACGCCTCCGTGCACTGCCTCCCACTCGGTGTCAGATCCGTCTGGCTCTTCTTCCGAGTGCGAGAGCTCCAGCCCTGTGGCGGAGATCTTCATGGCCGGCTCACACGAGAGCCCGCCAAGGACAAGTCGGGGCAAGCGGGAAGCCGGAGAGACTTTGGGCGCGCGTCCTCATCAGCGCCCTCCAACGTCCGGTCGGCGTTCTCATCAGAACAACGTTGAGGTATTCCGCACGCCTGTCCTCAACTTGGCTGCGGCCGCAAGGATTGTAGACTCCATCCAGCCGACGAATTCAAAAGCGGGCAGAGGTTTGGAGCAGATCCGCGCGTTCTTGCACGTGGCGTAGCACATAATTTTGTTGTTTCCCAGTCTCACAACAGACTGCACAACAATTCCGTCCAAGCAGATACGGTTCGGTCGGTTTACAGCCCGGGTTCTCCCTAGCATCGCAGAGGAGGAGATCGCCGAGAAGATCGATACAGAGACCAGGGGCGGAATCCGCTTCCCCCTCGGTTCATTCGCGACGATCGCCATCGTTCACGCTCTCCTCCGCGGAGTGGTTCGTACGTGCCCCGGCACTACGACGAAAGGCGATCGGTGTGCGATGAACGTGACCAAAGGTGTGATATAAGGGATTATCTTGCTCAGAAGAGAGTTGATAGAGGCCGAGCCCACCGTGAAGGTTACGATGGAGATCGTCCGAGTGGAAGTAGCTCTGTCATCTATGGCCCCAAGTGTTTCAGCCGATCAATCAGCTCCGCTGATATTCCCCCAACTTCAGGTTGGCGGCCGGAATAAGCAAGTTCATCGGAGAATCCAAGCCGGAAACATGGCTGGATGATTACCGAGTGGCAGTTCTGATCAGAGGCGGCAACCACAACGTCGCAATAAAGCACTTGCCCCTGATGCTCGATGGTTCGGCCCGTGCTTGGCTGAATCAACTAGCTCCTTCAAGCATATACTGCTAGGCAGACTTGGCCCGAGTGTTCATCAAGACCTTCGAGGGCACCTGCAAGCGCCCTGCTGGTCCCACCGAGTTAAACATTGTATCCAGAAGTCGAGTGAGTCTTTGCGCGATTTTATCCAGCGCTGGACCACTCTCCACCACACGGTGCAAAACATCACCGAGCATCAGCAGTCTGCGCTTTCAAAGCACGCGTCAGGTACCGAGAGTTGTACTTGAAGTTCGGTCGGACAGGAGACATGTCCATGAGCAAGATGATGGAGATAGCTACCCGCTATGCCAATGGAGAAGAAGAAGGCCGCCTCCGCAGCGGCAAAGGCAAAGCAGTCGATGGAGATGCCAATTCCAACCAAAAGCACAAGCAGAAGGTGCAGCGCACACCGCCGGGAGAAGCAGCCGCTCTGGCGGCAGGAAAGGCCAAGGGTCAATTTCCCCCCAAGAAATTCAAAAAGCAGTCGGGACAATATGTCCTTGATCAGTCGTGTGCAATCCACACGAAAATAGATGAAGAAGGCCACACTATAGTGCCTAAGCATACCACTCGACAGTGCCGGCTGTTGATCCAGAAATCCGGAGTGGACCAGTCGAGTGAGAAAGACCCAGAGAAGGAGGACGACGATCAAGAACACCCTTTCCCAGAAGTCCATGCCACTCTGATGATCTTTGCTGACGTCGAAAGCAAGATTCGACTGAAGGTGGTCAACCGAGAAGACAACATGTCAGCTCCTTCCGCCCCAACATATCTCAAGTGATCGCAGACTTCCATCACCTTCGACCAGTGAGTCACCCAACCCAAGTACCCACCCCGGGACGTCACGCTCTCGTTGTCGATCCAGTAGTTGAAGGCGTTCGGCTCCGCAAGGTGCTGATGGACGAAGGAAGTGGCTTGAACATCATGTACGCTGACACTCTCAAAGGGATGTGCATTTCGATGTCCAAACTCAGCGAGAGCAATATGCAGTTCCACGGAGTGATCCTAGGGAAGAAGGCCAAGTCACTCGGCAAGATCGCGTTAGACGTCGTTTTCGGCTCTAACAAAAACTTCCGCAAAGAGAAACTCACGTGCGAGGTGGTAGACTTTGAGAGTGCCTACCACGCCATACTTGGTCGTCCATCTTATGTACATTTCATGGCCCGACCATGTTACGCTATCTGAAGATGATGATGCCAGGGCCAAAGGTAGTCATCACCATCACCGGCAATCGGCTGAGGGCAGAAGAGTGTCTTGCAGCAGGGCTCCAGGATCGTCGACGAGCAGCTGGCAATGGTGGAGCTCGATGAGTACCGGAAGATAGCAAACCCCGCCTAACTGATGTGCTCGAAGAAGCGAGCTTCTGAGTCTGCATTCCAGTCGGCACGGGAAATCAAGAAAGTCAACATCCACCCGACGGATCCCCCTACTGCCCCCACCAACATCTCAACAACTCTTGATCCTAAATAGGAAGCCGAGCTCATCCAGTTCCTCCGTGAGAACTGGGACATCTTTGCATGGAAGCCCGCTGACATGCCTGGTGTGCCCAGGGAACTGGCTGAGCACCGACTGAGAGTCGACCCCAAGGCTCGGCCTGTCAAGGAACATTTGCGTCGGTCCGCCACGCAGAAGAGAAAAGCAATCGGCGAAGACATGGCTAAGCTCCTAGAGGCCAAGTTCATTCGCGAGGTTTACCACTCCGAGTGGCTCGCGAATGTCGTAATGGTGCCTAAGAAGGACAAGTCACTCTGAGTGTGCATCGACTTCAAGCATATCAATCGGTCTGCCTAAAATATCACTTCTCGCTCCCCCGCATAGATCAAATTGTCGACCCGACTGCGGGATGCAAGCGATTGTCTTTCTTAGATGCTTACTCTGGGTACCACCAGATCCGTCTGTATGGCCCGGATGAAATAAAAACGGCCTTCATCACCCTGTTTGGGTGCTTCTGCTACATCACTATGCCATTCGGTCTCAAAAATGCAGGAGCTACTTTCATGCGCATGATTCAGAAATGCCTCCTTGATCAGATCATTCGAAACGTGGAGGCATACATGGACGATATCATAGTCAAGTCACGCAAAGGTTTCGACCCGCTGACTGACTTGGCAAAAACATTTGCCAACCTTCGAAGGTACGACATCAAGCTCAACCCAGCCAAGTGCACCTTCGGAGTCTCCAGCGGCAAGTTACTCGGTTTTCTCATTTCGGAACGAGGAATCGATGTTAACCCCGAAAAGATCGGGACAATCGTCCGAATGAAAAGCCCTGTGCGAGTACACCACGTTCAGAAGCTTACAGGGTGTTTGGCAGCATTAAGAAGATTCATATCTCGACTCGGAGAGAAAGCCCTACCACTATACCGACTCATGAAGAAATCACATACCTTCGAGTGGACTCCCGAAGCAGAAGCTGCATTCGTCGAGTTAAAGACTCTTCTATCCACCCAGTCGGTTCTTGCTGATCCGTACAGCAAAGAGCCACTCCTCTTATACATCACGGCTACAAATCAAGTTGTCAACACAGTCCTAACAGTCGAGCGAGAGGAGGAAGGCAAGGCTTATAAGATTAAGCGCCTAGTGTATTATGTTTCTGAGGTGTTGACTCCTTCCAAGCAGAGATATCCCCACTATGAGAAGCTTCTCTATGGGATTTACATGACCGCAAAGAAGGTGGCTCATTATTTTCAAGATCACTCAGTGTTTGTTGTCAGCGATGCCCCATTGTCAGAAATCCTTCACAATCGGGGCGCATCGGGTCGAGTGGCGAAATGGGCAATGGAGCTACCATATTGCGACATAAAGTTCGAACCCAAGAAAGCCATCAAATCTCAAGCTCTAGCGGATTTCATGGCCGAATGGGTAGAACAACAACAACCAGCTCCGATCCACTCGGCACACTAGAGTATGTTCTTTGACGACTCAAAGATGTTGAATGGTTCTGGTGCAGACGTAGTTCTCATATCCCCGAAGGGCGACAAGCTCAGTTACGTATTGCACATTCACTTTGATTCTTCTAACAACGAGGCGGAGTATGAAGCTCTCCTCTACGGGTTGCGTATGGTCATCTCACTCGGTGTCCGACGCTTGATGGTATACGGTGACTCAGATCTAGTGGTTAATCAAGTGATAAAAGAATGGGATGTGAGAAACCCTGGCATGACTGGGTACTGCAACACAGTAAGAAAGCTTGAGAAAAGATTTGAAGGTTTAGAACTTCATCATGTTCCTCGATTGAAGAATCAAGCTCTTGATGAGTTGGCGAAAATCGGATCCACTTGAAAACCTGTGCCCAGTGATGTTTGTTTAGAACACATACATGCTCCTTTGGTCCAGGATGATCCATTCACTGAATAACCTCCTCAGCCTGCAAGTACTTCTGATCCTACTGAAGTTGAAATCCCAGCAGTTGTCGATCTGATCATGGAGATTCGAGTGGTCACGCCCGAGTGGACGGTACCATATATCGCATACATCCTGAGGCGAGAGCTACCGGAAGATGAAGTCGAAGCTAGACAAATTGTCCGCAGGTCCAAGGCCTTCACGATCATGGGAGATCAGCTTTATAAGGAAAATGTGAATGGCGTAGCTCAGCGGTGCATTCCCCTGAGGAAGGCCGACTAATTTTGGAGGAAATCCACTCGGGAACCTGTGGTCATCATGCGTCCCCTAGGGCCATCATTGCCAAAGCGTTTCGAGCTGGATTCTTCTGGCCACGAGCGAGTGAAATGGCCAAAGAAATTATGGATCACTTCGAAGGCTGTCAGTTTTACTCCAACAAATCGCACAAGCCATTGTCTGCTCTGAAGACAATCCCCCTCATATGTCCATTTGTTGTCTGGGGCTTGGACATGGTCGGACCCTTCCGAACAGGGCAGGGTGGATTCACTCATTTGCTGGTTGCAGTCGACAAATACACCAAGTGGATAGAAGCCAAGCCAATCAAAAAGCTATATGCGCGTACTGCAATCAAGTTCATGAGAGAAATCACTTTCAGATTTGGAGTCCCGCACAACATCATCACGGACAATGGATCGAACTTTGACTCGGACGAATTCAAGAGTTTTTAGTCCAACCAAGGAACCTGAGTGGATTACGCATCCGTTGCTCATCCCCAAACCAACGGTGAGGCTGAACGGGCGATTGGACTCATACTTCAAGGATTAAAGCATCGTCTCATGCGAGAAATTGGACATGCTGGAGGCGCTTGGGTAACTGAGTTGCCTTCTGTGCTCTGGGGTCTCAGAACGACCACGAAGAGGTCGACTGGGCGGTCTCCATTCTTTGTCGTATACGGAGTAGAAGCTGTCCTTCCGAGTGATTTGCTCCACAATTGTCCCGAAGTCGAACTATTCTCAGAAGCTGAAGCTGAACAAGCCCGACGGGACGGAGTAGGTCTTTTGGAGGAGGAGCGCGAGATGGCCCTGATTCGATCGACGATCTACCAGTAGGACTTATGGCGGTTCCATTCAAGACACGTCAGGAGTTAGATGTTCCAAGCAGCTGATTTGGTGCTCCGAGTGCATCAGCAGAGGCCACACAAGTTAGCTCCATCCTGGGAAGGACCCTTCATCATCTCCAAGGTGTTGAACAACGGAGCCTACCGTCTCTACAATCTCGAGAAAAGGATTGACGAGCCGGGGGCGTGGAACGGAGATGTACTTAAGTGTTTTTATGCTTGATGAGCGACTGTTTTGATGTAACGATCAATATTCCCTAAAGCAATATACTTGCCAGAAGTTTTGATTACTTCAATATATCTGTTGACTCCGGTTTTAAAAACTTCTCCGAGTGAAGAGCTACCCTCTCACTCGGGAACTTAGCCACGAACCAGTTTTGCCTAAGTTAAAAAAATTCTCCGAATGAAGAGTTGCCCTCTCACTCGGGGGTTTAGCTGCGAACCAGATTCGCCCAAGTTAAAAAACTTCTCCGAGTGAAGAGCAACCCTCTCACTCGGGGGCTTAGCCGAGAACCAGATTCGCCTAAGTTAAAAAACTTCTCTGAGTGAAGAGCTACCCTCTCACTCGGGGGCTTAGCCGCGAACCAAACTCGCATAAGTTAAAAACCTTCTCCGAGTGAAGAGCTACCATCTCACTCGGGGGCTTAGCCGCGAACCCGATTCGCCTAAGTTAAAAAACTTCTCCGAGTGAAGAGCTACTCTCTCACTCGGGAACTTAGCTGCGAACCAGATTCGACTAAGTTAAAAATTTCTCCGAGTGAAGAGCTACCCTGTCACTCGGGGGCTTAGTCATAAACCAGATATTCCTAAGTTAAAAAGCTTCTCCAAGTGAAGAGCTACCCTCTCACACGGGGGCTTAACTGCGAACCAGATTCGCCTAAGTTAAAAAACTTCTCCGAGTGAAGAGCTACCCTCTCACTCGGGGACTTAGCTGCGAACCAGATTCACCCAAGTTAAAAACTTCTCCGAGTGAAGAGCTACCCTCTCACTCGGGGACTTAGCTGCGAACCAAATTCACCTAAGTTAAAAATTTCTCTGAGTGAAGATTAATCATCTCACTCAGAGGCTTAGCCGCGAACCAGATTCGCCTAAGTAATGAAACCTAGCCCAATTGCGAATCAGACTTCGCCTAGCTAGCCCCAACCCCACTGCAAATCGAGCTTCGCTTAGGTGGGAGACTTTGCGTATTCTCAGAGCATTCCAAAAAATAAAATTCAGTAGACAAAGATAAACTCATATTCAGTCGAAACGAGCAAATTAATGATACCCAATGCAGATCAAGGTTATCCGCGCACGACAAAAGCACTCAGGCTGACCCTTCCGAACAGGACAGGGTGGATTCACTCATTTGCTGGTTGCAGTCGACAAATTCAACAAGTGGATAGAGGCCAAGCCAATCAAAAAGCTAGATGCACGTACTGCAATCAAGTTCATGAGAGAAATCACTTTCATATTTGGAGTTCCGCACAACATCATCGCGGACAATGGATCGAACTTCGACTCAGACAAATTCAAGAGTTTTTGCTCCAACCAAGGAACCTGAGTGGATTACGCATCCGTTGCTCGTCCCCAAACCAACGGCGAGGCTGAATGGGCGAATGGACTCATACTTCAAGGATTAAAGCCTCGTCTCATGCGAGAAATTGGACATGCTGGAGGCGCTTGGGTCACTGAGTTGCCTTCTGTGCTCTGGGGTCTCAGAATGACCATGAACACATCGACTGGGTGGTCTCCATTCTTTCTCGTATACGGAGCAGAAGCTATCCTTCCGAGTGATTTGCTCCACAATTGTCCCGAAGTCGAACTATTCTGAGAAGCTGAAGCTGAACAAGCCCGACAGGACGGAGTCTATCTTTTGGAGGAGGAGCGCGAGATGGCCCTGATTCGGTCGACGATCTACCAGTAGGACTTACAACGGTATCATTCAAGACACGTGAGGAGTTAGACGTTCCAAGCAGGTGATTTGGTGCTCTGAGTGCATCAGCAGAGGCCACACAAGTTATCTCCATCCTGGGAAGGACCCTTCATCATCTCCAAGGTGCTTAACAACGGAGCCTACCGTCTCTACAATCTCGAGAAAAGGATTGACGAGCCGCGGGCGTGGAACGGAGATTTACTTAAGCGTTTTTATGCTTGATGAGCGACTGTTTTGATGTAACGATCAAGATTCCCTAAAGCAATATACTTGCCAGAAGTTCTGATTACTTCAATATATCTGTTGACTCCGGTTTTAAAAACATCTCCGAGTGAAGAGCTACCCTCTCACTCGGGGACTTAGCCGCGAACCAGATTCGCCTAAGTTAAAAACTTCTCCGAGTGAAGAGTTGCCCTCTCACTAGGGGTCTTAGCTGCGAACCAGATTCGCCTAAGTTAAAAAACTTCTCCGAGTGAAGAGCTACCCTCTCACTCGGGGGCTTAGCCGAGAACCAGATTCGCCTAAGTTAAAACCTTCTCCAAGCAAAGAGCTACCCTCTCACTCGGGGGCTTAGCCGCGAACCAAACTCGCGTAAGTTAAAAACCTTGTCCGAGTGAAGAGCTACCATCTCACTCGGGGGCTTAGCCGCAAACCCGATTTCCCTAAGTTAAAAAACTTCTCCGAGTGAAGAGCTACCCTCTAACTCGGGAACTTAGCTGCGAACCAGATTCGCCTAAGTTAAAAATTTCTCTGAGTGAAGAGCTCTTCTCCGAGTGAAGAGCTACCCTCTCACTGGGGGGCTTAACCGCGAACCAGATTCACCTAATTTAAAAACTTTTCCGAGTGAAAAGCTACCCTCTCACTCGGGGACTTAGCTGTGAACCAGATTCTCCTAAGTTAAAAACTTCTCCGAGTGAAGAGCTACCCTCTCACTCGGGGACTTAGCTGCGAACCAAATTCACCTAAGTTAAAAAATTCTGTGAGTGAAGAATAATCATCTCACTAGGAGGCTTAGCCGCGAACCAGATTCGCCTAAGTAACGAAACCCAGCCCAGTTGCGAATCAGACTTCGCCTAGCTAGCCCCAACCCCACTGCGTATCGAGCTTCACTTAGGTGGGAGACTTTGCGTATTCCCGGAGCATTCCAAAAAATAAAATTCAGTAGACAAAGATAAACTCAAATTCAGTCGAAACGAGCAAATTTATGATACCCGACGCAGATCAAGGTTATCCGCACACGACAAAAGTACTCAGGCTACTACCTGAACGGAGTTTAAAGTGTTTACAGGACCACTCGGCATACCGAGGCAAATCAAAGTTTTTCTCATGAATGTTCGTCTTCCTAACGGCTCACCTGGACTGGCCGGTTCCACGAAGGTGTCGAGGTCGATGACGTCGGCTATGCGCATTGCGGTATCTATGAAGGTCTCCATGAAGTCTTCAAAACAAATCTTCTTTGTGTTTTCAACCTGCAGCGCCTTCGGCTTCTCCTCCCGAGCCTCCTTACAATGGACCCTGATGAGTGACACAGCCACGTCAGCCCCACACCGAGCGGCAGACTTATTCCACGCTTGAACCCGCTGAGGAATCTGCTCCATACGGGTCATCATTGCCTCCAAATCATGTTGGAGATCATCCTCTGGCCATAGCTCCTTGTCGATCTTGCTCACAGCCGCCCTCAGTTGTGTGACGTACTTCTCCACCTTCGTCAGTCGGGAGTTCACACGAAACAGATGCAGAGCCGGACCGTCATCGAGTGGTGTATTGATAGGGTTTGCTACCTCTTGAGCTTGCGTTGGTTTTTCCCTTGAAGAGGAAAGGGTGATGCAGCACAGTAGCAGTAAGTATTTCCCTCAGTTTGAGAACCAAGGTATTAATCCATTAGGAGTATCAAGGCAAGTCTCCAAAGTACCTGCGCAAAAACAAACAAACTTGCACCCAACACTACAAAGGGTTGCCAATCCCTTCACAATTGATTGCAAGGTGAGATCTGAAGGTGGAAAGTGCAACAAAGTGAAAGTGTAAGACTGAAAATATGAAGTGAAGTAGACCCGGGGGCCATAGTGTTCACTAGAGGCTTCTCTCGTGATAGCAAGTATTACAGTGGGTGAACGAATTACTATCGAGCAATTGATAGAACGCACAAAGTCATGATGATATCTAAGGCAATGATCATACATATAGGCATCACGTCCGAGACAATTAGACCGATACTTTTTGCATCTACTACTATTACTCCACACATCGACCGCTATCCAGCATGCATCTAGTGTATTGAGTTCATAAAAAACAGAGTAATGCCTTAAGCAAGATGACATGATGTAGAGGGATAAATTCATGCAATAGATATAAACCCCATCTTTTTACCCTTGATGGCAACAACACGATACGTGCCTCGCTACCCCTTCTGTCACTAGGTGAGGACATCGCATGGTATGAACCCAAAACCAAGCACTTCTCCCATTGCAAGAGTTATAGATCAAGTTGGCCAAACGAAACCCACAACTCGAAGAGAACTACAACGATAAGAAATCATGCATATAAGAGAGATCAGAGGAAACTCAAATAACATTCATAGATAATCTGATCATAAATCCACAATTCATTGGATCTTGACAAACACACCCCAAAAGAAGATTACATGGGATAGATCTCCATGAAGATCATGCAGAACGTTGTATTGAAGATCCAAGAGAGAGAAGAAGCCATCTAGCTAGTAGCTATGGACCCGAAGGTTTGTGGTGAACTACTCACGCATCATCGGAGAGGGAATGGTGTTGATGAAGAAACCCTCCGTGTCCAAATCCCCCCTCCGGCAGGGCACCATAATGTGCCCCAGATGGGATCTTGCGGAGACAGAATCTTGCGGTGGCGGAAAAGTTTTTTTGTGGCTCTCTGTGGCGGTTTCAGATTTTTGGAGAATTTATAGGCGGAAGAAGTAGGACCGGGGAGCCATAGGGGTCCCACAAGTCTGCTAGCCCCCCTAGGTCGGGCCTGGGTGGCTTGTGACCTCCTCCGAGGTCCCCTGCCTTGGTTCTCAAGTTTCCTCTGTGTCCTTTGTTATGGAAAAAATCATTCCGCAGGTTTTATTCCGTTTGGACTCCGTTAAATATTCTCCTTTGAAAAAGGTCAAAAACACGGAAAAAACAGGAATTGGCACTTGGCACTGAGTTAATAGGTTAGTCTGAAAAAAGATATAAAATAGCATATGCATGCATACAAAACATCCAAAGCTCACAAGATAATAACATGGAACCATCAAAAATTGTAGATACGTTGGAGACGTATCAAGCATCCCCAAGCTTAACTCCTACTCGTCCTCGAGTAGGGAAGTGATAAAGACTGAATTTTTGATGTGGAATGCTACCTAATCATATTTGTCCTTTGTAACTTCTTTCTCGTGGCATGAATGTTCAGATTCGTAAGATTCAAAACAACAGTTTACTATTGACATAAAAACAATAGTACTTCAAGCATACTAGCAAAGTGATCATGAACTTTTGAAATAACAAGGCCAAAGAAAGTTATCCCTACAAAATCATATAGTATGGCTATGCTCCATCATCCCCACACAACAAATTTAAATCATGCACAACCCCGGTATTGGGCAAGTAATTGTTTTCACACTCTTACTTTCTCAAAAAAAAAACTCTCACGCAATACATGAGCGTGAGCCATGGATATAGCACTATAGGTGGAATAGAGTGTGGTGGAGGTTGTGAGGCAAAAAGGAGGAGATGGTCACATCGACTCGGCGTATCAAAGGGCTATGGAGATGCCCATCAATAGATATCAATGTGAATGAGTAGGGATTTCCATACAACGGATGCACTTAGAGCTATAAGTGTGTGAAAGCTCAAAAGGAAAACTAGTGGGTGTGCACCCAACTTGCTTGCTCACGAAGACCTAGGGCAATTTTGAGGAAGCCCATCATTGGAATATACAAGCCAAGTTATATAATGAAGATTCCCACTAGTATAAGGAAGTGTCAAAACAAGAGACTCTCTATCATGAAGAATATGGTGCTATTTTGAAGCACAAGTGTGGAAAAAGATAGTAGCATTATCCCTTCTCTCTTTTTCTCTCTTTCTTTTTTTCTCTTTTTTTGTTTGGGCTCTTCGGCCTCTTTTTTTCATTTTTTTTGGTGGGCAACTTTGGCCTCTTTTTTTTATTTCCTCACATGGGACAATGCTCTAATAATGATGATCATCACACTTTTATTTACTCACAACTCAATACTTAGAGCAATGATGACTCTATAGGAAATGCCTCCGGCAGTGTACCGGGATGTGCAACGATCTAGCTTAGCGTATGACGTTGAAACATCTTGCTAGCTATCTTACGATCATGCAATGGCAATATGAAAGTGACGGCACAAGTCATGAGACGGAAAGGTGGTAGTTGCATGGCAATATATCTCGGAATGGCTATGAAAATGCCATAATAGGTAGGTATGGTGGCTGTTTTGAGGAAGGTATATGGTGGGTTTGTGCACCGGCAAAAGTTGCGCAACACTAGAGAGGCTAGCAATGGTGGAAGGTCAAAGTGCATCTATACCATGGACTCACATTAGTCATGAAGAACTCATATACTTTTTGTGAAAGTTTTATTAGTAATCGAAACAAAGTGCTAAACGCATACTCCTCGGGGAAGGGTTGGTAGGTGTTAACCATCGCGCGATCCCGACCGCAACACAAAGGATGACAGTCAATAAATCAATTATGCTCCGACTTCCTAACATAGCAGTTCACCATACGTGCATGCTATAGGAATCACTAACTGCAACACAAGTAATTCAAGATTCACAACACCCTACTAACATAACTCTAATATCACCAAATCCATGTCTCAAAACTAACTGAGAGGAATCTAACTTCTCTTTACTAATCAATGCACATGAATATGGAAGTTTTTGTTATATCCTCTTTGGATGCCTATCATCTATAGGACTCTTTCATAGCACAAGCCAATTACCAAGTTACTCAGAAAGAGCACTCTCAAAAAGATATAAGTGAAGATCGAGAATTCTTATTTCTCCAAAATATGACACCGTCGTGCTCTAAAAGGATCTAAGTGAAGCACTAGAGCAAAGTTATCTAGCTCAAAAGATATAAGTGAAGCACACTGAGTATTCTAGCAAATTCACGACGAGTGCATGTATCTCTCAAAAGGTGTGCAGCAAGGATGATTGTGACACAACAAAAATAAAAGACTCCTATATTACACGACGCTCCAAGCAAAACACATATCATGTGGTGAACAAAAATATAGCTCCAAGTAACGTTACCAATGGATTGAAGACGAAAGAGGGGGTGCCTTCCCGGGGCATCCCCAAGCTTAAGCTTTTTGGTGTCCTTGAATTTGGCTTGGGATGCCTTGGGAATGCCCAAGCTTAATCCCTTTCCACTCTTTATCCCATTGTTCGTGAGAACATCACCCGAAACATGAAAACTTCACAACATAAAACTTAAACAGAAACTCATGATATCGTTAGCATAAGAAAACAAACTACCAACTCTTTAGGTACTGTAGAAAACTTGATTTCTATTTATATTGGTGTTAGATTACTGTATTCTCACTTTTCCATGGCTAGTACCCCCCGATACTATCCATAGTTTCATCAAAATGAGCAATCAACACAACAAAAATAGAATCTGTCAAAAACAGACCCGTCTGTAGCAATCTGTATACTTCGTATACTTCTGGTATCTTAAAAATTCTGAAAAATTATGAAAATTAGGGAAATTTTCATATAAACCAGAAGCAAAAACAATCAACTCAACAGCTCTTTCTGGATAGGAAATAAAAATAATTTCGTGAGTGAAATGTTTCTGTCTTTTTCAGCATGATCAAACAACCATCACCAAAACTGATCATAAAGGTTCTACTTGGCACAAACACTAAAAGAAACATAAAAAACACAATCATAACAGAATTATGATGTTGTGGACACAACAAAACAGAAAGCAAAAAAGCAAAGATAAATTCATTGGGTTGCCTCCCAACAAGCGCTATTGTTTAACGCCCTTAGCTAGGCATTGATAATTCAGTGATGCTTACATAAAAGACACGAATTGAAGCACAACGAGAGCATCATGAAGCATGTGAAGATGACATCTAAGTCTAACATACTTCCTATGCATAGGCATTTTATAGGGAAACAAATTATCAAGACAAGCAATAACTACCATATGCAAGGAAGAAGAAAGAGACAATGCAATCTCAACATAACGAGCGGTGATTTAGTGATATGAAAATTTCTACAACCATATTTTCTTCTCTCATAATAATTACATGCGGGATCATATTCAAATTCAACAATATATCTATCATATAGGATATTCTTTTCATGATCCACATGCATGCAAAGTTGACGCTCTTCAAAAATAGTGGGATTATCATCAACTAAAGTCATGACTTCTCCAAACCCACTTTCAATATTATTGCAAATATCATATTCATCATGAGTCTTAAACAAATTTTCAAGATCATAAGAAAAATCATTACCCCAATCATGATCATTGCAACAAGTAGTGGACATAGCCAAACTAGCATCCCCAAGCTTAGGGTTTTGCATATTTTTAGCATGATTGACAATAATAGAATTCATAGTGAAACCATTGCAATCATGCTTTTCATTCAAGGAGCCCTCGTGAATCACTTCATTAATTTCTTCATCACAATTTTCAGATTCACGCATCTTAAGCAAAACTTCATAAAGATAGTCAAGTGCACTCAACTCACTAGCAATTGGTTCAACATAATTGGATCTCTTAAAGAGATTAGCAAGTGGACGAGGATCCATATCAATAGATTTTTAGCAAGGGAAGATGCAAGCATATTGAAGGCACATAGCACACAAGCAAAGGAAAGGCAAACGAAAAAGGCAAATATTTTTTTAATTTTTGTTTTTCAGAAGTGGGGGAGAAGAAAACGAGAGGCAAAAGGCAAAAAAAAGTAAATGCAAGAGATGAGTTTGCGACAGTTACTTGGATAAGCTTCACTTAGAATAGTCCCCGGTGCCAGAAATTGACACGTTGGAGGAAGACTATTATTGACTTGATACTCCCCGGCAACGGCGCCAGAAATTGGCACGTTGACGGGAGACTACTCTTGACTTGATCCTCCTTCCCGGCAACAGCGCCAGAAATTCTTCTTGCTACCTCTTGAGCTTGCATTGGTTTTTCCCTTGAAGAGGAAAGGGTGATGCAGCACAGTAGCAGTAAGTATCTCCCTCAGTTTGAGAACCAAGGTATCAATCCAGTAGGAATATCAAGGTAAGTCTCCAAAGTACATGCGCAAAAACAAAGAAACTTGCACCCAACGCTACAAAGGGGTTGTCAATCCCTTCACGATTGTTTGCAAGGTGAGATCTGAAGGCAGAAAGTGCAACAAAGGGAAAGTGTAGGGCTGAAAATATGAAGTGAAGTAGACCCGGGGGCCATAGTGTTCACTAGAGGCTTCTCTCATGATAGCAAGTATTACGGTGGGTGAACGAATTACTGTCGAGCAATTGATAGAACCGCGCAAAGTCATGATGATATCTAAGGCAATGATCATACATATAGGCATCACGTCTGAGACAAGTAGACCGATACTTTCTGCATCTACTACTATTACTCCACACATCGACCGCTATCCAGCATGCATCTAGTGTATTGAGTTCATAACAAACAGAGTGACACCTTGAGCAAGATGACATGATGTAGAGGGATAAATTCATGCAATAGATATAAACCCCCATCTTTTTACCATTGATGGCAACAACATGATACGTGCCTTGCTACCCCTTCTGTCACTCGGTGAGGACACCGCACGGTATGAACCCAAAACCAAGCACTTCTCCCATTGCAAGAATTATAGATCAAGTTGGCCAAACGAAACTCACAACTCGAAGAGAATTACAAGGATACGAAATCATGCATATAAGAAAGATTAGAGGAAACTCAAATAATAATCATAGATAATCTGATCATAAATCCACAATTCATCGGATCTCAACAAACACACGGCAAAATAAGATTACATCGGATAGATCTCCATGAAGATCATGGAGAACTTTGTATTGAAGATCCAAGAGAGAGAAGAAGCCATCTAGCTACTAGCTATGGACCCGAAGGTGTGTGGTGAACTACTCACGCATCATCGGAGAGGCAATGGTGTTGATGAAGAAGCCCTTCGTGTACGAATCCCCCCTCCGGCAGGGCACCAGAACATGCTCCAGATGGGATCTTGCGAAGACAGAAGCTTGCGGCGGTGGAAAAGTATTTTCGTGGCTCTCTGTGGCAGTTTCAGATTTTTGGAGAATTTATAGGCGGAAGAAGTAGGACAGGGGAGCTACAGTGGGCCCACAAGCCTGCTAGGCCCGCCCCCCGCCCCCAAGGTCGGGCCTGGGTGGCTTGTGACCTCCTCCGAGGTCCCGTGCCTTGGTTCTCAAGTTTCCTGCGTGTCTTTTGTTATGGAAAAAATCATTCCGCGGGTTTTATTCCGTTTGGACTCCGTTTAATATTCTCCTCTGAAAAAGGTCAAAAACAGGAACAGACACTTGGCACTGAGTTAATAGGTTAGTCCCAAAAAAGATATAAAATAGCATATTCATGCATACAAAACATCCAAAGTTGACAAGATAATAGCATGGAACCATCAAAAATTATAGATACGTTGGAGATGTATCAGGGTCAAGCGAGGGCTCGACCTCCTCAGTTTCCTTCCCCAAGTCCTGTCAGAACTTTGTGAGGGAGAAATTTCAAGGTTATCATCGAAATGGCAAACAATCAATCACAACATTCACTCGACAAGACACTTACCAGTGAGTAACCGAGCATCTTGGTGGCAAAATCTTCCACGTATTTTTCTTGAGCATTCGCCCTCTTGTTCATGTCCTTCAACTAGTTCATCTGCTTGAACCGCTCTTTCTGCATCTTCTCCACCTCCGCCTGCAAGCTCTTACTGGTTGCCTAGTCCTCCACCAATGCCTTGTCCTTCTCCTCCAGCGTTTTCTTCAAAACAGCTACATCATTTGTAGCCACCTCCAGGTTCGCGGCCAGTTGAGTCTTCTCTGCAGTCAAGGTAGCATATGCAGAACCTACTTCACAAGCTTTCTGAAATGATCAGGAAAAAAATCAGTCGACGTATATCTCACTTCCGTGTGATATACGGTCAAAATTAATTCACTTCCGAGTGAGAAAGGCTTAATTCGATTTAAGAATAAAGTATGTTTCCGATCAGACCCCTGTCGATGCAAGCACTCGACAGCAGTCTCGGGGACTACACCGAGTGGGTTCACTATGCGTGATCCCACTGGTTTATCACTCGACTAGGTCTGTCCTGATAAGCCAAAAGGATTATACATTCAAGGGCTTAAGACTATTATCATTCCCTGGCGATTAATAGTAGTCTCGGGGACTACACCCAGTGGGTGCACTTAGCGTGCCCCCCACTGGATCCAACACTCAACCAGATCCGCTCTGGCTGACCGCAATCAACAAAAAAGAATATCTCTATTGATTAAGACCCCTGCCAGTGCAAGCACTCGACAGTGGTCTCGGGGACTACACCCAGTGGGTTCACTCGGAGTGACCCCACTGGAACAAAAATAACACAAGGGCATTTCTACAAAACACCCAGTGGGTGTGAGTCAGAATTCAAAATTACTCTCGCACTTACTCGGATGTTTTCTCGGAGCACCACGATGTTGTTATACACCGAGACGATGGCGTCAAAGGCTCCTTTGGCTTCTTGTGTCATCAACTCCGCCTGGATCATAGATTCCTTGGCGGCACCGGTCTGGTCCTCAGGGATACGACGCGTGGTGTAAACAGTCGTGGGTGACAACAACCCTGAGGTTGCTGCAGAAACAACTGGAGTGCCCGACTGTAACCCAGTCGGCGTTGTGGTGACAACAACCGAACTAACACGTGGAGAAATCACCACACGCATCTCCGCCACACGCACCTCAGACAGAATAGGTACCACCTCAGCAGCAGGCTGCCTTTGATCATCGGCATCCAGTTGGATGACCTTGGTACGTCTCAAACGTATCTATAATTTTTGATGGTTTCATGTTGTTATCTTGTCATCTTTGGATGTTTTATCTAAATTTTATATCTTTTTGGGACTAACTTATTAATTCAGCGCCAAGTGCCAGTTCCTGTTTTTTCTGTGTTTTTGGCTCTTTTCAGATCTGATTTTGGAATAGAGTCCAAACGGAATAAAATCCCCGAAATGATTTTTTCCCGAACGGAAGAAGATCAGGGGGCCTGTGGGCCAAGCCAGGAAGACTACAGGGAGCCCACAAGCCCCCACTCCGCCACCAGGGAGACGGCGGTGGCCAGGCTTGTGGCCTCCCTGGCGCCCCCCTGACCTAGATCTTGCGCCTATATATTCCCTAAAAATCAGGAAAAAAATCAGGGGAGCCTCGAAAATACTTTTCCGTCGCCGCAAGCTTCCGTTTCCGCGAGATCTCATGTGGAGACCCTTCCCGGCGCCCTGCCGGAGGGGACTTTGGAGTTGGAGGGCTTCTTCATCATCATCATCGCCCCTCCAATGACTCGTGAGTAGTTCACTTCAGACCTACGGGTTCATAGTTAGTAGCTAGATGGCTTCTTCTCTCTCTTGGATCTTCAATACAAAGTTCTCCATGATCCTCATGGAGATCTATCCGATGTAATCTTCTTTGGCGGTGTGTTTGTCGAGATCCGATGAATTGTGGATTTGTGATCAGATTATCTATGATATATATTTGAGTCTTTGCTGATTTCTTATATGCATGATTTGATATCCTTGTAAGTCTCTCCGAGTCTTGGATTTTGTTTGGCCAACTAGATCTATGATTCTTGCAATGGGAGAAGTGCTTGGTTTTGGGTTCTTACCATGTGGTGACCTTTCCCAGTGACAGTAGGGGCAGCAAGGCACACATTGAATAGTTGCCATCAAGGGTAACAAGGTGGGCCCTGTCATTGATATGATATTGTCCATCTACATCATGTCATCTTGCTTAAGGCGTTACTCTGTTCTTTCGGACTTAATACACTAGATGCATGCTCGATAGCGGTCGACGTGTGGAGTAATAGTAGTAGATGCAAAAAGTATCGGTCTACTTGTTTTGGATGTGATGCCTATAGATATAATCATTGCCATATATGACGTCACGACTTTGCGCGGTTCTATCAATTGCTCAACAGTAATTTGTTCACCCACCGTCTACTTGCTTTCATGAGAGAAGCCACTAGTAAACACTACGGCCCTCGGGTCTATTCACATCTATCGTTTACACCTCCGCTTTTACTTTGCTTTGTTACTTTGTTGCTTTCAGTTCTCACTTTGCGAACAATCTATAAGGGATTGACAACCCCTTCATAGCATTGGGAGCAGGTTCTTTGTGTTTGTGCAGGCACTTGTGATACTCCTTCACTGGATCGATACCTTGGTTCTCAAAACTGAGGGAAATACTTACCACTGTTGCGCTACATCACCCTTTCCGTTCGAGGGAACACCAACGTAAGGCTCCAAGGCCACGGGGAAATCCTTTGCATATTTGCCTAGGAAGTCCCTAAAGGCGTAGCCGTAGCTGAAGGATTCCTCGTGTCGTTGCTGAGGAGAATCAAGACAAGAACAGTCTCCCGTCAGCACGTGTTTCTGGCGCCGTTGGAATGTCTTTAGTTGCAGTAGCAGAAGTATTTCTGACGCCGTTGCCGGGGAAGGAGAGATCTATCCAAGTAGGTCTCACAAACTCATCTCCTGTATTTACTTTTTTGCCAGTTGCCTCTCGTTTTCCTCTCCCCCACTTCACATTTGCCGTTTTCATTTGCCTTTTACCTTTGTCGTCTTCTTTTGCCTTTGTCGTTTTCCCTTGCCGGTTTTCTTGCTTGCTTGTGTGCTTGTTTGTTTGTTGAAGTCATCATGGCTGAAAACACCAAACTTTGTGACTTCCCGAGCACTAATAATAATGATTTTATTAGTACTCCGATTGCTCCCGCCACTAGTGCGGAATCGTATGAAATCAACGCAGCTTTGCTGAATCTTGTTATGAAAGAGCACTTCTCTAGCCTTCCTAGTGAAGATGTTGTATCCCATCTCAATACCTTCATTGAGCTTTGTGATATGCAAAAGAAAAGAGATGTGGATAATGACGTGATTAAGTTGAAACTTTTTCCTTTCTCGTTGCGAGATCGTGCAAAAACTTGGTTTTCTTCGTTGCCTAAAAATAGTATCGATTCTTGGGATAAGTGCAAAGATGCTTACATATCCAATTATTTTCCGCCGGCTAAGATCATCTCCTTACGTAACGATATCATGAATTTCAAGCAACTTGATCATGAACACGTTGCACAATCTTGGGAGAGGATGAAGCTTATGATTATAAATTGTCCCGCTCATGGCTTGAGTTTGTGGATGATTATACAAATCTTTTACGCTGGCTTGAATTTCACTTCTCGCAATATCTTGGACTCCGCCTCAGGTGGAACGTTCATGGAAATCACGTTAGGAGACGCTACAAAACTCCTAGACAATATCATGACCAACTACTCACAGTGGCACACTGAAAGGTCGCCTGCTAGCAAAAAGGTGCGCGCTATAGCAAAAAGGTCACCAACTACTCTTTGTGATATGCTAAGATGGACGATTTGATGAATTTGGTTGCTCGTAGAAACGCTACCGTAGATCCTAATGACATGCCACTATCTTCCTTGATTGAGAGTAACAACGCTAGTTTAGACGTGAATTTTGTTGGTAGGAACAATTTTGGCAACAACAATGCTTTTAGAGGAAATTATGTTCCTAGGCCTTTTCCTAGTAACTCCTCTAACAATTATGGCAATTCCTACAACAAGACTTATGGAAATCACAACAAATTACCCTCTGATTTAGCGAGTAATATCAAAGAGTTCATCAACTCTCAAAAGATTTTCAATGTGCCCATAGAGGAAAAACTACTCAAAATTGACGATTTGGCTAAGAGCGTTGATAGGATGTCGTGTGATACTAATGCTCTCAAAGTTAGATGCGCTCCTCCCAAGGTCAACTTGGATGAAACTTTGAAAGCTATGCGTATCTCCATGAATGAGAGCACAGAAAGAACCGCCCAAATTCGCGCTAGGCATGAATGGTTTAAAAGGGTGCGTTCTAGTGATGCAAATCATGAGGATCTTAAAGTGATTGGTTTGTCTCCTCTTGAATCTTTGTTTTCGCGTGTCAAACCTATTTATGGAGGGGCTGGATATGAATCCACTTTGGTTGAAAAACACCCCAATGATTCGGAGTCCACCTATCTTGATGATAAAGGTGTGGAGAGTGGAGTAGAAGAAATCAAAATTTTGGGTAGTAATGAAACTCCCACTTTGGATTTCAAGGAATTCAATTATGATAATTTCTCCTTGTTTGAATGCATTTCTTTGATGCAATCCATTGCAAACTCTCCACATGCTTATAGCCAAAGCAAAGCCTTTACCACGCATATCGTAGATGCTATGATGAAATGTCTTGAAGAGAAGCTCGAACTAGAAGTCTCTATACCTAGAAAACTTCATGATGAGTGGGAACCTACTATCAAAATCAAGATCAAAAACTATGAGTGCAATGTTTTGTGTGATTTGGGTGCTAGTGTTTCTGCGATTCCAAAGTGTTTATGTGATATTCTTGGTTTTCATGAGATTGAAGAGTGTTCTCTTAATTTGCATCATGTGGATTCTACTGTCAATAAACCCATGGGAAGGATCGATGATGTTCTTATTGTCGCAAATAAGAACTATGTACCCGTGTATTTCATTGTACTTGACATAGATTGCAATCCTTCATGTCCCATTATTCTTGGTACACCTTTCCTAAGGAATATTGGTGCTATCATCGATAGGAAGGAAGGGAATATTAGATTTCAATTTCCTTTAAAGAAGGGCATGGAGAACTTTCCTAGAAATAAAATAAGATTGCCTTATGAATCTATGATGAGGGCTACTTATGGTTTGAGCACCAAAGATGACTATATGTGATTACATCACCTTTCGCCTATCTAAGGGCGTGAAACAAAAGCGCTTGTTGGGAGGCAACCCAACGAATCTATCCTTTTTCTTTCTGTTTTTTGTTTTCCACACTTTCATAATTCTGTTATGATTGTGTTTTTTGTGTTTCTTTTTGCGTTTGTGCCAAGCAAAACCGTTATGATTAGTCTTGGGGATGATCGTTTGGTCATGCTGGAAAAGACAGAAACTTTCTGCTCACGAAAAGAATTTTCATTTTTGTTCTGTAAGAGATTTTGAGTTGATTCTTTTTTATGATGATTGCTACACAAATTCTTTAGACTGCCGTAACAGAGGTAACAGAGGTATACGAAATATACAGATTGCTACAGACTGGTCTGCTGTTAACAGATTCTGTTTTTCTTGTGTTGGTTGCTTATTTTGATGAAACTATAGATAGTATCGGGGGGTATTAGTCATGGAAGATTGAAAATAAAGTAACACAACATCAGCACAAGTAGAATTTAAGTTTACTACAGTACCTAAGGAAGTGGTGGTTTGCTTTCTCATACTAATGTTATCACGAGTTTCTGTTTAAGTTTCGTGTTGTGAAGTTTTCAAGTTTTGGGTGAAGTTCTTATGGACTAAGAGATAAAGAGTGGCAAGAGCTCAAGCTTGGGGATGACCAAGGCACCCCAAGAGATTCAAGGATGGCGTAAAAGCCTAAGCTTGGGGATGCCCCGGGAAGGCATCCCCTCTCTCGTCTTCAATCCATCGGTAACGTTACTTGGGGCTATATTTCTATTCACCACATGTTATGTGTTTTTGCTTGGAGCGTCTTGTATCGTAGGAGTCTTTTATTTTTGTTGTGTCACAATCATACTTGCTGCACACCTAGAGAGAGAGACATGCACTCACCGTGATTTTCTTGAGATTCACTTATATCTTTTGATAGACAATTCAACTCACATGTGCTTCACTTATATCTTTTGAGCTAGATACTTTTGCTCTATGTGCTTCACTTATGTCTTTTAGAGCACAGTGGTGCGTGGCTTGGTAGTTGATCTATGCTTTGAAAGTAGTCTCAAAAGGGGTAGTTATCCAAAGGGATATGAAAACTTCCACCTTAATGTGCATTGAATAGTTAGAGAAGTTTGATTCTTCTCAATTAGTTTTGAGATATGGTTGTGGTAATATTGAAGTTATGCTAGTAAGGTGTTGTGGATCTACAAATACTTTTGTTGAAGTTTGTGATTCCCGTAGCATGCACGTATGGTGAACCAATATGTGATGAAATCTGAGCATGATTAGTCTATTGATTGTCATCCTTTGCGTGGCGGTCGGGATCGCGCGATGGTTTATACCTACCAACCCTTCCCCTAGGAGTATGCGTTGAATGCTTTGTTTCGATTACTAATAAAACTTTTGCAACAAGTATATGAGTTATTCATGACTAATGTTGAGTACATGGTTTAGATGCACTTTCACCTTCCACCATCACTATCTTCTTAGTGTCGTGCAACTTTCGCCGGTGCACAAAACCCACCATTAGCCTCCCTCAAAACAGCCACCATACCTACCTACTATGGCTTTTTCAAAGTCATTCCGAGATATATTGCCATGAAACTACCACCATGACATGTGCTACCACGTCTACATTGCCATTGCATGATCTTAAGATAGCTAGCATGATGTTTCCATTAATGTCTATGCCATGCTAGATCACTGTCACGGTATACTACCGAAGGCATTCCATATAGAGTAATCGTTGCTCTAAGTTTTGAGTTGAAAGTGTGATGATCATCATTAATGGAGCATTGTCCCATGTGAGGAAATGAAAGAGGCCAAAGAAGCCCACCAAAATAAATAAATAAATAAAGAGGCCAAAGAGCCCACCAAAAAAATATAAAAAATGAGAGAAAAAGAGAGAAGGGACAATGTTACCACTTTTCCACACTTGTGCATATTAAGCACCATGATCTTCATGATTGAGAGTCTCTCGTTTTGTCACCACCATATAGCTAGTGGGAAATTTTCATTGTATAACCTGGGTTATATATTCCAATGATAGGCTTCCTCAAAATTGCCTTAGGTCTTCGTGAGCAAGCAAGTTGGATGCACACCCACTAGCTTTCTTTAAGAGCTTTCACTTACTCTTAGCTCTAGTGCATCATTTGTATGGCAATCCCTACTCATTCACATTGATATCTATTGATGAGCATCTCCACAGCTCATTGATATGCCTAGTTAATGTGACCATCTTCTCTTTTTTTGTCTTGCAACCTCCACCACACTCCACACCATCTATAGTGCTATAACCATGGCTCACGCTCATATATTGCGTGAGAGTTGAAGAGGTTTGAGAAAGTAAAGTGTGAAACAATTACTTGTCCAATACCGGGGTTGTGCATGATTTAAATTCGTTGTGCAATGATGATAGAGCATAGCCAGACTATATGCTTTTGTAGGGATAACTTTCTTTTGGCCTTGTTATTTTGAAAGTTCATGTTTACCTTGCTAGTTTGCTTGAATTATTATTGTTTCCACGTCAATAGCAAACTATTGTTTTGAATCTAATGGATCTGAACATTCACGTCACATAAGAGGAATTACAAAGGACATCTATGCTAGGTAGCATGAAAGCATCAAAATATCATTCTTTATCACTTCCCTACTCGAGGACGAGCAGGATTTAAGCTTGGGGATGGTTGATACGTGTCAAACGTATCTATAATTTTTGATGGTTTCATGTTGTTATCTTGTCATCTTTGGATGTTTTATGTACCTTTTATATCTTTTTTGGGACTAACTTATTAATTCAGTGCCAAGTGTCAGCTCCTATTTTTTATGTGTTTTTGGCTCTTTTCAGATCTAATTTTGGAACGGTGTCCAAACGGAATAAAATCCCCGAAATGATTTTTTCCTGAACGGAAGAAGATCAGGGGGCCTGTGGGCCAAGCCAGGAGGGCTACCGGGAGCCCACAAGCCCCCACTCCGCCACCAGGGGGAGGCAGCGGTGGGCAGGCTTGTGGCCTCCCTGGTGCCCCCTGACCTAGATCTTGCGCCTATATATTCCCTAAAAATCAGGAAAAAAATTCAGGGGAGCCTCGAAAATACTTTTCCGCCGCTGCAAGCTTCCGTTTCCGCGAGATCTCATGTGGAGACCCTTCCCGGCGCCCTGCCGGAGGGGACTTTGGAGTTGGAGGGCTTCTTCATCATCATCATCGCCCCTCCAATGACTCGTGAGTAGTTCACTTTAGACCTACGGGTCCGTAGTTAGTAGCTAGATGGCTTCTTCTCTCTCTTGCATCTTCAATACAAAGTTCTCCATGATCTTCATGGAGATCTATCCGATGTAATCTCCTGGTGCCGTTGCTGAGGAGAATCAAGACAAGAACAGTCTCCCATCAGCACGTGTTTCTGGCGCCGTTGGAAGGTCTTTTGTCGTAGTAGCAGACCTCTGTTGGCGGTGCGATTGGCACACGAAAACACCAGAAGTTATAGCCAGAAAATAATACACATGGAGGAATAACACAGAGTGAAAATTCAATAATACCTAGGTGTGAAGTGGCAGCGTTTGCGGTATAAACCTCCATGGGGTCTTCGCCCCCCCCCCCCCCCCACGCACCCCACCCCTGCCGCGGCGATGTCACAGAGATAGCACCTTTGTTAATGCAATTCCACTCGGTCATCACCAACCAGAAAAGTTCACTCGGATTACATGGGAAGATTAAATACTTACGCAGAGGCGACTCGCATGGCGGTCCTCATTCTAGGCAGAGCCTTCCGAGGATTGGGTCCGCTGGGCTTGGATACCTTTGTTGGATGCTCCACCGGTTCGCTAGATGACCCCATGACACGTTTGGCACTCCTACCACTCGACGCCAAAGGCTTGCTCGGAGTGCCCGCGGGATCATGACGCAGCTTGGACCGGGGCTCGTGGCGAGAAGGGGACGAGTCTTCCTCCTTGCTTTCCTCCGACTCCTCCTCCTCGGTCTCCTCACTGTCCTCGACATATTCCTCGCTCTCCGTGCTGTCCTCCATGCTCCCCTCCTTGATGTCGAGTGCGTTGCCGTTCGGAACCGAAGAATGCAAATTCGTCCATGCCTGCAAGATGCAGCTCACAAGTTCAGTCTACAAGGAAATCGGAAGCACTCGATCGTAATGCAAAGATATTCAACAGAGCAGAGCTAACCTTATTTGTTGGCGGGTTTTGAGCAGAGAAGGGCATGACTCTCTTCGCCCACATCGGATTGTCTCAAGGGCCGACTATTACGCGGATCCACTTCGCTACCGTGTCTTAATCCACTTCCTCGGGATGAGACCGAGTGGAGTCCTCCGGGCCAGTGTAATGCCACATAGTGTGGTCCCGAGCTTGGAGGGGCTCGATGCGTCTTCCAAGGAAGGTCTCTAACAGATCCATCCCTGCCACTCCGTTGCGGACCAGACCAATCAGCACCTTGACTAATGGCTCCACCTAAGCTTTCTCCTCCTTCGTCGACACCAACGCCCTCGGAGCACTCGGTCGCTCTAAAGTAAAGCACGGAAGTCCACTCGACATATTTGGGCAAGCGACGTCACTACAGTAAAACCAAGTGGCTTGCCAGTTGCGAAATGACTCGGGGAAGGTCATGGCAGGTAACTACTTTTGTCTCTCTTTTGAAGTCCTAAACCCCCACACAAGTGAATGACATGGGTCTTATCATCAATCGGATTAACCTTCTTCACCGACTGAGAACGTACATTGAAGATAGATTTAAAAAGTCCCCAGTGGGGAGGACTGATGACCCACAAGTATAGGGGATCAATCGTAGTCCTTTCGATAAGTAAGAGTGTCGAACCCAACGAGGAGCAGAAGGCTCTGATAAACGGTTTTCAGCAAGGTAATAACTGCAAGCACTGAAATTAGCCGTAACAAGTGATGGTGTAGTGAGGTGAAACATAGCAAGCAAAAAGTAACAAGTAACAAGTAGTAGCACCGATGCAGCAAGTGTCCCAATCCCTTTTGTATCAAGGGACAAGCCTCAACAAAGTCTTATAGGAGGAAAAACGCTCCCGAGGACACACGGGAATTTCTGTCATGCTAGTTTCATCATGTTCATATGATTCGCGTTCATTACTTTGATAGTTTGATATGTGGGTGGACCGGCGCTTGGGTAGTGCCCTTACTTGGACAAGCATCCCACTTATGATTAACCCCTCTCGCAAGCATCCGCAACTACGAAAGAAGAATTAAGACAACGTCTAACCATAGCATTAAACTAGTGGATCCAAATCAGCCCCTTACGAAGCAACGCATAGACTGGGGTTTAAGCTTCTGTCACTCCAGCAACCCATCATCTACTTACTACTCCCCAATGCCTTCTTCTAGGCCCAAATATGGTGAAGTGTTATGTAGTCGACGTTCACATAACACCACTGGAGGAAAAGATAACATACAACATATCAGAATACCGAACGAATACCAAATTCACATGACTATTATTAGCATGACTTATCCCATGTCCTGAGGAACAAAAGTAACTACTCACAAAGCATAATCATAATCATAATCAGAGGTGTAATAAATAGCATCAAGGATCTGAACATAAACTCTTCCACCAATTTATCCAACTAGCATCAACTACAAAGAGTAATCAACACTACTAGTAACCTTACAAGTACCAATCGGAGTCGTGAGACAGAGATTGGTTACAAGAGATGAACTAGGGATTGGAGACGAGATGGTGCTGATGAAGATGTTGATGAAGATGCCTCCCCTCCAACGAGAGGAGTGTTGGTGATTACGATGGCGATGATCTCCCCCTCCGGGAGGGAAGTTTCCCCGGCAGGATCGTCCTGCCGGAGCTCTAGATTGGATCTGCTCAAGTCCCGCCTCGTGGCGGCGGCGAAACCACAAAAAAGCTCCCGGTTGATTTTTTCTAGAACGAAACCCTTCATATAGCAAAAGAGGGGGGCTAGTGGGCCGTCAGGGAGACCATAAGGTTGCCAACCGCCACCAGGGGGGTGGCGGTGGCAGGGCTTGTGGCGCCCTGGTAGCTCCCCTCTGGTACTTCTTTCGCCCAGTATTTTTTCTATAATCCCAAAAAATTCCACGTAAATTTTCAGGGCACTCTTCAAATAAACCTTGCAAAATAAGAGGGAAAAGGCATAAATATGGTACCACAAAGTAATATAACAGCCCATAAAGCAATAAATATCAACATGAAAGCATGATGCCAAATGGACGTATCAACTCCCCCAAGCTTAGACCTCGCTTGTCCTCAAGCGAAAACCAAGTTCCATAAACATGTCCACATGTTGAGGGACGAAGGTGTCGATAAAACATAATACGGACATGAGGGCATCATAAAGATTCTTATGGGAAAGTAACAATTCCTTCATAAAGCAAAGCATGCAGCAAAAACCTTACCGAGAAGTAACCAACAACAGTCTAAAGTCATTGAAGCAATTGCAATTTATCACAACATCAGAATGAGTCAAATAAGAGCTTGTAAGGCAAACCCACATACTCAATCATCTCTTTTGTTTTCCACAATTGTTACAACTCACGTGGTACTCATGGTGTCAAAGTTTCAGCTGGACACACAGGAAGATAGGGGCTTATAGTTTTGCCTCCTAACTATTTACCTCAAGGGTAAAGTCAACAACAATAAAGCATAAGTACTCAACTCCAAGTTGATATATGAATATAGATGTTTCCCAAGCATGTTACGGTAGCCAAGACAAAGGAAAAAATAGGGAATTGGTGAAGATCACCATGACTCTTACAATGGCAAAAAGTAAAGGTACAAGATAGGCCCTTCGCACAGGGAAGCAGAGGTTGTCATGCGCTTTTGAGGTTTGACTGTGTGTCCTCTTAGTGTGGAGGAACGTCACTTTATATTGCCTCCTATGATAAAGAACTTTATTATGCAGTCTATCGCTTTTATGTCTTCCTCATCACAGGTTTGTACAAAGCTTATATTCCACACACTAATAGATCATACATATTAGAGAGCAATTTTTATTGCTTGCACCGATGACAACTTACTTGAAGGATCTTATTCAATCCATAGGTAGGTATGGTGGACTCTCATGGAAAAACTGGGTTGAAGGTTTATGGATGCACAAGTAGTATCTCTACTTGGTGCGGGAGTTTTGGCTAATATGAGGTGGAAGCAATCGTCACATGCTAAGGGATCTCTAATCATATAACATTGTTTGGAACCAAGCAAACACAATTCATTATGTTGTCTTCCTTGTCCAACATCTACTCCTAAGCATGTAATAGTTTGGTGAGTGCTCACAATTGTAAAAAGTGTCTAAGATGATATATTTATATGTGAACCTCTCTTTCCTTATTACTTCTTATTAATTGCAATAATGACTGAGGTCTATGTTGATTTATTCTCAACAATTTTCAATCATCATACTTGTCATATGCGAAGTTATCACTTCCCATAAGATCATCTCATGATCTTTCATGCTATCGTTCCTTTCATACTTTTGATCACGACATAAAGTAAAGCCCTTGACTAAGATACTCTTTATTATATAGCTCACGAGCTCGAATACATCGGGGGAGAGACAAAAGAAAAAGACTCAAACTAAACACTAAAGACTTATTCCTCTAAGAGAAGAAATAAAAATTGAAAAAGAAAGAACTAAAACAAAGGTAAAAGCAAAAGATATAAAGGTGATATGATACCAGGGAAACTCCCCCAAGTTTGGCAGAAGCCAAGGGGATTGCCCATACCAATGCTTAGTTGTCTTCCTTTGGTGGAGATGGTGGTGGAGTTGCTGAAGCAGTCTTGAGCTTGTCTAATTTCCACTTGAGCAAAAAGTTCTGCTCCCTTAGATCGTCATTTTCCTCCTCAAGTCTCAACACTCTATGGCAAAGTTCCTTCTTACTCTCGTGCAAGAAACGAGAAGGGATACACAAGGTCTTAGGCTTCTTCCTTGGGTCAGGGAGGCTTGACTTCTTGAACTCCACATGAGTGCGTCCAGGTTGAGGTAGAGGATCCTCCTCTTCATCGGAACTCGTTTGTTCCTTCCCCTTGGGCTCATAGTCCTCTTCTTCGTCAGTGGTACAGCCATATGGTTCCGGGTCCCCATTAATCCTAGAGTTAGCACGATCATCGGCCACATAGATCTTTTCTTCTGAATCTTGAGAAGACATCTTGACCTAAATCTGCGGCAGACAACAAGCTCGAAACGAAAACAGAGGAAAACTGCGAGATACGGAGATCAAAACCTTCGGGTGAATATATATTGATTTTTTCTGGACCAGAAGGAGTGCTCCGCAAGAAAATGGAGTCCGGGAGGCACACGAGGTGCCCACAAGCCCTCCATCCGCCACCAGGGGGTAGGTGGCGGCTTCCAAGCTTGTGGCCGCCTCGTGCGCTCTCCGAACTGCTTTTTATTTTTCTAATTTTCCAAAAATTCCAAAACGGAGGAAATTTCCTATTGTCAAAGCATCGGAGTCCAATTTCTTACCGAAATAGATACCTCTCCGTTTTCAGGGTCTAAAACAGGCTGATAAACATCCCTTATGTACTCCTGTGGAGTTATGACATTGATGATATTGGTCTCAACATTTATGGGAGTACCGGAGATATAATGCTTGATTCTTTGCCCATTTACCACTCTAGGAAAATTTCCTTCCGTGTTATTGATTTTGATGGCACCGGAACGATATACTTCCTCGATAACATAAGGACCTTCCCATTTAGAGAGAAGCTTGCCTGCGAAGAATCTTAAACGAGAATTGTATAGCAGGACATAATCACCTACATTGAACTCTCGTTTCTGTATTCGCTTATCGTTCCATCTCTTAACCTTTTCCTTGAACAACTTGGCATTCTCATATGTCTGGGCCCTCCATTCATCTAACGAGCTGATATCAAACAACCGCTTCTCACCGGCAAGTTTGAAATCGAAGTTGAGCTCTTTGATTGCCCAAGAAGCTTTGTGTTCCAGCTCAAGAGGTAAATGACAGGCCTTACCGTAAACCATTTTATACGGCGACATGCCCATGGGATTCTTATAGGCTACCCTATAAGCCCATAGTGCATCGTCAAGTTTGCTAGACCAATTCTTTCGAGATCTATTGACGGTCTTTTGCAAGATCAATTTGATCTCCCTATTACTCAACTCCACTTGACCACTAGACTGAGGATGATAAGGAGATGCAACTCTATGGTTGACATCATACTTAGCTAGCATCTTGCGGAAAACACCATGAATGAAGTGTGAACCGCCATCAGTCATCAAATATCTAGGTACTCCAAATCTTGGGAAAATGACTTCTTTAAGCATCTTAATAGAGGTGTGGTGATCAGCATTTTTAGTGGGGATAGCTTCTACCCACTTAGTGACGTAATCCATAGCAACTAAGATGTGAGTGTACCCATTGGAACTCGGGAAGGGTCCCATATAATCAAAGCCCCAGATATCAAATGGTTCAATGACAAGTGAATAGTTCATAGGCATTTCCTGACGCTTACTGATATTCCCTATTCTTTGGCATTCGTCACAGGACAAGACAAACTTACGGGCATCCTTGAAGAGAGTGGGCCAATAGAAACCTGATTGCAATACCTTATGGGTAGTTCTATCTCCAGCGTGGTGTCCTCCATAGGCTTCGGAATGACACTTCTGCAAGATTTGTCCCTGTTCATGTTCAGGCACACAACGTCTAATAACACCATCTACTCCTTCCTTATAAAGGTGAGGATCATCCCAAAAGTAGTGTCTCAAATCAAAGAAGAATTTCTTCTTTTGCTGATAGGTGAAACTGGATGGTATGTATTTGGCTACGATATAATTTGCGTAATCAGCATACCATGGTGCACTATGTGAAGTGCGGATGACATTTAATTGCTCATCAGGAAAGCTGTCATCAATAGGTCGTGGGTCATCAAGGACATTCTCTAGCCTAGACAAGTTATCTGCTACAGGGTTATCGGCACCCTTTCGATCAACGACGTGCAAATCAAATTCCTGTAGCAGGAGAACCCATCTCATCCGCCTAGGCTTAGCGTCCTTCTTCTCCATAAGGTACTTAATAGTAGCATGATCAGAGTGGATAGTGACTTTGGACTCAACTATATAAGATCTGAACTTTTCACATGCAAACACGACTCCTAAAAATTCCTTCTCCGTGGTGGCATAGTTTCTTTGGGCACTGTCTAGAGTTTTACTAGCGTAGTGAATGACATTCAACTTCTTGTCAACTCTTTGTCCTAGAACAGCACCAATAGCATAATCACTAGCATCGCACATGATTTCAAAGGGCAAGTTCCAGTCAGGTGGTTGAACAATAGGTGCGGTTATCAAAGCCCTCTTAAGTATTTCGAAAGCTTCCTCACAATCCTCATCAAAAAAAGGAACATCCTTCTGCAAGAGGTTGGTAAGAGGCCTAGAAATCTTAGAGAAGTCTTTAATGAACCTTCTATAGAAACCAGCATGACCTAGGAAACTTCGTATACCTCTGATATCTGTGGGGCAAGGCATTTTCTCAATTGCATCAACCTTAGCCTTATCAACTTCAATGCCTCTTTCAGAAATTTTGTGTCCTAACACGATACCTTCATTAACCATAAAGTGACACTTCTCCCAATTCAAGACGAGGTTGGTATCTTCGCATCTCTGTAAGACTCGATCAAGGTTGCTGAGGCAATCATCAAAGGAAGACCCGTAAACGGAGAAGTCATCCATGAAAACCTCGACAATCTTTTCACAAAAGTCAGAGAATATAGCCATCATACATCTTTGAAAGGTGGCAGGTGCATTGCATAAGCCAAAAGGCATACGTCTATAAGCAAAGGTACCGAAGGGCCAAGTGAAAGTGGTTTTCTCCTGATCATATTGTGCAACAGGTATTTGTGAGAAACCTGAATAACCGTCTAGAAAGCATAAGTGTGTGTGTTTGGATAGCCTTTCTAGCATTTGGTCGATAAACGGCAAAGGATAATGATCTTTCCTGGTTGCCTTGTTCAGTTTCCGGAAGTCTATCACCATCCTATAGCCAGTGATAATCCTTTGTGGGATTAGTTCATCCTTATCATTAGGAAAGACGGTGATACCTCCCTTCTTAGGTACGCAATGTACTGGACTTACCCAATCACTATGAGCAACATGATAAATGATTCATGCTTCCAGAAGCTTTAATATTTATTTTCTAACAACCTCTTTCATCTTAGGATTTAATCTCCTTTGATGATCAGCAACTGGTTTAGAATCAGGATCGGTTTTAATCTTGTGTTGACATAGAGTGGGACTAATACCCTTAAGATCATCAAGAGTATATCCGATAGCAGCACGGTGCTTCCTCACAGTTTTTAGTAACTTCTTCTCTTCGTGCTCTGAGAGGAGAGCACTAATAATAACAGGATATATCTCCTTCTCATCAAGATAGGCATACTTAAGAGTATCAGGCAACTGTTTAAGCTCGAACACAGGATCACCCTTTGGTGGGGGAGGATCCCCAAGCAGTTCAACAGGCAGATTATTCTTGAGAATAGGATACTGTTCTAAGACAATTTTATCTATCTCATATCTTTCCTACATATGCATATCATTTTCATGCTCAAGCAGATATTGCTCTAAAGGATCCGTTGGAGGTACGGCAATAGAGGCAAGAGCAATGATTTCATCCCTACCAGACAACTCTTTTTCATGGGGTTGTCTTCCAAACTTGGAGAAGTTAAATTCATGAGACACACCCTCGAAACTAACTGTGACGGTCTGCTTAATGCAATCAATGTGAGCATTGACAGTGTTGAGAAAGGGTCTACCAAATATGATGGGAGAAAAGGTATCTTGTGTAGTACCAAGGACGAGGAAATTAGTAGGATACTTCGTCTTACCACACAGGACTTCTACGTCTCTCACAATTCCCAGAGGGCAGATAGTGTCTCTATTAGCTAGCGTAATAGTGACATCAATGGGTTCTAGCTGAGCAGGTGCAATCTCATCTTTGATTTCATCATATAAGGAACGGGGTGTTGCACTAACACTAGCTCCCATATCACATAAAGCATGGTAACAGTGATCTCCTATCTTGACAAAAACAACGGGCAGGCCAACTACAGGTCCGTATTTGTCTTTTGCGTGAGGTTTAGCAATTCTAGGAGAGTCCTCACAGAATTTGATAACATGTCCGTCTACGTCTTCGGTTAAGAGATCTTTGATAATAGCAACACTAGGTTCAACTCTAATCTCCTTAGGGGGTGCAAGTGGTCTAATGTAACCCCTACGTATCACAGTTGGAGCTTTAGAATAATCCTTTATCCTAGCAGGGTATGGTGCTTTCTGAGTGTAGGCACAAGGAACAACGGGATCACTAAAAGCAATGACTTTCTCCTCAACTAGATTGGTTTTGACTATGTTGCTTTCTACAGGAGGATGATACTTAAACCACTTCTCTTTGGGAAGATCAACATGAGCAGCAAAAGATTAACATAAAGAAGCTATTATCTCAGAGCCAAGTCCATACTTAGCGCTAAAATCTCTAGAAGTGTTTGTCTCAACAAAAGATTTAACGCAATCAAACTGGAAATTCATACCTGACTCCTTACCTTCCTCCAGCTCCCAATCTTCAGAGTTACGTTTGGTTCTTTCCAATAAATTCCACTTGTGGTCAATATCCTTCTTCATAAAAGAACCGGTACAAGAAGTGTCAAGCATGGTACGATCTTCATGAGAAAGCCGACCATAAAAGTTTTGAGTGATAATTTCTCTCGAGAGCTCATGATTGGGGCATGAATATAGCATTGATTTAAGCCTCCCCAAGCTTGAGCTATGCTTTCCCTGTCACGAGGCCAAAAGTTATAAATAAAGTTCCGATCACGATGTACTAAATGCATAGGTTAAAACTTTTGATGAAATTCCAATTTCAACCGATTGTAGTCCCATGATCCAGTACCATGTCAGCGCCTTATCCTTCAAAGATAAAGGAAAGACTTTCTTCTTTACCTCATCCTCGGTCAAACCTGCAAGCCTAAATAAACCACAAACTTCATCTACATAGATCAGATGCAAGTCTAGATGTGAAGATCCATCTCCTGTGAAAGGATTAGCTAGCAGTTTCTCAAGCATACCCGAAGGAATTTCATAAAAGATATTTTCAGTAGGTACCTCAGGTTGAGGAACAACTTCTCGTGCTTCCGTTCGTGGAGAAGATACCCCGAACAAACTCCTCGAAGGAACAGTTTCCATAGTGACAAGTGACAATAAATTTCAGCACAATATATAAATGTTTCCTTACCAATTTCCACTTACCAAAGGCGATTCACTCCCCGGCAACGGCGCCAGAAAAGAGTCTTGATGACCCACAAGTATAGGGGATCAATTGTAGTCCTTTCGATAAGTAAGAGTGTCGAACCCAACGAGGAGCACAAGGCTCTGATAAACGGTTTTCAGCAAGGTAATAACTGCAAGCACTGAAATTAGCCGTAACAAGTGATGGTGTAGTGAGGTGAAATGTAGCAAGCGAAAAGTAACAAGTAACAAGTAGTATCAATGGTGCAGCAAGTGGCCGAATCCCTTTTGTATCAAGGGACAAGCCTGAACAAAGTCTTATAGGAGGAAAAACGCTCCCGAGGACACACGGGAATTTCTGTCATGCTAGTTTCATCATGTTCATATGATTCGTGTTCGTTACTTTGATAGTTTGATATGTGGGTGGACCAGCGCTTGGGTACTGCCCTTACTTGGACAAGCATCCCACTTATGATTAACCCCTCTCGCAAGCATCCGCAACTACGAAAGAAGAATTAAGACAATGTCTAACCATAGCATTAAACTAGTGGATCCTAATCATCCCCTTACGAAGCAACGCATAGACTGGGGTTTAAGCTTCTGTCACTCCAGCAACCCATCATCTACTTACTACTCCCCAATGCATTCCTCTAGGCCCAAATGTGGTGAAGTGTTATGTAGTCGACATTCAAATAACACCACTAGAGGAAAAGACAACATACAGCATATCAAAATACCGAACGAATACCAAATTCACACACAAAGCATAATCATAATCATGATCAGAGGTGTAATGAATAGTATCAACGATCTGAACATAAACTCTTCCACCCGGTAATCCAACTAGCATCAACTACAAAGAGTAATCAACACTACTAGTAACCTTACAAGTACCAATCGGACTCGTGAGACAGAGATTGGTTACAAGAGATGAACTACGGATTGGAGAGGAGATGGTGCTGATGAAGTTGTTGATGAAGATGCCTCCCCTCCGACGAGAGGAGTGTTGGTGATGACGATGGCGACGATATCCCCCTCCGGGAGGGAAGTTTCCCCGGCAGGATCGTCCTGCCGGAGCTCTAGATTGGATCTGCTCAAGTTCTGCCTCGTGGCGGCGGCGAAACCACGAAAAAGCTTCCAATTGATTTTTTCTGGAACGAAACCCTTCATATAGCAAAAGAGGGGGCTAGTGGGCCATCAGGGAGCCCACAAGCTTGCCAACCGCCACCACGGGTGGCGGTGGTAGGGCTTGTGGCGCCCTGGTAGCTCCCCTCTGGTACTTCTTTCGCCCAGTATTTTTTATATAATCCCAAAAAATTCCACGTAAATTTTGAGGGCATTTGGAGATGTGCAGAATAGTGGACTAAGATTTGCTCCTTTTCCAGTCCAGAATTCCAACTGCCTGAATTCTCCCTCTTCAAATAAACCTTGCAAAATAAGAGAGAAAAAGCATAATATGGTACCACAAAGTAATATAACAGCCCATAAAGCAATAAATATCAACATGAAAGCATGATGCAAAATGAACGTATCAAGGACATCCCAATAAACAATCGCATAAGGTGACAAAGGCAGAAAGGTGGGCAATGGCATTCGGAGGGAAGTGATGCAACTGCGCCCCAAAGAAATTCAAGAACGCCCGAATGAAAGGATGAGGCGGCAAGGAGAAACCTCTTTCGACATGGGTCAAGAGGAGGACCCGCTGTCCCTCGCGCGGCTCGGGCTCGATCTCATCACCGGGAAGACTCCAAGACTTGTCCGCCAGCAGGCCATGCTCGACGAGATCGAGGAGGTCCTCCTTCCACCAAGTGGATCGGAGGAAATCCCCGTGGATCCAGCCCGGTAGCAGAGCTTGCTTCCTGGGCTTGGCGCCGCCCTTCTTCTTCGCCTGCCCTTTCGTCATAGCTGCGGCGGTGAGATTGGCTGCTCTGGGTTGCGCTGGTGGCTAAGGAGAAGGAAGAGCAGAGGAGAGGAAGGAGACGATGTCGTTACAGCATTGGAGGCTTTTATAACCAACCGACTCGGTCTCTAGCAAGTGGGCCGTCAACTTATCCCCTCGCTGGCCACCGCGAGATACGTGGCGGAGATAGAGGCGCCAGAATCGAGACGACGCGACCCACTTGACTGCGATGACGTCATCGCCTCGTAGCGCGCGGGAACCGAAGTTTTCAAATCCGGAAAATCCGGGGCTGACAAGGTGACTGTCACATCAGAAGTTCCCGTTAGACACGTCGATTCACTGGTTCACTCGGATCCTTAAATTCACTCAGACATTTTATTCCAAGCAGAATTGATCAAGGCGAATGATGAAGATTTCAATCGACATCCAATTCAGCAAAACTTTGAAGGGCATTCAAATTCAGTCTGCTATATCAAGATTTACAGATACACCTTCACCACTCGAACCTCGATCCATTCGGGGGCTAATGATGAGGTTATAGCCCTAGGGTAGGGTCATAGGCCTGACCTATAAGTCCTACCCAAGGGCACCTCATTATTAGCTTGAAGATCACAAGATACCTACCGATTGGATTAAGACAACCTCATGTCCACTCGGTAGGGAACCACTCGGAGGATTATCTTATACTCGACGACTGGATTCCACTCGGTGAAGACCAGAAGCCAGTCGACATCGAAGGCCAGAAGCCACCCCAGGGAGGCCAATGGGCATACGTTAGACTATTGTAGTTATTGACATTTATGGCATACGTTACCTGTAACGTATGCATTTATTCTCACTTATTGCACCCTTGAAGGTTGTACACTTATGAGGGGCAGCGCACTCTATATAAGCCACCCCTCCCCTCTGGCACAAGGGTTCGCATTCTGTAACACCTATATTCCACTCGACATTAAGCTCCAGAGCACTGAGACGTAGGGCTATTACCTCCACCGCAGAGGGGCCTGAACTCATACAACCTTGCTGTAGCTAAGACTCTACCCTCTACTTTCGTACCCTCCTCATCTACTGTCAGGCTTATTCCCACGACAATGTCCACCTCCTCCGCTGCACCCGCATCGAGCCTCCACTACAATACCTCCTAGCCGCTTTCCCGCACGAACTATGTTCTCTGGAAAGCTCAAGCCCGATCCCAAATACTAGGCACTAGTTTGTACGGCTACATCGACAACACATTTGAGGAGCCTCCCAAGATGATCACTGTCAAAGACAAAGATGGCAAGGATCAGGTTATCTCTAACCCTGCATATGCCCCCTCGCTTGTCGAGGATCAACAAATTGTTGCATAACTCCTACGCAATTTGTCCAAGGAGGTTCTCGTCTAGGTCGCATCCCTTGAGACCTCTCATGCGATCTGGACTGCCTTGGCCACCATGTTCTCGGCAGGGTCGCTGTCCAGGATCAACAAAGGTGTCCGCATCACCTCGATGTGATGCTGGCGGTCGTTTGGGAACAACTGCTTGCTTTTGTGGCTGGAGCTTGGCTGGTCCCTCACGGCCCGAGTGTCGAGCGAGCGCTGGAGTCGCTCGAGTCGCTCGCACTCAGCCAGATTGTCCACACGCGCGTTCTGCAGCGCGATCTCCTCCGGGGTGTTCCCAGTGATGAGGGTGCGGAGAGATTAATCGCTCCTCCAGCAAAGTTCCTCCTGTTGCTACTCGGTGAGCGGTTACGGAACGTGGTGGTTGCCGTTGTTGTGGGGACGCTCTCCCCCGTCACGCATGGGAGAATTCTCCACGGCGAAACCTATGTTGCCTCTCCGGTTGGTGTCGGACATCAAGATCTCGGTGGCACCCGTGCTGCTTTCGTAGTCGGAGTCGCCGAGTGACTCCTTGCTTGATGACGGGAAGAGGCTCACGGTTAGCTCATCGGAGGTGAGCATAGCCACCTGTCCGGAAATGGCCTGATTGGCCATTGCGTGCTTGATCCACCGCTCCATCCGCAAGCGCCCACAGCGCTTGCGGCGAACAGCAACGGGGCGCGGGGCGCCGAGTGATACGGCATCGACGACTGCCGGATCAGGACTTCATGCGCGACTGCGCTGAAATGTGAATTACCTCGTGCAGGGAGGGCGTCGGTGTCCAGTGGCGCATCGTACAGCCACACCGAGTTGTTGATGATGAAGCTGAGGTAACCGAAGAGGATCTCTCCGCCGAGTGTCATCATGTTGACGAAAAATGCGATAAACCTCCAACTGCGCTGGATTTGCTAGACGCGCAACCCCATGGTGAGCGCCAACTATCGTGGGAATTACCCTGACAATAGTACCTAGGGGTACGAACGAAGGGGCGAAGTCTAACTAGGCGCAATGGATACACTCGGATGTACGAGTTCAAGCCCCACTCGGAAGTGGTAACAACCCCGCGTCTCGAGCCCTGAGGCTTATGGGGTATGAAAGATTACAAGGTGTTGAACCCCTGAGCTGGAGTCGGGGAGTGGCTTATATAGTACATGCCACGACCGTCCGAGCTTCATTACAAAGTGAGTTAATGCTAATAAATGGGGAAGTTACTAGAAATGACAACTATAACTCTTGGTGTTACTCGTAACGTGGGTCTTCACTGCACTTCATGTGATGAATTAAGTCCTTACCGTTGTAGCCTCTTTGGTGCCTTCACCTTGTTCTGGTCTAAGTGCCACGATGCATCCGACCGATACAAGGTGATCCGAGTGACTCCACGCAGGCCGAGTGATGGTATGATGTACCGAGTGAGTTCTAGAGTACACCACTGACTTTAAGGACACGGATGTCCGTAAAGGGTCCTAGCTGGGCCTAGGGAGGCACGTCCGTAGGCCTACCCCTAATTTACAACCCCATCACTCCTCAAACGTCTCAGCAGGCCGTTCGGTCACCGACGAGTGACGAAAAAGCGATCCAGACGGACCCCTCAAACCCATCTTAAATGCCCGGACTAACCGGCACCCCTCATATCCTTCTCAAATATGAGAAAGATACGAGGGCTCGCGGACGCGCCGGGCATGCCCGATCAGTCCGCCACGTAGGAGGAGTTTCCATCCCGGACCATCTTTTCTCTTTCTTTATTAATTCGTTTCTTTCTCTCTCTTTTTCTCCACCAATCACGTGCAAGTGATCGGACATATGAAAAAATAAAATTAAAAGGTGCGGTTGTATGGACTAAAAAGTAGGGATTTAAAACGGACACGCTCAATCATTAACCAAACGTGTCCATGGACGTTCGAGGTGTCGAATTTGCATGTTTCATGTGTACGATGCTCTTAGTCCTTACGTTAGGAGTAACTGCGTGGCAGCTGTTTGACAACCCAAGTTTTTTCTCAAATGCCCACGTAAACAGAATCACGCGGCAAGCAAGTGAACAACCACATGGCTTCAGAAGATTAGTTCGGCAAACAGCTTGACCCGCGTGTTAATGCGCGTCTAGCGCCAGATTTAATTAAACCAAGTTGTGTACCATGGACTGACCTAATCGCGCATGAAGAACTCGAATTAAGCCGACGATGCTTACACACACTAATACACGCAGGTTAAACATACACGTAGTATGCCTACGTGTGACGACTTTGAGGGGAATTATCTTATGGTCAACGGTAAAACAAGCAGACCAGACAGATGTGTATGCAGCAAAGAAGTATTACCGACACAAAAGAAAACTAGAAAAGTACACTACACCGACAGATTTGGCTAGTAATTCATTTGCTTGGTGAATAGCCTTACTCTCACCAGATAATTAATCATCGCGCTCTTATGATAGTTACCGCACGATTCATATCGATCCATTGTTAATCAGGTGACGAAAATCAATTCCAGGTCCGTCGAAACACAGATCCATCAGCGGCACATGCGAGTAGCTGAGCCGACATTAAGGGGTTTCCTTATGATTCTCCTTTGTACGGCAAAATTACATGAGTTGACGGATTGTTCCATACTTTGCTGAAAACCCAACCGTGTGTGTGGTCAAGGGGTGTGCATGGGTGCTTCGACTGTCAGTACGTAAAAGGCTGTCTTTCACAGGAGGGTGGCGCAGTTCTACAATATCCATATACGTACATAAGTACCCGTATTCTTACACCGCTTGAGTATCAACACATTCTGACTGATTTTGATGCACACAATTGGATAATCAAAACATTTCAACCACGTACCAACATGCATATGAAACTTGCGCATGCATGAACTGGGAGAACGATTGGTCTCAGCTCCCTAGCTATACGTCGGCGGTGTCCACGTAGTAGCGTCTAATTTTATTTAAAAGTCCGGCCGTAGCTCTCCGGTCAAAGAAAAGCGCTCGTGGAGTAGCTTTCAAGCCCAACGGAGCGAGAGTGCAGCCATGCATGTAGTCACACGCACCGTTGTAATAAACTATCCGCCCACTGTACGTGATGGAGCCTAACCACTTGGCCAAGTGTGCTTTTGATGTGCTGCTAGCTGGTTTGTTTTAAATAATTGTTACTCCAAGTAGTAGCATCTGCTGTCGACCCAAAAAAAAAAGTAATCATCTGTCTCCGTGTATAAGTCATTTTAGATTATGCACCGCGATCAAGACGATCAAAACCAAGTAGTAGCCTCCATCTTGGTGTATAGATCATCTTAAATTATGCACTGCGATCAAGATGAAAAAAAAAACAAGAGAAATTAATATTAATTTACTAATTAATATCATTGCGTGCAATGAATTAATCACTGCATGTCGTGCTAGTTTGTCTCAAGTCATTAAAAACATAAACGTCTCACGTCTTTTACTGATTGATTTCTTTATTCATGTTAAAAAATAAAATAAAAATGAAAGTTAATACTGTACATCATATTTAAGTGTTTTGGGATTATTTAATTTTTATAAGATGACTTATGAATCCATAGGGAGAAAATAGTACCACTAGCGAATATACACACGCACGCATCTGCTGTCGACCGATCGATGGCCTGTGGATTGACTAGTGTCCAAAGCTGCCAATGGCGTCGCAGGCCCATGGCATGTGGCTGTGAAGTTTATCCGTCTCCATTGTTGTTTCCCAAGTGGTGTAGGAGTATTAGTAAAAGCTAGTGTGTGCTCGAGCACATGTGGCCTGCTGTTTTGTCACACACCTTTGCGTGAACACCGAGGGCCACGCAGCGGATTACAACAACTTGGGCAGCGCTAGTTGGCGATTAAATATCTCCCCGCGTTGCTTCCTCATTCGGCAAAGGTTGAATGAAAATTCGGGCTCAAATTTGTCGATTTCACAACGGTATAGTTCTCCCACTTTGTTGCAAGGTGTAGTATGCACTAGACGGCGATCTCGACTCTTGTAGTTTAACCCCAAATCTTTCAACTAATCGCATTTTCCGTTTTGCCTTCCCAAAAAATTATGGATGATTACTTTTCTTAATACTTGTTTTTTTTTCTTTATAAAACGTTTTAGACAGCGGACCTTGAACTGTTGTGAACATTGTATGAATTGGCTAAAACGTCTGATAAAAATGAACAAAAGAAGTACTTAAGGAGTAATGGTACGAATTGACGCACCTCACGAAGAAAAAAATATGCGGAAATAATTAAAGTACATGTTGTTTTCCAATTCCAGTTCCTGTAGAAATCCACGGGGCATAGTGTTGATCCGACTAGTTGCCTCCCTGGATGCAGCTTTTTCTCAGCCCGCTCCCGAATCCCTTCAAACTGAAACGCTCTTACAGGAGAAATCGTTTATAATTATTCACTCAAAAAATATTTGTCTGCAATGAGGTACACCTCCTATGAGAGAAGCAACTTAAATTTTTTTTTCCCAACTCTTTTCCACGCTTTGGTAGGCAGACAAGTCTGTGCGACCTAGCTTCAAACAGAGCAGACCCTAATATTTGTAGAGCGCAGAATCTTTGGCGGATATTCAAGAGATAATATGGTAGACTTATTGACTTTGACCGGCAGACTTATTTGTCCTGAGTGAAGCATCGTATGTGAAGCTGTCATCACACAGAATCTAGCTAGGCAGGTTCTAGCCTGATAGACGACGAGCACACTAGTACTCCTAGATACTTGACACTGAGGTCATTTGCAGTCTGAATAATTAACAAGCGACGAACACTCCATCTCCATGCGGCATGCGGTGTGTAGGTCTACGAAATATATGCAAGGTAGTAGTACGTACTTGATTTGTTAATTTTGTGTTCCTAGCAGACCATAGGCTGTGCGTTGGTCTCACCTCGTTCGCATGAAACAAAAGCATGGCGGCATTAGCATCGCGATTACTACCAGGCTAATATGCATTTCATCAAAACCGACAATGGCTTTCGTGCGAAACACCCATGCTGCCGGGGAAGACCACGAAGGAAAGAAGAAAACGACCTCACAGACGCCGAGATCCGAGCCGCGGTCATCCCTCCGGTGTCTCTGTGAGTATCAATGAACATTCGCAGAAGGTTGACTTGCCATAACAGCCCTCCTCCTCCTCCACATGCATTGCAGCTTGCAGAGATTGCAAACAAGGGCGCATGTACGTATCAACTAAACCGGCTATTGTAAAGAAGAAGCACTTGCGCGTCTCCCATGCCAGATCGATCGACCACGAGTCCACGGTCGAGGAGAGAGCAACACGGCAACGTACTACTAGTAGTATCAGTACGTACTACTAGTGCAACACTGCACCGCATGTGACCACTACGCGTGCACACCGTCGGCAGAGCCCTGCGGGTTGCTACTTGCCAGAAAGACTTAACTCGCGGGAGGGGCAGGGAGCCCCGTGCGTGGCGTTCCCGCGCGTTGGCGTAGCCCCGCTGCATTTCTCCTTCCTTGGCTCACTGCTCCGTGCTCATAAAGGTCAAGTTTGCCGCTCTGGATTTCTGTACCTGGGTGGCTGGGTTTGAGCTTCTGCCTTCAGGCCTCCTCCTGCGTGTGTGAGACGACGCTGGCTGCGACGGTGTGTCCTCCAAGGCACACGGCACAGCACTTGCATGTGCGGTGCATGCCGCTGTGGCGATGAAGATGAACCAGCACGTCGGCGCTGCTTTCGCATTGGCCTCACGCGCGCGTGTCCTTGCCGGGAAACTTCCCGGAAGGGGCGGTGGGGACAGGGGGTGAGGTAAACCTGTCTGGCCGTTTTCACATTCCCGGTTCTTCCTGAAACTTGGATTGCAACAAAAGCCGCGTCAGTTTCGACCATCGACTGGTTGTAAATACAGTATATTTTACTACCATTATTGTCACTGCGCCACAGGAATCCCGCTGCTACGATGGGAGCCCGCGATAGTTAGCTAACAGCAATTTCGGCGTCGTTTGTTTGGATCGGCGTACATAAAAATGATGACCCAAAGCGTTGATTCATTACTAAAACACGTCTCCTTCATGTCCGCGTCGATCCATTTCAGGCTCAAATTCGGTGTTCGCTACCAACCACCGCGATCTAGATAATTTATGACGGCACCATCTTCTGGCCCACGCGTCGGCGACCGCGGACGGTCTTTTTAAATCCGATCGTGCGGTGGGTTCCACCATCTGCTTCCAAAAGACCGCCCGTCCACATCCAACCACCTCCTCGGCAACCAAGCGACCGAAACCCTAGCACACCATGGCCGGCAGCTTCCCAAACAAGGACAAGGCCCCGCTTTTCCCCCGCGCCATCTCCCCGTCGTCGTCTTCCCACCGGCCTCGCGAGGGCATGAGCGTCCCAGTGCACCAAGCGCGGTGTCACTTGGAGCACCGTGTGCCACTCCCCTATCCCGATGTCACGCTGCCGCACGTCTGGCATCTGGATTCGGGGAGGATTCCGGTGCCGGCCGTGCCGCGGTCGGCGCGGGTACATGCGAAGGAGGTGAGCCGCCGTCGGCGTCTGCTGACGACGGAACAGCGGTGAGACTCCACGTACACGACCGAGTCCCTAACTAGGAGGTGTGGTTCGCGGTGGAGCACGGGGAGCAGTGCCGCCGTGGCGTGCGCGAAGTGCAGCCAGGACGCCCTCCGCCGCCCCCACCTGTCGTCAACGACGAGGACCAGGAGGCTGAGGCCGCCTACCAGGCGACGCTCGCTAATGTTCTCCGCGACAACAAGGAAGAAGCGCGGCGCATGGCCGACGAGGAGGCGACGTACCACCAGCAGCTCGCGGAGGCCATCACACTGTCGGTCGCTGGCGATTGCGTCATGCCACCTCCGTCGGAGACTGAGCCCATTTGAGCCGCGGGAGGTCTACCAGTGGACCGGCTTCGTCCATGAGTTCGTCATTGCGTCGCCCATCTGGTTGGGCACGACACCGCAGCAGGAGCAAGCCTACCTCGAGCACTCGAGGTCGGAGCACCTGCGGACGGAACGCACCGAAGGCCTGCGGCTCATGGAGATGGAGAAGGAGGAGGAGAAGGAGGAGCGACGAGAGGCGAAGGAGGTGCTCCGCTGCCACCGCCACCAGCACAACCCGCGCTGGCGGGGAAGACGACGGAGGCGCACACAGCTGCGCTGTGGAACTCGGCGTTCCCCTGGGTCGGTCCTGCGCCTACGATAGTCGACCTCACCGGCCCCGACAACGACGACGGCGACGCCCAGGGCTGCGTGGACGTAGTTTTAGGTTTTATTTTTATTTAATGTAATGCAGACGCGACGCGTGGATTATCGCCGGCCTTCGTGGTCGGCTTTTAATGTTACGTATGCATTATGTGTGTTTTTTTCACGCCGGCAAAAATGGGTCCGTCCAGCGTTGGGCGCACAAGCCGGCCCATTTACGGAAGCGGACGTTGATGTCCGTCAGGCCGATGCAAACAAACAAAAAACAGACGAAATCGCTGTCCGTTTGAATCGATTCGTTGAAGTTGCTCTAACCAAACGTCGAACGCGAGCGTCGAGCAATGAATCATGATGCCATGCCCCGTGATGGTGTAATTTTTTTTTGTCTTAACCTTTTGAACAAAGAAATTCAGATTTGACTTTTGTTTGATTTTTTTTAAAATAATTTCCAACGTCTCTGACGTCTGGGTTGCACGGAAGACGTCAGAGACCATGACGTGTGGGTCCTTGAGATCTGGATCCCTGGCATCTGGATGTGTGGTCAGGAGGGCCAAATGCCATGGTCCCTGTCATCTCCCGTGCAACCCAGACATCATAAATGTTGACGTCACATAAAGAGAATAGATTTGAATTTTTTTCAAACAGAGTTCAAATCGGAATTTTCTTTCAAGTTTAGGTCAAAACACAAAATTTCCCCGGTGACGGTCGCATCATCAGTGCTTGTGTGTCCAAGCGTCGTGGCAACCGAGAAACGGCATCCTTCCCTGGTTTTCTACAAAGATTCCAGCGTAGGCAGGCACTTCCGTCCTCTCGCAAAAGCCTGTGACACACGTCTGAATGCGACTCCAGCCTCTCACATGGTCAAAATACCCAACCAGGCCGATGACCCGCATTCGGCAGCACGCAAGCGAGCAGATGGGCGGGAGTGTCGGTCGACCCGGACCCGCTTCCATCGTTCCGGTGCAAACAGTGAGCGTGTATTTGCAATTTCCCCGCAAGAAACACACATATATCTGCACTTTTGTTTGCGTTTCCGTGACACTGCTAGGCTATGTGTACCTACGCTGCGAGCTCTGGCGCCAACCCGATGCAGAAAAAGGAAGCAAAAAGAGAGCTGTGACGGCAACAATATTGGGTGGCGAAGCGGCCGAGGAGCACGCCTTTATATCGGCAGCTTGCAGATTGTTATTGTTGTTGTCGACACAGGCAAGCAGCACCCCTGGGCCTCATCTCCTCAAGAGCCGTGTACGCAGCGTCTCCCTCCATCTCTCTCCCTGTCTATCCGTACGTGGCGCCAGTGGAGTCGGCCAGCCGCTGACTCGGCCTGCCGCTTCCATCGTTTCTTGCATGCCAATACATATCTTTTCAGCATATTTTTGGTTGAGAAATTTCGTGTACTTATTGTGACGCTCCGTTTGCTTGTACGTACATACCATTGATTTGGGCGCACGGCAGTCGAGCAGCTGCGTGAAAGAGCTGCGCGTACCGACTGCAGAGTCACAAATGCTCCTACCACCAGCAGCTGATTTCCTGTTCCGGGGGAAATAAATTCTACAGTACTTATAGGAGTATATCAGAAGAAGAGCCCCGGCCTCTACAATGACGGACACAGTGAAGAAGACTGTCCGAAGGTCACCAGTCGCATGCCACAACGGACAATCTTCCACAAACCGGCCTGCACAGATCCAAATTTCCACCGGCGACCAGCCGGTGGTTTCCCTTGCATTGGCTGGTCAAAGGCAACGAAACGATCTGCCGGGTCCTTCGGCCGTCCATATGTATGGTGTCTACGAGTTGCACGTCGTCTCGCGCTCAGCACCGATGAGAAGATGGGCGACGCGCGGCCGCAAAATCTACCTCACCCTGAGCTGGAGGCCGGCGGCTAGTAGGTCACAACAATAAGCTATGAGTACACAGCTGCGAAATTGGCGGCAATGTGTTGCACATGTCAATGCCTTGCATGCGCATGAATAAACAACCAATCAAGTTGGCGTGCAACTGGTTGTTCTGCGTGCGCTACTAGTTGCTAGCAACCACCCACCAGGCCAGGCCAAGCCAGGCCACCGCCTGTACTATACGTGTTGTGTTGCTATCCGGCGTGATGAACAGAATGCATTTGTTACAGGGGCAGTGCATTTCTTTTTTGTTTTATTTTCATCAGATCTATATCGTCATCTTTTCTACTGGCGACTGGCCAGCATATATCCCTGCAAAAGGCAGCTGTTCTGTTGCTGATAAGTTTATCATATCATCTACAGCAGAGCAGATGTCTCTAGTGGGCCAAATTTAGTGTTTTGACTCTTTTGTTATCTTTAGTACCGGTTCGAAACTTTTTCGAGATCTGACCCTATTTTTTATTGTCATAGAGCTTGGCGGTAGGATTACATAGGCTATCGCTAGGAGGTGATTAATCCATGTCAGCAGCCAACTGACGGTCGTCGTGAGCTCCGCTCGACCCTATCGTCAAAGGATTCGGCGGTAAGGCGCTCGACCCTACCGTCAAAGGGTTCGACGGTAGGGTCTGGACACTTATAAGGCTGAGGCGCCGGTTCGCCCTCCCCATCTCCTTTCCACCCCACCCCCGGGGCGGCCTGAAGAACACACATCTCGTCTGTCTCTCATCCCCTCCACTCCCCCTCCCCCTAGGATCTCTTTTGTTTTTTCACCCTTTTTGCGAATTGAGATGGTTCCGAGACGAGAAAAGTACGTTCCTCCGGTCCCTTCAATTTGTTTTTTTACGAAATAGCTTTCGATGCATTATTTGATTCAAGTCCACCCTATTTTTGAACTAAATTTTATTGTTTATCCTAGTTTGTTTTAGTTCGATTCTACTTTCTCCATTCCTAAATATAAGTCTTTTTAGAGGTTTACTAGAAGACTACATACGGATGTATATACACACACACGTTAGAGTGTAAATTAACTTATTTTGATTTGTATGTAGTCTTCTAGTGGAATTTCTAAAATAACTTATATTTAGGAACAGAGGAAATAGATGTTATATGGGGTTAAATAAGAACTTGTATTTACTTGTTGAAACAATTGTATGTATTTTCATGATGAACTACATGATGAACCCTAGTTCATGTAAACAAAATCTTGATATGATGCATATTGAAGGAATGAACTCATAGGTTTGTTTTGACGTGATGAACTTTTGTGATATGAATCAACCATATGCATATAGTGGATGTTGGAGAAAGATTGTATGCATTTACTTATTTTTTTTCAAATTGAAGAAATGAATGAATAGTGTTAAAAATCTTACGCAAAATGAATGAATGAATCATGCTTATGAGAATCATGTTTACAAATGAATGAATAATTTTTTTTTACAAATGCTTCTTGAATCATGCTTATGCTATTTTAATTATGCTTATGCTTATGTTTATGAATTTTATTTAGGAGGCCACCTCTTCCGGAACACATCGGGACAAAGTATACCATGCTTGACCCTGTGATCGACAAGGGTCATCGTGCTCGTTTCATTGAGAATGGAGTGGTAATTACCATGCTTGAATCAAATCTTTCGACATGATGAAAAGAAGTTACTATTATTTTTTGCTATCGTTTTGACAGATGCTCCCGCCACTACGGATGAGGGCTCAACGGGACGACCGTTAAGATGGAGTACGACGAGCGTTACGCATCGTTCTATAGGAGAGCCTGGCTGTTGGGTTTCGTCCTACAGTTCAAGCGTAAGACGCCCTCGCTCATCCAATCAGCTCTCACGGCTTTGATCGACTGATGGCGGCCAGAGACGCACAATTTCCATCTTTCATGTGGGGAGATGACATTGATCCTCCAGGATTGGGGGGTGATTACATCCCTACCGATTGAGGGGCGTGCTCTCATTTGGATGGGTGGAGAGGAAGAACTGGCAGAAAAGGGTTACCACCCTCATCGACGACTACCCCCTCCCGCTAAGAGTGACCGAACATCCAACGTACCGTTGCGTTGGCTCCTTCTGCACCACCGCAAATGCCTGAAAGATTCTGAACACCGGACGATCGAGCAGTACACGAGGGCCTACTGATACGTCTCCAACGTATCTATAATTTTTGATTCTTCCATGCTATTATATTATCAACTTGGGATGTCTTATATGCATAAATATACTATTTTATATCATTTTTTGGACTAACCTATTAACTCAGTGCCCAGTGCCACTTTCTGTATTTTCCGTGTTTTTGACCTTTTTCAGATAAGAATATTAAACGAAGTCCAAACGGAATAAAACCTGTGGGATGATTTTTTCCATAACAGAAGATACCCAGAAGACTTGAGAATCAAGGCAGGGGGTCTCGTGGGAGGTCACGAACCCCCTAGGCGCGCCCTAGGGGGGCGCCTAGCAGGCTCGTGGGCCCCCCTTGCCTCCTTTGCCCTACCTCTTTCGCCTATAAATTCCGTAAAATCCCAAAACCAACACAGAGAGCCACGAAAATACTTTTCCGCCGCCGCAAGCTTATGTTTCCGCGAGATCCCATCTGGGGACCGTTCTGGTGCCCTGCCGGAGGGGGATTCGGACACGGAGGGCTTCTTCATCAACACCATTGACCCTCCGATGATCCATGAGTAGTTCACCACATACCTTCGGGTCCATAGCTAGTAGCTAGATGGCTTCTTCTCTATCTTGGATCTTCAATACAAAGTTCTCCATCATCTTCATGGAGATCTATCCGATGTAACTTTATTTTGCGGTGTGTTTGTCGAGATCCAATGAATTGTGGATTTATGATTAGATTATCTATGAATATTATTTGAGTCTCCTCGAGATCCGATGAATTGTGGATTTATGATTAGATTATCTATGAATATTATTTGAGTCTCCTCTGATTTCTTATATGCATGATTTCGTATCCTTGTAATTCTCTTTGAGTTATGGGTTTCGTTTGGCCAACTTGATCTATAATTTTTGCAATGGGAGAAGTGCCTGGTTTTGGGTTCATACCGTGCGGTGTCCTCACCTAGTGACAGAAGGGGTAGCGAGGCACGTATCGTGTTGTTGCCATCAAGGGTAAAAAGATGGAGTTTATATCATATTGCATGAATTTATCCCTGTACATCATGTCATCTTGCTTAAGGCGTTACTCTGTTTGTTATGAACTTAATACACTACATGCATGCTGGATAGCGGTCGATGTGTGGAGTAATAGTAGTAGATGCAAAAATTATCGGTCTACTTGTCTCAGATGTGATGCCTATATGTATTGCACGATTCTATCAATTGCTCGACGGTAATTCGTTCACCCACCGTAATGCTTTCTATCATGAGAGAAGCCTCTAGTGAACACTATGCCCCCCGGGTCTATTTTACACATTATATATTCAGATTTACATACAAAAATATCAAAAATACCTTGCTGCACTTTTATTTATTTATTTTTATTTACCTATTATCACTATCACATCTCACCTTGCAAGTAATTGTAAAGGGATTGACAACCCCTTTATCGCGTTGGGTGCAAGTTTGTTTGTTTTTGCGCAGGTGCATTGGTGCCTCATCTTGATACTCATACTGGATTGATACCTTGGTTCTCAAACTGAGGGAAATACTTATCTCTACTTTGCTGCACCACCCTTTCCTCTTCAAGGAAAAAACCAACGCAAGCTCAAGAAGTAGCAGGAAGAATTTCTAGCGCCGTTGCCGGGGAGTATACAAGTGAAGCATATCTACCAAGTACCTATTGCAAACTCATCTCTTGCATTTACATTATTTGCCATTCGCATCTCGTTTCCTCTCCCCCACTTCTAAAACGATTTTCCGAAAATACCAAAATTATTTTCCTTTTTATTCGCTCTTCTTCCGTTCGCCTTTTTGTTGCTATGTTTGCTTGTGTTGCCATGTGCCTTCTATTTGCTTGCATCTTCGCTTGCTAAAAATCTATTGGTATGGATCCTCATCCACTTGTTAATATTTTCAAAAGACCAAATTATGATGTACAATTTGCTAATGAGTTGAGTGCACTTGACTATCTCTATGGAGTTTTGTTTGAAAATCATGAATCTGAAAATTTTGATGAAGTGTTGAAAGAAAAAAATTATAAAGTGGTTCATGATATCTGCTTGAATGAAAAACATGATTACCATGTTGTTAGTATGAATTCTCTGAATATCTATGATGCTAATGATATGCAAAATCACAAGCTTGGGGATGCTATGCTTGATGAAGATGATATTTTTTGTTTCCCAAGTTTTGGTGATGACCCCTATGCTATAATTGATCATGAAAAGAATGCTTTGTGTGATAGTTATATTGTAAGATTCCTGCGTGATGTTACTGAAAATTACTATGAGAGAGGAACATATGCTTTTACATATTGCAATAATATCAAGCTTCCTCTCTATGTGTTCAATGTTTTGAAGTTATGCTTGCTTTGCCTTCCTATGCTAGTTAATTCTTGTTCCCATAAATTGTTTGCTCACAAAATCCCTATCCATAGGAAGTGGGTTAGACTTAAACGTGTTTTTTCCATTCACGATGCTCTTTTGCATATCTCAACTACTACTTTTATGTGAGCACCATTGAAATCGTTAAGCCTAGCTAGGGGCGTTAAACGATAGCGCTTGTTGGGAGGCAACCCAATGAATAGATTTTTTTTTTGCTTTTTTACTTTCTATTTTGTTGAGTCCACACCATCATGATTCTTTTATGGTTGTGTTTTTTTATGTTTTAATTAGTGTTTGTGCCAAGTAGAACCTTTATGATTAGTTTTGGTGAGAGTTGTTTAATCATGCTGAAATAAGACAGAAACTTTGTGCTCACGAAATTATTTTTAATTACTTTCCAGAAAGAGATTTTGAGTTGATTCTTTTTGCTTCTGATTTATATGCAAATTGCCCTAATTTTCATAATTTGTTCAGAATTTTTGGGATAGCAGAGGTATACGAAATATACAAATTGCTACAGAATGTTCTGTTTTTGACAGATTCTGTTTTTGTTGTGTTGATTGCTCCTTTTGATGAAACTATGGTTAGTATCGGGGGGTACGAGACATGGAGAAGTGAGAATACAGTAATATAGCATCAATCTAAATGAAAATTAAGTTTACTACAATACCTAAAAAGTTGGTGGTTTGTTTCTTATGCTAATGATATCACGAGTTTCTGTTTAAGTTTTGTGTTGTGAAATTTTCAAGTTTTGGGTGATGTTCTTATGAAAAATGGAAGAAAGAGTGGAAAGAGACTAAGCTTGGGGATTCCCAAGTAATACCAAGCCAAATTCAAGGACACCAAAAAGCCTAAGCTTGGGGATGCCCCGGGAAGGCATCCCCTCTCTCGTCTTCAATCCATCGGTAATGTTACTTGGAGCTATATTTTTATTAACCACATGATATGTGTTTTTCTTGGAGCGTCGTGTATTATAGGAGTCTTTGCTTTTTTTTTATCACAATCATCCTTGCTGCACACCTTTTTGAGAGGGACATGCACCCATCGTGAATTTGTTAGAATACTCAATGAGCTTCACTTATATCTTTTGAGCTAGGCAATTTAGCTCCCATGAGCTTCACTTATATCTTTTGAGCTAGATAATTTTGCTCCCATGAGCTTCACTTATATCTTTTGATCTAGATAATTTTGCTCCCATGAGCTTCACTTATATCTTTTGAGCTAGATAATTTTGCTCTAATGCTTCACTTAAATCTTTTTGGAGCACGACGATGTCATATTTTCTAGAAATAAAAACTCTCGATCTTCACTTATATCATTTTGAGAGTGCTCTCTCTAAGTAACTTGGTAATTGGCGTGTGCTATGAAATTAGTCCTAAATATGATAGGCATCCAAAGAGGATATAATAAAAACTTTCATATTCAAGTGCATTGATTAGTAAGAGAAGTTTGATTTCTCACAATTAGTTTTGAGATATGGATATGATAAATTAGAGTCATGTTAGTAGGATGTTGTGAATCTAGAAATACTTGTGTTGAGGTTAGTGATCCCGTAGCATGCACGTATGGTGAACCGCTATGTTAGGAAGTCGGAGCATAATTGATTTATTGATTGTCATCCTTTGTGTGACGGTCGGGATCGCGCGATGGTTAACTCCTACCAACCCTTCCCCTAGGAGTATGTGTTTAGCACTTTGTTTCGATTACTAATAAAACTTTCGGAATAAGTATCTGAGTTCTTCATTACTAATGTGAGTCCATGGTATAAATGCACTCTCACCTTCCACCATTGCTAGCCTCTCTAGTGCCGCGCAACTTTCGCCGGTGCACAAACCCACCATATACCTCCCTCAAAACAGCCACCATACCTACCTATTATGACATTTTCATAGCCATTCCGAGATATATTGCCATGCAACTTCCACCGTTCTGTCTCATGACATGTGCCATCATTTTCATTTTTCCATTGCATGATCGTAAGATAGCTAGCGAGATGTTTCAACGTCATACGCTAAGCTAGATCATTGCACATCCCGGTACACTGCCGGAGGCATTTCATATAGAGTCATTATTGTTCTAAGTATCGAGTTGTAAGTAAATAAAAGTGTGATGATCATCATTATTAGAGAATTGTCCCATGTGAGGAAATAATAAAACAGGCCAGCGAAGCCCAAATAAAAAAAAGAGGCCAAAGATGCCCACCAAAAAAAGAGAGAAAAAATGAAATGAAAAAAAGAGGCCAAAGAGCAAAAACAAAAAAAATGATGAGAGAAAAAGAGAGAAGGGATAATGCTACTATCTTTTTCCACACTTGTGCTTCAAAGTAGCACCGTGTTCTTCATGATAGAGAGTCTCTTGTTTTGTCACTTTCATATACTAGTGGGAATTTTCATTATATAACTTGGCTTGTATATTCCAATGATGGGCTTCCTCAAAATTGCCCTAGGTCTTCGTGAGCAAGCAAGTTGGGTGCACACCCATTAGTTTTTCTTTTTGAGCTTTCATACACTTATAGCTCTAGTGCATCCGTTGCATGACAATCCCTACTCATTCACATTGATATCTATTGATGGACATCTCCATAGCCCGTTGATACGCCGAGTCGATGTGACCATCTCCTCCTTTTTGCCTCACAACCTCCACCACACTCTATTCCACCTATAGTGATATGTCCATGGCTCACGCTCATGTATTGCGTGAGAGTTGAAAAAGTTTGAGAAAGTAAGAGTGCGAAAACAATTACTTGACCAATACCAGGGTTGTGCATGATTTAAATTCTTTGTGTGGGGATGATGGAGCATAGCCAGACTATATGATTTTGTAGGGATAACTTTCCTTGGCCTCGTTATTTCAAAATTTCATGATTACTTTGCTAGTATGCTTGAAGTATTATTGTTTTCATGTCAATATTAAACTATTGTTTTGAATCTTACGGATCTGAACATTCATGCCACAATAGAGAAGTTACAAAGGACAAATATGTTAGGTAGCATTCCACATCAAAAAATCGGTCTTTATCACTTCCCTACTCGAGGACAAGCAGGAGTTAAGCTTGGGGATGCTTGATACGTCTTCAACGTATCTATAATTTTTGATTGTTCCATGCTATTATATTATCAACTTGGGATGTCTTATATGCATTTATATGCTATTTTATATCATTATTGGGACTAACCTATTAACTCAGTGTCCAGTGCGAGTTTCTGTTTTTTCCGTGTTTTTGACCTTTTTGTGAGATAAGAATATTAAACGAAGTCCAAACAGAATAAAACATGCGGGATGATTTTTTTCCATAATAGAAGATACCTAGAAGACTTGAGAACCAAGGCAGGGGGTCTCGTGGGAGGTCACGAGCCCCCTAGGCGCGCCCCGGGGGGCCCCTAGCAGGCTCGTGCCCCCCCCCTTGCCTCCTTTGCCCTTCCTCTTTCGCCTATAAATTTCCTAAAATCCCGAAACCAACACAGAGAGCCACGAAAATACTTTTCCGCCGCCGCAAGCTTCTGTCTCCGCAAGATCCCATCTGGCGACCGTTCTGGTGCCCTGCCGGAGGGGGATTCAGACACGGAGGGCTTCTTCGTCAACACCATTGCCTCTCCGATGATGCGTGAATAGTTTACCACAGACCTTCGGGTCCATAGCTAGTAGCTAGATGGCTTCTTCTCTCTCTTGGATCTTCAATGCAAATTTCTCCATGATCTTCATGGAGATCTATCTGTTGTAACTTTCTTTTGCGGTGTGTTTGTCGAGATTCGATGAATTGTGGATTTATGATCAGATTATCTATAAATATTATTTGAGTCTCCTCTGATTTCTTATATGCATGATTTCGTATCCTTGTAATTCTCTTCAAGTTATGGGTTTCGTTTGACCAACTTGATCTATAATTCTTGCAATGGGAGAAGTGCCTGGTTTTGGGTTCATACCGTGCGGTGTCCTCACCTAGTGACAGAAGGGGTAGCGAGGCACGCATCGTGTTGTAGCCATCAAGGGTAAAAATATGGGGTTTATATCATATTGCATGAATTTATCCCTCTACATCATGTCATCTTGCTTAAGGCGTTACTCTGTTTGTTATGAACTTAATACACTAGATGCATGCTCGATAGCGGTCGATGTGTGGAGTAATAGTAGTAGATGCAGAAAGTACCGGTCTACTTGTCTCGAACGTGATGCCTATATGTATGATCATTGCCTTAGATATCGTCATGACTTTGCGCGATTCTATCAATTGCTCGACAGTAATTCGTTCACCCACCGTAATACTTGCTATCATGAGAGAAGCCTCTAGTGAACACTATGGTCCCCGGGTCTATTTTACACATTATATATTCAGATTTACATACAAAAATACCAAAAATACCTTGCTGCACTTTTATTTATTTATTTATATTTACCTATCATCACTATCAGATCTCACCTTGCAAGTAATTGTAAAGGGATTGACAACTCCTTTATCGCGTTGGGTGCACGTTTGTTTGTTTTTGCGCAGGTGCATTGGTGCCTCATCTTGATACTCATACTGGATTGATACCTTGGTTCTCAAACTGAGGGAAATACTTATCTCTACTTTGCTGCATCACCCTTTCCGCTTCAAGGGAAAAACCAACGCAAGCTCAAGAAGTAGCACCTACCCGTGGTATCTTCTCAAAGAACTCGTTTTTCCAGACTGCTCACGGGACAGTGTCCTATAGATGTATCACGACTTCCTAAAAGACTGGGATGCAGGGTACAACTGGGGGCCGCCGGCCTCGTCTACCTATATCATTTGGTCAGAGAATATCTCACTATTTTTATTGACGCATGCTGATTTAAATTATGTCATCTCATCATCAATACATCTTTTGTAGCTTGATGATGCAACCCAAAGGATGGAAGAAAAATCCGGTATGTGTGGATGTGCGTGGCCCCTCTCCATTTGAATGTGGGATTGAATCCTGGGGGGCGTCCATAAAAAGTGAAGCAACGTACATGGACTGACTATGGTGACCGACGACGGTGAAACTCGATACCCGACGTCGCATACGCTTGGGACGTGGTGGGTGTCTACACGAGCACATTGAAGGCTTTGTACAAGGTCTTCACCAACGGGCTTGATGCTCTGACGGCTTTCCATGTGAGCTTACCAACTTTTTTGAATATTTTTGATGGTATTTTCGCGTGAGCTTATAAACTTTTTTGTACTAGGTTAGTTGGCGGCCGTATGATAAACGAGAGTGGGGGTTTGAGCTGAACGTGATGTGCACGCATGACATGCTTCTGTGGCGGTGCATCGTGCCCATGATTTGTGTCTATGTCGTCGAGTACCACTTGCCACATCGTGCCGCCACACTATTTGGTAAGGTACAACATACCCCACCGGGCCACCGCACCGACACCGGTGGCTCCGAGCAACACTTGTGAGTGCAATGTTTTTCTATTTCCGTGTTTTTGTTTTGATGTTTTACATTCTTTCTTTTGCCTTGCACGACGAGCAGGCAGAAGAATCATTTGATCACAAACTGGGACGAGACACATGCCCAATACGTGCGGGAATGGAACCATTGGAAAACTAGCAAAGATGCGGAGAGGAAAGTTCTCGCCTGGGAAGACTGCGAGGATCACATGCGGTGGTACGACGATGGTATCAAGCATCGTCTGTGCCTAAGGCCCAAGTGAACGACTGCCGATGCCCAAGAACTCTACGATGACAGCTCTGAGAATGAAGCCTTCCATGACAGCTTCAGAGAGCTACAAGGTGGAGTTAGGGAGCATGCACCCCTCATTAATAGAATAGTAAGTTGTGTTCATGTGCTTTCAAGTGGCGTTTGGATGATATCTACTTTAATGATGGTAACTCATTTATTCTCTTGTAGTGTTCGGAGCTCAACATGATCGTTTTTGAAGGCTCGGATGCGCTAAGTTCTATCTCTCAGACTCGAGAAAGTGAGAAGAAGTTAAGGGGAATAATGAAGGTAACATCGTGGCAATTACATTCTTTCTTGTGTTCATTTTCGTTTGTAACAATAAACTTGATTTGACCCCTATTATGTTCTTGTTTCATTCTAATTGCAGAATTTCGTTAACAAATGTCGCAAGCTGGTGGGCCTTCTTAGATGCGTTACCTCTACTCATTCTTATGCTCCTGCAGCCCGATGAATCTCGCTTCATCGAGCCATGTTGCCTTGTTGTCTAGGGTGGTTGGAGAGGACGAGGAGGAGTACGAGGAGGAGGATGATGAGGAACAAGGTGGAGAGGAAGAAGGTGAAGATGAAGACGACGATGAGAAGCAAGCAAAAGAAGAACATGAGGAAGAACAAGAACAGAGCGATGGGGAGGAGTATAACGAGGATTATGGACCTCCACCAACTCAGACCACATAGGATAAGAAGAGAGGAAAGCAGCCCAAAAAAGATTGGGCAAGTCCATCATCGTTTCAAAAATCGTATCCTCGTCTTTGCAAGAAGAAGGTGGATGCGACCCGTTCAAAGAACAACGATAACCGTATTTTCAAAAAGAGAAGGGGCAAGTAAAGTTGCTGCAGTTGAACTAGTTAAACTTTTTTATGTTGGCTTCTTAGTTGAACTATTTGCTATGTAAAACTATGTGCTATGTTTGTTGAATGGACTATGTGAAACTATGTGTTGTGTTGCTCTACATATTTTTATGCTTTTAGTCTATAATATTGTTGTGGAAAAAAGGTTAAAGACAAAAAAAAGTTTTATGCAAAAATTGCACTATAATCAAACACTACCGCCGTATGCCCTCGTCGTTGAATATCACAGCCTACCGTCACAGGATCTGGTGATAGGATGCGCAACCCAATCAAGAAACTTATGTGGTTACAGGGTTAATGTGCAGAACTGCGAATGCAAAGCCATGACGGTAGATTATCACATCTTATTGATGTAGGTCCTGATAGTAGGCATGTGTCAACACCAGAACCGTTAAGTAAAATGATTGTTGTTGTTAGCCTACCGCAGAAGACTGTCACGATAGGTAACCCTAGAGCCGAATGCTGGTGGTAGCAAAAGGTCAGATTTCAAAGTACCAAAAGGGCCAGATTTTAAAAATAAAATCGAACCGAGGAGAACACGAAATTTGGTCTCTAGTGTAGTGTGTGCATGCATGCCGCCATGGGCGGGCGCGCTGCATCCCTGCTAGTACATGCATGCACCTGTTGCGTTTTTTTAGCTACACAACAATCACATCACGTCCTCAGGGTGTGCATATATAAATAAATGCATGAAAAGGCGCAAGAAAAGAAGCAAGGTCCAAGGTCAAAATGCCAAATATCTAGATACTTCTAGTGCCAAATAGGATATGTTCAATTTGACGAGGAAACTGATGAGCTAGGCTACATTCAAAATGTTATTATCATCTCTTGCTCTTCGTCGTCGTCCGTTGAACGATCTAATCTAGCATCCTTCTACGGCTTCCTTAATTAGTATACATCTTTTGGGAGGATAAGATTTACAGTACATCAGAGCATGCAAGAACATGACAAATAAACAAACCAAGTTGATAAGAACAAGGGACTAATTAGGCTAGCTCTACCACCTGAATTATGCGAGCCAAAACCGCCGCCTAGCTGGAGAGAGAGAGATCAAGCTAATAGTAACAACTCTACGCTAGCGCCAGCTCTATGCATTGCTTCTTGAACGCCACTTTCGGAGGCGGCGGCTTCACCAAGTCTCTGGCCCTCTTGCACCCGCCCGGCATGCCCTGCTCCGGCGCCGCGAGAAGATCGACGCCGAAGAGTCTCACGGCCTTCTGCACGGGCGCCGACGACTGGTCCACGGGGTCTGCTTCGGCGGCGGTGTTGGTGTTCGGCCGCAGCCTGCAGTCAATGAAGAACTTGCTGTCTTCGCCGGTCCTCCCGGCGGCGGAGCGGTAGAACCCGACGACGTCTCCGGCGCCGAGGCCCTTCTCCTTCACGAAGCGGCTCCAGCCCTTGGTGAGGACGTAGCTCTGGCTGCTGTTCCAGTACGAGTAGCGGAACCGCCACACCTTGCCCGCATCGTCCTCGAAGTTGAGGAGCAGGCCCTTGCTCTCGCCGCCGCCGGCCGGGAGCTGCAGCGGGAAGTGCTTCTCGGCGTTCTGCTTCGGTATCACCAGCCTGTTCAGCTTGCCGACGTCGCTGGGCGTGACGGTCTTGTCGAAGAGGTGCTCGCGCACGGCGGCCGGGGAGGGCGGCGAGGCGCTGCCGCCGGCGTCGCCCGAGGTGGTGGGCGCGGAGAGCGCGGCCGACGCGGCGAAGGCGCGCTTGCTCTGGGCGAGCTCGTCGAAGTAGGTGTGCTTGCGGAGCATGTCGACGACCTCGGCCTTGGAGCGCGCGGCGAGGAAGCGGAGCTCGGCGGCGGCGTCGGGGTCGGCGTCCGCGAGCGGGCGGAAGTTGGTAACGGCGTCGCGGCCGCGGAAGCGCTGCGCGGCGACGTCGTAGGCGCGCGCGGCGTCGGCCTCCCCGGGGAACGTGCCAAGCCACACGCGCTGGTGCCGCTCGTAGATCTGCGCGCCCCACCGCCCGTTGGGCTGCGGCACCACGCCCTTGTACCTGGACGACGGCAGCTTCCCCGCACGGCCGCCGCCGGAGTCGGCCTCGGAGCCCGGCTCGGCCGCGTCGAGCACCGCGCTGGCGCCGCTGCCCACGCGCTCGATCGGCGCCGCGGCGGCCGCCGCGGCGGCCAAAGCCTTGAGCTTGTCCGTGGAGGCGCCGCCGCCGCCGCTGCTGGTGGTGGCGTCGTCCGCGAGGCAGCTCGTGCTGTCCATGTCAGTAGCGGCACACTGGTAGGAGTAGCTACGGGAGGGAGTATGGCTGCTGTGTCTTCTGTTGGTCGCTGAGGGAGGCGATGTGGTGGGATATATAGGATCCCGGCGGCAGGGTGGGTGTCGTGTATGGCATGGGTGGTACGGTGCCACACTGCCCACACCCCACCCATACCACGCTCCGCGTGGCTCGTGGTTTGCTACCTATATTTTCTTCTGCTGTTTCAATTTTTTCCCCTCGCTTTCCGGTGAGCGCAAACCATAAAAAAATGGCCGGTGCTGTGTTGGACTTTGCATTGACGTCACCCCCCGTGGGCTCAAGGGTCGATCGAGACATAGATACGTGGTCAGAGCGTGGCTCGCCGATGGGCTGGTGTGGGTGTGGGTCACTCTGCTCGTGGGTTGGCTCAACCGCTCAAGGGCTATGTAGCTGGATGATGAAGATAGACGTGTAGATAGATGGATAGATAGATCGTAGCATGGCCTTGGGATGGAAAAGATGGTTCTTGTTGCGGCTGATGCGAGCTGGCCGCCCCGTGGGTGCAGCTGTTTTGCCATGTCACGCCTCATCCCTCCTCTCCTTTCTATATTGCTTTGGATTTGTCCCTTTTTCAGATCAAGTTTGTGGCGGAATTATTGTTGCTTACGCAAGTGGATTGGGCTTATGCGTGTTTTCAGATAGATAGATAGATAACAGCCAAAAAAAAAAAGATAGATAGATAGATAGACGGGGAGATGCCGTGTGCTGGCTTGTCGCAGTGTGACATGGACTAGTGAGGAGCCTATTTCTGGAAGTCTTTGGATTGGACTGGCGATCTACAACCTCATCATCCACGGGAAAATTCTTAGCCAAGCCGGGGAAGGGCAAGGGAACGGTACAAACAAGAAACTAGCCAGAAACACCTATGCCATTGTCCGTCCATACGTGACAAGGACACGATCCGGATCCACCAGTCTCCAGATAGAAAAGTCCAGCGCTTGCTCGCCCGGGAGCACCACAGCGATCGTTGTAGATAACACACCACACACGCACTCTCTCGGTTTAATCTCATGGAGAGAACAACCACTAGTAGCCAAGCTATTCAGCCGCTGCCTGGAAGATGATAATGTTTTTTTGCTACGACAACAGTGGCTGTTAAGTCGGCGCACGGCACGCAAAAGCTGCGGACCGGCAAGTGGGCTTTAGAGTTTTCTTGGGTGCGCTGTGGCCGATCGATGGATAAATCTGGTCAGATTTGTTGCCGCGCGATCGATACGGCCGAGCTCGTCGCGCAAGTGGGCGGGCTACCGAACAGCGGTAGAGCAATTGCAGATTTGGAACGGCGACACTCGCTCGCGGCCACGGCTCGGGAATTTCCATTCCAGATGCAGTACTTGTGTACAGCTATGGTGTGTAGCTAAGCCGTGTGGGGGAAGATGAGTATGTATACTAGTAGTACTGTATATAGACGAGAAGAAATAAAAATACTAAAATGCAACGTGTGTACAGTTGCTATTTTTCTCTACCGGGGACTTTCATCCCTGCGTGTGTTTTCACGGTAAAACAGCTGAAATGCATGGCGTGACTGTTGCCAAGTTTCGGATAGCTGGTCACAGGGAGGCTTGTCTAGAAAATGGGAAGACTATGGGTAGAAGAAACTTCCACGAGTACGCTTGCGAAGGCTCTTCTCATTGGCTGTGTGGTTGAGTTGCTCAAGCTCGTCGGGTCATTGTCTTGGCGAAAAATATCTCATGGAACGGAATTAATTTCATGGAGAATTATAGTACTAGTAGTAGTATTGACCTACTGGTTAAGGGTTGACTGACTTTGTTTTTCTGGTGTGGATGTGAAGCTCTCTCACTCACGGATTGGGTGGCTACGTGTATCATCTACGTAATACCTTGGCCTATTTTGAATACGAGAGGCCTTCTTGACTTGGCTAAACTTCTGCCCTACCCCGGGCACCCGTGATGACAAAGGAGATTTACCCTTTAAAACTAATATGCAGGCAACTGTGGACAGAAGAGCTTCTGGTTCGAGCGATGGATCGTTCCGAGAACACCAAAGTTCTGCATCTAATAAGAAGGATGCTACATCCTCAACCAACAAAGGTGCCGCCAATAGTAAGGTTACCTCATCGGTTAAACGACGAGTTAATCAGAAGAAGAAGGGGGGCGAAGAAGAAGGGGGGCCATCAGGTAGAGAAAGTTTGTCGCGGAGTGGAGCCACTAGCGTTACCCAGCACGGATATTCCTATGACTTCCGACGTCTCAACTGCTCATATGGTGGTTTTCAAGGCTCAGAGAAACGTTGGTGTTAGTGGTAATGCGGGAGTGGAGGATGGTGAGGCTAAGATCACTGAACGTGATTCAAAGAAGAAGAAGCCCACCCCTCCGTCATCTGACAATTTTGGCAGCGGCTGCTGGACAGCCCTACCCGAGCCAATGAGATGCATAAGTTGGCACTGCCGGAGGCTTGGGAACCCCGATGCAGTTCGAGAGCTTCGCAAATTTGTGAAGCAAGAAGGGCCCATGCTACTCTTTGTGATGGAAACAAAGATACGTGCTAAGAGGGTGCAAGCTTTGCAGCATAATCTGGGTTTTGCTGGAAGTTTTGGAGTGGATAGTTCGGGACTTAGTGGGGGCATTGGCCTTTTTTGGTCGAAAGATGTAGTGGTTGATCTGAGAAGCTTCAGCTCCGGCCACATTGATGATGTGATTCGGAGAGTTGATTTGTCCTCACCAGAGTGGAGGTTTTCAGGACTCTATGGAGCGACGAGAAGTGAAGATAGGTACCACACTTGAAGATGTTTACGGACGCTGTATGCTATCCCACACCAAGCGTGGTTGTGCATAGGAGATTTCAACGAAACTCTTTTTGGTTCGGAGCATTTCAGTCAGGCAACAAGACCAGAATGGCAGATGCGTGCCTTCCGTGAAGCCCTGGAGGATTGCTCTTTGCAAGACATTGGGTACACATGCCTACCATACACATCGGATAGTCGACAAGCGGGAGGCATGAATGTAAAAGCTCGACTTGATCGAGGGGTGGCGAATGAAGTACTTTTAAAGATGTTTGAGCACGTAAGTATTCGATATATCAGTGTGGTGGAATCCGAGCACTGTTTGGTTCTGGTTCAGACCGAGGATGTGCAATTCCGAAGGGGTCCAAAGCTTTTTCTGTATGTAGATGTTTGGCAGTCTCATGTGGAGATGGTCAGCTAGTCGCACATGCATTGCAGCGCAATCACTCCGGGCAGGGGCTTGCAAGTATTGAGGCTACCCCGATGCAGCTTCAGAGTGAGCTGGGAGCCTGGGATCTTGGGGGGGGGGGGGGCGAAAGAATTCAGTTCCCTAGCCAAGAAAGTGAAGAAACTGCATGCTGAACTCGATAAGTTACGGCAACGCTCGATTGGGAGGGGACCTTGCGATGAGGAAAAGGCCACCATGCTTAAACTTCGTGAAGCATTGAGGCAAGAGGAAACCTGGATTAGACAGCGTTCTCGTGTCCCTTGGCTATGGTAAGGTGATAGAAATACAACTTACTATCATGCACAAGTTGCGCAAAGGAAGCGAATCAATAAAACTGCCAATTTCCGACGTGCAGATGGGTTTTCTTGTGCGTCTGAAGCTGAAGATAAAGCAGAGGTGCACGCGTTCTATCGAAATTTGTACACGTCACAAGGCTGCAATGATATGAATGAGCTGCTGCAGTTTGTTCCCGAGAGAGTCAATGGCGATATGAATGCATTCCTGGATAAACCGTTCGGGCCGGAGAAGGTTCATACAGCTTTATTCCAGATGTCTCCCTATAAAGCCCCAAGTATCGATGGTTTTACCGTGGGGTTCTTCCAACGGCATTGGGATCTCATCAAGGGCGATCTTGTGCCGGCTATCCTTGGTTTTCTCAATGGTGGTGACTTGCCGGTGGGGTTTAATGATACTTCTATTACTCTTATTCCGAAGGTAAGAAACCCACAGTCAATTAGCCAATACCGACCTATCTCTCTGTGTCCAGTTTTTTATAAGATCGTAGCCAAGATGATTACTAATCGTCTAAAGGAGATTATGGATGCAGTGGTGGGGGAGGAACAAAGTGCATTCGTCTCGGGCCGCTTGATTACTGACAATGTGGTCGTGGCGTTTAAAATTGCTCATATCATGAGGAGGCGTAAAAAGGGAAAAATTGTTCTTGTCCTGTCAAGTTGGATATGATGAAAGCCTATGACCGAGTTGAATGGCATTATTTGGAGGCAATCATGCTAAGCTTGGTATTAGCTATCAGTTTGTGAACCTGGTGATGAGGTGTGTGACCTCGGTCAGGTTCATGGTGAGAGTTAATGGGATCTCCTACCCGTGTTCACTCCCTCATGTGGGTTGCGGAAGGCGATCCAATTTCACCATTTCTCTTTTTTCTATGTGCGGAGGGACTTACTTCTGTGCTTAACTATTTCCCTAATGTTGACACAAGTATTCGAGTATCCTTCCGAGCTCCGTGGGTTAGTCACTTATTATTTGCTGACGATTGTCTGATCTTTATTAGTGCAACTCAGGATAGTGTTGACACGTTGAATGCTATTTTGCTGATCTATGCGGCTTACTCAGGACAATCTGTCAATAGAGATAAAAGTGTTGTTTTCTTCTCGCCCAATACTCCTACTCATCGGAGGCAGGCCCTGCAACTGATCCTGGGTATACAGGTCGAGGCATTCAGTGACAAATACTTGGGTTTGCCAACCGTTGTAGGACGGATTACAAGTGATACTTTTGATCACATCGGAGAGAAATCCAGGAGCAAGATGTGTGGCTGGGCTGAGAGATTGTTGGCTTGTGCAGGGAGAGAAACACAGATTAAATCAATTATTCACGCAATCCCAACTACCAGCATGACCTGTTTCAAGCTAACAAAGAAAGTTTTAAAAAGCCTTACTACAAGTATGGCGAAGTTTTGGTGGAGCGGTTCCCTTGACCGTCGAGCTATGCATTGGATATCATGGGAGAAGCTTGCATCATCTAAGGCTGGTGGTGGCATGGGGTTTTGTGACCTCGAACTATTTAACCTGGTGATATTAGGTAAACACGAATGGAGATTTATCACTAATCCGAATTCCTTGTGTGCTAGGGTTATGAAGGGTCGTTATTTCCCTGACTGCGATTTCATGGCTGCTACTGTCCCGAAGTCCTTATCCGCGATTTGGTGAGCTATCATCGCAGGCAGGAAGGCGCTCAAGGAAGGCTTGATCAAGCCAGTAGGAGATGGGAGTTCTATCTCCATCTGGGAGGATCATTGGATCCCTGAACTGCCCACCTTGGCGCCCTCGGTCATACCGGTGGACTACTCTGAGTACAATCGATCGGCTCATTGACTCTGAAAATTGGACTTAGAGGCAAGATGTTGTTCGACATTTCTTCATTTTACTTGAAGCTGAAGCTATTTTGAATATCCCACTGCGTGATGGTGGTGGGGATGATTTCCTTGCGTGGGCTTTTGAAAGGAGTGGCTCCTATTCTGTCAAATCTGTGTACCGTGCTCTCGTGACTCGGAAAGAGCATTTTGCTCTATAGGAAGGGACGGCCACCAACACCTCAGAGACCGATGAACAGATGTGGAAGAAGCGCTGGAAGCTTAAGGTTTTACTGAAGGCACGTGTCTTCTGGTGGAGAGTTGTTTGTGGTATTCTTCCAGATGAATGCATCCTTCCATGTTGGCATATAGAAGTCATCAGCAGATGCAATGTTTGCTTGGCAATGGATGGGGACCTAATGCATGCCCTAGTGCATTGCTCTCATGCCACTTTGTTCTGGGAATAGGCAAACATGCACATGCCCTATTCGGTATTCGAAGGCCCCGCCTCCACCCAGATACATGGTCTCGAGAGATATTATGTGATGGACAATTTTGTGATGTACAGAGGGCTCAGATAATCTCGGTCATGTGGTCTGTATGGCACTCGAGAAACAGGGTGACGCATGATGATGAGCAGCTCGACCCGTTCTCTTCTATCAAGTGGATTCGGGAGGATCTGGCATTGTTGGACATTCCACATTCTCATGCTTCCATTCTACCAGGACATGGATGGGATCCACCCGCTGATGGGGTGATTAAAAGCAATACACATGCATACCCTCCAAAAGCCCTCTCGGAAAAGTGTGAGGACTATAGTGTTTGATATGTTGCCAAAACTCCTTCAAACCCATGCAACATTCCCCCTATAACTACTAGCTATGGACCCGTAGGTCCGTGGTGTACTACTCACGCATCATCGGAGGGGAAATGCACTTGATGTAGATGTCGTCCGTGATCGATTCCCCCTGGAAGATTACCGGAAAAGGCTCCTAGATTGGATCTCATAGGAACAGAGGCTCCCGGCGACAGAAAAGTATTTTTTGGTCTCGTTCTGGTATTGGGGGAATATTTGGGAATTTATAGGACGAAGATTAGGATTATGAGACTTGCAAGGGGCCCACAAGCTAGGGGGCGCGCCCTACAGGCTTGTCGTCTCCCGGCAGGTCTCCTACCCCCTTCTCCAAGTCTCGCAGGTTTCTTCTGGTCCAAGAAAAATCATTCCGGAGATTTTATTCTGTTTGGACTCTGTTTAATATTCCTTATTTGCAATACTCAAAAACATGGAAAAACTACAAACTGGCACTAGGCTCTAGACTAATAGGTTAGTCCCAAAAATAATATAAAATAGTATATTAATGCATATAAAACATCCAAAACAAATAATATAATAGCATGGAACAATAAAAAATTATAGATACGTTGGAGACGTATCAACGAGCTTGGCCGTGGTGCTTCAGGCGGAAGGGACATCCAGACTACACTCTTTCGCCGCACCAGTGACCGCGGTCAGAATAGCAGCGCCCAATCCAAAGCAAGTCGCGATCCACCGGCTGCGCGTGTCATGGACGCGGCTGCTGGGCGCGTGCCTTGTCCAGAGCAAGATGAAGTGCTGAACGGAGCCGTGGATCCATGAGCTCAACCTCCCCACCTCAAATCGCAACGACGATCGGTGCACGACGACAAGGGCGTGACGACGCTCCTCTTGGTTCCACTTGGATTCGAGCAACGTTGCGGTCCACCTCTTTGCCCATGTGGGACGCAAGCGCGAAAGCAATGGCGTAGGCTTAGCTGCTGTTAAGTTTTCGACCGGCGGTTGACAAAATGGACGAGTGGAGGGCCACCATCCAAAGTTTGACTAGCTTCGCTGAAGCGAGCAAGTCACAACATGGAGGGCTGTCCCGTCGCCATGGACGACAACAGCGACCCGTACTGGCGGTCGTGTTGAGGGATCCACACCAACGGTGCAGTTCCTTCCTCTACAACAAACCCAAGGGCAGCCGCAACAAGCTCCATGTGCCGAGGAGATGGACAAGGCATCCATGGCCTGATCCGGCCCACATGACTAGTGAGACCAGCGGTGTGTCCTGGAAGACCGACGGAAGGACGACGCACGTGTCACCATTGAATGACACCGGGAAGCACATCGTTAATGTGATAGGCGCAACGGCATAGACGGTGAGAACCCCGCGCCTAGGGCTGGTGGATACCTACCTTATGAGGCCGGGTGTCCCACCTTTACTCGTGAGCTGCGAGATTTCAAGCCTGAACTAACGGAGAAGTATGACGGAAAGCTCAATCCAGCAGAATTCCTGGCCATTTACACGATAGCCGTCCAAGCTGCTGGAGGAAGAGAAGAAAGCTGAACTCCAGCAAACATTTCCCGACACAACTTCGTGAAACTCCGGTTGAGAAGTTGCTATAGGCGGTTCCGTTTTGCCTGGTGAGCCGCTCCCTCCCACGGAACCTCGGGTTCCCGCGATAGAGGTAAGCACTCCCCCGAACGAGGAGATGCCTTTAGTCCTTGTTGTCGAGCCACATGCTCCAGTTTGGGCACATCATAGCCTCCAATAGAGAAGTTGCCGGAGGTGGTTCCGTTTCGCCTGGTGAGCCGCTCACTCCCACAGAACCTCAGGTCCCCGCGGTAGAGGTAAGCGCTTCCATGAACGAGGAGATGCCTTTAGTCCTTGCTGTTGAGCCACCGGCTCCAGCTTGGGCACAGCATAGCCTCCAATAGAGAAGTTACTCGAGGCAGTTCCATTTCTCTTGGTGACTCGCTGCCTCCCACGGAACCTCAGATTCTCGCGGTAGAGGTAGGTGCTCCCACGAATGCGGAGACACCTTTAGTCCTTGCTGTCAAGCTCGCCTAGTACCGGGGAGGTACGTGACAATGTCTCTCCCTCCTTCTTCCCCGCATGTGATCGTTTCTGCATAGCGGTGGCGCCACTAGTGTCGATGAGCCCGCATGAGGCTTGGTCCCGCATTTATCCCGTCGAGGATAAATTGTTGGGGAACGTTGCATGGGAAACAAAAAATTTCCTACACACACGAAGACCTATCATGGTGATGTTCATCTACGAGAGGGAGATTAGATCTACATACCCTTGTAGATCGCTAAGTGGGAAGCGTTAAGAAACACGGTTGATGTAGTGGTACAACTTTGTGATTCAAATCACCGTCGTCCCACGATCCGTCCCGATCTAGCGCCGAACGGACGGCACCTTCGTGTTCAGCACACGTACAGCTCAATGACGATCTCGGCCTTCTTGATCCAGTAAGAGAGACGAAGAAGTAAATGAGTTCTGCGGCAGCGTGACGGCGCACCGGTGGTGGTGATGATCTACTCCTGCAGGGCTCCGCCCGAGCTCCGCAGAAATCCGATATAGAGGAAGAACTACGTGGTATAGGTTTGAGTTGCACGTGGCAAAAGTGTCTCAAAAGATCTAAAACCACCAATATATATAGGAGGAGGGGAGGGGCTAGCCTTGGGGCTCAAGGGAGCCCTAAGGGCGCCGACCGATTGGGAGGAGGTGGACTCCCACCCAATTCGGTTTGGGGGAAGGAGTCCACTCCTTCCTTCCTCTTTCCTTTTTTTTCTTTCCTTTGGTGTTTTTCTTTGTGGCGCCATAACCCTCTTGGACTGGCCTCACCGGCCCACTACGGGACACCCTAGGGTTACTGGGCTCACTCCCGGGTGGGTGGGCCCCTCCTGGTGAATACCCGGAACCCATTCGCCACTCCGGGTACACTGCCGGTAATGCCCGAAATCTTTCCGGTGACCAAATGAAACCATCCTATATATCAATCTTCGTTTCCGGACCATTCCAGAAACCCTCGTGACGTCCGTGATCTCATCCGGGACTCTGAACAACCTTCGGTCACCAACACATATAACTCAACTATACTAAAACGTCACCGAACCTTAAGTGTGCACACCCTGCGGGTTCGAGAAGTATGCAGACATGACCCGAGACACTCCTCGGTCAATATCAAATAGCGGGACCTAGATGTCCATATTAGATCCTACATATTCTATGAAGATCTTATCGGTTGAACCTCTGTTCCAAGGATTCATATAATCCCGTATAACATTCCCTTTGTCCCTCGGTATGTTACTTGCCCGAGATTTGATCGCCGGTATCCCTATACCTATTTCAATCTCGTTACCGGTAAGTCTCTTTACTCGTTTTGTAATACAAGATCCTGTGACTTACACTTGAGTCACATTGCTTGCAAGGCTTGTATGTGATGTTGTATTACCGAGTGGGCCCTGAGACACCTCTCCATCACACGGAGTGACAAATCCCAGTCTTGATCCATGCTAGCTCAACGGACACCTTCGGAGATACCTGTAGAGCACCTTTATAGTCACCCAGTAACGTTGTGACGTTTGATACACACAAGGTATTCCTACGGTGTCAGTGATTTACATGATCTCATGGTCATAGGAATGAATACTTGACACGCAGAAAACAATAGCAACAAAACGACACGATCACATGCTACGTTTATAATTTGGGTCTTGTTCATGACATGATTCTCCTAATGATGTGATCCCGTTATCAAGTGACAACACTTGCCTATGGCCATGAAACCTTGACCATCTTTCATCAACGAACTAGTCAACTAGAGGCTCACTAGGGACAGTGTATTGTCTATGCATCCACACATGTATTTGAGTTTCCAATCAATACAATTCTACCATGGATAATAAACGATTATTATGAACAAGGAAATATTATAATAACTAATTTATTATTGCCTCTAGGGCATATTTCCAACAGTCTCCCACTTGCACTAGAGTCAGTAATCTAGTTCACATCACTATGTGATTTTAACAAATCCAACACCCATACAGTTCTGGGGTTTGATCATGTCTTGCTTGTGAGAGAGGTTTTAGTCAACGGTTCTGAACCTTTCAGATCCGTGTGTGCTTTACAAATATTTATGTCATCTTATAGATGCTGCTACTACGTGCTATTCAGAAATATTCCAAATGTCTACTCTACTATACGAATCGGTTTTACTACTCAAAGTTATTTGGATTAGTGTCAAAGCTTGCATCGACGTAACCCTTTATGACGAACTCTTTAACTACCTCCATAATCGAGAAAAATTCCTTAGTCCATTAGTTACTAAGGATAACTTTGACCGCTATTCAGTGATCTAATCTTGGATCACTCTTTGTACCCCTTGACACACTTATGGCAAGGCACACATCAGGTGCAGTACTCAGCATGGCATACTTTAGAGTCTACGGCTAAGGCACAGGGGACGACCTTCGTCCTTTCTCTTTCTTCTGCCGTGGTCGGGCTTTGAGTCTTACTCAAATTCACACCTTACGACACAACCAAGAACTCCTTCTTTGCCGATCTATTTTGAACTCCTTAAAAAAACTTGTCAAGGCATGCATTTCATTGAAAGTTCTATTAAACATTTTGATCTATCTCTATAGATCTTGATGTTCAATGTTCAAGTAGCTCTATCCAGGTTTTCCCTTGAAAAACTCCTTTCAAACAACCCTTTATGCTTTACACAAATTCTACATTACTTCCGATCAACAATATGTCAACCACATATACTTATCAGAAATTTTATAGTGCTCCCACTCACTTCTTTGGAAATACAAATTTCTCGTAAACCTTGTATAAACCCAAAATCTTTGATCATCTCATCAAAGTGTACATTCGAAGTCCGAGATGCTTGCACCAGTTCATAGAAGGATCGCTGGAGCTTGCATAATTGTTAGCATCCTTCGGATCGACAAAACCTTCTGGTTGTATCACATACAACCTTTCCTCAAGAAAACCGTCGAGGAAACAATGTTTTGACATCCTATGTGCGATATTTCATAAATAATGTAGCAACTGCTAACATAATTCCAACATACTTTTAGCATCACTACGAGTGAGAAAGTCTCATAATAGTCAACTCTTTGAACTTTTTCAGAAACATCTTTGCGACAAGTCGAGCTTTTCTTAATGGTGACTTTTCACCATCATCGCGTGTCTTCCTTTTAAAGATCCATCTTAACTTAACAGTCTTACGACCATCAAGTAGTTCTTCCAAAGTCTACACTTTGTTTTCATACATGTATCCGCTCTCGGATTTCATGGTATCCAGCCATTTTCCGGAATCCGGGCCCACCATCGCTTCTCCATAGCTCGTAGGTTCATTGTTGTTCAACAACATGACCTTCAAGACAGGGTTACCGTACCACTCTGTAGTAGTATGCGACCTTGTCGACCTACGAGGTTTGTAGTAACTTGATCCGAAACTTAATGATCACCATCATCAGTTTCTACTTCAATTGGTGTAGGCGCCATAGGAACAACTTCCTACGCCCGCTACACACTGGTTGAAGTGACGGTTCAATAACCTCATCAAGTTCCACCACCCTCCCACTCAATTCTTTCGAGAGAAACCTTTCCTCGAGAAAGGACCCATTTCTAGAAACAAACACTTTGCTTCCGGATCTAAGACAGGAGATATACCCAACTGTTTTGGATATCCTATGAAGATGCATTTATCCGCTTTGGGTTCGAGTTTATCAGACTGAAACTCTTTCACATAAGCATCACAACCCCAAACTTTCAAGAAACGACAGCTTAGGTTTCTCCAAACCATAGTTCCCACGGTGTCATCTCAACAGAAAAACGTGGTGCCCTATTTAAAGTGAATGCGGTTGTCTCTAATGCATAACCCATAAATGATAGTGGTAATTCGATAAGAGACATCATAGTATGCACCATATCAAATAGGGCGCGGCTATGACGTTCGGACACACCATCACACTGGTGTTCTACGTGGCATGAATTGCGAAACAATTTCCACATCGTCTTAACTGTGTACCAAAAACTCGCAACTTAGATATTCATCCCTATGATCATATCGTAGACAGTTTATCCTGTTGTCATGACGATCTTCACTCTGAAATAGCTTTGAACTTTTCAATATTTCAGACTTGTGATTCATCAAGTAAATACTCTTGTATCTACTCAAATCGGCAGTGAAGTAAGAACATAACGATATCCACTGCGTGCCTCGGCACTCATTGGACCGCAGACATAAAAAATGTATTGCTTCCAACAAGTTACTTTCTTGTTCCATGTGGTATGATTTGCATGTCTCAAGTGATTGAAAATCAAGTGAGTCCAAACGATCCATCTGCATGGAGTTTCTTCATGCGTTTATACCAATAGGTATGGTTTGCATGTCTCAAACGTTTTAAAAATGAGTGAGTATAAAGATCCATCACTATGGAGCTTCTTCATGCATTTTATACCGACATGAATCAAGCAGCAGTGCCACAAGTAAGTGGTACTGTCATTACTACTTTCTATCTTTTGGCATCAATATTATGAAAATGTGTATCACTACGATCGAGATTCAATAAACCATGGAAGGTAATCATTCAAGAAAATAGAATAACCATTATTCTCTTTAAATGAATAATCGTATTGCAATAAACATGATCTAATCATGTTCATGCTCAACGCAAACACCAAATAACAATTATTTAGGTTTAACACCAATCCCGATGGTGGAGGGAGCGTGCGATGTTTGATCACATCAACCTTGGAAACACTTCCAACACGTATCGTCACCTCGCTTTTAGCTTGTCTCCATTTATTCCATAGCTTTTATTTCGAGTTACTAATCACTTAGCAACCGAACATGTATCTAATACCCTCGTGCTACTAGGAGTACTATTAAAGTACACATCAATATCATGTATATCAAATATACTTCTGTCGACTTCGCCAGCCTTCTCATCTACCAAGTATCTAGGGTAGACCCTCCTCAGTGACCGTTCCTCTCATAACAGAAGCACTTAGTCTCGGGTTTGGGTTCAACCTTGGGTTTCTTCATTAGAGCAGCAACTGGTTTGCCGTTCCATGAAGTATCCCTTCTAGCCCTTGCCCTTCTTGAAACTAGTGGTTTTACTAACCATCAACAATTGATGCTTCTTCTTGATTTGTACTTTCACAGTGTCAAACATTGCGAATTGCTCAAGGATCATCATATCTATCCTTGATATGTTATAGTTCATCACGAAGCTCTAGTAGCTTGGTGGTAGTGACTTTGGAGAACCATCACTATCTCATCTGGAAGATTAACTCCCACTTGATTCAAGTGACTGTTGTACTCACACAATCTGAGCACATGCTCAACGATTGAGTTTTTCTCTTTTACTTTGTAGAAAAAGAATCTTGTCGGAGGTCTCATACCTCTCAACAAGGGCACGAGCATGAAATCCCAATTTCATCTCTTTAGAACATCTCTTATGTTCCGTGACGTTCAAACGTCTTCGGCGCCTTGCTTCTAAGCCATTAAATATTACACACTGAACTAGAACGTAGTCATCAAAAACGTGTATGTCGGATGTTCGCAACATCCACAGACGACGCTCGAGGTGCAGCACACCGAGTGGTGCATTAAGGACATAAGCCTTGTGCGTAGCAATGAGGACAATCCTCAGTTTACGGACTCAGTCCGCAAAGTTGCTACTATCATCTTTCAACTAAATTTTCTCTAGGAAGATATACAAAAACAGTAGAGCTACATCGCAAGCTACAACATAATTCGCAAAGACCTTTCGACTATGTTCATGATAATTAGTTCAATTAATCATATTATTTAAGACCTCCTACTCAACATATACATCCCTCTAGTCATTTGAGTGGCGCGGGATCCAAATCCACTAACTCAAGTCCGATCATCACGTGAGTTGAGTATAGTTTCAGTGGTAAACATCTCTATGCTAATCATATCAACTATACGATTCATGCTTGACCTTTCGGTCTCTTGTGTTCCGAGGCCATGTCTGCACATGCTAGGCTTGTCAAGTTTAATCCGAGTGTTCCGCGTGTGCAACTGTTTTGCACCCGTTGTATGTGAACGTTGAGTCTATCACACCCAATCATCACGTGGTGTCTCGAAACGACGAACTATCGCAACCGTGCACAGTCGGAAAGAACACAATTTTATCTTGAAATTTAGTGGGGGATCACCTTATAATGCTACCGTCTTTCTAAGAAAGATAAGGTGCATAAAAGGATTAACATCACATGCAATTCATAAGTGACATGATATGGCCATGATCTTGTGCTTCTTCATCTCCATCACCAAAGCACCGGCATGATCTTCATCGTCACCGGCGCCACACCATGATCTCCATCATCGTGCCGCCATCGAGGTTGTCGTGCTATCTATGCTATTACTACTAAAGCTACAACCTAGCAATATAGTAAACGCATCTGCAAACACAAACGTTAGTTTAAAGACAACCCTATGGCTCCTGCCGGTTGCCGTAGCATCGACGTGCAAGTCGATATTTGACTATTACAACATGATCATATCATACATCCAATATATCACATTATGTCTTTAGCCATATCACATCACATGCATACCCTCCAAAAACAAGTTAGACGTCCTCTAATTTGTTTATGCATGTTTTATTTGGCTGCTATGGGTATCTAGTATGATCGCATCTTACTTACGCAAAACCACAACGGAGATGTGCAAATTGCTATTTCACCTATCTCCAAGGACTGCCTCGGTCAAATCCAATTCAACTAAGCTTGAAGAAACAGACACCCACCAGTCATCTTTAGGCAACGAGTTGCATGTTAGTCGATGAAACCGGTCTCTCGTAAGCGTACGAGTAATGTTGGTCCGAGCCGCTTCAATCCAAAAATACCGTTGAATCGAGAAAAGACTAAGGAAGACAGCAAATCAAACATCAATGCCCACAAAAACTTTTGTGTTCTACTCGAGATTACATCTACGCATGAACCTGGCTCTGATACCACTATTGGGGAACGTTGCATGGGTAATAAAAAATTTCCTACGCACACGAAGACCTATCATGGTGATGTTCATATACGAGAGGGAGATCGGATCTACATACCCTAGATCACTAAGTGGGAAGCGTTAAGAAACACGGTTGATGTAGAGGAACAACTTCGTGATTCAAATCACTGTCGTCCCACGATCCGTTCCGATCTAGCGCCGAACGGACGACACCTCCGCGTTCAACACACGTACAGCTCGATGACAATCTCCGCCTTCTTGATCCAGCAAGAGTGACGGGGAAGTAGATGAGTTCTCCGGCAGTGTGACGGCGCGCCGGTGATGGTGATGATCTATTCCTGCAAGGCTCCGCCCGAGCTCCGCAGAAAACCGATCTAGAGGAAGAACTACGAAGTAGAGGTTTAGGGTTGCACGTGGCTAAAGTTGTGTCTCAAAAACCCTAAAACCTCTAGTATATATAGGAGGAGGGGAGGGGATAGCCTTGGGGCTCAAGGGAGCCCCTAGGGCGCCGGCCGAGAGGAGGAGGAGGAGATACACACAAGGTATTCCTCCGGTGTTAGTGAGTTACATGATTTCATGGTCATAGGATGAATACTTGACACGCAGAAAACAATAGCAACAAAATGACACAATCACATGCTACGTTTATAGTTTGGGTCTTGTCCATCACATCATTCTCCTAATGGTGTGATCCAGTCATGAATTGACAACACTTGCATATGGTCAGAAAACCTTAACCATCCTTGATCAATTGGCTAGTCAACTAGAGGCTTACTAGGGACATTGTTTTGTCTATATATCCACACATGTATTTATGCTTTCATTCAATACAATTATAGCATGAATAATAAACGATTATCTTGAAACAGGAAATATGATAACAACTATTTTATCATTGCCTCTAGGGCATATTTCCAACAAATTGCCCATCTAAGTCCATTCATCTTGCTTGTACTTGATCGGAGGATCAGATTCTGATACACCAACCTAGAAATCATAATTCCTTTGGTAATTAAGTATCGATATTATTCAGATGTTCTATAATACGATGCCTTGCATTCTATCTCCCTCTAATTGAGTGTCGATACTCACATCAGGTCCTTTGTGAATTGCCAGACCCATTGTTGGATTATTATCCGATAGCATCCTTCACATTCTAAATTCTTGTGATATTCTTCCCCTGGTACATGATGTCATTGGTAAACTGTATCTTCTCCCTCTCATAAGTTGTATCCTATGCTTTTATCTGCCATGCTCTTCAAGCATATGGTAAACTACTCTCAAAGTTGTGGAATATGTTCCTAAGATGTCCCGATGGGTTGAACCTATGCCTTCCTAAATCCGTGCAATCCCAATAGTTTTCACGAGTCGTACTCTTCTGGTGTTTTGCAAGATAATCTTTCCAAGCTACAACTTCATCAAAGGCGAGGAGTAAATGGCAGGTGATGCATTGATGAAGTGGGGGTCGACCATCAACTTTGTGTTCATGCCCAAGGAAACAACGTTAATCCTATCATAGAAGCTTCTCGTATCATAATCATTCATTGTATGACTTGATCTTTTATCCGTGATTTGGTACTTTGCAATCGAGGTTCCGACCATGTTGTCCTACCTTGATTTCATTATCAGACTAGTTAAAGTGCTTGTTTTCCACAAATCAATACACTAATCTAACCTCTATTCTGATCTACCTCCGAGTAATATCCATGGTATCTGAAAATATCAGGAGCTATATAACTTCTTATGAGCTCCTCATCAGCTATGATATTTCGCTAATTCCAGTTTTCTCGTGTTAGAGTTGTTAGACACTCAAGGACACCGGCGACTGAATCGCATAAGCTTTGCGATTCCACAACTCTTAGTAATATTCTATGCTTATGAGTCTGTACTTGATCATGTCATCCCAAGCTGTTAGGCTAAATCATCATCGTCATGATAGAGATTGACCATGCTATCTATATCCTTCATCCCTGGAACACATTTCCAATAGTACGCTAAGCTTATACAGAGATTTCAACATTGTGTTGGTTGTCGTGAAAGACAATTTTGATTCTGAGCTAGCAGTCTTATCTGTGTTTCCGACAACCTTTCGCCTCACCATTCCTTTGATTTATGTCCTCGTTGGTCGATTACTTCTTCATGTAACTTCTTGACAATATGTGTCGTGATCATCATTAGCATTCTGAGCTCCTCCAGGATATCAATCGAATTTATGATGAGAAATAACATCCTTGCCCCTCAATGATTTGTATTATCATCAACAACCTTATTGCCTTCCCTCCAACACAAACTTGTTCATGTTTTGTGTTGTCCCTTCAGTTCCTTGCTATCCAGCTTATTATATGTTCTACCTTGAACTAATACCATCTTTTATGTAAAGAATATTGTGAGAATTGTTGCATCTCTTAAGAATTCTTGATATAGTGATACTTCTCGCCATCACCATTCATTTCTTGGCCCACGTGTTGTTTCTAACTCGAATACCAACAAATGAACTCTCATGTGTGATTCCAATACTTCTGGCAACCCTATTGCTTTGAAGTTGATGACTCATAGTTTCATTCCTGGTGTGTTGGTGGTTGACTCATCATTCTAGCATTGGTCGTGCTACTCATACCGTATCTCCGAGTGCACCCTGCAATCAATGTTTATTTGTTGATGTTTCCTATAGCATACGTCATTATATCATTTGATATGACAAATGCTATCTCCTTGATCTTATAATTTAGGAAATTCATCTCTATCGAAAGGATTGTTGCTGAGCCCATCGGCCACACCCTCAAATTCTCCATGTTCCACGATGAATCTCTTGAAAGCATTATCCTTGTGCCTAGCTCGTGAATAATATGTTTGATAGAAGAAGTGTTTTCCCAAGTTCACATGCATTCTTGCCGACTTGAATATGAGAAAGTTTTGTTTCGCTTCCTTTGGGATCATCCCAATTTATTCATGCATGTGTGAAGTATTATATGTTTTGAAGATTGGCTATCTTCACGTCATATAACTTTCCTATCAACCCAATCCACTGACTGATTTAATCAAGAAAAAGAAGTTCCTTCATAAGAGATAATCCAAGCTTACACAAGTAGTTTGTTATCCTTAGTGATGGTTCTCAAATAAGAACTCAGATGCATTTCGTTGTAAGATTTCCATGTGGGCATGAATGTCTTGATATTGTATAGATGTGTCTTACAATCCAACTCATGATTCAACGCTTACTTCCGTAGTTCATATCCCGTGGATCTTGTATGATCATCTCATCATTTTTGTGTTGACCCCTTTTCTTCTCACACACCCTAAGTCTAAGGTATCCTGACAGCAATCAGATCTGAATCTCGGGCAGATATGGTGGCTGGGACTCTTTCCAAGAATTATAACTTTGTTCTTTATGTAACCTGGTAAGGTGATGTCTTGTCTAGCACACATGGCTGGAAGACCTATTGCCATAATACCCTCTTTAGTAAGGTTAGCCATTCTCCCCTGAGGAAATGGTATGACTTATTTTATAAGTTGTTCCTCATGGATCCGTTGTGTACATAAAGTCCTCCCTTTACCCTATGACCATTTGGATGCTACCTGGAAGCACGATTGTGGTAATTCAAATGTCTACAGGAACATTAAAAGCGCAGTGCTAAAATGTTCTTGATCAAGTATCCAAACAACATTGTATGGGTAAACATCATGATTCTCCTTGCCTCTTTATTTAAGTGGTTATGTACTTGATGACCTATCATGTATACCATGCTCTCTTTTCCTTGGGATAGGTATACTCTAATATTTGTGTGTAAACACATTTTCCTTTCGATTGGTCTCTTTGATACGAAAATCACATTTTCCTTCCCATTGGTTTGTTTAAACTTTTCTTGTAATCTAACTTCTCTCAGGATTGGTAATTTCCTGCTTAGGAAAAACCTCGGTGAACAACTCTGTTAGTAAGATCCTATTACTACTGTAGATAACATTCCGGTAGCCGCCGATGGACGAGAACTTTGCCTATTGGTCCACCTCATTTCAACGAGCAGGAAAATGGTTCTATTCACCCCCCGCCCTTGGTACCGATGTTGTTGCCAACATAACTAACAGCCTATCCTCTGGCATGTCTTGCTACCAAGACCGTGCAAGATGTCACCGCTGTGCCTACTCCCAACCCACATGGTGGGTCCATAACCCAAAGTTCCACATGATCGAAACCTCACTCTTCTATACATCTTTGGCTCCAACGTATCCTTTGCACTTGGCTTCGTGTGAAATTCCCGTGCCACCGTCCAATGTAAGATCTATTCTTGTATCAGATGCAATATTTATTTTCATGCTCTAAACCCGCTCTCAACTCTGTTTTGGCATCAAACGATTGCCTAACCATTTGAAACCTTGGTATAATCGCATGTCACTCTTAATGAATTCCGTGAGTTGCAACTTGAGGAATAATTTATGCTTCTTCTGTGAGTTTGTCGTTAGATGCCCATCTTTGTGTAGCTATGTTATTCCAAAGTTTTCCTTAGTATCGCATTCTTAGGGCGATGAATATCTCAAAGGAAGGATGACGAATTCATCAGGATGACCTAAGTCTGAGAATTGAAGGCTTCAACGAAAAGGATAAATTTCTTCGGGGAGAACAAACAAGACCGAGAAGACCCGTTATAATTAAGTAACCAAACGTTTCCCCTTTACCCCCACCACTTAATTCTCGGGACGAGAATTTCTTTTAGTGATGGAGAGTTGTGACATCACCAGATTAAGCTACAAAAACCAATGTAGTTAGGCTACGCTAATCACACGCTAATGGTGTCACGTCATCAAGTTTAACTAAGCCAAATTGCCACTTGATAAAAAAACCAAAACTAAATTCAAATTTAAAATAAAGTCAAATAAATTATTTCTTCAAACTATAAAATAAAAATCTTGGTTGGATTGTAAATATTAATTAAGTGTTTGTCAATATTGAAACCAACATTTTTGTGAGTGTCTAAGTGCCTCAAAATATTTAAAACAGAGGCCTAAACAATATTTTGAATAGTTATAAATTCCAAACCACTTCAATTAAATCAGAAACATTTTTATGGCAGTGTCTATTAGTGGATTATAATTATTGGTTCAAGTTATATATTTTAGAAGACTAAAATACTCTTGTTTTGAAAAGAAAACATGAAAGAAAAGTGAAGAATTGTTTAAAAAAATAAAAGGGATACCCCCCCACTAGGCCTTGGCCCAGCTAGCCGCTAGGCCGGCCCGACCAACCGAACATGCCCCCAGCCCCCTCCTCACCTCTCGCCTATAAAATGGCGAGCCCCCTTGCCCTAATTTCCTTGCCCCCCCACTCCCTCTCCTCCCCAAGACGAACTTGTTGGGGAACATCGAATGGAAAACAAAATTATTCCTACGCGCACACAAGATCTATCCATGGTGATAACCATCTACGAGAGGAGAGATTGGTTCCACATGCCCTTGTAGATCGCTAAGCGGAAGTGTATATAACGCGATTGATGTAGTCGAACATCCTCGCGATCCAAATCGTAGTCCGTTCTGTGATCCCACATGACTCGTCCCGATGTATCCACACATGTATTTGAGTTTCCAATTAATACAATTCTAGCATGGATAATAAAGGATCATCATGAACAAGGAAATATAATAATAAATAATTTATTATTGCCTCTAGGTCATATTTCCAATAGTATTCCACTAGCACTAGAGTCAATAATCTAGTTCACATCACTATGTGATTGCAATTATTCGAACACCCATACAGTTTTGGGTTTTGATCATGTCTTGCTTATGAGAAAGGTTTGAAGTCAATGGGACCGAAACATTCAGATCCGTGTGTACTTTACAAATCTATATGCCATACTGTAGATGCTTCTACCATGCTTCACTTGGAACAATTCCAAACGACTACTCCACTATACGAATCCGGTTTACTACTCAGAGTTATCCACATTAGTGTCAAATCTAGCATCAACGTAACTCTTTGCGATGAAGTCTTTTATCACCTCCATAATCGAGAAAAATTCCTTAGTCCACTAGTTACTAAGGATAACTTTGACCGCTGTTCAGTGATTCATTCCTGGATCACTCTTTTTACCCCTTGACAAACTCATGGCAAGCACACATTAGGTGCGGTACACATCATGGCATACTGTAGAGCCTACGGCTAAGGCGTAGGGGACGACCTTTGTCCTTTCTCTTTCTTCTGCCGTGGTCGAGCTTTGAGTCTTACTCATATTTCAGACCTTTACAACACATCCAAGAACTCCTTCTTTAACCGATCTACTTTGAACTCCTTCAAAACTTGTCAAGGTATGCATTCATCAAAAGTTTTATCAAATGTCTTGATCTATCTCCATAGATCTTGATACTCAACGTTTAAGTAGGCTTAATTCAAGTTTTCCTTTGAAAAACACTTTTCAAACAACCATATATGCTTTCGAGAAATTCTACATCATTTCCGATCAATAATATGTCAACCACATATACTCATGAGAAATTCTATTGTGCACCCACTCACTTTCTTGGAAATACAAGTTTATCATTAACCTTGTATAAACACAAAAACATTGATCATCTCATCAAAGCATATGTTCCAACTCCGAGATGCATGGTCCAGTCCATAGAAGGATCGCTGGAGCTTGCATACTTGTTAGCATCCTTAGGATCTACAAAACCTTCTAGTTGTATCGCATACAACCTTTCCTCAAGGAATCCGTCGAGGAAACAATGTTTTGACATCCTATCTGCAAGATTTCATAATAAATAATGCAACAACTGCTAGCATAATTCCAATAGACTTTTTGCATCTCTACAGGTGTTAAAGTCTCATCATAGTCAACTCCTTGAACTTGTCAGAAATATCTTTGCGACGAGTCGAGCTTTCATAATGGTGACATTTACCATCATCGTCCGTCTTCCTTTTAAAGATCCACTTCTACTTAATAGCCTTACGAAAATCAAGTAGTTATTCCAAAGTCTACAATTTGCTTTCATACATGGATCCTATCTCAAATTTCATGGCGTCCAGCCATTTTTTGGAATCAGGGCCCACCATCGCTTCTTCATAGCTCGTAGGTTCATTGTTGTCACCATTAACCTCCAAGACAGGATTACGGTACCACTTTGGAGCAGTACGTTTCCTTGTCGACCTACGAGGCTTGGTAGTGACTTGATCCGAAGCTTCATGATCACCATCATTAGCTTTCCACTTCAACTGGTGTAGGCGCCAGAGGAACAACTTCCTGCGCCCTGCTACTCACTCGTTGAAGTGATAGTTCAATAACCTCATCAAGTTTCCACCATCCTCCCACTCAATTCTTCCGAGAGAAACTTTTTTCGAGAAAGGACCCGTTTCTAGAAACAAACGCTTTGCTTCCAGATCTGAGATAGGGGGTATACCCAACTGTTTTGGGTGTCCTATGAAGATGCATTTATCCGCTTTGGGTTCGAGCTTATCAGGCTGAAACTTTTTCACATAAGTGTCGCATCCCCAAACTTTTAAGAAACGATAGCTTAGGTTTCTACAAACCATAGTTCATACGGTGTCATCTCAATGGAATTACGTGGTGCCCTATTTAAAGTGGATGTGGTTGTCTCTAATGCCTAACCCAAAAAATGATAGTGGTAATTCGATAAGAGACATCATACTATGCACCATATCCAATAGGGCGCGGCTACTACGTTCGGACACACCATCACACTATGGTGTTCCAGGTGGCATGACTTGTGAAACAATTTTCACATTGTCTTAAAAGTCTACCAAACTCGCAACTCATATATATATATATATATATATATATATTTACATTCACGATCACATCATAGACAGATTATCCTCTTGTCACGACGATCTTCAACTTCACTCTGAAATTGCTTGAACTTTTCAATATTTCAGACTTGTGATTCATCAAGCAAACACACCTGTATCTACTCAAATCATAAGTGAAGTAATAACATAACGATATCCACTGTGTGTCTCAGCACTCATTGGACTGCATACATCAAAATGTATTATTTCAAACAAGTCACTTGCTCGTTCCATCTTACGGAAAACAAGGCATTCGATCATCTTGCCCATGTGGCATGACTTGCATATCTCAAGTGATTCAAAATCAAGTGAGTCTAAACAATCCATCTGCATGGAGTTTCTTCATGCTTTACACCAATAGGCATGGTTCACATGTCTCAAATGATTCAAAAACGAGTGAGTCCAAAGATCCATCAGCATGGAGCTTCTTCACGCATTTTATACCAATATGACTCAAGCGACAGTGCCACAAGTAAGTGGTAGTATCATTACTACTTTGTATCTTTTGGCACCAATATTATGAACATGTGTATCACTACGATCGAGATTCAATAAACCATTCACATTAGGTGCATGACCATTGAAGGTATTATTTAAGTAAACAAAGTAACCATTATTCTCTTTAAATGAATAACCATATTGCAATAAACATGATCTAACCATGTCTATGCTCAATGCGAACACCAAATAACAATTATTTAGGTTCAACACTAGTCCCGATGGTAGAGGGAGCATGTGATGTTTGATCACATCAACCTTGGAATTACTTCCAACACACGTCGTCACCTCACCCTTGCTAGTATCCGTTTATTACGTACCTATAATTTTGAGTTACTAACACTTAGCAACTGAATCGGTATCTAATACCCCGGTGCTACTAGGAGTACTAGTAAGGTACACATCAATATCATGTATATCCAATATTATTTTGTCGACTTTGCCAACTGATGTTTGCTGTGTATCCCTTGCAACGGCGCCAGAAATAGTTGTGTTGACGGCACCAGGAATCCTTCAGCTACGGCTACGCCTTAAGGGACTTCCTAGGCAAGTATTCAAAGGATTTCCCCCATGGCCATGGAGCCCTACATTCGTGTTCCCTCGAAGCGGAAAGGGTGATGTAGCACGACGACGGTAAGTATTTCCCTCAGTTTGAGAACCAAGGTATCAATCCGGCGGAAGAGTATCTCAAGATCCTGCACAAACATAAAAGCTTGCACCCAACGCTATGAAGGGGCTGTCAATCCCTTATAGATTGTTTGCCAAGTGAGAACTGAAAGCAACAAAGTAACAAAGCAAAGTAAAAGCGGAGTTGTAAACGATGGATGTGAATAGACCCGGGGGCCGTAGTGTTTACTAGTGGCTTCTCTCCTGAAAGCAAGTAGACGGTGGGTGAACAAACTACTGTCGAGCAATTTATAGAACTGTGCAGAGTCGTGACGATATCTATGCAATGATTATTTCTATAGGCATCATGTCCGAAACAAGTTGACCGATACTTTCTGCATCTACTACTATTACTCCACACGTTGACCGATATCCACCATGCAGCTAGTGTATTAAGTCCATAAGAACAGAGTAACACCTTAAGCAAGATGACATGATGTAGAGGGATAATCTCAAACCAATGATAAAACCCCCGTCTTTTTACCCTTGATGGCAACTGCTTGATGTGTGCCTTGCTGCCCCTACTATCACTGGGAAAGGTCACCACATGGCAGAACCCAAAACCAAGCACTTCTCCCATTGCAATAATCATAGATCTAGTTGGCCAAACAAAACCCAACTCGGAGAGACTTACAAGGATATCAAATCATGCATATAAGAAATCAGCAAAGACTCAAATATATATCATAGATAATCTGATCACAAGTCCACAATTCATCGGATCTCGACAAACACACCGCCAAAGAAGATTGCATTGGATAGATCTCCATGAAGATCATGGAGAACTTTGTATTGAAGACCCAAGAGAGAGAAGAAGCCATCTAGCTACTAACAACAGACCCGTAGGTCTGAAGTGAACTACTCACGAGTCATTGGAGGGGCGATGATGATGATGAAGAAGCCCTCCAACTCCAAAGTCCCCTCGGGCAGGGTGCCGGGAAGGGTCTCCAGATGAGATCTCGCGGAAACGGAAGCTTGCGGTGGAGGAAAAGTATTTTCGAGGCTCCCCTGATTTTTTGCGGAATATTTGGGAATTTATAGGCCAAAGATCTAGGTCAGGGGGCGGCGAGGGAGGCCACAAGCCTGCCCACCGCCGCCTCCCCCTGGTGGCGGAGTGGGGGCTTGTGGGCTCCCTGGAGCCCACCTGGCTTGGCCCAAAAGCCCCCTGGTCTTCTTCCGTTCGGGAAAAAATCATTCTGGGGTTTTTCTTCCGTTTGGACTCCGTTCCAAAATCAGATCTGAAAAGAGTCAAAAACATGGAAAAAACAGGAGCTGGCACTTGGCACTGAATTAATAAGTTAGTCCCAGAAAGATATGAAAAGGTACATAAAACATACAAAGAAGGCAAGATAACAGCGTGAAACCATCCAAAATTATAGATACGTTTGAGACGTATCAAGCATCCCCAAGCTTAACTCCTGCTCGTCCTCGAGTAGGCAAGTGATAAGAATGAATTTTTGATGCTTTCATGCTACCTAGCATAGGTGTCCTTTGTAATTCCTCTTATGTGACGTGAATGTTCAGATCCATTAGATTCAAAACAATAGTTTGCTATTGACGTGGAAACAATAATAATTCAAGCAAACTAGCAAAGTAATCATGAACTTTCAAAATAACAAGGCCAAAAGAAAGTTATCCCTACAAAAGCATATAGTCTGTCTATGCTCTATCATCATTGCACAACGAGTTTAAATCATGCACAACCCCGGTATTGGCCAAGTAATTGTTTCACACCTTTACTTTCTCAAACATTTTCAACACTCACGCAATACATGAGCTTGAGCCATGGTTATAGCACTATAGATGGTGTGGAATGTGGTGGAGGTTGCAAGACAAAAAAGGAGAAGATAGTCACATTAACTAGGCATATCAATGAGCTGTGGAGATGCTCATCAATAGATATCAATGTGAATGAGTAGGGATTGCCATACGAATGATGCACTAGAGCTACAAGTATGTGAAAGCTCTTAAAGAAAACTAGTGGGTGTGCATCCAACTTGCTTGCTCACGAAGACCTAAGGCAATTTTGAGGAAGCCTATCATTGGAATATACTAGCAAAGTTGTATAATGAGAATTTCCCACTAGCTATATGGTGGTGACAAAACGAGAGACTCTCAATCATGAAGATCACGGTGCTCAAAATGCACAAGTGTGGAGAAAGAGGTAGCATTGTCCCTTCTCTCTTTTTCTCTCATTTTTTTATTTTGGTGGGCTATTTGGCCTCTTTTTTATGGGCTTCTTTGGCCTCTTTTATTTCCTCACATGGGACAATGCTCCAATAATGACGATCATCACACTTTCAACTCAAAACTTAGAGCAACTATGACTCTATATGGAATGCCTTCTGTAGTGTACCGTGGCAATGATCTAGCATGGCATAGACATCAATGGAAACATCATGCTAGCTATCTTACGATCGTGCAAAGGCAATGTAGACGTGGTGGCACATATCATGGTGGTAGTTGCATGGCAATATATCTCGGAATGACTTTGAAAAAGCCATAGTAGGTAGGTATGGTGGCTGTTTTGAGGGAGGCTAATGGTGGGTTTTGTGCACCAGCGAAAGTTGCGCAGCACTAAGAAGATATTGATGGTGGAAGGTGAAAGTGCATCTAAACAATGGACTCAACATTAGTCATGTAGAACTCATATACTTGTTGCAAAATTTTTATTAGTAATGAAACAAATCATTCAACGCATACTCCTAGGGGAAGGGTTGGTAGGTATAAACCATCGCGCGATCCCGACCGCCACGCAAAGGATGACAATCAATATACTAATCATGCTCAGATTTCATCACATAGCGGTTCACCATACGTGCATGCTACGGGAATCACTAACTTCAACACAAGTATTTCTAGATCCACAACACCTTACTAGCATGACTTCAATATTACCATAACCACAACTCAAAACTAATTGAGATGAATCAAACTTCTCTAACTATTCAATGCACATGAAGGTGGAAGTTTTCATATCCCTTTGGATAACTACCCCTTTTGAGAGTACTTTCAAAGCATAGATCAACTACCAAGCCACGCACCGCTGTGCTCTAAAAGATATAAGTGAAGCACATAGAGCAAAATTGTCTACCAAAAGATATAAGTGAAGCTCGACAAAATCACGGTGAGTGCATGTCTCTCTCTCTAGGTGTGCAGAAAGGATGATTGTGAGACAACAAAAATAAAATAAAAGACTCCTACGATACAAGACGCTCCAAGCAAAAACACATAACATGTGGTTAATAAAAATATAGCCCCAAGTAACGTTACCGATGGATTGAAGACGAGAGAGGGGATGCCTTCCCGGGGCATCCCCAAGCTTAGGATTTTACGGCATCCTTGAATCTCTTGGGGTGCCTTGGGCATCCCCAAGCTTGAGCTCTTGCCACACTTTATCTTTTTGTCCATAAGAACTTCACCCAAAACTTGAAAACTTCACAACACGAAACTTAAACAGAAACTCATGATAACATTAGTACAAGAAAGCAAACCACCACTTCCTTAGGTACTGTAGCAAACTTAAATTCTACTTGTGATGATGTTGGGCTACTTTACTTTCAATCTTCCATGGCTAATACCCCCCGATACTATCCATAGTTTCATCAAAATAAGCAACCAACACAACAAAAACAAAATATGTTAACAGCAGACCAGTCTGTAGCAATCTGTATGTTTTGTATACCTATGGTACTTCAAAAATTCTGAAAAATTACGACAGTCTTAAGAATTTGCATAGCAATCAAAAGAAAAAGAATCAACTCAAAAGATATTACAGAAAAAAATGAAAATTCTTTTCGTGAGCAGAAAGTTTCTGTCTTTTCCAGGGTGACCAAACGATCAACCTCAAGACTAATCATAACAGTTTTGCTTGGCACAAACGCAAAAAGAAACACAAAAAACACAATCATAACAGAATTATGAAAGTGTGGAAAACACAAAACAGAAATAAAAGGATAGATTCGTTGGGTTGCCTCCCAACAAGCGCTTTTTAAAACTCCCTTAGCTAGGCGAAAGTGATGGAATCCCGTATAGTCATCTTTGGTACTCAAACCATAAGTAGCCCTCATCATAGATTCATAAGGCAATCTTATTTTCTTTCTAGGAAAGTGCTCCATGCCATTATTTAAGGGAAATTCAAAACTAATATTTCCTTCCTTCATATCGATGATAGCACCAATAGTCTTTAGGAAAGGTCTACCAATAATAATGGGACATGAAGGATTGCAATCTATGTCAAGTACAATGAAATCCACGGGTACATAGTTCTTATTTGCAACAATAAGAACATCATCGATCCTCCCCATGGGCTTCTTGACGGTAGAATCCGCAAGATGCAAATTAAGAGAACACTCTTCAATCTCATGAAAACCAAGAATATCACATAAAGACTTTGGAATCGCGGAAACACTAGCACCCAAATCACACAAAGCATTGCACTCATAGTTTTTGATCTTGATTTTGATAGTAGGTTCCCACTCATCATGAAGTTTTCTAGGTATAGAGACTTCTAGTTTGAGCTTCTCTTCAAGAGATTTCATCATAGCATCTACGATATGCGTGGTAAAGGCTTTGCTCTGCTATAAGCATGTGGAGAGTTTGCAATGGATTGCATCAAAGAAATGCATTCAAACACGAAGCAATTATCATAATTGAATTCCTTGAAATCCAAAGTGGGAGTTTCATTACTACCCAAAATTTTGACTTCTTCTACTCCACTCTCCACACCTTTATCATCAAGATAGGTGGACTCCGAATCATCGGGGCGTTTTTCAACCAAGGTGGATTCATATCCAGCCCCTCCCTAAGTAGGTTTGACACGCGAAAACAAAGATTCAAGAGGAGACACACCAAGCACTTTAAGATCTTCGTGATTTGCATCACTAGAACACACCCTTTTAAACCATTCATGTCTAGCGCGAATTTGGGCGGTTCTTTCTTTGCTCTCATTCATGGAGATACGCATAGCTTTCAAAGTTTCATCCAAGTTGATCTTGGGAGGAGCGCATCTAACTTTCAAAGCATCAATATCACAAGACATCCTATCAACGCTCTTAGCCAAATCGTCTATTTTGAGTAGTTTTTCGTCTATGGACGCATTGAAAATCTTTTGAGAGTTGATGAACTCTTTGATATTACTCTCTAGATCAGAGGGTAATTTGTTATGATTTCCATAAGTGTTGCCGTAGGAATTGCCATAATTATTAGAGGAGTTACTAGGAAAAGGCCTAGGAACATAGTTTCCTCTAAAAGCATTGTTGTTGCCAAAATTGTTCCTACCAACAAAATTCACGTCCAAACTAGCGTTGCTACTCTCAATCAAAGAAGATAGTGGCATGTCATTAGGATCTATGGTAGCGTTTCTACTAGCAACCAAATTCATCAACTCGTCCATCTTAGCACTAAGCGAGTTAATCTCTTCTATAGCGTGCACCTTTTTGCTAGCAGGCGACCTTTGAGTGTGCCACTGAGAGTAGTTGGTCATGATATTGTCTAGGAGTTTTGTAGCTTCTCCTAACGTGATTACCATGAACGTTCCACCTGAGGCGGAGTCGAAGATATTGCGAGAAGCGAAATTCAAGCCAGCGTAAAAGATTTGTATAATCATCCACAAACTCAAGCCATGAGCAGGACAATTTCTAATCATAAGCTTCATCCTCTCCCAAGATTGTGCAACGTGTTCATGATCAAGTTGCTTGAAATTCATGATATCGTTATGTAAGGAGATGATCTTAGCCGGCGGAAAATACTTGGATATGTAAGCATCTTTGCATCTATCCCAAGAATCGATATTATTTTTAGGCAAAGAAGAAAACCAAGTTTTTGCGCCATCTCGCAACGAGAAAGGAAAAAGTTTCAACTTAATCACGTCATAGTCCACATCTATTTTCTTTTGCATATCACAAAGCTCAATGAAGGTATTGAGATGGGATGCGGCATCTTCACTAGGAAGGCCAGAGAGTTGCTCTTTCATAACAAGATTCAGGAAAGCTGCGTTGATTTCATATGATTCCGCACTAGTGGCGGGAGCAATCGGAGTACTAATAAAATCATTATTATTAGTGCTCGAGAAGTCACAAAGTTTGGTGTTTTCAGACATGATGTCTTCAACAAACAAAGAAGCACACAAGCAAGAAAGAAACCGGCAAAGGAAATCGGCAAGGGCAAGAGAAAACGGCGAAGGAGAAAGGCGAATGAAAACGACAAATGTGAAGTGGGGGAGAGGAAAACGAGAGGCAACTGGCAACAAAAGTAAATTCAAGAGAAGAGTTTGTGAGACCTACTTGGATAGATCTTGATTTCTCCTCCCCGGCAACAGCGCCACAAATACTTGTGATGTTTGCTGTGTATCCCTTGCAACGGTGCCAGAAATAGTTGTGTTGACGGCACCAGGAATCCTTCAGCTACGGCTATGCCTTAAGGGACTTCCTAGGCAAGTATTCAAAGGATTTCCCCCGTGGCCTTGGAGCCTTGCGTTGGTGTTCCCTCGAAGCAGAAAGGGTGATGTAGCACGGCGACGCTAAGTATTTCCCTCAGTTTGAGAACCAAGGTATCAATCCGGCAGAAGAGTATCTCAAGATCCTGCACAAACACAAAAGCTTGCACCCAATGCTATGAAGGGGTTGTCAATCCCTTATAGATTGTTTGCCAATTGAGAACTGAAAGCAACAAAGTAACAAAGCAAAGTAAAAGCAGAGTTGTAAACGATGAATGTGAATAGACCCCGGGGCCGTAGTGTTTACTAGTGGCTTCTGTCCTGAAAGCAAGTAGACGGTGGGTGAACAAATTACTGCCGAGCAATTGATAGAACTGTGCAGAGTCGTGACTATATCTATGCAATGATTATTTCTATAGGCATCACGTCCGAAACAAGTAGACCGATACTTTCTGCATCTACTACTATTACTCCACACGTCGACCGCTATCCAACATGCATCTAGTGTATTAAGTCCATAAGAGAAGAGTAACGCCTTAAGCAAGATGACATGATGTAGAGCGATAATCTCAAACCAATGATAAAACCCCCATCTTTTTACCCTTGATGGCAACAGCTTGATGTGTGCCTTGCTGCCCCTACTATCACTAGGAAAGGTCACCACATGGCAGAACCCAAAACCAAGCACTTCTCCCATTGCAAGAATCATAGATCTAGGTGGCCAAACAAAACCCAAGACTCGGAGAGACTTACAAGGATATCAAATCATGCATATAAGAAATCAGCAAAGACTGAAATATATATCATAGATAATCTGATCACAAGTCCACAATTCATCGGATCTCGAGAAACACACAGCCAAAGAAGATAAACTTTGTATTGAAGATCCAAGAGAGAGAAGAAGCCATCTAGCTACTAACTATTGACCCGTAGGTCTGAAGTGAACTACTCACGAGTCATTGGAGGGGCGATGATGATGATGAAGAAGCCCTCCAACTCCAAAGTCCCCTCCGGCAGGATGCCGGGAAGGGTCTCCAGATGAGATCTCGTGGCAACGGAAGCTTGCGGCGACGAAAAAGTATTTTCGAGGCTCCCCTGATTTTTTGCGGAATATTTGGGAATTTATAGGCCAAAGATCTAGGTCAGGGGGCGGCCAGGGAGGCCAGAAGCCTGCCCACCGCCGCCTCCCCTGGTGTCGGAGTGGGGGCTTGTGGGCTCCCTGGAGCCCACCTGGCTTGGCCCAAAAGCCCCCTGGTCTTCTTCCGTTCAGGAAAAAATCATTTCGGGGTTTTTCTTCCGTTTGGACTCCGTTCCAAAATCAGATCTGAAAAGAGTCAAAAACACGGAAAAAACAGGAAGTGGCACTTGGCACTGAATTAAAAAGTTAGTCCCAAAAAGATATAAAAAAGTACATAAAACATACAAAGAAGGCAAGATAACAACGTGAAACCATCAAAAATTATAGATACGTTTGAGACGTATCACCAACCTTCTTATCTACCAAGTATCTAGGGTAGTTCCTCTTCAGTGATCGTTCCCTCATAATAGAAGCACTTAGTTTCGAGTTTGGGTTCAACCTTGGGTTTCTTCACTAGAGCGGCAACTTGTTTTCCATTCATGAAGTATCCCTTATCGAAACTAGTGGTTTCACTAACCATCAACAATTGATGCTCCTACTTGATTTCTACTTTCGCACTGTCAAATATTGCGAATAACTTTGGGATCATCTTGTGCATCCGTGATATGCTATAGTTCATCATGAAGCTCTAGTAGTTTGGTGGGAGTGACTTTGGAGAACTATGTCAATCACTATCTTATGCGGAAGATCAAATCCCACTCGATTCAAGCGATTGTAGGACCCAGACAATCTGAGCACATTCTCAATGATTGAGCTTTTCTCCCTTATTTTGCACAGAAAGAATCTTGTCGGAGGTCTCATACCTCTCAACACGGGCACTAGCATGAAATCCAAATATCAGCTCTTGGAACATCTCATATGTTCCGTGACGTTCAAAACGTCTTGGGTGCCTCAATTCTAAGGTGTTATTACGCACTGAACTATCTGTAGTCATCAAAAACGTGTATTTTAGATGTTCGCAACATCGACAGACGATGCTCGAGCGGTAGCACACCGAGCCGTCCAATAAGGACATAAGCCTTCTCTACAGCAATGAGGAGAATCCTTAGTTTGTGGACCCACTCCGTATAATTTCTACTGTCATTTTCAACTAACTTTTCTCTAGGAACATATCAAAAACAGTAGAGCTACAACGCAAGCTACAACATAATTTGCAAAGACATTTTTACTATGTTCACGATAATAAGTTCAAATGATCATATAACTTAAGAAATACCACTCAAATTGACATCACTCTAGTCATTCGGGTGACACATGATCCAAATTCATCAACTCAAGTCTGATCATCACGTGAGTTAAGTTGGCTTCAATGGTGAACATCTCTATGTTGATCATATCTACTATATGACTCATGTTCGACCTTTTGGTCTCTTGTGTTCCCAGGCCATGTCTGTACATGCTAGGCTCGTCAAGTTTAACCTGAGTGTTCCACGTGTGCAAAACAGTCTTGCACCCGTTGTGTGTGAACGTAGAGTCTATGACACCCGATCCTCATGTGCTGTCTCGAAACGACGAACTGTCGCAGCGGTGCACACTCGGGGAGAACACAATTTTATCTAGAAATTTAGTGAGGGATCACCTTATATTGCTACCGCTGTCCTAAGAAAAATAAGGTGCATAAAAGGATTAACATCACATGCAAATCATAAGTGACATGATATGGCCATGAACTTGTGCTTCTTGATCTCCATCAGCAAAGCACCGGCATGATCTCCATCATAACCGGAGCCACACCATGATCTCCATCATTGTGCTTCCATCGAGGTTGTCACGCCATCTATGATGTTACTACTAAAGCCATTGAACTAGCGATAAAGCAAAGCATCACGAGGTGCAGAATGATTAAAGACATGGCTCCTGCCGGTTGTCGTAGCATCGACGTGCAAGTCGATATTTAAGTATTACAACATGATCATCTCATACATCAAATATATCATATCATATCTTTGGCCATATCACATCACAACATACCCTTCAAAAACAAGTTAGCCGTCCTCTAATTTGTTTGTTGCATGTTTTACGTGGCTGCTATGGGTATCTAGTATGATTGCATCTTACTTACGCAAAGCCAAAACGGTGATAGACAAGTTGTTATTTAACCTTCTCCAAGGATCGCCTCTGTAAAATTCCGATTCAACTAAAGTAGGAGAAACAGACACCCGCCAACCATCTCTATGAAACAAGTTGCATGTTAGTCAATGGAACCGGTCTATCGTAAGCGTACGAGTAATGTTGGTCCGGGCCGCTTCATCCAAAAATATCGCCGAATCAAGAAAAGACTAAGGAGGGAAGCAATCTGACTATCAACGCCCACAAACTACTTTGTGTTCTAATCGAGAAGTCATCTACGCATAGACCTAGCTCATGACGCCACTGTTGGGGAACATCGCATGGAAAAAAAATCCTACGCGCACACAAGATCTATCCATGGTGATAACCATCTACGAGAAGAGATATTGGATCCACATAGCCTTGTAGATCGCTAAGTGGAAGCGTATATAATGTGGTTGATGTAGTGGAAAATCTTCGCGATCCAAATCGTAGTTCGTCCCGCGATCTCATCACGATCCGTTCCACGATCCCATCATGATCCATCCCGATCTAGTGCCGAACGGACGGCACCTCCACGTTCAACACATGTACAGCTTGACCGTGATCTCCACCTTCTTGATCCACCCAGACGGGCGGAGAGGTAGTTGAGTTCTCCAGCACGGCCGCGTGGTGGTGGTGGTGAACTAATCCAGCAGGGCTTTGACAAGCTATGCCGGACTAATCTCGACGAGGGAGACGATCTATGGAGGAGGGAAGCACATGGCTATTTTTTGGTGTTGTTTGCCCTCAAAACCTCCACTATATATAAGAGGAATAGGAGGGAGGGCTGCCTTGCCTCCTCCTCCAAGAGGAGAGGTTTGTCCAAAGCTGGGGATGAGAGTCCTCCTCCATTTCAGTTTGGTGGAGGACTCCCTTCCTAGTTGGTCTCCTGCTTCCCTTTTCCCCTTCCGCCCTTTTTGCACTTTGGCCAAAATAGGCTTATTGGGCTGGCCGCACTAGCCTACTAGGGGCTGGTGGGCCACCTTTAGGCCTACTAGGTCCTCTCTCGGGTGGGTGTCCCCTCCCGGTAAAACCCCGGAACCCATTCATCATTCGCCGTACTTTACTCGTGATGCCCGAAATCTTTCCGGAAGCCAAATGCAATTTCCTATATATCAATCTTTACCTCCTAACCATTCCGGAGCTCCTCATGACATCTGAGACTTCGAACAACTTTAGGTCACCAACACACATAACTCAATAATACTGAAACATCACAGAACCTTAAGTGAGCAGACCCTGCGGGTTCGAGAACTATGTAGACATGACCGGGACATTCTTCGGTGAATAACCAATATTGGGACCTGGATGCTCATATTGGCTCCTACATATTCTACGAAGATCTTTATCGGTTGAACCTCTATGTCAAGGATTTAGTCAATCCTGTATGTTGTTCCCTTTGTCGATCGGTATATTACCTGCCCGAGATTCAATTGTCGGTATCTCCATACCTAGTTCAATCTTGTTACTGACAAGTCTCTTTACTCGTTCTATAATACAAGATCCTGTGACTAACTCCTTAGTCACATTGCTTGCAAGGCTTGTTGTGATGTTGTATTACCGAGTGGGCCCCGAGATGCCTCTCCGTTACACGGAGTAACAAATCCCAGTCTTGATCCATGCCAACCCAACAGACACCTTACGAGATACTTGTAGAGAACCTCTATAGTCACCCAGTTACGTTGTGATGTTTGATACACACAAGGTATTCCTCCGGTGTCTGGGAGTTGCATGATCTCATGGTCATAGGAACAGATACTTTGACATGTAGAAAACAGTAGCAATAAACTGACACGATCATGTGCTACGTTCATAGTTTGGGTCTTGTCCATCACATCATTCTCCTAATGATGTGATCCAGTTATCAAACGACATCTCATGTTTGTGGCCAGGAAACCTTGACCATCTTTGATCAATGCTCTAGTCCTACAGAGTCTCACTAGGACAGTGTGTTGTCCATGTATCCAGACATGTATTTGAGTTTCCAATCAATACAATTCTAGCATGGATAATAAACGATCATCATGAACAAGGAAATATAATAATAACCAATTTATTATTGCTTCTAGGGCATATTTCCAACACAACCCCTTGACAGCTGTCGTGTCCGCATCGCCCCGGCCGGACCCGCCCCATGCCGCCCGTCCTGACGGTCTCACCGGCCACTGTCGGCACCCTCCCACCGACGCCACTCGTCGGATCCTCATCGACCCCTCCTCAAGCGGACTCCCCGAGCCTTGCCGGTGTACCCCGGCATCGGGAGTGAGCTCCCCCTCCTTCCCTCCTCTTAACCCATCCCCTCCTGGTTCGGCACCACGCGCCCCCTTACCCCTCCTGGGAGCCGCCGCTGCGCTCCTCACTTACTCCGTGCCACGCCCTGCTCATGCTGCCCTGCACCCGTCCTGCGCCTCGCCCGCGCATGTTCACTGCCAACCGTCACGCTCGCGCTCCACTCACTGTGTCACCACTCCACGCCGTGTTGCTTGCCCTTACCTGCCCGCTGCACGCCGTCCGCGTCCTGGTCGCGCGTCACACCCACGCTGGCTGTGCTCGCCCCGTCTGGTGCCGCCCAACAAGCGCTCGTCGCAACCACGTTGGCTTCGGCTCTGTCTTCTGCTCCGCTTTTCCGTCGCCGGTGCGCTGGCGCAAGCCCAGCCGCTCGCCACGGCCTCGGTTGGCTTCAGCTGGCCTGGGTCTCGATCCGTCCGGCCACCCCCTTTGTGTCACAATGGGGATTAACCCCCCCCGTTGGTTAACCCCCCTTGTGGATGACATAAGGGGCCCACACCCGTGATATTATAAAGAAAAAAAATAAATAATAATACTAATAAATAAATAAAATGATTAAATAATAAATAAATTAGTTAGTCTAATAAAACTTTGTTTTAACCCATCCTCTTAATTAGAGCAATTAATTAGGACATTTAATTAATTGGGTTAATTAAGCATAATCTAAATAAATTAACTCTGTTAATTTAATTAAATTGTGTATGACACATGGGTCCCACCCACCTAATTAAATATGTATATTAATTATCAAACCTTGATTAAAAATGTGAGTATGACAATGGGGCCCATTGGTCAAATTGACGAGTCAAAGGCCGTGTTAATTGTTGATGTCACCAATGACATCATGCTGATGTCATTACTAAATTATTTGAATTTAATTAATTCTATTGAATTTCAGAATAATAATAAAACTTTAAAATTTAATATAGAATAATCGGTAATGCAGGTGAAAATATTTTGTACATGAAAGTTAATCAGAAAAACGAGACGAACGAGGATACGCTATCGGTACGTTTGTCATGCGTCCCTAGCATAGTGAACATGGAACTTTTCCATCCACTTCGTTTGTCCGGTAGTATCCAAAGACTCATGAAATATCATCACATATTTTCTCGATTTGTCCATGACGACCAATACTGCGTTAGCTCATGCCTAGCGCTGCATATAGCTATGTCATGCTTTGCGATTCATTTTATTGCTTTGTTATTTACTGTGTTTCCCCCTCTTCTCTTTGGTAGACCCTAAGACCGACGTTGCTGTCAGGTACGACTACCCACCTGACGACCAGAAATTTGCCAGAGAAACAAAGCAAGCAAACCCCCCTTGATCATTCCTATACCGCCTATTATTTCTCCCTCATGCTTGCATTAGAATTTTGCTACTCTTGTAGATAGTTCCTATTCTGATGCATAGCCTGTTTTCAAAGAACTGCTACTATACTCTACTACACTGTAGCTATTTATTATAGGTGGAGCAGTGATCCCCTTTGACCACCTTAGTCCAGTTGGCCCCCCTTTATAGTCAAGTCTCGATCATCTGATCGACGAGCCAAGACCCGTCACATCGCTCACCCCCCTTAGTTGTACGACGCTGCAGAGCTACTATCGAGTACCGAGGGTGATACCTCGTTACATACTCCGATGTTAGCGTTGTAGTGTAGTTTAAAGATAGTGGTTCTCGGTGGGTGATTCCTCCTTCACCACCTCCGATAACGACTCTGTCATACAACCCATCAAGCATGGTCCATCAAGGGTGATTCCTCCCTGGCCACCTTGATGATTACATCGTGCGGAATCCATCGAGGGTGATACCTCAGATCCCTCTGATGTTACAGCCACACAGTTACTTGCCCTTACTGTTGGGAAAATGAATGGTGTGTTGCGGGTGGATTCCCGCGTGGTTGTGATGGGGCATGGCCGGGCATTCTGGGCCCTTGCCACACATCCTCGAGACGGGGCGACGGGCCCATATATCGTGGTTCTCCTTGTCACCGCAATTAATAAAATGCTAATGGTTTGGGTATTTGATCTGAGTTGGTCAGGAGACCTTTACACACCAACCTTCACGTGGGAGAATTTATGGGTACTCGTCGTCGTGGTATCAGCTGAAGCTCTTCTAACGTCAGCAATGGAGCGGCGCTCGCCCGAGTGGTCTGGATAGGCATTGTGTTTGTATAAGAGTTGCTAGGACTAAACTCGTCCGCCCACGCATCATGCATGAGTGCTAAGGGTGATGGGACCATGACCCGTGCGCGCTTAGGATTTAGACCGACGGGCTGGCCTGTCTGTTGAGCCTAGGTGGGTTGCAACATGTTGATGTTCCGAGGACGGGCATGACCCAGGAAAGTGTGTTCGACAAGAGTTTATCAAGCGTGTTGGGTACTGTGGTGCACTCCTACAAGGATGAAAATTAACTATTCAAATAGTCATGTCCATGGTTACACGACGATTTGGAGTTGTGCCCCGATCTTATACAACTTCAACTGTTACTTGATACGTCTCAGTCGTATCTATAATTTTTGATTGTTTCATGCCAATATTCTACAACTTTCATATACTTCTGGCAACTTTTTATACTATTTTTGGGACTAACATATTGATCCAGTGCCCAGTGCTAGTTCTTGTTTGTTGCATGTTTTTTGTTTCGCAGATTATCCATACGAAACGAAGTCCAAACGCAATAAAAAACCTACGGGGATTTTTTTTGGAATATTTATGATTTTTGGGAAGAAGAATCAACGCGAAACGATGCCTGAGGGGGTCACAAGCCCCCTAGCCATGGTCTGGGGGTGGGGCCGTGCCTGGCAGGCTTGTGACCTATCCTAAGGCGGTTGGGGGCCCTTCTTTCGCTGCAAGAAAGATAATATCCGGAAGAAAATTGTGTTAAAATTTCAGCCCAATCGGAGTTAGGGACTCCGGGAATTTGAGAAACGATGAAAGGCAGAATATGGGAGCGCAAAAACAGAAGGACACACAGAGAGAGATCCAATCTTGGAGGGGCTCTCGCCCCTCCGCCGCCAAGGAGACCGTGGACCAGAGGGGAAACCCTTCTCCCATCTAGGGAGGAGGTCAAGGAAGTAGAAGAAGAAGGGGGCTCTCTCCCCCTCTCTCTCGACGGCGCCGGAACGCCGCCTGGGACATCATCGTGTGACGACGATCTACACCAACACCTCCGTCATCTTCACCAACACCTCCATCACCTTCCCCCATCTATATTCAGAGGTCCACTCTCCGGCAACCCACTGTACCCTCTACTTGAACATGGTGCTTTATGCTTCATATTATTATCCAATGATGTGTTGCCATCCTATGATGTTTGAGTAGATTTTCGTTGTCCTATCGGTGATTGATGAATTGCTATGATTGGTTTAATTTGCTTGTGGTTATGTTGCTGTCCTTTGGTGCCCATCATATGAGTACGCGCGTGGATCACACCATAGGGTTAGTCGTATTTTAATAGGACTATGTATTGGAGGGCAAGGGTGACAGAAGCTTCAGCCTAGCATGGAAATTGATGCATACGGGATTGAAGGAGGACCAATATATATTATTGCTATGGTTGGGTTTTACCTTAATGAATGTTAGTTGTTGCGGATGCTTGCTAATAGTTCCAATCATAATTGCATAGAATTCCAAGTAAGGGATGACATGCTAGCAGTGGCCTCTCCCACATAAAACTTGCTATCGGTCTAGTAACATAGTCAATTGCTTAGGGACAATTCCGCAACTCCTACCACCACTTTTCCACACTCGTTAAACTAATGTAATTGTTTCTTAGCAGCCCCTAGTCTTTATTTACGTGTTCTTTCTTTTATTGCAAGCCTATCCTGTCACTCCTACAAAGTACTTCTAGTTTCATACATGTTCTAAGTAAAGCGAACGTAAAGTGTGCGTAGAGTTGTATCGGTGGTCGATAGAACTTGAGGGAATATTTGTCCTACCTTTAGCTCCTCGTTGGGTTCGACACTCTTAATTATCGAGAAAGGCTACAATTGATCCCCTATACTTGTGGATTATCAAGACCTTTTTCTGGCGCCGTTGCCGGGGAGCAATAGCGTGGGGTGAATACTCTCGTGTGTGTTTGTTTGCTTTATCACTAAGTAGATTTATTTGCTGTTCTAAGTTGTTCTCTATCTTTAGTTATGGATATGGAACACGAAATACCAAAAAAATTAGTTGTACTTGCTACTCATGGAGATGGGGAACCTCCTAAAACCCTCGATGCTCGTTATGTGGAAAATATTATGCACTTCTTTAATAATCCTGAGAAAACCCCATTAAATTATATAATGGGATACACGTTGGATCAACGTGAATACTTTAGGGTTTATCGCTTGACTCAAAAAGGGAAACTATTATGGGATCAAATTCTTATGTTGAAATGGTATGCTTGGGAGCTATGCTCGAGATATGATATTACTTGTTGCTCTAGGATGAAGGCTAAACACCTTCCCTTTTCTTCTAAATTTAATGCTAATGAAACCTTGGATTCTTATGCTAATGGTATATATGATTACTATGATGTGGAACAAATAGAAGAGTTTGTTTCTTTTATGGGTGCTTATGAAATTGAAGCTCTATTTAAAGGGTGTGATGATAATGATGATGCTGCTTACCGTTCTGAAAATTTGGTTATGCTTCGTTATTGTTATACTCATTATGAATATAATGCCCATATTTATCGATTTATGAGAAATTCTACGCTGCCCAAGAAGAGACTAATATTTTACAGGAAACTATGGAAGAAGAAAATGCTGAAACTGTGAGCTCATTAGATGAAAAAGATGACGAGGACAACGAAGAACAAAAGGAGGAAGAGCGGACTAGCTACCCTTGCCTACCTTCTAATAAGAGTAACTCTTCAACTCATACATTGTTTAATTTCCCTTCGTTCTTACCGAAGGATGAATGTTATGTTGATTGCTATGATCCCTTGGATTCATTTGAAATATCCCTTTTTGATGAACTTGATGCTTGCTATGCTTGTGGCCAGGATTCCAATATGAATAATGCTTATGAAGATGAACTTGCTATGGTTCCTTATGTTAAACATGAAGTTGTTGCTATCACACCCACTTATGATAGTCCCATTACCTTTTTGAACTCTCCCAACTAAACTATATCGGAGAAGTTTGCTCATATTAGGGATTACATAGATGGGTTTCCTTCTACTATTACACTTGATGATTTTGATGAATATAATATGCATGTGCTTGCTTCTCCTACTTGCAATTATTATGAGATAGGAACTACATCTCCACCTCTCTATGTTTCCAATATGATAAAATTGCAAGAAACTGCTTATGTTATGTATTAGCCTTTACTTGATGTGCATGAATTGTTCTTTTATGACATGCCAATGCATAGGAAGAGAGTTATACTTCGTCATTGCATGATATATGTTACCTTGTGCTCACTACTAAATTACAAATCATTGTTAATTAAAATTGGCTTTGATATACCTTGGGATCTGGGTGGATCCATTACTTGAGCACTTTATGCCTAGCTTAATGGCTTTAAAGAAAGCGCTGCCTGGGAGGCAACCCGGAAGTTTTAGAGAGTCATTTATTTCTGTTGAGTGCTTTTATATAGTTTAAAAATAAAAAAATAAAGAGGGGAACTTAAAACTTTTTCAAAAAAGAGAAGCGATTTAAAGGTGATGCATTGCGGAAGTGAGGGTCGACCTTGAACACTTGTGTTCATGCTCATGGAAACAATGTAGAATTTTTCATGGAAGTTTCTCGGAAAAATAATTATCCCCTTGTACAATTCCATTTTATTATAAAAATAATGTGGCAAGTAAATCCTTTATGATTAGTTTGGGTGATAGTTGTTTAATCATGCTGAAAAAGACATAAACTTTGTGCTCACGAAATTATTTTTAATTCCTATCCAGAAACAGATTTTAAGTTGATTCTTTTTGCTTCTGATTGATATGCAAATTTCCCTAATTGTCATAATTGTTCAGAATTTTTGGAGAATCAGAAGTATAGTATAAGTTCAGATTACTAGAGACTATTCTGTTTTTGACAGATTCTGTTTTCTTTGCATTGTTCTCTTATTTTGATGAATCTATGGGTAGTATAGGGGGGTATGAACCATGGTGAAGTTGGATTACAATAGATATAGTGCTAATATGAATTTGGAATGAGTTAACAAAAGTACTTAAAGTGGTGATTTACTTTATTATACTAACGGATCTCATGAAGGTTTTGTTGAGTTTTGTGTGATTGAAGTTTTCAAGTTTTGGGTGAGACCACGATGGATGAAGGAATAAGGAGAGGCAAGAGCCTTAGCTTGGGGATGCCCGAGGCACCCCAAGGTAACATTCAAGGAAGACTCAAGCGTCTAAGCTTGGGGATGCCCTGGAAGGCATCCCCTCTTTCGTCTACAATCTATCGGTAATTTTACTCGGAGCTATATTTTTATTCGTCACATGATATGTGCAAATGCTTGGAGCGTCTTTTGTGTTTATTTTTACTTTTTATTTTATGCACCATGCTGGTATGAGATAGGTCTTGGTTGATTTATAGAACGCTCTTTGCACTTCACTTATATCTTTTGAGTATGGCTTTATAGAATGCTTCATGTGCTTCACTTATATCATTTGAAGTTTGGATTGCCTGTTTCCCTACACATAGAAAACCACCATTTGTAGAATGATCTTTTGCTTCACTTATATTTGTGAGAGCGGTGCATATCTTTTGTACAAAGAATTAAACTCTCATGCTTCACTTATACCTATTTAGAGAGTTAACATGAGTTGGTCATTCACATGGTTAGTCATAAAATCCTACATAAAACTTGTAGATCACTGAATATGATATGTTTGATTCCTTGCAATAGTTTTGCGACATGAAGATGTGATGTTAGAGTCATGCTAGTGAGTAATTGTGTATTCGTAGAAATACTTGTGTTAAGGTTTGTGATTCCCGTAGCATGCACGTATGGTGAACCGTTATGTGACGAAGTCGGAGCATGATTTATTTACTGATTGTCATCCTTTGTGTGGAAGTCGGGGTCGCACGATGGTTAACTCCTACTAACTCTTCCCCTAGGAGCATGCGTGTAGTACCTTGTTTCGATTACTAATAGACTTTTGCAATAAGTATGTGAGTTCATTATGACTAATGTTGAGTCCATGGATTATACACACTCTCACCCTTCCACCATTGCTATCCGCTCTAGTATCGCGCAACTTTCGCCGGTGCATTGCACCCACCATATACCCTTCGTCAAAACAGCCACCATACCTACCTATTATGGCATTTCCATAGCCATTCCGAGATATATTGCCATGCAACTTCCACCGTTCTGTTTATTTTGACACGCACCATCATTGTCATATTGCTTTGCATGATCGTAAGATAGCTAACATGATGTTTTCATGGCTTGTCCGTTTTTTTATGTCATTGCTACGCTAGATCATTGCACATCCCGGTACACCGTCGGAGGTATTCATATAGAGTCATATTTTGTTCTAAATATCGAGTTGTAAGTAAATAAAAGTGTGATGATCATCATTATTAGAGCATTGTCCCATGTGAGGAAGTAATAAAAGAGGCCAATGAAGCCCAAATAAAAAAAAGAAGCCAAAGAAGCCCACCAAAAAAGGGGGAAATTATAAAAAATGAGAGAAAAGAGAGAAGGGACAATGCTACTATCCTTTACCACACTTGTGCTTCAAAGTAGCACCATGATCTTCATGATAGAGAGTCTCCTATGTTGTCACTTTCATATACTAGTGGGAAATTTTCATTATAGAACTTGCTTGTATATTCTAATGATGGGCTTCCTCAAATTGCCCTAGGTATTCGTGAGCAAGCGAGTTGGATGCACACCCACTTAGTTTCTTTTTGAGCTTTCATAAACTTATAGCTCTTGTGCATCTGTTGCATGGCAATCCCTACTCACTCACATTGATATCTATTGATGGGCATCTCCATAGCTCGTTGATACGCCTAGTTGATGTGAGACTATGTCCTCCTTTTTGTCTTCTCCACAACCACCATATTCTATTCCACATATAGTGCTATGTCCATGGGTCACGCTCATGTATTGCGTGAAAGTTGAAAAAGTTTGAGAACACTAAAGTATGAAACAATTGCTTGGCTAAAACCGAGGTTGTGCATGATTTAAATATGTTGTGTGGGGAAGATGGAGCATAGCCAGTGTCGGTGAATACTCACAACATATGCCATAGGTAGGCTAAAGTCGGTGAGAACCGAAGGGACAAAGGTGGACGCTGGGAACGAGGTTGGTACACTCATGGGACGCACGATGTACCCATGTTCAGGGCTCTCCGTAGAGATAATACCCCTAATCCTGCCGGAGTGTTTGATGTATATGAACAAAGTACAATGTCGCTCCTGGAGCTGTGTTGGGAGGAGGAAGAGGGGAGCAGCCGGCTCGTCTCTACCTCTCTCTCTGTGGTTGGTGAAGGTGTTGTGCTGTATGGCTGGTGAATGATCGCTCCCCTGCATGGAGGGTGACCGGGTGGTTTTATAGACGAACCCGCCGGCCTACAATATGGATAAAGGGTACAAGTGTGGGACCCGGCTGGCAGCCTTGCTGGCTGGCCACGGGCCCACAAGAGTCTTTTCTTGTCGCTGGGGGGCCCGCCGGCTGCATGGTCTCGATTTCCTGTGGGACCCGCCGGCTGGCCAATGAGGCTCTCGCGTAAGGTTGACGCCGAGCACGCGCTGTACGTCAAGCATCACCCCGCGAGATTCTTCTTGGGCAGGTAGTACGGCCGCCTCCACTGTTCCCCACGCCGAGTGCAGTAATGGAGTGGGAGTGTGACGGTCCGACACTATGCTAGGTGATGGATCAGAGCCGGGGTAGGTCAGCGGCGTGGCCGCCGACGCTCGTACCTGCCGGGCGCCCCGATCCAGTACCTTTGCTGACGCGTAGCTACCTTTAATCATAAGGTCTTATCCCGACCTACGATCTGATGTGACCTGTGATCTTCGGCCGACTAGCCTGCTTGGCTAGCCGACTTCAGTGCGGCTGCCTCCTCCCAGTCCGGCTGGCGAGACCAGACCGGCTCAAAAGAAAAGGCCGCCTTGACTCTAGCCAGCAAGGGTTGCCTGTCCGGCAAGAAGGATGGCCGCCTCGTCCTCTAGCCGATAGGTGCTGCCTAGCCGGCTAGAAGACTTGGGCCTTGGGGATCTGCATATGTTCATGTCCATTGGGCCGGAAATGAAGGAACGGGCTTGATGAGCTTACCCCGGGGTTATCCCCCCGACAGTAGTCCCCGAAGCTGGCGAGGCCTGCCGCCTGCGGGCGGGCGGCCTCACCGGCTTATTGATTCGTCTTGATATTTTGGCCGCTATTCGCGATGAAGGATGCCGGCTTCGAAACCGGGTGGCTTCGAAGCGACGCCTTGGTCTAGTCGTAACTTGCTCGAAGAACGCCACGTGCCAGGCCCCGCCTGGCGTAATGATGGCGATTACTGCTGAAGGGACCGGGCCTGGGCCATGGGTCCCGCCATGATGCCCCCTCGGCCTCCGCGCGGGAGATCCTCTGCGGATTTACTCCGCGACGGTTGGGCTTAGGGAAGCGTTACCGCCCGTAATACACGGGGTTAATGAGGCCCGGTGCGCACCAGATCCCCTCTCCACGACGCTTTGTGGGGGTTTAAATGGGATGCGAGGGTTCCGAGGAGGCCATTCGCCCCCCTTGTTGCCCCGCATCCGCACTCTCTTCCTCCCTGCGCTCTGAGAAGAAGAGCTGGCGCCCTTCGTATTCTTCGCCTTCGTCGTCGCGACATCGCCGACCACTTCAGGCTCCCGTCACCCGCAGCCATGGACGGCGGTTCTTCCTCGAAGAAGTCCTCGGCGCAAAAAGGCGTCCTCGGACGGAGCCTGGCTGGGCAGCGACGTCGACGAGGGGCACATCGAGGCGCTTCGTCACCATCGACTGCTGCCCCCGGCCTCCCAAGTTTTGGTGCGCCTCCCTGGCGCCGAGACCGCTCTCGCACCCGCCGCGGGAGAGTTCGTGGTCTTCGTCGAGCACTTCTACCGGGGCTTCGGGCTCCCGGCTAGCTCTTTTTTTGTCGAATGGCTCCATTTCTTTGGCCTGCAGCCGCACCATCTGGCGCCGAATGCCATACTGCAGCTGGCCGCCTTCGTGGTCCTGTGCGAGGGATTCATGGGGATCGAGCCTCGCGTCGATCTGTGGCGCAGCCTGTTCTTCTTCAAACAACAATCCATCGCCATGCAGAAATCTGAGGTGGAGAAGCTCACGGGGCCGTGCCCAATGATGCCGTGCGGGGCCGCATTGGTGCATCACCGCTCGAAGTCCGCCTTTCCCCGGATGCCTCTGCAAGAATCCATCAAGCATTGGCAGAAGGATTTCTTCTATGTGAAGAGTGCCGACCCGGCCCAGGACGCCCTCAACATGCCCCCGTTCGACATCGCCCCGCCGACGCGGCGGAACTGGGACGCGAAGACTCCCAAGCCGATTCCTGAGGTGGCCCTTATCTGTGCCCACCTAGACATTTTGGAGAAGAGCGGCCTCCTCGGCCGCGACCTTCTGACCACCATGGTGGTCCGCCAGATTGTGCTCCTGCAGAGGCGGCCACATCTGGTCTGCCAGATGGGCGGCCGGCATGATCCATGCCGGCTATCCACCAAGAGGTTCACCCCCGGCGCTGTAGCGCGAAGGGTGAACCTGATCTCCATCGCCCGCATGGATGAGAGCGGGGAATGGATGTGGGGGATGTCCCCGTTCAACAGGGCTCATCCGCCTCTAATTGTAGGTGGCCTCTTTCTTCTCTATTGTTTGTCTTGAAGCTGGTTGTGTTGTTGAGCCTTTGGTTGAATTCTTTTCCATAGCTGTTCGAGACCCTGCAGGGGTCCCTCCGTCCGCCTGCTCTAGATGTGGAGGTGTCCGACGCCTCGAAGATTGAGGACGAGGGCGTGATGGAATCCCGCTCAGACTCCTCCGCCGGCTCGGAGGATCCCCTGGAGTCGGAAGGGACAGAGCCGTCTGGTGAGTACGCACGGCCCGCCGTTGCAGACTGGACGGACGACGACAAGATAGCCTCATTCTGTTCTGGTGCAGCCTTTGAGGAGGACTCCGATGAGGTGGAGGAGGTCACCTACCCGCCACTGTCGCACGGCTGGTGTCAAAGGGGCGGAGCGACCGTTGCTGACGAGGGCAAGGGTGCCACAGCTTCCCGGCCTGCTTCTAAGCGGCCGACGCCGGGTCCTCCAGCCGGACAATGAGCAGGCGGCGTCAAGAGACGCTGCGGTGCTGGCCGGAGGCAGGTCCCTGTGGTAGCGGGGTAAGACTTCCTCCTCTTTTCCTTTGTCCGTCTTGTGATGAGCTTTGTTCCTTAGGAGTTTTGCTTGACAGGGAGGGGGAGGATGGGGATGAAGACACCGCCTCCGCAGCCGAGCGGGCTGGCTGGGCAGCAGCTGATGCTGCCCAGAGGGAGCTTGAGACGGAGTCCAAGCGCCGGTGGGACACGGCTGCGGGGAAGGCCGCCGTGGGCGAGCCTCGCCCCAGCCGGGTCGAGAGGCCGGTGGAGAAGCGTGTGAAGGCTAGACATGACCCCTCCACACATGCTCGTGCGGAGGAGCCATCTAGCGAGGCCACCTCCAGGCCTGCCCCAAGGGCCGAGGGGCCCCAGCCATCAGAGCCGGAAGCCTCGGCGCAGGTGGACTTGGAGATGGTCCCTGACTCTCCCAGGGCCGAGGCGGCACCCAACGCGTCGGAGCTGGACTTGGCTGCGCCGGACACAACCCTTGACGCCCCAGGGGCGACCATGGATGCGCTAGACGCGACCCATCCGCCTCCCGCGGAGGAGGTAGCGCCGGCCGGGATGGCGCCCGAGCCGGCTGCCGAGCCGGCACCAGGAGCCAGTGGCATCGTCGTCCCCCAGCCCGGCCCTGTTGTGCCAAGAGCCGAGGGTCGGGTTGGGATCCGGCCCATGAGGACATGGCGGGCGGCGAACCTGGCCCGCCTGCGACTGCCCGCCGGTACTGTGCTTTCCGGCGTACCAGAGCTGGTGACGATGTTTTCCAGCAGCCGGTCCAAGGGGGAGCAGTCGGCCCGCGTGGTATGCAGTGACATGGAGCGCCTGGAGGCCCGCACCCAGGTAGGTGTTTCCTTTTTGGCTTTTTGTACCTTTTTCTCTTCCTTTGGCGTTAGTGGGGGCGCGACAGCGCACCCACTAGGTGTAGCCCCCGAGAATCGGGCGGGTCGAGTGTCGACCGATCCGAATCTCTTGGAGGCCCTTTTCTCTGCATAGTTTTCTTCAGTGGGGGCGCGCTAGCACACCCACTGGGTGTAGCCCCCGAGAATCGGGCTGGTTAGGTCTTAACCAGGTCGAATCTTAATCCTGTTCCCTTTTTCGCTCTTTTGGCAGGCGCTTTATGATGCTCAGGTACAGGCATACAACGAGCTACGGACCGAACACCTGGGGGCCGATAGCCGGATCGCCGAGCTTGAAGCCCGGCTGGGCGAGGCTGCCACGGAGCATGACGCCCTGCGTAATGCCGGCGGCCGGCTCCAGGGGCAGCTGGACCTTCTTCAGGCGGAGAAGAAGGAGCTCGAGGCAGCCGGCCGGGTCTAGCTGGAGCGGCTGCGTGCCACGGTGCAGGAGAAGGAGGCCTCCTACTGTGCCGACGTGGATCGCCTCGCGTCGCTTAACCTCAAGGATATGGACCTCAAGGACGCCGCCTTGGGGGAGAAGGAGGAGGCCCTTGTGGAGAAGCATACACAGCTCGCCAAGGCTTTGGAGTCTGCGGTGACTCTCCAGGAGGAAGTTGCTCGCCTTACTCATGCGAGTAAGGTGCGGGAGCGCGACGTCCTCGAGGTCTCCCATGAGAACGACGGCGCCTTCCATCATGGGTCTCTCTTCCTTGTCTTGTGTTTGGTCTTTTTGGCCGTCTCCTCTTTTTGCTGTGCTCTTACGTCCTGGCTGCCGCCATTCCATGTCTCTTCCCCGAGACCCTGATCGCGGCCGACACCGCCGTCGAGGTGTGCCGTGAGGAGCGCCGCGCGACCGGACAGGAGGTAGACACTACCTCCGGCTGGAGTGAGGAGGAGATCGGGGTGGGCCTTCGGGCCCGCCTGCACGCTCTGTGCGAGACTGTGGCTCAGCTCAATGGTGGCGGCCTTGTGGCCGGAGGGCGTGGAGCCGGCGTCCATGAGCCGGCTCACCCGCTGGCTTGCAGTGGGTGGAGAGCACCTAGATGCCTGGCGTGCCTCTGCTGCGCGGGCTGGGGCTTACATGGACCTTCGCTTGGCCAAGTCCTGGTATCGGAACATGAACTTGGGCAAGCTAGCCGCCCAGCGCGACGGCTCGGAGGCGGAGCTGCAAGGCATGGAGGAGGAGCTTCGTGTGAGGGCCAGCGTCGTTGCCGAGTACGCAGCCTGGGACGACTTTGTTTTGGAGCGGGGTGAAGATGGCGGTGTGATCGCTGAAGATCTGCACGACCTTCAACCCAATGACGCCGACAGCAACTCCGACGAAGCGGTCCGGGCTACGGAATCTGCTGCCGCCTCCAGCGGTGCGGCATATGCCGACTCCGGTCTGGATGGAGCCGGGAGCCCTCGCGAGGAAGACGGTGCAACCGCCTCGGGAGCAGCCGGAGATGGTGATGCTACCACATCGGGAGCAGCGGCCGGGGCGACTGATGAGGCCGCAACCCCGTAGCCGGTGTCCTTTTGTGTTGTGTTCTACCCCCGGAGGGATGTAATGAACATGGGCCGTGGGCCAATGCTTTTGTGAATGTATATATTCAACATTATATTCGTATGCCAAGCGTGTTGTCTTATGACCTTGTCTTTTGATTCCTGGTTGACTCCTTTTTCGAAGCCATCAAGACTTAAAGAACAAGACATAAGCCAATTAGAGGCCGACTTGTATGAGATTGTATATATGATCGAGCCAGCCCGAGCCGGCGACCCTTTGTAGCCGAACTTTGCATGTATCCGAGCTGACCTGGCGTCACCTCGCAAACTAGGCGGCCGGAGCCAGCCCGCAGGCTCGTACAAGGTGACGAGGGATCAACCGGTTACACTATGTGTACATTTACAATAGGGAAGGCGTCCGAGTGGCTAGCGAGCCCCCGAGCTTGTTAAAGCCAGCAAGGGGCGTGCGCTGCCTAGCCTCCGAGCTTGATTAAGCCAACAAGTGGTGTACGCGGTGTAGCTCCCGAGCTTATTGAAGCGAGTCAGAGGGCGTACACTGAGTGAAAACTCTCAATAAAAAGAAACATGAAGCATGCTCTTTTTATTGCATTTGTCGTTCCCTGAAGAGGGAGAAAGATACATGTGCATGCTCTTTCCTTTGCTTAAAATTTGCCTTTTAGCAATAGAACGGGCGAAGCAACGCCGCGTTCCATGGGCGTTCCGTTTCTTGGCCGGAGTCGTCCCTCTTGCGCTTCCTTGGCTTTTGGGCGTCAATCAGGTAGTAAGCGTTGTTGTGCAGCGCCCTACTGATGATGAAGGGTCCCTCCCATGGGGATGAGAGCTTGTGCTGGCCGGCAGTGCGCTGGATTCTTCTGAGGACCAAGTCTCCCTCCCTGAAAGAGAGAGGCTTGATCTTTTTTCTGTGGTAGTATCTCAGCTTCTGTTGATAGATTGCCGTCCGGCTCAAGGCCAAGTCCCTCGCTTCTTCGAGGAGATCCACACCGTCTTCTCTGGCCTCCTTCGCCTCCGTTTCTGTGTATAGGGTGACCCGAGGCGAGTCGAACTCGATATCCGTGAGAATAATAGCCTCAGACCCATATACCAGAAAGAATGGAGTGAAGCCGGTCGACCAGTTGGGCGTGGTGCGGAGGCTCCATAGCACAACCGACAGTTCTTCAATCCAGCAGCCGGCTGACCTGACCAGTGGCGCCACTAGCCTTCGCTTGATGCCGGCTAGAATCAGGCCGTTGACCCTCTCTGCTTCGCCGTTCGACTGAGGGTGTGCCACTGAAGCCTAGTCGAGCCGGATGCCTACCTTGGAACAGTAGAGCGCTAGGGCGCCCTTGGCGAAGTTGGTGCCATTGTCGGTGATGATGCTATGGGGAATGCCATATCAGACAGAGATGTCTGGATGAACCTGACAGCCGTGGGGCCGTCAAGTTTTTTGATAGGTCTGGCTTCGATCCACTTGGTGAATTTGTCGACGGCCACCAAAAGATGTGTCATCCCTCCGCGAGCCGTCTTAAAGGGCCCTACCATGTCCTGTCCCCAGACGGCGAATGGCCATGACAGGGGAATGGTTTTGAGGGCCGAAGGCGGCATGTGGCTCTGCGCGCTGAAGCGCTGGCAGCCTTCGCACTTATCAACCAGATCCACGGCCTCCTCGAGGGCCGTGGGCTAGTAGAATCCATGACGGAATGCTTTGGCCACCAAGGTTCTGGAGGCGGCGTGATGGCCACACTCCCCCTGGTGGATGTCTGTGAGGATCTCCTGCCCTTTTTCTGATTCGACGCACCATTGGAATACGCCGGTCACGCTGCGTCGTGCCAGTTCGCGATTGATGATGGCGTAGGCGGCGGATCTGCGCTGGATGTGTCTCGCCTCCGCCTCGTTCTGAGGAAGTTCGCCACGAAGAAGGAAGGCCAGAATAGCTTGAGCCCATGATGGAGCCGGCACAAGGGTCACCTCCGCTTCGTCTTGACTGTTGGGGGCTTCTGCAGCCCCCGAGCTTGATGGTGTTTCTGGTGCTATCACTGTAGTCGTCTCACCATCTACCTCCATGACGTCCACCCACTGGGAGGATTCGAGCCCGGGCAGAGCCGGGGTTTTTGTTGTAGCCGGCGCCGCCATTGGAGTCGGTGGGACCAATGGAGCCGGTATAGGAACCGTAGCCGGCGTAGTTGGCGGAGCCGACGGCGCTTGCACCATGGATTCAGTCGGTGCCGCATTTGGAGTCAGCGCCGTCAGCGCAGCCGGCGTGGGCCCCGCGGCCAACGTAACTAACAGAGCCGACGACACTTGCATCATAGAGTCGGCCGGTACAAAGATCGATGCCGACTCGGGAGATGGCTTGATAGACGTTTTATGGAGTTGCTCAAGGGAGACGCCGACTGGAATGGCCTGTCTCGTGGAGCCGATCTTCGCCAGTGTATCGGCCGCATCATTTTCCGCCATGGGAGCATGGTGAAACTCACAGCCCTCGAAAGGACCGCTGAGCTGCTGGATGAGGAAGCGGTAGCTCGCCATGTTGGCGTCCCTGGTGTCCCATTCGGCAGAGATCTGATGCACCACCAAGTCTGAATCGCCGAAGCATATGAGCCACCGGATGCCGATCTCCTTGGCAAGCTGGAGGCCATGAGCAAGTGCTTCGTACTCGGCGATGTTGTTGGAGGCGGCGAAATGGATCTGGAGAGCGTACTTGAGCTGGTCCCCTTTCGAAGAGACGATGCCGGCTCCCAGTCCTGTTCGCATCTTCGAGCCATCAGAGTGCATTCGCCAATGCGTAGAGTCTGGAGGCGGTGAATCAAACTGGGTCTCGGCCCAGTCGACTAAGAAGTCGACCACCACCTGCGATTTGATGGCATTGCGAGGCTCGTACCGAATATCATGATCCACCATGGCGATGGACCATTTGGCAATTCTGCCCGTGGCATCACGGTTGCCCATGATCTCTGAAAGCGGAGCAGTGCTCACCACAGTGATGGCATGCTCTTGGAAGTATTGCTTCAATTTCTTTGCAGCAAGGTAAACACCATAACACATTTTTTGATAATGTGAATAGTTCCGCGTAGAGGCGGACAAGACCTCGCTAAGGTAGTAGACAGGGTGCTGCATTGGCAGGGCCTTGCCTTCCTCTTTACGCTGAACTACCAACACTACGCTAACCACGCGAGTGGTCGCCACGATGTATATGAGTATGGGTTCCCTTTCAAACGGGGCTGCCAAGATCGGCAGGCTCGAGATTACCCGCTTGAGGTCGCGGAAGGCTTCGTCCGCCTGGTCGTTCCACTCGAACTTTGTCGTCTTCTTCATGAGCTGGTAGAGTGGAAGGGCCTTCTCGCCAAGCCGGCTGACGAACCGGTTGAGGGACGCCAAGCAGCCGGCGAACTTTTGGATGTCGAAGATCCGAGCCGGCCGCACCATCCGTTGGATGGTGCTGATCTTCTCAGTGTTCGCTTCGATGCCGCGGGCGGATACGAAGAACCCCAAGAGTTTGCCGCCTGGGACCCCTAAGACGCACTTCTCAGGGTTGAGCCGGATCTTGTACTCACGCATATTGGCGAACGTCTCCCGCAGGTCGTCGAGGAGGCTGAAGTGCTGTTTCGTCTTGACGATGATGTCATCCACATAGACGTGGATGTTTCTGCCAATCTATGGCAGTAGGCACTGCTGCATGCAGCGTTGGAATGTCGCACCTGCGTTCTTCAGACAGAACGTCATGGTGGTCTAGCAGTAGGCCCCGAAGGGCGTGATGAAGGAGGTCTTCAGGCGATCAGCTGGATCCAGCTTGATTTGATGGTAGCCTGAGTAAGCATTCAGAAGCGACAGCAGTTGGAAGCCTGCAATGGAGTCGATCACTTGATCTATCCTAGGCAACGCGAAAGGGTCTTTCGGACAGGCCTTATTCAGGCTAGTGTAGTCGATACACATTCGCCACGTGTTGTTCTTCTTCAGCACCAGGACTGGGTTAGCCAACCAGTCCGGGTGGAAAACCTCCATGATGAAGCCGGCTGCAAGGAGCCGGGTGATTTCTTCTCCGATCGTGCGCCACTTCCGCTCGGCGAAGCGGCGCAGGAGTTGTCTCACCGGCTTTGCATCCGGTCGCACGTGAAGTTTGTGCTCGGCGTACTTCCTCGGAAGACCCGACATGTCCTTGGGGGACCATGCAAAGATGTCCCGATTCTCACACAGGAAGTCGACGAGCTCGCCTTCCTATTTGGGGCTGAGGCCAGCCCCGATGGTGACGCACTGCTTCGGGTTGGCAGGGTCGAGTGGGACCTTCTTGGTCTCTTTAGCCGGCTTGAAAGAGCCCTCGCCGGCCGATTAGGACGGAGGAGAAGGAATCACCGGCTGCTCGGTAGCCTGGGCCACGAGCCGGTCGATCTCCCGCTTCTCCTCAGCAATCACCAAGGCGACGGTGAGGCGGCTGCTATCTTGGGCACACTCGAGCGACTTCTTTTAGTCGCCAACAACAGTGATGATGCCCTTGGGACCCGACATCTTGATCTTTAGGTAGGCGTAATGCGCAATAGCCATAAACTTGGCCAGAGCCGGTCCTCCCAGCAGCGCGTGATATGGGCTACTGAGATCTACTACCTCGAACCATATGGACTCTCGGAGGAAGTGGGCTTTGTCGCCGAAGAGGACGTCCAGCTGGATCTTGCCGATGGGCGAGCAGGACTGCCCAGGCACGATGCCATGGAAGACAGTACTGGTTGGTAGGACGTCCGTCTCCTTGAGCCCGAGCTTGAGGAGAGTGTCGAGGTAGAGGATGTTGATGCTGCTGCCACCGTCGACCAGCACCCGGGAGAATCGGCAGGTGAGCCTTTTGGAGGCGAAGGTGGGGTCGAGGACGGGTGCGTATGATCCCGGGTTGGGCATCACCGCAGGATGGTCCACCCAGCTCCATGTGATTGGTTTGTCAAACCAATGCATGTACTGGGGAACCGGGGGGACTGTGGCGTTTACCTCGCGCCGCCTCTGGCGCAGGCTGTGCTTGTCGTCGCCTTCGCAGGTGAAGATGACGAATGCTCCGTATTGATGAGGGTAGTCATCTTGGTGGTAACCGTCGTCGCGAGGCGGTCTCGGCGGAGCCGGAGCGTGGTTGGGAGCCGGTGCACGAGGGGCCGCCTGCGCACCTGAAGGAGCCGGCAAGCCATCTCCTTGCGACAGCTGGCATGCAAAGCTGCAGTGTCAAAGGGTGTGGGTAGACGGCTGCGCCCCCGAATGTATCTTGCAGGGGACGTCGAGCAGCTGCTCGAAGGACTGCTTGGGCAGCCAGTTGGTGTTGCTCCGGTTGGGACGCTTTCGTGGAGGGCCGACTTGAGGAGCCGATGCTTCGCCCTCCACACTGGCCACCAACTTGCTGTTGGAGCGGGGATCCATCTGATCAGCCTTGCACTTGTAGTTGTTCTGGCCACCTTGGTTGTCCCCAACAGGCTTGGGAGTAGCCGGCGTAGGCACAACCTTGTCCGAGGCGGTCACCTTGACGCGCATTGCTGAGTCGGCCGTGGCGTAGTTGTCCGCCTTGGCCATGAGCACCGCCAGAGAGGTGGGCTCGGTGCACATGAGCTTGTGCTTGAGGAGGGTGCCGTCTCGGCAACCGTCGATGAAGTACTGGATGGCTTGTACCTCATGCACCCCCTCGAACGAATTGCGGAGCTCAGTCCACCGGGTGACGTAGTCGCGAAGGGGCTCCTCGGCCTTCTAGACGCACATGGCCAGCTCGCGGTGCCGGCCAGGGCGCTTGTAGGTGCCAGTGAAGTTGCGGACGAACGCCTCCTCGAATTCCACCCAGGAGTTGACACTACCGGCCGGGAGGCTGTTAAGCCAAGTCCGGGCCGAGCCCGTCAACATGAGTGGCACGTAGCGGACTGCTATGCGCTTGTTGCCCCTGGCGATGCCGACATCCGTGGTGTAGTCAATCAGCCAGTCCTTTGGCTTGGCCGTGCCGTTGTACTTTGGCGTGTCCCGAGGTAGGGTGAAACCTCAGGGGAACGGCTCCCCTCGGATCCGGGGGCCGAAGCATGCCGGACCGACGGGTCCGTCTTCCTCTAGGAGGGCTGACTGGGCCAGGACGATCAGACGCCGGCGGGCGTCCCGCTCATCCTGGGTGGCGTGAGCGCCAGCCCTGGTGGCGAGAGGGGAGGCGCCTCGTGAGCTGGAGATGTGAGTTCTTCGCGGGGGAAGAATCCCACACTCCGAATCGCCCTCGTCGCCTCCGCGACGCAAGCCCGAAGTGTGCTCGCTCTGGCGCAGAGAGTGCCGGTCGTGGCTTCCCTCGCCCCTCCGGCCGGAAGGGCGATGCGAGGAAGATCCTTCTGCATGATGCTGACCGCTAGGGTTGCGGCGTGCCCCGGAGTTGGGTCCCGGGGACTCCGATTGAGCCTGATTGGGGTCAAGCTGAGCATGTTGCTGGTTGGCAGCGTCAAGGAGTTCCTTGACCCGCTTCTCCTGGAAAGCGCGCTCCTCGCCTTCTAGGCTTGCCATGTCCTCCATGGCTGCCTGCGCCGCTCGCATATTGGCTGCAGGAGTCTCGTAGGTGGGCAGATCACCGCCTAGAACCTCGGCGATGAACCGGTCGTGGCTGCGAACCGATCCAAGCCGGCTAGGGGCCTCGGAAATGGGAGTGAGGCCGTATGCGGAGTTATACTCGCGCTGCGTAGCCTCCTACCGACGTTTCGCCGAAGCTACGGCGATGCCCTCCTCCAAGATATGCTTGCGAGCCTCCTCCAGCGAGGCCCGAGCATCAGCAGGGTTTGCGGAAGCGGTGACGGGTGTCTTCAGGCCGGCGATGGCGTCCCGAAGAGTATCAGCGGTGGCAGCAGCAGGCTCGCCAGCGCCTGCGGAGGACTTGCCGGGAGCCGTGCTGGTGCCGGCGTAGATAACCATCACCTACACGATGTTGGAGACGGCAGCAACGTGGTATGGGGTGAAGAACCCCACCGATGGCGGAGGGCCGTCGAAGATGAGGACGTTGCTGGGATATACGTCGTGGGCAGGCATCTCAACGATAGAGAGCCTGCTAAAGCTGGCGCAGAGCGCCTCAACGTTGAAGTCCTCGCCGAAGTAGCGCGGGCCGTTGTTGAGACAAAGGTCGCTGAAGAGAACGCTGAGGTTCTCCATAGCAGCGACGACGATGCTAGGGAGCGCCTCGTCATCGGAATCTTCGTCCGAATCCGCATGGCGGACAGGGACGTCGATCATCATGGGTGTCGCCTTGTCGAAAGGATGCTCCACGGGCATGCAAACTGATCCGGACGTGATGCATCCGGTGGTGTAGGTGCGGGGCCCCGCCCAGCACGTAAAGCCAGCCGATGCCGCGATCGGCCCCATGGTGGGCGCCAAATGTCGGTGAATACTCACAACATATGCCATAGGTAGGCTAAAGTCGGTGAGAACCGAAGGGACAAAGGTGGACGCTGGGAACGAGGTTGGTACACGCATGGGACGCACGATGTACCCAGGTTCAGGGCTCTCCGTAGAGATAATACCCCTAATCCTGCCGGAGTGTTTGACGTATATGAACAGAGTACAATGTCGCTCCTCGAGCTGTGTTGGGAGGAGGAAGAGGGGAGCAGCCGACTCGTCTCCACCTCTCTCTCTGTGGTTGTGAAGGTGTTGTGCTGTATGGCTGGTGAATGATCGGCCCCCCTGCATGGAGGGCGGCCGGGGGTTTTATAGACGAACCCGCCGGCCTACAATATGGATAAAGGGTACAAGTGTGGGACCCGGCTGACAGCCTCGCTGGCTGGCCAGGGGCCCAAAAGAGTCTTGTCTTGTTGCTGGGGGGCCCGCCGGCTGCATGGTCTCGATTGCCTGTGGGACCCGCCGGCTGGCCAATGAGGCTCTCGCGTAAGGTTGACGCCGAGCACGCGCTGTACGTCAAGCGTCGCCCCGCGAGATTCTTCATGGGCAGGTAGTACAGCCGCCTCCACTGTTCCCCACGCCGAGTGCAGTAATGGAGTGGGAGTGTGACGGTCCGACACTATGCTAGGTGATGGATCAGAGCCGTGGTAGGTCAGCGGCGTGGCCGTCGACGCTCGTACCTGCCCGGCGCCCCGATCGAGTACCTTTGCTCACACGTAGCTACCTTTAATCGTGAGGTCTTATCCCGACCTATGATCTAATGTGACCTGTGATCTTTGGCCCGCTAGCCTGCTTGGCTAGCCGGCTTAAGTGCGGCCGCCTCCTCCCCAGTCTGGCTGGCGAGACCAGGCCAACTCAAAAGAGAAGGCCGCCTTGACTCTAGCCGGCAAGGGTTGCCTGTCCGGCCAGAAGGATGGCCGCCTCGTCGTCTAGCCGGTAGGTGCTGCCTAGCCGGCCAGAAGACTTGGGCCTTGGGGATCTGCATATGGTCATGTCCATTGGGCCGGAAATGAAGGAACGGGCTCGATGAGCCTACCCCGGGGTTATCCCCCCGATAGTAGTCCCCGAAGTTGGCGAGGCCTGCCGCCTGCGGGCGGGCGGCCTCACCGGCTTGCTGATTCGTCTTGGTATTTTGGCCGCTATTCACGACGAAGGATGCCGGCTTCGAAACCGGGTGGCTTCGAAGCGACGCCTCGGTCTAGTCGTAACTTGCTCGGAGAACGCCACGTGCCAGGCCCTGCCTGGCGTAATGATGGCGATTACTGCTGACGGGCCCGAGCCTGGGCCCTGGTTCCCGCCACGATGCCCCCTCGGCCTCCGTGCGGGAGATCCTCTGCGGATTTACTCCACGACGGTTGGGATTAGGGAAGCGTTACCGCCCGTAATACACGGGGTTAACGAGGCCCGGTGCGCACCGGAACCCCTCCCCATTACGCTTTGCGGGGGTTTAAATGGGATGCGAGGGATCCGAGGAGGCCATTCGCCCCCTTCTTGCCCCGCATCCGCACTCTCTTCCTCCCTGCGCTCTGAGAAGAAGAGCTTGCGCCCTTCGTCTTCTTCATCTTCATCGTCGTGACATCACCGACCACTTCGGGCTCCCGTCACCCACAGCCATGGCCGACGGTTCTTCCTCGAAGAAGTCCTCGGCGCAAAAAGGCGTCCTCGCAGGGAGCCTGGTTGGGCAGCGACATTGACGAGGGGTACATCGAGGCGCTTTGTCACCATTGACTGCTGCCCTCGGCTTCCCAAGTTTTGATGCGCCTCCCTGGCGCCGAGAGCGCTCCCGCACCCGCCGCGGGAGAGGTCATGGTCTTCATCGAGCATTTCTACCGGGGCTTCGGGCTCCCGGCTAGCTCTTTTTTCGCCGAATGGCTCCATTTCTTTGGCGTGCAGCCGCACCATCGGGCGCCGAACGCCATACTGCAGCTGGCCGCCTTCGTGGTCCTGTGCGAGGGCTTCATGGGGATCGAGCCTCACGTCGATCTGTGGCGCAACCTGTTCTTCTTCAAACAGCAATCCATCGCCATGGAGAAATCCGAGGTGGAGAAGCTCACGGGGCTGCGCCCAATGACGCCGTGCGCGGCCGCGTTGGTGCATCACCGCTCGAAGTCCGGCTTCCCCCAGATGTCTCTGCAAGAATCCATCAAGCATTGGCAGAAGGGTTTCTTCTATGTGAAGAGCACCGACCCGGCCCAGGACGCCCTCAACATGCCCCCGTTCGACATCGCCCCGCCTACGCAGCGGAACTGGGACGCGAAAACTCCCAAGCCAATTCCTGAGGTGGCCCTTATCTGTGCCCACCTCGACATTTTGGAGAAGAGCGGCCTACTCGGCCGCGACCTTCTCACCACCATGGTTGTCCGCCGGATTCTTCCCCTGTAGAGGCGGCCGCATCTGGTCTGCCTGATGGCTAGCCACATGATTCACGCCGGCTATCCACCAAGAGGTTCACCCCCGGTGCTGTAGCGCGAAGGGTGAATCTGATCTCCATCGCCCGCATGGATGAGAGCGGGGAATAGACGTGGGGGATGTCCCCGTTCAACAGGGCTCATCCACCTCCGATGGTAGGTGGCCTCTTTCTGCTCTGTTGTTTGTCTTGAAGCCGGTTACGTTGCTGATCCTTTGGTTGAATTCTTTTCCGTAGCTGTTCGAGACCCTGCAGGGGTCCCTTCGTCCGCCCGCTCCCGATGTGGAGGTGTCCGACGCCTCGGAGATTGAGGTCGAGGGCGTGATGGAATCCCGCTCAGACTCCTCCACAGGCTCGGAGGATCCCCTGGAGTCGGAAGGGACAGAGCCGTCTAGTGAGTACGCACGGCCCGCCGTTGCTGACTGGACAGACGACGACAAGATAGCCTCATTCTATTCTGGTGCAGCCTTCGAGGAGGACTCTGATGAGGTGGAGGAGGTCACCAGTCCGCCACTGACGCGCGGCTAGCGTCAAAGGGGCGGAGCGACCGCTGCTGACGAGGCAGCCGGGAAGAAGGGCAAGGGTGCCACAGCTTCTCGGCCGGCTTCTAAGCGGCCGGCGCCGGGTCCTCCAGCCGGACAGCGAGCAGGCGGCCTCAAGAGACGCCGCGGTGCTGGCCGGAGGTAGGTCCGTGTGGTAGCGGGGTAAGACTTCCTCCTCTTTTCCTTTGTCCATCTTGTGATGAGCTTTGTTCCTAAGGAGTTTTGCTTGATAGGGAGGCGGAGGATGCGGATGAAGACACCGCCTCTGCAGCCCAGCGGGCTGGTTGGGCAGCAGCTGATGCTTCCCAGAGGGAGCTTAAGACGGAGTCCAAGCGCTGGTGGGACACGGCTGCGGGGAAGGCCGCCGTGGGCCAGCCTCGCCCCAGCCGGGCCGACAGGCCGGTGGAGAACCTTGCGAAGTCTAGACATGACCCCTCCGCACATGCTCGTGCGAAGGAGCCAGCTAGCGAGGCCCCCTCCAGGCCATCCCCAAGGACCGGGGGGCCCAGCCATCAGAGCCGGAAGCCTCAGCGCAGGTGGACCTGGAGACGGTCCCTGACTCTCCCAGGGCCGAGGCGGCACCCAACACGCAGGAGCTGGACTTGGCTGCACCGGACACGGCCCCTGACGCCCCAGGGGCGACCATGGATGCGCCGGACGTGGCCCATCCGCCTCCCGCGGAGGAGGTAGCGCCGTCCGGGATGGCACCCGAGCCGGCTCCAGGAGCCACTGCCATCGTCGTCCCCCAGCCCGGCCTTGTTGTGCCAGGAGCTGAGGGCCGGGCTGGGAGCCGGCCCATGAGGACATGGCGGGCGGCGAACCTGGCCCACCTGCGACTGCCCGCCGGCACCGTGGTTTCCGGCGTACCAGAGCTGGTGACGATGTTTTCCAGCAGCCGGTCCAAGGTGGAGCAATCGGCCCGCGTGGTATGAAGTGACATGGAGCGCCTGGAGGCCCGCACCCAGTTAGGTGTTGCCTTTTTGGCTTTTTGTACTTTTTCCTCTTCCTTTGGCGTTAGTGGGGGCGCGACAGCGCACCCACTAGGTGTAGCCCCCGAGAATCGGGCGGGTCGATTGTCGACCGGTCCGAATCTCTTGGAGGACCTTTTCCCTGCATAGTTTTCTTCAGTGGGGGCGCGCTAGCGCACCCACTGGGTGTAGCCCCCGAGAATCGGGCTGGTTAGGTATTAACCAGGTTGAATCTTAATCATGTTCCCTTTTTCGCTCTTTTGGCAGGCGCTTTACGATGGTGAGGTACATGCATACAACAAGCTGCGGACCCAACACCTGGGGGCCGATAGCCGGATCGCCGAGCTTGAAGCCCGGCTGGGCGAGGCTTCCACAGAGCGTGACGCCCTGCGTAACGCCGGCGGCCGGCTCCAGGGGCAGCCGGACCTTCTTCAGGCGGAGAAGAAGGAGCTCGAGGCAGCCGGCCGGGTCGAGTTGGAGCGGCTGCGTGTCACGTTGCAGGAGAAGGAGGCCTCCTACTCTGCCGACGTGGATCACCTTGTGTCGCTTCACCTCAAGGAGATGGACCTCAAGGACGCCGCCTTGAGGGAGAAGGAGGAGGCCCTTGTCCAGAAGCATACGCAGCTGGCCAAGGCTTTGGAGTCTGTGGCGACTCTCCAGGAGGAAGTTGCCCGCCTTACTCATGCGAGTAAGGTGCGGGAGCGCGAGGTCCTCGAGGTCTCCCATGAGTCCGACGACGCCTTCCATCATGGGTTTCTCTTCCTTGTCATGTGTTTGGTCTTTTTGTCCGTCTCCTCTTTTTGCTGTGCTCTTACGTCCTGGCTGCCGTCATTCCAGGTCTCTTCCCCGAGACCAAGATCGTGGCCGACACCGCCGTCGAGGTGTGCCGTGAGGAGCGCCGCGCGGCCGGGCAGGAGGTAGACACTACCTCCGGCTGGAGTGTGGAGGACATCGGGGTGGGCCTTCGAGCCCGCCTGCGTGCTCTGGGTGAGACTGTGGCTCAGCTCCAGGTCGCAGACTCGTCAATGGTGGTGGCCTTGTGGCCGGAGGGCTTGTAGCCGGCGTCCATGAGCTGGCTCGCCCGCTGGCTTGCAGCGGGTGGAGAGCGCCTGGATGCCTGGCGTGCCTCTGCTGCGCGGGATGGGACTTACATGGCCCTTTGCTTGGCCAAGTCCTCGTATCGGAACCTGAACTTGGGCAAGCTGGCCGCCCAGCGCGACGACTCGGAGGCGGAGCTGCAAGGCAAGGAGGAGAAGCTTCGTGTGAGGGCCAGCGCCGTCGCCGAGTATGCAGCCTGGACGACTCTGTTTTGGAGTGGGGTGAAGATGGCGGTGTGATCGCTGAAGATCTGCACGGCCTTCAGCCCTATGACGCCGACGACAGCTCCGATGAAGCGTCCGGGCTACGGAATCTGCTGCCGCCTCCAGCGGTGCGGCGTATGCCGACTCCAGTGTGGACGGAGCCGGGAGCCCTCGCGAGGAAGACGGTGCAACCGCCTCGGGAGCAGCCGGAGATGGTGATGCTACCACATCGGGAGCAGCAGCCGGGGTGACCGATGAGGCTGCAGCCCCGTAGCCGGTATCCTTTTGTGTTTTGTTCTACCCCTGGAGGGATGTAATGAACGTGGGCCGTGGACCAATGCTTTTGTGAATGTATATATTCAGCATTATATTCGTATGCCAAGCGTGTTGTCTTATGACCTTGTCTTTTGATTCCTGGTTGACTCCTTTTTTCGAAGCCATCAAGACTTAAAGAACAAGACATAAGCAAATCAGAGGCCGACTTGAATGAGATCGTATATATGATCGAGCCAGCCCGAGCCGGTGACGCTTTGTAGCCGAACTTTGCATGTATCCGACCTGACCTGGTGTCACCTCGCAAACCAGGCGGCCGGAGCCAGCCCGCAGGCTCGTACGAGGTGACCAGGGATCAGCCGGTTACACTATGTGTTCATTTACAATAGGGAAGGCGTCCGAGCGGCTAGCGAGTCCCCGAGCTTGTTAAAGCCAGCAAGGGGCATGCGCTGCGTAGCCTCCGAGCTTGATTAAGCCAGCAAGAGGTGTACGCGGTGTAGCCCCCGAGCTTATTGAAGCGAGTCAGAGGGCGTACACTGAGTGAAAAGTCTCAATAAAAAGAAACATGAAGCATGCTCTTTTTATTGCATTTGTTGTTCCCTAAAGAGGGAGAAAGATACATGTGCATGCTCTTTCCTTTGCTCTAATTTTGCCTTTTAGCAATAGAACGGGCGAGGCAACGCCGCATTCCATGGGCGTTCCGCTTCTTGGCCGGAGTTGTCCTTCTTGCGATGTGTTGCCATCCTAACTCTATGATGTGTTTCCATCCTGTGATGTATGAGTAGATTTTCGTTGTCCTATCGGTGATTGATGAATTGCTATGATTGGTTTAATTTGCTTGTGGTTATGTTGCTGTCCTTTGGTGCCCATCATATGAGCGCGCGCGTGGATCACACCAAAGGGTTAGTAGTATGTTAATAGGACTATGTATTGGAGGGCAAGGGTGACAGAAGCTTCAGCCTAGCATAGAAATTGATGCATACGGGATTGAAGGGGGACCAATATATCTTATTGCTATGGTTGGGTTTTACCTTAATGAACGTTAGTAGTTGCGGATGCTTGCCAATAGTTCCAATCAAAAGTGCATAGAATTCCAAGTAAGGGATGACATGCTAGCAGTGGCCTCTCCCACATAATACTTGCTATCGGTCTAGTAACATAGTCAATTGCTTAGGGACAATTCCGCAACTGCTACCACCACTTTTACACACTCGTTAAACTAACGCAATTGTTTCTTAGCAGACCCTAGTCTTTATTTACGTGTTCTTTCTTTTCTTGCAAGCCTATCCTATCACTCCTACAAAGTAGTTCTAGTTCCATACTTGTTCTAGGTAAAGCGAACGTAAAGTGTGCGTAGAGTTGTATCGGTGGTCGATAGAACTTGAGGGAATATTTGTCCTACCTTTAGCTCCTCGTTGGGTCCGACACTCTTACTTATCGAGAAAGGCTACAATTGATCCCCTATACTTGTGGGTTATCATTACTTAACGGGAATGTTTGCTCCAGGATTGCTTTCTCGTAGGGAGTCGAGGAAGAATCTTTAGGCGTGACCGTAATTAAATTTGCTACAACAATATGACTATATAATTGTGTTACTTGCTCTACTCTCGTCTATTGCTACAAGACCCCTGAAGATGCTAGTCTTCGATAGGAGTAGTACCTTCTCTCTATTCTCGGATTGCTGTAGTAAGTCCAGATATAACCCCATTCCTTTAATACCGATGCATACTTAGTATAGTTCTGATGTTAGTCTTGCGAGTACTTTGGATGAGTACTCACCATTGCTTTGCTCCCCTTTTACCCTTGATACAATTGTTGCGACCAGAAGATGGAACCCAGGAGATGGCGTACCCCGCCGACGACGACCGCTACCCCCGACGATGCCTAATACTATGTCGAGGCCGCTAACGACCAGGAGTAGTTTAGGAGGTTCCCAGGCAGGAGGCCTCGCCTCGTTTGATCGATGTATCTTTTGTGCTAGACTTCTCTAAGGCTTTCCATTCTTTTATGTTTGTACTCAGATATTTGTTGCTTCCACGTACTCGTGTGTTTCTTGAGGTTCCATATTCTAGCCCTCAAGTCCTCTAGCTTGTAATATGAAGTTTGTATGTTTTTACTTGTGTTTAGAGTTGTGTTATGATATCTTCCCGTGAGTCTATGAGCTTGGTCGTACGCATTTGCGCGTATGATTAGTGTATGATAAAATCGAGGGCATCACACCAGGACGTGCCCAAGACGCGCCAAGAACCCCCCATACCTGTCGGGGACCAAGGCACATGCATCCTCAAGAAGACCCGACAAGTCATCCCTCCGGCAAGCGCGAGCCAATCTACTACCGCTCCACCTCATTGACACACCAGTCACTTATCGATGAGTTGTCGAGCTCCGAGATGGCTAAGTGGCTCTCGTTGGACACGTGTTGACATGCTCGAAGACAGATTATGCCCCCTTGACATCCGTCCACAGGCGTGTCAAGTTGTGGTGCAATAGTTAGCTAGAGCGGTGGAAGGAGCTTGCCGGGGACACACCCCTGCACGCCACCTAAGTCTGCATTTATAGCATTTTGTCTTGAGTGCCAAAGTTAGGTATGATAGCATTTTGTCTTGAGTGCCAAAGTTAGGTATGATAGCATTGTTACCTATCTAACCATGTGTGTTTCCACTATGGACGCCCCTTGATCTATATAAGGAGGCCCAAGGCAACCTAGCACAGGAGTCTGACCCTAAAAGATTTGTACGCACATAGTAGCTCTCCATGGCAACGCTTTGTTGGCGTAGAACACTGTGCGAGCTTCATCTTCCCCAAATCAATCCACCAAAGCAGAAGTAAGGTTTTAGCTTCTCAGCGTCCCAGACCTAGGTAAATGCCTTGAATCCCATTGTCGTGCTGCCTCATAGTTTCTGCTCTTTGTGCAACACTATCTCCCCGCCAAACCACGAAGGGGCCAATGGCCCCATAGGTGATCGAGTGCAACCTGCCCCGACACATATGGTCATCCCTCAACATGCAACAAAGAATCACTCTGAAGTTTCTATTAGCGGAGAATATAATAAGAAGTTGTTGTAGGCAGCAAACATCCTCGAAGTTATTCTTTCCAATCAATCTTTTGGGTTGTTCCTATAGTTCGTACTAGAATAATAGATATGATACATATCAATCAAACCTAATGTCACCTAGATACTCCAATGTCACCTCAAGTATCCATGGGTTAATTATTCCACACGCATCAAACAATTTCAGATTCAATATATTCGATCCAACACGAAGAACTTCAAAGAGTACCCCCAAGATTTCTATAGGAGAAAGTAGCATGAAAACGTGGAATCAAACCCTATGCATAGATCCCCAAGGTCATCGGAATCTGCAAGTTGATGCCATAACATATATCAAGTGAATCAATAGAATACCCCAATGTCACCAAGGGTATCCACTTACAAGACATATATCAAGTCTTCCCAAACCCAAAATATTCAATCCAACATAACAAGATCTCAAAGGGAAATATTCAATTAATCACAACAAGATAGCAAGGGACGAACACCATATGAGCCAACTATATTAACAAAGTCGGTGATACATCAAGATCGTGACATCTCAAGAACATGAGAGAGAGAGAGATCAAACACATACCTACTTGTACATACCTTTAGCCCCGAGGGTGAACTACTCCCTCCTCATCATATCCTCCGTCGAGATGTTAAAGATGGCCATCGGAGATGATTTACTCATCCGAGAGGGTACTGGAAAAGCTCCAGATGGGGTTTTTCTCCGATACAGAGAGTTGCAGGGGCGGAGCCATCCCGTGACACTCTCACGTAATAACGAGCTGAGCCTGTATACGCCCAGGCCCCCCGAGGACGCGGAAGGGTTCCACCCCACGCCTAGTGGAAGACCTATGCTCCGCGCTAGGTACAACAGAGTCCACCAATGACTCTAGAAGCCCAGGCCCCAATGCCTTGGGGGTAGGGACACTCGCGAGGCCAAAGCGTCCTCGCGACCTCTGATATACACCCCCACCATGACACTCACATAATAACGAGCCGAGGCTGTACACGCCCAGGCCCCCCCGAGGACGCGGAAGGGGTCCACCCCACGCCTAGTGGAAGACCTGAGCTTCACGTTGTGTAAAAAACAAAGGCAATTAGCATGGCCTGCCAATGACCATGCTCGTAGCTGGCAAGGAAACACATATAGTCCGCCAATGACTATGCCAACTTCAATGCCGGACGCGGCAGTTGCTTGCTTTTTCTTGGATTCGACCTATCTTTTGGTGAGTTTGAACTGGTCGATTTCGAAAGTTGGTTTTTTCCAGTCTCAATCCCCGACGTTTGAAAAGTAAAAATGGGGGAAAAAACTTTCTATGGCGTTTCTTATTTCACTGGCTTTGAAACCTCCCGTCTGGAGAACGTGTTTGGAGACAACCGCTCCACGCCACCCCTAGGAGTCAAGTAGCATGAATGCAAGGACTTGCCACCTCACGGACAACGTTTTCCAGTGGTCAACCCCCGCCCGCGGGTCCGGACCGAAACTTGATACCACCACAGAGTCTCGGGAGGCCTCAGGGCTCCCTGGGCGATGAGTAGGATGAGATCTATCATGTAATCGAGTTAGGATTGACGGGGATTGATCCCTAGTATCCACTATGTTCTGAGATTGATGTTGCTACTACTTTGCCATGCTTAATGCTTGTCACTAGAGCCCGAGTGCCATGATTTAAGATCTGAAATTATTATGTTGTCACCAATATATGTGTGTTTCAGATCCGATCTTCCAAGTTGTACTTACCTACTATGTGTTATGACCCGGCAACCCGGAGTGACAATAACCGGAACCACTCCCAGTGATGACCATAGTTTGAGGAGTTCATGTGTTCACCAAGTGCTAATGCATTGTTCCGGTTCTTTATTAAAAGGAGAACCTTAATATCCTGTAGTATCCTTTTGGACCCCGCTGCCACGGGAGGGATGGACAATAGATGTCATGCAACTTCTTTTCCCTAAGCACGTATGACTACACACGGAATGCATGCCTACATCACATTGACGAACGGGAGCTAGGCACATATCTCTCCGTGTTATAACTGTTGCATGATGAATATCATCCAAACAAATCACCGACCCATTGCCTACGAGTTTGTCCCACTGCTGCTGTTACTACTGTTGCTGGTGCTGTTACTTGCTACTGCTGTTACTTGCTACTGTTGCTACTTGCTACTGCTGTCACTACGGTTGTTCCTTGCTACTGTTGTTACTCGTTACACTGCTGCTACCTGCTACAATACTGGTTCGCTCGTTGTTGACGGGAAAAGACTATTTCCGTCAACGGGAAAATTTTGGTGCCATTGATACGACAGTTAGGAATAGTGTGCCGTCAACAGATCGTTTCTGACACCGTTGTTATCATCCTACTTTGTTGCTGATACTTTGCTTGCAGATACTAATCTTTCAGGTGTGGTTGAATCTAACACATTCAGTTGCTAATACTCGAGAGTATCCTCTCACTTCCTGACTGGCAAATCAACATATTGGGTCGAATACTCTACCCTCGAAAACTGCCGCGAACCCACGCGCTGGTGGGCCATTGCAAGACAATTGCTAATTGTTGAGCAACTGGGAGCAGTTCTGGCTCTGTTGTCGAGAAGGCATCAAGTCAGGGACTTGTCAACAACATTCTTCAAGTGTCGTTGCCGTGGACCGCCGTTAGCAGCATTTTTCTGGCGCCGTTGTCGGGGAGGCGATTGCTATATTCTCTGAGTCAGTTGGGATTTATATCTGCTGATCACTATGAAGAATCTGAAAGATCCAAAAACCAAAGTCTTGCCCTCAACTACGAGGGGAGGTAAGGAACTGCCATCTAGCTCTGCACTTGAGTCACCTTTGGTTATGAGTAAGTTTGCGACATCACCTCCTGCTAGAAATCTTGATATGTTGCGTGTGCTTGATGATGCTTATGATGCTACTATGCTTGATGTTACTATGCCTGATACTGGTAGAGATGCTATGCCTGATACTGCTAGAGATGCTATGCCTGATATTTCTAGAGATGCTATGTTTGATACTGCTAGAGATGCTATGCCTGATACTGCTAGAGATGCTATGCCTGATATTTCTAGAGATGCTATGCCTGATACTGCTTTGCCTGATGATGCTATGCTTGATACTGCTAGAGATACTACTTTGCGTGATATGCCACTAGGGGTATTCCTTGATGCTCATATTGCTAGAGTTACTGCCAATGCTCGTGATGCTTCTGAAACTGCCGATACTGTTGAGATAGAACCTGATTTTGCTCCTGCTAGATCTAGCTCTCCTAGATATGAATTGCTTGATATACCTGAGGGTTAAGTTATGGAGGGAGAGATAGCTGAGGATTTTCTTGCGTGTAAGGATGCCTATGATGCTGAGAAATTACTTCTCAAGAAGAAGGAAAAATCTCTGAAAGCTAGGATGAAATACGACCCGAAGTTTGCCACTTCACATTTCTTTATCACCGATAAGGATTATAAATTATCTGTCAATCCTGAGATAATCTCTCTAGTCGAATCTGATCCTTTCCACGGTTATGAGTCTGAGACGGTCGTAGCCCATCTTACCAAACTACACGATATAGCCACCCTTTTCACTAGTGAGGAGAAGATCCGCCACTACTATATCCTTAAGCTGTTTCCTTTCTCTCTAAAGGATGATGTTAAAACTTGGTTCACTTCTCTTGCTCTTGGATGTGTGAGTAGTCCCCAGGATATGGTCTATTACTTATGTGAGAAATATTTCCCTGCCAACAAGAAGCAAGCTGCCTTGCAGGAAATATGCAACTTTGCTCAACTCAAAGAAGAGAGTCTCCCACAAGCTTGGGTGAGGCTCGTCCAGCTACAGAATGCTTTGCCTGATCACCCTCTTAAGAAGAACGAGATACTCGATATCTTCTAAAACGAACTTACCGATGCCTCTAAAGACAACCTAGATAGTTGTGCCGGTTGTATTTTTAGGGAACGAACTGTAGAACAAGCTGAGACTCTACGGAATAACATCTTGATCAACGATAATGCTTGGACTATTCCCGAACCACCTCCTAAGCCAACTCCGAAGAAAAGAGGTATTCTATTCCTCAGTCCCGAAGATATGCAAGAAGCCAAGAAATCTATGCAAGAGAAAGGCATTAGATCTAAAGATGTCAAAAATCTACCACTTATCGAAGAGATCTACGGTCTCGATAACCCGATACATGTAGTAGAAGTAAATTCTCTGCTTAGGTTTGATGAGGGTGATATTCCTTTTGATAAACCTACTATCCTATGCTTTGATGAATTTGACAACTTTGTTGCCAAACAACAGATTATCAATGATTATTTGGAACAAAGTACGCGTATGCTTGGCCATTTAAGTGCTTGTGTAGACAGAAATGTTAATGATTTGAAGCTTCTGAGTAAACATGCCTCTATGATTACTACTCACGTAGAACAAGTACTTAAGGCTCAGAATGACCTTTTCAATGAATTAAATGACAACCTTGTCAGAGTCATTACTATAGGAGGAAAAATGACTCAGGAACCTTTGTATCCTCAGGGTCATCCTAAGAGAATTGATCAAGATTCTCAAGGAATTAATGTAGATACTCCCAGTCATCCTAAGGAGAAGAAGAAGGATGACAGAAACCTGCATGTTAGTTCACCAAATACTATCACACCTGAAGAACCAAATGATATTTCTGCGTCTCATGCAGAAACACAATCTGGTGATCAACATGAACCTGGTGACAATATGGACAACGATGTTCATAATAATGCTCAACCTAGCAAAGATAAGGATGTGGAGATTGAACCTACGGTTAATCCTGATAACCCACAACCTAAGAGATACGATAAGAATGACTTCACTGCTAGGAAGCATGGTAAAGAAAGAGAGCCATGGGTTCGGAGACCTATGCCCTTTCTTCCTAAGCCATCCAAGAAAAAGGATGATGAGGATTTTGAGTGCTTTATTGAAATGATAAGACCCGTCTTTCTGCAGATGCGGTTAGTTGATATGCTCAAAATGTCTCCATATGCCAAGTACATGAAATATATCGTGACCAATAAACGGAAGATACCACATCTTGAGATCTCCACCATGCTTGCCAATTACACTTTCAAAGGTGGAACTCCTAAGATACTTGGTGATCCGGAGTGCCCACTATACCTTGCTCCATTAAAGGAAACTACGTAAGAACTGCCTTATGTGACCTTGGAGCCGGAGTTAGTGTTATGCCTCTCTCTCTTTATCATAGACTTGAATTGGATAAGTTGACACCCACTGAAATCTCTCTGCAAATGGCCGACAAATCAACTGCTTTCCCTGTCGGCATTTGCGAGAATGTACCTGTTGTGGTTGCTAACACCACTATCTTAACAGACTTTGTTATCTTGGATATTCCCGAGGACGATGCCATGGCTGTCATCCTCGGAAGACCCTTTTTAAACACTGCAGGGGCTGTTCTAGATTGTAACAAAGGCAATGTCACTTCCCATGTCAACGGTAATGAGCATACCGTGCACTTTCCGAAGAAACGATATCAAGTACATTGCATCAGTGTTATCGAAAAAACTTCATCGATTATTATTGGGAGATTTGAATGCCCTATTCCTCGTGTGAAGATGAAGTATGATTTGCTTGTTGGGGAGATCCATATCCCCATTGAGGTGACTTAGTGGCTTTCCGAAAATTCTCCGTTCTCTTTTGCAATTCGAGAAAGTTTTGTCATAAGGATTTGATCAACCGCATTGACGGATTTCTTTCGATGACCATGAAATGGATGAATCAAAGAGTCACATACCTCTGTTTTAAGCTTTCACTTTCTGTTGCTTGGAAGAAAAATGATAGGTTTAGTTTAGTTTTTCCTGTTTTCTGTTTTAGCGTCCCGGAGAAAAATACCTCAAAAATAAAAGTTCTCCGATGGTCCTGAAAATCTCGTATGATTTTTTTCTGGAATATTTGAAAAATACTGGGATTGAGAGCTGGCCTAGGGGCCACCCCCGTGGGCCACAAGCCCTGTCACCGCGGCCACCCCCTGGCCGCGGCAAGCAAGTTTGTGGGGACCACAGGGCCCCCCTCCACTCATTCCACCTCCCATCCTCTACTTCTTCCTCCAGAAAAAATTATTCCGCAGCTCAAACTCGTGTTCTTGCTCATTTGGCTGTGATTTTCGATCTCCTTGCTCAAAGCATCTTTCTTCGAACCGTTTTGGGGAAAATACTCCTTGGTAAGTGACTCCTCCATTGGTCCAATTAGTTTTTGCTCTAGTGCTTTATCCTTCGCGTATTCTTGCTACCTTGGTGACCCTCTTCTTGAGCTTGAAATGTTGATTTTAGCTGGTCCCAAGTAGTTTTAGCGTGTGATACGGTCTCTAGGCACTAGTAGGAGTAGTTGCTACAAGGTGTGGTTGGTCTTTATTCACTTTTCTCTTGAACTTCAAAATTTCAGCAAAAAGAAATTATGTTCAGGAGGAAGTTTCATGGTGGTTCCTCAAGTAAGAAGGGTCCCCGTCTTTCTATTCGGGAGCCCGATCCTTATCAACTAAGGGACGCACCGGTACAACCATGTGAATGGCCTTCCGATGAGTTCATGATCGAAGCAGGCTTCAAGGAGGAGTTTGATACACTTGTCCGCAATGCCGGATTAGAAGAATTCCTCTCAGATAAACGTGAACAGTATGCTATGCTCACTGCCTCTTTCGTGCGTAGATTTAAATTTTCGGTTGGTCGTGACTTATCCATACTATTTGATTTGCATGATAAATCCTATGCCATGGATTTGGAGGATTTCAATAGGATTTGCAAAATACCCGATGGGGGTAATCTTAAAGATCTTGCTAAATCCTCGGTTATAGATTTTTTCTCTAGTATATCTATTGGGGAAACTAGATACATCACGCAAGCTACCATAGGAAGCATTCATTTCCCCGCCTTGCACTTCTTTGCCCTCTTCATAGGTAGATGCATTAACGTAAGGTTGAACATTATGACCTATGCGCATCCGACCTTAGTATCCTTAAGAGCACAGTTACGGGTGACAAAAGCTTCAACATGGAAGTTATTATAGCAAGGAGGCTGAATAAGAATGCTATTGAGGGAGATTTCTTTGGCGGCATCTATGCCACTCGCATAGCAAATTTTCTTGGAGTACCCATCCGCGCACGAGATCCCCCGCTCCATACAGCTTTCCTTGACCGTGTCGCTTTGACACGCTACCAGTTTCTTGAGAGGGACGATGAATCCCTCCTATACCGATTGATATTTAACCGGCAGCGTGTCTTCCATATTACCCTTCCTGATCCTGCTTTCTTTGACTTTCAGGTAAAACGGAGATACTACATAACCATAGGTGAGGCGGAGGAGTATGAGAGGGAGGCGACGGCTTCTCGTCTTCGTGAGGCAGTTATTCGGGCAGTGGCTGCAGCGCTCCCGTATAACCCGGACTATGATTTTGGGTTTTGCCAGGACCGTCTTTGGGAGTATACCAAGCTAGGACAAAAGCCTAAGCTTGGGGGAGTACGTGTTCTCACCGACCTTACATTCATGCTTATGCTTTCACTTTGTTCGTTGGTGTTCACACTTTGCCTTTGTATTATCCATGCTAGTTTATTTTCGTTTTCTTGTTTTCTTGTTTTGTGTCCTTTTGAGAAAACCCAAAAAGATTCCCTTTCTTCTTTTGCTTGTTGGGAGCTTTCCCATGTAAATAGTTTTCTTTTTCTTTGGGTCAAGGTAGAAGATATTGGTTACAATGTTTAGTGGCTCTTGCATGCATACCTGTTTAGCTTTCAAAGAGCCATATTACTTTGTCTTCTCCTTTGTGTTTGCCTGCAGATTCAGCTTAGTCCAATGCACGAGCACTCTTTTTATTGTTCACATCGTTCGATCGTGCAATTGAAAGGCAATAATGATGATATATGATGAAGTGACTGAGACTGGAAAAGCTGGTATGAACTCTATCTATTTTGTTTTTCTAAATATGACTAGCTTGTCATCCCAGATTCAGCTTTGTTGTGAGAGAGCCATGTTTGGAATGACAACTTAGAGATCATAGTTTCTGATGCCATGCTTATTTAGCTAGGAGCTTATAATGGTTTGTTTTGAATGCCAACATAGATTTTGAGATGACTATGATGTAGTATGATAGGATGGTATTCTCCTTTGAATGATTCAAGTGGCTTGAATTGGCGCATGTTCATGCATGTAGTTGAAACAAAATCAACATAGCCTCTATGATGTTCGTGTTCATGGTGATTTATATCCTGTTCATGCTTGCACTCCATGTTAGTCAAACTCATTGCATTCTTATGACTGTAGTCGCTCTCTAGTTGGTCGCTTCCCAGTCTTTTGCTAGCCTTCACTTGTACTAAGCGGAATACTGCTTGTGCATCCGCTTCCATAAACCCAATTTTTTTTCCATGAGAGTCCACCATACCTACCTATATGCGGTATTTACCTGCCGTTCCAAGTAAATTTGCATGTGCCATTCTCTAAACCTTCAAGAGACAATCTGTTTTGCATGCCCGAACCGCTCATGTGGTGACAAGGGGCTATTGGTATCTTCCATGTTAGGCGTATTATCCTCGACATGTGTTTATTCACTGTCATTCACGAGAAAGGGACCGGTAATTGGAATGCCCAATTCCACGCTTAAATCGAAAACATAACTGTAAAACAAGACTCCCCCCGGATTGATGTTAGTATGGACGGTACCCGAGGATTCGGCTAGCCGTGGAGTGTGATTGATTGATGGTGGGGGAGTTAAAACTTTACTTTTCTGTTTGGGAACCTCCTATAGCATGAGTAGCGTGGAAGATATTGAGAACTCTTGGTCATTGCGTTGACAATGAAAGCATGCCACCCAAAATTATTATCTCTGTTTTCAAAGCTTGAGCTCTGGCACCTCTGCAAATCAATGCTTCCCTCTGCGAAGGGCCTGTCTATTTATTTTCCTGTTGAGTCATCCTATTCTTATATAAGCACCAATTAGAGAGCACCTCTGTCATTTTTATGCTTTGCTTTTGATTGATATTGAGTATGACTCTGACTGGATCTTCCATGCTATGAATTACAATGTTTAGTCAGCCCTTGATCTTTGAAAGTGCTCTGCATTTATGTTTTGCGGTCTCAGAAAGAGCTAGCGAGATACGACCTATTCATATTGCTTCATGCTTGTTTTGACTGAATTGTTGGTATCTGAAACTCCTTATTATTTGCTCGCTAGCTGATTATGCCATTGATATTAGTTTACCGTGAGACCTTTGTGTCACTTGCTTTTGTGGTCAACTTGTGATCTTGCTGAAATTCTGGTTATGAGTTAGACATAGTTGCAACAACAAGATCAAACAGAGTTTGTCAAAGTTGTTCTTTCTCATTCAGTTTGTCAACTGAGTTGCTTGAGGACAAGAAAGGTTTTAAGCTTGGGGGAGTTGATACGTCTCCATCGTATCTACTTTTCCAAACTCTTTTGCCCTTGTTTGGACTCTAATTTGCATGATTTGAATGGAACTAACCCGGATTGACGTTTTTTTCACCAGAATTGCCATGGTGTTGTTTTTGTGCAGAAATGAAAGTTCTCGGAACGTCCTGAAAATTTACGGAGATTTTTTCTGGAAAATATGAAAAATACCTGCGCAAAGATTCGGGCCAGTGGGCCACAAGCCCTGTTGCCGCGGCCACCCCCTGGCCGCGGCAACCAAGCTTGTGGGGCCCACGTGGCTCTGTCGCCCCCAAACTCAGCTCTATAAATTCACTTTCGCCCAGAAAAAAATCAGAAGAGAAGATTTCGTCGCGTTTGCGATACGGAGGCGCCGCCACATCCTGTTCTTCATCTGGAGGACAGATCTGTAGTACGTTTTGGGCTCCGGAGAGGGGAAATCGTCGCCATTGTCATCAACAACCTTCTTCCCTCTCCAGTTCCATGAAGCTCTTCATCATTCGTGAGTAATCTATTCGTAGGCTCGCTGGGCGGTGATGAGTAGGATGAGATCTATCATGTAATCGAGTTAGTTTTGATGGGGATTGATCCCTAGTATCCACTATATTCTGAGATTGATGTTGCTACTACTTTGCCATGTTTAATGCTTGTCACTAGGGCCCGAGTGCCATGATTTCAGATCTGAAATTATTATGTTCTCACCAATATATGTGTGTTTTAGATCCGATCTTGCAAGTTGTAGTTACCTACTATGTGTTATGACCCGGCAACCCCGGAGTGACAATAACCGGAACCACTCCCGGTGATGACCATAGTTTGAGGAGTTCATGTGTTCACCAAGTGCTAATGCGTTGTTCCGGTTCATTATTAAAAGGAGAACCTTAATATCCTGTAGTATCCTTTTGGACCCCTCTGCCACGGGAGGGATGGACAATAGATGTCATGCAAGTTCTTTTCCCTAAGCACGTATGACTACACACGGAATGCATGCCTACATCACATTGAGGAACGGGAGCTAGCCACATATCTCTCCGTGTTATAACTGTTGCATGATGAATATCATCCAAACAAATCACCGACTCATTGCCTATGAGTTTGTCCCACTGCTCCTGTTACTACTGTTGCTGCTGCTGTTACTTGCTACTGCTGTTACTTGCTATTGTTGCTACTTGCTACTGCTATCACTACTGCTGTTCCTTGCTACTGCTGTTACTCGCTACACTACTGCTACCTGCTACAATACTGGTTCGCTCGGCGTTGACGGGAAAAGACTATTTCCGTCAACGGGCAACTTATGGCACCATTGATACGACAGTTAGGAATAGTGTGCCGTCAAGAAATCGTTTCTGACACCGTTGTTATCATCCTACTTTGCTGCTGATACTTTGCTTGTAGATACTAATCTTTCAGGTGTGGTTGAATCTGACACATTTAGCTGCTAATACTCGAGAGTATCCTCACACTTCCTGACTGGCGAATCAACAAATTGGGTCGAATACTCTACCCTCGAAAACTGCCGCGAACCCACGCGTTGGTGGGCCATTGCAAGACAATTGCTAACTGTTGAGCAACTGGGAGCAGTTCTGGGTCTGTTGTCGCGAAGGCATCAAGTCAGGGACTCGTCAACAACATTCTTCTAGTGTCGTTGCCGGGGACTGCCGTTAGCAAACCTCACGGCGGCAGGGAAATGTGCGGGACCGGGGCTTCCAGACATAGAGTGCCGAAAGGGTCTTCACCTCATCCCGCTTACGAAACATGGGCTGCACCGGAGGAACTGCGCAAGGGACCGACACAAACCCACGAGCTAAGTGCCTCACATGCCCCAGCTAGGACCCTCTCGCTTTACGACGAACCAACGGTGAATTGTAAACATGCGCACTAACGAAGGGATGCAGGATCTAAGGATTCGATCACACTAGGAAGCGAGTCCAACACCCAAGCACGTGGTGGCACGAGGGGTGCCTCGGGTGGCCAAAACTTCAGAAGGTCGCGCTTCCCTCGTCGTCCCAAGCCACGACAGGTGCAACAACGGGCCCTAAGCTTTGCTGCCCGGCTACAATGACCACCAACATACAAGCCATCATCTCAAGAGCAAGATGAAAAGAGGAAAACAACAAAGGTAATAACACCAAAAGCTTAATGTCTGACAGGGAAAAGTTCTTGGGCCATTGATTACAGGAGCAGGCAAACAGAAGCTTGGGGCACTAAGGGTAGGGGTTGCTGACGTCACCCATGGCGCCAGCTAGCCCGACGTCTGGACCACCCTCCTCGCTCGAGGCATGCGCCTGGACATACCACCCCACCAGGGCGTCCACATGCGGGTGGACCTCACCCCGAAGAAGACGGCGGGACTCAATAGGCTCCGGTTCGACGACAGGCCGGAGGTCGAGCTCCGGAGCAAGGCGACACAAGTTGGAGAAGACGAGCGTCAAGACAAGGCCCAGAAGATCGCGCGCGCTGGACGCATTGTCCTCCTACACGTGGTGGACGCCAGCCTCCAGCGCCTCCCCGACCTCTTGGAAAAAGACGAGGTAGTCCCGTCGCTCCTCACGTCACGCAGCGCTGGGGCCCTCCCCGCAAACCGGCGCATCACGGCGGTCGCCTGGTCGGCGATGCCCGCGAACTGCAGGGCGCGCTGGGACGCCATCAGCCGGGAGTATGACGCCTCGTCCTGAGTGACCCGCACGGCGTCCGCCGCCTCCCGGACCAGCTGCTGCAGTGATGCTAGCTCCTCCTTGGCCTCCGCCTCGCCTTGGCAGGCGATGCAAAGGGCGGCCTGGGCGCTCTCGAGCCGGGCCCAAAGTTCTTCCACCTCCTCTTGAAGCTTGCCGAGCTTCGACTTCTTGGAGGAGGGCGTGCTGAAGAAAGAGGATCAACCGCAGGACAACAGAAGAGGCAAAAAGCAAAGAGACGCAATGAAGGGCTTACTCGTCAACCATAATCCAGCGGTGGCGGACGTGCGAAGACCCTGGGGGCCCTCCGTCGCTGCCCCAGGGGGCGGACAAAGGTGCAGGAGGCGCCACACGATTTCCCCGGCCAGAACCGTCTCCGGGGGACGCTATGAAGATGAAGGGCGAGGGGGAGAAGAGGTTCCTCGCGGCGGGCGACTGAAGCAGAGAAGAAGCTCGAGGTTGCAGTACCCCCTGATACGTCTCCAACGTATCTATAATTTTTGATGGTTCCATGCTATTATCTTGTCAACTTTGGATATTTTATATGCATGAATCTGCTATTTTATATCTTTTTTGGGACTAACCTATTAACTTAGTGCCTCGTGCCAGTTTCTGTTTTTTCCGTGTTTTTGACCTTTTTCATAAAAGAATATTAAGCGGAGTCCAAACAGAATAAAACCCGCGGGATGATTTTTTCCATAACAGAAGATACGCACGGGACTTGAGAACCAAGGGAGGAGACCTCGTGGGATGTCACAAGCCCTTAGGCGTGCCCTAGGAGGGGGGCCGCGCCTGGCAGGATTGTGGGCCCCACATGCCTCCTTTGCCTAACTCTTTCGCCTATAAATTCTCTAAAATCCTGAAACCAAAGAAGAGAGCCACGAAAATACTTTTCCATCGCCGCAAGCTTCTGTCTCCGCAAGATCCCATCTGGGGACCGTTCTGGTGCCCCGTCGGAGGGGGATTCGGACACGGAGGGCTTCTTCATAAACACCATTGCCTCTCCGATGATGCGTGAGTATTTCACCACACACCTTCGGGTCCATAGCTAGTAGCTAGATGGCTTCTTCTCTCTCTTGGATCATCAATACAAAGTTCTCCATGATCTTCATGGAGATCTATCCCATGTAACTTTCTTTTGTGGTGTGTTTGTTGAGATCTAATGAATTGTGGATTTTATGATCAAATTATCTATTAATATTATTTGAGTCTCCTCTGACCTCTTATATGCATGATTTCGTATCCTTGTAATTCCATTCGAGTTATGGGCTTCGTTTGGCCAACTTGATCTATAATTCTTGCAATAGGAGAAGTTCTTGGTTTTGGGTTCATACCGTGCGGTGTCCTCACCCAGTGACAGAAAGGGTAGCGAGTCACGCATCGTGTTGTTGCCATCAAGGGTAAGAAGATGGGGTTTATATCATATTGCATGAATTTATCCCTCTACATCATGTCATCTTGCTTAAGGCGTTACTCCGTTTGTTATGAACTTAATACACTAGATGCATGGTGGATAGCGGTCGATGTGTGGAGTAATAGTAGTAGATGCATAAAGTATCGGTCTACTTGTCTTGGGCATGATGCCTATATGTATGATCATTGCCTTAGATATCGTCATGACTTTGCGATTCTATCAATTGCTCGACAGTAATTCGTTCACCCACCGTAATACTTGCTATCATGAGAGAAGCCTCTAGCGAACACTATGCCCCCCCGGGGTCTACTTCACATCATATATTGAGAACTACAAAAATACAAAAAATACTTTTTTTGCACTTTTCACCTTCAGATCTCACCTTGCAAATAATCGTGAAGGGATTGACAACCCCTTTTTCGCGTTGGGTGCAAGTTTGTTTGTTTTTGCGCAGGTAAATTGGTGCCTCATCTTGATACTCCTACTAGATTGATACCTTGGTTCTCAAATGGAGGGAAATACTTATCGCTACTTTGCTGCATCACCCTTTCCTCTTCAAGGGAAAAACCAACGTAAGCTCAAGAGGTAGCAAGAAGGATTTCTGGCGCCGTTGTCGGGGAGTATTGAAGTGAAGCATATCTACCAAGTACCTATCACAAATTCATCTGTTGCATTTACATTATTTTCCTTTTGCCTCTCGTTTTCCTCTCCCCCACTTCTGGGAAAACAAAATTTACAAAAATATTTGCCTTTTTCGTTCGCCCTTTCTTTTGCTTGCTTTCTGTTTGCCTGTGTTCCCATGTGCCTTCTATTTTTTTGCATCTTCGCTTGCTAAAAATCTATTGATATGGATCCTCATCCAGTGGCTAATCTTTTTGAAAGACAAAATTATAATGAACAATTAGCTAGTGAGTTGAGTGCACTTGACTATCTCTATGGAGTTTTGTTTGAAAATCATGCATCTGAAATTTTTGATGAAGTGTTGAAAGAAGAAAATTATAAAGTGGTTCATGATATTTGCTTGAATGAAAAACATGATTGCCATGTTGTTAGTATGAATTCTCTGAATATCTATGATGCTAATGATATGCAAAACCGCAAGCTTGGGGTTGCTATGCTTGCTGAAGATGATATTTTTTGTTTCCCAAGTTTTGGTGATTACCCTTATGCTATAATGGATCATGAAAAGAATGCTTTGTGTGATAGTTATATTGTAAGATTCCTTCATGATGTTACTGAAAATTACTATGAGAGAGGAACATATGCTTTTACCTATTATAATAATATCAAGCTTCCTCTGGTTCTTCTTGGTTAGGAACTGATACGTCTCAAACGCATCTATAATTTTTGATGATTTCACGCTGTTATCTTACCTTCTTTGTATGTTTTATGTACCTTTTTATATCTTTTTGGGACTAACTTATTAATTCAGTACCAAGTGCCAGTTCTTGTTTTTCCGTGTTTTTGACTCTTTTCAGATCTGATTTTGGAACGGAGTCCAAACGGAAGAAAAACCCCGAAATGATTTTTTCCCGAACGGAAGAAGTCCACGGGGCTTTTGGGCCAAGCGAGGTGGGCTCCAGGGAGCCCACAAGCCCCCACTCCGCCACCAGGGGGAGGCGGCGGTGGGCAGGCTTATGGCCTCCCTGGCCGCCCCCTGACCTAGGTCTTTGGCCTATAAATTCCCAAATATTCCGCAAAAAATCAGGGGAGCCTCGAAAATACTTTTCCGCCACCACAAGCTTCCATTTCCACGAGATCTCATCTGGAGACCCTTCCCGACGCCCTACCGGAGGGGACTTTGGAGTTGGAGGGCTTCATCATCATCATCGCCCCTCCAATGACTCGTGAGTAGTTCACTTCAGACCTACGGGTCCGTAGTTAGTAGCTAGATGGCTTCTTCTCTCTCTTGGATCTTCAATATAAAGTTCTCCATGATCTTCATGGAGATCTATCCGATGTAATCTTCTTTGGCGGTGTGTTTGTCGAGATCCGATGAATTGTGGACTTGTGATCAGATTATCTATGATATATATTTGAGTCTTTGCTGATTTCTTATATGCATGATTTGATATCCTTGTGAGTGTCTCCGAGTCTTTAGTTTTGTTTGGCCAACTAGATCTATGATTCTTGCAATGGGAGAAGTGCTTGGTTTTGGGTTCTTCCATGTGGTGACCCTTCCCAGTGACAGTAGGGGCAGCAAGGCACACATCAAGCAGTTGCCATCAAGGGTAAAAAGATGGGGTTTTTATCATTGGTTTGAGATTATCCCTCTACATCATGTCATCTTGCTTAAGGCGTTACTCTGTTCTTATGGACTTAATACACTAGATGCATGCTGGATAGCGGTTGACGCGTGGAGTAATAGTAGTAGATGCAGAAAGTATCGGTCTACTTGTTTCGGACGTGATGCCTATAGAAATAATCATTGCGTAGATATCGTCACGACTCTGCACAGTTCTATCAATTGCTCGACAGTAATTTGTTCACCCACTGTCTACTTGCTTTCATGAGAGAAGCCACTAGTAAACACTACGGCCCCTGGGTCTATTCACATCCATCGTTTACAACTCTGCTTTTACTTTGCTTTGTTACTTTGTTGCTTTAAGTTCTCATTTGGCAAACAATCTATAAAGGATTGACAACCCCTTCATAGCATTGGGTGCAAGCTTTTGTGTTTTTGTAGGATCTTGAGATACTCCTCCGCCGGATTGATACCTTGGTTCTCAAACTCAGGGAAATACTTACCTCTGCTATGCTACATCATCCTCTCCGCTTCGAGGGAACACCAACGCAGAAGGATTCCTGGTGTTGTCAACGTGCCCATTTCTGGCGCCACTGGAAGGTCTTTTGTGCAGCAGCATAACGGACATGAGAAGCATTCCTGGCGCCGTTGCCGGGGATCTTTTTGAAACATCAGGAACCTATTCCAGAATTTTTTGGCTGATTCGCCCGCCTTTTGGATGATTTTGCTTATGTCGGAGGAGTCCGGTGGTTGGACGTAGGTTCCCTGAAAATTAGAGAGGAAGGCTTCTTCAAGCTCTTCCCAACGCCCGATGGAATTTTCGGGTAGGATGTTTAGCTAGTGTCTCGCTGGCCCTTTCACCTTTAGGGGTAGGTACTTGATGGCATGGAGGTCATCTCCCCTGGCCATATGGATTTGTAGAAGGAAAGCTTCTATCCACACGGCGGGGTCCGTAGTCATGTCGTATTGTTCTATGTTCACAAGTTTAAACCCTTTTGGGAATTGGTGCTGCATGACCTCATGTGTAAAGCAGAGTGGGTGGGTGGCGCCTCTGACCCGGGCTATAATGTTCCAAAGATTAGTTGTTGGCTATGCCAGTACGATTCTCGATCTTTGTTGTTGTGGGTAAACCGAGGTTGGTCTCAATCCCATCGAGTGGGAGAGTACCATCTAGATCCATAGATGGACCTATTGCAACCTGTTCTGTTGTCCAAGTCATGATGTAGGTCGTGTCTGCCCCTGGGTTGCACATGTTCCTTTCTTTCCTGCGGGGAGGCTCGGGTCTATACTCGGCTTCTCTGGACGCTCTATCGTGCCCTTGAGGTGGGCGATTGGGCTGATCATACTATGTGCGCGTGGGGGACACGGGCTGTAGGGCCTCATCTTCGAACTGAGGCAATAGGCGCTGGCGTGGGTAGCTTTTTTTCTGATACGGTAGTCGGTGCCATATCCTTCTTCGGTGCCAATATTTTCGTCCATATATTGTTGATGGTATCTTCTTCGGTTTGGAGCCGCTGTTTCTTTGCCTAGAGGCTCCAGGCGGTAGCTATGAGCTACTGCCTGAATAGTTCCTAGCCCTAAAAGTCCTCAGGAACTGTGAAGTCCTCGGCCTCTAAGCTGTCTTCTGCGTCGTCGGGGGGGGGGGGGGGGGAGGTAGATGTCATCGTTTGAATCGTCACGGTCTTCGGGGTCGGACTGGCCCTCGGGATTGTCCGGGTACTCCGATGGCTCCTGGGAGCTCCGAGGTTACCGGGGTCCTCCGGGGTTGTGTTCTCCCCGGTGCCCTGTATGGTCCCCCTTCCCTTGTTCGCCTTGGCTTGTTTACGCTGCCTTTAGCGCTTTGATGGCTTCTCCCCGGACTTATCACCGTTTTGTATGGGGGTATGATCGACATTGCTGTCGGGTGTGTCCACCATGTAGGCGTCAGAGTTGGAGGTGGCTGTCCACCGCCCTGGATTTACAAGGGCGTTGTCATCGGCTTCATAATCCATGTATTCAACCTCCTCGGAGGCGTAATCCAACATGTTGGTTAAATCTTCGACGGTGGCTACCAAGTGGGTGGTGGGTGGGTTGTAAAAGTCCTCATAATCTGCATCCGGACCGGTCCAAGTATTGGTCGGGTTTGGGGCGTCCGCGATTTTCACCGACTGGATGTGGTCGAGCGTCTCGTTTAACATCGAGAGGTTGTCCTAATGGATTTCTTGATGGTTTTCAAATTTGACCTCCGTAGATTCCGCGAGGGACGCGTGTTCGGTGATGGCAGTTTGTTATTGCCCGAGCGCTGAGGTCGGATCCGGACTCAAAGCGAATTCTCTGATAAAGATGGGACCAAGGTCATGGCCGGGCATGAGACCCGAAGTCAAGGCTTCAAGATTTTGGAGCTCATCGGACGAAACCATGACCTTACCAGGGAAAAGATCGCCCGGGGATTCGATGGAGAACTGGATATTCCCGAACCTTATCTCCTAACCGGGGACAAAGCCTCCAATCTAGCCAAGGCGGCCGGTCGGGTCGGCGCGCAGCGTGAAGGTACGGAACGCGAGAACCTGCCTGGGGACATAGATGTACCTGTTACTCATTCAATCGCTTATGATTAAGCGAGCCATCAATCCTTCTGATGATCTCACGGTGGGACTCTCAATGAAAGCAACAATGTTAGTGTCAAAACCGGCGAATATGTCATAGGGTGTCCTGATATGTGGACCTTGGATCAACGGGTTACAAGGGACGAAGGAGGCAGTGTTTACCCAAGTTCGGTCCCTCTTGAGGAGGTAAAACCCTACGTCATGCTTGATTATATAGATGTGTATGAAGATTATAGAATTGATCTACCTCGAGATCGTGTGAGCTCAAACCCTAGATGACTCAACCTGCATATGCGGATGAAACCCTCTGGTTTATATATACACCAAGGGTTCCTAGGGTTACATACAACCGACCTCCAACCAAGGACAGTTGCACCGATCTAGCCTACTCAACTTGGATGACATGCCAGTCTTTGTAGCTTTCCTTCTTAAACACGAGGTCATCACGCAGTCCGGTCTTCAATAGTACGACCCATTAGGTCGGCCTCTAAGAGATGGGCCGACCATCCGAGGACCCCTTAGTCCCAGACTCCCTCGGTAGGCACATGGAGTAGTGATGGAAGGATATGGATGACATCAATCACATAATAGTTACACACTAGAGCGACACAGAACTAGCTCCAATTCATCAATATAATGTAGGCATGTATTTCGTATATAGTCATACGTACTTGCGATAAGAACTTGCATGACATGTTTTGTCCTACCCCCCATGGCAGCGGCGTCCTATTGGAAATTTAGGGATATTAAGGTCTCCTTTTAATAGAGAACCAGAACAAAGCATTAACACATAGTAAATTCATGAAGTCCTCAAACTACGTCAATCATCGAAAAGAATCCCAATTATTGTCACCTTGGGGGTGCGAATGAAGGCACATAATAGGTGCATACAACTTGCAAGATAGAATCAAGATACTTTTCATATTCACAGAGAACATAATAAGTTTATATCTGAAATCATGGCACTCGGGCCCTAGTGACAAGCATTAAGCATAGCAAAGTCATAGCAACGTCAATCTCAGAACATAGTGGATACTAAGGATCAAGCCCTATTAAACATAATTCGATTAGATGATCAATCTCATCCAAACCTCATCACTATCCAGCGAGCCTACTAAGGAATTACCCAGACCCAATAGTGAGCATCATGGAATTGTTGTCGGAGAAGGATAGTTTATGATGAGGGCGACGAATCGCCCTCTTTGGATCTCGAAATGGACTACAGATCAGCCCTCCCGAGGAAGAATAGGAGTTAGCGGTGACTCCATCTCGTAAAACACAATGAAAACTTCTCTCTGATTTTTTTCTCCAAGAATAGGAATTATACTCTTGGAATTAGGGTCACAGGAGCCACATGCTGCCCCAAGGCATCACGGCGCTGCCAGGGGGAGCGGTCGCGACCTGTTGCCTTGGAGACCATAGGCAGTCCCCCTCTGGTGGTTCTTTGCTCCAAAATTCCTTATTTATTCGAGAAATACTTCACAAAAAGTTTTGTACAATTCCAAGAAAATTTATTTCTGCACAAAAATAACACCAAGATAGTTCTCTTGAAAACAACGTCAATCCGAGTTATTTGCATTCAAATCATGCAAATTAGAGTCCAAAACGAGAGCAAAAGTGTTTGGAAAAGTAGATGAGTTGGAGACATATCAGTACGCGCCTCAACAAATTGGATTTGTTGAGATAAAAAAACCGGACCCTCATAGAGATGGCAAGAACGATGCTCGACGATTACAAGAGTCCAAGACACTTCTCGGTTGAAATGGTGGAAACATCTTTTCATGCCACAAGCCGACTCTATGCTCACAAGCTTCTCGGTAAAATGGCATATGAGTTACTCACTATAACAGACCTCAAGTTAGATACTATCTGGTATTTGACTCAAAGTGCAACATTCTTTATAAACATCAGCATTCCAAATATGCTCCAGAATCACATGAGCGTCTCCTATTCGGTGATGGATCAAACCCTCACACTTACCATATCTTCAACAATTTCACTCGAAAAGTTAAAGATACGGTAGATGTGAAGTTTAATGAGACTAATAGTCTGAAAGTCGAACAACTCTGAATTGGTGTAGGGGACAACGATCCTTCAGAAGCAATTCATAATCTATCCATAGACAAGATTCATCCCATGGAGGTGAAGGAAAGTACTTCATCAACTCAAGTGGAAGTCCCCACTTCACCTCAAGGTGAACCACAAAATGACGTGAAGCCAGAAGAAGGAAACGAGGAAGTGCAACTAGAAGATCCACCTCAACCTTCCTGTCCACCATCTCAAGGAAATGACAGCTTCAACAATAACAATGAAGAATAAGAACATGACGAGGACGCTCCACCATCCAGAACTCAAAAGATATCTCGAGTTCGATCAAGAGTGGACAAGAATCATCTCGTCAAACAAATACTTGGTGACATAAAATCGGGGAGAATCACTCGCTCTAAAACTTGTTTGGATAATATTTGTAGCATTACTCGTTTATCTCTAGCATTGAGCCTATGAAGGTAGAAGAAGATCTTGAACACCCAGATTGGGTAAATGCCATGCACGAGGAGCTACATGATGACCCACAAGTATAGGGGATCTATCGTAGTCCTTTCGATAAGTAAGAGTGTCGAACCTAACAAGGATCAGAAGAATCTGACAAGTGGTTTTCAGCAAGGTAATCTCTTCAAGCACTGAAAATATCGGTAACAGAAAGTTGTGTGGTAAGATGGTTCGTAGCAAGTAGCAAGTAACAACGGTGCAACAAAGTGGCCCAATCCCTTTTGTAGCAATGGACAAGCCTGGACAAACTGTTATAGGAGGTAAATCGCTCCCGAGGACACATGGGAATTTCTGTCAAGCTAGTTTTCATCATGAATATGATTCACGTTCGCTACTTTGATAGTTCGATATGTGGGTGGACCGGTGCTTGGGTGCTGCCCTTAATTATACAAACCTCCCAGTTACGATTAACCCCTCTCGCAAGCATCCGCAACTACGAAAGAAGAATTAAGACAAAGTCTAACCATAGCATTAAACTAGTGGATCCAAATCAGCCCCTTACGAACCAACACATAAACTAGGGTTTAAGCTTTTGTTAGTCTAGCAACCCATCATCTACTTATTACTTCCCAATGCCTTCCTCTAGGCCCAAAGAATGGTGAAGTGTTATGTAGTCGACGTTCACATAACACCACTAGAGGAGAGACAACATACAACACATCAAAATATCGAACGAATACCAAATTCACATGACTACTTATAACATGACTTATCCCATGTCCTCAGGAACAAAAGTGACTACTCACGAAGCATAGTCATATTCAGGACCAGAGAGGTATTGAATAGCATCAAGGATCTGAACATATAATCTTCCACTGAGTAATCCAACGAGCATCAACTACAAAGAGTAATTAACACTACTAGCAACCTTACAGGTACCAATCGGAGTCGCGAGACGGAGATTGGTTACAAGAGATGAACTAGGGTTTGGAGATGAGATGGTGTTGATGAAGAGGTTGATGGTGACGAGTCCCCTCCGATGAGAGGAGTGTTGGTGATGACGATGGCGACGATTTCCCCCTCCGGGAGGGAAGTTTCCCCGGCAGGACGGCCCTGCCTCAGCTCTAGATTGGTTCTGCTCAAGTTCCGCCTCGTGGCGGTAGCGATTCCTCCCGAAAGCCTCCTCTTGATTTTTTTGGAACGAAACCCTCCTTATAGCAAAAGAGGGGACCAGAGGGCCAACAGGGAGCCCACAATCCCCCTAGGCGCGGCGAGGGGGTAGGCCGCGCCTAGCACGCTTGTGGCCTCCTGCTGGCTCCCCTCTGGTACTTCTTCGGCCCAGTATTTTTTATAAATTCCAAAATAAATCCGCGTTGATTTTCACGGCTTTTGTAGTTGCGTAGAATAGGTATCTCAAACTTGCTCCTTTTTAAGGCCAGAATTCGAGTTGCCGACATTCTCCCTCTTCATGTAAACCTTGCAAAATAAGAGAGAAAAGGCATAAGTATTGTACCGTGAAGTGTAATAACAGCCCATAAAGCGATAAATATCAACATGAAAGCATGATGCAAAATGAACGTATCAACTCCCCCAAGCTTAGACCTCGCTTATCCTCAAGTAGAAACCAAGATCAATAAATATGCCCACATGTTTAGAGAGAGAGGTGTCGACAAAACAAAATACGGACATGCACGCATCATGATCATAGTCAGAACATCAATACCATCATATAATCACTCATGCTAAAGTGATAATTCCTTTACAAAGTAAAGTATGGATCAAGAACCTTACTCAGAATTATCAACCAATAGCCTTTAGTCATTGAAGCAATTGCAAATTATCATAACATCAGAAAGAGTCAAATAAGAGCTCGTAAAGCAAATCCACATACTCAATCATCCTTTTGTCTTCTACAATTGCTACAACTCACGTGGTACTCATAAGATCAAAGTTTCAGCTGAACACAGAGAAAGATAGGGACTTATAGTTTCGCCTCCCAACCACTTACCTCAAGGATAATGTCAACAATAATAGTTCATGAATACTTACTTCCAAGTTGACATATGAATATAGATCTTTCCCTAGCATATGACGTTAGCCAAGATAAAGGCGAAATAAGGTATTGGTGTAGATCACCATGACTCTTTCAAGGGCAAAAAGTAAAGGTACAAGATAGGCCCTTCGCAGAGGGAAGCAGAGATTGTCATGCGCTTTTGAGGTTTGGATGTGTGACCTCTTAGTGTGAAGGAACGTCACTTTATATAGCCTCATGTGATAAAGAACTTTATTATGCAGTATGTCGCTTTTATGTCTTCCTCATGGCAATTTTCCACACACAAATAGATCATACATATTTACGGAGCAATTTTTATTGCTTGCACCGATGACAACTTACTTGAGGGATCTTATTCAATCCATAGGTAGGTATGGTGGACTCTCATGGCAAAACTTGGTTGAAGGTTTATGGATGCACAACTAGTATCTCTACTTGGTGCGGGAGTTTTGGCTGATATGGGGTGGAAGCAATCGTCACATGCTAAGGGATCTCTAGTCATATAACATTGTTCAGAACCAAGCAAACATAATTCATTATGTTGTCTTCCTTGTCCAACATCTACTTCTAAGCATGCAATAGTTTAGTGAGTGTTCACAATCATAGATGGTGTAAAAGATGATATATTTATATGTGAACCTCTCTTTCTTTATTACTTCCTATTAATTGCAGCAATGCCCAAGGTCTACGTTTGTCCACCCACAACAAGTTTCAATCAACATTCTTTTTATATGTGAAGTCATCACTTCCCATAAGATCATTACATGATCTTTTATGCTTTTGTTATTTTATCATTCTTTTCTTTAGATCATGGCATGAAGCTAGGGCCTTAACTAAAACACTCTTTATTATATCACTCACGAACTCGAATACATGGGGGTGACACAAAGCAAAACTCAAGCCTAAAACACTAAGAACTTTATTCCACTAGAGAAAGATAAAACCAAAAAGGATCGAACTAAGAAAAGGTAAAGGCAAAAGATGTGATGGTCATACGATACCGGGGCAAATCCCCCAAGCTTGGCGCAAGCCAAGGGGATTGCCCATACCCGTGCTTAGTTGTCTTCCTTTGGAGGTGATGGTGGTGAAGTTGTTGCAGAGGTCTTGAACTTGTTTAATTTCCTCTTGAGCATAAAATTCTGCTCCTTCAGATCATTAATTTCCTCTTCAAGCCTCAACACCCTTTGGCATAATTCTGGCTTACTCTCTTGCAAAAGACGAGAAGGGATAAACAAAATCTTAGGCTTCTTCCTTGAGTCAGGGAGGCTCGACTTCCTGAACTCCACATGTGTGTCTCCAGGTGGGGGTAGAGGAGCCTAATCTTCATCAAAACTTGTTCCTTCCTTCCCCTTGGGATCATAATCTTCTTCCTCATCAGTGGTCCAACCATAACGATCCAAGTCCCCATAGACCTTGGGATTAGCAAGGTAATCAGCCATATAGCTCTCCCCCTCTGAATCTTGAGAAGACATCTTGCCCTAAATCTGCGGCAGAAACAAGCTCGAAACGAAAACAGAGGAATATTGCGTGATACGAGGGTCACACCTTTTGGGAGAATATATAATGATTTTTTCCCGACCAAAAGGAGTACTCCGCAAGAAAACGGAGTCCGGGAGGCACACGATGTGGTCACAAGCCCCCAAGGCGCGGCGAGGGGGGTGGCCCGCGCCTGGCAGGCTTGTCGCCTCCTCGTGCGCTTTCCGGACTACTTTAAATTTTTATATTTTTCCAAAAATTACAAAACGGAGAAATTTTCCTACTGGAAAAGTTTTGGAGTCGGTTTACTTACCGAATCACATACCTCTTCATTTTCGGAGTCTGAAACAGGCTGATAAATATCCCTTATGTACTCCTCCGGGGTTATGGTATTGATAATATTGCTTTCAACATTTATGGGAGTACCTGAGATATAATGCTTGATTCTTTGCCCATTTACCACTCGAAAATTACCTTCCGTGTTGTTGATCTTGATGGCACCGGAATGATATACTTCCTCAACAATGTAGGGACCTTCCCATTTAGATAGAAGCTTGCGTGCAAAAATCTTAAACGAGAATTATATAGCAAGACATAATCACCTACATTGAACTCACGTTTTTGTATCCTTTTATCATGCCACCTCTTATCCTTTTCTTTGAACAACTTGGCATTTTCATATGCCTGAGCTCTCCATTCATCAAGTGAGCTAATATCAAATAACCTCTTCTCACCAGCAAGTTTGAAATCAAAGTTGAGCTCTTTGACTGCCCAATAAGCCTTATGCTCTAGCTTAAGAGGTAAATGACATGCTTTGCCGTAAAACATTTTGTACGGAGACATGCCCATGGGATACTTATAGGCAGTTCTATAAGCCCACAGTGCATCTTCAAGCTTCTTGGACCAATTCTTTCTAGACCTATTGACGGTCTTTTGTAGAATTAGTTTAATCTCTCTATTGCTTAGCTCTACTTGACAACTGGACTGAGGATGATAGGGAGATAAAATTCTATGGTTGACATCATACTTAGCAAGCATTTTACGGAAAGCACCATGAATAAAATTTGAACCACCATCAGTCATTAGATATCTAGGGACTCCAAATCTGGGGAAAATAACTTCTTTAAGCATCCTGATAGAGGTGTTGTGATCAGCACTACTAGTTGGGATAGCTTCTACCCACTTAGTAACGTAATCAACAGTAACTAGGATATGAGTGTACCCGTTGGATTTTGGAAAAGGTCCCATATAATCAAAGCCCCAAACATCAAATGGTTCAACAACAAGTGAATAATTCATAGGCATTTCCTGACGTTTACTGATATTACCTATTCTTTGACATTCTTCACAAGACAAGACAAACTTACGGGCATCCTTGAAGAGAGTGGACCAATAGAAACCTGATTGCAATACCTTGTGTGCAGTTCTATCTCCCGCATGGTGTCCTCCATAAGCCTCGGAGTGACACTTCTGTAGGATATGTCCCTGTTTATGTTCAGGTACACAACGTCTAATAATACCATCTACTCCTTCCTTATAAAGGTGAGGATCATCCCAAAAGTAATGTCTCAAATCAAAGAAGAATTTCTTCTTTTGCTGGTATGTGAAACTAGGTGATATATATTTGGCAACGATATAATTTGCATAATCAGCATACCACGATGCACTACGTGAAGTATTGATGACATTCAATTGCTCATCAGGAAAGCTATCATCAATAGGTTGTGGGTCATCAAGAACATTCTCCAACCTAGAGAAGTTATCTCCTACTCGGTTCTCAGCACCCTTCCTATCGACAACATGCAAATCAAATTCTTGTAGCAAGAGAACCCATATGATAAGTCTAGGTTTAGCGTCATTCTTTTCCATGAGGTAATTAATAGCAGCGTGATCAGTGTGAATAGTGACTTTGGAATCAACTATGTAAGATCTGAACTTTTCACATGCAAACACGACTGCTAAAAATTCCTTTTCAGTAGTAGCATAGTTTCTTTGGGCACTGTCTAGAGTTTTACTAGCATAGTGAATAACATTCAACTTCTTATCAACTCTTTGTCCTAGAACACCACCAACAGCATAATCACTAGCATCACACATGATTTCAAAAGGTAAGTTCCAATCAGGTGGTTGAACAATAGGTGCAGTTATCAAGGCCTTCTTAAGTATTTCGAAGGCTTCCTCACAATCATCGTTAAAAACAAAAGGATATCCTTTTGCAAGAGATTGGTAAGAGGCCTAGAAATCTTAGAAAAAGTCCTTAATGAACCTTCTATAGAAACCAACATGACCAAGGAAACTTCTTATACCTTTGATATCTGTAGGGCATGGCATTTTGTCGATCGCATCAACCTTAGCCTTATCGACTTCAATGCCTCTTTTAGAAATTTTATGTCCTAAGATGATGGCTTCATTAACCATAAAGTGGCACTTCTCCCAATTCAAGACAAGGTTGGTATCTTTACATCTCCGCAAGACTCGATCAAGGTTGCTGAGGCAATCATCAAAAGAAGACCGATAGACGGAGAAGTAATCCATGAAAACCTCAACAATCTTTTCACAAAAGTTAGAGAATATATCCATCATACATCTTTGAAAGGTGGCAGGTGCATTACATAAGCCAAAAGGCATACGTCTGTAAGCAAAGGTACCGAAAGGGCAGGTGAAAGTGGTTTTCTCCTGATCAGATTGTGCAACTGGTATTTGGGAGAAACCAGAATAACCATCTAGAAAGCAGAAGTGTGTATGTTCAAGACAGTCTTTCTAGCATTTGGTCGATAAAAGGCAAAGGGTAATGATCTTTCCTAGTGGCCTTATTCAATTTCCTAAAATCGATCACCATCCTATAGCCAGTAATAATCCTCTGTGGGATCAATTCATCATTATCATTAGGGACAACGGTAATATCTCCCTTCTTAGGGATGCAATGCACCGGACTCACCCAGTCACTATGAGCAACATGATAGATAATACCTGCTTCCAGGAGCTTTAGTATTTCTTTTCTTACTACCTCTTTCATCTTAGGATTTAATCTCCGTTGATGATCGACAACTGGTTTGGAATCAGGATCGGTTTTAATCTTGTGTTGGCATAGAGTGGGACTAATGCCCTTAAGATCATCAAGAGTATATCCAATTGCAGCACAGTGCTTCCTTAGAGTTTTTAGCAACTTCTTTTCTTCATGCTCTGAGAGGCTAGCACTAATTATAACAGGATATATCAATTTTCATCGAGATAAGCTTACTTAAGAGTATCAGGCAACTGTTTGAGCTCGAACACAGGATCACCCTTTGGTGGAGGTGGTTCTCCAAGCAGTTCAAGAGGCAAATTATTCTTCAGGATAGAATATTGTTCAAAGATAACTCTATCTATCTCATCCCTTTCATCCATATGCATATCATTTTCATGCTCAAGCAAGTATTGCTCTGAAGGATCAATAGGAGGCGCGACAATAGAAGCTTGGGCAATAATTTCATCCTTACTAGACAACTCTTTTTCATGAGGTTGTCTACCGAACTTGGAGCAATTGAACTCGTGTGACACACCTTGAAAGCCAACAGTGAGAATTTGCTTCTCACAGTCAATATGAGCATTGACAGTATTGAGGAAAGGTCTGCCAAATATGATGGGACAAAAGCTATCTTGTGTGGTAGCAAGAACGAGAAAATCAGCAGGATACTTCGTTTTACCACACAAGACTTCAACATCCCTAACAATTCCCAAAGGGCAGATAGTATCTCTATTGGCAAGCTGAATAGTGACATCAATAGGTTCCACCTCAACAGGTGCAATCTCGTCTTTAATTTCATCATATAAAGATTGAGGTATTGCACTAACACTAGCACCCACGTCACATAAACCATGATAACAATGATCTCCTATCTTAACAGAAACAACACGCGTGCCAACAACACGCCTGTGTTTGTCTCTAGCAAGTGGTTTAGCAATTCTAGCAGCATCGTCACAGAAGTGAATATCATGGACATCAACATTGTCGGACATGAGATCTTTGATAATAGCAATGCTAGGTTCATCTCTAATTTTCTCAGGGGGTGTAGGTGTTCTAATGTAGCCCCTACGTATCACAGTTGAAACTTTAGAATGATCCTTGATCCTAACAGGGAAAGGCGGTTTCTCAATGTAAGCACTGGGAACAATAGGATTATTATAGGCAATGACTTTCTCTTCAACTGGATTGGGTTTAACTACATTGACTTCTAAGGGAGGATGATATTTAAACCACTTCTCTTTCGGGAGATCAATATGAGCAGCAAATGATTCACACAATGAAGGTACTATCTCATAGTCATGTCCATATTTAGCGCTAAAATCACCAAAAGTATTTGTTTCGACAAAGGATTTAACACAATCAAACTTGAAATTCATACCTGACTCCTTACCTTCAGAAAACTCCCAATCTTCAGAGTTGCGTTTAATTCTTTCCAATAAATTCCGTCTGAAGTCAATATCTCTCTTCATAAAAGAACCGGTACAAGAAGTGTCAAGCATGGTGCGATCATCATGAGAAAGCCGAGCATAGAAGTTCTGAATGATAATTTCTCTCGAGAGCTCATGGTTGGGGCATGAATATAACATTGATTTAAGCCTCCCCCAAGCTTGAGCGATGCTTTCTCTATCACGAGGCCAAAAAATATAAATATAATTCCCATCACGATGTACTAGATGCATAGGATAAAACTTTTGATGAAATTCCAATTTCAACCGCTTGTAGTTTCATGATCCAGTATCATCACATAGAGTATACCATGTCAATGCTCTATCCCTCAAAGATAAGGGAAAGACCTTCTTCTTGACCTCATCCTCGGGCAAACCTGCAAGCTTAAATAAACCACAGACTTCATCTACATAGATTAGATGCAAGTCGGGATGTGATGTTCCATCTCCTGTAAAAGTATTAGCCATCAGTTTCTCAAGCATACCCGAAAGAAATTCATAGCAAATATTTTTAGTAGGTGCAGCAGGTTGAGGAGCAACTCCTTGTGCTTCCGTTCGAGGTGAATATACCCCGAACAAGCTCCTCAAAGGATTAGTTTGCATAGTGACAAGTGACACTAAATTTCAGCACACTATATAAATGTTTCCTTACCAAATTCCACTTACCAAAGGCGCTTCACTCCCTGGCAACGGCGCCAGAAAAGAGTCTTGATGACCCACAAGTATAGGGGGTCTATTGTAGTCCTTTCAATATGTAAGAGTGTCAAACCCAATGAGGAGCAGAAGGATCTGACAAGTGGTTTTCAGCAAGGTAATCTCTGCAAGCACTGAAATTATCGGTAACAGAAAGTTGTGTGGTAAGATGATTCGTAGCAAGTAGCAAGTAACAACGGTGCAAAAAAGTGGCCCAATCCCTTTTGGTAGCAAGGGACAAGCCTGGACAAACTCTTATAGGAGGTAAAGCACGCCCAAGGACACATGGGAATTTCTGTCAAGCTAGTTTTCATCATGTTCATATGTTTCGCGTTCGCTACTTTGATAGTTTGATATGTGGGTGGACCGGTGCTTGGGTGCTGCCCTTACTTGGACAAACCTCCCACTTACGATTAACCCCGCTCGCAAGCATCCGCAACTATGAAAGAAGAATTAAGACAAAGTCTAACCATAGCATTAAACTAGTGGATCCAAAGCAGCTCCTTACGAAGCAACGCATAAACTAGGGTTTAAGCTTCAGTCACTCTAGCAACCCATCATCTACTTACTACTTCCCAATTCCATCCTCTAGGCCCAAATAATGGTGAAGTGTTATGTAGTCGACGTTCACATAACACCACAAGAGGAGAGACAACATACAACACATCAAAATATCGAACGAATACCAAATGCACATGACTACTTATTACATGACTTATCCCATGACCTCAGGAACAAAAGTGACTACTCACAAAGCATAATCATATTCATGGCCATAGAGTTATTGAATAGCATCAAGGATATGAAAATATAATCTTCCACCGAGTAATCCAACTAGCATCAACTACATAGAGTAATTAACACTACTAGCAACCTTACATGTACCAATCGGAGTCGCGGGACGGAGATTGGTTACAAGAGATGAACTAGGGTTTGGAGATGAGATGGTGCTGATGAAGATGTTGATGGTGACGAGTCCCCTCCGATGAGAGGAGTGTTGGTGATGACGATGGCAATGATTTCCCCCTCCGTGAGGGAAGTTTCCCCGGCAGGAAGGCTCTGTCGGAGCTCTAGATTGGTTCTACTCAAGTTCCGCCTCGTGGCGGCGGCGATTCCTCCCGAAAGCCTCCTCTTGATTTTTTCTGGAACGAAACACTCATTATAGAAAAAGAGGGGGGGGGGGGTAGAGGGCCAACAGGGAGCCCACAAGCCCCCTAGGCGCGACTAGGGGGTAGGCCGCGCCTAGCAGGCTTGTGGCCTCCTGCTGGCTCCCCTCTAGTACTTCTTCGGCCCAGTATTTTTTATAAATTCCAAAATAAATCCTCGTTGATTTTCATGGCTTTTGGAGTTGCGCATAATAGGTATCTCAAACTTGCTCCTTTTTCTAGCCAGAATTCCATATGCCTGCATTCTCCCTCTTCATGTAAACCTTGCAAAATAAGAGAGAAAAGGCATAAGTATTGTACCGTGAAGTGTAATAACAGCCCATAAAGCGATAAATATCAACATGAAAGCATGTGCAAAATGGACGTATCACTACACAACTTTGAGAGGAATAAAGTTTTGACTCTAGTGGAGAAACCCAAGGATGAGCACAACATCATCGGAACAAAATGGGTGTTTCGCAACAAGCAAGATGAAGATGGAAAAGTAGTACGCAACAAGGCTCACCTTGTAGCTCAAGTCTACATTCAAGTCAAAAATATGGACTATGGTGAACCATATGCCCCCGTTGCTAGACTTGAGTCCATTTGCATTCTCCTTGTTTATGACAATCACCATGATATCACTCTTTACCAAATGGATATTAAAAGAGCATTTTTAAATGGTGAAATTGAGGCAGAATTTTATGCCAAACAACCTCCCGGATTTGTCAATCCTAAGGAACCTATTCATGTCTATAACCTTCGCAAAGGTAGCTATGGTCTTGAACAATCCCCTCGAGCTTGGTACAAATGCTTAACGAAGTTTCTTATAAGAAGGGTTTTGAAACTCATGAAATTGATGCAACCTTGTTCACTAAAAGGGTTAATGGTGAATTATTTATGTGCCAAATTTATGTGGATGATATCATATTTGGATGTACTAACCTTCATTTTAGTGAGAAATTCGGATGGTTGATGTCCGAGAAATATGAGATGTCTATGATGTGTGAGCTCAAATTTTTCCTTGGTTTGCAAATCAATAAAATGAAATATGACACATTTGTCTCTCAAACCAAGTATACCAAGGATTTTTTCAAAAGGTTCAACATGCAATAATGCAAAGGTATAAAAAAAACCATGCCTACTAGTGGACATGTTGACCTCACTAAGGAGGACGAACCGGTTGATCAAAAGTTTTATCAATCAATGATTGGTTCATTGTTATATCTTCGTGCCTCCTGTCCTGATATCATGCTAAGTGTGCGCATGAGAACCCAATATCAAGCGGCACACAGAAAGCATCATCTTAAGGCCGTGAAAACAATTGTGAGATACTAGATACATACACCAAACTTTGGCATTTGGTATCCTAAGGTATGTAATTTTCAACTTATGGGCTATTCCGACTCTGACTATGCCGAAGATAAGGTTGATAGAAAATCCACTTTGGGCACTTGTCAATTTATTGGGAGATACCTTGTGTTTTGGTCATCCAAGAAACAAAAGGAGGTATCTCTATCTATCGCTGAGGCGGAATACATTGTCCCCGGAGCTTGTTGTGCTGAATTGCTATGGATGGCCCAAACTCTTAAGGACTATGGAATACATGTGAAATATCTGACATTGCTTTGTGACAATGAGTGTACTATCAAGATTTCACACAATCTCAAGCAACATTCTTGAACTAAGCATATTCAAGTTCGTCAACATTTCATTGGTGATCATGTTTCCAAAGGGGATATCAATCTCAAACATGTTCACACCGACAAGCAATTGGCAGATATCTTTACGAAAATACTCGATGAGAAAGTGTTTTGTCATTTGAGAGTGAGTTGAAAATCATAAATGCTTCAAACTTGTTCTAGAGATTCACTCGGATGCATGCAAGGGCATGCGCTTACATGACTATTCCTTGATACTATTGACATGATAATATGTCATATCTTGGACAAGTATGCTCCCTTGTGTTGCATCTAACTTTTTCTATGTACTTGGATGGACTACACTCTACAAAAATGCAATCAGCTCAAATTATAAGAATTTTTTATGGCCAAGTTTCAACAATCGTTCACAGTGATGAAGGAAGAAGATGACATAAATTATATCTTTGACCACACTTGGCTCAAACTTTCACTCATGTCAATTTGGATATAGTCATGTTATTCCTTGCATGACTAACTGATAAGTCCAAAATGCATCACTATTTTGTATCATAATTTGTCTCTATACATTAATATATTTCACTTTATGATGATGTACTTATAGTGTTTTGGCTTATTTTACACAATTTACAACTTTCCGCTGCCGAAACATCACACGTAGGATTCAACGGAGAAAATAGCACGAAGAATTGCAATATCAGAACATCTCCAATTGCGCTGAAATTTTGAGGGAAGAAGTTTCCGAACAAGTCCCGAAGACAGACCAAAGAAGAGCCGGAGGGGGCCACCGGTCACCCAGGCGACCTACTGGCGCGGCCCCCCTAGGCCGCGCCAGGAGGCCTCTTGGGTGATGGTCACAGCCTCCGGTGCTCTCCTTTGGACTATATGTCCCTCTTGACCTAAAATTATGGGGACAAAAGAGTTTTTGCGATTCCACCGCCGCTCCGCGGTGGAAACCTATAGAAAAGAAAAGACCTTTCCGGCGGGCAGATTCCGCCAGGGAGAACTCCTCCCGGAAGGGGAGATCGTCCTCATTGTCATCACCATCATCACGGGCATCATCGAGATCATCATCATCATCATCACCAACACCAGCACCATCTCCACCTTCACCCCATGTACTTCACCATTGCAATCGGAGTTGTACCTTGCACTATTCATCCCCTCTACTCTACCGATGTTGATTACTCTTTTGTGGTGAATTCTATTGAGTTTTGTTGGAGGATTATTGTTAAGACCAGAATGTTAATCATATTTCCATCACCTCTGATCATGATCTCTTTTATGTCTTGTGAGTAGTTCCATTAGTTCTTGAGGACATGGGAAAAGTCTAGATTCTAGTAGTCATATGATGTTGAAGTAATATGTGTTGATTGATATTTCAGTTAGGGTGTCATTCTTCTAGTAGTTTTATGTGAATGTTGACTACATAACACTTCGCGTTTTTAAGGACCTAGGGTAAAGCACCGTGTATAAAGAATGCTTATGGTGGGTTGCGAGAGTGACAGAAACCTGAACCCCCGTTCACATACTTTTGCATGAGGGAGTATAGGATCCTATAGCTTATTGCTATGGTTAGGATTTTCCTTAATTTCTCTCTTGTATTTGTGGATGCTTGCAAGAGGGATTAATCATAAGAGTGTGCTTGTCTTATCCTAGACGGTGCACTAGTTAAGATCCACCGATATAACACTTATCAATACAAAAACTAGTACTAGACAGAGTATGGTGAAAGCACTAGACTATCTCTCTCGTGCGTCCTCACGAACTCCTTAGTCTTTATAAGTGTAGTCCCTCGGCTTATCCTTTGTGTTCAAAAGGATTGGGCCACTTTATGTACCTTGGAACCATTTACTTTACTTGAATTTAGTTCCTTGTTGCTTATACTAGAAAACCCGCAAAAAGTTACCTTTCAGTACTTGCAGTTATTCCTTGCTCCAGATCACTTGTCAATACCTTCTGCTCCTCGTTGGGTTCGACACTCTTACTTACAGAAAAGGCTACGATAGATCCCCTACACTTGTGGGTCATCAAGACCATTTTCTAGCACCGTTGCCGGCTAGTGTAGCGCTATTGGTAAGTGAAATTGGTAAGGAAATCTTTACAGTGTACGTGCTGTTTTTGTTTTACTGTTTCCACTTTTTGTCCCTATGGACAACTCTGCTCTTGGTTTGTTTCTTGTGGGGAACCGCACCAACACTACTGTGGTGGAGAAGCCTCCCCCACCTACTGAAATTGTGACCTTGAAAATACCAACTGGTATTATTGATTGTGTTGTGGCTAATCGATATGCAGGAGATAGACATCGAGGTGAACACTTGCTATATCTTTCACAACTATACTCTTTATTTAAGCTTGCAGGTATATTGATGGACTTTGTTATGAGAAAGTTATTCTCTCTTTCATTAAACGATAAGGCTTTGGATTGGTATAGGCTTCTTGATGACCCTCATTTACGAAATTGGCAAGATCTTATATCTCTGTTCTATGCAAAGTTTTATCCTCTTCATGAAATACATCGAGACATGAATTATATTTATACATCTCTCAAGCTTGGGGGAGATTGAAATCCTGAATGCCCAAATGTCCCAATCATGATCTCTCCAAAGAAATTATTCTCACAAATTTTTATGCAAGGCTTTCTCGTCAAGATAAAGAGATGCTTGATGTTTCCTCTAGTGGCGTATTCTCCAACAAAGGCACTGAAGCTAAGTGGGATCTTATTGAAAGGATCCAGAAGAACATTGAAGAGTGGGGGATTGATAAATGTATTGAACCCGTTATAAATTATGAGCGTGATTATATTGAGAGCTATGTGAAAACTGATTACTGCAATACCTTTTGTGCTAAGATTGGTCTTGATTCCCAGATTCTAATTGATTTTTGCAAAGACTTTGCCTCTCATATTGACTCTTCTGAGAAGAAGGAGGATCAACATCATAAACATTTTAAGGAATTACCTTTTGATATTAATGTTGTTGACCCTATCTTGCCTGCAGTTGAATATGAAAAGCCCCCTTTTCCCGCAAGGATGAGGCAACATTCTTTTGTCACATGCATCCTGAATAAAAGTGAAAGAACGACTGATGATCATGGGGAGCGGATTAAATTTGATCCTCAAGTTGCATTAGTCAAGGATCTTGTTACTAGTAATATTGAGGATTCCAATATAAATTTGTGTGCTGTTTCCACTAACCTTGTTACAACCAAGAATAAAGGCCCAATTTCAGGTACTCCAGTTGTATTTGTTAAAATAGGAGATCATAATTATTATGGGCTATGTGATTTGGGATCTAGTGCTAGTGCTATTCCTTTTTCACTTTATCAAGAGATCATGAATGAGATTCTACCATGTGAAATTGAAGAAGTTGATGTTACTATTCATCTTGCAAAGAAAGAAACTATCTCTCCTATTGGAATTGTGCGAGATATTGAAGTTCTATGCGGAAAAGTAAAATATCCTACCGACTTTCTAGTACTTGGTTTAGTGCAAGATAGTTTTTGCCCTATTATCTTTGGTAGGCATTTTCTGAAAACTTGTGGAGCTATTATAGATTGCAGGAAAGGAAAAGTATGTGTTGAATTTAATGGTAAGCCATATTAATTTAACTTTTCTAAATTCTCGAAGCAAACTACCTAGTAATAATAAAATTATTAAAATTATTAAAGAGATTGCTTCTATCGCTATTCCTCTTAACAATCCTTTGCAGCAATTTATGGAAAACCACAAGAATGATATGCATATGCAGGAAATGAATGAGCTAGATGACATATTCTTGAGACAACCTGCTATCCTAAAGCACAACCTTCCGGTTGAGCCTTTGGGAATTTTATCGAAACCAAAAGAAGACCCGATGTTTGATCTTAGAACTCTCCCCAGTACGCTTAAGTATGCTTATTTAGATGAAAAGAAAGTATATCATGTTATTATCAATTCTAATCTTTCAGGATATGAAGAAGAGAAATTATTGGAAGTCCTTCGTAAACACCGAGGCGCTATTGGTTATACCCTGGATGATCTTAAGGGGATTAGTCCATCTATTTGTGAGCATATTATCAATCTTGAGCCTGATGCTAAACCAATTGTTGATCACCAACGACGGTTAAACCAGAAGATGAAGGATGTTGTGAGGACCAAAATCCTCAAGCTTCTAGTCACAGGTATTATCGACCCTATAGCTGATAGTAAGTGGGTAAGTCTAGTACATTGTGTTCCCAAGAAAGGAGGTACGACTGTGGTTCGTAATGATAATAATGAACTAATACCTCAAAGAATTATTATTGGATATAGAATATGTATTGATTACAGGAAGCTGAACAAGGCAACCAGGAAGGACCACTACCCACTGCCGTTCATCGACCAAATGCTTGAAAGCATATCCTAAAATATTCACTTTTGCTATCTTGATGGCTACTCTGGCTTCTCTCAGATTCATGTTAACACTGCCGATCAAGAGAAGACCACTTTCACTTGTCCCTTTGGTACTTATGCTTATAGACGTATGCCTTTTGGTTTATGCAATGCTCCTGCTACTTTTCAAAGGTGTATGTCCGCTATCTTTCATGGTTTTTGTGAGGAAATTGTGGCGGTTTTCACGGACGATTTCTCCGTCGATGGAACCTCTTTTGACCATTTTCTCCGCAACCTTAATAAAGTTTTACAGAGATGTGAGGAGACGAACTTGGTACTCAACTGGGAGAAGTTCCACTTCATGGTCAATGAGGGAATTGTTCTTGGTAACAAGATTTCTGAAAGAGGAATCAAGGTGGACAGGGCAAATCTTGAAGAAATCGAGAGAATGCCTTATCCAAAAGACATCAGAGGTATTTGTAGTTTCCTCGGCGATGCTGGTTTCTATAAGAGGTTTATTAAAGACTTATCTAAAAATTCGAAACTCCTTACTAATCTTCTCCATAAGGATATTCCTTTTGTGTTTGATGAAGATTGTAAGGAAGCCTTCGAAGGTCTTAAGAAAGCCTTGATAACTGCCCCTATAGTCCAACCACCTGATTGGAATTTTCCTTTTGAAATCATGTGTGATGCTAGTGAGTTTGCTATTGGAGGTGTGTTAGGACAAAGGGTTGATAAGAAATTGAATGTTATCCATTATGCTAGCAAAACCCTTGACATTGCTCAAAAGAACTACGCTACTACTGAGAAAGAATTTTTTGCGATAGTGTTTGCTTGTGATAATTTTAGGCCTTACATCATTGATTCTAAAGTTATTCTTTATATTGATCATGCTGCTATTAAGTATCTTATGGAAAAGAAGGATGCCAAACCAAGGCTTATCCGATGGTTCCTTCTTCTTCAAGAATTTGATTTGCAGATTGTTGATAGGATAGGAGCAGACAACCTTTCCAGGATGGAGGACATACCACACGATCCCATCCAGGTCAATGATAGTTATCATGATGAAAAGTTAGTTGTTTTACATGTGAAATCTAATTCAGATCCATGGTATGCAGATTATGGTAACTTTATTGTTGCAAAGTTTTTGCCTCCAGGTTTAACATTCCAGCAGCAGAAGAAGTTCTTCCACGACTTGAGGTATTACGTTTGGGATGACCCACATCTTTTTAGAGAAGGTGCAAATGGAATTGTGAGGAGTTGCATGACGGAGCATGAGCAGAAGGATATCTTGCGACAATGTCATAGCAGTCCTTATGGAGGACATTATGCCGGTGAGAGGACCACACAAAAGGTTCTCCAATGAGGTTTTTATTGGCCTACTCTCTTTAAAGATGCTAGAAATTACGTTTTATCCTGTGATAAGTGCGAGAGAGTTGGTAATATTAGTAGGAGGAATGAGATGCCTATGAATTATTCGCTGGTCATTGAGCCTTTTGATTGTTGGGGTTTTGATTTTATGGGACCTTTCCCTCCTTCACACAAATACACTCACATCTTAGTAGCTGTAGATTATGTGACCAAGTGGGTTGAAGCAATCCCCACTGAAAGTGCCAATCACAAGACATCTTTGAAAATGCTCAAGGATGTAATCTTCCCCAGGTTTGGTGTACCTAGGTACCTCATGACCGACGGAGGATCACATTTTACACACGGTGCTTTTAGAAAAGCTCTAGCCAAATATGATGTTAATCATATAATTGATTCACCTTACCACCCTCAAACAAGTGGGCAAGTTGAGCTCACAAATAGACAGATCAAGTTGATCTTGCAAAAGGCAGTGAACAGTTCTAGAAAGGACTGGTCCAATAAGTTAGGAGATGCTTTGTGGGCGTATAGAACTGCTTACAAAATCCCATGGGGATGTCTCCGTATAAGATGGTTTATGCAAGGCATGCCATCTACCTCTAGAGTTAGAGCACAAAGCTTTCTAGGCCGTTAGAGAGCTTAATGCTGATCCAAAGCTTGCTGGTGAAAAGCGTCCCATGAACTTGACTTCTCTACATGAGTGGAGAAGTGAAGCTTACAAGAGCGGAAAAATGTTCAAGGTAAAGAAGTGGCATGACAAGATAATTTTGACACGTGAATTTAATGTTGGTGACAAAGTTTTGTTGTATAGATCTCGTTTCAGATTTTATCCACGTAAATTACTTTCCTAGTGGGAAGGACCGTACTATATCGAAGAAGTCTACCACTCCGGTGTAATCAAGATTAATAATTTTGAAGGCACAAAGCCACATGTTGTGAATGGGCAAAGGCTCAAGCATTACATGGCTGGAGACCCCATCAATGTAGACATGGATGTGATAAGATGATCACCACCCAGCAAGAAATAGATCCTTCATCACGAGGATCCAGCTCCAACAACCCCATCCTCGTGTGGTTTATTAACCCTCGGGATGATCTTTCTCTGAACCTTTCAAAAACTGTCCCTCCTCCAAGAGCTCCACCTATGTCATCTACTATATCCGAAGCTTACAGAATCACTAACCAATTCTGTGAAGACTTCTGTGTGCTTAAAGTACAGGTGGCCATATTGGAAGCTGAAAACAAAATCCTTTGGCGCATAATAGCGGAACTGAAGAACAACAAGTAGGATGAAAAGTGAAATCTTCATGGGTAATGGCATTCCCTTCGCTTGTTCCAAGCTTAGGGGTGTGCCCGTTATCTTTATTTTTTATCCTTTACTTTTTATGATCAAGTTTAGTGTCGTATCATGTCTAGGGAAGTTATCTTATGAAGTAGGTGTTTCATTGAGGTCTATCACTCCTTTGTGGAGAGTTTGTATCTGTGAGCGTGCAGTGTCTATGATGGAATATTAATGAGAAGTCTATTGGTTTCTTTGCTGCACTTGGTATTCTCTTCATGCAATCAATCTTATATGTTGATTCTTATGGGAGTATTGATCTTACACATCAGGTATGTTTTTGAAATTTTATTTAATCTTGGCAGACATAGCATTGGTCATAACAACAAGCATGAGTTTTTCTAGTAGCGACAAAGCCAAAACCTTTATGTTCTTATGCTTGACGTGTTATGCTGACAAGGAAGACAACTTGATGTTTTATGCCAATTCTTTATGTTAAACTTTATATTGTTTTGCATCCAAGTCAACATTAACTGTCTGCTCTTAAAAACTTTTGCTAGCCAACCCTTGCACTAAGCGAGAATACTACTTGTGCATCCATACCCAGAAACCTCAACCTTCCCAAGAGTCCACCATATCTTCCCTATACATGGTATTTCACCGCCACTCCTAAATAATATTACTCATGTGCTATCTTTAAACATTCAAATATTACTCCCTGTTTTGTGCCTCTGTTTTAGCTCATGAGAAAGTAGTAGGTAATTCATGATCTTCTCATACTGGACAAGTTTTATCTTGGGTTTGCATGTCTAATCTACAAACCCCTAATACGAGGAGGGACTAGCATGAGCGCGCCCAGCTCATAAAAGATAATAACAACAAACAGAACCTCCTTCATGGTTTGTTGATGAGAAATCAGAAAACTTTGGTAGCGATATACTAAGGAGGCTAAGGGGATGTGATCGTCCCCACTTTGGGAGTCGTTCCTCAAAAACTTGTCCATCATGAGAAGTATTGGGCTATCTACTACCATTCGTTGACAAATCATGCACCTCTCAAAAGCTTGTTTTACAATCTTGTTGATTTCAAAGTCCCTAAAAGCTCTAGCACATGAGTTTTCCCTACTTCCCTCTGCGAAGGGCCAATCTTTTACTTTTATGTTGAGTCAGTAAACATACATCTTTCTATTTCGAAAAGAGCAAACACTTTATGTTGACAAAGATTCATGCATTTATATTGTTTCATTGAGAGTTGTCATATTGTCGGTGTTTACTCACCACATATGCCATGGGTAGGCTAAATATGGTGTGGACCGAAGTGACACCGGCGGGCATTCGGGACGAGGTTGGTACAAGCATGGAACACACAATGTATCCACGTTCGGGGCTCTCCGTGGAGATAACACCCCTAATCCTTTCGGAATGCATAATGCACCAATGGGGCTATAATGTGCTCCTGGAGCTGTTCTACGGAGGAGGCAGAAGGAGCAGCCGGCTCGCCTCTACCTCTCCTGTATGAGTGTGTGTGTGAAGGATTGCCCAACCCTCTGCATGGAGGGGGTCGGGGGGTTTTATAGACGAACCCACCGACGTACAATAAGGATAAAAGTACATGAGTGGGACCCGGCTGGCAACCTCACCGGCTGGCCAGGGGGTCCAGAGTGGTCTTGTCTTCTTGCTGGAAGGGCCCGCCGCCTACGAGGTCCCATCTGGCTGTGGGACCCACCGGCTAGCCAATGAGGCTCTTGCGTAGAGCCAACGCGGGACATGTGTTGTACGTCCGACGTCGTCTTGCGAGATTCTCCATGGGCTGCCAGTACGACCGTCTCCACTGTTCCCACGCCGAGTGTGGTAATGGAGTGGGTGTCCGACGGGCTGATACTGTGCATGGTCGGCGGATTGGAGCCGGAGTAGGTCAGCGGCATTGCCGCCGACACTATACCTACCATGCGCTCCAATCTTGTACCTTGGGTGATGTGTATTCACCTTTAACCGTAGGGCATTGTCATGACCTACAGTCTGATGTGACTTGAGATCCCTAGTCGGCTAGCCGCCTCGCTAGCCGGCCTGGGAACGGTCGTCTCGCCTCTAGCCGGCTGGCGCGGCTTAAACGGCTAGAGGGAGGTAGCCGTCTCGCCCCTAGCCGACAGGAGTTGACTAGCCGGCCAGGGAGATTTGGCCGTCTCGCCCCTAGCTGGCAGGAGCTTCCTAGCCGGCCAGGGGGATTGGGCTGCATAGAATGAGTCGTGCTTTTCCTTCAAGGTAGAAGGCAAAAGAGTAGGCTCGATGAGCCTACGCAGGGGTTATCCCCCCCTCAGTAGCCCCCGAAGCAACGGAGGCCCGGCGCCTCGGAGCGGGAGGCCTCGCCGGCTAGAGTTATTTGTTGTCGATCTCCTTTAGCCGCCTGCGGCAGGAGGCGCCGGCTCGGAAGCCGGCTGGCTTCCAAGAAATGCCTCGGCTTCACCAGAAGTCGCGTCGGTTGCGCCACGTGCGAGGCCCTAGCCTGACTTGTTCTAACCCACAAGTATAGGGGATGGGCAACAGTTTTCGAGGGAAGAGTATTCAACCCAAATTTGTTGATTCGACACAAGGGGAAGCCAAAGAATATTCGCGAGTATTAGCAGTTGAGTTGTCAATTCAACCACACCTGAAAGACTTAGTATCTGCAGCAAAGTATGAGTAGCAAAGTAATATGATAGCAACAATAGCAATGGTAACAGTAGCAGAAGTGACAGCAGTAGCGGTAACAATAGCAGCAATGACATCAGTAGCGGTAACAATAGCAGCAGTGACAGCAGTAGCGGCAATATAACGTAGCAAGGACCAGTAGGAAAAACTCGTATTCATTGGATCGGTGATGGATAATTATGCCGGATGACATTCATCATGCAACAGTTATAACATGGGGATAGATGTAACTCCAGTTCGTCAATGTAATGTAGGCATGCATTCTGTATAGTCATAAATGCTTATGAGAAGAACTTCCATGACATCTATTGTCCATCCCTCCCGTGGCAGAGGGGTCCTAATGGAAACTAAGGGATATTAAGGTTCTCCTTTTAATAGATAACCGGAACAAAGCATTAACACTTAGTGAATACATGAACTCCTCATACTACGGTCATCTCCGGGAGTGGTTCCGGCTATTCTCACTCCGGGGTTGCCAGGTCATAACACATAGTAGGTGACTACAACTTGCAAGATAGGATCAAGAACACACATATATTGCTGAAAACATAATAGGTTCACATCTGAAATAATGGCACTCGGGCCCTAGTGACAAGCATTAAGCATAGCTAAGTAGAAGCAACATCAATCTCAGAACATAGTGGATACGAGGGATCAATCCCCATCAGAACTAACTCGATTACATGATAGATCTCATCCAACGCATCACCGTCCAGCAAGCCTACGATGAGGTTACTCACGAATGGTGAAGAGCATCTTGGCAATGGCGATGAAGGATGGTTGGTGATGACGATGGTGACGATCTCCCCTCTCCGGAGCCCAGAACGGTCTCCACATCTGCCCTCCAGAGGAAGAACAGGTGGTGGCAGTGCCTCCGTATTGTAAAACGCGATGATATCTTCTCCTTAATTTTTTTCCAGTCGAAGGAGGATATATAAAGTTGGAATTGGAGGCGGCGGAGCCCCGAGGGGCTCACAAGCCTGCCACGCCCGGCCAGGGGGGCGGGCCTGGTGGGCTTGTGAGCTCTTGGCTCTGTCCCTCCAGTTGATTCTTGTGCGAGTATTTTTTATATATTCCACAAAAATCCTCGTAGATGTCCAGGTCATTCCGAAAACTTTTATTTCTGCACAAAAACAACACCATGGCAATTCTGCTGAAAACAGCGTCAGTCCGGGTTAGTTCCATTCAAATCATGCAAATTAGAGACCAAAACAAGTGCAAAGGAGTTTGGAACAGTAGATATGACGGAGACGTATCAACTCCCCCAAGCTTATATCCTTGCTTGTCCTCAAGCAATTCAGTTCACAAACTGAAAGAGACAAAAGAAAAACTTTTACGAACTCTGTTTGATCTTGTTGTTGTAATTATGTCTAACTCATATTCAGATTTTCAGCAAGATCATAAGCTAACCACGTAAGCAATGACATATAGATCTCATGAAGTACTCATATCAATGGCTTAATCAACTAGCGAGCAATAATTATAAGTTTCAAACGTCAACACTTCAATCAAAATAATCATGAAGCAATATGAACAGGTGGTATCTCGCTAGCTCTTTCCGAGACCGCAAAACACAAATGCAGAGCACCTTCAAAGACCAAGGGCTGACTGAACATTGTAATTCATGGCAAAGAAGATCGAGTCACAGTCATACTCAATATCAATTAATAGCAAAGCATGAAAATGACAGAGGTGCTCTCTAATTGGTGCCTTTTATAAGAAGAGGATGAGTCAACAGAAACGTAAATAGATAGGCCCTTCGCAGAGGGAAGCATTGATTTGCAGAGGTGCCAGAGCTCAAGCTTTTAAAATAGAGATAAATGATTTTGAGTGGTATGCTCTTTGTCAACGCGATGACCAAGAGTTTTCACCATCTTCCATGCTACACATACTATAGGTGGTTCCCAAATGGAAAAGTAAAGTTTTGACTCCCCCACCACCGATCAATCACACTCCACGTCTAGCCGAATCCTCGGGTGCCGTCCATACCAACAACAATCCATGGGGAGTTTTGTTTGCAATTATCTTTTCGATTTGAGAATGGAACTGGGCATTCCAATTACCGTCCCCTTTCTCGTGAGTGGTAGTGAATAAACACGTATCGAGGATAACACACCTAGCATGGAAGATACCGATCGCCCCTTGTCACCACATGAGCGGTTCGGGCATACAAAACAGATTATTACTTGAAGATTTAGAGAGTGACACATGCAAATTTACTTGGAACGACACGTAGATACCGCGTATAGGTAGGTATGGTGGGCTCATATGGAACAACTTTGGGTTTATGGAAGTGGATGCACAAGAACTATTCCCGCTTAGTACAAGTGAAGGCTAGAAAAAGATTGGGAAGCGACCAACTAGAGAGCGACAACAGTCATCAAAATGCATTGAAATTAACCAACATTGAGTGCAAGCATGAGTAGGACATAAATCACCATAAACATGAATATCATAGAGGCTATGTTGATTTTGTTTCAACTACATGCGTAAACATGTGCCAAGTCAAGCCACTTGAATCATTCAAAGGAGGATACCATCCTATCATACTACATCATAATCATCTCGAAATTCAAGTTGGCATCCAAGACAAACCATTATAAGCTCCTAGCTAATTAAGCATGGAATCAGAAACTATGATCTCTAAGTTGTCATTGCAAACATGTTTCTCTCATAACAAAGCTGAATTAAAAACGATGAGCTAGTCATATTTACAAAAACAAAATAGATCGAGTTTGTACCAGCTTTTCGAGGCTTAGTCACTTCATCATATATCATCATTATTACCTTTCACTTGCACGACCGAATGATGTGAATCATAATGAGAGTGTTCGTGCATTGGACTAAGCTGGAATCTGCAGGCAAACACAGAGGAGAAGACAAAGTAATATGGCTCTTTAACAGATAAACAGATATGCCTGCGAGAGCCACTAAACATTTTAACCATGGTCTTCTACCTTGACCCGAAGAAAAAGAAAACTATTTACACGGGAAATCTCCCAACAAGCAAAATATGAAAGGAAAATCTTTTTGGATTTTCTTTTTAAATCACTACTAAACAAGCAGAAAAGCAAACTTACAACTATTTTTTTGTTTTTCTCAGTCTAAACAAACACACGAGAAGAAAACGAGAAAAAGAAATAAACTAGCACGGATGATACAATGGCAAGGTGTGAACACCGACTAACAAAGTGAAAGTGTGAGCATGAATATAAAGTTGCTTTTGGCCTAACTTGGTTTACTCCCACGGCTGCTCCGGGTGATATCCAAAATCATGATGGGGGTTGTACGGGATCGCGACAACTACTGCCTGAATAGCTGCCTCACGGAGGCGAGCAGCCTTCGCCTCCCTCTCATACTCCTCTGCTTCTCCTCTGGTTATGTAATATCTCCGTTTCACCTGAAAGTCAAAGAAGGCAGGAGCAGGAAAGGTAATATGGAAAACACGCCATCCGTTAAATATTAACCGGTATAGGAGGGATTCATTATCCCTCTCCAGGAAATGATAGCGTATCATAGAGGCGCGATCAAGGAAAGCTGTATGGAGCGGGGGATCTCCTTCGCGGATGGGTACTCCAAGAAAATTTGCTATGCGAGTGGCATAGATCCCACCAAAGAAATCCCCTTCATTAGCATTATTATTTAGCCTCCTCGCAATTATAGCTCCTAAGTTGAAACTTCTATCACCCGTATCTGCGCTCTTAAGAATACTAAGGTCAGGTGCGCAGAGGTGACAATGATCAATCTTGTCGTTAATCCATCTACCTATGAAGAGGGAAAAATAATGTAAGGCAGGGAATTGAATGCTCCCCAAGGTAGCTTGCGTAATATCTCTAGTTTCTCCAACAGTTATATTAGAAAAGAAATCTCTAACCGAAGACTTAGAAGGATCATTGGGACTACCCCAATCAGGTATCTTGCAAATCCTATTAAAATCCTTTAAATCCATGGTACATGATTTGTCATAAAGATCAAACAGTATGGATGAGTCACGACCAACTGAAAATCTGAATCTACGAACAAAAGAGGCAGTGAGCATAGTATACTGTTCGCTTTTGTTGGAGATGAATTCTTCGACCCGGCGTTGTGAACAAATGTATCAAACTTGTCTTTGAAACCTGCATCAATCATGAATTCATCTGAAGGCCATTCACATGGTTGTACCTATGCGTTCCTCGGCTGATAAGAGTCGGGTTCCCGAATCGAGAGACGGGGAGCCCTTTTGCTTGAGGAACCACCATGATAGTTTCTCGTGAACATCTTCTTTTTTTCTGCAATTTTTAGTGACTCAAGAGAAAATTGAACGAGGCTCAACAAAACTCATAGCAACTACTCCTTCAAGTGCCTAGAGGCAATATCAAGCATCAAAATTACTTGGGACAACTAAAATGAACATGCAAAGCTCAAGAACAGGGTCACCAAGGCAGAAAAAAAAACGCAATGAATAAAGCACTAGAGCAAAAAATAATTGGACAAATGGAGGAGTCACATACGAAGGAACAATTTCTCCAAAACAGTTTGGTGAATGGGGCTTTCCACAAGGAGATTGAAAAATGCAGCAAGAGGAGCAAGAATACGGGTTTGAGCTGTGGAATGAGTTTTTCTGGAGGTAGGAGAAGGAGATGGGAGATGGAATAAGTGCAGGGGGGCACGTGGGCCCCAGAAGCTTGCCAGGCCCGGCCAGGTGGGGTGGTCGGGCCTGGTGGGCTTGAGACCCACTAGCGCATCCCCGTGACTAGCTCTCTGTCTCAGAATTTTTTTAAAATTCCAGAAAAATCATACTTGATTTTCAAGGCGTTTGAACAACTTTTTATTTTCGGGACACTTTTCTAAGGGACGGAGAAAGCAGAAAATAGGAAAATCTAAAGCTAAATTTATCATTTTTCTTCTAAGCAACCGAAGGTAAAAGGTTTGGAACAGAGGGTTGTGACTCCTAGATTCATCCATCTCGTGGTCATCAAAAGAAATCCATCAATGAGGTTGATCAAGTCTCCTTGACAAACTTTTTTTAGAATCGCATAGAACCGGAGATTTTTCGAATAGTCACTAGGTTACCTCAATGGGGATGTGCATATCCCCAACAAGCAAATCATATTGTTGGAATTATGCCCTAGAGGCAATGATAAATAAGTTATTATTATAATTCCTGTATCAAAATAATCGTTTATTATCCATGCTATAATTGTGTTGAATGAAGACTTAGATACATGTATGGATACATAGACAAAACACTATCCCTAGCAAGCCTCTAGTTGGCTAACCAGTTGATCAAGGATGGTCAGGGTCTTCTGACTATGTACAAGGTGTTGTTGCTTGATAACTTGATCACATCGTTGGGTGAATCATGTGATGGACTAGACCCAAACTAATAGATGTAGCATGTTGATCGTGTCATTTTGTTGCTACTGTTTTCTGCGTGTCAAGTATTTATTCCTATGACCATGAGATCATATAACTCACGAACACCGGAGGAATGCTTTGTGTGTATCAAACGTCACAACGTAACTCGGTGACTATAAAGATGCTCTACATGTATCTCCGAAGGTGTCCATTGAGTTAGTATGGATCAAGACTGAGATTTGTCACTCCGTGTGACGGAGAGGTATCTCGGGGCCCACTCGGTAATACAACATCACACACAAGCCTTGCAAGCAATGTGACTTATTGCAAGTCGCGGGATCTCGTATTACGGAACGAGTAAAGAGACTTGCCGGTAAACGAGATTGAAATAGGTATGTGGATACTGACGATCGAATCTCGGGCAAGTAACATACCGAAGGACAAAAGAATTGACATACGGGATTATATGAATCCATGGCACTCAGGTTCAAACGATAAGATCTTCGTAGAATATGTAGGATCCAATATGGGCATCCAGGTCCCGCTATTGGATATTGACCAAGGTGTCCCTCGGGTCATGTCTACATAGTTCTCGAACACGCAGGGTCTGCACACTTAAGGTTCGGCGTTGTTTTGTGCGTATTTGAGTTATATGGTTGGTTACCAAATGTTGTTCGGAGTCTCGGATGAGATCACGGACATCACGAGGCTTTCCGGAATGGTCCGGAGATGAAGATTGATATATACTGGGAGTGACGAATGGGTTTCGGATGTTCACCGGGGGGCAACCCACCCCGGGGAAGCCCATAGGCCTTAGGGGTGCCGCACCAGCCCTTAGTGGGCTGGTGGGCAAGCCCAAGAAGCCCCCTGCGTAGGAGATAAGCAAAATCAAAGAGAAAAAAAGGGGAAGTCGGAAGGAAGGGAAGGACTCCACCTTGCAATCCCGAGGATTCCTCCTCCCCCCCTTCGGCCGAACCCCTTGGGGCTCCTTGAGCCTCAAGGCAAGGCCCCTCCCCTCCCTCCTATATATATTGAGGTATTAGGGCTGATTTTAGACAACTTTGCCACGACAGCCCGACCACATACCTCCAAGGTTTTTCCTCTCGATCACGTTTTTGCGGAGCTCGGGCGGAGCCCTGCTGAGATAAGATCACCACCAACCTCCGGAGTGCCGTCACGCTGCCGGAGAACTCATCTACCTCTCCGTCTCTCTTGCTGGATCCAGAAGGCCGAGATCATCGTCGAGCTGTACGTGTGCTGAACGCGGAGGTGCCGTCCGTTCAGCAGTAGATCGCAGCGGATCGTGGGATGAATCGCGAGACGGTTCGTGGGACGGTTCGCGGGGCGGATCGAGGGACGTGTGGCCGTGCCACTACATCAACCGCGTTTATTAATGCTTCCTGCTGTGCGATCTACAGGGGTACGTAGATCTGAAACCCCCCTCGTAGATGGACATCACCATGATAGGTCTTCGTGTGCGTAGGAAATTTTTTGTTTCCCATGCGACGTTCCCCAACAGTGGCATCATGAGCTAGGTTCATGCGTAGATGTCATGTCGAGTAGAACACAAAAAAATTTCTGGGCGATGATGTGCGGTTTGCTGCCCTCCTTAGTCTTTTCTAGATTCTGCGGTATTGTTGGATCGAAGCGGCTCGGACCGACATTACTCGTACGCTTACGAGAGACAGGTTTCATCGCTTTGAGCAACCCCGTTGCTCAAAGATGACTGGCGAGTGTCGGTTTCTCCAACTTTAGTTGAATCGGATTTGACCAAGGAGGTCCTTGGATGAGGTTAAATAGCAATTCATACATCTTCGTTGTGGTGTTTCCGTAAGTAAGATGCGATCCTACTAGATATCCATGGTCACCACGTAAAACATGCAACAACAATTAGAGGACGTCTAACTTGTTTTTGCAGGGTATGCTTGTGATGAAGATGTGATCCTACTAGTTACCCTGAATTTTAATACGTTCCTAGAGAAAGCTAAGTTGAAAGATGATGGAAGCAACTTTGTAGACTGGGCTCGTAATATTTAATTGCTCCTGGAAGCTGGGAAGAAGGATTATGTCCTTAATGCTGCTCTAGAAGATGAACCACCCGCCACGGCTGACCAAGATGTTAAGAACGCTTGGTTAACACGTAAGGAGGACTACTCAGCAGTTCAATGTGCAGTCTTGTATGGCTTAGAGCCGGGACTTCAACGTCGCTTTGAGCGTCATGGAGCACATAAGATGTTCCAGGAGTTGAAGTTTATCTTTCACAAGAACGCCCGGATCAAGAGGTATGAGACCTCCGATAAATTCTATGCTTGCAAGATGGAGGAGAATTCATCTGTCAGTGAAAATGTGCTCAAAATGTCTGGGTACTCAAACCGTCTACCTGAGCTGGGGATTGAACTCCCGCAAGAGGCTATCACTGACAGAATTCTTCAATCACTGCCGCAAAGCTATAAGGGCTTTGTGTTGAACTATAACAAGCAAGGGATGAACAAGTCACCCGGCTTCGCGATGTTGAAATTCGCAGAGTCAGAACTCCGTAAAGAGCATCAAGTGTTGATGGTGAATAAGACCCCTAGTTTCAAGAGAAACAACAAAGGAAAGAAGGGTAATTCGAAGAAGAGCGGCAAGGCTGGTGCCAATCCGACGAAGAAACCCAAAGCTGGACCTAAGGCTGAAACGGAGTGCTATTATTGCAAGGGTATGGGTCACTGGAAGCACAACTCCCCCAAGTATCTGGCTGATAAGAAGGCGGCCAAAGAAAATTCAGGTATATTTGATATACATGTTATTGATGTGTACTTAAACAGCTCTCATAGTAGTGCGTGGGTATTCGATAGCGGTTCTGTTTCTCATATTTGCAACTCGAAACAGGAACTACGGAATAAGCGAAGGCTGGCGAAGGATGAAGTGACGATGCACGTGGGAAATGGTTCCAAGGTTGATGCAATCGCCATCGGCACAGTTTCACTTCAGTTACCATCAGGATTAGTTATGAACTTAAATAATTGTTATTTAGTGTGTGCGTTAAGCATGAACATTATATCTGGATCTTATTTATTGCGAGACGGTTACTCGTTTAAGTCACAGAATAATGGTTATTCTATTTCTATGAGTAATACCTTTTATGGTCATGCACCCAATGTGAGAGGATTGTTCCTTTTGAATCTTGATAGTGATAATACACATATACATAACATTGAGACCAAAAGAGTTAGAGTTAACAATGATAGCGCCATTTTTTTATGGCACTGCCGCTTAGGTCATATTGGTGTAAAGCGCATGAAGAAACTCCATACCGATGGACTTTTGGAGTCACTTGAATTTGATTCACTTGACACGTGCGAACCATGCCTCATGGGCAAGATGACTAAAACTCCGTTCTCCGGAACAATGGAGCGTGCAAGTGAGTTGTTGGAAACATACAAACCGATGTGTGTGGTCCGATGAGTGTGGAGGCACGCGGCGGATATCGTTATTTTCTCACATTCACTGAAGATTTGAGTAGATATGGTTATGTCTACTTGATGAAGCACAAGTCTAAAACATTTGAAAAGTTCAAGCATTTTTAGAGTGAAGTTGAAAATCATCGTAACAAGAATATCAAGTTCCTACGGTCTGATCGTGGGGGTGAATATCTGAGTTTCGAGTTTGGTGCTCACTTAAGACAATGTGGAATTGTTTCACAGTTGACACCGCCTGGAACACCACAGCGTAATGGTGTGTCCGAACGTCGTAATCGTACTTTATTAGAGATGGTGCGATCTATGATGTCTCTTACTGATTTGCCGTTATCGTTTTGGTGTTATGCATTAGAAACAGCTGCATTCACTTTAAATAGGGCACCATCAAAATACGTTGAGACGACACCATACGAACTGTGGTATGGAAAAAGACCAAAGTTGTCGTTTCTTAAAGTTTGGGGATGTGATGCTTATGTCAAAAAGGTCCAGCCTGAAAAGCTGGAACCCAAAGCGGAAAAATGCGTCTTCATAGGTTACCCGAAAGAGACAGTTGGGTATACCTTCTATCTCAAATCCGAGGGCAAAGTGTTTGTTGCTAAGAATGGAGCTTTTCTCGAGAAGGAGTTTCTCTCTAGAGAATTGAGTGGGAGGAAGATAGAATTTGATGAGGTTGTCGAACCTCTCATCCCTCTGGATGGTGGTGCAGGGCAAGGGAAAACCCCTGTCGTTGCGATGCCGGTTGAGGAGGAAGTTAATGATGATGATCATGAAACTCTGGATCAAGTTCGTGTCGAACCTTGTAGGTCGACGAGACCGCGTACTACTCCAGAGTGGTACGGTAATCCCGTCTTATCAATTATGTTGTTGGACAACAATGAGCCTGCGAATTATGAAGAAGCAATGGTGGGTCCGGATTCCAACAAGTGGCTGGAGGCCATGAAGTCCGAGATAGGATCTATGTATGAAAACAAAGTGTGGACTTTGGAAGTACTACCTGAAGGCCGCAAGGCTATTCAGAACAAATGGATCTTTAAGAAGAAGACGGACGCTGACGGTAATGTGACCGCTTATAAAGCTCGACTTGTGGCAAAGGGTTTTTCACAAGTTCAAGGGATTGACTACAATGAGACATTCTCACCCGTAGCGATGCTTAAGTCCGTCCGAATCATGTTAGCAATAGCTGCATTTTTCGATTATGAAATCTGGCAGATGGATGTCAAAACGGCGTTCCTTGACGGTTTCCTTAAGGAAGAGTTGTATATGATGCAACCCGAAGGTTTTGTCGATCCTAAAAATGCTAACAAAGTGTGCAAGCTCCAGCGATCCATTTATGGACTGGTGCAAGCATCTCGGAGTTGGAATGAACGCTTTGATGAGATGATGAAGTGGTTGGAGAATCTTGTATTTACAAGAAAGTGAGTGGGAGCTCTGTGGCGTTTCTAATATTATATGTGGATGACATATTGCTGATTGGAAACAACGTGGAGTTTTTGGAGAGCATAAAGGATTACTTGAATAAAAGTTTCTCTATGAAGGACCTAGGAGAAGCTGCTTACATTCTAGGCATAAAGATCTATAGGGATAGATCAAAACGCGTGATAGGACTTTCACAAAGCACATACCTTGATAAAGTTTTGAAGAGGTCAAAATGGAACAGTCCAAGAAGGGGTTCTTGCCATTTTTACAAAGTACGAGATTGAGTAAGACTTAGTGCCCAACAACTGATAAAGATAGAGAGCATATGAGCACCGTCCCCTATGCTTCAGCCATAGGTTCTATCATGTATGCAATGTTGTGCACTAGACCGGACGTTAGCCTGGCCATAAGTATGGCAGGCAGGTTCCAGAGTAATCCAGGAGTGGATCACTGGACGGCGGTCAAGAATATCATGAAGTACCTGAAAAGTACCAAGGAGACGTTTCTCGTGTATGGAGGTGACGAAGAGCTCGCCGTAAAAGGTTACGTCGATGCAAGCTTTGACACAGATCCGGACGACTCTAAGTCGCAGACCGGATACGTGTTTATTCTTAGTGGAGGTGCGGTAAGCTGGTGCAGTTCGAAGCAAAGCGTTGTAGCTGATTCTACATGTGAAGCGGAGTACATGGCTGCCTCGGAGGCAGCTAAGGAGGGTGTGTGCATGAAGCAGTTCATGACGGATCTTGGAGTAGTGCCGAGCGCACTGAATCCAATAACCTTGTTTTATGACAACACGGGTGCCATTGCCTTAGCAAAGGAACCACGGTTTCACAAGAAGACCAGACACATCAAACGATGCTTCAACCTCATCCGCGACTACGTCGAGGAGGAGGATGTGAATATATGCAAAGTGCACACGGATCTGAATGTGGCAGACCCACTGACTAAACCTCTTCCACGGGGAAAGCATGATCAACACCAGAACTGTATGGGTGTCAGATTTATTACAATCTAATTCGCATGGCGATGTGAGGACTAGATTATTGACTCTAGTGCAAGTGGGAGACTGTTGGAATTATGCCCTAGAGGCAATGATAAATAAGTTATTATTATAATTCATCTATCAAGATAATCTTTTATTATCCATGCTATAATTGTGTTGAATAAAGACTTAGATACATGTGTGGATACATAGACAAAACACTGTCCCAGCAAGCCTCTAGTTGGCTAGCCAGTTGATCAAGGATGGTCAGGGTCTTCTGACTATGTACAAGGTGTTGTTGCTTGATAACTGGATCACATCATTGGGTGAATCATGTGATGGACTAGACCCAAACTAATAGATGTAGCATGTTGATCGTGTCATTTTGTTGCTACTATTTTCTGCGTGTCAAGTATTTATTCCTATGACCATAAGATCATATAACTCACTGACACTGGAGGAATGCTTTGTGTGTATCAAACGTCACAACGTAATTGGGTGACTATAAATATGTTCTACAGGTATCTCCGAAGGTCTCCATTGAGTTAGTATGGATCAAGACTGGGATTTGTCATTCCGTGTGACGTAGAGGTATCTCGGGGCCCACTCTGTGATACAACATCACACACTAGCCTTGCAAGCAATGTAACTTATTGTAAGTCACGTGATCTTGTATTACGGAACGAGTAAAGAGACTTACCGGTAAACGAGATTGAAATAGGTATGCAGATACTGACGATCGAATCTCGGGCAAGTAACATACCCTAGGACAAAGGGAATGACATACGAGATTATATGAATCCTTGGCACTAAGGTTCAAATGATAAGATCTTCATAGAATATATAGGATCCAATATGGGCATCCATGTCCCGCTATTGGATATTGACCGAGGAGTCCCTCGGGTCATGTCTACATAGTTCTCGAACCCGCAGGGTCTGCACACTTAAGGTTCGGCGTTGTTTTATGCGTATTTGAGTTATATGGTTGGTTACCGAATGTTGTTCGGAGTCCCGGATGAGATCATGGACATCACGAGGGTTTCCGAAATGGTCCGGAGATGAAGATTGATATATAGGATGACCTTATTTGATTACCGGAAAGTTTTCGGCATTACGGGGAATGTACTCGGAGTGACGAATGGGTTCCGGATGTTCACCGGGGGGCAGCCCACCCCGGGGAAGCCCATAGGCCTTAGGGGTGCCCCACCAGCCCTTAGTGGGCTAGTGGGCAAGCCCAAGAAGGCCCCTGCACATGAGATAAGAAAAATCAAAGAGAAAGAAAAAATAAGGGGAAGCGAGAAGGAAGGGAAGGACTCCACCTTCCAATCCTAGTTGGACTAGGATTGGAGGAGGATTCTTCCTCCACCCCCTTCGGCCGAACCCCTTGGGGCTCCTTGAGCCTCAAGGCAAGGCGCCTCCCCTCTCTCCTATATATACTGAGATATTAGGGCTGATTTGAGACAACTTTGCCATGGCAGCCCGACCACATACCTCCACGGTTTTTCCTCTAGATCGCGTTTCTGCGGAGCTCAAGCGGAGCCCTGCTAAGGTAAGATCACCACCAACCTCCGGATCGCCGTCACGCTGCCGGAGAACTCATCTACCTCTCTGTCTCTCTTGCTGGATCAAGAAGGCCGAGATCATCGTCGAGTTGTACGTGTGCTGAATGCGGAGGTGCCGTCCGTTCGGCACTAGATCGGAGTGGATCGTGGGACGGATCGCGGGATGGTTCGTGGGACAGTTCGCGGGGCGGATCGTGGGACGTGAGTATGTTCCACTACATCAACCGAGTTTATTAACGCTTCCTGCTGTGCGATCTACAAGGGTACGTAGATCTGAAATCCCCCTCGTAGATGGACATCACCATGATAGGTCTTCGTGCGCGTAGTAATTTTTTTCCCATGCGACGTTCCCCAAAACATACTTCATTTGGCAGTAGGTATAGGGCATTCGAAGCTCCCAGTAAGAACTGATGAAGTTTTTTCAATAGCATTGATGCAATGTACTCGATATTGTTTCTTCGGAAATTGCATCGTATGCTCATTACCGTTAACATGGAAAGTGACATTGCCTTTGTTGCAATCAATAACATCCCCTGCAGTGTTTAAAAAGGGTCTTCCAAGGATGAACACCATGGCATCATCCTCGGGAATATCCAGAATAACAAAGTCTGTTAAGATAGTAACGTTAGCAACCACAACGGGCACATCCTCGCAAATGCCGATAGGGAAAGCAGTTGATTTGTCGGCCATTTGCAAGGAGATTTCAGTGGGTGTCAACTTATCCAATTCAAGTCTACGATAAAGAGAGAGAGGCATAACACTAACACCACCTCCAAGATCACATAAAGCAGTTCTAACATAGTTTCCTTTAATGGAGCAAGGTATAGTGGGCACTCCGGGATCACCTAGTTTCTTAGGAGTTCAACCCTTGAAGGTGTAGTTGGCAAGCATGGTGGAAATCTCAACCTCACGTTTCCTCCTCTTATTAGTCACAATATCTTTCATGTACTTAGCATAAGGAGATATTTTGAGCATATCTGTCAAACATATTTGCAGAAAGATAGGTCTAATCATTTCAACAAAGCGCTCAAAATCCTCATCATCCTTTTTCTTGGATGGTTTGGGAGGAAAGGGCATGGGTTTCTGAACCCATGGTTCTCTTTCTTTACCGTGCTTCCTAGCAATGAAATCGTTCTTATCATATCTTCTATTCTTAGGTTGTGGGTTATCAAGATCAACAGGTTCAATATCCACATCCTTATCATTGCTAGGTTGAGCATCATCATGAACACCACTATCAATATTATCACTAGGCTCATGTTCATCACCAGATTGTGTTTTGGCATCAGAAACAGAGATATCGTTTGGATTCTCAGGTGTAACAGCAACAGGGTTGCTACCATGCAAGTTCCTATCATCTTTCTTTTTCTTCCTAGGATGACTAGGTGCCTCGGTGCTAACTCCTTGAGAATCTTGTTCACTTCTCTTTGGATGACCCTCAGGATACAAAGGTTCCTGGGTCATTCTACTCCCTCTAGTGATGACTCTAACAGAATTGTCATTCAACTCATTGAGCAAGTCATTTTGAGCCTTAAGTACTTGTTCTACTTGAGTGGTGACCATAGAGGCATGTTTAGTCAAAAGCTTAAGGTCATTGACATTTCTATCCACACAAGCACTTAAATGACTAAGCATACGAGCATTCTGTTCCAATTGTCTGCTAACATAATCATTGAAACTTTGTTCTTTGGCAACGAAGTTATCAAATTCATCTAGACATAAGCTAGCAGGTTTATCAAAAGGAATATCACTCTCATTGAATCTATGAAGAGAGTTTACCTCTACTACCTGTGTCGGGTTATGAAGACCATGGATCTCTTCGATAGGTGGTAGATTCTTGACATCTTTAGATTTAATGCCTTTCTCTTGCATAGATTTCTTAGCTTCTTGCATATCTTCAGGACTGAGGAACAGAATACCTCGTTTCTTCGGAGTTGGCTTCGGAGGTGGTTCGGGAATAGTCCAAGCATTCTCATTGCACAAGATATTATTCAATAGAATCTCAGCTTGTTCCACAGTTCGTTCCCTGAAAACACAAAAAGCACAACCATCTAGGTGGTCCCTAGAAACATCGGTTAGTCCATTATAGAAGATATCAAGTATTTCATTTTTCTCAAGAGGGTGATCAGGCAAAGCATTCAGCAGCAGGACAAGCCTCCCCAAGCTTGTGGGAGACTCTCTTCTTCAACTTGCACAAACTTATATATTTCCTGCAAGGCAGCTTGTTTCTTATGGGCAGGAAAATATTTCTCAGAGAAATAGCAGATCATATCCTGGGGACTACGCACACAACCAAGTCTTAGCATCATACTTTAGCGAGAAAGAAAACAGCTTAAGGATATAGTAGTGGCGGATCTTTTCCTCACTCGTGAATAGGGTGGCTATATCGTGCAGCTTAGTAAGATGTGCTACAACCGTTTCAGACTCGTAACCATGAAAAGGATCATATTCGACCAAAGTTATTAACTCAGGATCGACAGAGAATTCATAATCCTTATCGGTCACAAAGATAGGCGAAGTAGCAAACTTAGGGTCGTGTTTCATCCTTTCCACTTGTGAAGTAATTTCTCAAGATCATAGCTATCCTTACAAGCAAGAAAGTCTTCAGATATCTCTCCCTCCATAACATAACCCTCAGGTATATCAGGCAATTCATATCTAGGAGAGCTAGTTCTAACAGGTGAAATAGCAGGTTCTACTTCAATAATCTCAGCAGTTTCAGAAGTATCATCACATTCAGCAGCAACTCTAGCAATTTGTGCATCAAGGAATGCACCTAGTTAGAAAGCTGTATCAAGCAAAGCATCATCACAATCATCATGGATAGTAGAAGTAGCATCATCAAGCACAGGCGACACATCAAAATTTCTAGCAGGAGGTGTTGTCGCAAACTTACTCATAACTGAAGGTGAATCAAGTGCAGAGCTAGATGGTAGTTCCTTGCCTGTCCTCGTAGTTGAGGGAAACACTTTAGTTTTTGGATCTTTCGGATTCCTCATAGTGATCAACAGACGTAAATCCCCAGTGACTCAGAGAATAGAGCTATGCCTCCCCGGCAACAGCGCCACAAAATAGTCTTGATAACCCACAAGTATAGGGGATCGCAACAGTTTTCGAGGGTAGAGTATTGAACCCATATTTGTTGATTCAACACAAGGGGAAGCCAAAGAATATTCTCGAGTATTAGCAGTTGAGTTGTCAATTCAACCACACCTGAAAGACTTAGTATCTGCATCAAAGTATCAGTAGCAAAGTGGTGTGATAGCAACAGTAGAAATTGTAACAGTAGCAGCAGTGACAGCAGTAGCGGTAACAATAGGAGCAGTGACAGCAGTAGCGGCAAAGTAACGTAACAAGGACCAGTAGGAAAAACTCGTAGGAATTGGATCGGTGATGGATAATTATGCCGGATGACATTCATCATGCAACAGTTATAACATGGGGAGATATGTAACTAGCTCCAGTTCGTCAATGTAATGTAGGCATGCATTCCGTATGTAGTCATGCGTGCTTATGAAAAGAACTTGCATGACATCTATTGTCCATCCCTCCCGTGGCAGCAGGGTCCTCATGTAAACTAAGGGATATTAAGGTTCTCCTTTTAATAGACAACCGAAACAAAGCATTAACACTTAGTGAATACATGAACTCCTCATACTATGGTCATCTCCGGGAGTGGTTTCGGCTATTGTCACTCCGGAGTTGCCAGGTCATAACACATCGTAGGTGACTACAACTTGCAAGATAGGATCAAGAACACACATATATTGATGAAAACATAATAGGTTCAGATCTGAAATCATGGCACTCGGGCCCTAGTGACAAGCATTAAGCATAGCAAAGTAGTAGCAACATCAATCTCAGAACACAGTGGATACTAGGGATCAATCCCCATCAAAATTAACCCGATTACATGATAGATCTCATCCAACTCATCACTGTCCAGCAAGCCTACGATGAGATTACTCACGAACGGTGAAGAGCATCATGGTATTGGCGATGAAGGATGGTTGGTGATGACGATGGCGACGATCTCCCCTCTCCGGAGCCCAGAAAGGACTCCACATCTGTCCTCCAGAGGAAGAACAGGTGGTGGCGGCGCCTCCGTGTCGTAAAACGCGATGAACTCTTCTCCTTGATTCTTTTCCGGTCGAAGGAGGATATATAGAGCTGGAATTGGAGGCGGCGGATCCCCGAGGGGCTCACAAGCCTACCAGGCCCGGCCAGGGGGGGCCAGTGAGATTCGGTTGTCTCTGTGACATCCTCGACTTTTGCTATAGTGATGATTGTAATTAAGAGACAGTGATCCCGCGCTAATGATGCCACGTCATCATGGATTGTATCAATGTTCTCATGTTGGTTGAAACCGAATCAAAATTCGAGGTTTGAGATTAAGTCAAACGAGAAAAGAATTCGGTTGTTGAGATAAAAATGTCAGAGGAGTTATAAAGATTCCCTAGCGGATTATAATATTAAATCGGGCACTTTTAAAATTATTGATAATCCCAATATATTTAACAGAGGAGTTTTAAATAAAACAAATAAAAGAAATATAGAAAATGAAGAGAAATAAATAAAGGGAAGAATTAAAAGTATACATAATAAATTATAAAAGAAAGTAAATAAAAAAAGGATAGTAAAAAGAAATAATAGTATATATATTTTAAAAAAATAGATCCCCTGGCCTAACTGGGCCAGAAGTGGCCCAGGCAGGCCACCCCATCGAAGCCCAACCGCAACCAGGGGGCAGGGGCAACCCTAGCGCCCCTGGCTCCCCAACTCCCCCCGCCGCCGCTAGGGGGCTCCCTTCCCTCGGTACCGCACCAACCCCTCGAGCCCCCCCCCCATCTGTTCCTCGCTCACCCTGGCCTCGCCACCCACCCGCTCGCCCGAGCCCCCTGGCCTCTCTCGACCCCACACCAATTCCCCCCGATCCCAACTCTCTCGGTCCCCCCTTCTCTCGCCTCACCCACCAACCGAGAGAGCCCCTCCCACTGATCTTCTCTCTCCCAGACCCACCGACACTTCCCAACCCCCCTACCCTCACCGAGGCGGAGCCTCTCTCGGTACTCCACGCACCAGCCCCCACATCTCTTCCACCTTCGCCCCAAAAGGCTCCCACCGCGCCTCCCAGATCTCCACTCCCGTCGGCCCCTTCAACCGCCGGCGGAGCCCCTCCCCTGCGCTTCCCACCGGCGGCCCCCCTCCAGATCCCACCCCGAGCCCTTCCCCATCCCCCGACCCCAACTCCTCCCAGGAACCCGCCGGCCTCCCCGAGGATCCCCGCCGGCCGAAGCCCCCTGCATGGTCCTCGCCGTCGGCCCTTCCTCCCGCTCGGTCCAGGAGGGACCGGGCAGGAAGACCCCTCCTCCTCGTCATGTCGGTTGGCCACCTCCGGGAGGCCTCTCCGTCAACGACCGTCCCCACCAGCATCACCACCACCGCGCCACCACCTTCATCGCCTCGTCTTCCTCCTCGCCGTCACCTCCGCCTCACGAGAACTCCGGCTTCACCGGGCCCTCAAGTCAACGTCGGTGAGCCCCTCCTCAGGCTCCTCCCACCATCTTCTTCCTTGCGCCGTCCCGGTTTCATTCCGGCAAACGGCACTCCGATCCGACGCCGTTAGGTTCGAGTAGGTGATCTTCGAGTTGTTCCTCTCTGTGTGATGTTGAAAGTCTGTGTTAACACAAAGGTTGGAGTGGTGAGATGTGAGAAAGAAATAATAAAAATAAATGTTGTATTGCATATGTATGTATGTATAAACGTCGTACGTATTTTCTTTGTATGAGATGCACGGTGTATGTATTTGCGTATATAGGTATATGGAGAATACGTTAATTGTTTGGTTATGTATCTGTGAGTAAAATGTGTATTTGGCCTAAAGCCACTTAACGGTGGGGCCAACGCACCCCGCTGTCTATGATAGGGAGGCCCCACACCCTCTTTTGAGTAAATGTGATAATTAAAATATAAAAATAAAAATAATGTTTTTATTAAATGAATAAATAGATATATTAATTAATTAATTAATTGGATAATTAGGATAATTAGAGTGTGACACGTGGGTCCCCCACTAAATTAATCTGATTAATTAACATTTAATCTTAATTAAAACTTGTGCCTATGACGCTCGGGACCCACTGGTCAGTTGACCAGTCAACTGCTGATGTCAGCATGTCATCATGCTGATGTCATAATAGCATTTTATTAAATTATTTAAATCTGTTTTTAATTCCTAATTATCGAATAAAACTTTAAAAATTAATAACAATTAATCCGTAAGTCACATCAAAATATTTTCAACATGAAAGTTGATCAGCAGAACGAGACGAACCCGGATACACGGTCCATTCGTCTGTCACGCGTCCCTAGCATAGCAATCATAGAACATTTCCATCGTTTTCCATCTCTCCGGTAGTAGCCCGAGACCCGGAAAATATCGTCAGATATTCTTCCGACCCGTCTATGACGGATGTTGCTGCGTTAGCTCATGTCTAGCCTGCATCTTGCCATGTCATGCATTGTGTTGCTTCGTTGCTATTATTTATTGTTTCTTCCCCCTCTTCTTACCGGTAGACCCGAGACCGACGCTGTTGCCGGGTACATCTACGACCGTGCCGATCACTCCTTTCCCGCAGAGCAGCAAGGCAAGCAACCCCCCCCCCTTGATCATTCCTATATCGCCTATTTCTTTCTTTCTACTGCTTGCATTAGTATTTTGGTACTGTTGTAGTTAGCTCCTATATCTGATGCATAGCCTATTTTTTATGAACTGCTACTTTCAGTCATGTTTAGTTGCCCTGCTTGATTTCAAATCTCGATCTCTGATCGATGAGCCAGACCTGACACAGCACATACACCCCCCTTAGTTGTACGACGCTACAGAGATACTATCGAGTACCGAGGGTGACACCTCGCTAAGTACTCGTGATGATATCTCTGTAGTATAGCTAGTCGGTCGTGGTTATTGAGGGTGATTCCTCTTTAACCATTCCCCATGACGCCTCTGTTGTGCAACCCCTCAAGTGTGGGACTCCCGAGGTTGATTTCTCTAAGCCCACCTTGACGGATACATCGTTCTTAATCCAACGAGGGTGATACCTTGGATTCCCCTTGATGTTACAACCACACAGTTACTCGACCATGATACTGGGATCATTGGTGATTAGTTGTAAGATGGGTGGATTTCCGCGAGACTGTGTTGATGGCCTAATTAAAATTTTAATGGATTTGGGTATTTGATCTGGGTTGGTCGGAGACCTTTTCTCACTAACCGGCTACGCGGAAAGAATTAAGGGTACTCAGCGTCGCGATATCAGCTGAAGCTTTTCAGATGTCAGCAATGTAGCGGCGCGCGCCTGAGTGGTCCCGAGATGCATCGCGCTTGTGATTAAGGGATGCTAGGACTCATGTCGGCCGCCCACGCCACGTGTAGCAGCGCGAAGGGGAACTGGGCCCACGAACCCTTTGTCCTTAGGAGTTAGGCCGGCGGGATAGCCTCTCTGATTAGTGTTAGGTGGGACTGCGACGTGTCAATATTCCGAGGCCGGGCAGGACCCAGAGAAGTGTGTCCGACCAGAGTGTTATCGAGCGTGACGGGACATGTGGTGCACCCCTGCAGGGATGAAAATTAACTATTCGAATGGCCGTGTCCACGGTTACAGGACGACTTGGAATTGTGCCCTGATCTTATACAACTACAATGGTTACTTAACTGGAATTAGTTTGCCTCGGGATTGCTTCCTCGTAGGGAGTCGAGGGAGGATCTTTAGGCGTGACCTTACTTTAATATTGCTGCAACAATATGACTATTAATCTTTTACTCCTGTTCTATTCTCGTCTATTGCTGCAAGACCCTGAAGATGCTAGTCTTCGATAGGACTAGGCCTTCTCTCTCTATTCTCGCATTGCTGCAATCAGTCCACATTTAAAACCCCTTCTTTGATACTGGTGCATATTTAGCATAGTTCTGATGTAAGACTTGCGAGCACTTTGGATGAGTACTCGCCGTTGCTTTGCTCCCCCTTTGTTCCCTTGATCCGTTGCTGCGACCAGATGTTGGAGTCCAGGAGTGGAGTTGCCTGCCGATGTCTGCCATCCCGATGGTGTCTTCTACGTGGAGGCCGCTGATGATTAGGAGTAGTTAGGAGGTTCCCAGGAAGGAGGCCTCGCCTCGTTCGATCGTTGTATCTTTTGTGCTAGCCTTCTCTAAGGCACCCCATGTTTTATGTCTGTACTCAGATATTTGTTGCTTCCGCTGACTCGTGTGTTTATCGAGCTTCCATATTCTAGCCCTCGACTCCCCTGGCTTGTAATATGAAGCTGATGTTATTTTATTTGTGTCTAGAGTTGTGTTGTGATATCTTCCCGTGAGTCCTTGGGTTTGATCGTACGCATTTGCGTGTATGATTAGCATACGATTAAACCGAGGGCGTCACAAGTTGGTATCCGAGCCGACTGCCTGTAGGTAGCCCCCTCTCCAACTCCTTGGCCGAAGTTGAGTCTAGTGTTTGAAAAACTTTACTAATACTGATGTTGTGGCTTACGGGCCCACATCTCAATTGGGTGGTATTAGCATCTTTTACTCCTTTCCTATACTCTGGGTTCTACTCTCTCTTCTCTTTCGGGATAAAGATTTTGCTAACTCTAACATTAGGTTCTCGTAAATACGTCCTCCCGAAGAGCGCCGTATTCCACACGATGGCTTCATCCCTCAGAAGAACTGCAGTTACTCTTCGATGTTCTCTTGAGCTGTTGTGCTCATTGCTTCTGCAATTTTCCCTTCCTTCGTCAACCACTACGGATGACTACATACAAATGTCGTTCATATTTTTTCTCCAATTTCTCTAGTTTTACGAGATGCAACGAATTATCTTATCGGGGATTCGTCCACCATCAGTTGTCATGGGTTTCGAAAGTTCTTCGACTTACTATTCAGTCTTCCGAAATCCTCTATAGCCTAATGATCATGACCTTTCTCACCTGCTTGCATTATGGTTAAATCCATATGACTAGCCGCATTCATTAAAATTCCTTTGTGAATTTTCCTATGATCTTATTGATTCTACCTTTGGGTGAATGCACACAATCATCTGTTGATACTCATGAATTATCTTCCAGCTCAGATGTCCTTCTAGATGGAGCGAGTTATCGACAAATCAACTTTGGTTGGTTGTCCATCTAAGTCCATTCAACTTACTACTATTTGACCAGAGCATCTCTTTATGATACACCAATCTGGGAATCTTAAATTCCTTTGGTAGTTAAGTATCGATATTTTTCACATGTTCTATAATCCGATGCCTTGCGTTTTACCCCCTGTTATTGAGTACCGATACTCACATCAGATCATTTTTGGATTGCCAGACTCATTTGAGTTATTATCCGACGGCATCCTTTGCTTTAGAAAATTCTTGTGATTGCTTCCCCTGACACATGATGCCATTAGTAAATTGTGTCTTCTCCCTTTGATAAGTTGTACCATAGGATTTGTCAGCCATGCCCTTCAAGCATGTGTTACTTACTCTTGAAGTTTGTGGTATATGTTCCTAAGATGCCCCGATGGGTTGAACCTATGCCTTCCTAAATCAATATGACCCGAAGAGTTTTCACGAGTCTTACTCTTCTAGTGTTATGTCGGGTATTCTTTCAAAGCTACAACCTAATCAAAGGCGAGGAATAAATGGCAGGTGATGTATTGATGAAGTGGGAGTCGACCTTGAACTCTGAGTTCATGCCCATGGAAACGACGTTGATCCTACCATAGAAACTTCTCGTATCAATAATCATTCATTATACGATTTGATCTGGTATATGTGCTCTTGTACTTTACAATCATGGTTCCGACCATGTTGTCCTACCTTGATTTCATTCTTAGACAAGTTAAAGTACTCGTCTTCTTCAGATCAACACACCGGTGCAAACCTTAAAGTTGATCTACCTTTGAGTATTTTACCTTGTAACCCAAGGATATCTCGGAACGATATAACATGTTGAGAGCTCCTCGGCAACTATGATATTTTCATTTATTCCAAGTGTTCCTCGTGTTTTGAATCATTGGACACGCAAGTACATCGATAACTGAATCATGTACGCATTGCGATTCAACAATTTTTAGTAATCTTCCTTGTTTACGAGTTTGTTCTCGATCCTGTCATTCTAAGTTGTTAAGCTACATCATCATGGTCATGTTGGAGCTCGACCATGTTATCTATACCCTCCATCCCTGGAACACAATCCCAACTGTGCGTTAAGCTTGCATCAAGCTTTCCACACCATGTTGGTTGTCCTGAAAGGAAATCTCAATTCTAAGCTAGCAGTCTTGTCTGTGATTCCGACAACCTCTTGCTTCATCATTCCCTTGCTTGATGTTGACGCTGAATGAATACATCTTCGTGAAGCTTCTCGACAAATGTGTTGTGATCACCATCAGCATTGTGAGATCTTGCTGGGTATCGACCGAATGTATGATGAGAAATACCATCCTTGCCCCTCGATGATATGTGTTATCGTCGACAACCTTCTTGCCTCCCCTCCTACACAAACGTGTTCATGTTTTGTGTTGTCCTTCGAGTTCCTTGCTAATTCAGCTTATGTCACCTTCTACCTTGGAGTATTACCATCTTTTCTGTCAAGAATGTTGTGAGCATCATTGCACCTCTTAAGAATCCTTGACATAGTAATACTTCTCGCCATCACCATTCATTTCTTAGTCCCGTGTTATTTCTAACCGGTATACCGACAAGTGAACTCTGATGTGTGATTCCAATTCTTTTGGCAACCCTATTGCCCTGAGGTTAACAACTGATTGTTTCAATTTTAGTGTGTTGGGTGATGACTCATCATTTTTGGCATTGGTTGTGATACTCCTTCCGTATTCCCGGGTGCATCCTTTGACCAATGTTTAATTGTTGTTGATCCCTCGAACATGCGACATTATACCATTTGACTTGACAAATTCTATCTCCTTGATATTATAATTTTGGAAATTCGTCCCTGTCAAATTCTTGAGGGATTGTTGTTGAGCCCATCGGTCGCACCCTCAAGTTCTCCATGGTTCGTGATGAAGCTTTTGAAAGCACTATCTTTGTGCCTAGCTCATGGAGGATATGTTTGATATAATAAGTGTCTTCCCAAAGTTCACGTGCACTCTTTCCGCCGTGAATATGTGAAAGTTTTGTTTAGCTTCCTCTTGGGAAATTCCAAACCATTCACGCATGTGCGAAGTGTTATATGTTTTGAAGATTTACTATCTTCACTCCATATAATTTCTCTTAGCACGCCAAACTACTAACTGATTTGATCAAGGAAAAGAAGTTCTTTCATAAGAGTTGATCCAGACTTACACATGGAACCTTGTCATCCTCGATGATGGTTCCCAAATGAGAACCCAGATGCATTTTGAGATAAGAATTTCACGTGGGCACAAATGTCTTGACATGGTATTCATGTGCCTTACCATCACACTCATATTTCAAGAATTGCTTGTGTAGTTCATATCATGAGAATCTTGCGTCTTCAATTTTCTTCTCAGGCATATTGAGTCTCAGGTGTCCCGACACCAATCAGATCTGAATCTCGGGTAGATATGATGGTTGGGACATTTTCCCAATAATTATAACTTTGGCCTTTATGTAACCGGTACGGTGATGTCTTGTCTCGCACACCGGGCCGAAGGACCTATTGTTATAAACTCTCCCATATGTAAGATTCGCCATCCTTTCATGTGGAAACTATATGATTTATTTCATTAGTTGACCCTCATGAATCCTCCATGTGTGCCCATTGGTCCGACCTTTATCGGATGACCGTGTCGATGCTACCTCGAAGCATGGATGTGGTACTCCAAATTTCAATAGGAACATTGGAAGCGCGATGCTAAATTGTTCCTAATCAATTATCCAAACCGCATGGTATGGATAAACACCATGATTCTTCTTGCCTCTTTATCTAAATGGTCAAGTACTTGATGGCATATCATGTATACCATACTCTATGTTCTCCTCAGGGAAGGTATACTTTAAATTCTTGTGTGTGTGCACACATTCTCATTCTCATTGGTGTGTTTGACCTTTCTTGTGGCATAACTTATCTAAGCAGTGTTAATTCCCTGCTTAGGTAAAAATCTCGGTATACAACTCTATCGGTAAGACCCCGTTAGTATTGTGGATAACATTCCGTTAACCGTCGGTGGACGAGAACCTTGCCTATTGGTCCGCCTCGTTTCAACGAGCAGGAAAATGGTTCTATTCGTTCCCCGCCCTTGGTACCGTTGTTGTTCCAACATAACTGACAGGTTATCCTCTGACATGTCTTGCTACCAAGACCGTATAATATGTCGCCCCTCTACCTACTCCTGGCCCACATGGTGGACCCATAACCCAAAATTCCACAGGATTGAAACCTGGCTCTCCTGTACATCTTTGACTCCAAAGTATCCTTTGCACTTGGCTCATATGGAATTGCCGAGCCACCGTCCAATGGACTAATCACTCCTTGGTCCAGACGTTATCCAACATGCTAAAGATCAAGTTCGCATTGATTACGACAATCTGAAGGCTGCTCACTCTCGTCAGAAGAGTCAGTATGACTGTCATCATCAAGATATGGTCTATCAACCTGGCGAAAAGGCTTATCTTCATGTCACACCAATGAGAGGTGCACACCATTTCGGTATCAAGGGCAAGTTAGCTCCTCTCTATATTGGTCCTTTCACTGTTCTCGAAAGGCGTCGAAGAGTGGCTTATCAATTGGAACTACCGGCGAACCTTTTTCAGGTTCACAATGTCTTCCAGGCTTCTCAGCTCCGTCGCTGCTTCATGGATCCTATTCGAGCAGTGGATCATGGTATGCTTGAGATGCAACAAGACCTCTCTTATAAAGAGCATATGGTCTGCATTTTAGACCAAGCTGAACGTAAAACTCATCGGAAAGTCGCCAAGTTCCTTAAGGTGCAGTGGTCAAATCATTCTGAAGATGAAGCCACTTGGGAACGCAAGGATCATCTTCGTGATGAATACCCCGGGCTCTTTCCTTCTACCTCTTAATTCTCGGGATGAGAATTCTTGTTAGTAGGGGAGAATTGTGACATCCTCGACTTTTGCTACAATGATGATTGTAATTAAGCGACAGTGATCCCGCGCTAATGATGCCACGTCATCGTGGATTGTATCAATGTTCTCATGTTGGTTGAAACCGAATCAAAAATTCGAGCTTTGAGATTAAGTCAAACGAGAAAAGAATTCGATTGTTGAGATAAAAATGTCACGGGAGTTATAAAGATTCCCTAGCGAATTATAATATTAAATCGGGCACTTTTAAAATTATTGATAATCCCAATATATTTAAGAGAGGAGTTTTAAATAAAACAAATAAAAGAAATATAGCAAATGAAGAGAAATAAATAAAGGGAAGCATTAAAAGTATATATAATAAATTACAAAAGAAAGTAAATAAAAAAGAATAGTAAAAAGAAATAATAGTATATATATTAAAAAAAGAAAAAGAAAATAGATCCCCTAGTCTAACTAGGCCACAAGTGGCCCAGCCAGGCCACCCCATCCATGCCCAAACGCAACCAGGGGCACGGGGCAACCCTAGCGCCCCCTAGCTCCCCAACTCCCCCCCCCCCCCGCCCGCCGCCAGGGGGCTCCCTTCCCTCGGTACCGCACCAACCCCTCGAGGGGGGGGGCCCATCTGCTCCTCGCTCGCCCTGGCCTCGCCACCCACCCGCTCGCCCGAGCCCCCCCCCCCTTGCCTCTCTCGACCCCACACCAACTCCCACCGATCCCACCTCTCTTGGTCCCCCCTTCTCTCGCCTCACCCACAAACTGAGAGAGCCCCTCCCATCGATATTCTCTCTCCCAGACCCACCGACACTTCCCAACCCCCCCCCCACCGAGGCCATGCCTCTCTTGGTACTCCACGCACCAGCCCCCAGATCTCTTCCACCTTCGCCCCGAGAACCTCCCACCGCGCCTCCTAGTTCTCCACTCCCGTCGGCCCCTTCAACAGCCGGCCGAGCCCCTCCCCTGCGCGCCTCCCGCCGCCCCCCCCAGATCCCACCCCGATCCCTTCCCCATCCCCCGGCCCCAACTCCTCCCAGGAACCCGCCGGCCTCCCCGAGGAGCCCCGCCGGCCGAAGCCCCTACATCGTCCCCCCCCACGTCGGCCCTTCCTCCCGCTCGGTCCAGGAGGGACCGGGCAGGGAGACCCCTCCTCCTCGTCACGCAGGTTGGCCACCTCCAGGAGGCCTCTCCAGCAACGACCGGCCCCACCAGCATCACCACCACCGTGCCACCACCGTCACCGCCTCGTATTCCTCCTCGCGGTCACCTCCGCCTCACGAGAACTCCAGCTTCACCAGGCCCTCTCGTCAACGTCGGTGAGCTCCTCCTCGGGCTCCTCCCACCATCTTCTTCCTCGCACCGTCCCGGTTACGTTCCGGCAGACGGCACTCCGATCCGACGCCGTTAGGTTTGAGTAGGTGATCTTGGAGTTGTTCCTCTCTCTTTGTGATGTTGAAAGTCTGTGTTAACACACAGGTTGGAGTGGTGAGATGTGAGAAAGAAATAATAAAAATAAATGTTGTATTGCATATGTATGTATAAACGTCGTACGTATTTTGTATGTATGAGATGCACGATGTATGTATTTGTGTATATAGGTATATGGAGAATACGTTAATTGTTTGGTTATGTATGTGTGAGTAAAATGTGTATTTGGTCTAAAACCACTTACACGTGGGGCCAACACACCCCGCTGTCTATGACACAGAGGCCCCACACCCTCTTTTGAGTAAATGTGAAAAATAAAATATAAAAATAAAAATAATGTTTTTATTAAATAAATAAATAGATGTATTATTTAATTAATTAATTGGATAATTAGGATAATTAGAGTATGACACGTGGGTCCCCCACTAAATTAATCTGATTAATTAATATTTAATCTTAATTAAAACTTGTGCCTATGACGCTCGGGACCCACTCGTTAGTTGACGAGTCAACTGCTGATGTCAGCATGACATCATGCTGATGTCATAATAGCATTTTATAAAATTATGTAAATCTACTTTCAATTCCTAATTATCGAATAAAACTTTAAAAATTAATATTAATTAATCCGTAAGTCACATCAAAATATTTTGAACATGAAAGTTGATGAGCAGAACGAGACGAACCCGGATACACGGTCCATTCGTGTGTCACGCGTCCCTAGCGTAGCAAACATGGAACATTTCCATCATTTTCCATCTGTTCGGTAGTAGCCCGAGACCCGGAAAATATCGTCAGATATTCTTCTGACCCGTCTATGACGGATGTTGCTGCGTTAGCTCATGTCTAGCCTACATCTTGCCATGTCATGCATTGTGTTGCTCCGCTGCTATTATATATTGTTTCTTCCCCCTCTACTTACCGATAGACCCCGAGACTGACGCTGATGCCGGGTACATCTACGACCCTGTTGATCAGTCCTTTGCCGCAGAGCAGCAAGGCAAGCAGACCCCCCCCCTTGATAATTCCTATATCGCCTATGTCTTTCTTTCTACTGCTTGCATTAGTATTTTGCTACTGTTGTAGTTAGCTCCTATATCTGATGCATAGCCTATTTTTGATGAACTGCTACTATCAGTCCTGTACTTTAAATCTGCTTAATCTAGGTGGAGCAGTCATCCCCTCGGACCCCGTAGTTCAGTTGCCCCGCTTGATTTCAGATCTCGATATCTGATCGACGAGCCAGACCTGACACAGCACATCCACCCCCCTTAGTTGTACGATGCTACAGAGATACTATCGAGTACCGAGGGTGACACCTCGCTAAGTACTCCTGATGATATCTCTGTAGTATAGCTAGTCGGTCGTGGTTGTCGAGGGTGATTCCTCTTTCACGATTCCCGATGACGCCTCTGTCGTGCAACCACTCAAGTGTGGGACCCCCGAGGGTGATTTCTCTAAGACCACCTTGACGGATACATCGTTCGGAATCCAACGAGGGTGATACCTTGGATTCCCCCCGATGTTACAACCACACAGTTACTCGACCATGATACTGGGATCATTGGTGATTAGTTGTAAGACGGGTGGATTCCCGCGAGACTGTGTTGATGGCCTAATTAAAATGTTAATGGATTTGGGTATTTAATCTGGGTTGGTCGGAGACCTTTTCGCACTAACCGGCTACGCGGGGAGAATTATGGGTTCTCGGCGTCGCGGTATCAGCCGAAGCTTTTCAGATGTTAGCAATGTAGCAGCGCGCGCCCGAGTGGTCCCGAGATGCATCGCGCTTGTGATTAAGGGATGCTAGGACTGACGTCGGCCGCCCACGCCACGTGCAGGAGCGCGAAGGGGAACTGGGCCCACGAACCCTTTGTGCTTAGGAGTTAGACCGGCGGTCTCGCCTCTCTCATTACTCTTAGGTGGGGCTGCAACGTGTCGATATATCGAGGCCGGGCAGGACCCAAAAAAGTGTGTCCGGCCATAGTGTTATCGAGCGTGACGGGACATGTGGTGCACCCCTGCAGGGATGAAAATTATCTATTTGAATAGTCGTGTCCACAGTTACAGGACGACTTGGAGTTGTGCCCTAATCTTATACAACTACAATGGTTACTTAACTGGAATTAGTTTGCCTCGGGATTGCTTCCTCGCAAGGAGTCGAGGGAGGATCTTTAGGCGAGACCTCACTTTAATATTGCTGAAACAATATGACTATTAATGTTTTACCCATGTTCTATTCTCGTCTATTGCTGCAAGACCCTGAAGATGCTAGTCTTCGATAGGACTAGGCCTTCTCTCTCTATTCTCGGATTGTTGCAGTCAGTCCACATTTAAAACCCCTTCTTTGATACTGGTGCATATTTAGCATAGTTCTAATGTAAGACTTGCAAGTACTTTGGATGAGTACTCACCGTTGCTTTGCTCCCCCTTTGTTCCCTTGATCCGTTGCTGCGACGAGATGTTGGAGTCCAGGAGTGGAGTTGCCTGCCGATGTCTGCCATCCCGATGGTGTCTTCTACGTGGAGGCCGCTGATGATCAGGAGTAGTTAGGAGGTTCCCACGCAGGAGGCCTCGCCTCGTTTGATCGTTGTATCTTTTGTGCTAGCCTTCTCTAAGGCACCCCATGTTTTATGTCTGTACTCAGATATTTCTTGCTTCCGCTGACTCGTGTGTTTATCGAGCTTCCGTATTCTAGCCCTCGAGGCCCCTGGCTTGTAATATGAAGCTGATGTTATTTTATTTGTGTCAAGAGTTGTGTTGTGATATCTTCCCGTGAGTCCTTGGGTTTGATCGTATGCATTTGCGTGTATGATTAGCGTACGATTAAACCGAGGGCGTCACTGTCTCGCCCCTAGCCTGCAGGAGCTTCCTAGCCGGCCAGGGGGATTGGGTCGCATAGAATGAGTCATGCTTTTCCTTCAATGTAGAAGGCAAAGGAGTAGGCTCGATGAGCCTACCTCGGGGTTATCCCCCCCTCCCCCGTCACATATTACACTTTTGTTGATGATCATCATTAAGATAAGTAAGTTGTATGTTAAAGCTTAGCTAAAACAAACATCTTCATTTGTGTTAGCATTTTCACTTCTTGACTAATAACATGTTCTTTCAAAAAAGCTTCAATTGATCTCATCAAAATATAAGAGGAAGAGCAAAAGTTAAAAGTTAGTAGTTGTTCTTTGACCAAGGACATGTTTGCCATGGTTTGATGAGTTTTCTTAGCTCTACTTTTGATTGTAATTGATATTACTCTTTCATAAGGGCCTTATAAGTTGAGATTGCTGTTGAGGATGGTTGAGTTTAGTAGAGAAATTATGATGCTTCTTGTTCATATTCTTATTTATCGACACTTCACTCTCTAAACTTGTGGACAGGTTTACCGAGCTCAGTATTCGCCTGGGGACAAGTGGTGTCTAAGCTTGGGGGAGTTGATATGTCCAAAATGCATCACTATTTTGTATCATAATTTGTCACTATTCATTTATATATTTCATTTTATGATGATGTACCTATAGTGTTTTGTCTTATTTTACACAGTTTACAACTTTCCGGTGCCGAAACAGCAGACGCTTGATTCAGCGGAGAAAATAGCACGAAGGGGTTGCAATATCAGAACATCTCCAATTGCGCTGAAATTTTGAGGGGAGAAGTTGCCGAACAGGCCCTGAAGACAGGCCAAAGAAGAGCCGGAGGGGGGCCACAGGTCACCCAGGCGACCTGCTGGCGCCTCCCCCTAGGTCGCGCCAGGACGCCGCCTGGGTGATGGGCCCAGCCTTCGGTGCTCTCCTTTGGCCTATATGTCCCTCTCGACCTAAAAATTCTGGATACACAAGAGTTTTCGCGATTCCGCTGCCGCTCCGTGGCGGAAACCTACACAGAAGAAAAGTCCTTTCCGGCGGGCAGATTTCGCCGGGGAGAACTCCTCCCGGAAGGGGAGATCGTCCTCATCGTCATCACCATCGTCACGGGCATCATCGAGATCATCATCACCAACACCAGCACCATCTCCACCTTCACCCCATCTACTTCACCATTGCAATCGGAGTTGTACCTTGCACTATTCATCCCATCTACTCTACTGGTGTTGATTACTCTTTTGTGGTGAATGCTATTGAGTTTTGTTGGAGGATTATTGTTATGACCAGATTGTTAATCATATTTTCATAACCTCTGATCATCATCTCTTTTATGTCTTGTGAGTAGTTCCATTAGTTCTTGAGGACATGGGAAAAGTCTAGATGCTAGTAGTCATATGATGTTGAAGTAATATGTGTTGATTCATATTTAAGTTATGGTGTCATTCTTCTAGTGGTGTTACGTGAGCATCGACTACATAACACTTCGCCTTTTTAAGGACCTATGGGAATGCATCGTGTATAAAGAATGCTTATGGTGGGGTTGCCAGAGTAATAGAAACATGAACCCCAGTTCACATTCTTTTGCATGAGGGAGTATTGGATCCTAAGCTTATTGTTATGGTTAGGTTTTGCCTTAATTTCTCTCTTGTATTTGCGGATGCTTGCAAGAGGGATTAATAATAAGAGTGTGCTTGTCTTAGCCTAGATGGTGCACTAGTTAAAATCCACCCACATAACACTTACCAATACAAAACATAGTACTAGACAGAGTATGGTGAAAGCACTAGACTATCTCTCCCGTGTGTCCTCCGGAACGCCTTGGTCTTTATAAGTTTAGTCCCTCGGCTTATCCTTCGTTTTCAAAATGATTGGTCCACTTGCTGCACCTCGGCACCATTTACTTTACTTGCATTTATTTTCTTGTTGCCTATACTAGAAAATCCATAAAAATTTACCTTTCAATACTTGCAGTTATTCCTTGGTCAAGATCACTTGTCAATACCTTCTACTCCTCGTTGGGTTTGACACTCTTACTTATGGAAAAGGCTATGATAGATCCCCTATATTTGTGGGTCATCACTAATCCATGTAAGAGATATACTTAAAAGAAAGAAGGATAGATCCAAACTCCAACACTTGAGCATCCACAACAAGTCCACCTACATGTTTTCATCATCAACATCATCCTTGAAGAAGCTTTACTCCAAGTCATGAGTCAAAGCATCTCTAATGATATGGAACATCAAAATTCTTAAACAAAAACGGTAACCCAATTTTGAGCTTAACGATGAGTATGACCTATGATCAAGTGTTCTCTCTTTACTCCTAAGTTAATATACTCAAATATAGGTAACTTAGTCGCCGACCATCATCTAGATGAAGTTTCTTGGTTGGTTCAACTCTTAGTTGCATGCCTTTATTGCTACCAATCAATCTTCATCTAGTTAAAAAATCCTTGCAAATATTATCGAAAATATTTGAAAATTCTTCTGAAACTTTTCGTGAAAAAATTGGCTAAGTTTGCATCTACCAAGTTATTGTTTGCACTTTGGAAGCTCCGACTGAAAGACTTCGGTATCACCGATATAACAACTACGTTGCCTAATGTTTCTTTAGTACAACAGACATAAAACCACTCGGTGCCACCGAAATACCTCAGAGATTCAATTTATCTTTCGGGTCCACCGATCAACCTAAGTCACAGTTATCAATTTTGTTGTTGCGAGAGCTCTTCGCCAATAAAATTAACTTCTCTAGCTCTGCTCCATAACCCTACACACGAGGATCCCTTACCCTTCGACCCTTCTTAGGAATTTATGCCAAAGGGGGAGAAATATATCAATTCTTAAAGGAGGAGAAATATCAAAGCTTAAATATATATATATATATATATATATATATATGGAGAGAGAAATATATTAAGGGGGAGAGATAAAAATCAATAAATAAAGACTATTAAAAGGAGAGAGCTTAAGTGTTTTTATTTGATTTTGATCATTCTATATGATCTTGTACTTTAGACTTATCTCACCCTACCTACTCCTAATATCTACATGATAAGATTCAGGGGGATAAAAAAAGCAAACTCCAAACTCAGGGGAGAAATCTCTATTGATATCTTGTTGAAAATCTCTTTCGAAAACATCTTTTGGAGTCATGTCAATTTTGAAAGTATACTAACTTCCTCTACATGTATTCCAAATCTTGGTATTGTTGAAACTCTTGCATTTGTATGGAAGGAACATTCTTGTGTTATCTAACCTTTGTTTTCTCTATTATGGTTTCCCTTGTAAAAATGCTCCAGTATTTCAAGGTAAGTATATGCATCTTCATCATGTTTAGGATGATCTCTAGCTTCTTGCACATATTGTTTGCAAGAGAGAATCATGAACATGGACTTACTTCATTCAGAGTGATGCTTGATACATATAGCAGAGATACATATGATTTGTCATGTCTTCTCTTCTATGTCTTCATGCAATCCAAAAGCAAGTACTCATTAAAAGGAATTTCACACTTGTAGGGGGGAGATTGCTTTAGTCATATGCTTATTAAAGCTGTCATATATTATGTTGTATATTTCAAATTGAAGCTTTGATTGTATGTTGTCATCAATTACCAAAAAGAGGGAGATTGAAATCACAAATGCTCCCTTGGTGGTTTTGACAATTAATCACAACATACATTACCTCTTGGACTAACAGTTTCATCTAGTATATTTCAGGTAACGTACAATGATTGGAATAGCTAGGTAATATGGTGAGAACCCCATTTTATACAAGTGAATCTTGTTGGCAAAAGATCCAAGCCTCTACATTTTGTTGTATGTGAGTTAATCACAATTGATGCTGTAGGAAATCCAATACTATTAAAAGGGGTGAGTTGGTGATGATGATCCGGTTGCTCAAGTGCTTAGAGATATGCCACCAAAAGCCTCAACCAAATTCTAACAAAATCCTTTATCTTAAACCCTAAATTCCGAATTTTGTCCCACAAAGAATTACACTTCGGTCCCACCGGGACATAGCCCATGTCAAACCCTAGCACCTCGGTAGAAATGAGATTGTGTTTGGTGAAACCGACAAGCACTGACCAAGTTTCTATGGTCGACATTTTGAGTTTTGGAATTTCTGAGATTTCATTTCTGGAACCTACGAATTACTGGATCTGCCTTGATTGAACTGAATTGGTCTCATCGATATGTTTCTTTCGATCTCACCAAAAAAATCAAAAGTTAGGACATTTTGCACTAGTTAGTTGAACCATGTTTTAACTTCGGTGTCACCGAGTTGGTGAATAATGTTGTAACGGTTGGATATTTGGAGGTGGATATATATACCCCTCCACCACCCTATCACTCATAGATAGAGCACTCAAGACGAACGAACACTCACACCATTCATTTTTCGAGAGAGAACCACCTACTCATGTGTTGAGATCCAGATATTCCATTCCTACCATATGAATCTTAATTTCAAGCCTCCCCAAGTTGCTTTCCACCCAATCATCCTATTCTACCAAGCCAAATAATGTGATAGAGTAATTGAGTGTGGATGAGACTACCTTTTGAAGCACAAGAGCAAGGAGTTCATCATCTATACAAAGTCTATTACCTTTTGGAGAGTAGTGTCTCATAGATTGGTTAGGTGTTTCTTGGAAGCCTCCAAATCATGTGGAGTTGAACCAATAAGTTTGCAAGGGCAAGGAGATCGCCTACTTCATGAAGATATACCTCGAGTGAGGCTAGTCTTTCCTTGATGTAAGCCATGTTGGAATAGACAAGGTTCCTTCTCCATGGACCCTTCATGGGTGGAGCCCTCCGTGGACTCGCCCAACCGTTACCCTCTGTGGATTAATATCTTCATCAACGTGGACGTACGATAGCACCACCTATTGGAACCATGCCAAAAAAATTGATGTCTTCATTGCGTTTGATCTTCCAACTCTACCATCCTTCATGTTTATTGCAAATGCAAGATATTTACATTCCGCTGCTTAGTCTGTAAATATGCATGTGTAGGATTCATTGGATGCAACCTAACTTGTGCTAAAATCTGCCTAAGTCTCAAGCAAATGAAAAACTACACATTTATGTGGTTAAGTGTCTATTCACCCCCCCCCCTCTAGATGCCACTTCTTGATCCCACAACCACAAAAACTAGTTACACATACTAGATCATACCCCAACCTAGAACCAGATGAATTACTCAATCATAGATGAATAACACAAAGCGGAATGATTAATTGATGTCATCAACATGTTCAATCTTACAAATTACAGGTGAGCATGGAGATGGAGATGGACACCTACGCATAAGACCTAGAGAGGACCGTCCCCCTGTGACGATGGTGATCGATATGATGGCGGTGATGATGAGGGTGTGATACTTGTGATCTGTGTTGGATTTCCGTGAAGAGGAACGGGTTATTGCAGCACAAAGTGGGTAAGTAATTTCCGCAGTTATGAAACCAAGGTTTATCGAACCAATAGCAATATCAACCACAACCGTCTTTAGCGGCTGCACACAAAAGAACAAACAACTTGCACCCAACACTGGCAAGAGGGTTGGCAATCATGTTGTCTTGTTATTTGCAAGCAAGTGAGACGTGTACATAATTGTATATAGTAAGATAAAATAAAAACAAGTAAATAAAAGCAAGGTAATGAAGGTTTTATCAACAGGATGTGAATAGACCTCGGGGCATAGCTTTCCCTAATGGCATATGTCATGGAAAAATAGCATACGGTGGGTGATGTATACTACACAACTTGTTCTTGTAGACTCGTGTTGGGCCTTCAAGCGGAGAGTTTTGTAGGACAGTAGCAACTTTCGCTCAAGTGGATGACCTAAGGTTTATCAATCTGTGGGAGGTGTATGATGAAGATGGTCTCTCTCAAACAACCTTGAAACCATATAATAAAAAGTCTCTTGTGTTCCCAACACACCAAATACAATGGTAAATTCTATGGGTGCACTAGTTCGGCGGAGAGATGGTGATACAAGTGTAGTAATGATAGTAGATATAGTTTTTTGTAATCTGAAAATATAAAGACAGCAAGGTAGCAAGTGACAAAAGTGAGCATAAGCGGTATTGCAATGTTTGAAAATGAGGCCTAGGGTCCTTCCTCTAGTGCAATCTCTCAAGAATGCTAACATAATTGGATCACATAACAATCCCTCAACGTGCGATGAAGAATCACTCCAAAGTTCCTATCTAACTAAGAACATAAGAATAAATTGTTTGTTGGGTATGAAACCACCTCAAAGTTATTCTCTCTGATCAATCTTTCCAAGGGTTCGTACTAAGATAACAGGTTATCCGTTCCGATCGATCTATCAAGAGTTCATACTAAAATAACACCATAACAAATTAAAATTCATAATACTCAATACAACACAAAGAACTTCAAGGAGCACAACAAGATTTCTACTAGAGAACATAGTATGAAAACGTGCAATCAACCCCTATGCCTAGATTACCCCAATGTCACCTCGGGAATCCGCGAGTTGATGCCACAACATATATCAAGTGAATCACTTGAATACACCAATGTCACTATGGCTAACCGCATGCAAGACATATATTATCTTCTCTCAAACCTGAATGTTCAATACAACATAACAAGATCTTAAAGTGAAAGATTCAATTCATCACAATAATAGCATGGGACAAACACCATATGATCCAACTATATTAACAAGGCCCTTGGTATATCAATATCATGACATCTCAAGAACACGAGAGAGAGATTGAACACATAACTACTGGTACAAACCCTCAACCTCGAGGGTGAACAACTCCCTCCCTGTCATGGCCTCCACTCAAATAATGAAGATAGCCACCGGAGATGATATCTCCTCTCCGACAGGTTACTGGAACGTCTCTAGATTGGGTTTTCGTGGATACATAGGCCTGTGGCGGCGGAACTTCTTGGTTAGGGTTATTTTTGGAAGTTTCTAAATTCATAGGATTTTTGGGCGTTGGAATCACACCAAGATGGGCCACGAGTGGCCCACTAGACACCACGAGACTAGAGGGAAGGGGGCTGACGTGGCCTTGTGTCTAGTGGGCACCAGGGGGGCCCTCTCGTGGTTCTTTGGTCCACAATTTCTTTTTTCCTAGAAAAATCATCAAAAAGTTTCATCCAATCCGAGGACTTTTATTTTTGCACAAAAACAACACCACAATAGTTCTGCTGAAAACAGTGTTAGTCCGGGTTAGTTCTAAATAAATCATATAAAGTGTAGTAAAACCATATAAAAGAATTGTACACATATGCAAACATCGCACGAATACTTCATAGCTTATCGATACGTTGGAGACGTATTAGTTGGTAAAAAAATTACTGTTGGGTAATTGACAAAAAAAATAGTTATGCGATATTTCGTTCAATGATCATGTGTATATAGGCATCACGCCCATAAACAAATAGGTCGACTCCTGCATGTACTATTACTATTACCTCACTTCAGGAGTGCTTCTATGCTTGCCTCTATACGTATTAAGTTCATGACAAACGATGTAATGCAAGGAGTAAGATGACATGATGTAGACAAAGTAAACACAAGCAATATGAATAAACTCCGTTGTTTCACCCTTAGTAGCAGCAACACAAAGACACATCTTGCCCCTTCTGTCAATGGAATATATAAATTTGCCAGGTTGGACCTACCACATCGCACCTCTCACCGAAGAAATACCAATCCAGTTGGCCAAACTATTTCAGTAGATCAGAAAGAATTATGAAGCTATCATAATCATGCACATAAGAGGTGACTCAAATATTTATCATGAATAATCTGAATGTATACCCATAACTCATCGGATCCCAATAAACGCACTGCACAAAAGGAAATACATCATATGGATCAAAGCAAAGATGTGATGATCATTGTATTGAAGATCAAAGAGAGAGATTGCCATCTAGGTACGCACTATGGACCCGTAGGTGTGTGGTGAACTACTCACACGTCATCATGAGGGCAGAAAGGTTGATGAAGAGGCCCTCCGTGATCGATCCCCCCTCCGGCAGGGCGCCAGAATGGAGATCTAGATGGCCTCCCATTGGAACGGAGACTTGCGACAGCGTAAAAAGTGTTTTGGGACACCCCTTGATGTTTTTAGTGCAGATGAGAGTTTATAAGCATAAGAAAAGACTTCGGAGGGCCACGAGGGACACATAAGCTATCAGGGCGCCCGGTTAGCTTCTGGCGTATCATGAGGCCTCTAGCCTTCTTCCGACGCTCGTTGGTCTTCTTTTGGTCTAGAAAATCAAAAAGTGTCAGGGCAATTGGACCTCGTTTGTTATGGACAACCTGGAAAGTGGAAAACACGCAGAAAACATCAACCAGCACTGGGCACTGGGTCAATAAGTTAGTGCTCAAAAATAATATAAAATGGTAAATAAATACCCCAAAAGCATACTAGAATGATAATATATCAACATGGAACAATCAAAAATTATAGATACATTAGAGACATATCAAGCATCGCCAAGCTTAATTCCTGCTCATCCTCGAGTAGGTAAATAATAAAAACAGAATTTTTGATGTGACATGTTATCCATGATGTAACCTTATGCATGTATGCTCACTAAGAAACGATGAATTAACAAACATTAACATAGAAATACTTATAGGTATAAGCAGCAAATCATTAATCTTTCAAAGTATACGATCCTCAAAGATTGTTTTACCCCCCATCCATCTTTATAATATTAATACAAATGTCAAGCACCACTATGTACAACTCACGCAATTGGATCATACTTTTTTGATATGCATCAATAAAACTTTTTATTCTTCATGCAATACATGAGCGTGAACCATTGGACATAGCATAAAGGTGGAAGAGGATATGGTGGTAGGTTTCAAAGGGGTAAAAGTGGAGAAGATAGTCTCACATCAACTAGGCGTACGAACGATCTATAGAGCTGCCATCAGTAGATATTGATGCGAGGGGTAGGGATTTCCATGAAAATGATGCACAAGATTTATAAGTATATGAAAGCTCCACTAAAGCTAAGTGGGGGTGTGCATCCAACTTGCTTTATCATGAAGACCTCACGCATTTGAGGACGCTCTTCATCGGAAATATGCAAGCCAAGTTTATGAAAAAAGTGATTCCCACTAGCATAAGAATAATATAACATGAGACTGTGTATATGAAGAACAAGGTGCCACTTTGAGGTACAAGTGTGGTAAAGGATAGCAGCAAAGTCCCTTCTCTCTTTTTCTCTCATTTTTCTATTGTGGGCTCATTTGGCCTCCCCCATTTTTATTTCTCACTAGGACAATGCTCTAACAATGATCATCATCACACTTTTGTTTACTTACAACTCATCATGAAAATTCATAGGACGATATGACTCTGAATGAATGCCTCTCGTAGTGTAGCAGGATGTGCAAAGATCTAGCTTGACATGGATAGAAAATGTGATGAATAGTGGCTTGGCACAAATACTATGCCAGCTATATAGGATCATGCAAAGCATTATGGTGATGAACGAACTAGTCATCTGGAGTGACGATGGCATTTGCATGGCAATATATCTCGGAATGGCTATGGAAACGCCATGATAGGTAGGTATGGTGGACATTTTGAGGATGATAAAAAAGTCTTATGTGCAACAGAGCATGTCATTTCATGGGGTTTGGATGCACCGAGAAAAGTTGCACCGATCCTCAAGGTGAGAATGGGCCATGCACGGTACTGAAGAGGCTAGCAAATATGAGGTGGTGAGAGTGCATATGTTCATGGTGTCACATTAGTCATGAAGCATTCATATACTTACTGCAAAGTTTTAGAGCATCTCCAACAGGAGCACAAAAATATCGCGCCTAATAAAAATTTTAGCTCGTCATTGTAGCACTTTTAAAGCACGGGGACCAAAGTATCTCGAACATACACGCGATAGTGGGGCGCCGAATCCAGCTCAATCCAATGACCCCACCGGCAGAAGCATAGAGTTTGCTGCGTGCGCAAGCCAGCGCACCAAATATGTTGCGCGCGATAGCGCTTTTCAGCGCGCGCCCAAAAGTTTTTAGCATGCGCACTGTTTTGCAGCGTGTGTTAAGCTGTCCGTTGCCCAAAAAACGAATCTTTTAGCGAGCGGAGTACTTTTTGGGCGCCTGTTGGAGATGCTCTTATTAGTTTTATCACAAATCAAAGTACTACTCGCATGCCTCGAGGGAGAGGGTTGGTAGGAGTTAACCATCGCGCGAGTCCGACTCAAAACAACACACGGTTTTCAACGATGAATAGAAATGCTCAGACATCATCACCATGCATTTAAAAAAAATTAGATGAATAATAAGTTTAACATCTCTTAATATCAACACCTATCTGAATAAATAATAATGCACTTACACCTTTTTCATATCACCACATCAATATCATTAACCCAAAATTTCTCCATATGTAGTACATGATACTTTTTATCATCATTCATTAGATACTCATTATTTTTTATCTAGTCTTATGACCCATGAAAATTACCGTCACTATTTGTCCAGCTCTCAAAAAAATATAAGTGAAGAATGAGATCATAATATTTCTATAAAATCTACACGCCACCGTGCTCAAAAAGATATAAGTGAACTACTAGAGCAACTGGTACACTCGAAAGATATAAGTGAAGCACATAGAGTATTCTAACAAATTGTGATGATGTGATCTCTCTTTCAAATAGGTGTGTAGAGCAAAAAATTATTATGGTATGCTAAAAGTAAAACCAAACAAAATTGAACAACTCTCCAAGCAAAACTCATACCATGTGACGAATAAAAATATAGCTCCAAGTAACATACCGATGGATTGAGACGAAAAGAGGGGATGCCTTCCGGGGCATCCCCGAGCTTAGGCTTTTGCTGCTCCTAAATCCTTTGTCCGTCGGGTCAATACCCAAAACTTGGAAATTTCAATCACATAAATCTCAAAAAACTTCGTGAGATCCGTTACTATGAGCAACATATCAAATACTTTCAGGTGCTGTAACATATTGATTTTAATTTTATTTTAGGATAGTGTACTGTATATTAACTCCTCAATGGCTTATACCCCCTGATATAATCCATAGCATCATCAAAACAAGCAAACTACACATGCAAAAACAGAATCGGACTGAAACAGAAACAATCTGTAGTAATCTGTAATGAACCTATACTTATGTAACTCCAAAAATTCTCAAACATTAGGAGGACCTGAGGAGTTTGTATAAAAATATTTTGCAAAACATTGAGCTTAATAAGACGTTCGAGTATAATCAGAGATATTTTTCACTAGACGTTAGAGTTCCTATTTTTGGACCGTATCAATTCTACTCATCATGCAAATCATCCCAAAGGTTTTACTTGGCACAGACACTAATCAAAACATAAAAACACAATAATTACAAAGGCGACAATCATGTTATCACACACCGGTAGAAATAAAAAGTAAAAGTTAAAGATAACTATTGGGTTGCCTCCCAACAAGCGTTATTGTTTTACGCCCCTATCTAGGCATATTTCATAGTTCCAAGTGTTGTGAACTTTGACACTCAAAACATAGGTGGACCTAATGATTGATTCATATTGTGGCCAAATTATGTTTCTAGGAAAGTGTTACATTCCTTTCTTTAATGGAAGTTGGAACCTTATGTTTCCCTCTTTCATGTACAGATTCAATAATGCAACATTAATATCAAAGGCATCCGTACTAGTGGCGTGTGGTATAGGAATACTAATAGAATCATTATTATTAGTATGTCACAAGTCACACAACTTAGTAATATCTTGAGACATGGTGACCGAGCAAGCAATGTAACAAGCAAGACAAGCAAACTAGAGAGCGAAGATGCTATCTAGTGACAAACTAAACAAACAAAGATAATTATTTTTGTATTTTTGAGACAAAGTAGATATACCAGTAAATAAAATAGGAACAATTGAATGAATTTTTTTGTAGAGTTACTTGGTAGTTGGTGATGATATTCCTCGGCAACGGCACCAGATATCCTTCCTCATACTCGTGATGTGTGTTGGGTTTTGCATGAAGAGGAACGGGTTATCGCAGCACAAAGTGCATAAGTATTTCCCTCAGTTATGAAACCAAGGTTTATCGAACCAATAGGAATATCAACCACAATCATCTTTAGCGGATGCACACAAAATAACAAACAACTTGAGCCCAATGCGGGCAAGAGGGTTGTCAATTCTCTTTTCTTGTTATTTGCAAGCAAGTGAGGTGTGTAGACAATTGTAGATAGTAAGATAAAATAAAAACAAGAAATAACAACAAGGTAATGAAGGTTTTATCAATAGGTTGTGAAAGATCCGGGAGCGTAGCTTTCCCAAATGGCATTTCTCATGGGAAAATAGCATACGGTGGGTAAACAAATTACTGTTGGGCAATTAACAAAAAAGCGGATAGTTATGCAATATTCACGGCAATGATCATGTGTATATAGGGATCATGTCCATAAACAAATAGGCCGACTCCTGCCTGCACCTATTACTATTACTTCACTTCAAGAGCGCTTCTATGGTTGCCTCTCTACGTATTAAGTTCATGACAAACGAAGTAATGCATGGAGTAAGATGCCATGATTTAGACAAAGTAAACTCAAACAGTACGAATAAACCCCATCATTTTATCCTTAGTAGCAGCAACACAAAGACACATCTTGTCCCCTTCTATCACCGGGATATAGAAGTTCAACAGGTTGAATCTGCCACAATGCACCTCTCTCACAGAAGAAAGACGATCTAGCACTACACCACAACATTTCTTTAGGGGAAATTAACTGCCGGGAGAAATACCTGTTCAAGGGAAAATGAACTGTCGAGACATTTTTGTGTGCCGGTACAAGCTTCTTCGGGTGGGCTAACTGCCAAGAGAAGTTGAGCAACAACGTCACATAAACTGTCGGTAAACCTTAGGGCCCACTATCTACCAGGGCACCTAGGACCAGACACATATACTGTCGGGGACCGTGTTTGGCGCGAGATGGGCCTAAGCGCGCTAGCGAGAGAAAAAAGGCGCGAGAATGAATATTTCGGCCCCAATAACGCGGACGCCGGCCCTTCACAGCCGCCGCAAACGCGGCCACTCCTTCTCCCCAAATCCACAAACGCGACCGAGTCTTTCCCCAAATCCTGATGCCACCACCGTAGCCCCCAACCATCGCCGCTGTCGTAGCCCCCAACCACCGCCACCTCCCCGTAGCCCCCATCCACCGCTGCCGCTGGTGTCCCCAACCATCGCCGCTGCCATAGCCCTCATCCCAGAGCACGCCGCTGCCAACGCCGTCCCTAACCACCTCCGAGCAACAGGCCCTTCGCGAGGGGCGGATCGAGGTATTTGGCAAGGTTTGGCACCTGCTGCACCTAAATTTTTGCTGCACTGATTTAGTTATAGAAAAAATACATAGAATTTTCACCAAACTGTGTTCTACTAAAAGGTGGAACTCAACTTCTTTTTTCCCAAAGTTTCCTCTTTTTGTGGATTGTAAAGCTTCCATTCGATTGTCATGATTTATCTATTGTTTTATATGTTTTGCAGATCATTTTTCTGTTTGAATGCCACACCTCAAGTTCATTCCTGCCTCTGCCACTGCCCTCCGCACAAGCTGAACCGAGCAGCACCACATCCTTGCCTAAGTAGTGTCGTGTAGGTCCTTTGCTTCATCGCGACGGCGGCACCACATCCTCTACTTCTTAATCAATGGTGATATTCCTTTGTTATTCCCATGGTATTCCTATACTACTATTTTAGTGTTTTCATTTCATGAAATGAGATGTTATATTTTATTCCTACGGTATTCGTACTACTATTTCACTATTTCTGATGTGCTAGATTTTATTCCTGGCCTGTATTGTATATCTCTTTGCGTGTACTAGATAAGAATGGTATGCATTTTGCTACTATATAGTCCCCATTAATAGAAGTAAACTTTCTTTCGTATGTTAGGCAATTATAGTGAAACTGGTCAAGAATGGACAAGAGTTGGATGGATAAAGCTAGAAACACACAAGCATATATTGACGGGGTAGTGAAATTCATAGAATTTGCTTTTACTCATTTAGAAAGAGGAAATGTTATATTATGTCCTTGTAAAAAATGCTTCAACTGTTGTTGGTGTGAAGCTAGTATTGTCTATGAAGACTTGTTATGTTATGGGTTTATTAATGGGTACAAAATATGGATATATCATGGGGGGCATCATCATCAATTGCATCTAATAGTGAACATGATATACCATGCTTTTGTTTGGTTGCTGCATCTATTGTAAAACTGCATCTATAACTTCAGTCTTGAGGCACTTTGATTTATGCTTTGAGGAGTTCATGTTGCAAGTTCATGACAACTTTTTACATAATCTTGTTTTTTTGTAGAGCACTGCAGAAAAGCCTTCTGTTGAAGTAACTCGAGTCCTTAGGTCCCAATCGACTAGAGATGTTGAGGAGATGCCTTGTGACAATGTTCAAGAGAATGAAGGTGTGTTGCTCTAATATCTATGCATATCCTAGTAACTACTCTCCATGTTTAGACTGTTAGTTGGATCGACAAACGAAAGGGAAGAAGAGCAAAAAAGCGCACTAGAATGCATAATGTGTATGATAGATTGGGGACAGTGCCACCAATTCGTGTACAATACAATGAAGATGGACAACCAGTTGGGGACACTGCCTGTGAGTTTTCCAACTTCATCTCCACACTTGTGAAAGGTAATGTATTTGTTAGGCACACTGATTGGAGAAAGGTTGAAGTTGAGGAAAAAATTCAATTGTGGACAACCTTAAAGGTATACTTGATAACTTGTAATATAATGTGCCCATTTATCAAATGAATCGCCCTTACATTGTATATTTACCCATGTTTGATACATTTACACATGCTTGAAAACAGATGTATTATGTTGTGGATGACAAACTTAAGGATTGGGTCATGGGAAGCGCCGCCAAGAAATGGAGGGATTTCAAATAAAAGTTGAAGACTTTGTACTTTGATGACAAGACCGATGAGGAACTCCAAGTTGTCCCTCATAATAGAGTTAGCCCAACAGATTGGGAAGAACTCGTTGCCGTTTGGAAAAGTGAAAGAGGGAAGAAACATACTGAGCAAGGAAAACAAAACTGAAAGGAGATGGAATTATTGCATACATCATGCAGTAAAAGTAATGCTCGTGTTTCTCATGAAATGGTACATATAAGTCTTACTTGCACAAATTATTTTGCATAATTTCTAGATTATTCTGATCTAACGACTTAAAAATAAATGGCAGCATAAGAAGAATGGATATCCCATCATAGACATAATGTTTTTATGGAAACACACAACTGCAAGAAGACTGGTGCCCCTACAAGTGTGGTTGCACCAGATATGTTTGTAAGTATTCCAAGTAGTTTTAGCGACCTATGTGCTTTGAAGTTATTAGTTGAAGCAACACTACATTATCAATGTGTTAATGAATCATATGTTATGTCTTGTAGAAAAAAATAGAAAATATGATGAATGAGCGTCCAGAACTTTTGGAAAAAATCATCCAGCAAGGTGACGTCTTCTCGTTTGTAACTGTAAAGGAGAGGAATGGATTTGGCATGTGTAAAGGTCTAGGACCAAATGCTACAGATTTGGGCATGCCAAGTGTTGGTGAAAGGATCGACACCTATGGGGGCCTCAACGGTCCCCTTTTGCTGGTTTGGCGGGGAGAGGGGTCGCGGCAAGAGCAAAACCAACAGACAGGGGCCGGCAAGGTCGTTTTTACCTAGGTTCGGGCCACGTTGTGCGTAAAACCCTACTCATGTATGTATTTAGTTATTTTTTTTAGTTTAGTGTAGATTTGTCCCTCTTACAACCTTTCGGTTGGTCAAAAAGCCAAAAGTCCTTTCTACTGAGACTCGGGCCTCCTTTTATAGGCGAAGGGGTCACCATAGTGGCTCAGCGGGTGAACGGTGGGTTCACGAGTGGAACAGCGCCCACCGCCCGCAATAGTGTTACTGTGCTGAATTAAATGCTTCAACACACTTCCTGACCTCATCAGGGGGGGTTGGACATGTACCCACACGTGGCAACTTCGGGGTGTTGCAGTGGCGTGTGGCCGGACGCGTGGTCCATGCATCGGCGGTGGCGTGTTCGTCGGTGGAGGCGTTCACAGGACGCGAAGGCGCCCTGGACCCGCACCTTTCTTCGGGGCTTCTTTCCCTCCCCGACAGGGTTACCTTGCCGGGGGCTCTTCCTGTTCCTCTTGACAGGGAGGTGATGGCCTGCCAAGGCCTTGTCAATCTTCCCGACAAGGATGGCTTGTCGGGGCTCAGTCCTTCTTCCTTGGCGGGAGGGTCTCGCCTTGGCAGTATCTATCTTCAAAGTGGGGAGCTCCTGCCGGGGCCTCTTCTTCATTCCCAACAAGCGGGCGCTTGTCAGGGGCTTGTAGTATGCACTAGGTGGCCTTCTGAGCCTTTCTTCCGCCCTATGCTCCAGCGACGCGCCTTGCCGCTGTGGAGGGGGCTGCCGGTGTCCGTGCACTAGTCCGGGACACTGGAGACCCCGGCCTTTAGTCCACCGACACCAGGAACTAGAAATCTTAAATCAACGAAGCTTCAAATGGCTCAGGAAGAAGCAAAATAAGCTCGACAAGAAAATGCGATTCTACCTGAGCGTGTAGATCAACTCGAGAATGATTTCCAATAAATAGTTACAACTATCAAGGATGAATTTCTACAAATGAAGAGAATGTTCTTACAATCAGGTGCTAGACAAAATGTTGAGTTCAGTCCATGGTATGTCTCGCCCTAAAAAGGGTACATGCGGCGACCCAATGGCGATCTGGCGCTCTAGACGCCGTTTCCTCCATCCTTGCCGCTCCTCTGCTCAGGTGAACCCTCCAGACCCCCCTCACGTGGTCGTGCATGGCTTGCATGGGTGGCTCTACGTTGGATCTGGATTTTTCGCCTGGTTTGGCTTTCGCCGATGAGGTTTATCGTCGCTCTGGTGTTACGGTGCACCCCATGAAGCACCGCCGCTCTTTCATCATGGTGGTTTCTTTTGGTCGTCATGTGTTCCGTGTTTCGATGGACACAGTCGCCGCAGCTCTGGAATCTGTGATTGGGGGATCGACTATTGAGTTTCGTGTCTCTCAAGTGACAGACTCGGTTTTCTCCTTCAAAGTGTCCAGCATGCAAGTAGGTTTTCATATTCTTGACTTACGCTCGTTCAAATGCTCAAGTTTTAAGTGCTTTTTCCATCTATGGGGGCATGGTGGTCCTAATTGGCGTCGGGAATTCGCTCTGTGGAAGAAGCAATGTGATGCTGAATGGATTATTGTCAGTCCTTCTAAGAGGAGAGCCGCACTAGGTCTGATGGCGATGCATTCCAGACCCCTAAAATCTTCTCTTAAATCTGGATCTTCGGTTCGTAAGAAGCTCACATTCGCATCACTCCAGCAATATGAAGTTTGCAAGGGTTACAGATGTCATGTTTCCCACGAGGAGCTACTCACGCTTGAACAGGCTGGTTATTCGGTGCCTTCTCCGGAACGTGTCATCATCTCGGCGCCACCGCCGGCTGAACTCCGATGGACGACAGCCACGCCGCATATTACGTTCGGCACAGTTTCTCACCAGGATTCATCCCCCGGATCTTCCGGCGCTGATTTTCAAATTGCCAAATTAAACGGAACTTCTTCCGTGCAACAAGGTGTTGCAACTGATCCCGCCGAGATTCATGGTATTTTGAATTATGAGAATCAATTTTCGGGGGACAGTTTGGATTCTGGGCTGATTTCCGCGCTCATTAATGAGCGTGCTGAGGTTTCCTCCTTTTCTCGGCCCGAACCTAATCCTAGGATGGATATTCCATCCTCACAGGAAGCCCATCTGGCCTTTGATGAACTCATTAATGGCATGGTTGAGGAAATCTTTTCTTGCTCGATTTGCAACCCTCGGGGCCATCTAGCTGCCAACTGCACGGCTTCGCCTGGATTCGCTGACAGCACTGTGGGCCACGCACGATCTACAGGAGCCTCTTTTATCCGTAATAATTGTCTTACTTGGAACTGTAAGAGTCCCACCACCTCCCATGTCGCTGATATCTCGGGAACTGCTCATACTCTTGGCAAAACCGCAACGCCTGCAGCACAGTTCCGTCCTGTCTCATCACCGTCGCATCCTCGAACTCCCTCCAAGATGCCGCCTGCCACTCCGCCACCGCCTCCTGCAATGGCGAACTTCAAGCTTGATCCAGAGTTCTTCCTCCCGCCTGGCCACAACATCATCGACGGAGGTCCTGACCGGCTGCCTCGGACCTACACCACGCCAGCGGTCCCCATCACCCGACGTCATGAGCGTTTCGTAATCGCTGACGTCCACCCAGCGCCCTCGGCTGACAACGTGATCCAGGTACGGCAAGAAGTAGCTGCTCTTCTGCTTCACCGAGGGTTACATGTTCGGTCTGCCCAGCCATGGATTGAGGGCGTTGGACTGTTTGAGCTCAGAGATGCGGCGGAAAGCTATGTTGCGGTCCACATGGTGCCGCAGGAAGTTGCTCATAACTCTGTGGTGCGCTTCCTGCGACATGATCAGGGAGTTGGTTTCCGCGGGCAAGAGGGTTTTCGCCATGGCTGCCTCATGATTCTGGGGGTCCCCCTCGACTTCCGTAACACTGAAGATGTGAGGGCTGCTGTCAACACCTTCGGCGAGTTCCACCATTGGGTCAGTGATGATCCTTATTTAGTGTGTTCCATCGTGTTTGCTTCGTTCCTAGATGACCGACTAGTTCCCCGCAGTATCAAATTCTCTGAATATGCTGCTTGGGGGGGCAAGGTTTCCTGGTCTGCACCGGTATATATGCTAGGGGCGGCGGCTGCCGAAATACTGCCTAATGACGAGGATCCCATGCCCCTCAATGGCAATCCTGACCCGCTCCCTCGTCATCTTGTCCACGACAATCTGCAATTTGCTCTGCCTCCGTACCCTGCGCTGGGTTGGAATGCGGTGCCACTAGCACCTGAAGATCCAGTGGTTCCTGCTGCTGATGTTGTTGATGCCGGTGGTTGTGGTCAGCCGCCGGCAGCCGCTGTTGGAGGAGGATGGGAACCTGAAGCGGCCCCGGAGGCACCTGCTGCTGATCCTGTTCAGGATCAAGAGTCCATGGTGATTGATCAACCGAGTCCTTCCTCTTCGGACTCGGTTCATGAGCTTGTGGACCTCGACCCTCAGCCACACGGTCACATGGAGGCGGAACCTGCTGATGAAGCACCGCCGGCCCCTGACCTGGAGGTGGTTGTGGCCAACCGTGTTGCCCCGGATGCTGGCTTGGCACCGGCTGCCCAGGGTCATGATGCTGAGCCGGAGGAGGAGGTGCGTGCCATGGAGGAGGCGCAAGAGGACAATCCTCTGTCAATTGTCCTATACAAACCCCCTCCCATTTAAACTGACAACCTCTTTGTTGGGGCTGCAAGGGTTTTCTACGGGCCTCCTCTGCCGCCAATTCTATCTGGGGCGCGCACTTTTGATGCTCTCATGGGAGCTGCGACTTCTCTGCATGTGCCTCACCAACTGCAGATGCCAATTCTGGAGCCCATTATGATCCCCAAGCGATCATGGTCGACAGCTTTTGATCCTCATGCTCCAGCGCTACCATCACCAGAGCCTGCTAGCGACGCTCTCTCAGTGCAGGAGGTAATCCCTCTCAGTCCGTCTTCATCTGCGGAGGACTTCACTTTTCATTCTCCTGCTCCAACGAAGAAAGGGACCCGCAAGAAGGCCACTCCTGTTGTCGACTCCTCTGTCCGTCGATGTACTCGCAACTCCATCAAGCACGATGGCTTCAAACCCATCCTGCAGGAGCTGCCAGCGCACGTCCCCAAGAAGAGGAAGCCCAAGGCCAAGCCAATGCCCTCCCCATCGCAGGAGACTGATGATGTGCAAGTACCTCCTGCCACTCCTATTCCGGTGAATCAGGAGGTTGGGCAGTCACTAGGCATTGCCCCTGAGAAGCTTACAGTGGATCGACTTATGGAAGATCCTGCTGATTCCGCGCCATCATCTGCTGATGTTTAATTCACCTATGTTAATTTGTTACTATCCTGGCTACATGTACTGCGAGTCTTCTGCATGCTCTGTCTTTTGGTTATCTGAACCTTGGTCGCAACGGCTATTACATAACCTGCTTTTGCTCTATATATATTGTGCAATGGATAGTCGTTCTACGAGAAGTTGGCGTGTGCTTTGTTGCAATGTGCGTGGCCTAAATTCGGACCATAGGCAACGTGCGGTCCGTAACAAGATTGATGAGAGCCTAGTTGTTGTGGTGTGCTTGCAGGAAACCAAAATGCAGTCAGTTGAGTTTCGAACAGTCAAATGTTTCTGTCCCAAACGATTTGATCAGTTTGCCTACTCTCCCTCGAGGGGCGCATCAGGGGGGCTTATCACCCTTTGGAACTCCTCCATTCTTACTGGTCAGTTAGTTGAATGCACTCCCTATGTTTTGATCATCTCTTTTACCTCAAATCACACTGGTGAATCCTGGACTTTAGTGAATATCTATGGTCCTTGTCAAGGTGAGGCCAGAGATCTTTTCATTAGCTGGCTACATAATCTCCATATACCCACTAGGGCTAATTGGTTGCTTCTTGGAGATTTTAATTTTATTAGATCCCCTGATAACAGAAACCTTCCTCGGGCTGATGTAAATGACATGTTCATCTTCAATGAAATTATTGGGCATCTGGGATTGCTGGAACTTCCCATTAAGGGCAGATCTTTCACTTGGTCCAATATGCAAGATTCCCCTCTTCTGGAGGAGTTTGACTGGTTTTTGACATCAGCCAACTGGATCTCCTCATATCCTCCTACACAAGTGTTACCCCTTGCCAAGACAGCTTCTGACCATGTTCCTTGTGTGGTCACTGTCAACACTTCCATCCCTAAGTGCAATCTATTCCGCTTTGAAAACTACTGGGTTGAAATGGAGGGTTTCATGGAATGTGTTCAGCAATCCTGGCTCATTCCTTCAAGGAAAACCCACATTACTGCTGTCATTATGGATAAGATGAAACATCTTAGGCAGGCTCTGAAAAAGTGGCAGACAAATCTATCTCAGTTAAAAACTTTCATCTCCACATGTAATGAAGTTGTGATGTGTTTGGACGAGCTTGAGGAGTTGAGGTCACTTTTCAGACCAGAGGCTAACTTCAGAAAAATTGTTAAATTACATTTGGAGCATCTTTTGCATCTACAGTGTTTATACTGCAAAAAGAGAGCCACTATCAGATTTGTTAAAGTTGGTGAGGAAAACACCAAATTCTTCCATGTTATGCCTACTGAGAGATATAGGAGGAATTCCATTGCATCTCTCAAGTTCCCTCATATCTGATCATGATCAAATTGCTGCATGCTTCTGGGCATCTTTTAAGGCTAGAATGGGAACTTCTCTTCGCATTAACATGTCATTTGATTTACCATCCATGCTTCATAAGCTGGAGGGCCTAGATATTCTCACTGAACCTTTTTCTAAGTCTGAAATGAACAAGACTGTTCAGGAAATGCCCATTGACAAAGCTCCAGGTCCTGATGGGTTCAATGGTCTTTTCTTCAAGAAATGCTGGCACATTATTTCCCCTGAGTTTTATCAACTTGTTGCTGCTTTCCATGCTGGCCATGCTCAACTTGAGAACATAAACTCATCTTATATTACTATGATTCCCAAGAAGAGATCACCTGAACATGTGGGAGATTACAGACCTATATCACTTACTGGGATGGGTCTCAAATTTCTGTCCAAAATGATTGCTAACAGGCTATAGCTGCAGATTGTGAAGTGTCTTCACAAGAATTAGTATGGTTTTATCAAGTCTTGGACCATTCAGGATTGTGTTGGATGGACTCTGTAGTACCTGCACCAATGCCATCAATCCAAGAAACCTATAGTCCTTCTCAAGCTGGATTTTGAAAAGGCATTTGACTCTGTGGAACATGAGTTTATTTTTCAAATTCTCAAGAAAAAAGGCTTCAATGACAGATGGATACTTTGGGTCCAGCAGCTACTAACTTCTGGCTCATCTTCAGTCCTGATCAATGGTGTGCCTGGCAAGAAGTTTATGTGCAAGAAAGGTGTCAGGCAGGGAGATCCCATGTCCCCACTGCTTTTTGCCATTGCTGCTGATTTTTTACAGACTCTGGTTAACCAACTGCTGGTGGAGGGTCTGATTCAGCTGCCCATACCTTGTCATGATAAGGATTTCCCCATAGTGCAATATGCTGATGATACCCTTATCATCCTACGTGCTGATAAACCCCAGTTGTTGCAGTTCAAGAAAATGCTCCTACTTTTCTCCCAGTCCAGTGGATTGCAGGTGAATTATCACAAATCTGCCCTTCTACGTGTTAATACTCCTCCACAGCAACTCCAGGATATGGCTGACTCCCTTGGCTGCAAAGTGGGATCTTTGCCCTTCACATACCTTGGCCTTCCAGTTGGGACAACTAAACCAAGAATCATTGATCTCATGCCACTGGTTGATAACATGGAAAGAAGACTGAGTGCTAGTTCATCTTTTCTAGTTCAGGGGGGAAGGCTACAGTATTTAAACTCAGCACTGTCTTCTGTGCCTATCTTCTTTCTATGCAGTCTGGATATCCCACCAGGCATACTGAAGCAGCTTGAAAGAATTCAAAGGCAATGTCTATGGAGAAGAAATGGGCAAGATCATGCACCCCCTCTTTCTGCCTGGCATCTGGTGTGCAGACCTAAAAATAAAGGGGGGTTAGGAATTATGAACCTAGCAATCCAGAATGAAGCACTCCTGCTCAAGCATGTTGATAAATTTCTAAATCATGCTGATATCCCATGGGTTCACTTGATTTGGAACACTTACTATCATGACACTGTACCTCAGGGAACTGCCCTTTGTGGTTCTTTTTGGTGGAAGGATATCTGTAAACGGCTGGACAAATTCAGATCAGTTACATATGTTCAGCCTAACAAGGGTGATTCCTTCCTGTTTTGGTCTGACTCCTGGTTGGTTGGAAACTCCATTAGGCCACTGGCAGCCAGATTCCAAAGACTGTTTTCTTTTGTGGCTGATCCTTTCTGCACAGCGCAAGAGGTCTTTACAGCCTTTTCTGATGACAGCATGCTCTCTATGTTCCACTTGCCACTGTCTGCTCAAGCTTACCAGGAGCTGCTTTCAGTTCAATATTTGCTTCAAGACTTGGATCTTGATCATCAGGTCTCTGACAGATGGGTATGGGGAAAAGATGCTAAGGCATACACAGCCAAGAGATACTATACTCACATTCACAGCAGTATTACACCAAACCCTTTACTCAACTGGATCTGGAAAATCTGTTGTACCATGAGGATTAAGATGTTTGCCTGGATGCTCATCATGGACAGACTTAACACTCAAGACATGCTTGAACGGCGACACTGGAATGTTTCTGACTCCAATCTCTGTGTTCTATGTCATGCTCGAGTCAAGGAAGACAGAGATCACTTATTCTTCACCTGTCTTTTCAGTACCACGGTCTGGAATTACCTGCAGATCACATGGCAGGGTCCATCCATGTGGAGTGCTACCGTTGCTGCTAAAAGAGACTTCCATAACCCCTTCTTTGTTGAGGTGGTCTTCACTGCATGCTGGAACATCTGGACTATCAGAAATGCAAAGGTCTTCAACCAGGAGCAGCCAAAGTTCAGAAAATGGAGATCTGGCTTCATTCATGACATTTCCCTGTTAGCTCATAGAATTAAGCCTAGTTTCAGGGATGATCTCCTTAAATGGGTTTCCTTTTTGCCTCCTTGAGGTTTGTAGCCTTAGCTCCTCCCCCCTTTTGTACATTCTAATTTCTTCTTGTACATACTACTCTTATATATGGGAATAAAAGAAAAAAGGTTGTGGGGGGTTTTCCCTACAGTAGCCGGTCAAAAAAAAAGGGTACATGCAGATGCATATGGACGTGGAGGTGCATATGGACAAGAAGATAGTGTAGGATCTGCCACCCATAATCTTGAGCTGAAACGAGAGGAGGAGGCAACCATTTTGCAAAAGAAGACTTAAGGGGTACTACTGCAAAAGAAGGTAGCAGCATTCACTCGGGAATACAATGTCCAATCCCCATTCACTCACGAATACAATGTCCAACCCTCCTGCTCAATATGAGGTGTTGCAAGATAGGGAAGCCACCATTTCCCAAAAGAATAAAGCAACAACTCAACAGCATAAGAATTTGACACTTCATCGCAAAAATATGGTTACATCCCAACACAAAGAAGTTCCAATCACGCAGAAAAATCATCAGGTCAGATTTTACTATGTTTATACTTTTCCTCTTTAGTTTTATTGGATGGAAAAGAATCACTTTCACTTATCTAACTTCTTTTTCATGAGTCCTTAGCAAGGAAGGGATGTCATACTTTATAATGTTTATCGGGATCATAGTAGCCCCGTGGCAAAAGCTACCATTCTATCAGTTGATCGTAGAGAGCACGTAAGTGGTCAGGAGCTTGGCTCTCAATATTGTAAGGTTGTCATGAACTATGTAATAAAAAGGGATGTTATTCTTCCTCGTGGTGTTGGGAACACGACAACCATGGGGCAAGCTCAAGGGCGATGTATCGCATGGCCTTACAAGCATGCAAGCTTAGATTCTTTTGCTAATTTTTTTGTCCTATCATGGTTGGTTGCTTAATACTCTTTTGCTTCTATGTATGTAGTTGGAAGTGGACAAGTCAACAGCAAAGGCAGCAATGCGACCACAAGCAAGCTGAGGAGGCAATATACATATTTCTCTTGGCTGAATATTTACATTGGTCGTTGAAAGAGAATTTTTTTCCCATTGAATGGGATTTTTTGCTCCTGTGATGCACCAATGCATGTTTTCAGCTTTTGGTGATGTAATGTTTTTCTCCTATGATGTATTTGTGCCTAGTTCATTATTTACCATAGAATGGCCATTCATTATGTTCAATCCTCCATATACAAAGTGTAAATTGGCATTCAAACTGCGCATTATATACTGCTTTTACAACTCAACTCAGGTTCCTCGAGTTGCCATATTTGCCTATGGAGGACATAATCATATTATTTGAACATGGAGATCGAATCTTATTCTAGCATGCTAGTTGGGTCGTTGAGGTAGAGTGGTAGGCGACATAATCATATTTTGTATGTTTCGAAGAATTTCCATGGCCTTCACTGTGTAAAGTACTAAAGTTTACAAAATAAAGATATTTCATCTAGTAACTAATGTGCTAAAATATTTTATGTCATTCCTGGAGACTCTGTACAAATGTTTATCTCAGTGCAAAAAAAGGAAAGATTCAAACTGAGCATGTTTTGTCTATTTGTACAAAAGTTTGCCTATTTGTACAACTATATTATGTATAGTACAGAGTTTTGCGTACTTGTATACTACTGTACAGTTTATAGTACAGAGTTTTGTTGGAAATATGCCCTAGAGGCAATAATAAATTGGTTATTATTATATTTCTTTATTCCTGATAATCGTTTATTATCCATGTTGGAATTGTATTGATTGAAAACTCAAATACATGTGTGGATACATACACAACACACTGTCCTTAGTGAGCCTCTAGTTGACTAGCTCGTTGATCAAAGATGCTCAAGGTTTCCTCACCATAGACAAGTGTTGTCACTTTATAACAGGATCATATCATTGGGAGAATGATGTGATGGACAAGACCCAAAACTATGAACGTAGCATATGATCGTGTCAGATTATTGCTACTGTTTTCTGCATGTCAATGTATATGTTCCTATAACCATGAGATCATGCAACTCCCGGACACCGGAGGAATACCTTGTGGGTTATCAAACGTTGCAACATAACTGGGTGACTATAAAGGTGCTCTACAGGTATCTCCAAAGGTGTCCGTTGGGTTGGCATGGATCAAGACTGGAATTTGTCACTCCGTGTGACGGAGAGGTATCTCGGGGCCCACTCGGTAATACAACATCACAACAAGCCTTGCAAGAAATGTAACTAAGGATTTAGTTACGGGATCTTGTATTACGGAACGAGTAAAGAGACTTGCCGGTAACGAGATTGAGCTAGGTATGGAGATACCGACGATCGAATCTCGGGCAAGTAACATACCGAAGGATAAAGAGAACAACATACGGGATTAACTGAATCCTTGACATAGAGGTTCAACCGATAGAGATCTTCGTAGAATATGTGGGATCCAATATGGACATCCAGGTCCCTCTATTAGTTATTGATCGGAGAGTGTCTTAGGTCATGTCTGCATAGTTCTCGAACCCGCAGGGTCTGCACACTTAAGGTTCGGTGACGTTTCGGTATAGTTAAGTTATAGGTGTTGGTAACCGAAGGTTGTTCGAAGTACCGGATGAGATCCCGGACGTCACGAGGAGCTCCGGAATGGTCTGGAGGTAAAGATTGATATATAGGAAGTCCTGTTTTGGTTACCGGAAAAGTTTCGGGCTCATCGGTAGTGTACCGGGAGTGCCTGGAGGGGTGCCGGGGACCATCGTGAGGGGTGTCAGGCCCCAAGGGGCCTCATCGGCTGTGGGAAGAGATAAACCAGGCCCTAGTGGGCTGGAATAAGTTCCCACTAAGGCCCATAAGGTTAGAGAAGGAAAAAACACAAGGTGGAAAGAGTTTCCAAGTGGGAAGGAGGAATCCTACTCCAAATAGGATTGGAGGAGGACTCCTCCTCTCCTCCTTGCGCAAGGGAAGAAAGGGCTGCCCTAGGGCGCAGCCCTCTCCCTCCTTTCCTCCTATATATACTAAGGGTTTTGAAGGTTTTAGACACAACAGAAAACAACCACGTGCTTCCCTCTCTCTCTAGATCTGCTTCCCTTCTAGTTGATGTGATCAAACATCGCACGCTCCCTCTACCATCGGGATTATCGTTAAACCTAAATAATTGTTATTTGGCGTTTGTGTTGAGCGTGAACATGATTAGATCGTGTTTATTGCAATACAATTATTCATTTAAAGAGAATAATGGTTATTCTATTTTCTTGAATAAATACCTTCAGTGGTTTATTGAATCTCGATCGTAGTGCAACATATGTCCATAATATTGATGCCAAAAGATATAAAGTAATTATGATAGTACGACTTGTGGCACTGCCGCTTGAGTCATGTTGGTATAAAATACATGAAGAAGCTCCATGCTGATGGATCTTTGTACTCACTCATTTTTTAAACGTTTGAGACATGCAAACCATACCTATTGGTATAAACGCATGAATAAACTCCATGCAGATGGATCGTTTCGACTCACTTAATTTTGAATCACTTGAGACATGCAAATCATACCACATGGCGAAGATGACTGAAGGCCTCGTTTTCCAGTGAGATGGAACTAGAAAGTAACTTATTGGAAGTAATACATTTGGATGTATGCAGTCCAATGAGTGCTGAGGCACGTAGTGGATATCGTTATGATCTCACTTCGCAGATGATTTCAGTAGATACTAGTGTATTTGCTTGATGAAACACACGTCTGAATTATTGAAAGGTTCAAGTAGTTTCAGAGTGAAGTTGAAGATCATCGTTACAAGAGGGTAACATGTCTACGATAGGATCATAGAGATGACAATCTAAGTTGCGAGTTTGGTACACAATTAAGACAAATGTGAAAAGTGTTTCACATCTCATGCCACCTAGAACACCATAGTGTGATGGTGCGTCCGAACATCATAGTCGCGCCCTATTTGATATGGTGCATACTATGATGTCTCTTATCGAATTGCTACTATTGTTTATGGGTTATGCATTAGAGACAACCGCATTCACTTTAAATAAGGCACCACGTATTTCCGTTGAGACGACACCGTATGAACTATGGTTTGGAGAAACCTAAGCTGTCGTTTCTTAAAAGTTTGGGGCTGCGATACTTACGTGGAAAAGTCTTAGCATGATAAGCTCGAACCCAAAGCGGATAAATGCATCTTCATAGGACACCCAAAACAGTTGGGTATACCTCCTATCTCAGACCCGGAAGCAAAGTGTTTGTTTCTAGAAACGGACCCTTTCTCGAGGAAAAGTTTATCCCGAAAGAATTGAGTGGGAGGGTGGTGGAACTTGATGAGGTTATTGAACCGTCACTTCAACCAGCGTGTAGCTGGGCGGAGGAAGTTGTTCCGGTGGCGCCTACGCCAATTGAAGTGGAAACTGATGATAGTGATCATTAAGCTTCAGATGAAGTTACTACAAACCTCGTAGGTCCACAAGGTCGCATACTGCTACAGAGTGGTACGATAACTGTTGGGGATATTATTTGTTACGTGACCCGCCCTAGTTGGGCCGGGTCACCAAGCGGGCGACTCATCCTTTGGCGATTCAAGCTTTGGCCCCCATAAGCCCAGGAGCTGGATGGCAGTTCAAGATCCTTGTGGAGAATCAATCATTGGAAAGATCTCCAAGTCTTGGAAAGCACGACGACTTAGAGATAGAAAGAATCATGACTTGCGTAATGGCAAGGACTCTTGTAAACCCTAAGGGCTCGACCTGTATATAAAGGCGAGTCCCAGGGAAGGAGAGGACAGGTTAAAAATCATCGAGAACTAGGTCAGGCGAGTTACGCCCTCCTTGTAATTGAAACATCATCAATACAACACAAAGAAGGACGTAGGCTTTTACCTCCTCAAAGGGGCCGAACCTGGGTAAATCTGTGTCTTGCTCCCGTTCAACCCCTTTGAGTAGCCACCAAGGTGCGATGGCTCCAACACTAAGTCCTTTCACGAGGACATCTGCCGTGACAAAACCACGACAGTAACCCTGTCTTGGAGATCATGTTGTTGAACAATAATGAACCTACGAGCTCTGGAGAAGCGATGGTGGGCCCGGATTTCGGAAAATGGCTGGAGGGCATGAAATCCGAGAGAGGACCGTGTATAAAACAAAGTGTAGACTTTGGAACAACTACTTGATGGTCGTACGACTATTAAGTACAGATGGATCTTTAAAAGGAAGATAGATGATGATGGTGAAAAGTCACCATTAAGAAAAGCTCGACTTGTCGAAAAGATGTTTCCGACAAGTTCAAAGAGTTGACTATGATGAGACTTTCTCACTCGTAGTGATGCTAAAAGTCTGTTGGAATTATGTTAGCAGTTGATGCATTATTTATGAAATATTGCACATAGGATGTCAAAATATTGTTTCCTCGACGGTTTCCTTAAGGAAAGGTTGTATGTGATACAACCAGAAGGTTTTGTCGATCCTAAGGATGCTAACAAGTATGCAAGCTCCAGCAATCCTTCAATGGACTGGTGCAAGCATCTCGGAGTTGGAATATACGCTTTGATGAGATGATCAAAGCTTTTGGGTTTATACAAGGTTTATGAGAAACTTGTATTTCCAAAGAAGTAAGTGGGAGCACTATAGGATTACTGATGAGTATATGTGGTAGACATATTGTTGATCAGAAATAATGTAGAATTTTTGGAAAGCATAAAGGGTTGTTTGAAAGGTGTTTTTCAAAGGAAAACCTAGATTAAGCTACTTGAACATTGTGCATCAAGATCTATGGCGATAGATCAAGACGCTTAATAAGAAATTTCAATGAAATGCATGCCCTGACAAGTTTTGAAGGAGTTCACAATAGAACGGCAAAGAAGGAGTTCTTGGTTGTATTGTAAGGTGTGAATTTGAGTAATACTCAAAGCTCGACCACGGCAGAAGAAAGAGAAAGGAAGAAGGTCATCCCCTATGCATTAGTCGTAGGCTCTATAGTAGATATACTGTGTACAACACCTGATGTGTGCCTTGCCATGAATCTGTCAAGGGGTACAGAAGTGATCCAGGAATGGATTACTGGACAGCGGTCAAAAGCTATCCTTAGTAACTAGTGGTATAAGGATTTTTTCTCAATTATGGAGGTGATTGAAGAGTTTGTCGTAAAGAGTTACGTCGATGCAAGCTTTGACACTAATACGTCTCCATCGTATCTACTTTTCCAAACTCGTTTGCCCTTGTTTTGGACTCTAATTTGCATGATTTGAATGGAACTAACCCGGACTGACGCTGTTTTCAGCAGAATTGCCATGGTGTTGTTTTTGTGCAGAAATGAAAGTTCTCGGAATGTCCTGAAAATTTACGGAGAATATTTCTCGAAAATATGAAAAATACCTGCGCAAAGATCCATCGGAGGGGACGGGCCAGTGGGCCACAAGCCCTGTGGCCGCGGCCACCAGGATTGTGGGGCCCACGTGGCTCTGTCGCGCCCAATTCTAGCGCTATTTATTCCCTTTTGTCCCGGAAAAAATCAAGAGAGAAGATTTCATCGTGTTTCACGATCCAGAGGCGCCGCCACATCTCGTTCTTTCCCTCGAGGGCAGATCTAGAGTCCGTTTTGGGCTCCGGATCAAGGGGATCGTCGCCATCGTCATCATCAACCTTCTTCCCCCTCCAATTCCATGAAGCTCTTCATCGTTCGTGAGTAATCTATTCGTAGGCTCGTTGGGCGGTGATGAGTAGGATGATATCTATCATGTAATCGAGTTAGTTTTGACGGGGATTGATCCCTAGTATCCACTATGCTCTGAGATTGATGTTGCTACTAGTTTGCCATGCTTAATGCTTGTCACTAGGGCCCGAGTGCCATGATTTCAGATCTGAAATTATTATTATGTCACCAATATATGTGTGTTTTAGATCCGATCTTGCAAGTTGTAGTTACCTACCATGTGTTATGATCCGGCAACCCCGGAGTGACAATAACCGGAACCACTACCGGTGATGACCATAGTTTGAGGAGTTCATGTGTTCACCAAGTGCTAATGCGTTGGTCCGGTTCTTTATTAAAAGGAGAACCTTAATATCCCGTAGTATCCATTTGGACCTCGCTGCCACGGGAGGGATGGACAACAAATGTCATGCAAGTTCTTTTCCGTAAGCACGTATGACTACACACGGAATGCATGCCTACACACATTGACGAACGGGAGCTAGCCACGTATCTCTCCGTGTTATAACTGTTGCATGATGAATTTCATCCAACAGATCACCGATCCATTGCCTACGAGTTTGTCCCACTGCCACTGTTACTTGCTTTGCTCTGCTGCTGTTACTACTGTTGCTGCTACGGTTACTTGCTTTGTCCTGCTGCTGCTCCCACTACTGTTGCTACCACTGTTACTTGCTTTGCTGCTACTGTTGTTACTACTGTTGCTGCTACTGTTACTTGCTTTGTCCTGTTGCTGCTGCCACTACTGTTGCTACTACTGTTACTTGCTACTGTTTCTACCTGCTACTGCTCTCACTATTGATGTTCCTTGCCACTGTTGTTACTCGTTACACTGCTGCTACCTGCTACAATACTTTTCTGGCGCCATTGATACTTCAGTTAGGAATACTCTACCGTCAACTGATCGTTTCTGGCACAGTTGCTATCATACTACCTTTGCTATTTATATCCTGCTTGCAGATACTAATCTTTCGGGTGTGGTTGAGCTGACGACTCAACTGCTAATACTGGAGAATATCCTTTCACTCCCATCGTGTCGAACCAACAAATTTGGGTTGAATACTCTACCCTCGAAAACTGCCGCGATCCCACACGCTGGTGGGCCATTGCAAGACAATTGCTAATTGTTGAGCAACTCGAAGCAGTTCTTTTCTGGCGTCATTGTCGGGGACTGCTAGCAGCTCTTTTCTCGCGCCGTTGCCGGGGAGAGGATAGCTATATTCTCTGAGTCACTTGGGATTTATATCTGCTGATCACTATGAAGAATCTGAAAGATCCAAGAACCAAAGTCTTGCCCTCAACTACGAGGGGAGGTAAGGAACTGCCATCTAGCTCTGGACTTGATTCACCTTCAGTTATGAGTAAGTTTGCGACACCACCTCTGCTAGAAATCTTGATATGTTGCCTGTGCTTGATGATGCTTATGATGCTACTATGCCTGATACTGCTAGAGAGGCTATGCCTAATACTGCTAGAGATGCTATGCGTGATACTGCTAGAGATGCTATGCTTTGATACTGCTTTGCCTGATGATGCTAGAGATGCTATTTTGCCTGATGATGCTATGCTTGATACTGCTAGAGATACTACTTTTCCTGATATGCCACTAGGGGTATTCCTTGATGCTCATATTGCTAGAGTTACTGCCAATGCTCGTGATGCTTCTGAAACTACCGATACTAATGAGGTAGAACCTGCTTTTGCTCCTGCTAGATCTAGCTCTCCTAGATATGAATTGCCTGATATACCTGAGGGTTATGTTTTGGAGGGAGAGATAGCTGAGGATTTTCTTGCATGTAAGGATGCCTATGACGCTGAGAAATTACTTCTCAAGTGGAAGGAAAAATCTCTGAAAGCTAGGATGAAATACGACCCGAAGTTTGCCACTTCACCTATCTTTATCACCGATGAGGATTATGAATTCTCTGTCGACCCTGAGATAATCTCTCTAGTCGAATCTGATTCTTTCCACGGTCATGAGTCTGAGACGGTCGTAGCCCATCTTACCAAACTACACGATATAGCCACCCTTTTCACTAGTGAGGAGAAGATCCGCTACTACTATATTCTTAAGTTGTTTCCTTTCTCTCTAAAGGATGACGCTAAAGCCTGGTTCACTTCTCTTGCTCCTGGATGTGTGAGTAGTCCCCAGGATATGGTCTATTACTTCTATGAGAAATATTTCCCTGCCCATAAGAAGCAAGTTGCCTTGCAGGAAATATACAACTTTGCTCAACTCAAAGAAGAGAGTCTCCCACAAGCTTGGGAGGCTCATCCAGCTACAGAATGTTTTGCCTGATCACCCTCTTAAGAAGAACGAGATACTTGATATCTTCTATAACGGACTTACCGATGCCTCTAGAGACCACCTAGATAGTTGTGCCGGTTGTGTTTTTAGGGAACAAAATGTAGAACAAGCTAAGATCCTACTGAATAACATCTGGATCAACGATAATGCTTGGACTATCACCGAACCACCTCCTAAGCCAACTCCTAAGAAAAGAGGTATTCTATTCCTCAGTCCCGAAGATATCCAAGAAGCCAAGAAATCTATGCAAGAGAAAGGCATTAGATCTGAAGAAGTCAAAAATCTACCGCCTATCGAAGAGATCCATGGTCTCGATAACCCGATACAAGTAGTAGAGGTGAATTCTCTGCGTAGATTCAATGAGAGTGATATTCCTTTTGACAAACCTAGCCTATGCTTTGATGAATTTGACAACTTTGTTGCCAAACAACAGAGTTTCAATGATTATGTTAGCAGACAATTGGAACAAAGTACTCGTATGCTTAGTCATTTAAGTGCTTGTGTAGACAGAAATGTCAATGATCTGAAGCTTCTGAGTAAACATGCCTCTATGATTACTACTCAGGTAGAACAAGTACTTAAAGCTCAGAATGACTTGCTCAATGAATTAAATGACAACTCTGTCAGAGTCATTACTAAACGAGGCAAAATGTCTCAGGAACCTTTGTATCCTGAAGGCCATCCTAAGAGAATTGATCAAGATTCTCAAGGAACTAATGCTGATACGCCCAGTCATCCTAAGAAGAAGAAGAAGGATGATAGAAACTTACATGTCAGTTCACCAAATATTGTCACACCTGAAGAACCAAATGATATTTCTGCGTCTGATGCAGAAACACAATCTGGTGATGAACATGAACCTGGTGACAATATGGACAGCGATATTCATAATAATGCTCAACCTAGCAATGATGAGGATGTGGAGATTGAACCTACGGTTAATCCTGATAACCTACAACCTAAGAGATACGATAAGAATGACTTCACTGCTAGGAAGCATGGTAAAGAAAGGGAGCCATGGGTTCAGAGACCTATGCCCTTTCCTCCTAAGCCATCCAAGAAAAAGAATGATGAGGATTTTGAGCGATTTATTGAAATGTTGAGACCCGTCTTTCTGCAGATGCGGTTAATTGATATGCTCAAAATATCTCCATATGCCAAGTACATGAAGATATCGTGACCAATAAACGGAAGATACCAGATCTTGAGATCTCCACCATGCTTGCCAATTACACTTTCAAAGGTGGAACTCCTAAGAAACTTGGTGATCTCGGAGTGCCCACTATACCTTGCTCCATTAAAGGAAACTACGTAAGAACTGCCTTATGTGACCATGGAGCCGGTTTTAGTGTTATGCCTCTCTCTCTTTATCGTAGACTTGAACTGGATAAGTTGACACCCACTAAAATTTCTCTGCAAATGGCCGACAAATCAACTGATTTCCTTGTCGGCATTTGCGAGGATGTGCCTGTTGTGGTTGCTAACGTTACTATCTTAACGGTCTTTGTTATCCTGGATATTCCTGAGGATGATGCCATGGCGATCATTCTTGGAAGACCGTTCTTAAACACCGCAAGGGCTGTTATAGATTGCAGCAAAGGCAATGTCACCTTCCATGTCAACGGTAATGAGCATACAGTGCACTTTCTGAAGAAACAATATCAAGTACATTGCATCAATGCTATTGAAAAAACTTCATTGATTCTTATTGGGAGCTTTGAATGCCTTATTCCTCGTGTTAAGATGAAGTATGATTTGCTTGTTGGGGATATTCATGATCCTCGTCCACGGGACTTAGAGGCTTTCATGGATACTATTGTTGTTGGAGAGGAGAGAGGAGTGTCTCGCGCTAGAATTGCTAGCATACATTTTCCTGTGCTTCGGTACTTCTCATTATTTGTGGGAAAATGTTTGATTGGCCGTGGGGAGGCTGGATCACTTAGCTCTCCAGACCTTGCGGTTTTGCGCGAAGGCCTTTATAACAATAAGACTTATAGCCTAGGTGCTATAGTAGTTCAGCGGTTGAACACAAACCGTTCCAAAGGTGTCGTCTATGGAGGTATCTATGCTACCTATCTTGCCAGACACTTTGAGATACCCGTTAGACTAGGGGGGGAAGAAGAGATGCTTCTTCCTGAGAAATATCTGGATTATGACAGCATGGTTCGCCATGATTTTCTGGATAGAGATGCTAGTAGACGGATGATTTATAACCTGGTATTTAGTCAGGGTACTCGAGAGACTATTACTTTGCCTGCTCCTTTTTTGTTCGATCTTCATGCAGGCAGGTACACTATTATGCCCTCGGACATCTACGCATATTGGGGCTTGGCCCAAACACAGGTGCCCGTGCCCGAGCCGCCAGTCGAGTACGAGACGCCAGTTTATTAGTGGGAGCCAGAGGAGCTCACACAGCAGTGGTATCCATAGTCCGCTCCGGAGTATCCCGGAGCTGGTTATTTCCCTCCTTGGGAGTAGACCAAGCTAGGCCAAAAGCCTAAGCTTGGGGGAGTACGTGTTTGCACCAACTTTACATTCATGCTTATGCTTTCACTCTCTTAGTCGGTGTTTACACTTTGCCATAGTATTATCCATGCTAGTTTATTTTTGTTTTGTGTCCTTTTGAGAAAACCCAAAAAGATTTTTCCTTTCTTCTTTTGCTTGTTGGGAGCTTTCCCATGTAAATAGTTTTCTTTTTCTTTAAGTCAAGGTAGAAGACCATGGTTACAATTTTTAGTGGCTCTCGCATGCATACCTATTCATTTGTTAAAGAGCCATATTACTTTGTCTTCTCCTTTGTACTTGCGTGCAGATTCAGCTTAGTCCAATGCACGAGCACTCTTATTATTGTTCACATTGTTTGATCGGGCAAGTGAAAGGCAATAATGATGATATATGATGAAGTGACTGAGACTGAAAAGCTGGTATGAACTCTATCTATTTTGTTTTTGTAAATATGACTAGCTCACTGTTCCTAGTTCAGCTTTGTTGTGAGAGAAACATGTTTGCAATAACAACTTAGAGATCATAGTTTCTGATGCCATGCTTACTTAGCTAGGAGTTTATAATGGTTTGTCTTGGATGCCAACATAGATTTTGAGATGACTATGATGTAGTATGCTAGGATGGTATTCTCCTTTGAATGATTCAAGTGGCTTGACTTGGCGCATGTTCATGCATGTAGTTGAAACAAATCAACATAGCCTCTATGATGTTTGTGTTCATAGTGATTTATATCCTGCTCATGCTTGCACTCAATGTTAGTCAAACTCATTGCATCTTGATGACTGTTGTCGCTCTCTAGTTGGTCGCTTCCCAGTCTTTTGCTAGCCTTCACTTGTACTAAGCGGAATACTGCTTGTGCATCCACTTCCATAAACCCAAGAGTTTTTCCATGAGAGTCCACCATACCTACCTATTTGCGGTATCTACCTACCGTTCCAAGTAAATTTGCATGTGTCATTCTCTAAACCTTCAAGAAATAATCTGTTTTGCATTGCCCGAACCGCTCATGTGGTGACAGGGGGCTATTGATATCTTCCATGTTAGGCGTGTTATCCTCGACATGTGTTTATTCACTGTCATTCACGAGAAAGGGGCCGGTAAATGGACTGCCCAGTTCCAGGCTTAAATCGAAAACATAACTGTAAAACAAGACTCCCCCCGGATTGATGTTAGTATGGACAGTACCCGAGGATTCGGCTAGCCGTGGAGTGTGATTGATTGGTGGTGGGGGAGTTAAAACTTTTCTTTTCTGTTTGGAAACCGCCTATACCATGAGTAGCATGTAAGATATTGAGAACTCTTGGTCATTGCGTTGACAATGAAAGCATGCCACCCAAAATTATTATCTCTATTTTCAAAGCTCGAGCTCTGGCACCTCTGCAAATCAATGCTTCCCTCTACGAAGGGCCTGCCTATTTATTTTCCTCTTGAGTCATCATCTTCTTATATAAGCACCAATTAGAGAGCACCTCTGTCATTTTTATGCTTTGCTTTTGATTGATATTGAGTATGACTATGACTGGATCTTCGTTGCTATGAATTACAATGTTTAGTCAGCCCTTGATCTTTGAAAGTGCTCTGCATTTATGTTTTGCGGTCTCAGAAAGAGCTAGCGAGATACCACCTATTCATATTGCTTCATGCTTGTTTTGATTGAATTGTTTGTATCTGAAACTCATTATTAATTGCTCGCTAGCTGATTATGCCATTGATATTAGTTTACCGTGAGACCTATGTGTCACTTGCTTATGTGGTTAACTTGTGATCTTGCTGAAATTCTGGTTATGAGTTAGACATAGTTGCAACAACAAGATCAAACAGAGTTTGTCAAAGTTTTTTTTCTCTTTCAGTTTGTCAACTGAGGTGCTTGAGGACAAGCAAGGTTTTATGCTTGGGGGAGTTGATACGTCTCCATCGTATCTACTTTTCCAAACTCTTTTGCCCTTGTTTTGGACTCTAATTTGCATGATTTGAATGGAACTAACCCGGACTGACGCTGTTTTCAGCAGAATGGCCATGGTGTTGTTTTTGTGCAGAAATGGAAGTTCTCGGAACGTCCTGAAAATTTACGGAGAATATTTCTGGAAAATATGAAAAATACCTGCGCAAAGATCCACCGGAGGGGACGGGCGAGTGGGCCACAAGCCTTGTGGCCGCGGCCTTCCCCCTGGCCGCGGCCACCAGGCTTGTGGGGCCAACGTGGCTTTGTCGCCCCCAATTCCAGCGCTATTTATTCCCTTTCGTCCCGGAAAAAATCAAGAGAGAAGATTTCATCGCGTTTCACGATCCAGAGGCGCCGCCACATCCCGTTCTTGCCCTGGAGGGCAGATCTGGAGTCCATTTTGGGCTCCGGAGCAAGGAGATCGCCGCCATCGTCATCATCAACCTTTTTCCCTCTCCAATTCCATGAAGATCTCCATCGTTCGTGGGTAATCTATTCTTAGGCTCGCTGGGCGGTGATGAGTAGGATGAGATCTATCATGTAATTGAGTTAGTTTTGACGGGGATTGATCCCTAGTATCCACTATGTTCTGAGATTGATGTTGCTACTAGTTTGCCATGCTTAATGCTTGTCACTAGGGCCCGAGTGCCATGATTTCAGATCTGAAATTATTATGTTTTCACCTATATATGTGTGTTTTAGATCCGATCTTGCAAGTTGTAGTTACCTACTATGTGTTATGATCCGGCAACCCCGGAGTGACAATAACCGGAACCACTCCCGGTGATGACCATAGTTTGAGGAGTTCATGTGTTCACCAAGTGCTAATGTTTTGGTCCGGTTCTTTATTAAAAGGAGAACCTTAATATCCCGTAGTATCCATTTGGACCCCGCTGCCACGGGAGGGATGGACAATAGATGTCATGCAAGTTCTTTTCCCTAAGCACGTATGACTACACACGGAATGCATGCCTACATCACATTGATGAGCGGGAGCTAGCCACATATCTCTCCGTCTTATAACTGTTGCATGATTAATGTCATCCAACAAAGCACCGATCCATTGCCTACGAGTTTGTCCCACTGCCACTTTTACTTGCTTTGCTCTGCTGCTATTACTACATTTGCTGCTACGGTTACTTGATGCTACTGTTACTTGCTTTGTCCTGCAGCTGCTGCCACTACTGTTGCTACCACTGTTACTTGCTCTACTACTACTGATGTTACTACTGTTGCTGCTACTGTTACTTGCTTTGTCCTGCTGCTGCTGCCACTACTGTTGCTACTACTGTTACTTGCTACTGTTGCTACCTGCTATGCTCTCACTATTGATGTTCCTTGCCACTGTTGTTACTCGTTACACTGCTGCTACCTGCTACAATACTTTTCTGGCGCCATTGATACTTCAGTTAGGAATAATCTGCCATCAACAGATCGTTTCTGGCACCGTTGCTATCATACTACCTTTGCTGCTTATATCCTGCTTGCAGATACTATTCTTTCAGGTGTGGTTAAGCTGACCACTCAACTGCTAATACTGGAGAATATCCTTTCACTCCCATCGTGTCGAACCAACAAATTTGGGTTGAATACTCTACCCTCGAAAACTGCCGCGATCCCACACGCTGGTGGGCCATTGCAAGACAATTGCTAATTGTTGAGCAACTGGAAGCAGTTCTTTTCTGGCGTCATTGCCGGGGACTGCTAGCAAACACTAATCCGAATAGCTGTGAGTAGTAAACCGGATTCGTATAGTGGAGCAGTCATTTGGAATAGTTCCAAATGGTGCGTGGTAGCAGCATCTATAGGATGACATAGAGATTTGTAAAGCACACATGGATCTGAAAGGTTCACACCCATTGACTAAAAACCTCTCTCACAAACAAGATATGATCAAACCACATAACTGTATGGGTTTTAGGTTCATTAGAATCACATAGTGATGTGAACTAGATTATTGACTCTAGTGCAAGTGGGAGACTGTTGGAAATATGCCCTTGAGGCAATAATAATTTGATTATTATTATATTTCTTTATTCATGATAATCGATTATTATCCATGCTGGAATTGTATTGATTGGAAACTCAAATACATGTGTGCATACATAGATAACACACTGTCCCTAGTGAGCCTCTAGTTGACTAGCTCGTTGATCAAAGATGGTCAAGATTTCCTGACCATAGACAAGTGTTGTCACTCGATAACGGGATCACATCATTGGGAGAATGATGTGATGGACAAGTGATACGTCCATTTTGCATCATGTTTTCATGTTGATATTTATCGCTTCTTGGGCTGTTATTTCACTTCACGGTACAATTCTTATGCCTTTTCTCTCTTATTTTGCAAGGTTTACATGAATAGGGAGAATGCCGGCACCTGGAATTCTGGCCTGAAAGTGGAGCAAAGTTGAGATACCTATTCTGCGCAACTCCAAACGCTGTAAAAATCAACGAGGAATTTTTTTCCTGACTTATAAAAAATATTGGGCCGAAGAAGCGCTAGAGGGGCGCCACGGGGTGGCCACATGCCTGCATGGCACGGCCACCCACCCAGGTCGCGCCATGAGGGCTTGTGGGCACCCTGCTGGCCCACTTGCCCCCCTCTTTTGCTATATGAAGGGTTTCGTCCAGGAAAAATCAGAGAGGAGCTTTTTCGTGGATTCGCCGCCGCCACGAGGCGGAACTTGAGCAGAACCAATCTAGAGATCCGGCAGGACGATCTTGCCGGGGAAACTTCCCTCCCGGAGGGGGAAATCATCGCCATCATCATCACCAACACTCCTCTCATCTGAGGGGACTCGTCACCATCAACATCTTCATCAGTACCATCTCATCTCCAAACCCTAGTTCATCACTTGTGACCAATCTCCGTCTCGCGACTCCGATTAGTACTTGTAAGGTTGCTAGTAGTGTTGATTACTCTTTGTAGTTGATGCTAGTTGGATTACTTGGTGGAAGAGTTTATGTTCAGATCCTTGATGCTACTCATTAGCTCTCTGGTCATGAATATGATTATGCTTTGTGAGTAGTTACTTTGGTTCCTGAGGACATGGGATAAGTCATGCTAATAGTAGTCATGTGAATTTAGTATGTGTTCGGTATTTTGATATGTTGTATGTTGCTTTTCCTCTAGTGGTGTTATGTGATCGCCGACTACATAACACTTCACCATTATTTGGGCCTAGCGGAAGGCATTGGGAAGTAGTAAGTAGATGATGGGTTGGTAGAGTGACAGAAGCTTAAACTCTAGTTTATGTGTTGCTTCGTAAGGGGCTGATTTGGATCCACTAGTTTAATGCTATGGTTAGACTTTGTCTTAATTCTTCTTCCGTAGTTGCGGATCCTTGCGAGAGGTGTTAATCATAAGTGGGATGCTTGTCCAAGTAAGGGAAGTACCCAAGCGCCGTTCCACCCACATATCAAACTATCAAAGTAACGAACGCGAATCATATGAACATGATGAAAACTAGCATGACAGAAATTCTCGTGTGTCCTCGGAAGCGTTTTTCCTCCTATAAGACTTTGTCCAGGCTTTTCCCTTGCTACAAAAGGGATTGGGCCACTTTGCTGCACCGTTGCTACTTTTGTTACTTGTTGCTTTCTATGAATCATCTCACCACACAATCACTTGTTACCGACAATTTCAGTGCGTGCAGATTTTACCTTGCTGAAAACCACTTGTCAGATCCTTCTGCTCCTCGTTGGGTTCGACACTCTTACTTATCGAAAGGACTACGATTGATCCCCTATACTTGTGGGTCATCAAGACTCTTTTCTGGCATCGTTGCTGGGGAGTGAAGCGCCTTTGGTAAGTGGAACTTGGTAAGGAAACATTCATATAGTGTGTTGAAATTTGTTGTCACTTGTCACTATGGATACTAATCCTTTGAGGGGCTTGTTCGGGGTATCTTCACCTCGAACGGAAGCACAAAGAGTTGCTCCTCAACCTGTTGCACCCACTGAAAATATTTGCTTTGAATTTCCTTCGGGTATGCTTGAGAAACTGCTGGCTAATCCTTTTACAAGAGATGGAACATCACATCCAGACTTCCATCTAATCTATGTAGATGAGGTTTGTGGTTTATTTAAGCTTGCAGGTGTGCCCGAGGATGAGGTCAAGAAGAAGGTCTTTCCTTTATCTTTGAAGGATAAGGCGTTGACATGGTATAGGCAATGTGATGATACTGGATCATGGGACTACAATCGGTTGAAATTAGAATTTCATCAAAAGTTTTATCCTATGCATTTAGTACATCGTGATCGGAATTATATTTATAATTTTTGGCCTCATGACAGAGAAAGCATCGCTCAAGCTTGGGGGAGGCTTAAATCAATGCGATATTCATGCCCCAATCATGAGCTCTCGAGAGAAATTATCATTCAGAACTTCTATGCTCGGCTTTCTCATGATGATCGCACCATGCTTGACACTTCTTGTACCGGTTCTTTTATGAAGAGAGATATTGACTTCAAATGGAATTTATTGGAGAGTATTAAACGCAACTCTGAATATTGGGAACTTGAAGAAGGTAAGGAGTCACGTCTGAATTTCACTTTTGATTGCGTTAAATCCTTTGTTGAGACAAATACTTTTTGTGACTTTAGCGCTAAGTATGGACTTGACTCTGAGATAGTAGCTTCATTGTGTGAATCATTTGCTGCCCATATTGATCTCCCCAAAGAGAAGTGATTTAAATATCATCCTCCTTTAGAAGTCAATGTAGTTAAACCCACTTTAGTTGAAGAGAAACTCATTGCCTATAATGATCTTGTGGTTCCCAGTGCTTACATTGAGAAACCACCTTTCCCTGGTAGGATAAAGGATCATTCCAAAGCTTCAACTGTCATATGTAGAGGCTACATTAGAACACCTACACCCCCTGAGCAAATTAGAGTTGAACCTAGCATTTCTATTATCAAAGATCTTCTGTGTGAAGATGTTGAGGGACATGATATTCACTTCTGTGAAGATGCTGCAAGAATTGCTAAACCTCACGCTAGAGACAAACGTAGGCATGTTGTTGGCATGCCTGTTGTTTCTGTTAAGATAGGAGATCATTGTTACCATGGTTTACGTGACGTGGGTGCTAGTGTTAGTGCAATACCTCAATCCTTATACGATGAAATCAAAGATGAGATTGCACCTGTTGAGATAGAACCTGTTGATGTCACTATTCAGCTTGCCAATAGAGATACTATCTGCCCTGTGGGAATTGTTAGGGATGTTGAAGTCTTGTGTGGTAAAATAAAGTATCATGCTGATTTCCTCGTTCTTGCTACCGCACGAGATAGCTTTTGTCCCATCATATTTGGCACACCCTTCCTCAATACCGTCAATGCTCATATTGACTGTGAGAAGCAAACTGTCACTGTTGGCTTTGAAGGTGTGTCACATGAGTTCAATTTCTCCAAGTTTGGTAGACAACCTCATGCAAAGGAGTTGCCTAGTAAGGATGAAACTATTGCCTTAGCTTCTATTGTTGTGCCTCCTACTGATCCCTTAGAGCAATACTTGCTTGAGCATGAGAATGATATGCATATGAATGAAAGGGATGAGACAGATAGAGTTGTCTTAGAACAATATCATATTCTTAAGAATAACTTGCATGTTGAACTGCTTGGGGATCCGCCTCCACCAAAGGGTGATCCTGTGTTCGAGCTTAAACAGTTTCCTGATACTCTTAAGTATGCTTATCTTGATGAAAAGAAGATATATCCTGTCATTATTAGTGCTAGCCTCTCAGAGCATGAAGAAAAGAAGTTACTAAAAACTCTAAGGAAGCACCATGCTGCTATTGGATATACTCTTGATGATCTTAAGGGCATTACTCCCACTCTATGCCAGCATAAGATTAAAACCGATCCTGATTTCAAACCAGTTGCTGATCATCAAAGGAGATTGAATCCTAAGATGAAAGAAGTAGTAAGAAAAGAAATACTAAAGCTCCTGGAAGCGGGTATTATCTATCATGTTGCTCATAGTGATTGGGTGAGTCCGGTGCATTGCGTCCCTAAGAAGGGAGGCATTACCGTTGTCCCTAATGATAAGGATGAATTGATCTCGCAGAGTATTATCACTGGCTATAGGATGGTGATCGATTTCAAGAAACTGAATAAAGCCACTAGGAAAGATCATTACCCTTTGCCTTTTATCGACCAAATGCTAGAAAGACTGTCTAAACACACACACTTTTGCTTTCTAGACGGTTATTCTGGTTTCTCCCAAATACCAGTTGCACAATCTGATCAGGAGAAAACCACTTTCACCTGCCCTTTCGGTACCTTTGATTATAGACGTATGCCTTTTGGCTTATGTAATGCACCTGCCACCTTTCAAAGATGTATGATGGCTATATTCTCTGACTTTTTTGAAAAGATTGTCGAGGTTTTGATGGATGACTTCTCCTATTATGGGTCTTCCTTTGATGATTGCCTCAGCAACCTTGGTCGAGTCTTACAGAGATGTAAAGACACCAACCTTGTCTTGAATTGGGAGAAGTGTCACTTTATGGTTAATGAAGGCATCGTCTTAGGACATAAAATTTTCGAAAGAGGTATTGAAGTCGATAAGGCTAAGGTTGATGCAATCGAGAAAATGCCATACCCCACAGATATCAAAGGCATAAGAAGTTTCCTTGGTCATGCTGGTTTCTATAGAAGGTTCATTAAATACTTCTCTAAGATTTCTAGGCCTCTTACCAATCTCTTGCAAAAGGATATTCCTTTTGTTTTTGATGATGATTGTGAGGAAGCCTTCGAAATACTTAAGAGGGCTTTGATAACTGCACCTATTGTTCAACCACCTGATTGGAACTTGCCTTTTGAAATCATGTGTGATGCTACTGATTATGCTGTTGGTGCTGTCCTAGGGCAAAGAGTCGATAAGAAGTTGAATGTTATTCACTATGTTAGTAAAACTCTAGGCAGTGCCCAGAGAAACTATGCTACTACGGAGAAGGAATTTTTAGCACTCATGTTTGCATGTGAAAAGTTCATGTCTTACATAGTTGATTCCAAAGTCACTATTCACACTGATCATGTTGCTATTAAGTACCTCATGGAGAATAAGGACGCTAAACCTAGACTTATCAGATGGGTTCTCTTGCTACAAGAATTAGATTTGCACGTTGTCGACAGGAAGGGTGCTGATAACCCTTTAGCAGATAACTTGTCTAGGTTGGAGAACGTTCTTGATGACCCACAACCTATTGATGATAGCTTTCCCGATGAGCAATTGAATGTCATCAATGCTTCACGTAGTGCACCGTGGTATGCTGATTATGCAAACTATATCGTTGCCAAATACATACCACCTAGTTTCACGTACCAGCAAAAGAAGAAATTCTTCTTTGACTTGAGATACTACTTTTGGGATGATCCCCACCTTTATAAGGAAGGAGTAGATGGTGTTATTAGACGTTGTGTACCTGAACATGAACAGGGACAGATCCTACAGAAGTGTCACTCCGAGGCCTACGGAGGACACCATGCGGGAGATAGAACTGCACACAAGGTATTGCAATCGGGTTTCTATTGGCCCACTCTCTTCAAGGAGGCCCATAAGTTTGTCTTTTCTTGTGACGAATGTCAAAGAATAGGTAATATTAGCAAACGCCGGGAAATGCATATGAACTATTCACTTGTCATTGAACCATTTGATGTTTGGGGCTTTGATTATATGGGACCTTTTCAAAATCCAATGGGTATACTCATATCCTAGTTGTTGTTAATTACGTCACTAAGTGGGTAGAAGCTATCCCCACTAGTAGTGCTGATCACAACACCTCTATCAGGATGCTGAAAGAAGTTATTTTCCCTAGATTTGGAGTCCCTAGATAACTAATGACCGATGGTGGTTCACACTTCATTCATGGTGCTTTCCGTAAAACGCTTGCTAACTATGATGTCAACCATAGAATTGCGTCTCCCTATCAACCTCAGTCCAGTGGTCAAGTAGAGCTAAGCAACAGAGAGATTAAACTAATTCTGCAAAAGACTATCAACAGGTCTAGAAAGAATTGGTCTAAGAAGCTCGATGATGCACTGTGGGCTTATAGAACTGCCTATAAGAATCCCATGGCCATGTCTCCATACAAAATGGTGTACGGTAAAGCATGTCATTTACCTCTTGAACTAGAGCATAAAGCTTATTGGGCAATCAAAGAGCTCAACTTTGATTTCAAACTTGCCGGTGAGAAGAGGTTATTTGACATTAGCTCGCTTGATGAATGGAGAACTCAGGCATATGAGAATGCCAAGTTGTTCAAAGAGAAGGTTAAGAGGTGGCATGATAAGAGGATACAAAAGTGTGAGTTCAATGTAGGTGATTATGTCTTGCTATATAACTCTCGTTTAAGATTCTTTGCAGGCAAGCTTCTCTCTAAATGGGAAGGTCCCTATGTTGTTGAGGAAGTATATCGTTCCAGTGCTATCAAGATCAACAACACGGAAGGTAATTGTCCGAGAGTTTAAATGGGCAAAGAATCAAGCATTATATCTCAGGTACTCCCATAAATGTTGAAAGCAATATTATCAACACCATAACTCCGGAAGAATACCTAAGGGATATTTATCAGCCTGTTTCAGACTCCGAAAACGAAGAGGTATGTGATTCGGTAAGAAAACAGAGTCCAAAACTTTTCCAGCAGGAAATTTTCTCCGTTTTGGAATATTTGAAAAAATACAAAAATTGGAAGTAGTCCGGAAAGTGCGCGAGGAGGCGACAAGCCTGCACTACGCGCGCCCACCCCCTGGCCGCGCCGTGAGGGCTTGTGTCCACCTCGTGCGCCTCCCGAACTCCGTTTTCGTGCAGGGTACTCCTTCTGGTCTAGAAAAAAAATCATTATATATAGTCCCGTTTGGTCTGACCCCTGCATCACGCAGATTTCCTCTATTTTTCGTTTCGAGCCTGTTTCTGTTGCAGATCTAGTCTTTCCATTGTGGAGCACCTATGCCTTGGAAGAGGGAGGATCAAACCCAGATTGCAACAACTCCTCCACCTTCACCACCAAAGGAAGACAAGTGAGCATTGGTATGGGCAATCCCCTTGGCTTGTGGCAAGCTTGGGGGATTTGCCCTAGTATCGTATCACCATCACATCTTTTGCCTTTACCTTTTGTTTTAGTTTTCCTTTTCAGTTTTCTCTTTTTCTAGTAGAGTAAAAGTCTTAGTGTTTTAGTCTTGAGTTTTGCTTTGTGTCACCCCCAATGTATTCGAGCTCATGAGCCATATAATAAAGAGTGTCTTAGTTGAAGGGCTTTGCCTCTTGCCATGATCAAAAGAGTGAGAATACAACAAAAGCATGAAAGATCATGTAATGATCTTATGGGAAGTGATGGCTTCACATATAAAAAGAATGAGGATTGAAACTTGTTGAGGGTAGACAAACGTAGAACTTGGTCATTGTTGCAATTAATAGGAAGTGATAAGGAAGGAGAGGTTCACATATACTATTTTCTTTCCTAGAAGTAGATGATGGACAAGGAAGACAACATAATGAATTGTGTTTGCTTGGCTCCGAACAATTTTATATGATTAGAGATCCCTTAGCATATGACGATTGCTTCCAACTCACAATAGCCAAACCTCCTGCACTAAGTAGAGATACTACTTGTGCATCCATAAACCTTCAAACCAGTTTTGCCATGAGTGTCCACCATACCTACCTATGGATTGAATAAGATCTCTCAAGTAAGTTGTCATCGGTACAAGAAATAAAAATTGCTCTCTAATATGTATGATCTATTAGTGTGTGGAAAATAAGCTTTGTACGAACATGTGATGAAGAAGACATAAAAGCGACAGACTGCATAATAAAGTTCTTTATCACAGGGGGCAGTATAAAGTGACGTTCCTCCGCACTAAGAGGATACACATCCAAACCTCAAAAGCGCATGACAACCTCTGCTTCCCTCTGCGAAGGGCCTATCTTGTACCTTTACTTTTTGCCCTTGAAAGAGTCATGGTGATCTTCACCAATTCCTTATTCCGCCTTTATCTTGGCTAACGTCATATGCTTGGGAAAGATCTATATTCATATGTCAACTTGGAAGTAAGTATTCATGAATTATTATTGTTGACATCACCCTTGAGGTAAGCAGTTGGGAGGCAAAATTGTAAGCCCCTATCTTTCTCTGTGTCCAGCTGAAACTTTGATCTCATGAGTACCACGTGAGTTGTAGCAATTGTAGAGAACGAAAGAATGATTGAGTATGTGGATTTGCTTTACAAGCTCTTATTTGACTCTTTCTGATGTTGTGATAAATTGCAATTGCTTCAATGACTAAAGGCTATCGGTTGTTACTTCTCGGTAAGGTTCTTGATCCATGCTTTACTTTGTGAAGGAATTATCACTTTAGCATGAGAGATTATATGTTGGTATTGTTGTTCTGATCATGATCATGATGCGTGCATGTTCGTATCTTGCTTTGTTGACACCTCTCTCCCTAAACATGTGGACATATTTATTGATCTAGGCTTTCTCTTGAGGAAAAGCGAGGTCTAAGCATGGGGGAGTTGATATGTCCATTTTGCATCATGTTTTCATGTTGATATTTATCGCTTCTTGGGCTGTTATTTCACTTCACGGTACAATTCTTATGCCTTTTCTCTCTTATTTTACAAGGTTTACATGAAGAGGGAGAATGTCGACAATTGGAATTCTGGCCTGAAAGTGGAGCAAAGTTGAGATACCTATTCTGCGCAACTCCAAACGCCGTAAAAATAAACGAGGATTTTTTTCCTGATTTATAAAAAATACTGGGCCGAAGAAGCGCCAGAGGGGCGCCAGGGGGTGGCCACAAGCCTGCACGGCGCGGCCACCCCCCCCCCCCCCCCCAGGCCGCGCCATGAGGGCTTATGGGCACCCTGCTGGCCCACTTGCCCCCCTCTTTTGCTATATGACGGGTTTCGTCCAGGAAAAATTCAGAGAGGAGCTTTTTCGTTGATTCGCCACCGCCACGAGGCGGAACTTGAGCAGAACCAATCTAGAGCTTCGGCACGACGATCCTGCCGGGGAAACTTCCCTCCCGGAGGGGGAAATCATCGCCATCATCATCACCAACACTCCTCTCATCGGAGGGGACTCGTCACCATCAACATCTTCATCAGCACCATCTCATCTCCAAACCCTAGTTCATCCCTTGTAACCAATCTCCGTCTCGCGACTCCGATTGGTACTTGTAAGGTTGCTAGTAGTGTTGATTACTCTTTGTAGTTGATGCAAGTTGGATTACTTGGTGGAAGAGTTTATGTTCAGTTCCTTGATGCTACTCATTAACTCTCTGGTCATGTATATGATTATGCTTTGTGAGTAGTTACTTTGGTTCCTGAGGACATGGGATAAGTCATGCTAATAGTAGTCATGTGAATTTGGTATTCGTTCGGTATTTTGATTTGTTGTATGTTTTTTCCTCTAGTGGTGTTATGTGAACGTCGACTACATAACACTTCACCATTATTTGGTACTAGAGGAAGGCATTGCGAAGTAGTAAGTAGATGATGGGTTGCTAGAGTGACAGAAGCTTAAACCCTAGTTTATGCGTTGCTTCGTAAGGGGTTGATTTGGATCCACTAGTTTAATGCTATGGTTAGACTTTGTCTTAATTCTTCTTTCGTAGTTGCGGATTCTTGCGAGAGGTGTTAATCATAAGTGAGATGCTTGTCCAAGTAAGGGCAGTACCCAAGCGTCGGTCCACCCACATATCAAAATATCAAAGTAACGAACGCGAATCATATGAACATGATGAAAACTAGCATGACAGAAATTCCCGTATGTCCTCAGGAGCGTTTTTCCTTCTATAAGACTTTGTCCAGGCTTGTCCCTTGCTAGAAAAGGGATTGGGCCACTTTGCTGCACCGTTGCTACTTTTGTTACTTGTTGCTTTCTACGAATCATCTCACCACACAATAACTTGTTACCGACAATTTCAGTGCGTGCAGATTTTACATTGATGAAAACCACTTGTCAGATCCTTCTGCTCCGCGTTGGGTTCGACACTCTTACTTATCGAAAGTACTATGATTGATCCCCTATACTTGTGGATCATCAACACGACCCAAAACTATTAACGTAGCGTATGATCGTGTGAGTTTATTGCTACTGTTTTCTACATGCCAATGTATGTGTTCCTATAACCATGAGATCATGCAACTCCAGAACACCGGAGGAATACCTTGTGGGTTATAAAACGTCACAAAGTAACTCGGTGACTATAAAGGTGCTCTACAGGTATCTCCGAAGGTGTCTGTTGGGTTGGCATGGATCTAGACTGGGATTTGTCACTCCGTGTGACGGAGAGGTATCTCGGGGCCCACTCGGTAATACAACATCACAACAAGCCTTGCAAGCAATGTGACTAAGGAGTTAGTTACAGGATCTTGTATTACGGAACGAGTAAATACACTTGCCGGTAATGAGATTGAGCGAGGTATGGAGATACCGACGATCGAATCTCACGCAAGTAACGTACCGAAGGATAAATAGAACATCATACGGGATTAAATGAATCCTTGACATAGAGGTTCAACCGAAAGATATCTTCGTGGAATATGTGGGAGCCAATATCAACATCCAGGTCCCGCTATTTTTTATTGACCGGAGAGTGTCTCAGGTCATGTGTGCATAGTTCTCGAACCCGCATGGTCTGCGCACTTAAGGTTCGGTGACGTTTCGGTATAGTTGAGTTATAGGTGTTGGTGACCGAAGGTTGTTCAAAGTCCCGGATGAGATTCCGGATGTCACGAGGAGCTCTGGAATGGCCCGGAGGTAAATATTGATATGTGTAGGAAGTCCTGTTTTGGTCACGGAAAAAGTTTCGGGCTCATCGGTAGTGTGCCGGGAGTGCCGGGAGGGGTGCCGGGGACTGTCGGGAGGGGTGTCACGCCCCAAGGGGCCTCATGGGTTGTGGGAAGAGATAAACCATCCCCTAGTGGGCTGGAATAAGTTCCCACTAAGGCCCATAAGGTTTGAGAAGGAAAAAACACAAGGTGGAAAGAGTTTCCAAGTGGGAAGGAGGAATCCTACTCCAAATAGGATTGGAGGAGGACTCCTCCTCTCCTCCTTGCGCAAAGGAAGAAAGGGCTGCCCTAGGGCACAGCCCTCTCCCTCCTCTCCACCTATATATACTAAGGGTTTTTAGGGTTATAGACACAACAGAAAACAACCACGTGTTGCCCTCTCTCTCTAGATCTGTTTCTCCTCTAGTTTCAGCGGTGCTTAGGCGAAGCCCTGCTGGAATAGCACCACCACCACACCGCCATGCTGGAGAAATCATCTACCTCTCCGCCCATCTTGCTGGATCAAGAATGTGGAGATCGTCATCGAGCTGTACGTGTGCTGAACGTGGAGGTGCCGTCCGTTCTCCACTAGATCGGGAAGGATCGTGATGGGATCGCGGGACGGATCTTGATGAGATCGCGGGATGGGCTGTGATTTGAATCGCGAAGATGTTCCACTACATCAACCGCATTATATACGCTTCAGCTTAGCGATCTACAAGGGTATGTGGGTGTGATCTCCCTCTCGTAGAGGATCATCACCATGATAGGTCTTCTTGTGCGTAGGAAATTTTTTGTTTCCCATGCGACGTTCCCCAACAAGTTTTGCCTATTTGTACATAGTTTTGACTATTTGTTCAATATAGTACTGTATGGAGTTTTGCCTATGTATCGAGTTTAGCTCAGTGCAAAAATAGATTCGAACTCAGGAGTACTATATAACTCTAGAGATACATCTTTAACTCAGTTTTAGTCGTAGCTTTCACTAGTAAGTTGTATTTTTTATACGGAGTAACTTTTGCAAGTTCATTGTACAGGTTTTTGTTTTTCTTATTTGCACGTGAATTGTTTTTTTTTGTGAACTTCAAACAATTCCTGCTTGATCTAATTATGTAACATTGCTTGCTGTGATGATGAGGTGCTGCACATTTAGAAGAGTTTTATTTATGCCGACGAGTTAAAAACTGCAGCATGTCAAAATTATGTAACATTGCTTCCTCTGATGACGAGTTTTCTATTTGTTGCATATTTCCCTACAAAAGTAGATGAAGGTTTGGAAGATCTTTAATCTACTGAAGAGTGGGGATATTTGGAAGATCTTCAAGCTAGTGAAGATTTGGTAGACCTATAATTAAGTTTGTAGAGTGATTATGACACTTGTTTTGCTCATTTTGCTTCTATGGCATCCTAGAAACATATGTACTCCTTTTGTGGCACACAATTAGAAACATATATATATATATATATATATATATATATATATATATATATAGTGTACCTTCTGTGCTACAACCTGCTTATACATGTGGTCGTTATGCTAATTTATCGAATCAACTTTAAGGTTCTCGATGAGGCCTACATGCTACTTTGTTTGAAGTGTATGGATGAGACATGTTACTTCGAGTGAAGTGTATGTACAAGTTGTGTGATATGTGTTGATGGTTTGAACACAATGTATGGATATTACATAAGGGATATGACTAAAACAAATAGGAGCTAAAATCTGTGTGCTGCTGTACGAACTGCCGAGAGAATGAGCTTCTATAGGCAGCAATTCTGTCGGTAATTGATGTTACATGTGCCTTGGCAAATCTGATGGGAGAAAAATGACTATTGGCAACTAAATTGGCACCGGCAATGCAACTCTCGAGAATATTAACTGCCTGGAGAAGTAATCCCCGGTAGCCATTCCTGTGGCAGTTCTATCTTGCGGGAGAAAACCTATCCCGGTAGTTTGTCTGCCCTTTAAAGTGCTTTCTCCTCGCAGTTTTTTTGTCCTTACATCAGTGTTGTGGTGTAGTGTAGTTGGCCAAACTATTTTAATATATTGGAGAGAATTACGAACCATCATTATCATGCACATAAGAATTATATAAGTATTCAGAGGTGACTCAAATATTTATCATGAATAATCTGAACATAAAACCACAATTCATCGGATCCCAAAAAACGCACCACACAAAAGGAATTACATCATATGGATCAAAGCGAAGATGTGATGATCATTGTATTGGAGATCAAAGAGAGAGATTGCCATCTAAGTACTGACTATGGACACATAGGTCTGTGGTGAACTACTCACATATCATCGTGACGGCAGCAAGGTTGATGAAGAGCCCCTCCGTGATCTATCCCCCCTCCGGCAGGGTGCCCGAACGGAGCTCCATATGGCCTCCCGAAGGAACACGGACTTGCGACGGCGTAAAAAGTGTTTCAGACTCCCCTAGTGTTTTTAGGGTAGATGTCATTTATAAGCCAAAGAACGGAGTCGGGAGAGCCACGAGGGAGGCATAAGCCATCAGGGTGCCCCCTCGGGCCGCACCATGTTAGCTTGTGGGCCCCTCGTGAGGCCTCCAGCCTTCTTCCGATGCTTGTTGGTCTTCTTTTGGTTGAAAAAATCATCAAAAAGTTTGAGGGAAATTCGACCTCGTTTGATATGGAAAACCTGCAAAGTGAAAAAACATGCAAAAAATAGCAACTGGCACCAGGCACTAGGTCAATAGGTTAGTGCTCAAAAATAATATAAAATGGTAAATAAATACCCCAAAAGCATACTAGAATGATAATATATCAACATGGAACAATCAAAAGTTATAGATACGTTGGAGACATATCAAGGCGCCACCTCCTTCTTGCGCAAGTGGTGGAGGTGTGGAGGGAGAGTCCTCCCCCAAGGAGGAGAGCCTCTCGGAGGTTGCCGGGACTTTTGGTGGATGATGGTGGCTTCTCGCTAAAGAGGGCGGCTATGGTTGGATGTGTTTATATAAGAGTCCTAATCGGGTCTCCTCAATTGATGTCGGCCCTCCACCGTCCAAGGGCTCTAGATGATCTGTATACTCTCCCAAACCTTCCCTTATGAGCCAAGGATCTCGTGGGAACAATTGGGGATGAAATCAATGAAGAATCCCATCTTGGGAGGCAACTTTCAGAGTTGTGTGCACGTCAAACGACTGCGTGCGGTCGCACGAAAGGTCATCTTCACTACTGGAATCATAGAATTTGCCATCTTCATGGTCTTTGCCGTGTGTTGGCTGATGGCAAAGAGCCTCTTTGCCGTCAGCTGGAAGCAAAACAGACGGCAAAAGCTTGGCTGATGGCAAAGGCAATATTTTCCATCTGCCAAGACTTTGTCGTTTGCGAGCGGACGACACACAAGGCCTCGTTAGATGGCAAAGGGGCGAGGCCCCACCCCCACACTTTGTCGTCTGCCAGCGGACGAGATAGAAGGACCTGATAGACGTCAAAGGGGAGAGGCCCCACCCCCCCCACCCCACCCCTGACAGCTCGCGCCAAACCCACCCCACCCGAAAAAAATTCATCTTCCTCCTCCCCTTTGTTGTCCGCGTGCAGACGACAAAAGGGGACAACAGTTAAGGGTCAGCGCCGCCCCCACTCCACCCCACTCTCCTCCCACTCTCTCCCACTCTATCTCTCCCTCTCTCGCTCTCTCGCCCATGCCCTCCCCGCCGCACCACCGCAACCGCCGCCGCCACCTGATCCACCCCCCTTCCCCCACCACGGCGCCCCCCATCCGCACGGTGCCACCCCCCTTCCCCGCCGCCGACTCCACCCCCTTCTTACCCACCACCGGCGCCACCCCTCTCCCCCAACGCAGCGACCCCTCCCCGCGGTGAGCCCCCACCAGATCCCCTCCACCACCTCGCCACCGCTCATGCCCACCTCGCACGGAGCCCCGGTGCCCCACCGCCCCGGAGCCCCTGCCGGCCCCGAAGCCTTTGTCACCCCCACCCCCCACCGCCCGGAGGTAAAAAAAATCATTTTTCTGTGATATTTAGTTGATCAATTAGTTTAGTTTAGTATTCTATTATTTAGTTCATTAGTTTAGTTTTCTGTTATTTAGTTCACTAGTTTAGTTTAGTTTTTTGTTATTTAGTTCATTAGTTATGTTATTTAGTTAATTAGTTTAGGAGAAGAGGAGAAGAAAGAGGAGAAATGAAAAGAATGAAGAAGAAGAAGAAGAAGAAGAAGAAGAAGAAGAAGAAGAAGAAGAAGAAGAAGAAGAAGAGAAGAGGAGAAGAGGAGGAGGATAAGAAGAAGAAGAAGAAGAGGAGAAGAAAGACGAAAAATGAAAAGGAAGAAGAAGAAGAAGAAGAAGAAAAGAAGAAGAGAGGAAGAAAATAAGAATAAGGAGAAGAAGAAGGTGAAGATTGAGGAGAAGAAGAAGAAGAAGAAGAACAAGAACAAGAAGAAGAACAAGAAGAAGAAGAAGAAGAAGAAGAAGAAGAAGAAGAAGAAGAAGAAGAAGAAATGAAGAGGAGGAAGAAGAAAACAACGAATAAGAAGAAGAAAAGAAGAAGAAGAAGAAGAAGAAGAAGAAGAAGAAGAAGAAGAAGAGGAAAAAGAAGAAGAGGAAAAACTGAAGAGGAAGAAGAAGAAAACGACACCCTGATACCCCGACACGATGCCTCGACACGACGCCCCGACACCCCGATACGATGCCCCGACATGACATCCTCACACCCTAGCGCGAAACTCCGCGGAGCTGTTAATACGCCACGCCCGACGCCACTGACCCCCAACCCCCGACCACCGACACCTCTTCGGCCTCTTGTTGACCGAAAAGGTGATCTTAGGCCTTCCAGAGGCTGCCGGCCGCGGACCTCACCAGGAGAATGCTCGGAGAGGAGATAAGAAGCAGAGAAGAGAGGTCTCTGGAACCGGAAGAGTTGGTGTGCTGACCCTTCGACCGTGCGTCGCCATACGTGAGGGCACCGGGGACGAGTGAGTTAGGGGGTTGCTTGACGTCGATGGAACCCTAAATGACATCATATAGGTCATATATTTGTGTTAGGTCATATATTTTTTTATTTTATTAATGAACACAAAAATTTTGTGTTGATCGGGTGGATTTACATGTGTAGTTGTCTCGTCGCTGTGAGGTGTGTTGTTCGAAGACCTCCCCGTGCATTCGACGAGCTCTGCCCGTGTGTTCGTGGGTGAGTACGAATGACATCTCCTCCTCGCCCCTAAATTTGCTTTGGGTTGGTCTTTGGGTGAAACTTGCTATATATAGGTACATTAAATTATCAGTATGCGTGACCAGTATGCATCTCCCGTTCGAAAGGGTTACAGTTATAAATATGCATGCATTTCAATATATTTATAACCGTGATTCTTCCGAATTGTCCAATGTTATCCATGGACAGCCTGAGTATGTGTAGTTTGGGTTCGTTTTCCCATATGCTTTGTTTCGGATCCGATGCATAATTTCGTCAGTGCCTCTGTGTTGTTCTCTGGATACACATCCTCTATGATTATTGCCGAGATGTGTATCAGAAGAACACCGGTGACGCGCTGCCAAAATTTTGCGTTGGATCCGGAGCAGAGCATGGGAAAATGAAGCCAATCTACATATACTTAGTGGGATTAGGACCTATCTTTACCTATTAGCGTGTAGGTTGCATGGACGTAATAAAACTGGCAAACTTGATTAACTGATGAATATATATGCTGAATTATATATATATTTCTTGTGTGTTTAGTAGCTAGGCAAGATGAGTGATCGTTCGTGGATGTACACCGGTCACTCTAGTTAGAAAGAGATGAAAAAAGAATGGTTTCTAAAAACCAAGGACTTTGTGAAAGCTGCATTTGCAAATGGCCAGGAAACAAACTGGTGCCCCTGTCCATAGAGCGAGAACTATAAAAAGAGGACACAGGTTGTAATGATTAAACACATGCAAAGCAGGGGTTTTAAGCCTAATTATACGATGTGGACATTTTATGGTGAGTCTATACAACGCACCAAAGCTGAGGTGGTTCGTCGTTGCACCGACGAGCATGGTACCGGGATCGAAGACATGGTGCAAGACTTTGATGATTCTTGAGATTCAGACGAAGAGATGGAGGAATCTGCAAATGCCTTCTATGAAATGTTGGAGTCTTCAAAACATCCTCTCCACAAGCACACTGAGTTTTGCAAGAAGGATGCCATTGCACAAGTAATGGCTCTGAAGGCTCAGTTCAACTTGGGAAGAGAATGCTACGACGCGATGATGACACTATTTGGACACTTTCTACCCAAAGGCCATATCATGCTTGCAAACATGTACGAGTCGGACAAAATACTTCGTGTACTTAAGATGCCCTATGAGAAGATAAATGCCTGTGAGAAAGGATGTGTCTTATTTAGGAAGGAGTATGCACACTTGGACAATTGTTCCATTTGCAAGTCTTGCATGTATCTTGTGGTAGACAACAGTATGGGTGAGAAGAGCCAGACCAAAATCGCAGTTAATGTTCTTCGGTATATGCCAATCATACCAAGGCTTCAACGTCTTTTCATGGTCGAAGAGACAGCCAGACAAATGACATGGCACAAATTGGGCAAAAGAACCAAACTAGATGCGGATGGTAATAAGATGGCGGTACACACATCAAATGGGGAAGCCTGGAAACAATTCAATGGATTACATCAGGATAAATTGGCAGATCCAAGGAATCCTCGAGTGTGCATCACCACGAATGGGTTCAATCCCTTCGGCATGATGGCAATGTTGGGGAACGTCGCATGGGAAACAAAAATTTTCCTACGCGCACGAAGACCTATCATGGTGATGTCCATCTACGAGAGGGGATGAGTGATCTACATACCCTTGTAGATCGTACAGCAGAAGCGTTAGAGAACGCGGTTGATGTAGTGGAACGTCCTCACGTCCCTCGATCCGCCCCGCGAACAATCCCGCGATCAGTCCCACGATCTAGTACCGAACGGACGGCACTTCCGCGTTCAGCACACGTACAGCTCGACGATGATCTCGGCCTTCTTGATCCAGCAAGAGAGACGGAGAGGTAGAAGAGTTCTCCAGCAGCGTGACGGCGCTCCGGAGGTTGGTGATGACCTTGTCTCAGCAGGGCTCCGCCCGAGCTCCACAGAAACGCGATCTAGAGGAAAAACCGTGGAGGTATGTGGTCGGGCTGCCGTGGAAAAGTCGTCTCAAATCAGCCCTAAAACCTCCGTATATATAGGTGGGAGGGAGGGGGACCTTGCCTTGGGGTCCAAGGACCCTCAAGGAGTTGGCCGAGCCAAGGGGGAGGACTCTCCCCCCCCCCCCAAACCGAGTTGGACTAGGTTTGGTGGGAGGGAGTCCCCCTCCCTTCCCACTTCCTCCCTTTTTTTTCTTTTCCTTTGATTTCTTATCCTTGGCGCATAGACCACTTGTGGGCTGTCCCACCAGCCCACTAAGGGCTGGTGTGTCTCCCCAAAGGCCTATGGGCTTCCCCGGGGTGGGTTGCCCCCCCCCCCCCCGGTGAACTCCCGGAACCCATTCGTCATTCCCGGTACATTCACGGTAACTCCGAAAACCTTCCGGTAATCAAATGAGGTCATCCTATATATCAATCTTCGTTTACGGACCATTCCGGAAACCCTCGTGACGTCCGTGATCTCATCTGGGACTCCGAACAACATTCGGTAACCAACCATATAACTCAAATACACATAAAACAACGTCGAACCTTAAGTGTGCAGACCCTGCGGGTTCGAGAACTATGTAGACATGACCCGAGAGACTCCTCGGTCAATATCCAATAGCGGGACCTGGATGCCCATATTGGATCCTACATATTCTACGAAGATCGTATCGTTTGAACCTCAGTGCCAAGGATTCGTATAATCCCGTATGTTATTCCCTTTGTCCTTCGGTATGTTACTTGCCCGAGATTCGATCGTCAGTATCCGCATACCTATTTCAATCTCGTTTACCGGCAAGTCTCTTTACTCGTTCCGTAATACAAGATCCCGCAACTTACACTAAGTTACATTGCTTGCAAGGCTTGTGTGTGATGTTGTATTACCGAGTGGGCCCCGAGATACCTCTCCGTCACACGGAGTGACAAATCCCAGTCTTGATCCATACTAACTCAACTAACACCTTCGGAGATACCTGTAGAGCATCTTTATAGTCACCCAGTTACGTTGCGACGTCTGATACACACAAAGCATTCCTCCGGTGTCAGTGAGTTATATGATCTCATGGTCATAGGAATAAATACTTGACACGCAGAAAACAGTAGCAACAAAATGACACGATCAACATGCTACGTCTATTAGTTTGTGTCTAGTCCATCACGTGATTCTCCCAATGACGTGATCCAGTTATCAAGCAACAACACCTTGTTCATAATCAGAAGACACTGACTATCATTGATCAACTGGCTAGCCAACTAGAGGCATGCTAGGGACGGTGTTTTGTCTATGTATCCACACATGTAAATGAGTCTTCATTCAATACAATTAAAGCATGGATAATAAACTATTATCTTGATACAGGAATTATAATAATAATTATACATTTATTATTGCCTCTAGGGCATAATTCCAACAGTCTCCCACTTGCACTAGAGTCAATAATCTAGCCCTCACATCACCATGTGAATTACATTGTAATAAATCTAACACCCATACAGTTCTGGTGTCGATCATGTTTTGGCCGTGGAAGAGGTTTAGTCAGCGGGTCTGCTACATTCAGATCCGTGTGCACTTTGCATATATTTACGTCCTCTTCCTCGACGTAGTCGCGGATGAGGTTGAAGCGTCGTTTGATGTGTCTGGTCTTCTTGTGAAACCGTGGTTCCTTTGCTAAGGCAATGGCACCAGTGTTGTCACAGAACAAGGTTATTGGATTCAGTGCACTTGGCACCACTCCAAGATCCGTCATGAACTGCTTCATCCAGACACCCTCCTTAGCCGCCTCCGAGGCAGCCATGTACTCCGCTTCACATGTAGAATCTGCTACGACGCTTTGCTTGGAACTGCACCAGCTTACTGCACCCCCATTAAGAATAAATACGTATCCGGTTTGCGACTTAGAGTCGTCCGGATCTGTGTCAAAGCTTGCATCGACGTAACCTTTTACGGCGAGCTCTTCGTCACCTCCATACACGAGAAACATCTCCTTAGTCCTTTTCAGGTACTTCAGGATATTCTTGACCGCTGTCCAGTGATCCACTCCTGGATTACTCTGGAACCTACCTGCCACACTTATGGCCAGGCTAACATCCGGTCTAGTGCACAGCATCGCATACATGATAGAACCTATGGCTGAAGCATAGGGGACGAAGCGCATATGCTCTCTATCTTCATCAGTTGCTAGGCACTGAGTCTTACTCAATCTCGTACCTTGTAAAACTGGCAAGAACCCTTTCTTGGACTGTTCCATTTTGAACCTCTTCAAAACTTTATCAAGGTATGTGCTTTGTGAAAGTCCTATCAGGCGTTTTGATCTATCCCTATAGATCTTAATGCCTAGAATGTAAGCAGCTTCTCCTAGGTCCTTCATAGAGAAACTTTTATTCAAGTAACCTTTTATGCTCTCCAAAAGCTCTACGTTGTTTCCAATCAGTAATATGTCATCCACATATAATATTAGAAACGCCACAGAGCTCCCACTCACTTTCTTGTAAATACAGGATTCTCCAACCACTTGTATAAACCCAAATGCTTTGATCACCTCATCAAAGCGTTTGTTCCAACTCCGAGATGCTTGCACCAGTCCATAAATGGATCGCTGGAGCTTGCACACCGTCAGCGTCCGTCTTCTTCTTAAAGATCCATTTGTTCTGAATAACCTTGCGGCCCTCAGGTAGTATCTCCAAAGTCCACACTTTGTTCTCATACATGGATCCTATCTCGGATTTCATGGCTTCTAGCCATTTGTTGGAATCTGGGCCCACCATTGCTTCTTCATAATTTGCAGGTTCATTGTTGTCTAACAACATGATTGATAAGACGGGATTACCGTACCACTCTGGAGCAGCGCGTGATCTCGTCGACCTGCGCGGTTCAACAGAAACTTGAACTGGAGTTCCATGATCATCATCATTAACTTCCTCCTCAACCGGCGTCGCAACGACAGAGATTTCCCCTTGCCCTGCGCCACCATCCAGAGGGATGAGAGGTTCGACAACCTCGTCAAGTTCTATCTTCCTCCCACTCAATTCTCTCGAGAGAAACTCCTTCTCAAGAAAAGCTCCGTTTTTAGCAAAAAACACTTTGCCCTCGGATTTGAGATAGAAGGTGTACCCAACTGTCTCTTTTGGGTAACCTATGAAGACGCACCTTTTCGCTTTGGGTTCCAGCTTTTCAGGCTGAAGCTTTTTGACATAAGCATCACATCCCCAAACTTTAAGAAACGACAACTTTGGCCTTTTGCCATACCACAGTTCGTATGGTGTCGTCTCAACGGATTTTGATGGTGCCCTATTTAAAGTGAATGCAGGTGTTTCTAATGCATAACCCCAAAATGATAACGGCAAATCAGTAAGAGACATCATAGATCGCACCATCTCTAAAAAAGTACGATTACGACGTTCGGACACACCATTACGCTGTGGTGTTCCAGGCGGTGTTAACTGCGAAACAATTCCACATTGTCTTAAGTGAGCACCAAACTCGAAACTCAGATATTCACCCCCACAATCAGACCGTAGGAACTTGATCTTCTTGTTACGATGATTTTCCACTTCACTCTGAAATTGCTTGAACTTTTCAAATGTTTCAGACTTGTGCTTCATCAAGTAGACATAACCATATCTACTTAAATCGTCAGTGAAGGTGAGAAAATAACGATATCCGCCGCGTGCCTCTATGCTCATTGGACCACACACATCGGTATGTATGATTTCCAACAAGTCACTTGCACGCTCAATTGTTCCGGAGAACGGAGTCTTAATCATCTTGCCCATGAGGCATGGTTCGCACGTGTCAAGTGAATCAAAGTCAAGTGACTCCAAAAGTCCATCAGCATGGAGTTTCTTCATGCGCTTTACACCAATATGACCCAAACGGCAGTGCCACAAAAATAAGGCGCTATCATTGTTTACTCTAACTCTTTTGGTCTCAATGCTATGTATATGCGTATCGCTATCAAGATTCAATATGAACAATCCTCTCACATTCGGTGCATGACCATAAAAGATGTTACTCATAGAAATAGAACAACCATTATTCTCAGACTTAAAAGAGTAACCGTCTCGCAATAAACAAGATCCAGATATAATGTTCATGCTCAACGCAGGCACTAAATAACAATGATTTAAGTTCATCACTAATCCCGATGGTAGCTGAAGTGACACTGTGCCGACGGCGATTGCATCAACCTTGGAACCATTTCCTACGCGCATCGTCACTTCATCTTTCGCCAGCCTTCGTCTATTCCGCAGTTCCTGTTTCGAGTTGCAAATATGAGCAACAGAACCGGTATCGAATACCCAGGCACTACTACGAGAGCCGGTTAAGTACACATCAATAACATGTATATCAAATATACCTGATTTTTCTTTGCCCGCCTTCTTATCTGCCAGATACTTGGGGCAATTGCGCTTCTAGTGACCCATACCCTTGCAATAGAAGCACTCTGTTTCAGGCTTAGGTCCAGCCTTGGGTTTCTTCGGTGGATTGGCAACAGGCTTGCCGCTCTTCTTCGAATTGCCCTTCTTGCCTTTGCCGTTTCTCTTGAAACTAGTGGTCTTGCTCACCATCAACACTTGATGCTCTTTACGGAGTTCAGACTCTGCGACTTTCAACATCGCAAACAACTCGCCGGGAGACTTGTTCATCCCTTGCATGTTGTAGTTCAACACAAAGCCTTTATAGCTTGGCGGCAGTGATTGAAGGATTCTGTCAGTGATAGCTTCTTGCGGGAGTTCAATCCCCAGCTCAGCTAGACGGTTTGAGTACCCAGACATTTTGAGCACATGTTCACTGACAGACGAGTTTTCCTCCATCTTGCAAGCATAGAATTTATCGGAGGTCTCATACCTCTCGATCCGGGCGTTCTTCTGAAAGATAAACTCCAACTCCTGGAACATCTCAAATGCTCCATGACGCTCAAAGCGACGTTGAAGTCCCGGTTCTAAGCCATACAAGACTGCACATTGAACTATTGAGTAGTCCTCCTTACGTGCTAACCAAGCGTTCTTAACATCCTGATCAGCCGTAGCGGGTGGTTCATCTCCTAGCGCAGCATTAAGGACATAATCCTTCTTCCCAGCTTGTAAGATTAGCTTAAGATTACGAGCCCAGTCTACAAAGTTGCTTCCATCATCTTTCAACTTAGCTTTCTCTAGGAACGTATTAAAATTCAGGATGACTGTCGCGTGAGCCATGATCTACAACACAAATATATTCAAAGTGGACTTAGACTATGTTCAAGATAATTAGAGTTCAGTTTAATCAAATTATATGCTAAACTCCCACTCAAAAAGTACATCTCTCTAGTCATTTGAGTGGTTCATGATCCACTTACACTATCCCAAGTCCGATCATCACGTGAGTTGAGTATAGTTTCAGTGGTAAGCATCCCTATGCTAATCATATCAACTATATGATTCATGATCGACCTTTCGGTCTCATGTGTTCCGAGGCCATGTCTGCACATGCTAGGCTCGTCAAGCTTAACCCGAGTGTTCCGCGTGCGCAACTGTTTTGCACCCGTTGTATGTGAACGTTGAGTCTATCACACCCGATCATCACGTGGTGTCTCGAAACGACGAACTGTAGCAACGGTGCACAGTCGGGGAGAACACAATTTCGTCTTGAAATTTTAGTGAGAGATCACCTCATAATGCTACCGTCGTTCTAAGCAAAATAAGGTGCATAAAAGGATTAACATCACATGCAATTCATAAGTGACATGATATGGCCATCATCACGTGCTTCTTGATCTCCATCACCAAAGCACCGGCACGATCTTCTTCTCACCGGCACCACACCATGATTATCCATCAACGTGTTGCCATCGGGGTTGTCGTGCTACTTATGCTATTACTACTAAAGCTACATCCTAGCAAAATAGTAAACGCATCTGCAAGCACAAACGTTAGTATAAAGACAACCCTATGGCTCCTGCCGGTTGCCGTACCATCGACGTGCAAGTCGATATTTCTATTACAACATGATCATCTCATACATCCAATATATCACATCACATCGTTGGCCATATCACATCACAATCATACCCTGCAAAAACAAGTTAGACGTCCTCTAATTTTGTTGTTGCATGTTTTACGTGGTGACCAAGGGTATCTAGTAGGATCGCATCTTACTTACGCAAACACCACAACGGAGATATATGAGTTGCTATTTAACGTCATCCAAGGACCTCCTCGGTCAAATCCGATTCAACTAAAGTTGGAGAAACCGACACTTGCCAGTCATCTTTGAGCAAAGGGGGTTACTCGTAACGATGAAACCAGTCTCTCGTAAGCGTACGAGTAATGTCGGTCCAAGCCGCTTCAATCCAACAATACCGCGGAATCAAGAAAAGACTAAGGAGGGCAGCAAAACGCACATCACCGCCCACAAAAACTTTTGTGTTCTACTCAAGAAGACATCTACGCATGAACCTAGCTCATGATGCCACTGTTGGGGAACGTCGCATGGGAAACAAAAATTTTCCTACACGCACGAAGACCTATCATGGTGATGTCCATCTACGAGAGGGGATGAGTGATCTACATACCCTTGTAGATCGTACAGCAGAAGCGTTAGAGAACGCGGTTGATGTAGTGGAACGTCCTCACGTCCCTCGATCCGCCCCGCGAACAATCCCGCGATCAGTCCCACGATCTAGTACCGAACGGACGGCACCTCCGCGTTCAGCACACGTACAACTCGACGATGATCTCGGCCTTCTTGATCCAGCAAGAGAGACGGAGAGGTAGAAGAGTTCTCCGGCAGCGTGACGGCGCTCCGGAGGTTGGTGATGACCTTGTCTCAGCAGGGCTCCGCCCGAGCTCCGCAGAAACGCGATCTAGAGGAAAAACCGTGGAGGTATGTGGTCGGGCTGCCGTGGAAAAGTCGTCTCAAATCAGCCCTAAAACCTCCATATATATAGGTGGGAGGGAGGGGGGGCCTTGCCTTGGGGTCCAAGGACCCTCAAGGAGTCGGCCGAGCCAAGGGGGAGGACTCTCCCCCCCCCCCAAACCGAGTTGGACTAGGTTTGGTGGGAGGAAGTCCCCCTCCCTTCCCACTTCCTCCCTTTTTTTTCCTTTGATTTCTTATCCTTGGCGCATAGACCACTTGTGGGCTGTCCCACCAGCCCACTAAGGGCTGGTGTGTCTCCCCAAAGGCCTATGGGCTTCCCCGGGGTGGGTTGCCCCCCCCCCCCGGTGAACTCCCGGAACCCATTCGTCATTCCCGGTACATTCCCGGTAACTCCGAAAACCTTCCGGTAATCAAATGAGGTCATCCTATATATCAATCTTCGTTTCCGGACCATTCCGGAAACCCTCGTGACGTCCGTGATCTCATCCGGGACTCCGAACAACATTCGGTAACCAACCATATAACTCAAATACACATAAAACAACGTCGAACCTTAAGTGTGCAGACCCTGCGGGTTCGAGAACTATGTAGACATGACCCGAGAGACTCCTCGGTCAATATCCAATAGCGGGACCTGGATGCCCATATTGGATCCTACATATTCTACGAAGATCTTATTGTTTGAACCTCAGTGCCAAGGATTCGTATAATCCCGTATGTTATTCCCTTTGTCCTTCGGTATGTTACTTGCCCGAGATTCGATCGTCAGTATCCGCATACCTATTTCAATCTCGTTTACCGGCAAGTCTTTACTCGTTCCGTAATACAAGATCCTGCAACTTACACTAAGTTACATTGCTTGCAAGGCTTGTGTGTGATGTTGTATTACCGAGTGGGCCCCGAGATACCTCTCCGTCACACGAAGTGACAAATCCCAGTCTTGATCCATACTAACTCAACTAACACCTTCGGAGATACCTGTAGAGCATCTTTATAGTCACCCAGTTATGTTGCGACGTTTGATACACACAAAGCATTCCTCCGGTGTCAGTGAGTTATATGATCTCATGGTCATAGGAATAAATACTTGACACGCAGAAAACAGTAGCAACAAAATGACACGATCAACATGCTACGTCTATTAGTTTGGGTCTAGTCCATCACGTGATTCTCCCAATGACGTGATCCAGTTATCAAGCAACAACACCTTGTTCATAATCAGAAGACACTGACTATCATTGATCAACTGGCTAGCCAACTAGAGGCATTCTAGGGACGGTGTTTTGTCTATGTATCCACACATGTAAATGAGTCTTCATTCAATACAATTATAGCATGGATAATAAACTATTATCTTGATACAGGAATTATAATAATAACTATACATTTATTATTGCCTCTAGGGCATAATTCTAACAGGCAACCCAATACAGTAGTTGGCCTGTATTTGTCATTCCACTCAATCTCCCCACCCCCACCCCCGGGCAGATTATGCAAAGAAAGAACATATTCCTGACGTTGATAATTCCAGGGCCCAACTATCCAGGGAAGAATATTAATGTGTACATGCAGCTGCTTAAGGATGAATTGCAAGAATATTGGGATAATGGGGTCAAGACATACGATGTCGCTAGAAAAGAAAACTTCAAAATGCATGTGTGGTACATGTGCTCGATGCATGACTTGTCGGCGTATGCGCTATTCTCTGGATGGTGTTTACATGGAAGGTTATCATGCCCCTTGTGCAAGGCAGCTCTTCAGTTTCATTGGTTGCAGGCCGGTGGGAAGTATTCTTGCTTTGACTTGCATAGACAGTTCCTGGATCCTCACCATCAGTTCAGAAAAAACAAGAAGAACTTTACCAAAGGTAAAGTTGTCAAAACCTTGGCACCACCTGCGTTGACAGGCCAATAGATTCTGGATCAGTTAGACGCCCTCGAGCCTGATCCAAAGCGTCCAAGGTATTTCAAGGGGTATAGTTCAGAACACGCATGGACTCACAAGCCATGCTTGTGGGATGCGCCTTACTTCAAAGACCTCCTTCTTCCACACAACATTGACATGATGCACACTGAAAAGAATATCAAAGAGGCCATTATTGGTACATTGTTCGACATAGATGGGAATACAAAGGATGATCCTAAGGCTAGAGTCGATCAAGAGACACTATGTCATAGACCGTTACAAAACATGCGAGAAGGCAAAGGAAAGCAGAAGTGGTCGAAGCCAAAGGTCTGGTTCAATCTTGGAAGGCCAACTATGAGGGAAATAATCTTGTAGGTCAATATGCATTTGATGTTCCCCGATGGGTATGGAGCGAATCTAAAGAGGGGACCGAGTCTTGAAAAAATAGAAATATTTGGTCTCAAGAGTCATGATTGGCACATATGGCTTGAGCGGGTAATTAATGACGGTGATGTTACATGGCTTTATTGGTGAGGATGAACGACTAGTACTGGCGGAGCTAAGCTTTTTCTTCTGTGTTCTTTGTGCAAAAGAACTGACGCCTCGCGTGGTAGATGACATGGAGGAGTTGGCGCTGGAGTTGCTCTGCAAGTTAGAGAAGATCTTTTCGTCGGGCTACTAAGACAACAAAAGACCTACCCTGGCAACGGCGCCAGGAATCCTTCTGCTACGGTCTACGCCTATAGGGACTTCCTTGGCAAATATGCAATGGATTTCCCCGTAGCCTTGGAGCCTTGTTCCCTTGAAGAGGAAAGGGTGATGTAGCACATGGCGGTAAGTATTTCCCTCAGTTTGAGAACCAAGGTATCAATCCAGTAGGAGGATCGAGTCAAGTCACAAGTACCTGCACAAATACAATGAGCTTGCACCCAACGCTATGAAGGGGTTGTCAATCCCTTATAGATTGTTTGCAAAGTGAGAACTGAAAGCAAAAGGTAAACAAAGCGAAGTAAAAGTAAAAGTGGAGACGATAGTTGTGAATAGACCCGGGGGCCGTATAGTTCACTAGTGGCTTCTCTCATAAAAGCAAGTAGACGGTGGGTGAACGAATTACTGTCGAGCAATTGATAGAACCGCACAAAGTCATGACGTTATCTATGGCAATGATCATATCTATAGGCATCACGTCCAAAACAAGTAGACCGATACTTTCTGCATCTACTACTATTTCTCCACACGTCGACCGCTATCCAGCATGCATCTAGTGTATTGAGTTCATAAGAACAGAGTAACACCTTAAGCAAGATGACATGATGTAGATGGACAATTTCAAATCTATGATGAAAGCCTATCTTGTTACCCTTGATGGCAACAACACGATGTGTGTCTTGCTGCCCCTTCTGTCACTGGGAAAGGTCACCGCACGGTATGAACCCAAAACCAAACACTTCTCCCATTGCAAAAATCATAGATCTAGTTGGCCAAACAAAACCCAAGACTCGGAGAGACTTACAAGGATATCAAATCATGCATATAAGAAATCAGCAAAGACTCAAATATAATTCATAGATAATCTGATTACAAATCCACAATTCATCGGATCTCGACAAACACACCGCCAAAGAGGATTACATCGGATAGATCTCCATCAAGATCATGGAGAACTTTGTATTGAAGATCCAAGAGAGAGAAGAAGCCATCTAGCTACTAACTACGGACCCGTAGTTCAGAAGTGGACTACTCACGAGTCATTGGAGAGGCGATGATGTTGATGTAGAAGCCCTCCAACTCAAAAGTTCCCTCCGGCAAGGCACCGGGAAGGGTCTCCAGATGAGATCTCGCGGAAACGGAAGCTTGCGGTGGTGGAAAAGTGTTTTCGTGGATGCCCTGATTTTTTCTGGGATTTTAGGGAATTTATAGGCCAAAGAGCTAGGGCAGGGGAGTGCCAGGGAGGCCACAAGCCTGGTCGCCACGGGCCCCCCTGGCCGTGGCGTCACGGCTTGTGGGCTCCCTGTGGGCCCCCTGCCTTGGCCCTCAAGTCCCCCGATCTTCTTCTGTTCTGGAAAAATTTATTTTGGGGATTTTATTCCGTTTGGACTCCGTTCCAAAATCAGATCTGAAAAGAGTCAAAAACACAGAAAAAACAGGAACTGGCACTTGGCACTGAATTAATAAGTTAGTCCCAAAAAAAGATATAAAAGGTATATAAAACATCCAAAGTTGACAAGACAACAGCATGAAACCATCAAAAATTATAGATACGTTTGAGACGTATCACGGGCTTCTTTAATCCAATGCAACATTTGATTTTACATATACCGACTGAGGCAAGATTGGGTGGGCCCATGCAAAATTGTTGGTGCTATGCAACTCAGAGGATGGAGAAGACGCTTCGAGCTAAATGTAAAAATAAACGTGGAATTGAAGCATCGATGGTCGAGGCATTCATTACTGAGGAGGTGGCTAACTTTGTGACAGCACACTACGAAGCCAAAAATCGTCATTTGCATAATCCGAAGCGTCGGTACAATCATGCCGATCCTGAAAAAGGTGGATCCAACCTCAGCCTATTCAAAGGGAAGCTCGCACCATCCGGTGCTTCGAAACCAATAATGTTGGATGTCGAAGAATGGCGGAACATTTTGTTGTATATCCTCAACAACCTAACAGAAGTGCAGCCGTACATCAAGGAAGTTCTCGGCACATTTTTCCGTAACTTTTAATTCCATTGAACTGCTCTTATTCCCGGATATTTGATACAGTCAATACGTCGCCAAATTCTCGGATGGAGCGGTGATCCAAAATGATTTCGTCGAAGAGTATGAGCTTCTAGAAAAGCATGGAGGCGGCTATCCCGGTTTCATCTCTTGGTTCAAACAAACGGTAATTATCAATAGTGGACCATTTCATTCCTTGGTATAACTTGTGAGTAATGCAACAATCGTTTCGTATTAAACTTGTAGGCTAATTTAGAGTCTATGGACGCTGAATTGAGTGTTATCGAGTACTATGGAAGAGTTGAAGCAATTTATGAACTTCAATTCTACGGTGAAAACCCACCGAACGTCGTAGTCTTCAAATGTTATTGGTTCCAGCCGAAGGAGACTAGAAGGACTCATGAACATATAGGGCTAGTCGAAATCAATCCAAGCACCCATTTAGTTGTTCCCGATGTCTATATTACGGCTCAACAGGCGACCCAAGTTTTCTATCTACCGTGGGCATGGCAAACTGATACGAATCTGAATGGTTGGTATGTTGTTTATGAAGTGCCGCCACGTGTTAGACCACCTCCCCCAGATGAAGAGGATTATGAACCTCACATTAACCCACACACATTTGACAGATAATTCTTCCAAGAAACACGTATTTCTAAGAAACGTTTCAAGAACCGCCGTGCTTCACCCTAGAAAATGGAACTAGACAGCAATAATGAATCTGACTTCGCCCCTGAGCCAGAACCAGCAGAGCCGGAACTAGAAGAGGTTACTACTACGGATGACCTGTCAATGCTTGACCGATTACAGAAAGGCCTTCCACAAGTTCATGTCGTTGAACCCTATGAGCACGTCATTCATGACGACGCGCATGATAGTGATGATGACTATGCATTTATTGATCCACACTATTATTAATTTATATGCATACCTACTTAAATTATATATGTACATATTATTATTCATGTCAGGTATTCAATTTTTTATGTTGTTCTAATTTCTTTTACTCTTTATCATGGCAGGTGTTGAAAGATGGTGGATGCGGGTCCAGATCGCTCGGCGGGTTCTTCATCATCGACGGCCCGCGCGAGGGGTGGTACTTCCATTCCACCCCTATCTCTCCATAGAGCCTTAGCAGACAGTTTGATGATGCCACCTGTAGGTGCTCCTTCATCGGCGGCATTGCCCACTTCGAGAGGAGGTCGGGCAGGGAAGAAGGGGAAAGGTACAGGACGTGTCCGTGGGAGAGGTAGGCGGACTGCTACGTCGTCCTCGCCACCAGCACCAACTCATTCACATAAGCACAGGACTACTATTGTGGAGCCGTTTGCGGTGGAGCCGTTTGCGGTGGATGCTATGGGCACTCCGGTCCAGGAGCCTCGGGTCGACGGGCATTCGGCCCATGAGACTCCGGTCCAGGAGCCTCGGGTCGACGGGCATTCGGCCCATGAGACTCCGGTCCAGGAGCCTCGGGTCGACGGGCATTCGGCCCATGAGACTATGGTTCCTCAGGCTACGTCCCAGGAGACTCCCGCCATAGAGGCTTCGGCTAACGTGGAGACGTCCGGATGGGGTGCCTGGCCAGATCGGACCGAGGGGCCGGGTGGCCATTCCATTGGTGGCGGGGATGAGTCTACGAATAGTGAGGGCGACGTGGTGGACGGGGTCACCGTGTATAAGCATGGTAGTACACGTCTCCCGGTCGTACCGGCGACCCGCGAGCAGAGGTCGGTGATTAAGCCTGAAGGGGAGCGGTAAGTGCATTTACTCTTTTTTACCTTTTGCCTTCAAGTTTCTTCAAATATGTAATGCGTTGACCTTGTTATACTGTAGGGGTTGGATACACCCCTTTGGAGTCCACAAGCCGAACACCGTCCTTGGTGTGCTTTCCCGGACAAATTTCTCGGGGTTTGTCACGTTTCCCGGTGAGGGTTAGGTTCCTACACTAGGATTTACCTCGGGGCACTACCAGGCTACACAGGCCCCGCCAAAGGAGATTATAGATGGTCTCTTGTGCCACACAAGGGACGAGATGGTGATCAACACCTTCTGGGTAAATTCTCCTTTTACACAATCTAAAATTAACAATGTAGCTAATTATTGTACTAATCGGTGTTGTCTCATTTGATTGCAAACCTTCTACAGGTGTGAGGAGGGATATGAGGAGGCGGTGGCCAATGTTCTCGAGGCCGAGCGCAGGTGGCTATTACAGAACTTGCGCCACGAGGCTCGGCCATAGGCTATTCGAGACTACTATGCCACATGTGGTGTTAAGAAGCAGAAGAAAGAGTGCCACACACTTCCTTATTCATGCAATTAATTCTTCATGCTACCTTGAGCCCTTTACTAATACTTTGTTCCTCTCTCTTAGTCGCATCACAATAAGACGGAGGTGCCAGAGTTGTACGACATTTATGGCATGGCCCATACTACCTCCTACAAGAAGGCCAAGTCATTCTTTGAGTTTGACCTGGATCATCCACAGAAGTTCACCAACAGCTCCTCCCACCACAAGCTCGTGAAATACAGGGACATGGGGAAGGCTAGGAAAGGGGAGGACTTTAACCCGAGCTAGGAACCTTTGGATCCAGAGCTGGTGATGATATCTGGTGGCGGGAGGCCCCATGGCTCGATAGCCATTGAGATGGGATAATACGTTGTCCACTCACTCTCCCGGAGATTAAGGTGCGCCAGTCAAGCTCCTGTCCTGAGATAACGCCTCGTCCATAGCGAGCCGATCTCGCCTTCGAGGTTAGTTGTACGGACTCAGAAAACTTTCATCCATTTCATTGTGTGTGTGGCCATCGATCATTACAGTGGTAACGAGGAATGGTGTTGCAGGTTGCTCTTCAGAAAGAGAGAGCGGCAAACCACGCTGCTCTTTAGAAAGAGAGAGTGGCAAACGAGGCTGCTCTTCAGGCTGCTCTTGAGGAGAGGGACCGGACCACGACTCGGTTGTTGGAGGAGGAGAGGGCCGAGAATGAGGCGGGTCACCTAGCCATGTACGAGCTTATTTTGGTAAGTTCCTTTTTCACATTAGCCAAATTATGCGTGTAATGCATGTTTCATTACAAACTAATACGACCGACTCTTCAAAACCAAGGTTCTCGTGATGTTTTGAGCTTAATGACATAAGATCAAAAATGGCATAATAAGCTCAAAATGGCATAAGAACCTAGACTTATGCCATTTACTAAGGTTATTATGCCATTTCAAAACAGTGACAATATGGGCTCTTTGCTGTCTGCCAGCTGATGGCAAAGGCCTTTGCCATCAGCTGGCAGGCGGCAAAGGGGCCACGTGGCAGATAGGTGTGCAAACTGGGCAACACGCAGCTGGCCCATGTGGGTACGTCTACTGCCCCGGAAAGCAGACGGCAAAGGGTTTTAAGAGGCAGACAACAGATAGTTGTGCAAACTTGGCAGCACGCGGCTGGACCATATGGGTACTTTGCCGTTTGTTGCCCCAGAAAGCAGACGTCAAAGGGTTTACAAAGCAGACGGCAAAGAGCTTAAAGAAGGCAGACGTCAAATGCTCCGTTAGCCACCTAATGGAGTAGTTGCCTGTCATTTGCTGTCTAAACACCTTTGTCGTCCGCTTTACCCACCCAGACGGCAAAGAAGGACATTCAACGATGACAGTAGTCGTAGAAGTTTTGCCGACAGGAGGCTGAAGGCAAAGGCCTTTGCCGACAGTGGAACACCCTTTTGTCGTCTGCTTTGGCACAAGGCAAAGAAGCTGATTCCTCTAGTGCTTCCATTGTGTCCTTCTCCGGTAAAATGATCCCCATTTCTTCATACAAACTCAGAATTTGACGTTCTTGCGCTTGTTGGATCCGTAGGAAAGGTACCGATTCATTCCTGGTCTTATATCTTAATTTGGAGCAACTTCAAAAAATGACTTTCCCCGACCTCCGTAATGGCTTAATGTGACCAGTGGGTGACTCTCGCTCCTCATTGGTTACCCCCAAGTGGAAGGTTGAGCTGTAGTCAGCAGCAAGTTTTCTGTTACACGGAGACTGTAAGGTTTATCGAACCAATAGGACTCCTAGGATCAACAAGTAGGTGTCTTCCACCCTGGCGCTAGCATAAGACGTGGACCTGCACAGACAACAAATAACTTTGCTCCCAACGAGTACAGAGAGGTTGTCAATCTATCCGGCCTTGTAGTTTGCAAAGGGTCAAAACACAAGCGGGAAAGTAATGGTGATTGCAACGGGAAAGTAAATGAAAGTGATAAATGATGGAGGTGTAAACAATGATGGTGATATGGACCGGGGTCACATGACGTTCACTAGTGATGTCTCTCTCCCAAAAGACGATAAACAACTATGCTTGGGTAAATAAATCACAGTTGGGTAATTGACAGAATTATGAACGCACCGCAATGCTAATTATGCTAGTTGATAGTTAGAGGTTCAATAGTAATGGGCAGTATGCCAAGACAACTAGACCGTTTATTCATTAGCATCTACTTACTAATCATCCACCTTGAGATATCTATCCAGAACATCTCTTTGGTATTAAGTTGCGAGCCCCACCCAAAGTGTAAACTCAAAGAAATGGACAACTGCATTAACGGACTATGCGTAAGGTAAACAATCGTTGCAACCGTGGTCACAAGCACCATTGTTTTCTCCCTGGTGGAAACAGCACATCCCCTAGTCTCATGTTTCTGTCACTCAAGCTAGACATCGAGGGGCATGAAGCCACAATCATGCATAACGCTCCCTCTTGGAGTTACAATCTACTACTTGGCCAAAGCAATAAATAGCAACGGAGAACATGCATGAATCACTAAGGAACATAATATAAAAGGATAATCAAATATATAACTCATAACAATCTGAAGATAACATCATAATCCATCGGACCCCAACAAACCGAGCATAGCAATAGCATGAGAATTGCATAGATGCCTTGATCATGTAGGGAAGCTCACAAGGACTAACCATTGAAGCAAAGATTGGAGAGAAGACATCACATAGCTACTGGTCATGGACCCATGGTCCAAGGAGGACTACTCACGGCACTTCCGGGAAGCGTCCATGGCGGTGGAGAAGCTCCCGGAGGTCAATCCTCCCTCCGGCAGGGTGCCAGGAAGAGGTCTCCTGATGCTCCCGATCTCAGAAGCGCTCGGCGGTGGAACAATGGAAAAATTCGCGATTCTGGAAGTTCTCGAAGGACTAAATATAGGCCAAAGGAGGGCACCGGAGGAGGTGCGGCCCACCCAGGCGGCCTCCTGGCACGGCCTAGGGCCTGGCCGCGCCAGCAGGTCGCATGGGAGGCCCCTGGGCCCCCTCTGGCCCATCTTCGGTGATCTGGAAGCTTCCGTCTCGCTGATTTTTTATATATTTTTCCTCGGATTTTTCGGGCTTCGAAAAATTGGGTAAAAGTCCCTGCAAAATAGACATCAGCAGACAGAAACTGTCAGTGGGTGCACTGAGTTAGTAGGTTAGTACAAATATGTGTAAAATGATATAAAAGTGTAGCAAAACATATAACAATGTCACCCAAAAGATCATGGAACAAGCAGAAATTATAGATACGTTTGGGACATATCATCATCCCCAAGCTTAATTTCTGCTCGTCCTCGAGTAGATAAATGATAACACAATAATTTATGTGGTGACATGCTGACACACATATAAGAACTTCAAAGTAAAGCAAGTAAGATATGCAATTCAAGTCAATATAATAAGAAGCAAGAGTCTATATCTAGTATTGAGTTTAGCAAAGTAAGAACATAAAGGTGGAAGAGCTCTTGCTGTCCATGACTCGAATGTCTACAAATGGTGTTTGCGTGCAAGAAGTGGGAGATGGTTTGAGATCATAAAATATTTTTTAATTGAGAACTCAATCTACTAAAATTTCACACTTGGTCTCCTTCGGAATTTTATTTTGACTCATCCCCACACCACTAGTCAGGCACAAGTCAAAATGATCCTCTCCCTTTCGACTTTGAGCACTCATGCAATGGATGAGCATAAGCAAGATATGTTGGCACTTAAAATGGCAAAGAGAATAATGATGGGGAAGGAAGACAAAAAGGTATGAGAGGCTCACATCAATGAGGACAACCATACGTGAGAGAAAGCCAAATGATAGATATGATGTGAGTAGTAGGGATTGCCATGTAACGGATGCACATATGAGCTAAGGTAAGCTCTCCAATGGAACTAGTGGGGGTGCATCCAACTTGTTTTCTCATGAAGACCTAGAGATCATTTGAGGAGGCTCATCATTGGAATATGCAAACCAAGTTCTATAGTGTAAGGGTCCCCACATAGTTATGCATGAATGATAATCTCTATGTAGTACCAATATAGCAATGGAGTACGAGTGTGGATCTTTCAAAAGGAATAGTAGTGTTGCCCCCTTCTCTCTTTTTATTTCTTTTTTTCTCTTTTATTTTTTACTTTTTCGTGGCCTCTTTGGCTCTTTCTTTTTATCTCTCATTTGTCCTCTTTGGGATCTTTTGTTTGTCCTCTTTGGGATCTTTTGTTTGTCCTCTTTGGGATCTTTTCCTCACTTAAGAGGAACACTCTATGTTTTACATGAATAAAAATAAGATCATCGCATTTTATAAGAAGTACTCAACATAAAGACAAGTGAAAACTATCATGATGTTATGCAAATGTATGCCTCTGCCAGTGTAGCAGGATATACAATGATACTAGCGCGTCATGTAGCAATAATTGGGGCAAGGCCCAACTATCATGTAGCTCTACAATCAAGCAAAAGCATGTATGACATAAATATCAAGTCATGAGATGGTGGATGCTGCATGGCAATGTATCTTATAAAGGCTATGGAAATGCCTTAATAGGTATGGTGGCTGTTTTGAGGAAAGATATAATGAGGCTTATGTATGACAGAGTGTATCATGTCATGGGTTTGGATGCACCGGCGGAGTTTGCACCAACGCTCAATGTGAGAAAGGGCAATGCATGGTACCGAAGAGGCTAGCAAAATATGGATGGTGGAAGTACCAACAATCGAATACTCACATTAGTCTGAAGAACTCATACACTTATTATCGGCAACTCTTTATCTAGTTAAGAAATTCACAAAGAGACAAGTACCCCCGAGGAGGAGTGTTTGGGGGTTTGGTTATCCTTGCGCATCCTCGACTCATGGTAACGTGAGGGTACTCTATATATTCCAACCCCTCCAAAGGTTAGCGATCATTTTAGTAGCTAGAGTTCTCAACTAATTTTTAGTTTTCGAAAAACACACGGATTTCGCAAAATATGACACCTACCACCAATAGGCTCAAGCTCTTGGCACCAATAGTCCAAAAATTACTCAAATCAATACCTCAAAACTATTGCAAGTTACTACTATACTTAAATAGCAATCTCAATTACATACTCATTCAAGACACACAACTCAGTGCAACGAGCCAACTCTCTAAACAAGATAAGCATGATAACTCAAGAGAGTTCCAAAAAGCAACCTAAATAAAATCTCTTAAAAATATAAGCATGGAAACTAAGAGCTAAGCATGACAGTAGCTACAAAAAGATAGAGAACACATAAAAAAGTAAGCATGAAAACCTATGTTGTGTTCTAGAGTGGAATGGAGCGTGTGTCTCTCCCAAACAAGGTAGGCTAGGTTCCGACTTTTTATGAACAGCAAACAAAACTAAAACAAACTAAAAAGTAAAGAGCAGGACGCTCCAAGCATAGAACATAACATATGAAGTGATAAAAATATAGCATGGAGATGGACGAACTGATGATTGTTGATAGAGAAGGGGATGCACGGGGGCATCCCCAAGCTTAGACGCTTGAGTCTCCTTGAATATTTTTTGGGGTGCATGGGGGCATCCCCAAGCTTGAGCGCTTGACACTCTTGTATCTTCTTTCATCATCTCCCATCGCATACTTGAAAACTCCCTTCATACGAAACTCATCATAAGCTGATTAGAGTGGTTAGTACCCTTAATAAAATAATTCATTACCTGCTGGAAATAAAGATTTTCATGAAAAGCTACTATTTCTCATGATTTCCAAAAGGTTTTTGCAAATAAAAATTAAGCTTAGGATTTGCAAAACAATGAAAACGCAAAACATGGCAGAATCTGTGAAAAACACAAACAACACATAGTAAATAACTTATTCGAGGCACTTCTACAACTCAAATCAAAAACCTCCGAACAGATGCCAGAAAGGAAATTATATATAGCATGCTGTAAAAATATTAAGATCAAAAATATGATCTGGTGATTTTTTGCGAATTGTCCGTCAAGCAGACATAATCTGTTTCTGGACAGCATGTCACAATTTTTGAACTTTCTTGCAATCGGAGGCTATAACTTGGCACAAAGCTTAAAATTAAAGATACAATGATGTTGCTACAGTAGTAACAAGCATCAAGACCACTAAAACTGAAAGTAAAAACAAATTGGGTTGCCACTCAACAAGCGCCTTCTTTTATGCCTTTGAGCTAGGCATAATGCAAGAAGATCAAGTATTATCAACTCCAAAAGAATAACTTGCCCGAGTAACGGACTTATAAGGTAACTTAATCTTCTTTTGAGGGAAGTGTTCCATTCCATTTTTAAGAGGAAATTCGAATTTAATGATTCCCTCTTTCATGTCAATGATAGCACCAACGGTGCGGAGAAAAGGACGTCCCAAATAATTGGACATGAAGGATCACATTCAGTGTCCATAATAAGAAAATCAACGGGCATGTGATTATCATTGACAATAATAAGCACATCATCAATTCTCCCTCAAGGTTTCTTTATGGAAGGATCAACAAGACGAACACCAGAAGAACATGGATCATAAGGTTTCCAATCAAGCATATCATACATTCTTTTGGGCATAACGGAGGCACTAGCTCCAACATCACACAATGCAAAGCAAGAGATATTATTCAATTTAATTTTGACCATAGGATCCCAACCATCTTCTAGTTTTCTAGGAATAGAAGTCTCTAGCTTGAGCTTCTCCTCCCTAGCTTTGATAAGATCATTGGTAATATACTCAGTGAAGGCAATATTGAGTGTACTAGTGTGGGGGTATTTAGCCATTCTTGGCAAAAAGGTGATAACTTCGGGAAGACTACAATTGTCAAAATCAAGATTATTACCATTAATTAAAGTGGTAGTAATGTCATCTAAGCTCATTCTTTTAGTAGTATCTAAATTCAAAGGACTTCCTTGTCCTATAGTTGAGGCATTAGCATCACCATTAATGGGTCCATTGGGACTAGGAGTGCGATGGGTGCTAAAAGTTTTGAGGTCCTCCACAACTTGTATAGTAGCAATGGTAGTGTGTGTAGGAAGGCTCTTAATTCTCTCTTCCTCTTCTTGATATACAACCACTTCGGGTTTGGCCGCCATTTGATTTATCAAAGTGGCCTGTGTGTGAGACATATTGGAGACTTGGGTCTCCGTGCTGGTGAGTCTAGTTTGGAGATTGGAAATCTCACTATTCAGGCTCTCAAGTTGTCTTCCAATGTTTTGCAAGATAGAAGAATGCACGTCTAATTGTCTAGAGAAGGCCTTGTTCTGTTATTGGGTGTGCATATAATTCTTTGTAGCCTTCTCTATCTCTAAAAGTTTTTCATAACTAGGCATTATTCTATCATTAGGAGTGTAACTATAGGTGTCGCTGTTCCCATAGTTGTTGGATGAGAACGGTCTAGGATTGCTACCAAAATTACTCCTATAAGCATTGTTACTAAAGTTGTTCCTAGAGATAAAATTAACATCAACTTGCTCTCTTTCTTGAGAAACCAAAGAATTTATAGGAACATCATGAGGATCAATAGGAGCTTGCTTAGTAAGTAGAGTCATGATCATGTCAACATTATCATTAAGGGAGGAGATCTCCTCAACAGAGTTTACCTTCCTACCTGTTGGAGCTCTCTCGGTGTGCCACTGATAATAATTTGTCATCATCTCATCCAATAGCTTTGTGGAAGCACCAAGTGTAGTTGACATAAAGGTTCCTCTCGCGGCCGAGTCTAACAGATTCCGCGAGGTAAAGTTTAATCCTGCATAAAAAGTTTGGGTAACCATCCAAGTAGTCAAACCATGTGTAGGGAAATTCTTAACAAGAGATTTCATACGTTGCCAAGGTTGAGCAACGTGTTCATTATCAAATTATCTAAAATTCATAACGTTACTCCTCAACTGGATAATCTTAGCAGGCGGGTAATACTTCCCAATAGAAGCATCTTTGCACTTATCCCAAGAATCTATGCTATTCCTAGGCAAAGATTGAAGCCACACTTTAGCTCCTCCTCTCAAAGATAAAGGAAAAAAGCTTAAGTTTAACAATATCACCATCTACTTCTTTATATTTTTGCGTATCACAGAGCTCAACAAAATTGTTCAAGTGCAAGGCAGCATCATCTCCAGCACGGGAGAATTGATCTTTCATAAATAGGTTCAGTAAAACAGGTTTAATCTCATAAGACGTGGCTCAAGTGGCGGGAGCAGCAATAGGAGTGCAGATAAAGTCATTGTTGTTGTGACTAGTTAAGTCACACAACTTGGTGTTCTCACTGGAACCCATAGCAGCAGCAACAAGCAAGAACAAAGCAACTAATTTTTTTGAGGTTTTTGGTATAGGACTCTAAAGCAAAAACTAAAAAGCAAACTAACAAGACTAAAAAGCAAAGGCAAAAGATAGCATGCAACTCCCTATCTTGAAGACTGGAGTCCCCGGCAACGGCGCCAGAAAAATTTGCTTGATGACAAGATGATGTATATACTTCTCGCTCCTCGTTGGTTACCCCAAGTGGAAGGTTGAGATGTAGTCAGCAACAAGTTTTCCCTTACACAGAGACTGTAAGGTTTATCGAACCAGTAGGACTCCTAGGATGAACAAGTAGGTGTCTTCCACCCTCGCGCTAGCAGAAGACGTGGACCTGCACACACAACAAATAACTTTGCTCCCAACGAGTACAGAGAGGTTGTCAATCTCTCCGGCCTTGTAGTTTGCAAAGGATCAAAACACAAGCGGGAAAGTAATAGTGATTGCAACGGGAAATTAATGAAAGTTGTAAATGATGGAGGTGTAAACAATGATGGTGATATGGACCGGAGTCACATGATGTTCACTAGTGATGTCTCTCTCCCAAAAGACGATAAACAACTATGCTTGGGTAATCAAATCACAGTTGGGATATTGACAGAATTATGAACGCACCGTAATGCTAATTATGCTACTTGATAGTTAGAGGTTCAATAGTAATGGGCAGTATGCCAAGACAAGTAGATCGTTTATTCATCAGCATCTACTTACTAATCATCCACCCTCAGATATTTATCCAGAACATCTCGCCGGTATTAAGTTGTGAGCCCCACCCAAAGTGTAAACTCAAAGCAACGGACAACTGCATTAACGAACTATGCGTAAGGTAAAAAATCCTTGCAACCATGGTCACAAGCACCGTTGTTTTATCCGTGGTGGCAACAGCACATCCCCTAGTCTCACGTTTCGGTCACTCAAGCTATACATCGAGGGGTATGAACCCACAATCATGCATAACGCTCCCTCTTGGAGTTACAATCTACTACTCGGCCAAAGCAATAAATAGCAACGGAGAACATGCATGAATTACTAAGGAACATAATATAAAAGGATAATCAAATATATAACTCATAACAATCTGAACATAATCTCATAATCCATCGGACCCCAACAAATCGAGCATAGCTATAGCAAGAGAATTACGTAGATGCCTTGATCATGTAGGGCAGCTCACAAGGACTAACCATTGAAGCACAAGATTGGAGAGAAGACATCACATATCTACTGGTCCTGGACCCATGGTTCAAGGAGGCCTACTCACGACATGTCCGAGAAGCGTCCATGGCGGTGGAGAAGCTCCCGGAGGTCAATCCTCCCTCCGGCAGGGTGTTGGGAAGAGGTCTCCTAATGCTCCCGATCTCGGAAGTGCTGCGGCGGCGGAACGATGGAGAAATTCATGATTCTGTAAGTTCTTGAAGGGTTTCCTCTCGGAGGACTAAATATAGGCCAAAGGAGGGCATCGAATGAGGTTGGGCCCACCCAGACGGCTTCGTGGCGCGGCCTAGGGCCTGGCCGCGCCAGCAGGTCGCCTGGGAGGCCCCTGGCCCCCCTCTGGCCCATCTTCGGGATCTGGAATCTTCCGTCTCGCTGATTTTTTATATATTTTTCCTGGAATTTTTCGGGCTTCGGAAAATTGGGTATAAGCCCCTTCAAAATAGACATCAGCAAACAGAAACTAACATTGGGTGCACTAAGTTAGTAGGTTAGTCCAAATATGTGTAAAATTATATAAAAGTGTAGCAAAACATATAACAATGTCACCCAAAAGATCATGGAACAAGCAGAAATTATAGATACGTTTGGGACATATCAGTGACTTTGTATCGAACCCATCCTTGGTGAAAGGATGTGGATGTCGCCTAGAGGGGGGTGAATAGGCGCTTTAAAATAATTACGGTTTAGGCTTGAACAAATGCGGCATAAAACTAACGTTTAATTTGTCAAGCGGAAAACCTAAAACAACTAGGATCACCTATGTGTACCAACAACTTATGCTCAGCAGGATAAACAACTAAGTGATAGCAAGATATATAACAAGAAACAATATGGCTTTCACAAAGTAAAGTGCATAAGTAAAGGGCTCGGGTAAGAGATAACCGAGGCACGCAGAGACTATGATATATCCCAAAGTTCACACCCTTACGGATGCTAATCTCCGTTTGGAGCTGTGTGGAGGCACAATGATCCCAAGATGCCACTAAGGCCGCAGTAATCTCCTCACGCCCTCACACAATGCAAGATGTCATGATTCCAGTAAGGGACCCTTGAGGGTGGTCACCGAACCCGTCCAAACAAGGTTGGGGCAATCTCCAGAACTTAATTGGAGGCTCCGAACGACACCACGAAGCTTCAACATAATGGCATGTGGCTTCTAGGTGACCTCAAATGCTTGGGGCAAACTCCACAATTTAATTGGAGACCCCAACGCTTGCCCAGAGCTTTACACCACAATGATTGAGCTCCGAGGCACCACCAAGCTTCTAGGACGCTAAAGCATCCACGAATAACAATCTCTAGGGGTACCAAGTACCCAAGGGTAATAAGATTCTCAACTTCTCACTTCCACCTATCACCGTGGAGAAATCAAACTGATTCAATTAATGCAATGGCAAGAACACACGAAGTGGTCAAGTCCCTCACACTCAAATCCCTCCACAACAACAAAATCTATGGATGCATAAGAGAGGAAGAACAAGGATCTCACAAAGAACTCCAAGATCAAGATCCAAGGGGTTCCCCTCACATAGAGGAGAAAGTGATTGGTGGAGATGTGGATCTAGATCTCCTCTCTCTTTTCCCTCAAGAACTAGCAAGAATCATTGGAGGGATTGAGAGTTAGCAAGATCTAGGAAGGTCAACAATGGGGGGAGAACACGAGCTCAACGGATGAAAAGCCATTGGGGAAGAGGACCCCCTTTTATAGGGGGAAGGAATCTGCCCGTTATCCACCCCCTCAGCACGAGCCAGAGCGGTACTACCGCTCCTACCACTCAGGGAAGTGGTACTACCGCTCGGGCAGAGGGAGACCAAGCCAGAGCTGCTAGTATTGCTAGGAGCGGTAGTAACAAGCAGTGGTACCGCCCTGCAGGCGGTACTACCGCCTAGTACTACCGCAGAGTCTGCCCACAAAAGTGTTCACATTTCTGAGCAGCGATATAGGCCAGTGGCACTACTAGAGTACTACCTCTCTGAGCGGTACTACCGCTGGCCCAAGTGGTAGTACTGGTGATAAGAAGTAGTACCGCTCCTGGGAGCGGTACTACATCTTGGAAATTTTAGGGCAGACCACACACAATAGAAGAAAACCAAAACTGCCATAAGCCCATAACTTTTGCATACGAGCTCCGAATTGAGCAAACTCAAGCTTGTTGGATTCAGGACGACAATATATTGTTGGAAATCTTAAGAACATTCAGTTATGAAAATGTCAATGATATAGAGATGTGAGGCCTCTATGAATGAAGAACCGGCAAAAACTTCCAACATCGAAAACATCATAGAAGATGCATATGGACTCCATTTTCGATGAACTGGAGCTTGTCGTGAAGATGAACATAAGCTCTAATACTCCCTAAGAGAAACACCAAAAAAGAACCAAGAAATATGATGCAAGGATGCAAATGGTTTGAGATCTCAACGAACGATACGATCAAGCTACTCACTTGAGAGCCCCCCTTGACAGTACGACAGTCTATCCTAAAATAGAAAAACCTATCAGGGGCAAACCTATACCTTGCACCTAGTCCTCTTGAACTATATCATGATGATCTTGGCTTCCTTAAGATGGACCATCTTTCTTGATTGCGTTAGTTTGATGAAGACTAGTTCATTGATCCCCCATACTCACTATGGGTGAGCCACTCTTCAGCACATATTCACAAGTCCATTGCCACCACAATGGATGGTAAGCTTCAAGCATGATATCTTCATGATGCTCCACTTGAACTTGCCCACCGCAATCTTGATGACGATCACCACTTGATGTCATCCTTCATAGGTTTAATGAGATCTTCCTCTTGATGCAAACCCATGGAAACACACCTAACCCCACATAGAACTCTCACGAAGACCATGGGTTAGTACACAAAAGAGTTATGGACAATGCTTAGCATACCATGGGATCACTTGATCCCTCGCGGTACATCTTGTACGCTTTTTGTGTTAATCATCTTGATTTACTCTTTGTCTTAGTCTTTATCAACCTTGTGTCTTTATGACCATTCTCTGTATAATACCTTGAATACTACCTTGGTCATCATATAAACTCCTTGAAACCAATAGATGGACTTCAAGAAGTGCCTATGGAAAAATCCTTCGAATATAACTTATGGCAACCGTGAGTCCATAGGGATTGTCATCAATTACCAAAACCACATACGGATAAATATGCTCTAACACTTGGTACTTTCATCGTGCTTAGTCCTAGGTTTCTCCATAAAATTAATAAAAAACAGCTAAAATACTAAATGTGCAATGCTCACAAGGAAAATTGTAAATACCGGTAATCATGCATAGTGGAAAACTATTTAGTCTAGTGGGACATAATATATAGAGAGAACATGCAACAAATGATCTCTTAAAATGTGTAAAATATAGAGCCATCTCCTCTTTTTGTTGTTAGTATCTCATGTAACCAATTACCACAATATGGAGAAGATCTCGAGAAATGATAGTCAAATCACGTATTTAAAGTGATAATCACCTACCATAAAAGAATCACCTACCGTAATCACCTACCCTTTTGGATTCTGTCCCACAGGTGGCTCCCCTCTGGTGGTTCTTCACTCCAATATTGCTTATTTACTCCAGAAAAAATTATAAAAAAGTTTCGGGTGATTCAGATAAATTTTATTTTCCAAAAAAAACACCATGGTAATTCTGGTAAAAATAGCGTTAGTCCGGGTTTGTTCTAAATAAACATATATAGTGCATAAAAACCATATAAAAGTATTATAAATAAACGCAACCATGGCATGAATACTTCATAAATTATCGATATGTTGGAGACGTATCAACCCTCATCATTGTAACCTTGGGAACCCTAGTGTATCATCTTGTGTGTTACTTGATTCATCCAACCATGTATGACATTACCCTTGTTATGATGTTTGTTTTCTTCATGTGTGAGTAGGCCCCTAGTTCTCGGGGATATGGATGAACCTTGGTATGTGTAGGATTGGGAACATTATTTTGGATATGAGATTCCATGTTCAATGCTTAGTTTAATAACTTCGTGAATGTTGTGAAGGGGGCTCACTCAGCATTTGGGCCTTATGGCCACGAAGTATATCATTGTTGTTGTAAAGGGCTAGTATGCAAGGGTAATTCAAGGTGTCACTAAAAGCCTTTTGCTCCTAAGCTTTGCAATCGATAGGGGAAGTATGGAGAACACTTAGAGAGGCCGCGTCCACGGGGTAAACTCTTAATTATCATGAGTTGTAACTCGAAGGGGGAAACTATGATGGTGGAGTGTGTGGCACGAAGACTACCTCGAGTAGAACGTGTTATGTACCCGGCTCCACCCGGCTTAATCGCCAACAATGGCTCAAGTATCCATACCATACTATGCCCAAGCATATGTGCGCTACAAACATGCCAATGGGATTCTGGATTCCGTGAGAACGCATTGCTCCTTTGTTGTTCCACCAGTCATTTAATCGTTCCTCCTTATTTACTTTTATATTATTTACTTCAAAGTTTGTTTCACTACTCTACTACAATTTATTTACGTGCTCACCTTGCTTCAAGTCTTCAATTATCTGTAGGCATAAAAATACGTAATTCACTACAAGAGGCAAAAATCTAATTCTTGTGCTCCTTATGGGACAGGTACTCTTATTTAGAAAAGGCTTCAACTAAACACTATGCACTTGCACGCCATCAAGGGGGGCCCTGGAGCATCCTACATCAGTTGTATATAGGTCGGCCCAGTTGAGCATTAACCAGTATTCTTGTATAAGAACTCCCTAGAAAATGATACATCCAAGCAATCCACTTTGTTCCAAAGCCCATTTTCCGAAGGAACTCCAGAAGAAAAGGCAATTGTACTGTGTCAAATGCTTTTGTGATATCAAGCTTGAGCATTACTGTGGGCTACCGTAGTGCATGTAAGCGTCTTGCCTTGCATTGTACCAACATAAAATTGTCATGGATCAACCTTCCCTTGAAGAACACACTTTGGTGATTGCTTGATACGTCTCCATCGTATCTACTTTTCCAAACTCTTTTGCCCTTGTTTTGGACTATAATTTGCATGATTTGAATGGAACTAACCTGGACTGACGTTGTTTTCAGCAGAATTGCCTTGGGGTTATTTTTGTGCAGAAATCAAAGTTCTCCAAACGTCCTGAAAATTTACGGGGAGCAGTTTTCGAAAATATCAAAAATATATGCGCCAAGTTCCACCTCAGGGGGTGGGATAGTGGGCCACAAGCCCCTGCTCCGCCACCACCCCCTGGTGGCGGTGGGCAGGCTTGTGGGGCCACAGGCACCTGCCGCCCCCAACTCCAACTCTATAAGTTGCCTTTCGTCCCAGAAAAAATAAGAAGAGAAGTTTTCGTCGTGTTTTCGATACGGAGGCACCGCCACCACCTGTTCTTCATCTGGAGGGCAGATCTGGAGTCCGTCTTGGGCTCCGGCGAGGGGAAATCATCGCCATCGTCATCATTAACCTTCTTCCCTCTCCAATTCCATGAAGCTCTTCGTCATTTGTGAGTAATCTATTCGTAGGCTCGTTGGGCGGTGATGAGTAGGATGAGATCTATCATGTAATCGAGTTAGTTTTGATGGGGATTGATCCCTAGTATCCACTATGTTCTGAGATTGATGTTGCTACTACTTTGCCATGCTTAATGATTGTCACTAGGGCCCGAGTGCCATGATTTCAGATCTGAAATTATTATGTTGTCACCAATATATGTGTGGTTTAGATCCGATCTTGCAAGTTGTAGTTCCCTACTATGTGTTATGATCCGGCAACCCCGGAGTGACAATAACCGGAACCACTCCCGGTGATGACCATAGTTTGAGGAGTTCATGTGTTCACCAAGTGCTAATGTGTTGGTCCGATTCTTTATTAAAAGGAGAACCTTAATATCCCATAGTTTCCTTTTGGACCCCGCTGCCACGGGAGGGATGGACAATAGATGTCATGCAAGTTCTTTTCCCTAAGCACATATGACGACACACGGAATGCATGCCTACATCACATTGACAAACGGGAGCTAGCCACTTATCTCTCCGTGTTATAGCTGTTGCATAATGAATATCATCCAAACAAATCACCGACCCATTGCCTACGAGTTTGTCCTACTGCTGCTGTTACTTGTTTTTCTCTACTGCTGCTACTGCTGTTGTTACTTGTCTTGATCTGCTGCTTCTACTACTGTTGCTACTGCTGTTACTTGTCTTGCTCTGCTGCTGCTGCTACTATTGCTACTGCTGTTACTTGTCTTGCTCTGCTGCTACTGTTGCTACTACTGTCGCTTGCTACTGTTGCTACTTGCTACTGCTGTCACTACTGATGTTCCTTGCCGCTGCTATTGCTCGTTACACTGCTGCTACCTGCTACACTGTTGGTTCGTTGGACGTTGACGGGAACTGACAACTTCCGTCAACGCGGCAACGGAGCCGCCATTGATACAATCGTTAGGAATAGTTTGCCGTCAACAGATCGTTTCTGACACCGTTGTTATTATACTACTTTGTTGTTACTACTGTGCTTGCAGATACTAATCTTTCAGGTGTGGTTGAATCTGACAAATTCAGCTGCTAATACTCGAGAGTACTCTCTCACCTCCTGACTGACTTACAAATTGGGTCGAATACTCTACCCTAGAAAACTGTTGCGAACCCACGTGTTGGTGGGCCATCAACAACATTCTTCCAGTTTCATTGTCGGGGAGTGCTTTCAGCATTCTTCTGGTGCCGTTGCAGGAGAAGGTTTGTTGTCATAAGCATTCGTCTAGCTAACGCCAGAGATTGCAGGATCAGCACTTTTCTGGCGCCGTTGCCGGGGAGGTATTGCTATATTCTCTGAGTCACTTAGGATGTATATCTGCTGATCACTATAAAGAATATGAAGGATCCGAAGACCAAAGTCTTTCCCTCAACTATGAGGGGAGGTAAGGAATTGCCATCTAGCTCTGCACTTGATTCACCTTCAGTTATGAGTAAGTTTGCGACATCACCTCCTACTAGAAATCTTGATATGTCGCCTATGCTTGATGATGCTTATGATGCTACTAGAGATGCTATGCTTGATACTATGCCTGATGATGCTATGCTTGATACTATGCCTGATGATGCTATGCTTGATACTGCTAGAGATGCTATGCTTGATACTGCTTTGCCTGATGATGCTAGAGATTCTATTTTGCCTAATGATGTTATGCTTGATACTGCTAGAGATACTCCTTTGCCTGATGTTCCACTAGGAGTGTTCCTTGATGCTCGTGATGCTTCTGAAACTACCGATACTATTGAGATAGAACCTTCTTTTGCTCCTGCTATATCTAGCTCTCCTAGATATGAATTGCCTGATATACCTGAGGGTTACGTTATGGAGGGAGAGATAGCTGAGGATTTTCTTGCATGTAAGGATGCCTATGACGCTGAGAAATTACTTCTCAAGTGGAAGGAAAAATCTCGCGAAGCTAGGATGAAAAATGACCCGAAGTTTGCCACTTCGCCTATCTTTGTCACCGATAAGGATTATGAATTCTCTGTTGACCCTGAGATAATCTCACTAGTCGAATCTGATCCTTTTCACGGTTATGAGTCTGAGACGGTCATAACCCATCTTGCCAAACTATCTGAAATAGCCAACCTTTTCACTAATGAGGAGAAGATCCGCCACTACTATATCCTTAAGTTGTTTCCTTTCTCTCTAATGGATGACGCTAAAGTCTGGTTCACCTCTCTTGCTCCTCGATGTGTGCGTAGTCCCCAGGAGATGGTCTATTACTTCTATGATAAATATTTCCCTGCCCATAAGAAGCAAGCTACCTTACAGGAAATATACAACTTTGCTCAACTCCAAGAAGAGAGTCTTCCACAAGCTTGGGGGAGGGTCGTCCAGCTACATAATGCTTTGCTAGATCACCCTCTTAAGAAGAACGAGATACTTGATATCCTCTATAACGGACTTACCGATGCCTGTAGAGACTACCTAGATAGTTGTGCCGGTTGTGTTTTTAGGGAACGGACTGTAGAACAAGCTGAGACTCTACTGAATCACCTCTTGATCAACGATAATGCTTGGACTATTCCCGAACCACCTCCTAAGCCAATTCCTAAGAAAAGAGGTATTCTATTCCTTAGTCCCGAAGATATGCAAGAAGCCAAGAAATCTATGCAAGAGAAAGGCATTAGATCTGAAGATGTCAAGTATCTACCACCTATTGAAGAGATCCGTGGTCTCGATAACCCGATACAGGTAGTAGAAGTGAATTCTCTGCGTAGGTTTGATGAGAGTGATATTCCTTTTGATAAACCTGCTAGCCTATGCTTTGATGAATTCGACAACTTTGTTGCCAAACAACAGAGTTTCAATGATTATGTTAGCACACATTTGGAACAAAGTACTCGTATGCTTAGCCATTTAAGTGCTTGCGTAGACAGAAATGTCAACAATCTGAAGCTTCTGAGTAAACATGCCTCTATGATTACTACTCAGGTAGAACAAGTACTTAAAGCTCAGAATGACCTACTCAATGAATTAAATGACAACTCTGTCAGAGTCATTACTAGAGGAGGCAAAATGACTCAGGAACCTTTGTATCCTGAAGGTCATCCTAAGAGAATTGATCAAGATTCTCAAGGAATCAATGCTGATACACCTAGTCATCCTAAGGAGAAGAAGAAGGACGATTGGAACCTGCATGCCAGTTCACCAAATATTGTCACACCTGAAGAACCTAATGATATTTCTGCGTCTGATGCAGAAACACAATCTGGTGATGAACATGAACCTGGTGACAACATGGATAGTGATGTTCGTAATGATGCTCGACCTAGCAATGATGAGGATGTGGAGATTGAACCTACGGTTAATCCTGATAATCCACAACCTAAGAAGTACGACAAGAATGACTTCACTGCTAGGAAGCATGGTAAATAAAGAGAGCCATGGGTTCAGAGACCTATGCCCTTTCCTCCTAAGCCATCCAAGAAAAAGGATGATGAGGATTTTGAGCGCTTCGTTGAGATGATAAGACCCGTCTTTCTGCAGATGCGGTTAACTGATATGCTCAAGATGTCTCCGTATGCCAAGTACATGAAAGATATCGTGACTAATAAATGGAAGATACCAGATCTTGAGATCTCCACCATGCTTGCCAACTATACTTTCAAAGGTGGAACTCCTAAGAAACTTGGTGATCCCGGAGTGCCCACTATACCTTGCTCCATTAAAGGAAACTACGTAAGAACTGCCTTATGTGACCTTGGAGCCGGTGATAGTGTTATGCCGCTTTCTCTTTATCGAAGACTTGAGTTGGATAAGTTGACACCTACTGAAATTTCTCTGCAAATGGCCGACAAATCAAGTGCTTTCCCTATCGGCATTTGCGAGGATGTGCCTGTTGTGGTTGCTAATACCACTATCTTAACAGACTTTGTTATCTTGGATATTCCCAAGGACGATGCCATGGCTATCATCCTCAGAAGACCCTTTTTAAACACTGCAGGGGCTGTTATAGATTGCAACAAAGGCAATGTCACTTTCCATGTCAACGGTAATGAGCACACAGTGCACTTTCCAAAGAAATGATATTCAGTACATTGCATCAATGCTATCGAAAAGACTTCATCGATTCTCATTGGGAGCTTTGAATGCCATATTCCTAGTGTCAAGATGAAGTATGATTTGCTTGTTGGGGAGATACATATCCCCATTGAGGTGACTTAGTGGCTATTCGAAAGTTCTTCGTTCTCTCTTGCGATTCCATAAAGTTTCATCACAAGGACTTGATCAACCCCATTGACGGATTTCTTTCGATGACCATGAGACGGATGAATCAGAGAGTCACATACCTTTGTTTTGAGTTTTCCTTTTCTGTTGCTTAGAAGAAAAATGATGGAATTAGTTTAGCTTTTCCTGTTTTCTGTTTTAGCGTCCCGGAGAAAAATACCTCGAAAATAAAAGTTCTCCGATGGTCCTGAAAATTTAGTATGATTTTTTTTGGAATTTTTGAAAATTTCTGGGCCTGGGAGCTGGTCAGGGGGCCTGACCAGTGGGCCACAAGCCCCCCCACCGCCACCTACCCCCCTGGTGGCAGGGTGCAAGCTTGTGGGGCCCACAGGCACCCCCTCCACTCATTCCAGCTCTCAGCCTCTTCTTCCACCTCCAGAAAAAATTGTTTCGCAGCTCAAACCCGTGTTCTTGTTCATTTGGCTATGATTTTTGATCTCCTTGCTCAAAGCACCATTCTCCGAACTGTTTTGGGGAAATTGCTCCTTGGTAAGTGACTCCTCCATTGGTCCAATTAGTTTTTGCTCTAGTGCTTTATCCTTCGCGTATTCTTGCTACCTTGCTGACCCTGTTCTTGATCTAGAAAAGTTGATTTTAGCTGGTCCCAAGTAGTTTTAGCGCGTAATACGGTCTCTAGGCACTAGTAGGAGTAGTTGCTACAAGGTGTGGTAGGTCTTTATTCACTTTTCTCTTGAACTTCAAAAATTTCAGCAAAAGGAAATTATATTCAGGAGGAAGTTTCATGGTGGTTCCTCAAGTAAGAAGGGTCCCCGTCTCTCTTTTCGGGAGCACAAACCTTTTCAACTAAGGAACGCGCCGGTGCAACCATGTGAATGGCCTTCCGATGAGTTCATGATCGAAGCAGGCTTCAAGGATGAGTTTGATGCACTTGTCCGCAATGACGGGTTAGAAGAATTCCTCTCAGATAAATGTGAACAGTATGCTATGCTCACTGCCTCTTTCGTGCATAGATTTAAATTTTTAGCTGGCCATGAATCATCCATACTGTTTGATCTGTACGATAATTCCTATACCGTGGATCTGGGGGATTTCAATAGGATTTGGAAGATACCCGATGGCGGTAGTGTTAATGATCCTCCTAAGTCTTCGGTAAGAGGCTTTGTCTCCAGTATAACTGTTGGAGAAACCAGAGATATCACGCAAGCCACCATTTGAAGCATCCATTTCCCTGCCTTGCACTACCTTGCCCTCTTCTTAGGTAGGTGCATTAATGGCAAGGGTGAACATTGTCACCTATGCGCTTCTGACCTTAGTATCCTTAAGAGCGCAGTAACAGGTGACAGGGGCTTCAATATGGGAGCTATTATAGCAAGGAGGCTGAATAAAAATGCCAGTGAGGGGGATTTCTTTGGTGGAGTTTATGCTACACGCTTGGAAAATTTTCTTGGGGTATCCACCCATCCAAAAGACCCTCCTCTCCGTATAGCCTACCTTGATCGTGTCGCTCTAACACGCTACCAGTTCCTTGAGAGAGATCATGGATCTCTTCTATACCGCTTGATATTTAACCGACAGCGTGTTTTCCATATTACCCTTCCTGCTCCTGCTTTCTTTGACTTTCAGGTTAAACGAAGATACTACATAACCATAGGAGAGGCTGAGGAGTATGAGAGGGAGGCGACGGCTGCTCGACTTCGTGAGGCAGCTATTCAGGCAGTGGTTGCAGCACTCCTGTATAACACCCATTATGACTTTGGGTTTCGCCAGGATCATCCATGGGAGTAGACCAAGCTAGGCCAAAAGCCTAAGCTTGGGGAGTACATGTTCTCACCGACTTTACATTCATGCTTATGCTTTCACTCTGTTAGCCGGTGATTACACTTTGCCACTGTATTATCCATGCTAGTTTCTTTTCGTTTTCTTGTTTTCTTGCTTTGTGTCCTTTTGAGAAAACCCAAAAAGATTTTTTTTTATTCTTTTGCTTGTTGGGAGCTTTCCCGTGTAAATAGCTTTATTTTTCTTTGGGTAAAGGTAGAAGATATTGGTTACAATGCTTAGTGGTTCTTACATGCTTACCTGTTTAGCTTTCAAAGAGCCATATTATTTTGTCTTCTCCTTTGTGTTTGCCTGCAGATTCAGCTTAGTCCAATGCGCTTATTATCGTTTTCATCGTTCGATCGTGCAAATGAAAGGCAACAATGATGATATATGATGAAGTGACTGAGACTGAAAAGTTGGTATGAACTCTCTCTATTTTGTTTTTGTAAATATGACTAGCTTGTCGACCCAGATTTAGCTTTGTTGTGAGAGAACCATGTTTGCAATGACAACTTAGAGATCATAGTTTCTGATGCCATGCTTATTTAGCTGAGAGCTTATAATGGTTTGTCTTGAATGCCAACATAGATTTTGAGATGACTATGATGTAGTATGATAGGATGGTGTTCTCTTTGAATGTTTCAAGTGGCTTGACTTGGTGCATGTTCATGCATGTAGTTGAAACAAAATCAACATAGCCTCTGTGATGTCCGTGTTCATGGTGATTTATATCATGTTCATGCTTGCATTCAATGCTAGTCAAACTCATTGCATCTTGATGACTGTTGTCGCTCTCTAGCTGGTCGCTTCCCAGTATTTTGCTAGCCTTCACTTGTACTAAGCGGGAATACTGCTTGTGCATCCACTTCCATAAACCCAAAAGTTTTTCCATGAGAGTCCACCGTACCTACCTATTAGCGGTATCTACCTGCCGTTCCAAGTAAATTTGCATGTGTCATTCTCTAAACCTTCAAGAAATAATCTGTTTTGCATGCCCGAACCGCTCATGTGGTGACAGAGGGCTATTGGTATCTTCCATGCTAGGAGTGTTATCCTCGACATGTGTTTATTCACAGTCATTCACGAGAAAGGGGCCGGTATTTGGGATGCCCAGTTCCACGCTTAAATCAAAAACATAACTATAAAACAAGACTCCCCCCGGATTGATATTAGTTGGACGGTACCCGAGGATTCGGCTAGCCGTGGAGTGTGATTGATTGGTGGTGGGGGAGTTAAAACTTTACTTTTCTGTTTGGGAACCGCCTATAGCATGAGTAGCATGGAAGATATTGAGAACTCTTGGTCATTGCGTTGACAATGAAAGCATGCCACCCAAAATTATTATCTCTGTTTTCAAAAGCTTGAGCTCTGGCACCTCTGCAAATCAATGCTTCCCTCTGCGAAAGGCATGTCTATTTATTTTCCTGTCGAGTCATCCTCCTCTTATATAAGCACCAATTAGAGAGCACCTCTGTCATTTTTATGCTTTGCTTTTGATTGATATTGAGTATGACTATGACTGGATCTTCGTTGCTATGAATTACAATATTTAGTCAGCCCTTGATCTTTGAAAGTGCTCTGCATTTATGTTTTGCGATCTCAGAAAGAGCTAGCAAGATACCACCTATTCAAATTACTTCATGCTTGTTTTGTTTGAAGTGTTGGTATTTGAAACTCACTATTATTTGCTCGTTAGCTGATTATGCCATTGATATTAGTTTACCGTGAGACCTTTGTGTCATTTGCTTATGTGGTTAACTTGTGATCTTGCTGAAATTCTGGTTATGAGTTAGACATAGTTGCAACAACAAGATCAAACCGAGTTTGTCAAAGTTTTTCTTTATCTCTCAGTTTGTCAAGTGAGTTGCTTGAGGACAAGCAAGGTTTTAAGCTTGGGGGAGTTGATACGTCTCCATCGTATCTACTTTTCCAAACTCTTTTGCCCTTGTTTTGGACTATAATTTGCATGATTTGAATGGAACTAACCTCGACTAACGCTGTTTTCAGTAGAATTGCCTTGGTGTTATTTTTGTGCAGAAATCAAAGTTCTCCAAACGTCCTAAAAATTTACGGGGAGCAGTTTTGGAAAATATCAAAAATATCTGCGCCAAGTTCCACCTCAGGGGGTCGATCAGTGGGCCACAAGCCCCTGCTCCGCCACCACCCCCCTGGTGGTGGTGGGCAGGCTTGTGGGGCTCACAGGCACCTGCCGCCCCCAACTCCAGCTCTATAAGTTGCCTTTCATCCCAGAAAAAATAAGAAGAGAAGTTTTCGTCGCGTTTTCGATACGGAGGCGCCGCCACCACCTGTTCTTCATCTGGATGGCAGATCTGGAGTCCGTCTTGGGCTTCGGAGAGGGGAAATCGTCGCCATCGTCATCATCAACCTTCTTCCCTCTCCAATTCCATGAAGCTCTTCGTCGTTTGTGAGTAATATATTCGTAGGCTCGCTGGGCGGTGATGAGTAGGATGAGATCTATCATGTAATCGAGTTAGTTTTGATGGGGATTGATCCCTAGTATCCACTATGTTCTGAGATTGATGTTGCTACTACTTTGCCATGCTTAATGCTTGTCACTAGGGCCCGAGTGCCATGATTTCAGATCTTATATTATTATGTTGTCACCAATATATGTGTGTTTTACATCCGATCTTGCAAGTTGTAGTTACCTACTATGTGTTATGATCCGGCAACCCCGGAGTGACAATAATCGGAACCACTCCCGGTGATGACCATAGTTTGAGGAGTTCATGTGTTCACCAAGTGCTAATGCGTTGGTCCGGTTCTTTATTAAAAGGAGAACCTTAATATCCCGTAGTTTCCTTTTGGACCCCGCTGCCACGGGAGGGATGGACAGTAGATGTCATGCAAGTTCTTTTCCCTAAGCACGTATGACGACACACGGAATGCATGCCTACATCACATTGACGAACGGGGGCTAGCCACTTATCTCTCCGTGTTATAGCTATTGCATGATGAATATCATCCAAACAAATCACCGACCCATTGCCTACGAGTTTGTCCTACTGCTGCTGTTACTTGTTTTGCTCTGCTGCTGCTACTACTGTTGCTACTGTTGTTACTTGTCTTGCTCTGCTGCTGCTCCTACTGTTGCTACTGCTGTTACTTGTCTTGCTCTGCTGCTGCTACTACTGTTGCTATTGTTGTTACTTGTCTTGCTCTGATGCTACTGTTGCTACTACTGTCGCTTGCTACTGTTGCTACTTGCTACTGCTGTCACTACTGTTGTTCCTTGCCGCTGCTATTGCTCGTTACACTGCTGCTACCTTGTGATAGCCTGGCTTATTAGGGATGATAGAGTACTCATATCAATAAGGAATTCCTTCTTTTCCGGGAGCCCATTCAAACAGAACTCCCAGGTTAAGTGTGCTCGGCTTGGAGTAGTTCTAGGATGGGTGACCGACCGGGAAGTTCATCCCGGGTGCGCATGAGTGAGGACAAAGTGCGCAGAAAAGACTAGTATTGATATGTGGGGCCAGTCTAGATCCCGCCAGGAGTAACGACTACCGGCGGGTGTGTCCGGGGCATTACAAGTTTGGTATGAGAGCCGACCCTCGCGGTTACACGGATGTTTGCGGACAGGTGCGCAGTCATGTTGTTCATGACGTTTGTGACCCGTCGTGGCACACGGCATGGTACATGTATTGGACTGGATGCACAGACGTTTGTACCAAGAGGGAACGCTCCTGTGGCCCGACGAGGACGTCAGTGCTTATTAGGGATGATAGACTACTCATATCAATAAGGAATTCCTTCTTTTTCGGGAGCCCATTCAAACAGAACTCCCAGGTTAAGCGTGCTCGGCTTGGAGTAGTTCTAGGATGGGTGACCGACCCGGAAGTTCATCCCGGGTGCGCATGAGTGAGGACAAAGTGCACAGAAATGATTAGTATTCTCTCACCTCCTGACTGGCTTACAAATTGGGTCGAATACTCTACCCTCGAAAACTGCTGCGAACCCACGCGCTGGTGGGCCATCAACAACATTCTTCCAGTTTCATTGTCGGGGAGTGCTTTCGGCATTCTTCTTGTGCCGTTGCAGGAGAAGGTTTGTTGTCATAAGCATTCGTCTAGCTAACGCGAGAGATTGCAGGATCATTGCTTACAAGCTTCGGGAGTTCCTCGGTCATCCTGTGAACCAAAAATCATAATCGCCCCATGGTTAAGGCTCACGGGTCTGAAGTCGTTGAGATCCACCGCACCGTCCACCTTTGGAAGTAAGGAAACGATGGCTTTGTTGATCGAAGGCCGTCCTCGCATATCTTCTTTGTAGAAGAGATCCATGCCTGGATAATGTCATCATTTATAATGTACCAACCTGTGTCGAATAACCTTTTGGTAAACCCATCCGGTCCAGGTCCATTGTCTAGAGGCGTAGCCTTGATCAACTTCGAACCTCCTCCTCAAAGAAATGGGCCTCTACGTGCGGCAAGTATAGCCGTCGTAGGTCGAGAATGTCGAGGTTAATGGGCTGCTCCCACAATGGTGCTTGGCAAAACGGTCTATCATAGTAGTCATCCACCATGGTTGCAAGCTCCTCCTGCCCAGTAGCAATGGTGTTCTTACGTCGAAGAGAGGTTATCATGTTTTTTCGCTGCCGGCGTCGAGCATGCTATGGAAAAACTTTGTGTTTGCATCCTTGTCCCTCAGAAAAAGCACGCACGATCTTTATCGGGAAATTGCTCTCTCAAGAGAGCATAGACCAAGAAGTTTCCTCTTCAGAAGCTTGAGCAATTTGCATTCCTGGTGCGAAAATTCTCTTCTATCCATTGCATGGTCGAGCTGCAAGATGATCTCTAAGGCAATAGTAATTTGGAGTTTGATGTTCCTAATCCATCGGTCACTCCACTTCCTCAAAGATTTTGTTGTAGCTCAGAACTTGAGATCAAGCACCACATACGGGTTGCCATCATGAGGTATTTACGCCCATGCCTTGTTGACCGTATCAAAGAAGCCATCCACCTTCGCCCAAAAAGATTCAAACTTGAAAAGCCTACCCATAGCTAGGTCGACGTTCAAGTCCAAAAGCAATGGGTAGTGATCCGAGACCGCGGAGCTTAACACCATGAGGTTACTCGTAGGGTACATATCAAGAATTGGTGCAGAAAACGAGGTGTGTCTTCTCCCGCGTCGCCCGTGCTCTCTCATTCAACCATGTATAGCATCTCCCACTAATATAGAGCTCCTTCAGCTCTAACAAGGAGTGCGTAATTTAATGTGTCCAACAAATTCCTTCGGCTGGGTTTATAAGCAAGACACGGGTTCATGGTTTCTAATTTGGCTAATAAAACATATATAATATGCAACAAAGTTATGTAGTTAGAAACTTTAGTTGATGACAAATCTAGCAATATAATTTGTATGAATTGTAATATGTATTTGCCTAGTTAAATTGAAGACCTAAAAATCCTTTCTCGATTTATAAACCCAAAACGGAGGGAGTAGTATTTTCGAAGCTCGTATCCTGTAAAACCAAGCGAAGCATTGCAAATCACATCACTGATGCAATTCTCTCCTTCTGGAGAGCCAACAAAAGCTATTTATAAAGGCGCAGCGTCAAGGATGACGGCCGCCAACTTGCATGTCATCCGCTGGCGACGGAGGGGGGAGGGGCCGCCACCAGCCTCCAGCATGGGGACCGAAGGAAGGTGGGCAGGTGGATGAGACGAGGGAGGGGCGTGGCGTTCACATGAAGTGTGGACCAGTGGCGCCAGCCAAGTGCATCCCCCCTGAAACAATTTGCAGCTGTTGGCCGGTCTCGTGCTGACCGCTGACATTGGCCCGCTGCTTTCGTTCCAGTTCATCTCCATCTCCTGCTGTTGTTTTTCTCTCTCTCTCTATAGGGCTTATCTATCCATCTTTTAGAAAAATGTATTTCCTGCTTGAATGATGCAGAGACGCGCGCATGGGCCTCTTGTCTTTTAGGACGAGAGCGCGCATAATTTTAATTTGTAGCCGGGATGGGAGGCGAGATCCTATCTGCGATTTTTTTATTTTTTTTGCGAGAATGCTATCTGCGTTTTTTTTTTTTTTGCGATGAATGCTATCTGCGATTTGGCTGTTGGTGTTTTGCCAATTGTGTTCCAGATAAGGGCCAGGCTGATGAAGATGGGAAAACAAGATAACTTGGCTGTCGCTTCCAAAGCCACTTGTTTGTCTCGGCTGTGTCTGTGTGAAAGGGTGTCTATCTATCTGGCCTATGTGCTAAACTAGTTGTGCAGGTGGCTGGTGGTTTCATTAACTTCTCCCTCACTTCAGTTGTATGCACACACAAAAAATAAAATAAAAACTTCTCCCTCACTTCATCTCTCCCTTGTTAAAAATATATTACTTCTTCAATTCATATTACTTGCCGTTCAAACAGATATAAGAATACACTGACGTATATGTTTAACTGACTAAAACCGCGCAAGCGTTGGAAACTTTTTAAACAGAAAAGGTAACGCATCAAATCACAAAAAAGAAGCAAACAGTTGTGCGTTCTCTGCTGAATTCATTACCTGGGGTAGCTCGCAATCGCATGATAAACATTTGCATCTAGCGGCAATGCACGTGTTCACGTCGCTGTAGGTGTGTGCGCTGGAGAGAGATTGGTGAGGAGAGCTGATGTGTCGGGCAGCTGCATGATTTGGACGGAAGTGAAAGGGATAAGATAACTAGGCGCCGCTGAATGAGCACCTCGATTTTCTTGTGTGCTGACGGATCCTTTCTCTGTCTCTTGGCTGAAGTGCCGACGGGCGACCAAGCAAGCAACCGACAACATCATCAGGTGATAACCTGCCTTTGTGTTGGCCTATCTGTATCCATCATCACTTGCCCGTGCTAGCAAATCCCACCGTAATCTGCTGCGTGCTCATATACATTCAATCAAGGTTATTATATACTGTATATTACTACAGTGGTACGGAGTACATCAACAAAAGATACAGTGGTGAATAAAAATCTGCCACCACGTAGCCATCCTTATCTCAGAGTGCCCATGGCGCCATGCGTATGCCGTGCCTTTCCGCGACTCTCGCTGTAGTAGTAGTAGTAGTACCGCTTAATTAAGCACGGTCCGGCTCGCTCTTTCTTCCTCTTTTGTCATGGCGCGTCGACAAGGGGTTCATCCAGCTCAACCGCAGATGGAGCCAACGTTGCAAATGGGTGAATATAGTAGTAGTATTTTCCTGCAACATTATGCTGTGATCACGCCGTCGTGGATGGGTGGGGGGAGGATACATAGATCGGGCCGCAAAGGCGTGTGTACACTCCTCATCCGCACCTGCACGCCCTCACCAAAAAAACAAAAGGCACGCGATATTTCCTTACAAAAAGGACGTACTGCACTTCTTTTTATACTCTTCGTTCAGTTATACTAATCCAGCTATGTTGTGTGGGTGGCTAGCTTTCCCTCGGCCCGGTGCTCGCATCGCATGCATGCTCCACAAACACATGCAAGCAGGATGTTGCTCACGCCATACGCGTAAGCTTTGGTTTTGCCTCGCCTGCTACTACCAAATCGATCCAGCTGCCCGTCTGATGTGGCGGTGGTTAGTGTGCGGTTAAGATAGGTGTAAATTTAAGCTAAAGTGCCCCGGCGATCAACGCATGTGAAGACGGCCCGGCCGGAAGAAGAAGTAGAAAACGTGGACCTAACGAACCTCTTTCCGTCATCGATCGCCGGAAGACGATATCATTTAGGCGCATATTTAACCTGCCCGCGATTCAATTGTTTTTTTAGGGGACAGGAAAGCCTTTTGACCAGGTGGGGGTGGTTGGAGTTGGACTGTTGGAGGTGCCCCCCAGCCCCGCTGCGCCATTTGTTTTTGATGTATACTATCAACTCCATCTCCACCTCCACCTTCATGCATGTGAAGATTGTTTTCCACAGGTGTGAACGCCACGCACGGACGAGCTAACGGGGTCATATAAATCTGCCCAGTAGCCACTAGGCCTAGTTAACGGGGAGCCAAGGCGCCTTTCCTGCTCTGCTTTGTGCGTGGATCGGCTCGCGAATCACTCGTGCCATAGAATTTCCTAAACAATGCGTCACAGTTTCCCCCGTATTCTGACCGGAGCCGGGCCGGGCCGGTTTCCGGGCCTGGTCGTCTTGTTGGCTGCAGCCTGCAGCACGCATGTTCTGACTTGACTTCCAAGTTCCAACCATCATCACAAGCTCAATTTCGGGACGACGAGATTCGGTTCAATTCAACATCCAAGCGCTGGACAGCTGTTGGGACAAACCCACCGACGACCCAAACGTCAGACGAAGGTAGATGAAGGAGACACCATGATTTTTTCGGTGACGAACGACGCTGCGCACCAACGCCTGTATCTTGGCTTTATTTCTCACAACGACTCGAACACATATATGAGGTACACACGCACGCACGCGGCACAACCCGGAAGAGCTCTCACGTCGACCGGACACACATCACGGTACCGACGGAGACTACATCTTCTAGGCCCCTCACACTTGGCTCGGCACACCCCGTTGCTCGGCAACACACCGGAGCACCGCCACACACACCGGCCCAGCCAACCAATACACATGGGAGGTATTTATACCCGTGCGCACAGACGCACGACTCGGCCACAACTCCACGCACGCACTAACTAGACCGAACTCCCGGCCACTAGTACATCGTGGTGCTTATCCTCTAATGACCGAGCCCACTCTCCCATGCGTATAGCTAGCTAACAAACTCATGCATGCATGGACACACTCAACGCAGCTACATATACCGGCGTCTAGCTCGACGCACGCACACACGTGGCTTATGCCTAACAATCTCCCCCTAAGCCATGATCTCGCTGCACGATCTGCCGGCAGGAGCCTCGACTCCTGTATGTCGTCTCGCTGCACGATCTGCCGGCAGGAGCCCTGACTCCTGTATGTCGTCGTCATGCGTGTCTCCGTCCAGCGCCTCCGTGCCCGCTGCCACATGTTGTCTGCTTGCCGCGCCTGAACCACCGTTGTTGCGTCGCTTGACGTCGATGGACTCCGCATCAGACATGACAGCCGCCGCGCCGCGCACCTCCGTAGACCGACACACGGCCTGGAGCTTCGCACAACCACCAACGAACGCCGACATCGCCGGCACGCCTCCGACACGGCGAACCACGTCCAAGCCAACCAAGCTCTCATACCAAATGTTGGGACAAACCCACCGGCGACCCAAACGCCGGACGAATGTAGATGAAGGAGACACCATGATTTTTCCGGTGACGAACTGTCACGCCCAAGATGCGACCCTATCCTCAATTTGGCACGAAGGCCTCGTCAGGGATAGAAGCGCATCTCGTCGTGTCGCAAGAATGGATATCGTTACGAGTACATGTACTGAAAAGAAGAGATATATATAGAATTGGCTTACACTCGCCACAAGCTACATCAGAGTCACATCAGTACATTACATATTCATCAAGAGTAAGAGCAGGGTCCGACTACGGACGAAAATAAACGACAAAAGAAGAACGACGTCCATCCTTGTTATCCCAGGCTGCCGGCCTGGAACCCATCCTAGATCGACAAAGAAAAAGAAGAAGAAGAAGAAGCAACTCCAAATGAACAATCAACGCGCTCGCGTCGAGTAACCTTTACCTGTACCAGCAACTAATGTTGTAGTAATCTGTGAGCCACAGGGGACTCAGCAATCTCATTTCCAAAGGTATCAAGACTAGCAAAGCTTAATGGGTGAGGTTGGTTAAGTGGTGAGGTTGCAGCAGTGGCTAAGCATATATTTGGTGGCTAAACTTACGAGTACAAGAATTAAGAGGGGGAAGATCTACGCATAGCGGACGTGAACTACTGATGATCAAAAGAATGATCCTGAACACCTACCTACGTCAGGCATAACCCCACCGTCTCCTCGATCGGAGAAGGAACTCAAGAAAGAGACAGTCACGGTTACGCACACATTTGGCATATTTTAATTAAGTTGACTTCAAGTTATCTAGAACCAGTGTTAAACAAAGTTTCCACGTTGCCACATAACCGCGGGCACGGCTTTCCGAAAAGATTTAACCCTGCAGGAGTGCTCCAACTAGTCCATCACAAATTGCCACAAGCCGCATAGAAATCCTCAATCACGAAGCTCGCGATCTCGTCGGATTCCCTAGTGGAAAACCTCAACTCTGAGATTACCCAAAGCATCACCGGAATCCCGATGCACAAGATATCTCGTCAAAGGTAAAACTAATCCAGCAAGGCCACCCGGTGTGTCGACGAACCCGATAGGAGCCGCGTATCTCGTTCTCAGGACACACCGTCTATGCATAGTGGACGGTAGCCAAACCTCGAGTTGCCCCGAGGTGGCACCGCCGACTTCTAGGTGGGTGGACCAACACTCATGCGGAGCACTGGCCCGGGGGGTTGATTAAATTATCCTCGGGGTGCGGAAAGTCTCTACGCAATTTTATTAGGTGATTAGGCAAATGTAGTACCAATGTTGGGCCTTGCCAGACCAGCTTTAATCTAAAACGAATTATCAAGGGGGTCCCCATAACAACCCTGATCGTGTTAGGAGCGCTCAATTATGGAACATAACACCGGTAGCCGGAAATTAAGGGGGCAAAGGTGGAACAAAACACCAGGCTAGAAAGGCCGAGCCTTCCACCTTTTACCAAGTATATAGGTGCATTAAATTAAATAGCATTTAAATATGGTGATAAAACAAGGAATCCATGTTAACACATGGAAGCAACTGCACCTGCAACTAGCAACGCTAACAACAGGGTAAGCGAGCAGTAACATAGCCAATCAGTGGTTTGCTAGGTTGAACAGGTTGAAGGTTTTCATGGCATTGTTGAGAGGCTGATATTTAACATGTGGTAGGCAACGAGATATTTAACACAACACCGATAAACTCAAGCAAGGCATGACATGAAAGAGGGTAAGAATCACTACTACAAACAACTAACAACAACTAGCATGGCATCAAGGATCACTAGGGAAAGAAGACACAAAATGGCATCTCACACACTATTTTAGACTTTGTGAAAATTACACCTCATTAAAGTGCAGTTTTCGATCTGAAGCTATATTGACAGCAGAAAAACCTATAGCTACAGGACTCCAAAAGGCATGAAAATTCACAGCATGCTATAGAAACACAAGGGTTACAACTAACTCCATTGTTCCAACCTCAAAAGAGCTACAGATCACAAGATGCAAGCAAGACAAGACAGCAACAAAAAATAACAGATTCCAGACTTAGAAATATTTCAGCACCTCCAAATCAACACTATTTCTAGCAACTTGAGAGCAAGCAAACCACACCTAAACATGCATTTCTATTGCAACTAAAAATACCAGGGGCTAGACTAAACATCAAAGAACAACTCCCTAGTTGACAACTCCGTCAAACGACGCACGGAATAAATCCTATGAAACAAACAAAAGGGCATCACGGCAAAATATCGCACGAACTAACTTACTCAAAAGCTAAAACTAATTGCACGATTTTTCTACCCCGGAAACATATAAAATATGTGGGGTTGCACAACAATATAACGCCTCATGAAAATGCGAGAAAATAACCTATACACGGGAAAATAAACTACCGGCAAACCCTACACGCAAAAATACCAATTACCGCTCTAAAATACATGGCAAATGGGTCCCTAGAGCATGAACATTTTATCTAAGGCATTCGAGCAACCCGGTCTTGCGCGAAAAATAAATATGGGTCGAAACCTATTAGGACAGCACGCATATCTAGGCAAACAGTGGGTCAAACCACCTCAAACATTTATGCAAGTTACAAAAACGGATACTATGCGAAAAACTATAAGAAAACATATCTAATACGTTCCGGTCCGACTTACGGAACAGAAACTACGGTCGTTTTAAAATACGTCTATAATCTGGAATTTAAATAATTCCAAAACAATTCCTAAAGAGATTAATCTACCGGGCCAGATCTGGAATGAGCTGAAACAGACAGCAGGACAAGTTACTATACGATGCTCATGGCAAAATATGGGCAGCTCACCTTGGGGGGGAAGCCATTGGGCCGGTTGGAGGGGGATACAGCCAAGATGGGCCGACGGTTGGGAGGTGGTGGGCCGGCCGATCTGGCGTACGTGGCCCACGCGCAGGCGAGCGGTCAACGGGCGGCTGCACTGCTCCTCGTGCCCCTCGTCGTGCCCTAGGCACGGGGCCTGGCGGTTGGCCGGCGCCAGCAGCGGACGGCGGCGAGGTCAGCCACGGCGCGGAGGAGCCCTGGAGGCGGCGAGGACGGCCACGGCGAGCCTGAGCCGACGCAGTTCGGGGGGCGGCGGTGCAAGGGTGCACGATCTCCGACCGGTTACTACAGCATCTCCGGTGATGTCGGGGGTGACCGGAGGAAGGCGGCGGGAGGCTGCCGGAGGGGTTGGCGACGAGGCGAGCCAGCGCGAGTTACGGGGCGGCGACGAGGAGGCGGCAGGGTACGGCGTCTCGGGGATGCGGCCTCGGGCACGGGCAGCCATGGACGGGGAGCTCGGGAGCTCGGGCAGGGAGAGGAGGCTCGCTGGGGGCGGCGCGATCCGGGCCTGGGCGGGCGCGAAACGGGTCTCGCGGGCCGGCGGCGGCTACGGGAGAGAGAGGCTGCGGGAGGAGAGCTAGGGTTAGCTACGCACGGATCCCGAGGCATGGGGTTGGTGTCTAAATAAATAGGAAGGGGGTCTATATATAGACAAACGGGGGGCTAGGGTTATCCGAATCCGGCCCCGTTTTCGCCCACGCGATCGGAATCATACGAACTCGAACGCGGGGTCGGCTAAGTGAACGTGTAGAGTAGGCTAGCCGGGGGAGAGAGGAAAACAGTGCGGCGCGGCAATGCGATTTTAATACACCGATAAACGTCGGACGGTAGACCGAATACGGTGCCGCTACGGTCGACCGTTCGGGTACCAGACGGACTCCGATCGCGACGAAATTCGACAGGCAGCCTAGCTATATCTAATCACGACTGCGTGCCAAGTTTCACCTCGATCAGAGAAAGTTTTACGCACACTTTTAAAACAGGTTTTCAAACGATGCCGCGGGCGCGTGCGAGTGCGGTCGGACTCAGAACGGGCAACGACGAGAACCGGCAACTACTAACGAATGCAAGTTTTGAAAACTGGCGGCAACGGAGATGTCGATGCAATGCAGATGGTGCGCATGATGCAATGATGATGCGACAAAAGAAAATGGACACACGATGAAAACGGAATAAAGGGGGGAATCTTCTAGAACGTCGGCATCGGGCTGTCACAACTCTCCTACACTACAAGAGGATCTCGCCCCGAGATCCAAGAATGAAAGGGGGAGAGGATGAGAAAGAACAAGAGGTAAAAACATAGTCGCTTCTTTGACAAACAGGTGAAACCAACGATCCTTGAAGGTTGCAAAGAGACGAGGAATGATATGAGAAAGAAGCAAGAATTCACGGAAAATTTCGGCAGCACTTCGGTAGGAAAATGGGACAAAAAATTCGATAAGAAGAGAGAACTAGACAATATTCATAACAAACAACTAAATAGAACAAGGGAACACCATGATCTTGACAGAATAAGATGATAGACCCAAAATAGCAACATCACAAAGCCTCCGGAACAAGAGAATAAGAACTAGCTCAGGCGGAAGAAGAGAATGAAGAAAAGAATGACAACTACCATCACAATAGAATTAAAGAGCCTCCGGTCAGAGAATTGACGTAGTAGTTGGAAAACCAACGACGAAAAGAACAAGATAGTAGTGGGCTTATGAAAATCATCTCAACAAATATGAGGTGACAACCAACCACTAAACGAAACAAGGATAGTTGAAAGCAAAGATATGAAAACTTCTTACACCAAGAGGGTGTATGAGAACTGGGATTAATGACAAGCACCATGATAGCATAATCCATAGGAAAAGCTTTAGGTGAAATCCCAAACCAAGATAGCTCAATGAAGAAATCATGGGTTGAAAATATCTCATGACCATAGAATTGGTGGTTTTAATTATCTCATACTTGAAATAAAATCTCTTCGAGACTCCTACACTAACAAGAATGCTATAATACCACCTCAAAGGATAAAGGAAGAACAAATGCACTTGGAAATGCAAGATAAGAAAACTTGAGGTTCTCCAATAAGAATCTTGAAGAACACTTTGAGAAAAAAATCACATCCTTGAAGAACCAACATGACGAGCCTCCGTAACAAAAGGATGAAGCAAAGATAAGAAGGTAGAAAAGAATAAGATTATGACCTTGCGAAGATTTAGATGGAGCCTCACAAGAGATACTTAATAGAACTTCGAACTCCGGAAAAGAAAGATGAGAACACTCGAGAAAAGAATTGATATTGAGAGCCACTCCGGACGAAGAATTGAAATCATTTGATGAAACAAGAATAAGAATTATGTTATTCTTATCCTTCACCAAATTAAATTGATGACAAGCAACGGATCTCGCATCCAACTTATTCTTCTAAAAAGATTGAGGAGAGATATGAGCACAAACTAGAAGAATTGTTGCAAGAAACACCGGTGAGAATTGAAATAAATGAGGCAACCATCAATGAATGGAAAAACATGAGAAAGAAGGGATCATGAGCCACCTGAGAGAAAACTATAACAAGGCACCGGAAAAACCCGAGAGACGAACGAAGAGACAACAATTGAGAAGAATTGAGGATGAAATCTGAAAGCTGAGAACGAAGAATCTTCTCAAATAATGGCCTTCGGAGGATCGAGAAATAAAAACAACTCAGAAATGCACCGGATAGCAAGAAATGAATCACTCATGATTGGAACAAATAAGATGATGGCACAAAGCTGAAATGATGAATCTTCAAAAGAACGGACCAAGATTTGAGAGAAACACTCCTTCGAATTGCAAGCTGAGAATGATGACTAGAGCAACACCAAGAATTAATGAGACACTCCGGAATAATGAAGAATGAAAGGTTCAGCCAAAGAATGAACTAATTGAAATAGATCTTGAAGAAGGGATATGACTGATGAAAATCATACTTACGTCATAGTTGAAAAAAATTAATGATCTCCGGGAAAAAATTAAAAGAGTCAGGAAAGATCTTGGGAAAGAACTTGTGGGTTATGGGCCCACTCAAAGAAACCACCGTTAGAAGAGATTGCTTAGAAGAGAGGTATTGCACCGGTATGAATAGAACTAGATGAGGTTAGCACCCCGAAATAATTAACGAATTGAAAACACGAAACTTCTAAGATATCTTCAACACTCCGGTTGGAACATAGATGAAAGAATAACAAGATAGGTTGATAATAATCTCCAACATAGGAAAGAATTTACAAGGACGAAAAAGGATACGATGATACAGATAAGTGAACTGAATTCACTGTTAAAGATGACAAGAATGAATAAATATGAACACGAAGCTCCTGAGAATCTTCACAACGAATCACCGGGTAAGAGAGAAAAGAACAGACAGCGGAAGCACAAAGAAATGAAATGCACTTGGATGAAATCCAATCACTGAAGAAAAGGGTGGGAGGGCGGGGAAAAACAAAGACAACTCGGGACAGATGAGATGAACTCCGGAATAAAATGAGAGAATGATCTTGCAAAAATTGAAGAGGATTGAATCCACTTGCCGAGAACCACACCGGTTGGAAAAGAATTAACATGACGACTCCGGTTGACAAGAATTGACATGACAATTGAACGAACAAAAGAATTTGCATTCTCACATAAAAATATGAGAACACCTCTTAGGAAAGATCTGAAATCACCACTTGACATTGAAGCAACTCAAAATACCACATTCCAACAAAACAAAGGGTGAGGCTTATGAAACAAGCCAAAACAAACTCATGAGAAAGATTTTGTCCGATATTTTCGTGGACAGGAATCCACTAGATGTCGAACCCCAACCTAACATCATGGATTTGTTGGAAGATTGTCCTATAAGCAACTACTTGAATTCCCACCTATGAATTCCCGAAATATCTGGTCATGCAATCTGGTACACGGATACAAGGAGTAATAATCACACAACTCCTATACTAACCCGTCACCTGTATCACATCCGTCAACACACAACCAGAATCTCGGACCTTCATCTACAACAGACCCTCATGATCACAACGATACCAAGTATGGCAGTACTCCCGAACAATCTACACCAGTACTGGGGACATCGGGGTTATCTCGCCACTACTAGTATTGAAGCAATTACGAACATCCTTCGTTCTTAGATACTAAGAAATCTGAATGATAACGATGTGCTCAAGAATCCCCTCGAGCTCAACTCCCTAGAAACTGAAAGCAGATAGGAGGCACCAAGACATAACTCTGTCACATAGGCATCATATAGATCCCAAGAATATCCACGTGGTCCTAATTTTTTTTTTGAGTGGGAAGAGGAGTAGAATTAAATTATTACGTCAAGATTCCTCACCAGAGCATAGAAGAGGAGAAAAAAGAATCCTACTCTCCGATATATAACTAGAATCAAAGCAGTTTTTTCACTAGACTCGACTCGGCCAAGTTCGATCAACCAAGGGGGCTCCTAGGTCGGTACTGCTCTGATACCAACTTGTCACACCCAAGATGCGACCCTATCCTCAATTTGGCACGAAGGCCTCGTCAGGGATAGAAGCGCATCTCGTCATGTCGCAAGAATGGATATCGTTACGAGTACATGTACTGAAAAGAAGAGATATATATAGAATTGGCTTACACTCGCCACAAGCTACATCAGAGTCACATCAGTACATTACATATTCATCAAGAGTAAGAGCAGGGTCCGACTACGAACGAAAATAAACGACAAAATAAGAACGACGTCCATCCTTGTTATCCCAGGCTGCCGGCCTGGAACCCATCCTAGATCGACGAAGAAGAAGAAGAAGCAACTCCAAATGAACAATCAACGTGCTCGCGTCGAGTAACCTTTACCTGTACCTGCAACTGATGTTGTAGTAATCTGTGAGCCACAGGGGACTCAACAATCTCATTTCCAAAGGTATCAAGACTAGCAAAGCTTAATGGGTGAGGCATGGTTAAGTGGTGAGGTTGCAGCAGCGGCTAAGCATATATTTGGTGGCTAAACTTACGAGTACAAGAATTAAGAGGGGGAAGATCTACGCATAGCGGACGTGAACTACTGATGATCAAAAGAATGATCCTGAACACCTACCTATGTCAGGCATAACCCCATCGTGTCCTCAATCGGAGAAGGAACTCACGAAAGAGACAGTCACGGTTACGCACACAGTTGGCATATTTTAATTAAGTTGACTTCAAGTTATCTAGAACCAGTGTTAAACAAAGTTTCCACGTTACCACATAACCGCGGGCACGGCTTTCCGAAAAGATTTAACCCTGCAGGGGTGCTCCAACTAGTCCATCACAAATTACCACAAGCCGCATAGAAATCCTCAATCACGAAGCTCGCGATCTCGTCGGATTCCCTAGTGGAAAACCTCAACTCTGAGATTACCCAAAGCATCACCGGAATCCCGATGCACAAGATATCTCGTCAAAGGTAAAACTAATCCAGCAGGGCCACCCGGTGTGTCGACGAACCCGATAGGAGCCGCGTATCTCGTTCTCAGGACACACCGTCTATGCATAGTGGATGGTAGCCAAACCTCGAGTTGCCCCGAGGTGGCACCGCCAACTGCTAGGTGGGTGGACCAACACTCATGCGGAGCACTGGCCCAGGGGGTTGATTAAATTATCCTCGGGATCCAGAAAGTCCCTATGCAATTTTATTAGGTGATTAGGAAAATGTAGTACCAATGTTGGGCCTTGCCAGACCAGCTTTAATCTAAAATGAATTATCAAGGGGGTCCCCATAACAACCCCGATCGTGTTAGGAGCGCTCAATTATGGAACATAACACCGGTAGCCGGAAACTAAGGGGGCAAAGGTGGAACAAAACACCAGGCTAGAAAGCCGAGCCTTCCACCTTTTACCAAGTATATAGGTGCATTAAATTAAATAGCATTTAAATATGGTGATAAAACAAGGAACCCATGTTATCACATGGAAGCAACTGCACCTGCAACTAGCAACGCTAACAACAGGGTAAGCGAGCAGTAACATAGCCAATCAGTGGTTTGCCAGGTTGAACAGGTTGAAGGTTTTCATGGCATTGTTGAGAGGCTGATATTTAACATGTGGCAGGCAACGAGACATAAACGTTAGAAACGGTAAAACTCGCATGGCAATGATAGTAATGGTATCTAGGGAAATGGTCATCTTGCGTGAGATCCCGCTTGGAATAAGAATGACTCCGTGAAGCACACGAACCGATGTAGCCGAACGGGTCCTCACAATCCGGCATGCTGCGGAACTCTATCGAGACGAAGCAAACCGGAAACACAAATCAACACACAGAATTCACCACACGATGCACAACACAAATGATGCATGAGCAGCTGAAAACATGCAAGTCACGGCATGTCAATCCACACAATCAAACACTACACATTAAGTGAAGTTCAATATGCAACGAGTTGCATATTGAGGAAACTCCACGTTAATTTGTTTAGTTCTATCCCGATTAGGTACACGACAATATTGGACGTGGTTACACATGGCAAGAGGTGAAGCGTAATTAAACTACCTATTTAGGCATTTTAAATGAGGTCGGAAATGACATATAGCATCTCCGAAACGACCTCACATGGTAATTAACAGTTCTGTCCAGATCTGAACTAACACATTTAATTGGTTGTTAAACAGCAAAACAAATAGGTTCATGTGAATCTACGCATCGAGACAAGCAATTTACACATAGAGAACATCTCCAACGGAGCTACGGTTCAAAAGATACAAGCACCGCAAGATATGATGGCATGAATGCAATATGTGTGCAACGACGGTCACGAGCACTTCAAAACATACCACCAGCAAGATAAAATGAAACTACACGAGATTCTATGCAAGTTTCATGTAGGACACGATCTAATCGGAGCTACGGTTCAACAACTACGAGCAAAACAAGAAATCTCCACAATCTGCCAAAATCAGCCACATAGCATTTACTACGCCCCACAACTATGGGGTACACAACTCCGATAAACTCAAGCAAGGCATGACATGAAAGAGGGTAAGAATCACTACTACAAACAACTAACAACAACTAGCATGGCATCAAGGATCACTAGGGAAAGAAGACACAAAATGGCATCTCACACACTATTTTAGACTTTGTGAAAATTACACCTCATTAAAGTGCAGTTTTCGATCTGAAGCTATATTGACAGCAAAAAAACCTATAGCTACAGGACTCCAAAAGGCATGAAAATTCACAGCATGCTATAGAAACACAAGGGTTACAACTAACTCCATTGTTCCAACCTCAAAAGAGCAACAGATCACAAGATGCAAGCAAGACAAGACAGCAACAAAAAATAACAGATTCCAGACTTAGAAATATTTCAGCACCGCCAAATCAGCACTATTTCTAGCAACTTGAGAGCAAGCAAACTACACCTAAACATGCATTTCTATTACAACTAAAAATACCAGGGGCTAGACTAAACATCAAAGAACAACTCCCTAGTTGACAACTCCGTCAAACGACGCACGGAATAAATCCTATGAAACAAACAAAAGGGCATCACGGCAAAATATCGCACGAACTAACTTACTCAAAAGCTAAAACTAATTGCACAGAAAAATCCCATGGATTTTCTACCCCGGAAACATATAAAATATGTGGGGTTGCACAACAATATAACGCCTCACGAAAATGCGAGAAAATAACCTATACACGGGAAAATAAACTACCGGCAAACCCTACACGCAAAAATACCAATGACCGCTCTAAAATACATGGCAAATGGGTCCCTAGAGCATGAACATTTTATCTAAGGCATTTGAGCAACCCGGTCTTGCGCGAAAAATATATACGGGTCGAAACCTATTAGGACAGCACGCGTATCTAGGCAAACAGTGGGTCAAACCACCTCAAACATTTATGCAAGTTGCAAAAATGGATACTACGCGAAAAACTACAAGAAAAACATATCTAATACGTTCCGATCCGACTTACGGAATAGAAACTACGGTCGTTTTAAAATACGTCTATAATCTGGAATTTAAATAATTCCAAAACAATTTCTAAAGGGATTAATCTACCGGGTCAGATCTGGAATGGGCTGAAACAGACAGCAGCACAAGTTACTATACGACGCTCATGGCAAAATATGGGCACCTCACCTTGGGGGGGAAGCCATTGGGCCGGTTGGAGGGGGCTACAACCGAGATGGGTCGGCGGTTGGGAGGTGGTGGGCCGGCCGATCTGGCGTACGTGGCCCACGCGCAGGCGAGCGGTCAACGGGCGGCTGCACTGCTCCTCGTGCCCCTCGTCGTGCCCTAGGCACGGGGCCTGGCGGTTGGCCGGCGCTAGCAGCGGACGGCGGCGAGGTCGGCCACGACGCGGAGGAGCCCTGGAGGCGGCGAGGACGGCCACGGCGAGCCTGAGCCGGCGCAGTTCGGGGGGCGGCGGTGCAAGGGCGCACGATATCCGGCCGGTTACTACAGCATCTCCGGCGATGTCGGGGGTGACCGGAGGAAGGCGGCTGGAGGCTGCTGGAGGGGTTGGCGACGAGGCGAGCCGGCGCGAGCTACGGGGCGGCGACGAGGAGGCGGCGGGGTACGGCGTCTCGGGGCTGCGGCCTCGGGGCACATGCAGCCATGGACGGGGAGCTCGGGAGCTCGGGCAGGGAGAGGAGGCTCGCTGGGGGCGGCGCGATCCGGGCCCGGGCGGGCCCGAAACGGGTCTCGCGGGCCGGCGACGGCTGCGGGAGAGAGAGGCTGCGGGAGGAGAGCTAGGGTTAGCTGCGCACGGAACCCGAGGCAGAGGGTTGGCTGTCTAAATAAATAGGAAGGGGGTCTATATATAGACAAACGGGGGGCTAGGGTTATCCAAATTCGGCCCCGTTTTCGCCCACGCGATCGGAATCGTACGAACTCGAACGCGGGGTCGGCTAAGTGAACGTGTAGAGTAGGCTAGCCGGGGGAGAGAGGGAAACGGTGTGGCGCGGCAACGCGATTTTAATACACCGATAAACGTCCGACGGTAGACCGAATACGGTGCCGCTACGGTCGACCGTTCGGGTACCAGACGGACTCCGATCGCGGCGAAATTCGACAGGCGGCCTAGCTATATCTAATCACGACCGCGTGCCAAGTTTCACCTCGATCAGATAAAGTTTTACGCACACTTTTAAAACAGGGTTTCGAACGATGCCGCGGGCGCGTGCGAGTGCGGTCGGACTCAGAACGGACAACGACGAGAACCGGCAACTACTAACGAATGCAAGTTTTGAAAACTGGCGGCAACGGAGATGCCCATGCAATGCAGATGGTGCGCATGATGCAATGATGATGCGACAAAAGAAAATGGACACACGGCGAAAACGGAATAAAGGGGGGAATCTTCTGGAACGTCGGCATCGGGCTGTCACAGGAACGCCGCTGCGCACCAACGCATGTATCTTGGCTTTATTTTGCACAACGACTCGAACACATACATGAGGTACACACGCACGCACGCGACACAACCTGGAAGAACTGTCACGTCGACCGGACACACATCACGGTACGGACGGAGACTACATCTTCTAGGCCCCTCACACTTGGCTCGGCACACCCCGTTGCTCGGCAACACACCGGAGCACCGCCACACACACCGGCCCAGCCAACCAATACACATGGGAGGTATTTATACCCATGTGCACAGACGCATGACTCGGGCACAACTCCACGCATGCACTAACTAGCCTGAACTCCCGGCCACTACTACATCGTGGTGCTTATCCTCTAATGACCGAGCCCACTCTCCCATGCGTATAGCTAGCTAACAAACTCATGCATGCATGGACACACTCAACGCAGCTACATACCGGCGTCTAGCTCGACGCACGCACACACGTGGCTTATGCCTAACAATATCCCCCTAAGCCACGATCTCGCTGCACGATCTGCCGGCAGGAGCCCCGACTCCTGTATGCCGTCTCGCTGCACGATCTGCCGGCAGGAGCCCCGACTCCTGTATGTCGTCGTCATGACTGTCTCCGTCCAGCTTCTCCGTGCCCGCTGCCACATGTTGTCTGCTTGCCGCGCCCGAACCACCGTTGTTGCGTCGCTTGACGTTGATGGACTCCGCATCAGACATGACAGCCGCCGCGCCGCGCACCTCCATAGACCGACACACGGCCCGGAGCTTCGCACAACCACCAACGAACGCCGACATCGCCGGCACGCCTCCGACACGGCGAACCACGTCCAAGCCAACCAAGCTCTGATACCAAATGTTAGGACAAACCCACCGGCGACCCAAACGCCGGACGAAGGTAGATGAAGAAGACACCATGATTTTTTCGGTGACGAACGCCGCTGCGCACCAACGCCTGTATCTTGGCTTTATTTCTCACAACGACTCGAACACATACATGAGGTACACACGCACGCATGCGGCACAACCCGGAAGAACTCTCACGTCGACCGGACACACATCACGGTACCGACGGAGACTACATCTTCTAGGCCCCTCACACTTAGCTCGGCACATCCCGTTGTTCGGCAACACACCGGAGCACCGCCACACACACCGGCCCAGCCAACCAATACACATGGGAGGTATTTATATACCCGTGCGCACAGACTCACGACTCGACCACAACTTCACGCACGCACTAACTAGCCTGAACTCCCGGTCAATACTACATCGTGGTGCTTATCCTCTAATGACCGAGCCCACTCTCCCATGCGGATAGCTAGGTAACAAACTCATGCATGCATGGACACTCTCAACGCAGCTACATACCGGCGTCTAGCTCGCTTATGTCTAACAACAGCTACATGCACGCACAGTATCAAGCGTGGACTTTCGGTGCCTATGTTCGGCCGGATGCGGCTCACCGGAAGAAGCGCCATGTACCATCGCTCAGACACCTGTTACAGCTAGCGCGCGTACTGGAGTGGTGGTACCACGGCAGCAGTGATCTGCAACAGTGTATGAGCGACCGATCATGGTAACAAGGCGCGAGCAACAGCGTAAAGTACGTGACAACCTTAATAATTCTGAGGTACGACCCACACACTCCACAGTGGGATGATTGGAACCCGTCACAGGCGCAGGGCTCGGGTTCTCTTCTGCTGGCTGACTGGGCGTCATGTTTTCCTCGTGAAGGGAGTAAAGGCCGACCAGTGACACTGACCATAATAGGGCCTACGTGTACGTGGTCGCACCGTTACCGTCTGTGTTTGTACCGCGTCTCTTGTCTACTCCCTCCGTTCCTAAATATAAGTCTTTATAGATATTTCACTAGTGGACTATATACGAATGTATATAGACATACTTTAGAATATAGATTCAATCATTTTGCTCCGTATGTAGACCTTTAATGAAATCGCTTAAAAGACTTATATTTAGGAACAGAGGGAGTAGTTGTGAACTGGTGTTCCTGCTGCTGCGTATCCAGTGCCCGTGCTTTTTTTTATCACAGTGCAAGTAGTAAATTGCACGAGGTAACATAATTGGAACATTGAAAGCACATTGGTATCAAGATTGGTAATATTTGCGTGTCAGAACCATGTCTGGAGCAATACGTTGTAGAAAAGACTAAAACCGGGGTTTCTACGTATTGATGGTGTATGACGTTGTATCTGACCGGTTGGATCCGTCCGTCGGGTGCCACCATGGCCAATGTGCGCGTGCCCGCTTGCTAACTCGGACGAGGCCCGGCTCGAACCGTTACTTGCTCTCGGTCGCTCGTTCGGTCGGGTCCCTGTTCCTCACTTTCTTCCTCCTCCTCCCTCCCCCGCCCCCGCCTGCGTCCCCGTCGGCCGCCGCAACACCACGTCGCCGTAGCCATGGTTTTTGAGGACGAAAGCAGTGATGACTCCTCAAGCCTCCCCTACATGCATTCCTCGTCCCCGTCCATTGAAGGGTTTAACCATGTCAGTTCAGTGGAGCTAGGGTTAATGTTAGGTTTAGAAATTTTGGGAATTTTTCTGTATAGGTGTTCTATGTTGTGATGATTTTCTTTGATTTGCTTTGTCCTCTTCCTGTGCACATGATGTTAACTCTGATTTTGCTTGGTGGGTCCCTATCTCACTTGAGGACCCGGATTACAAGGGACTTGAGCTAGATGTGTTTCGTGAGAATCATGGGAAGGCGGTAAACAGGCTTGTTGCATTTGAAGGACTATACGCTGGGAGAAGGTTCTTAGCATGTGCAGAGCCAGTATGCTTTTTGCCTTTTTGAATTATGTACATGATTTTGTTAATTTGAGTACTTTGTTTATTTAAAGTGACATAGTCTGTGAATGCTCCCGTTGAATGTAGATGGATCTAGTTGAAGCTTTGGGCAATCTCAGTGATGTAGAATATATGGTCCTGAATATATGCTCGTGAATATAGTTGAAGGTTCTTAGTGTGTGAAAGTATCTCAGTGATGTAGTTTTATTCTGCTGAATATATGCTCCTGTTGAATGTAGTTGAAGCTTTGGGCAATGGTTGAATGGGTTGATCACTAAATTTTGCCTTGTTATTTTCCAAGGAAGGTCATAAGTGTGGGGTTGTTCAATGGGTTTATTATAAGTGGCCCCCAATAATGGAGAATGCATTGTTGAAGCTTTGGGCAATAGTTGAAGAGAGCAAGATTGCTATTGTGAATGATAATCTTGAAAGTGCTTTTACTATTCACAATCTGAAAGAAAAAAGAACAAGCTGGATGCAAATTATGACAAGTTAGTCCAAGATGTGCATCAACTTATGGATATGCACGAGGATAGGGTTGTGGATTTCAGTTATCTGCAGGCTAACCACACATACCAGCAACAATGCAGAAAGGCAGAAATGGCCAAGAAAGATGCAGATACACATAAGCTTAATCAGAAGTATGAACTTTTGTGCAACCTGACAAGTGCTCAAGCAACTGTCATCCAGAACTTGAAGTTCAAGAATAAGAAAGAGAAGGAATTGCTGAGTGAGGCTAAGATGAATTTGGAGTTGAAGAATGCAGAGTTCACCAAGTTTGAGGAGAAGCTCTCACAAGAGAAGCTAGAGTTGAAGTTTCAGGTGGTTGATCTGCTCAAGGGAAAGGAAAAAAGCATAATGAAGAGAAGTACATGCTAGAGCTTAAGATTGTTGAGCTCATGAAGGCAGAGGAGGAGCTCAAGGAGAAGATCTAGGGGATCCAGGCCATCTTACATAACTGAACAAGATGAATGTGAGATTGGTGGACATTGTAGACCTTTTGGGAAGGATGGTTGTGCAATGACCTAGTAACTTAGAATTATGGTTTTGTAATGTATGGTTGTACTAATTGTGATCTATGGCTCTTTATGTACCTAGTAGTTATGGTATTCATCCTTTTGTGAGAAAAGGATGAAAGATGCATTTGAAATCCACTATGTATTGTGAACAATGGTTGTGTATGCCTATAATCTGTTGAACTCCTGTGAGTGTTGTTTGCTTTGATTGTTAGACTAAAAATGATGATTTATATCAAGCATAGGAAGCTGAGTAGTGAATACATCAATCATAAAAAAAGTTGTGATGATTTCCTTTGGCACATCTGCACATAATAGCCATACACATTGTTTTGAACATTACATGGCACATGGCATTAATTCTTAAACTGATAAGGAGGAGCACCATCACACAATAGCCATACACATTGTTTTGAACATTACATGGCACATCTGCCATTTAGTAGTTACCACTAGCATAGAAGTAGGACCTCCATCCACTATGTCTACCATCAGAAGGTTGAGGAGGAGCAAAAGTGGGTATTGCACTACAAGGTCAGTCTTGTAGTTTGTGTCAAATGCATGCCTTGCCTATGTTTTGTTGGGTATTGCACAAAGCCACTTCCAAGCTTCCTCACATTCACCTCTAAGGTCATTCATTCCAATGTTAAATTTGGGTTCACTATATGCATAAACATCATTATCCATGTACTTCTTCAGATCTTCCCCCCTAAACCCAACATTTTGAAAGTTTGCATACATATTCCTAACGCAGAACCTTTGGTTGCACTTAGGAAAGACAGGATTGACTGCATTTAGTAGGCCCTGGGACACATAATTAAACTAACTAAGATACTATCTAGCAGATAACAACCATATAAGAACAAGGTGAGGTAATGAAAGCACTTACCTTTTGTCTATTAGACATTATTGTGTATGGACCAAACTGTCCCACTTCTCCTCCTAGGCAGATTTTAAGTTGGTGTAGAAACCAGCACCAGCTTGTTGCATCCTCTTGCCCAACAATACCAAAGGCTAGCGGGTATATATTGTTGTTGCCATCTCTACCAGTGGCAGCAAGTAGTTGAGCACTAGTAGTTAACTTAATGAAGCACCCACCAACACCTGGATGAGCAAGCAAAAAACAACACCTTAATAAATTTAAATATGAAACAATATGTAACTAATGCACAAGGTAAATAAACTGACCAATGAATGGTCTGCACCCCTTGAGAAACCCCTCCCTTGCTCCATTGATGCAATAGAACATTGCATGGAATCTTGGGCCTTGATGGGGAATTTTTGCAGTGGGTGTTGTAGTTACAATTAAGACTATTACTCTACTCTCAGGGTTTGTATCCATCACTGTCTGAGCATAGTCTCTCAACCTGGGGTATTGCTTCTTGTGTTCTCCTAACAGAGCCTCAATTGCTAGGTTCTTTGCCCTATATGCCATTGACTTGGGCACATCCACATTATACTTCTCCATGCAGGCATCAATCAAAGTATGAATACCAGTTGTTATATCAGATCTGAACAGTGACTCATATTTGACAGCAAGCCACTTGGCACGGACCCTTGTTGTATCTGTACTAACAGGACAAGTGTGCTCAATTCTGATCTTCTTAATTACAAAAGTAGTTTCACCTTTTATAGCTGTTGCCACCATAAAGAAGTTGCAATGTTCTTGTTTGCATTGCACAATTATCCTTTGATCTAAGTTGCTGTGATATTTGAAGTTCATGCCTTGAGTGATGTGTAAGTTCAACAAAGCCTCCCTGAATTGATGTTGATCCTTGGGACACATCTTTAGACATAATTGCTCACATGGTTGCTCCATTTTCTCATTGTACCATTTTCTAGGAGGCCTTTGCTTTGCCCCGCTCTTCCTTTTCTTTGGGAGCAGAAATGACAATGGCTCAAAACCATCATCATCAGCCTCCTTCAACAATCCTTTCTCTTCTTCATCAGATGAAGGTTTGAATTCAGGCTCCTCCTTTTCTAGTACACTTGAATGTGACCTTGTTGTAAGCCCTCTCCTAACTGGAAGCTTCTGTTTCTTCTTCTTTTTCTTTTCATGTAGAACTACAGTGTCTTCATCCTATGAAACAACTTTGTCATGTTCATCCTGTGAAAGAACTTTGTCATCTTCATCCATTTCAAATAATTCCTCAACCTCTGTGTCACCCTCATAATGCACCACTTCTTCCTCCTCAGATCCTTCATCATCCATTTCTTCCTCTTCTATTTCATCAAACTCTCTATGTCTCTTTCCCTCTTACATCTCTATGCCATTAGCATCACCCATACAAAAGGGATTCCATCACTGTCATCTTCACCTTCACAATCAGAACCACCACTGCCCTCATATGCATCTTCTTCTTCTAGTTCCAAAACAACTTTGAGATTTCCTTTTACATTCTTGCTCTCTTGTGTGCAAACACCAGTACCATGAGCTGCACTGGAGCTGCTACTCTGACTTTCAAATACAATTCCTTCTTGATCAACAACATAGATGGGTGGCTCACTAAAATCATAAACCACAAACTCTTCATACGCAACTGTTGATAATTCTTGCCTCTCAAACTGGCTGACAAGAGGTGGACATCCCTCACTAGCAAATCTAGAACCTTGGACTCCTCAATCTGCCTCTTTATCACTTGAAAAGGATCGAGATGGACCTAGAGGGGGGGTGAATAGGTACAATTCCAAATTTTAATAATTACTTAGCAATTTTAGGCAAAAGTGCGGAATATGAGTGTAGGCCTAATAATTGCTACGACAAGGAGTAAGCTATTTAGAGTGAAGTAAGACAAGTGGTAAACAGTAATCAAATACAAGTACGTAATAAGGATTAACACAAGTAGAGAGTTAGGGTTAGGAATAACCGAAACTCCAAGAGAGACAAGGATGTATCCCAATGTTCACTTCCTTGGAGGGAAGCTACGTCACCGTTAGAGGGGCGGATGTTACCACGAAGGCACAACAACGCCACGAAGGCTCACCCTATTCTCCCTTTGAGATAACTCCACGAAGGCATTTCTCAACCACTAGTGGTAAGCCTTGAGGTGGCTTCCAAACCTTCACAAACTTTCCGGGGGAAATCACAATGGTTTGATTCCTCTCCGAAGACTCCTACCGCCTAGGAGTCTCCAACCTCCAAGAGTAACAAGATCACGGGGATTGCTCAAAACTTGCTCAAATCACAAATCACTTTGGTGGGAAGGAGGAGAGGGAGACGATCTATCTTTTGATTGGAACAACACTCAAAGGGACTCACAAATGCTCTTGGGATCTAAGATTTGGTGTAGACAAGAGTGAGTAAGAAGAAATGTGTTCTTGGATGTATTCTAGCTGTGTTGAACACCCTCTCACGAAGTGTGTGAGGGGTATATATAGTGGGGAGTGTAAAACAGCCGTTGGGGACACTTTAAGTCACACAGGGTCTAGACGTCCGGCAGTTCTCGGAAGTCCGGGCGTCCGCAAGGGGTCGGACGTCCGACAGGGGTCGGTCGTCCGAGGGCTGTAGCTATGACTGGAAACACTGTGAATTGAACAGCGACCGGACGTCCGGAGAAGGCCGGAAATCCAAGTTATTCGACTCAACTTCTTCTGGTGGGAGGTTCCGGATTTCCGAAAGGGGGCGGACGTCCGGCCCTCGGACGTCCGGAGGGAGCCGGAAATCCGAGTTATAGAGCTCATGTTCTACTGGTGCAGGGCTCTGGATTTCCGAAGCTGGTTGGACGTCCAACCCTCGGATGTCCGGAGGGAGCCGGAATTCCGAGTTATATGACTCAAATACTTCTGGTGGAGGGCTCCGTATTTCTGAAGCCTGCCGGTCGTCCGGCCCTCGGACGTCCGGAGGGAGCCGGAAGTCCGAGGCAATAGACCTGTTTTGATATAGGGACAGAGTAGATAATATGTGGTATTGGGTAGGATAGTGAAGATGTGGTATGAGCAAGTTTATCGCAAAACCTGTGATCCCCTCTTAATAGTGCGGGATCCCTATACTCAATAATAGTAAACTCAAAAGGATAGTCTACATCATCTTTTTTCAATCCCGAGCCTTCTTGAAATATAAATCCCGATCTTCTCAGACCACCTTTGGCACATAATTCTCAATCTACTAAAGTACTTGCCATCCTGAGATACACTGAACAAATAGGATTAGTTTCCTATGTATGTGTTGTCATTAACACCAAAAGTCGATTAGGGGCATAGCATGCACTTTCAGTCTCCCCCTTTTTGGTAGTTGATGACAACATATACATAGGTCTCAAAAAGATTTAACATACATTATAGCCTAGGAGATATTTAGTACGGAGCTCCCCCTTAGTATGTGAATGATAAAATATCGGAGCTCCCTTTTAATGTGTTTAACGAACATATAATGGATCATCATGTAAAGATAATAGATCATCATAGAAAGACAATAGATCATCATAGAAGTAGTGGAGAAAAACATAATAGTCTATGATGATATCATAGCAATCCATAGCAATCACAATCATACATAAGTAGCCATACATGAGTTTATCCATTACATTAAATCTCCAAAGACTAAAAACTACGATACATTACTCCCCCTTTGGCACCAAGTACCAAACAGGGAGGCACCAACAGCACCAACCATGCTCAGAGCTCATCAGCATCATCATCAGCATCATCACCATCGTCAGGCAAGCCACTGCCACCAGCCTCGTCAAGGAAATCAGCCCACTCAGGACCAGATGGGAAGCTGAAGTCAGAAGGAGGAGCAGCAGGAGGGGCCTCATCATCACTCACATCAAGAGCGCCCGAGGCTCTCAGACGAGCCTTGAGGGCATTCTTGGAGGAGACTAGGCGAGAAACCACATCATGGGTTTGACCACACTGGAAAGAGACGACCTTCATCATAGCGGAATGTGCCTAGCCAAGGAATTTGGCAATGCGACCGAGCGGAGCGGAGCTAGATGAGGGGGTGGCTGACCGGGCAGCAGTGCGGTGAGTGGATGTGGAGGATGAGGCTTTCTTGGGAGCATAGTTATCCGCCATGTGAGCAGGAATGACCCACTTGCGATGTGTGTGAGTGACAGCAAGAGAGAAATCAGCAACATGATTAATAAGAGCCTGGATGAAGGGGCCATGAGGAAAGGCTCGCTTGTATTGAAAGCTAGCAAGCCGAATCTCATGCCATAGAAAGTGAGGCGCATTAATTTTGCTCTTGGGGTGCTCATACAAGTGAGACATGATGCCAATACAATAACCACTGCAAGAGCCCTTATCACCCATCTTGGGATAGATGGTGCGGATGAGGCACTGAAAGATGGTGAAGTAAGGTGAGCGCCAGATGGATACCTGGTTAAGATCATTCATGCGTTCATCCGCATCAAGCTCACTGAGTGGTTTGAGAAGATACCCACACGCCTCAATGGACTTAGGCGCATGGTTAGGATCATCCCTATGTATTTTGAAGCCGGAGTTGGGGAAACCAAGTGCGGCAACAAATGTATCATAAGAAGCTGTGAAGCGAACGTTAGAGGTGATCCAGCTAACAGTGTGGTTTGGAGCAAAGAAGCATGTGGCATAGAACTGGTGAATGGCAGCACCATTAAAGTCGCGATGAAAGGCAAACGGGGCGGCAAGCCCCGATGCCTCAATAAGCTCAATGGCACCCGGGTATTTCGCCGGGTGCATGCGAATATGCTCAAGATCTATATAGAGATGAACAGATAAACCCTTAGGAACTATGACTGTAGTAAAAATGTTCGCCTGGACGTGTGTGCGGAAACGTGAGTCCGTAGAGTCACGTACGACAGCGTATTGATCAATGTCGCGGCGGAAAGTGAGGTATGACGACTTGGCAAGTGTGGTGAAGTTCGTGATTGCACGACCTAAGGTAGCAGGGGGTTCTAGTGATATGCGGCGAGCTTCACCTGCGGGCTGAGCAGGAGGAGGTGGTGGCATGTAGGACGCCCTATGAGTCCCGGGCTTTGGCTTGGACCTCTGATCGGCGGGCTGGTCAGCAAGGTCCTCGGCAGCAAGCTCATCCTCGAAGTCGGAGTCATCACCATCAGACGACGAGGGGAGCTGTGGAGGTGGAGAACGTCGGGCAGTCCGTTTGAAGGGACGACGTGGCCCGTCGGAGTCTGACCCCGTGCTAGTAGGGGCGCGAGAGGATGACCCAGCAACGTTCTTCCATGCGGCGTGCTTGGTCTTGGGCATGGTGCACAACAACCTATATGGATGGAAACCCCAAATGAGGACCGAACATGGTCAAACCATAGGAACGAACATGGAGACTTGGGAGAGAGGGAACCAAACGCGAGGGGAAACGGAGGAGATACCTGTAGACGGATCCCACGGAGGAAGAAGAGGAAGGAGAGAAGGATCCGCGGAGGAGATTGGGCAGATCTCGGGAGGGGCGGCGCTGGCGAGTGCTCCTGGAGCTGGCGGCAGCGGTGGTAGGGGAAAAAGGGGGCGCGTGAGGGCTAGGGCAAAGCCCAGCCCCGCGCCCAGCTATTTATAGGCCCCGAAGCGTCGGACGTCCGGAGAGGATTGTGCCATCGGACGACCGACACTGGTCGGACGACCGGAATGAGATTTGCCACCGGACGTCCGAGACACGTCGGACGACCGAGAGAGAGGAGGAGGCAGAGGATGGTTCTGAAATTTTTGATGATGAGATGATGATTTTTCATGGTTTCTCACAAAAAGTACGAACATAGTTGCCTACAAGCATTACATATACTACTTGTGGACAGAAATTGATTTATGCGTACTTTGTAAGCTCAAAAACAGAAAATTAAGACTCAGTCCCCCTAAATGCATGCCCACATCAAGACACAAACATAATGTGAGTGTGTGTGTATGTGTGCAAGGTTTCAAGTTATGTTGTCAAGCTCCAAGATACCAAGTTCACGCCTAAGTTGACAAAACCTAGCTACACTAAGTGGCTTGGTGAAAATGTCGGCTAGATGCATGTAGGTACCCACATGGGTAATATCAATGTCACCCTTTTGCACATGGTCTCTCAAGAAGTGATACCTAATATCAATATGTTTTGTGCGAGGGTGATCAATGGGGTTCTCGGAGATCTTTATGGCACTTTCATTATCACAGAGAAGAGGAACGTGTCGATACGTGATACCATAATCCTTTAGTGTTTGCCTCATCCATAGCAGTTGGGTTGCACAGCTTGTGGCTGCAACATATTCGGCCTCAGCCGTGGAGAGAGAAACACAGTTCTGCTTTTTCGAGGACCAACTTACCAAGGAGCGTCCAAGAAACTGACATGCACCGGAAGTGGATTTCCGTCCCACTTTGTCACTGGCCCAATCCGCATCGGAGTACCCAATAAGATCGAACTTTGCATCCTTAGGGTACCATAAGCCTAACTTTGGGGTGTGAACAAGGTATCTAAGAATATGCTTAACCGTTGTATGATGGCTTTCCCTAGGGGAAGCTTGAAATCTAGCACATATGCCTACACTTAACATGATGTCCGGTCTAGATGCGCAAAGATAAAGTAGCGAACCAATCATGGAGCGGTAAGTAGATGGGTCAAAAGGAATACCGTCGGTGTCTTCATTTAGAACTACGTTTGTGGCCATGGGTGTCTTCACAGGTTTAGCATTTGTCATATCAAAATTTTCAAGAATGTCCTTGAGATACTTAGTTTGAGACAAGAAAATCCCTTCTTGAAATTTTTGTATTTGAAACCCAAGAAAGAACTTCAAGTCCGTGTTGAGTGACATCTCAAAGGTCTTGTCCATGGAGGCCGCAAACTTCTTGCATAAATGGATGTTAGGAGAACCAAAAATGATGTCATCTACATAGATTTGGCATAATATCAAATCACCATTTTCCCTCTTAGTAAAAAGAGTGGGATTGATCACCCCCACCACAAAGCCATCATCGAGTAGGAACTTCTTAAGATGATCGTACCAAGCACGGGGTGCTTGTTTGAGGCCATACAGAGCCTTGTGAAGTTTGTATACATGGTCTTTGTGGTGAGGGTCAACAAACCCAGGTGGTTGTGATACATATACCTCTTCTTGTAGAGGACCTTTAAGAAAAGCACTTTTCACATCCATTTGATGCAAAGTAAAACCATTGAAAGCAGCATAGGCCAATAAAATGTGAATGGACTCAAGACGAGCAACAGGGGCGAAAGTTTCACCAAAGTCCAAACCTTCAACTTGGGAGTACCCCTGTGCTACTAACCTTGCCTTGTTGCGTAGGACAGTCCCATTCTCATCTTCCTTGTTCTTGAAAATCCATTTAGTTCCAATGACATTATGTTCCTCAGTTGGTCGTTCTACCAATGACCATACTTCGTTGCGTGTAAAACTGTTTAACTCCTCTTGCATAGCAAGGAGCCAGTCATTGTCACACAATGCATCCTGAACCCTGTGTGGCACGGTACTAAAGACAAACGAAAAGTGAGCACAAAAGTTTGTTAATTGTTTACGAGTCACTCTACCTTCCGACACGCCGTTGAGGATTTGATCAATATCAACACGACCGGCCACACGTGGCATGATGGAGGTCAGGGTTTCACGAGGTTCGGCTTCATTTCCATCATCAACGTCCTCAACATATGGATCATTTATGTGCGGAGGAAGATATTCCTCTTCGCGTTGCACCTGTTGAGGTTCATCATCAAACATACCCATACTTTGGTCTAGCTCTTGAAGATCAACTTGTTCTTGAGTGTGATCAGGGTGAGAGACATGTTCTCCCACTTGATCCTCAACAACTGGCATGATGTGTGTGCTAGTATCTTGTGGAGGTACGGGCAGTGAACTGTCTTGAGGATGAGCAATACTCTCATCATCTTCATCATCATCATGGGGTCTTTGTTCCATGGGAAGAAGTGCATCTACACCCATGTTTAAGATATCTTGTGGGGAGTCTTCTTCACCTGGATCATTTAGATCAACTTGCTCCCCATGGGAGCGGTTAAATTCATCAAATGTCACGTCACAGGTTTCTATAACACATCCAGTGGATTTGTTGTAGACTCTGTAGGCGTGAGAGTTTGACCCATAGCCAACAAAAACCCCTTCAGTTGTTTTAGATTGAAATTTTCCTAACCGTTCCCGTTTGTTGAGGATGAAACACTTGCATCCAAACACATGAAAGTACTTAACATTGGGCTTGTTCCCAGTTAGGAGCTCATATGGAGTCTTCTCCAATATTGATCGAAGGAAGAGCCGGCTTGATGCATGACATGCTGTGTTGACGGCCTCAGCCCAAAAACTATGTGGTGACTTGTATTCGTCTAACATGGACCTTGCCATTTCCACAAGTGCCGCTTCTTCCTCTCTGCTACACCATTTTGCTGAGGGGTATAAGGTGCGGAGTACTGATGTTCAATTCCCTCATCACTAAGAAATTCTTCTAGGGTGTAGTTCTTGAACTCAGAGCCATTATCACTTCTTACTGCCTTGATGTCCTTGTCAAACTTCCGCTGGGCTTGTTTGGCAAAATCAATGAAGGTGATCTTCGTCTTGTCCTTGGACTTGAGAAAGAACACCCATGTATATCTTGAGTAATCATCAACAATGACTAGGCCATACTTTTTCCCTCCAAGACTTGCCCATGAAGGAGGCCCAAACAGATCCACATGAAGGAGCTCTAACGGCCTCGAAGTGGATACAATGTTCTTGGGTGGATGTTTTGATTGATGTTGTTTTCCAGCTATGCATGCACTGCACACACGATCTTTCTTAAAAGATACATTTGTTAGTCCAAAGATGTGATTGCCGTTTAAGAGATTTTGAAGATTTTTCATGCCAACATGGGCGAGCCGGCGATGCCACAACCATCCCATGTCGTCCTTGGCCATTAGACAAGTTGTATGGAAGGTGCTCTCTTTCGAGAAATCAACCGTGTAAAGGTTGCCATCCAACTCTCCAACAAAGGCCACTTCGAGAGTGTCTCTCTTAAAGACTTTCACATCCGTTAGTCCAAATAATGTGTCATAACCGACGGAAGCCAATTGGCGAACTGAAAGTAAATGATATTGAAGAGATTGGACAAGCATGACATTTGCAATCGACATGTCATTAGTGATTGCCACCTTGCCCAACCCAATTACCTGCCCTTTCGACCCTCCACCAAATACAATGCTCATGTATGGTCGAATGGCTTGCATGAAGTCATAGAGCAAGTTATTATCTCCGGTCATATGATTTGTGCATCCACTGTCGATCACCCATTTGGCTCCTCCGGAGAAAACAGCCTATAATGAATTAAGACTTGGTTTGAGGTACCCATTTCGTCATGGGGCCTTTCACATTAGTGAAAAGGACGTGGATATCGCCTAGAGGGGGGGGGTGAATAGGCGCTTTAAAATAGTTAAGGTTTAGGCTTGAACAAATGCGGAATAAAACTAACGTTTAATATGTCAAGCACAAAACCTACAAACAACTAGGCTCACCTATGTGCACCAACAACTTATGCTAAGCAAGATAAACAACTAAGTGATAGCAAGATATATTACAATAAACAATATGTCTATCACAAAGTAAAGTGCATAAGTAAAGGGTTCGGGTAAGAGATAACCGAGGCACGGGGAGACGATGATGTATCCCGAAGTTCACACCCTTGCGGATGCTAATCTCCGTTAAAGCGGTGTGGAGGCACAATGCTCCCCAAGATGCCACTAAGGCCACCGTAATCTCCTCACGCCCTCGCACAATGCAAGATGCCGTGATTCCACTAAGGGACCCTTGAGGGCGGTCACCGAACCCGTACAAATGGCAACCCTTGGGGGCGGTCACCGAACCCGTACACGTGGCAACCCTTGAGGGCGGTTACCGGTACCCGTACAAATTGCTCGGGGCAATCTCCACAACCTAATTGGAGACCCCGACGCTTCCCGGAGCTTCACACCACACTGATTGAGCTCCGAGACACCACCAAGCTTCTAGGACGCCAAAGCATCCACGAAGAACAATATCAAGGGTACTAAGTACCAAAGGTAGTAAGCTTCTCAACTTCTCACTTCCACGTATCACCGTGGAGAACTCAAACCGATGCAACTAATGCAATGGCAAGAACACACGAAGTGGTCAAGTCCCTCACACTCAAATCCCTCCACAACAACAAAAGCTATGGAGAAATATGAGAGGAAGAACAAGGAGCTCACAAAGAACTCCAAGATCAAGATCCAAGGGGTTCCCCTCACATAGAGGAGAAAGTGATTGGTGGAGATGTGGATCTAGATCTCCTCTCTCTTTTCCCTCAAGAACAAGCAAGAATCATTGGAGGGATAGAGAGTAATCAAGCTCTAAGAATGTCAACAATGGAGATAGAACAAGAGCTCAACGGATGGATGAGGCCAAGGGGGGAAAAGACCCCCTTTATATAGTGGGGGAAAGAATCAGACCGTTACCCCCACTCTCTGCCCGAGCTCCAGCGGTACTACCGCTGGCTGCAGCGGTACTACCGCTGTCACTCCAGCGGTACTACCGCCAGCTAACGGTACTACCGCTGGCCCCAGCGGTACTACCGCTGGCCCCTGGTAGTGCAAAGGCACTACCACCGCCAAGAAAGTCTTCGCAAAAAGGTCCGTCCACGAACAACCGCTAGGCAGGCGGTACTAAGCTCCTGGAGCGGTACTACCGCTAACCAGGGGCGGTACTACCGCCAGCCAGCGGTACTACCGCTAGGGCCAGCGGTACTACCGCCAACTCTAGCGGTACTACCGCTAGGTCGAGCGATACTACCGCTCGCCACTGAAACAGCCATAACTTTCGCATACGAGCACTGAATCGAGCAAACCCAAGCTTGTTGGATTCAGGACGACAAGGGCTATCCAAACAGCGATAGCTTGTTGGAAATCTTAAGACCTTGCGGTTATGAATATGCCAAAGATATAGAGATGTGAGATCTCTATGAATGAAGAACCGGCAAAAACTCCAACATCGAAAACATCATAGTAGATGCATATGGACTCCGTTTTCGATGAACTCGAGCTTGTCATGAAGATGACCATAAGCTCTAAAACTCACAAAGAGAAACACCAAATAAGAACCAAGAAGTAGATGCACGGATGCAAATGGTTTGAGCTCTCAACGAACGGTACGATCAAGCTACTCACTTGAGAGCCCCCTTGATAGAACAACAATCTATCCTAACCAGAAAACCTATCAAGGGCAAACCTATACCTTGCACCTCATCCTCTTGAGCTAGATGATGATGATCTTGGCTTCCTCAAGATGGACCACCTTTCTTGATTGTGTTGGCTTGATGAAGACTAGTTGATTGCTCCCCCATACTCACTATGGGTGAGCCACTATTCAGCATATCTTCACAAGTCCATTGCCACCATAATGGACGACAAGCTTCAAGCATGCTATCTTCGTGCTGATCCACTTGAACTTGCACACCGCAATCTTGATGACGATCACAACTTGACGTCATACTCCATGGGTTGTATGAGATCTTCCCTTTGACGCAAGCCCATGGAAACACACCTAACCCCCACATAGAACTCTCATGAAGACCATGGGTTAGTACACAAACACGTAATGGACAATGCTTACCATACCATGGGATCACTTGATCCCTCTCGGTACATCTTGTACGCTTTGTGTGCTGATCATCTTGATTTACTCTTTGTCTGAGATCTTGATCAACCATTGATGATGATCACATCTTGACGTCATACTCCATGGGTTGTATGAGATCTTCCTTTTGACGCAAGCCCATGTAAACACACCTAACCCCCACATAGAACTCTCACGAAGACCATGGGTTAGTACACAAACACGTAATGGACAATGCTTACCATACCATGGGATCACTTGATCCCTCTCGGTACATCTTGTACGCTTTATGTGTTGATCATCTTGATTTACTCTTTGTCTGAGATCTTGATCAACCATGTGTCTCTATGACCATTCTTTGGATAATACCTTGAATACCATCTTGGTCATCATATAAACTCCTTGAACCCAACAGATGGACTTCAAGAAGTGCCTATGGACAAATCCATACCATGGGATCACTTGATCCCTCTCGGTACATCTTGTACGCTTTGTGTGTTGATCATCTTGGTTTACTCTTTGTCTGACATCTTGATCAACCATGTGTCTTTATGACCATTCTTTGGATAATACCTTGAATACCATCTTGGTCATCATATAAACTCCTTGAACCCAACAGATGGACTTCAAGAAGTGCCTATGGACAAATCCTATGAATGTAACTTAAGGCAACCATTAGTCCATAGGAATTGTCATCAAGTACCAAAACCACATATGGAGATATATGCCCCAACAATTAGTTACAAGAGTCTTAGGGACCCAAATAGCATAGAATCGGAATGCATTACGGGGACCAACGAATTTAGCATAAGCCTCTCCTTCCTTTGATTTTCGTAGTACATAGGATGGAGGCATGAATTCGGTTGTCTTGTTGTGAGTAGGCGAACTCCTAGTGGCCGACCCACTCAGAACCTTACCTTTCTCCTTGTGTCCCTCTCGTACAAATATTTCTTTAAGCGGAGTGGTACACTTGAGAGGAGATGCACTTTTCTTGGCGGTGCTTGGGTTGAACCCAAGCCCTTCCTTGGCAAGGCCTCCATTGTGTCGACTTAAGATCTTATTGAGAGTCTTTTGTCCTTGTGCACATGTCATGAGACCTCTGTCTAGCTGTGCCTTTAGCGAACAGTTTTCCTCAAGGATAGATGTCAGTTCACTACTAGAGTTAGTAGTGCAGGTATCAACATTAATAATAGGTGAGGAGTAGGCCTTAGCTAAAGTGTCAAGATAAGTAACCTTGAGTGCCTCAAATCTCTTTGTAAGAATAGTGAGTTTCTCTTCCTTGTCTTTGGGAGACAAGGATAGACGCTCACAGTCCTTAGAAAGGGAAGCATGAGAGTTCACTAGTCGGTTTTTATCATTTAGTAACTCTTTGCACACAGATTCAGCCTTTTTCAAGGAGGCAAGATCATTAGCATGTTTATCAAGGTTTTCACCTACTTTTGAGCATAATGCATCATTTTGTGCTTCCTCATACAGGACTTTCTGCTCAAGGATTTCATTTCTTTCCTTCTCCTCAGTGACGAGGGTTTCGAGTTCCTTGATGGTATTGGTGTGCTTACTCACCATTTCCATAAGTATGCGAAACATAGTGAGCTTCTTTCCTTTAAGAGAGCACATAACTTTGTTTATTTTAGCAAACATGGGATGACCTAAGTCATTATCCTCATAGTGATCTTCCGCATCAAGATACTCATCAGATGGGGTAGAAGCTAGACTGAAGGAGTTTAACCATGGAGTTACCTTAATCTTATCATGGGAGCTTTGGTCTTCCTCATCTCCCATGGCAGTCTTTGCCATCAAACACTTGTGAGCGTTCCCTTGTAGTCCTTCATATAGTTTTAGTGAACAACATCACCACTTTTGTTGACTAGCCTCAAGGTGTTTTGTGTATCCTGAGCTACTCCGGCAACCCCACCAACATCTTCTGGATCTGATTCTTCTTGTGCAACCATTGCTCTTCCATCTGTCCTCTTGAGCTTGGAGTTCATAGGGTTTGGCAACTTCTTCTTTACAAAGGTCTTTGGAAACCTTGGTTTGTCTTCTCTCTTCTCATAAGGGCAGTCATTGGAGAAGTGGTTGGTTTCCTCACAGTTGTAGCATTTCCTTACCTTCTTCTTTGGGAATCTTCCCTTGAATTTTCCTGCACTGAACTTCTTTACAAAGAGAGCAATGTCCTCATAAGATGGGCTTTCATCAGAGTCAACATCATCACCATCTTCGCAGTCATCATCACCCTCTTGTTCTTCACTTTCTTCTTCGTCACATTCATGCTTGGCTTTCAAAGCAAGATTGATCTCTCATGTTGAAGTGTCATGCATGGCAAGGTGCTTTGTTGCATTTGCCTTTGACTCTTCAAATAGTTAGAAAGTGGATATGCTCAAATCACTAGTGGTAAGCCTTGAGATGGCTTCCAAACCTTCACAAACTTTCCGGGGGAAAGCACAATGGTTTGATTTGTCTCCGAAGACTCCTACCGCCTAGGAGTCTCCAACCTCCAAGAGTAACAAGATCACGGGGATTGCTCAAATCACAAATCACTTTGGTGGGAAGGAGGAGAGGGAGACGGTCTATCTTTTGATTGGAACAACACTCAAAGGGACTCACAAATGCTCTTGGGATCTAAGATTTGGTGTAGACAAGAGTGAGTAAGAAGAAAGGTGTTCTTGGATGTATTCTAGCTGTGTTGAACACCCTCTCACGAAGTGGGTGAGGGGTATATATAGTGGGGAGTGTAAAACAGCCGTTGGGGACACTTTAAGTCACACGGGGTCCGGACGTCCGGCAGTTCTCGGAAGTCTGGGCGTCCGCAAGGGGTCGGACGTCCGACACGGGTTGGTCGTCCGAGGGCTGTAGCTATGACTGGAAACCGTGTGAATTGAACAGCGGCCGGACGTCCGGAGAAGGCCGGAAATCCGAGTTATTCGACTCAACTTCTTCTGGTGGGAGGTTCCGGATTTCTGAAAGGGGACGGACGTCCAGCCCTCGGACGTCCGGAGGGAGCCGGAAATCCGAGTTATAGAGCTCATGTTCTACTGGTGCAGGGCTCCGGATTTCCGAAGCTGGTTGGACGTCCGGCCCTCGGATGTCCGTAGGGAGCCGGAATTCCGAGTTATATGACTCAAATACTTCTGGTGGAGGGCTTCGGATTTCCGAAGCCTTCCGGTCGTCCGGTCCTCGTACGTCCGGAGGGAGCCGGAAGTCCGAGGCAATAGACCTGTTTTGAGATAGGAACAGAGTAGATAATATGTGGTATTGGGTAGGATAGTGAAGATGTGGTATGAGCAAGTTTATCGCAAAACCTGTGATCCCCTCTTAATAGTGCGGGATCCCTATACTCGATAATAGTAAACTCAAAAGGATAGTCTACATCATCTTTTCTCAATCCCGAGCCTTCTTGAAATATAAATCCCGATCTTCTCAGACCACCTTTGGCCCATAATTCTCAATCTACTAAAGCACTTACCATCGTGAGATACACTCAACAAATAGGATTAGTTTCCTATGTATGTGTTGTCATTAACACCAAAAGTCGATTAGGGGCATAGCATGCACTTTCATCAGTTGCAACTCAACATTACTCTCTACCATCTCCACCCCTTTATCCCCTAAAGCTGGATTCTCAATGTGATACAGTAGATCATATACACTAAATCCTTGGGTTTCCATCACTGCAACTATATTCAAATATGTGACATCTGAACGGCAGAGCTTCAGCTCTAACCTCTCAGCAGCATCAAAATAGGTCCTAACCTCCAAAATGTCATCATACAAACTGCAAAATGAAGTAACACAAAATAATGCTTAACAATTTAACCTAGCCTAATAAAATTGATTACATAAGCCTAACCTAACCTAGCCTAACAATTTAACCTAGCCTAACAGTTTAACATAAGTCCTTACCCTAGTTATAGAGAATTAGTTAATAGAGTAACGCTGCCTAGTTAGGTTACGCCTAATCTCAATTTAGACTGCCTACCACTAATTTAATTACAGAATAATTCAGTAGCAATTTGAACAGTACATGGCGGCAGCAAACCCTAACCCTAATCCCCAAATTGAGTTAGGAAAAGAACTTACAGCACACCACCGATTTCATGAGTCCACTCATGGGCGATGCTAGGGTTCGCCACCCAAATATGCACCAGCCGCAACCTCTGCTCCGTCGATAACGCCGGCTCCGCAAAATCGTCGTCATCGATGCAGTCCTCCGAGGTGGAGTAGGCGCCACTGTCGTCTGTTCCTCCTGCCGAGTCGTCGATGCATGAGCGGGGGAGGTCTTCGCCGATGCCCCTGTCCTCGCCAGCGCCCTCGCTGCCTGCCGGAGTCATTGCCGCAATAGCCACACAGAGCAGAGCAGTCGCACGCGGAGAGGAGGGCTTCGGGAGGAGATGACCCGATCGGATGAGTGACTGAGAGCAAGTAACGGTTCGACTCAGGCCTCGTCCAAGTCAGCAAGCGGGCACGCGCACATTGGACATGGTAGCACCTGACGGGCGGGCCCTACCTATCACATACAGTGTCATACACCATCAATACGTAGAAACCTCTGTTTTAGTCCTTTCTGCAACGTATTGCCCCGGACATGGTTCTGACACGAAAAAAATTCCAATCTTGGTACCAATCTGCTTTCAATGCCTCAATTGTGGTGCCTCCGTGCAATTTACTCCAGTGCAAGCAATGTAGGCTCGTCATGCAAGGAGCGTCTGGGTGTGGGACGAAGTTGGCTCGATGCTTCCGGTTTGCGGCTCATGTGCAGTAGTGAGGCCAACTCCAGCGCACGACCCCAAATCGTCCGGGTGTGTTCGTTTGAGGTAAAACGGTCAAAATAGGCTCGCGCGAGGGTGAGGCGCAGCGGGGCGAGGCAAAGCTCGTCGGAGGACAGGGCGCAGTGGGGCGGCTTGAGGCCGAGCCGGTCGACCGGTGCGGAGTAGGGCGGAGCGAGGCGGATGGCAGAGCACGGAGCCATACGCCGCCATGAGGAGCAGGAGCGGCCGCGACACCGTCAGGTTCGCCACCAATGCTACGTATTTGAGAAAATGACGAGCTACACATCTGGTGAAATGGGCTAGAAATGGGGTAGCAGCGTTATACCTGGCCAAACGGGCCGGCCCGGCACGGACCAGCACAGCCCGCTATATTTGTGCCTCGCACGACACGGCCCGCCAGGGCACGTTTACTAAACAGGTCGTGCCGTGCCGGTTCGTGTGTCCGAGGTCCAGGCCCAAGCACGGGCCGTGGCATAAACGTGTCGGGCCGTGGCATAAACGTGCCGGCCCGTGGCACACTGGGCCCGCGGCACGCTAATCTCCCGCGCCCCCACGCCCCCCTCCCTCACGAAAAACCCGAAAAACCTCCTAATATCCCGCGCCCCCTCCCTCACGCGGTCCCGCCCCAGCCAGATGGCCCTCTCGCGCCCCTGCCCCACGCCCGCACATCGCTGACGCGCGCGGGGCCCCCGCTGCGCTGACCGCTCTGTCCAACGGTCGGTCCCATCGCCCAAGTGTGCCGCCCGCCTCGCTTCCCGCTGGCAGCTGAATCGCTGATCGCTCCCTCCTAATCGTGTCGTGCCGTGCTGGCACGCGGGCTCGGGGTGGCGGCCCGGGCACGGCCCACAGTGTGCTCATGCCTTGCCCGAGCATGATTAATCCATGCCGGGCCGGGCCCGTGTCGTGCCTGGCCTACGGGCTGTCGGGCCGACCCGACTAGCACGGCCCGTTTGGCCAGATCTGAGCAGCATTGGGTAAAACGACTTTGTCCGGCCTTTGTTCGGCGTCCGCTGTCCGTTTTTCTATCTCAAACGGACAAAATTCGAACAAAATAAGGGTCCGTTTAAGGTTGTGTGCTGGAGTTGACGTGAGTGTCTCTGCCATGTTCGTTTTTGTCGGCGGTAACTTTGTTTCGCAGACCATGCTTGAGCTGACATGGGTGGTACTCCAGGCCTAAGAGCATCTCTAGTAGTACTCTCAAACCCTCAAATTCTTAAAAATAACTGTTTTTTACAGATTACGAGAAAAAAACGCGTAGACTAGAACCCCTTAACCCTCAAACCCTCAAAAAAATTGAGGATCCGACCTGCAAACCCTCTCCCAACCTGTACAAGTGAGGATTGGGGAGCAAATTCTACCCCAACCCTCACTTGCGATCCATCCGAGTGCGGGAGGGAATTTTCTCATCCCAGCTGCTCCCGCGCCCACCCGAGTCGCCGCCGGCAGCCTCTCCAGCCGCCGCCGCCGTCCCGCCCCCCGGCCGCCGCTGCCGTCTCGCCTCCCGGTCCCCTCTCCTCCCTTCCCGCCCCACCCCGCCCCCCGGCCGCCGCCCGCAGCAGGTCGGCCGCCTCTCCTCCCCTCTATCTCCCCAGCCGCCGCCCGGAGCAGGTCGGCCTCCTCCCGCGTGCGCCCGCCCCGCCCCGCCCCCTGCCGCCGCCCGCCCACTCCACCTCCTCCCGCCCGCAGCAGGCCGGCCTGAGGCGGTCGCGCCCTCCGCCTCCCGGAGCAAGAGGCCGGCACGCCCCCGCGCCCTGAGCCCTCTGCCTCCTGCCCCTGCGCCGCCCCCCGGTCGCTGCCCGCAGGTATGCATTTTTTCTGTTTTTTGTTTAATTTTTCCTTTTTGATTCGTTGTTGGCACTCACAATTTTTTAATTTGTGTTGTGTAGATGGAGGTGTTGTCCGATGATTCCGGTTGGTCGTCATCGGACGATTCGGACATTGAGGAGTTGCTTCAAGACGATGATGTCGAGATGATGGGCCTCCTCCTCGACGTGCAAGAGTTCGAAGACCGCGTGAAGCTAATGGATCAAAGGAGAGGGTCAAAGATGGGGCGAGTCACCATCTACCGGAACCGCGGTCTCGGACACACTCATGGGCAGCTCCGGGATGATCATCGAGGATGAGAGAGGGTTAAAACTGCCTTATTTCTACGACAATGTTGGTACCCGTGTGCAACCGAAAAGAAATTCTTCTCGCGTACAAGCTTTTCTTCAAGCACGTCGTCAGATTGAGGATGCACATACTCATGGGCAGCTCCGAGATGATCTAATAGAGCACGAGTCGCAATTGGTTGGGCAACGCCAAGGCCCATGATCTACCTTTGTTTACTTTTCTATGTCCTATTTGATTTGAACAATTATTGTAATTTGCTTGAAAACATTGTTGTAATAACTTGAATGATTATTATGTATTTGAAAGTACTATTTGGTGTTGTAATAATAACTAGAATGATTATTGTTTGCTTCAAACCGTTATTGAGATGATGAAAATTGTGATATTCAAATGTCAGTTTTAAGGATTGAGGTTGCGGCAAAGACTAGAACCCTCAAACTCAACCCTTATAACGGAATATTCCGTTATAAGGGTTGGGTTTAAGGGTTCTAGTCTTTGCCCCTGTTTTTCAACCCTTAAAAGTGCCAAAAAATGTCAATTCTCAACCCTTAAACTGATTTGGGGGTTTGAGGATTTGAGGGTACTACTAGAGATGCTCTAACATTCGAAAGACGTTGTGAACTCGACGAGCATGCAACAACCAACTTGGCGCTTGAAAATTGTACTCCCTCCGTCTCAAAATTAATGTCGAGCGCTTAGTGTACTCTCAATTTTACGAAAAAACCCTCGTATTTATGAATTTGCCTCAAACGAGTCCTTCCACTCCCTCTTCTTCCTCCGCCGTCGCCCGCCGTCGCAAGGGGCCGACACCGCCCAGCTGCGTGATTCTCCTCGGAAGTGCTCCACCGCTGCCGCACTGCTCCGCCGCGCGTCGCCAGGGGTCGATACCTGCTCCGCCGCCTCCGTCGCCGCAATCCAGATCTGCGTCGTCGTGATCCCCTTCCGATGCAATTGCCTGCCGGCGTCGTCCTCGAGCTCCTGTCGGCTCCTGAACCTCCCTCCACGTCCTCCTAGAGCTTGCGTGCGTCATCCTCGAGCTCCTGTACATCCTCCTCAAGCTCGCACGCATCCTCCTCGAGATCCCATGCGTGAGCCGCCGCGATTCCTCCCGGTCGCGACCCCCTACGGGCGTTGCGGGAACCTGCCTCGACTATCCGATGGACCAGGAGCTCGCGCGCTTCCTCCTCGATCTCCTGTGCGAGCCCGTGCTGCTCCTTGTCCCCTGCCCACGCGCCCGTGCGGCTGCTTCTCCCCTGCCGCAGGTGGAGCTCGTCTGCCTGTACTGTTGCTGCTCGTCTGCCCGTACTGCTGCTGCTCGTCTGCCCGTACTGTTGCTTCTCATCTACCCGTACTGCTGCTGTCGTTATCGTACTGCTGCTTCCGTTATCGTACTGCTGCTGCTGTTCAAGTTGAATGAGCTGAAAACAGATTTATTTCATCATCAAGCCATAAGCTCAGGAAGACGAAGGTACTACTCCACGATCAATGAGTATTATGGTGTTGTTATGAACTGAACAAATTCACTGTATAGAGTTAACTGAATATGATCGCTGGAGTAGTTAAGTGAATATACGTGATGCTGTTGTTCCTCTCTTTAATTCAGTCAATGTACATGGACATTTCTGCTGCTGCTGTTGTTGTATCCATTTCTGCTGTTGTATCCATTTCTGTTGTGCTGCTGTTGTATTCATTTATGCTGCTGCTGTTCCTCTCTTTAATTCAGTCAATGTACGTGGACATTTAATTCAGTGAATGATCCAGTGACTAAATCAGTTTAATTCAGTCAATATACATGTTTGGGTCAGTGACTAAATTCAGGGAATGATCCAGTGACTAAATTCAGTTTAATTCAGTCATTGTACATGCTTGGTAACTTAATGCCTTAAGTAAGACCTGCTGAACAATTGTCTTACTGCCACACTCTCAAACATTGCATGATACTACTGCATTTTAATTTTTACTTGTGCCCAAACTTTTGCAAATAAAGATCATGATCGGCAGCAGTTTCAGCCATGCCAAAACAGATGTTGGGCTTCATATATGATCTTGCCACTGCCCAAAATGGGGGCAGCAGGCCAAGATTTTGAAGTTACAGTAGTAGCAGTAGTATCACAGTATATATATAAAACAGAGCAAACACTCTGTGTAGCTCTGTTCTTCTTATCGTTAATCTTCCTCTTACCACGGGTGCAGCTTCACTTGTAAATTAATTTTTCTTATCCTTCTTTTTTCATTGATTGCAGGAGCATGGATTTGAACATGGTACCTCAAGAGGAAGAGGATGAAGGTATAGATTTGAACATGATGCCTCAAGAGGAAGAGGAAGAAGCTCAACATGGAGAGGATGGAGGTATAGATTTGAACCTGATGCCTCAAGAGGAAGAGGAAGAAGCTCAACACGGAGAGTATGGAGGTATAGATTTGAACATGATGCCTCAAGAGGAAGAGGAAGAAGCTCAACCGGGAGATGATGAAGCTATGAATTGGATGCCTCAAGAAGATGAAGATGAAGAGGATGAAGTTATGAATTGGATACTTCAAGAAGATGAAGAAGGTCAAGAAGGTGTACCACGTAAACAGAAAAGAAAAGAATTGTCAAATAAGGAGAGGCATGTTGTTTACTTTGCTCTGCTAGTAATCGAGCTCAGAGATGGATCTATTCAACCAAACGACAAGCTGCTAGTCTCAATCTTGTTGAACATACATGTACGATCTGTTGAGAGAATCTGGTCGGACGCCAAAAAAGCAGATTGCCGCGGGACAAGAAGTAGATGTCTCCAACAAGAAGAAAGGAAGAGTTGGTCGAAAGAGAAAAGAGCTGGATCTTGCAAGGACCTCAACAATCCCATTGAATAGAAGAAGGACAATTCGATCTCTTGCACGGTCTCTCGGTGTGGCCCGCTCAACCCTACATCGGAGATTCCAGTTAAATGAGCTCAACCGCACCACAAACACAGTCAAGACTTACCTCAAATCAGAGAACAAGATTGCAAGATTGAAGTTTTGTATGTCCATGCTCGATGACAATTGGATCTCAACTTCCCAAGCTATATTCAAGCCAATGACTAATATGGTCCATATAGATGAAAAGTGGTTTGACATGACAAGACTAAAGAACAACTACTATGTACTTCCAGGAGAGCCTCCACCTAAGCGCACCGTGACAAACATTAACAGCATTGGGAAGGTAATGTTTCTAACGGCTGTGGCCAGACCTCGATACAATTATGATGGAGATCTAACATTCGACGGGAAGATTGGTATTTGGGCGTTCATCGAAGAGTCTGAGGCAGTGCGAACGAGTCACAACAGAGCAAGGGGAACGAGAGTGCTGAAACCAGTGAAAGTAACGAGACATGTGTGTAGAGAATATCTGATCAATAAGGTTATACCAACAGATCGATCTCTTTTGTGTGTAGAGATCGATGGAGGAGCTCCTGCTGGTGCTGGTGGTGTGAGGAGAAAGCCCTAGCAGTCTAGCGCCGTCCACTCGAACCGGCCGAGGAGCGGGCGCTCGCTCGCGGGGCAGAAGTTGTACCTGGTTATTCCAACAGAGCAGAGCAGAAGAGTGTTAGAACATTTCCATGCACAATATCTAGAACAAGAATGCTCAGAAGAGCGACATGACTGAGTGATGATGGTAGAAGGAAGCAGAGTTTTCTTACTTGTCCCTGAAGGTCTGGTGTTGTTGCTGCTCGGCGGCGGCGAAGAACTCGTCCATCTCGAGCGAGCTCAGGACGTAGCGGCAGACCGGCGTCTGCGGCCTGCGGCGTGAGGGGTTGCTGGCCCTGGTCGCGGAGCCGGGGGTGCTCATCGTCTCCGAGCTGTAGATGAGGCTGCATGGCGTCGTCTCCCTCATGCCCCTGCAAGCAAGCAACCAACAGCAGCACAACGTGAAAAATAGCCCACAAACATGATAAGTTGAGAGGCTAGTAATGCACAAAGAGGACTTGCAAATTACTAGCACTACAGAATCAAGCTGGGTTGGTGAGCTCGGTCGGGTGGCAACAAACTCCAATGCCAGCTCCGTCTTGCCAATGCCTGAAATGCCATTGATGCAGACCACATTGCCATTGACATGATCCTTGTTGTTGCGCCTGAACCTTGACTTCCTGAGCTTTGATCTCTACTTCTGAAGACCGACCTCTTTCGCAGCCGACAGATCGATCGCCGGATCAACCGATGCCTCCAACATAGGCCGCCTGTACTGGTTCAACTCCAAGCTGCCAAACCTGCCATTGCTTGTTCTTACCCTGTCATTGTCCTCATCAGCAAATCCTCCATATGACACACCACTGGACACACAATTAGGCATGGTGCTGCTCCCTCCTGGGTGCCCGGCCCAAGCTTCGAGTGCAGCACGGTGACCGCTCGCGACACACACCTCCTCCAGCTGCTCTCGTCTGTCTCGCTTCAGTTGATGACAACGCATCAGCCCCTCGAACGCTTCCATCCCCTCCTTATCTTCAGGCTTGCCATCGAACAGCCCGGCGATGTACGACGCCTGGGCGTCGAATAAGATGGGCACCAGGTTCAGACGCAGCGCCTCCGGGCTCGCCGACGCCGGTTCCGACGCAGCCGAAGCAGAGCGCGGCGGTAGGTGGGGAAATCACTGTTTTTATGAGGAAGGGGGAAGCTTGGGGAGGCAGGCGAGCCGCGGCTGCGGCGGCGGAGCGGCGAAGCGGCGGGGGACCAGGGGAGCTGCGGTAGGCGGAGCTGCGGCGGGCGAGCGACAGCTGCGGCGGGGAGTAGAGCAGCTGCGGCGGCGGGGAGCAGGCAAGTTGTAGCGATGGGTAGCAGCGTAGATGGGGCATCTGTCGGAGAAGGAGGACGAGGAGCGCGGTTTGGTTGGGAGAAGCTGGAGGGGCTTTTCGCAAAATTGCCGTCGCGACATTAATTTCGGGACGGAGGGAGTAGTATACTACGTATCAAGATTGAATAAACTATACCAACGGATGCACCATTTGTAGAGCTGGACTAAACCGCTGGAGCAGAAACGTACCCTGCAAGACGCGGTGATAACATTTTTTTTCGGGTTTGCTAAAACATCTGCAGTTGTTTTGCAATTTCATTAGAACATTATCACCATTATGATGATAACATTATCACTATTATGGTGATGGCAGGAATGAAGCGAAAGCTCCGCGCTTTTGTGCCGCCGACGCCCAATGGCACCGCTGTCTTTTTAAAGAAGTCATCATTGTTCTCTCTTCCAACTAAGCTTCGAGTGAAAACCTAAGTTTGCTTCGGAGGCTCCGAGTGAAAACTCATGTTTCGAATTTGACAGCAGCGACACGTTGGCTTTCCTGTTTTCTCTTTCGTTAGTGTAGTCGCACTCCCGGGCTATCTAAAGCGGGACACGAGCCTTTGAGATGGTGATATATAACCCCTTGGCGGGCTGGTGCAGTCATGGGCTGCCATTCAACCTACTCGTTGTCTGTGGCCGCTTCTCCAATCCAAAAAGAAAAACGAAATTGATGCTGATGCAGAGCTTGCACAAAAAGCTCATAGAAGAAACAGAAACAAGACAAGAACCCGTGGAAGCAAGTTGAGAAAATAGCACTGTCAACGATGTAGTAATGAAGTTCGGTAAAGCACAATGTGATAGCATAACACATTACCACAAAGCACAGGTCTCCTCTGAATACAAGTTACCACAAACTACAGGTCAAATCTCCAAGTCATCATTCAGGAGAAAAAGAAAGGGTACGGGTCTCTGAATACAACTCTGAGTCTGAGAACAGAGCACATAACAAGTAGACAGACAGGCATCAGGCCTCGCAAACATAACGCTGCGCAGAACACGATGAAGCATACGCGACCGCCTATGAGGTCGCAAACTGGATCCTGAAGTGGTCGCTCGCCGTTTACAGGTGCGCCCAAGATCAATCCGACCTCGCCTGCCAGAACAGACACCATATCAGCATATATATTAATCATACGCGATTTCTCAGGAAGAGGCTGAGAGAGTGCCCTGTATTACAGGAGATGCAGAACGGGATACACTCCTGCTCCTGGGGCTTCTGCTCACGGATTTTCCAGACACCTGCAAACGAGTTCCATTAGCTGCTTTGAATAAGTGACTCGAGTGAAGATTTTGTGAACTGATTGTCGAGACTTACCGAAGAAACAGGGGATCGAGATCTTGACAGTGATCTGCAAAATGTTTCAGAAACAAAGTACATTACTCAAAAGTGTTGTGTAATCCAATATTTTACACCAAAACCAACCTCACAACCATACCCATCCTCTATGTGCCTACCAATGTGTAAAGAACCTAAGTGGATTTTACGAGAGCGCTATCACGGCGCATATTTATGCCTTTGGCTCTTTATACATATCACCAGGTGCGACTATTAAATCTGAAACTGAACAGAAAAACTAACCAAGATTTGCTAATGCCAACCTCTTAGCATGTACACTTGCCCCAGAAAACCATTTTGCCCTTCACCCTTCTCTATTCATTTGTTAGCGCACAACTTGCCCAAATAAATGACTAACAAACACCATTTGCCATTTATCTTCTCTACTGAAGAATGGCGAGATTAATTAACTCAAAGCTTAAAGTCTTAACGAAAATGAGGGCCTTTTTAGTGATTATATGAAATTTAAGCCAACAATTAACATCATTTAAATAATACCACAAGACCCACTCCACATATCCTTACTATCAGGACTATCTTGCTCCTAGGACTTCTTGCTCACTCGCCATACGTGCTGATAATCCAGCTCTACTATCCATAGTTCCAAACCATCCTGTTGAAATCTCAACGCATCCAATTTTCTATGGAAGCAGTCCCCAGATCGCCGCATGGCCAGATCTAGGAAAAACAAAAGAAAACCTTAAATGTCACAGGTTAACTAGCTAGCAAGCATGTTTCATTATTCATTGGACCATAGGTAACAAAAAAATGAGTCAAGCGAAAAGTAGAAAGAGATCGATTCTCTACAAGATTTTAAAAAAGGAGCTATATATCTTGAGGAAGAATCGGAGATACATCAAAACAAACCATTGACCTATTTCTGTTTTTCTAACCGAATTACGCCATATACTAAGATCAATTTGTTCCTATTTCTTCCAAAAGCGAAACCACCGTTACTACTAACAAAAAAACTTGCAGCTATATATACAGAATGACAAACCTTTCATCCACAGGTAAGGGTGACCGAGAGACAGATCTAAGGAACAATGCACTCAAATATCAGTACTTGTCATAAAACTTGATGTAAATCAGAAAGAAAATTTAAGATACCTGCTATAGCTGCGACTTCTCGAGTAAGAGAGGCTACGGCTCCTGCTTCTTGATCTAGCATCATACTCCCTCACCTATAATAATAATATAATAACAACAGATTCATACAAGTGTAAAATCAAATGGACATCCAGATACCATCTTAACTACTGTTAAACTATCAGTGAAAAAGAAGTTAACCCATACCCTGATATATGCCCTTGAAAATGCATTTCTGAACTCTGTACCATCGAGCTTCCTAATCTGGAAAATTACCAATGATAAGAGGGGTATATACCAACTAAAACAGGAACAAACCACACATCGCCAAGATGCCCTCTTAGCAGATCCTCTCCAACAGCAATCGATGAATAGTTTACACAAGAATTTTATCATTAAAGAAAGCGGAGTGTAGAGATGATATGACAGCCTACCGCATATTTCATGTCATCGTAGTTTGTATAATCCACAATTCCAACAGTTGCTGCAACACAAACAAAATACAATTGTCATCAATAGGATGTGCATAATGTTAAACCATGATTCTGATTTCCAAAGGACAGTGCAGTTACAATTCAGGCAACTGAACCGAGCAATTAGCTCCTCAAATTTCTAGTGTGCACACTGCTATGATGTCAATATAACTGGAGAAGAAACTGGAAGATTGTCACTAACCTCCAGCCTCGCGGTATACATCAGAAAAGCAGACATCGCCAGCCCGTCGCATATGGTCCTGAATACGTAATATTAAGCAATGTATAAGTAAATAAAGAAGAACAGACATCACCAACCAATCTCAATGGACATCAAACTCAAAATGTATAAAGAGAAGTCATAACAATTCGTGTACCTTGAGATCTTGCCATGACGCTGACGAAGGTAAACCATCAACCATAACTGTGTGGCTCAGAACATGAACAGAAAAGTGAGAATCCCCATCCAGACATATACCAATCAACTCATTAACAAGACAGAAGTACAAACCTCGGTACTCAGAGCGCCTAGAAACACCTCCACGGCGTCCACTGCTAAAGCTGCTTGGGCGATCGTACGAGTAAGATTGAGCTTTTCCACCATGAGCTAATTCCACCTGAGAGATAACTTCTCAAACAACAGGCACAAGAAAGCAGTCTTTGCTTTCAACCAAAAAAAGGCAACATATAGTACATACATACCCGCAGCCTGTAGCCATCAAAGTCATAACCATCACGGCCATAAATTGCGTCATCAGCATCACGAGGATCCTCAAACTAAAAAAGGATCATTAGTTTTATCAAACCAAATATGATACACCTCATTAAGAGCCTATATTTAATGCCAAAACAATAACAATAAGACTATCACAAATTCTGAGTATAAGTCTCATAAAACAGTGAAATATTCTACATGACCATGACAGAATACTGACCTCGACAAAAGCATAACCAGGAGGCCTTGGAGGAATCTTCAAGTCAATATCGACAATACGGCCATACTGCATAATGATACATAAATTTAAGGCATGAATAGATCCATTTTAATTCCTTACAATGACATGTACATGAGCTGCAACCTGTACCATACTAGTTTCCTTACTATGTACAACTTACACTGAAAACATGGCCAGGAACTTCATCAGTTTGCGCTATAGTCAATTATCTTACTCCCTCTGTCTACTTTTATAAGACGTTTGAGATGGTTCAGACAGTGTCTAAAACAGTTCAAAACAAGCTGTATAAAACGTCTTATAAAAACGAACAGAGGGAGTACATAATTGCCAAAGCCACAATGAAAGTTATTGCAAGAATCATTACACAATTGAATATTTACCTTGTAAAAGAGATCCTCAACCTCCCTCTCACGAATGTCCCCAGGGAGATTGCCGACATAAATGGTGCAGCTGTTGCGCCTGCCCATTGTTTCTGCAGTGAAGAAAATAAAGGTCATAAAGCCTAAATGAATTTTTAGATGAAAAGGTGCAGCACACTTCTAATTTTTTATGCAAAACATACTAGCTCGAATGGTGCAGATAAACATTAGAAGCACAAAATGGTATAGCAATCCGGTGCACGTAGTTCCGCTTGCACAGGGTCCGGGGAAGGGTCCGACCACTTTGAGTCTATTGTACACAATCTTTCCCTACATTTCTGCAAGAGGTTGTTTCCAAGAATTGAATCCGTGGCCTCCTCATGGAAGGAGGTCACAAGGCAACATAAGAAAATAAAATTGCCGCCACAAGTCATCAGCAGGAAAGAAGAGCAGGAAGACAGATTTCATATTCTTGTATGTCTACTATATTACTCCATTTGTTCACAGATATAAGATGTTTTGGATATTTCAATATGGATTACACAGACTGAAATGACTGAACAAACACACCAGAACATGTCTATAATTCCATATACATCCGATTCAGATTTTTTTTAGAACATCTTATTATACTACCTCTGTTCCAAAAACAACTAAAACCACGACACTTATTTTTGGAACGGAGGGAGTATTTGTGAACAGATGGAGTATATGTGTACCATATCTTCTCGATTTAACTACAGAATAGCTAATACAGCTATCAGATTGGGGCCTTAGCTTCCGTCGTCTATCTTCTCACTATGTAGGAATTAGTGGTGAAAACTTCGCAATTGTTCAACAGACTCTGGACAGTTGTCCAGAACACCTTACAACCTAAACCAAATCTTACATGAGCATGAACCCTAAACAGATCTCAATGGTCATTACTAGGAGGAAAATTATCCAATCTTCGGTGGCACGCAACCACGCACTACCAAGGTTTTCTCTGGTCGAGAATAAGATTTCACGGTATCTGTCGCGTAGATGGGAGTCCGGAACAGAAACGCTGGATACAATCAGCCCCGCATCGCGATTCACGAAAGGGGTAAAATCTATCCGTGCTTGCGGCACAAAACAAAAGAAAGTGGAAGGAGGACGAACCTTGCCACCAGCCCACCACCTGTGGAACAACGAGAAAAGTTACCGATGGATTCGGGCGGGGCCAAGCGCGGCGGAGACGGGAGAGACTGGCGGAGAACCCAACTGGCTGGAGGCGATCGAAGAAATCAAGATGGATAAATGTTCCGAGGTTTTCGGCTGAAGTACCTGCGGGGCAGAGAGGTGGGGGCGGCGGGTCGAGAAGCTTCGGGACTCCGCAGGCGACGCCGCGTGGAAAGCTCACTAGGCCAAAAGTACGGTCAAATTTTGTGTTACAACAAACAAAATGCAGTTTCGACCCACGTTTGAAAAAATTAACAAAACTGATCTCTTTCCGTGACGTCAAGACTTCTGGGTTGCATTAGAGACGCTAGGGACCCTGACGTCTGGCTGGGCTCAGTCGGTCAGCTCTGCCGTTGACCAGATGACGTGGCAAAGGGGCCAGACACCAGGGTCCCTGACGTCTGCCCCAGGACCAGACGCGAGGGTCCTTGGCGTCTCATAAATCCAATTTAGTGCAAACCTACTTGTGTCTGTTGTAACCAGGGTCTGGCGTCTCATATGTCCAATTTAGTGCAAACCTACTGGTTTTTATTGTGCGCACCGAGACGCCACGGACCCTGGCGTCTGGTCCTGACCACATATGACCAGACTCCAGGGACTCTGACGTCTGGGTGCTGAACCCAACTAGACTATGTGGTGGACTGTTGGTGTGGGTCCCACCACACTCACTTTCCCCTACCATCCACTCCGAGGTTGCTGCTTCATTTCTGCTCTCCTCCTATCTCCTTCCCCTCAAGACCCCTGTTGAATCCGAGCAAGAAGGTGATTTCCTAACATAAATCTGTCCATAAACTTTGCTCCTTGTAGTATTCCCCTCCGATTCATCCATTTTTTTTTTGTTAAACCTCCTTATTATGATACATTTTGTACATCTTACATTTTTTACATCTTAGAAAAACCCTAGCTAAATTTAGTGTGTATTGAGTAGTCATTTTCTGAAATACAAGATGAGACCGTTCATTTACGTTGAGGCGGCGACGAAGCGTGAACGTAAATTTATTGAGGAAAAAATAACCTACTGGGTGGCAGTCGATGATGCGTTGAATGCGGCGTGTAGAGCCTTTTCAAACTACTGTTTTTATAAAGACGTTGCCAAAAGAATAATCGACAAAAAAGAGAGCGAGATCAAGAAGTTGAAGAAGAAGGAAAAAGATTGTCGGCGTGATCTTGCAATGGAAGTTGCATTATGTGCAACAAGGTAAGAACATCAGCAGTTTAACATTCACAATCATGGTCAAGTCATTGATTGGTTAGTGAGGCAACCTTTTTCGCCACTTCCGAAGCAAGCTTCTCGTTGGGCATGGGTCAAAGAAAAATATGATGTCATTTGCTGCAATCCTCGACCTAACGCCAATGAGCCTATGTAATCTTTGTCATTTGAAACTACAATGACATGTATCCATCAGCCTGTTATGTAATATTTATCATTTGAACTATGTAATCCTTATCATTTGAACTATGTAATCTTTATTATTTGAACTATAAAATCTTTATGATTTGAACTATGTAATCGTTATCATTTGAATTATGTAATCTTTATAACATAACAGGTGCACTTCATTTCATTTCACGACATGTACACAAATTATTCATAACATAAGATGCATTTCATTTCATTTCACGACAAGTTCATGAATTAAAGATAACATAAGGTGTTCACTACACGACAAGTTCACAAATTCAAGATAAAATAGGTGTTCACTACACGACAAGTTCACTTCACGACAAGTTCACAGATTATTCATAACATATCAATGGCACTTCACTTCACTTCCTTCTTCCTCTCTTCGTGGCTTTCCCCTTTCTTGTAGGCACTTCCTCCTCCTCTTCTTCGCTAGACTCATCTTCTTCCTCTTCCTCTTCTATATCTTCCTCCTCTTCTGCATACCGCATCCCCTTAGGCAAAAGCTTACGATTATACTCCGGACTACAAAACCGAGGATTTAATCTCTTCTTTCTCGCCGCACGTGGTGTCTTCTTCTTTCTGGACTGTGACGGCTGTGACGGTTGTGGAGCATCAATATCTACCTCATGCTCATGTGTCGTCTCCTCTTCTATTTGTTCCTCTTCTTCTATGTCATCGATGGTCAGCTGACGACGTCGAGCTTTAGAGGAGCGGCTTGTACCACCTGTAAACACGTCCACGGATTCAGCATCGTGGCAAGAAAGCATAGCTTCCCACTTGTGGAACCTTGACTTAAACTTCTGAGAAAACACAAAACACTATGTTAGACGCAAATAAGTAATTCATTAAGACAAACATTTGTAAACATGATCATACCTCCAACGTGGTCTTAAGAGTTCTCTTAGATGATGCACCTCCTCGGGGATGACTAAGTGCTACATTGGCATCGTTGACGCACATAAGGAACTCTCTACCCTTCAATTCATTAACACAACAAACATTCAGAATTGAAGAAGACAATGTAATGTTGGTTGGTTCTGATTCATTCACTTACCAGTTCGTCATGCATGGGTGCATAGTCCACTTGACTCCCTCCGGTCTCTCGCACAGCCATGTTGAAGGCATGATACCCTTCCGCAACAGATGGACCTTCTGATACCAACCCAGACCACTCTTCCCTAGTCCAACCGGGCTTAAGCTTCAACCAGTAACGCTCTGCATACCACACAAGATATTTCTGATAGGTAGAATCATTGTGAGGTCTATTCTCTTTGTCAATTAACGCCGCTCTCTGATTCCACATTGCTATCCAGTGATGGTGTTTGGCAGCCCAATCCAACATATCCTGATTGTTCCTTCGACTGAACCTAAAACGATGCACGGTGGTTCAAACGATTATCAAACATAAATTTCACAATGCTATAGTGCAAAATCTCATGAATCATTTTGGCTTACCCATGCAGACTTGTGATTACACTCCTGGTCTCCTCAGTTGGAATACCTTGGCGTTTCCCAAATTGCGTGACAACACGGTCTACAAAGTGGAACTCGATAGTGTAAAAGCATATCATTGGACACCTAGACCTCCAAATATTACTATCACGCGTGCACATCTGGTTGAGGTCGTACTCACGATCTTCCTCATAAGGCCGCCAGAAAACCTACAACAATAGGACAAGCTGAGATGTTAGGTACACGTTCTAATATGGCCATAAAAAAACTACAATACAAGGAACTAAAATGTTGGTACCTGGTCAGCAGTTAAGGTGTCCAGCTCGTTCACATAACACTGGTATCACACATGAGAGCTTCCTGTGTAAACACACACATGATCCCAATGATAAGCAACTGTCGGGCGGCGATATGGATCTTCATCATGAAGCCCTTCATGTGGATTGGGGTTTGGGTTATCAGGGTTCTTTAACATGGGCCGTCCAACCGGCAACCGCTCCCACATCCACACAGAGAGGCTCCACACAAACCCACACAATGAAGATGATTCTCTTGTCCTCATTGACGCCTGATCCAACTGCAATTAAACATAAATGTTAGCAATGTGTGACACATGACAAATTAAAAAGAAATGTCTGCAGATAGCTCTCACGTGACAATACAAATATGATAGTGCTGCTGAATCCCAGCTAAACGGAATATCCCAGTTCCTTAGGCGCTCCAAATACATCCAGAGTGCCGAGTTACCGGTTGCATCTGTGACGACTACTTTGGTTAGTATATACCAAAGATAGGCCCGAGCATATTGTTGCACGACAATATCATCGGCATCCGCAGGGCACGGTGCTCCTCTCACTTCTTTTAACCAGGAATGCTCCACTTTTGAGGCATCAGGCTTGCCTGGCAGAGGGGGAGGGGGTTCAACACCAATTAAGACGCCAACCCGCTGTCGCCAGTTAACGACACTGACATGACCTGTAACGGCGTCGCCGTTGAGAGGAAGGCCGCTTATCATGGCCATATCCTCTAAGGTCATCGTCATCTCCCCATAAGGAAGGTGAAAAGAGTGTGTCTCGGGCCTCCAATGATCAGTCAGTGCGGTGAGCGTTGCATGGTTCACTGGTGGTGGGTTCCTCTTGAATTGCAAAACAAAGGGCAGCAGACCCAACCTTGCAATGTAGGGCTCGTATCGCACGTCGTAGGGAAAGTCATTTGCAACATGACCCCTCATGCGCCTATCTACTACATTCTGCAAAGAATGTGAGCTTCATATCAGTACGACAAACACACATAAAAACACAAATAATTGACAGGTCTTCGATTAATTCATCATACCTTACGATTCTCAATTGCACGACCATGGTGCACTCTGTCAAACTCTTCTATTCATCCATCATACCAAGGGCCATTATCATCCGCCATCCTACAAAAAATAGCATACATCGAATTTAGTAGGTTTCTTTTGTAAAAAATAAACAAAGGCAAATACATACACCTATCATATACTCCCTCCGTTTATTTTTAGTCCGCATATAAGATTTGGTCAAAGTCAAACTTCATAAACTTTGACTAAATTTATAGAATAAAATATCAACATCTACAATATTGAATCAATATTAGTAGATGCACCATAATATTAATTTTCATAGCATATAGGTTTAGTATTATAGATGTTGATATCTTTTGATATATATTTGGTCAAACTTTGTATCACTTGACTTTGATCAAATCTTATATGCAGACTAAAAAGAAACGGAGGGAGTACATACACCTATCATATATTATATACATACACCTATCATATATTTCAAACTCTTCTATAAGAACTACATCATCTAACAACTACAAAACAATCCCTAATATAATACATCATCTAACATCTAACCTAACCTAATACATCATCTAATACATCATATAACCTAACCTAATCTAATACATGCCTACAAAACTATATCATCTAACCTAATACATCATCTAACATATAAGAACTACATCATATAACAACTACAAAACAATCTCTAATACTAAGACAAAATCAACTAATCAAACATAACCTAATATTCAAAAATACTATCAAAATAAGATGTTGAAACAAAAAAAATTGGAGGGATTGGGGGAGATTACCTCAACGAAGCTTTGGGGGATCCAATCTAGTGATTTTGGTGGAGGAGGGAGTAGATCAATGGGGGTAGGGTGTGAGGGGAAGAGGGAGCGAGAGAGAGAGATGTGTTCTGGCGGCTGGGGGTGGAGGAAGAAGATCGGTGGGCGGGTGGGTCGGGCGAGGGAGTTACTTAACTTACCCGAGCCAGACGCCAGGGTTCCTGGCGTTTTGGTTTGGCCAGACGTCGTGGCCCCTGGCGTATGGCCCCTTTGCCACGTCATCTGGTCAACTGGGGGCAGATCGAGCGGGCCACCACCACACGCCATGGTCCCTAGCGTCTCCCGTGCAACCAAGACGCCACGGACGTTGGCGTCACGTAAATAGGTCAGATTTGCATTTTTTTCAAATGGAGGTCTAACCTGTATTTTCTTTCGACTTTATAGGTTAAAACACAAAATTTGGCCCAAAAGTAATGAATTTTCACAACAACGAAAAAAGGAGTAAAATTCGTCCACGGTAACGTGTCTGGTGCGCGCAATTTAGTAAGTGAGAGCAACTCCAACCAGCCGACCCAAACGGATGGCGAATTCATCCGTTTTTTGTCTGTTTGGATCGGCCACCCGCCGGCGTCCGTCATGTTTTAGATTTAGATCGGCAATGCGCCCAACGCGCCGACCCATTTCATGTCTGCAATCAACATTTAAAAGAAAAGGCCCGCGACCAATCATGTTAGCGGCCATGTCTCATGCCGACACCATGCAAGCGCCGACATACAATGCCGGCTTAAAAAAACAACACTATAGTTCATGCTGGCGCACTCGCCAGCCGGCTGGCACACATGTCAGCACACAAAAAGGGTGGGATTTGAGTTCAACCATGCCATCGCGGCCCCCGTGGTCATGCAAGCCCACCTGTCGACATCTAAAAAAGATGCCAGCACACCTGCCAGTAGACGTGGAAGCCGGGCAGCACCGTCCGAGGGAAGGCAGATGAGCCGGTGCTGATCGTGGCGGCCACGACGGCGTTGATGAGCCCGTGTTGGCTAGGGGTTAACCCCAGCATGCAGAGCGCCTCCCTCATTGCTGCTGCGACGCGGGCGTTGGTGACCTGCTGCCGCGCGGCAACTTCATCCCTCGCGCCCGTCGCGTGCCTCCGGTCCTTCATCTTGGCCGACTTCTTTACCCGTTGTTCGGGCGTCAGCACCTTCTTCGTCTTCGGCGCGGCGGCCTTCCGGGGGCGCGAGGCTTGCCTTTGCCGGGCGAGGCGAGGCCGGCGGCGGCGTCGAGGTCGAGGTCGTCGTCCATGACGGGCGTGGGGCGGGAGCGCGCGCGGGCGGGAGGGTTTTTGGAGGGAAATGGGGGAAATGGTGGTGGATGCGAGTGATAGACAGGCCCGGGGAAAGGAGTATACGCGCGCGCGCGTCCGTCTCGTGTCCGCGCCGACGCAAATCCGGCTGAAAATTGGGCCAAGAATGGGTCGCCAGGTGGACGCCAAGCGGACACGCGGACGTTTGGGTCGGCGCATTGGACCGACTTTTGTTTCCGCGCCGACCCAAACGGAGAGCGATGGACGAAATGGGTCGCCCCATTGGAGTTGCTCTGATTTTCACGACAAATTGATAAACATGGTATTGTAGATTAAGGATGATCGTAATGGAAATATTTTAAGTAGTATTATTCATGTCAACTAGATATATTTGATGAAGTATCGTATAATTAAATAAAGAAAGAGATGATTGAGTATTCCCTCCGTCACAGTTTAGAAGACACACATGAGTGATCTTTGGGACCAAGGTGAATCGTGATTGACTTTAATTTTCTTTGCAAGCGCTCGCATAATAACCTCACGACGCCTAATTATTTGAAAAAGGTAGTGCATAGTAACTCACACAACCACTAAACAAGGAGTCCTCATGCATGAAGCCTTTCCATCCCGCGTGTACATCTAGCATCCCTACTATGCATGTAGCCTACGAGTACTCCTAATTGATCTAGTAGTAAATGTCACGCGTCTTAATCCTCTTCTATTTTGGATATGCATGTAAACAGAACCGCGCCTTCTAAACTGTTATGGAGGGAGTATCATATTATGATACCATATCATATTAAATATTATGCTACTATGTGTCATGTATGACAATAAATAAACTATTCTATGATACTAGCATATGATACTATGCATTACGGATGTAGTATCATATGCATGATACTAGTATATGATACTCCCCGTTACAACCAAGCTAAGTGTATGTGTATTTTTGTTAAGTGGCACCATGCAAGTCGGCGTACGCTGCCACCTCAATGATTAGGGGCCATTAGTGATGTTTCGCATTTATCATTGAAGATTTTTTCTGGCGAAAAACTTGGTTCCCCGAGAGAGGAGACTAGGGTTGCGCATGGACTGTGACAACATCGACAAATCTTGGTCGGTTGGGGACTAAGACCATTGGGGCCAGGGATGAAAACATCCAACATCGGTAGCCTATGCCGTTGGGGGCAGCTAGGGCTTGTTTGGCAAAGGCTTTGGGCAAATTGGACATCACCGAGGAGGAAGCGACGACACTTGTGGTTGATGAATGATATGATGGTACGCAACATAAGTGGATGTTGGCACGTAAGTTTTTCACCACAACATCTTTTATACACGATCGTCAATGGGCTTCGGCCTGTCGGGGGGGGGGGGGGGGGGCTAGGGGTCTGATGTTCATATCGGTCGAAGATAATGTTTTGTGGCAGATTTCTAGTCTCAAAGAAACCGAGATCGAGTCAGATATGGATCGTCGTGGCATGTCAACAAACATGCGGCGATCTTGGTTGGGTTTGCGGATTGCATACGACCTACGGAGCTTAAATTCGACCACCTACACTTTTGAGCTAGGGTAATTATTCTGTCGTTTAATCTAAGGACGGACGACTGGGGCAAGGCTATTGCGAACCAAATTGACGAGAACAAAATGTCGGTGAAGTTTGATCAAGCGAGTGGATTCTATGAGCTAGGGACACAATTGATTTTCAAACTCCCTTGAGTAGTTGGATCATGATTGATTCAACAAGGAGGAAGAGCACAACTCATATGATATTCAGTATGAATTTATATTCCGCACTTTTGTTTCTCATGTGGCCGATTGAAATTGTAGGACCGCTGTTTATCAAGGAACAGGGGTGAAATGGGAAATTTTAATTTTCTTTTGAAACTTAAATAATCTCCGCATAGCACAATGGAAAAGAAATGTACACAAGCAGTTCTAAGAAAGATACTGATATGAAAGTAAACTGACAACGGTATTGTGACATGATACGTCTCCTCGTATCTACTTTTCCGAACTCTTTTGCACTTGTTTTGGACTCTAATTTGCATGATTTGAATGGAACTAACCGGGACTGACGCTGTTTTCAGCAGAATTGCCATGGTGTTGTTTTTACGCAGAAATACAAGTTCTCGGAATGACCTGGAAATCTACGAGGATTTTTTGTGGAATATATAAAAAATACTGGCGCAAGAATCAACTGGAGGGACGGAGCCATGAGCTCACAAGCCCACCAGGCCCGCCCCCGTGGCCGGGCCTGGCAGGCTTGTGAGCCCCTCGGAGCTCCGCCGCCCCCAATTCCATCTCTATATATCCTCTTTCGTCCGGAAAAAATCAAGGAGAAGAGTTCATCGCGTTTTACGATACGGAGGAGGCCTCCTGTTCTTCTTGTGGAGGGCAGATCTAGAGTCCGTTTTGGGCTCCGGAGAGGGGAGATCGTCGCCATCATCATCATCAACCTTCCTTCATCGCCAATTCCATGATGCTCTTCACCGTTCGTGAGTAATCTCATCGTAGGCTTGCTGTTCGGTGATGGGCTGGATGAGATCTATCATGTAATCGAGTTAGTTTTGACGGGGATTGATCCCTAGTATCCACTATGTTCTGAGATTGATGTTGCTACTACTTTGCCATGCTTAATGCTTGTCACCAGGGCCCGAGTGCCATGATTTCAGACCTGAACCTATAATGTTGTCGCCAATATATGTGTGTTTTAGATCCTATCTTGCAAGTTGTAGTCACCTACTATGTGTTATGACCCTGCAACCCCGGAGCAACAATAGGCGGAACCACTCCCGGAGATGACCATAGTATGAGGAGTTCATGTATTCACCAAGTGTTAATGCGTTGGTCCGATTCTTTATTAAAAGGAGAACCTTAATATCCCGTAGTTTCCATTAGGACCCCGCTGCCACGGGAGGGATGGACAATAGATGTCATGCAAGTTCTTTTCCCTGAGCACGTATGACTACATACGGAATACATGCCTACATTAGATTGACGAACCGGAGCTAGTTACTTATCTCTCCGTGTTATAACTGTTACGTGATGAATAACATCCGGCATAATCATCCATCACCGATCCAATGCCTACGAGTCTTTCCTACTGGTCCTTGCTATGTTACTTTGCTGCTGCTGCTGTTACTCTATTGCTACTGCTGTTACTTTGTTGTTGCTGATGTTACTCTGTTGCTACTGCTATTACTTTGCTGCTATTGGTTACTGTTCCTACTGCTGCTATCACCCTATTTTGCTACTGATACTTTGCTGCAGATACTAAATCTTTCAGGTGTGGTTGAATTGACAACTCAACTGCTAATACTTGAGAATATTCTTTCGCTTCCCCTTGAGTCGAATCAATAAATTTGGGTTGAATACTCTACCCTCAAAAACTGTTGTGATCCCATATACTTGTGGGTTATCAAGACCTTTTCTGGCGCCGTTGTCAGGGAAGCACAACTATATTCTCCGAGTCACTTGGGATTTACGTCTGCTGGTCACTATGAGGAATCCGATAGATCAAAAAACCAAAGTCTTGCCCTCCACTACGAGGACAGGTAAGGAACTGCCATCTAGCTCTGCACTTGATTCACCTTCAGTTATGAGTAAGTTTGCGACACCACCTCCTGCTAGAAATCTTGATATGTCGCCTGTGCTTGATGATGCTACTTCTGCTGCCCATGATGCTTATGATGGTGCTATGCTTGATACTGGTTTGCCACTAGGTGCATTCCTTGATGCACGAATTGCTAGAGTTGCTGCTAGATGTGATGATACTTCTGAAACTGCTGATACTGTTGAAGTAGAACCTGCTATTTTGCCTCCTAGAACTAGCTCTCCTAGACATGAATTTCCTGATATGACTGAGTGTTATGTTATGGAGGGAGAGATAGCTGAGGATTTTCTTGCGTGTAAGGATAACTATGATGTTGAGAAACTACTGCTCAAGTGGAAAGAAAAATCTCTGAACGCTAGGATGAAATATGACCCGAAGTTTGCTACTTCGCCTATCTTTGTGACCGATAAGGATTGTGAATTCTCTGTCGACCCTGAGTTAATCACTCTGGTCGAATCTGATCCTTTTCACGGTTATGAGTCTGAAACGGTCGTAGCTCATCTTACCAAACTGCACGATATAGCCACCCTATTCACTAGTGAGGAAAAGATCTGCCACTACTATATCCTCAAGCTGTTTCCTTTCTCGCTAAAGGATGATGCTAAGACCTGGTTCACTTCTCTTGCTCCTGGTTGTGTGCGTAGCCCCCAGGATATGGTCTACTACTTCTCTGAAAAATATTTCCCTGCTCATAAGAAGCAAGCTGCCTTGCAGGAAATATACAACTTTGCTCAAGCTGGAGAAGAGAGTCTCCCACAAGCTTGGGGGAGGCTCGTCCAGCTACTGAATGCTTTGCCTGATCACCCTCTTGAGAAGAATGAAATACTTGATATCTTCTATAATGGACTTACCGATGCTTCTATAGACCACCTAGATAGTTGTGCCGGTTGTGTTTTTAGGGAACGAACTGTAGAACAAGCTGAGATCCTATTGAATAACATCTTGTGCAATGAGAATGCTTGGACTATTCCTGAACCACCTCCTAAGCCAACTGTGAAGAAAAGAGGTATTCTATTCCTCAGTCCCGAACATATGCAAGAAGCTAAGAAATCTATGAAAGAGAAAGGCATTAAATCTGAAGATGTCAAAAATCTACCACCTATCAAAGAGATCCATGGTCTCGATAACCCGATACAGGTAGTAGAAGTAAATTCTCTGCGTAGGTTTGATGAGAGTGATATTCCTTTTGATAAACCTGCTAGCCTATGCCTGGATGAATTTGACAACTTTGTCGCCAAACAACAGAGTTTCAATGATTATGTTAGCAGACAATTGGAACAGAATGCTCGTATGCTTAGTCATTTAAGTGCTTGTGCGGACAGAAATGTCAATGATCTTAAGCTCCTGAGTAAACATGCCTCTATGGTTACTACTCAGGTAGAACAAGTAGTTAAAGCTCAGAATGATTTGCTCAATGAGTTGAATGACAATTCCGTCAGAGTCGTCACTAGAGGCGGAAGAATGACCCAGGAACCTTTGTATCCTGAGGGTCATCCGAAGAGAATTGAACAATATACTCAAGGAGTTAGCACTGATGCACCTAGTCATCCTAGAAAGAAGAAGAAATATGATAGGAACCCGCACGCTAGCAACCCAGATGCTGATACACCTGAGAGTCCAAACGATGTCTCTGTTTCTGATGCTGAAACACAATCTGGTGATGAACATGAGCCTAATGATAATATCAATAGTGATGTTCAGCCTAGAAATGATAAGAATGTGGAGATTGAACCTGTTGATCTTGATAACCCACAACCTAAGGCTAGGAGATACGATAAGAATGACTTCACTGCTAGGAAGCATGGTAAAAAAAGGGAACCATGGGTTCAGAAACCCATGCCATTTCCTCCCAAACCATCCAAGAAAAGGATGATGAGGATTTTGAGCGCTTTGTTGAACTGATCAGACCTGTCTTTCTGCAAATGCATTTGACAGATATGCTCAAAATGTCTCCGTACGCTAAGTACATGAAGGATATTGTTACTAATAAGAGGAGGATACGTGAGGTTGAGATTTCCACCATGCTTGCTAACTATACCTTCAAGGGTGGAACTCCTAAGAAACTAGGTGATCCCGGTGTGCCCACTATACCTTGCTCCATTAAAGGTAACTACGTTAGAACTGCTTTATGCGACCTTGGAGCCGGTGTTAGTGTTATGCCTCTTTCTTTTTATCGTAGACTTGAACTAGATAAGTTGACACCCGCTGAAATCTCTTTGCAGATGGCCAACAAATCAACTGCTTTCCCTATCGGCATTTGCGAGGATGTGCCTGTTGTGGTTGCTAACGTTACTATCTTGACGGACTTTGTTATCCTGGATATTCCCGAGGACGATGCCATGGCGGTTATCCTCGGAAGACCCTTTTTAAACACTACAGGGGCTGTTATAGATTGCAACAAAGGCAATGTCACTTTCCATGTCAACGGTAATGAGCATACGATGCACTTTCCGAAGAAACAATATCGAGTACATTGCATCAATGCTATCAAAAAAACTTCATCGATTCTTATTGGGAGCTTTGAATGCCCTATACCTCCTATCAAGATGAAGTATGATTTGATTGTCGGGGATATGCACATCCCCATTGAGGTAACCTAGTGACTATTCGAAAATTCTCCGTTCTCTTTTGCGATTCGAAAAGTTTGTCAAGGAGACTTGATCAACCTCATTGACGGATTTCTTTCGATGACCATGAGAGGGATGAATCGAGGAGTCACAAACCTTTGTTCCAAGCTTTCACCTTCGGTTGCTTAGAAGAAAAATGATAGGTTTAGTTTAGTTTTCCCTGTTTTCTGTTTTAGCGTCCCGTAGAAAAGTACCCCAAAAATAAAAGTTCTCTGAACGTCCTAAAAATCAAGTATGATTTTTTCTGGAATTTTTGAAAATTACTGAGACGAAGAGCTAGTCTGGGGGATGCGCCAGTGGGTCACAAGCCCAGGAGGCCCGGCCACCCCCTGGCTGGGCGTGGCAGGCTTGTTGGGCCCACATGCACCCCCTCCACTCATTCTAGCTCTCATCCACTTCTCCTACATCCAGAAAAATTCATTTTGCAGCTCAAACCCGTGTTCTTGCTCCTCTTGCTGGGATTTTCGATCTCCTTGCTCAAAGCACCATTCTCCGAACTGTTTTGGGGAAATTACTCCTTGGTAAGTGAGTCCTCCATTGGTGCAATTAGTTTTTCCTCTAGTGCCTTATACTTCACGTATTTTTGCTGCATTGGTGACCATGTTCTTAAGCTTTGCATGCTAATTCTAGCTGGTCCCAAGTAGTTTTGATGCGTAATATGGCCTCTAGGCACTTGTGGGAGTAGTTGCTACGAGTTTAGTTGAGCCTTGTTCACTTTTCCTTTGGGTCACTGAAAATTTCAGAAAAGGAAGATGTTCAGGAGAAACTATCATGGTGGTTCCCCAAGCAAGAGAGGTCCCCGTCTTGCGATTCGGGAGCCCGATCCTTACGAACCGAGGAACGCATCGGTACAACCATGTGAATGGCCTTCTAATGAATTCATGTTTGAAGCAGGTTTCAAATATGAGTTTGATACACTTGTTCACAATGTCGGACTCGAAGAATTTATCTCCGATAATGTGAACAGTATGTTACACTCACTGCCTCTTTTGTTCGTAGGTTCAAATTTTCAGTTGGCCGTGATACATCCGTACTGTTTGATCTCTATGACAAATCGTATACCATGGATTTAGAGGATTTCAATAGAATTTGCAAGATACCTACTTGGGGTAGTCTCAATGATCCTCCTAAATCTTCGGTTAGAGATTTTTTCTCTAGTATAACTGTTGGAGAAACTAGAGATATTACACATGCTACCATGGGGAGCATTCATTTTCCTGCCTTGCATTACTTTGCCCTCTTCATAGGCAGATGCATTAATGGCAAGATTGATCATTGTCACCTCTGCGCACCAGACCTTAGTATTCTTAAGAGCGCAGTAATGGGTGATAGAAGTTTCAACATGGGAGCTATAATAGCAAGGAGGCTGAATAATAATGCTAATGAAGGGGATTTCTTTGGTGGGATCTATGCCACTCGCATAGCGAATTTCCTTGGAGTACCCATCCGTGAAGGAGATCCCCCGCTCCATACATCTTTCCTTGACCGCGTCGCTTTGACACGCTACCAGTTCCTTGAGAGGGATGATGAATCCCTCCTATACCGTTTAATATTTAACCGGCAGTGTGTTTTCCATATTACCCTTCCTGCTCCTGCCTTCTTTGACTTTCAGGTAAAACGGAGATATTACATAACCAGAGGAGAGGCAGAGGAGTATGAGAGGGAGGCAAAGGCTGCTCGTCTCCGAGAGGCAGCTAATCAGGCAGTGGCTGCAGCGCTCCCGTACAACCCCCATTATGGTTTCGGATATCGCCCGGACCATCCTTGGGAGTAGACCAACTTAGGCCAAAAGACTAAGCCTGGGGGAGTACGTGTTTCTCACTGACTTTACATTCTTGCTTATGCTTTCACTTTGTTCGTCTGTTTTCACACTTTGCCACTGTATCATCCATGCTAGTTTATTTCTTTTTCTCGTTTTCTTTTCGTGCGTCTGTCTAGTTTGAGAAAACCTAAAAAGATTTTCTTGTGCTTCTTTTGCTTGTTGGGATATTTCCCGTGTAAATAGTTTTCTTTTTATTTGGGTCAAGGTAGAAGATCATGGTTACAATGTTTACTGGCTCTCGCATGCATATCTGCTTATCTGTTAGAGAGCCATATTACTTTGTCTTCTCCTTTGTGTTTGCCTGTAGATTCCAGCCTAGTCCAATGCACGAGCACGCTTATTATTGTTCACATCATTCGGTCATGCAAGTGAAAGGAAATAATGACGATATATGATGAAGTGACTGAGCCTGGAAAAGCTGGTATGAACTCGATCTATTTTGTTTTTGTAAATATGACTAGCTCATCGTTCCTGATTCAGCTTTGTTGTGAGAAGAACATGTTTCCAATGACAACTTAGAGATCATAGTTGCTGATGCCATGCTTAATTAGCTAGGAGCTTATAATGGTTTGTCTTGGATGCCCACATGAATGTTGAGATGACTATGATGTAGTATGATAGGATGGTATCCTCCTTTGAATGATTCAAGTGGCTTGACTGGGCACATATTCGCGCATGTAGTTGAAACAAAATCAACATAGCCTCTATGATATTCATGTTCAGGGTGATTTATGTCCTACTCATGCTTGCACTCAATGTTAGTTAATCTCAATGCATTTTGATGACTGTTGTCGCTCTCTAGTTGGTCGCTTCCCAGTCTTTTGCTAGCCTTCACTTGTACTAAGCAGGAATACTGCTTGTGCGTCCACTTTCCTAAACCTAGATTTGTTCCATATGAGTCCACCATACTTACCTATATGCGGTATCTACCTGCCGTTCCAAGTAAATTTGCATGTGCCACTCTCTAAATCTTCAAGAAATAATCTGTTTTGCATGCCCGAACCGCTCATGTGGTGACAGGGGGCTATCAGTATCTTACATGCTAGACGAGTTATCCTCAATATGTGTTTATTCACTATCATTCACGAGAAAGGGGCCGGTAATTGGAATGCCGAGTTCCATGCTCAAATCGAAAAGATAATTGCAAACAAAACTCCCCCTGGATTGATGTTGGTATGGACGGCACCCGAGTATTCGGCTAGTCGTGGAGTGTGATTGATTGCTGGTGGGGAGTAAAAACTTTACTTTTCTGTTTGGGAACCGCCTATAGCATGTGTAGCGTGGAAGATGATGAGAACTCTTAGTCATTGCGTTGACAATGAAAGCATGCCACCCAAAAATATTATATGTGTTCAAAGCTTGAGCTCTGGCACCTCTGCAAATCAATGTTTCCCTCTGCGAAGGGCCTGTCTATTTATGTTCCTGTTGAGTCATCCTCCTTGTATAAAAGCACCAATTAGAGAGCACCTCTGTCATTTTTATGCTTTGCTTTTAACTGTGTTGAGTATGACTGTGACTGGATCTTCTTTGCCATGAATTACAATGTTTAGTCAGTCCTTAGTCTTTAAAGGTGCTCTACATTTATGTTTTGCGGTCTGAGAAAGAGCTAGCGATATACCATCTATTCGTACTGCTTCATGATTGTTTTGATTGAAGTGTTGACATTTGAGACTTATTATTATTTGCTCGCTAATTGATTATGCCATTGATATGAGTTTACCGTGAGACCTAGATGTCATTTGCTTTTGTGGTTTGCTTATGATCTTGCTAAAATTCTGGATATGAGTTAGGCATAATTGCAACAACAAGATCAAACAGAGTTCGTCAAAGTTTTTCTTTTGTCTCTTCCAGTTTGTCAACTGAATTGCTTGAGAACAAGCAAGGCTTTAAGCTTGGGGGAGTTGATACGCCTCCGTCGTATCTACTTTTCCGAACTCTTTTGCCCTTGTTTTGGACTCTAATTTGCATGATTTGAATGGAACTAACCCGGACTGACGCTGTTTTCAGCAGAATTGCCATGGTGTTGTTTTTGCGCATAAATAAAAGTTCTCAGAATGACCTAGAAATCTACGAGGATTTTTTGTGGAATATATAAAAAATACTGCCACAAGAATCAACTGGAGGGACGGAGCCAGGAGCTCACAAGCCCACCAGGGCCACCCCCGTGGCCGGGCCTGGTAGGCTTGTGAGCCCCTCGGAGCTCCGCCGCCCCCAATTCCAGCTCTATATATCCTCTTTCGTCCGGAAAAAAATCAAGGAGAAGAGTTCATCGCGTTTTACGATATGGAGGCGCCGCCACCTCCTGTTCTTCCTGTGGAGGGCAGATCTGGAGTCCGTTTTGGGCTTCGGAGAGGGGAGATCGTCGCCATCGTCATCATCAACCTTCCTTCATCGCCAATTCCAGGATGCTCTTCACCGTTCGTGAGTAATCTCATCGTAGGCTTGCTGGACGGTGATGGGTTGGATGAGATCTATCATGTAATCGAGTTAGTTTTGATGGGGATTGATCCCTAGTATCCACTATGTTCTGAGATTGATGTTGCTACTACTTTGTCATGCTTAATGCTTGTCGCTAGGGCCCGAGTGCCATGATTTCAGACCTGAACCTATTATGTTGTCACCAATATATGTGTGTTTTAGATCCTATCTTGCAAGTTGTAGTCACCTACTATGTGTTATGACCCGGCAACCCCGGAGTGACAATAGGCGGAACCACTCCCGGAGATGACCATAGTATGAGGAGTTCATGTATTCACCAAGTGTTAATGCGTTGGTTCGGTTCTTTATTAAAAGGAGAACCTTAATATCCCGTAGTTTCCATTAGGACCCCGCTGCCATAGAAGGGATGGACAATAGATGTCATGCAAGTTCTTTTCCCTAAGCACGTATGACTACATACGGAATACATGCCTACATTAGATTGACGAACTGGAGCTAGTTACTTATCTCTCCGTGTTATAACTGTTACATGATGAATAGCATCCGGCATAATCACCCATCAACGATCCAATGCCTACGAGTCCTTCCTACTGGTCCTTGCTACGCTACTTTGTTGTTGCTGCTGTTACTCTGTTGCTACTGCTGTTGTTACTCTGTTGCTACTGCTGTTACTTTGCTGCTACTGTTGTTACTCTGTTGCTACTGTTGTTACTTTGCTGCTACTGGTTACTGTTGCTACTGCTGCTATCACCCTACTTTTCTACTGATACTTTGCTGCAGATACTAAATCTTTCACGTGTGGTTGAATTGACAACTCAACTGCTAATACTTGAGAATATTCCTTCGCTTCCCCTTCCGTCGAATCAATAAATTTGGGTTGAATACTCTACCCTCGAAAACTGTTGCAATCCCCTATACTTGTGGGTTATCAGGACACAATACAAAAAGTGCTCGAAAGAATGACAAGGTAACGGTAGATACATATCATGCAAACATTCACACATATAAACTTAAGTAATTCTAGAGAAAATACGAAGCACAATATGATTACAGTACAGATGGGATTGCAATATAAGAAACCAAGTTTCAAAGACCAACACATGAGAAATAATTCAACTAAAAATAAATTATGAAAAATAATTGTGAAGTGAGAAAGAACCCGATGGTGCTCGATGGTGACAAAGTATTTGGTGGGCTAGTTGAGTCCTTTTCATAAGAGTTACGGGTGGTTGGAGGGAATTGTGATTGAGCACATGAGCTAACCTCCCTTCGTCCTGTTCTCCTCAACGTGAAGTTCCTCAAACTTCAGTTGATTTCACTTTGGTATATACATGTCGGCAATCTCCAAACCTTCGACATGTTTTGTCTTCCCTGACCGTAATTACTCTCAGTCACTCAGACATACGCCTAACCGTCTAGAGAGTTAGTAGCTCTAAATAGTAATAGGCACACACACTCCTAACTCGGTTCTCTGTGATGCTCAACGATTGTCTAAGATTTTGGCTCTTGGATTTTCTCTTAAAAGGATTTTGTCAAATCTTTCATAGAGGGGTGCTCAAACAATCTTCTCAGAAACTCAAGAGGAGCAACCAATCATTCTGATCGGTGTGGGTAGATATGCATGACCTCACCTTGATCATCTCGAGCAAATCTGCATGCACAACGAAGCACGAGGAAGATTCAGTGGATGTAGCAGTCGAAGCCCTAGAACTTGTACTACAAGAGATCACGGATCGCCTGTGAGCCGTCACTTCACTCTGAAACCCTAAAAAACAGTTCGGGGGCTAAAGGGAAGGGACTGGCTATAGCTGAGTTGACTGAATTTTACTTTAGGGCGAGTCACTTTTTTTCCTTAACCACCTTGTGTAGCCCCATATATTCATCTCAAAGCATGCATGCCAACCATGGGCTTTGCCAGCCAAAACTATGCTAGACTATGACACAAGAGCACGAACATGTAGGTGTAAGGGAACGCGACACAAAACAAAAAATCCACACTACAAACATGCACAAGTCCACTATGAAGATGCATACACGGTTTTGATATGATCATTAGCAACTTGTAGCATAGCGTAAGTAGAGTCAATGAAGATCAGTGGTGTAGATCCCCCCAGCTAGGATTTATGACCTCCCAACCGCGAGGATATTTTCCCTCGTCTGCTTCACGAACTGTTCCTCGGACAGCCCTTCGGGAGGCCGCCGGACAATCCCTCGGACCGTGTATCGGACAACCCTTTAGGAGGAGCATTAAACAACCCCTTGGGAAGAAGATCGAACCTATGACCTCTCTACGGGGTTGCGCACACACGGGGCCAGCTGTCCGGCAGGGCTTCGTTGTACCGAACTATTTCCTACCGGAGACTAAAAAACCTTTCGGCAGTATGAAACTATTTCGTGGATGGGAGGAGAGAAATCCAGATCTGGCATGGCATTCGTTTGAGAGAGAAATCTCGTCAAGTGGAGAGCTCTCTCCACCTCTATTTATGGTGGGAGGCAAGGGGTGGAGGTTAGGGGACAGACTAAAACAACCTCCCCATGACATCACCCACTACTTTAGGGCATGGGTGTCATCACCATGTCATCACCCACTACTTCCGGATACGAGTGTCATCACCATGACATCACCCAGTACTTTAATGTACATGTGTCATCACAATGACATCACCCACTACTTTAGGGTACACATGACTTCACCCACTACTTTAAGGTATAGGTGACATCAGCATGATGTCACCCACTACTTTAAGGTACAGATGGCATTACCATGACATCATGCACTCCACTATTCATGAAATATTTTCCAGTGTCCATTTAATCTGAAAAAATTCTGGAATATCCCAAAACATTTTTGACACCCTCCAAAAAATTCTAGGTGCGTGCCGAAACCTTTTTTTTGTTATCTCTGAAACTATTCCAGTTTCTTCCTCTCGAACTCCCTTCTAGTACTCAATAGACAGATGACCCTTAAGTGTGTGAGCATGTAGGTTTGATGGAGTATATACATGACTCGAACATTTTCCAATCAATGATCAATAGCAGAATCGTGGACATCCATATTGGTCCCTATACCCACACGAATGGATATCCGAGTGAACTTGTAGTTGTCGTGTGATATTCATGTTGCTTCATGATATGTTACAAACACCCTAGGTGAGACTTATCAGCATCCCCAAGAATCAACAATTTGTCCACTATGTGAGTTACTCGTTACTAGTTTTGTTCTCTTTTCTCATTTCCGTGTTCCAGCATCCCTGTGATGAAATCACATTATGTCTCGCCACATGATGATGGATACATAACACCGAGAGGGCGCAAAGAATATCGCTCCATCGTCGGAGGAGAAAATATCAATCTTGAGCTATCTAGTTCCTTGTCATACTTTTCCATGAACCTGCAAGCCATCATAATAGCCACCATTTTATGGATAATGTTTAACGAATCTCAAAGTTCATGATGCAAGCATGAAGAAAGTCGATACTGAAAGTGCGTTATATCGACTAGAGGGGGGGGGTGAATAGGAGATTTTTAGAATTTCATCATTGAGGAAATTCCTTTTGAGGAAATTCCTCACCGATGACTAACTTACATCAGAAACAGTAAAGGATCAGAAGTGCAAAGTTTCACAACAACAGTTTTTCAGAGTGAAGAATGTGAAAACAGATTGCACAGTGAGCAGGCACGCAGAATACACATGAGAAATGACTAACGTGAAGAATTTGGGGTTGAGGAAATTCGGAGAAAGTCTTCAGCAAATTCTTCAAACAGTCACAGTGAAAGTCATCAACACATAATACGGGAAAATAAAGAGTTGAGGAACTAGAACCCGTTTCTCAGTGAAGACAGTCGTTGATGACCCAGTTCCAACTGCTGTGACAGTCGTACATCTGGTTTGGAGCGGCTTGGTATTGAAACCAAAGGACACCCAGTCCCGGGACACACAGTCCCTACCGTACTCTCCTTGAGCTAAGGACACACAGTCCTCGCCCAACACTCATGGTAAGTATTCAGGGCAGACTTCCAAACCCTCACAAACTAGGTCACCCGGCGATCCACAATTGACTGCTGGAAAGCTCTAGACCATGACGCCTAGCCGTCTGGAGGATGCACAGTCCTCAAAGGTAAAGGGCTTCAGTCCCACACAGGAACAACTTCTTCAGTGATGCTCAATCACTAGGTTTGGTTTGTGGTTTCGGTGGGTGGTGTATTTCCTCACTGATGATTTACTCTCAAAGGCTCTGAGGAATTTGGGTTGCTCTTATGACAAGTGTCAGTTTCTAACGGAGCAGCCAACCAGCTAGTGGTTGTGGGGGGTGGCTATTTATAGCCTGGGAGCATCCCGACATGATTTGACACTAATGCCCTTAAATAATATAACCGTTGGAGTGGATAAGACCAATGACTTGGCGTGGTTATCTAAATGGTCGGAACCCTCAACTGTGAGAGTCCTCATGTCACTCATATTCCTCACTTGAGGCTTTTGGTAGGATTAGGATTGGGTTGAGCATCATGAGGAAATTCATTCCATAGTGTAACTTCGACCCCTTTAACAATACGGTGTTCCTATTACTCAAATGAGAAGAAAGTAAAACAGAAAGTGTAAATCTTCATGCTTCAAATTCTCCAGAATGATTTTCTTCAGGAACCACCGGACATCTCAATATCAGTATCTTCATGAGGAATATCAATTTCATCGCAGATTCCTCGCGATTCATTTCTTCAACTTCAGACCAATTTCTTCAACTGAAGACATATATTTTTAGGGGTCGATATTCTTCAAATATCTCAAACTCCTCAATGACTTATCGATCCTGTGTATACTCACAAACACATTAGATACTTAACCTATAAGTCTTCAAACCACAAAAATCACTAAGGGGTACTAGATGCACTTACAATCTCCCCCTTTTTGGTGGTTGATGACAATTAGGTTAAGTCTTCAACAGGGATCAAAAATATGAAGTGTAAATACTCATTTGAGGAATTTGAAAACAAGATTCAGAGAGACTCCCCCTGGAGATGTGCATACCTTGAGGATTTTGCTTTTATAGCAAATGCACATTGATGATTTATATCATGGAGATCTCCCCCCGAGTCTTGTAAATCATGCATATATGTAACATATCATATGAAGAAAATGAAGATGCATGATGACAAATGGTATCTGACGAATTTCAGCATGCGTGCATTAAAAATTGAAGAATAAGCATGCGAAGAAAAATGTTCAAAAGCGTTAGAGTACCATCGGGCTTAAGTTACAACTCATTACATAAAAACTTCAGAAGAGCCAAGAGTTTGTAACTTAAATATAGTTCATAAGCCCCAAAAATATCCCGCTTGAAGACTAACTCTCGAGTTTCTCCCCCTTTGTCATCAAGTGACAGAAAGGGACAAACTGAGGACTAACGCCCGTGAAGACTTCATTTCTTGGCGGTTGTGGAGGAGCTATGATGCTTCTTGGGAGTAGTCTTCTTCCTTGGGCCAGTTGCAGTGTCGAGCTGTTCTTCATCAGATTCAGCAGTGCGGAATGAAGAAAAGGAGCTGTCTTCAAGGTCTAGCACTGGAATGGGCCTGAACTTCTTCTTGGGAGGCCACGACCAGTCAAAGTCTCGCTCAAAGTCCAGTTCTTCAAGCTCAGTCTGAGTCTTCAGATGTGCAAGTGTAGCCCAGGTGCGATCGAAAACCTCATTAATCTTCGCAGAGTTCTGTGTTTCAGTGAGGGTTTTCACAATGGCACCAAACTGGCGTTTGACCCATTTGTGGTTGCGATCCACCTTCTGGTGAAGACTGAGGAGGAGCTCTCTGGTATTCAGCACGCGAGGAGGAACTGGGCTTGCTGGACAAGTCTCAGTATCGTCCCATGAAGAATAAGCTTCTGGCTCTCTGAACTGGCCATCAAGGGGCCTACTGCCTTCTTCAATCATAGATTTTCCTTTTCCTTCAATGGGGTCGAAAGTCTTCTTGTTGACTCGGATAGGAGGCATATAACCAACATGGTTTTGACAATCAGCGTGAAAGTTGATGCCTGTCCTTGTCCTGATGAATCTCATGATCCACGGGGCATATATCTTGTGATCAAAGGGGCACATGGCATTGTCGGCCAAAGTCCTCAAGAAGAAATCATGGATATTGATAGGAATACCGTGAATGATGTTGAAGAGGATATTCTTCATGAGGCCTACAACATCTTCTTCATCGTCATGGCCTTTGATTGGTGCGAGCACACTGCAGAGGATTCTGTAGACAGATCGGGGTGTGTACTTCAGCTCGTGGACGAGGAAGGTTGTTCTTGAAGATTTGCCTGCAGCCAAAGGCTTCATGAGGACTTCCATCATTCCATTTGGCAGCTCACGCTCACCATAAAGCTTCACTGCCCCATCTGAGGGAATTGGTACAGGCAGTTCTCCGAGGAGTTCAGAAGCAGGAGCCTTGTAGTGAGTGTTTTGTGACATCGAGTCAAACACCCAAGTGTTGATGTCTTCAGGGTTGCCAGATATGTGAAGAGTGGCATAGAACTGAAGAATAAGCTCGCTGTTCCAGTCTGATATGTCTGAGCACATTGGGAGCAAACCTGCATCGTGGAGTACACTGAGGACTGGCTCCAGGCAAGGTATTGCTTCAAGCTCAACATGAGGAATATGCCTGTGCTGGAATATCTTGTTTCGTCCACAGAGCACAGAGGCATAGTAGTTCATCTGAGTCCTTGTCCAAAACTTCATATACCTCACTTGAGCCTTGTCATAAGGGTTCTCTCCGATGAAGTACATGCGTTCTTCAAAGAAATTTTCTTTCTGAAACTTTGGACGCTTGGAGAATGGCTGACGCTGAACTGGCTGAAGATTTTGCTGAGGAATAGGGGAGGAGACAACAATAGCAGTCTCTGGATTGAGCACAATGAATGCATTGTCTTGGGCGGGTACATTTTCTTCAGCATTTTCCTCAGGGTGAGGAATTTCATCAGCTGGTACTTCATGGTGAGGAGATGATGCTTGCTTTGGCTGAGCTTCAGGCTAAGGAATTTCTGCTTCTTTCTCAGTTGGAGGAGTTGGGTCAGCCTGTTCCTCATCTTGAGGAGTCTTCTCAGAATGTTGAATTTCGTCAGCATGAGGATTTTCAGCTTGTTTTTCCTCAGCTGGCTTTGTGGCAGAAGCAGTTTCATCAGCTGGTGCAGCTAATGCTTGAGCAATTTCTGTCTGAGGAATAAGAGGTTGAGGACTATCGTCAATCTGAATTTCCTCATCAGTGTGTTCCTCAGGGGCGACATCCTTCATTTCCTCATCTGCCTTCGTAGCTGGGTCATCAATGACGACCATCTCATAGGAAGGGGCGACATTGAGAGGCACCGGGTCCAGAGGAGCAGTTTCTTCAATTTCTTTGAGGCGCTTTGCCTCTGTCTCTTCTACTGCTGAGGAGGCTTTTCTCTTCTTGGCTTCCTTTTCAGCAGCCCTTGTTTTCTTCACGTCTGGTGCAGACGGAATTATCTTCTTCACCTTTGAAGATTTTGGTGAAGGTGTTCTCTCTTTAGTTTCTTCAGCTGGTAGTGAGGAACCAGCTGGAACAGAGTCATCAGCCTGCTTTGATGAAGCAGCTGGATCAGGAGCAGTCTCATCAGCGGCAGCAATTTCATCAGTTGGAGTTTCCGTGATGATTTCTTCAATGGCCGGTTCATCAACACGGCGCTCTTGGTGTTCTTCCTCAGCTTGAGGAGTTTCCTCCTCATGAGGAGATGCATCTGCTACCTCCTCAACCAAGGGCTGAGGAGTTGGTGCTGGGGGTGAGGTTCTTTTGTTGTAGTCATCAACAACACTAGTGGCCAGCTTGATGAAATTGCTCTTGAGGCTTTTGCGATCTGACAGCTTGGCGTACTTGTCAGTCAATTTCTGCAGCTCTGCCTGTGTTGTCACTAGTGCATCAGGAGTCAGTTTGAGGAGATTCTCCCTGAGGAATTTCTCCTTTTTGATCTTTGCAACCTTTGCCTGCCTGGCCTGCTGTTCTTTCCACTTGGCTTCATTTATGAAGGTGGCCACCATGTGGCTGATACCACGGGGAAGTTTCAAATCATCAATAGGAGTGTTTGGGTCCTCATACCAGATATTGATGTAGTCAAGGAGGACCTTGGGGTCCATGGCCAGAGGAATAGCACTGACTGATGCTTGAGCTACTCTTTCTTGCTTGTTTCTGATGATGGCTTGCAGGGTTTCATCATCATATTCATCACTTCCCTCTGATGCAGACGGGACTGCGATGATTTTGCTGGGGCTGGGCAGAGTTGCACGTTCAGCAGTTGCCAAAGTCTTCACAGGAGGTGTTGAAGACTTTGTCTCCGAGCTAGTTGCAGCTGGGAGTGAGGAGCTGGAGCTGACGGTCGTAGGCTTCACGACTTGCTTCTGTACTGGTTTGTCTTGAGGCTTTGGGGTTGGAGCTGAGGATTTTGATACTGAGGAGATTGGTGCTGAGGGCTTTGGCGTTGATGGTTTTGGTGTTGAAGGTTTTGGTAATGAGGGTTTTGGGGATGAGGGTTTTGTGACAGAAGCCTAAGCAGACTTCTCTTGAGGCTTTGGAGCCCTTGGCTTTGATGGCACATACTACATTTGAGGAATTTCTGAGCCTGAGGTTTTTGCAGCTCAGGAATTAGCAGCACCTGAGGCAGCAGCTGAGGATTCATTAAATTTCCTCACTACAGCTTCTGCCTGCTTCTTGAGCTTGGCCAGATGCTTTTCTTTCTCATCTGGATAGTCATCAATGGTCATGAGACTTGAGGGATGTGCTACTTGATGATCCTCAAGTGGGGCCCTTCTGCCAGGAGGCTTCAGAGCGAATTTCTTTGCGTATTTGGGAGTCACAAACATGTACTCCTTCCATTCCTTCGCCCATCGGCGTTCAATCTTCTCTAGCCGTATCTTTCTCTTGGCCATTGTCTCATTTGCATCAGGCGTACAATAGTCCAAGTAAATGTCCTCAGGGATATCAGCAGGTGTGTTTTGCTCAAGTTTCTTTCCTCCCTTCTGTTTTCTGTCTTCCTCCATTTTCCTCAGTTGAGGATTTTGCTGATGATTTTGAACTCTTGAGGATTCTGATGAGCCTTGAAGAGTTTCTTCCAGAAACGCTGCAAATGAGTTAATGTGGTGAGAACTGAGAGATTCATCAGCTGACATGTGTGTACCTGTGAATAGAGTATAGTTGCGAGGAATTTGGAGAGGTCATATGCGTTCTCAGATTTGAGGAAAATGAAAAAGTTTGACAGTTTGAGGAATATAACCAGTGGTTGAGGAATTTTCCTAAGCATACTGTTCTTGGGTTTCAGAGTTGTACAGATCCGAAAATTCGCACAATTGAGGAATCTCGTGAAAGTCTTAGATGCTTAGCATAGTTCATCAATGATTGTGGTGATAGGTAGTGTTTGAGGAATCATGTGCGCATCGTATCTTGAGGAAAAACAGATTTCACATAGAAGATGTAAAATTTTAGATCTAATCTGTTGTAAAAATGGGATATATTTACCCTGGAAGGTGTGCACAAAGAACACAGAAAGTTGTGTTGGAGAGGCTCTTCGTTCGAGTGTCCAATGCACCCTAACTCGGCTACAGAGGACGTCTACGGCGGCGGCGGACGAAGATGGTTCGACTCCGGCGTGGTTCTGGCGACGGAGAAGTCGAGGCAGTGAAGCTCTTCCTCACCGGCGACGAGACTACCAGCGGTGGCGCTAGGGTTCGGTGGAGTGTGCTGTGGCAGGAGAGCGATGAGGCGAAGAAGAGGATGCCGAGGGGGATAGGGACATATTTATAGCCAAAAGTTACTGTTGGCGCGAGAATGTCGGACCAAATAGCCCCTGCCTCTACGTCTCCGCAGGACACGTGTAGCTCCCGTACGATGCGGTGGAGATAGTGGAGATCGTGGAAAGTGGGGGTTCAGTTACTGTGCCTTTAAAGAAGCAATTTTTTGAAGATTTGAGGATTTTCGTTACAAAATCATCAGCTAACAAGGATGCAGTGAGGATTTTGAACAAAGTTTCAAGTAGAACGCATATGAAGAATTGGATAGACTGGATAAGTATAGCATAGATGGAAAGTAGGGTCCGATCACATTCACTTAGCAGAAACATCAACTTGAAGAAATACCAATAAGTGAATGCTGTTGAGGACTAGAAATCACAGTCTGTCTAGTCAAATGAAAGTCATCAAGTGTTTTTGAAGATTTTGTAATAAATCATCACAATGAAGAACAACTGTTTTGAAGAAGAACGCATTGTGAGGAAATTGATCATTTGAAGAAAATCAACTTGAGGAATTTCACATTGGGCGGTGGCGTTACCCACCATATAAGAATGCTGATTACAGATGCCGCGTACAATTGTCGTAGGGCCATGAGAATCAATTTCTTTGTTAATTTCTTCACATTCAGAGTGACATTCTTCATCAGTTGAAGAAAATCGATTCATCATGTGTTGCACATCTAAGTCATCAACTTTGCATAAGTGTTAGGATGTGTGCATGTTTTTACAAAACATTTGAGGACTCTAAGATATTTAGCTCACACCGCAACTTGCAAAACCTTTTCTCATCCAAGGGCTTAGTGAAGATATCTGCCAGTTGATCATCAGTCTTCACATGGTCGATGAGGATATTGCCCTTGAGGACATGGTCTCGAAGAAAATGATGACGAATCTGGATGTGCTTGGTCTTCGAGTGCTGTACTGGGTTGTATGCAATCTTGATAGCACTCTCATTGTCACGGTAGAGAGGCACATTCTTCATGTTGATGCCGTAGTCTTTGAGGGTTTGCTTCATCCATAGCAATTGAGCACAACAAGAACCAGCAGCAATGTACTCACCTTCGGCAATGGAGAGTGATACGCAGTTCTGCTTCTTTGAGGACCAGCAAACTAGTGATCTTTCGAGGAAATGGCATGTGCCAGAAGTTGACTTGCGATCCACACGGTCACCAGCATAGTCAGAATCAGAATACCCTACCAGATGAAGATTGGAGCCCTTGGGATACCATAATCCTAGTGTTGGTGTGTGAGCTAAGTATCGAAGAATATGTTTCACAGCCTTATGGTGTGATTCCTTCGGTTTTGCTTGAAAACGCGCACACATGCAAACACTAAGCATTATATCTGGCCTAGATGCACATAGATACAATAAAGAGCCAATCATAGAACGGTATACCTGCTGATCATAGAACGGTATACCTGCCAATCATAGAACGGTATATCTATCTTCGAGTGCTGTACTAGGTTGTATGCAATCTTGATAGCACTCTCATTGTCACGGTAGAGAGGCACATTCTTCATGTTGATGCCGTAGTCTTTGAGGGTTTGCTTCATCCATAGCAATTGAGCACAACAAGAACCAGCAGCAATGTACTCAGCTTCGGCAGTGGAGAGTGATACGTAGTTCTGCTTCTTTGAGGACCAGCAAACTAGTGATCTTTCGAGGAAATGGCATGTGCCAGAAGTTGACTTGCAATCCACACGGTCACCAGCATAGTCAGAATCAGAATACCCTACCAGATGAAGATTGGAGCCCTTGGGATACCATAATCCTAGTGTTGGTGTGTGAGCTAAGTATCGAAGAATATGTTTCACAGCCTTATGGTGTGATTCCTTCGGTTTTGCTTGAAAACGTGCACACATGCAAACACTAAGCATTATATCTGGCCTAGATGCACATAGATACAATAAAGAGCCAATCATAGAACGGTATACCTGCTGATCGAAATCTTTACCATTTTCATCAGTGCCGAGGTGGCCGTTGGTAGGCATCGGAGTCTTGGCACCTTTGCATTCGTGCATGTCGAATTTCCTCAGAACATCCTTGAGGTATCTCTCATGTGATATGAAGATTCCATTGCTTTGTTGACGAATTTGAAGACCTAAGAGGAATTTCAGCTCCCCCATCATGGACATCTGATATTCTTCACTCATCATGTAGGCAAATTCATCACTGTATCTTTTGTCAGTACAGCCAAATATGATATCATCGACATATATTTGACATACAAACAGCTCATTATCATAGGATTTTGTGAAAAGAGTTGGATCGAGTGAACCAGGTTTGAAGCCTTTCTTCATGAGGAATTCCTTCAATGTATCATACCATGCCCGAGGGGCTTGCTTGAGGCCATACAGAGCCTTTTTGAGTCTGAAGACTTTGTCTGGATTCTTTGGATCCTCAAAACCTGGAGGCTGAACAACATATACTTCTTCCTCAAGCTTACCATTGAGGAATGCACTTTTCACATCCATTTGATATAAGGTGCTGTTATGATGATTAGCATAAGCAAGTAATATTCGAATAGCTTCAAGTCTAGCAATAGGTGCAAAAGTTTCATCGAAATCTATTCCTTCAACCTGGGTGTAGCCTTGGGCTACAAGTCGTGCCTTGTTCCTCACCACTTGACCGTCCTCATCTTGCTTGTTTCGGAAAATCCACTTGGTGCCGATGATGTTGTGCTTGCGAGGATCTGGTCGTTTGACGAGCTCCCATACGTCATTCAGCTTGAATTGAAGAAGTTCGTCTTGCATAGCTTGGATCCACTCCGGTTCTAGAAAAGCCTCAGCAACTTTTGAGGGTTCTGTGATGGATACAAAGGAAAAGTGCCCACAAAAGTTAACTAAGTGTGAAGCTTTTGAGCGAGTGAGAGGACCTGGCGCGTTGATGTCGTTGAGGATTTCGTCAAGTTCTACTTCATTTGCAATCCTCGGATGAGCTAGTTGAGGATTTTGTCTGGGCTGAGGAATTGGTGCTGGTGCAATTTCCTCAGGAGCATCTTCTTGGTTTGTATCAGCGATGGGGATCGTTTCTTCACCAATTTCCTCAGTGGGAACAATGTCTTCAGTAGGCTTAAGCTTTATTGCTTCCTCAGGAGACAGCTTATCTGGATCAGAAGGCAATTTCTCTCTTTGCGAGCCATTAGTTTCATCGAACCGCACATCTACAGTCTCAACAACTTTGTTGAGATAGTTGTTGAAGACTCTGTAAGTGTGCGAGTCCTTTCCATAACCGAGCATAAAACCTTCATGTGCCTTAGGTGCACATTTTGAGGTATGGTGAGGATCTCTAATCCAGCATTTTGCACCGAAGACTTTGGATCTGTCAGATTCCATGATGACTACACATCTATATCTACCAAAGATAACAATCATATCAAGATCACAAAGCATAGATACTGACATAAGGTTAAAACCAAGGGATTCAACAAGCATCACTTTGTCCATATGCCTATCCTTGGAAATAGCCACTTTGCCAAGTCCCAATACCTTGCTTTTACCTTTGTCAGCATATGTGATTTGCTTCAGAGGTGATGGAGTTAGTGGCATATTCATCAGTAAGTTTTTATCACCAGTCATGTGATGTGTGCAGCCACTATCAAGAACCCACTCAGTATTCTTGGGTTTGTCATCCTGCAAATGAATTAGTACAACTTACCATCTCATATGCTTCAGTTTTGAAGAATATGATACTAATTTCATCAGATCAGTAATTTCATCATAACAGAAATGTATGGACGTGTGAAATATTTCTATTTCATCAATCATTAGCTTGCGTCCTATCAAGCATTTCCTCAGGTCTCCAACAAATTCTTCAGATGATGATTTTCATCTGGGGACCTGTCCTGCAGAAGTGATTAGTTTGATTTCTTCACCACCCACATCTGAAGGGGTGGCAAAGCGTTCATCATCGTGCGAGCACCATATGAGAAAGGTGGCATTGAAGCCAATGCACTTCTCTTAACAGTAGGGGGATTAAAGTACTCATATGAATATGCAGAGAACTAGTTTGAGGATTTATGAACATAATGATTTGAGGAGTAACGTTCATATTCATATTCCTTGTAGTTTCCCTGCATGTTAGACGCATAAGCACGGGTACGAGCATAGTTTTGACCAGTTGAGGATTTTGATCCTCTTGAAGACTTTGGTCCTCCTGAGGAATTTGATCTGGGGTTCAGATTCTTCAGTGGTGGTGTCATGAGGACATTCACCTGAAGATTTTCAAGACAGCTTTTGGGAACCCAGATTTTCCTCAGGGGAGGGCCATTCCTGCAGTTAGTTCCAACATATCGAGCAAATACTTCACCAGATTGATTTTTGAACAGTTTATAGTTGGAGTCAAATGACTCATCTGAGGAATAGGATAATTCTCATGAAAAGCCAGTTAGATTGGATGGATCAAAAGGAGGCCCAGTAGCAGCAACCCATGAGGTTTTGGAATACTGCTCAGGTTTCCAATAAGATCCATCAGCATTTAATTTCCTCTCAAAGGAAATTCCTTCTTTCCTCGGGTTCCTGTTCAAGATCTGCTTTTTGAGCACATCACAAAGGGTTTGATGTCCTTTGAGGCTTTTGTATATGCCTGTCACGTACGATTCCTTCAACCCTGCATTTTAATCAGTAACATTTGTGTTTTCCTCAAGTGAGGAAATAGACACAGCAGGTGTAGTTGAAGAATTTGTAGCAATAGTAGCATTTGATGATTCTGGTGAGGAATTAACAGTTTCACGTTCAATGCATTTAAGACATGGAGGAATGAATTCAACTTGATCAGCGCTGATCTATTGAGCTAGTAATGAATCGTTTTCCATACGAAGATCATCATGAGACATCCTCAGCTTCTCAAGATCAAGGTTCCTTTGAAGAAATTCATAGGAAAGCTTCTCATGATCGGTGAGGAGTGTATCATAACGATCGTGAAGATTATCAAATCTAGACTGAAGATTTTTCACATCTTTAGTGAGGATTTGGGTAAGATTCATTTCATCATTCAACAGATCATCACTTTTATCTAGCAGTTTCTGAAGCTTTTCCAGAGCAGTTTGTTGTTTAGTGGCAATGATAGCAAGTTTACTGTAACTGGGTTTCTTATAATTATCAGGTTCACAGTCACTTGAATCAGAGGAGGAGGCATTATTTGGTACCTTTGAACCTTTTGCCATGAAGCAAAAAGTTGGAGCAAAGTCATCAGCATAGTCATCAGTGCGGATGGTGCTATCATCTTCTTCAAGGTTGAAGATTGACTTGCTGACGAAGGTGGTTGCCAGTGCAAGAATAGCCTGTCCGGATTCTGAGTCTTCATCAGAACCCTCTTCTTCATCACATTCCTCTGATTCTGCCTCGGAGTCCATTTCCTTGCCAATAAGTGCCCGAGCCTTTCTGAAACTAGCCTTCTTGTGCGATGAGGGCTTTGAAGATGAGGATTTTGAAGATTTCTTCTTCTTCTTCGAGTCATCAGAACTGTCATCCTTGTATTTCTTCTTCTTTGATTCCTTTCCCCAACGGGGACAATCAGCAATGTAATGACCTGATTTCTTGCACTTGTGACAGGTTCGTTTCTTGTGGTCCTCAGATGAAGATTCTGATTTCCTCATGTCTCTTCTTGAAGATTTACCGAACTGACCACGTCGTGTAAATCTCTGGAATTTCCTCACGAGCATTGCAAGCTCCTGTCCAAATTCTTCAGGGTCACAAATGCTGTCATCTGTGTCTTCGTCTTCAGATGAGGAAATTGCTCTAGCCTTCAGTGCACGTGGTCTGGAATAACTTGGTCCATATAGATCTCTCTTTTATTCTAGCTAGAATTCATGAGTATTTAGCCTTTCTAGTATATAAGCTGGATCAAGCATCTTGTAATCTGGTCTTTCTTGAATCATCAGAACTAAAGTATCAAATGAAGAATCCAAAGATCTCAGCAGTTTCTTCACAACTTCTTGATCAGTGATGTCTCGAGCTCCCAGTGCTTGCAGTTCATTTGATATGTCAGTGAGGCGATCAAAGGTGTCTTGGCAGCTTTCATTGTCATGTCTCTTGAAGCGATTGAAGAGATTGCGAAGAATATCAACACGAGAGTCACGCTGGGTTGATACTCCTTCATTTACCTTGCACAGTCTCTCCCAGATCAGTGTTGCAGAGCCCAAAGCACTTACTCTTCCAAACTGGCCTGGTCTCAGATGGCCACAGATGATGTTCTTTGCTTGAGAATCGAGTTTCTTGAATTTCTTCACATCAGCCGCAGTGACACTGGCAGAGATAATGGGGACACCATTTTCCACAATATACCAGAGATCATTATCAATAGCTTGTAAATGCATTTGCATTTTGTTCTTCCAGAAGGGAAAGTTTTCCTTCGTAGGTAGGACATGCTGCAGTCACCTTAAACATGCCTCCAGTCGACATAACTAAAACTCCAGGTGGTTAAACCAAAATCACACAGAACAAGGGAGTACCTTGCTCTGATACCAATTGAAAGTGCGTTATATCGACTAGAGGGGGGGGGGTGAATAGGAGATTTTTAGAATTTCATCATTGAGGAAATTCCTTTTGAGGAAATTCCTCACTGATGACTAATTTACAGCGGAAACAGTAAAGGATCAGAAGTGCAAAGTTTCACAACAACAGTTTTTCAGAGTGAAAAATGTGAAAACAGATTGCACAGTGAGCAGGCACGCAGAATACACATGAGAAATGACTAACCTGAAGAATTTGGGGTTGAGGAAATTCGGAGAAAGTCTTCAGCAAATTCTTCAAACAGTCACAGTGAAAGCCATCAACACATAATACGGGAAAATAAAGAGTTGAGGAATTAGAACCCGTTTCTCAGTTAAGACAGTCGTTGATGACCCAGTTCCAACTGCTGTGACAGTCATACATCTGGTTTGGAGCGGCTTGGTATTGAAACCAAAGGACACCCTGTCCCGGGACACACAGTCCCTACCGTACTCTCCTTGAGCTAAGGACACACAGTCCTCGCCCAACACTCATGGTAAGTCTTCAGGGCAGACTTCCAAACCCTCACAAACTAGGTCACCCGGCGATCCACAATTGACTACTGAAAGCTCTAGACCATGACGCCTAACCGTCTGGAGGATGCATAGTCCTCAAAGGTAAAAGGCTTCAGTCCCACACATGAACAACTTCTTCAGTGATGCTCAATCACTAGGTTTGGTTTGTGGTTTCGGTGGGTGGTGTATTTCCTCACTGATGATTTACTCTCGAAGTCTCTGAGGAATTTGGGTTGCTCTTATGACAAGTGTTAGTTTCTAACGGAGCAGCCAACCAGCTAGTAGTTGTGGGGGGTGGCTATTTATAGCCTGGGAGCATCCCGACATGATTTGACACTAATGCCCTTAAATAATATGACCGTTGGAGTGGATAAGACCAATGACTTGGCGTGGTTATCAAAACGGTCGGAACCCTCAACTGTGAGAGTCCTCATGTCACTCATATTCCTCACTTGAGGCTTTTGGTAGGATTAGGCTTGGGTTGAGCATCATGAGGAAATTCATTCCATAGTGTAACTTCGACCCCCTTTAACAGTACAGTGTTCCTATTACTCAAATGAGAAGAAAGTAAAACAGAAAGTGTAAATCTTCATGCTTCAAATTCTTCAAAATGATTTTCTTTAGGAACCACCGGACATCTCAATATCAGTATCTTCATGAGGAATATCAATTTCATCGCAGATTCCCCGCGATTCATTTCTTCAGCTTCAGACCAATTTCTTCAACTGAAGACATATATTTTTAGGGGTCAATATTCTTCAAATATCTCAAACTCCTCAATGACTTATAGATCCTGTGTATACTCACAAACACATTAGATACTTAACCTATAAGTCTTCAAACCACCAAAATCACTAAGGGGCACTAGATGCACTTACAGATACTCTCATGGTCTAAGGAATTATGCAAATGTTAACTTCCTTTGTGTTATTTAGCATTAACCTGGGACGAATGTATCTCATAGCATAACATCAATCTAAGTCGATTTAACACAAGTGTTCTTCTAACATTATGTCCTCAAAGTTACCGGCATAGACATGCCCATGACCATGGAAACATAATCATCATGCAACACTTGCCTAGGAATATATCTTACCGTTTATTATTCCACATGTACATATGAGTTTTCCTTCGAGCCTCATGTTATTACGGACTCGAGAATCATAGCAATTATGGCACAGAATATAAACATAATTATAAACATGGAGATAAATAATAATAATAATTATTGCCTCTAGGTCATATTTCCCACATGATAGAGGCAAAGTTGTCCCTGTCTTTTGATGACATGGTGGTTCTTGTTTTGGTGGAGTAGACTTTGACGATCTGACTATGAACGTGTGAGGACGTCGTGCCTTAGCAATCGCTAAACCAACTCCGAGAGGCTATTGACCATGTCGGAGCACGATCAATATGACCACGAGGCTTTGTTTCCTGTACGCAAACGTAGAACAAGCAACAAAGTAAGATTGCAATCTGGATATTGCCAATATAAGAGGAAAACTTTATTGATGTAAGTGGGGTTCTTTGTCGCCTTTGTCTGGTTGTGGAACACAAACAAAGAACGCGAAGTTGCAGCCATGGCAAACTTGTAATGTAAACAAAACACCCATCTAAACGGCGCCCTAAGGGCTGTATATATGGGGAATAATGGAGGAATTTCATGACTCCTTGGAGGAGGGGTCCGAAATCGACCCTAACTCTGTTTCCCCACACATATGGACTCTAAAAATAGCCTATAATATGGTTTTTGAAATTACATGGGCCTGGCCCAAAAATAAGGTGGTGCAACACCTATAATAGCATATGGACGAAATTTATAAAGCGCATCTTGAATATTTCGTCCAAGCCTTCATGCTCTCCTTATGGTGGCTTCAAAGCACGAAAATCATGAGTGGAAGCTCCATTGTTCTTTCCCACACGTGCACCTTCTACTCCATGCTTGATCCCGCTCCAACGGATATCCTTCTTGTCCATACTAGGTCCTTCATTCATAAGTAAGACAAAAGTATCTAACTTAGGCAGCATCATATGTTCGTGAACATTGGAAGGATTTCTAAGAAATGAAAGTACCCGGTAATTCAATTGGCGTGCGCGAGCTCTAGTAATTGGTCCAGTATGTATAGCGGCTGGGGCTCTGGGTGTAATAATGGTGTTGATGTTCTTTTCACTAAAGACCCCCACTTGCACTAGAGTCAGTAATCTAGTCAATAATCTAGTCAATGCTAGTGCACTTTACACCTATGGCATACCGATGTAAAAGATGCTTTTCTTGTGCTATAGAATTTGTCCAACGGATGTGGCAACTTCAAGTCTGTATGTATCTTTGCATATCCTCGCGTTTTCACGTTTTCATAAAATTCATATTTTGTGTGGACTTCGCTTTGTATATATGTGAATCACTCGTCGAACCTTGATTCCTAGGACTGAGCTATGGAGCAACTATCTACAGAAGTGTTCCATTGACCAAAGCCTTCTTAGAACCATACTAAGTTCATGAATGAAATGTATGATTCAACATCTTCTTTGTCGCTTCTAAAAGCGTCAACATACTTAGCCTTTGTTATGGAATTCTCCACGGTAACTTATTTTGAACACTTCCAACTTATTGTGCCATCATATTGTGTATTACAAAAATCCTTAATTTAAATCAAAAATCGCTTGGAGCATTGACGAAGACTGTATCGATGCAACTACTTACAACTAACTCTGCACAATCTCCGCTTGCGATAAAACATGTCATCAGTGTTACTTTAGTACTCGATGACATTTTTCGTTGTTGTCCTATTATCAATATTTTGATCACTTTGGTATCTTGACTCACAACTGCTTGGGAGCACTATACTTATCCGGTTGTATTACATACCATGGAATACATGATTAATCCAAAGGCAAATGTGTGTGAAACTCCATCATGTATTTTGCTCATCAGTGTTTTAGGACATCGAGTCTTGGAAAACTTTTTCCGTGTGACATCGGCAAGAAACACTTCTTGGTTTTCTCATGCTAAATCATTTAGCATCTTGTCAATATATATTTTGGCTTAGCCCTATTAGGAAATTCTATCTCGGTAGATAATTATGCCTAATACTGAGGCTACCTAGCCCAAACTCCTCATCAAAAAACTATATTTTAATGAAGTCCTAATTGTTGTCAAGAATTTTATATTATTTCCAATCAACAATGTGTCGAGCACACAAGGTTTTAGAGATATTATTATTCTCCCACTTACATTCTTGTAACCACAAGCATATTCGCTATACTTTGATGAAATCAAACTCTTTTGAATATTTTATCAAAACAATGATTCCAACTCCATTATGCTCTCTTGTGTCCATTACTGGAACTTTGAAGTTTGCAGACTCACTAAAATCCTCTGGATCGACAAAATACTTTGGACTGTATCACATGCAAATCCTAGGTTATATTTCCATCTCATAAAAATCCTTTTGGAATCCATGTATCATATCTCATGATTGAAATATGTATTAATTGCTAGTTTAACCCGAACTGATTTTAAGCATCGCCACGGTGAGACAATCTCGCCGTAGTCATCTCCTTGAATTTTTTGTAAGTAAGAAGTCGAGATTTATGGATAAAACATTTTTATCCATATCAGTTTTTAGTTCCATTAATATTCGTTAGACTCTAAGTCTTCTGAAAGGTTTATCAAGATCTAGTATTGAATCATTTATATGGATATTATCTCGGATTGTATTAGCATTTAGCCTATTCCGGAATCCGGGACCATCAACGCTTCCTTGTGTATTGTAGGTCTACTATTGTCTAACAACAATATCTCGCTTGCGCACGTGAGAGGTTTGCATGAGTTTTGCCTACGTGGTTCAGCTGCAAGTTCAACCGAAGTCCATACATCTCATGTAGAGGCTTCCGTATCAGTCATAGTAGGAAACTATGAAATTTCTTCCAAGATTTCTTTCCTAAGAACTGACGATGAATATATTGTTATCTTGTCAAGTTGCACTGTCCTCCCACTCACCTTTTTGCAAGAAACATTTTCTTCAAAATCATACTCCCGTTTGTGGCAAACCTTTTGCGTTAGTATAGTGATGGGAAATACCCAGTAATTGGGGATAACCTACAAAGTAGAACTTTTCTGATTTGGAATAGGTCTTGTAAACATTTTACACAAGCCCCATATTCCAAATGTTAAGAAATAGAAATAACATGGTTGGTCGTAGCATACCGTGGCATCGTTTCAACAAATCTGATGGCGCTGGTTTTTAGTGTATAAGCTGCAGTCACTAAAGCATTACTTTAAAAGTGTATAATGGAAATTTGATTTATGTCATCTTTGATCTTACCATGTCATAAATGGTTTTATTACATCTTCACGACCAATCTACTTACAGTAGTTTTCTAGGAGGTGTATGTTGGAATTATGCCCTAGAGGCAATAATAAATGTATAGTTATTATTATAATTCCTGTATCAAGATAATGGTTTATTATCCATGCTATAATTGTATTGAATGAAGACTCATTTACATGTGTGGGTACATAGACAAAACACCGTCCCTAGCATGCCTCTAGTTGGCTAGCCAGTTGATCGATGATAGTCAGTGTCTTCTGATTATGAACAAGGTGTTGTTGCTTGATAACTGGATCACGTCATTGGGAGAATCACGTGATGGACCAGACCCAAACTAATAGACATAGCATGTTGATCGTGTCATTTTGTTGCTACTGTTTTCTGCGTGTCAAGTATTTATTCCTATGACCATGAGATCATATAACTCACTGACACCGGAGGAATGCTTTGTGTGTATCAAACGTCGCAACGTAACTGGGTGACTATAAAGATGCTCTACAGGTATCTCCGAAGGTGTTAGTTGAGTTAGTATGGATCAAGACTGGGATTTGTCACTCCGTGTGACGGAGAGGTATCTCGGGGCCCACTCGGTAATACAACATCACACACAAAGCCTTGCAAGCAATGTGAGTTAGTGTAAGTTACGGGATCTTGTATTACGGAACGAGTAAAGAGACTTGCCGGTAAACGAGATTGAAATAGGTCTACGGATACTGACGATCGAATCTCGGGCCAGTAACATACCGAAGGACAAAGGGAATGACATACGGGATTATACGAATCCTCGGCACTGAGGTTCAAACGATAAGATCTTCGTAGAATATGTAGGATCCAATATGGGCATCCAGGTCCCGCTATTGGATATTGACCGAGGAGTCTCTCGGGTCATGTCTACATAGTTCTCGAACCCGCAGGGTCTGCACACTTAAGGTTCGACGTTGTTTTATGCGTATTTGAGTTATATGGTTGGTTACCGAATGTTGTTCGGAGTCCCGGATGAGATCACGGACGTCACGAGGGTTTCCGGAATAGTCCGGAAACGAAGATTGATATATAGGATGACCTCATTTGATTACCGGAAGGTTTTCGGAGTTACCGGGAATGTACCGGGAATGACGAATGGGTTCCGGGAGTTCACCGGAGGGGGCAACCCACTCCGGGGAAGTCTTAGGCTTTTGGGGGGGTCACACCAGCCCTTAGTGGTCTGGTGGGACAGCCCACCAATCCCCTATGCGCCAAGAGAGAAAAAATCAAAGGAAAGAAAAAAAAGGAAGAAGTGGGAAGGGGGAAGGACTCCCTCCCACCAAACCAAGTAGGACTCGGTTTGGGGGGGGGGGGAGAGTCCTCCCCCCTGGCTCGGCCGACCCCTTGGGGATCCCTTGGACCCCAAGGCAAGGTCCCCCTCCCTCCTCCTATATATGGGGCTTTTAGGGCAGATTTGAGACGACTTTCTCACGGCTGCCCGACCACATACCTCCATAGTTTTTCCTCTAGATCGTGTTTCTGCGGAGCTCGGGCGGAGCCCTGCTGAGATAAGATCATCACCAACCTCCGGAGCGCCGTCACGCTGCCGGAGAACTCTTCTACCTCTCCGTCTCTCTTGCTGGATCAAGAAGGCCGAGATCATCGTCGAGCTGTACGTGTGCTGAACGTGGAGGTGCCGTCCGTTCGGTACTAGATCGTGGGACTGATCGCGGGATTGTTCGCGGGGCGGATCGAGGGACGTGAGGACGTTCCACTACATCAACCGCGTTCTCTAACGCTTCTGCTGTGCGATCTACAAGGGTACGTAGATCACTCATCCCCTCTCGTAGATGGACATCACCATGATAGGTCTTCGTGCACGTAGGAAATTTTTTGTTTCCCATGCGACGTTCCCCAACAGTGGCATCATGAGCTAGGTTCATGCGTAGATGTCTTCTCGAGTAGAACACAAAAGGTTTTGTGGGCGGTGATGTGCGTTTTGCTGCCCTCCTTAGTCTTTTCTTGATTCCGCGGTATTGTTGGATTGAAGCGGCTTGGACCGACATTACTCGTACGCTTACGAGAGACTGGTTTCATCGTTACGAGTAACCCCCTTTACTCAAAGATGACTGGCAAGTGACGGTTTCTCCAACTTTAGTTGAATCGGATTTGACCGAGGAGGTCCTTGGATGAGGTTAAATAGCAACTCATATATCTCCGTTGTGGTGTTTGCGTAAGTAAGATGCGATCCTACTAGATACCCTTGGTCACCACGTAAAACATGCAACAACAAAATTAGAGGACGTCTAACTTGTTTTTGCAGGGTATGATTGTGATGTGATATGGCCAACGATGTGATGTGATATATTGGATGTATGAGATGATCATGTTGTAATAGAAATATCGACTTGCATGTCGATGGTACGACAACCGGCAGGAGCCATAGGGTTGTCTTTACACTAACGTTTGTGCTTGCAGATGCGTTTACTATTTTGCTAGGATGTAGCTTTAGTAGTAATAGCATAAGTAGCACGACAACCCCGATGGCAACACGTTGATGGATGATCATGGTGTGGCGCCGGTGACAAGAAGATCGTGCCGGTGCTTTGGTGATGGAGATCAAGAAGCACGTGATGATGGCCATATCATGTCACTTATGAATTGCATGTGATGTTAATCCTTTTTTGCACCTTATTTTGCTTAGAACGACGGTAGCATTATGAGGTGATCTCTCACTAAAATTTCAAGACGAAATTGTGTTCTCCCCGACTGTGCACCGTTGCTACAGTTCGTCGTTTCGAGACACCACGTGATGATCGGGTGTGATAGACTCAACGTTCACATACAACGGGTGCAAAACAGTTGCGCACGCGGAACACTCGGGTTAAGCTTGACGAGCCTAGCATGTGCAGACATGGCCTCGGAACACATGAGACCGAAAGGTCGATCATGAATCATATAGTTGATATGATTAGCATAGGGATGCTTACCACTGAAACTATACTCAACTCACGTGATGATCGGACTTGGGATAGTGTAAGTGGATCATGAACCACTCAAATGACTAGAGAGATGTACTTTTTGAGTGGGAGTTTAGCATATAATTTGATTAAGTTGAGCTCTAATTATCTTGAACATAGTCTAAGTCCACTTTGAATATATTTGTGTTGTAGATCATGGCTCACGCAAGTGTCATCCTGAATTTTAATACGTTCCTAGAGAAAGCTAAGTTGAAAGATGATGGAAGCAACTTTGTAGACTGGGCTCGTAATCTTAAGCTAATCTTACAAGCTGGAAAGAAGGATTACGTCCTTAATGCTGCGCTAGGAGATGAACCACCCGCTACGGCTGATCAGGATGTTAAGAACGCTTGGTTAGCACGTAAGGAGGACTACTCAATAGTTCAATGTGCAGTCTTGTATGGCTTAGAACCGGGACTTCAACGTCGCTTTGAGCGTCATGGAGCATTTGAGATGTTCCAGGAGTTGAAGTTTATCTTTCAGAAGAACGCCCGGATCGAGAGGTATGAGACCTCCGATAAATTCTATGCTTGCAAGATGGAGGAAAACTCGTCTGTCAGTGAACATGTGCTCAAAATGTCTGGGTACTCAAACCGTCTAGCTGAACTGGGGATTGAACTCCCGCAAGAAGCTATCACTGACAGAATCCTTCAATCACTGCCGCCAAGCTATAAAGGCTTTGTGTTGAACTACAACATGCAAGGGATGAACAAGTCTCCCGGCGAGTTGTTTGCGATGCTGAAAGTCGCAGAGTCTGAACTCCGTAAAGAGCATCAAGTGTTGATGGTGAGCAAGACCACTAGTTTCAAGAGAAACGGCAAAGGCAAGAAGGGCAATTCGAAGAAGAGCGGCAAGCCTGTTGCCAATCCGCCGAAGAAACCCAAGGCTGGACCTAAGCCTGAAACAGAGTGCTTCTATTGCAAGGGTATGGGTCACTGGAAGCGCAATTGCCCCAAGTATCTGGCAGATAAGAAGGCGGGCAAAGAAAAATCAGGTATATTTGATATACATGTTATTGATGTGTACTTAACCGGCTCTCGTAGTAGTGCCTGGGTATTCGATACCGGTTCTGTTGCTCACATTTGCAACTCGAAGCAGGAACTGCGGAATAGACGAAGGCTGGCGAAAGACGAAGTGACGATGCACGTAGGAAACGGTTCCAAGGTTGATGCAATCGCCGTCGGCACAGTGTCACTTCAACTACCATCGGGATTAGTGATGAACTTAAATCATTGTTATTTAGTGCCTGCGTTGAGCATGAACATTATATCTGGATCTTGTTTATTGCGAGACGGTTACTCTTTTAAGTCTGAGAATAATGGTTGTTCTATTTCTATGAGTAACATCTTTTATGGTCATGCACCAAATGTGAGAGGATTGTTCATATTGAATCTTGATAGAGATACGCATATACATAACATTGAGACCAAAAGAGTTAGAGTAAACAATGATAGCGCCATATTTTTGTGGCACTGCCGCTTGGGTCATATTGGTGTAAAGCACATGAAGAAACTCCATGCTGATGGACTTTTGGAGTCACTTGACTTTGATTCACTTGACACGTGCGAACCATGCCTCATGGGCAAGATGACTAAGACTCCGTTCTCCGGAACAATGGAGCGTGCAAGTGACTTGTTGGAAATCATACATACCGATGTGTGTGGTCCAATGAGCGTGGAGGCACGCGGCGGATATCGTTATTTTCTCACCTTCACTGACGATTTAAGTAGATATGGTTATGTCTACTTGATGAAGCACAAGTCTGAAACATTTGAAAAGTTCAAGCAATTTCAGAGTGAAGTGGAAAATCATCGTAACAAGAAGATCAAATTCCTACGGTCTGATCGTGGGGGTGAATATCTGAGTTTCGAGTTTGGTACTCACTTAAGACAATGTGGAATTGTTTCACAGTTAACACCGCCTGGAACACCACAGCGTAATGGTGTGTCCGAACGTCGTAATCGTACTTTGTTAGAAATGGTGCGATCTATGATGTCTCTTACTGATTTGCCGTTATCGTTTTGGGGTTATGCATTAGAAACAGCTGCATTCACTTTAAATAGGGCACCATCGAAATCCGTTGAGACGACACCATACGAACTGTGGTATGGCAAAAGGCCAAAGTTGTCATTTCTTAAAGTTTGGGGATGTGATGCTTATGTCAAAAAGCTTCAGCCTGAAAAGCTGGAACCCAAAGCGGAAAAGTGCGTCTTCATAGGTTACCCAAAAGAGACAGTTGGGTACACCTTCTATCTCAAATCCGAGGGCAAAGTGTTTGTTGCTAAGAACGGAACTTTTCTCGAGAAGGAGTTTCTCTCGAGAGAATTGAGTGGGAGGAAGATAGAACTTGACGAGGTTGTCGAACCTCTCATCCCTCTGGATGGTGGCGCAGGGCAAGGGGAAACCTCTATCATTGCGACGCCGGTTGAGGAGGAAGTTAATGATGATGATCATGAAACTCCAGTTCAAGTTTCTGTTGAACCACGCAGGTCGACGAGATCACGCGCTGCTCCAGAGTGGTACGGTAATCCCGTCTTATCAATCATGTTGTTAGACAACAATGAACCTGCAAATTATGAAGAAGCAATGGTGGGCCCAGATTCCAACAAATGGCTAGAAGCCATGAAATCCGAGATAGGATCCATGTATGAGAACAAAGTGTGGACTTTGGAGATGCTGCCTGAGGGCCGCAAGGCTATTAAGAACAAATGGATCTTTAAGAAGAAGACGGACGCTGACGGTAATGTGACCGTTTATAAAGCTCGACTTGTGGCAAAGGGTTTTTCACAAGTTCCAGGAATTGACTACGATGAGACTTTCTCTCCCGTAGCGATGCTTAAGTCCGTCAGAATCATGTTAGCAATAGCTGCATTTTTCGATTATGAAATCTGGCAGATGGATGTCAAAACGGCGTTCCTTAACGGTTTCCTTAAGGAAGAGTTGTATATGATGCAACCCGAAGGTTTTGTCGATCCTAAAAATGCTGACAAGGTGTGCAAGCTCCAGCGATCCATTTATGGACTGGTGCAAGCATCTCGGAGTTGGAACAAACGCTTTGATGAGGTGATCAAAGCATTTGGGTTTATACAAGTGGTTGGAGAATCTTGTATTTACAAGAAAGTGAGTGGGAGCTCTGTGGCGTTTCTAATATTATATGTGGATGACATATTACTGATTGGAAACAACGTAGAGCTTTTAGAGAGCATAAAAGGTTACTTAAATAAAAGTTTCTCTATGAAGGACCTAGGAGAAGCTGCTTACATTCTAGGCATTAAGATCTATAGGGATAGATCAAAACGCGTGATAGGACTTTCACAAAGCACATACCTTGATAAAGTTTTGAAGAGGTTCAAAATGGAACAGTCCAAGAAAGGGTTCTTGCCAGTGTTACAAGGTACGAGATTGAGTAAGACTCAGTGCCCAGCAACTGATGAAGATAGAGAGCATATGCGCTCCGTCCCCTATGCTTCAGCCATAGGCTCTATCATGTATGCAATGCTGTGCACTAGACCGGATGTTAGCCTGGCCATAAGTATGGCAGGTAGGTTCCAGAGTAATCCAGGAGTGGATCACTGGACGGCGGTCAAGAATATCCTGAAGTACCTGAAAAGGACTAAGGAGATGTTTCTCGTGTATGGAGGTGACGAAGAGCTCGCCGTAAAAGGTTACGTCGATGCAAGCTTTGACACAGATCCGGACGACTCTAAGTCGCAAACCGGATACGTATTTATTCTTAATGGGGGTGCAGTAAGCTGGTGTAGTTCCAAGCAAAGCGTCGTAGCAGATTCTACATGTGAAGCGGAGTACATGGCTGCCTCGGAGGCGGCTAAGGAGGGTGTCTGGATGAAGCAGTTCATGACGGATCTTGGAGTGGTGCCAAGTGCACTGGATCCAATAACCTTGTTCTGTGACAACACTGGTGCCATTGCCTTAGCAAAGGAACCAAGGTTTCACAAGAAGACCAGACACATCAAACGACGCTTCAACCTCATCCGCGACTACGTCGAGGAGGAGGACGTAAATATATGCAAAGTGCACACGGATCTGAATGTAGCAGACCCGCTGACTAAGCCTCTTCCACGGCCAAAACATGATCGACACCAGAACTGTATGGGTGTTAGATTTATTACAATGTAATTCACATGGTGATGTGAGGGCTAGATTATTGACTCTAGTGCAAGTGGGAGACTGTTGGAATTATGCCCTAGAGGCAATAATAAATGTATAGTTATTATTATAATTCCTGTATCAAGATAATGGTTTATTATCCATGCTATAATTGTATTGAATGAAGACTCATTTACATGTGTGGGTACATAGACAAAACACCGTCCCTAGCATGCCTCTAGTTGGCTAGCCAGTTGATCGATGATAGTCAGTGTCTTCTGATTATGAACAAGGTGTTGTTGCTTGATAACTGGATCACGTCATTGGGAGAATCACGTGATGGACCAGACCCAAACTAATAGACATAGCATGTTGATCGTGTCATTTTGTTGCTACTGTTTTCTGCGTGTCAAGTATTTATTCCTATGACCATGAGATCATATAACTCACTGACACCGGAGGAATGCTTTGTGTGTATCAAACGTCGCAACGTAACTGGGTGACTATAAAGATGCTCTACAGGTATCTCCGAAGGTGTTAGTTGAGTTAGTATGGATCAAGACTGGGATTTGTCACTCCGTGTGACGGAGAGGTATCTCGGGGCCCACTCGGTAATACAACATCACACACAAAGCCTTGCAAGCAATGTGACTTAGTGTAAGTTACGGGATCTTGTATTACGGAACGAGTAAAGAGACCTGCCGGTAAACAAGATTGAAATAGGTATACGGATACTGACGATCGAATCTCGGGCCAGTAACATACCGAAGGACAAAGGGAATGACATACGGGATTATACGAATCCTTGGCACTGAGGTTCAAACGATAAGATCTTCGTAGAATATGTAGGATCCAATATGGGCATCCAGGTCCCGCTATTGGATATTGACCGAGGAGTCTCTCGGGTCATGTCTACATAGTTCTCGAACCCGCAGGGTCTGCACACTTAAGGTTCGACGTTGTTTTATGCGTATTTGAGTTATATGGTTGGTTACCGAATGTTGTTCGGAGTCCCGGATGAGATCACGGACGTCACGAGGGTTTCTGGAATAGTCCGGAAACGAAGATTGATATATAGAATGACCTCATTTGACAACGGGTGGTTTTCGGAGTTACCGGGAATGTAGCGGGAATGACGAATGGGTTCCGGGAGTTCACCGGAGGGGGGCAACCCACTCCGGGGAAGCCCATAGGCTTTTGGGGGGGTCACACCAGCCCTTAGTGGGCTGGTGGGACAGCCCACCAATCCCCTATGCGCCAAGAGAGAAAAAATCAAAGGAAAGAAAAAAAAGGAAGAAGTGGGAAGGGGGAAGGACTCCCTCCCACCAAACCAAGTAGGACTCGGTTTGGGGGGGGGGGAGAGTCCTCCCCCCTGGCTCGGCCGACCCCTTGGGGATCCCTTGGACCCCAAGGCAAGGTCCCCCTCCCTCCTCCTATATATATGGGGCTTTTAGGGCAGATTTGAGACGACTTTCTCACGGCTGCCCGACCACATACCTCCATAGTTTTTCCTCTAGATCGTGTTTCTGCGGAGCTCGGGCGGAGCCCTACTAAGATAAGATCATCACCAACCTCCGGAGCGCCGTCACGCTGCGGAGAACTCTTCTACCTCTCCGTCTCTCTTGCTGGATCAAGAAGGCCGAGATCATCGTCGAGCTGTACGTGTGCTGAACGCGGAGGTGCCGTCCGTTCGGTACTAGATCGTGGGACTGATCGTGGGATTGTTCGCGGGGCGGATCGAGGGACGTGAGGAGGACTACATCAACCGCGTTCTCTAACGCTTCTGCTATGCGATCTACAAGGGTACGTAGATCACTCATCCCCTCTCGTAGATGGACATCACCATGATAGGTCTTCGTGCGCGTAGGAAATTTTTTGTTTCCCATGCGACGTTCCTCAACAGTGGCATCATGAGCTAGGTTCATGCGTAGATGTCTTCTCGAGTAGAACACAAAAGGTTTTGTGGGCGGTGATGTGCGTTTTGCTGCCCTCCTTAGTCTTTTCTTGATTCCGCGGTATTGTTGGATTGAAGCGGCTTGGACCGACATTACTCGTACGCTTACGAGAGAATGGTTTCATCGTTACGAGTAACCCCCTTTACTCAAAGATGACAAGCAAGTGACGGTTTTTTTAGTTGAATCGGATTTGACCGAGGAGGTCCTTGGATGAGGTTAAATAGCAACTCATATATCTCCGTTGTGGTGTTTGCGTAAGTAAGATGCGATCCTACTAGATACCCTTGGTCACCGTAAAACATGCAACAACAAATTAGAGGACGTCTAACTTGTTTTTGCAGGGTATGATTGTGATGTGATATGGCCAATGATGTGATGTGATATATTGGATGTATGAGATGATCATGTTGTAATAGAAATATCGACGCCGAAGAAACCCAAGGCTGGACCTAAGCCTGAAACAGAGTGCTTCTATTGCAAGGGTATGGGTCACTGGAAGCGCAATTGCCCCAAGTATCTGGCAGATAAGAAGGCGGGCAAAGAAAAATCAGGTATATTTGATATACATGTTATTGATGTGTACTTAACCCGGCTCTCGTAGTAGTGCCTGGGTATTCGATACCGGTTCTGTTGCTCACATTTGCAACTCGAAGCAGGAACTGCGGAATAGACGAAGGCTGGCGAAAGACGAAGTGACGATGCACGTAGGAAACGGTTCCAAGGTTGATGCAATCGCCGTCGGCACAGTGTCACTTCAACTACCATCGGGATTAGTGATGAACTTAAATCATTGTTATTTAGTGCCTACGTTGAGCATGAACATTATATCTGGATCTTGTTTATTGCGAGACGGTTACTCTTTTAAGTCTGAGAATAATGGTTGTTCTATTTCTATGAGTAACATCTTTTTATGGTCATGCACCAAATGTGAGAGGATTGTTCATATTGAATCTTGATAGAGATACGCATATACATAACATTGAGACCAAAAGAGTTAGAGTAAACAATGATAGCGCCATATTTTTGTGGCACTGCCGCTTGGGTCATATTGGTGTAAAGCGCATGAAGAAACTCCATGCTGATGGACTTTTGGAGTCACTTGACTTTGATTCACTTGACACGTGCGAACCATGCCTCATGGGCAAGATGACTAAGACTCCGTTCTCCGGAACAATGGAGCGTGCAAGTGACTTGTTGGAAATCATACATACCGATGTGTGTGGTCCAATGAGCGTGGAGGCACGCGGCGGATATCGTTATTTTCTCACCTTCACTGACGATTTAAGTAGATATGGTTATGTCTACTTGATGAAGCACAAGTCTGAAACATTTGAAAAGTTCAAGCAATTTCAGAGTGAAGTGGAAAATCATCGTAACAAGAAGATCAAATTCCTACGGTCTGATCGTGGGGGTGAATATCTGAGTTTCGAGTTTGGTACTCACTTAAGACAATGTGGAATTGTTTCACAGTTAACACCGCCTGGAACACCACAGCGTAATGGTGTGTCCGAACGTCGTAATCGTACTTTGTTAGAAATGGTGCGATCTATGATGTCTCTTACTGATTTGCCGTTATCGTTTTGGGGTTATGCATTAGAAACAGCTGCATTCACTTTAAATAGGGCACCATCGAAATCCGTTGAGACGACACCATACGAACTGTGGTATGGCAAAAGGCCAAAGTTGTCATTTCTTAAAGTTTGGGGATGTGATGCTTATGTCAAAAAGCTTCAGCCTGAAAAGCTGGAACCCAAAGCGGAAAAGTGCGTCTTCATAGGTTACCCAAAAGAGACAGTTGGGTACACCTTCTATCTCAAATCCGAGGGCAAAGTGTTTGTTGCTAAGAACGGAACTTTTCTCGAGAAGGAGTTTCTCTCGAGAGAATTGAGTGGGAGGAAGATAGAACTTGACGAGGTTGTCGAACCTCTCATCCCTCTGGATGGTGGCGCAGGGCAAGGGGAAACCTCTATCATTGCGACGCCGGTTGAGGAGGAAGTTAATGATGATGATCATGAAACTCCAGTTCAAGTTTCTGTTGAACCACGCAGGTCGACGAGATCACGCGCTGCTCCAGAGTGGTACGGTAATCCCGTCTTATCAATCATGTTGTTAGACAACAATGAACCTGCAAATTATGAAGAAGCAATGGTGGGCCCAGATTCCAACAAATGGCTAGAAGCCATGAAATCCGAGATAGGATCCATGTATGAGAACAAAGTGTGGACTTTGGAGATGCTGCCTGAGGGCCGCAAGGCTATTAAGAACAAATGGATCTTTAAGAAGAAGACGGACGCTGACGGTAATGTGACCGTTTATAAAGCTCGACTTGTGGCAAAGGGTTTTTCACAAGTTCCAGGAATTGACTACGATGAGACTTTCTCTCCCGTAGCGATGCTTAAGTCCGTCAGAATCATGTTAGCAATAGCTGCATTTTTCGATTATGAAATCTGGCAGATGGATGTCAAAACGGCGTTCCTTAACGGTTTCCTTAAGGAAGAGTTGTATATGATGCAACCCGAAGGTTTTGTCGATCCTAAAAATGCTGACAAGGTGTGCAAGCTCCAGCGATCCATTTATGGACTGGTGCAAGCATCTCGGAGTTGGAACAAACGCTTTGATGAGGTGATCAAAGCATTTGGGTTTATACAAGTGGTTGGAGAATCTTGTATTTACAAGAAAGTGAGTGGGAGCTCTGTGGCGTTTCTAATATTATATGTGGATGACATATTACTGATTGGAAACAACGTAGAGCTTTTAGAGAGCATAAAAGGTTACTTAAATAAAAGTTTCTCTATGAAGGACCTAGGAGAAGCTGCTTACATTCTAGGCATTAAGATCTATAGGGATAGATCAAAACGCGTGATAGGACTTTCACAAAGCACATACCTTGATAAAGTTTTGAAGAGGTTCAAAATGGAACAGTCCAAGAAAGGGTTCTTGCCAGTGTTACAAGGTACGAGATTGAGTAAGACTCAGTGCCCAGCAACTGATGAAGATAGAGAGCATATGCGCTCCGTCCCCTATGCTTCAGCCATAGGCTCTATCATGTATGCAATGCTGTGCACTAGACCGGATGTTAGCCTGGCCATAAGTATGGCAGGTAGGTTCCAGAGTAATCCAGGAGTGGATCACTGGACGGCGGTCAAGAATATCCTGAAGTACCTGAAAAGGACTAAGGAGATGTTTCTCGTGTATGGAGGTGACGAAGAGCTCGCCGTAAAAGGTTACGTCGATGCAAGCTTTGACACAGATCCGGACGACTCTAAGTCGCAAACCGGATACGTATTTATTCTTAATGGGGGTGCAGTAAGCTGGTGTAGTTCCAAGCAAAGCGTCGTAGCAGATTCTACATGTGAAGCGGAGTACATGGCTGCCTCGGAGGCGGCTAAGGAGGGTGTCTGGATGAAGCAGTTCATGACGGATCTTGGAGTGGTGCCAAGTGCACTGGATCCAATAACCTTGTTCTGTGACAACACTGGTGCCATTGCCTTAGCAAAGGAACCAAGGTTTCACAAGAAGACCAGACACATCAAACGACGCTTCAACCTCATCCGCGACTACGTCGAGGAGGAGGACGTAAATATATGCAAAGTGCACACGGATCTGAATGTAGCAGACCCGCTGACTAAGCCTCTTCCACGGCCAAAACATGATCGACACCAGAACTGTATGGGTGTTAGATTTATTACAATGTAATTCACATGGTGATGTGAGGGCTAGATTATTGACTCTAGTGCAAGTGGGAGACTGTTGGAATTATGCCCTAGAGGCAATAATAAATGTATAGTTATTATTATAATTCCTGTATCAAGATAATGGTTTATTATCCATGCTATAATTGTATTGAATGAAGACTCATTTACATGTGTGGGTACATAGACAAAACACCGTCCCTAGCATGCCTCTAGTTGGCTAGCCAGTTGATCGATGATAGTCAGTGTCTTCTGATTATGAACAAGGTGTTGTTGCTTGATAACTGGATCACGTCATTGGGAGAATCACGTGATGGACCAGACCCAAACTAATAGACATAGCATGTTGATCGTGTCATTTTGTTGCTACTGTTTTCTGCGTGTCAAGTATTTATTCCTATGACCATGAGATCATATAACTCACTGACACCGGAGGAATGCTTTGTGTGTATCAAACGTCGCAACGTAACTGGGTGACTATAAAGATGCTCTACAGGTATCTCCGAAGGTGTTAGTTGAGTTAGTATGGATCAAGACTGGGATTTGTCACTCCGTGTGACGGAGAGGTATCTCGGGGCCCACTCGGTAATACAACATCACACACAAAGCCTTGCAAGCAATGTGACTTAGTGTAAGTTACGGGATCTTGTATTACGGAACGAGTAAAGAGACCTGCCGGTAAACAAGATTGAAATAGGTATACGGATACTGACGATCGAATCTCGGGCCAGTAACATACCGAAGGACAAAGGGAATGACATACGGGATTATACGAATCCTTGGCACTGAGGTTCAAACGATAAGATCTTCGTAGAATATGTAGGATCCAATATGGGCATCCAGGTCCCGCTATTGGATATTGACCGAGGAGTCTCTCGGGTCATGTCTACATAGTTCTCGAACCCGCAGGGTCTGCACACTTAAGGTTCGACGTTGTTTTATGCGTATTTGAGTTATATGGTTGGTTACCGAATGTTGTTCGGAGTCCCGGATGAGATCACGGACGTCACGAGGGTTTCTGGAATAGTCCGGAAACGAAGATTGATATATAGAATGACCTCATTTGATTACCGGAAGGTTTTCGGAGTTACCGGGAATGTAGCGGGAATGACGAATGGGTTCCGGGAGTTCACCGGAGGGGGGCAACCCACTCCGGGGAAGCCCATAGGCTTTTGGGGGGGTCACACCAGCCCTTAGTGGGCTGGTGGGACAGCCCACCAATCCCCTATGCGCCAAGAGAGAAAAAATCAAAGGAAAGAAAAAAAAGGAAGAAGTGGGAAGGGGGAAGGACTCCCTCCCACCAAACCAAGTAGGACTCGGTTTGGGGGGGGGGAGAGTCCTCCCCCCTGGCTCGGCCGACCCCTTGGGGATCCCTTGGACCCCAAGGCAAGGTCCCCCTCCCTCCTCCTATATATATGGGGCTTTTAGGGCAGATTTGAGACGACTTTCTCACGGCTGCCCGACCACATACCTCCATAGTTTTTCCTCTAGATCGTGTTTCTGCGGAGCTCGGGCGGAGCCCTACTAAGATAAGATCATCACCAACCTCCGGAGCGCCGTCACGCTGCCGGAGAACTCTTCTACCTCTCCGTCTCTCTTGCTGGATCAAGAAGGCCGAGATCATCGTCGAGCTGTACGTGTGCTGAACGCGGAGGTGCCGTCCGTTCGGTACTAGATCGTGGGACTGATCGTGGGATTGTTCGCGGGGCGGATCGAGGGACGTGAGGACGTTCCACTACATCAACCGCGTTCTCTAACGCTTCTGCTATGCGATCTACAAGGGTACGTAGATCACTCATCCCCTCTCGTAGATGGACATCACCATGATAGGTCTTCGTGCGCGTAGGAAAATTTTTGTTTCCCATGCGACGTTCCCCAACAGTGGCATCATGAGCTAGGTTCATGCGTAGATGTCTTCTCGAGTAGAACACAAAAGGTTTTGTGGGCGGTGATGTGCGTTTTGCTGCCCTCCTTAGTCTTTTCTTGATTCCGCGGTATTGTTGGATTGAAGCGGCTTGGACCGACATTACTCGTACGCTTACGAGAGACTGGTTTCATCGTTACGAGTAACCCCCTTTACTCAAAGATGACTGGCAAGTGACGGTTTCTCCAACTTTAGTTGAATCGGATTTGACCGAGGAGGTCCTTGGATGAGGTTAAATAGCAACTCATATATCTCCGTTGTGGTGTTTGCGTAAGTAAGATGCGATCCTACTAGATACCCTTGGTCACCACGTAAAACATGCAACAACAAAATTAGAGGACGTCTAACTTGTTTTTGCAGGGTATGATTGTGATGTGATATGGCCAACGATGTGATGTGATATATTGGATGTATGAGATGATCATGTTGTAATAGAAATATCGACTTGCATGTCGATGGTACGACAACCGGCAGGAGCCATAGGGTTGTCTTTACACTAACGTTTGTGCTTGCAGATGCGTTTACTATTTTGCTAGGATGTAGCTTTCGTAGTAATAGCATAAGTAGCACGACAACCCCGATGGCAACACGTTGATGGATGATCATGGTGTGGCGCCGGTGACAAGAAGATCGTGCCGGTGCTTTGGTGATGGAGATCAAGAAGCACGTGATGATGGCCATATCATGTCACTTATGAATTGCATGTGATGTTAATCCTTTTTTGCACCTTATTTTGCTTAGAACGACGGTAGCATTATGAGGTGATCTCTCACTAAAATTTCAAGACGAAATTGTGTTCTCCCCGACTGTGCACCGTTGCTACAGTTCGTCGTTTCGAGACACCACGTGATGATCGGGTGTGATAGACTCAACGTTCACATACAACGGGTGCAAAACAGTTGCGCACGCGGAACACTCGGGTTAAGCTTGACGAGCCTAGCATGTGCAGACATGGCCTCGGAACACATGAGACCGAAAGGTCGATCATGAATCATATAGTTGATATGATTAGCATAGGGATGCTTACCACTGAAACTATACTCAACTCACGTGATGATCGGACTTGGGATAGTGTAAGTGGATCATGAACCACTCAAATGACTAGAGAGATGTACTTTTTGAGTGGGAGTTTAGCATATAATTTGATTAAGTTGAGCTCTAATTATCTTGAACATAGTCTAAGTCCACTTTGAATATATTTGTGTTGTAGATCATGGCTCACGCAAGTGTCATCCTGAATTTTAATACGTTCCTAGAGAAAGCTAAGTTGAAAGATGATGGAAGCAACTTTGTAGACTGGGCTCGTAATCTTAAGCTAATCTTACAAGCTGGAAAGAAGGATCATGTCCTTAATGCTGCGCTAGGAGATGAACCACCCGCTACGGCTGATCAGGATGTTAAGAACGCTTGGTTAGCACGTAAGGAGGACTACTCAATAGTTCAATGTGCAGTCTTGTATGGCTTAGAACCGGGACTTCAACGTCGCTTTGAGCGTCATGGAGCATTTGAGATGTTCCAGGAGTTGAAGTTTATCTTTCAGAAGAACGCCCGGATCGAGAGGTATGAGACCTCCGATAAATTCTATGCTTGCAAGATGGAGGAAAACTCGTCTATCAGTGAACATGTGCTCAAAATGTCTGGGTACTCAAACCGTCTAGCTGAACTGGGGATTGAACTCCCGCAAGAAGCTATCACTGACAGAATCCTTCAATCACTGCCGCCAAGCTATAAAGGCTTTGTGTTGAACTACAACATGCAAGGGATGAACAAGTCTCCCGGCGAGTTGTTTGCGATGCTGAAAGTCGCAGAGTCTGAACTCCGTAAAGAGCATCAAGTGTTGATGGTGAGCAAGACCACTAGTTTCAAGAGAAACGACAAAGGCAAGAAGGGCAATTCGAAGAAGAGCGGCAAGCCTGTTGCCAATCCGCCGAAGAAACCCAAGGCTGGACCTAAGCCTGAAACAGAGTGCTTCTATTGCAAGGGTATGGGTCACTGGAAGCGCAATTGCCCCAAGTATCTGGCAGATAAGAAGGCGGGCAAAGAAAAATCAGGTATATTTGATATACATGTTATTGATGTGTACTTAACCGGCTCTCGTAGTAGTGCCTGGGTATTCGATACCGGTTCTGTTGCTCACATTTGCAACTCGAAGCAGGAACTGCGGAATAGACGAAGGCTGGCGAAAGACGAAGTGACGATGCACGTAGGAAACGGTTCCAAGGTTGATGCAATCGCCGTCGGCACAGTGTCACTTCAACTACCATCGGGATTAGTGATGAACTTAAATCATTGTTATTTAGTGCCTACGTTGAGCATGAACATTATATCTGGATCTTGTTTATTGCGAGACGGTTACTCTTTTAAGTCTGAGAATAATGGTTGTTCTATTTCTATGAGTAACATCTTTTATGGTCATGCACCAAATGTGAGAGGATTGTTCATATTGAATCTTGATAGAGATACGCATATACATAACATTGAGACCAAAAGAGTTAGAGTAAACAATGATAGCGCCATATTTTTGTGGCACTGCCGCTTGGGTCATATTGGTGTAAAGCGCATGAAGAAACTCCATGCTGATGGACTTTTGGAGTCACTTGACTTTGATTCACTTGACACGTGCGAACCATGCCTCATGGGCAAGATGACTAAGACTCCGTTCTCCGGAACAATGGAGCGTGCAAGTGACTTGTTGGAAATCATACATACCGATGTGTGTGGTCCAATGAGCGTGGAGGCACGCGGCGGATATCGTTATTTTCTCACCTTCACTGACGATTTAAGTAGATATGGTTATGTCTACTTGATGAAGCACAAGTCTGAAACATTTGAAAAGTTCAAGCAATTTCAGAGTGAAGTGGAAAATCATCGTAACAAGAAGATCAAATTCCTACGGTCTGATCGTGGGGGTGAATATCTGAGTTTCGAGTTTGGTACTCACTTAAGACAATGTGGAATTGTTTCACAGTTAACACCGCCTGGAACACCACAGCGTAATGGTGTGTCCGAACGTCGTAATCGTACTTTGTTAGAAATGGTGCGATCTATGATGTCTCTTACTGATTTGCCGTTATCGTTTTGGGGTTATGCATTAGAAACAGCTGCATTCACTTTAAATAGGGCACCATCGAAATCCGTTGAGACGACACCATACGAACTGTGGTATGGCAAAAGGCCAAAGTTGTCATTTCTTAAAGTTTGGGGATGTGATGCTTATGTCAAAAAGCTTCAGCCTGAAAAGCTGGAACCCAAAGCGGAAAAGTGCGTCTTCATAGGTTACCCAAAAGAGACAGTTGGGTACACCTTCTATCTCAAATCCGAGGGCAAAGTGTTTGTTGCTAAGAACGGAACTTTTCTCGAGAAGGAGTTTCTCTCGAGAGAATTGAGTGGGAGGAAGATAGAACTTGACGAGGTTGTCGAACCTCTCATCCCTCTGGATGGTGGCGCAGGGCAAGGGGAAACCTCTATCATTGCGACGCCGGTTGAGGAGGAAGTTAATGATGATGATCATGAAACTCCAGTTCAAGTTTCTGTTGAACCACGCAGGTCGACGAGATCACGCGCTGCTCCAGAGTGGTACGGTAATCCCGTCTTATCAATCATGTTGTTAGACAACAATGAACCTGCAAATTATGAAGAAGCAATGGTGGGCCCAGATTCCAACAAATGGCTAGAAGCCATGAAATCCGAGATAGGATCCATGTATGAGAACAAAGTGTGGACTTTGGAGATGCTGCCTGAGGGCCGCAAGGCTATTAAGAACAAATGGATCTTTAAGAAGAAGACGGACGCTGACGGTAATGTGACCGTTTATAAAGCTCGACTTGTGGCAAAGGGTTTTTCACAAGTTCCAGGAATTGACTACGATGAGACTTTCTCTCCCGTAGCGATGCTTAAGTCCGTCAGAATCATGTTAGCAATAGCTGCATTTTTCGATTATGAAATCTGGCAGATGGATGTCAAAACGGCGTTCCTTAACGGTTTCCTTAAGGAAGAGTTGTATATGATGCAACCCGAAGGTTTTGTCGATCCTAAAAATGCTGACAAGGTGTGCAAGCTCCAGCGATCCATTTATGGACTGGTGCAAGCATCTCGGAGTTGGAACAAACGCTTTGATGAGGTGATCAAAGCATTTGGGTTTATACAAGTGGTTGGAGAATCTTGTATTTACAAGAAAGTGAGTGGGAGCTCTGTGGCGTTTCTAATATTATATGTGGATGACATATTACTGATTGGAAACAACGTAGAGCTTTTAGAGAGCATAAAAGGTTACTTAAATAAAAGTTTCTCTATGAAGGACCTAGGAGAAGCTGCTTACATTCTAGGCATTAAGATCTATAGGGATAGATCAAAACGCGTGATAGGACTTTCACAAAGCACATACCTTGATAAAGTTTTGAAGAGGTTCAAAATGGAACAGTCCAAGAAAGGGTTCTTGCCAGTGTTACAAGGTACGAGATTGAGTAAGACTCAGTGCCCAGCAACTGATGAAGATAGAGAGCATATGCGCTCCGTCCCCTATGCTTCAGCCATAGGCTCTATCATGTATGCAATGCTGTGCACTAGACCGGATGTTAGCCTGGCCATAAGTATGGCAGGTAGGTTCCAGAGTAATCCAGGAGTGGATCACTGGACGGCGGTCAAGAATATCCTGAAGTACCTGAAAAGGACTAAGGAGATGTTTCTCGTGTATGGAGGTGACGAAGAGCTCGCCGTAAAAGGTTACGTCGATGCAAGCTTTGACACAGATCCGGACGACTCTAAGTCGCAAACCGGATACGTATTTATTCTTAATGGGGGTGCAGTAAGCTGGTGTAGTTCCAAGCAAAGCGTTGTAGCAGATTCTACATGTGAAGCGGAGTACATGGCTGCCTCGGAGGCGGCTAAGGAGGGTGTCTGGATGAAGCAGTTCATGACGGATCTTGGAGTGGTGCCAAGTGCACTGGATCCAATAACCTTGTTCTGTGACAACACTGGTGCCATTGCCTTAGCAAAGGAACCAAGGTTTCACAAGAAGACCAGACACATCAAACGACGCTTCAACCTCATCCGCGACTACGTCGAGGAGGAGGACGTAAATATATGCAAAGTGCACACGGATCTGAATGTAGCAGACCCGCTGACTAAGCCTCTTCCACGGCCAAAACATGATCGACACCAGAACTGTATGGGTGTTAGATTTATTACAATGTAATTCACATGGTGATGTGAGGGCTAGATTATTGACTCTAGTGCAAGTGGGAGACTGTTGGAATTATGCCCTAGAGGCAATAATAAATGTATAGTTATTATTATAATTCCTGTATCAAGATAATGGTTTATTATCCATGCTATAATTGTATTGAATGAAGACTCATTTACATGTGTGGGTACATAGACAAAACACCGTCCCTAGCATGCCTCTAGTTGGCTAGCCAGTTGATCGATGATAGTCAGTGTCTTCTGATTATGAACAAGCTGTTGTTGCTTGATAACTGGATCACGTCATTGGGAGAATCACGTGATGGACTAGACCCAAACTAATAGACATAGCATGTTGATCGTGTCATTTTGTTGCTACTGTTTTCTGCGTGTCAAGTATTTATTCCTATGACCATGAGATCATATAACTCACTGACACCGGAGGAATGCTTTGTGTGTATCAAACGTCGCAACGTAACTGGGTGACTATAAAGATGCTCTACAGGTATCTCCGAAGGTGTTAGTTGAGTTAGTATGGATCAAGACTGGGATTTGTCACTCCGTGTGACGGAGAGGTATCTCGGGGCCCACTCGGTAATACAACATCACACACAAAGCCTTGCAAGCAATGTGACTTAGTGTAAGTTACGGGATCTTGTATTACGGAACGAGTAAAGAGACTTGCCGGTAAACGAGATTGAAATAGGTATACGGATACTGACGATCGAATCTCGGGCCAGTAACATACCGAAGGACAAAGGGAATGACATACGGGATTATACGAATCCTTGGCACTGAGGTTCAAACGATAAGATCTTCGTAGAATATGTAGGATCCAATATGGGCATCCAGGTCCCGCTATTGGATATTGACCGAGGAGTCTCTCGGGTCATGTCTACATAGTTCTCGAACCCGCAGGGTCTGCACACTTAAGGTTCGACGTTGTTTTATGCGTATTTGAGTTATATGGTTGGTTACCGAATGTTGTTCGGAGTACCGGATGAGATCACGGACGTCACGAGGGTTTCCGGAATAGTCCGGAAACGAAGATTGATATATAGAATGACCTCATTTGATTACCGGAAGGTTTTCGGAGTTACCGGGAATGTAGCGGGAATGACGAATGGGTTCCGGGAGTTCACCGGAGGGGGCAACCCACTCCGGGGAAGCCCATAGGCTTTTGGGGGGGTCACACCAGCCCTTAGTGGGCTGGTGGGACAGCCCACCAATCCCCTATGCGCCAAGAGAGAAAAAATCAAAGGAAAGAAAAAAAAGGAAGAAGTGGGAAGGGGGAAGGACTCCCTCCCACCAAACCAAGTAGGACTCGGTTTGGGGGGGGGGGAGAGTCCTCCCCCCTGGCTCGGCCGACCCCTTGGGGATCCCTTGGACCCCAAGGCAAGGTCCCCCTCCCTCCTCTTATATATATGGGGCTTTTAGGGCAGATTTGAGACGACTTTCTCACGGCTGCCCGACCACATACCTCCATAGTTTTTCCTCTAGATCGTGTTTCTGCGGAGCTCGGGCGGAGCCCTACTGAGATAAGATCATCACCAACCTCCGGAGCGCCGTCACGCTGCCGGAGAACTCTTCTACCTCTCCGTCTCTCTTGCTGGATCAAGAAGGCCGAGATCATCGTCGAGCTGTACGTGTGCTGAACGCGGAGGTGCCGTCCGTTCGGTACTAGATCGTGGGACTGATCGCGGGATTGTTCGCGGGGCGGATCGAGGGACGTGAGGACGTTCCACTACATCAACCGCGTTCTCTAACGCTTCTGCTGTGCGATCTACAAGGGTACGTAGATCACTCATCCCCTCTCGTAGATGGACATCACCATGATAGGTCTTCGTGCGCGTAGGAAATTTTTTGTTTCCCATGCGACGTTCCCCAACAGTGTAAGGTTTGAAGCTCTGTTCACAACTCATGAGCATTCGCTAAAATTGTAACCAAATTATTATTTTCTGCAATCTAATTGTAGAACTATAATTTTCTTGTTACAATAATTTCTACTTAATTTTGAAAACCTTTGAACCGAATTAAAAAGATCCAGATTTATGCCTCATTAAGTAAATATACAAATATCTACTTGTGTCATTATTGAAGATAGACAAATCCACTCCTAGCAACAACATTTATCAGACTACAAACATGAATAATGTATGATCACTAATAAGTTTGTTGCTCGTTCCTGACGGCATCTGAATGGTATTTTGATCACTTCACTTTTTAGACAAATGTTGCAAGTGTCACATGATTCATAATCAATTTTTTTACAAAATCCATCACAATGGAATTTTTTCCATGCGGGTTTCTCCAACGTGACCAAGTGCAGTGCCACACAAATGTGGTATTCTTTTAGTCTTGCAATATTTAGCGCTAGTGTTATGAGTGTATTATATTATTAAAAATATTCACGACATACATCCCCTTCATAATGGAAGCATGGCCCTTATGTTGTTCATAACACCGAACAACAATTGCTCTCTTATGAACAACCTTCTTGCAACATACTTTTATGCAATGGGCTAGAGTGTATGAAACTCCAAAAATGAATTAGGAAAATAAATATAGAGGTAATACACAGATGTAAGGTATAGTAACTTTTACTATGTTCCCAACGCGTATTTAAACCTTATTACTGGCAAGTATTTTAGGCTGTAGAAGTTCTTGTATCGAGTTACAATAGAATGCAATCAAATGAACATCCTTGTGATCAAATTTTAATCACAATACACAATAATAAGTGACTAACTATTTAATCATAATTACCAAGAATTACATCTTCGACCAAACTTCTACACATCCATAACTCGTATGACATTCATACATGAGTTGGACCTTCGAGTCTTCTTTCTTTTGCCTTTATACTTTTAATAGTTTTACTTCCAATATTTCGCATACTCTCAGAAGAAGCACCCAAACTTTTAAGAGTGGTGTTAGTCATGGACTTACTAGGAGTATAAGTCTCACTAACACTCTTTGGACTTGTCCTTACTCTTTTAAAGTCGTTGCTTTACTCACCATCATCATGACGGGTGTTCTTTTGGATCTCGTCTTGTTAGTCTAATGCATAGTGAACAGTTCATTTCAACTTGCAAGCAAATGTTGTTTTGTATATCTAATATATTCTAGCCTTTTTTGTATGTGAAACTAATTTTCAGTTCCATGAATATCACATAACTATCCCAAACTTTTGAAGTTTGGGTCTCTTGGAAGCAAACACATTGCAATTGACCGTAATAGAATTCTAACTCTTGGATCGAAGGACGAGATTCATATCATCCATAACATTAGTGGAAGAATACTAAAGGCATGCGATATGAAAAAGTCCTTCTCGGCACTCTTGAGGAGAATCCTCACATTACGTTACTAATACTTGTGAACTATGTTGGGATTTTCCCTGAAGAGGAGGGGATGATGCAACACAATATAGGTAAGTATGTGCCTCGGTAAGAACCAAGGTTATCAAATCAAAAGGAGGACCACGAAATCTCCCGTCTTCATCGCCTGCACAAAAAAGAGTACACACTTGCACCCAACGTGGGCAAGAGGGTTGTCACTACCCTTGAACTCGCTACTTGCAAGCGATAAGTAGTGATAGATAGAAAATGAAAATGTATTAAATAACAGAAGTCAACACAAATAATAGAAGGCAGCAAGGTATTTTTATTGTTTTAGTAATATATTTGTGAAGAGACCCGGGGCCATAGTTTTCGCTAGAAGGTTCTCTTTCATAGAAAGCATACGGTGGGTAAACAAATTATTGTTGGGCAATTGATAGAAAGCGGATAGTCATGTAATATTTATTTAGAGTAATGATCATGTATATAGGAATCACGTTCATAAGCAAGTAGGCCGACTCCTACCTACATCTACTAGTATTACTCCACCCATCGACCGCTATCGAGCATGCATCTAGAGTATTAAGTAAAATTAGAGTGATGCTTGGAGGATGATAACATGATGTAGACAAAGTAAATCCAATTAATATGAATGAACCCCGTCGTTTTACCCTTAGTAGAAACAATACAATACGTGTCATGTCCCTTGTTGTCACTGGGATTGATCATTGTAAGATTGAACCCACTACAACGCACCTCTCCCACTGAAGATAAATCAATCTAGTTCTCTAAGTGAAACCGATAGATCAGAGAGAATTATGAAGCTATAATAATTATGCAAATAAGAACTCGGAGAACATTAAAATAGTTATTCATGGATAATCTGACCATAAACCCACAATTCATCGGGTCCCAACAAACACACCACGAAAGTGATTACATAAGATAGATAATCGCGTGAATTGCGGTGATATTGGCAATGAAGAGCATAGGGAGAGAGATAGCCATGTAGGTACTAATTGTAAACCCGTAGGTTTGTGGTGAACTACTCACACATCACCATGGGAGAAACAAAGGTTGATGTAGAGGCCTTACATGATTGATTCCCCCTCTCATAGGGCAACGGAAAAGGGCTCCAGCTAGGCACATGGCGGAACAGAGACTTGCGGCGGCGGAAAAAGTGTTTCGGGAGCCTTCCTAGGGTTTTTGGGATATATGATAATTTTTGTGAAGAGAATGAGGGTCACAGAGCTGGGATGTGGCCCAAGCCATCACGGCGCGACCACCCCCGTGGGCGTGCCCTATTGGCTTGGGGGCACACCTGATACGTCTCCAACGTATCTATATTTTTTGTTTGTTCCATGTTGTTATATTATCATCCTAGGATACTTTTTGGGTCATAATTCACTATATATATTATTTTTAACCACTAACCTATTAACCAAGTGCCCAATGCCACTTGATGTTTTTTGCATGTTCTTTATTTTCTAGGTTTTTAGTACCAAACAAGGTCCAATTGCCACGAAACTTTTTTAAGATTTTTTCTGGACTAAAAGAAGACCTAGAAGCTTCGGGAGGAGACCTGAAGCCACACGAGGGAGGCATAAGCCAACAGGGAACGACCAGGGGGGTGGCTGCGACCTGATGGCTTGTCCCTCATTGGTGGCCCCTCTTGGTCCGTTCTCTCGCCTATAAATTCACATATATTCCAGAGACCCTAAAAGTAAGAGAAAAACACTTTTTTCACCGTCATAAGTCTGTGTTCCATGGTGATCCCATGTGGAGCTCCGTTCTGTCACCCTGTTAGAGGGGGGATCGATCAGGGAGGGCCTCTTCATCAACCTTGTTTCCCTCATGACGATGTGTGAGTAGTTCACCACAGACCTACGGGTCTCTAGTTAGTATCTAGATCTCTCCCTCTCTCTCTCTCTCTCTCTCTCTCTCTTTATCTTCAATACAATGATCATCACATCTTCGCTTTGATCTATCCAACGTAATTCTTTTGTATGGTGTGTTTGTTGGGATCCGTTGAATGTGGGTTTATGTTCAGATTATTCATGAAAAGTATTTGAGTCTTCACTAAAATTATTATGATTCTTATTTGCATCATCATCATAGCTTCGTAATTCTATTTGATCTATTGAATTGCTTTGGCCAAGTAGTTTTGTATTTTTCAGTGAGAGGGGTGTGTTGTAGTGGGTTCAACCTGAGAGTTTCTATATCCTATTGATAGAAGGGGACAAGTTGAGTCTTTATGTTGCTTCCACTAAGGATAATATGATGGAATTTATTCATATTGGTTGAGTTTACTTTGTCTACATCATTTCATTGTTCTCCAAGCATTAGTCTATTTTACTTAATACACTAGATGCATGCTGGATAGCGGTCGATGGGGGGAGAAATAGTAGTAGGTGCAGGCATGAGTCGTCCTATTTGCTTATGGACGTGATGCCTATATACACATGATCATTGCCATGGAAAATTCATAACTATCCGATGTTCTGTAAATTGCCCAACAACAATTTGTTTACCCACCATATGTTGCTTTCATGAGAGATGCCACTAGAGAACACTATGCCCCCAGGTCTATTCACTTATATATTCATAAAAAATATAATTTACTCGCTGTTATTATTTGTTTTTTATTTTGTTTTGCAAGTTAAAATTATCTTCAATTATCTACACACCTCATTTGCTTGCAAAGAACAAGATCAAGGGGATTGGCAACCCTCTTGCCCGCATTGGGTGCAAGTTGTTTGCTCTTTTGTGTGTAGCCGCTGAAAGCGGTTGAGGATAGATATTCCTATTAGTTCTATAAAACTTGGTTTCTTAATCGATGGATATACTTACCCGCATTGTGCTGCAATTACCCGTTCCTGTTCACGGAAAACCAATGTAGATCACAAGTACGAGGAAGGATTTTTAGCGCCATTGCACGGGAATATCATCACCAACTATCAAGTAACTTCACATAAATTATCATTCACTCATTATTCTTTTTATTTGATTTTATATATTGCTTGCTTAAAAAATGAAAAATACAAAAATATTTACCTTTGCTTGTCACTAGTTTGCATCTTCGCTCTCTAGTTTACTTGTCTTGCTTGTTACTTTGCTCGTTGGGTCACCATGTCTCATGATACTGCTAAGTTGTGTGACCTCTCAAATATAATAATGATTTTATTAGTACTCCAATACGAGCCGCCACTAGTGCAGATGCTTTTGATATTAATGCTGCATTGCTGAATCTTGTCATGAAAGAACAATTTTCGGGAAGTCCTAATGAGGATCCCGCTGCTCATCTCAATACCTTTGTTGAACTTTGTGATATTCAAAAGAAAAAGGATATATATAATGATATTGTGAAACTAAAATTATTTCCTTAATCACTAAGAGATAAAGCTAAGGCTTGGTTTTTATCTGTACCACGTAATAGTATTGGAACATGGGGTAAGTGTAAAGATGCTTTTATTGCCAAGTATTTTCCTCCTACTAAGATCATCTCCCTTAGAAATCAAATAATGAATTTTAAACATAAAGATCATGAACATGTTGCACAAGCTTGGGAGAGGATGAAATTAATGATTATAAATTGCCCTACTCATGGTTTAAACTTGTGGATGATTATCCAAAACTTCTATGTTGGACTAAACTTTGTATCCAGAAATCTTCTAGATTCTGCCATAGGTGGTACCTTCATGGAGGTGACCTTAGGAGAGGCCACTAAAATTCTGGACAACGTCATGGACAACTATTCTCAATGGCATACCAAAAGAGCTCCAACTGGTAAGATGGTAAATTTTGTTGAGGAAATCGCCACGTTGAGTGAAAAAGTAGATGCTCTTATGAATTTGGCTGTTAATAAAAATTATCATGTTGATCCTAATGAAATGCCCTTTTCCACTTTGATTTATAGAAATTGTAATGCCATTGATGTGAATTTTATCTCGCGAAATAATTTTAACAACAATGTCTATAGGGATAATTTCAATGCTTGGTCATATCCCCGTAATCCTTCTAGTGGTTATGGTAGTTCTTATGGAAAACCTTATACCAATAATAATAAGTTATCCTCTGATCTTGAAGACACCATTAAATAATTTATTAGTTCTCAAAAAGTTTTCAATACTATGGTAGAGGAAAAGCTGCATACGATCAATACTTTGGCTAAGAACATGGATATAATTGCTCTCGATGTAGAAACTCTTAAAAATAAAGCTTTGCCACCCAAGCATGATTTTAATGATACTATTAAATCTATCTAAATATCTATGAATGAAAGCAGGGAGAGGACCGCTAGGTTGAAACCTAAGCGAGAATTCCTAGAAAAATCTCTCCCACTCCTTTTTATCGAATTCATGATGAAGATCTTAAAATGATTGGCACTTCTCCAATTGAATATTTATTTACTTTTCTGAATATAAATAATAAGGGGACTGGAGTTGAGTCAATGTTAGTTAGAGAGTGTCTCGTTTGCTTGGAGGGTAATGATTCTAATGCTAAAACCGAAAAAGTGGGTTTGGAGAGGTCAAAACTTTAACTAGTGATGTGCCCACTATCTTGGATTACAAGGACTTCAATTATGAAAGTTGATCTTTAGTATAATGTATTTCCTTGTTACAATCCATTATTAGCTCACCCAATGCTTATGAACAAAACAAGGCTTTCACTAATCATATAGTGGAAGAGATGATAAAGGCATATGCTGAGAAACTTGAACTTGAAGTTTCTATTCCTAGAAAATTGCATAATGAATGGGAAAATACTATCAAAATAAATATAAATAAATATGAAAGCAATACTTTGTGTGACCTAGGTGCTAGTGTTTCAACAATAGCTAAATCTCTTTGTGATGTGCTTGGTCTCACTAATATTCAAGAGTGTTCCCTAAACATGCATCTTGCGGATTCTACCATTAAGAAACCCTTAGGTATAATTAATTATGTTCTCATTATTGAAAATAAAAATTATGTGCATGTAGACTCCATTGTGCTTGATATTGATTTCAATCCTACTTGTCCAATAGTACTTGGAAGAACTTTCCTACGAACTATAGGTGCAATTATTGATATGAAAGAGGGCAACATAAGGTTCCAATTTCCATTAAATAAAGGGATGGAACACTTACCTAGAAAGATAATAAAAACACCTTATGAATATATCGTGAGGTCCACTTATGGTTTGAGTGTCAAAGATGACAACACTTGATCATTTGCATTATGCCTAGCTAGGGTAAAAAACAGTAACGCTTGTTGGGAGGCAACTGATACGTCCATTTTGCATCATGTTTTGCTACTGTTACTTATAGTATTTTTATGCATTATACCACTTTATGCAGTAATTCTAATGCCTTTTCTCTCATAATATTCAAGGTTTACACCAAGAGGGAGAATGCCGACAGATGGAATTCTCGACCTGAAAAAGCTATGTCAAAGATACCTATTCTGCACACCTCCAAATGGGCTGAAACTTCACGAGAATTTTTTATGGAATAAATAAGAAATATTGGAGGAAATAAGCATGAGAGGGATCTTCCAGGTGGCCACTAGGCACCAGGGCGTGCCATCCCGCCCGGCGCGGCGTGGTGGGTAGTGGGCCACCCATCCCACTTCTGGCGACCATCTTGTGGTATATATTCTCTCTTGACGTGAAAAAAAATTAGGAGAGGCCTTTCGGGATGAAGCGCCGCCGTATCAAGTCGGAACTTCCCTCCCGGAGGGGGAAATCGAGGCCATCGTCATCACCAACAACCCTCTCATCTCGGGGAGGCCAATCTTCATCAACATCTTCAACAACACCATCCCCTCTCAAAACCCTAGTTCATCTCTTTTGCTCAATCTTGTATCAGAACCTCATATTGGTACCTGGGGTGACTAGTAGTGTTGATTACATCTTGTAGTTGATGTTTTATGGTTTATTTGGTGGAACATCATATGTTCAGATCCAATATGCTATTTAATACATCTCTGATCATGAGCATGTTTATCACTTGTGAGTAGTTACTTTTGTTCTTGAGGCCACATGAGAAGTCATGTTGCAAGTAGTCATGTGAAGTTAATATTCGTTGAATATTTTGATGATATGAATGTTGTGATTCCCTTAGTGGTGTTACGTGAACGTTGACTACATAACACTTCACCATCTTTGGGCCTAAGGGGATGCATCGTTGACTAGTTATTAGATGGTGGGCTGCGAGAGTGACAGAAACTTAAACCCCAGTTTATGTAGAAATCCGTAAGGGCTAATTTAAATCCCTATGTTTAATGCTATGGTTAGAATTTATTCTTAATACTTTTCTCGTAGTTGCGGATTCTTGTGGAAGGGTTAATCATAAGTGGGGGCTTGTTCAAGTAAGAATAACACCAAAGCATCGGTCCACCCACATATAAAATTATCAAAGTATCGAACACGAATTAACCCAACATGACGAAAGTGACTAGATGAAATTCCCATGTGCCCTCAAGAACGCTTTGCCTATTATAAGAAATTGTTCCGGGCTGTCCTTTTCCACAAAAGGATTGGGCTACCTTGCTACACTTATTGTTACTATTGCTACTCGTTACTTGTTACAATTATCTTGCTATCAAACAACATGTTACCACTATTTTAGTGCTAACAAAAATTACCTTGCTGAAAAACGCTTGTCATTTCTTCTCCTCTTCGTTGGGTTCGACACTCTTACTTATTGAAAGGACTACCATTGATCCCCTATACTTGTGGGTCATCAACAACCCAATAGTTATCTTAATTTTTGCTTTTTTACTTCTATATTGGTGTGATGACATTATTACTGCCTATATAATGATTGTGTTTTTATCTTTAAATTAGTGTTTGTACCAAGTAAAGCCTTTGAGATGATTTGTATGATAAGTATAATTGATACGGTGCAAAAACAGAAACTTTGACGTCAAGTGCATAATTTCTCTAATTTTACTGGAACGTGCTTTCAAGCTGAATTTTTTACACAATATTGTTGTACAAATTCCTCAAATCATCCTAATGTGTCCGAATGTTTGGAGTTACACAAGTATAGATTCATTACATATTACTACGGACTATTCTATTTTAGACACATTCTATTTTCGCTTTCATAGTTTGCTTGTTTTGATGCTGCTATGGATTGTATTGGGGGGGGGGTATATGCCATGAGTAGTTAGAATACAATACCTATTATGCAATAATGAAATATGAATCAATTTACAATAGTACCTAAGCATTTGATATTTTGCTTATACTAACGGATCTCACGAAGTTTTGTTGAGTTTTATGTGATTGAAGTTTTCAAGTTTTGGCTGTTATCACGATGGACAATGGAATAAGGAGCGGCAAGAGCCTAAGCTTGGGGATTCCCAAGGCACCCCAAGGTAATATTCTAGGAATACTCAAGTGTCTAAGCTTGGGGATGCCCCAGAACACATGCCCTCTTTCATTCAAATCCATCGGTATGTCACTTGGAGCTACATTTTTTTCGTCACATGACATGAGTTTTCCTTGGAGTGTCGTTTGCTTTAGTTTGATTTTTATTCTTAGTTTGCCAAATCATCATTTTCTAGACACAACAACTTGATAGAGACACACATTCATCATGATTTGTTAGAATACTCTATGATCTGCAGTTATATCTTTTGAGCTAATAAGTTGCTCTAGTACTTCACTTGTATATTTTTGAGCACCTCGCGTGTAGATTTTATAGGAATATTTGCACTCTTGTTCTTCACTTATATTTGTTTGAGAGTTAATAAACAATAGTGGTAATTTGCGTGGTTCATAAGGGTAGTCCAAAAATAATAGGTATTCAATGAATGATAATCAAAACCATCATGTAGCACATAAAGAGAAATTGTGGGTTGTTGATATTGATGTGGTAAAAGGTGTGAGTGCATCATTGTGGATTTGTAGAAGTATCGGTATCAAGAGGTGTTATTTTCTTGTTTGTCTGAATATTAAAAAGGCATGGCGGGGATGTGTGAGCATTTCTATTCCTCGTTGAAATCCTAGTGTTGTTTCGAGTCAGAGTTGGTTGATGGTTAACTCCTCCCAACCCTCTCCCTCGGGGCATGTGGGTAGTGCTTTGATTTGTGACGAAACTAATAAAACTTTGCAATAAGTATATGAGTTCTTCATGACTAATGTTAAACCATGCACATACGCAATCTCATCTCCTCATATTTTGTGAGCCTCTTCGGTACCGTGCATTGGCCATTCTCACCTCGAGGATCAATGCGAACTTCGCTGGTGCATCCAAACCCCATGACATGATATGCTGTGTCACACATAAACCTTTCTTTATGTTCCTCAAAACAGCCACCATACCCACCTATCATGACATTTCCATAACCATTCCGAGATATATTGCCATACAAATTCCACCGTTACATCATATGACTAGGTCATTCATCATCATATTGCTTTACATGATCATATAGAGTTGACATAGCATTTGTGGCACATCATGCTACACTGCAGAGGCATTCATATTGAGCCATAGTTCTTCATATCAAGCTTTCATGGGTTGTAAGTAAATAAAAGTGTGACCATCATCATTATTAGAGCATTGTCCAAGTGAGGAAAGGATGATGGAGACTATGATTCCCCCACAAGTTAGGAAGATATTCCGAACGTAAAATAAAAAATGGGAGAGGCCAAATGAGCCCACCATATAAAAATGATTAAAAAAATGAATAAGGGAAAAAGAGACAAGGGACTTTGCTACTGTCCTTTATGACACTTGTTACTCAAAGTGGCACTATGTTCCTCATATAGAGAGCCTCATGATATGTTATTTTTATATGCTAGTGTGAATCATATTATCATTATAATAAACTTGGCTTGCATATTTCGATGATGTGCTTCTTCAAATGCTCGAGATCTTCATGAGCAAGCAAGTTGGATGCACAACCCACTTAGCTTCATTTGAGCTTTCATACACCTATATCTCTAGTGCATCATTTGCATGGCAATCCCTACTCCTCGCATTAACATCTACCGATGGGCATCTCCATAGCCCGTTGGTATGACTATTGATGTGAGACTATCTTCTCCACTTTTACCCCTTTGATACCTACCACCATATTATATCCCACCCTTATGCTATGTCCATGGCTAACTATTATGTATTGCGTGAAGAACAAAAAGTTGATTCACTTTGAAAGAGCATGATCTAACCGCCTGACTTGGACACTGTGGTGCTTTACATTTGTATTAATGTGGTGAAGACGGAGCCATGTTTTGCTAATATGAACGATGAATGGGTGTAAAACATTCTTTTAGGGTCGTATACTTTGAAAGATTGATGATTTTTTTGCTTGTGCTTATAGATATTACTATGCCGATGTTTGTTAATTCATTGTTTCGTAATGAGCATACATGCAAAATATTACATATTGGGTAGCATGTCATATCAAAAATTCGGTTCTTGTCATTTACCAACTCGAGGACGAGCAGGAATTAAGCTTGGGGATGCTTGATACGTCTCCAATGTATATATAATTTTTCATTGTTCAATGTTGTTGTATTATCATCCTAGGATAATTTTGGGTCATAATTCAGCAATTTATATTATTTTTTACCACTATCATATTAAATCAGTGCCCACTACCAGTTGCTGTTTTCTGCGTGTTTTTTGTTTTCACGTTTTCAGTACCTAACAAAGTCCAATTGCCACGAAACATTTTTTTTGATTTTTTCTGGACCAAAAGAAGACCTGGAAGCTTTAGGAGGAGACGTGAAGCCACACAATGGATCCACAAGCCAACAGGGCACGACCAGGGGGGGTGGTCATGTCCTGATGGCTTGTCCCTCCCCGGTGGCCCCTCTTGCTTTGTTCTCTAGCCCATAAATTTACATATATTATAGAAACACTAAAATAAGAGAGAAACGCTTTTTCGCTGCCGCAAGTCTCTGTTCCACGGTGATCCCATGTGGAGCTCCGTTTAGGCACCCTGCTGGAGGGGGATCGATCATGGAGGGCCTCTTCATCAAACTTGTTGCCCTCATGACGATGTGTGAGTAGTTCACCACAGACCTACGGGTCTCTAGTTAGTATCTAGATGTCTCTCTCTCTTTCTCTCTCTCTCTCTCTCTCGATATTCAATACAATGATCATCACATCTTCACTTTGATTGATGCGACGTAACTCTTTTGTATGGTGTGTTCGTTGGGATCCGATTAATTGTGGATTTATGTTTAGATTATTCATGAAAAATTATTTGAGTCTTCTCTGAAATTATTATGATTCTTATTTGCATCATCATCATAGCTTCGTAATTATCTTTGATCTATTGAATTGCTTTGGCCAAGTAGTTTGGTATTTCTTAAGTGAGAGGCGTGCGTTGTAGTGGTTTCGACCTGGCGAGTTTCTATATCCTAGTGATAGAAGGGGACAAGTTGCGTCTTTGTGTTGCTTCCACTAAGGATAAAACAATGGGGTTTATTCATATTTCTTGAGTTTAGTTTGTCTACATCATGTCATTGTTCTCCAAGCATTACTCTGTTTTAGTTAATACTCTAGATGCATGCTGGATAGCAGTCGATGGGTGGAGTATTAGTAGTAGGCGTAGGCAAGATGTGGCCTATTTGCTCATGGACGTGATACCTATATACACATGATCATTGCCGTGAAAATGGAATAACTATTCACTCTTCTGTCAAATGCCCAATAATAATTTGTTTACCCACCATATGTTGCTTTCACGAGAGATGCCACTAGAGAACACTATGGTCCACATGTCTATTCACTTATATATTCAAAAAACATATAATTTACTCGTTGTTATTCTTTGTGTTTTATTTTATTTTGCAAGTTACAATTATCCACACAGCTCATTTGCATGCAAATAACGAGATCAAGGGGATTGACAACCCTCTTGCCCATGTTGGGTGCAAGTTGTTTGCTCTTTTGTGTGCAGCCGGTGAAGACGGTTGAGGATTGATATTCCTATTGGTTCGATAAACATTGGTTTCTTAATCAAGGGTAATAATTACCACAATGTGTTGTGATTACCCGTTCCTCTTCACGAAAAACCCAACGCAGATCACAAGTATCAACCCCCTGTGCCCTTCGGCCTCCCTTCAAAGCTTGCATGTCCTTATTTTGTCCAGAAAAAATCATAAAAAAGTTTCGAGGTGTTTGGACTTCGTTTGGTACACTATTCGTGAAAAGCCAAGAACATGTAGAAAACATCAACTGTCACTTGGCATAGGGTTAATAGATTAGTGCTCAACAATAATACAAAACAACAAGTAAATGCGTAAAAAGTATCCTAGAATGATAATAGAATAACATGGACCAATGAAAAATTATAGATACATTGGAGACGTATGAGCATCCCCAAGCTTAATTCCCACTCGTCCTCGAGTAGGTAAATGATAAAAAATATGACATGCTACCCAACATGTAATCACTTTCAGATTTAATCATTGAGAAACGATGAACTAACAAACATTAACATAGTAATATCCATACAGAGAAGTAACACAATCATGAACTTCCAAAATATACGATCCTTAAAGAATGTTTACCCTCATTCATTTTATCATATTAGCATGGCATGGCTCCATCTTCACCACATAAATACAAATGTCAAGCACCATGGTGTTAAGCCCAGCAATTGGATTGTACTTTTTAACGCGCTTCAAATTTTTATACCTCACTCAATACATGAGCGTGAACCATGGATATAGCATATATGTGGAATAGAACATAGCGGTAGGTTTCAAAGGGGTAAAATTGGTGAATAAAGTCTCACAAAAACTAGACGGATCAACCGGCCATGGAGATGCCCATTAATCGATATCAATGGGAAGAGTAGGGATTGCCATGCCACGGATGCAGTAGGGCTATAAGTGCATGAAATCTCAACTAAAGCTAAGTGGGTGTGCATCCAACTTGCTTGCTCATGAAGATCTCGGGCATTTGAGGAAGCCCGTCATCAGAATATACAAGCAAAATTATATAATTAAAAATTCCCACTAGCATATGAAAATGAGGAAACATGAGACTCTCTATATGAAAAACATGGTGCTAGATTGAAGCACAAGTGTGGAAAAAGAGGTGGTAGCACCACCCCTTCTCTCTTTTCTCTCATTTTTTTCTCTTTTCCTTTTTTTCCTTTTTTCCTTTTTCCTTTTATATCTTTCTTTCTCTTTTTTTCGGAGTCTCATCCTGACTTGTAGGGGAATCATGGTCTCCATCATCCTTTCCTCACCGAGACATTGCTCTAATAATGAAAAACATAACACTTCTTTCTATTTACATCTCGATATGAAAAACTGCGAAACATCATGACTCTATATGAATGGCTCTAGTAGTGTACAAGGATGTGTAATGATCTAGTGTAGTAAAGATATCAAAAAATTACAAGCCATGGAAATATCATTCTAGCAATCTTACGATCATGCAAAGCAATATGACAATGAGTGTACAAGTCATGAGACGTAAGAGTGGAAGTTGCATGGCAATTATCTCGAAACGACTATGGAAATGCCGTGATAGGTAGGTATGGTAGCTATTTTGAGGAAGATATAAGGTGGCTTATGTGCAACAAAGCGTATCATGCCGCGGGGATTGTATGCACCGACAAAGTTTGCACCGATCCTCGAGGTGAGAATGGCCAATGCATGGTACCGAAGAGGTTAGAAAATATGAGGAGGTGAGAGTGCATACATCCATGGATTCACATTAGCCGTGAATAACTCACATACTTACTGCAAAGATTTATTAGCTCTCTGGAAAGCAAAATACTATTCGCATGCCCCTAGGGGGGAGGTTGGTACGAATAAACCATCGTGCAACCCTCACCTAGACAACGCTAGAATTTCAACGAGGAATAAGAATGCTCACACATCATCACTATTATTTAGATGAACAACAACTTAAGACCCTTTAACTATCGATATTTCTACTAGACAACAACATGCACTCACACCCTTTCCTTACCACATCAATATGATTAACCCACAATTTCTCTTTTATGTGGTACATGAAGGTTTTGAATATGCACTCCTTGAACATCTTTTATTTTTGGACTAGTCTATAACCCATGCAAATTACCATCACTATTTATTAAACTCTTGAACAAATTTAAGTGAAGAACAATAGTGCAATTATTTCTATAAAATCTATACGCCACCATGCTCTAAAAGATATAAGTGAAGCACTAGAGCAACTGCTTAGCTCAAAAGATATAAGTGAAGTACATGGATTATTCTAAAAAATCATGGTGCACATGTGTATCTCTAAAGTAGGTGTGTCCAGCAAACAATGATTTTGCAAAACTAAAATAAAAGTAAACTGTAATACCAATGCTCCAAACAAAACAGATATCATGTGATGAATACAAATGTAGCTCCAAATGACATATCAATGGATTGAGGCGAAAGAGGGGATGCCTTCCGGGGCATGTTGGGGAACGTCGCATGGAAACAAAAATTTTCCTACGCGCACGAAGACCTATCATGGTGATGTCCATCTACGAGAGGGGATGAGTGATCTACGTACCCTTGTAGACCGTACAACAGAAGCGTTAGTGAACGCGGTTGATGTAGTGGAACGTCCTCACGTCCCTCGATCCGCCCCGCGAACAATCCCGCGATCAGTCCCACGATCTAGTACCGAACAGACGGCACCTCCGCGTTCAGCACACGTACAACTCGACGATGATCTCGGACTTCTTGATCCAGCAAGAGAGACGGAGAGGTAGAAGAATTCTCCGGCAGCGTGACGGCGCTCCGGAGGTTGGTGATGACCTTGTCTCAGCAGGGCTCCGCCTGAGATCCGCAGAAACGCGATCTAGAGGAAAAACCGTGGAGGTATGTGGTCGGGCTGCCGTGGAAAAATCGTCTCAAATCAGCTCTAAAACCTCCGTATATATAGGTGGGAGAGAGGGGACCTTGCCTTGGGGCTCAAGGAGCCCCAAGGGGGTCGGCCGAGCCAAGGGGGGAAGGTCTCCCCCCCAAACCGAGTTGGACTTGGTTTGGTGGGTGGGAGTCCTTCCTTCCCTTCCCACCTCCTCTTTTTGTTTCTTTCTCTTTGATTTTTCTTCCAATGCGCATAGGGCCCTTTTGGGCTGTCCCACCAGCCCACTAAGGGCTGGTGCGCCACGCTCAAGGCCTATGGGCTTCCCCGGGGTGGGTTGCCCCCCCGGTGAACTCCCGGAACCCATTCGTCATTCCCGGTAACTCCGAAAACCTTCCGGTAATCAAATGAGGTCATCCTATATATCAATCTTCGTTTCCGGACCATTCCAGAAACCCTCGTGACGTCCGTGATCTCATCCGGGACTCCGAACAACATTCGGTAACCAACCATAGAACTCAAATACGCATAAAACAACGTCGAACCTTAAGTGTGCAGACCCTGCGGGTTCGAGAACTATGTAGACATGACCCGAGAGACTCCTCGGTCAATATCCAATAGCGGGACCTGGATGCCCATATTGGATCCTACATATTCTACGAAGAACTTATCGTTTGAACCTCAGTGTCAAGGATTCATATAATCTCGTATGCCATTCCCTTTGTCCTTCGGTATGTTACTTGCCCGAAATTCGATCGTTAGTATCCGCATACCTATTTCAATCTCGTTTACCGGCAAGTCTCTTTACTCGTTCCGTAATACAAGATCCCGTAACTTACACTAAGTCACATTGCTTGCAAGGCTTGTGTGTGATGTTGTATTACCGAGTGGGCCCTGAGATACCTCTCCGTCACACGGAGTGACAAATCCCAGTCTTGATCCATACTAACTCAACTAACACCTTCGGAGATACCTGTAGAGCATATTTATAGTCACCCATTTACGTTGCGACGTTTGATACACACAAAGTATTCCTCCGGTGTCAGTGAGTTATATGATATCATGGTCATAGGAACAAATACTAGACACACAGAAAACAGTAGCAACAAAATGACACGATCAACATGCTACGTCTATTAGTTTGGGTCTAGTCCATCACGTGATTCTCCTAATGACGTGATCCAGTTATCAAGCAACAACACCTTGTTCATAATCAGAAGACACTGACTATCTTTGATCAACTGGCTAGCCAACTAGAGGCTTGCTAGGGACAGTGTTTTGTCTATGTATCCACACATGTAAATGAGTCTTCATTCAATACAATTATAGCATGGATAATAAACGATTATCTTGATACAGGAATTATAATAATAACTATATTTATTATTGCCTCTAGGGCATAATTCCAACAGGGCATCCCAAAGATTAGACACTTTAGTATTCCTAGAATTTACTTGGGGTTCCTTGGGCACCCCCAAGCTTAGGCTCTTTGCCTCTCCTTATTCCTTCATCCATCGTGATAACACACAGAACTTAAAAACTTCACCACACAAAACTCAACAAAAACTTTGTGAGATCCGTTAGTACAATAGACAAATTTAAAACTTTAGGTACTATTATAAATTGATTCATATTTTACTATTGCATAAGGTACCATATTAGAACTTCTCTATGGCTTATACCCCCCGATACAATCCATAGCATCATCAAAACAAGCAAATTATGCAAGCAAAAATAGAATCTATCTAAAAGAGAACAGTCTGTAATTATCAGCAAAAACACCATACTTCCTTATATCAACAAAATATGACACATTAGGACAACCTGAGAAATTTGTATATCAACATGGTGTAAAAATGCAGATCAAAAAGACGTCCTAGTAAAATCGGAGACTTTCTACACTAGACGTAAAGTTTATAATTTTGCACACGATCAAATCTACTATCATTCAAATTATCTCAAAGGATTTAATTGGCACAAAAACTAATTTAAACTTAAAAACATAATCATTACAGTATAAATAATCATGTCAACTCACACAAACATAAAATAAAAATATGATAAATATTGGGTTGGTGAGGGAGTCCGGGACTAAGGGGTCCTCAAGCCACTTATTTCGATGGGTCAGACTCGTGGGCCCTTCTATCTTCATTATTGGATGAAGGACAAATAAAATGATACTTTATTCAAGATGGACTCTTTCTAAGACTTGGCATGCAATCCAAGGCTACGCAGTGATCTTGAAATATTCCTTCCCTGATGTAACCGATGATGTGTAACCCTAACACCCATGGTATCTATATAAACTTGGGGGCATAGTTCATAGGGTAGATTAAGCTCATTAGGGTTTAGACCACAACATCTGATCTCAAGGTAGATCAACTCTTAACTCTGTGCAACCCTATTCATATAACATGAGCAAGACGTAGGGTTTTACCTCTATCAAGAGGGTCCGAACCTGGGTAAACACCATCTCCCTTGTCTCTTGTTACCCATCGATCCAAGATCCACAGTCCGGACTCCCGACTCGAGATATGCCGTTTTTGACACCGACATTGATGCTTTCATTGAGAGCTCCGCTGAAGGATCGTCGGAAGGATTAATGACTCGCTCGGTCACCAGCGAAAACATTAATACCAGGGACATCTTTGTCCCCAACAAACTTTCTGCGTTTGGCAGTACTACTCGTATGTGAAAGCGATTGATCACCAGATTGACGGGTTCACCCGGGCCAGTGATTCAAGTTTGGCAAATTAGATTACTTCACCGATGCCCAAGGCGGTATGAGCCTCACCGGTATCTCAGCTTTGACCGAAGAGCCCGATAACTAATAATCCCCACGTGCAAGTAATAGATTAGCAATTTCCAAAGGTGGAAGCGATAAGTATCGAGTGTCGAACCCACAAGGAGCTAAAGTGTGACGCCCCGGTAACTTAAGCTACAGTAACCACACACTAATTCTCCCACGTCATCAAGTTTATCTAAAATAAATTGTCACTTAATAAAAATGAAAGCAATTATCATATTTAAATTAAAGTCAATGCGTGAAAGTTTTTGAATGCAGAAATAATAATGTTCGACGTTTGTCAAATATTGTTTGTGAAATTTTCCTCTAAGAATTATTAAATTTGAGGGGATTTAGTTTTGCTAAAGTAAAGAAAGACAAACTGTCAATAGATAAATAAAAAGAAAAAAAACAGAATCTGAAAAGAAAAAGAAAAAGACCCTCCCCACCCCACTGGGCCGGCCCCAACCGGTCGATCTAACCAGCCCACCTAAATTGGGGGGGGGGGGTATAACCCCCCCTCTAATTCCCAAACCCTAAGCCAACCGCACCCTCCTCCCAGTTCCTTCCCACACGCCGCCAGGGAACCCACGAGGGAAACCCCTCGCTCCCCTTGTTTCCCCCCACGCCCACCTATCCCACTCGGGCGTCCCGTCCCCCACCTACCCCGCGACCCACCCACGGACCCGTCGCGAGCCCCTAGATCTCGCTCGATCCCCTCCCCTCGTCAACCACCTCCGCCACTACCTTCCAGCGCCATCCCGCGCCGTCCTGCGTCCCACCTCGCCGGCCGAATCCCCCAGACCCCTGTCGCCCCACCTTGTGCTCCCTCCCCAGAGCCCGTTTCCCAACGGCGCCGCCACCCCACGGGGGATCCCACCAGTGCCCCCGTCGCTCCTCTCCCTCCACCTCGCCCTCACGCACCTCCTCACCGTGCCTCCCCCATCCCAGCGCCCCACCGGCGGCCCTGCCTCCTCCCTCGCCTCTGCACAGCGCCGCCCTTGCCTCCCGCACCGGCGACCCTCCCCTACTGCGGCGACCCCCACTGACCACGGCGCACCCCCATACTGGAACTCCCCACCGGCGCCCTCGGCCGGGGCCCCTCCGGCCACGGCGGCCCTCCGCCGCGCCGCCTCGTCGCCGGATCCACCACCACCGGCCTGGGATCGCCTCCCAAACGTCGTCACCATCTCGGGCTCCTCCTCGCCGTCTCCTTCGCCCTTCCCCGAGAACTTCATCTACACCGGGCCTTCCCGTCAATGTCGGTGAGCCCTTTTTCGGGCTCCTCCCACCATCTTCTTCCTTTCATCATCACGGTTCTGTTCCGGCAATCGCCGCTCCGTTCCGACGTCGTTGTGCCCGTATAGGTGTAGTTGGGGTTGTCTCTTTCTCTTTGTTGAGAGATGAACAAAGAGATGAGAGAGTTGTAACACACAGAGTTAGAGGGAAAATAGAAAATAAAAAAATGTATGTATGTATTAGATGCCGTATGTATGTATTGGGTATGTATGCATGTTTGTAGAGAAAATAAAAAAAGGAAAATAAAAAATATAATGTTTTTATTAATAAAATAACTACATGAATAATTAGATATATTAATTAATTAGTTAATTAATTAAATAGATATATAAGTTAATCTGTTAATTAGGATAAATAATTAACCTAATAGAGAATGACACATGGGTCCCCCACTAAATTAATATGATTAATTAATAATTAAACTCTATTAAATTAATAGAGATGACACGTAGGACCCACTGGTTAGTTGACTGGTCAACTGCTGATGTCAGCATGACATCATGCTGATGTCATAATAGCATCTAATTAAATTAATTAAATCTGTTTTTAATTCCTAAATAGTTAATGAAATTTTAAAAATTAATATTAAATAAACTGTAAGTCAGATCAAAATATTTTCAACATGAAAGTTGATCAGCAGAACGAGACGAACCCGGATACATGGTCCATTCGTTTGTAACGCGTCCATAGCATAGAAAATATGGAACTTTTCCATCATTTCTCGTCTGACCGGTAGTAGCGAGAGACCCGGAAAATATCGTCAGATATTCTTGTGACCCGTCTATGATGGATGTTGCTTCGTGAGCTCATGTCTAGACTGCATCTTGCCATGTCATGCTTAGTGTTGCACCTGTTGCTATTATTTATTGTTTCTCCTCCTCTTCTTACCGGTTGACCCCGAGGCTGACACTGCTGCCGGATACATCTACGATCCTGCCGACCAGCGTTTTGCCGCAGAGCAGCAAGGCAAGCAAACCCCCCTTGATCATCCCTATATCGCCTATTATTTCTTCCTCATGCTTGCATTAGAATTTTGCTACTGTTGTAGTTACCTCCTATATCTGATGCATAGCCTATTTTTGATGAACTGCTACTTTCAGTACTGTACTTTAAATCTGCTTAGTATAGGTGGAGTAGTCATCCTTTCTGACCCTGTAGTCCAGTTGCACCGCTTTGTTTTCAAATCTCAATCCTTGATCGACGAGCCAGACCCGACACAGCACATACACCCCCCTTAGTTGTACGACGCTACATAGATACTATCGGGTACCGAGGGTGACACCTTGCTAAGTACTCGTGATGATATCTCTATAGTACAACTAGTCGGTCATGGTTATCGAGGGTGATTCCTCTTTCACCATTCCGGACGATGCCTCTGTCGTGCAACCCCTCAAGTGTGGGACTCCCGAGGGTGATTCCTCTAAGCCCACCTTGACGGATACATTGTTCGGAATCCAACGAGGGTGATACCTCGGATTCCCCTCGATGTTACAACCACACAGTTACTCGACCATGTTACTGGGATCATTGGTGATTAGTTGTTAGACGGGTGGATTCCCGCGAGATTGTGTCGATGGCCTAATTAAAATGATAATGGATTTGGGTATTTGATCTGGGTTGGTCGGAAGGCCTTATTACGCACTAACCATCTGCGTGGGAAGAATTATGGGTACTCGACGTCGCGGTATAAGCCGAAGCTTTTCAGATGTCAGCAATGTAGCGGCGCGCGCCCGAGTGGTCCCGAGATGCATCGCTCTTGTATTAAGGGGTGCTAGGACTGACCTTGGCCGCCCATGCATCATGCAGGAGCACAGAGGGCAAGTGGGCCCACGAACCCTTTGTGCTTAGGAGTTAGACCGGCGGGCTGGCCTGTGTGTTGAGTCTTAGGTGGGGCTGCGACGTGTCGATATTCCGAGGCCGGGCTTGACCCGGAAAAGTGTGTCGGGCCAGAGTGTTATCGAGCGCGTCGGGGAATATGTTGTGCACCCCTGCAGGGAAGAACTTATCTATTAGAATAGCCATGTCCACGGTTACATGACGACTTGGAGTTGTGCCCTGGTCTTATACAACTACAAGTGTTACTTAACTGGATTTAGTTGCCCCGGGATTGCTTCCTCGCAGGGAGTCGAGGGAGGATCTAAGGGCGTGACCTCATGTTAATAATTGCTGCAACAATATGACTAATTAACTGTGTTTCACCTGTTCTACTCTCGTCCATTGCTGCATTCAGTCCACATATAACCACCCCCATCTTTGATACTGATGCATACTTAGCATAGTTCTGATGTAAGACTTGCGAGTACTTTGGATGAGTACTAACCGTTGCTTTGCTCCCCCTTTGTCCCCTTGATCCGTTGCTGCGACCAGATGATGGAGCCCAGGAGATGGGGTTTCCTGCCGACGTCTGCTCCCCGTTGGTGTCTTCTTCATGGAGGCCGCTGAAGACCAGGAGTAGTTTAGGAGGTTTCCAGGTAGGAGGCCTCGCCTCGTTCCATCATGTTTTCTTTTGTGCTAGCCTTCTCTAAGGCACCCCATGTTTAATGTCCGTACTCAGATATTTGTTGCTTCCGCTGACTTGTGTGTTTCTCGAGCTTCTGTATTCTAGCCCTCGAGGCCCCTAGCTTGTAATATGAAGCTTGTATGTTTTTATTTGTGTCTAGAGTTGTGTTGTGTTATCCTCCCGTGAGTCCTTAAGTTTGATCGTACGCATTTGCGTGTATGATTAGCGTACGATTAAATCGAGGGCGTCACAAGTTGGTATCAGAGCCGACTGCCTGTAGGTAGCCCCCTTTCCAACTCCTTGGCCGAAGTTGAGTCTAGTGTTTGAAAAACTTTACTAACACTGATGCTGTGGCTTACGGGCCCACATCTCAATTGGGTGGTATTAGTATCTTTTACTCCTTTCCTATACTCTGGGCTCTACTCTCTCTTCACTTCCGGGTTAAAGATTTTTGCTAAATCTAACTCTAGGATCTCGTAAATACTTCCTCCCCGAGAGCCCCATATTCCAGACGATGACTTGATCCGTCAGAAGACTCCGAGGATACCCCCTGATGTTCTCTCGAGAACTTGTGCTCATCGCTTCTATGATTTCCCTTCCTCCGTCAATCCCTATGGATGAAGACACACAAATGTCGTCCACACTTTCTTTTCTAATTGCTCTTGTTTTACGAGAGGCAACGAATTATCTTATCGGGGATTCGTCCATCATCAGTTGTCATGGGTTTCGAAAGTTCTTCGAATTACTATTCGATCTTTCGGAATCACCAGTAGCCTACTACTCTTGAACTTTCTCACCAGCTTGCATTATGGTTAAATCCATATGACTAGCAACATTTGTTGAAATCCTTTGTGACTTTCCTCTGATCTTGTTGATTCTACCTTTATGTGAATGCACACAATCACGTGTTGATACTCATAAATTATCTTCCGACTCAAACATCCTTCCAGACAGAGCTAGTTCTCGACAAATCAACTATGGTTGGTTGTCCATCTAAGTCCATTCTACTTACTTGTAATTGATCGGAGCGTCTGATTATGATACACCAAACTGGAAACCCTATTTCCTTTGGTAATTAAGTATTGATATTTTTCAGATGTTCTATAACCCGATGCATTGCATCCTATCTCCCTCTGATTGAGTAACGATACTGACATCAGATCCTTTGTGGACTGCCAGACTCATTTTGGGTTATTATCCGACGACATCCTTTGCTTTCGAAAATTCTTGCGATTGCTTCCCCTGACACATGATGCCATTGGTAAATTGTGTCTTCTCCCTCTAATAACTTGTACCCTACACTTTGGTCAGCCATGCCCTTCAAGCATGTGTTAATTACTCTTGGAGTGTATGGTATATGTTCCTAAGATGCCCCGACGGGTTGAACCTATGCCTTCCTAAATCAATATGACTTGAAAAGTTTTCATGAGTCTTGCTCTTCTGGTGTTTTGCCAGATAATCTTTTTAAGCTACATCCTGATCAAAGGCGAGGAGTAAATGGCAAGTGATGCATTGATGAAGTGGGAGTCGACCTTGAACTTGTGTTCATGCCCATGGAAACGACGTTGATCCTACCATAAAAACTTCTCGTATCAATAATCATTCATTATGTGGTTTAATCTGGTATCCGTGATCTTGTCTTTTGCAATCGTGGTTCCGACCATGCTTTCCTACCTTGATTTCATTCTCAGACGAGTTCAATTACTTGTCTTCTTCAGTTCAATACATCGGTCCAAGCCTTAATGTTGATCTACCTCCAAGTATTATTCCTTGTAGCTTGAGGATATCACGGAGCTATATAACTTCTTGTGAGCTCCTCATCAACTATGATATTTTCATTAGTTCTAGTTTCCTCGTGTTTGAGTTGTTGTACACACGAGCACATCAATAACTGAATCGAGTACACATTGCAATTCAACAACCTTTAGTAATCTTCCTTGTTTACGAGTTCGTACTCGATCATGTCATTCCAAGCTGTTAAGCTACATCATCATCGTCATGTTGGAGCTCGACCGTGCTATCTATACCCTTTATCCTTGGAACACAATCCGAGCTGTGCGTTAAGCTTGCATCGAGCTTTCCACATCATGTTGGTTGTCCTGAAAGGCAATCTCAATTCTAAGCTAGCAGTCTTATCTGTGATTCTGACAACCTCTTGCTTCATCATTCCCTTGCTTGGTGTCGTCGTTGATCGATTACATCTTCGTGAAGCTTTTCGACAAATGTGTCGTGATAATCATCAGCATTCTACGCTCTTGCAGGGTATCGACCGAATGCATGATGAGAGATACCATCCCTCCCCCTCGATGAATAATATTATCATCAACATCCTTGTTTGTCTTCCCTCCAACACAAATGTGTTCATGTTTTGTGTTGTCCTTTGAGTTCCTTGCTAATTCAGCTTATGTTATCTTCTACCTTGGAGTATTACTATCTGGTATGTCAAGAATGTCGTGAGAATTGCACACGTCTTAAGAATTCTTGATATAGTAATACTTTTCGCCATCACCATGCATTTCTTGGTCCCGTGTTCTTTCAAACCGGAATACCAACAAGTGAACTCCGATGTGTGATTCCAATACTTTTGGCAACCCTATTGCCTTGAGGTTAAGAACTGATTGTTTCATTCTTAGTGTGTTGGGTGTTGACTCATCATTTTTGACATTGGTTGTTCTACTCCGTCCATATTTCCGAGTGCACCCTTCGACCAATGTTTAATTGTTGTTGTTCCCTGGAGCATACGACATTTCAGCATTTGACTTGACAAATGCTATCTACTTGATATTATAAGTTTTATAAATTCATCCCTATCAAAATCTTGAAGGATTGTTGCTGAGCCCATCAGCCACACCCTCAACTTCTCCATGTTCCACGATGAAGCTCTTGAAAGCATTATCCTTGTGCCTAGATCATGAAGAATGTGCTTGATAGCATAAAGGTTTCCCCAAAGTTTTCGTGCATTCTTGCCACCGGAATATGTGGAAGTTTTGATTTGCTTCCTCTAGGATCACCCCAAGACATTCATGCATGTGCGAAGTGTTATATGCTTCGAAGATTTGCTACCTTCACTCCATATAACTTCTCTTAGCACGCCAAGCCACTGACTGATTTGATCAAGGAAAAGAAGTTCCTTCATAAGAGCTAATCCAGACTTACACATGGACTCTTGTTATCCTCGATGATGGTTTCCAAATGAGAACTCAGTTGCGTTTTGACGTAAGAATTCTTTGTGGGCACGAATGTCTTGACATTGTGTTGATATGTCTTACAATCAAACTCTTGATTCAAGAATTGCTTGTGTTGCTCATATCATGAGAATCTTGCATCTTCATCTTTCTTCTCAGACATCTTGAGCCTGAGGTATCCTAACACCAATCAGATCTGAATCTCGGGCATATATGTTGGTTGGTACGTTTTCCAATAATTATAACTTTGTTCTTATGTAATCTGGTACGGTGATGTCTGTTTGGCACACCGAGCCGAAGGACCTATTGTTATAAATTCTTCCATATGTAAGATTCGCCATCTTCCATGCGGAAACTATATGACTTATTTCATAGGTTGTTCCTCATGGATCCTCTTTGTGTACCCATTGGTCCGACTTTTATTGGATGACCAAGTCGGTACTACCCCGAAGCACAGATGTGGTTCTTCAGATTTCAACAGGAACATTGGAAGCGCAATGCTAAATTGTTCCTGATCAATTATCCAAACCACATGGTATGGGTAAACATCATGATTCTCCTTGCCCTTTTATCAAAAGGGTTAGTGCTTGATGACCTATCATATATACCATACTCTATGTTTTCCTCGGGAATGGTATACTTTAATACCTGTGTGTGAACATATTTTTCCTTCCCATTGGTCTGTTTGACCTTTCTTGTGGCATAACTTATCTAAGCATTATTAATTCCCTACTTAGGAAAAATTCTTGGTATACAATTCTGTCAGTAAGACCTGTTACTATTGTGGATAACATTCCAGTAGCCACCGTTGGACGAGAACTTTGCATATTTGTCCGCCTCGTTGCAACGAGCAGGAAAATGGTTCTAGTCGTCCCCCGCCTTGGTACCGATGTTGTTGCCGGCATAACTAGGAGGTTATAATCTGACATGTCTTGCTACCAAGACCATATAATATGTCACCCCTCTGCCTACTCTCGGCCCACATGGTGGACCCATAACCCAAAAGTTCCATAGCATTGAAACCTGACTCTCCTGTACATCTTTTGACTTCAAAGCATCCTTTGCACTTGGCTTCGTATGGAATTCCAGGGCCACTATTCAATGGACCAATCACTCTTCGGTCCGCATGATTTTCAACATGTCAAAGATCAAGTCCGCGTTATTCGTGCTAATCTGAAGGCTGCTCAGTCTCGTTAGAAGAGTCAGTATAACCGTCATCATCAAGATATGGTCTATCAACCTGGCGAAAAGGTTTATCTTCGTGTCACACCAATGAGAGGTGCACGTCATTTTGGGATCAAGGGCAAGCTAGTTTCTCGCTATATTGGTCCTTTCACTGTTGTCAACACGCGTGGAAGAGTGGCTTATCAATTGGAACTGCCGGTAAACCTTTCTCAGGTTCACAATGTCTTCCATGTTTTCTGAGCTGTGTCTTTGCTTCAAGGATCCTATTCGAGCAGTGGCTCATGATATGCTTGGGCTGCAACAAGATCTCTCTTATAAGGAGCATCCGGTCCACATTCTCGACCAGGCTGAACGTCAGACTCGTCGCAAAGTCACCAAGATCCTTAAAGTGTAGTGGTCAAATCATTCTGAAGATGAAGCCACTTGGGAACGCAAGGATCATCTTCGTGATGAATACCCCGAGCTCTTTCCTTCTACCTCTTAATTCTCGGGGTGAGAATTCTTGTTAGTAGGGGAGAGTTGTGACGCCCCAGTAACTTAAGCTACAGTAACCACACACTAATTCTCCCACGTCATCAAGTTTATCTAAAATAAATTGTCACTTAATAAAAATCAAAGCAATTATCATATTTAAATTAAAGTCAATGGGTGAAAGTTTTAGAATGTAGAAATAATAATGTTCTACGTTTGTCAAATATTATTTATGAATTTTTCCTCTAAGAATTATTAAATTTGAGGGGATTTAGTTTCGCTAAAGTAAAGAAAGACAAATTGTCAATAGATAAATAAAAAGAAAATAAAAAAAACAGAATCTGAAAAGAAAAACAAAAAGACCCTCCCCACCCCATTGGGCCGGCCCCAACTGGCCCATCTAACCAGCCCACCTAAATTGGGGGGGGGGTATAAATCCCCCCTCTAATTCCCAAACCCTAAGCCAACCCCACCCCCTCCCGGTTCCTTCCCACACGCCGCCAGGGAACCCACGAGGGAAACCCCTCGCTCCCCTCGCTTCCCCTACTACGACAACAAAAGTCCTTCCTTGGCGCTTAGGAATTATTTATGTTACTTCTTTGGTTTGCGTCGGTTTTTCCCTTGATAAGGAAAGGGTGATGTAGCATAGGAGTAGTAAGTATTTCCCTCAGTTTGAGAACCAAGGTATCGATCCATAAGGAGGGTCTCATCAAGTCCATATTACCTGCGCAAACACAAACAAGCTTGCACCCAACGCTTCAAAGGGGTTGTCAATCCCTTCAAGATTGTTTGCAAAGTGAGATCTAAAGGCGGAAAGTGCAACAAAGTAAAAAGTGTAAGGCTGAAAATATGGTGTGGAGTAGACCCTGGGGACATAGTGTTCACTAGAGGCTTCTCTCAAAATAGCAAGTATTACGGTGGGTGAACAAATTACTGTCGAGCAATTGATAGAACCGCGCAAAGTCATGACGATATCTAAGGCAATGATCATACATATAGGCATCACGTCCGAGACAAGTAGACCGATACTTTCTGCATCTACTACTATTACTCCACACATCGACCGCTATCCAGCATGCATCTAGTGTATTGAGTTCATGACGAACAGAGTAACGCCTTAAGCAAGACGACATGATGTAGAGGGATAATCTCAAACCAATGATGAAAACCCCATCTTTTTACCCTTGATGGCAACAACATGATGTGTGCCTTGCTACCCCTTCTATCACTGGGTGTGGTCACCGCATGGTATGAACCCAAAACCAAGCACTTCTCCCATTGCAAGAATCATAGATCTAGTTGGCCAGACAAAACCCACAGCTCGAAGAGAATTACAAGGATATGAAATCATGCATAAGAGAGATCAGAAGAAATTCAAATAAGATTCATAGATAATATGATCATAAATCCACAATTCATCGGATCTCGACAATCACACTGCAAAAGAAGATTACATCGGATAGATCTCCATGAAGATCACGGAGAACTTTGTATTGAAGATCCAAGAGAGAGAAGAAGCCATCTAGTTACTAGCTATGGACCCGTAGGTCTATAGTGAACTACTCACGCATCATCGGAGAGGTCATGGTGTTGATGAAGAAGCCCTCCGTATCCGAATCCCCCCTCCGGCAGGGCACCAGAACGTGCCCGAGATGGGATCTTGCGGAGACAGAAGCTTGCGGCGGCGGAAAAGTACTTTCGATGATCTCCTGATTTTTTTGGGATTTTTAGGGAATTTGTAGGCGCAACCCCTAGGTCAGGGGGCGCTTAGGGGGCCCACAAGCCTGGATGGTGAGGCCTCCCCCTGGTCGTGGGGTGGGGGCTTGTGGGGCCCTTGAGGCTCGCCTGCCTTGGCTCCCAAGCTTCCCGATCTTCTTCCGTTCCAGAAAATATCTTTTCGGGGATTTTCTTCCGTTTGGACTCCGTTTCAAAATCTCCTCTGAAAGGGGTCAAAAACATGGAAAAAACAGGAACTGGCACTTGGCACTGAGTGAATAAGTTAGTCCCAAAAAATATATAAAAGGCATGCAAAACATCCAAAGTTTGACAAGATAATAGCATGAAACCATCAAAAATTATAGATACGTTGGAGACGTATCAAGCATCCCCAAGCTTAACTCCTGCTCGTCCTCGAGTAGGGAATTGATAAAGAATGAATTTTTGATGTTGAATGCTACCTAGCATAGTTGTGCTTTGCAACTTCTTTCACGTGGCATGAATGTTCAGATCCGTAAGATTCGAAACAATAGTTTGCTATTGACATGAAAATAGTAATACTTCTAGCAAACTAGCAAAGTAACTACGAACTTTCAAATTAACTAGGCCAAAGAAAGTTATCCCTACAAAATCATATAGTATGGCTATGCTCCATCATCCTCACACAACTAATGTAAATCATGCACAACCCCGGTATTGGCCAAGTAATTGTTTTCACACTCTTACTTTCCCAAACTTTTTATAACTATCACGCAATACGTGAGCGCGAGCCATGGATATAGCACTATAGGTGGAATAGAGTGTGGTTGTGGTTGTGAGACAAAAAGGAGGAGATGGTTACATTGACTCGGCGTATCAAAAGGCTATGGAGATGCCCATTAATAGATATCAATGTGAATGGGTAGGGATTGCCATACAAAAGATGCACTAGAGCTATAAGTATGTGAAAGCTCAAAAGTAGAACTAGTGGGTTTGCATCCAACTTGCTTGCTCACGAAGACCTACGGCAATTTTGAGGAAGCCCATCATTGGAATATACAAGCCAAGTTATATAATGAAGATTCCCACTAGCATGTGGTAGTGACAAAGCAAGAAGCTCTCAATCATGAAGAACATGGTGCTATCATGAAGCACAAGTGTGGAAAAAGATAGTAGCATTGTCCCTTCTCTCTTTTTCTCTCTTTCTTTTATTTGGGCTCTTAGACCTATCTTTTTTATTTTCTTTTCTTTTTTTGTTTTTTGGGATCTTTCGCCTTTTTTTATTTCCTCACATGGGACAATGCTCTAATAATGATGATGATCACACTTTTATTTACTCACATCTCAAAATGATGATGACTCTATAGGAAATGCCTCCGGCAGTGTACCAGGATGTGCAACGATCTAGCATGGCGTATGACGTTGAAACATCTCGGTAGTTATCTTACGATCATGAAATGGCAATATGAGAGTGACGACACAAGTCATGAGATGGAACGGTGGGAGTTGCATGGAAATATATCTCGGAATGGCTATGAAAATGCCATAATAGGTAGGTATGGTGGATGTTGTGAGGAAGGCATATGGTGGGTTTGTGCACCGGCGAGAATTGCGCGGCACTAGAGAGGCTTGCAATGGTGGAAGGTGAAAGTGCATATATAGCATGGACTCACATACTTGTTGCGAACGTTTTTGTTAGTAATCGAAACAAAGTGCTAAATGCATACTCCGAGGGGAAGGGTTGGTAGGTGTAAACCATCACGCGATCCCGACCTCAACACAAAGGATGACAATCAATAGATCAATTATGCTCCGACTTCCTAACATAGCGGTTCACCATATGTGCATGCTACGGGAATCACTAACTTCAACACAAGTATTTCTAGATTCACAACACCCTACTAACATGACTCTTAATACTACCGAATCCACGTCTGAAAAATATTTGAGAGGAATCAAAACTTCTCTTTCTATTCAATGCACATGAAGATGGAGGTTTTTGTATACTCTTTGTGTACCTATCACATTTGGGACTACTTTCATAGCATAAGCTAACTACCAAATCACGCACCGCCGTGATCTAAAAGATATAAGTGAAGCACAAGAGCAAAAGTGTCTAGCTCAAAAGATATAAGTGAAGCACTATCAGCATTCTAGCAAAATCACGATGAGTGCATGTCTCTCTCTCAAAAAGGTGTGCAGCAAGGAGGTTTGTGAAAAAAAAGACTCCTAAGATACAAGACGCTCCAAGCAAAACACATATCATGTAGTGAATAAAAATATAGCTCCAAGTAATGTTACCGATGGATTGAAAACGAAAGAGGGGATGCCTTCCCGTGGCATCCCCAAGCTTATGGTTTTCGGTGTCCTTGAATTTGGCTTGGGATTCCTTGGGCATCCCCAAGCTTGAGATCTTTCCACTCCTTATCTCTTTGTCCATGAGAACATCACCCAAAACTTGAAAACTTCACAACACAAAACTTAAACAGAAACTCGTGATAACATTAACACAAGAAAACAAACTACACTTCTTTTGGTACTATAGCAAACTTGAATTCTATCTATATTGATGATGGGATACTATATTCTCACTTTTCCATGACTAGTACCCCCCGATACTAACCATAGTTTCATCAAAACAAGCAACCAACTCAATGAAAACAGAATCTGTCAAAAAACAGACCAGTCTGTAGCAATCTGTATATTTCGTATACTTCTGGTACCTCAAAAAATCTGAAACATTACTAAGTCCTTGGAAAAAAGCATATCAATCACAAGGAAGAAGAATCAACTCAAAAGCTCTTTCTGAATAAAAATTAAAAATCATCTCGTGAGCGAAAAGTTTTGTCTTTTTCCAGCAGGATCAAACAACCATTACCAAGACTAGTCATAAAGGCTTTGCTTGGCTCAAACACAAAAAGAAACACAAAAACACAATCAAAACAGAATTATGAAAGTGTGGATGCAACAAAACATAAAGAAAAAGATAAATTCATTGGGTTGCCTCCCAACAAGCGCTATTGTTTAACGCCCTTAGCTAGGCATGAAAGCGATGGAATCACGTATCGTCGTCTTTGGTGCTCAAACCATAAGTGGCCCTCATCATAGATTCATAAGGCAATCTTATTTTCTTTGTAGGAAAGTGTTCCATGCCTTTCCTTAAAGGAAATTTAAATCTAGTATTCCCTTCCTTCATATCGATGATAGCACCGATAGTCCTTAGGAAAGGTCTACCAAGAATAATAGGGCATGTAGGATTGCAATCATTGTCAAGCACAATGAAATCCACGGGTACATAGTTCCTATTTGGAATAATAAGAACATCATTGATCCTTCCCATGGGTTTCTTGACAGTAGAATCAGCAAGTTGCAAATTAAGAGAACACTCTTCAATCTCATTAAAACCCAGAACATCACATAAAGAGTTTGGAATCGCAGAAACACTAGCACCCAAATCACACAAAGCATTGCACTCATAATTTTTGTTTTTGATTTTGATGGTAGGTCCCCACTCATCATGAAGCTTTCTAGGGATAGAGACTTCCAATTCAAGTTTCTCTTCAAGAGATTTTATCATAGCTTCGACGATATGATCGGTAAAGGCTATGTTTTGGCTATAGGCGTGTGGAGAGTTCAACATGGATTGCATCAAGGAAATGCATTCAATCAAGGAGCAACTATCATACTTGAATTCCTTGAAATCCATGGTAGTAATTTCATTACTACTCAAAGTTTTAACATCCTCTACTCCACTTTTAATGCTTTTAGCATCAAGATAGATGGACTCCGAATCATTGGGCCACTTTTCAACCAAAGTGGATTCATATCCAGCCCCATAATCATTAGGTTTGACACAAGAAAATAAAGATTCAATGGGAGTCACACCAAGTACTTGATCTTCGTGATTCTCATCACGGGAACACGCCTTTTTAAGCCATTCATGTCTAGCACAAATTTGGGCGGTTATTTCTTGGCTTTCAATCATGGAAACACACATAGCTTTCAAAGTTTCATCCATGTTGATTTTGGGAGGAGAACATCTAACTTTCAAAGCATCAACATCACAAGAAATTCTATCAACGCTCTTAGCCAAATCGTCAATTTTGAGTAGTTTTTTCTCTATGGACGCATTGGAAATCTTTTGAGAGTTGATGAACTCTTTGATATTACTCTCTAGATCAGAGGGTAATCTATTGTAATTTCCATGAGTATTGCTGTAGGAGTTGCCAAATTTATTAGAGGAGTTACTAGGAAAAGGCCTAGGAACATAGTTTCCACTAAAAGCATTGTTGTTGCCAAAGTTATTCCTACCAACAAAATTAACGTCAAAGCTAGCATTGCTACACTCAATCAGAGAAGACAAAGGCATATCATTAGGATCCAAAGGAGCACTTCTACTAGCAACCAAATTCATTAACTCGTCCATCTTAGCACTTAACGAGTTAATTTCTTCTATAGCGTGTACCTTCTTACTAGTAGGTGAAATTTTAGTGTGCCACTGAGAGTAGTTTGTCATGATGTTGTCTAAGAGCTTTATGGATTCCCCTAATGTGATTTCTATGAACGTTCCACCTGAGGCGGAGTCCAAGATATTTCTAGAAGTGAAATTCGAGCCAACGTAAAAGATTTGAATAATCATCCAAAGACTCAAGCCATGAGGGGGACAATTTATAATCATTAATTTCATTCTCTCCCAAGATTGTGCAACATGTTCATGATCAAGTTGCTTGAAATTCATGATATCATTACGGAGAGAGATGATCTTAGCCGGTGGAAAATACTTGGATATATAAGCATCTTTGCACTTATCCCAAGAATCGATACTATTTTTGGGCAAAGAAGAAAACCAAGTTTTTGCGCGATCTTGCAACAAGAAAGGAAAAAGCTTCAATTTAATCACGTAATTATCCACATCTTTTTACTTTTGCATATCGCAAAGCTCAATGAAGGTATTGAGATGGGATGCGGCATCTTCACTAGGAAGGCCAGAGAATTGCTCTTTCATAACAAGATTCAGCAAAGCGGCATTGATTTCATATGTCGCACTAGTGGCGGGAGCAATCAGAGTACTAATAAAATCATTATTATTAGTATTCGAGAAGTCACAAAGTTTGGTATTTTCGTTCATGGTGACTTCAGCAAGCAAGCAAGCACACAAGCAAACAAATAGCAGGCAAGAAAAGGGGCGAACGAAAGGGCGAACGAAAAGGCGAGCGAAAAAGGCAAAGTGGTGAAGTGGGGGAGAGGAAAACGAGAGGCAACTAGCAAACAAAGTAAATGCAAGAGATGAGTTTGCGACACCTACTTGGATGAGTTCTTGAATTGATCTTCCTCCCCGGCAACGGCGCCAGAAATTCTTTTGCTATGGCAACAAAAGTCCTTCGTTGGCGCTTAGGAATTATTTTTGTTACTTCTTTGGTTTGCGTCGGTTTTTCCCTTGAAGAGGAAAGGGTGATGTAGCATAGGAGTAGTAAGTATTTCCCTCAGTTTGAGAACCAAGGCATCGATCCATAAGGAGGGTCTCATCAAGTCCATATTACCTGCGCAAACACAAACAAGCTTGCACCCAACGCTTCAAAGGGGTTGTCAATCCCTTCAAGATTGTTTGCAAAGTGAGATATAAAGGCGGAAAGTGCAACAAAGTAAAAAGTGTAAGGCTGAAAATATGGTGTGGAGTAGACCCTGGGGACATAGTGTTCACTAGAGGCTTCTCTCAAAATAGCAAGTATTACGGTGGGTGAACAAATTACTGTCGAGCAATTGATAGAACCGCGCAAAGTCATGACGATATCTAAGGCAATGATCATACATATAGGCATCACGTCCGAGACAAGTAGACCGATACTTTCTGCATCTACTACTATTACTCCACACATCGACCGCTATCTAGCATGCATCTAGTGTATTGAGTTCATGACGAACAGAGTAACGCCTTAAGCAAGATGACATGATGTAGAGGGATAATCTCAAACCAATGATGAAAACCCCATCTTTTTACCCTTGATGGCAACAACATGATGCGTGCCTTGCTACCCCTTCTATCACTGGGTGTGGTCACCGCATGGTATGAACCCAAAACCAAGCACTTCTCCCATTGCAAGAATCATAGATCTAGTTGGCCAGACAAAACCCACAGCTCGAAGAGAATTACAAGGATATGAAATCATGCATAAGAGAGATCAGAAGAAATTCAAATAAGATTCATAGATAATCTGATCATAAATCCACAATTCATGGGATCTCGACAATCACACCGCAAAAGAAGATTACATCGGATAGATCTCCATGAAGATCATGGAGAACTTTGTATTGAAGATCCAAGAGAGAGAAGAAGCCATCTAGTTACTAGCTATGGACCCGTAGGTCTATGGTGAACTACTCATGCATCATCGGAGAGGTCATGGTGTTGATGAAGAAGCTCTCCGTATCCGAATCCCCCCTCCGGTAGGGCACCAGAACGTGCCCGAGATGGGATCTTGCGGAGACAGAAGCTTGCGGCGGCGGAAAAGTACTTTCGATGATCTCCTGATTTTTTTTGGGATTTTTAGGGAATTTGTAGGCGCAACCCCTAGGTCAGGGGGCGCTCAGGGGGCCCACAAGCCTGGATGGTGAGGCCTCCCCTGGTCATGGGGTGGGGGCTTGTGGGGCCCTTGAGGCTCGCCTGCCTTGGCTCCCAAGCTTCCCGATCTTCTTCCGTTCCAGAAAATATCTTTTCGGGGATTTTCTTCCGTTTGGACTCTGTTTCAAAATCTCCTTTGAAAGGGGTCAAAAACATGGAAAAAATAGGAACTGGCACTTGGCACTGAGTGAATAAGTTAGTCCCAAAAAATATATAAAAGGCATGCAAAACATCCAAAGTTTGACAAGATAATAGCATGAAACCATAAAAAATGATAGATACGTTGCAGACGTATCACCCCCCATGCCCCACCTATCCCGCTCAGGCGTCCCGTCCCCCACCTACCCCCCGACGCACCCAGGGACCCATCGCCAGCCCATGGATCTCGCTCGACCCCCTCCCCATCGTCAACCACCTCCACCACTGTTGGGGAACGTCGCATGGGAAACAAAAATTTTCCTACGCGCACGAAGACCTATCATGGTGATGTCCATCTACGAGAGGAGATGAGTGATCTACGTACCATTGTAGATCGTACAGCAGAAGCGTTAGAGAACGCGGTTGATGTAGTGGAACGTCCTCACGTCCCTCGATCAGCCCCGCGAACAATCCCGCGATCAGTCCCACGATCTAGTACCGAACGGACGGCACCTCCGCGTTCAGCACACGTACAGCTCGACGATGATCTCGGCCTTCTTGATCCAGCAAGAGAGACGGAGAGGTAGAAGAGTTCTCCGGCAGCGTGACGGCGCTCCGGAGGTTGGTGATGATCTTGTCTCAGCAGGGCTCCGCCCGAGCTCCGCAGAAACGCGATCTAGAGGAAAAACTATGGAGGTATGTGGTCGGGCAGCCGTGAGAAAGTCGTCTCAAATCAGCCCTAATTGCTCCATATATATAGGAGGAGGGAGGGGGACCTTGCCTTGGGGTCCAAGGGACCCTCAAGGGGTCGGCCGAGCCAAGGGGGGAGGACCCCCCCCCCCCAAACCGAGTTGGACTTGGTTTGGTGGGAGGAGTCCCCCTCCCTTCCCACTTCCTCCCTCTTTTTTTTTCTTTTCCTTTGATTCCTTTTTCTTGGCGCATAGGCCCCCTTGGGGCTGTCCCACCAGCCCACTAAGGGCTGGTGTGTCTCCCCAAAGCCTATGGGCTTCCCCGGGGTGGGTTGCCCCCCCCGGTGAACTCCCGGAACCCATTCGTCATTACCGGTACATTCCCGGTAACTCCGAAAACCTTCCGGTAATCAAATGAGATCATCCTATATATCAATCTTCGTTTCCGGACCATTCCGGAAACCCTCGCGACGTCCGTGATCTCATCCGGGACTCCGAACAACATTCGGTAACCAACCATATAACTCAAATACGCATAAAACAACGTCGAACCTTAAGTGTGCAGACCCTGCGGGTTCGAGAACTATGTAGACATGACCCGAGAGACTCCTCGGTCAATATCCAATAGCGGGACCTGGATGCCCATATTGGATCCTACATATTCTACGAAGATCTTATCGTTTGAACCTCAGTGCCAAGGATTCATATAATCCCGTATGTCATTCCCTTTGTCCTTCGGTATGTTACTTGCCCAAGATTCGATCGTCAGTATCCGTATACCTATTTCAATCTCGTTTACCGGCAAGTCTCTTTACTCGTTCCGTAATACAAGATCCCGCAACTTACGCTAAGTTACATTGCTTGCAAGGCTTGTGTGTGATGTTGTATTACCGAGTGGGCCCCGAGATACCTCTCCGTCACACGGAGTGACAAATCCCAGTCTTGATCCATACTAACTCAACTAACACCTTCGGAGATACCTATAGAGCATCTTTATAGTCACCCAGTTACGTTGCGACGTTTGATACACACAAAGCATTCCTCCGGTGTCAGTGAGTTATATGATCTCATGGTCATAGGAATAAATACTTGACACGCAGAAAACAGTAGCAACAAAATGACACGATCAACATGCTACGTCTATTAGTTTGGGTCTAGTCCATCACGTGATTCTCCCAATGACGTGATCCAGTTATCAAGCAACAACACCTTGTTCATAATCAGAAGACACTGACTATCATCGATCAACTGGCTAGCCAACTAGAGGCATGCTAGGGATGGTGTTTTGTCTATGTATCCACACATATAAATGAGTCTTCATTCAATACAATTATAGCATGGATAATAAACTATTATCTTGATACAGGAATTATAATAATAACTATACATTTATTATTGCCTCTAGGGCATAATTCCAACAGTCTCCCACTTGCACTAGAGTCAATAATCTAGCCTTCACATCACCATGTGAATTTACATTGTAATAAATCTAACACCCATACAGTTCTGGTGTCGATCATGTTTTGGTCGTGGAAGAGGTTTAGTCAGCGGGTCTGCTACATTCAGATCCGTGTGCACCTTGCATATATTTACGTCCTCCTCCTCGACGTAGTCGCGGATGAGGTTGAAGCGTCGTTTGATGTGTCTGGTCTTCTTGTGAAACCTTGGTTCCTTTGCCAGGGCAAGGGCACCAGTGTTGTCACAGAACAAGGTTATTGGATCCAGTGCACTTGGCACCACTCCAAGATCCGTCATGAACTGCTTCATCGAGACACCCTCCTTAGCCGCCTCCGAGGCAGCCATGTACTCTGCTTCACATGTAGAATCTGCTATGACGCTTTGCTTGGAACTATACCAGCTTACTGCACCCCCATTAAGAATAAATACGTATCCGGTTTGCGACTTAGAGTCGTCCGGATCTGTGTCAAAGCTTGCATCGACGTAACCTTTTACGGCGAGCTCTTCGTCACCTCCATACACGAGAAACATCTCCTTAGTCCTTTTCAGGTACTTCAGGATATTCTTGACCGCTGTCCAGTGATCCACTCCTGGATTACTCTGGAACCTACCTGCCATACTTATGGCCAGGCTAACATCCGGTCTAGTGCACAACATCGCATACATGATAGAACCTATGGCTGAAGCATAGGGTACGGAGCACATATGCTCTCTATCTTCATCAGTTGCTGGGCACTGAGTCTTACTCAACCTCGTACCTTGTAACACTCGCAAGAACCCTTTCTTGGATTGTTCCATTTTGAACCTCTTCAAAACTTTATCAAGGTATGTGCTTTGTGAAAGTCCTATCAGGCGTTTTGATGTATCCCTATAGATCTTAATGCCTAGAATGTAAGCAGCTTCTCCTAGGTCCTTCATAGAGAAACTTTTATTCAAGTAACCTTTTATGCTCTCCAAAAGCTCTACGTTGTTTCCAATCAGTAATATGTCATCCACATATAATATTAGAAACGCCACAGAGCTCCCACTCACTTTCTTGTAAATACAAGATTCTCCAACCACTTGTATAAACCCAAATGCTTTGATCACCTCATCAAAGCGTTTGTTCCAACTCCGAGATGCTTGCACCAGTCCATAAATGGATCGCTGGAGCTTGCACACCTTGTCAGCATTTTTAGGATCGACAAAACCTTCGGGTTGCATCATATACAACTCTTCCTTAAGGAAACCGTTAAGGAACGCCGTTTTGACATCCATCTGCCAGATTTCATAATCGAAAAATGCAGCTATTGCTAACATGATTCTGACGGACTTAAGCATCGCTACGGGTGAGAAGGTCTCATCGTAGTCAACTCCTGGAACTTGTGAAAAACCCTTTGCCACAAGTCGAGCTTTATAAACGGTCACATTACCGTCAGCGTCCGTCTTCTTCTTAAAGATCCATTTGTTCTGAATAGCCTTGCAGCCCTCAGGTAGTATCTCCAAAGTCCACACTTTGTTCTCATACATGGATCCTATCTCGGATTTCATGGCTTCTAGCCATTTGTTGGAATCTGGGCCCACCATTGCTTCTTCATAATTCGCAGGTTCATTGTTGTCTAACAACATGATTGATAAGACGGGATTACCGTACCACTCTGGAGCAGCGCGTGATCTCGTCGACCTGCGTGGTTCAACAGAAATTTGAACTGGAGTTTCATGATCATCATCATTAACTTCCTCCTCAACCGGCGTCGCAACGACAGAGGTTTCCCCTTGCCCTGCGCCACCATCCAGAGGGATGAGAGGTTCGACAACCTCGTCAAGTTCTACCTTCCTCCCACTCAATTCTCTCGAGAGAAACTCCTTCTCGAGAAAAGTTCCGTTCTTAGCAACAAACACTTTGCCCTCGGATTTGAGATAGAAGGTGTACCCAACTGTCTCTTTTGGGTAACCTATGAAGACACATTTTTCCGCTTTGGGTTCCGGCTTTTCAGGCTGAAGATTTTTGACATAAGCATCACATCCCCAAACTTTAAGAAACGACAACTTTGGCCTTTTGCCATACCTCAGTTCGTATGGTGTCGTCTCAACGGATTTCGATGGTGCCCTATTTAAAGTGAATGCAGCTGTTTCTAATGCATAACCCCAAAATGATAACGGCAAATCAGTAAGAGACATCATAGATCGCACCATCTCTAACAAAGTACGATTACGACGTTCGGACACACCATTACGCTGTGGTGTTCCAGGAGGTGTTAACTGCGAAACAATTCCACATTGTCTTAAGTGAGTACCAAACTCGAAACTCAGATATTCACCCCCATGATCAGACCGTAGGAACTTGATCTTCTTGTTACGATGATTTTCCACTTCACTCTGAAATTGCTTGAACTTTTCAAATGTTTCAGACTTGTGCTTCATCAAGTAGACATAACCATATCTACTTAAATCGTCAGTGAATGTGAGAAAATAACGATATCCGCCGCGTGCCTCCACGCTCATTGGACCACACACATCGGTATGTATGATTTCCAACAAGTCACTTGCACGCTCCATTGTTCCGGAGAACGGAGTCTTAGTCATCTTGCCCATGAGGCATGGTTCGCACGTGTCAAGTGAATCAAAGTCAAGTGACTCCAAAAGTCCATCAGCATGGAGTTTCTTCATGCGCTTTACACCAATATGACCCAAGCGGCAGTGCCACAAAAATATGGCGCTATCATTGTTTACTCTAACTCTTTTGGTCTCAATGTTATGTATATGCGTATCGCTATCAAGATTCAATATGAACAATCCTCTCACATTCGGTGCATGACCATAAAAGATGTTACTCATAGAAATAGAACAACCATTATTCTCAGACTTAAAAGAGTAACCGTCTCGCAATAAACAAGATCCAGATATAATGTTCATGCTCAACGCAGGCACTAAATAACAATGATTTAAGTTCATCACTAATCCCGATGGTAGCTGAAGTGACACTGTGCCGACGGTGATTGCATCAACCTTGGAACCATTTCCTACGCGCATCGTCACTTCGTCTTTCGCCAGCCTTCGTCTATTCCGCAGTTCCTGTTTCGAGTTGCAAATGTGAGCAACAGAACCGGTATCGAATACCCAGGCACTACTACAACAGCCGGTTAAGTACACATCAATAACATGTATATCAAATATACCTGATTTTTCTTTGCCCGCCTTCTTATCTGCCACATACTTGGGGCAATTGCGCTTCCAGTGACCCATACCCTTGCAATAGAAGCACTCTGTTTCAGGCTTAGGTCCAGCCTTGGGTTTCTTCGGCGGATTGGCAACAGGCTTGCCGCTCTTCTTCGAATTGCCCTTCTTGCCTTTGCCGTTTCTCTTGAAACAAGTGGTCTTGCTCACCATCAACACTTGATGCTCTTTACGGAGTTCAGACTCTGCGACTTTCAGCATGGCAAACAACTCGCCGGGAGACTTGTTCATCCCTTGCATGTTGTAGTTCAACACAAGGCCTTTATAGCTTGGCGGCGGTGATTGAAGGATTCTGTCAGTGATAGCCTCTTGAGGGAGTTCAATCCCCAGCTCAGCTAGACGGTTTGAGTACCCAGACATTTTGAGCACATGTTCACTGATAGACGAGTTTTCCTCCATCTTGCAAGCATAGAATTTATCGGAGGTCTCATACCTCTCGATCCGGGCGTTCTTCTGAAAGATAACCTTCAACTCCTGGAACATCTCAAATGCTCCATGACACTCAAAGCGACGTTGAAGTCCCGGTTCTAAGCCATACAAGACTGCACATTGAACTATTCAGTAGTCCTCCTTACGCGCTAACCAAGCGTTCTTAACATCCTGATCAGCCGTAGCGGGTGGTTCATCTCCTAGCGCAGCATTAAGGACATAATCCTTCTTCCCAGCTTGTAAGATTAGCTTAAGATTACGAGCCCAGTCTACAAAGTTGCTTCCATCATCTTTCAACTTAGCTTTCTCTAGGAACGTATTAAAATTCAGGATAACACTCGCGTGAGCCATGATCTACAACACAAATATATTCAAAGTGGACTTTAGACTATGTTCAAGATAATTAGAGTTTAACTTAATCAAATTATATGCTAAACTCCCACTCAAAAAGTACATCTCTCTAGTCATTTGAGTGGTTCATGATCCACTTACACTATCCCAAGTCCGATCATCACGTGAGTTGAGTATAGTTTCAGTGGTAAGCATCCCTATGCTAATCATATCAACTATATGATTCATGATCGACCTTTCGGTCTCACGTGTTCCGAGGCCATGTCTGCACATGCTAGGCTCGTCAAGCTTAACCCGAGTGTTCCGCGTATGCAACTCTTTTGCACCCGTTGTATGTGAACGTTGAGTCTATCACACCCGATCATCACGTGGTGTCTCGAAACGACGAACTGTAGCAACGGTGCACAGTCGGGGAGAACACAATTTCGTCTTGAAATTTTAGTGAGAGATCACCTCATAATGCTACCGTCGTTCTAAGCAAAATTAGATGCATAAAAGGATTAACATCACATGCAATTCATAAGTGACATGATAATCATCACGTGCTTCTTGATCTCCATCACCAATGCACCGGCACGATCGTCTTGTCACCGGCGCCACACCATGATCATCCATCAACGTGTTGCCATCGGGGTTGTCGTGCTACTCATGCTATTACTACTAAAGCTACATCCTAGGAAAATAGTAAACGCATCTGCAAGCACATATGTTAGTATAAAGACAACCCTATGGCTCCTGCCGGTTGCCGTACCATCGACGTGCAAGTCGATATTTCTATTACAACATGATCATCTCATACATCCAATATATCACATCACATCGTTGGCCATATCACATCACAATCATACCCTGCAAAAACAAGTTAGACGTCCTCTAATTTTGTTGTTGCATGTTTTACGTGGTGACCAAGGGTATCTAGTAGGATCGCATCTTACTTACGCAAACACCACAACGGAGATATCTGAGTTTCTATTTAAGCTCATCCAAGGACCTCCTCGGTCAAATCTGATTCAACTAAAGTTGGAGAAACCGTCACTTGCCAGTCATCTTTGAGCAAAGGGGGTTACTCGTAACGATGAAACCAGTCTCTCGTAAGCGTACGAGTAATGTCGGTCCAAGCCGCTTCAATCCAACAATACCGCGGAATCAAGAAAAGACTAAGGAGGGCAGCAAAACGCACATCACCGCCCACAAAAACTTTTGTGTTCTACTCGAGAAGACATCTACGCATGAACCTAGCTCATGATGCCACTGTTGGGGAACGTCGAATGGGAAACAAAAATTTTCCTACGCGCACGAAGACCTATCATGGTGATGTCCATCTACGAGAGGAGATGAGTGATCTACGTACCCTTGTAGATCGTACAGCAGAAGCGTTAGAGAACGCGGTTGATGTAGTGGAACGTCCTCACGTCCCTCGATCAGCCCCGCGAACAATCCCGCGATCAGTCCCACGATCTAGTACCGAACGGACGGCACCTCCGCGTTCAGCACACGTACAGCTCGACGATGATCTCGGCCTTCTTGATCCAGCAAGAGAGACGGAGAGGTAGAAGAGTTCTCCGGCAGCGTGACGGCCCTCCGGAGGTTGGTGATGATCTTGTCTCAGCAGGGCTCCGCCCGAGCTCCGCAGAAACGCGATCTAGAGGAAAAACTATGGAGGTATGTGGTCGGGCAGCCGTGAGAAAGTCGTCTCAAATCAGCCCTAATTGCTCCATATATACAGGAGGAGGGAGGGGGACCTTGCCTTCGGGTCCAAGGGACCCTCAAGGGGTCGGCCGAGCCAAGGGGGGGAGGACACCCCCCCAAACCGAGTTGGACTTGGTTTGGTGGGAGGAGTCCCCCTCCCTTCCCACTTCCTCCCTCTTTTTTTTTCTTTTCCTTTGATTTCTTTTTCTTGGCGCATAGGCCCCCTTGGGGCTGTCCCACCAGCCCACTAAGGGCTGGTGTGTCTCCCCAAAGCCTATGGGCTTCCCCGGGGTGGGTTGCCCCCCCCGTGAACTCCCGGAACCCATTCGTCATTCCCGATACATTCCCGGTAACTCCGAAAACCTTCCGGTAATCAAATGAGGTCATCCTATATATCAATCTTCGTTGCAGGACCATTCAGAAAACCCTCGTGACGTCCGTGATCTCATCTGGGACTCCGAACAACATTCGGTAACCAACCATATAACTCAAATACGCATAAAACAACGTCGAACCTTAAGTGTGCAGACCCTGCGGGCTCGAGAACTATGTAGACATGACCCGAGTGACTCCTCGGTCAATATCCAATAGCGGGACCTGGATACCCATATTGGATCCTACATATTCTACGAAGATCTTATCGTTTGAACCTCAGTGCCAAGGATTCATATAATCCTGTATGTCATTCCCTTTGTCCTTCGGTATGTTACGTGCCTGAGATTCGATCGCCTGTATCCGCATACCTATTTCAATCTCGTTTACCGGCAAGTCTCTTTACTCGTTCCGTAATACAAGATCCCGCAACTTACACTAAGTCAAATTGCTTGCAAGGCTTGTGTGTGATGTTGTATTACCGAGTGGGCCCCGAGATACCTCTCCGTCACACGGGGTGACAAATCCCAGTCTTGATCCATACTAACTCAACTAACACCTTCGTAGATACCTGTAGAGCATCTTTATAGTCACCCAGTTACGTTGCAACGTTTGATACACATAAAGCATTCCTCCGGTGTCAGTGAGTTATATGATCTCATGGTCATAGGAACAAATACTTGACACGCAGAAAACAGTAGCAACAAAATGACACGATCAACATGCTACGTCTATTTGTTTGGGTCTAGTCCATCACATGATTCTCCTAATGATGTGATCCCGTTATCAAGTGACAACACTTGCCTATGGTGAGGAAACCTTGACCATCTTTGATCAACGAGCTAGTCAACTAGAGGCTTACTAGGGACAGTGTTTTGTCTATGTATCCACACATGCACTGTGTTTCCAATCAATACAATTATAGCATGGATAATAAACGATTATCATGAACAAAGAAATATAATAATTACTAATTTATTATTGCCTCTAGGGCATATTTCCAACAAGAACCAACCCGTAGTGACGTTGTTTTCAGCAGAACTATCGTGGTGGTGTTTTGTGCAGAAATAAATGTTCTTAGAATGGGCTAAAAATTTACGGAGATTATTTTTGGAAAATATAAAAAATACTGGAGCGAAGAGCTGGGCCATGAAGTGGATGAGGAGGCCACAAGCCTGCTAGGCCCCCCCTAAGTCGCGCCCGTGTGGCTTGTCACCTCCTCGGGAACTTTCCTGACGTGATTGCAACGCCAAATATTCTTGTAAATACCATAACCTCCGAAAAGAAACCTAGATCGGGAGTTCCGCCGCTGCAAGCCTCCAGAGCCACGAAAGATCGATCTTGGCCCTCTCTGTCACCTTGTCGGAGAGGGTCATCTTCACCGTAGGCCATCTTCATCATCCCGACAGTTTCCATAATCGCCATGGAGGCCAAGGACCAGAGTGAGAACCTCTCCCCACTCAGGGGGGCCATGGAGGAGGAAGCACAAGGGGGAGAACCTCTCTCTCCCTCTCTCTCTCTCTCTCAGTGGCGTTGGAGTGCCATCGGGGGAACCATCGCCGCGGTGATCGTCTCCATCATAATCACCTTATTCATCACCATCATGATCTTCTTTCAACGGTCCCTCTCCCACACCCCGCTGTAATCCCCTACTTGAACATGGTGCTTTATGCCACATATTATGATCCAATGATGTGTTGCCATCATGTGATGTTTTTGTATATTTCTTTTGTCCTTTGGGTTGATTGATGATCTAGATTGGTTTGAGTTGTATGTTTATTTTGGTGTTGTCCTATGTTGCCTTCCGTGCCGCGCACATGTGGAGGACTCCCATTGTAGCGTGTTGCAATACGTTCATGATTCGCTTATAGTGGGTTGCTTGAGTGACAGAAGTATAAACCAGAGTAAGGGGTTGTTGCGTATGGGATAAAGGGGACTTGATGCTTTAATGCTATGGTTGGGTTTTACCTTAATGATTTTTAGTAGTTGCGGATGCTTGCTAGAGTTCCAATCATAAGGGCATATGATCCAAGTAGAGAAAGTATGTTAGCATATGCCTCTCCCTCATATAAAATTATAATAATGATTATCGATCTTGTTAACAATTGCCTAGGACAATTCCGCACACCCACCCATCATTATTCCACACTCGCTATTTGTAATATATTGTAATATATTCTAATTTTATGATAACAGCACCTATTTCTGTATTTTAGTTCTCCGTTGTCATGCAAAGCTATTCTCTTCATACCCACAACGTAGTTTTATTTCTCGTTCCTAGTTGGAAGCAATTGTTCGGCGTACGTAGAGTTTTATCAGCGGCAGATAGGACTTGAGAGAATATTGATCTTACCTTTATTTTGTGCCCTCGATTTAATCGTACGCTAATCATACACGCAAATGCGTACGATCAAACTCAAGGACTCACGGGGAGATATCACAACACAACTCTAGACACAAATAAAAACATACAAGCTTCATATTACAAGCCAGGGGCCTCGAGGGCTAGAATACAGAAGCTCGAGAAACACACGAGTCAGCGGAAGCAACAAATATCTGAGTACAGACATTAATCATGGGGTGCCTTAGAGAAGGCTATCACAAAAGAAAACACGATCGAACGAGGCGAGGCCTCCTGCCTAGGAACCTCGTAAACTACCCGTGGTCTTCAGCGGCCTCCATGAAGAAGACACCAACGGGGGCAGACGTCGGCAAGAAACTCCATCTCCTGGGCTCCATCATCTGGTCGTAGCAACGGATCAAGGGGACAAAGGGGGAGCAAAGCAACGGTGAGTACTCGCAAGTCTTACATCAGAACTATGCTAAGTATGCATCAGTATCAAAGAAGGGGGTGGTTATATGTGGACTCACTGCAGTAATGTGAGAATAGAGAGAGAAGGCCTAGTCCTATTGAAGACTAGCATCTTTAGGGTCTTGCAGCAATAGACGAGAGTAGAACAGGTGTAACACAATTAATTAGTCAAATTGTTGCAGCAATTATTAACATGAGGTCACGCCCTGAGATCCTCCCTCGACTACGTGCGAGGAAGCAATCCCGGGGCAATTAAACCCAGTTAAGTAACAGTTGAGTTGTATAAGATCAGGGCACAACTCCAAGTTGTCCTATAACTGTGGACACGGCTATTCGAATAGATAAGTTCTTTCCTGCAGGGGTGCACAACATATTACCCGACGCGCTCGATAACACTCTGGCCGGACACACTTTTCTGGGTCATGCCCGGCCTCGGAATATCGACACGTCGCAGCCCCACCTAAGACTCCACAGAGAGGCCAGCCCGCCGGTCTAACTCCTAACCACGAAGGTTCGTGGGCCCACTTGCCCTCTGCACTCCTGCATGATGCGTGGGCGGCCGAGGTCAGTCCTAGCACCCCTTAATACAAGAGCGATGCATCTCGGGACCACTCGGGCGCGCGCCGCCACATTGCTGACATCTAAAAAGCTTCGGCTGATACCGCGACATCGAGTACCCATAATTCTTCCCACGCAGACGGTTAGTGCGTAATAAGGCCTTCCGACCAACCCAAATCAAATACCCAAATCCATTATCATTTTAATTAGGCCATCGACACAATCTCGCGGGAATCCACCCTCTAACAACTAATCACCAATGATCCGAGTAACATGGTCGAGTAACTGTGTGATTGTAACATCGGGGGGAATCCGAGGTATCACCCTCATTGGATTTCGAACGATGTATCCGTCAAGGTGGGCTTAGAGGAATCACCCTCGGGGGTCCCACACTTGAGGGGTTGCACGACAGAGGCATCGTCGGGAATGGTGAAAGAGGAATCACCCTCGATAACCACGACCGACTAGCTGTAGTACAGAGATATCATCATGAGTACTTAGTGAGGTGTCACCCTCGGTACCCGATAGTATCTCTGTAGCGTCGTACAACTAAGGGGGGTGTATGTGTTGTGTCGGGTTTGGCTCGTCGATCAGGGATCGAGATTTTGAAAGCAGAGCGTGGCAACTAGACTACGGGGTCAGAAGGGATGACTGCTCCACCTATACTAAGCAGATTTAAAGTACAGTACTAAAAGTAGCAGTTCATCAAAAATAGGCTATGCATCAGATATAGGAGCTAACTACAACAATAGAAAAATTCTAATGCAAGCATGAGGAAGAAAGAATAGGCGATATAGGGATGATCAAGGGTGGTTTGCTTGCCTTGCTGCTCTGCGGCAATAGGCTGGTCGGCAGGGTCGTAGATGTACCCAGCAGTAGCGTCAGCCTCGGGGTCTACCGGTAAGAAGAGGGGGAGAAACAATAAATAATAGAAACAGGTGCAACACTAAGCATGACATGGCAAGATGCAGTCTAAACATGAGCTAATGCAACAACATCCGTCATAGACGGGTCGGAAGAATATATGACGATATTTTTCGGGTCTCTAGCTACTACGGGTCAAACGAGAAACGATGGAAAAGTTCCATGTTTGTTATGCTAGGGACGCGTGACAAACGAATGAACCATGTATCCGGGTTTGTCTCGTTCTGCTCATCAACTTTCATGGTGAAAATATTTTGATGTGACTTATAGTTTATTTAATATTAATTATTTAGGAATTGAAAACAGATTTAATTAATTTAATTTAATGTTATTACGACATCAGCATGTTGTCATGCTGACATCAGTAGTTGACCACTCAACTGACTAGTGGGTCCTACATGTCATAGACACAATTTATTGATTAAGTTTAAATATTAATTAACCATATTAATTTAGTGGGGAACCCACGTGTCATTCTCTATTAGGTTAATTATTTATCCTAATTAACAGATTAACTTATATATCTATTTAATTAATTAATTAATATATCTAATTATTTATTTACTTATATTATTAATAAAAACATATATATATTTTATTTTTATTTTTTTATTTTATCTACAAACATGCATACATACCCAATACATACATACATACAGAATACATACGGCATCTAATACATACATACATACATTTTTTTTCTATTTTCCCTCTAACTCTTTGTGTACAACTCTCTCATATGTGTGTTCATCTCTCAATAAAGAGAAAGAAACAACTCCAACAACACCTATACGGGCACAAAGACGCTGGAACGGAGCGGCGATTGCCGGAACGGAACCGTGACGATGAAAGGAAGAAGATGGTGGGAGGAGCCCGAAAAAGGGCTCACCAGCGTTGATGGGAAGGCCTAGTGTAGCCGGAGTTCTCGGGGAGGGGCGAAGGAGACGGCGAGGAGGACCCCGAGGTGGTGACGACGTTGGGGAGGCAATCCCGGGCCGGTGGTGGTGGATCCGGCGATGGGGCGACGCGACGGAGGGCCACCGTGGACGGAGGGGCCCCGGCCGAGTGCGCCGGTGGGGAATTCCGGCAGGAGGGTGCGCCGTGGTCAGTGGGGGTCGCCGCGGTAGGGGAGGGTTGCCGGTGCGGGAGGCAGGGGCGGCGCCGTGCAGAGGCGAGGGAGGAGGCAGGGCCATCGGTGGGGCATTAGGACGGGGGAGGCACTGTGGGGAGGTGCGTGAGGGCGAGGTGTAGGGAGAGGAGCGACGGGGGCGCTGGTGGGATCCTTCATGGGGTGGCAGCGCCGTGGCGAAACGGGCTCTGGGGAGGGAGCACAAGGTGGGGCTACAGGGGTCTCGGGAATTCGGCCGGCGAGGTGGGACGCAGGACGGCGCGGGGTGGCGCTCGTAGGCAGTGGTTGTTGGAATTATGCCCTAGAGGCAATAATAAATGTATAGTTATTATTATAATTCCTGTATCAAGATAATAGTTTATTATCCATGCTATAATTGTATTGAATGAAGACTCATTTACATGTGTGGATACATAGACAAAACACCGTCCCTAGCATGCCTCTAGTTGGCTAGCCAGTTGATCGATGATAGTCAGTGTCTTCTGATTATGAACAAGGTGTTATTGCTTGATAACTGGATCACGTCATTGGGAGAATCACGTGATGGACTAGACCCAAACTAATAGACGTAGCATGTTGATCGTGTCATTTTGTTGCTACTGTTTTCTGCGTGTCAAGTATTTATTCCTATGACCATGAGATCATATAACTCACTGACACCGGAGGAATGCTTTGTGTGTATCAAACGTCGCAACCGGGGGGGCAGCCCACCCCGGGGAAGCCCATTGGCCTTGGGGGTGGCGCACCAGCCCTTGGTGTGCTGGTGGGACAGCCCAAGAAGGCCCTATTCGCCATAGTTAGAAAATCAAAGAGAAAAGAAAAAAAGGAGGTGGGAAGGAAGAGAAGGACTCCACCTTCCAATCCTAGTTGGACTAGGATTGGAGGAGGACTCCTCCTCCCCTTGGTGGCGCAGCCCTTGGGGCTCCTTGAGCCTCAAGGCAAGCCTCCCCTCCCCTCCTCCTATATATATGGAGCTATTAGGGCTGATTTTGAGACAACTATTGCCACGACAGCCCGACCACATACCTCCACGGTTTTTCCTCTAGATCGCGTTTCTAAGGAGCTCGGGCGGAGCCCTGCTGAGATTAGATCACCACCAACCTCCGGAGCGCCGTCATGCTGCCGGAGAACTCATCTACCTCTCTATCTCTCTTGCTGGATCAAGAAGGTCGAGATCATCGTCGAGTTGTACGTGTGCTGAACGCGGATGTGCCGTCCGTTCGGCACTAGATCGGAGCAGATCGTGGGACGGATCGCGGGACGATTCACGGGGCGGATCGAGGGACGTGAGGACGTTCCACTACATCAACTGCGTTCACTAACGCTTCTGCTGTGCGATCTACATGGGTACGTAGATCGGAAATCCCCTCTCATAGATGGACATCACCATGACAGGTCTTCGTGCGCGTAGGAAATTTTTTGTTTCCCATGCGTCGTTCCGCAACAGTGGCATCATGAGCTAGGTTCATGCGTAGATGTCTTCTCGAGTAGAACACAAAAGTTTTTGTGGGCGGTGATGTGCGTTTTGCTGCCCTCCTTAGTCTTTTCTTGATTCCGCGGTATTGTTGGATTGAAGCGGCTCGGACCGACATTACCCGTACGCTTACGAGAGACTGGTTTCATCGCTACGAGTAACTCCGTTGCTCAAAGATGACCGGCGAGTGTTGGTTTCTCCAACTTTAGTTGAATCGGATTTGACCGAGGAGGTCCTTGGATGAGGTTAAATAGAAATTCATATATCTCCGTTGTGGTGTTTGCGTAAGTAAGATGCGATCCTACTAGATACCCATGGTCACCACGTAAAACATGCAACAACAATTAGAGGACGTCTAACTTGTTTTTGCAGGGTATGCTTGTGATGTGATATGACCAACGATGTGATGTGATATATTGGATGTATGAGATGATCATGTTGTAATAGTTAATATCGACTTGCACGTCGATGGTACGGCAACCGGCAGGAGCCATAGGGTTGTCTTTAAACTAATGTTTGTGCTTGCAGATGCGTTTACTATATTTCTAGGACGTAGCTTTTGTAGTAATAGCATAAGTAGCACGACAACCCCGATGGCGACACGTTGATGGAGATCATGGTGGGACGCCGATGACAAGAAGATCGTGCCGGTGCTTTGGTGATGGAGATCAAGAAGCACATGATGATGGCCATATGATGTCACTTACGAATTGCATGTGATGTTAATCCTTTATGCACCTTATCTTGCTTAGAACGACGGTAGCATTATGAGGTGATCTATCACTAAAATTTCCAGACGAAATTGTGTTCTCCCCGACTATGCACCGTTGCGACAGTTCTTCGTTTCGAGACACCACGTGATGATCGGGTGTGATAGACTCAACGTTCACATACAACGGGTGCAAAACAGTTGCATACGCGGAACACTCGGGTTAAGCTTGACGAGCCTAGCATGTGCAGGCATGGCCTCGGAACACATGAGACTGAAAGTTCAAGCATGAATTGTATAGTTGATATGATTAGCATAGAGATGCTTACCACTGAAACTATTCTCGACTCACGTGATGATCAGACTTGAGATAGTGGATTTGGATCATGTACCACTCAAATGACTAGAGAGATGTACTTTTTGAGTGGGAGTTCTTAAGTAATATGATTAATTGAACTAATTGTCATGAACATAGTCTAATGGTCTTTGTGAATTACGATGTAGCTTGCGCTATAGCTCTACTGTTTTTATATGTTCCTAGAGAAAATTTAGTTGAAAGTTGATAGTAACAAACTTTGTAGACTGGGTCTGTAAAACCGAGGATTGACCTCATTGCTGTGCAGAAGGCTTATGTCCTTAATGCACCACTCGATGTGTTGCACCTCGAGCGTCGTCTGTAGATGTTGTGAACATCCGACATACACGTTTCTGATGACTACACGATAGTTCAGTACAAAATACTTAATGGCTTAGAAGCAAGGCGCCGAAGACATATTGAAACATCACGGAACATAAGAGATGTTCTAAAGAGATGAAATTGTGATTTCATGCTCGTGCCCTTGTTAAGAGGTATGAGACCTCCGACAAAATTCTTTGTCCACGAAGTAAAGGAGAAAATCTCAATTGTTGAGCGTGTGCTCAGATTATCTGAGTACGACAATCGCTTGAATCAAGTGGGAGTTGATCTTCCAGATAAGATAGTGATGGTTCTCCAAAGTCACTGCCACAAAGCTGTGAGAGCTTCGTGATGAACTATAACATATCAAGGATAGATACAATGATCCTTGAGCGATTTGCGATGTTTGACACTGCGAGAGTAGAAATCAAGAAGGAGCATCAATAGTTGATGGTTAGTAAAACCACTAAGTTTCGAGTGAGGCAAGGGCTAGAAGGGATACTTCATGAAACGGCAAAGCAGTTGCTGCACTAATGAAGAGACCCAAGATTAAACCCAAGCCCGGTACTAAGTGCTTCTGTTATGAGGGGAACGGTCACTGAGGTAGAGCAACTCTAGATACTTGGTAGATAATAAGGCTGGCAAAAGTCGAAAGAAGTATATTTGATATACATGATGTTGATGTGTACTTTACTAGTACTCCTAGTAGCACGAGGGTATTGGATACCGGTTCGGTTGCTAAGTGATTAGTAATACGAAATGAAAGCTACGGCATAAACGGAGACTAGCTAAAGGTGAGGTGACGATACATGTTGGAAGTGTTTCCAAGGTTGATATGATCAAACGTCGCACGCTCACTCTACCATCGGGATTGGTGTTAAACCTAAATAATTGTTATTTGGTGCTTGCGTTAAGCATGAACATGATTGGATCGTGTTTATTGCAATATGATTATTCATTTAAAGAGAATAATGGTTACTCTATTTGCTTGAATAATCACCTTCAATGGTTTATTGAATCTCGATCGTAGTGTTACACATGTTCATGATATTGGTGCCAAAAGATACGAGGTAATGATGATAGTACCACTTACTTGTGGCACTGCCGCTTGAGTCATGTTGGTATAAATTGCATGAAGAGGCTCCATGCTGATGGATCTTTATACTCACTTGATTTTGAATCACTAGTGACATGCAAATCATACCACATGAAGCAAGGCCTTGTTTTCATTGAGATGAAACAAGATAGTAACTTGTTGGAAGTGATACATTTTGATGTATGCAGTCCAATGGGTGCTGAGGCACGCAGTGGATATCATGTTCTTACTTCAATGACGATTTGAATAGGTACAAGAGTATTTACTTAATGAATCACAAGTCTGAAATATTGAAAATTTCAATTATGTTTCGGAGTGAAGTTCGTCGTAACAAGACGATAAAATATCTACGATATGATCATAGAAATGAATATCTGAGTTACGAGTTTTGGTACGCAGTTAAGACAATGTGGAAATTGTTTCGCAGTTCATGCCACCTGGAACATCATAGTGTGGTGATGTGTCTAAACGTCATAGCCACACACTATTTGGTATGGTGCATGCTATGATGTCTCTTATCGAATTACCACTATCATTTATGGGTTATGCATTAGAGACAACCGCATTCACTTTAAATAGGGCACCGTGTATTTCCGTTGAGATGACAGAGTATAGACTGAGGTTTAGAAATCTAAATTGTCGTTTCTTGAAAGTTTGGGGCTTCGACACTTATGTGAAAAAGTTTCATTCTGATAAGCTCGAACCCAAAGCGGATAAATGCATCTTCATAGGATATCCAAAACAGTTGGGTACATCTCCTATCTCAGATCCGGAAGAAAAGTGTTTGTTTCTAGAAACGGATCCTTTCTCGAGGAAAGGTTTCTCTTGAAAGAATTGAGTGGGAGGGTGGTAGAACTTGATGAGGTTATTGAACCATCACTTCAACGAGTGTGTAGCAGGGCGCAGGAAGTTGTTCCTGTGGCGCCTACACCAATTGAAGTGAAAGCTGATGATGGTGATTATCGAGCATCGGATCAAGTTACTACAAACCTCGTAGGTTGACAAGGTCGTGTACTACTGCAGAGTGGTACGGTTACCCTGTCTTGGAGGTCATGTTGTTGAGCAATAGTGAACCTACGAGTTATGGAGAAAGCAATGGTGGGCCCGGATTCCGACAAATGGCTGGAGGCCATGAAATCCGAGAGAGGATCCATGTATAAAAACAAAGTGTAGACTTTGGAAGAACTATTTGATGGTCGTAGGACTATTGAGTAAAGATGGATCTTTAAAAGGAAGACAGACGATGATGGTGATAAGTCACTATTAAGAAAAGCTCGACCTGTCGCAAAGATGTTTCCGACAAGATCAAACAGTTGACTATGATGAGACTTTCTCACTCGTAGCGATGCTATAAGTCTATTAGAATTACGTTAGTAGTTGCTGCATTATTTATGAAATATTGCACATAGGATGTCAAAACATTGTTTCCTCGACGGTTTCCTTGAGCAAACATTGTATGTGATACAACCAGGAGGTTTTGTCGATCCTAAAGATACTAGCAAGTATGCAAGCTCCAGCGATCCTTCAATGGACTGGTGCAAGCATCTCGGAGTTGGAATATACACTTTGATGAGATGATCAAAGATTTTGGGTTTGTACAAGGTTTATGAGAAACTTGTATTTCCAAAGAAGTGAGTGGGAGCACTATAGAATTTCTGATAAGTATATGTGGTTGACATATTGTGGATCAGAAGTAATGTAGAATTTCTGTAAAGCATACAAGGTTGTTTGAAAGGAGTTTTCAAAGGAATACCTGGATTGCGCTACTTGAACATTGAGCATCAAAGATCTATGGAGATCGAAAGCGCTTAATAGAAGTTTCAACAAGATGCATGCCTTGACAAGTTTTTGAAGGAGTTCAAAATAGATCAGCAAAGAAGGAGTTCTTGGTTGCATTGTGAGGTGTGAATTTGAGTAAGACTCAAAACCCGACCCCGACAGAATAAAGAGAATAGACGAAGGTTGTCTTCTATGCCTTGGCCGTAGAATCTGAAGTATGCCATGCTGGGTACCGCACCTGATGTGTGCCTTGACTCAAAGTCTGTTGAGAGGTACAGAGAGTGATCCATGATTGAATCACTAGCAGCGGTCAAAATTTATCCTTAGTAACTGATGGACTAAGGAATTTTTCTCGATTATGGAGGTGGTTAAAAAGATTGTCGTAAAGGGATACGTCGATGCAAGCTTTGACACTAATCCGAATAACTATGTGTAGTGAAACGGATTCGTATAGTAGAGTAGATATTTGGAGTATTTCCGAATAGCACATAGTAGCAACATCTATAAGATGACATAAAGATTTGTAAAGAACACACGGATCTGAAAGTTTCAGAACCGTTGACTAAAACCTCTCTCACGAGCAAGACGTGATCAGACCCCATAACTATATGGGTGTTGGATTCGTTGGAATCACATGGTGATGTGAACTAGATTATTGACTCTAGTGCAAGTGGGAGACTGTTGGAAATATGCCCTAGAGGCAATAATAAATTAGTTATTATTATATTTCTTTGTTCACGATAGTCGTTTATTATCCATGCTATAATTGTATTGATTGGAAACACAGTGCATGTGTGGATACGTAGACAAAACACTGTCCCTAGTAAGCCTCTAGTTGACTAGCTCGTTGATCAAAGATGGTCAAGGTTTCCTGACCATAGGCAAGTGTTGTCACTTGATAACGGGATCACATCATTAGGAGAATCATGTGATGGACTAGACCCAAACTAATAGACGTAGCATGTTGATCGTGTCATTTTGTTGCTACTGTTTTCTGCGTGTCAAGTATTTGTTCCTATGACCATGAGATCATATAACTCACTGACACCGGAGGAATGCTTTGTGTGTATCAAACGTCGCAACGTAACTGGGTGACTATAAAGATGCTCTACAGGTATCTCCGAAGGTGTTCGTTGAGTTAGTATGGATCAAGACTCGGATTTGTCACTGCGTATGACGGAGAGGTATCTCGGGGCCCACTCGGTAATACAACATCACACACAAGCCTTGCAAGCAATGTGACTTAATGTAAGTTGTGGGATCTTGAATTAAGGAACGAGTAAAGAGACTTGCCGGTAAACGAGATTGAAATAGGTATGCGGATACTGACGATCGAATCTCAGGCAAGTAACATACCGAAGGACAAAGGGAATGACATACGGGATTATATGAATCCTTGGCATTGAGGTTCAAATGATAAGATCTTCGTAGAATATGTAGGATCCAATATGGGCATCCAGGTCCCGCTATTGGATATTGACCAAGGAGTCATTCGGGTCATGTCTACATAGTTCTCGAGCCCGCAGGGTCTGCACACTTAAGGTTCGACGTTGTTTTATGCGTATTTGAGTTATATGGTTGGTTACCGAATGTTGTTCGGAGTCCCAGATGAGATCATAGACGTTACGAGGGTTTCCGGAATGGTCCGGAAACGAAGATTGATATATAGGATGACCTCATTTGATTACCGGAAGGTTTTCGGAGTTACCGGGAATGACGAATGGGTTCCGGATGTTCACCGGGGGGGGGGGGCAGCCCACCCCGGGGAAGCCCATAGGCCTTGGGGGTGGCGCACCAGCCCTTGGTGGGCTGGTCGGACAGCCCAAGAAGGCCCTATATGCCATAGATAGAAAATCAAAGAGAAAAGAAAAAAAAGGAGGTGGGAAGGAAGAGAAGGACTCCACCTTCCAATCATAGTTGGACTAGGATTGGAGGAGGACTCCTCCTCCCCTTGGTGGCGCAGCCCTTGGGGCTCCTTGAGCCTCAGGGCAAGCCTCCCCTCCCCTCCTCCTATATATATGGAGCTATTAGGGCTGATTTGAGACAACTTTTGCCACGGCAGCCCGACCACATACCTCCACGGTTTTTCCTCTAGATCGCGTTTCTACGGAGCTCGGGCGGAGCCCTGCTGAGATTAGATCACCACCAACCTCCGGAGCGCCGGCATGCTGCCAGAGAACTTATCTACCTCTCCGTCTCTCTTGCTGGATCAAGAAGGCCGAGATCATCGTCGAGCTGTACGTGTGCTGAACGCGGAGGTGACGTCCGTTCGGCACTAGATCGGAGCGGATCGTGGGACGGATCGCGGGACGGTTCGTGGGACGGTTCGCAGGGCGGATCGAGGGACGTGAGGACATTCCACTACATCAACCGCGTTCACTAACGCTTCTGCTGTGCGATCTACAAGGGTACGTAGATCGGAAATCCCCTCTCGTAGATGGACATCACCATGACAGGTCTTCGTGCGCGTAGGAATATTTTTGTTTCCCATGCGTCGTTCCCCAACAGTTCTAATAAAAAAATAGAAAAATGAGATAGAATTATTGTAAACATGACATGAATACTTCATAAATTATAGATACGTTGGAGACGTATCAGCATCCCCAAGCTTAATTCCTGCTGGTCCTCGAGTAGGTAAATGATAAAATAAATAATTTATGAAGTGTGAATGCTAGCATAGTGCATAAATTTTATCAATGATAGTTCCAAACACTTTTTCTAGCATGAATAGATATCATAAACAGTAGCTCATCTCATACAACTTCTCATGATCAAGTAGCAAGCTACTCATATGTTAAAGTATAGACTATAAAGTTTTTTGAAAACTAACAAACTATGCTTTCAGTCACCAAATAATTGCAATTCATCTTATTTTCAGGAAGGGTCTATGTAAGAGCTTTTGATTTGGCAAATTCCACATACTCAACTATCATATAGTCTTCCATGATTGCTAACACCCAAAGCATATTTTTAGAGCAAATGGCATCCATCGAACACAGAGAAATATAGGGGCTTAAAGTTTCACCTCCCAACATATTTATCATATAGATAATTGTCAACAATAATAATTCATGATCAAATATATTTGTGTGGATATATATGTTTGGATCTTTCCACACCACACGATGCTAGCCAACTAATACACTGAGGTTGAAATAATAATTTTGACTCAACAAGAACAGTAAATAACATGAAAGTAAAAAGATTGTCCCTTCGCAGAGGGAAGCAGTGGTTTGCATATGTTCTAGAGCTCGAGCTTGTAAACGGAGATGAATAATCATTTTGAGCGGTATGCTTTCATTGTCAACATAACTACCGAGAGCTCTCGGTATCTTCCATGCTAGATACATTATAGGCGGTTCCGAAACAGAAAGGTAAAGTTTTTACTCGACCTCCACCAATCAATCACACTCCACGGCGAGCCGAATCCACGGGTACCGTCCATACCAACAACATTCCCGGGGGAGTTTTGTTTAATTATTTGCATTTTTTCCAGGATCGGGAATCCCTAATACCAGCCACTTTCTCGTGAATGATAGTGAATCAACACATATCGTGAGAATAACCCACCTAGCATGGAAGATACTGACAGCTCCTAGTCAGTACATGAGCGATTCGGGCATACAAACCAGTATATTATTTGAAGATTTAGAGTTTGGCACATGCAAATTTACTTGGAACGGCAGGTAAATACCACATATAGGTAGATATAGTGGACTCTCATGGCAAGAAACTGGGTTAAGGGTTATTGGATGCGCAAGTAGTATCTCTACTTAGTATGAAGTGTTGGCTAGCAAAAGGTTCTAAACAAGCACCACATGTTGGAGGATCCATACAATAAAACTTCTATGCAAATATACCCGAAGATAACTCATTAAGTTGTCTTCCTTGTCCAACTTAAACTAAGAACAAGTTTAAAAATAATTAATGGGGCTCACAATCATGAAATATGTCCAAGATAGTATATTTATATGTGGAATCTCTCTTCCTTCAATATTCTTTCATGAATTGTTCAAGTGACCAATGCGGTGTTTGCTAACTTTCAATAAATTTTTACCACCTATAGTTTTTATATGTGAAGTCATTACTCCCCATGGGATAAGCATATGAAGCTTATTTAATTTTATATTTATGATATTCAACTCATTCAACCATTTACTCATAGGATATAAGTGAAGCACGAAAGTAAATGACAAAACTACTCCAAATCATATAAGTGAAGATCAATGAGTAGTCAAACAATTAAGTAGCTACATGAGGACTTTATCTCTCTCTCTCTCTCTCTTAATAAATATTTTCAGATCTGAGTATTTCATTCGACAACAAGCAAAAGAAAAATAGCACTCCAAGAATCGCACACATCATGTGAACGAATAAAAATATAGGCTCAACATAGGCTAACCAATAGTTAACGAAGAGAGGTGGGATGCATAGCATCCCCAAGCTTAGATGCTTGAGAGTTCTTGAAATATTTACTTGGGGTGCCTTGGGAATCCCTAAGACTGAGCTTTCGTATCTCGTTCAATCCTCTCATATCATGGTTTCACCTATTCTCAAAAACTTCATCCACACAAAACTCGAAAAGAACTCGTGAGATAGGTTAGTGCACATAATAATAAATCAACCCTTTATGTAGTACCAAGACAAGTTGTATAATAATTTTCAAACATCATCTACTGTTTACTATCATTTCCACAATTTATATCTATCAATATAGGCTATCGAAACTATAGGATAAGTAGATAACAAAACTATGACACCAATCTATCCAAATAGAACAGTCAGTTGCAATTTATGAAAACAATGTACTTGTGTAACTCAAACAATTATGAAAATTTAGTAAATGATATAAAATTTATATTAAAACACCATGTGAAAATTTCAGAAACTTTCCACGTTCCAGTAAAATATTAAAATTCAAACACTACAGAAAAAGTTTCTGTTTTATACATCACACATCAAAACATGCAATGCAAGTATCCCAATGCAATTCTTGGAACTTTTTATTGAAAAACAGGATTATAAATAACGCCTAACAAAAAACAACAAAATAAAATGATGCTCCAAACGAAACTCATATTATGTGATGAATAAAAATATAGTTCTAAGTAAGATTACCGATAGCGTTGGAGACGAAAGAGGGGATGCTCCCAGGGCATCCCCAAGCTTAGGCACTTGAGTCTTCCATGGATATTACCTTGGGGGTGCCTTGGGCATACCCAAGCTTAGGTTCTTGTCACTCCTTGTTCTCCTCATATCGATGTCTCACCCAAAACTTGAAAACTTCAATTACACAAAACTTAACGGAACTTCGTGAGAAGGGTTAGTGTAAGAAAGATAGATCATTCACTTAGGTACTGTCAAGACAAGATTCATAATTGCTCCCACATGATACCTACTGTATTGTATCATTCCCATAATTTATATTACTGAATATAAGCTACGGGAACACCAAAATAAGGAAACTATGCATGCAAAATAGAATCTGTCAAAAACAGAATAGTATGTGAAGATCTGTAGTATAGCCATACTTCACTATCTCTAAAAATTCTGAAAACTTGGTAAAGCCAGAAGAATTTGTATATAAAGACTTTGTAGCAATTTCAGATCATTAGCACTCTCGAGTAAAAAAAATGAAAATTCCTGTACTGGAGTCAAAAGTTTCTGTATTGATTCAACATCAATTCTACTCATCTTGTGAGTCACCCCGAAGGCTTTATTTGGCACTTTATTGAAATAAAAGACACAAAACATGATTAGTACAACAGCTTACTCATGTGAACTCATAAAAATAGAAGTTAAAAGTGTTTGGTTGTCTCCCAACAAGTGATTTTATTCATGGAGAGTGCTAGGCATGGTTATTTCAATGATGCTCTTCCAAGCCTAATTCCGATGATGATTTTATTCATACTCTAAAAGATATAAGTTAAGTTCGTAAAGAATTCTACAATTAATATAGATCAATAAATACCTGAGCTAAAAAATATATAAGTGAAGCACACGAAGCATTCTATAAGGCCATACTCAAAAGATTTAAGTGAAGCACAAAGATCATTCTACAAAGCCATACTCAAAAGATTCAAGTGAAGCACAAAGAGCATTCTTCAAAGACATACTCAAAATATTTAAGTGAAGAACATGAAGAATTCTTTAAATAAATGAATGATTATCTCATACTAGAAGGGTGCATAAAAGGAAAAGGAATACACTAAAGATGCATATCATGTGAACAAAACTAAAACCGAGGTATACCGATAATTGTTGAAGAATAAAGATGGGATGCCTTCCGGTGCATCCCCAAGCTTAGATGCTTGAGTCTCCTTGAAATATTTACTTGGGGTGCCTTGGGCATACCCAAGCTTGAACTCTTGTCTCTCCGTATTCTTATTATATCGATACCTCTTCTATCTTCGAACACTTCATTCACACAAAACTTAAAAAAACCCTCGTGAGATCCGTTAGTATAATAAAGCAAAATACTACTTTAAGTACTATTCCGAACTCAGTACAAATTGATATTAGCATTATATATACTGTATTTCAACTTCAACATGGTTCATACCCCCCGGTAGTACCCATAGATTCATCAAAATAAGAGAACAATGCATAGAAAACAGAATCTGTCAAAAAGAGGATAGTCCGTAGAAATATGGAAACTTCGCATACTTATGTAACTCCAAAAATTCTGAAAATTTAGGAAAAATTAAAAAAATCATATGGAAGTATTTTGTAAAAAATTCAGAAACATTTGACTTTCCAGGAAAAAATGAAAATTCATGCACTACATTCAGAGTTTCTATTTTTGCACTGCACAAAGCAAACAAGCTATCTAATCATCGTAAAACTAAATCTTGTCACATTATTTTTATAATACAATGGAAATATAAAAGGAAATAATTATTTTGTATAATCTTCCATTAAAAAATCTACATTGTTTCCATGAGCATGAACACAAGTGTTCAAGGTCGACCCTCACTTCTCCAATGCACAACTTTCCAATCACTTCTCTTTTTGAAAAACTTCTAAGGCATAAGAAGCAAGTAATTATTTTTATATTTTCAATTTTTTTTTGTTTATTTCACCCACAACTAAATAAAGCAAAAATAAAAAAATCTACTTAGTGAAGAAAGCAAACAAGCACACACGAGAATACCAACTCCACGCTATTGCTCCCCGACCACGGCGCGAGAAAAGAGCTTGATAATCCCCAAGTGCAAGAATCATCGTAGCAATTTACAAAGGTGGAAGCGATAAGTATGGAGTGTCAAACCCACAAGGAGGTAAAGGTAGGATCAATATTCTCTCAAGTCCCATCTGCCACTGATACAACTCTACGTACGCCGAACGTTTGCTTCCAACTAGGAACGAGAAATAAAACTACGTTGTGGGTATGAAGAGAATAACTTTGCATGACATCGAATAACTAAAATATAAACATAGGTGATGTTATCATAAAATTAGAATATATTACAATATATTACAAATAACGAGTGTGGAATAATGATGGGTCGGTGTGCGGAATTGTCCTAGGCAATTATTAACAAGATCGATAATTATTATTGCAATTTTATATGAGGGAGAGGGATAAGCTAGCATACTTTCTGTCCTAGGATCATATGCACTTATGATTGGAACTCTAGCAAGCATCCACAACTACTGAATATCATTAAGGTAAAACCCAACCATAGCATTAAAGCATCAAGTCCCCTTTATCCCATACGCAACAACCCCCTTACTCGGGTTTATGCTTCTGTCACTCAAGCAAGCCACTATAAACGAATCATGAACGTATTGGAACACCCTATGGCGGGAATCCTCCATGTGTGTGCGGCATGGAAGGCACCATAGGACATCATCAAAATAAACATACAACTCAAACCAATCTGGACCATCAATCAACACGAAGGACAAAAGAAATCTACTCAAAACATCATAGGATGGCAACACATCATTGGATCATAATATGTGGCATAAAGCACCATGTTCAAGTAGGGGATTACAACATGGTGCGGAGAGTGAATCGCTGAAAGAAGATGAGGATGGTGATGAATAAGGTGATGTTGATGAAGACGTTCACCGCAACGATGGTTCCCCTGATGGCACTCTGACGTCACCGAGAGAGAGGGATAGAGATAGGTCCCCCCTTGTGCTTCCTCCTCCATGACCTCCCCCTGAGTGGGGATAGGTTCTCCCTCTTGTCCTTGGCCTCCATGGCGATTATGGAGACCGCTGGGATGATGAAGATGGTCTCCGGTGAAGATGACCCTCTCCGGCAGGGTGATCTTTTGTAGATCTGGAGTCTTGCGGCGGCGGAACTCCCGATCTAGGTTTCTTTTTAGAGGTTTTGGTATTTATAGGAATATTTGGTGTTGGAATCACGTTAGGAAGGTTCCCGAGGAGGTCACAAGACACAGGGGCACGGCCTAGGGGGCTCCCAACAGGCTTGCGGCCTCCTCATCCACTTACTAGCCCCGCTCTTCACTCCAGTATTTTTTATATTTTCAACAATAATCTCTGTAAATTTTAAGCCCATTCTGAGAACTTCTATTTTTGCACAAAATCAACACGACAGTAGTTCTGCTGAAAACAAGGTTAGTTCTAATAAAATCATATAGAATTATTGTAAACAGGGCATGAATACTTCATAAATTATAGATACTTTGGAGACGTATCAGTAACCCCAAAGCCTTAACTTCGGGTCCTTTCCCCGACCTTGAGCCCTGAATTGTTCCTACCTTAGATTCAGCCTTGAGTACGGATCTGACCTTTGTGTTCGAAGGCCCGGGGGTAACCTTGCCCAAACACATCCCCCGTGTTGACGCAAAGGATGACAACTCCGCTAGAATTCCGAAGACTAGTCCGGCCAATCTCTTGTTGTCAAATGGGACACTAATCTGAACCCGAACCACAGATAGTTCGCACGGCTCGGCCCCAATATATGATCTTTTTGGCTCTGAGTCCAGGTGCAGGGAACTTTATTCCCCACCCACCACCCACTTGATATCCACGATCGAAGATCTAACCGATCCATTAGACTTCTCCTCGAAGGAAGCGAAAGATATTGACACAAGTACCCATGGGCTTGATTATACAATATGCATCACACAGTTTCAGATTCATCATGTTCAATCCAACACAAAGAACTTCAAAGAGTGCCCTAAAGTTTCTACGGGAGAGTCATGACGAAAACATGTGCCAACCCCTATGCATAGATTCCCAAGTTCACAAAACCTGCAAGTTGATCATCAAAACATACATCAAGTGGATCAATAGAATACCCGATTGTCACCACGGATATCCCATCGCAAGACATACATCAAGTGTTCTCAAATCCTTAAAAACTCAATCCTATAAGAAAACTTCAAAGGGAAAAATCAATTCATGAGAAGAAGATAGAGAGGGGAAAACTCCATATGATTCATCTATATTAATAAAGCTCGTGATACATCAAGATCCTGCCATCTCAAGAACACGAGATAGATATTATACACATAGCTACTGGTACATACCCTCAGCCCCAAGGGTGAACTACTCTCTCCTCGCCATGGAGACCGTCGGGATGATGAAGATGGCCTCCGGTGATGGTTTCCCCCTCCGGCAGGGTGCCGGAACGGGCTCCCGATTGGTATTCCGTGGCTCTAGAGGCTTGCAGCGGCGGAACTCCCGATCTAGGTTTCTTTCTGGGGGATTTTGGTATTTATAGGATTTTTTGGCGTCGGTCTCACGTGAAGGGGGTGCTCGAGGAGTCCACAAGCCAGGAGCGCCCTCCTGGCTTGTGGCATCCTCGTTCACTTCCTGGCCCAGCTCCGGTTCTTCGGGGGTCTTTTTTGGTCCATAAAAAATCACTGTAAATTTTCAGCCCATTCCGAGAACTTTTATTTCTGCAAAAAAAAGATGACACCATGGTAGTTTTGCTAAAAACAACGTCAGTCCGGGTTAGTTCTAACAAAATCATACCAAAATCATATAGAATTATTGTAAACATGGCATTAATACTTCATAAATTATAGATACGTTGGAGATGTATCAGCATCCCCAAGCTTAATTCCTGCTCGTCCTCGAGTAGGTAAATGATAAAATAAATAATTTATGAAGTGTGAATGCTAGCAAGTGCACAAGTTTGATCAATGATAATTCCAATCACTTTTTCTAGGATCAATATAAAGCATAAATTGTAGCTAATCTCATAAAACTTCTCATGATCAAGTAGCAAGCTATTCACATGTTAAAGTATAGACCAAAAAGTTTCTTGAAAACAAAAAAACCATAATCCTAGTCATCGAACAATTGCAATTCATCTTATTTTCAGGAAGGGTCTATGTAAGAGCTTTGATTTAGCAAATTCCACATACTCAACTATCATATGTCTTCCATGATTATTGACACTCAAAGCATATTTTAAGAACAAATAGCATCCATCAAACACACAGAAAGATAGGGGCTTAATGTTTCGCCTCCCAACTTATTTATCATGTAGATAATTGTAAACAATAATAATTCATGATCAAATATATTTGTGTGGATATATATGTCTAGATAATTCCCCAACACATGACGCTTGCCAAGAGAAAAAGGCGAAATATAGGAAGTGGAGAAGATCACCATGACTCTTGCATAAAGGTAAGTACTATAAAGTAAAAGGTAGGCCATTTGCAGTGGGAAGCACAGGTTGTCATGTGCTTTTTGTTTTTGGATGTGCAAAACCTTAATGCAAAGGAATGTCACGTTGTATTTCCCTTTGTGATAGCAACCTTTATTATGCAGTCCGTCGCTTTTATTTCTTTACCATCACAAGTTCGTACATCACTTATTTTGCCTTACAATAAAAGATCATACATATTTAGGAGCAATTTTTATTGCCTTTTGCACCGGTGATAACATACTTGAAGGAACTTACTCAATCCATAGGTAGGTATAGTGGACTCTCATGGCAAAACTGGTTTAAGGGTGTTTGGATGCACAAGTAGTATTTCTACTTGGTCTGGGATTTTTGGCTAGTATGAGGTGGAAGCAGGCATCACATGTTAGAGGATCCATAACAATATAACTTCTATACAAATATACCCAAACATAACTCATTAAGTTGTCTTCCTTTTCCAATTTTAACTAATTTCCTCGAGTTTGAAAATAATTAATGAGCTCACAACCATAAAAGATTTCCAAGATAGTATATTTATATGTGGAATATCTCTTCCTTCAATATTCTTTCATGAATTGTTCAAGTGACCAATACGGTGTTTGCTAACTTTCAATAAATTTTACCACCTATACTTATTATGTGTGAAGTCACAACTCCACATGGCATAAGTATATGAAGCATATTTAATTTCAGATTTATGATATTCATTTCATTCAACTATTTACTCATAGTATACAAGTGAAGCGTGAAAGTAAATGACAAAACTACTCCCAAACATATAAGTGAAGATCAATGAGTAGTCAAAAAATTAAGTAGCCATGTGAGGAATTTTTCTCTCTCTCTTAATAAATATTTTTAGATCCGAGTATTTTATGTAAACTGCAAGCAAAATAAAAATATCTCTCCAAGAATAGGATGCATCATGTGAACGAATAAAAATTTAGGCTCAACATAGGCTAACCGATAGTTGACGAAGAGAGGTAGGATGCATAGCGTCCCCAAGCTTAGATGCTTGAGAGTTATTGAAATATTTACTTGGAGTTCCTTGGGCATCCCCAATCTTGAGCTTTTGTAACTTGTTCAATCCTCTCGTATCCCGGTTTCACCTATTGTCAAAAACTTCATCCACACAAAACTTGAAAAGAACTCGTGAGATAGGTTAGTGCACATAATAATAAATCAACTCTTGATGTACTGCCAAGACAAGTTGCATAATAATTTAATACATCATATACTGTTTAATATCATTTCCACAATTTATATCTATCAATATAGGCTATGGAAACTATAGGATAAGTAGATAAGAAAACTATGACATCAATCTGTCCAAACAGAACACTCTGTAGCAATTTTTGAAAACAGTGTACTTATGTAACTCAAAAAATTATGAAAATTTAGGAAATGCTTAAAAAATTATATGAGAACACTGTGTAAACATTTCAGAAACTTTTCATGTTCCACTAAAATATGAAAATTCCAACACTACAACACCATTTTCTGTTTTTTCCCAGCACCAATCAAAGCATGCAATGCAAGCATCCTAATGCAACTCCTGGAAATTTTTATTGAAAAACAATATTATAAATAACACTAACATAGAAAAACAAAATAAAATGACACGCCAAGCAAAACTCATATTATGTGACGAATAAAAATATAGCTCCAAGTAAGATATACCGATAATGTTGAAGACGAAAGAGGGGATGCCTTCCGGGGGATCGCCAAGCTTAGGCGCTTGAGTCATCCTTGGATTTACCTTGGGGGTTCCTTGGGCATCCCCAAGATTAGGTTATTTTCCCTCCTTATTCTCCTAATATCGGTGTATCATCCAAAACTTGAAAACTTCGATTACACAAAACTTAACGGAACTTCGTGAGATGGGTTAGTATAATAAATAATGATAATTCACTTAGGTACTGCCAAGACAAGATTCATAATTGTATCCACATGATAGATACTGTATTCTACTATTACTATAATTTATATCACTTAATATAAGCTATGGGAACACTAAGAAAAGCAAACTATGCATGCAAAATAGAATATGTCAAAAAACAGAACAGTGTGTGAAGATCTGTAGTGTAACCATCCTTACATGTCTCTAAAAATTCTGAAAACTTAGGAAAATCCAGGAAATTTGTATATCAATCATGTGTAAAAAATTCAGATCAAAATAACGTTCCAGTGAGTTTACAAAATTCCTGGACTTAGATTAAAAGTTTCTGTTTTTGCACAGAATCAAGTCAACTATCACCCACACTATCCCAAATGTTTTACTTGGCACTTTATTGAAATAAAAGGCATAAAACATGATTACTACAGTAGGTTAATCATGTGAACACTATAAAACATAAAGTAAAAGTGTTGGGTCGTCTCCCAACAAGCGCTTTTCTTTAAAGCCTTTTAGCTAGGCCTGATGATTTCGATGATGATCACATAGGAATAATAATTATAACATGCAAAAGAGCATCATGAATCTCATGACAAGCACATTTTAGTCTAATACAATTCCTATGCACACGGATTTTTTGAGAAAACAATTTATGGGAACAAGAATCATCTAGCATAGGAAGGCAAAACAAGTGCAACCTCAGAACTTTGAACACATAGAGAGGAAACTTGATATTATTGCAGTTCCTACAAGCATATGTTCCTCCCTCATAATAGTTTTCATTATCATCATGAAGGAATTCCACAATATAACCAGCACATAAAGCATTCTTTTCATGACCTTCAAGCAATCACCTCCCCAACAATGGCGCCAGAAAAGAGCTTGATGTCTACTACACAACCTTCTTATTGTAGACTCGTGTTGGGCCTGCAAGCGTAGAGTTTTGTAGGACAGTAGCAAATTTCCCTCAAGTGGATGAACTAATGTTTATCAATCCATGGGAGGTGTAAGATGAAGATGGTCTCTCTCAAGAAACCCTGCAATCAAATAACAAAGAGTCTCTTGTGTCCCCAACACACCCAATACAATGGTAGATTGTATAGGTGCACTAGTTCGGCTAAGAGATGGTGATACAAGTGTAATATGGATGCTAGTTATAGGTTTTTTAAGTATGAACATATAAAAACAGCAAGGTAACAAATAGTAAATAACAAGCAAAATGTTGTATAAATGCCTGGAAACAAGGCCTAGGGTCCATACTTTCACTACTGCAAGATCTCTCAACAATACTAACATAGTTGAATCATATATAAATCCTTCACATGTGACAAAGAGTTCACTCCGAACTCACAAATATCGGAGAACAAACGAAGAAATTATTGTAGTGTAAAAAACCACCTCAAAGGTACCTTTTCTGATCAATCTTATGAGCTATCCCTATAAGTATCACGAACAACCCTAGAGTTTGTACTAAAATAACACCTTAAGATACACATCAACCAAAACCCTAATGTCACCTAGATATGTCACCACAAGTACCCATGGGCTTGATTATATGATATGCATCACACAATTTTAGATTCATCATGTTCAATCAAACACAAAGAACCCCAAAGAGTGCCCCAAAGTTTCTACCACAGAGTCAAGATGAAAACATGTGCCAACCCCTATGCATAGATTCCCATGGTCACGGAACCCACAAGTTGATCACCAAGACATACATCAAGTGGATGAATAGAACACCCCATTGTCACCACGGATATCCCATCGCAAGACATACATCAAGTGTTCTCAAATACTTAAAGACTCAATCCAATAAGCAAATTTCAAAGGGAAAACTCAATGCATCACAAGAATATTGAGAGGGGAAAAATCCATATGATTCATCTATATTAATAAAGCACGCAATACATCAAGATCATGCCATCTCAAGAACACGAGAGAGAGAGATCAAACACATAGCTACTGGTACATACCCTCAGCCCCGAGGGTGAACTACTCCCTCCTCATCATAGAGACCGCTCGGATGATGAAGATGGCCTCCGGTGATGGTTTCCCCCTCCGGCAGGGTGCCGAAACGGGCTTTCGATTGGTTTTTAGTGGCTCTAGAGGCTTGCAACAGCGGAACTCCCGATCTTGGTTTCTTTCTGGGGGTTTTGGTATTTATAGGAATTTTTGGCGTCGGTCTCATGTCAAGGGGGTGCTCGAGGAGTCCGCATGCCAGGAGCACCCTCCCGGGGGTAGGGCACACCCTCCTCGATTGTGGCCTCCTCGGTCATTTCTTGTCCCAGCTCCGGTGCTTCGGGGGTCTCTTTTGGTCCATAAAAAATCACCGTAAATTTTCAGCCCATTCTGAGAACTTTTATTTCTGCACAAAAATGATACCATGGTAGTTGTGCTGAAAACATTATCAGTCTGGGTTAGTTTTAATAAAATCATAACAAAATCATATAGAATTATTATAAACTTGACATGCATACTTCATAAATTATAGATACGTTCGAGACGTATGATGCATATGTTGTGATCAATTATCAAAACCACCCTAGGGAGCAATTGTGCTTTCAATCTCCCCCTTGTTGGTAAATAGTGACAACATATAGATTGAAGCTTTGACACAAGATATAATCAATGATTAGCATCTATGCTTTGAGAAGTATGTGAAAAGAAAGAGCTCCCCCTAAATTTGTGCATTATTTAGAATTTGCATTTGAATGCAAATGCACAATCAATTAGGATATTGGGTCACTCTGCCATGTCACATACATCTTGGTGGTGCACATACAAGATAAGAATGAATAGTAAGCACATGACACCAACAAGATAAGTGAATGATCATCACATAGATATCTAAGAGATAATAGTGTAGCATCATTCAAGCAAAGCGTATGATTAAACACACATATAGCAGGATAAATTCATCCAAAGGACCAAAGATTTTGAAACCAAATGAAAGCAAATAAATTCAAAAGCTCTCTCTCTTGAAGTCTATGATCTATACATTTCTCCCCCTTCGGCAACAAGTTACCAAAAAGTTCAAAAAGTATAGAACTACTCGTCTCTTTGGGCAGCTGATGACAGAGTCGATAGAAGAGTGTCTACGAAGGCATCAACTGAGTCTCTTGGAGCTAGAGGAGTTGATACTGGAGGTGCTTGAGCTGGAGATGGAGCGCTGGAGCTTGCATACATTGTTAGCATTGCTAGGATCGACAAAACCTTCCGACGGTATCATATACAATTCGTCTTTAAGAAAGCCGTTCAGGAATGCTGTTTTGACATCCATTTGCCAGATTTCATAATCATAAAATGCGGCAATTGCTAACATGGTTCAGACCGACTTCAGCATCGCTATGGGTGAGAAGGTCTCATCGTAGTCAATCCCTTGAACTTGTCGATAACCCTTAGCGACAAGTCGAGCCTTGTAGATGGTCACATTACCATCCGCGTCAGTCTTCTTCTTAAATATCCATTTATTTTCCATGGCTCACCGATCATCGGGCAAGTCCACCAAAGTCCATACTTTGTTATCATACATGGATCCTATCTCGGATTTCATGGCTTCAAGACATTTGTTGGAATCCAGGCCCGCCATCGCTTCTTCATAGTTCGAAGGTTCACTGTTGTCCAACAACATGGTTTCCATGACAGGATTGCCATACCACTCTGGTGCGGAACGTGTCCTTGTGGACCTTCAAGGTTCAGTAGGAACTTGATCTAAAGATTCATGATCATCATCATTATCTTCTTCTCTAGTCGGTGCAGGCTCCATAGAAACATTTTCCTGTGCTGCGCTACTCTCCGGTTCGGGAGGAGGTACAATTACCTCATCAAGTTCTACTTTCCTCCCACTTAATTCTTTTGATAGAAACTATTTCTCTAGAAAGGATCCGTTCTTGGCAACAAATATTTTTCCTTCGGATCTAAGATAGAAGGTATACACAATAGTTTCCTTAGGGTATCCTATGAAGACGCATTTTTTCGCTTTGGGTTCGAGCTTCTCTGGTTGAAGTTTCTTCACATAATTAAGCATCGCATCCCTAAACTTTTTGAAAGGACAACTTAGGTTTCTTTCCAAACCATAATTCATATGGTGTCGTCTCAACGGATCTAGGCGATGCCCTATTTAAAGTGAATGCGGCAGTTTCCAAGGCATACCCCCAAAATGATAGCGGTAAATCGGTAAGAGACATAATAGATCACATCATATCCAATAAAGTGCGATTACGACGTTCAGACACACCGTTACGCTGCGGTGTGCCAGGTGGCATGAGTTGTGAAACAAGTCCACATTTCCTTAGGTGTGTGCCAAACTCGTGACTCAAATATTCTCCTCCACGATCGGATCGTAGAAACTTTATTTTCTTGTCACATTGATTCTCCACCTCACTCTGAAATTCCTTGAACTTTCAAAGGTTTCAGACTAGTGCTTCATTAAGTAGACATACCCATATCTACTTAAATCATCAGTGAGGGTGAGAACATAACGATAGCCACCACGAGCTTCAACGCTCATTGGACCGCATACATCGGTATGTATTATTTCCAAGAAGTTAGTTGCTCGCTCCATTGTTCCGGAGAATGGAGTCTTGGTCATATTGCCCATGAGGCACGGTCCGCATGTGTACAATGATTCAAAATCAAGTGACTCCAAAAGTCCATCTGTATGGAGTTTCTTCATGCGCTTTACGCCGATATGACCAAGGCAGCAGTGCCACATGTATGTGGGACTATCATCATCAACCTTACATCTTTTGGTACTCACACTATGAATATGTGTAACATCACAATCGAGATTCATCAGGAATAAACCATTAACCAGTGGGGCATGACCATAAAACATACCACTCTTATAAATAGAATAACCATTATTCTCAGATTTAAATGAGTAGCCAGCTTGCATCAAGAGAGATCCCGATACAATATTCATGCTCAAAGCTGGTACTAAATAAATTAAATTATTAAGGTTTAGAACTAATCCCGAAGGTAGATGTTGAGGTAGCGTGCCGACGGCGATCACGTCGACCTTGGAACCATTCCCGACGCGCATCGTCACCTCGTCCTTTGCCAGCCTACGCTTGTTCTGCAGTTCCTGCTTAGAGTTGCAAATTTGAGCAACAACACCGGTATCAAATACCCAGGAGCTACTACGAGCGCTGGTAAGGTACACATCAATAACAAGTATATCATATTTACCTTTGATGTTGCGGGCCTTCTTGTCCGCTGATTACTTGGGGCAATTCCGCTTCCAGTGACCGGTTCCCTTGCAGTAATAACACTCAGTCTCAGGCTTAGGTCCTTTCTTTGACTTCTTCCCGGCAACTGGCTTACCGGGCGCGACAACTGCTTTGCCGTCTTTCTTGATGTTTTTCTTGCCCTTGCCCTTCTTGAAACTGGTGGTCTTATTGTCCATCAACACTTGATGCTCTTTCTTGATTTCTACCTCTGCAGATTTCAGCATTGAATACAACTTGGGAATAGTCTTTTCGATCCCTTGCATGTTGTAATTCATCACAAAGCCTTTGTAGCTAGGTGGAAGCGACTGGAGGATTCTGTCAATGACCGCATCATCCAGAAGATCAACTCCTAGTTGAGTCAAGCGGTTGTGCAACCCAGACATTCTGAGTATGTGCTCACTGACAGAACTATTCTCCTCCGTCTTACAACTAAAGAACTTGTCAGAGACTTCATATCTCTTGACTCGGGCATGATCTTGAAAAATAAGTTTCATCTCCTCGAACATCTCATATGCTTTGTGTTTCCCAAAATGCCTTTGGAGCCCCGGTTCTAAACTGTAAAGCATGCCACACTGAACGAGAGAGTAGTCATCATTCCGCGACTGCCAGGTGTTTCTAGCATCCTGGTCTGCCGTGGGAACGAGAGGATTACCTAGCGGTGCATCAAGGACATATGTCTTCTTGGAATCCATGAGGATGAGCTTTAAGTTACTAGCCCAGTCCGCATAGTTGCTCCCATCGTCTTTCAGCTTGGTTTTCTCTAGGAACACGTTGAAGTTGAATGGGACATTTGTGTTGGCCATTGGATCTACAGTATTTGTGAAGACAGTTTTAGACTAAGTTCATGATAATTAAGTTCATCTAATCAAATTACTAATGAACTCCCACTTAGATAGACATCCCTCTAGTCATCCAAGTGACACATGATCCACGTCGACTAGCCCGTGTCCGATCATCACATCAGACGGACTAGTCATCAATGGTGAGCATCTCCGTGCTGATCGTATCAACCATACGACTCATGTTTGACCTTTTGGTCTCCCGTATTCGAGGCCATGTCTATACATGCTAGGCTTGTCGAGTCAACCTAATTGTTTTGCGTGTGTAAAATGGCTGACACCCGTTGTATGCGAATGTTAGAATCTATCACACCCGATCATCACGTGATGCTTCGAGACAAAAAACCTTCGCAATGATGCACACTTAGGGGAATACTTATCTCAAAATTTTAATGAGGGACCATCCTGTCTTTTCTACTGTTATTCTAATCAATAAGATGAAAAACATGATAAACATCACATGCAATCATATAGTGACATGATATGGACAATATCATCTTGCTCCTTTGATCACCATCTTCGGGGCACCATGATCATCATCGTCACCGGCATGAAACCATGATCTCCATCATCATGATTTCCATCATTGTGTCTCCGTGAAGTCGTCACGCCAACTATTACTTCTACTACTATAGCTAACTGTTAGTGATAAAGTAAAGTAATCAACATGGCGTTGCATCTCATACAATAAATTAAGACAACTCCTATGGCTCCTGCCGGTTGTCATACTCATCGACATGCAAGTCGTGAATCCTATTACAATAACATGATCAATCTCATACATCACATATGTAACATCACATCCTTTTGGCCATATTACATCACATAACATACCCTGCAAAAATAAGTTAGACGTCCTCTAATTGTTGTTGCAAGTTTTACGTGGCTGGTTTGGGTTATTAGCAAGAACGCTTCTTACCTACGTGATAACCACAATGTTGATATGCCAATGCTATTTACCCTTCATAAGGATCCTTTTCATCGAGTCCAATTCGACTAAAGTGGGAGAGACAGAAACCCGCTAGCCACCTTATGCACCAAGTGCATGCGTGTCGGTGGAGACAGTCTCACGTAAGCGTACGTGTAAAGTCGGTCCGGGCCGATTCATCCCACAATACTGCCGAAAAAAGATAAGACTAGTAACGGCAAACAAGTTGACAAATCAGCGCCCACAACTTTTGTTTTCTACTCGTGCTTAGAATCTACGCATAGCACCTTGGCTCGGATGCCACTGTTGGGGATCGTAGTAATTTCAAAATTTTCCTACGCCATACAAGGATCTATCTATGGAGAAATAAGAAACGAGAGAGGTTGTAGAGCATCTTCATACCTTTGAAGATCGCTAAGCGGAAGCGTTACTATGAACGCGGTTGATGGAGTCGTACTCGCAGCGATTCAGATTGCGGTGGCTTCCGATCTATGTGCCGAACTACGGCACCTCCGCGTTCAACACACGTACAGTCCGGCGACGTCCCCCACGCCTTGATCCAACAAGGTGGAGGGAGAGGTTGAGGGAGAGCTCCAGCAGCATGACGGCATGGTGGCGGTGGAGCTACGAGGTATTCCGGCAGGGCTTCGCCAAGCACCGCGGAATAGGAGGAAGAGGAGGAGCAGGGCTGCGCCGAGAGAGAGAGAGAGAGAGAGCTTTATGTGTTTTAAGTAACCCCAAAACCCTCGATATATATAGGAGGAGAGGGAGGGGGTGCCCACCCTTAGGGTTCCCACCCCCAAGGGTGCAGCAGCCCTAGATGGGGCAGGGAGGCGGCGGCCAAAGGGTGGAGAGGAGGGGTGCGCCCTAGGTGGGCCTTGGGCCTCCTCTGCACCTAGGGTTTGCCCCCTCCCACTCTCCTTGCGCCTAGGGTTGAGAGGGGAGGGTGCACCAGCCCACTCTAGGATGGTTCCCTTTCTTCTTTTGGCCCATGAAAGCCTTTGGGGATGGTGGCCCCTCCAGGTGGACCCCCAGAACCATTGCGGTGGTCCCGGTACATTATCGGCGATGCCCGAAACATTTCCGGCGTCCAAAACCCGTCATCCTATATATCAATCTTTACATCCGGACCATTTCGGAGATCCTCGTGACGTCCGAGATGTAATCCTGGGGTCCAAACAACCTTCGGTAACCACGTACACTATTTCCCTATAACCCTAGCGTCATCGAACCTTAAGTGCGTAGACCCTACGGGTTCGGGAGATATGCAGACATGAACAAGACATATCTCCTGCCAATAACCAACAGTGGGCTCTGGATATCCATTTTGGTTCCCACATGTTCCATGATGATCTCATCAGATGAACCACGATGTCAAGGATTCAATCAATCCCGTATGCAATTCCCTTTGTCTATCGGTATGATACTTGCCCGAGATTCGATCATCGGTATCCCTATACCTTGTTCAATCTCCTTACCCGGCAAGTCTCTTTACTCGTTTCGTAACACACCATCTCATGTCTAAAACCTTAGTCACACTAAGCTCAATATGATGATGGATTACCGAGTGGGCCAGAGATATCTCTCCGTCACACGGAGTGACAAATGCCGGTCTCGATTCGTAGAACTCAATAGACATTTTCGGAGATACCCGTAGTGCACCTTTATAATCACCCAATTATGTCGTGATGTTTGGTACACCCAAAAGCGCTCCTACGGTATTCGGGAGTTGCACAATCTCACGGTCTAAGCAAATTATACTTGACATTAGAGAGGCTTTAGCAGACGAATAACACGATCTAGTGCTATGCTTAGGATTGGGTCTTGTCCATCACATCATTCCACGATGATGTGATCCCGTTATCAATGACATACAATGTCCATGATCAAGAAACCACGATCATCTATTGATTAACGAGCTAGCAAACTAGAGGCTCGCTAGGGACACATTGTGATCTATATATTCACACATGTATTATGGTTTCTGGTTAATACAGTTATAACATGAATAATAGACAATTATCATGAACTGGAAACATAATAATAACAACTTTCTTATTGCCTCTAGGGCATATTACCAACACAAAGGCGCAATTTTGCGCTTCAGATACCATGGGAAGCTGTGGGGACTGATTACATGCGACCTTTTGTTCGGCTATACCGAACTATGGCCATGAATGTCCTCGGACACATGCATGTACCGTATAGGACCAACTTTGTGTCAAGCTACTCATACCTCGGCAGCTTCTCAAGACCACCTTTGTTCAAGGACCGCTCACCGAAGTTCCCCCCTTTCAAGGAGTACTTCCCGAATAGTGAAGGTGCATACGTGCAACAAGGCATCATAAGGGATATCAAGCCAGCTATAAAAACCCTGCGTAAACCTTTACCATGTAAACTTCTTTTTTCCTATCTATAAACAATTTCTTGATGAATTCAGATTGTACAGATACAAGTTAATCAAAAACAAGGAACACTCTTTATGGTTGATTAGCATTGCTACATCTTTTTTCTTCCTCCTTCTTTTCTGAACTGTTTCTCAAACACCAACACAAGCCTATATTTATTCACATGTTAGATGCTATTAGTTAGATTGACTGGGGGCTTAGCTGTCATGGTCGCTGATACGTCTCCAACGTATCTATAATTTTTGATGGTTTCATCCTATTATCTTGTCAAACTTTGGATGTTTTGCATGCCTTTTATATACTTTTTGGGACTAACTTATTAACTCAGTGCCAAGTGCGAGTTCCTGTTTTTTCCATGTTTTTGACCCTTTTCAGAGGAGATTTTGAAACAGAGTCCAAACGGAAGAAAATCCCCAAAAGTATTTTTTCTGGAACTGAAGAAGATCGGGAAACTTGGGAGCCAAGGCAGGGGAGCCTCAGGGCCCCCACAAGCCCCCACCCCGCGGCCAGGGGGGAGGCCGCACCATCCAGGATTGTGGTCCTCCTGAGTGCCCCCTGACCTAGGGGTTGCGCCTATATATTCCCTAAAAATCCACAGAAAATCAGGAGATCATCGAAAGTACTTTTCCGCCGCCGCAAGCTTCTGTCTCCGCAAGATCCCATGTGGGGCACGTTCTGGTGCCCTACCGGAGGGGAGATTCAGACACGGAGGGCTTCTTCATCAACACCATGACCTCTCCGATGATGCGTTAGTAGTTCACCATAGACCTACGGATCCATAGCTAGTAACTAGATGGCTTCTTCTCTCTCTTGGATCTTCAATACAAAGTTCTCCATGATCTTCATGGAGATCTATCCGATGTAATCTTCTTTTGCAGTGTGTTTGCGAGATCTGATGAATTGTGGATTTATGATAAGATTATCTATGAATCTTATTTGAGTTTCTTCTGATCTCTCTTATGCATGATTTCATATCCTTGTAATTCTCTTCGAGTTGTGGGTTTTGTTTGGCCAACTAGATCTTTGATTCTTGCAATGGGAGAAGTGCTTGGTTTTTGGTTCATACCGTGTGGTGATCTCACCCAGTGACAAAAGGGGTAGCGAGGCACGCATCGTGTTGTTGCCATCAAGGGTAAAAAGATGGGGTTTTCATCATTGGTCTGAGATTATCCCTCTACATCATGTCATCTTGCTTAAAGCGTTACTCTGTTCGTCATGAACTCAATACACCAGATGCATGCTGGATAGCGGTCGATGTGTGGAGTAATAGTAGTAGATGCAGAAAGTATTGGTCTACTTGTCTCGGACGTGATGCCTATATGTATGATCATTGCCTTAGATATCATCATGATTTTGCGCGGTTCTATCAATTGCTCGACAGTAATTTGTTCACCCACCATGATACTTGCTATTTTGAGTGAAGCCTCTAGTGAACACTATGGCCCCCAGGGTCTACTCCACACCATATTTTGAGCCTTACACTTTTTACTTCGTTGCACTTTCCGCCTTCAGATCTCACTTTGCAAACAATCTTGAAGGGATTGACAACCCCTTTGAAGTGTTGGGTGCAAGCTTGTTCGTGTTTGTGCAGGTACTCTGGACTTGACGAGGCCCTCCTTCTAGATCGATACCTTGGTTCCCAAACTGAGGGAAATACTTACTGCTCCTGTGCTGCATCACCCTTTCCTCTTCAAGGAAAAAACCGACGCAAACTAGAGAAGTAACAAGAAGAATTCCTAAGCGCCAAGGAAGGACTTTTGTTGCCGTAGCAGAAGAATTTCTGGCGCCGTTGCCGGGGAGGAAGATCAAGTCAAGAGCTCATCCAAGTAAGTGTCACAAACTCATCTCTTGCATTTACTTTGTTTGCATGTTGCCTCTCGTTTTCCTCTCCCCACTTCACCCATTTGCCTTTTTCGTTCGCCTTTTCGTTCGCCCTTCTTCTCGCTTGCTCCTTGCCGCTTGCTTGCCTGAATGGCCCCACCAAGGGATTTTGATGCTCACTTTGCGAAGTTAGAAGAGATTGAAACTAGTGTTAAAGGCTTCATTTCTACACAGTTTGAATATAATAGTTACTTCCTTAGAGAGCTGAAAGAGCAAAATTCTTTTCTGGCTTTTATGAGTAGAGAAGTTGATGATATGGCCAAAGAATTCCTTCCGCTAAATTCTTAGTTTGCCCATCTTGAAAAGTTAGTAGGCCATATTTCTGATAATCAAGCTACTTTAGTCAATAAAATGGCTGCTAACCCCGAAACTCGTGATGAGAATCACAAAGATCTTAAAGTGCTTGGTGTGACTCCCATTGAATCTTTGTTTTCTTGTGTCAAACCTAATGCTTATGGGGCTGGACATGAATCCACTTTGGTTGAAAAGTGCCCCAATGATTCGGAGTCCATCTATATTGATGCTAAAAGCATTAAAAGTGGAGTAGAAGATGTTAAAACTTTGAGTAGTAATGAAATTACTACCATGGATTTCAAGGAAATCAATTATGATAGTTGCTCCTTGATATAATGCATTTCCTTGATGCAATCCATTTTGAACTCTCCACACGCTTACAGCCAAAACAAAGCCTTTACCGATCATATCGTCGAACCTATGATAAAATCTCTTGAAGAGAAACTTGAATTGGAAGTCTCTATCCCTAGAAAGCTTCATGATGGTGGGAACCTACCATCAAAATCAAAATAAAAAATTATGAGTGCAATGCTTTGTGTGATTTGGGTGCTAGTGTTTCTGCGATTCCAAAGTCTTTATGTGATGTTCTGGGTTTTGATGAGATTGAAGAGTGTTCTCTTAATTTGCATCTTGCTGATTCTACTGCCAAGAAACCCATGGGAAGGATCAATGATGTTCTTATTATTGCAAATAGGAACTATGTACCTGTGGATTTCATTGTGCTTGACATTGATTGCAATCCTACATGCCCTATTATTCTTGGTAGACCTTTTCTAAGGACTATCGGTGCTATCATCGATATGAAGGAATGGAATATTAGATTTCAATTTCCTTTAAGGAAGGGCATGGAACACTTTCCTAGAAATAAAATAAGATTGCCTTATGAATCCATGATGAGAGCCACTTATGGTTTGAGCACCAAAGACGAGGACACGTGATTCTATCACTTTTATGCCTAGCTAAGGGCGTTAAACAATAGCGCTTGTTCGGAGGCAACCCAACGAATTTATCTTTTTCTTTCTGTTTTGTTGCGTCCACACTTTCATAATTCTGTTGTGATTGTGTTTTTTGTGTTTTTTTTGTGTTCGACCCAAGCAAAGCCTTTATGACTAGTCTGGGTAATGGTTGTTTGATCCTGCTGGAAAAAGACAGAAACTTTTCGCTCACGAGATGATTTTTCATTTTTATTCAGAAAGAGCTTTTGAGTTGATTCTTTTTTCTGCCAATTTATATGCTTTTTTCCCAGGCCGTCGTAATTTTTCAGATTTTTTGAAGGACCCGAAGTATACGAAGCATACAGATTGCTACAGACTGGCTGTTTTTGACAAATTCTGTTTTCCTTGAGTTGGTTGCTTGTTTTGATGAAACTATGGTTAGTATCGGGGCGTACTAGCCATGGAAATGTGAGAATACAGTAGCCCATCATCAATATAGATAGAATTCAAGTTTTCAACAGTACCAAAAGAAGTGGTAGTTTGTTTTCTTGTGCTATTGTTAGCACGGGTTTCTGTTTAAGTTTTGTGTTGTGCAGTTTTCAAGTTTTGGGTGATGTTCTCATGGACAAAGAGATAAGGAGTGGAAAGAGCTCAAGCTTGGGGATGCCCAAGGCATCCCAAGCGAAATTCAAGGACACCAAAAATCCTAAGCTTGGGGATGCCCGGGGAAGGCATCCCCTCTTTCGTCTTCAATCCATCGGTAACATTACTTGGAGCTATATTTTTCTTCACCACATGATATGTGTTTTGCTTGGAGCGTCTTGTATCTTAGGAGTCTCTTCTTTTTGTTGTGTCACAATCATCCTTGCTGCACACCTTTTTGAGAGAGAGAGGCATGCACTCATCGTGATTTTGCTAGAATGCTCATAGTGCTTCACTTATATCTTTTGAGCTAGATACTTTTGCTCATAGTGCTTCACTTATATCTTTTGAGCTAGATACTTTTTCTCTATGTGCTTCACTTATATCTTCTTGAGCACGGCGATGCGTGATTTGGTAGTTGGCTTATGCTATGAGACTAGTCCCAAATGTGATAGGTACCCAAAGAGGATATAAAAACCTCCATCTTCATGTGCATTGAATAGAAAGAGAAGTTTTGATTCCTCTCAAATAGTTTTGAGACGTGGATTCAGTAATATTAAGAGTCATGTTAGTAGGGTGTTGTGAATCTAGAAATACTTGTGTTGAAGTGAGTGATTCCCATAGCATGCACGTATGGTGAACCGCTATGTTAGGAAGTCGGAGCATAATTGATCTATTGATTGTCATCCTTTGTGTTGAGGTCGGGATCGCGGGATGGTTTACACCTACAAACCCTTCCCCTCGGAGTATGCGTTTAGCACTTTGTTTCAATTACTAATAAAAACTTTCGCAACAACTATGTGAGTTCTTCATGAATAATGTGAGTCCATGGTATAGATGCACTTTCACGTTCCACCAATGCTAGCCTCTCTAGTGCCGCGCAATTCTCGCCGGTGCACAAACCCACCATATGCCTTCCTCAAAACATCCACCATACCTACCTACTATGGCATTTTCATAGCCATTCCGAGATATATTGCCATGCAACTCCCACCGTTCCGCCTCATGACTTGTGCCGTCACTCTCATATTGCCATTGCATGATCGTAAGATAGCTAGCGAGATGTTTCAACGTCATACGCCATGCTAGATCGTTGCACATCCCCGTACACTACCGGAGGCATTTCCTATAGAGTCATCATCATTTTGAGCTATGAGTAAATAAAAGTGTGATGATCATCATTATTAGAGCATTGTCCCATGTGAGGAAATAAAAAAAAGAGCCCAAAGAGCCCAAAAAACAAAAAGAAAGAGAAAAGAAAAAAAGAAAAAAAAGAGGTCTGAGAGCCCAAATAAAAAAAAGAGAGAAAAAGAGAGAACGGACAATGCTACTATCTTTTTCCACACTTGTGCTTCATGATAGCACCATGTTCTTCATGATTGAGAGCTTCTTGCTTTGTCACTACCATATGCTAGTGGGAATCTTCATTATATAACTTGGCTTGTATATTCCAATGATGGGCTTCCTCAAAATTGCCCTAGGTCTTCGTGGGCAAGCAAGTTGGATGCACACCCACTTGTTTTCCTTTTGAGCTTTCACATACTTATAGCTCTAGTGCATCTTTTGTATGGGAATCCCTACTCATTCACATTGATATCTATTAATGGGCATCTCCATAGCCTTTTGATACGCTGAGTCAATGTGACCATCTCCTCCTTTTTTTCTCACAACCACCACCACACTCTATTCCACCTATAGTGCTATATCCATGGCTCGCGCTCATGTATTGCGTGATAGTTATAAAATTTTTGCGAAAGTAGGAGTGCAAAAACAATTACTTGGCCAATACCGGGGTTGTGCATGATTTACATTAGTTGTGTGAGGATGACGGAGCATAGCCAGACTATATGATTTTGTAGGGATAACTTTCTTTGGCCTTGTTATTTTGAAAGTTCATGATTACTTTGCTAGTTTGCTTGAAGTATTACTGTTTTCATGTCAATAGCAAACTATTGATTCGAATCTTACGGATCTGAACATTCATGCCACGTGAAAGAAGTTGCAAAGGACAACTATTCTAGGTAGCATTCCACCTCAAAAATTCATTCTTTATCACTTCCCTACTTGAGGACGAGCAGGAGTTAAGCTTGGGGATGCTTGATACGTCTCCAACGTATCTATAATTTTTGATGGTTTCATGCTATTATCTTGTCAAACTTTGGATGTTTTGCATGCCTTTTATATATTTTTTGGCACTAACTTATTAACTCAGTGCCAAGTGCCAGTTCCTGTTTTTTTTCCATGTTTTTGACCCCTTTCAGAGGAGATTTTGAAACGGAGTCGAAACGGAAGAAAATCCCTGAAAAGATTTTTTCTAGAACGGAAGAAGATCGGGAAGCTTGGGAGCCAAGGTAGGGGAGCCTCAGGGGCCCCACAAGCCCCCACCCCACGCCCAAGGGGGGAGGCCGCGCCATTCAGGCTTGTGGCCCCCCTGAGCGCCCCCTGACCTAGGGGTTGCGCCTATATATTCCCTAAAAATCCCTAAAAAATCAGGAGAACATCGAAAGAACTTTTCCGCCGTCGCAAGCTTCTGTCTCCGCAAGATCCCATCTGGGGCACGTTCTGGTGCCCTGTCAAAGAGGAGATTCGGACAAGGAGGGCTTCTTCATGAACACCATGACCTCTCCGATGATGCGTGAGTAGTTCACCATAGACCTGCGGGTCCATAGCTAGTAACTAGATGGCTTTTTCCCTCTCTTCAATCTTCAATACAAAGTTCTCCATGATCTTCATGGAGATCTATCCGATGTAATCTTATTTTGCGATGTGTTCGTCGAGATCCGATGAATTGTGGATTTATGATAAGATTATCTATGAATCTTATTTGAGTTTCTTCTGATCTGTCTTATGCATGATTTCATATCCTTGTAATTCTCTTCGAGTTGTGGGTTTTGTTTGGCCAACTAGATATATGATTCTTGCAATGGGAGAAGTGCTTGATTTTGGGTTCATATCGTGCGGTGACCTCACCCAGTGACAGAAGGGGTAGCGAGGCATGCATCGTGTTGTTGCCATAAAGGGTAAAAAGATGGGGTTTTCATCATTGGTTTGAGATTATCCCTCTACATCATGTCATCTTGCTTAAAGAGTTACTCGGTTCGTCATGAACTCAATACACTAGATGAATGCTGGATAGCGGTCGATGTGTGGAGTAATAGTAGTAGATGCAGAAAGTATCGGTCTACTTGTCTCAGACGCGATGCCTATATGTATGATCATTGCCTTAGATATCGTCATGACTTTGCGCGGTTCTATCAATTGCTCGACAGTAATTTGTTCACCCACCGTGATACTTTCTATTTTGAGAGAAGCCTCTAGTGAACACTATGACCCCCAGGGTCTACTCCACACCATATTTTCAGCCTTACACTACTACGTTGCACATTCCGCCTTCAGATCTCAATTTGCAAACAATCTTGAAGGGATTGACAACCCCTTTGAAGCATTGGGTGCAAACTTGTTTGTGTTTGCGCAGGTACTCTGGACTTGACGAGGCCCTCTTTCTAGATCGATACCTTGGTTCTCAAACTGAGGGAAATACTTACTGCTCTTGTGTTGCATCACCCTTTCCTCTTCAAGGGAAAAACCTACGCAAACCAGAGAAGTAACAAGAAGAATTCCTAAGCGCCAAGGAAGGAATTTTGTTGCCATAGTAGTCGCCCTTAGAATCATTCCAATACTATTTGGCATTACATGTGTCCGGAGTCTTGGATTTGCGTTATATGCATTGGTTTCGAATTATGTCTTGGGTCAATAGTTGGGTTGCCGGCTCCTGTGCTTACCCCTTTATGTTCCGCTCATTCGGCTAAAAGGGTAAAGGGAGAACTGATGCGATTGTACTTCCAGCTAGTGTGGTTAAGTACCTCAGCGGAGAAAGCCGAAAACTGACTATCACAAGAAGCGAGAACTGGTCTCCGATCTAAATACAAACTTAAGAGACGCTCGAGGTTCATCGAGTTATGCGGAAGGTTTGGAATTACACAACCAAGTGATAATGGTTCTTTACACTGCGGTATAGCCAAACATCACGATTGGAATGGGGGCTCTAATTAGCTCCCGCAGTCAAGCTCCTATGGTTAAGTGAAAGACATAAAGCCACATAGTCTGATTGCCTTGTTTTCTCCCGCAGTATTGCCCTAGGGCACCAAGACATTGTCTAAGGGTAACAATGCGGAAGATGCAAACACCCTTGATAGCATGTGTCGGGGAGCTGAAGCTGATGACTAGAAACTTTGAGATTTAAACGAACGACACAAATTTAAAATAAGATAAGACATGGTATACCATGTAAAAGTAAATAACATTGTATCAGACCAAAATTCGAGCACTCTTATAGGATATTGTTTTCATTCAAAGATTACATATTTGGAACACTAAGCCTCTATAGCCCAAGCTATCGGCTTTCTGGGAATCGGGGTACCCAAACCTGCCTGCCTGTGGGCCAAGGCTGGCCCACTTTACAACTGGGCGAGGCACCACACAAGACAAGGCGCTCGCGAGGTCCCGAGCCTCACGAGGAGGAGAAGCACCAAGACCAACAGGGGAGCCTCCTCAGGACCCCTCCGGAGCAGCGAAGATTCCAATGCAAGATCTAGCCTCGGCAGTCAAGGATGACGTGAGGAAGGACAAGCAGGCAGCGGGCTGCCAGGCGGTGCAGTTTCCCCTTTAGTGCAAAGGGAGGAGGGACGTATGCGGGTTCCCAAGGAATTTTCCAAAGGTTTCTATTCTGGTGCAACAAAGCCATAACCGCCCGCCAGTAGGACGGACGTCATCGCTGAGCTCGCCCTACGACACCGAAAGCTACTTTGCACGCGAAGACCACCTTTGGGCAGGGGGAGCATGTTCCCCCGTCCCCCTTCAAAATTGGCCATTGTGGCATCCCTTCCCGAGGTTGTGATAAGGGATGAGGACCCAGTTCGCCACTATATATAGAGGATCGGTTACTTCGTAGAGCGGGACCCCCGACTGACCCACTCATTCGCCCACTGTCACCACTCATAGACCACCACCTCGCCGGGAGCTCAAAGCACATCCAAGGGCCTACAGAGGCTCCCAAGACATTGTACTTGTTCATCCGCCCACCTCCACGAGAGGCAACCCACGAAAGCAGGAGTAGGGTTTTACGATTCGTAGCATCCCAAACCTGGGCAAACTATTGTGTTCATTGTCTTCCTCACCATCGAGTGAGTTCTTTGTCAGATCCATCAAGTAGCGAGCTAGGCGAGGTGAGGCCGTGAGTGATATTCATGCACGTCCCTGAGTTCAGAAGTTAAGGGTTTAGCGAAGCCCGAAATCCGACATTTGGTGCGCAAGGTAGGGGGTGTGATAAGGTCTTCTCCGAGCCTCATCTCCCCCGAGCTTTGCTGCTCCGATGACCGGCGCCCGACAAGCTTCTTTGAGCCATGGCGGGCCAGCACCCGTCAATTATGCCACGATGGTCGGTGGCACTCACCCCGGCGCCGTGACATCGGGAGGCTAGTACCAGGTCGCTAGCGTCGTCTCCGCCGTCACTGCCCCCTGTGTCACCCAGGCACACGGCGGGTGGGTGGGATCTCCGACATCCATGACCCACCGCATCAACTTGGGAGACCTTAGCGCACACGACGCGCTGCTGATGTCAAGCGAGATGCTCCGCCATCGACCAACGCACGGGGGCTTCGACGCCTAGGCGGGCCACATCACGGAGCCGATCGCCATCGCCAGGGGTGCCATCTAGCCCCACTCTTCTCCAAGACTGCAGGCGCGAGGCGCCGTGGGCTCGCATGCAGTGCCCACCCCCGGGCCGGCGGGCGGAGGGGCCCCTCCTCCACCAAGTAAAGCTGAGAGAAACGCGCCGCAGGCTATACTCCTTCTCCTCCAAGTTTCGGTGACCGGCCTCGGGGCGCAGCCTGCCGACAACTACTAAGAGCGCGGAGAGAATGGCGAGGCATCCGATGCGCATGCCGACCCGCACCACCATGACCTAGTCGGCCCTTGGCCGCCTGGCGCGGCCAAGCAAGAGCGCTCCCCCAGGCGCAGCCAGAGGGCGGCACGGGCAGGAGAACGAGCTAGCTATGGCGACGGAGGCGAACGAGGGAACCAAAGGGGAGCCCGCATCAGGCCACACGGGGCCCAACCAACAGCGATGGCGGAGGCAAGCAACACTGCACGGTGGCCCAACGCAAGAGGTTTCCCGAGCAACACGCACAAGGCGACCTTCATCCGCCACTGAGAGAGACCGCCACTGTCGCGCTGATGAACGACACAGTAGGTCGACCAAGCACCTACATGGAGCCCTATGTAATATGCTACGTAACAATGCGTGGATCACCCGGTGGGGCGGGGGAGCTTCAAGCACTCATCGCAGGCCCCAGCACACCTCAGGAGTGAGGGGGGCTCTGGCCGCCCCCTTCAAGCCGGGCCCGGGGGCTCCTGCTGGCGGAGCACTGGGCCTGGGAGGCGCGAGCAAAAGGGGGAGAGGGGCGCCCCCAAGCCGCGGGCCACGACGCCAGCCGTTATTCCTGCGGGGAGCAACGAAGAACCAGACCCACTGGCCTCAGGAGGGGCGAGACGGGGAGAGAAGCAAGACATCAGCGGTGCAGGTCACCCGCGACAACAACGACACTAGCGTAGGGGTCGAAGGTCGTGCCTCGCGAGGGAACCTTCAGGCACACAGAGATTGTGCCAGATACACAAAGAGTACACGCCCAAGGAGGAGCACATGGAGGCATACCTACAAGAGGTAGGTAAGATTGAGAAAGGTTTTCAGGGCTTGGAGCTGCAGCACATCCCGCGGGGCTTGAACAAGGAGGCGGATGGCATCGCCAGAGAGATTTGTGCCGCAAGCCTCAGGAGCCGGGCGTCTTCAAGGAGCGACTCTTCAAGCCCTCCACGATGCCGTCAACCGAGGGCATGGCACCTCGGGAAGAGGAGCTCCCCCCAGCAACACCCTCCGGGGCTCCGTACTGAGTCCAGGACTTAGGGGCTCGGCTGCTCCTGGCTTTGGAGGCGCAGGCCAACGACTGGATGTAGGAACTCAGGGCGCACCTACTCCACGACACGTTACCAAAGAAGGAGGAAGACACGGAGCACGTAGCCCGAGAAGCCACAGATTACTGCCTGCGGGACATCGATCTATACCGCAGACGCCCAAACGGCGTCGCACTGCGATGCATTTCCACGGAGCAAGGATGCGAGCTGCTAGCCGACATCCATGGAGGTGACTGCGGGCATCATTCTACCTCGCACACGCTTGCAGGTAAGGCATTCCGGTCGGGCTTCTACTGGCCTTCGGCATTGGACGACGCTATAGAGCTGGTCCAGTCTTGAGAGGCCTGCCAGTTTCACGCCAAACAGATCCACCAACCTGTGCAGGGCCTCCAGACCATTCCACTCTCCTGGCCCTTTGCGGTCTCGGGGCTGGACATACTGGGGCCCTTCCCGCGTGCGACGGGCGGCTTCCGCTACCTCTACGTTGCCATCGACAAATTCACCAAGTGGGTGGAGGTGGAGCAAGTGCGCACCATCCCCGCCGGGTCGGCTGTCAAGTTCATCAAGGGCCTCGTAAGACGCTTCGGCGTCCCCAACCGCATCATCACCGATAACAGTTCGCAGTTTACAAGTCACGTCTTAAAGATTTGGTGTGCTAACCTTGGAACGCAGATATGTTATGCTTCGGTGGCCCATCTGTGGAGCAACGGCCAGGTAGAGCGCGCCAATGCGGAGGTCCCGCGAGGCCTCAAGATAAGGAGCTTCAAGAAGAAGCCCGAGGCTTGCGGCACGGGCTGGGTCGACGAGCTCGAGTACGTACTGTGGTCCATCTGCACCACCGCGACCAAGCCCACCGGCGAAACCCCATTCTTCCTCGTTTATAGAGCCGAGGACGTCCTTCCCCATGAGATCAAGCACGAATCCCCACTAGTCTTGGCATTCAACGAGGAGCATAAGGAGGACGCGTGGGGAACGAACCTCGTGCTCAGAGAGGAGGCGCATCGTCGGGCCTCGCTCCGAGTTGTGCGGTATCAGCATGCCCTGCGGTGCTACCACTACTGCAACATCCGCTCCAGGACCCTCTAAGTCGGCGACCTCGTCCTCAGGCGGGTCCTCTCCAGGGAGGGCTTCCACAAGATCTCGCCCATGTGGGAGGGCCCATTCAAGGTCGCCCATGTCTCGAGGCCTGGCGCCATGCGCCTGGAGACTCAAGACGGACTTCCCATCCAGAACGCGTGGAACATCCAGCACCTCCGGAAGTTCTACCCATGACATGTCTGTGCGTCCTTCAATCCTTTCGGAACCTACATCATCCCGTGACACTCTCACGTGATAACGAGCCGAGCCTGTATACGCCCAAGGCCCCCCGAGGACACGGAAGGGGTCCATCCCACACCTAGTGGATGCCCTACGCTCAGCGCTGGGGGAAGACCGTGACACTCTCACGTAATAACGAGCCGAGGATGTACACGACCAGGGGTGGTCCCCCGAGGCCCCCCGAGGACGCGATGTGGTCCCACCCACGCCTAGTTGAAGCCCTATGCCCCGGGCTGGGGGGAAGATGCAGAGTATACTAGGCGCCGAACCCAGCTTTTATTTGCTTTTTTCCTGCTTGGATTTTCCGATCTTTATGAAATCAACTCGGGGCTTTTCCAAACAAAGTTTTAAAGGAAGTGTCATAAAATTGTTTTCCTTTCCGTTCTTCACGATACATTCTATTTCTCTGAGTCGAGCACTTGCCTGCTCCCCTCCCACTCGTACCCCACGAGCGGGGGCTGGGGGCACGATGCCGGCACCTCACCAGGGCCTTGGCAACCGGATCCTCGCGTGGTCCTCACAGACGAGTCAGCAGGCGCATGCCATAGAGCACTCGCAAAAAGGTCCCACTCACGGGTCGATGCACCATCTTGGGAGGGAAACAAAATCTGGTCCTTTCAACAAATTTGGTGTTTTCTTATGTCATCTATCTCTGTTAGGACAGATTGAGCGTCTAAGGGGCTCCTGGTCATCGTGCCTCAGGAGCCTTATCGGTCACAAGGCCACTCGGCCACCCTGGTGCCGATCATGGTCATCTGGTTGGTTCCGGGGGTGTCGAGGCTTTGCCCCATGAAGAACGACCTTCGTAACGGGTCGTGCCTTACGGGGGTAGGGAAATGTGCGGGACCGGGACCTGCTGACGCACAACTATGAAGCAGGAAGCAGAATTTCGGGGGGCTCTTGAACGTGTATGGGGGCTCCTGAGCATCGTGCCTTAGGAGCCTTACCGGTCACATAGCCACTCGGTCGCCCCGGTGCCGTCCATGATCCAGTCAGCATCGGGGGTGTCGTGGCTTTGCCCCATGAGGAACGACCTTGGTAACGGGACGTGCCTCTCGGCGGTAGGGAAATGTGCGGGACTGGGACATGCCGACATAGAGCCACTTGGGTATCTCAGGGGGCTCCTGAGCATCGCGCCTCAGGAGCCTTAGCAGTCACAAGGCCACTCGGCCGCCCTGGTGCCGATCATGGTTATCTGGTCGGTATCGAGGTGCCGGGGCCTCGCCCCGTGAGGAACAACCTTGGTAATGCGTCACGCCTTACGACGATAGGGAAATGTGCGGGACTGGGACCTGCTGACACAGAGCATCGACCCACTTCACCCGCGACAAGAAGAAGCCAACTGATGACCCACAAGTGTAGGGGATCTATCGTAGTCCTTTCGATAAGTAAGAGTGTCGAACCCAACGAGGAGCAGAAGGATCTGACAAGTGGTTTTCAGCAAGGTAATATCTGCAAGCACTGAAATTATCGGTAACGAGTAGTTGTGTGGTGAGATGATTCGTAGCAAGTAGCAAGTAACAAAAGTAACAACGGTGCAACAAAGTGTCCCAATCCCTTTTGTAGCAAGGGACAAGCCTGGACAAAGTCTTATAGGAGGAAAAACGCTCCCGAGGACGCATGGGAATTTCTGTCAAGCTAGTTTTCATCATGTTCATATGATTCGCGTTCGTTACTTTGATAGTTTGATATGTGGGTGGACCGGCGCTTGGGTACTGCCCTTACTTGGACAAGCATCCCACTTATGATTAACCCTCTCGCAAGCATCCGCAACTACGAAAGAAGAATTAAAACAAAGTCTAACCATAGCATTAAACTAGTGGATCCAAACTAGCCCTTACGAAGCAGCGCATAAACTAGGGTTTAAGCTTCTGTTACTCTAGCAACCCATCATCTGCTTACTACTTCCCAATGCCTTCCTCTAGGCCCAAACAATGGTGAAGAGTTATGTAGTCGACGTTCACAAAACACCTCTAGAGGAAAAACAACATACAACAGATCAAAATATCGAACGAATACCAAATTCACATGACTACTTATAGCATGACTTATCCCATGTCCCCAGGAACAAAAGTAACTACTCACAAAGAATAATCATATTCATGACCAGAGAGGTAATGAGTAGCATCAAGGATCTGAACATAAACTCTTCCACCAAGTATTCCAACTAGCATCAACTACAAAGAGTAATTAACACTACTAGCAACCTTACAAGTACCAATCGGAGTCGCGAGACGGAGATTGGTTACAAGAGATGAACTAGGGTTTGGAGATGAGATGGTGCTGATGAAGATGTTGATGGTGACGAGTCCCCTCCGATGAGAGGAGTGTTGGTGATGACGTTGGCGATGATTTCCCCCTCCGGGAGGGAAGTTTCCCCGCCAGGATCATCCTGCCGGAGCTCTAGATTGGTTCTGCTCAAGTTCCGCCTTGTGGCGGCGGCGAATCCTCTGAAAAGCCTTGTCCTGATTTTTTCCAGACCGAAACCCTTCTTGTAGCAAAAGAGGGGGCCAGTGGGCCAGCTGAGAGCCCAAAAGCCCCCTAGGCGCGACAAGGGGGGGGGCCTAGCAGGCTTGTGGCCTCCTGCTGGGGCCCCTCCGACACTTCTTCGGCCTAGTATTTTTTATAAATCCCAAAAAAATCCACGTTGATTTTCACGGCTTTTGGAGTTGCGCAGAATAGGCATCTCAAAGTTGCTCCTTTTTCAGGCGAGAATTCCAGCTGCCGGCATTCTACCTCTTCATGTAAACCTTGCAAAATAAGAGAGAAAATGCATAAGTATTGTTCCGTGAAGTGAAATAACAGCCCAAAACGCGATAAATATCAATATGAAAGCATGATGCAAAATGGACGTATCAACTCCCCCAAGCTTAGACCTCGCTTGTCCTCAAGCGAAAGCCGAGATCAGTAAATATGCCCACATGCTTAGGGAGAGAGGTGTCGACAAAACAAGATACGAACATGCAGGCATCATGATCATGATCAGAACAGCAATATCATCATATCAACTCTTATGCTAAAGTGACAATTCCTTCACAAAGTAAAGTATGGATCAAGAACCTTACCGAGAATTAACAACCGATAGCCTTTAGTCATTGAAGCACTTGCAGTTTATCACAACATCAGAAAGAGTCAAATAGGAGCTTGTAAAGAAAATCCACATACTCAATCATCCTTTCATTCTCTACAATTGCTACAACTCACCTGGTACTCATGAGATCAAAGTTTCAGCTGGACACAGAGGAAGATAGGGGCTTATAGTTTCGCCTCCCAACCATTTACCTCAAGGGTAATGTCAACAATAATAATTCATGAATACTTACTTCCAAGTTGACATATGAATATAGATCTTTCCCTAGCATATGACGTTAGCCAAGATAAAGGCGAAATAAGAAATTGGTGTAGATCACCACGACTCTTTGCGGGGCAAAAAGTAAAGGTACAAGATAGGCCCTTAGCAGAGGGAAGCAGAGGTTGTCATGTGCTTTTGAGGTTTGGATGTGTGTCCTCTTGGTGTGGAGGAACGTCACTTTGTATTGCCTCCTGTGATAAAGAACTTTATTATGCAGTCCGCCGCTTTTATGTCTTCCTCATCACAGGTTCGTACAAAGCTTATTTTCCACACACTAATATATCATACGAATTAGGGAGCAATTTTTATTGCTCGCACCGATGACAACTTACTTGAGGGATCTTATTCAATCCATAGGTAGGTATGGTGGACTCTCATGGCAAAACTGGGTTGAAGGTTTGTGGATGCACAAGTAGTATCTCTACTTGGTGCAGGAGTTTTGGCTAATATGAGGTGGAAGCAATCGTCACATGCTAAGGGATCTCTAGTCATATAACATTGTTCAGAAACAAGCAAACACAATTCATTATGTTGTCTTCCTTGTACAACATCTACCTATAAGCATGCAATAGTTTAGTGAGTGTTCACAATCATAGATGATGTCAAAGATGATATATTTATATGTGAACCTCTCCTTCTTTATCATTTCCTATTAATTGCAGCAATGACCAAGGTCTACGTTTTTCTACCCTCAACAAGTTTCAATCATCATTCTTTTTATATGTGAAGCCATCACTTCCCATAAGATCATTACATGATCTTTCATGCTTTTGTTCTTTTCTCATTCTCTTGATCATGGCATGAGGCAAGGCCCTTAACTAAGACACTGTTTATTATATGGCTCACGAGCACGAATACATCGGGGGTGACACAAAGCAAAACTCAAGACTAAAACACTAAGACTTTTACTCTACTAGAGAAAGAGAAAACTGAAAAGGAACAAACTAAAACAAAGGTAAAGGCAAAAGATGTGATGGTGATACGATATCGGGGCAACTCCCCAAGCTTTGCACAAGCCATGGGGATTGCCCATACCCCTTCTCAGTTGTCTTCCTTTGGAGGTGATAGTAGGTGGAGGTAGGGTTGGAGAAAATCCACTTCTTCAACTTCTTCCTTGATGAACACAGATTGTACTTCGTCCCACGCCTGATTCTTCTCCTTAGTTTTGCCCTTGGCTTCTTTAGGTAGCCTTTCCTTAGACTCCATGCCCTCCATTCTTTTCAGATCAGCATTTACTTCTCCATAGACTTGAGGGAGATTGTTCTCCCCGATAGACTCCTGAGATGGCATCCTTGCTCTAAATCTGCGGCAGAAAACAGGCTCGAAACGAAAACAGAGGGAATTCGCGTGATACGAAGATCAGACCCTTCGGGAGAATATATAATGATTTTTTCCGACCAGAAGGAGTACTCTGCAAGAAAACGGAGTCCGGGAGGCACACGAGGTGGCCACAAGCCCCCCAGGCGCGGCCAGGGGGGTGGCCCGCACCTCACAAGCTCGTCGCCTCCTCGTGCGCTTTCCGGACTACTTCCATTTTTTCTATTTTTCTAAATATTCCAAAACAGAGAAAAATTCCTACTGGAAAAGCTTTGGACTCATTTTACTTACCGAATCACATACGTCTTTGTTTTCGGAGTCTGAAACATGTTGATAAATATCCCTTACGTATTCCTCCGGAGTTATGGTATTGATAATATTGCTTTCAACATTTATGGGAGTACCTGAGATATAATGCTTGATTCTCTGCCCATTTTCGACTCTCAGACAATTACCTTCCGTGTTGTTGATCTTGATAGCACCGGAACGATATACTTCCTCAACAATATAGGGACCTTCCCATTTAGAGAGAATCTTGCCTGCAAAAAATCTTAAACGAGAATTATATAGCAAGACATAATCACCTACATTGAACTCATGCTTTTGTATCCATTTATCATGCCACCTCTTAACCTTTTCTTTGAACAACTTGGCATTCTCATATGCTTGAGTTTTCCATTCATCAAGTGAGCTAATATCAAATAACCTCTCCTCACCAGCAAGTTTGAAATCAAAGTTGAGCTCTTTGATTGCCCAATAAGCTTTATGCTCTAGCTCAAGAGGTAAATGATATGCTTTACCGTACACCATTTTGTACGGAGACATGCCCATGGGATTCTTATAGGCAGTTCTATAAGCCCACAGTGCATCATCGAGCTTCTTAGACCAATTCTTTCTAGACCTATTGACAGTCTTTTGCAGAATTACTTTAATCTCTCTGTTGCTTAGCTCTACTTGACCACTGGACTGAGGGTGATAGGGAGACGCAATTCTATGGTTGACATCGTACTTAGCATGCATTTTACGGAAAGCACCATGAATGAAATGTGAACCACCGTCGGTCATTAGATATCTAGGGACTCCAAATCTAGGGAAAATAACTTCCTTAAGCATCCTGATAGAGGTGTTGTGATTAGCACTACTAGTGGGGATAGCTTCTATCCACTTAGTGACGTAATCAACAACAACTAGGATATGAGTATACCCGTTGGATTTTGGAAAAGGTCCCATATAATCAAAGCCCCAAACATCAAATGGTTCAATGACAAGAGAATAGTTCATAGGCATTTCCTGACGTTTACCGATATTACCTATTCTTTGACATTCGTCACAAGACAAGACAAACTTACGGGCTTCCTTGAAGAGAGTGGGCCAATAGAAACCCGATTGCAATACCTTGTGTGCACTTCTATCTCCCGCATGGTGTCCTCTGTAGGCCTCAGAGTGACACTTCTGTAGGATCCATCCCTGTTCATGTTCAGGTACACAACGTCTAATAACACCATCTACTCCTTCCTTATAAAGGTGAGGATCATCCCAAAAGAACGTCTCAAGTCAAAGAAGAATTTCTTCTTTTGCTGGTATGTGAAACTAGGTGGTATATATTTGGCAACAATATAGTTTACATAATCAGCATACCACGGTGCACTACGTGAAGTATTGATGACATTCAGTTGCTCATCGGGAAAGCTATCATCAATAGGTTGTGGGTCATCAAGAACATTCTCCAACCTAGACAAGTTATCTGCTACTGGGTTATCAGCACCCTTCCTGTCGACAACATGCAAATAAAATTCTTGTAGCAAGAGAACCCATCTGATAAGTCTAGGTTTAGCGTCTTTCTTCTCCATGAGGTACTTAATAGCAACGTGATCAGTGTGAATAGTGACTTCGGAATCAACTATGTAAGATATGAACTTTTCACATGCAAACACGACTGTTAAACATTCCTTTTCCGTAGTAGCATAGTTTCTTTGGGCACTGTCTAGAGTTTTACTAGCATAGTGAATACCATTCAACTTCTTATCAACTCTTTCCCTAGGACAGCACCAACAACATAATCACTAGCATCACACATGATTTCAAAAGGTAAGTTCCAATCAGGTGGTTGAACAATAGGTGCAGTTATCAAGGCCTTCTTAATTATTTTGAAGCCTTCCTCACAATCATCGTCAAAAACAAAAGGAATATCCGTTTGCAAGAGATTGGTTAGAGGCCTAGAAATCTTAGAGAAGTCTTTAATGAACCTCCTATAGAAACCAGCATCACCAGGGAAACTTCTTATACCATTGATATCTGTGGGGTATGGCATTTTCTCGATTGCATCAACCTTAGCCTTATCGACTTCAATACCTCTTTTAGAAATTTTATATCCTAAGAGGATGCCTTCATTAATCATAAAGTGGCACTTCTCCCAATTCAATACAAGATTGGTATCTTTACATCTCTGCAAGACTCGATCAAGGTTGCTGAGGCAATCATCAAAAGAAGACCCGTAAACGGAGAAGTCATCCATGAAAACGTCAACAATCTTTTCACACAAGTCAGAGAATATAGCCATCATACATCTTTGAAAGGTGGCAGGTGCATTACATAAGCCAAAAGGCATACGTCTATAAGCAAAGTTACCGAAAGGGCAGGTGAAAGTGGTTTTCTCCTGATCAGATTGTGCAACAGGTATTTGGGAGAAACCAGAATAACCGTCTAGAAAGCAGAAGTGTGTGTGTTTACACAGTCTTTCTAGCATTTGGTCGATAAAAGGCAAAGGGTAATGATCTTTCCTAGTGGCTTTATTCAATTTCCTAATATCGATCACCATCCTATAGCCGGTAATAATCCTCTATGGGATCAATTCATCCTTATCATTAGGGACAACGGTAATACCTCCCTTCTTAGGGATACAATGCACTGGACTCACCCAATCACTATGAGCAACAGTATAGATAATACCTGCTTCCAGGAGCTTTAGTATTTCTTTTCTTACTACCTCTTTCATCTTAGGATTTAATCTCCTTTGATGATCAACAACTGGTTTGGAATCAGGATCGGTTTTAATCTTGTGCTGGCATAGAGTGGGACTAATGCCCTTAAGATCATCAAGAGTATATCCAATAGCAGCACGGTGCTTCCTCAGAGTTTTAAGTAACTTCTTTTCTTCATGCTCTGACAGGCTAGCACTAATTATGACATGATATATCTCTTTTTCATCAAGATAAGCATACTTAAGAGTATCAGGCAACTATTTAAGCTCGAACACAGGATCACCCTTTGGTGGGGGTGGATTCCCAAGGAGTTCAACATGCAAATTATTCTTAAGGATAAGATATTGTTCTAAGACAACTCTATCTATCTCATCCCTTTCATCCATATCCATATCATTTTCATGCTCAAGCAAGTATTGCTCTAAAGGATCAGTAGGAGGCACGACAATAGAAGCTAAGGAAATAGTTTCATCCTTACTAGGCAACTCTTTTTCATGAGGTTGTCTACCAATCTTGGAGAAATTGAACTCATGTGACACGCCTTCAGGGCCAACATTTACAGTTTGCTTCTCATAGTCAATATGAGCATTGACAGTATTGAGAAAAGGTCTGCCAAATATGATGGGACAAAAGTTATCTTGTGTGGTAGCAAGAACGAGGAAATCAGCAGGATACTTCATTTTACCACACAAGACGTTAACATCCCTAACAATTCCCACAGGGCAGATAATATCTCTATTGGCAAGCTGAATAGTGACATCAATAGGTTCTATCTCGACAGGTGCAATCTCGTCTTTAATTTCATCATATAAGGATTGAAGTATTGCACTAACACTAGCACCCACGCCACATAAACCATGATAACGATGATATCCTATCTTAACAGAAACAACAGGCGTGCCAACAACAGGCCTACGTTTGTGTCTAGCGTGTGGTTTGGCAATTCTAGCGGCATCTTCACATAAGTGAATATTATAGCCATCAACATTCTCGGACAGGAGATCTTTGATAATAGCAATGCTAGGTTCAACTCTAATTTGCTCAGGGGGTGTAGGTGTTATAGTGTAGCCTCTACGTATCACAGTTGAAGCTTTAGAATGATCCTTTATCGTAACAAGGAAAGGTGGTTTCTCAATGTAAGCCCTGGGAACAATAGGATCATTATAGGCAATGACTTTCTCTTCAAATGGATTGGGTTTAACTACATTGAATTCTAAGGGAGGATAGTATTTAAATCACTTCTCTTTAGGGATATCAATATGAGCAGCAAATGATTCACACAATGAAGCTACTATCTCAAAGTCAAGTCCATACTTAGCGCTAAAATCACAAAAAGTATTTGTTTCAACAAAGGATTTAACGCAATCAAACTTGAAATTCATACCTGACTCTTTACCTTCATCAAGATCCCAATCTTCAGAGTTGCATTTAATTCTTTCCAATATATTCCATTTGAAGTCAATATCTCTCTTCATGAAAGAACCGGTACAAGAAGTGTCAAGCACGGTGCGATCATCATGAGAAAGCCGAGCATAGAAGTTCTGAATGATAATTTCTCTTGAGAGCTCATGGTTGGGGCATGAATATAACATTGATTTAAGCCTCCGCAAGCTTGAGCGATGCTTTCTTTGTCATGAGGCCAAAAATTATAAATATAATTCTGATCACGATGTACTAGATGCATAGGATAAAACTTTTGATGAAATTCCAATTTTAACCGATTGTAGTTCCATGATCCAGTATCATCACATAGCCTATACCATGTCAACGCCTTATCCCTCAAATATAAGGGAAAGACATTCTTCTGGACCTCATCCTCGGGAAAACCTGCAAGCTTAAATAAACCACAAACTTCATCTACATAGATTAGATACAAGTGTGGATGTGATGTTCCATCTCGTGTAAAAGGATTAGCCAGCAGTTTCTCAAGCATACCCAAAGGAAATTTATAGCAAATATTTTCAGTAGGTGTAGCAGGTTGAGGAGCAACTCTTTGTGCTTCCGTTCGAGGTGAAGATACCCCGAACAAGCCCCTCAAAGGATTAGTTTCCATAGTGACAAGTGACAATAAATTTCAGCACACTATATAAATGTTTCCTTACCAAGTTCCACTTACCAAAGGCGCTTCACTCCCCGGCAACGGCGCCAGAAAAGAGTCTTGATGACCCACAAGTATAGGGGATCTATAGTAGTCCTTTCGATAAGTAAGAGTGTCGAACCCAACGAGGAGCAGAAGGATCTCACAAGTGGTTTTCAGCAAGGTAATATCTGCAAGCACTGAAATTATTGCTAACGAGTAGTTGTGTGGTGAGATGATTCGTAGCAAGTAGCAAGTAACAAAAGTAACAACTATGCAGAAAAGTGGCCCAATCCCTTTTGTAGCAAGGGACAAGCCTGGACAAAGTCTTATAGGAGGAAAAACGCTCCCGAGGTCACATGGGAATTTCTGTCAATCTAGTTTTCATCATGTTCATATGATTCACATTCGTTACTTTGATAGTTTGATATGTGGGTAGACCGGCACTTGGGTACTTCCCTTACTTGGACAAGCATCCCACTTATGATTAACCCCTCTCGCAAGCATCCGCAACTACGAAAGAAGAATTAAGACAAAGTCTAACCATAGCATTAAACTAGTGGATCCAGATCAGCCCCTTACGAAGCAATGCATAAACTAGGGTTTACGCTTCTGTCACTCTAGCAACCCATCATCTACTTACTACTTCCCAATGCCTTCCTCTAGGCCCAAATAATGGTGAAGTGTTATGTAGTCGATGTTCACATAACACCACTAGAGGAAAAACAACATACAACACATCAAAAATATCGAACGAATACCAAATTCACATGACTACTTATAGCATGACTTATCGCATGTCCTCAGGAACAAAAGTAACTACGCACAAAGCATAATCATATTCATGACCAGAGAGGTAATGAGTAGCATCAAGGATCTGAACATAAACTCTTTCACCAAGTAATCCAACTACCATCAACTACAAAGAGTAATTAACACTACTAGCAACCTTACAAGTACCAATCGGAGTCGTGAGATGGAGATTGGTTACAAGAGATGAACTAGGGTTTGGAGATGAGATGGTGCTGATGAAGATTTTGATTGTGTCGAGTCCCCTCCAATGAGAGGAGTGTTGGGGATGACGATGGCGACAATTTCCCCCTCCAGTAGGGAAGTTTTCCCGGCAGGATCGTCCTGCCGGAGCTCTAGATTGGTTAAGCTCAAGTTCCGCCTCATGGCAGCGGGGAATCCTCCGAAAAGCCTTGTCCTGATTTTTTCCAGATCGAAACCCTTGTTGTAGCAAAAGAGGGGGGGGGCAGTGGGCCATCTGGGAACCCACAAGCCCCCTAGGCGCGGCCAGGGGGCCGCCTAGCAGGCTTGTGGCGTCGTGCTGGCGCCCCTCCGGCACTTCTGCGGCCCAGTATTTTTTATAAATCCCCATAAAAATCCACGTTGATTTTCACGGCTTTTGGAGTTGCGCAGAATAGGTATCTCAAACTTGCTCCTTTTTCAGGCCAGAATCCCAGCTGCCGGCATTCTCCCTCTTCATGTAAACCTTGCAAAATAAGAGAGAAAAGGCATAAGTATTGTACCGTGAAGTGAAATAACAGCCCAAAAAGCGATAAATATCAACATGAAAGCATGATGCAAAATGGACGTATCACCAACCGAGCAACATACCATGCGACAAAACCAAGGAGCTCACTGCAATCACACAGACCTATGTATCCCGACCTACGGAACCCAAAAGTACTAACAAAAAGGGGCAGTCGCCCAAATCCATTACATGCCCAAAGGGCCTTCCCTTGCTTTTTGGTTACATGATTAGGAGAAGGGGAGGAGAAAGAAGGCGAGGAAGATCCCATGGGGGCCGCCGCCGCGGACGCCCGATGCCTATGTGCCGACGCTCAGTACGTGTCTTCCTCCTCCTTCATGGCCCCATTAGGACGAACCGGCATGGACGCCCTGGGAGCGGGAGAGCGGCACCGCGCCGTTGGCTTCCTCCCGAGGTTCTGGCAGGGCGGCGTTGTGGCGCGTCGTAGCTGATGTCTCTGCTGTCGCTCGGGCTCCTGTCTGAGGGGGTGTCGCTGTTGCTGGAGGAGCAGCGCCCGTCGCAAAGGGTGGGCTCATCTCCAAGATCGCCGCGACCGACATCCTCCAAGCAGCACCCCAGGCACTCGGCCTCGACCTCGAAGATCTTGATGAAGAGTGTCACCTCCCTGTCATACTTGAAGAGGAGGGTGCGCCTCCCCCTCATGCCTCGAGCACGGGCGAATGCCTGCCACCCGCGGTTCACGTACACGTAGCCGAAGGGCGGGGTGACCTCAACCTCCACCCAGAATGCTCCGCTACAACAGCCGCCGGCTTGCAGCCACAGGCCCGGAAGCCCTCCAGCCGGTAGCAACCTCGAAAAGAACCTCAGGAGCTGGAACCCTGCGGTCTCTGGCCCCTCCGCCCACACTACCAACTCTAATGTCGTGTCGGCCGAATGAAACTGCGGGCGTGGCAGCCGGGTGGCCATCACCAACCTCCCACCTCGGCCGCTGCGACCGCCTACACCAACCGGCGCCCCGCCGCTGCCGCCGATGGTGATCCTAGGGCGCGTAGAACCACGACCGCGCCTGCCGGGCACCGCCATTGGCGCCTCCGCGTGTTTCCAGGGGCGACTGCGACCCCTCTTAGGTGGCGGAACGGCGGTACCCTCCTCGGAAACCTTCCCCTTCTCGGCAGCAGAGTACCTACTTATCGGCGCCATGGCTGAGAACGCGGCGGATTGAAGGCGGGGAGGTGAAGAAGATGGAGGCAGTGAGGAACTGATCGTCCTCGCCAGGTTTTATGGAGCCAGGGGCTGCTTGTTGCCCCTTCGTGTCCCTCGGCCCGTGCGATTCGCGAAGGGGCGCGCCCGCATGGCATGCGCGGAAGTGACGTTTTAGAGGAGCGATGATAGTTGCTACGGCACCCAGCCAACGCGTCAATCTGACCGGGGGCATCTTAGGGCACCTCGAGGACGGGAGGCGTCGTCGCCTGGCTGACCAACACGTGTGCCTAGGCCGCCGACAATTAGGGTCCGCGATGCTTCGGGCCGCCCCTAAGGCTTTGCCCAGAAGCAGGCCCAAGCGCGTCATGGGCCCGGGGGCTACTGTTGATGTTTTAGGAACCGGGGTACCCAGACCCGCCTGCCTGCAGGCCAGGGCTGGCCCACTTCACAACCGGGTAAGGCGCCACGAAAGGCAAGGCTCTCGCAAGGGCCCGATCCTCGTGAGGAGGGGCAACACCAAGACTAACAGGGGGCCTCCTCAGGACCCCTCCGGAGCGGAGGAGATTCCAATGTAACACCCGGCCTCAGGAGTCAAGGATGACGCGAGGAAGGACAAGAAAGTAGCGGGCTGCCAAGTGGTGCAGATTTCCCTTTAGTGCAAAGGGAGGAGGGACGTACGCGGGTTTCCAAGGCATCTTCGAGAGGTTTCCATTCTGGTGCAACAAAGCCACAACAGTCCGCCAGCATGACGGACGTCATCACTGAGCCCGCCCTGCGGCACCGAAAGCTACTTTGCGGGCGAAGACTACCTTTGGGCAGTGGGAGCATGTTCCCCTGCCCCCCTTCAAAATAAGAGATGAGGACCTAGGTCGCCACTATATATAGAGGGTAGGTTACTTCGTAAAGGGGGACCCCAGACCGACCCACTCATTCGCCCACTTTCACCACTCATAGACCACCACCTCACCGGGATCTCGGAGCACACCCAAGGGCCTCCGGAAGCTCCCAAGGCACTGTACTTGTTCATCCGCCCACCTCCACGAGAGGCAATACACCAAAGCATGAGTAGGTTTTTATGCTTCGCAGTGGCTCGAACCTAGGTAAACTGTTGTGTTCGTTTTCTTCCTCACCATCGAGTGAGTTCTTTGTCAGATCCATCAAGTAGCGAGCTAGGCAAGGTGAGGTCGTGAGAGATCTTCGTGCACGCCCATGAGTTCGCATCTTAAGGGTTTAGCGGAGCCCGAAATCCGACACAAGTACCTTCCATTATAGTGGAGAAGTACACCTTGGGGCGCTTATGTTCTTTTCCAGGCGGTGGAGGTGTGGTGGCCATCTTGGTGGGTTCCACTTTTGGCCAATGGATCATGGTTCTTCCAAAGTCCATATGACCTCCCTCGGTGCAGACAGAATGCTTCACGATGTCAATCTGGGGCGCAACAATAATTAACTTCTGCACCAGGACAAAATAGGTGTCGGGCAATGACTCTATCGGCAATAGCCTAATGCAGAGATCCTTCATTTCCGGCTCTACCATCTTGTGTAGCCCCATCAGCTGTTTCAGCTGATCAGAGACAATAAGGGGTTTCTCAGGGGCTTGGAACTGCACCCAGAACATCCTTTGCTCACCCTCTTGGGATGCATAATGCTTTGAAGCATCCGCCGCACTCTTCGAGAGTTCTGCAAACACGCTTGGAGAATGCCACACTCGAGTAAGCAATGCAAACCTTTTTCCACCAAAAATACACTGCACTAAATATCTCTTACCATCGGCAATTTGCTTGATTTGGTGGATCTCCTTCTGATGACTATGTGCCTCCTTTTGTGCATCTTAAGTTGCAGTGGTTGCCAAGGATAGCTCAGATATTTTTTATTTATTTTTCTGCTCAAGGACCTTACATTTAGTGACGGCATCCTTAAGCTCTTGATGTACCTCAGCGACCCTTCCCTCGTGCGTGTCACTAGCAGACTTGACTGTCAAGAATTCGGCCGCAGTTTGTTCGGCCACCACCCTCTATTTTGTAGCTTCCTGCTTGACCTTGCAAAGCTTAGGTTTGATCCTCTCGACATCGGTAACAACAACTATAATTTTCATGCAAATAAGTCACACTTAAGGGCACATATCTAAAACGCCTCACATTTTATGTGAAAGTTAAAAGTTTAAAGCGTACCTTGTGCGTCATCAAACCGCTTATTCCAGCGGTCAAGCTCTTCCTCAGAACTCTTTAGTTTCCAGTTCATCTATGCAAATCCACAGAGTTGGGGGTTGTTGCCGAGGTTGCGGCAAACGGACAAGCATTTTAGATTAAGGTCTTAGATTTTTCGAAATCCTCTCCAAGGCGGATTTTAGCATCCTACCAGAGTCTTGGGGGGCTACGAGCAACTTCTTTACAGGGATGTTTTCCAAACTACTTTGACCCTCACATGAGTTTTTTAAACTCACACAGGGTTGTGCGCGAGCATAGGGATTTATTATAAATGCTATAAAAACAAAATTATTTGTGAATAAAGAATGTGCGGATTACCTTAAAGCTTGCTAGCAGGCCGTCTAAAGCCTGTTTCAGACCACTGTCAATGGACTGAATACTTTTCAATAGCGCACTCATAAGACCGCGATGCTCTTGAGGGATGTAATAGTCATTTAAACCCTCCTCCATCATGACCGGCCACCCATTTTAGAGCCGCTCAGTTATGGTCGGCTCTGGGTGCAACATAACAGTTTCCCTTCACGGATAAACTGCTACTGATGGCTCCGGAGACCGAGGGGCCTCCGGTTTTGTCTTTGGAGGGGACCCAGAGTGTCCGGGCTCTCCTTCGTTTTTTCCCAGGAGGGATTCATTCTCCTGGTCCTTTGTGGCTCAGGTATCAACCTTGGCCATGATATCATCACCCCTGGCCCTGGTTTCCGACTTTGGGAGATTCTCTTGAGATTCTACCTCCCCAATCTCCATGGTTGGGGGAGGTGTGTTGTGTGAGCTAGTCCCGCTTTCTGCCAGATTGGCCGGCAAAGAGCCCCCCTCCGAAATCTGATTGGTGGGGAAGTCACACATTGGGCTACAATGTGAAAGAAGGGCCTAACCGTTAAATCATAACATCTCAAAAGTATGGTATGCTCGTATTTTTGATAATAACCTTCGTGCTTGGGGTTTCACCCTGAGGGTTGTTCGAGGGACCAATGCATTATCCTCGAATCCTTCATGAGAGTCTGGAACATCTTTAAGTGGGGCTATTGGGGCCCTGCATTGCCTCTTCGGAGCAGAGGGAGCTAGATCTCCCTCGACGTCTTCGGACGCTGCTCTCTTCCTTGTGTGCGAGGAGCCGCTCTCCTCCTCTTCGTCCTCTTCCTCCTCTCCGTCCATATTATAGGGAGTGAACGTGTCCTCGGACCTAGTGTTCAGTGGACCCTTTGACTGAAGGCCCACTCAGGCCTTTTTCTTCTCCTTCTTCTGCTTGTCCTTCTCCGTCACAGCCGTGTACGGCTTCTCGACCAGCATGGATGTGAATAAGGGCATCATGGGGTCCTCGTGTAAGGGTGCCGGGCAGCAGATTTGCTGAGACTTTTTCAGCCAGATCTGCGAGAATGGAGTAAGGGAGAAGTGAGTACCTTATTAAAAGGAAAGGATGAAAGCTAATAATATGTTAAAACTTTACACGCATGGTAGAAGTAAGAATGAAAATGCCAACGTCCTGCTCCTTGAACGGCCAAGTCTTCTATGTCTTGAACAACACCTTCCACAATTTCTCGTTGGTAATGCGGGAAAAGTTCCGCACAGTTGTCAAATAATCCGGATTGTAAGCCCACATTAGGGTGGACCGATGTTGGCAGGTAAGATGGCGGCGATTTAGCATTACCTGGACCACATTGGTGAGCTCGATTTTCTTCTGCATTATAGCAGAGATTTTCTTTGTGAGCACCTTCACCTCCACAGCTCCCCCCAATCTAGGGCCTTCTCCGTCCAGGATACCAGTCGGGTGGGAGAACCAGATTCAAATGCTGGAGGATCTGCCCCTTTCCTGTTGCGCGACTCAGTGATATAAGACCACTCTTTCTGCCATGCCTTGACGGTATCTATGAGTGTGTCCTTCAATAATTGGACCCTAGCAAGTTTACTAATCATTACTCCCCCACAGTCAACCAGTTCGCCATTAATGACTTTGGCCTTGACATTGATGACTTTCGGCCATAGGATGAAGTGGGGATGGACCCGCATAAATGCTTCACAAACTATCGATGAAGGTTGAGATGTGCATAATGGAATTTGGGGGGAAGATCATGGAAGTCTAGGCCATAGTAGAACATAATACCCCAAACAAAGGGGTGAAGGGGAAAACCTAGACCTCGAAGAAAATGAGGAATAAAAACCACCCTCTCTCCATCTTTTGGCGTGGGGATGACTTGGTCCTTCTCCAGGGCACGATGGGCTATGTTCTCCGGCAGATAGAAGGAGCTCTTCAGTTCCCTTCTGTCCTTATCGGTGATGTAGGAGACCTCACACTGGCCTTTCAAGCTAGAGCTGGCCATGGACAGACCGGGGGAGGGGTTCGAGGAAGTGGAGGGAAGAAGAGAACTTGAGCGATGGAGCTTTGGAGGGTGGGAATGGCAACAACGGTGCGAGATCTGGAATGTGTAAGGAGGCTATGGTGACGGTTTTGCCTTTTATGAACCACTGAAATACGAAGAGCCCCACTATTATGCTATGAACTTTGATATTTCCTGATAAAATCATGCGGTTCTGCGGGCATAGGGTAACCCAAATCTTACACCATATCCCTAGAAAAGAGGAACACAATCTCCGTGTTGGAACGTGTTAGTAAAGACGGTCTCAAACCGCGCTTCCATAATGGGTCATGGGACTTAACCGACCGCGACCTTTCGATTAGAAAGGATGCCAGGGAAAAATATTATCCGTGGTCGAGCAGTTGGACTGGAAATTACATTTCATATTCATATACATGCATGTATATATTGTTCGAGAAAGGGGAGGTCATCGGTAACCGAATTATTATTAGCCGAGTATTGGATGGTGGGAACTCGCCCCGCAAGCCGAAGACTTTGGATAGATAAAGTAGTTGGAGATCAAGACAACAACGTTGGAGGCCAGTTTGGGGGCCACTTAGGGAGTCCGTGACTAAGGGGTCCTCGGGCCACTTACTTATTTCCATCGGCCGGACTCGTGGGTCGTACTATCATCATTATTGGACCATGGACAAATAAAGTGATACTGTAGTCAAGATGGACTCTTTCGAAGACTTGGCGTGTAATCCAGGGCTACATAGTGTTCTTGACATATTCCTTCCCTGATGTAACCAACATTGTGTAACCCTAACACCCCTAGTATCTATATGAACCATGGGTCCATAGTTCATGGGGAAGATTAAGCTCATTACTATTAGGGTTTAGACCACAACATCCGATCTCAAGGTAGGTCAACTGTGTACTCTATGCAACCCCATTCATATAACAAGAGCAGGATGGAGCGTTTTACCTCTATCAAGAGGGTCCGAACTTGGGTAAACATCATATCCCTTGTCTCTTGGTACCCATTGATCCAAGATCCATAGTCCGGACCCCTACTTGAGATCTGCTGGTTTTGACACCGACAGTTGCCTCCCAACAAGCGCTATTGTTTTATGCCCCTAGCTAGGAATAATCCATAGTTTTAAGTGATTTCATATTTGACATTCAGTCTATAGGTGGTCCTCATGATAGATTCATAAGGTGATTTAATTCTCTTCATAGGGAAGAGTTCCATACCTTTCTGTAATGGGAGTTGGAGTCTTATGTTTCCCTCTTTCATATTAGTAATGGCGCTTATAGTTTGTAAAAGCGGCTTCCAAGTATAATTGGACAAGACAGATTGCATTCAATATAAAGTGGAATGAAATCTACATGCACATAACTTCCATTAGAAATAATACGCACATCATTTATTGCACCAAAAGGTTTCTTAATGGTAGAATCCGCAAGATGCAAGTGAAGGGAACAATATTGTATATCTGTGAGACCAAGAATATCATAAAGAGATTTAGGTATAGTTGGAACACTAGCACCAAGGTCATACAAAGCATTACATTCATATTATTTAAGCTTTATTTTAATTGTAGGTTCTCATTCATCGTGCAACTTTCTAGGTATATAAATTTCTAGCTCAAGTTTCTCATCATAAGCTTTTATCATTGCTTGTACAATATGTTTAGTCAAAGCTTTATTTTGTTCATAAGAATTGCTAATAATGGATTGGAACAAGGAAATAAATTCCACTAAAGAACAACTCTCATAATTAAAGTCCTTGTAATCCAATATAGTGGGCACATCACTAGTTAAAGTTTTGACCTCTCCAAACCCACTTTTTTCATTTTTATCATTAAGAGCATCACCCTTCGGACAGATATGACACATTCTAGATAAAGTTGACTCATATTTAGCCCCTTTATAATATGTTTTAATATTTGTAAATAAATATTCAATATTAGAAGTACCAATCATTTTAAGATCTTCATCATGATTACAGTAAAAACCGTGTGGATGAGCTTTTTCTAAGAATACACGTTTAGCTCTCAACCTAGTGGTCCTTGCCTTACTTTCACTAATATATATTTGTATATATTTAATGGAATCATTGATACCATGATTTTTTTGCAAATTTTTATTTATAATAGTTTCCACATCAAGAGCAATTCTCTCCATGTTCCTAGCCATATCATCAACTCTATGCAGCTTTTCTTCTACCATAGTATTGAAAATCTTTTGAGAACTAATAAGCTTTTAATGGTGTTCTAAAGAGCAGATGATAACCTATTATTATTAGTAGAAGGATTTACATTAGAATTACCATAAGAGTTGCCATAATTATTAGAGGAATTATTGGGTTACGACCTAGTATTGAAATTACCTCTATAAGCATTATTGTTGAAATTATTTCAGGAGATAAAGTTCGCATTAATAGTACCATTATTCTTATCAATCAAAGTAGATAATGGCATGCCACTGGGATCATCTTGAGCATGTTTACTACCATCCATATTCATAAGAGCATCCATCTTATCACTCAAGGTAGCAATTTCCTCAACATAATTTACCTTCTTACCAGTTGGAGCTCTTTCAGTGTGCCATTGAGAATAATTTGATATAATATTATCCATATGTTTTGTAGCATATTCCAATGGCACTTCCATAAGGTACCACCTGCAGCAGAATCTAGAAGATTTCTAGACACAAAGTTTAGTCACGCATAGAAATTTTGTATAATCATCCATCAACTTAAACCATGCATGGGACAATTTCTAATCATCAATTTCATCATCTCACATGCTTGTGCAACATGTTCTTGATCATGTCGTTTAAAATTCATAATTTGATTATGTAGAGAAATAATCTTAGCAGGAGGAAAGTATTTGGCACTCAAAGCATCTTTACACTTATCCCATGTTCCAATACTATTACGAGGTAAAGATGAAAATCAAGCTTTAGCTTTGTCTCTTAGTGAAAAAGGAAATAATTTTATTTTGACAACATCATTATCAACATCCTTTTTGTTTTGAATATCACATAATTCAACAAAAGTGTTGATATGAGAATCGGGATCCTCATTAAGACTTCCCAAAAATTGTTCTTTCATAAAAGATTTAGCAATGGAGCATTAATATCATAAAACTCCACACTACTGGCGGGTGGTACATGAGTACTAATAAAATCATTATTATTAGTATTTGAGAAGTTACATAACTTGGTATTATCTTCAGACATAGTGACGAAACTAGTAGCGTAACTAGCAAAACAAGTAAACTAGCAAGTATAGCAAGCAAACAAGTAAACTAGTAAAGATAAATATTTTTTTGTATTTTCATTTTTTATAGCAAGGAAAATTTACAGAAATTAAAAATTACAACAAGTGAATGATAATTTGTGTGTAGGTAATAGATAGGAAATTGGTGATATTCCATGGCAGCAGCGCCACAAATCCTTCCACATACTTGTGAACCACGATGGGATTTTCACCAAAGAGGAGGGGACGATGAAGCACAATAAATGTGACACCCTCAATTTGATCATACACTAATCGTACAAACAAATGTCTATGATCAAGCTCAAGGACGCACTAATCAATATGAGAACACAACTCTAGAAACATATTATACATAAAGGTATATATTAAAAGCCATGGCCATGAGGCTTGAATACATTAGTTAGCGGAAGCAACATTATATGAATACAGACATTTAAGTAAACAAGTTTTACCTAAGAAGGCTAGCACAAAAGATACAACGATCGAAAAGGCTAGGCCTCCTGCATGGGGACCTCCTAACTACTACTCGTCGTTAGCGGCGTTCACATAGTAGGAGGCTTCGTCAGGGTAGTAGCAGTCATCGGCGGTAGCATCTCGCTCCTGGGATCCTCCATGTGATCACGACAATCGGGTATAATAACATAGGGGGAAAATGTACCAAAAGTGGCTGTGAATATGCATCCAAAGTACCCGCAAGACTTACATCAGGTCTAAATTACATATTCATTGGTATAAAATGAAAGGGGTGTTTGGGAACGTCGCATGTGAAACAAAAAAAATTCCTACGCTCACCAAGATCAATCTATGGAGACTAACATCTACGAGAGGGGGGAGTGCATCTACATTCCAATGTAGATCACTAAGCGGAAGAGTATATAACGTGGTTGATGTAGTCGAACGTCTTTGCTATCCAATCATGATCTGTCCCGCGATCTCATCATGATCCGTCCCGTGATCCCATCACGATCCATCCCGATCTAGTGCCGAACGGACGACACCTCCACGTTCAGCACACATACATCTCGATGACGATCTCCACCTCCTTGATCCAGCAAGCGAGGGTGGAGAGGTAGATGAGTTCTTCGTCAACACGACGCCATGGCAGCGGTGGTGGTGGATATGTTCCGGTAGGGATTAGCCAAGCAATACCGGAACCAATCTAGTGGAGAGAACCAATCTATGGGAGAGATAGGGCTGCACCGTGGCATAGGTGTGTTGCAGCCCTCTCTCCCCATCTATATATATAGGGGGAAGGGAGAGGTGGCTGCGCCCTAGGGTTCCCCCACTAGGAGGGGCGGCGACCAAGAGGGGTGGCTTGCCACCCAAGTTAGGGTGGCGCCGTCACTAGTGTTGGCCCTACACCAGCCCAGCCGCATGGGCCTTACGTGGGGAGGTGTGTCCAGCCCACCAGGGGCTGGTGCTGAAAGCACAATTGCTCCCTAGGGTGGTTTTGATAATTTATCACAACATATGCATCATTGGACTAATGTGATTTCCAAGTATATTTCAGAAAAGTTCAAAAGATGCCATGGCTTAATGTTTATGTGGAGATGCCCCTGGATGCAAGAAAGGTATAATATTGGCTCAAGCTTCAAGCTAGAAGATTCTTCATTTTATATTTGTGAGAAATCACTTTTGAGTCCATAGGAAAGCCAATACCATTAAAAGGGGATGAGGTAGTAAAATGAACGGATTGCTCAAATGCTCAAAGTTAGCCACCAAAACACTGAGTCATTTTCCCCACATATCCACTCTATCAAGTTCCACATACACAAATTCGGTGTCACCAACATTCCCATACCGGACCCATCGAGTTTGACCTTAGATAGAAACCCTAGCCATTGCCACCAAATCGGTGCAACCGAAACCAAGTCGGTGCTACCGAGTTCAGTGTGACCAACATTCTCCTGCCAAGATACACAAAACCGGAATTTCCGAGTTCGAGTATCGGTGCCACTAAGTTTGGCCATCTCACCGTTAGTCACCTTTTCGGTGCCACCAAGTTCTGTATATCGGTCTCACCGAGATTCAAAAGTTGACACCATTATTGCTAATCGGTACCACCGAGTTGTCCACTTTGGTGTCATCGAGTTTGCTCTTTTGTGTGTAACGGTTGGATTTCGGCTGCTGCCTATATATATACCCCTTCACCCACCTCTCATTCATGGGAGAAGGACTCATAACACACACTTCATTTCTAGATCCATTTTCTGAGAGAGAGACACCTACTCATGTGTTGAGACAAGATATTCCAATCCAATCATTTGAAACTTGATCTCTAGCCTCCCCAAACTACTTTCCACCAAATCAACTCTCGTACCCATGCATATTTTGTGAGAGAGATATTTACTGTTGAGGATACTATCTTTAGAAGCACAAGAGCAAGTACTTCATTGATCTACCCCATCTATTACCTTTTATAGGGTGGTGCCTCCTAGATCGGTTAGGTGTTGCTTGGGAGCCTCCTACTTCGTGTTGTGGAGTTCACCCAAGATGTTTGTAAAGGCAAGGAGATGGCCTACTTCGTGAAGATCGACCATGAGTAAGGCTAGTCCTTCGTGGACGAAAGCAATGGTGGAATAGACAAGGCCACTTCTTTATGGACCCTCCATGGACTCTCGCACCCGTTACCCTCCGTGGGTTGAAGTCTCCACTAACATGGACGTACGATAGTGGCACCTATCGGAACCATGCCAAAAATCGTCGTGTCAACCTCATGCGTTTGATCTTCCTACCTTATTCCTCTACTTTAAACTTGTATGTTTACATTCCGCTGCTATACTATTAAAACTGCACGAGTAGGGTGTACTTGACTTGTTATAACTGCCGTAGCTGCCTCTCAAGTAAATTTGGGAAAATGCAAATTTTTTATCTTGTCAAGTAGTCTAATCACCCCCACTAAACATACTTTCTATACTATAGGTGGTGTGAGAGCTTGGTCTCCATTTCATTGGTTTAACAACTTAGGAGAGTATGCCTTCTAGTGAGGGAAATTATCATCGTAGAGGTCCTTATTTCGATGGCACAAATTTTGCTAGTTGGAGGCATAAAATGAAAATGCATATTATTGGCTTTAATACTCATGTTTGGGTTGTTATTCGTGTTAGTGTGTGATACATCTCCAACGTATCTATAATTTTTGATTGTTCCATGCTGTTATATTATCAACTTGGGATGTTTTATATGCATTTATATGCTATTTTATATCATTTTTGGGACTAACCTATTTACTCAGTGCCCAGTGCCAGTTTCTGTTTTTTTCGTCTTTTTGATCTTTTTTAGATAAGAATATTAAACCGAGTCCAAACGGAATAAAACCTTGAAGATGATTTTTTCCATAACAGAAGGGATCGAGAGGGCTTGAGAACCAAGGTAGAGGGCCACGGAAGAGGCCACAAGCCCCCTAGGCGCCCCCCCCCCCCTGGGGGGGGGGGCTCGCAGGCTCGTGGGCCCCCATGCCTGCATTGCCCTACCTCTTTCATCTATAAATTCCCTCAAATCTCCAAACCAACAGGGAGAGCCACGAAAATAGTTTTCCGCCGCCGCAAACTTTTGTTTCCGCGAGATCCCATTTGGGGACCGTTCTGGTGCCCTGTCGGAGGGGGATTGGGACACGGAGGGCTTCTTCATGAACACCATTGCCTCTCCTATGATGCGTGAGTAGTTCACCACACACCTTCAGGTCCATAGCTAGTAGCTAGATGGCTTCTTCTCTCTCTTGGATCTTAAATACAAAGTTCTCCATGATCTTCATGCAGATCTATCCGATGTAACTTTTTTTTGCGGTGTGTTTGTCGTGATCTGATGAATTGTGGATTTATGATCAGATTATCTATGAATATTATTTGAGTCTCCTCTGATTTATTATATGCATGATTTCGTATCCGTGTAATTCTCTTCGAGTTATGGGTTTCGTTTGGCCAACTTGATCTATAATTCTTGCAATGGGAGAAGTGCTTGGTTTTGGGTTCATATCGTGCGGTGTCCTCACCTACTGACAGATGGGGTAGCAAGGCATGTATTGTGTTGTTTCCATCAAGGGTAAAAAGATGGGGTTTATATCATCTTGCATGAATTTATCCCTCTACATCATATCATCTTGCTTAAGGCGTTACTCTATTTGTTATGAACTTAATACACTAGATGCATGCTGGATAGCGGTCGATGTGTGGAGTAATAGTAGTAGATGCAGAAAGTATCGGTCTACTTGTCTCGGACGTGATGCCTATATGTATGATCATTTCCTTAGATATCGTCACGACTTTGCGCGATTCTATCAATTGCTTGACAGTAATTCGTTCACCCACCGTAATACTTGCTATCACGAGAGAAGCCTCTAGTGAACACTATGCCCCCCGTGTCTATTTTACACATTACATATTCAGATCTACATACAAAAATACCAAAAATACCTTGCTGCAGTTTTATTTAATTATTTATATTTACCTATTATCACTATCAGATCTCATCTTGACAACCCCTTTATCGTGTTGGGTGCAAGTTTGTTTGTTTTTGCGCAGGTGCCTTGGTGCCTCATCTTGATACTCCTACTGGATTGATACCTTGTCTCTCAAACTGAGGGAAATCCTTATCTCTACTTTGCTGCATCACCCTTTCCTCCTCAAGGGAAAAACCAACGCAAGCTCAAGAAGTAGCATGAAGAATTTCTGGCGCTATTGCCGGGGAGTATTCAAGTGAAGCATATCTACCAAGTACCTATCGCAAACTCATCTCTTGCATTTACATTATTTTCCATTTGCCTCTTGTTTTCCTCTCGCCCACTTCTAAAACAAAATTTACAAAAATATTTGCCTTTCTTTATTTTGCCTTTTTCGTTCGCCCCTTTCTTTTGCTTAGTTTCTGTTTGCTTGTGTGGGTTAGTCTACTTATCCTTATGGCTAGTCCTATCGCTATGATCATTACTCCCGAGAGCGAGGTTCTTAACTTTAAACAAAATGAGGGAGAAAACTTAAAAGATGCTTGGTATAGAATTTGCAATGCTCAGAATAGATTTAGTCGTAAGCAATCAACTACCGTTTTACTTCACAATTTTTATGTGAGTATTTTCCCTTGGAATAGGTATGTTCTTGACACCATCTTAGGCGTAAATTTCTTAGGTAGCCATACCGTTGATTCTTATGGTGCTTTAATAAATGTGGTAGGCTCACCCCCACTCATGGTTAATGGAACTACTTTAACTTTGGAACATGTGATGCGTAGGCTGGATATTATTGAAAATAAAGTTGCTACGATAGAACTCATTGAAAATTTGGATAAAAAGATCCACAATCAAATCACTCAATATTGATCCAAGGTGGGAATGACTTTGAAAAATTTAAAGGAGAAGGAACCCATAGTTAACGAAAAACTAGATCATGATTCCGCTAGAATTGGCAAACTAGAGGATGTTATAACCAACTTGGGTTCCTCTTTTGGTGCTGTTCAGAACACTCCAAATTTTTCCCACAATAAGGCCCCTAAGCTTGTTTATGTTCGTAAAAACAATGGTGAACCATCTAGTAAGAGAGATGAAGATCTTAAAATGTTGAGTGTTCACCCTAACTATCTTGATATCTTAAAAAAACCTATCATCACTAATGATTATATTTGTTGCCTATGTAGGAGTATAATTATTTATAAAATTAAATAACTCGCTAGTAATGATGATGGTATGAGTGGTTTGAGCACTAAAGATGACAACACTTGAATCTATTGCCTTACGCCTAGCTAAGGGCGTTAAACAATAGCGCTTGTTGGGAGGCAACCCAATGAATAAAATTATTTTTGCTTTTTACTTTCTGTTTTGTTGAGTCCACACCATCATGATTCTGTTATCATTGTGTTTTTTTATGTTTTAATTAGTGTTTGTGCCAAGTAGAACCTTTATGATTAGTTTTGGTGATAGCTGTTTAATCATGCTTAAAAAAGACAGAAACTTTGTGCTCACGAAATTATTTTTAGTTCCTATCCACAAAGATCTTTTGAGTTGATTCTTTTTTGATACTAATTTTCATAATTCTTTCAGAAATTATGGGATAGCAGAGGTATACGAAATATACAGATTGCTACAGATTGTTCTGTTTTTGACAGATTCTGTTTTTGTTGTGTTGATTGCTTATTTTGATGAAACTATGGTTAGTATCGGGGGCTACGAGCCATGGAGAAGTGAGAATACGGTAATATAACATCATTCTAAATGGAAATTAAGTTTATTACAGTACCTAAAAAGTTGGTGTTTTGTTTTCTTATGCTAACGATATCACGAGTTTCTGTTAAAGTTTTGTGTTGTGATGTTTTCAAGTTTTGGGTGATGTTCTTATGGACAATGGAATAAAGAGTAGAAAGAGCCTAAGCTTGGGGATGCTCAAGTCATCGCAAGCCAAATTCAGGGACACATAAAAGCCTAAGCTTGGGGATGCCCCGGGAAGGCATCCCCTCTTTCGTCTTCAATCCATCGGTAACGTTACTTGGAGCTATATTTTTATTTACCACATGATATGTGTTTTGCTTGGAGCGTCGTGTATTATAGGAGTCTTTGCTTTTTGTTTTATCACAATCATCCTTGATGCACACCTTTTGAGAGGGACATGCACTCATCGTGAATTTGTTAGAATACTAAATGAGCTTCACTTATATCTTTTGAGTTAGGCAATTTAGCTCGCATGTGCTTCACTTATATCTTTTGAGATAGATAATTTTGATCCCATGAGCTTCACTTATATCTTTTGAGATAGATAATTTTTCTCTAGTGCTTCACTTAAATCTTTGTAGAGCACGGCGGTGTCATATTTTGTAGAAATAAAAACTCTCGATCTTCACTTATATCATTTTGACAGCACTCTCTCTAAGTAACTTGGTAATTGGCATGTGTTATCAAATTACTCCTAAATATGATAGGCATCCAAAGAGGATATAATAAAAACTTTCATATTCAAGTGCATTGATTAATAAGATAAGTTTGATTCCTCACAATTAGTTTTGAGATATGGATATGGTAATATTAGAGTTATGATAGTAGGGTGTTGTGAATCTAGAAATAATTGTGTTGAGGTTAGTGATTCCCATAGCATGCACGTATGGTGAACCGCTGTGTTAGGAATTCGGAGCATAATTGATTTATTGATTGTCATCCTTTGTGTGGCGGTCGGGATCGCGCGATGGTTAACTCCTACCAACCCTTCCCCTAGGAGTATACGTTTAGCACTTTGTTTCGATTACTAATAAAACTTTCGCAATAAGTATATGAGTTCTTCATGAATAATGTGAGTCCATGGTATAGATGCACTGTCACCCTTCCACCATTGCTAGCCTCTCTAGTGTCGTGCAACTTTCGCCGGTGCACAAAACCACCATATACCTTCCTCAAAACAGCCACCATACCTACCTATTATGGCATTTTCATAGCCATTCCGAGATATATTGCCATGCAACTTCCACCGTTCCATCTCATGACATGTGCCATCACTTTCATATTGCCATTGCATGATCGTAAGATAGCTAGCGAGATGTTTCAACGTCATACGCTAAGCTAGATCGTTGCAGATCCCGGGACACTGCCGGAGGCATTTCATATAGAGTTATTATTGTTCTAAGTATTGAGTTGTAAGTAAATAAAAGTGTAATGATCATCAGTATTAGAGCATTGTCCCATGTGAGGAAATAAAAAAAGAGGCCAAAGATTCCCACCAAAAAAATAAAAAAAGAAATGAAAAAAGAGAGGCCAAAGAGCCCAAACAAAAAAAATGAGAGAAAAAGAGAGAAGGGACAATGCTACTATCTTTTCCACACTTGTGCTTCAAAATAGCACCATGTTCTTCATGATAGAGAGTCTCTTGTTTTGTCACTTTCATATACTAGTGGGAATTTTCGTTATATAACTTGACTTGTATATTCCAATGATGGGCTTCCTCAAAATTGCCCTAGGTCTTCGTGAGCAGGCAAGTTGGGTGCACACCCACTAGTTTTTATTTTTGAGCTTTCATACACTTATAGCTCTAGTGCATCTGTTGCATGGCAATCTCTACTCATTCACATTGATAACTATTGATGGGCATCTCCATAACCCATTGATTCGCCGAGTCGATGTGACCATCTCCTCCTTTTTGCCTCACAACCTCCACCACACACTATTCCACCTATAGTGCTATATCCATGGCTCACGCTCATGTATTGCGTGAGAGTTGAAAAAGTTTGAGAAAGTAAGAGTGCGAAAACAATTACTTGGCCAATACCGGGGTTGTGCATGATTTAAATTCGTTGTGTGGGGATGACGGAGCATAGCCAGACTATACGATTTTGTATGGATAACTTTCTTTGGCCTTGTTATTTCAAAAGTTCATGATTACTTTGCTAGTATGCTTGAAGTATTATTGTTTTCATGTCAATATTAAACTATTGTTTTGAACCTTATGGATCTGAACATTCATGCCACGAGAAAGAAGTTACAAAGAACAAATATGTTAGGTAGCATTCCACATCAAAAATTCGGTCTTTATCACTTCCCTACTCGAGGACGAGTAGGAGTTAAGCTTGGGGATGCTTGATACGTCTCCAACGTATCTATAATTTTTGATTGTTCCATGCTATTATATTATGAAATGGGATGTTCTATATGCATTTATATGCTATTTTATATAATTTTTGGGACTAACTTATTAACTCAGTGCCCAGTGCCAGTTTCTGTTTTTCCCGTGTTTTTGACCTTTTTCACAGAAGAATATTAAACGGAGTCCAAATGGAATAAAACCTTCAGGATAATTTTTTCCATAACAGAAGGGATCCAGAAGACTTGAGAACCAAGGCAGAGGGCCACGGAGGAGGCCACGAGCGCCGTAGGCGCGCCCCAGGGGGGCGCCTAGCAGGCTCGTGTCCCCCTCGTGCCTCCTTTGCCCTACCTCTTTCACCTATAAATTCCCTAAAATCCGCAAACCAACAGGGAGAGCCACGGAATTACTTTTCCGCCACCGCAATCTTCTGTTTCCACGAGATCCCATCTGGGGACCGTTCTCGTGCCCTGCCGGAGGGGGATTCGGACACGGAGGGCTTCTTCATCAACACCATTGCCTCTCCGATGATGCGTGAGTAGTTCACCACAGACCTTCGGGTCCATAGCTAGTAGCAAGATGGATTCTTCTCTCTCTTGGATCTTCAATACAAAGTTCTCCATGATCTTCATGGAGATCTATCCGATGTAACTTTTATTTGCGGTGTGTTTGTCGAGATCCGATGAATTGTGAATTTATGATCAGATTATCTATGAATATTATTTGAGTCTCCTCTGATTTCTTATATGCATGATTTCGTATCCTTGTAATTCTCTTCGAGTTAGGGGTTTCGTTTGGCCAACTTGATCTATAATTCTTGCAATGGGAGAAGTGCTTGGTTTCGGGTTCATTCCGTGCGGTGTCCTCACCTAGTGACAGAAGGGGTAGCGAGGCACACATTGTGTTGTTGCCATCAAGGGTAAAAAGATAGGTTTATATCATATTGCATGACTTTATTCCTCTACATCATGTCGTCTTGCTTATGGCGTTACTATGTTTGTTATGAACTGTAACATCCCAAAATTATAAATTTTGGAATGTTAATATAATTATTAGATTGATCGTTTGTTTCTTTGAGTGATTGAAACTTGAGTGAAATTTATAACTTTTTAAAACTTTTGAATGAGAGGGAATAAAATGACTTTCCCATTTTTCTTTTGAATTCAAATTCATCCATTTAAAATCAGTGAGAGAAGATAACATGACTTCTTCAACTATAAAGAATTTGGATGAATGTTGCACTTGAACTTTCCTTTGGTTTTTGATTTGAATTTTTATTTTATTTTTGGCACAAGATTTTAACCACAAAATATTTCCTGACAATATACTTGCCAAGCAAGAAAGAGAGGAGGTAACATGACACCTCCCAAAAAACAAAAGTCAAAAGAAAAATAGTGCCAAAAATTTTAAAGACAAAATTAGGATTTTATTGGATTTTTTAAAAAATATAAATTTTTATAAAGTTTTTATTTTGTGAAAAATAAAATGTTCATGTTGTAGGAAATTTTATTCTGAAAATTTTGATATGTAATATGCCTATATAAAATATTCTCTTAGTTTTGTTTATATGTTTTCTTCGCTGTTTTTTTTAAAACAAAAAAAAACTGTAAACACTCTTCACGCGGGAATAAAAAAAACACAGAAGGCCCGTATTGCCGCATGCTGCCGGCCGATGCTTCCTGCCCATGAAACGTTTTCTTTTCTTTTTGTCCACATTACGTATATGTTTAGTTCCACATCGCCTACCTATGGACCCTTAGACCTTCTTTCCACCTATAAATATAGACCCATAAGAGCATCCAAAAATCGTCTATTTCAGGTTAAATCAATCTTTTGGTTTAACTATATTTATTAAATGAAAATATTTTTTCTTCTCTTCGGCGGGATTTCTGAAAGTCGTCTCCTCATTGGAATTAATTCTTACTCTGCATTCTAAAGATATTTCTCTTCGTATTTTTTTATACTTCCGTAGTTTATTATTTCTAGACTAGTATTCCTACACTAGTATACGGTAGAGTAATTAGATGTATTAATTAGTCTTCGTATTTACACATTAGTACGAGAATTCTTTTAGACATAGCACTTTTCTTCCGTAAAACAGCTTGGCCCTGATTTTTCAAATAGCCATAACTTTTTACTCGTTTATCCGAATTAGATGAAATCAACGCCTAGAGTTTTGTCTTGATCCCAACTATCTGGTGAACCTATCATATCAACTTGTTGAAATTTTCGAATTTCGAAATTTGTTCACACTGATATTCAAACTTCTTTTGATCATATCTTTTTATCCGTAACTCCGTTTTAGATGAATCCAATTGCGTCGGATTCGAATCAAAGTAATCTTCCCGTGTGTATCATTAGTTTTAACTTTTCAACTTATAATTTTGATCAAATCAGATTTATCTTTTAGTGCCCAAAAGTGTTCACATTGTTCTAAGCCAATTCAATGCTATATTGAAGCATTTGTATCTTTTGATCCGCTATTTCAAATATAGTAATTCTTTTTTTTTCTAACGCTCATATTGATCTCCTATACGAAGTAGCATCATTAGTTTCGACCTTTGAACCTTAAAAATTTGAGCGATTCAAATTTGTATTCGAACATTCATTTGATCTTATCTTGCAAATCGTACCACCTTTTCAATTGATTCCTTTTACCCCTAAACACTCATGTCATATATTTTTGTACGTAACCATCGTACTTCAATTCAACTTCTCTTGACCTTTTTAATGCAAATTCAATTCATACTTCAATTCGCTATAACTTGCGTTGTAGTGCTCCATTTCAAGAAATTCTTTCTACAAATAAATTCTTATGTCTTATACTATTTGTCAAACAACATTCATGTTGTTCTCCCAATATTTTTGATCATCTCCCATAGTGTATGCAAGTCGAGCTTATATAGCGGTAGTTGATCATCCTTTGACTCTTTTGAGTTGACCCCTTTCATCGTTCCTTTTACAACACCATAAGGCCCTATATTTTTTTATTAAACCTTAGTATGTTGTTATTTTGCAACAAGACATGCTTTGTTCTTATGTTCTCTTGGTTCTTCCTTTTTGGCATGAATGTTTATTGAATGCTATTTGTTTACGATAGATTGCTCGGAGTGTGGCGAGTAGAATTATCAGGATTATGAGAGCGACTATCTTCATCAAATACAGGCAAGTCATTTGATCATGTATCACCTATGTTTTATGCATCGTAGTTCTACCATCCTATGCCCAATTGCATGCTGACTAGGTACTTGGAAATTATGGTTACATATTGTAGTATCATGTGGTAGGCACCCAACAACCCCGTTACTTGGCCCGGGACGACAAATTTCATATTGCTATGCTTGAGTAGACGGGATTCTGGTTGAGAGTTTACCACGAGTGATGCGAGGATACTTTAATAACCAAGACCGGTTAAGTCAAGACTTTTCAAGACCTCATGATGCAATGCAACTCTGGGTGAAGGACGGTTGATCGGCTCCCTGGAGAAACCAGTGGATGACCCGAGATGCTGGAGACGGCCATGACATGTTGCGGAAAGCTTCACCCAGGCTCAAAGAGATGGACGGATATTTTCAAGACCCAAGGCTTACCTGCACAGCCACAAGTCATTATGGGCTCTGGCTTGGTTGGACAATGCGGCGACTCTGGACAGGCGGTGCTAGCAGATGTAGAAGAACGGTAGGATTGGATGGGCACCGACAGGGATTCAGAGGGACCCGTTGAAAGACCATGTTTTGATCATCCGATCTTCAAACACCCTGAAGTGCGAGGACATACACGGAGGCGATCAAATCTTGTGGGGAACGTGTGCAAAACTCTGCAGAGTACTCAAACCTAATCGATTAGCCGTGTCCACGGTGATGGACAACTTGAGCCAAAGGAACTGAAGTTATCTGGAACTCTCAACACCATTATATATATTTAATGTGGGTAATATTGATAACTTGGGTATGAGAACTGGTTGGCGGAACCATCTCATTAACAGCCAACTACGTAGTAGTATTTTGCTTTTAGCCCCTCTCTTGTTGTAGGAGAAAATTTTCTTTACGCTAAAACTTACAACACCACCTGCCATATATGCATATAGTATATATGATATTTTACCCCCTCTCATATGTGACTTGTCGGCATATTCAATATGCTGACCTACACGGCTGCAACGTCTTATGTTGCAGATATATTTCTTCGACGAGTAAGAGTACGATTCAGGGTTACGGTCTACACTCAACTTGCCGTTGGTGTTGATTGGGACTCCACTCCCTTAACTGCTTCCGCTGAGATATCTAAGGTATATATCAGTTTTACGCTATTTACATGTGATTGCACTTTGATATATACATTGATGTACTGTGTGTGCCAGCATACTGATCCAAGGATGGCACAGATACACAGAGGCTTGACTCGTTTTGAGTCGGGTCGCTACAGAAATGATATCAGAGCACATGTTGACTGTAGGACGTGACCCTAGAAACTGGAAATTTCTTAGGATAGGATCTCTCTAAAAATTCTTCAATAACACCGTTTACTTCTCATCTCTTCTGATTTCATCAAACATTCTCTCTCACCTCAAATAGTTAGACAATGCCCATTCCCCTTTGACCACGTGAAGGATCAACCGACTCCCGCTTCAAAGTAAAGAGGGTTTCATCATGCAGTTGAAGCTACAACAATTGAAGACTCGCAAGACCCGAAGAACTCGAAGACCCCGAAATGTTCCAATGTTTATTAGAAGTCCAAACCCCAATTATATACCCACGTTAGTTATGATGATTTGTGAGCCCTCATTGGTGTGTGTTTTCCGACAGCCACAAATAAAACCTATTCTCAAACATATTTTTTTGTATTGTGTGTTTCTCCCTCTCTCTCTTACCCATCTCATCCCCAAAACCTCAACCCTACCGGATGGAGTATGAAGCTGGACTTGTAGTCTCTGGACCAATGACCCAGCTGGAGGCTGATATATGGACTCAAAACATAGAGAACCACTTCGGGAGCAACTTGATCTCAAGGAAGTATGAAGTGGAACACGCTCTTCAGTACTTTAGACAAAGTGCTGCAATATGGTGGAAAATGCATCATGCCATACAAGGATTTAGTGGAGCAAAAACATGGGACGAATTCCTGAAGGAACCACCCACTACCCAGCTCAGTGTCACATCTACCCCAAGTATGCCTGAAACCAACAGACCCCGGGACTAATAAGGATCAAGTACTATATTTTTGGAGAAGGAAACTTTTATCAGCAAACGTTTTCTTAGGAGCAAACGAAAACCCGAGAGTTGTGAAGAAACGATAGATGTTTGTTCAGCTTGCAGAATCATTGGATTTATCCGAACTTTGTTCGTGGACAAGAGAAACTCTGCAACGCTTGTGAGGATGCCCAAGTGTTAGAATACGAGATTCACTAAACCTTATACAAGGTAATGATTTCAGTGCGACATGGTTTGGCCACCATGACGACTTACTATTATCATTCTCTTGCTATTCGAAATGGTAAATCTGAGAGACTTACCCATAGTGAGAGACGACATTCTTTGAAGCTTTTGTTTAAGCCTTAGAATGGTATGATGAAAGCCCCATGTACATGGCATTTGTTGTCACGCGTAGGAAATTTTACGATGAGGAAAAAGACAAGATCCCTCTCACTACAGGATAACCAAAAATGGTAGACCACCTTGAGAGTCATCGGTAGGTTATTTAGAATGGTCACGAGACTTGTCAGTTAAGAAGACCCAGTGACGGAAGAAGCTTATATCAAGAGAAGAGCACTCAATTTTGATGGAAAACATTATGAACATAATGGAAGAGCTTCACCAATGTAGTTACCATGAAGAATGTGAGGAGTCAGATGCCAAGATCCTAGAGGATTGTTAAAAATTTGAGGGACTGGTAACTCTCATTTTAAGTGTGGTAGCACCCCCCTTTGCAGGAGATTGGATTTGTTAGAAGACCTCCAAAACCTAAACCTTTTCTTTCTAGCCTCTTTGAATCTCGAGGACGAAATTCATTCTAAGTTTGGTAGTTTGTAACATCCAAAAATTATAAATTTTGGAATGTTAATATAACTAGTCGTCGACCCGTGCCCTTGCACGGGCTAGTATCATATCGAAAGTCAAAAGCGAACCATATTTAACCTTTTTAGAATGTATTTCATTAGATATTTTATGTAGTGTATTTAAATTTACTTTTACTTTAATTATATACAACCAAATAAAAGTAGTTTGAAATTATAAGCTTTACACTTATGATGCTAATTGACAAAGAGAACAAAATAATTCTTCACCATGTGACTACGTGGAAGCATAATAATAAGACGATATTTTAGGGTGGATTTGCTACAGCCAGAGAACAACAGCAATGGCTATATACGTACCACAAAAGGTCCCATAACTTGTGACCGTTGATTTGCGTCAAACTTTCTAATATATCATTTAAGGGGGCGTACCAACAAAGACATTATTAGCTTATTTGTCAATGAAGGTATCTTTCTGTTCTCTGTGTATTTCTGCAGTTTGCTAGTTCTGTCATGCTAACTGTCTGCAACATGTTATACTTCAAATATTTATGAAACAATCAGAACAGAAAGCGTCAATAGAGAACTGATATTATAATGGTCTCAATGTGGAAGTACACAAATCTCTCCCGTAAAATTGAAATGATGAGATGGTATCGTGATGAAACCATATGTTTTTGCTCAACTGAATCAATGAGTTAATGGCATCAGATGTGGACATATAATCAGTACATAAGCCAAAACTAAAACACCGCTACAATTTGCACAAAAGACAAAAAAATCACGTTGAATACATGGCATCAAATCAGATTAGGGGAGTTTGCTGATACAGTAATGCTGCAAGGACACATATGAAACAACAATTAATTAACCATAAAGTTGTACTTGAGAACACACAGTTAACATATCATAAGGATCTTACTAAGACAAAGTGCATTTGTCCGGTAAAGCTTATATTCCTGTTATCTGATACTTATGTTTGCTCTTTACTTTATTAATAATTGATACAATTTATTCTAAATGAATGATTCTATTGATGTTCTAGACTTTCGGCATAGATATGCAAGCAAATATCAGAGAGATTACTGTCAATTTCATTTGCGGCAATAAGAAAACCATTGCCAATTTACAAACTATTTATTCTGACCACAACATGCATTTCAACTACTGTATTTAATGTCTATAAAAAAACTATATAATTCAGTTGTAGCAGTAAGAATCTGCAAGCATGTAGAAAATATACCTACTTAACAGTAGCCTATACCATGCAATGCACCATATCACAAATTCAATTTAGAACCTTGACCACTGATTTGAGGCATATATTGTTAGCTTTTATACATAGATTTATCCTTTTTCAACTATAAATCAGCAGAAACATCTGAGGAGAAATAGCCCATGCACATCTACGTTCTTTAAACATTACCTCATACACACTGTGAGGAGGGTCCCACAGTTACACTGACTAAACTGAGATGGGATTATTGAAACTTGCAGAAAAAGGGGTATGGTGCAAACGTTCAATGTATTGTGCTGAGAGGAGTAACACATACAGATGGACATCGATCTCGTCTTTGTTATGTCGTAAACATCATAGTTAAGTTGTGGCTGCTTGAAAGGAACATATACATGGGGGCGCCTTGTTGTGGTTGTAGGCCATGTTGATCTTCAACTTTCATCATATTTATAAACCTTCCTTGATCAACCGTGTATGATAATTCAAAACCATAGCTATGACATGAGATAAAAGAAAAAAATTGTCTACAGTTCAAAACTCATAGTAGAACTAATTGTACCATATCACCTACCTTTTTCTTGTCTATCTTCATGGTCTTTCCCTGCAGCAGACTGGGGTCCTTAACGCCCAATAGCCAGATCACCCGGTAACATTGGAGTAATCGTGAGCTTGTTCCCGACATGTACGTTCCCGTGGCTGTTCCGGGTGCGTTGCCTAGGTATACCCGTAGCAGCTCGGACTATGGAGGAGGAGAAGGACGGGCTGAGGTGCCTCATACCTGATTGGGAGGAGGCAGACATGTAAGATGGATGGAAACAAGTCAGTGCAAGAAACACAACCAAGAGGAGGAGCCGGGGGAGAGATTTGATATTCAATCCATGAAGAGCATGTCAAAAAATTGAATCTAAATTCAAAGGAAAAGATATGGTGGATTTCAAGTGTAAACCGGCAAGAAAACAAATCCAGAAAGCACATGGGCTCAATGCCCTAATTTGCTTGCTTTAGTTTGAGGGAGAGTTGATGGTTTTTTTCACGGGAGGAGAGAGAGAGACCATTGTAGAGATGTCCAGCCGTCAGATTTGCTTGAGGTTGTTGTTATTCCTTTAAACGGGGAGAGATAGATTAAGATGGTGGTTGGGCCATTGGAGAGATACATGAGAGATTTTTACATGAGTTTTTTTAAACTATATATGAGAGTTTGTTAGGGATACGTGTGAGATTGAGATTGGGAGAGTAAGGTCATGTGACAGAGCTATGTGTTTTTTTCTTCTTTTGTGATTCGATCTACACTATTATAATCTGGCCCCACCAGATTAACGGTTCGTATGATCTAATTAACCTGGTAATTTCTAGGGAGTCTCAAATTAGTATAGGTATAGATAATGTTATTTTTGCACAAATTTATTATATGATCATAGCAAAATTCTTACTTCCTAATTTTATGTAAATTACTTATACACCAAATTTGTGCAACCATGCATTTTCCATGTCAAACATTTGATATAATGAGTTCGATTAATTTGTGAATCATAGTACCCAGAATGAGTTATGTTGCTCTCGTGCATTCCAAATGTCAAACTAAAATGAATTTCTGTTGTTAGATCATGTTTAGATCAACATAAAGAAAACTACGAAACAAAATTCATGTGTGGTTGTCTCTCATCGTGTCTCATCGCAATGATCTCATCGTGTCTCATCGCGCTTCTGGTAAGAGAGACCGACCAATCCATTCTTTCCCCATATAAATTATGTCTACAATTGAAAAAAGCTGCATATGAAAACAATAGATACGGTACATGAATAAAATGAAATAGTATATACTAATCTACTTTATAGAGCATTTCCGATCAACATTAACTCCATGTCCAAACTCAATATAGCACAGAATCTAATTCTAATGGGACTGATATATACCTTTCAGTCCATTAATTACAGCAAAAATGTATATGTGTACATACAAATGATTAGCAAGGAAAACCATCAAGAATACAACACAAACCAGCTCCGGAGTAACAGCAAAAACTATATGTCCAACGATACCTACAGCCCAACACGGGCGCCCTTGTCGCCACATTTCTCAAGGACATCTTCTCTTCCGTGCAACTCATTGCGACCTCCACGCCACACCAATCTCTAGATGCATTGGACATAACTCGAATTAGAATATGTTCTTCCAATAAGAGTAGCCCAGATTATTGGAATGTCAATTAATTAGAATTTACATCTGAACCTACATACATTTAGTTTAGGTAGTAGCAGCACATTTAGAATTAGTTTAATTGTAGGGTTAGAGTATAAACTTCTCTGTATGTATGTGACGGGATAAATCCACACATAATCAGTTCCTTGCAAAATTTTGTAGCGACCCGACTCAAGACGAGTCAAGCCTCTGTGTTTCTGTGCCATCCCTGGATCAGTATGCTGGCACACATAGTACATCAATGTATATATCAAATTGCAATCACATGTAAATAGCGTAAAACTGATATATACCTTAAATATCTCAGCGGAAGCAGTCAAGGGAGTGGAGTCCCAATAAACACCAACGGCAAGTTGAGTGTAGACCGTAACCCTGAATCGTACTCTTACTCGTTGAAGAAAAATATCTGCAACATAAGACGTTGCAGCCGTGTAGGTCAGCATATTGAATATGCCGGCAAGTCATCAAAGAGAGGAGTAAAAAATAATAATCAACTATCTCTATATGCATATTTGGCCGGTAGGGCTATGTTTTGCATAAAGCCAGTTTTATCCTACAACAAGAGGGGTTGGAAGCAAAATATTACTACATTGTTTGTTGTTAACGAGATGGTTCCGCCAACCAATTCTCGTACCCGAATAGTTGTTAACACCCACATCATTATTAAGTTGTGTCGAGAGTTCAGGGGAATTTCAATGCCTTCGGCTCAAGTTGTCCATGACCGTGGACACGCCTAATCGATTAGGTTGGGCACTCTGCAGAGTTTTGCACACGTTCCCCACAAGATTTGATCGCCTCCGTGTATGTCCTCGCACTTCTGGGTGTTTGAAGACCGGATGATCAAAACATGACCTTTCAACGGGTCCCTCTGAATCCCTGTCGGTGCCCATCCATTCCTACCGTTCTTCTACATCTGCTAGCACCGCCTGTCCAGAGTTGCCACGTTGTCCAACCAAGCCAGAGCCCATAATGACTTGTGGCTGTGCAGGTAAACCTTGAGTCTTGAAGTCTCCGTCTGTCTCTTCGAGCCTGGGTGAAGCTTTCCGCAGGATGACATGGCCTCTCCAGCATCCCGGGCATCCACTGGGTTCTCCAGGGAGCCGATCAACCGTCCTTCACCCAGAGTTGCATTGCGTCCGAGGTCTTGAAAATCTTGTCTTAACCGGTCTTGATTATTTAATCAACCTTGCATCACTCGTGTTATGCACTCAACCGAACACCCATCTACTGAAGCATAGCAAATATAAAATTATCGTCCCGGGGCCAAGTATCGGGGTTGTTGTGTGCCTACCACATGATACTACAGCTTATACTAAAGTTTCCAAGTACCTAGGCAGCATGCAATTGGGCAAAGAAAGGTGAACTACCATGCATCAAAAACATAGGTAAATAACATGATCAAAATGACTTGCCTTGATGATAGTTGTCTTGATCGAGCGCTTCTAAGTAACACGCTTTGCACTCCGGATGATCTACCGATACAAACACAAAACACACCATAAGCACTACAATCAAGCAACAAGTAAAAATAACATCACAAGTAAGGATTTGCTAAAGCCTAAGTAAAAGAATTCAACACGCTCACTATGGCAGAAACTTGTTTCTGTTGAAAACACCAGTAACAATACTTTAAAATTTTTGAAACTTCTATCACAGTAATATTTAATTACTAGGAAGCAGTAGCAAAAAGAATCAACTCAAAATCATTTTTTAAACTCCTGAAATAGGCAAAACAAGGCTTAAACTAAATCTGATCTAACTTATATTTTAAAATTCCAAACATAGACAAATTATATGTTTTTAAAATCTACAGGAAATTTGTGAGCTACTGGAAAAAGAATCACTATCATTGGACTTCGGTATCAAAAGTTATGGCCAAAACAAAACAGAAACTTTTCTGTTTTTGCAATTAGACAGAAAAAATGAAGCTAACTAGCTAACTAACAGGGGGTATACGTGGCGCGCTACGATAGGCTGCGGAGTTGTTTGTTGCAAACGTTAGGAGCAAACGGCCTAGTTCTAACCGAAACTACTGGCTAAAGAATAAGTGAAATCAAACCGACGGTTTTCTAATCTAAACCGAAGGGGTATTCAAAGAACTAATCTAACCCGTAGGATATGGATCTAAGGGCTAACAAAACAAAAGAAAAAAAAACAGAGAAGAGGAGGGAGTTACCGTGGCTGGGAGGTTGCCCCCGTGGCTGGCAATGGTGGCCGAGGTAGGGGTGGGGTGCCGGTGGGGTGGGGGAGGGGCCGGCGGGAGGAGTGGTGGAGGGGGGGGGCGAAGGGTGGGGCGCTCCTGGGAGGGGAGGGAGGCGAGGGGAAGTGAGGGCTGCAGGGGGGGCGAGGTGGGAGGCTGCTGGTGGTGCTGCTGCTGGTTCCAGAGGGGAGGCGAGGTGTGCAGGGGGACGGGTTGGGGTGGGGCGGCGGTGGAGGGGGGCCAAAGGGAGGGGTGGTGCGGCAAGGGTGCCAGTAGGGCGAGGTGGGAAGCACTGCGAGTTCTCTGGTGAGTTTCCGGTGACGACTCCGGCGAGGTGGGGTGCGAGTTAGAGGCGAGGAGAGGGGAAGTTTTCAACGGGAATGGAACGAGGAGGTGCAGGGGGTTCTTATAGAGGCGACGGGAGGCGCTGGGAAGGGAAGAGCTTCACGAATCCCGGAGGTGGGGATCTCCTCTCCATGGAAGGAAAACTTCCTGTGACGTGAAGGAGAGGGGAGGTAGGAGAAGATCTCCTGTTGGGCCAAAAATAAGAAAGTCTTAATGGGCCAGCAGGTATTTCCTAATAAAAGTGATTTCCTTCCTACTTTGAAAACTAGGAAACTAAAACGATAAAAAGGAAATCAAATCAATTCGAAATTAGGAGTTTCTATATACTAAAATTATCAGAAAAATAAAATATAGATGATGGGCATTTTTCCACGGCAAAAATAAAAACTTCAGATAAAATTATTTTCACAAAATTGCCTAAAAGGTTTATTTTCTTTTGCAAATAATTTTCAAATGACCCTCTAAGTTTTAGGGTTCAAATAACTTTCAAAATGCCCGTGTTTTTGAGGGTCATGTTCCTCCGCTCTTTCTTGCATGCAAGAATTTTGTCGGGGCATTTTCTCGAGTGCAGGGAAAATAGAAAAAGTCGAAGGAATTCAAATGGAAATCTCCGTTCAAATTCTTTATAGTTGAAGAAGTCACGTCATCTTCTCTCTTTGTTTTTAACTCGCTAAATTTGAATTTACCGGAGAAGGGGAAAGTCATTTTATTCCCTCTCATTCAAAAGTTTCGAAAAGTTTCAAATTTCACACAAGTTTAAATCACTCAGCAAACAAACAAACAATCAATAATAATTATATTAACATTCCAAAATTTGTAATTTTGGGATGTTACAAACTACCACACTTAAAATGAATCTCGTCCTCGAGATTCGAAGAGGCTAGAAAGAAAGGTTAGGGTTTGGGGGTCTTCTAACAATTCCAATCTCCGGCAAGGTGGGATGCTACCACACTTAAAATGAGAGATACTGGTCCCTCAAGATTTTAACAATCCTCTAGGGTTTTGGCATCTGACTCCTCACAGTCTTCATATCTTCCGTTATATTCATAACGTCTCCATCAAAAACGAGGGCTCTTCCGTTGATATAAGCTTTTTCCATTACTGGGTCTTCGTAACTGACAGTCTCGTGGTCAATTCTAAATAACCTATCGATGATTCTCATGGTGGTCTACCATTTGTGGCTATCCTGCAGAGAGAGGGGTCTTGGTTTCATTCTCACCGTAAAATTTCCTACGCGTGACAACAAATGCCATGTACATGGGGCTTTCATCATACCATTCTAAGGCTTAAGCAAAAGTTTCAAAGAACGTCGTCTCTCTATATGGGTAAATCTCTCAGATTTACCATTCCGAATAGCAAGATAAATGATAAGAGTAAGTCGTCATCGTGATGAATCCATTCCGCACCCAAATCATTTCTCTATATAAGGTTTAGCGAATCTCGCATTCTAACACTTGGGCATCCTCACAAGCGTTGCAGAATTTCTCTTGTCCACGAACGAAGTTCGGATAATCCGTCGGTTCTGCAAGCTGAACGATACATCTATCGTATCTTCACAACTCTCAGGTTTTCGAATGTTCCTAAGAAAACGTGTGCTGATCCATCATAGCTTCTTCCATAAATCATATTCATTTCATAATCAATCCTTTATTACATCCTTGCTTTCTTCAAAATTCTAACTCAAAAGTAATTTATTACAAATGCTGCCATCCACATTGTTCGGTATGGTCAAGCATTTCTGCCAAATTTATTCATCTGTCTCTCTTGGAGGTACTTTAGTTCCACTGGAACTTTCCGAGGTGCTCCTTGAAATCATGGTACCTTCCTACTAAGTGGATCCTGTGGGGTTTACCGATTACTACCACACTTAAATGAATTATACTCATGCCTGCATAGACCGTATTTTCTCATATCCTCATAAATGTTCAGAGATCTTTGCTCGATGAGAAACAACGAATACAGTTTCAACATAGGCAATCATGAGACAATAAATTCCATTTATTCATGGTATTATCACAATCTCAGGGACTTCTGTTACAAAAAAAAAATTCACTCCATGATCTCATGAAAAACAAGAGTTCTTCATATTACATTTATTGCCACGGTCAAAACTTAACTACTCCATTCTATCTTTCTTCCTTTGTGGACAATCGCTGGCAAAATGTCCTGCTTCCTTGCAACAAAAACAAATGATTTCTGACAAGTCTCGAGGCTTCTTAGCTTCTGCTTTTGCTCCTTGGATTCCCGGCTTCCTTCCTGAGCACATGTATTTGTGGTGGCCAAATTCCATACACTTGTAACATCTGACATGACTCAGGTCTATATCTGCAGAGATTTGGCTCTTCCGTTGGTACTTTTTCTTCTTTCTGGACTCCTTCATTTTGGCCAGTTCTTCTATTTCAAGTGGATCAAACTCCACTTCTTCCGTCGGGAAGTTTCCCAGATACTCTTGGCTTCTCTTCGTGCAATCCTATGAATAATGTCCTTCTTCTCCACATGAGTAGCATGCATTGGAGAAAAATCTGATCAGACCATTGTCCATCAGGGTCTTCAATATTTTCATTCATCACCGGTCCTTCTAGAATCTTCTTCTTGAGTGTTTCCTTCATTGCTTCTTTCTGCTACTGGACAACTTGTTGTACCTTGGGGTAAATGTGACATTGAGCTGGGTAGTGGGTGGTTCCTTCACAAAGGAAACAAGTCACCTGACTACTTGGGCACTCCTCAGCTGGGTGATTTTCTTCACAATGAGTGCATCCATCCTTGTGTTCTTCCTGGGTGTGTCCTATTTCTCCATAGATCTTGCATGCACAAGTCTTCTCCTTCGGATTATCATAGCACTTACGAATGAGACGGGATCTTAACAGAGTCCTCTTGAATTCGTCCCAGGTTTCTGCTCAACTAAATCCTTGTATGGCATGATGCATTTTCCACCAGATCGCAACACTTTGTGTAAAGTACTGAAGAGCGTGTTCCACTTCATACTTCCTTCAGATCAAGTTGCTCCCGAAGTGGTTCTCCATGTTCTGAATCCATATCTCAGCCTCCAGCTGGGTCATTGGTCCAGAGACTACAAGTCCAGCTTCATACTCCATCTGGTAGGGTTGAGGTTTTGGGGATGAGACGGGTAAGAGAGGGAGGGAGATACACACAATACAAACAATATTTTTGAGAATAGGTTTTATTTGTGGCCGTCGGAAAACACACACCAATGACGGCTCACAAATCATCGTATCTAACGTGGGTATATAATAGGGGTTTGGACTTCTAAAGGTCATATAAATATTCGAACGCTTCAGGGTCTTCGGATTCTTCGGGTCTTGAGAGTCTTCAATTGGTGCAGTTTCAACTGCATGATGAAATCCTCTTTACTTTGAAGTGGGAGTCAGTTGATCCTTCACGTGGTCAAAGGGGAAAGGGCGTTGTCTAACTAGTTGAGGTGAGAGGGAACGTTTGATGAAATCAGAAGAGATGAGAAGTAAAAGGTATTCTTGAAAAATAGAAATTTTGAGAGATCCTTTCATAAGAAATTTCCAGTTTCTAGGGTCACGTCCTACAGTCAACATGTGCTCTGATACCATTTCTGTAGCGACCCGACTCAAGACGAGTCAAGCCTTTGTGTTTCTGTGCCATCCCTGGATCAGTATGCTGGCACACACAGTACATCAATGTATATATCAAAGTGCAATCACATGTAAATAGCGTAAAACTGATATATACCTTAAATATCTCAGCGGAAGCAGTCAAGTGAGTGGAGTCCCAATAAACACCAACGGCAAGTTGAGTGTAGACCGTAACCCTGAATCGTACTCTTACTCGTCGAAGAAAAATATCTGCAACATAAGACGTTGCAGCCTTGTACGTCAGGATATTGAATATGCCGGCAAGTCATCAAAGAGAGGAGTAAAAAATAATAATCAACTATCTCTATATGCATATTTGGCCGGTAGGGCTAAGTTTTGCATAAAGCCAGTTTTATCCTACAACAAGAGGGGTTGGAAGCAAAATATTACTACATTGTTTGTTGTTAATGAGATGGTTCCGCCAACCAATTCTCGTACCCGAATAGTTGTTAACACCCACATCATTATTAAGTTGTGTCGAGAGTTCACGGGAATTTCAATGCCTTCGGCTCAAGTTGTCCATGACCGTGGACACGGCTAATCGATTAGGTTGGGCACTCTGCAGAGTTTTGCACAGGTTCCCCACAAGATTTGATCGCCTCCGTGTATGTCCTCGCACTTCTGGGTGTTTGAAGACCGGATGATCAAAACATGGCCTTTCAACGGGTCCCACTGAATCCCTGTCGATGCCCATCCGTTCCTACCGTTCTTCTACATCTGCTAGCACCGCCTGTCCAGAGTCGCCGCGTTGTCCAACCAAGCCAGAGCCCATAATGACTTGTGGCTGTGCAGGTAAACCTTGAGTCTTGAAGTCTCCGTCCGTCTCTTCGAGCCTGGGTGAAGCTTTCCGCAGGATGACATGGCCTCTCCAGCATCCCGGGCATCCACTGGGTTCTCTAGGGAGCCGATCAACCGTCCTTCACCCAGAGTTGCATTGCGTCCGAGGTCTTGAAAATCTTGTCTTAACCGGTCTTGATTATTTAATCAACCTCGCATCACTCGTGTTATGCACTCAACCGAACACCCATCTACTCAAGCATAGCAAATATAAAATTATCGTCCCGGGGCCAAGTATCGGGGTTGTTGTGTGCCTACCACATGATACTACAACTTATACTAAAGTTTTCAAGTACCTAGGCAGCATGCAATTGGGCAAAGAAAGGTGAACTACCATGCATCGAAAACATAGGTAAATAACATGATCAAAATGACTTGCCTTGATGATAGTTGTCTTGATCGAGCGCTTCTAAGTAACACGCTTCGCACTCCGGATGATCTACCGATACAAACACAAAACACACCATAAGCACTACAATCAAGCAACAAGTAAAAATAACATCACAAGTAAGGATTTGCTAAAGCCTAAGTAAAAGAATTCAACACGCGTCACTATGGCAGAAACTTGTTTCTGTTGAAAACACCAGTAAAAATAATTTAAAAAATTTGAAACTTCTATCACAGTAAGATTTAATCACAAGGAAGAAGTAGCAAAAAGAATCAACTCAAAATCATTTTTAAAACTCCTGAAATAGGTAAAACAAGGCTTAAACTAAATCTGATCTAACTTATATTTGAAAATTTCAAACATAGAAAAATTATATGTTTTTAAACACTACAGGAAATTTGTGAGCTACTGGAAAAAGAATCACTATCATTGGACTTCGGGATCAATAGTTATGGCCAAAACAAAACATAAACTTTTCTGTTTTTGCAATTAGACAGAAAAAATGAAGCTAACTAGCTAACTAACAGGGGGTATACGTGGCGCGCTACGATAGGCTGCGGAGTTGTTTGTTGCAAACGTTAGGAGCAAACGGCCTAGTTCTAACCGAAACTACTGTCTAAAGAATAAGTGAAATAAAACCAACGGTTTTCTAATCTAAACCGAAGGGGTATTCTAAGAACTAATCTAACCCGTAGGATATGGATCTAAGGGCTAACAAAACAAAAGAAAAAAAATAGAGAAGAGGAGGGAATTACCGTGGCTGAGAGGTTGCCCCGTGGCTGGCAATGGTGGCCGAGGTAGGGGTGGGGTGCCGGTGGGGTGGGGGAGGGGCCGGCGGGAGGAGTGGTGGAGGGGGGGCGAAGGGTGGGGCGCTCCTGGGAGGGGAGGGTGGCGAGGGGAAGTGAGGGCTACAGGGGGGGCGAGGTGGGAGGCTGCTGGTGGTGCTGCTGCTGGTTCCAGAGGGGAGGCGAGGTGTGCAGGGGGACGGGGTGGGGTGGGGCGGCTGTGGAGGGGGGCCGAAGGGAGGGGTGGTGCGGCAGGGGTGACAGTAGGGCGAGGTGGGAAGCGCTGCGAGTTCTCTGGTGAGTTTCCGGTGACGACTCCAGCGAGGTGGGGCACGAGTTAGAGGCGAGGAGAGGGGAAGTTTTCAACGGGAATGGAACGAGGAGGTGCAGGGGGTTCTTATAGAGGCGACGGGAGGCGCTGGGAAGGGAAGAGCTTCGCGAATCCCGGAGGTGGGGATCTCCTCTCCATGGAAGGAAAACTTCCTGTGACGTGAAGGAGAGGGGAGGTAGGAGAAGATCTCCTGTTGGGCCAAAAATAGGAAAGTCTTAATTGGCTAGCAGGTATTTCCTAATAAAAGTGATTTCCTTCCTATTTTTAAAACTAGGAAACTAAAACGATAAAAAGGAAATCAAATCAATTCGAAATAAAGAGTTTCTATATACTAAAATTATTAGAAAAATAAAATATAGATGATGAGCATTTTTCCACGGCAAAAATAAAAATTTCAGAAAAAATTATTTTCACAAAATTGCCTAAAAGGTTTACCTCTAAGTTTTAGGGTTCAAATAACTTTCAAAATGCCCGTGTTTTTGAGGGTCATGTTCCTCCGCTCTTTCTTGCGTGCAAGAATTTTGTCGGGGCATTTTCTCGAGTGGAGGGAAAATAGAAAAAGTCGAAGGAATTCAAATGGAAATCTCCGTTCAAATTCTTTATAGTTGAAGAAGTCACGTCATCTTCTCTCTTTGTTTTTAACTCGCTGAATTTGAATTTACCGGAGAAGGGGAAAGTCATTTTATTCCCTCTAATTCAAAAGTTTCGAAAAGTTTCAAATTTCACACAAGTTTAAATCACTGAGTAAACAAACAAACAATCAATAATAATTATATTAACATTCCAAAATTTATAATTTTGGGATGTTACAAATTTAATCCTAGGGGACCAAAGGATTCTTTACAATGCCTGGGTGCAATCAGCATGGTACACAACACAATTTGTAAATACTGGTTGAGAGCAATGCACAAACGCGATTGGAAAGTTAAGAGATGACACAAAAATTGGTCACCTCCCATTGTAGATGGGGAGGAAGTCGACCCAGGCGTAGAGGCCACGGTCACGCATAGGCTGCTTCGCCACCTTCAGCCATGACACAAATCCTGAGTTGCAATCATGACACGAATCCTATCTTGAAGCCTCAGCACCGATCTATCAAGGATAAAATTCGGAATATGCTCGGCTGCAAATTTCCTCCATAATAGATCGTCTTCCTTTTTTAATTTTTAAACCCGCATGCATGGCAGACTGTCAAGGAGGAGGCCATTGTATATTTTCTTTTCAGAAGATATTGTCTTTTGGGGGATCATGCAACGGGCACCTACGTGTCTCCCTATGCAATAGATAAATCAGACTGAGAAAATATTTTATCCTCTAGAATAAACGTGTGTAATATAAATTATTATATCAAAGTGATAAATTAATATATGAAGTTATTATGAAGGTCCACCAGATGTGTAGCTATTAAAATCTATAGTTTCTATTGTAATAAAATAGACAGATAGACAAATAAACAAATAAAAGAACACAAAATTTCGAAGATTCGTACTTGTAGTTTTACCTCTAGAAGCGGCTGCGAAATCCAAAGCTTTAGCTGAAAAAGAAGGGTATAGAACAGTGATAACCAAAAGGTTCTTGGGTAGTTTGTAAACGGCGTATTCATTATAATCAGTGGAATGAAAAATTGTTCTAAAAATGTTTGGACGTGAAGACGATTCTCAAACCTGCATGATGACATGAACGGACAGAGACAACCTTGGCACCCCCAGTGAGAGAAGGTTGATCTGGGATGATGTTGCAAACTGACAGGATGTGTAATAGTTCATACAGTATAAGCTAACCCGATGGACATAGTTGTGCTTCAACCCAAACTCCATGATGTGTCCAAATATTTGTACGTGAGAAGATTTGGGATTCAACCTATGGAGAGTATATAGAGTTATAAACACGATCTATTCCAACGTAGAAGTTGTGCTCGACTGACCTGAACATGCACGTACATAACCTCCAGATCAAACATGCACTTGTTCAATCTTTTTGGCGAGACCGCAACCCACGCGAATACAGTTTCTTTATCTCAAAAAACAGATTCCATATTAGAGGGTGGGAGAGCAAAGATGTCGAGAAGGATGCGCTGCTTGCGGCTGCAGCAGCTTACACCTACAACCAATTCTGATTGAAGTGCAGGAAGGTGACATGGAGACATGAAGAAGAGATGTCGGGAAGAGACCCAAATTCAAAGAAAAAGTAACAACAGATTCATTTGTTAGTGCAAGAAAACAAACCTGATCCTGATTAGGAATTTTGTTTAATCTAATAATCTCCTTGAGCACATCCTGTACATTAGCGAACTTACTTTGTTAGGCTTGAGAAGGTCAGATAGAGAGAGAGAGATCACGTATAAGAGGAAGAAACCTGGATAGATTCGTTTTCCATGAAAAATGTCGTGCGGTAGGAGTAGATTGATTTTTTAGGCTAGAGATTGGTTGTCTCTTCAGGAGAGATATAGTTTTTTTTGTTCAGGGGAGGTTTCGTTAGTTAGAGGAGGAAGAAAAGGTGGATTGAGATTGGTTGTCTCTTCCGGAGAGTTAGAGATTGTTTAGTTTTTTTTTTGTTCAAGGGAGGCTTCGTTAGTTAGAGGAGGAAGAAAAGGTGGATTAGAATCGTGTCACGATTGTTGGCATGTAGGAATAAACTTTTTTTTTCCAAAATTGAGCAAACTTTCAGGCACTAATATTACGGATAGATCTACACCGTAAGAAATAGTTGGTCCACCAGATTAACGGCTCCTAATTTCTAATTAACGTGCTAATTTCTAGGGAATCTCTAATTAGTATAAGTATAGATTATTAGATTGATTGTTTGTTTCTTTGAGTGATTGAAACTTGCGTGAAATTTATAACTTTTTAAAACTTTTGAATGATAGGGAATAAAATGACTTTCCCATTTTTCTTTTGAATTCAAATTCATCCATTTAAAATCAGTGAGAGAAGATAACATGGAGAAGATAACATGACTTCTTCAACTATAAAGAATTTGGATGAATGTTGCACTTGAACTTTCCTTTGGTTTTTGATTTGAATTTTTATTTTATTTTTGGAACAAGATTTTAACCACAAAATATTTCCTCACAATATACTTGCCAAGCAAGAAAGAGACGAGGTAACATGACACCCCCAAAAAATAAAAGTGAAAAGAAAAATAGTGCCAAAAATTTTAAAGACAAAATTTGGATTTTATTGGATTTTCAAAAAAATATAAATTTTTATAAAGTTTTTATTTTGTGACAAATAAAATGTTCATTGTGTAGGAAATTTTATTCTGAAAAGTTGGATATATAATATGCCTATATAAAATATTCTCTTAGTTTTGTTCATATGTTTTCTTCGCTGTTTTTTTTAAAACAAAAAAGAAACTGTAAACACTGTTCATGCGGGAATAAAAAAACACAAAGGGCCCGTATTGCCGCATGCGGCCGGCCGATGCTTCGTGCCCATGAAACGTTTTCTTTTCTTTTTGTCCACATTACGTATATGTTTAGTCCCACATCGCCTACCTATGGACCCTTAGACCTTCTTTCCACCTATAAATATAGACCCATAAGAGCATCCAAAAATCATCTATTTCAGGTTAAATCAATCTTTTGGTTTAACTAGATTTATTAAATAAAAATATTTTTTCTTCTCTTCGGCGGGATTTCTGAAAGTCGTCTCCTCATTGGAATTAATTCTTACTCTGCATTCTAAAGATATTTCTCTTCGTATTTTTTTATACTTCCGTAGTTTATTATTTCTAGACTAGTATTCCTACACTAGTATACGGTAGAGTAATTAGATGTATTAATTAGTCTTCGTATTTACACATTAGTACGAGAATTCTTTTAGACATAGCACTTTTCTTTCGTAAAACAGCTTGGCCCTGATTTTTCAAATAGCCATAACTTTTTACTCGTTTATCCGAATTAGATGAAATCAACGCCTAGAGTTTCGTCTTGATCCCAACTATCTGGTGAACCTATCATATCAACTTGTTGAAATTTTCGAATTTCGAAATTTGTTCACACTGATATTCAAACTTCTTTTGATCATATCTTTTTATCCGTAACTCCGTTTTAGATGAATCCAATTGCGTCGGATTCGTATCAAAGTAATCTTCCCGTCTGTATCACTAGTTTTAACTTTTCAACTTATAATTTTGATCAAATCAGATTTATCTAGTAGTGCCCAAAAGTGTTCACATCGTTCTAAGCCGATTCAATGTTATATTTAAGTATTTGTATCTTTTGATCCGCTATTTCAAATCTAGTAATTATTTTTTTTCTAACGCTCATATTGATCTCCTATATCAAGTAGCATCATTAGTTTTGACCTTTGAACCTTAAAAATTTGAGCGATTCAAATTTGTATTCAAACATTCATTTGATCTTATCTTGCAAATTGTACCACCTTTTCAATTGATTCCTTTTACCCCTAAACACTCATGTCATATATTTTTGTACGTAACCATTGTACTTCAGTTCAACTTCTCTTGACCTTTTTAATGCAAATTCAATTCATACTTCCATTCGCTATAACTTGCGTTGTAGTGCTCCATTTCAAGAAATTCTTTCTACAAATAAATTCTTATGTCTTATACTATTTGTCAAACAACATTCATGTTGTTCTCCCAATATTTTTGATCATCTCCCATAGTGTAAGCAAGTCGAGCTTATATAGAGATAGTTGATCATCCTTCGACTCTTTTGAGTTGACCCCTTTCAACGTTCCTTTTACAACACCATAAGGCCCTATCTTTTTTTATTAAACCTTAGTACGTTGTTATTTTGCACCAAGACATGCTTTGTTCTTATGTTCTCTTGGTTCTTCCTTTTTGGCGTGAATGTTTATTGAATGCTATTTGTTTACGATAGATTGCTCGGAGTGTGGCGAGTAGAATTATCAGGATTATGAGAGCGACTATCGTCATCAAGTAATACCAGGCAAGTCATTTGATCATGTATCACCTATGTTTTATGCATCGTAGTTCTACCATCCTATGCCCAATTGCATGCTGACTAGGTACTTGGAAATTATGGTTACATATTGTGGTATCATGTGGTAGGCACCCAACAACCCCGTTACTTGGCCCGGGACAACAAATTTCATATTGCTATGCTTGAGTAGACGGGATTCTGGTTGAGAGTTTACCACGAGTGATGCGAGGATACTTTAATAACCAAGACCGGTTAAGTCAAGACTTTTCAAGACCTCGTGATGCAATGCAACTCTGGGTGAAGGACGGTTAATCGGCTCCCTGGAGAAACCAGTGGATGACCCGGGATGCTGGAGACGACCATGACATCTTGCGGAAAGCTTCACCCAGGCTCAAAGAGACGGACGGATATTTTCAAGACCCAAGGCTTACCTGCACAGCCACAAGTCATTATGGGCACTGGCTTGGTTGGACAACGCGGCGACTCTGGACAGGCGGTGCTAGCAGATGTAGAAGAACGGTAGGATTGGATGGGCACCGACAGGATTCAGAGGGACCCGTTGAAAGACCATGTTTTGATCATCCGATCTTCAAACACCCTGAAGTGCGAGGACATACACGGAGGCGATCAAATCTTGTGGGGAACGTGTGCAATACTCTGCAGAGTACTCAAACCTAATCGATTAGCCGTGTCCACTGTCATGGAGAACTTGAGCCAAAGGAACTGAAGTTATCTGGAACTCTCAACACCATTATATATATTTGATGTGGGTAATATTGATAACTTGGGTATGAGAACTGGTTGGTGGAACCATCTCATTAACAACCAACTACGTAGTAATATTTTGCTTTTAGCCCCTCTCTTGTTGTAGGAGAAAATTTTCTTTACGCTAAAACTTACAACACCACCTGCCATATATGCATATAGTATAGATGATATTTTACCCCCTGTCATATGTGACTTGCCGGCATATTCAATATGCTGACCTACACGGCTGCAACGTCTTATGTTGTAGATATTTTTCTTCGACGAGTAAGAGTATGATTCATGGTTACGATCTACACTCAACTTGCCGTTGGTGTTGATTGGGACTCCACTCCCTTGACTGCTTCCGCTGAGATATTTAAGGTATATATCAGTTTTACGCTATTTACATGTGATTGCACTTTGATATATACATTGATGTACTGTGTGTGCCAGCATACTGATCCAGGGATGGCACAGATAAACAGAGGCTTGACTCGTCTTGAGTCGGGTCACTACAGAAATGGTATCAGAGCACATGTTGACTGTAGGACGTGACCCTAGAAACTGGAAATTTCTTAGGATAGGATCTCTCTAAAAATTCTTCAATAACACCTTTTACTTCTCATCTCTTTTGATTTCATCAAACGTTCTCTCTCACCTCAAATAGTTAGACAATGCACTTTCCCCTTTGACCACGTGAAGGATCAACCGACTCCCGCTTCAAAGTAAAGAGGATTTCATCATGTAGTTGAAGCTACACCAATTGAAGACTCTCAAGACCCGAAGAACTCGAAGACCCCGAAACGTTCCAATGTTTATTAGAAGTCCAAACCCCAATTATATACCCACATTAGTTATGATGATTTGTGAGCCGTCATTGGTGTGTGTTTTCCGACAGCCACAAATAAAACCTATTCTCAAAAATATTTTTTTTGTATTGTGTGTTTCTCCCTCTCTCTCTTACCCGTCTCATCCCCAAAACCTCAACCCTACTAGATGGAGTATGAAGCTGGACTTGTAGTCTCTGGACCAATGACCCAGCTGGAGGCTGATATATGGACTCAAAACATGGAGAACCACTTCGGGAGCAACTTGATCTCAAGGAAGTATGAAGTGGAACACGCTCTTCAGTACTTTACACAAAGTGTTGCAATATGGTGGAAAATGCATCATGCCATACAATGATTTAGTGGAGCAAAAACATGGGACGAATTCAAGAGGACTTTGTTAAGATCCCGTCTTATTCAGAAGTGCTATGATAATCCGAAGGAGAAGACTTGTGCATGCAAGATCCGTGGAGAAATAGGACACACCCAGGAAGAACACAAGGATGGATGCACTCATTGTGAAGAAAATCACCAAGCTGAGGAGTGCCCAAGTAGTCAGGTGACTTGTTTCCTTTGTGAAGGAACCACCCACTACCCAGCTCACTGTCACATCTACCCCAAGTATGCCTGAAACCCACAGACCCCGGGACTAATAAGGATCAAGTACTATATTTTTGGAGAAGGAAACTTTTATCAGCAAACATTTTCTTAGGAGCAAACGAAAACCCGAGAGTTGTGAAGAAATGGTAGATGTTTGTTCAGCTTGCAGAATCATTGGATTTATCCGAACTTTGTTCATGGACAAGAGAAACTCTGCAACGCTTGTGAGGATGCCCAAGTGTTAGAATACGAGATTCACTAAACCTTATACAAGGTAATGATTTCAGTGCGACATGGTTTGGCCACCATGATGACTTACTATTATCATTCTCTTGCAATTCGAAATGGTAAATCTGAGAGACTTACCCATAGTGAGAGACGACATTCTTTGAAGCTTTTGTTTAAGCCTTAGAATGGTATGATGAAAGCCCCATGTACATGGCATTTGTTGTCACGCGTAGGAATTTTTACGGTGAGGATGAAGACAAGACCCCTCTCACTATAGGATAACCACAAATGGTAGAGCACCTTGAGAATCATCGGTAGGTTATTTAGAATGGTCACGAGACTTGTCAGTTAAGAAGACCCAGTGACGGAAGAAGCTTATATCAACAGAAGAGCACTCGATTTTGATGGAAAACATTATGAATATAATGGAAGAGCTTCACCAATGTAGTTACCATAAAGAATGTGAGGAGTCAGATTCCAAGATCCCAGAGGATTGTTAAAATTTTGAGGGACTGGTAACTATCATTTTAAGTGTGGTAGCACCCCGCTTGGCAGGAGATTGGATTTGTTAGAAGACCTCCAAAACCTAACCCTTTTCTTTCTAGCCTCTTCGAATCTCGAGGACGAGATTCATTTTATGTGTGGTAGTTCGTAACATCCCACAATTCTAAATTTTGGAATGTTAATATAATTATTAGATTGATTGTTTGTTTCTTTGAGTGATTGAAACTTGAGTGAAATTTATAACTTTTTAAAACTTTTGAATGAGAGGGAATAAAATGACTTTCCCATTTTTCTTTTGAATTCAAATTCATCCATTTAAAATCAGTGAGAGAAGATAACATGACTTCTTCAACTATAAAGAATTTGGATGAATGTTGCACTTGAACTTTCCTTTGGTTTTTGATTTTAATTTTGATTTTATTTTTGGCACAAGATTTTAACCACAAAATATTTCCTGACAATATACTTGCCAAGCAAGAAAGAGAGGAGGTAACATGACACCCCCCAAAAAATGAAAGTCAAAAGAAAAATAGTGCCAAAAAATTTAAAGACAAAATTTGGATTTTATTGGATTTTTTAAAAAAATATAAATTTTTATAAAGTTTTTATTGTGTGAAAAATAAAATGTTCATGTTGTAGGAAATTTTATTCTGAAAATTTTGATATGTAATATGCCTATATAAAATATTCTCTTAGTTTTGTTTATATGTTTTCTTCGCTGTTTTTTTTAAACAAAAAAAAACTGTAAACACTCTTCATGCGGGAATAAAAAAAATACAAAAGGCCCGTATTGCCGCATGCTGCCGGCCGATGCTTCCTGCCCATGAAACGTTTTCTTTTCTTTTTGTCCACATTACGTATATGTTTAGTCCCACATCGCCTACCTATGGACCCTTAGACCTTCTTTCCACCTATAAATATAGACCCATAAGAGCATCCAAAAATCATCTATTTCAGGTTAAATCAATCTTTTGGTTTAACTAGATTTATTAAATAAAAATATTTTTTCTTCTCTTCGGCGGGATTTCTGAAAGTCGTCTCCTCATTGGAATTAATTCTTACTCTGCATTGTAAAGGTATTTCTCTTCGTATTTTTTTATACTTCCGTAGTTTATTATTTCTAAACTAGTATTCCTACACTAGTATACGGTAGAGTAATTAGATATATTAATTAGTCTTCGTATTTACACATTAGTACTAGAATTCTTTTAGACATAGCACTTTTCTTCCGTAAAACAGCTTGGCCTAGATTTTTCAAATAGCCATAACTTTTTACTCGTTTATCCGAATTAGATGAAATCAACGCCTAGAGTTTCGTCTTGATCCCACCTATCCGGTGAACCTATCATATCAACTTTCTGAAATTTTCGAATTTCGAAATTTGTTCACACTGATATTCAAACTTCTTTTGATCATATCTTTTTCTCCGTAACTCCGTTTTAGATGAATCCAATTGCGTCGGATTCGAATCAAAGTAATCTTCCCGTGTGTATCATTAGTTTTAACTTGTCAACTTATAATTTGATCAAATCAGATTTATCTATTAGTGCCGAAAAGTGTTCACATCGTTCTAAGCCAATTCAATGTTATATTGAAGCATTTGTATCTTTTGATCCGCTATTTCAAATATAGTAATTCTTTTTTTTTCTAACGCTCATATTGATCTCCTATACGAAGTAGCATCATTAGTTTTGACCTTTGAACCTCAAAAATTTGAGCGATTCAAATTTGTATTCGAACATTCATTTGATCTTATCTTGCAAATCGTACCACCTTTTCAATTGATTCCTTTTACCCCTAAACACTCATGTCATATATTTTTGTACGTAACCATCGTATTTCAATTCAACTTCTCTTGACCTTTTTAATGCAAATTCAATTCATACTTCAATTCGCTATAACTTGCGTTGTAGTGCTCCATTTCAAGAAATTCTTTCTACAAATAAATTCTTATGTCTTATACTATTTGTCAAACAACATTCATGTTGTTCTCCCAATATTTTTGATCATCTCCCATAGTGTATGCAAGTGGAGCTTATATAGCAATAGTTGATCATCCTTTGACTCTTTTGAGTTGACCCTTTCACCGTTCCTTTTACAACACCATAAGGCCCTATCTTTTTTTATTAAACCTTAGAACGTTGTTATTTTGCACCCAGACATGCTTTGTTCTTATGTTCTCTTGGTTCTTCCTTTTTGGCATGAATGTTTATTGAGTGCTATTTGTTTACGATAGATTTCTCGGAGTGTGGCGAGTAGAATTATCAGGATTATGAGAGCGACTATCTTCATCAAGTAATACCAGGCAAGTCATTTGATCATGTATCACCTATGTTTTATGCATCGTAGTTCTACCATCCTATGCCCAATTGCATGCTGACTAGGTACTTGGAAATTATGGTTACATATTGTAGTATCATGTGGTAGGCACCCAACAACCCCGTTACTTGGCCCGGGACGACAAATTTCATATTGCTATGCTTGAGTAGACGGGATTCTGGTTGAGAGTTTACCATGAGTGATGCGAGGATACTTTAATAACCAAGACCGGTTAAGTCAAGAATTTTCAAGACCTCGTGATGCAATGCAACTCTGGGTGAAGGACGGTTGATCGGCTCCCTGGAGAAACCAGTGGATGACCCGGGATGCTGGAGACGGCCATGACATCTTGCGGAAAGCTTCACCCAGGCTCAAAGAGCCGGACGGATACTTTCAAAACCCAAGGCTTACCTGCACAGCCACAAGTCATTATGGGCTCTGGCTTGGTTGGACAACGCGGCGACTCTGGACAGGCGGTGCTAGCAGATGTAGAAGAACGGAAGGATTGGATGGGCACCGACAGGGATTCAGAGGGACCCGTTGAAAGACCATGTTTTGATCATCCAATCTTCAAACACCCTGAAGTGCGAGGACATACACGGAGGCGATCAAATCTTGTGGGGAACGTGTGCAAAACTCTGCAGAGTACTCAAACCTAATCGATTAGCCGTGTCCACGGTCATGGACAACTTGAGCCAAAGGAACTGAAGTTATCTGGAATTCTCAACACCATTATATATATTTGATGTGGGTAATATTGATAACTTGGGTATGACAACTGGTTGGCGGAACCATCCCATTAACAACCAACTACGTAGTAATATTTTGCTTTTAGCCCCTCTCTTGTTGTAGGAGAAAATTTGCTTTACGCTAAAACTTAGAACACCACCTGCCATATATGCATATAGTATAGATGATATTTTACCCCTTGTCATATGTGACTTGCCGGCATATTCAATATGCTGACCTACACGGCTGCAACGTCTTCTGCTGCAGATATTTTTCTTCGACGAGTAATAGTACGATTCAGGGTTACGGTGTACACTCAACTTGCCGTTGGTGTTGATTGGGACTCCACTCCCTTGACTGCTTCCGCTGAGATATTTAAGGTATATATCAGTTTTACGCTATTTACATGTGATTGCACTTTGATATATACACTGATGTACTGTGTGTGCCAGCATACTGATCCATGGATGGCACAGATACATAGAGGCTTGACTCGTCTTGAGTCGTGTCGCTACATGAACTTAATACACTAGATGCATGCTGGATAGCGGTCGATGTGTGGAGTAATAGTAGTAGATGCAGAAAGTATCGGTCTACTTGTCTCGGACGTGATTCCTATATATATGATCATTGCCTTAGATATCGTCATGACTTTGCGTGATTCTATCAATTGCTTGACAGTAATTTGTTCACCCACCGTAATACTTGCTATCATGAGAGAAGCCTCTAGTGAACACTATGCCCCCCGGGTCTATTTTACACATTATATATTCACATCTACATACAAAAATACCAAAAATACCTTGCTGCACTTCTATTTATTTATTTATATTTACCTATTATCACTATCATATCTCACCTTGCAAGTAATCGTAAAGGTATTGACAACCCCTTTATCGCGTTGGGTGCAAGTTTGTTTGTTTTTGCGCAGGTGCCTTGGTGCCTCATCTTGATACTCCTAGTGGATTGATACCTTGGTTCTCAAACTGAGGGAAATACTTATCTCTACTTTGCTGCATCACCCTTTCCTCTTCAGGGGAAAAACCAATGCAAGCTCAAGAAGTAGCAGTATGCAAGGTAACTTCTTTGGAGAAGGGCATGAACCAGATCGTGATGCGACAACTGATGAACTGAAGATGTTGCAACTTTATGCTCAAGCGTGCGATATCATCTTCAATTGCCTTTTCCCCAAGGAATTCAACAAAATCAGTCGTCTTGAGACTGCAAAAGAAATTTGGGATACTTTGGTTGACATGCACAAAGGTACTGATTTTGTTAGAGAATATAAGTTGGATGTGCTTCAAAGTCGGCTTGACAAGTTAAAGATGAAGGATGGTGAAGGAGTCGCTGAAATATACTATAGGCTAGCTCTCATCACCAAGGAGATTGCCAGCTTAAGAAGCGAAGAGTTGACCGATAAATTCATCGTCAAGAAGAAACTTAGAGCTCTTGATGGCAAGTATGACATAGTGTGCACATTGATCCAAATGATGCCAAATTATGAAGATCTCAAGCCAACTGAAGTCATTGGTAGGATTGTTGCTCATGAGATGTCACTCAAGGACAATGATGAGCTGCACAACAAGTCAAGTGGTGCTTATAAAGCTTCATGTGATGCTCCCGCTACTTCAAAGGTAAATCTTGTCACTGATGAAGAGATAAGCCTCATGGTTAGAAAATTCAACAAGTTCTACAAGAGTAGAGGCAAAGATAGAATCTCAAGTTCAAGACATGATGAGAAGCGTTCGTCCAGTCGTGACCAAAACTACTACAATTGTGGGAAGACAGGACACTACTCAAATGAGTGCTCGGATCCCTGCAAAAGAAGAGAAGAGTCACCTCGAAGACGAAGCTCAAAAGATGAGTCACCTCATAGAAAGAGGAGTAGAGAAGATCACTATGAACGAAGACACTCACGATGAGGCAATGAATCAGAGAAGAAGGACAAATACACCAAGAGCAGTTCAAGAAGAAGACATCAAGCTCATGTTGGTGAATGGGTTTCTCGCTCCGAGTCTAATCACCACTTCGACACAAGCTATCACTCCAACTCCGACTATAGTCAAGATGAAGGTGTTGCCGGGATTGCGCTTGTTTCCACGAACTCCTAAGACTTATTTGATTCACCAAATGAGGGAGTCGGAAACTGCTTCATGGCAAAAGGCCCCAAGGTATTACAACCTGTGTATCTCGATTTCAATACTGATGAGGATGACTTGTTAGGAGAAGATGACTTGCTTCTAGATAAAACTAGTGATGGCACTGAAAATGAACTTGCTATTTATCATGCTAGTCAAGAGAAATCGAATGATGATGATAAGAAAGAAACTGAACGACTAACTCAAGAACTAAAAACTCTTAATTTAGTTCATGAGACTACTCTAGAAGATCATACAGAGCTTGCAAGAACCCATGAGAAGCTACGCTTCGAGAAGGTCAACTTGGAGCAAGAGCATGAGTTCTTAAAAGCAACCAATGATGATCTTCGAAAGAAGAGTTCTTCTTATCTAGCCAAAAGATTACTCTTGTCCAACTTTGTTCCACAAGTTAAACCTAAGAACACTAATAACAAAGGCAAGAAGGTTTCTTCATCTAGTAAAAACAATGCTAAAGCTAAATGCAATAATGTTGTTGCTAGTAACTCTATTGATTCCACTAACGATTCTCTTAGCTAAGTTACACTTGACAAAGAAAATGATCTATTGAAAGGGATTATAGAGAGAGGTTTCTTCAAAAGTCTTGCCGAAAGTAAGCAATTTGAGGAAATTGTGCACAAGAAAGGACGACATCGGAAGGGAAAAGGTGTTGGCTACTAGAACGTCAACAAAGATGTTTGGGAAGAAGGTCCATATCCCACTCCTAAGTTTGTTCCCCAAGAAGAGAATTGTGATTGCACTCCTTTCGAAGGAGCAAGCTCACAAGATGGTGTTCTACCACAAGACCACAAAGGCAAGGGAAAGCTTCAAGATGACATTGACCTATTTGAAGAAGAACCCCAAGCCAAGGTCAAGTGGGTTCCCAAGGATACTACTGGCTCTACCTCAACAAGTGCTACCACAGCTCCAAGGATTCCCATCAATTTGGTGTGGATTCCCAAGATGAAGAACTAGAAGTTCTTGAGGGGTGACTCTGCCAATGAAATTCACTCTTATTCATTTTGGCAAGAACTATATGCAATCAACCTCAACCATATGCATTAGTTCAAGGAGTCACACATTCCATCAAAGCTAAGCAATCAACAAGGTAATTAATGCATCCTTTGACATCATCCCATTTGTGCTTCATTCCATGTCCATTAATATTCTTGCATATGTTCCTTTTGCTTAGGGACTAACCCATGTAGGTGAGAAGAGTATGAAAACAATAAGGATTGCTCCCAGTTCAAGATGATCTTCATCAACATTGAGCATCCACCACCACTTCACCTACTTGAAGTCTTCTATGACAAAACCCAAGGTTAGTTGATCCCTCTTAATGGGGGTATCATATCAAGGGGGAGCTTTACTCTAAGACTTGAGTATAAGCATCTCCTAAGGATAAGAACACATTAATGCTTATGTAAAAGTGGTAACCCCACTTGTGCTTAACAATGAGTATGCCTATGATCAAGTATTATTATTTCGATCCTATGTCAATATACTCATATATAGATGACCTTGTCATCGCCAAAGTGCTTGATAGCTTCTAGGATGTTTGTGCATGTTCACCATGTTCGATTCATCATTATTATTATGTGATCATGTTGGTCTGCATGTGTTTGATCATTCTAGGACAACCAATTGTTGTTATTTAGCCTTTGATTTATCTTTTGCCAACTGGATGGACAAGAATGCTTTGGACCCTTCTCTAGCTATCTATGCTATCTCATCTCAAGTTTTATTCATGGTTCATCACAAAACTTGAAAAAGCACCTGTCGATCCGTCTGTGTGAAGGTGTACTCAGAGTTCCGTATCTTCAAAGGTTGCCTTCCAAAAACCTGTTTGAAAAACTCGGTGTGACCAACTTCACAAACTCGGCTCGACCGATGTTTTCAAAGGTGATCTCGTTTTCCTATCTCGGTAGCACCGAAATTGCCAACTTGGTTACACCGAGTTTCCATGTGTGCTGATAGTTGAGGAACTCAGTGACACCGATTTCACCATCTCAGTGACATCGACAGCGCACAGGTATATATATATCCGCGGACTGAATATGCCATCTCAGTGATACTGACAGATCACGAGTATATATATATCCACGGACTGAATATTTTGACTTAACTTCGTCAAAACCGTTTCAATATCCAAACCCTCACTACCCCCAAGACCCCTGGTCACCGCCTTTGCCTCCCCAAGTGCCTCCGCCGCTGGGAATAACCTCATCCACGCAATCTTCACCGCCGTCATCGCCGTAGCCGGACCGCCACCAAGTTAGGGTATGGTTCCGATCTCCTTTGTGTTTCCCCTCCGAATATTACGCATTGGAATCTTTTATCTTCGAGCCACCATGTGCAAACCCCTCCTGTCCACGAGATGAATCTCATAGTATAAAAGAAGTAGAAATTTTGCATCTGATCTGCCCTAGTATGCAACTCGGTGAGACAGAGTTTGCAAAATCGGTTCCACCAATTCTCTTTTTAGGGTTCCGGAGAAGCAACTCGATGAGACCGAGCAGATCTTTTCGGTGCCACCGAAAATTACTGCCAAGTTTCTGTAAGCGAGTAGGCTTTCCCGGTGACTCCGAAAATGCCAACTTGGTGCCACTGATTTACATCCTGCAGAAGATCATACCCTAAGTTTCACACATCAAATTTTAAAAAATATCTGAATTTTGTGATGCTCATCAATTCTATCTTTCCTATATCCACTTTATAGGTTCTGCTGTTTGTTGTTGAGCTTGTCTCTCAGTATGTCTATTTCAGATGATAGTCAGAATGACTTTAGATAGCCAAGTTTTGAGTTGGATCCTGGCACTAGTCCAGAGAGAACTGACTCTGACCCTGGATCCTACAGCTCCCATTGCTTGCCCAAGGCAACCACCAGGCATAGAAGGAAGCTAAATTCCGATGAGGAGGATTTAGACTTTGTGCATGAAGAGACTTCAGCTACTTCAAAGTCTCCTCCTAAGAAGGGTGTCAGGAAAGTTACTGCTACTCCAGCTGATCTGAAAGCACCTAAGTATGCCAGGAAGAGCACTGAGCTTTCTAAGGATGGACCTGCAAAGAAAGCTAGTGTGAAGAGGCCGAGGAAGAGAACTATCCATCTTGTTGGCAGAAAGACTTCCATGTTTGAAGATCCATAAGCTGCTAAGCAAGAAGCTCGTGAGGAGATCCCAGTTCCTCCCAAGAAGAAGAAGTTGATGGCTGATGCCATGAAGTCAGCTCCTAAGCCTGCTGCTAAAGCAAAGAAGGCTCCAGCTTCCAGGAAGACCACTAAGGACATACATGCAGCTGCCAAGGCAAAAGGCCCTGCATCCACTGCCCAGGCTGGAGAGGAAGAAGAAGATGAAAATGCACCAGTTCTCACGAAGCTCGGACGATTCCTTCCACTCTACAATGCTCCTGATCCTATAGCAGAAGATAAGAAGAAGAGGAAGGATGCCAGATTAATAAAGTGGAGAGCTCTTGATCCATATGCTATCATAAGAAGAACTGCTATTTATCCGAGGTTTCACACCAAGGAACAACTAGACTTTTAAGAGACTGTCTTGTATGACAAGAGTCCTGCTATCAGTGATATGAGGTATCTCGATTGGGCATACATAAAGGATAATGAAGATTTATTTCCACATGTCCGAGAGAACTTCAAGGCAGTGGACATTAAAAAATTTGTTGGTAAGGAAATGACCCCATGGAATGACGAGCTGATCATGCAATTCTATGCAACTGTGCATTTTTTGATGACTCATTAGTTTGGATGAGCGATGGACAGAAGTATGAAGCCACAATTGCTGAATGGGCTGCTATCATTGGTGCCCCCAAGCAGGAAGATTCAGATGTAGATGTGTATGCAGAAGCAAAGCAGAGTTACAACTCCATGGCCAATATGTACAAGACCATTCCACTTAAGTACTTGGCCAGTCACAAGTTTGGTTTAGTGTACTTTCTGCGAGTTGGCATTCCTACGACAAACACTATTCTGCGATACACCCTCATGCCTAAGTCAGGAGATGAGAACATGATCAGAGGATACTCCATCAACCTACTGCACCCTGATAGACACACATACCGGATTTAGAGTTATGGACTTGATAGTTGAGACTATCTCGAGAACTGCTGTAGATCAGAAGAGATCTTGTGGATATGCTCCTTACATTCAGATGCTCATCAATGCCAAGCTAGGGAAGCATGCATATCTTCTTGATCGTCCCCATCTACTTCTTCAGCCTGAATTTGAAGATAATTAAGTTGTAATGGATGACAATGATCCCAACTTAGCTGCAGCAAGAATGGCAGCAGAGGCAACATAGGCCAAGGCTGCTAGAAATAGGCCACCTCCAGTTCCACAAATCAGAACCCCAGCTGAGAAAATGGCATTTCTAGTGAGAACTGTCCAAGGCATGGAGAAGAACATCCAGGATATTATGCAAAATCATAAGAGTCTTGAGAGAGTTGTGGAGACAAAATTCCATAACATGGATGTGAAGTTAACTGAGTTGACCACCATTGTTAGACAACTTCAACATGAAGTTGACTCTATGGAGATTCCATGCTTAGAAGATGAAGGTGAAGATGAAGATGGTGATCATCATGAGGATGAGTCTCCTCCTCCCACTACTACTAGGTTCAGCACCAGGCCTTGGTCAGCTGCTATTCCCCTTTAGGAGACCGGCCAGACATCTTCAGCACAAGCTTCAACACCTTTAGCACCATCTCCACCTCAATCACATCTAGTATCAATAGCTCCAGCTCCAGGAAAATCAACAGAAGCCTTCACAGACGTTGTTCTATCGACTCCGTCATCAGCCGCCCAGAGAGACGCGTAGTTCTATACTTTTGAAGTTTTTGGTAATTTGTTGCCGAAGGGGGAGAAATGTATAGAACATAGACTTCGTGTGAGATAGCTTTTGACTTTATTTTCTCCCGTTTGGTTTTAAAAACTCCAGTTGTTGTATGACTTTATCCTATCTGTGTGATTGATGATACGCTTTATCTTGTTTGATGCTACGATAATATCTCTTAGCTATGCACGTGCTGATCATTCACTTATCTTGTTGGTGTCATGTGCATTGCTATTTTATTTACACACCACCAAGCTGTATGTGACATGGAAGAGTAACCCCTGATCCTAATCGATTGTGCATTTCCATTCAAATGCAAATTTAAACAATGCACAAATTTAGGGGGGAGCTCTTGCTTTTCACATACTGCTCAAAGCGACGATGCTAATGATTGATTATATCTTTTGTCAAAGATTTGATGTATATGTTGTCATCAATTACCAAAAAGGGGGAGATTGAAAGCACAATTGCTCCCTAGGGTGGTCTTCATAATTGATCACAACATATGCATCATTGGACTAATGTGGTTTCCAAGCATATTTCAGAAAAGTTCAAAAGATGCCATGGCTTAATGTTTATGTGGAGATGCCCCTAGATGCAAGAAAGGAATAATATTGGCTCAAGCTTCAAGCTAAGATTCTTCATTTTATATTTGTGAGAAATCACTTTTGAGTCCATAGGAAATGCAAGTCAGTGCTACTGAATTCAGTGTGACCAACATTCTGTTGCTAAGATACACAAAATTAGAATTTCTGATTTTGAGTATCGGTGCCACGGAGGTTGGCCATCTGGCCGTTAGTCCCCTTTTCGGTGCCACCGAGTTCTATATATCGGTCTGACCGAGATTCGAAAGTTCACACCTTTAGTGTTAATCGGTACCACCGAGTTTTCCACTTCGGTGTCACCCACCTCTTATTCGTTGGAGAAGCACTCAGAACACACACTTCATTTCTAGATCCATTTTCCGAGAGAGAGCCACCTACTCATGTGTTGGGACCAAGATATTCCAATCCAATCATTTGAAACATGATCTCTAGCCTCCCCGAACTGCTTTCCACCAAATCAACCTCTCCTACCCATGCATATTCTGTGAGAGAGAATTAGTGTTGAGGAAACTATCTTTAGAAGCACCAGAGCAAGGAGTTCATTTATCTACCCCATCTATTAACTTTTGGAGGGTGGTGCCTCCTAGATTAGTTAGGCGTCGCTTGGGAGCCTCCTACTTTGTGTTGTGGAGTTGACCCAAGATGTTTGCAAGGGCAAGGAGATCGCCTACTTTGTGAAGATCTACCGTGAGTAAGGCTAGTCCTTTGTGCACGGAAGCCATGGTGGAATATACAAGGCTGCTTCTTTGTGACCCTCCATGGGTGGAACCCTTTGTGGGCTCTTGTAGCCGTTACCCTCTGTGGGTTGAAGTCTCCACTAACTGCACCGAGAACATCATTTGCTCGACTTCGCCCTCTTGGGATGCATAATGCTTTGAAGCATCCGCTGCACTCTTCAAGATTTCCGCAAACACGCGTGGAGAATGCCACACTCGAGTAAGCAATGCAAACCTTTTTCCGCCAAAAATACACTCGAGTAAATATCTCTTACCATCTGCAATTTGCTTGATTTGGTGGATCTCCTTCTGATAACTATGTGCCTCCTTTTGCACATCTTAAATTGTGGTGGTTGCGGAGGATAGCTCAGATAATTTTTCTTTATTTTTCTGCTCAAGGACCTTACATTTAGTGACGTCATCCTTGAGCTCTTAATGTACCTCAGTGACCCTTCCCTCGTGCGTGTCACTAGCATACTTGACTGTCAAGAATTCGGCCACAGTTTGTTCGGCCACCGCCCTCTGTTCGGTAGCTTCCTGCTTGAACTTGCACAGCTCAGCTTTGATCCTCTTGACATCGGCAACAACATCTATAATTTTCACGCAAATAAGTCACACTTAAGGGCACAAATATTAAATGCCTCACCTTTTATGTGAAAGTTAAAAGTTTAAAGCATACCTTGTGCGTCATCAAACCGCTTATTCCAGCGGTCAAGCTCTTCCTCAGAACTCTTTAGTTTTCGGTTCACCTCCGCAAATCCACAGAGTTGGGGGTTGTTGCCGAGGTTTAGGCCTACAGATAGGCATTTTAGATTCTAAAGTTCTCAGATTTTTCGAAATCCTCTGCTAGGCAGTTTTTACCATCCTACCACAGTCTTGGGGGGCTAGGAGCAACTTCTTTATAGGGTTGTTTTCCAAACTACTTTGACTCTCACATGAGTTTTTTAAGCTGACATAGGGGTGTGAGCTACTGAGCATAGGGATTTCTTATAAGCGCTATAATAAACACAATTATTTGTGAATAAAGGTTGTGCGGATTACCTTAAAGCTTGCCAGCAGGCCGCCGAAAGCCTCTTTCAGACCGTTGTCAATGGACTGAATACTTTTCAATACCACACTCATATGACAACAGTCCTCTTTAGGGATGGAAGAGTCATTTAAACCCTCCTCCATCATGACCGGACACCCAGTTCAGAGCCGCTCTGTTATGCTCTGCTCCGGGTGCGACATAAGAGTTTCCCTTCATGGATAAAGTACTACTGATGGCTCCGGAGACTGAGGGGACTCCAGATTTACCTTCCGAGGGGACACAGAGTGTCCGGGCTCTCCTTTGTTTTTTTCCAGGAGGGATTCATCGTCCTAGTCCTTTGTGGCTGAGGTATCAACCTCGGCCATGATATCATCACCCCTGGCCCTGGTTTCCTGCTATGGGAGATTCTCTCGAGATGCTACCTCCACAATCTCCATGGTTGGGGGAGGTGTGTGGTGTGAGCCAGTCCTGCTTTCTGCCAGATTGGCCGACAAAGATCCCCCTCCAAAATTTGATCAGTGGGGAAGTCACACGAGGGGCTACAATGTGAAAGAAGGGTCTAATCGTTAAATCACAATATCTCAAAACTATGGTATGCTCGGATTTTTGATAATAACCTTCGTGCTTGGGGTTTCACCGTGAGGGTTCTTCGAGGGACCAATGCATAATCCTCGGATCCCTCATCGGAGTGTGGAACATCTTCAATTAGCGCTGTTGGGGCCCTGCATTGCCTCTTCAGAGTAGAGGGAGATAGATTTCCCTCGACGTCTTCGGATGCTGCTCTCTTCCTCGTGTGCGAGGAGCCACTCTCGTCCTCTATGTACTCTTCCTCCTCTCCCTCCAGATTATAGGGAGTGATCGTGTCCTTGGACCTAGTGTTCAATGGATCCTTTGACTGAAGACCCACTCAAGCCTTTTTCTTCTCCTTCTTCTGCTTGTCCTTCTCCCTCGGTGTCGTGTACGAGTACTCGACCAGCATGGATGTCAATAAGGGCATCATGGGGTCCTCGGGTAAGGGTGCCGGGTAGCAGATTTGATGAGATTTATTCAGCCAAATCTGCGAGAACGAAGGAAGGAAGAAGTGAGTACCTTATTAAAAGGAAAGGATGAAAGCCAAGAATATGTTGAAACCATACATACATGGTAGGAGTAAGAACGGAAATGCCAATGTCCTCCTCCTCGGATGGCCAAGTCTTCTGTGGCTTGAAAAACACCTTCCACAATGTCTCGTTGATAATGCCGGAAAAGTTCCACAAAGTGGTCAAATCATCTGGCCTGTAAGCCCACATTAGGGTGGACCGATGTTGGCACGTAAGAAGGCGGTAGCATTACCTGGACCACATTGGTGAGCTCGATTTTCTTCTGCATTATGGCTGAGATATATTTTGTGATTTCCTTGTGAAAGTGCGTTATATCGACTAGAGGGGGGTGAATAGGAGATTTTTAGAATTTCATCACTGAGGAAATTCCTTTTGAGGAAATTCCTCACTAATGACTAACTTACAGCGGAAACAGTAAAGGATCAGAAATGCGAAGTTTCACAACAGCAGTTTTTCAGTGTGAAGAATGTGAAAACAGATTGCACTGTGAGCAGGCACGCAGAATACAGATGAGGATTAACTGAAGTGAAGAATTTGGGGTTGAGGAAATTCAGAGAAAGTCTTCAGCAAATTCTTCAAACAATCACAGTGAAAGTCATCAACACATAATACGAGGAAAGTAAGGAGTTGAGGAATTAGAACCCATTTCTCAGAGAAGACAGTCGTTGATGACCCAGTTCCAACTGCTGCGACAGTCGTACATCTGGTTTGGAGCGGCTTGGTATTGAAACCAAAGGACACACAGTCCCGGGACACACAGTCCCTACCGTATTCTCCTTGAGCTAAGGACACACAGTCCTCGCCCAACACTCGTGGTAAGTCTTCAGGGGAGACTTCCAAACCCTCACAAACTTGGTCACCCGACGATCCACAATTGGAAGTTGGAAAGCTCTAGACCATGACGCCTAACTGTCTGGAGGATGCACAGTCCTCAAAGGTAAAAGGCTTCAGTCCCACACATGAACAACTTCTTCAGTGATGCTCAATCACTAGGTTTGGTTTGTGGTTTCAGTGTATGGGGTATTTCCTCACTGATGAATTACTCTTGAAGACACTAAGGAATTGGGTTGCTCTTATGACAAGTGTCAGTTTCTAACGGAGCAGCCAACCAGCTAGTGGTTCTGGGGGTGGCTATTTATAGCCTGGGAGCATCCCGACATGATTTGACACTAATGCCCTTAAATAATATGACCGTTGGAGTGGATAAGACCAATGACTTGGCGTGGCTATCGAAACGGTCGGAACCCTCAACTCTGAGAGTCCTCATGTCACTCGTATTCCTCACTTGAGGCTTTTGGTAGGATTAGGCTTGGGTTGAGCATCATGAGGAAATTCATTCCAAAGTGTAACTTCGACCCCCTTTAACAGTACGGTGTTCCTATTACTCAAATGCAAAGAAAATAAAACAGAAAGTGCATGCTTCAAAATCTTGAGAGTGATTTTCTTTAGGACACACCGGCCTTCTCAATATTAGTATCTTCATGAGGAATATCAATTTCATCGCAGATTCCTCGCGATTCATTTCTTCAGCTTCAGACCAATTTCTTCAACTGAAGACATACATTTTTAGGGGTCGATATTCTTCAAATATCTCAAACTCCCCAATGACTTATAGATCCTGTGTATACTCACAAACACATTAGATACTTAACCTATAAGTCTTCAAACCACCAAAATCACTAAGGGGCACTAGATGCACTTACAATCTCCCCCTTTTCGGTGGTTGATGACAATTAGGTTAAGTCTTCAACAGGGATCAAAAATATGAAGTGTAAATACTCATTTGAGGAATTTGAAATCAAGATTCACAGAGACTCCCCCTGAAGATGTGCATATCTTGAAGATTTTGCTTTTCACAGCAAATGCACATTGATGATTTATATCATGGAGATCTCCCCCTGAGTCTTGTAAATCATGCATACTTGTAATGTATCATATGAAGAAAATGAAAAATGCATGATGACAAATGGTATCTGACGAATTCCAGCATGCGTGCATTAAAACTTGAGGAATAAGCATGCGAATAAAAACGTTCAAAAGCGTCAGAGTATCATCGGGCTTAAGTTACAACTCATTACATAAAAACTTCATAAGAGCCAAGAGTTTGTAACTTAAATATAGTTCATAAGCCCCAAAAATATCCCGCTTGAAGACTAACTCTCAAATTTCTCCCCCTTTGTCATCAAGTGATAAAAAGGGACAAACTGAGGACTAACGTCCGTGAAGATTTCACTTCGTGGCACTTGAGGAAGAGCCGTGATGCTTCTTGGGAGTAGTCTTCTTCCTTGGACCAGTAGCAGCGTCGAGTTGTTCTTCATCAGTTTCAGCAGTGTGGAATGAAGAAAAGGAGCTGTCTTCAAGGTCTGGCACTGGAATAGGCCTGAACTTCTTCTTGGGAGGCCAAGACCATTCAAAGTCTCGCTCAAAGTCCATTTCTTCAAGCTCAGTCTGAGTCTTCAGATGTGCAAGTGTAGCCCAGGTGCGATTAAAAACCTCATGTAGATAGTGATGGTTCAGCTTCACAGAGTTCTGTGTTTCAGTGAGGGTTTTCACAATGGCGCCAAACTTGTGATTGCGATCCACCTTCTGGTGAAAACTAAGGAGGAGCTCTCTTGTATTCATCACGCGAGGAGGAACGGGGCTTGCCGGACGAGTCTCAGTATCATCCCATGAGGAATAAGCTTCTGGCTCTCTGAACTGACCATCAAGGGGCCTACTGCCTTCTTCAATCACAAATTTTCCTTTTCCTTCAATGGACTCGAAAGCCTTCTTTTTGACCCGGATAGGAGGCATATAACCAACATGGTTTTGGAAATCAGCGTGGAAGTTGATATCTGTCCTTGTCCTGATGAATCTCATGATCCATGGGGCATATATCTTGTGATCAAAAGGACACATAGCATTGTCAGCCAAAGTCCTCAAGAAGAAATCATGGATGTTGATAGGAATACCATGGATAATGTTGAAGAGGATATTCTACATGAGACCTACAACATCTTCTTCATCATCATGGCCTTTGATAGGTGCGAGCACACTACAGAGGATTCTGTAAACAGACCTGGGTGTGTACTTGAGCTCGTGGACGAGGAAGGTTGTTCTCGGAGATTTCCCTTCAGCCAAAGTTTTCATGAGGACTTCCATCATCCCATTGGGCAGCTCACGCTCACCATAAAGCTTCACAGCCTCTTCTGAGGGAATTGGTACAGGTAGTTCTCCGAGGAGTTCAGTAGCAGGAGCCTTGTAGTGAGTGTTTTGTGACATCCAATCAAACACCCAAGTGTTAATGTCTTCAGGGTTGCGAGATATGTGAAGAGTGGCATAGAACTGAAGAATTAGCTCGATGTTCCAGTCAGAGATGTCGGAGCACATTGGGAGTAAACCAGCATCATGGAGTACACTGAGGACTGGCTCCAGGCAAGGTATTGCTTCAAGTTCAACATGAGGAAAATGCCTGTGCTGGAATATCTTGTTTCGTCCACATAGCACAAAGGCATAGTAGTTCATCTGAGTCCTAGTCCAAAACTTCAGATGCCTCATTTGAGGCTTGTCATATGGGTTCTCTCCAATGAAGTACATGCGTTCTTCAAAGAAGTTTTCCTTTTGAAACTTAGGACGCTTGGAGAATGGCTGACGCTGAACTGGCTTAAGATTTTGCTAAGGAATTGGAGGGGAGACAACAATGGCAGGCTCTGGGTTGAGCAAGATGAATGCATTGTCTTGGTCAGGTGCATTCTCCTCAGCATTTTCCTCAGGGTGAGGAATTTCAGCGGCTGGTTCTTCAGGCCGAGGGGCTTGCTCTGGCTGTGCATCAGGCTGAGGAATAGCTTCTTCTTGCTCAGTTTGAGGAGTTGGGTCAGCATGTTCCTCATCTTGAGGATTCTGCTTAGAGCGTTGAATTTCATCAGCTTGAGGATTTTTAGTTTGTTCTTCCTCAGCTGGCTTGGTGGCAGATGCAGTTTCATCAGCTGATGCAGCTGATGCTTGAATAGTGTCTTTATGAGGAATGAAGGGTTGAGGACTTTTGTCTATCTGAATCTCCTCATTAGTGTGTTCCTCAGAGGCGGCATCCTTCATTTCCTCATCTACCTTTTTCGCTGGATCATCAATGATGACCATTTCATAGGAAGGAGCGACATTCAGTGGCACAGGGTCCAGAGGAGCAGTTTCTTCAAGTGCTTTGAGGCGCTTGGCCTCTGTTTCTTCTTCTGCTGAGGAGGCCTTTCTCTTCTTGGCTTCCTTCTCATCAGCCCTGGTTTTCTTCATGTCTGATGCAGACAGAGTCATCTTCTTCACCGTTGAAGCTTTTGGTGAAGGGGTTCTCTTGACAGATTCTTCAGCTCGTATTGAGGAACCAGCTAGAATAGAGTCATCAGCTTGCTTTGGCGAAGCAACTGGGTCAGGGGCAGTCTCATCAGCTGCAGCAAATTCATCAGCAGCCGTTTCCATGATGATTTCTTCAATAGCCGGTTCATCCACATGGCGTTGTTGGTGTACTTCCTCAGCTTGAGGAGTTTCCTCATCATGAGGAGATTCATCTGCTGGCTCCTCAATCAGGGGCTGAGAAGTTGGTGCTGGGGGTGCGACCTTCTTATTGTATTCATCAACAACACTAGTTAAAAGCTTGATGAAATTGCTCTTGAGACTTTTGCGATCTGACAGCTTGGAGTACTTGTCAGTCAATTTCTTCAGCTCTGCCTGTGTTGACACCAGTGCATCAGGAGTTAATTTGAGGAGATTCTGCTTGAGGAATTTCTCCTTTTCAATCTTTGCAACTTTGGCCTGCTTGGCCTGCTGTTCTTTCCACTTGGCTTCATTGATGAAAGTGGCCACCATGTGGCTAATGCCAGGGGGATGTTTAAAATCATCAAGCGGAGTGTTTGGGTCCTCATACCAGATGTTGATGTAGTCAAGGAGGACCTTGGGTCCATGGCCAGAGGAATGGCACTGCCTGATGCCTGAGCAACTCTTTCCTGCTTGTTTCTGATGATGGCTTGTAGGGTTTCATCATCATATTCATCACTGTCCTCTGATGCAGACGGGACGGTTATGATTTTGCTGGGGCTTGGCAGAGTTGTACGTTCAGCAGTTACCAGAGTCTTCGCAGGAGGTGTTGAAGACTTTGTCTCCGAGCTGGTTGCAGCTGGGAGTGAGGAGCTGGAGCTGGCGGTCATAGGCTTCATGACTTGCTTCTGTACTGGTTTCTCTTGAGGCTTTGGTGGTGGTGCTGAGGATTTTGGAGCTGAGGAGATTGGTACTGAGGGCTTTGGCACTGATGGTTTTGGTGTTGAAGGTTTTGGTGCTGAGGGTTTTGTGACTGAAGCCTGAGCAGACTTCTCTTGAGGCTTTGGAGCCCTTGGCTTTGGCGGCACAAATTGCATTTGAGGAATTTCTGAGCCAGAGGTTTCTGCGGCAGAGGAAGTAGCAGCAGCTGAGGATTCATTGAGTTTCCTCACTGTAGTTTTTGCCTACTTCTTGAGCTTAGCCAGATGCTTTTCTTTCTCATCTGGATAGTCATCAATGGTCTTGAGGCTTGAGGGATGTGCTACTTGATGATCCTCAAGTGGGGCCCGTCTGCCAGGGGGCTTCAGAGCGAATTTCTTCACATACTTGGGAGTCACAAACTTGTATTCCTTCCATTCCTTCGCCCATCGGTGTTCTATCTTCTGGAGCTGTATCTTCCTCTTTGCCATTGTCCCATTTTCATCAGGCGTGCAATAGTCCAAGTAGATATCCTCAGGGATATCCACATCTGTGTTTTGCTCAAGTTTCTTTCCTCCCTTCTGTTTTCTATCATCCTCCATTTTCTTCAGCTGAGGATTTTGCTGATGAGATTGAACTCTTGAGGATTCTGATGAGACTTGAAGATTTTCTTCCAGAAACGCTGCAAATGAGTTAATGTGATGAGAACCGAGAGATTCATCAGCTGACATGCGTGTACCTGTGAACAGAGTATAGTTGCGAGGAATTTAGAGAGGTCATATGCGTTCTCAGATTTGAAGAAAATGAAAAAGTTTGATAGTTTGAGGAATATAACCAGTGGTTGAGGAATTTGCCTAAGCATACTGTTCTTGGGTTCTAGAGTTGAACAGATCCGAAAGTTCGCACAATTGAGGAATCTCGTGAAAATCTTAGATGCTTAGCATAATTCATCAATGATGTGGTGATAGGCAGGGTTTGAGGAATCAAGTGCTTATCGTTTCTTGAGGAAAAACATATTTCACATAGAAGATGTAAAATTTTAGATCTACTCTTGCGGTAAAAATGGGATTTATTTACCCTGGAAGGTGCGCACGAAGAACACAGAAAGGTGTGTATGGAGAAGCTCTTCGGTCGCGTGTCCAATGCACCCTAACCCGGCGATAGAGGACGTCTACGGCGGCGGCGGACGAAGATGGTCCGACTCCGGCGTGGTTTCGGCGACGGAGAAGTCGAGGCAGTGAAGCTCTTCCTCACCGACGATGAGACTACCGGCGATGGCGCTAGGGTTCGGTGGTGTATGCTGTGGCAGGAGAGCGATGGTGCGAAGAAGAGTATGCCGAGGGGGATAAGGACATATTTATAGCCAAAAGTTACTGTTGGCACAAAAATTTTGGACCAAACTGCCCCTGCCTCTACGTCTCCGCAGGACACGTGTAGCTCCCGAACAGTGCGGTGGAGATAGTGGAGATCGTGGTTATCCGATCGTGGGAAGTGGGGTTCAGTTACTGTGTATTAAAGAAACAATTTTTGAAGATTTGAGGATTTTTGTTACAAAATCATCAGCTGACAAGGACGCAGTGAGGATTTTGAACAAAGTTTCAAGTAGAACGCATATGAAGAATTGAATAGACTGGATGAGTATAGCATAGAGGGAATGTAGGGTCCGATCACATTCACTTAGCAGAAATATCAACTTGAAGAAATAGCAATAAGTGAATGCTGTTGAGGATTTGAAATCACAGTCTATCTAGTCAAATGAAGGTCATCAAGTGTTTTTGAAGATTTTGTGATAAATCATCACACTGAAGAACAGCTGTTTTGAAGAAAACACATTTTGAGGAAATAGAACACTTGAAGAAAATCAACTTGAGGAATTTCACATTGGGCGGTGGCGTGACCCACCATATAAGGATGTTGATTACAGACGCCACGTACAATTGTCGTAGGGCCCTGAGAATCAATTTCTTCGTTGATTTCTTCACATTCAGAGTGACATTCTTCATTAGTTGAAGAAAATCGATTCATCATGTGTTGCACATCTAAGTCATCAATTTGGCATAAGTGTTAGGATGTGTGCATGTTTTTACAAAACATTTGAAGATTCTAAGATATTTAGCTCACACCGCAACTTGCAAAACCTTTTCTCATCCAAGGGCTTAGTGAAGATATCTGCCAGTTGATCATCAGTCTTCACATGGTCGATGAGGATATTGCCCTTGAGGACATGGTCCCGAAGAAAATGATGACTAATCTGGATGTGCTTGGTCTTCGAGTGCTGTACTGGGTTGTATGCAATCTTGATAGCACTCTCATTGTCACAGTAGAGAGGCACATTCTTCATGTTGATGCCATAGTCCTTGAGGGTTTGCTTCATCCATAGTAATTGAGCACAGCAAGAACCAGCAGCAATGTACTCAGCTTCGGCAATGGAGAGTGATACGCAGTTCTGCTTCTTTGAGGACCAGCAAACTAGTGATCTTCCGAGGAAATGGCATGTGCCAGACGTTGACTTGCAATCCACACGGTCACCAGCATAGTAGGAATCAGAATACCCTACCAGCTGAAGATTTGAGCCCTTGGGATACCATAATCCTAGTGTTGGTGTGTGAGCTAAGTATCGAAGAATATGTTTCACAGCCTTATGGTGTGATTCCTTCGGTTTTTCTTGAAAACGTGCACACATGCAAACACTAAGCATTATATCTAGCCTAGATGCACATAGATACAATAAAGAGCCAATCATAGAACGATATACCTGTTGATCGAAATATTTACCATTTTCATCAATGCCGAGGTGGCCGTTGGTAGGCATTGGAGTCTTGGCACCTTTGCATTCATGCATGTCGAATTTCCTCAGAACATCCTTGAGGTATTTCTCCTGTGATATGAAGATTCCATTGCTTTGTTGACGAATTTGAAGACCTAAGTAGAATTTCAGCTCCCCCATCATGGACATCTGATAGTCTTCACTCATCATGTAAGCAAATTCATCACTGTATCGTTTGTCAGTACAGCCAAATATGATATCATCGACATATATTTGACACACAAATAGCTCATTATCATAGGATTTAGTGAAAAGAGTTGGATCGAGTGAACCAGGTTTGAAGCCTTTCTTCATGAGGAATTCCTTCAATGTATCATACCATGCCCGAGGGGTTTGCTTGAGGCCATAAAGAGACTTTTTGAGTCTGAAGACTTTGTGTGGATGCTTTGGATCCTCAAAACCTGGGGGCTGAGCAACATATACTTCTTCCTCAAGCTTACCATTGAGGAATGCACTTTTGACATCCATTTGATATAAGATGATGTTATGAAGATTAGCATAAGAAAGTAGTATTCGAATAGCTTCAAGTCTAGCAACAGGTGCAAAAGTTTCATCGAAATCTATTCCTTCAACCTGGGTGTAGCCTTGGGCTACAAGTCGTGCCTTGTTCCTCACCACTTGACCGTCCTCATCTTGCTTGTTTCGGAAAATCCACTTGGTGCCGATGATGTTGTGCTTGCGAGAATCTGGTCGTTTGACGAGCTCCCATACATCATTCAGCTTGAATTGAAGAAGTTCGCCTTGCATAGCTTGGATCCACTCCGGTTCCAAAAAAGCCTCAGCAACTTTTGAGGGTTCTGTGATGGATACAAAGGAGAAATGCCCACAAAAGTTAACTAAGTGTGAAGCTTTTGAACGAGTGAGAGGACCTGGCGCGTTGATGTCGTTGAGGATTTTGTCAAGTTCTACTTCATTTGCAATCCTCGGATGAGCTGGTTGAGGATTTTGTCTGGGCTGAGGAAGTGGTGCTGGTGCAATTTCCTTAGGAGCATCTCCTTGATTTTCATCAGTGATGGGGATCGTTTCTTCATCAATTTCCTCAGTTGGGACAATGTCTTCAGTAGGCTTGAGCTTTATTGCTTCCTCAGGAGATAGCTTATCTGGATCAGAAGGCAATTGCTCTCTTTGCGAGCCATTAGTTTCATCGAACCACACATCTACAGTCTCAACAACTTTGTTGTGATAGTTGTTGAAGACTCTGTAAGTGTGCGAGTCCTTTCCATAACCGAGCATAAAACCTTCATGTGCCTTAGATGCAAATTTTGAGCTATGGTGAGGATCTCTAATCCAGCATTTTGCACCGAAGACTTTGAAATAACTTACATTGGGTTTCTTGTCAGTGAGAAGTTCATATGAGGTTTTCTTGAGGAATTTGTGAAGATATACCCTGTTGATGATATGGCATGCAGTGTTGATTGCTTCAGGCCAAAAGCGACGAGGAGTCTGATATTCTTCAAGCATAGTTCTTGCCATTTCAACCGGAGTCCTGTTCTTCCTTTCGACGACACCATTCTGCTGAGGAGTATAAGGAGCAGATAATTCATGAGTAATACCAAGTTCATCAAGACCAGTGTTTTTGAACTCGGTTCCATTATCACTCCTGATATGTTTGATCTTGATGCCAAAGTTCGTCGAGGCCCTTGAAGAAAATCGTTTGAAGATTTCCTGCACTTCAGTTTTATACACTATGATATGCACCCAAGTGTATCTGGAATAATCATTAACTATGACAAATCGATATAGAGATGCTGCATTGGTTAGTGTGGCATAGTGAGTAGGTCCAAATAAATCCATATGAAGCAATTCAAATGGACGTGTAGTGGTCATGATGGTTTTGGAGGGATGCTTGGATCTGGTCATTTTCCTAGATTCACAAGCACCGCAGAGATGATCCTTGAGGAATTTGACTGATTCGATGCCGATGACATGCTTCTTCTTCGCGAGCGTGTGCAAATTCCTCATGCCTGCATGACCTAGTCTTTGGTGCCACAGCCATCCTTCTGATGTTTTTGCTAGTAAGCAAGTGGCTGGTTGAGGACCTGTAGAGAAATCAACAATGTACAAATCCCCTCTTCTTACACCTTCAAAGACTTTGGATCTGTTAGATTCCATAATGACTACACATCTATATCTACCAAAGATAACAATCATATCAAGATCACAAAGCATCGAGACTGACATGAGGTTAAAACCAAGGGATTCAACAAGCATCACTTTGTCCATATGCCTATCCTTGGAAATAGCCACTTTGCCAAGTCCCAATACCTTGCTTTTACCTTTCTCAGCATATGTGATTTGCTTCAGAGGTGATGGAGTTAGTGGCATATTCATCAGTAAGCTTTTATCACCAGTCATGTGATGTGTGGAGCCACTATCAAGAACCCCCTCAGTATTCTTGGGTTTGTCATCCTGCAGATGAATTAGTACAGCTTACCATCTCATATGCTTCAGATTTGAAGAATATGATACTAATTTCATCAGATCAGTAATTTCATCATAACAGAAATGTAAGGACGTGTGAAATATTTCTATTTCATCAATCATTAGCTTGCGTCCTATCAAGCATTTCCTCAGGTCTCCACCAAATTCTTCAGATGATGATTTTTATCTGGAGACCTGACCTGCACAAGTGATTAGTTCGATTTCCTCACCACCCACATCTGAAGGGGTGGCAAAGCATTCATCATCCTGCGAGCAGCATATGAGAAAGGTGGCATTGAAGCCAATGCACTTCTCTTAACAGTAGGGGGATTAAAGTACTCATATGAATATGCAAAGAACTGGTTTGAGGATTTATGAACATAATAATTTGAGGAGTAACGCTCATATTTATATTCCTTGTAGTTTCCTTGCATGTCACGCACATTAGCATGGGTACGAGCATAGTTTTGACCAGTTGAGGATTCCTCTTGAAGACTTTGGTCCTCCTGAGGAACTTAATCTGGGGTTCTGAATCTTCAGTGGTGGTGTCATAAGGACATTCACCTGAAGATTTTCGAGACTGCTTTTGGGAACCCAGATTTTCCTCAAGGGAGGGCCATTCCTGCAACTAGTTCCAACATATCGAGCAAGTACTTCACCAGATTGATTTTTGAACAGTTTATAGTTGGAGTCAAATGACTCATCCGAGGAATAGGATAATTCACATGAAAAACCAGTTAGATTAGATGGATCAAAAGGAGGCCCAGTAGCAGCAACCCAAGAGGTTTTGGGATACTGCTCAGGTTTCCAATAAGATCCATCAGCATTTATTTTCCTCTCAAAGGCAATTCCTTCTTTCGTCGGGTTCCTGTTCAAGATCTTCTTTTTGAGCACATTACAAAGGGTTTGATGTCCTTTGAGGCTTTTGTATATGCCTGTCACGTACAATTGCTTCAACCCTGCATTTTCATCAGTAACATTTATGTTTTCCTCAAGTGAGGAAATAGACACAACAGGTGCAGTTGAAGAATTTGTAGCAATTGCAGCATTTGATGATTCTGGTGAGGAATTAGCAGTTTCGCGTTCAATGCATTTAAGACATGGAGGAATGAATTCAACTTGACCAGCGCTGATCTGTTGAGCTAGTAATGAATCATTTTCCATACGAAGATCATCATGAGACATCCCCAGCTTCTCAAGATCAAGCTTCCTTTGAAGAAATTCATAGCAAAGCTTCTCATGATCAGTGAGGAGAGTATCATAACGATCCTGAATATTATCAAATCTAGACTGAAGACTTTTCACATCTTCAGTGAGGATTTGGGTAAGGTTCATTTCATCATTCAACAGATCATCACTTTTATCTAGAAGTTTCTGAAGCTTTTCGAGGGCAATTTGTTGTTTAGTGGCAATGATAGCAAGTTTATTGTAACTGGGATTCTTATAATTATCAGGTTCACAGTCACTTGAATCAGAGGAGAAGGCATTATTTGGTACCTATGAACCTTTTGCCATGAAGCAAAAGGTTGGAGCGAAGTCATCAGCATAGTCATCAGTGCGGATGGTGCTATCATTTTCTTCAAGGTTGAAGATTGACTTGCGGACGAAAGTGGTTGCCAGTGCAAGACTAGCCTGTCCGGATTCTGAGTCTTCATCAGAACCCTCTTCTTCATCACATTCCTCAGATTCTGCCTCGGAGTCCATTTCCTTGCCAATAAGTGCCCGAGCCTTTCTGAAACTGGTCTTCTTGTGCGATGAGGGCTTTGAAGATGAGGATTTTCAAGATTTCTTCTTCTTCTTCGAGTCATCAGAACTGTCATCCTTGTATTTATTCTTCTTTGATTCCTTTCCCCAACGGGGACAATCAGCAATGTAATGACCTGATTTCTTGCACTTGTGACAGGTTCATTTCTTGTAGTCCTCAGATGAAGATTCTGATTTCCTCACGTCTATTCTTCAAGATTTACCGAACTGGCCACGTCGTGTAAATCTCTGGAATTTCCTCACGAGCATTGCAAGCTCCTGTCCAAATTCTTTAGGGTCCCAAATGTTGTCATCTGTGTCTTCGTCTTCAGATGAGGAAATTGCTCTAGCCTTCAGTGCACGTGGTCTAGAATAGCTTGGTCCATATAGATCTCTCTTTTCTTCTAGCTGGAATTCATGAGTATTTAGCCTTTCTAGTATATCAGCTCGATCAAGCATCTTGTAATCTGGTCTTTCTTGAATCATCAGAACTAAAGTATCAAATGAAGAATCCAAAGATCTCAGCAGTTTCTTCACAACTTTGTGATCAGTGATGTCTCGAGCTCCCAGTGCTTGCAGTTCATTTGATATGTCAGTGAGGCGATCAAAGGTGTCTTGGCAGCTTTCATTGTCATGTCTCTTGAAGCGATTGAAGAGATTGCGAAGAATATCAACACGAGAGTCACGCTGGGTTGATACTCCTTCATGTACCTTGCACAGTCTCTCCCAGATCACTGTTGCAGAGCCCAAAGCACTTACTCTTCCAAACTGACCTGGGCTCAGATGGCCACATATGATGTTCTTCGCTTGAGAATCGAGTTGCTTGAATTTCTTCACATCAGCCGCAGTGACACTGGCAGAGATGATGGGGACACCATGTTCCACAATATACCAGAGATCATTATCAATAGCTTGTAGATGCATTTGCATTTTGTTCTTCGAGAAGGGAAAGTTCTTTCCTTCGTAGGTAGGACATGCTGTAGTCACCTTAAACATGCCTGGAGTCGACATAACTAAAACTCCATGTGGTTAAACCAAAATCACACAGAGCAAGGGAGTACCTTGCTCTGATACCAATTGAAAGTGCGTTATATCGACTAGAGGGGGGTGAATAGGAGATTTTTAGAATTTCATCACTGAGGAAATTCCTTTTGAGGAAATTCCTCACTGATGACTAACTTACAGCAGAAACAGTAAAGGATCAGAAATGCAAAGTTTCACAACAGCAGTTTTTCAGTGTGAAGAATGTGAAAACAGATTGCACTGTGAGCAGGCACGCAGAATACAGACGAGGATGAACTGACGTGAAGAATTTCGGGTTGAGAAAATTCAGAGAAAGTCTTCAGCAAATTCTTCAAACAGTCGGAGTGAAATTCATCAACACATAATACGAGGAAAGTAAGGAGTTGAGGAATTAGAACCCGTTTCTCAGTGAAGACAGTCGTTGATGACCCAGTTCCAACTGCTGTGACAGTCGTACATCTGGTTTGGAGCGGCTTGGTATTGAAACCAAAGGACACACAGTCCCGGGACACACAGTCCCTACCGTATTCTCCTTGAACTAAGGACACACAGTCCTCGCCCAACACTCGTGGTAAGTCTTCAGGGGAGACTTCCAAACCCTCACAAACTTGGTCACCCGGCAATCCACAATTGACTGCTGGAAAGCTCTAGACCATGACGCCTAACCGTCTGGAGGATGCACAGTCCTCAAAGGTAAAAGGCTTCAGTCCCACACAGGAACAACTTCTTCAGTGATGCTCAATCACTAAGTTTGGTTTGTGGTTTCGGTGTATGGGGTATTTCCTCACTGATGAATTACTCTTGAAGACTCTGAGGAATTGGGTTGCTCTTATGACAAGTGTCAGTTTCTAACGGAGCAGCCAACCAGCTAGTGGTTGTGGGGGGGGGGCTATTTATAGCCTGGGAGCATCCCGACATGATTTGACACTAATGCCCTTAAATAATATGACCGTTGGAGTGGATAAGACCAATGACTTGGCGTGGCTATCGAAACGTTCGAAACCCTCAACTGTGAGAGTCCTCATGTCACTCGTATTCCTCACTTGAGGCTTTTGGTAGGATTAGGCTTGGGTTGAGCATCATGAGGAAATTCATTCCAAAGTGTAACTTCGACCCCCTTTAACAGTACGGTGTTCCTATTACTCAAATGCGAAGAAAATAAAACAGAAAGTGTAAATCTTCATGCTTCAAATTCTTCAAAGTGATTTTCTTCAGGACACACCGGACTTCTCAATATCAGTATCTTCATGAGGAATATCAATTTCATCGCAGATTCCTCGCGATTCATTTCTTCAGCTTCAGAACAATTTCTTCAATTGAAGACATACATTTTTAGAGGTCGATATTCTTCAAATATCTCAAACTCCTCAATGACTTATAGATCCTGTGTATACTCACAAACACGTTAGATACTAAACCTATAAGTCTTCAAACCACCAAAATCACTAAGGGGCACTAGATGCGTTTGGAAGTCTGCCCTGAAGACTTACCACGAGTGTTGGGCGAGGACTGTGTGTCCTTAGCTCAAGGAGAATACGGTAGGGACTGTGTGTCCCGGGACTGGGTGTCCTTTGGTTTCAATACCAAGCCGCTCGAAACAAGATGTACAACTGTCACAACACTTGGAACTGGGTCATCAACAACAGTCTTCACCACGAATCGGGTTCTAATTCCTCAACTCTTTACTTTCTGTGTATTATGTGTTGATGACTTTCATTGTGACTGTTTGAAGAATTTGCTGAAGACTTTCTCTGAATTTCCTCAACCCCAAATTCTTCACTTAAGTTAATCATCATCTGTATTCTGCGTGCCTGCTTACTGTGCAATCTGTTTTTCACATTCTTCACTCTGTAATACTGCTATTGTGAAAGTTTGCATGTCTGATCTGTAACTGTTTCCGCTGTAAGTTAGTCATCAGTGAGGAATTTCCTCAAAAGGAATTTCCTCAGCGGTGAAATTCTAAAAATCTCCTATTCACCCCCCCTCTAGTCGATATAACGCACTTTCAATTGGCATTAGAGCAAGGTACTCCCTTGTTCTGTGTGATTTTGGTTTAACCACCTGGACTTTTAGTTATGTCGACTGCAGGCATGTTTAAGGTGACTGCAGCATGTCCTACCTACGAGGGAAAGAACTTTTCCTTCTGGAAGAACAAAATGCAAATGCATCTACAAGCTATAGACAATGATCTCTGGTATATTGTGGAAAATGGTGTCCCCATCATTTCTGCCAGTGTCACTGCAGCTGATGTGAACAAATTCAAGCAACTCGATTCTCAAGCGAAGAACATCATCTGTGGTCATCTGAACCCTGGCCAGTTTGGAAGAGTAAGTGCCTTAGGCTCTGCAACACTGATCTCGGAGAGACTGTGCAAGGTAAATGAAGGAGTATCAACCCAACGTGACTCTCGTGTTGATATTCTTCGCAATCTCTTCAATCGATTCAAGAGACATGACAATGAAAGCTGCCAAGACACCTTTGATTGCCTCACTGACATATCAAATGAACTACAAGCACTGGGAGCTCGAGACATCACTGATCACGAAGTTGTGAAGAAACTGCTGAGATCCTTACATTCATCATTTGACACTCTAGTTCTGATGATTCAAGAAAGACCAGAATACAAGATGCTAGATCGAGCTGATATCCTCGAAAGGCTAAATACTCATGAATTCCAGCTAGAAGAAAAGAGAGATCTATATGGACAAAGCTATTCTAGACCACGTGCACTGAAGGCAAGAGCAATTTCCTCATCTGAAGAAGAAGACACAGATGACAGCAGTTGTGACCCTGAAGAATTTGGTCAGGAGCTTGCAATGCTTGTGAGGAAATTTCAGAGATTTACACGACGAGGCCAGTTCGGTAAATCATCAAGAAGAGACATGAGGAAATCAGAATCTGCATCTGAGGACTACAAGAAACCCACCTGTCACAAGTGCAAGAAATCAGGTCATTACATTGCTGATTGTCCTCGCTGGGAAAAGGAATCAAAGAAGAAATACAAGGATGACAGTTCTGATGACTCAAAGAAGAAGAAGAAATCTTCAAAATCCTCATCTTCAAAGTCCTCTTCACACAAGAAGACTAGCTTCAGAAAGGCTCGGGTACTTATTGGCAAGGAAATGGATTCCGAGGCAGAATGAGAGGAATGTGATGAAGAAGAAGGCTCTGGAGAAGACTCAGAATCCGGACAGGCTAGTCTTGCACTAGCAACCAATTTCGTGAGCAAGTCAATCTTAAATCTTGAAGAAAATGATTGCACTATCCATACTGATGACTATGCTGATGACTTCGCTCCAACCTATTGCTTCATGGCAAAAGGTTCAAAGGTATCAAATAATGCCTCCTCCTCTGATTCAAGTGACTATGAACATGATGATTACAAAAAACCCAGTTACAGTAAACTTGCCATCATTGCCACTAAACAACAAACTGCTCTGGAAAAGCTTCAAAAACTGCTAGACAAAAGTGATGATCTGTTGAATGATGAAATGAATCTTAATCAAATCCTCGCTCATGACATGAAAAATCTTCAGTCTAGATTTGATAATTTTCAGGATCGTCATGATACACTCCTCACTGATCATGAGAAGCTTTCCTACGAATTCCTTCAAAGAAAGCTTGATCTTGAGAAGCTGAGGATGTCTCATGATGATCTTCGTATGGAAAATGATTCATTACTAGCTCAACAGATTAGCGCTAGTCAAGTTGAATTTATTCCTCCATGTCTTAAATGCATTGAACGTGAAACTGCTAATTCCTCACCGGAATCATCAAATGCTACAAATTCTTCAACTGCACCTGCTGTGTCTATTTCCTCACTTGAGGAAAACACAAATGTTACTGATGAAAATGCAGGGTTGAAGGAATTGTACGTGACATGCATGTACAAAAGCCTCAAAGGACACCAAACCCTTTGTGATGTGCTCAAAAAGCAGATCTTGAACAGGAACCCGAGGAAAGAAGGAATTGCCTTTGAGAGGAAATTAAATGCTGATGGATCTTATTGGAAACCTTAGCAGTATCCCAAAACCTCATGGGTTGCTGCTACTGGGCCTCCTTTTGATCCATCTAATCTTACTGGCTTCTCATGTGAATTATCCTATTCCTCGGATGATTCATTTGATTCCAACTATAAACTGTTCAAAAATCAATCTGGTGAAGTATTTGCTCGATATGTTGGAACTAACTGCAGGAATGGCCCTCCTCTGAGGAAAATCTGGGTTCCCAAAAGTTGTCTTGAAAATCTTCAAGTGAATGTCCTCATGACATCACCTCTGAAGAATCTGAACCCCAGATCAAATTCCTCAGGAGGACCAAAGTCTTCAAGAGGATCAAAATCCTCAACTGGTCAAAACTATGCTCGTACCCGTGCTTATGTGTCTAACTTGCAGGGAAATTACAAGGAATATGAATATGAGCTCTACTCCTCAAATAATTATGTTCATAAATCCTCAAACTAGTTCTCTGCATACTCATATGAGTACTTTAACCCCCCTACTGTTAAGAGAAGTGCATTAGCTTCAATGCCACCTTTCTCGTATGGTGCTCGCAGGATGATGAACGCTTTGCCACCCCTTCAGATGTGGGTGGTGAAGAAATCAAACTAATCACTTCTACACGTCACGTCTCCAGATGAAAATCTTCATCTGAAGAATTTGCTGGAGACCTGAGAAACGCTTGATAGGACGCAAGCTAATGATTGATGAAATAGAAATATTTCACACGTCCTTACATTTCTGTTATGATGAAATCACTGAACTGATGAAATTAGTATCATATTCTTCAAATCTGAAGCATATGAGATGGTAGGCTGTACTAATTCATCTGCAGGATGACAAACCCAAAAATACTGAGTGGGTTCTCGATAGCGGCTGCACACATCACATGACTGGTGATAAAAGCCTACTGATGAATATGCCACTAACTCCATCACCTCTGAAGCCAATCACATATGTTGATAAAGGTAAAAGCAAGGTATTGGGACTTGGCAAAGTAGCTATTTCCAAGGATAGGCATATGGACAAAGTGATGCTTGTTGAATCCCTTGGTTTTAACCTCATGTCAGTCTTGATGCTTTGTGATCTTGATATGATTGTTATCTTTGGTAGATATAGATGTGTAGTCATCATGGAATCTGACAGATCCAAAGTCTTTGAAGGTGTAAGAAGAGGGGATTTGTACATTGTTGATTTCTCTACATGTCCTCAACCAGCCACTTGCTTACTAGCAAAAACATCAGAAGGATGGCTGTGGCACCAAAGACTAGGTCATGCAGGCATGAGGAATTTGCACACGCTCGCTAAGAAGAATCATGTCATCGGCATCGAATCAGTCAAATTCCTCAAGGATCATCTCTGCGGTGCTTGTGAATCTAGGAAAATGACCAGATCCAAGCATCCCTCCAAAACCATCATGACCACTACACGTCCATTTGAATTGCTTCATATGGATTTATTTGGACCTACTCACTATGCCACACTAACCAATGCAGCATCTCTATATGGATTTGTCATAGTTAATGATTATTCCAGATACACTTGGGTGCATATTATAGTGTATAAAACTGAAGTGCAGGAAATCTTCACACAATTTTCTTCAAGGGCGTCGACGAACTTCGGCATCAAGATCAAACATATCAGGAGTGATAATGGAACCGAGTTCAAAAACACTGGTCTTGATGATTATCTTGATGAACTTGGTATTACTCACGAATTGGCTGCTCCTTATACTCCTCAGCAGAATGGTGTCGTCGAAAGAAAGAACATGACTCTGGTTGAAATGGCAAGAACTATGCTTGAAGAATATCAGACTCCTCGTCGCTTCTGGCCTGAAGCAATCAACACTGCATGCCATATCATCAACAGGGTATATCTTCACAAATTCCTCAAAAAAACCTCATATGAACTCCTCAGTGACAAGAAACCCAATGTAAGGTATTTCAAAGTCTTCGGTGCAAAATGCTGGATTAGAGATCCTCATCATAGCTCAAAATTTGCACCTAAGGCACATGAAGGTTTTATGCTCGGTTATGGAAATGACTCGCACACCTACAGAGTCTTCAACAACTATAACAACAAAGTTGTTGAGACTGCAGATGTGCGGTTCAATGAAACTAATGGCTCGCAAAGAGAGCAATTGCCTTATGATCCAGATAAGCTGTCTCCTGAGGAAGCAATAAAGCTTAAGCCTACTGAAGACATTGTCCCCACTGAGGAAATTGGTGAAGAAACGATCCCCATCGCTGATGAAAACCAAGAAGATGCTCCTGAGGAAATTGCAACAGCACCACTTCCTCAGCCCAGACAAAATCCTCAACCAGCTCATCTGAGGATTGCAAATGAAGTAGAACTTGACAAAATCCTCAATTGTACGCGGCGTGTGTAATCAACATTCTTATATGGTGGGTAACGCCACCGCCAAATGTGAAATTCCTCAAGTTGATTTTCTTCAAATGATCAATTTCCTCACAATGCATTTTTCTTCAAAATAGTTATTCTTCATTGTGATGATCTATTACAAATCTTCAAAAACACTTGATGACTTTCATTTGCCTAGGTAGACTGTGATTTCTAGTCCTCAACATCATTCACTTATTGCTATTTCTTCAAGTTGATGTTTCTGCTAAGTGAATGTGATCGGACCCTACTTTCCCTCTATGCTATACTTATCCAGTCTATTCAATTCTTCATATGCGTTCTACTTGAAACTTTGTTCAAAATCCTCACTGCATCCTTATCAGCTGATCATTTTGTAACAAAAATCCTCAAATCCTCAAAAATTGTTTTCTTCAAAGGAACAGTAACTGAACCCCCACTTCCCACGATCGGATAACCACGATCTCCACTATCTCCACCGCATCGTACGGGAGCTACACGTGTCCTGCGGAGACGTCGAGGCAAGGGCTATTCGGTCCGAAACTTTCGCGCCAAACAGTAACTTTCGGGCTATAAATAGATCCTTATCCCCCTCGGTATCCTCTTCTTCGCCTCATCGCTCTCCTTCCATCACACTCTCCACCGAACCCTAGCGCCACCGTTGGTAGTCTTGTCGCCAGTAAGGAAGAGCTTCACTGCCTCGACCTTTTCGTCGCCAGGATCACGCCGGAGTCGGAACATCTACGTCCGCCGCCGCCGTAGACGTCCTCTGTCACCAAGTTAGGGTGCATTGGACACTCGACCGAAGAGCCTCTCCAACACTACTTTCTGTGTTCTTTGTTCGCACCTTCCAGGGTAAATATATCCCATTTTTACAGCAGATTAGATCTGAAATTTTACCCCTTCTATGAGAAATCTGTTTTTCTTCAAGATACGATGTGCACGTGATTCCTCAAACACTATCTATCACCACAATCATTGATGAACTAGCTAAGTATCTAAGATTTTCCCAAGATTCCTCAATTGTGCAAATTTTCGGATCTGTACAACTCTGGAACCCAAGAACAGTATGCTTAGGCAAATTCCTCAACCACTGGTTATATTCCTCAAACTGTCAAACTTTTTCATTTTCTTCAAATCTGAGAACGCATATGACCTCTCCAAATTCCTCGCAACTATACTCTGTTCACACGTACACACATGTCAGCTGATGAATCTCTCGGTTCTCATCACATTAACTCATTTGCAGCGATTTTGGAAGAAACTCTTCAAGGCTCATCAGAATCCTCAAGAGTTCAAAATCATCAGAAAATTCCTCGTCTGAAGAAAATGGAGGAAGAAAGGAAGCAGAAGGGAGGAAAGAAACTGGAGCAGAACACAGCTGCTGATATTCCTAAGGACATATACTTGGACTATTGTACGCGTGAAGAAGAACCTGAGACAATGGCCAAGAGAAAGATTAGGCTGCAGAAGATTGAACGCAGATGGGCGAAGGAATGGAAAGAGTACAGGTTTGTGACTCCAAAATATGCGAAGAAATTCGCTTTGAAGCCTCCTGGCAGAAGGGCCCCACTTGAGGATCATCAAGAAGCACATCCCTCAAGTCTTATGACACTTGATGACTACCCAGATGAAAAAGAAAGGCATCTGGCCAAGCTCAAGAAGCAAGCTGAAACTGCAGTGAAGAAATTTAATGAATCCTTAGCTGCTGCATCCGGTGCTGCTCATTCCTCAGCAGCAGAAACTTCAGGCTCAGAGATTCCTCAAAAGCAGTCTGTGCCAACAAAGCCAAAGGTTCCAAAGCCTCAAGAGAAGTCTGCACAGGCTTCTGTCACAAAACCCTCAGCTCCAAAACCCTCGGTTCCAAAACCGTCAACACCAAAACCATCAGCGCCAAAACCCTCAGCACCCATCTCATCTACACGAAAATCCTCGGCTCCACCTCTAAAGCCAGTACAGAAGAATGTCGTGAAGCCTACGACAGCAAGCTCCAGCTCCTCACTCCCAGCTGCAACAAGCTCGGAGACAAAGTCTTCAACACCACTTGTGAGGACTTTGGCAACTACTGAACGTGCACCTCTGCCCAGCCCCAGCAAGATCATCACAGTCCCGTCTCCATCAGAGGGAAGTGATGAGTATGATGATGAAACCCTACAAGCCATCATCAGAAACAAGCAAGAACGGGTAGCAAAAGCATCAGTAGTGATATCCCTCTGGCAATGGACCCCAAGGTTCTCCTCGACTTCATCAATGTATGGTATGACGACCCAAACACACCCATTGATGATTTGAAACTTCCTCCTGGCATCAGCCACATGGTGGCCACCTTCATAAACGAAGCCAAGTGGAAGGAACAGAAGGCCAAGCAGGAAAAGATTGCAAAGGACAAAAAGGAGAAATTCCTCAGGCAAAATCTCCTCAAGCTGACTCCTGAAGCACTGGTGTCAACCTAGGCAGAGCTGCAAGTCTTGACTAACAAGTGTGACAAACTGTCAGACCGCAAAAGCATCAAGCGCAATTTCATCAAGCTAGCCACTAGCGCTGTTGATGACTACAACAAACGACAGCCAACCCCAGCACCAACTCCTCAGCCCCTGGTTGAGCAGCCAGAAGATACATCTCCTGATGAGGAGGAAACTCCTCAAACTGAGGAAGAACACCAGGAGCGCCATGCTGATGAACCGGCCATTGAAGAAATCATCACCGAGACCGCTACTGATGAAATTGCAACCCCTGATACAACTGCTCCTGATCCAGCTGCTTCATCAAAGCAGTCTGATGACTCTGTTCCAGCTGGTTCCTCACTACCAGCTGAAGAATCCGCAGAAAGACCACCTTCACCAAAAGCTTCAAAGGTGAAGAAAATAATCCCGTCTTCATCAGACGCGAAGAAGACAAGAGCTGCTGAGAAGGAAGCAAAGAAGAGAAAAGCTTCCTCAGCAGAAGAAAAGATAGAGGCAAAGCGCCTCAAAGAAACTGAAGAATCTGCCCCTCTGGACCCGGTGCCTCTAAATGTTGCACCTTCATATGAAATGGTCGTCAATGGTGACCCAACTACAAGGGAAGATGAGGAAATGAAGGATGTTGCCTCCGAGGAACACACTGATGAGGAAATCCAGATTGATGACAGTCCTCAACCTCATGTTCCTCAGACAGAGATTCCTCAAGCTTCAGCTGCAGCAGCTGATGAAAATGCCTCTGCCACAAATCCAGCTGAAGAAAAACAAGCTAATGAAAATGTCCATCCTGAGCAGGCTCCTCATTCTGAACAGGCTGACCAAACTCCTCAAGCTGAGAAAGAAGAAGAAATTCCTCAGTCTGAAGCTCAGCCAGAGCAAGAAGTTCCAGCTGATGAAATTCCTCAACCTGAGGAAAACGCTGAAGAAAATGTTCCGCCCCTGACAATGAATTCATTGTGCTCAACCCAGAGACTGCCATGGTTGTTTCCCCTCCCATTCCTCAGCACAATATCAAGCCAGTTCAGCGCCAGCCATTCTCGAAGCGGCCAAAGTTTCAGAAATAAAATTTCTTTGAGGAACGCATGTATTTCATCGGAGAGAATCCTTATGACAAGCCTCAAATGAGGCATCTGAAGTTTTGGACAAGGACTCAGATGAACTACTATACTTATGTGCTCTGTGGACGCAACAAGATATTCCAGCACAGGCACATTCCTCATGATGAGGTTGAAGCAATACCCTGCATGGAACCAGTCCTCAGTGTACTCCACGATGCAGGTTTGCTCCCTATGTGCTCAGATATAACAGACTGGAATAGTGAGCTTATTCTTCAATTCTATGCAACTCTGCACATCTATGGCAATGCTGATGACATCAACACTTGGGTGTTTGATTGGATGACCCAAAACACTCACTACAAGGCTCCTGCTTCTGAACTCCTCAGAGAACTGCACGTACCAATTCCTTCAGATGGGGCAGTGAAGATTTATGGTGAGCGTGAGCTGCCAAATGGAATGATGGAAGTACTCATGAAGCCTTTGGCTGCAGGAAAACCCTCAAGAACCACATTCCTCGTCCATGAGCTCAAGTACACATCCCGGTCTGTCTACCGCATTCTCTACAGTGTGCTCGCGCCAATCAAAGGCCATGATGATGAAGAAGATGTTGTCGGCCTCATGAAGAATATCCTCTTCAACATCATTCACGGTATTCCTATGAATATCCATGATTTCTTCTTGAGGACTTTGGCCGACAATGCCATGTGCCCCTTTGATCACAAAATTTATGCCCCATGGATCATGAGATTCATCAGGACAAGGACACACATCAACTTCCATGCTGATTGCCAAAACCATGTTGGTTATATGCCTCCTATCCGGGTCAACAAGAAGACTTTCGAGCCCATTGAGGGAAAAGGAAAGTCTGTGATTGACGAAGGCAGCAGGCCCCTTGATGGTCAGTTCAAAGAGCCAGACGCATATTCTTCATGGGACGATACTGAGACTCGTCCACCAAGCCCTGTTCCTCCTCGTGTGCTAACCACCAGAGAGCTTCTCCTCAGTCTTCATCAGAAGGTGGATCACAATCACAAATGGGTCAAACGCCAGTTTGGTGCCATTTTGAAAACCCTCACTGAAACCCAGAACTCTGTGAATATTAATCATCACTATCTGCATGAGGTTTTCGATCGCACCTCGGCTACCCTTGCACATCTGAAGACCCAGACTGAGCTTGAGGAAATGAACTTTGACCAGGACTTTGACTGGTCGTGGCCTCCCAAGAAGAAGTTCAGGCCCATTCCAGTGCCAGATCTTGAAGACAGCTCCTTCTCTTCATTCCGCACTGCCGAATCCGATGAGGAACAACTCGACACAGCAACCGGCCCAAGGAAGAAGACTACACCCAAGAAGCGTCAAGGATCTTCATCAACCCCCAAGAAATGAAGTCTTCACGGGCGTTAGTTCTCAGTTTGTCCCTTTTTTGTCACTTGATGACAAAGGGGGAGAAACTCGAGAGTTAGTCTTCAAGTGGGACATTTTTGGGGCCTATGAACTATATTTAAGTTACAAACTCTTGGCTCTTCTGAAGTTTTTAATGTAATGAGTTGTAACTTAAGCCCGATGGTACTCTGACGCTTTTGAACGTTTTTCTTCGCATGCTTATTCCTCAAGTTTTAATGCACGCATGCTGGAATTCGTCAGATACCATTTGCCATCATGCATCTTCATTTTCTTCATATGATATGTTATATGTATGCATGATTGACAAGATTCAGGGGGAGATCTCCATGATATAAATCATCAAGGTGCATCCGCTATAAAAGCAGAATCCTCAAGGTATGCACATCTTCAGGGGGAGTCTCTATGAATCTTCTCTTGAAATTCCTCAAATGAGTATTTACAATTCATATTTTTGATCCCTGTTGAAGACTTAACCTAATTGTCATCAACGACCGAAAAGGGGGAGATTGTAAGTGCATCTAGTGCCCCTTTGTGATTTTGGTGGTTTGAAGACTTATAGGTTAAGTATCTAATGTGTTTATAAGTGTACACAGGATCTATAAGTCATTGAGGAGTTTGAGATATTTGAAGAATATCGACCCCTAAAAATATACGTCTTCAGTTGAAGAATTTGGTCTGAAGCTGAAGAAATGAATTGTGAGGAATCTGCGATGAAATTGATATTCCTCACGAAGATATTGATATTAAGAAGATCGGTGGTTCCTGAAGAAAATCGTTCTGAAGAAATTGAAGCGTGAAGATTTACGTTTTCTGTTTTACTTTCTTCGCATTTGATGAATAGGAACACCGTACTGTTAAAGGGGGTCAAAGTAACACTATGGAATGAATTTCCTCATGATGCTCAACCCAAGCCAAATCCTACCAAAAGCCTCAAGTGAGGAATATGAGTGACATGAGGACTCTCACACTTGAGGGTCCCGACCGTTTCGATAACCACGCCAACTCACTGGTCTTATCCACTCCAACAGTCATATTATTTAAGGGCATTAGTGTCAAATCATGTCGGGATGCTCCCAAGCTATAAATAGCCGCCCCCCCACAACCACTAGCTGGTTGGCTACTCCGTTAGAAACTGACACTTGTCATAAGAGCAACCCAAATTCCTTAGAGCCTTCGAGAGTAAATCATGAGTGAGGAAATACACCACCCACCGAAACCACAAACCAAACCTAGTGATTGAGCATCACTGAAGAAGTTGTTCTTGTGTGGGACTGAAGCCTTTTACCTTTGAGGACTGTGCATCCTCCTGATGGTTAGGCGTCATGGTCTAGAGCTATCCAGCAGTCAATTGTGGATCGCCGGGTGACCGAGTTTGTGAGGGTTTGGAAGTCTGCCCTGAAGACTTACCACGAGTGTTGGCGAGGACTGTGTGTCCTTAGCTCAAGGAGAATACGGTAGGGACTGTGTGTCCCGGGAGTGGGTGTCCTTTGGTTTCAATACCAAGCCGCTCCAAACCAGATGTACAACTGTCACAGCAGTTGGAACTGGGTCATCAACAACAGTCTTCACCAAGAATCGGGTTCTAATTCCTCAACTCTTTACTTTCTCTGTATTATGTGTTGATGACTTTCAATGTGACTATTTGAAGATTTTTTTGAACACTTTCTTTGAATTTCCTCAACCCCAAATTCTTCACTTAAGTTAATCATCATCTGTATTCTGCGTGCCTGCTTACTGTGCAATCTGTTTTTCACATTCTTCACTCTGTAATACTGCCATTGTGAAAGTTTGCATGTCTGATCCATAACTGTTTCCGCTGTAAGTTAGTCATCAGTGAGGAATTTCCTCAAAAGTAATTTCCTCAGTGATGAAATTCTAAAAATCTCCTATTCACCCCCCCTCTAGTCGATATAACGCACTTTCAGTTCGTGCAATGGAGTTATTTGTAGTACATAAGATTCTCTAGCATGCTATAGATTTTCATGCCATTCGGTGCCCTGTAGCATATAGTTTTTCTGCTGCCAATATGCCTTCAGATCAACAACTGCACTGTCAACAGTGTTATTTTCACTAAGTCTGAAACTGTGTGCGAGATGCAATTTTGTGAGTTCTTTTCCCAGTGTTCCATGCTGCCATGCTAGATGTTATTAGTAGGGTGTTGTAGTGCATCTTGACCACTACTTCCTCATGTCTTGTTTGAGCATTTTAGAGTTATGTATCTTGTTGTTTTAGGGTGTATAAAATGCCATGTTGCTGTTTGAGCACATTGTAGCTATTTCTTGTTTAGCTTGTAGTTGTTGAACCGTTGCTCCATTTTGATCGTGTTCTATATGAAACTTTCTTATAATCTCGTGTAGGTTCATATTATCTTGCTGTTTGTATGGGTTGGAATGCTTGTGACAGTCTTGCATACGTATTGCATTCATGGCATCATATCTTGCGGTGAAGCTATCTTTTTAACCGTAGCTCCGTTGGAGATGTTCCATCTATGTAGATGGACTAGCACGACGTGTAGTTTCACGTGAACCACTTTGTTTTCTGTTTAACAAACATAAAATGTGTTTAGGGCAGATCTGGACAGATTTAGGAAGTAACACATGGGGTCATTTCGGAGATGCTATATGTCGTTTCCGACCTCATTTAAAATGCCTAGATAGGTAGTTTAATTACGCTTCACCTCTTGACATGCTTAAAAATATTTAATATTGTCGTGTACCTAAACAAGAGTGAGCTAAATAATTAAATGTGGAGTTTCGTCAATATGCAACTCGTTGCATATTGAGCTTCACATAATGTGTATTGTTTGATTGTTGTGAATTGCCATGCCATGACTTGCATTAGACCGTTCATGCATCATTTGGGTTGTGCATTGTGTCCTTCATGTATCGTGGTGAATATCGTGTGTTGATTCTTGTTTTTGGTTTGCTTCGTCTCGATAGAGTTCCGGCCAATTCGGTGTCTGAGGATCCGTTCGACTAAATCGGTTCGTCTGCTTCACGAAGTCGTTCTTCTTCCAAGAGGGATCTCAGGCAAGATGACCATTTCCCTAGATGCCATTAATATCATTGTCATGCTAGTTGTTTCGTTTCTATTGCTATGTCTAGCTGCCTACCACCTGTTAAATGTCAGCCTCTCAACATTGCCATGAAAAACCTTCAACCTGTTCACAACCTAGCAAACCACTGATTAGCTATGTTACCGCTTGCTTAACCATGTGTTAGTGTTGCTAGTTGCAGGTGCAGTTGCTTCCATGTGATAACATGGGTTCCTTGTTATATCACCATATATTTGTTATTTAATTTAATGCACCTATATACTTGGTAAAAGGTGGAAGGCTCAACCTTTCTAGCCTGGTGTTTTGTTCCACCTTTGCCCCCATAGTTTCATCTACCGGTGTTATATTCCATAATTGAGCGCTCCTAACACTATCTAGGTTGTTATGGGAACCCCCTTGATAATTCGTTTTAAATTAAGACAGGTCTGGCAAGGCCCAACTTTGGTACTATTTGCTTAATAACTAATGAACCACATAGGGAGTAATTAACCCGAGGGAAATTAATCAACCACCGGGCCAGTGCTCTTCATGAGTGTTGGTCCAAACTGGCAGACTACGGGGCCAGCATGGCGCAACCCGGGGTTTGGTTTTACTCCTAGTGTGACCCATCCGTCGTGTCCTGAGAACGAGATACGCGGCTCCTATGGGGTTAGTCGACACGTCGGGCGGCTTTGCCGGATTTGTTTTACCTTTGAAGAAATATCTTGTGCATAGGCATTCTGATGAAACTTGGGTTTTTCTCAGAGTTGAGGTTTTCCACTAAGGAATCCGATGAAGTCATGAGTTTCGTGATCGAGGATTTTTATGAGGCTTGTGGTAATTTATGATGGACTAGTTGGAGCACCTCTACAGGGTTAAATCTTTGAGAAAGCCATGCCCTCAGTTATGTGGCAACATGGAAACTTTGTTTAACATCCGCTGCTAGACTACCTGAAGTAAACTCAATTAAAACATGCCAACTGTGTGTGTAACCATACTGTCTCTTTCGTGAGCTCCTTCTCCGACTGAGGACACGGTGAAGTTATGTTTGACGTAAGTAGGTGTTCAGGATCATTCATTTGATCATCAGTAGTTCATGTCCGCTATGCGTAGATCATCCCCCTCTTTATTCTTGTACTGGTAAGTTAGCCAGTCAAACAAATTCTTAGTCTCTTTCTGCAGCCTCACCACTTAACCATACCTCACCCATAAGCTTTGCTAGTCTTAATACCTTTGGAAATGAGATTGTCGAGTCCCCTGTGGCTCACAGATTACTACAACACCAGTTGCAGGTACAAGTAAAGTGATATTAAGACGTGAGCGCAATGATTATTCATTTGGAGTTTCTTCTTCTTCGTCATCGATCTAGGATGGTTTCCAGGACGACAACCTCGGATAGCAAGGATGTACGTCGTTCTTTTATCATTTGTTTTTCGTCCATAGTCGGACCCTGCTCTTCTTCATGATGATTGTATGTATTGTACTAATGTGACTCTAATGTAGCATGTGGCGATTGTAAGCAATTCCATACACTCATCTTTTCAGTACATGTACTTGTAATGATATCCATTCTTGCGAAACAACGAGATGCGCTTCTATCCCTGTCAAGGCCCTCGTTCCAAAATAAGGATAGGATCGTGATACGTCCACTTTGCATCATGTTTTCATGTTGATATTTATCGCTTTTTGGGCTGTTATTTCACTTCACGATACAATTCTTATGCCTTTTCTCTCTTGTTTTTGCAAGGTTTACATGAAGAGGGAGAATGCCGGCAGCTGGAATTCTGGCCTGAAAGTGGAGCAAGTCTGAGATACCTATTCTGCACAACTCCAAACGCCGTAAAAATCAACATGGATTTTTTTCCGGATTTATAAGAAATACTGTGTCGAAGAAGTTCCAGAGGGGCGCCAGCAGGTGGCCACAAGCCTGCTAGGCGCGGCCACCCCCCTGGTCGCGCATAGGGGGCTTGTGGGCACCCAACTGGCCCTCTGGCCCCCCTCTTCTACTATATGAAGGGTTTCGTTCGGGAAAAATCAAGACGAGGCTTTTTCGTGGATTCACCACCGCCACAAGGCGGAACTTGAGCAGAACCAATCTAGAGCTCCGGCACGACGATCCTGATGGGGAAACTTCCCTCTCGGAGGGGGAAATCGTCGCCATCGTCATCACCAACACTCCTCTCATCGGAGGGGAATCATCACCATCAACATCTTCATCAGCACCATCTCATCGCCAAACCCTAGTTCATCACTTGTAACCAATCTCCGTCTCGCGACTCCGTTTGGTACTTGTAAGGTTGCTAGTAGTGTTAATTACTCTTTGTAGTTGATGCTAGTTGGATTATTTGGTGGAAGAGTTTATGTTCAGATCCTTGATGCTATTCATTACCTCTCTGGTCATGAATATGATTATGCTTTGTGACTAGTTACTTTTGTTCCTGAGGACATGGGATAAGTCATGCTAATAGTAGTCATATGAATTTGGTATTCGTTCGATATTTTGATGTGTTGTATGTTGTTTTTCCTCTAGTGGTGTGATAACCCACAAGTGTAGGGGATCGCAACAGTTTTCGAGGGTAGAGTATTCAGACCAAATTTGTTGGTTCACCAAAAGGGAAGAAAAATAATATTCTCAAGTATTAGCAGCTGAGTTTATCAGATTCAACCACACCTGAAAGATTAGTGTGTGGAAGCAAAGTATTAGTAGCAAAGTAGTATGATAGCAACAATGCCAGAAACGATCTGCTCACAAGGCAGACTATTCCTAACTGTTGTATCAATGGCGCCAGTAGGTTGCACGTGGGCGAGTAACTATTCTTCCCCGACAACAGTGTCGGAAAAGATCTTGCAACAAGTAACAGCAAAGTAGCAAGGAACAGCAGTAGCAGCAGCAGCAAAGTGGCCCAATCCCTTTTGTAGCAAGGGACAAGCCTAGACAAAGTAACATAGCGAGGACCAGTAGTAAAAGACTCATAGGCAGTGGATCGGTGATGGATGAGTATGACGGATGTGATTCAACATGTTACAGCTATAACACGGAGAGATATGTAACTAGCTCCTGTTCGTCAATCTAATGTAGGCATGTATTCCGTATGTAGTCATACGTGCTTAGGGAAAAGAACTTGCATGACATCTATTGTCCATCCCTCCCGTAGCAGCGGGGTCCTAATGGAGACTAAGGGATATTAAGGTTCTCCTTTTAATAAAGAACCGGACCAACGCATTAACACTTGGTGAATACATGAACTGCACATACTATGGTCATCTTCGGGAGTGGTTCCGGCTATTGTCACTCCGGGGTTGCCGGGTCATAACACATAGTAATTGACTACAACTTGCAAGATAGGATCTAACACACACATATATTGGCGACAACATAATAGGCTCAGATCTTGAATCATGGCACTCGGGCCCTAGTGACAAGCATTAATCATAGCCAAGTAGTAGCAACATCAATCTAGAACATAGTGGATACTAGGGATCAATCCCCGTCAAAAACTAACTCGATTACATGATAGATCTCATCCAACTCATCACCGTTCAGCAAGCGTACGATGAGATTACTCACGAACTATGAAGAGCATCATGGCATTGTCGATGGAGGAAGGTTGATGATGACAATGGCGACGAATTCCCCTCTCCGCAGCCCGAAACGGACTCTAGATCTGCCCTCTAGATGAAGAACAGGATGTGGCGGCGCCTCCGTATCGTAAAACGTGATGAAACCTTCTCTTTGATTTTTTTCCGGGCGAGACGGAAGATATAGAGATGAGTTTGGGGGTGGTGGAGCCATGTGGGCCCCACAAGCCCTCACGGCGTGGCCAGGGGGGTGGTCGCGGTCTGTAGGCTTGTGGCCCACTGGTCCACCTCCTCCGGTGGATCTTTGTGCAGGTATTTTTCTTTTATTCCAGAAAAAATCTCCGTAAATTTTCAGGACATTCCGAGAACTTTTATTTTTGCACAACAGCGTCAGTTCGGGTTAGTCCCATTCAAATCATGAAAATTAGAGTCCAAAACAAGGGCAAAAGAGTTCGGAAAAGTAGATACGACAGAGACGTATCAACTCCCCCAAGCTTAAAGCCTTGCTTGTCCTCAAGCAATTTAGTTGACAAACTGAAAGAGACAACAGAAAAACTTTGACGAACTCTGTTTGATCTTGTTGTTGCAACTATGTCTAGAGTTTCAGCAAGATCACAAGCAAACTACATAAGCAAATGACATCTAGGTCTCACGGTAAACTCATATCAATGGCATAATCAACTAGCGAGCAAATAATAATAAGTCTCAAACATCAACACTTCAATCAAAACAACATGAAGCAGTACGAATAGATGGTATCTCTCTAGCTCTTTCTGAGACCTCAAAACATAAATGCATAGCACCTTCAAAGACCAAGGGATGACTAAACATTGTAGTTCAAGGCAATGAAGATCCAGTCACAGTCATACACATCACAGTTAAAAGCAAAGCATAAAAATGACAGAGGTGCTCTCTAATTGGTGCTTTTGAAAAGAGGAGGATGACTCAACAGGAACATAAATAGCCAGGCCCTTCGCAGAGGGAAGCATTGATTTGCAGAGGTGCCACAGCTCAAGCTTTGAAAACAGAGATAATAATTTTGGGTGGCATGCTTTCAATATCAACGCAATGACTAAGAGTTCTCAACATATTCCACGCTACACATGCTATAGGCGGTTCCCAAACAGAAAAGTAAAGTTTTGACTCCTCCACCACCAATCAATCACACTGCGTGGCTAGCCGAATCCTCGGGTACCGTCCATACCAACATCAATCCTGGGGGAGTTTTGTTTGCAATTATCTTTTCGATTTGAGCATGGAACTGGGAATTCCAATTACCAGCCCCTTTCTCGTGAATAATAGTGAATAAAGACATATCCAGGATAACACGCCTAGCATGGAAGATAACAATAGCCCCCTGTCACCACATGAGCGGTTCGGGCAGGCAAAACAGATTATTTCTAGAAGATTTAGAGAGTGGCACATGCAAATTTACTTGGAATGGAAGGTAGATACCGCACATAGGTAGGTATGGTGGACTCATATGGCACAAATTTGGGTTTATGGAGGTGGATCCACAAGCAAAAGACTGGGAAGCGACCAGCTAGAGAGCGACAACAGTCATCAAAATGCATTGAGATTAACTAGCATTGAGTGCAAGCATGAGTAGGAAATGAATCACCATGAACATGAACATCATAGAGGCTATGTTGATTTTGTTTGAACTACATGCGTGAATATGCGCCAAGTCAAGCCACTTGAAACATTCAAAGGTGGATACCATCCTATCATACTACATCATAGTCATCTCAACATTCATGTTGGCAACCAAGACAAACCATTATAAGCTCCTGATACGTCTCCATCGTATCTACTTTTCCAAACTCTTTTGCCCTTGTTTTGGACTCTAATTTGCATGATTTTAATGGAACTTACCCGGAATGACGCTGTTTTCAGTAGAATTGGCATGGTGTTGTTTTTGTGCAGAAATGAAAGTTCTCGGAACGTCCTGAAAATTTACGGAGAATTTTTCTGGAAAATATGAAAAATACCTGCGCAAAGATCCACCGGAGGGGATGGGCCAGTGGGCCACAAGCCCTGTTGCCGCGGCCTCCCCCCTTGCCGCGGCAACCAAGCTGGTGGGGCCCACGTGGCTCTGCCGCCCCCAAACTCAGCTCTATAAATTCACTTTCGCCCAGAAAAAAAATCAGAAGAGAAGATTTCATCGCGTTTGCGATACGGAGGCTCCGCCACATCCTGTTCTTCATGTGGACGACAGATCTGGAGTCCGTTTTGGGCTCCGGAGAGGGGAAATCGTCGCCATCGTCATCATCAACCTTCTTCCCTCTCCAACTCCATGAAGCTCTTCATCGTTCGTGAGTAATCTATTTGTAGGCTCGCTGGGCGGTGATGAGTAGGATGAGATCTATCATGTAATCGAGTTAGTTTTGACGGGGATTGATCCCTAGTATCCACTATGTTCTGAGATTGATGTTGCCACTACTTTGCCATGCTTAATGCTTGTCACTAGGGCCTGAGTGCCATGATTTCTGATCTGAAATTATTATGTTTTCACCAATATATGTGTGTTTTAGATCCGATCTTGCAAGTTGTAGTTACCTACTATGTGTTATGACCTGGCAACCCCGGAGTGACAATAATCGGAACCACTCCCGGTGATGACCATAGTTTGAGGAGTTCATGTGTTCACCAAGTGCTAATGCATTGTTTCGGTTCTTTTTTAAAAGGAGAACCTTAATATCCTGTAGTATCCTTTTGGACCCCGCTGCCACGGGAGGGATGGACAACAGATGTCATGCAAGTTCTTTTCCCTAAGCACGTATGACTACACACGGAATGCATGCCTACATCACATTGGCGAACCGGAGCTAGCCACATATCTCTCCGTGTTATAACTGTTGGATGATGAATGTCATCCAAACGAATCACCGACCCATTGCCTACGAGTTTGTCCCACTGCTGTTGTTACTTGCTCTGCTGCTACTGCTGTTACTACTGTTACTGTTATTGATACTTGCTACTACTGTTACTTGCTACTGTTGCTACTTGCTACTGCTGTCACTATTGTTGGTCCTTGCCACTGCTGCTACTCATTACACTGCTACTACCTGCTACAATACTGGTTCGCACGATGTTGAGGGGAAAGACTATTTCCCGTCCACGGCAACTCCTGGCGCCATTGATACAACAGTTAGGAATAGTCTGCCGTCGACAGATCGTTTTTGACACCGTTGTTATCATACTACTTTGCTGCTGATACTTTGCTTGCAGATACTAATCTTTCAGTTGTGGTTGAATCTGGCACATTCAGCTGCTAATACTCGAGAGTATCCTCTCACTTCCTGCCTAGCGAACCAACAAATTTGGGTTGAATACTCTACCCTCGAAAACTGCCGCGAACCCACGCGCTGGTGGGCCATTGCAAGACAATTGCTAATTGTTGAGCAACTGGGAGCAGTTCTGGCTCTGTTGTCATGAAGGCATCAAGCCAGGGACACGTCAACAACATTCTTCTAGTGTCGTTGTCGGGGACAGCCGTTAGCAGCATTTTTCTGGCGCCGTTGCCGGGGAGGTATTGCTATATTCTCTGAGTCACTTGGGATTTATATCTGCTGATCATTATGAAGAATCTGAAAGATCCAAAAACTAAAGTGTTGCCCTCAACTACGAGGGGATTTAAGGAACTGCCAACTAGCTCTGCACTTGATTCACCTTCAGTTATGAGTAAGTTTGCGACATCACCTCCTGCTAGAAATCTTAATATGTTGCCTGATGCTAGAGATGCTATGCCTGATACTGCTAGAGATGCTATGCCTGATACTGCTAGAGATGCTTTGCCTGATGATGCTAGAGATGCTATTTTGCCTGATGATGCTATGCTTGATACTGCTAGAGATACTACTTTGCCTGATGTGCCACTAGGGGTATTCCTTGATGGTCATATTGCTAGAGTTACTGCCAATGCTCGTGATGCTTCTGAAACTGCCGATACTATTGAGATAGAACCTGCTTTTGCTCCTGCTAGATCTAGCTGTCCTAGATATGAATTGCCTGATATACCTGAGGGTTATGTTATGGAGGGAGAGATAGCTGAGGATTTTCTTGCGTGTAAGGATGCCAATGATGCTGAGGAATTACTTCTCAGGTGGAAGGAAAAATCTCTGAAAGCTAGGATGAAATACGACCCGAAGTTTGCCACTTCACCTATCTTTATCACCGATAAGGATTATGAATTCTCTGTCGATCCTGAGATAATCTCTCTAGTCGAATCTGATCCTTTCCATGGTTATGAGTCTGAGACAGTCGTAGCCCATCTTACCAAACTACACGATATAGCTACCCTTTTCACTAGTGAGGAGAAGATCCGCCACTACTATATCCTTAAGTTGTTTCCTTTCTCTCTAAAGGATGATGCTAAAGCCTGGTTCGCTTCTCTTGCTCCTGGATGTGTGAGTAGTCCCCAGGTTATGGTCTATTACTTCTCTGAGAAATATTTCCCTGGCCATAAGAAGCAAGGTGCCTTGCAGGAATTCTACAACTTTGGTCAACTCAAAGAAGAGAGTCTCCCACAAGCTTGGGGGAGGCTCGTCCAGCTACAGAATGCTTTGCCTGATCACCCTCTTAAGAAGAACGAGATACTTGATATCTTCTATAACGGACTTACCGATGCCTCTAAAGACCACCTAGATAGTATTGCCGATTGTGTTTTTAGGGAACGAACTATAGAACAAGCTGAGACTCTACTGAATAACATCTTGATCAAAGAAAAGGGGTATCCTATTCCTCAGTCCCGAAGATATGCAAGAAGCCAAGAAATCTATGCAAGATAAAGGCATTAGATCTGAAGATGTCAAAAGTCTACCACCTATCGAAGAGATCCATGGTATCGATAACCCGATACAGGTAGTGGAAGTAAATTCTCTACGTAGGTTTGATGAGAGTGATATTCCTTTTGGTAAACCTGCTAGCCTATGCTTTGATGAATTTGACAACTTTGTTGCCAAACAACAGAGTTTCAATGACTATGTTAGCAGACATTTCGAACAAAGTACTCGTATGCTTAGTCATTTAAGTGCTTGTGTAGACAGAAATGTCAATGATCTGAAGCTTCTGAGTAAACATGCCTCTATGATTACTACTCTGGTAGAACAAGTACTTAAAGCTCAGAATGACCCGCTCAATGAACTAAATGACAACTCTGTCAGAGTCATTACCAGAGGAGGCAAAATGACTCACGAACCTTTGTATTCATCCTAAGAGAATTGATCAGGATTCTCAGGGAATTAATGCTGGTACACCCAGTCGTCCTAAAGAGAAGAAGAAGGATGATAGAAACCTGCATGTTAGTTCACCAAATACTGTCAGACCTGAAGAACCAAATGATATTTCTGCGTCTGATGTAGAAACACAATCTGGTGATGAACATGAACCTGGTGACAATCTGGACAGCGATGTTCATAATGATGCTCAACCTAGCAACGATAAGGATGTGGAGATTGAACCTACGGTTAATCCTGATAACCCATAATCTAAGAGATACGATAAGAATGACTTCACTGCTAGAAGCATGGTAAAAAAAGAGAGCCATGAGTTCAGAGACCTATGCCTTTTCCTCCTAAGCCATCCAAGAAAAAGGATGATGAGGATTTTGAGCGCTTTATTGAAATGATAAGACCCGTCTTTCTGCAGATGCGGTTAGTTGATATGCTCAAAATGTCTCCATATGCCAAGTACATGAAAGATATTGTGACCAATAAACGGAAGATACCACATCTTGAGATCTCCACCATGCTTGCCAATTAGACTTTCATAGGTGGAACTCCAAAGAAACTTGTTGATCCCGGAGTGCCCACTATACCTTGCTCCATTAAAGGAAATTACATAAGAACTACCTTATGTGACCTTGGAGCCGGAGTTAGTGTTATGCCTCTCTCTCTTTATCGTGGACTTGAACTGGATAAGTTGACATCCACTGAAATTTCTGTGCAAATGGCCGACAAATCAACTGCTTTCACCGTGGGCATTTGCAAGGATGTGCCTGTTGTGGTTGCTAATACCACTATCTTAACATACTTTGTTATCTTGGATATTACCGAGGACGATGCCATGGCCGTCATCCTCGGAAGACCCTTTTTAAACACTGCAGGGGCTGTTATAGATTGCAACAAAGGCAATGTCACTTTCCATGTCAATGGTAATGAGCATACCGTGCACTTTCCGAAGAAACGATATCGTGACTTAGTGGCTATTCGAAAATTCTCCGTTCTATTTTGCGATTCAAGAAAGTTTTGTCATGAGGATTTGATCAACCCCATTGACGGATTTCTTTCGATGACCATGAAATGGATGAATCAAAGAGTCACATACCTCTGTTTTAAGCTTTCACTTTCTTTTGCTTAGAAGAAAAATGATAGGTTTAGTTTAGTTTTTCCTGTTTCCTGTTTTAGCGTCCCAAAGAAAAATACCCCGAAAATAAAAGTTCTCCGATGGTCCTGAAAATCTAGTATGATTTTTTCTGGAATATTTGAAAAATACTGGGACTGAGACCTGGCCTGGGGGCCACCCCAGTGGGCCACAAGCCCTGTCACCGCGGCCCCCCTGGCCACGGCAAGCAAGCTTGTGGGGCCCACAGGGGCCCCCTCCACTCATTCCAGCTCCCTTCCTCCAGAAAAAATTGTTTCGCAGCTCAAACCCGTGTTCTTGCTCATTTGGCTGTGATTTTTGATCTCCTTGCTCAAAGCATCATTCTCCGAACCGTTTTGGGGAAATTGCTTCATGGTAAGTGACTCCTCCATTGGTCCAATTAGTGTTTGCTCTAGTGCTTTATCCTTCGCGTATTCTTGCTACCTTGGTGACCCTGTTCTTGAGCTTGAAATGTTGATTTTAGCTGGTCCCAAGTAGTTTTAGCGCATGATACGGTCTCTAAGCACTAGTAGGGGTAGTTGCTACGAGTTGGGTTAATCTTTATTCACTTTTCTTTCGAAGTCTCTAAAAATTTCAGAATTTTTCAGAGCTAGAAAAGGAAAAAATATGAGCAGGTTCTTGAGAGGCTCTTCAAGCCATAACCCCAAGCAGGATGAGAAGAACCACCCCAAGTACGTGCTTCCTCGAGTCACAGAAGTTTGAGCGTGCGAGTGGCCAAGTGATGAATTTTTGTGCGCCGCCGGGCTTTATGAAGACTTTATTACTTGGTGGGGAACGCAGGTCTTACCGCGTTCGTTGAAGATAAGTGCTCACAATACCTCCTCCTCACCAATATTTTTGTTCAAAGCTTCAACTTTTATCCGAGGAAAATCCTCCCATGGTTGAGTTCATGTTGTACGATATCCCCCAGTGCATGACACTACAGAACTTTTGTAATGCATGCAAATTACCCTATGTTGGGGATATTCATGATCCTCGTCCACGGGACTTGGAGGATCTCATAGGTACTATTGCTGTTGGACAAGAAAGAGGAGTGTCTCGTGCTAGAATTGCTAGCATACATTTTTCCTGTGCTTCGGTACTTCTCATTATTTGTGGGAAAATGTTTGATTGGCCGTGGGGAGGCTAGATCACTTAGCTCTCCAGACCTTGCGGTTTTGCGCGAAGGCCATTATAGCACTAAGACTTATAGCCTAGGTGCTATAGTAGCTCAGTGGTTGAACACAAACCGTTCCAAAGGTGTTGTCTATGGAGGTATCTATGCTACTCGTTTTGCTAGACACTTTGAGATACCCATTAGACTTCACGAGGAAGAAGAGATGCTTCTTCCTAAGAAATATCTGGATTATGACAGCGTGGTTCGCCATGATTTGCTGGATAGAGATGCTAGTAGACGGATGATTTATAACCTGGTATTTAGTCAGGGTACTCGAGAGACTATTACTTTGCCTGCTCCTTCTTTGTTCGATCTTCATGCAGGTAGGTACACTATTATGCCAGCCGACATCTACGCATATTGGGGCTTAGCCCAACCACAGGTGCTCGTGCCCGAGCCGCCAGTCGAGTACCAGACGCCAGTTTATCAGTGGGAGCCAGAGGAGCTCACACAGTAGTGGCATCCACAGTTTTCTCCCGAGTATCCCGAAGCTGGTTATTTCCCGCCTTGGGAGTGGACCAAGCTAGGCCAAAAGCCTAAGCTTGGGGGAGTACGTGTTCTCACCGACCTTACATTCATGCTTATGCTTTCACTTTGTTTGTCGGTGTTTACACTTTGCCACTGTATTATCCATGGTAGTTTATTTTCGTTTTCTTGTTTTCTTGTTTTTTGTCCTTTTGAGAAAACCCAAAAAGATTTTCCTTTCTTCTTTTGCTTGTTGGGAGCTTTCCCGTGTAAATAGTTTTATTTTTCTTTGGGTCAAGGTAGAAGATATTGGTTACAATGTTTAGTGGCTCTTGCATGCATACCTGTTTAGCTTTCAAAGAGTCATATTACTTTGTCTTCTCCTTTATGTTTGCCTGCAGATTCAGCTTAGTCCATTGCATGAACACGCTTATTATTGTTCACATCCTTCGATCGTGCAAGTGAAAGGCAATAATGATGATATATGATGAAGTGACTGAGACTAAAAAAGCTCGTATGAGCTCTATCTATTTTGTTGTTGTAAATATGACTAGCTTGTCGTCCCAGATTAAGCTTTGTTGTGAGAGAACTATGTTTGAAATGACAACTTAGATATCATAGTTTCTGATGCCATGCTTATTTAGCTAGGAGCTTATAATGGTTTGTCTTGAATGCCAACATAGATTTTGGGATAACTATGATGTAGTATGATAGGATGGTATTCTCCTTTGAATGATTCAAGTGGCTTGACTTGGCGCATGTTCATGCATGTAGTTGAAACAAAATCAACATAGCCTCTATGATGTTCATGTTCATGTTGATTTATATCCTCTTCATGCTTGCACTCGATGTTAGTCAAACTCATTGCATCTTGATGACCGTTGTCGCTCTCTAGTTGGTCGCTTCCCAGTCTTCTGCTAGCCCTCATTTGTACTAAGGGAATACTGCTTGTGCATCCATTTCCATAAACCCAAAAGTTTTTCCATGAGAGTCCACCATCCCTACCTATTTGCGGTATTTTCCTGCCGTTCCAAGTAAATTTGCATGTGCCATTCTCTAAACCTTCAAGAAATAATCTGTTTGCATGCCCGAACCGCTCATGTGGTCACAGGGGGCTATTGGTATCTTCCACGTTAGGCGTGTTATCCTCGACATGTGTTTATTCACTGTCATTCACGAGAAAGGGGCCGGTAATTGGAATGCCCAGTTCCACGCTTAAATCGAAAACACAACTGTAGAACAAGACTCCCCCCCGGATTGATGTTAGTATGGACGGTACCAGAGGATTCGGCTAGCCATGGAGTGTGATTGATTGGTGGTGGGGGAGTTAAAACTTTACTTTTCTGTTTGGGAACCGCCTATAGCATGGGTAGCGTGGAAGATATCGAGAACTCTTGGTCATTGCGTTGACAATGAAAGCATGCCACCCAAAATTATTATCTATGTTTCCAAAGCTTGAGCTCTGGCACCTCTGCAAATCAATGCTTCCCTCTGCGACGGTCCTGTCAATTTATTTTCCTGTTGAGTCAACCTCTTCCTGTATAAGCACCAATTAGAGAGGACCTCTGTCATTTTTATGCTTTGCTTTTTATTGATATTGAGTATGACTATGACTGGATCTTCGTTGCTATAAATTACAATGTTTAGTCAGCCCTTGATCTTTGAAAGTGCTCTGCATTTATGTTTTGCTGTCTCAGAAAGAGCTAGCGAGATACCACCTATTCATATTGCTTCATGTTTGTTTTGATTTAATTGTTGGTATCTGAAACTCATTATTATTTGCTCGCTAGCTGATTATGCCATTGATATTAGTTTACCGTGAGACCTTTGTGTCACTTGCTTATGTGGTTAACTTGTGATCTTGCTGAAATTCTTGTCACGATTTAGACATAGTTGCAACAACAAGATCAAACAGAGTTTGTCAAATTTTTTCTTTCTCTTTCAGTTTGTCAACTGAGTTGCTTGAGGACAAGCAAGGTTTTAAGCTTGGGGGACTTGATACGTCTCCATCGTATCTACTTTTCCGAACTCTTTTGCCCTTGTTTTGGACTCTAATTTACATGATTTGAATGGAACTAACCCGGACTGACGTTGTTTTCAGCAGAATTGCCATGGTGTTGTTTTTGTGCAGAAATGAAAGTTCTCGGAACGTCCTGAAAATTTACGGAGATTTTTCCAGAAAATATGAAAAATACCTGTGCAAAGATCCACCGGAGGGGATGGGGTAGTGGGCCACAAGCCCTGTTGCCGCGGCCTCCCCCTGGCCGCGGCAACCAAGCTTGTGGGGCCCACGTGGCTCTGCCGCCCACTAACTCAGCTCTATAAATTCACCTTCGCCCAGAAAAAAATCAGAAGAGAAGATTTCATCGTGTTTGCGATACGGAGGCGCCGCCACATCCTGTTCTTCATCTGGAGGACAGATCCGGAGTCCGTTTTGGGCTCCGGAGAGGGGAAATCGTCGCCATTGTCATCATCAACCTTCTTCCCTCTCCAATTCCATGAAGCTCTTCATCATTCCTGAGTAATCTATTCGTAGGCTCGCTGGGCGGTGATGAGTAGGATGAGATCTATCATGTAATCGAGTTATTTTGACGGGGATTGATCCCTAGTATCCACTATGTTCTGAGATTGATGTTGCCACTACTTTGCCATGCTTAATGCTTGTCACTAGGGCCCGAGTGCCATGATTTCAGATCTGAAATTATTATGTTGTGACCAATATATGTGTGTTTTAGATCCGATCTTGCAAGTTGTAGTTACCTACTATGTGTTATGACCCGGCAACCCCGGAGTGACAATAACCGGAACCACTCCCGGTGATGACCATAGTTTGAGGAGTTCTTGTGTTCACCAAGTGCTAATGCGTTGTTCAGGTTCTTTATTAAAAGGAGAACCTTAGTATCCTGTAGTATCCTTTTGGACCCCGCTGCCACAGGAGGGATGGACAATAGATGTCATGCAAGTTCTTTTCCCTAAGCACGTATGACTACACACGGAATGCATGCCTACGTCACATTGACGAACGGGAGCTAGCCACATATCTCTCCGTGTTATAACTGTTCCATGATGAATGTCATCCAAACGAATCACCGACCCATTGCCTACGAGTTTGTCCGACTGCTGCTGTTACTTGCTCTACTGCTACTGATGTTACTACTGTTGCTGCTATTGATACTTGGTACTACTGTTACTTGCTACTGTTGCTACTTGCTACTGCTGTCACTACTGTTGTTCCTTGCCATTGCTGCTACTCGTTACACTGCTACTACCGGCTACAATACAGGTTCGCACGACGTTGACGGGAAAGACTATTTCCCGTCCACGGGCAACTTTTGGCGCCATTGATACAACAGTTAGGAATAGTCTGCCGTTACTTCTGACACCGTTGTTATCATACTACTTTGCTGCTGATACTTTGCTTGCAGATACTAATCTTTCAGGTGTGGTTGAATCTGACACATTCAGCTGCTAATACTCGAGAGTATCCTCTCACTTCCTGCCTGGCGAACCAACAAATTTGGGTTGAATACTCTACCCTCGAAAACTGCCGCGAACCCACGCGCTGGTGGGCCATTGCAAGACAATTGCTAATTGTTGAGCAACTAGGAGCAGTTCTGGCTCTATTGTCGCGAAGGCATCAAGCCAGCGACACGTCAACAACATTCTTCTAGTGTCGTTGCCGGGGACTGCCGTTAGCAGCTCCTAGCTAAGTAAGCATGTCATAAGCAACTATGATCTCTAAGTTGTCATTGCAAACATGTTTCTCTCAGAACAAAGCTGAACTAGGAACAGTGAGCTAGTCATATTTACAAAAACAAAATAGATCAAGTTCGTACCAGCTTTTCCACGCTCAGTCACTTCATCATATATCGTCATTATTGCCTTTCACTTGCACGACCGAATGATGTGAACAATAATGAGAGTGCCCGTGCATTGGACTAAAGCTGGAATCTTCAGGAAAACACAAAGGATAAGACAAAGTAATATGGCTCTTTGAAAGCTAAACAGGTATGCATGCAAGAGCCACTAAACATTGTAACCATTATATTTTACCTTGACCCAAAGAAAAAGAAAACTATTTACACGGGAAAGCTCCCAACAAGCAAAAGAAGAAAAATAAAATCTTTTTGTTTTTTCTCAAACTAGACAGACACATGAAAAGAAAACGATAAAAAGAAAATAAACTAGCATGGATGATAAAGTGGCAAAGTGTGAACACCGGCTAACAAAGTGCAAGCCTAAGCAAGAATGTAAAGTCGGTGAGAAACACGTACTCCCCTAAGCTTAGGCTTTTGGCCTAAGTTGGTATACTCCCAAGGAGGGTCCTGGCGAAACACAAAATCATAATGGGGGCTATACGGGAGCGCTACAGCCACTGCCTGAATAGCTGCCTCACGGAGACGAGAAGCCTTTGACTCCCTCTCATACTCCTCCGCCTCTCCTCTGGTTATGTAATATCTCCGTTTTACGTGAAAGTCAAAGAAAGCAGGAGCAGGAAGGCTAATATGGAAAACACGCTGCCGGTTATATATCAAACGGTATAGGAGGGATTCGTCATCCCTCTCAAGGAACTGGTAACGTGTCAAAGCGACGCGGTCAAGGAAAGCTGTATGGAACAGGGGATCTCCTTCGCGGATGGGTACTCCAAGAAAATTAGCTATGCGAGTGGCATAGATCCCACCAAATAAATCCCCGTCAATAGCATTCTTATTCAGCCTCCTTGCTATTATAGCTCCCTTGTTGAAGCTTTTGTCACCCATCACTGCGCTCTTAATGATACTAAGGTCGGGTGCGCAGAGGTGACAATTGTCAATCTTGCCATTAATGCATTTGCCTATGAAGAGGGCAAAGTAATGCAAGGCAGGAAAATGAATACTCCCCATGGTAGCTTGCATAATGTCTCTAGTTTCTCCAACAGTAATACAAGAGAAAAAATCTCTAACCGAAGATTTAGAAGGATCATTTCGGCTACCCCAAATAGGTATTTTGCAAATTCTATTAAAACCTCTAAATCCATGGTATACGATTTATCATAGAGATCAAACAGTACCGATGGCTCACGGCCAGCTGAAAATTTGAATCTACGAACAAAAGAGGCAGTGAGAGCAACATATTGTTCACATTTATCGGAGATGAATTCTTCGAGTCCGACTTGTGAACAAGTACATCGAACTCGTCTTTGAAGCCTGCCTCAATCATAAATTCATCAGAAGGCCATTCACATGGTTGTACCTGCGTGTCCCTAGGTTGGTAAGGATTAGGCTCCCGAATCGCAAGACGGGGACCTCTCTTGCTTGAGGAACCACCATGAAAGTTTCTCCTGAACATCTTCCTTTTTCTGAAATTTTCAGTGAACCAAAGGAAAAATGAACAAGGTTCAACTAAACTCGTAGCGACTACTCCCACAAGTGCCTAGAGGCAATATTACGCATCAAAACTACTTGGGACGAGCTAAAATTAGCATGCAAAGCTCAAGAACAGGGTCACCAAGGCAGAAAATACGCGCAGTATAAGGCACTAGAGAAAAAACTAATTGGACCAATGGAGGAGTCACTTACGAAGGAGTAATTTCCCCAAAACAGTTCGGAGAATGGTGCTTTGAGCAAAGAGATCGAAAATCCCAGCAAGAGGAGCAAGAACACGGGTTTGAGCTGCGAAATGATATTTTCTGGAGGTTGGTGAACCAGATGAGAGCAAGAATGAGTGGAGGGGGTGCCTGTGGGCTCCACAAGCCTGGGTGGCACGGCCAGGGGGTGCCCGCGCCCCTAGGGCTTCTGGCCCCCAGACAGACTCTTTGTCCCAGTATTTTTTCAAAAAATCCAGAAAAAAATCATACTTGATTTTCACAGCGTTCGGAGAACTTTTATTTTCGGGGTACTTTTCTACCGGACGCTAAAACAGAAAACAGGGAAAACTAAACTAAATCTATCATTTTTCTTCTAAGCAACCTAAAGTGAAAGATTGGAACAGAGGTTTCTCACTCCTCGATTCATCCATCTCATGGTCATCGAAAGAAAATCCCTCAATGAGGTTGATCAAGTCTCTCGACAAACCTTTTCGAATCGCAAAAGAGAGCGGAGAATTTTCGAATAGTCACTAGGTCACCTCAATGGGGATGTGTATCTCCCCAACAAGCAAATCATACTTCATCTTGACATGAGGAATAGGGCATTCAAAGCTCCCAATAAGAATCGATGAAGTTTTTTCGATAGCATTGATGCAATGTACTCGATATTGTTTCTTCGGAAAGTGCACCGTATGCACATTGCCGTTGACATGGAAAGTGACATTGCCTTTGTTGCAATCTCTAACAGCCCCTGCGGCGTTTAAAAAGGGTCTTCTGAGGATGACATCCATGGCATCGTCCTCGGGAATATCCAAGATAACAAAGTCTGCTAAGATAGTGGTGTTAGCAACCACAACAAGCACATCCACGCAAATGCCGATAGGGAAAGCTGTTGATTTGTCGGTCATTTGCAGAGAGATTTCAGTGGGTGTCAACTTATCTAGTTCAAGCCTACGATAAAGAGAGAGAGGCATAACACTAACACCGACTCCAAGATCGCATCGCAGTTCTAACGTAGTTGCCTTTAATAGAGCAAGGTATAGTGGGCACACCGGGATCACCTAGTTTCTTAGGAGTTCCACCCTTGAAGGTATAATTAGCAAGCATGGTGGAAATCTCAACCTCAGGTATCCTCCTCTTATTAGTCACAATATCTTTCATGTACTTAGCATACGGAGACATCTTGAGCATATCCGTCAAACGCATTTGCAGAAAGACATGTCTGATCATTTCAGTGAAGCGCTCAAAATCCTCATCACCCTTTTTCTTGGATGGTTTAGGAGGAAAGGGCATAGGTTTCTGAACCCATGGTTCCCTTTCTTTACCACGCTTCCTAGAAGTGAAGTCATTCTTATCGTATCTCTTAGTCTTAGGCTGTGGGTTATCAAGATCAACACTAGGTTCAATCTCCACATCCTTTTCATTGCTAGGTTGAGCATCTTCATGAACATCACTATTGATATTATTATTAGGATCATGTTCATCACCAGATTGTGTTTCAGCGTTAGAGACAGAGACATCGTTTGGACTCTCAGGGGTAGCAGCAATAGGGTTACTAGCGTGCAGGTTCCTATCATATTTCTTCTTCTTTCTAGGATGACTAGGTGCATCAGTGCTAACTCCTTGAGAATCTTGTTCAATTCTCTTCGGATGACACTCAGGATACAAAGGTTCCTGGGTCATTCTACCGCCTCTAGTAAAGACTCTAACAGAATTGTCATTCAACTCATTGAGCAAGTCATTCTGAGCTTTAAGTACTTGTTCTACTTGAGTGGTAACCATAGAGGCATGTTTACTCAAGAGCTTAAGATCATTGACATTTCTGTCCACACAAGCACTTAAATGACTAAGCATACGAGCATTCTTTTTCAATTGTTTGCTAACATAATCATTGAAACTCTGTTGTTTGGCAACAAAGTTATCAAATTCATCCAAGCATAAGCTAGCAGGTTTATCAAAAGGAATATCACTCTCATCAAACCTACGCAGAGAATTTACTTCTACTACCTGTATCGGGTTATCGAGACCATGGATCTCTTTGATAGGTGGTAGATTTTTGACATCTTCAGATTTAATGCATGTCTCTCGCATAGATTTCTTGTCTTCTTGCATATCTTCGGGACTAATGAATATAATACCTCTTTTCTTTGGAGTTGGCTTAGGAGGTGGTTCGGGAATAATCCAAGCATTCTCATTGCACAAGATGTTATTCAATAGAATCTTAGCTTGTTCTACAGTTCGTTCACTAAAAACACTACCGGCACAACTATCTAGGTGGTCTTTAGAAGCATCAGTAAGTTCATTATAGAAGATATCAAGTATTTCATTCTTCTCAAGAGGGTGATCAGGCAAAGCATTCAACAGCTGGATGAGCCTCCCCCAAGCTTGTGGGAGACTCTCTTCTTCAGCTTGAGCAAAGTTGTATATTTCCTGCAAGGCAGCTTGCTTCTTATGGGCAGGAAAATATTTTTCAGGGAAGTAGTAGACCATATCCTGGGGGCTACGCACACAACCAGGAGCAAGAGAAGTGAATCAGGTCTTAGCATCATCCTTTAGGGAGAAAGGAAACAGCTTGAGGATGTAGTAGTGGCGGATCTTTTGCTCACTAGTGAATAGGGTGGCTATATTGTGCAGTTTGGTAAGATGGGCTACAACCGTTTCAGACTCATAACCGTGAAAAGGATCAGATTCGACGAGAGTGATTAACTCAGGGTCGACAGAGAATTCATAATCCTTATCGGTCACAAAGATAGGTGAAGTGGCAAATTTCGGGTCGTACTTCATCCTAGCGTTCAGAGATTGTTCGTTCCACTTGCGCAGTAATTTCTCAACATCATAGCTATCCTTACACACAAGAAAATCCTCAGCTATCTTTCCCTCCATAACATAGCGCATATCAGGTATAACAAGCAATTCAGGCATAGTAGCACGTTCTACTTCAATAGTATCAGCAGTTTCAGAAGTATCATCACGTCTAGCAGCAACTATAGCAATATGTGCATCAAGGGCACCTAGTGGCAAAGCAGTATCAGGCATAACATCATCAGGCATAGTATCAAGCATAGCATCATCAGACATAGTATCAAGCATAGCATCATTAGGCATAGTAGTATCAAGCATAGCATCATCAGGCATAGTATCAAGCATATCATCATCAGGCATAGTATCAAGCATAGCATCGTCATATGCATCATGCGCAGCAGAAGTAGCATCATCAAGCACATGCGACATATCAAGATCTCTAGCAGGAGGTGATGTCACAAACTTACTCAAAACTGAAGGTGAATCAAGTGCAGAGCTAGATGGCAATTCCTTACCTCTCCTCGTAGTGGAAGGCAAGATTTTAGTTCTTGCATCTTTCGGATTCCTCGTAGTGATCAGCAGATGTCAATCCCAAGTGACTCAGAGAATATAGTTGTGCTTCCCCAGCAACGATGCCAGAAAAAGGCAAGTCGACGGGAGAATATTCTTAACTTGGCTTCCCCGGCAACGGCGCCAGAAAAAGGTCTTGATAACCCACAAGTGTAGGGGATCGCAACAGTTTTCGAGGGTAGAGTATTCAACCCAAATTTGTTGGTTCACCAAAAGGAAAGCGAAAGAATATTCTCAAGTATTAGCAGCTGAGTTTATCAGATTCAACCACACCTAAAAGATTAGTATCTGCAAGCAAAGTATCAGTTGCAAAGTATTATGATAGCAACGGTGCCAGAAATGATCTGTTGACAAGGCAGACTATTCCTAACTGTTGTATCAATGGCGCCAGTAGGTTGCATGTGGGCGAGTAACTATTCTTCCCCGACAACAGTGTCGGAAAAGATCTTGCAACAAGTAACAGTGGAGTAGCAAGGAACAGGAGTAGAAAAGTGGCCCAATCCCTTTTGTAGCAAGGGACAAGCCTAGACAAAGTAACATAGCGAGGACCAGTAGTAAAACACTCGTAGGCAGTGGATCGGTGATGGATGAGTATGACGGATGCGAGTCAACATGTGATAGCTATAACACGGAGAGATATGTAACTAGCTCCCGTTCGTCAATCTAATGTAGGCATGTATTCCATATGTAGTCATACGTGCTTAGGGAAAAGAACTTGCATGACATCTATTGTCCATCCCTCCCGTGGCAGCGGGGTCCTAATGGAAACTACGGGATATTAAGGTTCTCCTTTTAATAAAGAACCGGACCAATGTATTAACACTTGGTGAATACATGAACTCCTCATACTATGGTCATCTCCAGGAGTGGTTCCGGCTATTGTCACTCCAGGGTTGCCGGGTCATAACACATAGTAGGTGACTACAACTTGCGAGATAGGATCTGAAACACACATATATTGGCGACAACATAATAGGTTCGGATCTGAAATCATGGCAATCGGGCCCTAGTGACAAGCATTAAGCATAGCCAAGTAGTAGCAACATCAATCTAGAACATAGTTGATACTAGGGATCAATCCCCGTCGAAAACTAACTCGATTACATGATAGATCTCATCCAACTCATCACCGTCCAGCAAGCCTACGATGAGATTTCTCACAAACGATGAAGAGCATCATGGAATTGTCGATGGAGGAAGGTTGATGATGACGATGGCGACGATTTCCCCTCTCCGGAGCCCGAAATGGACTCCAGATCTGCCCTCCAGATGAAGAACAGGATGTGGCAGCGCCTCTGTATCGTAAAACGCGATGAAACCTTCTCTCTCATTTTTTTCCGGGAGAGATGGAAGATATAGAGCTGAGTTTCGGGGCGGTGTAGCCACGTGGGTCCCACAAGCCCTCACGGTGCAGCCAGGGGGGGGGTGGCCGCAGCCTGTGGGCTTGTGGCCCACTGATCCACCTCCTCCAGTGGATCTTTTCGCAGGTATTTTTGTTTTATTCCAGAAAAAATCCCTGTAAATTTTCAGGACATTCCGAGTACTTTTATTTCTGCAAAAAAATAACACCATGGCAATTCTGCTGAAAACAGCACCAGCCTGGGTTAGTTCCATTCAAATCATGCAAATTAGAGTCCAAAACAAGGGCAAAAGAGTTCATAAAATTAGATACGACGGACAAACTCATATCTAGAGTTTCAGCAAGATCACAAGAAAACTACATAAGCAAATGACATCTAGGTGTCACGGTAAACTCGTATAAATGGCATAATGAACTAGCGAGCAAATAATAATAAGTCTCAAACGTCAACACTTCAATCAAAACAACATGAAGCAGTACGAATAGATGGTATCTCGCTAGCTCTTTCTGAGACCGCAAAACATAAATGCAGAGCACCTTCAAAGACCAAGGGATGACTAAACATTGTAGTTCAAGGCAATGAATATCCAGTCACAGCCATACTCAACACAGTTAAAAGCAAAGCATAAAAATGACAGAGGTGCTCTTGAATTGGTGCTTTTGTAAGAGGAGGATGAATCAACAGGAACATAAATAGACAGGCCCTTCGCAGAGGGAAGCATTGATTCAGAGGTGCCAAAGCTCAAGCTTTGAAAACAGAGATAATAATTTTGGGTGGCATGCTTTCATTTTCAATGCAATGACTAAGAGTTCTCAACATCTTCCACGCTACACATGCTATAGGCAGTTCCCAAAGAGAAAAGTAAAGTTTTGACTCCCCCACCACCAATCAATCAAACTCCACGGCTAGCCGAATCCTCGGGTACCGTCCATACCAACATCAATCCTGGGGGAGTTTTGTTTGCAATTATCTTTTCGATTTGAGCATGGAACTGGGAATTCCAATTACCGGCCCCTTTCTCGTGAATGATAGTGAGTAAACACATATGGAGGATAACACGCCTAGCATGGAAGACACCAATAGCCCCCTGTCACCACATGAGCGGTTCGGGCACGCAAAACAGATTATTTCTTGAAGATTTAGAGAGTGGCACATGCAAATTTACTTGGAACGGCAGGTAGATACTGCACATAGGTAGGTATGGTGGAGACATATGGCACAACTTTGGGTTTATGGAGGTGGATGCACAAGCAGTATTCCCGCTTAGTATAAGTGAAGGCTAGCAAAAGATTGGGAAACGACCAACTAGAGAGCGACAACAGTCATAAAAATGCATTGGGATTAACTAACATTGAGTGCAAGCATGAGTAGGACATGAATCACCATGAACATGAACATCATAGAGGCTATGTTGATTTTGTTTCAACGACATGCGTGAACATGCGCCATGTCAAGCGACTTGAAACATTCAAAGGAGGATACCATCCTATCATACCACATCATAGTCATCTCAACATTCATGTTGGCAACCGAGACAAACCATTATAAGCTCCTAGGTAAGTAAGCATGGCATAAGCAACTATGATCTCTAAGTTGTCACTACAAATATGTTTCTCTCACAACAAAGCTGAACTAGGAACAGTGAGCTAGTCATATTTACAAAAACAAAATAGATCGAGTTCATACCACCTTTTCCACGCTCAGTCACTTCATCATATATCGTCATTATTGCCTTTCACTTGCACGACCAAATGATGTGAACAATAATTAGAGTGCTCGTGCATTGGACTAAAGCTAGAATCTGTAGGCAAACACAAAGGAGAAGACAAAGTAATATGGCTCTTTGAAAGCTAAACAGGTATGCATGCAAGAGCAACTAAACATTGTAACCATTATCTTCTACCTTGACCCAAATAAAAAGAGAACTATTTACACCGGAAAGCTCCCAACAAGCAAAAGAAGAAAAAGAAAATCTTTTTGGTTTTTCTCAAACTAGATAGACACACGAAAAGAAAACTAGAAAAAGAAAATAAATTAGCATGGATGATACAGTGGCAAAGTGTGAACACCGGCTAACAAAGTGAAAGCATAAGCAAGAATGTAAAGTCAGTGAGAAACACGTACTCCCCCAAGCTTAGGCTTTTGGCCTAAGTTGGTCTACTCCCAAGGATGATCCTGGCGAAACCCCAAATCATGATGGGGTTATACGGGAGCGCTGCAGCCACTGCCTGAATACCTGCCTCACGGAGACGAGCAACCTTTGACTCCCTCTCATACTCCTCTGCCTCTCCTCTGGTTATGTAATATCTCCGTTTTACCTGAAAGTCAAAGAAAGCAGGAGCAGGAAGGGTAATATGGGGAACACGCTGCCGGTTAAATATCAAATGGTATAGGAGGGATTTGTCATCCCTCTCAAGGAACTGGTAGCGTGTCAAAGCGACGCGGTCAAGGAAAGATGTATGGAGCAGGATTGCTGGGTCATAACACATAGTAGGTGACTACAACTTGCAAGATAGGGTGTGAAACACACATATATTGGCGACAACCTAATAGGTTCAGTTCTGAAATCATGGCACTCGGGCCCTAGTGACAAGCATTAAGCATAGCCAAGTAGTAGCAACATCAATCTAGAACATAGTGGATACTAGGGATCAATCCTCGTCAAAAACTAACTCGATTACATGATAGATCTCATCCAACTCATCACCGTCCAGCAAGCCTACAATGAGATTACACACGAACGATGAAGAGCGTCATGGAATTGTGGATGGAGGAAGGTTGATGTTGACGATGGCGACGATTTCCCCTCTCCGGAGCCCGAAACGGACTCCGGATCTGCCCTCCAGATGAAGAACAGGATGTGGCGGCGCCTCCGTATCGTAAAACGCAATGAAACCTTCTCTCTGATTTTTTTTCCGGGTGAGACGGAATATATAGAGCTGAGTTTGGGGGCGGTGGAGCCACGTGGGCCCCACAAGCCCTCACGGCGCGGCCAGGGGGTGGTCGCGGCCTGTGGGCTTGTGGCCCACTGGTCCACCTCCTGTGGTGGATCTTTGCACCGGTATTTACTTTTATTCCAGAAAAAACCTCCGTACATTTTCAAGACATTCCGAGAACTTTTCTTTCTGCACAAAAACAACACCATGGCAATTCTGCTATAAACAACGTCAGTCCGGGTTAGTTCCATTGAAATCATGCAAATTAGAGTCCAAAACAAGGGCAAAAGAGTTCGGAAAAGTAGATACGACGGATACGTATCATGGTGTTATGTGAACGTCGACTACATAACACTTCACCATTATTTGGGCCTAGAGGAAGGCATTGGGAAGTAGTAAGTAGATGATGGGTTGCTAGAGTGACAGAAGCTTAAACCCTAGTTTATGCGTTGCTTCTTAAGGGGCTGATTTGGATCCACTAGTTTAATGCTATGTTTAGACTTTGTCTTAATTCTTCTTTAGTTGTTGCGGATGCTTGTGAGAGGGGTTAATCATAAGTGGGATGCTTGTCCAAGTAAGGGCAGTACCCAAGCGCCGGTCCACCCACATATCAAACTATCAAAGTAACGAACGTGAATCATATGAACATGATGAAAACTAGCATGACAGAAATTCCCGCGTGTCCTCGGGAGCATTTTTCCTCCTATAAGACTTTGTTCAGGCTTGTCCCTTGATACAAAAGGGATTTGGCCACTTTGCTGCACCGTTGCTACTTTTGTTACTCTTTGCTTGCTACGAAACTCCTCACCACACAATCACTTGTTACCTATAATTTCAGTGCTTGCAGATATTTCCTTGCTGAAAACCACTTGTGAGATCCTTCTGCTCCTCGTTGGGTTCGACACTCTTACTTATCGAAAGGACTACGACTGATCCCCTATAGTTGTGGGTCATCAAGACTCTTTTCTGGCACCGTTGCCGAGGAGTGAAGCGCATATCTTAAGTGGAAATTGGTAAGGAAACATTCATATAGTGTGCTGAAATTTATTGTCACTTGTCACTATGGATACTAATCCTTTGATGGGCTTGTTCGGGGTATCTGCACCTCGAACGCAAGCACGAATAGTTTCTCCTCAACCTGCTGCACCTACTGAAAATATTTTCTTTGAATTTCCTTCAGGTATGATTGAGAAACTGCTGGCTAATCCTTTTACAAGAGATGGAACATCACATCCAGACTTGCATCTAATCTATGTAGATGAAGTTTGTGGTTTATTTAAGCTTGCACGTTTGCCCGAGGATGTGGTCAAGAAGAAGGTCTTTCCTTTATCTTTGAAGGATAAGGCGTTGACATGGTATAGGCTATGTGATGATACTGGATCATGGGACTACAATTGGTTGAAATTGGAATTTCATCAAATGTTTTATCCTATGCATTTAGTACATCGTGATCGGAATTATATTTATAATTTTTGGCCTCGTGACAGAGAAAGCATCACTCAAGCTTGGGGGAGGCTTAAATCAACGTTATATTCATGCCCCAATCATGAGCTCTCGAGAGAAATTATCATTCAGAACTTCTACGCTTGGCTTTCTCATGATGATCGCACCATGCTTGACACTTCTTGTACCGGTTCTTTTATGAAGAGAGATATTGACTATAGATGGAATTTATTGGAGAGAATTAAACGCAACTCTGAAGATTTGGAGCTTGAATAAAGTAAGGAGTCAGGTATGAATTTCACGTTTGATTGCGTTAAATCTTTTGTTGAAACAAATACCTTTAGTGACTTTAGCGCTAAGTATGGACTTGACTCTGAGATAGTAGCTTCATTGTGTGAATCATTCGCTGCTCATATTGATCTCCCCAAAGAGAAGTGGTTTAAATATCATCCTCCTTTAGAAGTCAATGTAGTTAAACCCAATCGAGTTGAAGAGAGAGTCATTGTCTATAATGATCCTGTTGTTCCCAGTGCTTACATTGAGAAACCACCTTTCCCTGTTAGGATAAAGGATCATTCTAAAGCTTCAACTGTGATACGTAGAGGCTACATTAGAACACCTACACCCCCTAAGCAAATTAGAGTTGAACCTAGCATTGCTATTATCAAAGATCTTCTGTCCGATGATGTTGAGGGACATGATATTCACTTCTGTGAAGATGCTGCTAGAATTGCTAAACCTCATGCTAGAGACAAACATAGGCCTGTTGTTGGCATGCCTGTGGTTTCTGTGAAGATAGGAGATCATTATTATCATGGCTTATGTGATGTGGGTGCTAGTGTTAGTGCAATACCTCAATCCTTATATGATGAAATCAAATACGAGATTGCACCTGTTGATATAGAACCCATTGATGTCACTATTCAGCTTGCGAATAGAGATACTATCTGCCCTGTGGGAATTGTTAGGGATATTGAAGTCTTGTGAGGTAAAACGAAGTATCCTGCTGATTTCCTCGTTCTTGCTACCGCACAAGATAGCATCTGTCCCATCATATTTGGTAGACCTTTTCTCAATACTGTCAATGCTCATATTGATTGTGAGAAGCAAAATGTCACTGTTGGCTTTGAAGGTGTGTCACACGAGTTCAATTTCTAAAAGTTTGGTAGACAACCTCATGAAAACAGCTGCCTAGTAAGGATGAAACTATTGCCTTAGCTTCTTTTGTGGTGCGTCCTACTCATCCCTTAGAGCAATACTTGCTTGAGCATGAAAATGATATGCATATGGATGAAAGGGATGAGATAGATAGAGTTGTCTTAGAACAATATCCTATCCTTAAGAATAACTTGCCTCTTGAACTGCTTGGGGATCCACCCCCACCAAAGGGTGATCCTGTGTTCGAGCTTAAACAGTTGCCTGATACTCTTAAGTATGCTTATATTGATGAAAAAGAGATATATCATGTTATAATTAGTATTAGCCTCTCAGAGCATGAAGAAAAGAAGTTATTAAAAACTCTCAGGAAGCAGCGCGCTGCTATTGGATATACTCTTGATGATCTTAAGGGTAGTAGTCCTACTCTATGCCAGCACAAGATTAAAATCGATCCTGATTTCAAACCAGTTCCTGATCATCAAAGGAGGTTAAATCCTAAGCTGAAAGAAGTAGTGAGAAAATAAATACTAAAGCTCCTCGAAGCAGGTATTATCTATCCTGTTGCTCACAGCGATTGGGTGAGTCCGGTGCATTGCGTCCCTAAGAAAGGAGGCATTACCGTTGTCCCTAATGATAAGGATGAATTGATCCCATAGAGGATTATTACTGGCTATAGGATGGTGATCGATTTTAGGAAATTGAATACGGCCACTAGGAAAGATCATTACCCTTTGCCTTTTATCGACCAAATGCTAGAAAGGCTGTCTAAACACACACACTTCTGCTTTCTAGACGGTTATTCTGGTTTCTCCCAAATACCAGTTGCACAATCTGATAAGGAGAAAACCACTTTCACCTGCCCTTTCGGTACCTTTGCTTATAGACGTATGCCTTTTGGCTTATGTAAGGCACCTGCCACTTTCAAAGATGTATGATGGCTATATTCTCTGACTTTTCTGAAAAGATTGTCAAGGTTTTCATGGATGACTTCTCCGTTTACGGGTCTTCCTTTGATGATTGCCTCAGCAACCTTGATCGAGTCTTGCAGAGATGTAAAGACACCAATCTTGTCTTGAATTGGGAGAAGTGCCACTTTATGGTTAATGAATGCATCGTCTTAGGACATAAAATTTCTGAAAGAGGTATTGATAACCCCATAGCAGATAACTTGTCTAGGTTGGATAACGTTCTTGATGACCCACAACCTATTGATGATAGCTTTCCTGATGAGCAATTGAATGTCATCAATGCCTCACGTAGTGCACCGTGGTATGTGGATTATGCAAACTATATCGTTGCCAAATATATACCACCTAGTTTCACATACCAACAAAAGAAGAAATTCTTCTTTGACTTGAGACACTACTATTGGGTTGATCCTCACCTTTATAAGGAAGGAGTAGATGGTGTTATTAGATGTTGTGTACTTGAACATGAACAGGGACATATCCTACATATGTGTCACTCGAATGCCTATGGAGGACAACATGCGGGAGATAGAACTGCACACAAGGTATTGCAATCAGGTTTCTATTGTCCCACTCTCTTTAAGGATGCCCGTAAGTTTGTCTTGTCTTGTGAGGAATGTCAAAGAGTAGGTAATATCGGTAAACGTTAGGAAATGCCTATGAACTATTCACTTGTCATTGAACCATTTGATGTCTGGGGCTTTGATTATATGGGACCTTTTCCAAAATCCAATGGATACGCATATCCTAGTTGCAGTTGATTATGTCACTAAGTGGGTAGAAGCTATCCCCACTAGTAGTGCTGATCACAACACCTCTATCAGGATGCTTAAAGAAGTTATCTTCCCTAGATTTGGGGTCCCTAGATATCTAATGACCGACGGTGGTTCAAATTTCAATCATTGTGCTTTCCGTAAAACGCTTGCTAAGTACGATGTCAACCACAGAATTGCGTCTCCCTATCACCCTCAGTCCAGTGGTCAAGTAGAGCTAAGCAATAGAGAAATTAAACTAATTCTGCAAAAGACTGTCAACAGGTTTAGAAAGAATTGGTCTAAGAAGCTCGATGATGCACTGTGGGCTTATAGGACTGCCTATAAGAATCCCATGGGCATGTCTCTATACAAAATGGTGTACGGTAAAGCATGTCATTTACCTCTTGAGCTAGAGCGTAAAGCTTATTGGGCAATCAAAGAGCTCAACTTTGATTTCAAACTTGCCGGTGAGAAGAGGTTATTTTACATTAGCTCGCTTGATGAGTGGAGAACTCAAGCATATGAGAATGCCAAGTTGTTCAAAGAAAAGGTTAAGAGGTGGCATGATAAGAGGATACAAAAGCGTCAGTTCAATGTAGGTGATTTTGTCTTGCTATATAATTCTCGTTTAAGATTCTTTCCAGGGGTGGCACCCCGATTCCCAAAACCGGTTTACTAGTGTTTCCAACCCAGAGATCATGTCTTCTAGAAACACTCAACAACTTGATACAGAAACAAGCCAACTTTATTAATAGCATCACGTACAAAGCTTACAATACTGGCGAGGCCAAAGCACCCTCGGTGCTGCAACAGTCTCTACATTATTTATGTAACATCAACGTGGGCCTCGAAACGACCAAGTACTTCTACGGCGTAGCGGAATGTAGCAGCGACTCCACACACAAGGACACTGTTGTGGACACTTCCTAGAACGAACCATCGGGACCTCCGTCCGCGGCTTCTCCTGCATCTGGCATGATACGTCAGGTGAGTACTTTGAATGTACTCGCAAGCTCACAATAACCAAGTAATGCAGCAAACATAGAATAACAACCATAGTCATGTATGAAATGAACCAAATATCAACTTACTGTCTTCGGGTTGTCCCACAACCCTCGAATTACTTACGATCTTAACGGATCCCTGTCACATCACGTGGTTACCAGACCACTCATCAAATAGGCTTCTCTCGACTAGTATGATACCAACATCCTCTCATGTTCTCGTGAGACGAGTGCTTCCCTCATTACTATCATAGACACAGTTGATCACTTGTTGAGGTCTGTTCCGGTTGTCCATTACCGTGGACACGGCTATTCGAATAGAGTTGACACTCTGCACAGGTTGCACATTTTACCCACACTCTGGAGTACTGATCTCGTGATCCCATTCGGGTGGACCAGCATTACTCCACTAGACTTTCTTGAACTGCGATCCTCTCATCGTACCTCCGGCAACCACTCCCTCTCTGGAGTCCTGCCCTGTGTGGCCCTGTGTCCTCATGACACCTGCCACCGTCGTGGCCAAACTAAACTTGTCCCAATCGTGGACTGGCCCTATCATCTCAACTGGGTCACAGGGTTATCACCGCCTACATGATCAGGGTAGCACGCGTGCATAACCCTCCCTCTTTGGAGGTACCGGTGAGAGCGATCACGCGATCCGCTCAAGTCACGGCCGTCCCATATCGGCGAAATGTTGTCGTACGATAATGCCCGGACAGGTGACTCCGATCAACCACTAGATGAGATCAACTCAAGAATCATAGTAGTAGAAATATATCACCACTAACTAAATAAGCAAACTTTAATAATTAAAAGAATAACCATCGTCGTTATCATTAACATGAAGATATATGCCATGCTATGCAATGCTTGCACCATATAGAAATAATGGCTTGCCTTGGTCAGTGGGGTTGTTCAAATACTCCTGATCTCCAAAGTTTCCTTCTGAAATCATATTGAAAATGGCAAAAGGAAGGAAAAGTCATTTAATGTCCTTTTATTAACCAGAAATTCTATGTGTGTGGGAAAAATACCAAAATTTACCAGGTTGTAGAGAATTTCAATACCAACCCAATGCAAAAAGAAAAAAGTGATTTGGACTTGTGGATAAAAAGTTATAAGCATTCAAAGTTTCTGTTAAAAACTGAAAATATAAAAAGAAAAAGGAAATCCTGGGGAGGGCCACATCGAAGGCGTAAAGTGGAGGGGTGCCTCCACTTAACGCTTCGGCCGCGGGCCGCAGTCCCTAGCAGGTGGGACCTGCCTAATTTAAACAAAGAGGAGGGGAGGGAGACAGAGGCGAGGCGGCCGGCCGGCGATGGTCGCCGGTGATAGAGACGGTGGCGACGCCAGGGAATGGGTCGAATGGAACGGGTAGTCCACGGCGCTCACGTACGTACCCGTAGCTCAGCTAGAGGTGGACAAACGACGTCGTCTGTTCTTCTCCGGCGGCGGCACCTTCAGGTGATCGTCGGAGACGGTGTTCCAGGGAGGAATGGGCTCGGGCGAGAGGTCGAGGAGCACCAGCAGGACTCACTGGACGTGTCGGAGGGATCAATTTGGCTCTTGGGATAGGGGAGAAGGCTGTCAACGGAGAGGGGGCGGCGACAGAACTCCGGTGATGCTCCGAGGCCAGAGGGCCTCCGGGCCTTGGCTCACTCTTCGGGGGCTCGATCTAGATGAGCAGGAGGGGGATGGAGACCTCGGAGGGGTCAGGCTCCTCCTTAAATAGGCCGACGACGAGCTCGGTCGATCTCTCCCAAAACAGCGAAGATAAGCTCGGGCACGATCGCCGGAGCACGGAGCTGGTCGTCGCGGAGCGCATGGAGGTGACCAAGGAGGGCAGAGACGCGATGGGATGGGTCCTGGCCATAAATGGCTTGCGGACGGGCACAGGGGCCGGAGGCAACAATTCGGCCCTGTGCTGGAGCTTGGCTGGGAGCGGCGGCGGCGCTCTCCGGCGACCCAACACCTTCTAGGGGTACCACGCGTCTGCCAGGGATTTCACCGACGCTCAGGACAAGGAGGGGATAGAGCGTGACCGCTCGGGACGGCTCGGCTATCACTGGGGCTGCGCAGAGCGCGCTCTGTGGCATGCCAGTGCCATGGTCACCATGGTTGTGGCTGTCCTGGTGCCACACCAGCCTGGCCACCTTGTCCGTAGCGTCGACAGACCCTCGATTAGTCACTCACCATTGCTGGCTTGATCACTCAACATCACCATCGACTTGGAACATCAAAAACAGCTTCTGACAGCAAAGTTTGGGAGGTTCTGGAGCTCAATTGGATAAGGATTTGATCAAGAGGTGATGTGTGGTGGATTCAGCATAGGAAAGACTCCAAACTGGCAAAATTTTGCAAGGTTTCGAGATCAAATGGATATAGTTCCTTTGTAAAGCACCTTTTTGGTCTAGAATAGAAATGAACTCATATCACTCATTTGAAAGCTTTGCTACCAGTGAGGTTTGGTAGGAAAGTGTCATTTGGCAATGCACACATGCTAAAAAAAAATCAACTCCATTGTGCACTCCTAGCTAGCACTTCCTTCACAAGGGTTCAGTGTTAACAGAAACTTAGCACAGTTGTTTTCCTCAAAATTTGTATTGGACCATGGGATGTTTTTACATATTGGAACTATATATGATCCGTAGTAACTACAGGAATTTATTGGGAATTTTTCAAAGCAGGAATCATAGGGTTGCTTCACAAAGGGGTAATGCTGGTCAGATAATAAATAATTATTCTGGCCATAATTATCCATTGGGCAAAGGAATATTTTTGCATATTCTGAAATCATATGGCAATGAGAAGATGCAGTAAAAAGTTTGGGGCTTAAAGCTCATCCAAGCTATGGGTTGCCATAATTCCCAAAAATAGGAAAATAAATTGTTTAGGCAAATAAAATATTGCAAATAAATTCGAGAAACATTTTGGCAAGATAAAAATGTTTTGGAGTGGTTGGTGGCAAGAAATCAAGGGTTGAGGATCCCTCTTGGTTGAAGTGGTTTGAAAAACCCATCAACTTGCCTCTGGAACTCCAAAATATTTTGAAAATAAAAAGTTTGAAAAATCAGGGTGTTACAAACCTACCCCCCTTAGAACGAATCTCTTCCTCGAGATTCGGTTGCTCAGGGAACAGATATGGGTATGCCGATCTCAGGAAATCTCCCCTCTCCCAGGTAGCCTCTTCTTCGGTGTGATGTCCCCAAAGAACCTTATAAAACTTGAGCACTTTGCTCCGAGTGATCCTTTCCATATCGTCCAAAATTCTAACTGGTTTCTCCTCATATGTCAAGTCCTTGGCTAGCTCTATCTTGCTCATGTCTGCCTGCTTTACGGGTGGTGCAATACATTTCCTCAGTTGCGAGATATGGAACACGTTGTGCACATCTGACAGTTTAGGCGGTAATTCCAATTGGTAGGCAACTCTGCCTCTCTTTGCGATCACAGGAAAGGGACCCATGTATCGAGGTGCGAGCTTTCTTCGAGTGCGAAACCGTCTCACTCCCTTCATAGGAGTTACTTGCAGATAGGCATATTCTCCTGGCTCAAAGGTCACTTCTCGATGCCTTGGGTCGTAATAACTCTTTTGGCGGGATTTGGCTGCCTTAAGATGTTCCTGAATATCTTTGACTTGCTTCTCGGCCTCTAGCATCAAATCAGTTCTGAAGATACGGATGTCTCCTATCTGTGACCAGTTTAACGGGGTCCGGCACTTTCTGCCATATAATGCCTCAAAGGGTGAAATCTTCAAGCTTGTTTGATAGCTATTGTTGTAGGAAAATTCTGCTTACGGTAGGCTATCTTCCCATTTGGGTCGATGGGTAAGAGTGCATGACCGAAGCATGACTTCCAATATTTGGTTCACCCTTTCCGTCTGCCCATCAATTTGAAGATGGTATGCTGTGTTGTGCTTTAGCATGGTTCCCAAGGCCTGATGCAGTTGCAGCCAGAATGCTGAGGTAAATAGAGAGCCTCTATCAGATGTGATGGACTTGGGTACCCCATGCAGGCTTACTATTCGAGACATGTATAGCTGTGCCAGTTGGTTGGCATTGAGAGTGGTTTTCACTGGGATGAAGTGGGCTACCTTAGTGAGCATGTCCACGATAACCCAGATAGCATCATTGCCCCTTGTGGACTTAGGTAATCCGACGACGAAGGCCATACATATGTCATCCCATTTCCATTGGGGAACTGGTAAAGGTTGTAGTAATCCTGCGGGCTTTTGATGCTCTGCCTTTACCTTGTTGCAAATATCACAGCATGCGACATAATATGCTATGTCCCTTCGCATTCCGGACGACCAAAATGTTTTCCTCATGTCTTGGTACATCTTTGTACCTCCCGGGTGAATGGAATATGCGGACTCATGAGCTTCCCTGAGTATCTGCTGTCTCAGGTTATCCTTGTCAGGGACGCATATCCTGTTTACGAACCACATGATGTCTTGCTCGTCCACTCGAAAGGATTTGTCCTTTAGCTGAGGAAGTGATGCTTTGATTCTTTTGATGCCCTCATCACCTGCCTGTGCTTCTTTGATTTCCTCAATGAGGGTGGGGTAATCTCCAAGGTCTCCGGAATTGCCGGACCGCAAAGTATGATGTTGAGACTTGGAAGCTCTTCTTGCAACCTCGGGTGTACATTCTCCATTATCGCATTCACTGAGGCTGGTTTTCTGCTTAAAGCATCTGCGACCACATTGGCTTTCCCTGGGTGGTAGTTGATTCCTAGGTCGTAATCCTTTACCAGCTGAAGCCATCGCCGTTGCCTAAGATTTAGATCTGGCTGGGTGAAGATGTACTTGAGACTTTTGTGGTCGGTGAATATCTCACACCGTTGACCAATGAGGTAATGCCTCCAAATTTTTAAGGTGTGTACCACAACTGCTAGTTCCAAATCGTGGGTGGGATAATTTTCCTCATGCGGTCGCAGCTGTCGAGGGGCATAGGCCACAACCTTTCCTTCTTGCATCAGTACACAGCCGATTCCTCTTTGCGAAGCATCACAGTAGATGTCAAAACTCTTGTGAATGATCGGGAGGACTAGGACATGGGTGGTTGTAAGTCGAGTCTTCAACTCCAGAAAGCTTCTTTCGCAAGTGGTCGTCCAGACAAATATCTGATTTTTCTTTAGCAGCTCTGTTAGTGGCTTGGCTATTTTAGAGAAGCCATCTATAAACCGCCGGTAGTATCCTGCCAATCCCAAGAAACTACGGACTTCGGTCACTAAGACTGGTGTCTTCCAATTTAATACCGTTGTGACCTTACCGGGGTCGACTACCACACCTTGCTCTCACAGAATATGCCCCAAAAACCCAACTTCTTTCAGCCAAAACTCGCACTTGCTAAATTTGGCATATAGTTGATGGGATCTTAGTTTTTCCAACATTGCTCTGACGTGTTGCTTGTGTTCTTCCTCATCCTTGGAGTATATCAGGATGTCATCGATAAATACTACCACGAATTTGTCGAGAAAGTCCATGAAGATTTTGTTCATCAAGCCCATAAAATAGGAGGGAGCATTTGTTAGTCCAAATGACATGACCGTGAATTCATATAGGGCATATCGGGTGGTAAACATCGTCTTGGGTATATCTTCTTTCTTAATCTTTAACTGATGATACCCCGTTCTGAGGTCGATCTTGGAAAATACCCGTGCTCCACTCAGCTGGTCAAACAAATCGTTGATGCGTGGGAGTGGGTACTTATTTTTAATCATGACCTCATTAAGCTGGCGGTAGTCTGTACACATCCGCAAGCTTCCATCCTTTTTCTTGACAAACAGCACTGGTGACCCCCAGGGTGAGATACTAGGTTGAATGTATCCTTTTTGTAGTAACTCATCCAACTGGTTCTTCAATTCGGCCAACTCGGGCCCTCGCATACGATAGTACTTCTTGCAGATCGGGGCCGTGCCGGGAATCAACTCAATAGCGAATTCCAATTCCCGATCGGGCGGCATGCCGGGTAATTCTTCTGGGAATACGTCTGGGAACTCACAAACTACTGGAATCAAATTCATGTCGGTGGCTTTGGCATGATATGCTATTCCCTACCTCGACCTCATATTATTGGCCGTGAATTGAACAGTTCGTCCGGCCGGATTAGCTAGTGTGACGGTGTGGTTGGCACAGTTGATGCATACTCGATGAGGTGTCAACCAGTTCATCCCTAATATCACATGCAGTCCGGGTGACTCAATCGCAATGAGCTCAGCTGGGAATGAGGTGCCTTGAATTTGTATTTCCAGAACCCGATATACGAGATTTGTTCTGAGCTGTGAGCGAGGGGATTGTATCACCATGACCTTATCCAACAACGAAGGGGAAAATTTGTGCAAGGCGGCAAAACTCCTTGAAATAAAAGAGTGGGAATCCCCCGAATCAAATAAGGCTACTGCAGGTATGTTATTAACAGGAAACATACCGGTCACCACGTCCGGGGCTTCGCACGCTTCCTCGGCTGAGATGTGGAAGACACGCCCTTGAGTGTACTTGGGGTTGGGACGACTTCCAATATTGTTGACTTGCGTTTTGACGTCCGAGGATGTCTTTCCATTGCTGGTGGGGCACTGTCTTGCATAGTGCCCGCTCTGGCCGCAGGAGAAACAAGTGTTATTGCGGCGACAATCCTCTAAAACGGGTTGTTTGCCGAAAGTATTGCTCTGGCTCCCTGTCTTGGGGGTACTATTGTTGGGATTCCATGCGGGCTTGTATGCTGTGGTGTTGGGCTGCCAGGTACGCGGCTTGTGCACAACCTGCTCCTTGTTATCCCTTTTTGGTTTGAATTTTCTCTTGCGATCCTCGTACCCGATCTTAAGTTCTCATTCGGCTATAAGCGCCTTGTTCACAAGTGTCTGGAAATTTGGAAAGTTCAGCATGCACAGCTGACAGCGGACGGTATGATTGAGACCTCCTAGGAAACGGTCAATCTTCCTCTCCTCAGTGGCCACATCATGGGTGGAGTATCATGCCAAATTTTTGAATTTTTTAGGTACTCTGCCATAGTCAGGCCTCCTTGGGTGAGAGCCAGAAATTCTCTTTGTTTTACCTTCATTATGCCTGTAGGGATGTGGTATTTGTCGAATGCTTCCTTGAATCTATCCCAGGTGATTTCTTCTTCACAGGGCCATGCTGCCTTTGTATTGTCCCATCAGATAGCTGCCGGCCCTTCAAGGTAGTGGGTCACAAACGAAACCTTGTCTGCCTCATCACAACGCGCTATTTCCGGTTTCTTTTACATAGTTCTGAGCCAGTCGTCAGCCTCAATTGGATCTGCTGCTTGGTCAAAATTGGGCGGTTTGGTGCGTTGGAACTCGGCCAATTTGGATAGTGCACCATGGTCGTTATTCTGGCCTACCATGGCCTGCATACTTCTTAGGAATTCCATGAGGTCCTGGTTCCTCTTTTCTTCAAACATTCTCATCATCTGATCGGAGTGGGTTCCTGAGGTGGGGGAGGTGGAAGATCCTCGGGAGGCTGTCCTGATTGCCTGGCGGACCGATGGAGGGGGGTTCCATCGTTGCCATGGCTGCAGCTTCCCTTCATCCTAAATTATTGTTCCCATTGCAAAATACCGAATCGATGAGAAACATCCACAGGGGAAATCAGGGTTGCAAAACACCAAAGGAAATGTTTACACGATAAAGTGAACAAGCAACACATAATTATACAATAAGATCCAGCATTATCCACGACAAGCTAGTAGAGGTAATATCATGACTGGACTGCTCATACGGCAGTGACATATGCGACGATGCATGCTCGGCAATGCTAACCTCGACTCTAATGATGCGGATGGCACGGGCACTGGAGGATCGAAGACTCCTCATCGTCCGATCCAGAGTCAGAGTCAGAACTGATGATGTTGACCTCATCCTGCGGACCAAAGGAAACGCGGCGACGCTGACGGGGCAGCCCTCCTTCCGAGGAAGGGGAAGCACGAAGCCTCAGCATCGGAGCAGCAGGGGTGGCAAGGAGTGAGGCCCACTCAGCAAGAGTCTCACAGCGGCTGCCAGACGAGGTGCATGGCGACACTAAGGAGCTAACTCGAATATCATGGCCAGGAGTACGTGGAACTGGTGGTGCATATGGGGGTGGAGCAGAAGACTGGGGTGGAGGTGGCACGGGAGCAGCAAGGACTAATGCATCATGCAGACGGGACAACTCCTCAGCCAGGGCTACAACCGTGCGATAGCTGGCGTTCACAAAGCGAGACAACACAGCAGTCGCACGGTCACATGCCGGGTCTACGGGAGCAAATATGACTCACCCCGTCGTAGGCGACATGGTGGGGTAGTGGAAGAAACCTGGATGAGTTTGCATCTCGACCGCATGGAAGCGCAAGTCGGTGAGAGCCTCTACAGCAGAAAACTCGATTGCCAGCTCTGGAGTAGAAGCCCTTCTGCCTTTGGTGGAGCGGGAGTAACTGCCAATCTCGGAGCTCGCAGTCAGGAAAGCCTCTGCGTGGTACTCAAACACGGACTCCGCTAGCTGCTCTCGGAACACCTGGTACTCTGGTTCGTCTCCATGAGGGTACAGCCGGAGCCAAACATTCCTGAGCGGTCCTGGAAAGGTATACGGTGCAGGCTCATAGTTGAAATGGAACGGAACCGGTGCCATCTACACTCACAAAATTGGAGGTTAGCTAAACCATGAATCATGATGTATGCCATGCGTCAATCAAGTGGAGCAATCAATATGCAACAAGAAAATGCTTACTCAAGACTTCATACTACTTGTTGAACTAGCCCGGCTAACTAGGGTGTCCTACAGTCAGCGTGGCTCTGATACCAAGCGTTGTGGCACCCCGATTCACAGAACCGGTTTACCAGTGTTTCCAACCCAGAGATCATGTCTTCTGGAAACACTCAACAACTTGATACAGAAACAAGCCAACTTTATAAATAGCATCACGTACAAAGCTTACAATACTGGCGAGGCCAAAGCACCCTCGGTGCTGCAACAGTATCTACATTATTTATGTAACATCAACGTGGGCCTCGAAACGACCAAGTACTTCTACGGCGTAGCACAATGTAGCGACGACTCCACACACAGGGACACTGCTGTGGTCACTTCCTAGAACGAACCATCGGGACCTCTGTCCGCGGCTTCTCCTGCATCTGGGATGATACGCCAGGTGAGTACTTTGAATGTACTCGCAAGCTCACAATAACCAAGTAATGCAGCAAACATAGCATAACAACTATAGTCATGTATGAAATGAACCAAATATCAACTTACTGTCTTCGGGATTGTCCCACAACCCTCGAATTACTTACGATCTCAACGGATCCCTGTCACATCACGTGGTTACCAGAACACTCATCAAATAGCCTTCTCTCGGCTAGTATGATACCAACATCCTCTGATGTTCTCGTGAGACGATTTCTTCTATAATTACTATCATAGACACGGTTGATCACTTGCTGAGGTCTGTTTCGGTTCTCCATTACCGTGGACACGGCTATTCGAATAGATTTGACACTCTGCAGAAGTTGCACACTTTACCCACACTCTGGAGTACTGACCTCGTGATCCATTCGGGTGGACCAGCATTACTCCACTAGACTTTCCTAAACTGCGATCCTCTCATCGTACCTCCGGCAACCACTCCCTCTCTGGAGTCCTGCCCTGGGTGGCCCTGTGTCCTCATGACACCTGCCACCGTCGTGGCCAAACTAAACTTGTCCCAATCGGGGACGGGCCCTATCATCTCAACTGGGCTCACAGGGTTCTCACCACCTACCTGTTCAGGGTAGCACGCGTGCATAACCCTCCCTCTTTGGAGGTACCGGTGAGAGCGATCACGCGATCAGCTCAAGTCACGGCCGTACCATACCGGCAAAATGTGGTCGTACGATAATGCCCGGACACGTGACTCCGATCAACCACTAGATGAGATCAACTCAAGAATCATAGTAGTAGATATATATCACCACTATCTAAATAAGCAAACTTTAATAATTAATAGAATAACCATCATCCTTATCATTAACATGAAGATATATGACATGCTATGCAATGTTTGCACCATATGGAAATAATGGCTTGCCTTGGTCAGTGGGGTTGTTCAAATACTCCCGATCTCCAAAGTTTCCTTCTGAAATCATATTGAAAATGGCAAAAGGAAGGAAAATCCATTTAATATCCTTTTATTAACCAGAAATTCTATGTGTGTGGTAAAAATACCAAAATTTACCAAGTTGTAAAGAATTTCAATACCAACCCAATGCAAAAAGAATCAAGTGATTTGGACTTGTGGATAAAAAGTTATAAGCATTCAAAGTTTCTGTTAAAAACTGAAAATATAAAAAGAAAAAGGAAATCCTGGGGAGGGCCACGTCGAAGGAGTAAAGTGGAGGGGCGTCTCCACTTAACGCTTCGGCCGCGGGCCGCTGTCCTTGGCAAGTGGGACCTGCCTGATTTAAACAGAGAGGAGGGGATGGAGACAGAGGCGAGGCGGCCGGCCGGTGATGGTCGTCGGTGATAGAGACGACGGCGACGCCAGGGAATGGGAGGAATGGAAATGGTAGTCCACTGTGATCATGTACGTACCCGTAGCTCCGCTAAAGGTGGACAAACGACGTCGTCCCTTTCTTCTCCGGCGGCGGCAGCTTCGGGTGATTGTCGGAAACGGCGTTCGAGGGAGGAATGGGCTCGGCCGAGAGGTCGAGGAGCACCAGCAGGACTCACTGGACCTGTCGGAGGGATCAATTTGGCTCTGGAGACAGGGGAGAAGGCTGTCGATGGAGAGGGGGGGGGCGGCAGAACTCCGGTGATTCTCTGAGGCCAGAGAGCCTCCGGGCCTTGGCTCACTCTATGGGGGCTCGATCTAGATGAGCAGGAGGGGGATGGAGAGCTCGGAGGGGTCGGGCTCCTCCTTAAATAGGCCGACGACGAGCTCAGTCGATCTCTCCCGAAGCGGCTCGGGCATGGTCGCCGGAGCGCTGAGCTGGTCGCCGTGGAGCGCATGGAGGTGACCAAGGAGGGCAGAGACGCGATGGGATGGGTCCTGGCCATAAATGGCTTGCGGACGGGCAGGAGGTGACAATTCGGCCCTATGCCGGAGCTTGGCTGGGAGCGGTGGCGGCGCTCTCCGGCGGCCCAGCACCTTCCAGGGGTACCAGGCGTCTGCCAGGGGGTTCACCGACGCTCAGGAAAAGGAGGGGACAAAGTGTGACCGCTCGGGACGGCTCGGCTTTCACATGGGCTGCGCAGAGCACGCTCTGTGGCATGCCAGTGCCATGGTCACCATGGTTGTGGCTGTCCTGGTGCCACACCAGCCTGGCCACCTTGTCCCTAACGTTGACAGACCCTCGATTAGTCACTCACCATTGCTGGCTTGATCACTCAACATCACCATCGACTTGGAACATCAAAAATAGCTTCTGACAATAAAGTTTGGGAGGTTCTAGAGCTCAATTGGATAAGGATTAGAACAAGAGGTGATGCTGGTGGATTCAGCATAGGAAAGACTCCAAACTTGCAAAATTTGGCAAGGTTTGGAGATCAAATGGATATAGTTCCTTTTTAAAGCACCTTTCTGGTCCAGAATACAAATGAGCTCATAGCACTCATTTGAAAGCTTTGCTACCAGTGAGGTTTGGTAGGAAAGTGTCATTTGGCAATGCACACATGCTCAAAAAATTTCAGCTCCATTGTGCACTCCTAGCTAGCACATCCTTTAGAAGGGTTCACTGTTAACAGAAACTTAGCACAGTTGTTTTGCTCAAAATTTGTATTGGACCATGGGATGTTTATACATATTGGAACTATATATGATCCCTAGTAACTACAGGAATTTATTGGGAATTTTTCAAAGCAGGAATCATAGGGTTGCTTCACAAAGGGGTAATTCTCGTCAGATAATAAATAATTATTCCGGCCATAATTATCCATTGGGCAAAGAAATATTTTTGCATATTCTGAAATCATATGGCAATGAGAAGATGCAGTAAAAAGTTTGGGGCTTAAAGCTCATCCAAGCTATGGGTTGCTTTACAACCCATAGGGTTGGCATAATTCCCAAAAATAGGAAAATAAATTGTTTAGGCAAATAAAATATTGCAAATAAATCTCAGAAACATTTTGGCAAGATAAAAAGGTTTTGGAGTGGTTGGTGGCAAGAAATCAAGGGTTTAGGATCCCTCTTGGTTGAAGTGGTTTGAAAAACCCATCAACTTTCCCCTGGAACTCCAAAATATTTTGAAAAGAAAAAGTTTGAAAAATCAGGTTGTTACATCAGGCAAGATTCTCTCTAAATGGGAAGGTTCCGATGTTGTTGAGGAAGTATATCTATCCAGTGCTATCAAGATCAATAACACGGAAGGTAATTGTCCCAGAGTTGTAAATGGGCGGAGGATCAAGCATGATATCTGAGGTACTCCCATAAATGTTGAAAGCAATATCATCAATACCATAACTCCGGAAGAATACCTAAGGGACATTTATCAGCCTGTTTTAGACTCCGAAAACGAAGAGGTATGTGATTCAGTAAGAAAATAGAGTCTAAAACTTTTCCAGTAGGAATTTTTCTCTGTTTTGGATTATTTGAAAAAATACAAAAATTGGATGTAATCCGGAAAGTGCACGAGGAGGCGACAAGCATGCCCGGCGCGGGCCCACCCCCTGGCCGTGCGTGGGGTTTATGGCCACCTCGTGCGCCTTCCGGACTCCATTTTCGTGCGGAGTACTCCTTCTGGTGTGGAAAAAATCATTATATATTCTCCCGTGAGGTCTGACCCGTGTATCACGTAGATTTCCTCTGTTTTTCATTTCTAGCCTGTTTCTGTTGCAGATCTAGATCGCTATGACTTCCCCAAAAGCTCCGAAGGACAAGATCTTCGAGAAGGTCATCAATCCGTACCTCACGGGAGTGCTGCAACACCCTCAATCTATCGAGATGCGTGAGGGGATGTGGCACATCCTGATGTTGATGGGCCCAAGAAGACCGGAAGCATGGACTCAACGCCAACCACATGATGATCACAGAGTTCACCAGCAAGCATAGGATCGATGCCACTGACATTGGGAAGCACCTCTCCACGCTCTATGACACGATTGATCAACTCCAGGCCCAAATCTATGACCTGCAGAACCAAAACTGGGAGTATGAGTATAGATTTAAATCAATATGGTTGGCTGTAGATTTGAGGATTTCGGAGACTCGTTCATCTTTCCATGATGGAGCACCTATTCCTTGGAAGACGGAGGATCAAACCCATGTTGCAACAACTCCACCACCATCACCTCCAAAGGAAGACAACTTAGCATGGGTATGGGCAATCCCCTTGGCTTTTGCCAAGCTCGGGGGAGTTGCCCCGGTATCGTATCACCATCACATCTTTTGCCTTTACCTTTGTTTTAGTTTGTTCCTTTTCAGTTCTCTTTTTCTCTAGTAGATTAAAAGTCTTAGTGTTTTAGTCTTGAGTTTTGCTTTGTGTCACCTCCGATGTATTCGAGCTCATGAGCCATATAATAAAGAGTGTCTTAGCTGAAGGGCTTTGCCTCTTGCCATGATTAAAAGAGTGAGAAAAGAACAAAAGCATGAAAGATCATGTATTGATCTTATGGGAAGTGATGGCTTCACACATAAAAAGAATGATGATTGAAACTTGTTGCGGGTAGACAAACGTAGACCTTGGTCATTGTTGCAATTAATAGGAAGTGATAAGGAAGGAGAGGTTCACATATAAATATGTCATCTTTGACACCACCTATGATTGCATCTACAAGAAATATGCTCATATATGATGTTTTTTAAGACGTCGTTGATGAATTCATCATAAATCTATGATGATTTCATCCGAGATTGTCGTAAACCGTTTGAGGGGGTCAAATCTACATATAAATTACGACGATGTGAGTCAAAAACGTCGTAACCGCATAAGATGAGATCGTCATAACTTTTACGACGATTATAAAAATGTCTTAACATGTTCTAACTATGTTGACACGTCACTCGTGGGTCCATTCTATGTCATGCGCCAAACCCGCCTAGTTTGTGAAGCAACCTACTATTCTGTCATTCCAAAAATTCTCGAAAAATTCTCATATATACTTTGGATCATATATTCCTCAAATATGTTAAACCTTCCTTCCATAGTTCAAAAATAATTCAGCAATATTCATTTTCCTATTCTGTTCAGAATAGCATTTTGTGAAGGAAGTTTTATTTCTATTTCTTTGATTACCATCATATTTTTTGGGCACTCTTTCCTATCCAAATCATTGCCTCGTGAAAACTTTCGGAACGATTTGCCTCGTAAATCTTTCTCAGCAAATTTCCAAAGTTTTTGAATTTTTGATGTTTTTTGAATTTTTCATGCCCACTTCAAAATGTGGTCAAAACGGTGGGCATGTCCGTCCCTAGCTAGTTGTTGAATGTTGCAAAACGTTTGGTGTTTCTATGATTAAATAGATAATTATGTACCTAGAAATGATTTTTGGAAAAATTGAAGAGCAATCTATCAAGCAGTTGTAGTTTAAATTTGGCCTACTTCGAGCTCAATCAATGGAAATTTGTCTTTTTCACGAGAGGTGGATCAAAAAGCTTTTGACACCAAATGATTTGGTAAATTGTACATTTAATAAGACTTTAAATTTTAGAAAAATTGTTTTGTCCAATTTTGCAACAAATATTTGGTAGGTTCTTCACAAAAAAACTCACTTTGGGCACTCGAAAAATGGGAAATGGTTTTTTCGTGCAAAGAAAATGAAAAGTCCCTTTGGCAACATTGTTTGTAATTTCAAGATGCAAGCTTGTGTACTCCAAAAGATCATTTTGAATTTTATCAGGTGAAAAAGTAGAAGCAAAACAATAGGAAAAGTACAATTGCATATGCTTTGTTCTAATTGGTGGAATTGGTTGTGACACGGATCGATGACATGGCGTCCATCCATCCATCTCTCCATCCCCATCCATCCATACATCCGTCGGTCCATCCTAGCACTCCCCCTCTCTCTCTCTCGCAGAAACATCTCCCTCTCTCTCGCGCACACCAACCCTAGCCGCTGGTCTACACCCTCCCTCTCCTCCTCTCTCTCTCGCAGAAACAGATCCCTGATCCAGATCCTGAACCCACCTCCCTCTCCCCACATTTGTCGCCCATCTTCTCCCCCTACACGTCGGGAAGACCACCACCACAACCAACTTGGCGGCGTCCCTGACACCGCTGGGGCTCCCTCGCGCTAACAACAGCCGGCCGACTAGATCGAGCATTGGCTCCTTCCTCCCCCTCCCCACCACCACCACCTCCGACTGCTCCCTTCCACCAACCCCCCTACCATCGCGCTGACGAGGTCTTCCGGATCCACGCCAGTTCCACCACGGCCACATCGGGCCTTCTGGATATGCGTCGTCATCAAGCTGGATCCACGCCTCATCGCATGGCCTCGTCGGCCTCCGTGGATGCGCCAAGGGCTCCACTACGTTATCCAGTCCAGCGTGAGCGGAGGCCCGCAGAGGATATGAAGCTCCCGCCTCTTCCCTCCCCTCCCTCATGCGGGGCCTCGCCAGCGCCTGCTGATTGACCGGCCGGCATGCCGGCCATGGCGCCGACCCCTATGATCGCAAGCAACAGGTGACTCGACACCTCTCATTCAGCAGCTCTGCTTAATACAGTTCTTGTTCAGTTAGCAATACAATTACCATTTACAGTACTTAGTAGTAGTAGCAGGATCATGTATCATCCTTAGAACGGTTCCTTATGGATGCTAATCATCTAAGTACTTATTACAAGCTTGTTGGGTAGTTTGTGCCGTAAGGTCACTAATCGGCTTTCCTTGATGAGTTGGAGGCAGGCGAATCACATGTTTTGTTATTGGTTTCGTGAGACATATTTTGTTATTAAAATGGCATGTCATTTGTATTTGTTGTAGACAAGTATAGAAGGATCTACCCTGTGAAGCCTTGTGGATCGGTTGGCCCGAGTAAATCTTTTGGTGTTTGTCAACTCTTGTTTATGATTTGCTGAAATTATGAATTAAACATTTTTGAAGTGTGATTTACTTAAATTCGGATTAAAAGAATTGTATGCCATTAAACAAAAATTAATCTCGTACATTCTGCTATATTAACCAGAATGGTGGCCCACGACATGTACGAGCAACCTCTTCTAAATAATTATCCTTTTTACCTTATTTTATTTCCACAATAGAATTATGCATATTTAGACGATTATCCTAGACGACTTATTGCTAACTTCTTTCTCGCCGAGGAGGTGGGAGGGGGTCGACCCGGCGCTAGAGAGGATGGTGCTGCGCGCATGCCTGGACCAGGCCCCCGAGCGTCGCCGCATCCACAAGGCCTTCAAGGACGTGCAGCTGATCAGCATCGACCACTGCCTCTTCAAGGTCGGTCTTATCACCGATATCTTTCATGTGGCCTGGATGATTCCGATTTACCTATGCTTATATAGAGTTTAAATTGAGACACGTATATATGTTTTGGAATGGCCTGGTTGAGGAATGGGGATGGTCTAGAGCTTGTAGCTGATATGGGTTTGATTCTGAATTCTGAATTCTGAATAGGAGGAGTTGTTGGTCCTACGACAAACTTGAACATAGGGATGGAATACTGGGGTGCAACTGGCTCTTCACCTATTCCTGCAGTACCAGGCAAAGTACCGTCTGGTTCAGCTCGAGGAGAGAAATGGGTAAAGTCCTTGGCACATGCTCTGTCTCGCCTTACTGTCTGCACAAATGTTAGACTAGGATCTTACCATTGAAGACTAGCATGTCCTGCTATATTACAAGAATGTTTTTCTGTGAGAAGGGATTTAGGGCTACTAGCAGGGTCGGCCCTGAGGGGGGCAGAGGGGGCGGCCAGCAACATACGGCATGCGCAACAGCAGCGAGGAACAAGCGACAAGAGCAGGCTAGTGTTGCATACGGTCGATCAGAAAAATATCAATTGATTTTAAAATCCATGTTCCAGAGCTAAAAGGTAACCATTCCGGTAGTTTCTTGTTCCTAAATTTGTTTCTTGTTAGTTGAAGTTGATGCCGAGACTTGTTTTTGATAATCCAATCATTGGATCAGATTAGTGTTTAGTAGACTTTTTTTGGCAAATTCACGCGATTTCTATCTCAGAAGAACTAATCTATTCTTATGCATATCCAGTTTTTTATTACAACATGAAACCTATAGTTAACTTCCTCTTAAACATCCTGATGTCTTATTTTCTCGATTTTGTAAACTGGATCAATATTTATAGTGTAGAATTTTCTATATGAGTGCTTTGGAGTTCATATTAAAAGGAGAATCCAAGTTGTGCTTGCAAGTTTACCTAAATATACATAGATTTTTTGTTGTTCAACAGCCAAGGCCAAAACATCTTATTTATGTTTATATCAAAGGGCCCCTGGTTCAAGTTTTGCCCCGGGCCCCCGAAATATCAGGACCGGCCCTGGCTACTAGTCTACTATTGTAACGACCAAACCTCGAAGGATTTGAGTATCTGTGCTTTACTGTGCTAGTCCCTGGATCGACTCGCTAGCACACACAGTATAGATGAAACCATATATAGCAAGTGCATCATTTATAATAACGTATGATCCAGAATTTATAAAATATAACAATCTGCATAGCACTTAGCTAGCTTTATTCTATCAAACAGCGGAAAAGTAGCAGAACAATAACGATGAGTCCCATCATAGCCCACTTGCGATGTTGAGTGAAGACTCGCGACCCTAACGGTACCTTACTCCTCGTCTGAATATCCTGCAACATGATACGTTGCAGCCATATAGGTCAATACTTTGAATGTATTGGCAAGTTACACAGGAAAAGTAATATAACAGACCTACATGTATATGCATAGCATAACAAAAGAAAGGCTGATGGTTATTTTGCAGAAAGCTGATTTTATCCTCATAGCTACCTAATAGTCAGGTTTTAATTTATTTGCTACAATAACTCACATATGGTTGAATTGGCATCTCCAACTCAAACCTATTACCATCATTAAGTTTCCTACCAAGTTTTATTAAATGTGTCACCTGTCAAGATCATCCAACAACTGTAATGGCCTAGCTGCTCAAAATTGTCCATAACCGGGGACACGGCTAATCATGATTAGTTTATACACTCTGCAGAGGTTAGTACGCTGTACCCACTGGACCCAACCCGAAGATTGAGACGAAGTCTTTCAGAAGCAGTCACCTAGTCCCACAGGAGGCCCATCCCGCCTATCATAGCTACATCAGCTGGCACATCCGGGTAAGGTTTCCACGACTGATCAACTAAGCCAGAGCCCATAATAGCCAGTGGTCGCACAAGGAAGCCACTAGTCACCAAGTCTGTTTGATCTTTTTGAACCTGGGCGGCATCCACTTACATTCAGAGGGTTGATACCATGATGTTCTTGAAACCACCCAGCAATACCATATCCGCCCAGAGGTGAATTAAATCCTTAATTACTACTCAAATTTATTTTGTAGTAATCCTCACATAATCTCAATGAACACAGGAACCAATCCCCGTCTACATAGCATAGCAAAATTACAAATACCACGATCTTTGAATGACGAGGGGATATAGCTCAATAGCATAGCAATAATAATAATATTCCTATACATGCATAATTTTCATAGGGTGATATAATACTACATGTATAGAAAAATAATAGGTAAAGGATGATCAACATGTAACTTGCCTTGATTCTGGTTCAGAAAGTCACACTCCTGACAATAGTTTGCGTCGCACTCCGCACAACCTACACATTGCAAACAATCACACCAATCAATCACCACAATCATAACACCAAATAAAACAACGGCAATAAAACAACTTGTTTAAAACCAAAGCATAAATAGCATGGCGGTAGGTATAAAATCATGTACATGCTGATACGATCATGACGCAAAAAGAATCAACTAAGTCGGACTCACGGTTTGCGAAATATGGCCTCCGGTACATCTAAAATAAATCTGATTTAACAAAAAATTCGATTTTAGTAAAACTGAAATCTACTGGTTCTAACATGTTCTACTCATCAATACGAGATCACAGGAAAAAGAATTTCCTGAGTCGGAGTTACGAGTAAAAAGATAAACGCGTTTCAAAATTATATCGAGAATCTAACCACCCTAAAAACAGATCAAAAAGACTTAATTTTGTCCTGAAGCTGTTCATCAGGATTTGATGAATCGGACCGTGTGTGCGTTCTCACCACGAACAGCGGGGAAAAACGGAACCGTCTCGGTGTGGTGCCTCCGATGGTGCTTCTCCGGTGATGGTCTGACGAACTCCGGCGACGTGCGCAAATTCCGGCGAACACGGACGAACTTCGGTGGTGCTCCGGTGTTGCTCCGCGGTGCTAGAGGCTGCTGCGCGGTGCGTGCGAGGCGGGGCTAATCGGGAGCAGGGGAATCGGGACAGGGGCTTCGGTCCCTAGCTTTATTCCCTCGAGAGGAACCGAGTCCCAGAAGAAAACGAGGCGAGGCGTCCACGCGATGCGTGCTGTCCGAGTCCAGATCGCGGAAGAAGTCCAGCTCGGGCAGGAGCCTGGGGCACTGGGCGTGGGCGCTATTACCTGGGAGCTTGGTCAACGCTAGCTGGGGCTGGACCGCAGGAGCCTGGGCTCGTGGCCTCGCTACCTGGCTTGGTGCGGTGCGGCGCTGGCGGGGCTAAGCCTTTGGCTCGGCCTGGCCAGCTGTTGGTTTCTTTTTTCTTTTTTAATAACACCAAAAAAAGTAAATAACTAAATAATATTTAAAAAAACAAACAAAGAAAAAATAATAATAATAATATACGTATACAAAAATATATACATATATATATATTAAAAAACGCATATAGTAATATATATATATATATTAAAATGCTAATATAGACACATATATATAAGTATAAAATAAATCCCCTAATAAATAATAAAGGAACCCTAGTTCCACCTAATGCATAGTTTGAAAAATAGTTTTAATGCAATAGGCCACGCAAATAGCATTTGAAAACTTAACTAAAAATACTTTCGGACATTATAAAAATTGCAAAACCAAATCGGACAACTTCATATAACATTTTAAACATCATGAACTTTTTATTTCACACGGGAGAAGTCATATTATCTCCACTCATATAAATTGCCTGAAGTTATATAATGAATAAAAGTTTCAAAAGAGCAAAATAATGCATAAAAATATGAGATGCATATGAATGATCTATTAACATCTGAATTTAAGAAAACTGGGATTTTACAAACCTACCCCCCTTAAGATGAATCTCGCCCTCGAGATTCGGGTTGGCTAGCAAATAGGTGTGGGTGGTCCTGCTTGAGATCCTCCTGTCGTTCCCAAGTAGCCTCTTCTTCTGTATGATGATCCCACTGAACTTTGCATAATCTGATTGCCTTGGTGCGAGTAACTCTCTCTGCTGTCTCTAGAATCTTAACAGGCTTCTCCTCATATGTCAAGTCAGTCTCCAACTGAATTGCCTCAAGTGGCACTGTATCTCTCAAAGGAACAGCTGCCATCTCGGCATGACACTTCTTCAGCTGGGATACGTGAAACACATTATGAACTCCTGACAAAGCTTCTGGCAACTCCAGCTGATAAGCTACCTCTCCTCGACACTCCAAGATCCTGTAAGGCCCCACAAAGCATGGTGCTAACTTACCTTTGATTCCAAACCTCTTAATTCCATGAAGTGGTGAAACTCTAAGGTATGCACGGTCTCCTACCTCATATGTCACCTCCTTACGCTTTGCGTCTGCATAACTCTTCTGTCTGGACTGTGCTATCCTTAGCCTGTAACGAACCAACCTGACTTTCTCTTCAGCATCTCTAATCAAATCTGGTCCAAAGAACTGACGCTCTCCAACCACATCCCACATCAATGGTGTCCTGCACTTCCTACCATACAGAAACTCAAACGGTGCCATCTGCAAACTAGCCTGATAACTGTTATTATATGAGAACTCTGCATATGGTAAATTATCATCCCAACTGGACCCATAGTCCAAAGCACAAGCTCTCAACATATCCTCTAATATCTGGTTCACCCTCTCAGTCTGCTCATCTATCTGTGGATGGAATGTTGTACTGAAGTCCAGTCTAATACCCAATGATTCATGCAGCTGACGCCAAAATTTAGAGGTGAACTGAGTACCTCTATCAGACACTACCTTCTTCGGAACTCCATGCAGACAGACAATTCTGGACATATAAATCTTGGCTATCTTAGCACTGGTATAGGTAGTCTTTACCGGGATGATGTGAGCGACTTTAGTCAAACGATCAACAGCTACCCAAATTGAATCATAACCTGATCGAGTCCTGGGTAATCCAGTGATGAAATCCATACCAATCTGATCCCACTTCCAATCAGGTATAGGCAGGGGTTGTAACAAACCTGCTGGTTTCTTATGCTCTGCTTTAACTCTCTGGCACACATCACATACTGCAATATACTCAGCAATTTCCCTCTTCAGGCTAGGCCACCAAAATCTCTCCCTGAAATCCAAATACATCTTAGTATTACCTGGGTGGATAGAATAAGGTGAATCATGTGCCTCCTGAAGAATCAACTTCCTTATATCTGCATCCTGAGGTACACAAATACGCTTCTCAAACCGTATGGTTTCGTGTTCATCCTCATGGAAATCTTTTGCCTTCCCTTTTAGCATATTCTCATTTATCTCGGCAATATACTTATCATCCTTTTGAGCTTCTCTAATTCTGTCAAGCAAAGTAGGCCTTACCTCAAGTGTAGCCAAATAGCCTCTAGGGACCATATCCAATCTCAGATTTCTGAACTGCTCACATAACTTCGGTGGCATATCCTCAATATTAATTGCATTAGCATGGCTCCTACGACTCAATGCTGCAGCAACATCATTAGCCTTACCAGGATGATACAGTACATTCAAATCATAATCCTTAATAAGCTCCAACCATCTCCTCTGTCTGAGGTTCCACTCCCTTTGAGTAAAAATATACTTCAAGCTCTTATGATCAGTGAATATATCACAATGATTACCAACGAGATAATGCCTCCAAGTTTTCAATGCATGCACAACTGAGGTTAACTCCAAATCATGTGTAGGATAATCATTCTCATGATTCTTAAGCTGACGTGAAGCATAAGAAACAACTTTACCTTCCTGCATCAAAACACTCCCAAGTCCCTGACGAGAAGCATCACAATATACCTGGAAGTCTTTGTGTATGTTTGGTAGAGTTAAAACAGGTGCTGTGACTAAACGTTTGCTTCAACTCCTGAAAGCTAGCTTCGCAATCATCAATCCAAACAAACTTATTCCCCTTCTTCAACAATTCAGTCATAGGCTTTGCAATCTTTGAGAAATTCTCAATAAACCTTCTATAATAACCTGCTAGGCCCAAAAAGCTGCGAATCTCACCAACTGACGTGGGTGTCTTCCACTCTGTAACAGCAGCAACCTTGGATGGATCAACTGCAACTCCATTACCTGATATAACATGGCCAAGGAATGCTACCCCATCTAGCCAAAACTCACATTTACTGAACTTGGCATACAACTCGTGCTCCCTCAGTTTCTCCAACACCAAACGCAAATGCACCTCATGCTCTTGCTTATTCTTGGAGAACACCAATATATCATCAATGAAAACAACCACAAATTTATCCAAGAACTCCATAAACACCTTGTTCGTCATATTCATGAAGTATGCTGGGGCATTGGTCAATCCAAATGACATAACACTATACTCATACAACCCATACCTCGTAGTGAAAGCAGTCTTTGGAATATCTTGCTCACGACTCTTTAATTGATGATAACCAGATCGAAGATCAATCTTAGAAAACACAGTAGCTCCCTCCAACTGGTCAAACAAATCATTTATCATAGGCAAAGGATACTTATTCTTAATGGTTACCTCATTCAGAGAACGATAATCAACACACATCCTCAAGGTTCCATCCTTCTTCTCCACAAATAAAACAGGGGCTCCCCAAGGTGATGAACTTGGGAAAATAAATCCTTCTGCCTATAACTCCCTCAACTGCTTCTTCAACTCCTCCAACTCTTGAGGAGGAATTCTGTATGGTCTCTTTGCAATAGGTCCAGTACCAGGCATCAAATCAATGAGAAACTCAATATCTCTATCTGGTGGCATACCTGGCAACTCCTCCGGAAACACATCTGGATAATCCTTTACAACTGGCACCTCTTCCAGGCTACCCCCCTTAAGAGAGTTCACCTGCATCCTCTTATGCTCGTACTTACATACATATTTGATTCTCTTCCCTCCTAGTGCACTCAGAGAAATAGATCGACTAGCACAATCGATAACTCCTTCATATAATTGTAACCAGTCCATACCCAAAATAATATCCAGACCTTGTGACTTCAATATGATCAAATCTGTAGGGAACTCATGCTTCCCAATAAACAAGTTTAACTGATGACAACCAACACCTGCTATCATCTCAGCTCGTGGGGAACTCACTCTAATAGGCATACTTAGGGTTTTGGTTGGCAATCCATGTTTATCAACGAATACCCTCAAAATAAATGAATGTGATGCACTAGTATCAAAAAGAACAAGAGAGGGTACTGAATTGATCAAAAACTTACCAATCACTGCATCAGGCTCATTATAGACCTCCTCCACATTAACATGGTTAACCTAACCCTTTTGAAAGGGGTTTGGCTTGATGACTCCAGAATTCCCATTACCATTATTGCTCTCTTGGCATGCATTGGAGTAGTGGCCCATCTTTCTGCACTTGAAGCACTGGACCTGATTAAGGTCTCTCTACACTGGCACATTCTGGCGGTTCTGGTTATTATTACCTCCATTACCATTGCCAATACCATTGTCATTGTTTCCCTTGTGTCCATTATGATGATGGTGGCCATTATGATTGTGGCCATTACCTCCATGATGATGATGGCCATTACCTCCATGGTGATGATGTCCATTACCTCCATGATTATGATATGAAGTGCGTCGCTTCTGTTGTGGTCCTGAATTAAACTTGTTGTTGCTATACTTCCCCTTGCGGTTCTCTATTGCCTGATGCTATCCCTCAAGCACAATAGCCTTATCAACAAGCTCCTGATAATTACCAAAAGTGGCCACTGTCAACTGAACTCCCAAATCATCATTCAGGCCCTCCAAGAACTTCTCATGTCTAGCTGCATCAGTATTAACATCATTAGGAGCATAACGTGCAAGTTTATTGAACTCCTCCACAAACTCATTAACTGAGCGATCTCCCTGACGCAAGCTGCAAAACTCCTTCTTCTTTAGACTCATGGCGCCAGCAGACACATGTGCGGCGCGGAAAGCTGCCTCAAACTGCGGCCATGTGATAGTATCAATGGGATTGGTGACCAAGTAGTTCTCCCACCAAGCTGCAGCAGGACCCTCTAATAGATGTGAGGCAAACCTCACCCTCTCTGCATCTGTGCATCCAACGGTCAGCAGGTTCCTACCAATAGAACGAAGCCAATGATCCGCCATAATAGGTTCAGGGCTGCTGGAGAACCTCTGAGGATTCAACCTCAAGAACCTAGTAAGCATATCCATAGGTGGGGGAGGCGGTGGGTTGTTGTTGTTATTGTTGGCCAAACTCTGGGAAAGGAACTGGATCAACTGGCCTTGTCCCTGAAGGATCTGCTGCACATATGCTGGCGGTGCATCATTGCCATTGCCATCATTGTTGCCTGCTCCTGCATTCCTGTCCCTAGGCTCACGTCTCGGCGGCATCTGGTGGGCAAGAATAGATAAGGAAATAGATAGAATAGGTCTAGAGGAATATAGATATTCTACCCATATGCATATTATGATCAAGGTAATATATATGAGGCAACAAAACATCATAACAAATAACACAAACAAGCATAACAATAATCAAACATATCTATATATATAGTCGAACAATCTCGAGAAGATCCTAGTTTAACAAACAAGCAAAAATAACAATCAAGCAAGCAACCTAGTATCGTCATGCCACAAAGAGGGCATAATCAGATACGCTAACACGTTAATATCGCAAAGAAAACAAGATAAGTGGTGGTCTCAGCACTAGTTCCTACTTAAGCTGGTCAAGATACTAGAGTGGTTATCTAATGAAAGAGTAAGATGTAGACAAAGATATAGAATAAAGTTTCACTCCTATGGCTTTTCTAATCCATTTTCTAGGGCCACGACCTACAGTCAACGCATTGCTCTGATACCATCTGTAACGACCAAACCTCGAAGGATTTGAGTCTCTGTGCTTTACTGTGCTAGTAGCTGGATTGACTCACTTGCACACACAGTATAGATGAAAACCAGATATAGCAAGTGCATCATTTATAATAACGTATGATCCAGAATTTATAAAATATAACAATCTGCATAGCACTTAGCTAGCTTTATTCTATCAAACAGCGGAAAAGTAGCAGAACAATAACGATGAGTCCCATCATAGCTCACTGGCGATGTTGAGTGAAGACTCGCGACCCTAACGGTACCTTACTCCTCGTCTGAATATCCTGCAACATGATACGTTGCAGCCATATAAATCAATACTTTGAATGTATTGGCAAGTTACACAGGAAAAGTAATATAACAGACCTACATGCATATGCATAGCATAACAAAAGAAAGGCCGATGGTTATTTTGCAGAAAGCTGATTTTATCCTCATAGCTACCTAATAGTCAAGTTTTAATTTATTTTCTACAATAACTCACATATGGTTGAATTGGCATCTCCAACTCAAACCTATTACCATCATTAAGTTTCCTACCAAGTTTTATTAAATGTGTCACCTGTCAAGATCATCCAACAACTGTAATGGCCTAGCTGCTCAAAATTGTCCATAACCGGGGACACGGCTAATCATGATTTGTTTATACACTCTGCAGAGGTTAGTACGCTGTACCCACTGGACCCAACCCGAAGATTAAGACGAAGTCTTTCAGAAGTAGTCACCTAGTCCCACAGGAGGCCCATCCCACCTATCATAGCTACATCAGCTGGCACATCCGGGTAAGGTTTCCACGACTGATCAACTAAGCCAGAGCCCATAATAGCCAGTGGTCGCACAAGGAAGCTACTAGTCACCAAGTCTGTTTGATCTTTTTGAACTTGGGCGGCATCCACTTACATTCAGAGGGTTGATACCATGATGTTCTTGAAACCACCCAGCAATACCATATCCGCCCAGAGGTGAATTAAATCCTTAATTACTACTCAAATTTATTTTGTAGTAATCCTCACATAATCTCAATGAATACAGGAACCAATCCCCGTCTACATAGCATAGCAAAATTACAAATACCACGATCTTTGAATGACGAGGGGATATAGCTCAATAGCATAGCAATAATAATAATATTCCTATACATGCATAATTTTCGTAGGGTGATATAATACTACATGTATAGAAAAATAATAGGTAAAGGATGATCAACATGTAACTTGCCTTGATTCTGGTTCAGAAAGTCACACTCCTGACAATAGTTTGCGTCGCACTCCGCACAACCTACACATTGCAAAAAATCACACCAATCAATCAACACAATCACATAACAACCAATAAAACAACGGCAATAAAACAACTTGTTTAAAACCAAATCATAAATAGCATGGCAGTAGGTATAAAATCATGTACATGCTGATACGATCATGATGCAAAAAGAATCAACTAAGTCGGACTCACGGTTTGCAAAATATGGCCTCCGGTACGTCTAAAATAAATCTGATTTAACAAAAAAATTAATTTTCGTAAAACTGAAAACTACTGGTTCTAACATGTTCTACTCATCAATACGAGATCACAGGAAAAAGAATTTCCTGAATCGGAGTTACGAGTAAAAAAGATAAACGCGTTTCAAAATTATATCGAGAATCTGACCACCCTAAAAAGAGATAAAAACAGACTTAATTTCATCCTGATGCTGTTCATCAGGATTTCATGAATCGGACCGTGTGTGCGTTCTCACCACGAACAGCGGGGGAAAACGGAACCGTCTCGGTGTGCTGCCTCCGATGGTGCTTCTCCGGTGACGGTCGGACGAACTCCGGCGACGTGCGCAAATTCTGGCGAACACGGATGAACTTCGGTGGTGCTCCGGTGTTGCTCCGCGGTGCTAGAGGCTGCTCCGCGGTGCGTGCGAGGCGGGGCGAATCGGGAGCAGGGGAATCGGGCATGGGCTTCGGTCCCTTGCTTTATACCCTCGAGGGGAACCGAGTCCCAGAAGAAAACGAGGAGAGGCGTCCAGGCAATGCGTGCTGTCCGAGTCCAGATCGCGGAAGAAGTCCAGCTCGGGCAGGAGCCTGGGGCGTTGGGCGTGGGCGCTGTCACCTAGGAGCTTGGTCAACGCTAGCTGGGGCTGGACCGCAGGAGCCTGGGCTCGTGGCCTCGCTACCTGGCTTGGTGCGCTGGGGCGCTGGCCGGGCTGAGCCTCTTTGGCTCGACCTGGCCAGCTATTGGTTTTTTTTAATAAAACCACAAAAAAAGTAAATAACTAAATAATATATTTTTTAAAAAGGAAAAAAATAGAGAAAAAAATGATAATATTCGTTTACAAAAATATATACATATATATTAAAAAACGCATATAGTAATATATATATATACATATAGATATATATATATATATTAAAATGCTAATATAGACACATATATATAAGTATAAAATAAATCCCCTAATAAATAATAAAGGAACCCTAGTTCCACCTAATGCATATTTTGAAAAATAGTTTTAATGCAATAGGCCACGCAAATAGCATTTGAAAACTTAACTACAAACACTTTCGGACATTATAAAAATTGCAAAACCAAATCGCACAACTTCATATAACATTTTAAACATCATGAACTTTTTATTTCACACGGGAGAAGTCATATTATCTCCACTCAAATAAATTGCCTGAAGTTATATAATGAATAAAATTTTCAAAAGAGCAAAATAATGCATAAAAATATGAGATGCATATGAATGATCTATTAACATTCGAATTTAAGAAAATTGGGATGTTACAACTATGTAATTGTTGCTGCCTGTGTAGTGCTTGACCATACATTTGCGTTACGAGAGTCCAGTGAACCAAAGTTGCTGCAACTGTGCTGCTTATACTTTAGTTATTAGCTATACATTATGTTGCTGCCACCCACTAAGACACACCTTTGACGGCATTTTGTTTCATTTCGGAACTATAGCTAAAATTTTCCTTATGTTATTTGGAGATAGCTCTTCATTTTCGATGTGAAACCAGTTTGATGTGTTCTGTTATTGTGCTCAGGTGTAGTTCTTGATAAGACATTTATTCCAGAGCATACTACCTACAGTCCACTGAACAAAACCTTCTGGTGGACCTTCCCTCCTCCCTCTCGCCCACCTTCATTTTCAAAAAAGCGATTGATATGACAGTTTAGTGAATCCTACATGCGTGAATGATACCATGCTTTGGAGTTATTTTTCTTATTGTATTCAGAGATTTTCGCCATATATAATAACTGTATTATTGCCAATAAATAAATAATCAGGATGAAAGGGAACTGAGAATCTGACAAATTCCTTTGCTTGGACGCAGGCAGGTACATGCCATGCAGGCGATTTTCAATGGCGGCTGAATATGAACATAATGTTTTTTAAAAATAAGCCAGGCTAGTTGTAGCGTATAGGTAAATCGTTCTATTATTGAGCATTGAGCTCGCAACTCAAGTTTTCAATCGTTTCGTTGGATTTTTGCATGCGCGGTTGAAATAAGCTTCTATGGTTTCTGCCAAATTAAACAGCAAAAGATAATATGCATGCAGTACTGGTCTGCTAAGTAAACCACATGTCCTAGTCGTGTAGTGTGTACTCTGACGTTCAGAGTCCTAGATTTTGGCCAACCATATGCATGCACCAAATGTTCAGATTAATCAGGTCACTGACTGACTATGAAATACACGTAGCACTAGTCTAGCCTAATAATTAAGGTTCTTCAGCATGTTGACACAACATGAAACCAGGATATTCAGTGGAGACTAATTGTATGTTTATGAGCCCGTACGATCATACGGTCGAGGGATCAGCGTTGTGAACAAAGAGAATGCCAAAGCATTCTACTTTACTTTCTCTTAGTTGAACTTATTTTTTTGTTGGAGAACTTGTCTTGCTCGATTCTTCAGCAGAACAAATACCTGAGTTTATATTTGCATTTCACTGTGCATGCATGCATGTTGATCTGAATGTAGTTTTTTTAGAAAAAGAGGGTTGCCTCCGGCCTCTGCATCAGCACGATGCACAGAGCCCCTTTATTGTAATTAAAAAAAGGTTCACGGTTACACACAATGACGAGATTCGTGCATATGTATTTCGCTGTGATTTTTCACACGAAATTCCACGCAAGCAACCTATAAGCAAATCAAGTAGGTCACTTTGTTTGCTATGGTTTCTTCCTTTCATACCCGGCTTACAAGTATGAGGACTGGCTTACATTCAGATACACCCCAACTTATAATATATTTTTTCTGTAGTGCCACTTGCACAAAGTAACAAAATGGTTAGACACTGTCCCAACGTGATCCGACACTGGCCAGGCTAGTTGCAACCAAGAGAGTATCATAGTTGCAACTTGATAATTTTTTGGTTGCACGGCTATCAGCCAATGTAGTGCATATGTAGGCTTTTAGACTGTTGTTCCTTTTCCTGGTATAAAATACATGCAACACATATTGTTCTTTTTGTTGTTCTACAAATTTATGTTGCTTTGGCTCTATGGCTTGTTTGTCCTTTATCGGTGGTTGAGGCCACCAGTTAATCTTGTTATCTCTATGTGTGTGTGTGTGTGTGTGTGTCTCCCTGCCCAGGTCATCGGGAAGTTTGATATTGCAAAGGCGAGAAGACCCGATGGATGGAGCTTGTAGTGCCACTTGGTTGTAGTTGGACGACTGGGTGTTGTATGGTTTGAAGTGTCTGATAATGTCGTATGGTGTGAAGTGTCTGATGATGGCTTAGCGTTCTACTGGGTGATATATCTGAGCTCCTTTGTATTCGATGCACGAAAGGAAGGAATGCATGTCTTGGCGAGTCGATACCTGCGTTGTGGAAGAATGACAAGACAAGGAAGGAAGGGCCAGCAGCGAGTAGTAGAAGCTCTTAAATTCATCCTTGAGCGAGTAATTTTTTTTAGTTTGGGGTGTTGTGGAAATGATATGGAAAGTTTAATCTAGTGAATGTATTGACTGACTTGCACTTGGAGTGCACGAATTAGTTTTGAAATGAACAACAACACTGCATCATTCTTTTTGGTCTGGATTCTTTCAACGCGTTATCCTGTCAAACTTTCTACTGAAAATTCACATGACTGGGCTGTTATTTATAGATCCATTAACAGCATAAAATAAAAAAAGTTGCTGAATTCAAAAATGAGAAAAGGCCAAAACTGAAACTACCAAATTTATTTGGACACTAAAAGGCCAGGGCCCAAAAAAAATTCGATTTTGTTTGTACTAAAGTGGCTGTAAATAGGCTAAGGCCCAATAAGAAAAAGCCCAAAAAAAATAGAACCAGCCCATGTGATCAATTGAAATGGGTTGGGCTGATTTTAACCATGACGTTTTGATTTCGTCGTAATTTTGCCACGTAGGACTGCCACGTAGGACTGGATTTGATTGCCAACGACGATTTGGGATCGTCATAAAGGTTACGACAATCCAGGAATCGTTGTAAAGGTTACGACGATTTTGATCAAAACGTCGTTGCTGTTCATTTGTGACGCTCCGTTTTTTACGCTTGATTTTTCGTCGTGAGATCGTCGTAAATTAAAAACCACGACGATGTAGCGACGAAAAAATAGTGTTGTGTATTAACATATTCCTTGTAGTGCCTAGGAGTAGATGTTGGACAAGGAAGACAACATAATGAATTGTGTTTGCTTGGTTCCGAACAATGTTATATGACTAGAGATCCCTTAGCATGTGACGATTGCTTCCACCTCAAATTAGCAAAAACTCCCGCACCAAGTAGAGATACTACTTGTGCATCCATAATCCTTCAACCCAGTCTTGCCATGAGTGTCCACCATACCTACCTATGGATTGAATAAGATCACTCAAGTAAGTTGTCATCGGTGCAACCAATAGAAATTGCTCTCTAATATGTATGATCTATTAGTGTGTGGAAAATAAGCTTTGTACGAACCTGTGATGAGGAAGACATAAAAGCGACAGACTACATAATAAAGTTCTTTATCACAAGAGGCAATACAAAGTGACATTCCTCCGCACTAAGAGGACACACATCCAAACCTCAAAAGCGCATGACAACCTCTACTTCCCTCTGCGAAGGGCCTATCTTGTACCTTTACTTTTTGTCCTTGAAAGAGTCGTGGTAACTTGGCTACCGTCATATGCTTGGGAAAGATCTATATTCATATGCCAACTTGGAGGTAAGCATTCATGAATTATTATTGTTGACATTACCCTTGAGGTAAGAAGTTGGGAGGCAAAACTATAAGCCCCTATCTTTCTTTGTGTCCAGCTGGAACTTTGATCTCATGAGTACCACGTGAGTTGTAGCAATTGTTGAAAATGAAAAGATGATTGAGTATGTGGATTTGCTTTACAAGATCTTATTTGAATCTTTCTGAGGTTGTGATAAATTGAAGTTGCTTCAATGACTACAGGCTATCGGTTGTTACTTCTCGGTAAGGTTCGTGATACATGCTTTCCTTTGTGAAGGATTTATCACTTTAGCATGAGAGATTATATGTTGGTATTTCTGTTCTGATCATGATCATGATGCATGCATGTTCGTATTTTGTTTTGTCGCACCTCTCTCCCTAAAGATGTGGATATATTTATTGAGCTCGGCTTTCGCTTGTGGACAAGCGAGGTCTAAGCTTGGGGGAGTTGATACGTCCATTTTGCATCATGTTTTCATGTTGATATTTATCGCTTTTTGGGTTGTTATTTCACTTCACGGTACATTCTTATGCCTTTTCTCTCTTGTTTTGCAAGGTTTACATGAAGAGGGAGAATGCCGGCAGCTGGAATTCTGGCGTGAAAGTGGAGCAAGTTTGGGATACCTATTCTGCGAAACTCCAATCGCCGTAAAAATCAACGAGGATTTTTTTCTGGATTTATAAAAAAATACTAGGCCAAAGAAGCGCCAGAGGGGCGCCAGCAGGTGGCCACAAGCATGCTAGGCGCGGTGACCCCCCTGGCCGCGCCTAGGGGGCTTGTGGGCAGCCTGCTGGCCCACTAGCCCCCTCTTCTGCTATATGAAGGGTTTCGTGTGGAAAATAATCAAGGAGGAGCTTTTTCGTGGATTCGCCACCGCCACGAGGCGGAACTTGAGCAGAACCAATCTAGAGCTCCGGCAGGACGATCCTGCCGAGGAAACTTCCCTCCCGGAGGGGGAAATCGTCGCCATCGTCATCACCAACACTCCTCTCATCGGAGGGGACTCATCACCATCAACATCTTCATCAGCACCATCTCATCTCCAAACCCTAGTTCATCACTTGTAACTGACGACCCACAAGTATAGGGGATCAGTCGTAGTCCTTTCGATAAGTAAGAGTGTCGAACCAACGAGGAGCAGAAGGCTCTAATAAATAGTTTTCAGCAAGGTAATAACTGCAAGCATTGAAAGTAGCGGTAACAAGTGATGGTGTAGCAAGGTGAAACGTAGCAAGTGAAAAGTAACAAGTAGTAGCAATGGTGCAGCAAAGTGGCCCAATCCCTTTTGTAGCAAGGGACAAGCCTGAACAAAGTCTTATAGGAGGAAAAACGCTCCCGACGACACACCGGAATTTCTGTCATGCTAGTTTCATCATGTTCATGTGATTCACGTTCGTTACTTCGAAAGTTTGATGTGTGGGTGGACCGGCCCTTGGGTACTGCCCTTACTTGGACAAGCATCCCACTTATGATTAACCCCTCTCGCAAGCATCCGCAACTACGAAAGATGAATTAAGACAACGTCTAACCATAGCATTAAACTAGTGGATCCAAATCAGCCCCTTACGAAGCAACGCATAGACTGGGGTTTAAGCTTCTCTCACTCTAGCAACCCATCATCTACTTACTACTCCCCAATGCCTTCCTCTAGGCCCAAATATGGTGAAGTGTGATGTAGTCGATTTTCACATAACACCACTAGAGGAAAAGACAACATACAACATATCAAAATACCGAACGAATACCAAATTCACATGACTATTATCAGCATGACTTATCCCATGTCCTCAGGAACAAAAGTAACTACCCACAAAGCATAATCATAATAATGATCAGAGGTGTAATGAGTAGCATCAAGGATCTGAACATAAACTCTTCCACCAAGTAATCCACCTAGCATCAACTACAAAGAGTAATCAACACTACTAGCAACCTTACAAGTGCCAATCGGAGTCACGAGACGGAGATTGTTTACAAGATATGAACTAGGGTTTGGAGAGAAGATGGTGTTGATGAAGATGTTGATGGAGATGACTCCCCTCCGACGAGAGTAGTGTTGGTGATGACGATGGCGGCGATTCCCCCTCCGGGAGGGAAGTTTCCCCGGCAGGATCGTCCTGCCAGAGCTCTAGATTGGACCTGCTCAAGTTCCGCGTCGTGGCGGCGGAGAATCCACGACAAAGCTCCAACTTGATTTTTTCTGGAACGAAACCCTTCGTATAGCAAAAGAGGGGGGCCAGTGGGCCGTTAGGGTGCCCACAAACCCTGTAGCCGCCACCAGGGGGGCGGCGGCTACCAGGCTTGTGGGGCCCTGGTAGCTCCACTCTGGTACTTCTTTCGCCCAGTATTTTTTATATATTCCCAAAAAATTCCACGTTGATTTTCAGGGCATTTGGAGTTGTGCAGAATAGAGGACTCAGACTTGCTCCTTTTCCAGTCTAGAATTCCAGCTGCCGGTATTCTCCCTCTTCAAATAAACCTTGCAAAATAAGAGAGAAAAGGCATAAGTATGGTACCACAAGGTAATATAACAACCCATAAAGCGATAAATATCAACATGAAAGCATGATGCAAAATGGACGTATCAACTCCCCCAAGCTTAGACCTCGCTTGTCCTCAAGCGAAAACCAAGTTCCATAAACATGTCCACATGTTTAGGGATGAAGGTGTCGATAAAACATAATACGGACATGAGGGCATCATGATCACACATAGAACAACAATACATCATAATGATTCTTATGGGAAAGTAAAAATTCCTTCACAAGGCAAAGTGTGAAACAAAAACCTTACCGAGAAGTAGCCAACAACAGTCCATAGTCATTGAAGCAATTGTAATTTATCATAACATCAGAAAGAGTCAAATAAGAGCTTGTAAAGCAAACCCACATACTCAATCATCTCTTTTGATTTCCACAATTGTTACAACTGACGTGGTACTCATGGTATCAAAGTTTCAGCTGGAGATAGAGGAAGATAGGGGCTTATAGTATTGCCTCCCAACCATTTACCTCAACGGTAAAGTCAACAATAATAAAGCATAAGTACTCATCTCCAAGTTGATCTATGAATATAGATCTTTCCCAAGCATGTGATGGTAGCCAAGACAAAGGCAAAATAGGGAATTGGTGAAGATCACCATGACTCTTACAAGGGAAAAAAGTAAAGGTACAAGATAGGCCCTTCGCAGAGGGAAGCAAAGGTTGTCATGCGCTTTTGAGGTTTGGATGCTTGTCCTCTTAGTGCGGAGGAACATCACTTTATATTGCCTCATGTGATAAAGAACTTTATTATGCAGTCTGTCGCTTTTATGTCTTCCTCATCACAGGTTCGTATAAAGCTTATTTTCCATGCACTAATAGATCATACATATTAGATAGCAATTTTTATTGCTTGCACCGATGACAACTTACTTGAGGGATCTTATTCAATCCATAGGTAGGTATGGTGGACTCTCATGGCAAAATTGGGTTGGAGGTTTATGGATGCACAAGTAGTATCTCTACTTGGTGCGGGAGTTTTGGGTAATATGAGGTGGAAGCAATTGTCACATGCTAAGGGATCTCTAATCATATGACATTGTTTGGAACCAAGCAAACACAATTCATTATGTTGTCTTCCTTGTCCAACATCTACTTCTAAGCATGTAATAGTTTGGTGAGTGCTCACAATTATAGAAAGTGTCTAAGATGATATATTTATATGTGAACCTCTCTTTCCTTATTAGTTCTTATTAATTGCAACAATGACTGAGGTCTATGTTGGTTTATTCTCAACAAGTTTCAATCATCATACTTCTTATATGTGAAGCTATCACTTTCCATAAGATCTTCTCATGATCTTTCATGCTATCATTCTTTTCACACTTTTGATCACGGCACAAAACAAAGCCCTTGACTAAGATACTCTTTATTATATAGCTCGCAAGCTCGAATAGATCGGGGGAGACACAAAGTAAAATACTCAAACTAAACACTAAAGGCTTATTCCACTAAGAGAAGAAATAAAAACTGAAAACGAAAGAACTAAAACAAAGGTAAAAGCAAAAGATATAAAGGTGATACGATACGAGGGCAACTCCCCCAAGCTTGGCAAAAACCAAGGGGATTGCCCATACCAATGCTTAGTTGTCTTCCTTTGGTGGTGATGGTGGTGGAGTCCTTGCCTTTGATTGGAAGAGAGCTATCAATCTTTGATTTATACCTTTGAGATCTGTGACATGGTTTTCCAGCAAAACAACTTCACAAGAAAGGGAAATATTGCGAGCACGAGTTGTTTCACAAAACCTCAAGAGTTCAATCAAGGATGGAGACAAAACGTGGAGGAAGGGTTGGAGAAAATCTACTCCTTCAATGTCTTCAATGTTAAACATAGGTTGAACTTCCTCCCTAGCTTGGGTTTTCTCCTTAGCTTTGTCCCTTGCTTCCGTGACTTCTACTCTTTTTAGATCAGCATATACTTCTTCATGAACTTGGGGGAGACCATTCTCCCCAACAGATTCCTGAGACATCTTTGCTCTAAATCTGCAGCAGACAACATGCTCGAAACGAAAACAGAGGAAAACAGCATGATACGGAGATCAAAACCCTCGGGCGTATATATAATGATTTTTTTCTGGACCAGAAGGAGTGCTTCGCAAGAAAATGGAGTCCGGGAGGCACACGAGGTGCCCACAAGCCCTGTAGCCGCAGCCAAGGGGGGTAGGTGGCGGCTACCAAGCTTGTGGCCGCCTCGTGCGCTCTCCGGACTGCTTTTTATTTTTCTAATTTTCCAAAAATTCCAAAACGGAGGAAATTTCCTATTGGAAAAGCTTCGGAGTCCAATTACTTATCGAAACTCACACCTCTTTGTTTTCAGGGTCAGAAATAGGCTGATAAACATCCCTTATGTACTCCTCTGGAGTTATGATATTGATGATATTGGTCTCAACATTTATGGGAGTACCACAGATATAATGGTTGATTCTTTGCCCATTTACCACTCTAGGAAAATTACCTTCCATGTTATTGATTTTGATGGCACCGGAACGATATACTTCCTCGACAACGTAAGGACCTTCCCATTTTGAGAGAAGCTTGCCTGCGGAGAATCTTGAGCAAGAATTGTATAGCAGGTCATAATCACCTACATTGACCTCTCGTTTCTGTATTCTTTTATCGTGCCATCTCTTAACCTTTTCCTTGAACAACTTGGCATTCTCATATGCCTGGGCCCTTCATTCATCTAATGAGCTGATATGAAACAACCGCTTCTCACCGGCAAGTTTGAAATCGAAGTTAAGCTCTTTGATTGCCCAATAAGCCTTGTGTTCTAGCTCAAGAGGTAAATGGTAGGCCTTACCGTAAACCATTTTAAACGGCGACATGCCCATGGGATTCTTATAAGCAGTCCTATAAGCCCATAGTGCATCGTCAAGTTTACTAGACAAATTCTTTCGAGATCTATTGACAGTCTTTTGTAAGATCAATTTGATCTCCCTATTACTCAACTCCACTTGACCACTAGACTGAGGATGATAAGGAGATGCAACTCTATGGTTGACATCATACTTAGCAAGCATCTTGCGGAAAACACCATGAATGAAGTGTGAACCACCATCAGTCATCAGATATCTAGGGACTCCAAATCTTGGGAAAATGACTTCTTTAAGCATCTTAATAGAGGTGTGATGATCAGTATTTCCAGTGGGGATAGCTTCTACCCACTCAGTGACGTAATCCACAGCAAGTAAGATGTGAGTGTACCCATTGGAACTCGGGAAGGGTCCCATATAATCAAAGCCCAAGACATCAAACGGTTCAATGACAAGTGAATAGTTCATAGGCATTTCCTGACGTTTACTGATGTTCCCTATTCTTTGGCATTCGTCACAAGACAAGACAAACTAACGGGCATCCTTGAAGAGAGTGGGCCAATAGAAACATGATTGCAATACCTTATGAGCAGTTCTATCTCCAGCATGGTGTTCTCCGTAGGCTTCGGAATGACACTTCTGCAGGATCTGTCCCTGTTCATGTTTAGGCACACAACGTCTAATGACACCATCTACTCCTTCCTTATAAAGGTGAGGATCATCCCAAAAGTAGTGTCTCAAATCAAAGAAGAATTTCTTCTTTTGCTGGTAGGTGAAACTGGGTGGTATGTATTTGGCTATGATATAATTTGCGTAATCAGCATACCACGGTGCACTATCTGAAGTGCGGATGACATTTATTTGCTCATTGGGAAAGCTGTCATCAATAGGTCGTGGGTCATCAAGGACATTCTCTAGCATGGACAAGTTATCTGCCACAGGGTTATCAGCACCCTTTCGGTCAACAACGTGCAAATCAAATTCCTGTAGCAGGAGAACCCATCTGATTAGCCTAGGCTTAGCGTCCTTCTTCTCCATAAGGTACTTAATAACAGCATGATGAGAGTGAATAGTGACTTTGGAGTCAACTATATAAGATCTGAACTTTTCACATGCAAACACGATTGCTAAAAACTCCTTTTCCGTAGTGACATAGTTTCTTTGGGCAATGTCTAGAGTTTTACTAGCGTAGTGAATAACATTCAACTTGTTGTCAACTCTTTATCCTAGAACAGCACCAACAACATAATCACTAGCATTGCACATGATTTCAAAGGGCAAGTTCCAGTCAGGTGGTTGAACAATAGGTGCGGTTATCAAGGCATTCTTAAGTATTTCGAAAGCTTCCTCACAATCCTCATCAAAAACAAAAGGAACATCCTTCTGCAAGTGGTTGGTAAGAGGCCTAGAAATCTTAGAGAAGTCTCTAATGAACCTTCTATAGAAACCAGCATGACCTAGGAAACTTCGTATACCTCTGATATCTGTGGGGCAAGGCATTTTCTCAATTGCATCAATCTTAGCCTTATCAACTTCAATGCCTCTTTCAGAAATTTTATGTCCTAAGACGATGCCTTCATTAACCATAAAGTGGCACTTCTCCCAATTCAAGACGAGGTTGGTATCTTTGCATCTCTGTAAGACTCGATCAAGGTTGCTGAGGCAATCATCAAAGGAAGACCCGTAAACAGAGAAGTCATCCATGAAAACCTCGACAATCTTTTCACAGAAGTCAGAGAATATAGCCATCATACATCTTTGAAAGGTGGCAGGTGCATTGCATAAGCCAAAAGGCATACGTCTATAAACAAAGGTAACGAAGGGGCAGGTGAAAGTGGTTTTCTCCTGATCAGATTGTGCAACAGGTATTTGCGAGAAACCTGAATAACAGTCTAGAAAGCAGAAGTGTCTGTGTTTGGATAGCCTTTCTAGCATTTGGTCGATAAACGACAAAGGATAATGGTCTTTCCTGGTTTCCTTGTTCAGTTTCCGGAAGTCTATCACCATCCTATAGCCACTAATAATCCTTTGCGGGATTAATTCATTCTTATCATTAGGAACGACGGTGATACCTCCCTTCTTAGGTACGCAACGTACTGGGCTTACCCAATTACTATGAGCAACAGGATAAATGATTCCTGCTTCCATAAGCTGTAATATTTCTGTTCTCACGACCTCTTTCATCTTAGGATTAATCTCCTTTGATGATTAGCAACTGGTTGGAAGTCACGATCAGTTTTAATCTTGTGCTGACATAGAGTGGGACTAATACCCTTAAGATCATCAAGAGTATATCCAATAGCCACACGGTGCTTCCTCAAAGTTTTTAGTAACTTCTTCTCTTCGTGATTCGAGAGGAGAGAACTAATAATAATAGGATATATCTCCTTCTCATCAAGATAGGCATACTTAATAAGAGTATCAGGCAACTGTTTAAGCTCGAACACAGGATCACCCTTCGGTGGGGGAGGATCCCCAAGTAGTTCAACATGCAGATTATTCTTGAGAATAGGATATTGTTCTAAGACAATTTTATCTATCTCATCTGTTTCATCAATATGCATATCATTTTCATGCTCAAGCACATATTTCTCTAAAGGATCCGTAGGAGGTACGACAATAGATGCAAGAGCAATGATATCATCCCTACGAGACGACTCTTTTTCATGGGTTTGTCTCCCAAACTTGGAGAAGTTAAATTCATGAGACACACCCTCGAAACTAACAGTGTCAGTCTGCTTAATGCAATCAATGTGCGCATTGACAGTGTTGAGAAAGGGTCTACCAAATATGATGGGACAAAAGCTATCTTGTGCAGTAGCAAGGACGAGGAAATCAGTAGGATACTTCGTCTTACCACACAGGACTTCTACATCTCTCACAATTCCCAGAGGGCAGATAGTGTCTCTATTAGCTAGCGTAATAGTGACATCAATGGGTTCTACCTCAGCAGGTGCAATCTCATCTTTGATTTCATCATAGAGGGACCGGGGTATTGCACTAACACTAGCACCCATATCACATAGACCATGATAACAGTGATCTCCTATCTTGACAGAAACAACGGGCAGGCCAACTACAGGTCCGTATTTGTCTTCCGCGTGAGGTTTAGCAATTCTAGCGGAGTCCTCACATGCCCGTCTATGTCTTCAGCTAAGACAACTTTGATAATAGCAACAGTAGGTTCAACTCTAATTTCCTCAGGGGGTGCAAGTGGTCTAATGTAACCCCTACGTATCACAGTGGGAGCTTTAGAATAATCTTTTTTCCTAGCAGGGTAAGGTGGTTTCTTAGCGTAGGCGCAAGGAAAAATATGATCACTAAAGGCAATGACTTTCTCCTCAACTAGATTGGGTTTAGCTATGTTGACTTCTACAGGGGGATGATATTTAAACCACTTCTCTTTGGGAAGATCAACATGAGCAGCAAACGGTTCACATAGAGAAGCTACTATCTCAGAGTCAAGTCCATACTTAGCTCTAAAATCTCTAGAAGTGTTTGTTTCAACAAAAGATTTAACGCAATCAAACTGGAAATTCATACCTGACTCCTTACCTTACTCAAGCTCCCAATCTTCAGAGCTACGTTTGATTCTTTCCAATAAATTCCACTTGTGGTCAATATCCTTCTTCATAAAAGAATCGGTACAAGAAGTGTCAAGCATGGTACGATCTTCATGAGAAAGCCGAGTATAAAAGTTTTGAGTGATAATTTCTCTCGAGAGCTCATGATTGGGGCATGAATAAAGAATTGATTTAAGCCTCCCCCAAGCTTGAGCTATGCTTTCCCTGCCACGAGGCCAAAATTTACAAATATAATTCCGATCACGATGTACTAAATGCATAGGATAAAACTTTTGACGAAATTCCAATTTCAACCGATTGTAGTCCCATGATCCAGTATCATCACATAGCCTATACCATGTCAACGCCTTATCCTTCAAAGAGAAAGGAAAGACTTTCTTCTTTACCTCATCCTCGGGCAAACCTGCAAGCTTAAATAAACCACAAACTTCATCTACATAGATCAGATGCAAGTTTGGATGTGAAGATCCATCTCCTGTAAAAGGATTAGCCAGCACTTTCTCAAGCATACCCAAAGGAATTTCATTAAAGATATTTTCAGTAGGTACCTCAGGTTGAGGAACAACTCCTCGTGCTTCCGTTCGCGGTGAAGATACCCCGAACAAATTCCTCAAAGGAATAGTTTCCATAGCGACAAGTGACAATATTTCAGCACAGTATATAAATGTTTCCTTACCAAATTCCACTTACCAAAGGAGCTTCACTCCCCGGCAACGACGCCAGAAAAGAGTCTTGATGACCCACAAGTATAGGGTATCAATCGTAGTCCTTTCGATAAGTAAGGGTGTCTAACCCAACGAGGAGCAAAAGGCTCTGATAAACAGTTTTCACCAAGGTAATAACTGCAAGCACTGAAAGTAGCGGTAACAAGTGACGGTGTAGCAAGGTGAAACGTAGCAAGTGAAAAGTAACAAGTAACAAGTAGTAGCAATGGTGCAACAAAGTGGCACAATCCCTTTTGTAGCAAGGGACAAGCCTGAACAAAGTCTTATAGGAGGAAAAACGCTCCCGACGACACACCGGAATTTCTGTCATGCTAGTTTCATCATGTTCATGTGATTCACGTTCGTTACTTCGATAGTTTGATGTGTGGGTGGACCGGCGCTTGGGTACTGCCCTTACTTGGACAAGCATCCCACTTATGATTAACCCCTCTCGCAAGCATCCGCAACTACGAAACAAGAATTAAGACAACGTCTAACCATAGCATTAAACTAGTGGATCCAAATCAGCCCCTTACGAAGCAACGCCTGGACTGGGGTTTAAGCTTCTGTCACTCTAGCAACCCATCATCTACTTACTACTCCCCAATGCCTTCCTCTAGGCCCAAATATGGTGAAGTGTTATGTAGTCGATGTTCACATAACACCACTAGAGGAAAAGACAACATACAACATATCAAAATACCGAACGAATACCAAATTCACATGACTATTATCAGCATGAATTATCCCATGTCCTCAGGAACAAAAGTAACTACTCACAAAGCATAATAATAATCATGATCAGAGGTGTAATGAGTAGCATCAAGGATCTGAACATAAACTCTTCCACCAAGTAATCCACCTAGCATCAACTACAAAGAGTAATCAACACTACTAGCAACCTTACAAGTGCCAATCGGAGTCGCGAGACGGAGATTGTTTACAAGAGATGAACTAGGGTTTGGAGAGAAGATGGTGTTGATGGAGATGTTGATGGAGATGACTGTTGGAATTATGCCCTAGAGGCAATAATAAATATAGTTATTATTATAATTCCTGTATAAAGATAATCGTTTATTATCCATGCTATAATTGTATTGAATGAAGACTCATTTACATGTGTGGATACATAGACAAAATACTGTCCCTAGCAAGCCTCTAGTTGGCTAGCCAGTTGATCAAAGATAGTCAGTGTCTTCTGATTATGAACAAGGTGTTGTTGCTTGATAACTGGATCACGTCATTAGGAGAATCACGTGATGGACTAGACCCAAACTAATAGACGTAGCATGTTGATCGTGTCATTTTGTTGCTACTGTTTTCTGTGTGTCAAGTATTTATTCCTATGACCATGAGATCATATAACTCACTGACACCGGAGGAATGCTTTGTGTGTATCACACATCGCAACGTAACTGGGTGACTATAAAGATGCTCTACAGGTATCTCCGAAGGTGTTAGTTGAGTTAGTATGGATCAAGACTGGGATTTGTCACTCCGTGTGAATGGAGAGGTATCTCGGGGCCCACTCGGTAATACAACATCGCACACAAGCCTTGCAAGCAATGTAACTTAGTGTAAGTTGCGGGATCTTGTATTACGGAACGAGTAAAGAGACTTGCCGGTAAACGAGATTGAAATAGATATACGGATACTGACGATTGAATCTCGGGCAAGTAACATACCGAAGGACAAAGGGAATGACATACGGGATTATATGAATCCTTGGCACTGAGGTTCAAACGATAAGATCTTCATAGAATATGTAGGATCCAATATGGGCATCCAGGTCCCGCTATTGGATATTGACCGAGGAGTCTCTCGGGTCATGTCTACATAGTTCTCGAACCCGCAGGGTCTGCACACTTAAGGTTCGACGTTGTTTTATGCGTATTTGAGTTATATGGTTGGTTACCGAATGTTGTTCGGAGTCCCGGATGAGATCACGGATGTCACGAGGGTTTACGGAATAGTCCAGAAACGAAGATTGTTATATAGGATGACCTCATTTGATTACCGAAAGGTTTTCGGAGTTACCGGGAATGTACCGGGAATGACGAATGGGTTCCGGGAGTTCACCGGGGGGGGCAACCCACCCCGGGGAAGCCCATAGGCCTTGAGGGTGGCACACCAGCCCTTAGTGGGCTGGTGGGACAGCCCAAAAGGGCTCTATGCGCAAAGAATAGAAAATCAAGAGAAAAGAAAAAAAAGGGGGAGGTGGGAAGGAAGGGGGACTCCCTCCCACCAAACCAAGTCCAACTCGGTTTGGGGGGGGAGTCCTCCCCCCTTGGACTCGGCCGACCCCCTTGGGGCTCCTTGAGCCCCAAGGCAAGGTCCCCTCCCTCCCACCTATATATACGGAGGTTTTAGGGCTGATTTGAGACGACTTTTCCACGGCAGCCCGACCACATACCTCCACAGTTTTTCCTCTAGATCGCGTTTCCGCGGAGCTCGGGCGGAGCCCTGCTGAGACAAGGTCATAACCAACCTCCGGAGCGCCGTCACGCTGCCGGAGAACTCTTCTACCTCTTTGTCTCTCTTGCTGGATCAAGAAGGCCGAGATCATCGTCGAGCTGTACGTGTGCTGAACGTGGAGGTGCCGTCCGTTCGGTACTAGATCATGGGACTGATCGCGGGATTGTTCGCGGGGCGGATCGAGGGACGTGAGGACGTTCCACTACATCAACCGCGTTCACTAACGCTTCTGCTGTACGATCTACAAGGGTACGTAGATCACTCATCCCCTCTCGTAGATGGACATCACCATGATAGGTCTTCGTGCGCGTAGGAAAATTTTTGTTTCCCATGCGACGTTCCCCAACAGTGGCATCATGAGCTAGGTTCATGCGTAGATGTCTTCTCGAGTAGAACACAAAAGTTTTTGTGGGCGGTGATGTGCATTTTGCTGCCCTCCTTAGTCTTTTCTTGATTCCGCGGTATTGTTGGATTGAAGCGGCTTGGACCGACATCACTCGTACGCTTACGAGAGATTGGTTTCATCGTTACGAGTAACTCCGTTGCTCAAAGATGACTGGCAAGTGTCGGTTTCTCCAACTTTAGTTGAATCGGATTTGACCGAGGAGGTCCTTGGATGAGGTTAAATAGCAACTCATATATCTCTGTTGTGGTGTTTGCGTAAGTAAGATGCGATCCTACTAGATACCCATGGTCACCACGTAAAACATGCAACAACAAAATTAGAGGACGTCTAACTTGTTTTTGCAGCGTATGCTTGTGATGTGATATGGCCAATGATGTGATCTGATATATTGGATGTATGAGATGATCATGTTGTAATAGAAATATCGACTTGCACGTCGATGGTACGGCAACCGGCAGGAGCCATAGGGTTGTCTTTATACTAACGTGTGTGCTTGCAGATGCGTTTACTATTTTGCTAGGATGTAGCTTTAGTAGTAATAGCATGAGTAGCACGACAACCCCGATGGCAACACGTTGATGGAGATCATGGTGTGGCGCCGGTGACAAGAAGATCGTGCCGGTGCTTTGGTGATGGAGATCAAGAAGCACGTGATGATGGCCATATCATGTCACTTATGAATTGCATGTGATGTTAATCCTTTTATGCACCTTATTTTGCTTAGAACGACGGTAGCATTATGAGGTGATCTCTCACTAAAATTTCAAGACGAAATTGTGTTTTCCCCGACTGTGCACCATTGCTACAGTTCGTCGTTTCGAGACACCACGTGATGATCGGGTGTGATAGACTCAACGTTCACATACAACGGGTGCAAAACAGTTGCGCACGCGGAACACTCGGGTTAAGCTTGACGAGCCTAGCATGTGCAGACATGGCCTCAGAACATATGAGACTGAAAGGTCGATCATGAATCATATAGATGATATGATTAGCATAGGGATGCTTACCACTGAAACTATACTCAACTCACGTGATGATCGGACTTGAGCTAGTGTAAGTGGATCATGAACCACTCAATGACTAGAGAGATGTACTTTTTGAGTGGGAGTTTAGCGAATAATTTGATTAAGTTAAACTCTAAATTATCTTGAACATAGTCTAAGTCCACTTTGAATATATTTGTGTTGTAGATCATGGCTCACGCGACAGTCATCCTGAATTTTAATACGTTCCTAGAGAAAGCTAAGTTGAAAGATGATGGAAGCAACTTTGTAGACTGGGCTCGTAATCTTAAGCTAATCTTACGAGCTGGGAAGAAGGATTATGTCCTTAATGCTGCGTTAGGAGATGAACCACCCGCTACGGCTGATCAGGATGTTAAGAACGCTTGGTTAGCACGTAAGGAGGACTACTCAATAGTTCAATGTGCAGTCTTGTATGGCTTAGAACCGGGACTTCAACGTCGCTTTGAGCATCATGGAGCATTTGAGATGTTCCAGGAGTTGGATTTTATCTTTCAGAAGAACGCCCGGATCGAGAGGTATGAGACCTCCGATAAATTCTATGCTTGCAAGATGGAGGAAAACTCATCTGTCAGTGAACATGTGCTCAAAATGTCTGGGCACTCAAACCGTCTAGCTGAGCTGGGGATTGAACTCCCGCAAGAAGCTATCACTGACAGAATCCTTCAATCACTACCGCCAAGCTATAAAGGCTTTGTGTTGAACTACAACATGCAAGTGATGAACAAGTCTCCCGGCGAGTTGTTTGCGATGCTGAAAGTCGCAGAGTCTGAACTCCGTAAAGAGCATCAAGTGTTGATGGTGAATAAGACCACTAGTTTCAAGAGAAACTGCAAAGGCAAGAAGGGCAATTCGAAGAAGAGCGGCAAGCCGGTTGCCAATCCGACGAAGAAACCCAAAGCTGGACCTAAGCCGGAAACGGAGTGTTACTATTGCAAGGGTATGGGTCACTGGAAGCGTAATTGCCCCAAGTATCTGGCAGATAAGAAGGCGGGCAAAGAAAAATCAGGTATATTTGATATACATGTTATTGATGTGTACTTAACCGGCTCTCGTAGTAGTGCCTCGGTATTCGATACCGGTTCTGTTGCTCATATTTGCAACTCGAAACAGGAACTGCGGAATAGGCGAAGGCTGGCGAAAGATGAAGTGACGATGCGCGTAGGAAATGGTTCCAAGGTTCATGCAATCGCCGTCGGCACAATGTCACTTCAGTTACCGTCAGGATTAGTGATGAACTTAAATCATTGTTATTTAGTGCCTGCGTTGAGCATGAACATTATATCTGGATCTTGTTTATTGCGAGACGGTTACTCTTTTAAGTCAGAGAATAATGGTTGTTCTATTTCTATGAGTAACATCTTTTATGGTCATGCACCGAATGTGAGAGGATTGTTCATATTGAATCTTGATAGCAATACGCATATACATAACATTGAGACCAAAAGAGTTAGAGTTAACAATGATAGCGCCATATTTTTGTGGCACTGCCGCTTAGGTCATATTGGTGTAAAGCGCATGAAGAAACTCCATGCTGATAGACTTTTGGAGTCACTTGACTTTGATTCACTTGACACGTGCGAACCATGCCTCATGGGCAAGATGACTAAGACTCCGTTCTCAGGAACAATGGAGCGTGCAAGTGACTTGTTGGAAATCATACATACCGATGTGTGTGGTCCGATGAGCGTGGAGGCACGCGGCAGATATCGTTATTTTCTCACCTTCACTGACGATTTAAGTAGATATGGTTATGTCTACTTGATGAAGCACAAGTATGAAACATTTGAAAAGTTCAAGCAATTTCAGAGTGAAGTGGAAAATCATCGTAACAAGAAGATCAAGTTCCTACGGTCTGATCGTGGGGGTGAATATCTGAGTTTCCAGTTTGGCGCTCACTTAAGGCAATGTGGAATTGTTTCACAGTTAACACCGCGTGGAACACCACAGCGTAATGGTGTGTCCGAACATCGTAATCGTACTCTATTAGAGATGGTGCGATCTATGATGTCTCTTACTGATTTGCCGTTATCATTTTGGGGCTATGCATTAGAAACAGCTGCATTCACTTTAAATAGGGCACCATCAAAATCCGTTGAGACGACACCATACGAACTATGGTATGGCAAAAGGCCAAAGTTGTTTGTTCTTAAAGTTTGGGGATGTGATGCTTATGTCAAAAAGCTTCAGCCTGAAAAGCTGGAACCCAAAGCGGAAAAGTGCGTCTTCATAGGTTACCCAAAAGAGACAGTTGGGTACACCTTCTATCTCAAATTCGAGGGCAAAGTGTTTGTTGGTAAAAATGGAGCTTTTCTCGAGAAGGAGTTTCTCTCGAGAGAATTGAGTGGGAGGAAGATAGAACTTGACGAGGTTGTCGAACCTCTCATCCCTCTGGATGGTGGCGCAGGGCAAGGGGAAACCTCTATCATTGCGACGCCGGTTGAGGAGGAAGTTAATGATGATGATCATGAAACTCCAGTTCAAGTTTCTGTCGAACCACGCAGGTCGACGAGACCACGTACTGCTCCAGAGTGGTACGGTAATCCCGTCTTATCAATCATGTTGTTAGACAACAATGAACCTGCGAATTATGAAGAAGCAATGGTGGGCCGGGCCCAGATTCCAACAAATGGCTGGAAGCCATGAAGTCCGAGATAGGATCCATGTATGAGAACAAAGTGTGGACTTTGGAGGTACTGCCTGAGGGCCGCAAGGCCATTCAGAACAAAAGGATCTTTAAGAGGAAGACGGACGCGGACGGTAATGTGACCGTTTATAAAGCTCGACTTGTGGCAAAGGGTTTTTCACAAGTTCAAGGAGTTGACTACGATGAGACTTTCTCACCCGTAGCGATGCTTAAGTCCGTCAGAATCATGTTAGCAATAGCTGCATTTTTCGATTATGAAATCTGGCAGATGGATGTCAAAACGGCGTTCCTTAAAGGTTTCCTTAAAGAAGAATTGTATATGATACAACCCGAAGGTTTTGTCGATCCTAAGAGTGCTAACAAGGTGTGCAAGCTCCAGCGATCCATTTATGGACTGGTGCAAGCATCTCGGAGTTGGAACAAACGCTTTGATGAGGTGATCAAAGCATTTGGGTTTATACAAGTGGTTGGAGAATCTTGTATTTACAAGAAAGTGAGTGGGAGCTCTGTGGCGTTTCTAATATTATATGTGGATGACATATTACTGATTGGAAACAACATAGAGTTTTTAGAGAGCATAAAGGATTACTTGAATAAAAGTTTCTCTATGAAGGACCTAGGAGAAGCTGCTTACATTCTAGGCATTAAGATCTATAGGGATAGATCAAAACGCGTGATAGGACTTTCACAAAGCACATACCTTGATAAAGTTTTGAAGAGGTTCAAAATGGAACAGTCCAAGAAAGGGTTCTTGCCAGTTCTACAAGGTACGAGATTGAGTAAGACTCAGTGCCCAGCAACTGATGAAGATAGAGAGCATATGCGCTCCGTCCCCTATGCTTCAGCCATAGGTTCTATCATGTATGCGATGCTGTGCACTAGACCGGATGTTAGCCTGGCCATAAGTATGGCAGGTAGGTTCCAGAGTAATCCAGGAGTGGATCACTGGACAGCAGTCAAGAATATCCTGAAGTACCTGAAAAGGACTAAGGAGATGTTTCTCGTGTATGGAGGTGACGAAGAGCTCGCCGTAAAAGGTTACGTTGATGCAAGCTTTGACACAGATCCGGACGACTCTAAGTCGCAAACCGGATACGTATTTATTTTTAATGGGGGTGCAGTAAGCTGGTGCAGTTCCAAGCAAAGCGTCATAGCAGATTCTACATGTGAAGCGAAGTACATGGCTGCCTCAGAGGCGGCTAAGGAGGGTGTCTGGATGAAGCAGTTCATGACGGATCTTGGAGTGGTGCCAAGCGCACTGAATCCAATAACCTTGTTCTGTGACAACACTAGTGCCATTGCCTTAGCAAAGGAACCGCGGTTTCACAAGAAGACCAGACACATCAAACGACGCATCAACCTCATCCGCGACTACGTCGAGGGAGAGGACGTGAATATATGCAAAGTGCACACGGATCTGAATGTAGCAGACCCGCTGACTAAACCTCTTCCACGGCCAAAACATGATCAACACCAGAACTGTATCGGTGTTAGATTTATTACAATGTAGTTCACATGGTGATGTGAGGGCTAGATTATTGACTCTAGTGCAAGTGGGAGACTGTTGGAATTATGCCCTAGAGGCAATAATAAATATAGTTATTATTATAATTCCTGTATCAAGATAATCGTTTATTATCCATGCTATAACTGTATTGAATGAAGACTCATTTACATGTGTGGATACATAGACAAAATACCGTCCCTAGCAAGCCTCTAGTTGGCTAGCCAGTTGATCAAAGATAGTCAGTGTCTTCTGATTATGAACAAGGTGTTGTTGCTTGATAACTGGATCACGTCATTAGGAGAATCACGTGATGGACTAGACCCAAACTAATAGACGTAGCATGTTGATCGTGTCATTTTGTTGCTACTGTTTTCTGCGTGTCAAGTATTTATTCCTATGACCATGAGATCATATAACTCACTGACACCGGAGGAATGCTTTGTGTGTATCAAACGTCGCAACGTAACTGGGTGACTATAAAGATGCTCTACAGGTATCTCCGAAGGTGTTAGTTGAGTTAGTATGGATCAAGACTGGGATTTGTCACTCCGTGTGAACGGAGAGGTATCTCGGGGCCCACTCGGTAATACAACATCACACACAAGCCTTGCAAGCAATGTAACTTAGTGTAAGTTGCGGGATCTTGTATTACAGAACGAGTAAAGAGACTTGCCGTTTAGATTGAAATAGGTATACGGATACTGACGATCGAACCTCGGGCAAGTAACATACCGAAGGACAAAGGGAATGACATACGGGATTATATGAATCCTTGGCACTGAGGTTCAAACGATAAGATCTTCGTAGAATATGTAGGATCCAATATGGGCATCTAGGTCCCGCTATTGGATATTGACCGAGGAGTCTCTCGGGTCATGTCTACATAGTTCTCGAACCCGCAGGGTCTGCACACTTAAGGTTCGACGTTGTTTTATGCATATTTGAGTTATATGGTTGGTTACCGAATGTTGTTCGGAGTCCCGGATGAGATCACGGACGTCACGAGGGTTTCCGGAATAGTCCGGAAATGAAGATTGTTATATAGGATGACCTCATTTGATTACCGGAAGGTTTTCGGAGTTACCGGGAATGTACCGGGAATGACGAATGGGTTCCGGGAGTTCACCGGGGGGGCAACCCACCCCGGGGAAGCCCATAGGCCTTGAGGGTGGCACACCAGCCCTTAGTGGGCTGGTGGGACAGCCCAAAAGGGCTCTATGCGGCAAGAAGAGAAAATCAAGAGAAAAGAAAAAAAAGGGGGAGGTGGGAAGGAAGGGGGACTCCCTCCCACCAAACCAAGTCCAACTCGGTTTGGGGGGGAGTCCTCCCCCCTTGGACTCGGCCGACCCCCTTGGGGCTCCTTGAGCCCCAAGGCAAGGTCCCCTCCCTCCCACCTATATATACAGAGGTTTTAGGGCTGATTTGAGACGACTTTTCCACGGCAGCCCGACCACATACCTCCACAGTTTTTCCTCTAGATCGCGTTTCCGCGGAGCTCGGGCGGAGCCCTGCTGAGACAAGGTCATAACCAACCTCCGGAGCGCCGTCACGCTGCCGGAGAACTCTTCTACCTCTTCGTCTCTCTTGCTAGATCAAGAAGGCCTATATCATCGTCGAGCTGTACGTGTGCTGAACGCGGAGGTGCCGTCCGTTCGGTACTAGATCGTGGGACTGATCGCGGGATTGTTCGCGGGGCGGATCGAGGGACGTGAGGACGTTCCACTACATCAACCGCGTTCACTAACGCTTCTACTGTACAATCTACAAGGGTACGTAGATCACTCATCCCCTCTCGTAGATGGACATCACCATGATAGGTCTTCGTGCGCGTAGGAAAATTTTTGTTTCCCATGCGACGTTCCCTAACAATGACTCCCCTCCGACGAGAGTAGTGTTGGTGATGAGGATGGCGGCGATTCCCCCTCCGGGAGGGAAGTTTCCCCGGTAGGATCGTCCTGCCGGAGCTCTAGATTGGACCTGCTCAAGTTCCGCGTCGTGGCGGCGGAGAATCCACAAAAAAGCTCCACCTTGATTTTTTCTGGAACGAAACCCTCCATATAGCAAAAGAGGGGGGCCAGTGGGCCGTTAGGGTGCCCACAAGCCCTGTAGCCGCCACCAGGGGGGCGGCGGCTACCAGGCTTGTGGGGCCCTGGTAGCTCCCCTTTGGTACTTCTTTTGCCCAGTATTTTTTATATATTCCCAAAAAATTCCACGTTGATTTTCAGGGAATTTGGAGTTGTGCAGAATAGAGGACTCAGACTTGCTCCTTTTCCAGTCCAAAATTCCAACTGTCGGTATTCTCCCTCTTCAAATAACCCTTGCAAAATAAGAGAGAAAAGGCATAAGTATGGTACTACAAGGTAATATAACAGCCCATAAAGCGATAATTATCAACATGAATGCATGATGCAAAATGGACGTATCAGTAACCAATCTCCGTCTCGCGACTCCGATTGGTACTTGTAAGGTTGCTAGTAGTGTTAATTAATCTTTGTAGTTGATGCTAGTTGGATTACTTGGTGGAAGAGTTTATATTCAGATCCTTGATGCTTCTCATTACCTCTCTGGTCATGAATATGATTATGCTTTGTGAGTAGTTACTTTTGTTCCTGAGGACATGGGATAAGTCATGCTAATAATAGTCATGTGAATTTGGTATTCGTTCGATATTTTGATGTCTTGTATGTTGTTTTTCCTATAGTGGTGTTATGTGAACGTCGAATACATAACACTTCACCATTATTTGGGCCTAGAGGAAGGCATTGGGAAGTAGTAAGTAGATGATGGGTTGCTAGAGTGACATAAGCTTAAACCCTAATTTCATGCGTTGTTTCGTAAGGGGCTGATTTGGATCCACTAGTTTAATGCTATGGTTAGACTTTGTCTTAATTTTTCTTTCGTAGTTGCCGATGGTTGCGAGAGGGGTTAATCATAAGTGGGATGCTTGTACAAGTAAGGGATGCCCTTACTTGGACAAGCATATCAAGCCGGTCCATCCACATATCAGACTATCAATGTAACGAACGCGAATCATATTAACATGATGAAAACTAGCATGACACAAATTCCTGTGTGTCCTCGGGAGCGGTTTTCCTCCTATAAGACTTTGTCCAGGCTTGTCCCTTGCTACAAAAGGGATTGGGCCACTTTGCTGCACCGTTGCTACTTTTGTTACTTGTTGCTTGCTACGAAACATCTCACCACACAATCACTTGTTACCGATAATTTCAATGCTTCCAGATATTTCCTTGCTGAAAACCACTTGTCACATCCTTCTGCTATTCGTTGGTTTCGACACTCTTACTTATCGAAAGGACTACGTTTCATCCCCGATACTTGTGGGTCATCAGATCGCATCTTGGGTGTTACAAGTTGGTATCAGAGCAGTGCCGACCTAGGAGCCCCCTTGATTGATCGAACTTGGCGAGTCGGGTCTAGTGAAAAACTGATTTGAATCTAGTTATATATCGGAGAGCAGGATTCTTTTTTCTCCTCTTATATGCTCTGGTGAGGAATCCTGACATAATAATTTTACTCTACTAATGTTCTCACTAAATTTTGTTTAGGATCACGCGGATATTTTTGGAATCTATATGATGTCGATGTGACGGAGTTCTGTCTTGGTGCCTCCTGTCTGACTTGATTTCTTCCACGGAGTTGAGCTCCATGGGATTCTTGTGCACATCGTTATCATTCAGATTTCTTAGTATCTCAGGACGAAGGATGTTCGAAATTTCTTGAATACTAGTAGTGGCGAGAGAATTGTCGCCTCCCCAGTACTGGTGCAGATAGGTCTGGATTTATCGCCATACTTAGTATCATTGTGATTACGAGTGTCTGAGGTAGATGAGGTTTCGATATTATGGTTATGTGTTTACGGATGTGATACACTGGACGGGTTAGTATAGGAGTTGATTTATGAATTTCTCCTTGTATCCATGGACCAGATTGCATGACCAAAAATTTCAGGAGTTCTTAGGTGGAAATTGAAGTAGTTACTTATAGGACAATCTTCCAACAGATGCATGATGTGAGGTTGGCGTTCCACATCTAGTGGATTCATTTGGTCACGGTCGTTTTACAGTGGTTCTCGTTGTGTCTTATAGAGTCCTTGTAGCTTGCTATGACTCAGGGATGCTTCGTATGTCGCGTGCACTGCCTTGTACATGATGGCTACTGTAGGATAGAGCCCGTGCGAGCCTCGTCCACGAAAATATCGGACATAAACTCTCTCATGAATTTGTTCTGGCTTGTTTCATAAGCCTCATCCTTTGTTTTGTTGGAATATGGTAATTCAAGTTGCTTCGATGTCAAGTGGTGATTCTTATCGTTCCAAAGAGGTATTCTCATATTTTTATGAGAGTGCTAATTCGTTTCCTCATTCAAGTTGTCTTATCAATTTTTCAACCGGAGTCGTCATGTCAATTCTTTTCCAACCGGAGTGCTTCTCTTCTAGTTATTCAATCCTTTCCAATATTTGCAAGACCAAACTCTCTTTTCTTCTAGATTTCATCTCATCTGTCCCAAGTTGTCTTTGTTTTCCCCGCCCTCCCACCCTTTTCTTCAGTGATTCAGTTGTAATCCATGTACCTTTCTTTTCATTTTCCTTCCTCTATCTTCTCTTCCGTGTCGTATCCGGTGATTCTTTGTGAAGATTCTCAGGCGTTCTAAGTTCATTATTTTTCATTCTTGCTCTATTTTCTGGTGAATTCAATTCACGCTATCCGTGTCCATCATACCATTTTCATCCTTTAAATTCTTTCCCACGTTGGGAATTCTCGTCAAGTCTCTCTTGTTATTAATCAATCTCTTTCTTCTCAGAGTGTTGAAGATATCTCAGAAGTTTCTTGTTTTCAATCCATTCAATTATTTCGAGGTGCTCAATCTCATCAAGTTTCCATTTATACCGGTGAAATCTCTCTTCTCTAATCAATTGTTTCAACGATGGTTTGTTTTGAGTGAGCCCTAACCCATAGGTTCTTTCCCTGGATCTTTCCCAGCTCTTCTAATCATTTCCCGAGTGTCTCAGTAATTCTTGGTGGTGTTCTTCTCATCAGTCTCTCCATTGAAGATTTAAGAAGTGTTTCTCTTAAATCTGTCCATTCTTTCGAAGGTTGCCTTCAAATGTCTTGCCGGAAGTAAGAAATTTGAGGAAATTGTGCGCAAGCAAGGAGGACATCAGAAGAAAAAAGGTGTTGGCTACTTCAACGTCAACGAAGATGTTTGGGAAGAAGATCGATATCCCACTCCTAAGTTTGTTCCCCAAGATGGGAAGTGTGATTCCACTCCTTCCGATGGGAGAAGCTCACAAGATGGCCTTCTAACACAAGACCACAAAGGTAAGGGAAAGCTTCAAGATGACATTGACCTATTTGAAGAAGAACCCCAAGCCAAGGTCAAGTGGGTTCCCAAGGATACTACTGACTCTACCTCAACAAGTGATACCACAGTTCCATGGATTCCCATAAATTTGTTGTGGATTCCCAAGAGAAAGAACTAGAAGTTGTTGAGGGGTGACTCTACCAATGAAATTCACTCTTATTCATTTCGGGAAGAACGATATGCAATCAACCTCAACCATATGCATTAGTTAAAGAAGTCACACATTGCCTCAAAGGTAAGCAAGCAACAAGGTAATTAATGCATATTTTGACATCATCCCATTTGTGCTTCACTCCATGTCCATTAATATTCTTGCATATGTTCCTTTTTCTTTGGGACTAACCCATGTAGGTGAGAAGAGTATGAAAACAACAAGGATTGCTCCCAATTCAAGATGATCTTCATCAACATTGGGCCTCGACCACTACTTCACCTATTTGAAGTCTTCTACGACAAAACCCAAGGTTAGTTGATCCCTCTTAGTGGGGATATAATATCAAGGGGGAGATTTACTCTAAGACTTGAGTATAAGCAACTCCTAAGGATATGAACACATTAATATTTATGCAAAAGTGGTAACCCCACTTGTGCTTAACGATGAGTATGACCTATGATCAAGTATTATTACTTGGATGCTATGTCAATATACTCTTATATAGATGAATTTGTCATCGCCCAAGTGCTTGATAGCTGCTAGGATGTTTGTGCATGTTCACCATGTTTTATTCATCATTCTTATTGTGTGAGCATGTTGGTCTGCATGTGTTTGACCATTCGAGGACATCCAATTGTTGTTATTTCGTTTTGATTTATGTTTTGCCAATTGGATGAACAATGATGCTTAGGACCCTTCTCTATCTATCTATGCTATCTCATCTCAAGTTCTATTCATGCTTCATCACAAAACTTGAACAAGCACTTGTCGATCCCTCGGTGTGAAGGTGCACTCGGAGTTCTATATCGTCAAAGTCTGCCTTCCAAAAACCTCTTTGAAAAACTCGGTGTGACGAACTTCACAAACTCAGCTCCACCGGTTTTTCCAAAGCTGATCTTGTTTTCCTATCTCGGTACCACCGAAATCGCCAACTCGGGTACACCGAGTTTCCGTGTCTGCTCATAGTTGAGGAACTCGGTGACACCGATTTCGCCATCTCAGTTACACCGACAGTGCACGGGTATATATATATTCGTGGACTGAATCTTTTGACTTAACTTCGTCAAAACCATTCCGTTCTCCAAACCCTTGCTGCCCCAAGATCCCTGGTCATCCCCTTTTCCTCCCTGAGCGCCGCTGCCGCTGGGAATCGCCGCCGTTGACATAATCTTCACCATAGCCGGACCGCCACCATGCTAGGGTATGTTTACGATCTCCTTTGCGTTTCCCCATCCGAATCATATGCATTGGAATCTTTTATCTTCGAGCGACCATGTGAAAACCCCTCCTGTCCACGAGATGAATCTCATAGTATAAAAGAAGTAGAAATTTTGGATCTGATCTACTGCAGTATGCAACTCGGTAAGACCGAGTTTGCAAAATCGGTTCCACCGATTCTCTTTTTACGGTTCATGAGAAGCAACTCGATGAGACCGAGCAGCTCTTTTAGGTGCCACCGAAAATGACTATCAAGTTTCTGTTAAGTGAGTAAGCCTTCTCGGTGACTCCGAAAATGCCAACTTGGTTCCACCGATTTATATCCTGCACAAGATCATACCCTAAGTTTCAAACTTCAAACTTTCAAATTATCTAAATTTTGTGATGCTCATCCATTGTGTCTCTCCTATATCCACTTTACACGTTATGCTATTTGTTGTTGTGCTTGTGTGTCAGTATGTCTCGTTCAGATGATAATCAGAATGACTTCAAAGAGCCAAGTGTTGAGTTGGATCCTGGCACTAGTCCAGAGAGGACTGGCTCTGACCCTAGATCCTATAGGTCCCATGGCTTGACCAAGGCAACCACCGGGCACAGAAGGAAGCTAAATTCTGATGAGGAGGATTTTAGACTTTGTGCATGAAGAGACTTCAGCTACTTCAAAGGCTCCTCCTACGAAGGCTGTCAGGAAAGTTACTTCTACTCCAGCTGATCTGAGAGCACCTAAGTATGCCAGGAAGAGCACTGAGCTCTCCAAGGATGCACCTCCAAAGAAAGTTGGTGTGAAGAGGCCCAAGAAGATAACTATCCATCTTGTTGGCAAAAAGATTTCCATGTTTGAAGATCTAGAAGTTGTTGAGGAAGAAGCTCCTCAGGAGATCCTAGTTCCTCCCAAGAAGAAGAAGTTGATGGCTGACGCCATGAAGTCTGCTCATAAGCGTGTTGCTAAAGCAAAGAAGGCTCCAACTTCTACGAAGACCACTAAGGACATACCTGCAGCCGCCAAGGCAAAAGGCCCTGCATCCAATGCCCAGGTTGGAATGGAAGAAGAAGATGAGAATGCACCAGTTCTCACGAAGCTCAACCCATTCCTTCCAATCCACAATTCTGCTCATCCTATACCAGAGGATATGAAGAAGAGGAAGGAAGTCGGATTAAGAAAGTGGAGAGCTCTTGATCCATATGCTCTTAGAAGAAGAACTGCTATTGATCTGAGGTTTCACACCATGGAACAACTAGACTTTTATGAGACTATCTTGTATGACAAGAGTCCTGCTGTCAGTGATATGAGGTATGTCGATTGGGCATACATAAAGGATAATGAAGATTTATTTCCACATGTCCGAGAGAACTTCAAGGCAGTGGACATTGAAAAGTTTGTTGGTAAGGAAATGACCCCATGGAATGACGAGTTGATCATGTAATTCTATACAACTGTGCATTTTTATGATGACTCATTAGTTTGGATGACCAATGGACAAAAGTATAAAGCCACAATTGCTGAATGGGCTGCTTTCATTGGTCCCCCCCAAGAAGGAAGATTCAGATGTAGATGTGTATGCAGAAGAAAAGCAGAGTCACAACTCCATGGCCAATATGTACAAGACCATTCCATCTAAGTACTTGGCCAGTCACAACTTTGGTTCAGTGTACTTTCTGCAAGCTGGCATTCCTACGACAAACACTATTCTAAGATATACCCTCATGCTTAAGTCGGGAGATGAGAAGATGATCAGAGGATACTCCGTCAACCTGCTCCACGTGATAGACACACATACCAGATTTAGAGTGATGGATTTGATAGTTGAGACTATCTGGAGAACTGATGTGGATCAGAAGAGATCATGTGGATATGCTCCTTTTTCATTCAGATGCTCATCAATGCCATGTTAGGCAAGCATGCATATCTTCTTGATCGTCCCTATCTACCTCTTCAGCCTGAATTTGAAGATAATGAAGTTGTAATGGATGATAATGATCCCAACTCAACTTGAGCAAGAATGGCAGCAGAGCTAGCTGAGGCTTAGGCTGCTAGAAATAGGCCATCTCGAGTTCCACAGCTCAGAACCCCAAGAGAGAAAATGGCATTTCTAGTGAGTACTGTCCAAGGCATGGAGAAGAACATCCAATAGATTATACAAAATCATAAGAGTCTTGAGAGATTTGTGGAGACAAAATTCCATAACATGGATGTGAAGGTAACTGAGTTGACAACCATTGTTACATAGCTTCAATATGAAGTTGACACTGTGGAGATTCCATGCTCAAAAGATGAAGATGAAGATGAAGATGATGATGATCATGAGGATGAGTCTCCTCTTCCGACTACTACTAGGTTCAGCACCAGGCCTCGATGAGTTGTTGTTCCCGGTCAAGAGACCGGTCAGACATCTTCAGCACAAGCTTCAACACCTTCATCACCAGCTCCACCTCAAGCACCTCCAGTATCAACTCCTCCAGCTCCAGGACAATCAATGGAAGCCTTCACAGACGTTGTTCTATCGACTCCGTCATCAGCCTCCCAGAGAGACACGTAGTTCCAAACTTTTGAACTTTTTGGAAACTTGTTGTCGAAGGGGGAGAAATGTATAGATCATAGACTTCATGTGAGAGAGATTTTGACTTTATTTGATCTTATTTGGTTTTATAAAGTTTGGTTGTTCGATGACTTTAAGCTATCAGTGTGATTGATCATACGCTTTATCCTGTTTGATGCTACGATATTATCTCTTAGCTATCTACATGCTGATCATTCACTTATCTGGTTGGTGTCATGTGCATTGCTATTTTATTTACACACCAGAAAGATGTATGTGACATGGAAGAGAAACACATGATCCTAATCGATTGTGCATTTGCATTCAAATGCAAATTTTAAATAATGCACAAATATAGGGGGAGCTCTTGCTTTTCACATACTTCTCAAAGCTTCGATGCTAATCATTGATTATGCCTTTTGTCGAAGGTTTCATCTATATGTTGTCATCAATTACCAAAAAGGGGGAGATTGAAAGCACAATTTCTCCCTAGGGTGGTTTTGATAATTGATCACAACATATGCATCATTAGACTAATGTGTTTCCGAAGCATATTTCACAATAGTTAAAAAGATGTCGTTGCTTAAGGTTTATGTGGAGATGCCCCTAGATGCAAGGAAGGAATAAGATTGGCTCAAGCTTCAAGCTAGATGATTCTTAATTTTATATTTGTGAGAAATCACTTTTGAGTCTATAGGAAAGCCAAGTCGGTGCTACCGAGTTCAGTGTGACCAACATTATGTTGCCGAGATACACAAAGTCGCAATTTCCGAGTTTGAGTATTGATGCCACCGAGTTTGGCCATCTAACTGTTAGTCACCTTTTTGGTGCCACCGAGTTCTATATATTTGTCTCACCGAGATTCAAAAGTTAACACCTTTAGTGCTAATCGGTACCACCGAGTTGTCCACTTTGGTGTCACCGAGTTTGCTTTGTTGTGTGTCATGGTTGGATTTTGGCTGCTGCCTATATATACCCCTTAACCCACCTCCCATTTGTGGGAGAAGCACTCAGAACACACACTTCATTTCCAGATCCTTTTTCTGAGAGAGATCCACCTACTCATGTGTTGAGACCAAGATATTCCAATCCAATCATTGGAAACTTGATCTCTAGCCTCCCCAAACTGCTTTCCACCAAATCTACCTCTCCTACCCATGCATATTCTGTGTGAGAGAGATTTACTGTTGAGGAAACTATCTTTAGAAGCACAAGAGCAAGGTGTTCATTGATCTACCCCATTTATTACCTTTTGGAGGGTGGTGCCTCCTAGATTGGTTAGGTGTCGCTTGGGAGCCTCCTACTTCATGTTGTGGAGTTGACCCAAGATGTTTGTAAGGGCAAGGAGATCGCCTATTTAATGAAGGTCTACCGTGAGTAAGGCTAGTCCTCCGTGGACGAAAGCCATGGAGGAATAGACAAGGCCGCTTCTTTGAGGAACCTCCATGGGTGGAGCCCTCCATGGACTCTCGCACCCGTTACCCTCCGTGGGTTGAAATCTCCACTAACATGGACGTACGATAGCGCCACCTATCGGAACCATGCAAAAAATTGCCGTGCCAACCTCATGCATTTGATCTCCCTACCTCACTCCTCTACTTTACACTTGCATCTTTATTTTTTGCTGCTATACTATTAGAACTGCATGTGTAGGGTGTACTTGACTTGTTATAACTGTCGTAGCTGCCTCTCAAGTAGATTTGGGAAAAGGCAACATTTTTATCTTGTCAAGTAGTCTAATCACCACCCCTCTAGACATACTTTTGATCCTACAACTGGTATCAGAGCTTGGTCTCCATTTCATTGGTTTGGCAACCTGGGAGAGTATGGCATCTTGTGATTGAAATTATCATCATAGAGGTCCTTATTTCGATGGCACTAATTTTGCTAGTTGGAAGCATAAAATGAAAATGCATATTCTTGTCTTTAAGCCTCATGTTTGGGCTGTTATTCGTGTTGGTGTGCAAGGTAACTTCTTTGGATAAGGGCATGAACCAGATCGTCATGCGACAGCTGATGAACTAAAGATGTTGCAACTTAATGCTCAATCGTGTGATATCATCTTCAACTACCTTTGCCCCGAGGAATTCAACAAAATCAGTCGTCTTGAGAATGCAAAAGAAATTTGGGATACTTTGGTTCATATGCACAAAGGTACTGATTCTGTTAGAGAATCTAAGTTGGATGTGCTTCAAAGTGAGCTTGACAAGTTCAAGATGAAGGATGGTGAAGGAGACGCTGAAACATACTCTAGGATAGCTCTCATCACCAATGAGATTGCCAGCTTACGAAGCGAAAAGATGACCGACAAATTCATCGTCAATAAGATACTTAGAGCTCTTGATGGCAAGTATGACACAGTGTGCACATTGATCCAAATGATGCCAAATTACAAAGATCTCAAGCCAACCGAAGTCATTGGTAGGATTGTTGCTCATGAGATGTCACTCAAGGACAAAGATGAGGTGCACAACAAGTTAAGCAGTGCTTATAAAGCTTCATGTGATGCTCCCACTACTTAAAAGGACAATCTTGTCACTGATGACGGAATCCATGGTGGAATAGACAAGGCCTCTTGATTTTGACCCTCCATGGGTGGAGCCCTCCGTGGACTCTCACAGCCATTACCCTCCGTGGGTTGAAGTCACCACTAACATGGACGTACGATAGCGCCACCTATCAGAACCATGTCAAAAATCGCCGTGTCATCCTTATGTGTTTGATCTCCCTAGCTTACTCCTCTACATTACACTTGCATGTTTACTTTCCGCTGCTATACTATTATAACTGCATGTGTAGGGTGTACTTGACTTGTTATAACTGCTGTAACAACCTCTCAAGTAAATTTGGGAAAAGGCAAAAAAATATCTTGTCAAGTAGTCTAATCACCCCCTATAGACACACTTTCGATCTTATAGTTGCACATCCCTCATAGCACATGTGGCCCCTTGGTACGTCTCCGTCGTATCTACTTTTCCGAACTCTTTTGCCCTTGTTTTGGACACTAATTTGCATGATTTGAATGGAACTAACCCGGACTGATGCTGTTTTCAGCAGAATTGCCATGATGTTGTTTTTGTGCAGAAATAAAAGTTCTCGGAATGTCCTAAAAATTTACGGAGATTTTTTCTGGAATAAAAGAAAAATACCTGCGCAAATATCCACCGGAGGAGGTGGACCAGTGGGCCACAAGCCCACAGGCCGCGGCCACCCCCCTGGCCGCAGCGTGAGGGCTTGTGGGGCCCACGTGGCTCCACCGCCCCCAAACTCAGCTCTATATCTTCCGTTTCGCCTGGAAAAAATCAGGGAGAAGGTTTAATCGCGTTTTGCGATACGGAGGCGCCGCCACATCCTGTTCTTCATCTGTAGGGCAGATCGGGAGTCCGTTTCGGGCTCCGGAGAGGGGAAATCATTGCCATCGTCATCATCAACCTTTCTCCATCGACAATTCCATGATGCTCTTCATCGTTCGTGAGTAATCTCATCGTAGGCTTGCTGGACGATGATGAGCTGGATGAGATCTATCATGTAATCGAGTTAGTTCTTGATGGGGATTGATCCCTAGTATCCACTATGTTCTAGATTGATGTTGCTACTACTTGGCTATGCTTAATGCTTGTCACTAGGGCCTGAGTGCCATGATTTCAGATCTGAACCTATTATGTTGTCGCCAATATATGTGTGTTTTAGATCCAATCTTGCAAGTTCTAGTCACCTACTATGTGTTATGACCGGGCAACCCCGGAGTGACAATAGCCGGAACCACTCCCGGAGATGACCATAGTATGAGGAGTTCATGTATTCACCGCGTGTTAATGCCTTGGTCCGGTTCTTTATTAAAAGGATAACCTTTATATCCCGTAGTTTCCATTAGGACCCCGCTGCCACGGGAGGGATGGACAATAGATGTCATGCAAGTTCTTTTCCCTAAGCACGTATAGCTACATATGGAATACATGCCTACATTAGATTGACGAACGGGAGCTAGTTACATATCTCTCCGTGTTATAGCTGTTACATGACGAATCACATCCGTCATACTCATCCATCACCGATCCACTGCCTACGAGTATTTTACTACTGGTCCTCGCTACGTTACTTTGCCTAGGCTTGTCCCTTGCTACAAAAGGGATTGGGCCACTTTGTTGGTGCTGTTACTTGCCACTTTGCTGCTGCTGTTACTTATTAGATTGCTGCTGCTGCTATTGCTGTTCCTTGCTACTTCGTTGCTACTTGTTGCAAGACTTTTCTGGAGCCGTAGCCAGGAAGCATTCTTCTCAAGAATAATCCCCTGTCAACGTGCTGGTGCCATTGATACAACAGTTAGGAATAGTCTGCCGTCAACAGATCGTTTCTGGCACCGTTGCTATCATACTACTTTGCTACAGATACTTTGCTTGCAGACACTAATCTTTCAGGTTTTGGGTGAAGTTCTTATGGACAAAAAGATAGATAATGGCAAGAGCTCAAGCTTGGGGATGCATAAGGCACCCCAAGATATCAAGGATGCCGCAAAAGCCTAAGCTTGGGGATGCCCCGGGAAGGCATCCCCTCTCTCACCTTCAATCCATTGGTAACGTTACTTGGGGCTATATTTTTATTCACCACATGTTATGTATTTTTGCTTGGAGTGTCTTGTATCGTAGGAGTCTTTTATTTTTGTTGTTTCACAATCATCCTTGCGGCACACCTAGAGAGACAGACATGCACACCCCGTGATTTTGTCGAGCTTCACTTATATCTTTTGGTAGACAATTCAGCTCACATATGCTTCACTGATATCTTTTGATCTAGATACTTTTGGTCTATGTGCTTCAATTATATCTTTTAGAGCACAGCGGTGCGTCGCTTGGTAGTTGATCTATGCTTTGAAAGTAGTCTCAAAAGGGGTAGTTATCCAAAGGGATACGAAAACTTCCACCTTCATGTGCATTGAATAGTTAGAGAAGTTTGATTCATCTCCATTAGTTTTGAGTTGTGGTTATGGTAATATTGAAGTCATGCAAGTAAGGTGTTGTGGATCTATAAATACTTGTGTTGAAGTTAGTGATTCCCGTAGCATGCACGTATGGTGAACCGCTATGTGATGAAATCTGAGCATGATTAGTATATTGATTGTCATCCTTTGCGTGGTGGTCGGGATCGCGCGATGGTTTATACCTACCAACCGTTCCCCTAGGAGTATGCGTTGAATGCTTTGTTGCGATTACTAATAAAACTTTTTCAACAAGTATATGAGTTCTTCATGACTAATGTTGAGTCCATGGTTTAGATGCACTTTCACCTTCCACCATCACTATCTTCTTAGTGCCGCGCAACTTTCACCGGTGCACAAAACCCACCATTAGCCTCCCTCAAAACAGCGACCATACCTACCTATTATGGCTTTTTCAAAGTCATTCCGAGATATATTTCCATGCAACTACCACCATGACATGTGCCACCACGTCTACATTGCCTTTGCATGATCGTAAGATAGCTAGCATGATGTTTCCATTGATGTCTATGCCATGCTAGATCAATGCCACGGTACACTACCGAAGGCATTCCATATAGAGTCATAGTTGCTCTAAGTTTTGAGTCGAAAGTGTGATGATCATCTTTACTGGAGCATTGTCCCATGTGAGGAAATATAAGAGGCCAAAGAAGCCCATAAAAAAAGAGGCCAAAGAGCCCACCACAAAAATAAGAGAGAAAAAGAGAGAAGGGACAATGCTACCACTTTTTCCACACTTGTGCATATTAAGCACCATGATCTTCATGATTGAGAGTCTCTCGTTGTGTCACCACCATATAGCTAGTGGGAAATTTTCATTATATAACTTGGCTTGTATATTCCAATGATAGGCTTCCTCAAAATTGCCTTAGGTCTTCGTGAGCAAGCAAGTTGGATGCACACCCACTAGTTTTCTTTAAGAGCTTTCACATACTTGTAGCTCTAGTGCATCATTTGTATGGCAATCCCTACTCATTCACATTGATATCTATTGATGAGCATCTCCACAGCTCATTGATATGCCTAGTTAATGTGACTATCTTCTCCTTTTTTGTCTTGCAACCTCCACCACATCCCACACCATCTATAGTGCTATAACCATGTCTCACGCTCATGTATTGCGTGAGAGTTGAAAATGTTTGAGAATGTAAAGGTGTGAAACAATTACTTGGCCAATACCGGGGTTGTGCATGATTTAAATTCGTTGTGCAATGATGATAGAGCATAGCCATACTATATGCTTTTGTAGGGATAACTTTCTTTTGGCCTTGTTATTTTGAAAGTTCATGATTACTTTGCTAGTTTGCTTGAATTATTACTATTTCTACCTCAATAGCAAACTATTGTTTTGAATCTAATGGATCTGAGCATTCACATCACATAAGAGGAATTACAAAGGACACCTATGCTAGGTAGCATGAAAGCATCAAAAATTCATTCTTATCACTTCCCTACTCGAGGACGAGCAGGAGTTAAGCTTGGGGATGGTTGATACGTCTCATACGTATCTACAATTTTTGATGATTTCATGTTGTTATCTTGCCTTCTTTATATGTTTTATGTACCTTTTTATATCTTTTTGGGACTAACTTATTAATTTAGTGCCAAGTGCCAGTTCCTGTTTTTCCGTGTTTTTGACTCTTTTCAGATCTAATTTTGGAACGGAATCCAAACGGAAGAAAAACACCGAAATGATTTTTTCCCAAACGGAAGAAGTCTAGGGGGCTTTTGGGCCAAGCCAGGTGGGCTCCAGGGAGCCCACAAGCCCCCACTCCGCCACAAGGGGGGAGGCGGCGATGGTCAGACTTGTGGCCTCCCTGGCCGCCCCCTGACCTAGGTCTTTGGCCTATAAATTCCCAAATATTCCGCAAAAAATCAGGGGAGCCACGAAAATACTTTTCCGCCGCCGCAAGCTTCCGTTTCCGCGAGATCTCATCTCGAGACCCTTCCCGGCGCCCTGTCGGAGGGGACTTTGGAGTTGGAGGGCTTCTTCATCATCATCATCGCCCCTCCAATGACTCATGAGTAGTTCACTTCAGACCTACGGGTCCGTAGTTAGTTGCTAGATGGCTTCTTCTCTCTCTTGGATCTTCGATACAAAGTTCTCCATGATCTTCATGGAGATCTATCCGATGTAATCTTCTTTGGCGCTGTGTTTGTCGAGATCAGATGAATTGTGGACTTGTGATCAGATTATCTATGATATATATTTGAGTCTTTGCTGATTTCTTATATGCATGATTTGATATCCTTGTAAGTCTCTCCGAGTCTTGGGTTTTGTTTGTCCAAATAGATCTATGATTCGAGTAATGGGTGAAGTGCTTGGTTTTGGGTTCTGCCATGTGGTGACCTCTGCCAGTGACAGTAGGGGCAGCAAGGCACACATCAAGCAGTTGCCATCAAGGGTAAAAAGATGGGGTTGTTATCATTGGTTTTAGATTATCCTTCTACATCATGTCATCTTGCTTAAGGCGTTACTCTGTTCTTATAGACTTAATACACTAGATGCATGCTGGATGGCGGTCGACGTGTGGAGTAATAGTAGTAGATGCAGAAAGTATCGGTCTACTTGTTTCGGACGTGATGCCTATAGAAATAATCATTGCATAGATATCGTCACGACTCTGCACAGTTCTATCTATTGCTCAACAGTAATTTGTTCACCCACCGTCTACTTGCTTTCATGAGAGAAGCCACTAGTAAACACTATGGCCCCCGGGTCTATTCACATCCATCGTTTACAACTCCGCTATTACTTTGCTTTGTTACTTTGTTGCTTTCAGTTCTCACTTGCCAAACAATCTATAAGGGATTGACAACCCCTTCATAGCATTGGGTGCAAGATTTTGTGTTTGTGCGTGATTTTGAGATACTCCTCCGTCGGATTGATACCTTGGTTCTCAAACTGAGGGAAATACTTACCTCCGTTGTGCTACATCATCCTCTCCGCTTCGAGGAAACACCAACGCGGAAGGATTCTTGGTGTCGTCAACGTGCCCATCTCTGGCGCCACTGGAAGGTCTTTTGTGGAGCAGCATAACGGGCATCAGAAGCATTCCTGCGCCATTCCCGGGGATCCTTTTTGAAACATCAGAAGTATTTCTGGCACCGTTGCAGGGGAGGAGAAATCAAGATCTATCCAAGTAGGTCTCATAAACTCTTCTCTTGCATTTACTTTTGTTGCCAGTTGCCTCTCGTTTTCCTCTCCCCCACTTCACATTTGTCGTTTTCATTCTGCTTTCACCTTCGCCGTTTTCCTTTGCTGGTTTTCTCACTTGCTTTCTGTTCGCTTGTGTGCCATGTGCCTTCTTTTAGCTTGCATCTTTGCTTGCTAAAAATCCATTGAGATGGATCATCATCCACTAGCTAATCTATTTAAGAGACCCACTCGTGTGGAGCAAATTGCTAGTGAGTTGAGGGCAATTGACTATTTCTTTGGAGTTTTGCATAAGAGGCGTGAATCTGAAAATTGTGATGAAGAAATTCATGAAGTGATTCACGAGGGCTCCTTGGATGAAAAGCATGATTGCAATGATTTCACTATAAACCTATTAGTGACAATCCTGCTAAAATTATGCAAAACCCTAAGCTTGGGGATGCTGGTCTTGCTATAACCACTACTTGTTGCAAACATCATGATTGGGGTGATGATTTTTCTTTTGATCTTGAAAATTTGTTCAAGCCTCAAGATGAATATGATATTTGCAATATTATTGAAAGTGGGTTTGGAGACGTCATGACTTTAGTTGATGATAATCCCACTATTTTTGAAGAGCATCAACTTTGCATGCATGTGGATCATGAAAAGAATATCCTATGTGATAGTTACATTGTTGAATTCGAATATGATCCCACATGTAATTGCTATGAGACAGGAAAATATTTGGTAGAAACTTTCATGTTACCAAATTACCTCTCGTTATGTGGAGATTACTATTGTCTCTTTCTTCTTCCTTGCATATGGCAACTAATGGTTGTCTTGACTATCTGTTTTCCTATAACATGCCTATGCATAGGAAGTATGTTAGAATTATAAGTGATTTTGACATGCTTTAGGATGCTCTCGTTGTGCTTCAATTCTTGTCTTTCGTGAGAGCATCATTCAATGCCTAGCTAAGGGCGTTAAACAAAAGCGCTTGTTGGGAGGCAACCCAACGAATCTATCCTTTTTCTTTCAGTTTTGTGTTTTCCACACTTTCATAATTCTGTTATGATTGTGTTTTTTGTGTTTCTTTTTGCGTTTGTGCCAAGCAAAACCGTTATGATTAGTCTTGGGGATGATCGTTTGGTCATGCTGGAAAACACAGAAATTTTCTGCTCACGAAAAGAATTTTCATTTTTTTTTTCTGTAAGTGCTTTTGAGTTCATTATTTTTGCTGCTGGTTGCTACGCAAATTCCTCACACTGTCATATTTGTTCAGAATTTTTGAAGTACCAGAGGTATACGAAACATACAGATTGCTACAGACTGGTCTGCTGTTAACAGATTCTGTTTTTGTTGTGTTGGTTCCTTATTTTGATGAAACTATGGATAGTATCGGGGGGTATTAGCCATGGAAGATTGAAAGTACAGTAACCCAACATCAGCACAAGTATAATTTAAATTTGCTACAGTACCTAAGGAAGTGGTGGTTTGCTTTCTTGTACTAATGTTATCACAAGTTTCTGTTTAAGTTTCGTGTTGTGAAGTTTTCAAGTTTTGGGTGAAGTTCTTATGGACAAAAAGATAAAGAGTGGCAAGAGCTCAAGCTTGGGGATTCCCAAGGCACCCTAATAGATTCAAGGATGCCGCAAAAGCCTAAGCTTGGGGATGCCCCGGGAAGGCATCCCCTCTCTCGTCTTCAATCCATCAGTAATGCTACTTGGGGCTATATTTTTATTCACCACATGTTATGTGTTTTTGCTTGGAGAGTCTTGTATCGTAGGAGTCTTTTATTTTTTTTGTGTCAAAATCATCCTTGCTGCACACCTAGAGAGAGATACATGCACACACCTTGATTTTGTCGAGCATCACTTATATCTTTTGGTAGACAATTCAGCTCACATGTGCTTCACTTATATCTTTTGAGCTAGATACTTTTGCTCTATGTGCTTCACTTATATCTTTTAGAGCACAACGGTACGTGGCTTGGTAGTTGATCTATGCTTTGAAAGTAGTCTCAAAAGGGGTAGTTATCCAAAGGGATACGAAAACTTCCACCTTCATGTGCATTGAATAGTTAGAGAAGTTTGATTCATCTCAATTAGTTTTGAGTTGTGGTTATGGTTTTATTGAAGTCATGCTAGTAAGGTGTTGTGGATCTAGAAATACTTGTGTTGAAGTTAGTGATTCCCGTAGCATGTACGTACGGTGAACCGCTATGTGATGAAATCTGAGCATGATTAGTATATTGATTTCATCCTTTGCGTGGCTGTCGGGATCGCGCGATGGTTTATACCTTCCAACCCTTCCCCTAGGAGTATGCGTTGAATGCTTTGTTTCGATTACTAATAAAACTTTTGCAACATGTATATGAGTTCTTCATGACTAATGTTGAGTCCATGGTTTAGATGCACTTTCAGCTTCCGCCATCACTATTTTCTTAGTGCCGCGCAACTTTCGCCGGTGCACAAAACCCACCATTAGCCTCCCTCAAAACAGCCACCATAGCTACCTATTATGGCTTTTTCAAAGTCATTCCGAGATATATTGCCATGCAACTACCACCATGACATGTGCCACCATGACTACATTTCCTTTGCATGATCGTAAGATAGCTAGCATGATGTTTCCATTGATGTCTATGCCATGCTAGATCATTGCCACGGTACACTGCCGAAGGCATTCCATATAGAGTCATAGTTGCTCTAAGTTTTGAGTTGAAAGTGTGATGATCATCATTATTGGAGCATTGTCCCATGTGAGAAATAAAAGAGGCCAAAGAAGCCCATAAAAAAAGAGGCCAAAGAGCCCACCAAAATAAAAAATTTAAAATAAAAAATAAAAAGAAGAGAGAAAAAGAGAGAAGGGACAATGCTACCACTTTTTCCACACTTGTGCATATTAAGCACCATGATCTTCATGATTGAGAGTCTCTCGTTGTGTCACCACCATATAGCTAGTGGGAAGTTTTCATTATATAACTTGGCTTGTATATTCCAATGATAGGCTTCCTCAAAATTGCCTTAGGTCTTCGTGAGCAAGCAAGTTAGATGCACACCCACTAGTTTTCTATAAGAGCTTTGACATACTTGTAGCTCTAGTGCATCATTTGTATGGCAATCCCTACTCATTCACATTGATATCTATTGATGAGCATCTCCACAGCTCATTGATATGCCTAGTTAATGTGACTATCTTCTCCATTTTTTGTCTTGCAACCTCCACACATTTCACACCATCTATAGTGCTATAACCATGGCTCATGCTCATGTATTGCGTGAGAGTTGAAAATGTTTGAGAAAGTAAAGGTGTGAAACAATTACTTGGCCAATACCGGGGTTGTGCATGATTTAAATTCGTTGTGCAATGTTGATAGAGCATAGCTAGAGTGTATGCTTTTGTAGGGATAACTTTCTTTTGGCCTTGTTATTTTGAAAGTTCGTGATTACTTTGCTAGTTTGCTTGAATTATTATGGTTTCCACGTCAATAGCAAACTATTGTTTTGAATCTAATGGATCTGAACATTCACGTCACATAAAAGGAATTACAAAGGACACCTATTCTAGGTAGCATGAAAGCATCAAAAATTCATTCTTATCACTTCCCTACTCGAGGACGAGCAGGAGTTAAGCTTGGAGATGCTTGATACGTCTCAAACGTATCTATAACTTTTGATGACTTCACGCTGTTATCTTGCCTTCTTTGTATGTTTTATGTACCTTATTATATCTTTTTGGGACTAACTTATTAATTCAGTGCCAAGTGCCAGTTCCTGTTTTTTCCGTGTTTTTGACTCTTTTCAGATCTGACTTTGGAACGGAGTCCAAACGGAAGAAAAACCCCGAAATGATTTTTTCCCGAACGGAAGAAGTCCATGGGGCTTTTGGGCCAAGCCAGGTTGGCTCCAGTGAGCCCACAAGCCCCCACTCCGCCACCAGGGGGAGGCGGCGGTGGGCAGGCTTGTGGCCTCCCTGGTCGCCCCCTGACCTAGGTCTTTGGCCTATAAATTCCCAAATATTCCGCAAAAAATCAGGGGAGCCTCGAAAATACTTTTTCGCCGCGGCAAGCTTCCGTTTCCGCAAGATCTCATCTGGAGACCCTTCCCGGCGCCCTGCCAGAGGGGACTTTGGAGTTGGAGGGCTTCTTCATCATCATCATCGCCCCTCCAATGACTCGTGAGTAGTTCACCTCAGACCTACGGGTCCGTAGTTAGTAGCTAGATGGCTTCTTCTCTCTCTTGGATCTTCAATACAAAGTTCTCCATGATCTTCATGGAGATCTATCCGGTGTAATCTTCTTTGGCGGTGTGTTTGTCGAGATCCGATGAATTATGGACTTGTGATCAGATTATCTATGATATATATTTGAGTCTTTACTGATTTCTTATATGCATGATTTGATATCCTTGTAAGTCTCTCCGAGTCTTGGGTTTTGTTTGGCCAACTAGATCTATGATTCTTGCAATGGGAGAACTGCTTGGTTTTGGGTTCTGCCATGTGGTGACCTTTCCCAGTGATAGTAGGGGCAGCAAGGCACACATCAAGCAGTTGCCACCAAGGGTAAAAAGATGTGGTTTTTATCATTGGTTTGAGATTATCCCTCTACATCATGTCATCTTGCTTAAGGCGTTACTCTGTTCTTTTGGACTTAATACACTAGATGCATGCTGGATAGCGGTCGATGTGTGGAGTAATAGTAGTAGATGCAGAAAGTATCGGTCTACTTGTTTCAGATGTGATGCCTATAGAAATAATCATTGCATAGATATCATCACGACTCTGCACAGTTCTATCAATTGCTTGACAGTAATTTGTTCACCCACCGTCTACTTGCTTTCATGAAAGAAGCCACTAGTAAACACTACGCCCCCCCGGGTCTATTCACATCCATCATTTACAACTCCGCTTTAACTTTGCTTTGTTACTTTGTTGCTTTCAGTTCTCACTTGGCAAACAATCTATAAGGGATTGACAACCCCTTCATAGCGTTGGGTGCAAGCTTTTGTGTTTGTGCAGGATCTTGAGATACTCCTCCGTCGGATTGATACCTTGGTTCTCAAACTGAGGGAAATACTTACCTCCACTGTGCTACATCATCCTCTCCGCTTCGAGGACGCACCAACGCAGAAGGATTCCTGGTGTCGTCAGCGTGCCCATCTCTAGCGCCACTGGAAGGTCTTCTGTGCAGCAGTATAACGGGCATGAGAAGCATTCCTGCGCCATTGCCGGGGATCCTTTTTCAAACATCACGAACCAACAAATTTGGGTTGAATACTCTACCCTCGAAAACTGCTGCGATCCCATACGCTTGTGGGACATCAAGGCTTTTTATGGCGCCGTTGCTGGGGAGGCACAACTATATTCTCTGAGTCACTTTGGATTTTTGTCTGCTGATCACTATGAGGAACCTGAAAGATCAAAGAAATAAAATCTTGCCTTCCACTATGAGGAGAGGTAAGGAATTGCCATCTAGCTCTGCACTTGATTCACCTTCAGTTATGAGTAAGTTTGCGACTTCACCTGCTGCTAGAAATCTTGATATGTTGCCTGTGCTTGATGATGCTACTTCTGCTGCCCATGATACTATGATACTATGCCTGATGATGCTATGCTTGATACTATGCCTGATGATGCTATGCTTGATACTATGCCTGATGATGCTATGCTTGATACTATGCCTGATGATGCTATGTCTGATACTTCCTTGCCACCAGGTGCATTCCTTGATGCACATATTGCTAGAGTTTCCGCTAGATGTGATGATACTTCTAAAACTACTCATACTATTGAAGTAGAACCTGCTACTATGCCTGAATTGCCGGTTATGCCTGATACGCCCTATGTTATGGAGGGAGAGATAGCTGAGGATTTTCTTGCGTGTAAGGATAGCTATGATGTTGAGAAACTTCTGCGCAAGTGGAAAGAAAAATCTCTGAACGCTAGGATGAAATACGACCCGAAGTTTGCCACTTCGCCTATCTTTGTGACCGATAAGGATTATGAATTCTCTGTCGACCCTGAGTTAATCACTCTGGTCGAATCTGATCCTTTTCATGGTTATGAGTCTGAAATGGTTGTACCCCATCTTACCAAACTGCACGATATAGCCACCCTATTCACTAGTGAGGAAAAGATCCGCCACTACTACATGCTCAAGCTGTTTCCTTTCTCGCTAAAGGATGATGGTAAGACCTGGTTCACTTCTCTTGCTCCTGGTTGTGTGCGTAGCCCCCAGGATATGGTCTACTACTTCTCTGAAAAATATTTCCCTACCCATAAGAAGCAAGCTGCCTTGCAGGAAATATACAACTTTGCTCAAGCTGAAGAAGAGAGTCTCCCACAAGCTTGGGGAGGCTTATCCAGCTGCTGAATGCTTTGCCTGATCACCCTCTTGAGAAGAACGAAATACTTGATATCTTCTATAATGGACTTACCGATGCTTCCAAAGATCACCTAGATAGTTGTGTCGGTAGTGTTTTTAGGGAACGAACCGTAGAACAAGTTGAGATTCTACTGAATAACATCTTGTGCAATGAGAATGCTTGGACTATTCCCGAACCACCTCCTAAGCCAACTCCGAACAAAAGAGGTATTCTATTCCTCACTCCTGAAGATATGCAAGAAGCCAAGAAATCTACGCGATAGAAAGGCATTAAATCTGAAGATCTCAAAAATCTACCACCTATCAAAGAGATCCATGGTCTCGATTACCTGATACAGGTAGTAGAAGTAAATTCTCTCCGTAGGTTTGATGAGAGTGATATTCCTTTTGATAAACCTGCTAGCTTATGCATGGATGAAATTGATAACCTTGTTGCCAAACAACAGAGTTTCAATGATTACGTTAGCAGACAATTGGAAAATAATGCTCGTATGCTTAGTCATTTAAGTGCTTGTGTGGACAGAAATGTCAATGATCTTAAGCTTCTGAGTAAACATGCCTCTATGGTTACTACTCAGGTAGACCAAGTACTTAAAGCTCAAAATGACTTGCTCAATGAGTTGAATGACAATTCCGTTAGAGTCGTCACTAGAGGCGGTAGAATGACCCAGAAACCTCTGTATCATGAGGGTCATTCGAAGAGAGTTGAACAAGATTCTCAAGGAGTTAGCACTGATGCACCTAGTCATCCTAGAAAGAAGAAAGATGATAGGAACCTGCACGCTAGCAACCCTGTTGCTGCTACACCTGAGAGTCCAAATGATGCCTCTATCTCTGATGTGGAAACACAATCTGGTGATGAACATGAACCTAATGATAATATCGATAGTGATGTTCATGATGATGCTCAACCTAGCAATGATAAGGATGTGGAGATTGAACCTAGTGTTGATCTTGATAACCCACATCCTAAGACCAGAATATAAGATAAGAATGACTTCACTGCTAGGAAGCACGGTAAAGAAAGGGAGCAATGGGTTCAGAAACCTATGCCCTTTCCTCCCAAACCATCCAAGAAAAAGGATGATGAGGATTTTGAGCGCTTCATTGAAATGATCAGACCTGTCTTTCTGCAAATGCATTTGACGGATATGCTCAAGATGTCTCTGTATGCTAAGTACATGAAAGATATTGTGACTAATAAGAGGAGGATACCTGAGGTTGAGATTTCCACCATGCTCGCCAACTATACCTTCAAGGGTGGAACTCCAAAGAAACTAGGTGATCCCGGTGTGCCTACTATACCTTGCTCCATTAAAGGCAACTACGTTAGAACTGCTTTATGCGACCTTGGAGCTGGTGTTAGTGTTATGCCTCTCTCTCTTTATCATAGGCTTGAACTGGGTAAGTTGTCACCTGCTGAAATCTCTCTGCAAATGGCCGACAAATCAACTGCTTTCCCTATCGGCATTTGCGAGGATGTGCCTGTTGTGGTTGCTAACACCACTATCTTAACAGACTTTGTTATCTTGGATATTCCCGAGGACGATGCCATGGCTGTCATCCTCGGAAGACCCTTCTTAAACACTGCAGGGGCTGTTATAGATTGCAACAAAGGCAATGTCACTTTCCATGTCAATGGTAATGAGCATACGGTGCACTTTCCGAAGAAAAAATATCGAGTACATTGCATCAATGCTATCGAAAAAACTTCATCGATTCTTATTGGGAGCTTTGAATGCCCTATTCCTCGTGTCAAGATGAAGTATGACTTGCTTGTTGGGGTGATACACATCCCCATTGAGGTGACCTAGTGACTATCCGGAAATTCTCCGTCTTCTTTTGTGATTCAAGAAAGTTTTGTCGAGGAGACTTGATCAACCCCATTGACGGATTTATTTCGATGACCATGAGATGGATGAATAAGGAGTCACAAACCTCCGTTCCAAGCTTTCACTTTAGGTTGCTTAGAAGAAAAATTATAGATTTAGTTTAGTTTTCCCTATTTTCTGTTTTAGCGTTCGGTAGAAAAGTACCCCAAAAATCAAAGTTCTCCGAACGCTGTGAAAATCAAGTATGATTTTTTCTGGATTTTTTGAAAAATACTGGGACAAGGAGTCTGTCTGGGGGCCACACAAGTGGGCCACAAGCCCTAGGGGCGCGGGCACCCCCTGGCCGCGCCACTCGGGCTTGTGGGGCCCACAGGCACCCCTCCACTCATTCTTGCTCTCATCCGCTTCTCCTACCTCCAGAAAAAATCGTTTCGCAGCTCAAACCCATGTTCTTGCTCCTCTTGCTAGGATTTTCGATCTCTTTGCTCAAATCACCGTTCTCCAAACTGTTTTGGGGAAATTACTCCTTGGTAAGTGACTCCTCCATTGGTCCAATTAGTTTTTGCTCTAGTGCTTTATACTCCGCGTATTTTTGCTGCCTTGGTGACCATGTTCTTGAGCTTTGCATGGTAATTCTAGCTGGTCCCAAGTAGTTTTGATGCGTAATATGGCCTCTAGGCACTTGTGGGAGTAGTTGCTATGAATTTCGTTGAACCTTGTTCACTTTTCCTTTGGGTCACTGAAAATTTCAGAAAAGGAAGATGTTCAGGACAAACTTTCATGGCGGTTCCTCAAGCAAGAGAGGTCCCCGTCTTGCGATTCAGGAGCCTGATCCTTACCAACCTAGGGACGCGCAGGTACAACCATGTGAATGTCCTTTTGATGAGTTTATGATTGAGGCAGGTTTCAAAGATGAGTTTGATGCACTTGTTCGCAACGTCGGACTCGAAGAATTCATCTCCGATAAATGTGAACAGTATGTTGCTCTCACTGCCTCTTTTGTTCGTAGATTCAAATTTTCAGCTGGCCGTGAAACATCGGTACTGTTTGATCTCTATGATAAATCGTACACCATGGATTTAGAGGATTTGAGTAGAATTTGCAAAATACCTATTTGGGGTAACCTCAATGATCCTCCTAAATCTTCGGTTAAAGATTTTTGCGCTGGTATTACGGTTGGAGAAACTAGAGACATTACGCAAGCTACCATGGGGAGTATTCATTTTCCCCCCGTGCATTACTTTGCCCTCTTCATAGGTAGATGCATTAATGGCAAGATTGAGCATTGTCACCTCTGCGCACCCGACCTTAGTATCCTTAAGAGCGAAGTGACGGGTGACAAAAGCTTCAACATGGTAGCTATTATATATAGCAAGGAGGCTGAATAAGAATGCTAATGAAGGGGATTTCTTTGGTGGAATCTATGCCACCCGCATAGAAAATTTTCTTGGAGTATCCATCCACGAAGGACATCCCCTGCTCCATATAGCTTTCCTTGACCGCGTCGCTTTGACACCCTACCAGTTCCTTGAGAGGGATGACGAATCCCTCCTATACCGTTTGATATTTAATCGGCAGTGTGTTTTCCATATTACCCTTCCTGCTCCTGCTCTCTTTGACTTTCCGGTTAAACTGATATATTACATAACCAGAGGAGAGGTAGAGGAGTATGAGAGGGAGGCGAAGGCTGCTCGTCTCCGTGAGGCAGCTATTCAGGCAGTGGTTGCAATGCTCTCGTATAACCCCGATTATGATTTTGGGTTTCGCCAGGACCATCCTTGGGAGTAGACCAAGTTAGGCCAAAAGCCTAAGCTTCGGGGAGTACGTGTTCTCACCGACTTTACATTCTTGCTTATGCTTTCACCTTGTTAGCTGGTGTTCACACTTTGCCACTGTATCATCCATGGTAGTTTATTTTCTTTTTTCTCGTTTTCTTTTCATGTGTCTGTCTAGTTTGAGAAAAACCAAAAAGATTTTATTTTTCTTCTTTTGCTTGTTGGGAGCTTCCCATGTAGATAGTTTTCTTTTTGTTTGGGTCAAGGTAGAAGATATTGGTTACAATGTTCAGTGGCTCTTGCATGCATACCTGTTTAGCTTGCAAAGAGCCATATTACTTTGTCTTCTCCTTTGTGTTTGCATGTAGATTCCAACTTTAGTCCAATGCACGAGCACTCTTATTATTATTCACATCGTTCGGTCGTGCAAGTGAAAGGCAATAATGACGATATATGATGAAGTGACTGAGCCTGGAAAAGCTGGTATGAACTCGATCTATTTTGTTTTTGTAAATATGACTAGCTCATCATGCCTGATTTAGCTTTGTTGTGAGAGAAACATGTTTGCAATGACAACTTAGAGATCATAGTTGCTTATTCCATGCTTACTTAGCTAGGAGCTTATAATGGTTTGTCTTGGTTTCCCACATGAATGTTGAGATGACTACGATGTAGTATAATAGGATGGTATCCTCCTTTGAATGATTCAAGTGGCTTAACTTGGCGCATGTTCACGCATGTAGTTGAAACAAAATCAACATAGCCTCTACGATGTTCATGTTCATGGTGATTTATGTCCTACTCATGCTTGCACTCAATGCTAGTTACTCTCAATGCATTTTGATGACTGTTGTGGCTCTCTAGTTGGTCGCTTCCCAGTCTTTTGCTAGCCTTCACCTGTACTAAGAGGGAATACTGCTTGTGCATCCACTTCCATAAACCCAAAGTTGTGCCATATGAGTCCACCATACCTACCTATGTGCGGTATCTACCTGCCACTCTCTAAACCTTCAAGAAATAATCTGTTTTGCATGCCCGAACCGCTCATGTGGTGACAGGGGGCTATTAGTATCTTCCATGCTAGGCGTGTTATCCTGGATATGTGTTTATTCACTATCATTCACGAGAAAGGGGCCGGTAATTGGAATTCAAAGTTCCATGCTCAAATCGAAAAGATAATTGCAAATAAAACTCCCCCACGATTGATGTTGGTATGGAAAGTACCCGAGCATTCGGCTAGCCGTGGAGTGTGATTGACTGGTGGTGGGGGAGTCAAAACTTTACTTTTCTGTTTGGGAACCGCCTATAGCATGTGTAGCGTGGAAGATGTTGAGAACTCTTAGTCATTGTGTTGACAATGAAAGCATGCCACCCAAAATTATTATCTCTGTTTTCAAAGCTTGAGCTCTGGCACCTCTGCAAATCAATGCATCCCTCTACGATGGGCCTGTCTATTTATGTTCCTGTTGAGTCATCCTCCTCATACAAAAGCACCAATTAGAGAGCACCTCTGTCATTTTTATGATTTGCTTTTAACTGTGTTGAGTATGACTATGATTGGATCTTCATTGACATGAATTACAATGTTTAGTCAACCCTTGGTCTTTGAAGGTGCTCTGCATTTATGTTTTGCGGTCTCAAAAAGAGCTAGCGAGATACCATCCATTCGTACTGCTTCATGTTGTTTTGATTGAAGTGTTGACATTTGAGGCTTATTATTATTTGCTCGCTAGTTGATTATGCTATTGATATGAGTTTACCGTGAGACCTAGATGTCATTTCTTATGTGGTTTGCTTGTGATCTTGCTGAAACTCTGGATATGAGTTAGACATAGTTGCAACAACAAGATCAAACAGAGTTCGTCAAAGGTTTTCTTTTGTCTCTTTCAGTTTATCAACTGAATTGCTTGAGGACAAGCAAGGCTTTAAACATGGGGGAGTTGATACGTCTTTGTCGTATCTACTTTTCCGAACTCTTTTGCCCTCGTTTTGGACTCTAATTTGCATGATTTGAATAGAACTAACCCGGACTGACGTTGTTTTCAGCAGAATTGCCATGGCTTTGTTTTTGTCCTGAAAATTTACGGAGATTTTTTCTGGAATAAAAGAAAAAATACCTCCGCAAAGATCCACCGGAGGAGGTGGACCAGTGGGCCACAAGCCCACAGGCCGCGGCCACCCCCCTCGCCGCGCCGTGAGGGCTTGTGGGGCCCACGTGGCTGCACCGCCCCCAAACTCAGTTCTATATCTTCTGTTTCGCCTGGAAAAAAATCAGGGAGAAGGTTTCATCGTGTTTTGCGATACAGAGGCGCCGCCACATCCTGTTCTTCATCTGGAGGGCAGATCCGTAGTCCGTTTCGGGCTCCGGAGAGGGGAAATCGTTGCCATTGTCATCATCAACCTTTCTCCATCGACAATTCCATGATGCTCTTCATTGTTTGTGAGTAATCTCATCGTAGGCCTGCTGGACGGTGATGAGTTGGATGAGATTTATCATGTAATCGAGTTAGTTCTTGACGGGGATTGATCCCTAGTATCCAGTATGTTCTAGATTCATGTTGCTACTACTTGGCTATGCTTAATGCTTGTCACTAGGGCCCGAGTGCCATGATTTCAGATCTGAAACTATTATGTTGTCGCCAATATATGTGTGTTTTAAATCCTATCTTGCAAGTTGTAGTCACCTACTATGTGTTATGACCCGACAACCCTGGAGTGACAATAGCCGGAACCACTCCTGGAGATGACCATAGTATGAGGAGTTCATGTATTCACCGCGTGTTAATGCGTTGGTCTGGTTCTTTATTAAAAGGAGAACCTTAATATCCCATAGTTTCCATTAGGACCCCGTTGCCACGGGAGGGATGGACAATAGATGTCATGCAAGTTCTTTTCCCTAAGCACGTATGACTACATACGGAATACATGCCTACATTAGATTGATGAACGGGAGCTATTTACATATCTCTCCGTGTTATAGCTGTTACATGATGAATCACATCCGTCATACTCATCCATCACCGATCCACTGCCTACGAGTCTTTTACTACTCGTCCTCGCTATGTTACTTTGCCTGGGCTTGTCCCTTGCTACAGAAGGGATTGGGCCACTTTGCTGCTGTTGTTACTTGTCACTTTGCTGCTGCTGTTACTTATTACTTTGTTGCTGCTGCTACTACTGTTCCTTGCTACTTCGTTGCTACTTGTTGCAAGACTTTTTTGGAGCCATAGCCGGGGAAGCATTCTTCTCAAGAATAATCCCCAGTCAACGTGCTGGCGCCATTGATACAACAGTTAGGAATAGTCTGTCGTCAACAGATCATTTCTGGCACCGTTGCTATCATACTACCTTGCTACTGATACTTTGCTTGCAGACACTAATCTTTCAGGTGTGGTTGAATATGACACATTCAGCTGCTAATACTTGAGAATATTCTTTCGCTTCCCGTCGTGCGAACCGACAAATTTGGGTTGAATACTCTACCCTCGAAAATTGCTGCGATCCCATACGCTTGTGGGACATCACCCCTTCGGGGCTGGTGGCCCCTCCCGATGTACTCCCGGAACCCTTCTTGTGACGCCCAAACTTTTTCTGATGACCAACAAGGAATTTCCCATATATCAATCTTTACCTCTGGACCCTTCCGGAGCTCCTCGTGACATCCAGGATCTCATCCAGGATTCCGAACAAGTTTCCGTAACCAACATACATTACTCAACTATCTCACAACGTCACCGAACCTTAACTATAGACATGACCTGAGACACTCTCCGGTCAATAACCAATAGCGGCACCTGGATGCCCATATTGGCTCCTACATATTCTACGAAGATCTTTATCGGTCGAACCACGATGTCAAGGATTCAATCAATCACGTACATTGTTCCTTTTGTCCATCGGTATGTTACTTGCCCAAGATTGAATCATTGGTATCTCCGTACCAAGTTCAATCTCATTACTGGCAAGTCTCTTTACACATTCTTTAATACAAGATCCCACGACTAACTCCTTAGTCACATTGCTTGCAAGCTCATTGTGATGTTGTATTACCGAGTGGGCCCTAGAGATACCTCTCCATCATACGGAGTGACAAATCCGAGTCTCGATTCACGCCAACCTAATAGATACCTACGGAGATATGTGTAGACTACCTTTATAGTCACCAAGTTATGTTGTGACATATGATACACACAAGGCACTCCTCCGATGCCAGGGAGTTGCATGATCTCATGGTCATAGAAACAAATACTTGATATGCAGAAAATAGTAGTAATAAACTGACACGATCACATGCTATGTTCATAGTTTGGGTATTTTCCATCACATCATTCTCCTAATAATGTGATCCCGTTATCAAATGACAACTCATGTCTATGGTTAGGAAACCTTGTCCATCTTTGATCAACGACCTAGTCCTTAGAGGCTCACCCGGGATAGTGTGTTGTCTATGTACTCACACATGTATTTGAGTTTCCAATCAATACAATTATAGCATGGATAATAAACGATTATCATGAACAAGGAAATATAATAATAACTTGTTTATTATTGCCTCTAGAGCATATTTCCAAAACCTCCCACTTGCACTAGAGTCAATAATCTAGTTTACATCACTATGTGATTCACACCCAATATGTTCTCGGGTTTATCATGTTTTGGTTGTGAGAGAGGTTTTAGTCAACGGGTCTGAACCTTTCAGATCCGTGTGTGCTTTACAAATGTCTATTTCATACTATAGAAGCTGCTACCATGCTCCATTTGGAACTATTCCTAAGAACTACTCCATTATACCAATCCGGTCTACTACTCAGAGTTATCCGGATTGGTGTCAAAGCTTACATCGATGTAACCCTTTACAATGAACTCTTTTATCACCTGCATAATCGAGAAACATTTCCTTAGTCCTGAAGTTACTAAGGATAATTTTGACCGCTATCGAGTGATCCATTCCTAGACCACTCTTGTATCCCTTGACAGACTAATGTCAAGGCACACATGAGTTGCGATACACAGCATGGCATACTATAGAGCTTACGGCTAAGGAATAGGGGACAACCTTCATATTTTCTCTTTCTTCTCCCGTGGTCGAGCTTTGAGTCTTACTCAAATTCACACCTTACAACACATTCAAGAGGTGTTTCCTCGACGGATCCATTTTGAACTCCTTCAAAACCTTGTCAAGGTATGTTATTCATTGAAAGTTTTATCAAGCATCTTGATCTATCTCTATAGATCTTGATGCTTAGTGTTCAAGTAGCTTAATCTAGGTTTTCCTTTGAAAAAACTCCTTTCAGACAACCCTATGCGCTTTGTAGAAATCCTACATCATTTCCGATCAACAATATGTCAATGACATATACTTATCATAAATTCTATAGTGCTCCCACTCACTTTTTGGAAATACAAGTTTCTCATAAACTTTGTATAAACCAAAAAGCTTTGATGATCTCATCAAAGCATATATTCCAACTCCAAGATGCATGCTCCAGTCCATAGAAGGATTGCTAGAGTTTGCATACTTGTTAGCATCCTTAGGATCGAGAAAACCTTTTGGTTGTATCACATACAACGTTTCCCCAAGGAAACTGTCAAGGAAACAATGTTTTCACATCCATCCGCCAAATTTCCTAATTGAAAGATGCAGCAACTGTTAACATAATTCTAACAGACTTTTAGCATCACTGCGGGTGAGAAAGTCTAATCGTAATCAACTCCTTGAACTTGTCGAAAACGTCTTTGCGACAAGTCGAGCTTTCTAAATGGTGACATTTACCATCATCGTCTGTCTTCCTTTTAAAGATCCATCTCTACTTAATAGACTTACGACCATCAAGTAGTTATTCCAAAGTCCACACTTTTTTTATACATGGATCCTATCTCCGATTTCATGGCCTCTAGCCATTTGTTAGAATCCGGGCCCACCATCGCTTCTCCATAGCTCGTAGGTTCATTGTTGTCCAACAACATGACCTCCAAGACAGGATTATCGTACCACTGTGGAATAGTACGTGTCCTTGTCGACCTTCGAGGTTTGGTAGTAACTTGATCTAAAGCTTCATGATCACCATCATCAGCTTCCACTTCAATTAGTGTAGGCACCACAGGAATAACTTCATGCGCCCTTCTACTCTCTGGTTGAAGTGACGGTTCAAAAACCATATCAAGTTCCACCATCCTCCCACTCAATTCTTTAAAGAGAAACTCTTTCTCAAGAAAGGACCCATTTTCATCAACAAACACTTTTCTTTCGGATCTGAGATAGGAGGTATGCCCAATTGATTCCTTTGGGAATCCTATGAAGATGCAATTATCCGCTTTGGGTTCGAGCTTATCAGGCTGAAGCCTTTTGATATAAGCATCACAGCCCCAAACTTCAAGAAGCGATATCTGAGGTTTCTCAATACCATAGTTCATACGGTGTCATTTTAACAGAATTAAATGGTGCCCTATTTAAAGCGAATGTGGTTGTCTCTGATGCACAACCCCAAAGAGATAGTGGTAATTCAATAAGAGACATCATAGTATGCACCATTTCCAATAGGGTGTGGCTATGACGTCCGGACACACTATCACACTATGGTGTTCCAGGTGGCATGAGTTGTGAAACAATTTCCACATTGTATACCAAGCTCGCAGCTCAGATATTCATCTCTACGATCATATCGTTGACATTTCATCCTCTTGTCACAATGATCTTCAACTTCACTCTGGAATTGCTTGAACTTTTCAACACTTCCGACTCGTGATTCATAAAGTAAATACATATGTATCTACTCAAATCATCAATGAAGTAAGAACATAATGATATCCACCAAGATGTTCATCAAATTCTTTTCTTCTTTGTATAGCATGGACATTTGGACTTGTAAGTGATTCAAAGCAATAGTGTAGTGTTAACATAATGACTTTCAATACTCAAGCATGTCAACAAGCAACCATGTCTTTCAAAATATCAAAACTAAATAAAGCTATCCCTATACCATCATGCTCAATCATTGATCCATTCATGAAACACTCAAATATTAGCTATGCCCAATGCTCAAGTATGATCATCGTGTTCCCTAGTTGGTGCTTATAAGAGGAGATGGAGACTCAAAGAAAAAATAAAATTTGCATAAAGTAAATAGATAGGCCCTTCACAGAGGGAAGTAGGGATTTGTAGAGGTGCCATAGCTCAAGGTTTAAATTGACAGAGAAAAATTATTTTGAGTAGCATGATTTTCGTGTCAATGAAAATGACAAAGTAACTCACAATACTTTCCATGCTAGATACATTATAGGTGGTTCCCAAACAGGATGGTAAAGTTTTTACTCGCCCTCCACCAATCAATCACAATCCACGGCGAGCCGAATCCACGGGTACCGTCCATACCAACAACATTCCTGGGGGAGTTTTGTTTCTAAATATTTGATTAGATTTTTGAGCATGGAACTGGACATCCCGAATACCAACCACTTTCTCGTGAATGATAGTGTATCAACACATATCGTGAGAATAACCCACCTAGCATGGAAAAATATTGGATACTCACCACCATTTCATGAGCGGTACAGGAACCCAAAAGAGAAAATATATTTTGAAAATTACAGATGGCACATACAAATTTTCTTGGAACGACATGGAAATACCGCATATAGGTAGGCATGGTGGACTCATGAGCCAAAACTTGGTTTAAGGATTTTGGATGCACAAGTAGTATTTCTACTTAGTACAAATGAAGGCTAGCAAATAGATTGGGAAGCAACCAAGCCAAGGAACGAAAAATCTCATAAGTGAGCATTGAGTCATAACTAACACCGAATAATGCACCACATTTAGGATGTAACTTCATTGCATAACTATTGACTTTCATGCATGCATAGGGAATCACAAAACTTAACACCAATATTCCTACTTAAAGCATAATTACTCACTAGCATGACTCACATATTACTATCATCATGTTTCAAAACTATTACAAAGAATCAAGTTTAATTTGTCCCATGATCTTCATGAAAGTTTTTAGTATATCCCTCTTGGATATCTATCACTTTGGGACTAGTTTCATATATTGTCATTGCTTTTTGGACAAGCTCAAATAAATTTAAATGAAGCACATGAGCATAAGGATTTCATCCCTCAAAAAGGTATAAGTGAAGCATGGGAGGAAATGACAAGCTATTCTCAAAAGATATAAGTGAATATTAATGAGTAGTCAAACAATTAATTAGATATGTGAGGACACTCTCAATATCAATGAATATTTTCAGATCTGATTATTTTATTAAACGTCAAGCAAAAGGAAAACAACACTCCAAGAATAGCATGCATCATGTGAAAGAATAAAAATTTAGGCTCAACATAGGCTAACCGATAATTGTTGATGAAGAGAGGTGGAATGTGTAGCATAGCCAAGCTTAGATGCTTGAGAGTTCTTGAAATATTTACTTGGGGTGACTTGGGCATCCCCAAGCTTGAGCTTTGGTGTCTTGTTTAATCCTCTCGTATCCCGGTTTCACCTATTCTCAAAAACTTCATCGACAGAAAACTTGAAAAGAACTCGTGAGATAGGTTAGTGCACATAATAATAAATCAACTCTTTATGTACTGCCAAGAAAAATTGCATAATAATTGAAAACATCATCTACTATTTACTATCATTTCCGCGATTTATATCTATCAATATAGGCTATGGAAACTATAGGATAAGTAGATAACAAAACTATGACATCAATCTATCCAAACAGAACTGTTTATAGCAATTTATGAAAACAGTGTACTTATGTAACCCAAAAAATTATGAAACTTTAGGACATGCTATAAAATTTATATGAGAGCACTGTGTAAAAAGTTAAGAAACTTTCCATGTTGCAGTAAAATATGAAAAATCGAACACTACAACACCAGTTTCTATTTTTTACACAGCACCAATCAAAGCATGCAATGCAAGCATCCTAATGCAATTCTTGAAACTTTTTATTGAAAACCAATATTATAAATAAAAGCTAACATATAAAAACAAAATAAAATGATGCTCCAAGGAAAACTCATATTATGTGACGAATAAAAATATAGGTCCAAGTAAGATATACCGATAATGTTAAAGACGAAAGAGGGAATGCCTTCCGGGGCATCCCCAAGATTAGGTGCCTGAGTCTTCCTTGGATATTAACTTGGGGGTGCCTTGAGAATCCCCAAGCTTAGGTTCTTGTCACTTCTTATGATCCTCATATCGGTATCTCACCCAAAACTTGAAAACTTCAATCACACAAAACTTAACGAAACTTCGTGAGATGGGTTAGTATAATAAATAATGACCATTCACTTAGGTACTATTAAGAAAAGATTAATAATTGTTCCCACATTATACCTAATGTATTATGCTATTCCCATAATTTGTATCACTGAATATAAGCTATGGGAACACTAAAACAATAAAACTATGCATGCAAAACAGAATCTGTTAAAAACGGAACAGTGTGTGAAGATCAGTAGTGTAACCATACTTCCGTGTGTCTATTTTTTGTAATATTAGAAAAATCCAACCATTTTGTATATAAATCATGCGTAAAAATTCATATCAAAATCACGTTTGAGTGAATTTGCAAAATTCCTAGACCGATAGCAAAAGTTGTTGTTTTTGCACACAATCAAGTCAACTATCATCCACACTATCCCAAAGGCATAAAAAATGGTTACTACAGTAGCTTAATCATGTTAACACATAAAAATAGAAAGTAAAAGTGTTGGGTTGTCTTCCAACAAGCGTTTTTCTTTAAATCCTTTTAGCTAGGCATGATGATTTCAATGATGCACACATAGGAATAATAATTATAACATGCAAAAGAGCATCATGAATATCATGACAAGCACATTTAAGTCTAACCCACTTTCTATGCATAGGGATTTTGTGGACAAAAAATTTATGGGAGCAAGAATCAATTAGCATATGAAGGCAAAACAAGCATAACTTCAACACTTTGAACACATAGAGAGGAAACTTGATATTATTGTAATTCCTACAAGCATATGTTCCTCCCTCATAATAATTTTCAGTAGAATCATGAAGTAATTCCACAATATAATTAGCACATAAAGGATTCTTTCCATGACCTACAAGCATAGGAGTTTTACTACTCACCAAATACGCAAATTTATTCTCATCAATAGTAGTGGGAGCAAACTCAATAAAATAACTACATGTGAAGCATAATCCAATTGAAAATTAAAATCATGATGACAAATTTCATGGTTATCATTATTCTTTATAGCATACATTTCATCACAATAATCATCATAAATAGGATTCATGCTTTCATCATAATAAATTTGCTCGTCAAAACTTGGGGGACTAAACATATCATCTTCATCAAACATAGCATCCCCAAGCTTGTGGCTTTGCATATCATTAGCATCATGAGTATTCAAGGAATCCATACTAACAACATGCAATCATTCTCATCATATAAATATTTAGTGCCAAACATTTTAATAACTTGTTCTTCTAACACTTGAGCACAATTTTCCTTTCCATCATTTTCACGAAAGACATCGAAAAGATGAAGCATATGAGGCAACCTCAATTCCATTTTTTGTAGTTTTCTTTTATAAAACAAAACTAGTGAAAAACAAGAAACTAAAAGATTTAATTACAAGATCTAAATATATACCTTCAAGCGCTCACCTCCCCGGCAACGGTGCCAGAAAAGAGCTTCATTGACGGGATGTGAGTGCTGCTTACTAACCTCGCCGGCAACGGCGCCAGAAAAGAGCTTGATGTCTACTACACAACCTTCTTATTGTAGACTCGTGTTGGGCCTCCAAGCATAGAGTTTTGTAGGACAGTAGCAAATTTCCCTCAAGTGGATGACCTAAGGTTTATCAATCCGTGGGAGGCCTAGTATGAAGATGGTCTCTCTCAAGAAACCCTGCAATCAAATAACAAAGAGTCTCTTGTGTCCCCAACACACCCAATACAATGCTAAATTGTATAGGTGCACTAGTTCAGCAAAGAGATGGTGATACAAGTGTAATATGGATGGTAGATATAGGTTTTTGTAACCTGAAAATATAAAAATAGCAAGGTAACAAATAGTAAACAACGAGCAAAACGTTGTATAAATGCTTGGAAACAAGGCCTAGGGTCCATACTTTCACTAGTGCAAGTTCTCTTGACAATACTAACATAGTTGAATCATATATAAACCCCTCACGTGCGACAAATAGTTCACTCCAAAGTCACAAATAGCAGATAACAAACAAAGAAATTATTTTAGGGTACAAAACCACCTCAAAGTTATCTTTTTTTATCAATCTTATGAGCTATCCCTATAAGTGTCACGAACAACCGTAGAGTTTGTACTAAAATAACACCTTAAGATACACATCAACAAAAACCCTAATGTCACCTAGATACTTCAATGTCACCACAAGTACCCATGGGCTTGATTATATGATATGCATCACACAATTTCAGATTCATCATGTTCAATCCAACACAAAGAACTTCAAAGAGTGCCCCAAAGTTTCTACCGGAGAGTCATGATGAAAACATGTGCCAACCCCTATGCATAGATTCCCAAGGTCACGGAATCCGCAAGTTGATCACCAAAACATACATCAAGTGTATCAATAGAACACCCCATTTTCACCACAGATATCCCATCGCAAGACATACATCAATTGTATCAGTAGTACACCCCATTGTCACCACGGATATCCCATCGCAAGACATACATCAAGTGTTATCAAATACTTAAACACTCAATCCAATAAGAAAACTTCAAAGGGAAAATTCAATTCATCACAAGAAGATAGAGAGGGGAAAACTCCATATGATCCATCTATATTTATAAAGCTTGCGATACATCAAGATCATGCCATCTCAAGAACACGAGAGAGAGATATTGAACACATAGGTACTAGTACATACCCTCAGCCCTGAGGAGGATTACTCACACATTATCATGGTGAGAAAGATAGATTTGTTGATGGAGAGGTGCAGCCCCGAAGAGATGGAGGCAATGGCGGCCATGGCACCTACGACAGGCGGCGGCGACAGCGACGGCCGGTGGCCCCTTGCCCCTCCTTCTTCCTTGGTCTTGGTGCTGAAATGGAGGAGCCTCTCCCCTTCTTGGCAGCTGACAAGGGAGATGCAAATTCGTGGCTCTTGGTGGTCCCACCAAAATTAGGGTTTTTCTCTCCTTATATGTGCCTCTGTGGTGCTCTATTGCCCTCCGATGGATGGGCCCTTGATCCAATGGCTCTCGGGCACCTCTAGAACCTTCCTAGGGGCTCCTCACACCCCTCATGAGTCTCTAAAGTCGTGGTTTGGCCGAATATATCAGATATGTTAAGAGTTGGACTCAATCGCGTCAACAAATCTCGTGATCCCGTAATCACATATTATCCTTCAGTAAAACGGGTCTCCAGATCGCATACGAACTCCGTTTTGGACCAATTTGTAGTCCAGAATCGTTGCCATAAAATTCCCACACTTTCCTAGTTTTAGCTTTTTCCATTTGACACCGTCTTCGAGGGTAAAACTGACGATCTCTAAAAACTGTTTGTGGACAGATTCTAGGAAAGTCAGAGTCCTCCTCCAACAAGGCTCCTTTTGCATTTTTTGACAATTTGTAATTAATTCCTACAAATCAAAGTGTGAAAAAAGAACTCGTACAATTTTGCATCCATTAATAGGTTAGTCCAAAAAAATAATATAAAGTTTTAGTAAAATGATTGTAAAACATCCAAGAATGATAATATAACAACATGGATCAAGCAAAATTGATAGATACGTTGGAGACATATCATTCATCAACATAGAGTTTCTTCATGCATTTGACACCAATATGGCCTAAGCGGCAGCGCCATAAGAAAGTGGTAATATCATTATCAACTCTACATCTTTTGGCATCAAGGTTATGAACATGTGTATCATCACAATCGAGATTTAATAAGAATAAACCACTCACATTGGGTGCATGACTATAAAAGATATTACACATATAAAAAAACAACCATTATTCTCTGATTTAAATGAGTAACCGTCTCGCAGTACAACAGATCTAGATATAATGTTCATGCTCAACGCAGGCACTAAATAACAATTATTCAGGTTCATCACTAATCCCGATGGTAATTGAAGTGTGAGAGTGCCGACAGCGATAGCATCAACCTTGGAACCATTTCTCACGCGCATTGTCACTTTGTCCTTCGCTAACCTCCTTCTATTTTGTAGTTTCTGCTTTGAGTTGCAAATGTGAGCAACTGAACCGGTATCAAATACCCAGCACTACAACGAGAGTGGGTGAGGTACACATCAATAACATGTATATCATATATACCTTGTTTCGTGTTGGCCGCCTTCTTGTCGGCCACATACTTGTGGCAGTTCCACTTTGACTAACCACTCCCCTTGCAATGAAGACACTAAGTCTATGGCTTGGGTACAGCCATGGATTCCTTCACGGGAGGGGCAACTACTTTGCCACTCTTGTTGGAGTTACCCTTCTTACCCTTGCCATTTTTCTTGAAACTAGTGGTTTTATGACCATCAACACTTGATGTTCCTTCTGAATTTCTAACTCAACAACTTTCTGCATCGCAAACATCTCGGTGACTGATTTATTCATCCCTTGCATGTTATAGTCCAACACAAAGGCTTTATAGCTTGGTGGCAGTGATTGAAGAACTCTGTCAGTGATTGCCTCTCGCGGGAAAACCATTCCAAATGTCAGTGATACATGATCCAAATCCACCAACCCGAGCCCGATCATCACGTGAGATGAGCTGGTGTCAATGGTCAACATCAACATGTTGGTCATATATCTACTATATGACTCATGTTCTACCTTTCATTCTCTTGTGTTCCGAGGCCATGTCTGTACATGCTAAGCTCATCAAGTTTAACCCGAGTGTTCCGCATGTGCAAAACTGTCTTAACCCGTTGTATGTGAACGTAGAGTCTATCACACCCGATCATCACGTCGTGTCTCAAAACGACGAACTTCCGCAATGGTGCACACTCGAGGAGAACATAATTTTATATTGAAATTTTAGTGAAGGATCAGATTATAATGCTATCATCATCCTAAGCAAAACAAAGTGTATAAAAAGGATTAACATCACATGCAAATCATAAGTGACATGATATGGCCATGATCTTGTGCATTTGATCTCCGTCTCCAAAGCACCGGCATGATCTCCATCGTCACCGGCATAACACCATGATCTCCATTATAGTGTTGCCATCAAGGTTGTTGCGCCAACCATGCTTGTACTACTATTGCTACCTTTTACTGATAAAGTAAAGCTTTACATAGCACTTAATGATTGACACGCAGGTCATACAATAAGTAAAGACAACCCTATTAATCCTATCGGTTGCCGTAGCATCAATATGCAAGTCGATATTAACTATTACAACATGATCATCTCATATATCAAATATATATATATATATCATGTCTTTGGCAATATCATATCACAACATACCCTACAAAAACAAGTTAGACGTCCTCTATTTTGTTGTTGCATGTTTTACGTGGCTGCTATGGGTATCTAGTAAGAACGCTTCTTACCTACGTAAAACCACAACGGTGATATGCAAGTTGTTATTTAGCGTTCTACAAGGACTGCCTCTATCGAATTTGATTCAACTGAAGTGGGAGAGACAGACACCCATCAGCCATCTTTATGCAACAAGTTGCATGGCAGTCGATGGAGCAGGTCTCTCGTACATGGATGAGTAAGGTTGGTATGGTCCACTTCATCCCACAATACCGTTCAATCAAGAAAATACTAAGGAGGAAGCAATCTGAATATCAACAACAAAAAACTCCTTTGTGTTCTACTTGAGATGTCATCTACGCATAGACCTAGCTCTGATACAACTGTTGAGGAACGTTGCATGGGAAACCAAAAATTTCCTACGCACATGCAAGATCTATCCATGGTGATGACCATATACGAGAGGAGAGATCGGATCGACATACCATTGTAAATCGCTAAGTAGAAAGCATTAAGAAACACGTTTGATGTAGTTGAACGTCTTCGTAATCCAAATCACAAGCCGTCCCACGATCCAATCACGATCTAGTGCCGAACGGACGACACCTCCTTATATAGCACACGAGGGTGGAGAGGTAGATGAGTTCTCGAGCAGAACAACTGCATGGTGGCCGTGGTGTTGAACTAATCTGGCAAGGCTATATCGAGCTCTACCGAACTAATCTAGAGGAGGAAGACGATCTAGAGAGGAGAGGGCAACACGTGGCTTTTTAAATGGTGGATGCCCTCAAAACCTCCACTATATATAGGAGGAACGGGTGGAGGAGGCACCCTAGGGTTTCCCCTAGGGCCTTTGGCCGCTAGCCAAGGATGTGGAGTCCACCTCCTACAAGGAGGTGAACATGGGGAGGAGTCCTACTCGAACAAGGACTCCTCCATCCTCTACATTTTCTCCTCGTGGGAGCATGGGACACTTATGAGGTCGTTTGTCCAGTCCACCACGGGCTGGTGCGACACCTCTTGGGCCCATGTGCCCCGCCGGAGTGGGTGGGACCCTCCCGGTGGACCCCCAAAACCCATTCGTCACTCCAGGTACACTACCAGAATTGCACGAAACCTTTCCGAAACCCAAATACCACTTTCCTATATATAAATCTTTAGATCCGCACCATTCCGGAGATCCTCGTGACGTATGGGATCTCATCCGAGACTCCTAACAACCTTCGGTCACCAACACACATAACTCGAAAATACTGAAACGTCACTGAATCTTAAGTCCGCAGTCCCCACGGGTTCGAGAACTCTGCAGACATGACCAAGACACTCTCCGGTCAATAACCAACAGCAGGACCTAGATGCCCATATTGTACCTACATATTCTACAAAGCAATTCAGTTGAACCTCTATGTCAAGGATTTAGTTAATCTCGTATGGTGTTCCCTTTGTCCATCGGTATGTTACAAGCCCGAGATTCGGTCGTCGGTATCTTCATACCGACTTCAATCTCGTTACCTCCAACTCTATTTACTCGTTTTTTAATACAACATCCCGTGACTAACTTCTTAGTCCCATTGCTTCCAAGCTTCTTGTGATGTTGTATTACCGAGTGGGCCCTAGAGATACCCCTCTGTCATACGGAGTGACAAATCCCAGTCTCGATCCACGCCAACCCAACAGACACCCTCGGAGATACCTGTAGAGCACCTTTATAGTCAGAAAGTTACGTTGTGACATTTTATACACACAAGGCATTCCTTCGGTGTCTGAGACTTGCATGATCTTTTGGTCATAGGAACAAATACTTGACATGCAGAAAACAAGAGGAATAGACTGAGACGATGATATGCTATGTTCATAGTTTAGGTCTTGTCCATCACATCATTATCCTAATTATGTGATCCCATTTTCAATTGACAACTCATGTCTATGGCTAGGAAACCTTGACCTTCTTTGATTAATGAGCTAGTCCTTTAGAGGATCACTATGGATAGTGTGTTGTATATGTATCCACACATGTATTTGAGTTTCCAATCAATTCAATTCTAGCATGGGTAATTAACTATTATCATGAACAAGGAAATATAATAATAACCACATTATTATTGCCTCTAGGGCATATTTCCAACAGGAAGATGAGCCCAAGGGCACCTCAGCTCTCCCATTTCTAACGGCTCACAGAAGATCGACCCCCTTGTGTTTGCTAGGTGCGGGCAAGTCAAGGGAATGAAATGATCGTCCCGTGCCGCCCACGGGCTTTGTGTCAGCCTGGGCGGTTACCTAGGAGTCATGGGGAAGTGGGACCATCCCACGTCCCATCGTTCGCCATGCGCCGCGCATAGCCTAGAGGCGGTTGGGGCCTGAGTCTTTTTGCCTCAATCGCCCGTGGGATCGTGCACACCATGGGTCTGGGGGCTACTATCGGGCCCGTCGGATCAATGGTAACCAGGACCTTCTGCGTGCAGGCCCACACACAACTCGTGTCGGTGACCACCATGATCTATTTTCGGGCTTCGTGCCCAAGATCCTCGCAAGGGCCCCTTCCCCCCTCGCAAGAGGACCCCCGCGGATGACGACAGGCACCACTTCATGCCCTGTCTCATGAGGGGACCCCCCGAGGTGGCCCTCGGGACTCTCGTGGGGTGGGCCGGGCGAAGGTGGTGTTAGAGCATGTTCCTCCATATGTAGTTTTGGTAATTGATGATAATCCCTATGGACTAATGGTTGCCTTAAGTTATATTCGAAGGATTTGTCCATAGGCACTTCTTGAAGTTCATCTGTTGGTTTCAAGGAGTTTATATGATGACCAAGATGGTATTCAAGGTATTATCCAAAGAATGGTCTTAAAGACACAAGGTTGATCAGGATTAAGCAAAGAGTAAATCAAGATGATCAACACACAATGTACAAGATGTACTGAGAGAGATCTAGTGACCCCATGGTATGGTAAGCATTGTCCATAACGCTTTTGTGAACTAACCCATGGTCTTCCTGAGAGTTCTATGTGGGGTTAGGTGTGTTTCCATGCGTTTGCATCAAGAGGAAGATCTCATGCAACCTATGAAGGATGACATCAAGTGGTGATCGTCATGAAGATTGAGGTGTGCAAGTTCAAGTGGAGCATCCCAAAGATATCATGCTTAAAGCTTGCCGTCCATTGTGTCGGCAATGGACTTGTGAAGATGTGTTGAAGAGTGGCTCACCCATAGTGAGTATGGGGGAGCAATCATCTAGTCTTCATAGAACCAACACAATCAAGAAAGGTGGTCCATCTTGAGGAAGCCAAGATCATCGTCATCTAGCTCAAGAGGACTAGGTGCAAGGTATAGATTTGCACTTGATAGGTTTTTCTATTTTAGGATAGATTGTCGTACTGTCAAGGGGGGCTCTCAAGTGAGTAGCTTGATCATGTCGTTCGTTTAGAGCTCAGACCATTTGCATCCTTGCATCATATTTCTTGGTTCTTATTTGGTGTTTCTCTTTGTTAGTTTTAGAGCTTATGGTCATCTTCATGACAAGCTCGAGTTCATCGAAAATGGAGTCCTTATGCATCTTCTATGATGTTTTCGATGATGGAAGTTTTTGCCGGTTCTTCACTCATAGAGGTCTCACATCTCTATATCATTGGCATTTTCATAACTGCATGTTCTTAAGATTTCCTTGTCCAGAATCCAACAAGCTTGGGTTTCCTCGATTCGGAGATCGTATGCGAAAGTTATGGCAGTTTCAGTGGCTAGCGGTAGTACTGCACGTGTGAGTGATATTACCGCAGGTGCCAGTGGTAGTACCGCTCTAGGAGCGGTAGAAGTTTTTTACTACTACTCTCTGGCGGAAGTACCGTCCGGTACTACCGGGTCGGACTTTTACACATCCGCAACCTCAGAGGTGGTAGGCACAGAAGTAATTTTTTTACTTCCGTGGTTGGTGGATCTACTGTGCGACAGTACCGCCCCTTGCAGCGGTAGTACCGTTGTGCGGGATGAAAGTGAGGGTAACAGGAAGATTCTTTCCCCCACTGTATAAAGGGGGTCTTCTTCAACATTGGATCCCATCCATCCCTTGAACCCGTGTTCTTCCCCCATTGTTCACCTTCTTAGAGCTTGCTAACTCTCAATCCCTCCAATGATTTTTGCTAGTTCTTGAGGGAAAAGAGAGAGGAGATCTAGATCCACATCTCCACCAATCATTTTCTCCTCTATGTGAGGGGAACCCCTTGGATCTTGATCTTGGAGTTCTTTGTGAGCTCCTTGTTCTTCCTCTCATATTTCTCCATAGCCTTTGTTGTTGTGGAGGAATTTGAGTGTGATGGACTTGACCACTTCGTGTGTTCTTGCCGTTGCATTAGTTGCATCGGTTTGAGTTCTCCACGGTGATACGTGGAAGTGAGAAGTTGAGAAGCTTATTATCCTTGGGGTACCTGGTACCCCTAAAAGCTTGGTGGTGCCTTGGAGCTTAATCATTGTGGTGTAAAGCTTCGGGCAAGCGTCGGGGTCTCTTATTAAGGTGTGGAGATTGCCCCAAGCATTTGTAGTCATCTCGAAGCCATATGCCATTGTGGTGAAGCTTCATGCTGTTGTTGGGAGCCTCCAATTAATTTGTGGATATTGCCCCAACCTTTTTTGTACGGGTTCGGTGACCGCCCTCATGGGTCCCTTAGTGGAATCACGACATCTTGCATTGTGCGAGGGCGTGAGGAGATTACGGTGGCCTTAGTGGCATCTTGGGGAGCACTGTGCCACCACACCGCTCCAAACGGAGATTAGCATCCGCAAGGGCGAGAACTTCAGGATACATCATCGTCTCCGCGTGCCTCGTAATCTCTTACCCAAACCCTTTATTTATGCACTTTACTTTATGATAGCCATATTGTTTCTTGTCATATATCTTGCTATCGTTAGTTGTTTATCTTGCTTAGCATACACAAGTTGTTGGTGCACATAGGTGAGCCTAGTTGTTTTAGGTTTTGTGCTTGACAAATTAAACGTTAGTTTTATTCCGCATTTCTTCAAGCCTAAGTGTGACAAATTAAACGTTAGTTTTATTCCGCATTTCTTCAAGCCTAGTTGTTTTAGGTTTTGTGCTTGACAAATTAAACGTTAGTTTTAGGTTTTGTGCTTGACAAATTAAACGTTAGTTATATTCACCCCTCTCTAGGCGACATCCACATCCTTTCACGTGGCCCGGCGGATTGAACGATCCTGCGGTGTCACATGGGTGACGCACACCGCGCTAGGCGGAGCGCGGAGGCACACATGCGGGCGCGAATGAGAAGTCTTTCGCATTTTGTGCTAAGGGAGCGGGGCCATCGCTGGTTACTAAAGCAATCCCCAAAATATTTCCTCTTTGGTGCAAGGAGACCAGGACGGGAGGATTGCCAGGGCCGTAGGTCATTCCCAAGCCCACCGACGCGTCATGGAATAAGCTTTTGCACGCGGTGACTACCTTTGCCAGGGTAGACTGCGATCATGTCCCCCTTCAAACTGGTCGGTGTGGCAAACCTTCCGGCCATGTATTTTTGGGTAAGAGTGTTGAGGAGCATAGCATGGGAAATAGAAAATTTCCTACGCACACGGAAGACCTATTCATGGTGACGACCATCTATGAGAGGGGAGAGTGAATCTACATACCCTTGTAGATCACTAAGCAGAAGTGTATATAACGCGGTTGAAGTAGTGGAACATCTTCGCGATCCAAATCGCATCCCGTCCCGCGATCCCATCACGATCCATCCCGATCTAGTGCCGAACGGACGGCACCTCCGCGTTCAGCACACGTACAACTCGATGACGATCACTGCCTTCTTGATCCAACAAGAGGGGCGGAGACGTAGATGATTTCTCCATCATAACGACGTGGTGGCGGTGGTGGTGGAGCTGATCCGGCAGAGCTTCACTAAGCTATACCGAACAGATCTATAAGAGAACACATCTAGAGGAAGAAGAGGGCACCACGTGGCAATTAGGGTTAGGGGCTGCCCTCAAAATCCCTCAATATATATAGGAGGAATGGGAGAGGAGGCAGCCTTGGCCCCTACTCCAAGGAGGTTCGGCTGAACCATACAAGGGAGGAATCTACCTCCTACAAGGGAGGTGGAATCCTATTAGGACTCCTTCCTAATTTGGCCCTTTTTGCCTTATCCCTCCACTTCAGCCGCATGGGCCCTTAGGGGAGGCTTCAGCCAGCCAACCATGGGCTGGTTTGCCTCCTCTCACAGCCCGTGAAGCCTTTGGGTAGTCACACCCCTCCCGATGGTCTCCCGGTACTCTCCCGGCACTCCCGACACACTACCGATGAGCCCAAAACCTTTCAAGTGACCAAAACATGACTTCCTATATATCAATCTTTACCTCCGGACCATTCAGGAGCTCCTCATGATGTCCGAGATCTCATATGCGACTCCGAACAACTTTCGATCACCAACACCTATAACTCAACTATACTGAAACGTCACTGAACCTTAAGTGTGCAGACCCTGCGGGTTCGAGAACTATGTAGACATGACCTAAGACACTCTCCGATCAATAACCAATAGCGGGACCTGGATGCCCATATTGGCTCCTATATACTCTACGAAGATCTTCATCAGTTTAACCTCTATGTCAAGGATTCGGTTAATGTCGTATGCTATTCCCTTTGTCCATCGGTATGTTACTTGCCCGAGATTCGATCGTCGGTATCTCCATGCCTAGTTCAATCTCATTACCGACAAGTCTCTTTACTCGTTCCGTAATAACTCTCCGTCATACTGAGTGACAAATCCGAGTCTTGATTTACGCCAACCCAACAGACACCTTCGGAGATACCTATAGATCACCTTTGTAGTCACCCAGTTATGTTGCGACGTTTGATACACAAAAGGTATTCCTCTGGTATCCGGGAGTTGCATGATCTCATGGTCATAGGAACAGATACTTTGACATATAGAAAACAATAGCAATAAACTGACACGATCATATTCTACATTCATAGTTTGGGTCTTGTACATCACATCATTCTCCTAATGACATGATCCCGTTATCAAGTGACAACACTTTTCTATGGCCAGGAAACCTTGACCATCTTTGAACAACGAGCTAGTCAACTAGAGACGCACTAGGGACAGTGTGTTGTCTATGTATCCACACATGTATTTGAGTTTCCATTCAATACAATTATAGCATGGATATTAACCGATTACCATGAACAAGGAAATATAATAATAACTAATTTATTTTTTTGACCGGCAAATAATAATAACTAATTTATTATTGCATCTAGGGCATATTTCCAACAATCTCCCACTTGCACTAGATTTAATAATCTAGTCCACATAAGTATGTGATTATAATCAATCTAACACCCATATAGTTGGGGTTTGATCATGTCTTGCTTGTGAGAGAGGTTTTTAGTCAATGGGTCTGAACCTTTTAGATCCGTGTGTGCTTTAAAAATCTCTATGTCATCATGTAGATGCTGCTACCACCTGCCATTTGGAACTATTCCAAATGACTGCTCCACTATATGTATCTGGTTTACTTCTCAGAGTCATCCGGATTAGTGTCAAATCTTGCATCGACGTGACCCTTTACGACGAACTCTTTTATCACCTCCATAATTGAGAAAAATTCCTTAGTCCACTAGTTACTAAGGATAGCTTTTGACCACTGTCTAGTAATGCATTCCTGGATCACTTTTGTACCATTTGACAGATTCATGGCAAGTCACACATCAGGTGCGGTACACAGCATAACATACTATAGAGTCTATGGCTAATGCATAGGGGACGACCTTTGTCCTTTCTCTTTCGTCTGCCTTGGTCGGGATTTGAGTCTTACTCAACATTCATACCTTACAACACAACCAAGAACTCCTTCTTTGAGTGATCAATTTTGAACTCCTTCAAAATCTTGTCACGATATGTATTCATTTGAAAGTTCTATTAAGCGTTTTGATCTATCTCTATAGATCCCGATGCTCAATGTTCAAGCAGCTTCATTTAGGTTTTCCTTTGAAAAACCTTTTTTCAAACAACCCTATATGCTTTCCAGAATTTCCACATCATTTCCTATCAACAATATGTCAACCACATATACTTATCAGAAATTCTATAGTGCTCCCATTAACTTTCTTGGAAATACAAGGTTCTCATAAACTTTGTATAAACCCAAAAGCTTTGATCATCTCATCAAAGCACATATTCCAACTCTGAGATGCTTACTCTAGTCCTTAGAAGGATCTCTGGAGCTTGAATACTAGTTAGCATCATTAGGATCGACAAAACCTTCTCGTTGTATCACATACAACCTTTCCGCAAGGAAATCGTCGAGGAAACAATGTATTTGACATCCATGTGCAAGATTTCATAATGGAAAAATGCAGCAACAGCTAACATAATTCCAACAAACTTTTAGCGTCGCTACGAGTGAGAAAATATCATCGTAGTCAACTCCTTGAACTTGTGGGAAACTTCTTTGCAACAAGTCGAGCTTTCTTAAATGGTGACATTCACCATCATCGTCTGTCTTCCATTTAAAGATCCATCTGTACTTAATAGTCTTACGACCATCAAGTAGTTCTTCCAAAGTCCATACTTTATTTTCATACCTGGATCCTCTCTTGGATCTCATGGCCTCTAACCATTTGTCGGAATCTGGGCCCACCAACGCTTCTCCATAGCTCGTAGGTTCATTGTTGTCTAGCAACATGACCTCCAAGATAGGATTACCATACCACTGTGGAGTAGTGCGTGTCCTTGTCGACCTATGAGGTTTGGAAATAACTTGATCTGAAGCTTCATGATCACCATCATTGGCTTCCACTTCAACTAGTGTAGACGCCACAGGAACAACTTCATGCGCCCTTCTACTCTCTGGTTGAAGTGATGGTTCAAAACCTCATCAAGTTCCACAATCCTCCCACTCAATCTTTCGAGAGAAACTCTTTCTTGAGAAAGGACCCGTTTTCTGAAACAAACACTTTGCTTTCAGATATGAGATAGGAGGTATACCCAACTATTTTGGGTATCCTATGAAGATGCATTTATCCGCTTTGGGTTCGATCTTATCAGGTTGAAGCCTTTTGACATAAGCATCGTAGCCCCAAACTTTTAAGAAACGACAACTTAGGTTTCTCCAAATAATAGTCATACGGTGTCATCTCAACGGAACCATGTGGTTCCCTATTGAAGTGAATGTTGTTGTCTACACTGCATAACCCCAAATCCATAGTGGTAATTCGGTAAGAGACATCATAGTATGCACCATATCCAATAGGGTGCGGCTACGACGTTCGAACACACCATCACATTATGGTGTTCTAGGTGGCATTAGTTCTGAAGCGATTTTCACATTGTCTTAAATGTTTTACCAAACTTGCAACTCAGATATATATTTGCCTCCATGATCACATCGTAGACATATTATCATCTTGTCATGATGATCTTCAACTTCACTCTGAAATTACTTGAACCTTTCAATAATTCAGACTTGTGTTTCATCTAGTAAATATTACTCAAACCATCTGTGAAGTATGAACATAACGATATGCACTACGTGCCTCAGCACTCATTGGTCTGCATACATCAAAATGTATTATTTCCAATAAGTTACTCTCTCGTTTCGTCTCACTAGAAAACGAGGTCTTAAGTCATCTTGCCCATGTGGCATGATTTGCATGTCTCAAGTGATTCAAAATCAAGTGAGTCCAAACGATCCATCTGCATGGAGTTTCTTCATGCGTTTACACCAATAGGCATGGTTCACATGTCTCAAACGATTCAAAAACGACTGAGTCCAAAGATCCATCAGTATGGAGCTTCTTCATGTGTTTTACACCAATATGACTCAAGCGGCAGTGCCACAAGTAAGTGGTACTATCACTATGAATTTGCATCTTTTGGCATCAATATTATGAACATGCGTACCACTACGATCGAGATTCAATAAACCATTCATATTAAGTGCACGACCGTTGAAGGTATTATTCAAATAAACAGAGTAACCATTATTCTCTTTAAATGAATAACCTTTTTGCAATAAACACAATACAATCATGTTCATGCTCAACGCAAACACCAAACAACATTTGGGTTCAACACTAATCTTGAAATTAGAGGGAGCGTGCGATGGTGATCACATCAACCTTGGAAACATTTCCAACTCACATCGTCACCTCGCCTTTAGCTGGTCTCCATTTATTCTGTACTTTTTATTTCGAGTTACTAACGCTTAGCAACCGAATCGGTATCTAATACTCCGGTGCTACTAGGAGTACTACTAAAGTACACATCGATATCATGTATATCCAATATACTTTTGTCGACTTTTGCCAGCCTTCTCATCTACCAAGTAACTAGGGTAGTTCCGCTTCAGTGACCGTTCCCCTCATAATAGAAGCACTTAGTCTCGGGTTTGGGTTCAACTTTGGGTTTCTTTACTAGAGTGACATCTGGTTTTCCATTTCATAAAGTATCCCTTTTAACCCTTACCTTCTCGAAAGTAGTGGTTCTACTAACCATCGACACTTGATGCTCCTACTTGAATTCTACCTTCGCGGTGTCAAACATCGCAAATAACTCAAGGAACATCATCTTTATCCCTGATATGTTATAGTTCATCATGAAGCTCTGTAGCTTTGTGGAAGTGACTTTGGAGAACTATGTCAATCACTATCTATCTGGAAGATCAACTCCCACTCGATTCAAGAAATTGTAGTACCCAGACAATCTTAGCACATGTTAAACGATTGAGCTTTTCTCCCTTACTTTGTAGACAAAGAATCTTGTCAGAGGTCTTATACCTCTCAACACGGGCACGAGCCTGAAATCCCAATTTCATCTCTTGGAACATCTCATATGTCCCATGACGTTCGAAACGTCTTCGGCGCCTCAATTCTAAGATGTTTAAGCATTATGCACTGAACTATCATGTAGTCATAAAAAATGTGTATGTCAGATGTTCGCAACATCTACAGACGACGCTCGGGCTTTAGCACACCGAGTGGTGCATTAAGGACATAAGCCTTCTGTGCAACAATGAGGACAATCCTCAGTTTACGAACCCAGTCCGTATAATTGCTACTATCTTTCAACTAAGTTTTCTCTAGGAACATATGAAAAATAGTAGAGCTACAATGCAAGCTACAACATAATTTGCAAAGACATTTAGACTATGGTCATGATAATGAGTTCAATTAATAATATTACTTAAGAACTCCCACTCAAATAGATATCCCTCTAGTCATTCGAGTGTCACATGATCCAAATCCACTAACTCAAGTCCGATCATCACGTGAGTTGAGATTAGTTTCAATGGTGAACATCTCCATGTTGATTATATCAACTATATGATTCATGCTCGACCTTTCGGTCTCTTGTGTTCGAGGCCATGTCTGTACATGCTAGGCTCGTCAAGTTTAACCCAAGTGTTCCGCATGTGGAACTATTTTGCACCCGTTGTATGTGAACGTGGCGTCTATCACACCCGATTATCACGTGGTGTCTCGAAACAAAGAACTGTTGCAACGGTGCATAGTCGGGGAGAACACAATTTCATCTTGAAATTTTAGTGAGGGATCACATTACAATGCTACCGTCATCCTAAGTAAAATAAGGTGCATAAAAGGATTAACATAACATGCAAATCATAAGTGACATGATATGGCCATGAACTTGTGCTTCTGGATCTCCATCACAAAAGCACCGGCATGATCTCCATCGTCACCGATGCCACAACATGATCGCCATCATCATTATCTCCATCATTGTGCTTCCATCAAGGTTGTCGCACTTCCTATGTTGTAACTACTAAAGGTACTTCTAGCGATAAAGCAAAGCATCACCAAGCACAAAATAATTAAAGACAACTCCATGGCTCCTGCTGGTTGCTGTAGCATCGACATGCAAGTCGATATTTAACTATTACATCATGATCATCTCATACATCCAATATATCATATCATGTATTTGGCCATATCACATCACATGCATACCCTGCAAAAACAAGTTAGACGTCCTCTAATTTGTTGTTGCAAGTTATGTGGCTGCTATGGGTATCTAGTATGATCGCATAATAGTTACGCAAAACCATAACGGCGATATGAAATTTTGTAACACCCTGATTTTTCCAACTTTTCTTCTAAAAACCTTTTGGTTTTTACTAGCAAACCTAGTGGATTTTGAAATCTTTTCAAACTGATTTCGATCTGTGAATCTTTGAACCTTTTTCCAAGCAACCCCAAAACCCCATCATCTTGCCAAAACCTTTCTACACCTCTCTTGGATTAATTTTCAATATTTAATCCTTTCCAATAATTCTTTTCTTTATTTGGGGAATTATGGCATCACCATGGGTTGTGAAGCAACCTATAGTTTGGATGATCTATAAACCCCCAAACTTTTTCCACATTTTTTCATCATCATATGATTCTGAAATCTCCAAAAGTATTCCATTGCCCAATGTAAAATTTTGGCCAGAATAATTATTTCTTTTCTCACCACAATTGCCCCATTGTGAAGCAACCCCATTTTTCATATCCCAGAAAATTCACAATAAATTCCCCAAGCTCCTAGGGATCCTATCTAGCCACAATATGCAAAACAGCAGCTCGTCGAGTACAAATCTTGAGGAGGAAAACTCTATCAAGTTTCTACTGATTCTAAACCTTTGTGAAGGAAGTGCCAGCTAGGGCTGCACAAATGATCTACAATTTTAATGGCATGTGTGCACTACCAAATAACTTCTCTCCACCAAGTTTCATCCTCAGCAGAGCATGCATGTGAGTGCCTCAAGCTCATTTCTATTTTGTGCCAGAATGGTGGTTTCCAAAGGAGCTATGCTCATTTCTTCTTCAAAGTTTGTCAAACTTTGCCAGTTTGAAGTCCTTCCAAAGCCGATAACTGCAGACACCTCATCTAGCTCCATCCCTATCCTATTTTCTCTCCAGAAGCTCCTCAAGTTTGCAGGCAGAAGCTATAGTTGAAGCTACATTTCACAGGTGAGTGAACCTGATCGATCCAGTGGTCTAGGGTGACTAATTAGAGGCTAGTAGACACAATGGACAAGGTTTGCCAGGCATGCATGGCCTCCTGATGGCTGCAACGATGGTGAGCATGGTGCTGGCATGCCAGAGCGCGTGCTCTGCGTGGCACCCGCGTCAGATCTGCTCTCTCGTGAGGTCTTTCGCTACTCCCCCTTGTCCTTGGTGCTGGCGACGTTCCTGGCAGCCGTGTGGCACCTCCCGAAACTTCCCGCACGCTGGAGAAGGCCGCCGCTGCTCCCAGCCAAGCCCCGCCACGGGCAAAAGAGTCAGCTTCGGCCACTGTTGTCATTCACGAGCTCTTAATGTCTCAGAAGGTGCCTCATCGGCTCTCTGCCCTCCTCCATCACCTCAAAGCACTCCGCAACGGCTAGCTCACCTCCCTAGCTCCAGTGGTTGGCCCTAGCTTTGCCGGTTCGGGAGAGATCCGCCGAGCTCGTGGCTGGCCTATTTAAAGGCTTCTTAGACTCTCCGAGCTCATCAACCAGCCCCAGCCACCTCCAATTTGCCTCCCAAGTAGGGAGCCATGGCCGAGAGGCCCTCTGGCCTCGAATGCTTTCCGGAGTTCTGCCGCCTGCAGCCTTCCCGTCGCTAGCATCAACCCCTCTCCTCAGAGCCCAATTTGACCCCGCCTTCGAACTCAGAGCATCCCTCTGGTGCTCCCAGACCTCTCGCCCAAGCCCATCATCACCCGGATTGACGTCTCTGATGACCACCCAAAACAGCCGCCACCAGAGAGGAAGGGGACCACTCTGTCCGACCACCTCTCGTCACGCTGCGGGTACGTAAGTGATCGTCTCGGAGCGGACGATCCGTTCCTCCATTCTCCGAGCATCACCATCGTCTGTATTGCCAACGATCATCGTCTGAGAGCCGCCCTGTCTCTGTCTCTCTCCCTCTCCCTCTGTTTTAAACCATAGGCCCCACCTGTCGGCGACCCAGGCCCACGCCGAAGCAGTATAAGTGGAGGCGCCCCTCCACTTTACGCTTTCGACGTGGCCCCTGTTTAAATTTTCTAAATTCTATTTTAAATCCAGGTTTGACCAGTAACTTTGACGAGCTATAACTTTTTATTTATAAGTCCAAATTAGTTGATAATTTTTGCATTGAGTTGGTACTGAGCCCCTTTAATTTTTGATAAATTTTGGTATTTTTCCCATACTCACAAAATTGCTGGTTAACAAAATACATTATGTCGTATTTCCATGTTATGTAGTATTTCCATTGCATTGCATATTTTTCATACATTATGCTAATTTATTTGCTATAGAAAAAATTCATAGTAAATTATTTAAAATAATTAGTTTATCATTGTTATAAACCACTATATTGGAATTACTTAGTGGTTGATCCAGAGTCACCTGTCCGGGCTTAACCGTGCAACCACATTTGCCGGTGGGACGGCCGTGACTTGGGCTGATCAAGTGCTCTTTCACCGGTACCTCCAAAGAGGGAGGGTTATGCACACACACTACCCTGATCAGGTAGGCGGTGATAACCCTATGAGCCTAGTTGAGTTGTTTTGGGCCCGTCCCCGTTTGGGACAGTTTAGTTTGGCCACGACGGAGGCAGGTGTCATGAGGACACATGGGCCACCTAGGGCAGGACTCCACGGGAGGATGAATGACGGTGGTATGATGGGAGAATCACGGATTAGGCAGGTTTCGTTGGAGCAATACTGGTCCACCTGAATGGGATCATGAGGTCAATGCTCCATGATGTGGGTAAAGTTTGCAACCTTTGCAGAGTGTCGAATCTATTCGAACAGTCGTGTCCATGGTATTGGACAGCCTGTCTAGACCTCAGTAGGTGGTCAACCTTATCAGTGTTAGTAATGATGGAAGAATTCTTTGCATGATCGGAAATGCTCGATGAGCATTCTGGGTGTTGTGAGACAACCCAGATAAGAGTAAGTTGGTAACTAGTACAGTTAGTAATATTGCTTTAGTAGTTGTCTTACGGATTGCCATGCTATTGTTTGCTGCATTACATGGTTGTTGTGAGCTTGCGAGTACATTCAAAGTACTCACCTGGTGTATCATGCCAGATCCAGGAGAAGCCGAGGACGGAGGTCCTGATGGTCCGTACTAGGATCTATCCAGAGCAGTGTCCCTGTGGATGGAGTTGCCACTATGTTTTGCTACGCCGTAGAAGTACTTAGTAGTTTTGAGGCCCCACTATGTTTCATAAATAATGTAGACACTGTCGCAGCACCGAGGGTGCCTTTGGCCTCGCTATCTTTGTAAGATATGTACGTGTAACCGTATGCTATCAATAAAGTCAGCTCAGTTCTGTTCCAAGTTGTTGTGTGTTTCCAGAAGACATGATCTCTGGGCTGGAAACACTCGTAATCTGGTTCTCTGAGTCGGGGTGCCACAACACTTGGTATCAGAGCTAGGCTGACTGTAGGACACCCTAGTTAGTCCGCGTTAGCATGACGAGTAGTATAGGGTCTTGAGTATGCATTTGCTTGTTGCATTTTTATTGCTGCATTTGATTGCTGCATGGCATGCATCATGATTTATTGTTTTACTAACCTTTGGCCTTGTGAGTGTTGATGGCACCAGTTCCATACCATTTCTAGTTTGAGCCTTCACCATCCACCTTTCCAGTACTGCTCCGGAATGTCTGGCTTCAGGTGTACCAGGTGTTTCGGGAGCAGCTTGCTGAGTCCGTGTACGAGTACCATGCAGAGGCTTACCTGGTTGCAAGCTCGGACATTGGTAGCTACTCTCGCTCTACTAAGGGCGGAACGGCTTCTACTCCGGAGTTGGCAATCCAGTTTGCCACGATGGAGGCTCTCACTGACCTGCGCTTCCACGAGGTCGAGATGTAGACTCATCCAGGTTTCTTCCACTATCCCACCCTGTCGCCTACGATAGGGCGAGTCATTTTTGCTCCTGTTGACCTGGCATGTGACCGTGCGACTATTGTGTTGTCTCGCTATCTGAGCACCAACTATCTTGTATCCCTGGCTGAGGAGGTGTCCCGTGTCCAAACAACACTTGTTGCCGCGACTTCAGTTCCACCTTCACCTCCGCCTACCCTTCCACCCATATATCCACCACCAGTTCCACCCCACCCGGATTTGATATTCCTTCTAGCTCTTCAGTGCCGCCAGGATCTTTGTCTGGCAGCCGCCGTGAGACTCCCTCTGAGTGGGCCTCACTCCTAGCCACTCCTGCTTCTCCGATGCTAAGGCGTCGTGCTCCTTCTTCCTCGAAAGGAGTACCTTCCCAGCAGCGTCTCGTGTTTCCTTTGAGCCGGAGGATGAGATCCATATCATCATTTGCGACTCCGACTCAGGATTAGATGACGAGGAGTCTTCAGTCTATCAGTGTTCATGCCATCCGCGCCACTAGAGTAGAGGTTGTAGTTGCTGAGCATGCATCTTTGCATATGTCAACTGCCGTATGAGCAGTCTAGTTATGATATTTCCCCTACTAGCTTGCCATGAATAATGTTGGGTTATCTTGTATAATTATGTTGTTTGCTTATTCACTTTTCTCGTGTACTCTCTTTTGGTGTTTTATGACTATGCTTCCCTTATGGATGTTTCTCATCGATTCGGTATTTGGCAATGGGAACAAAAATTTAGGATGAAGAGAAGATGTAGCCAAGGCGGCGATGGGACCCCCATCCCTCGATCCGACAGACAGGCAGTACAACAACGAGAAGACTTACCACCTCCACCACCCCAAGCACCGACTACTGATCAGATTATGAGGATGTTTGAGGAAAATAGGAACCTGAATCTTATAGAATTTCTGAGAAGCATGCAGGCTATGGTGGGTCAGAACCACAACTAGAAGGGGACACGTTCCAAGTTGTCTGATTTCCAGCGCACTAAGCCACCCAACTTGGTTCAAGCTGTGGATCCTATAGAAGCGGACGACTGGCTAAGGACCATTAAAAAGAAGCTAGACATAGCCTGTTGCGATGAAGCAGACAAGGTTCCTTTTGCCACATACGACTTAGAAGGGCCAGCAGCTATATGGTGGGATACCACAAAGGCAACATGGCCCTGTGGAGAAGAGATTACTTGTGAAAAGTTCAAGGAGGCATTCCGCAAATATCATATCCCTACTGGCATAATGAAGGTGAAGCAAAGAGAATCCCTTGCTCTTACACAAGGAAGTATGTCAGTGGCCGAGTATCTGAACAAGTTCAACAATCTGGCATGGTATTCTACCCACGATGTATCCACTAAGGAAAGGAAGATAGACCGGTTCCTAGAAGGACTGAATCATACTCTCCCTTGTCAGCTTTGTATGCTAGATTTTCCAGACTTTTAGACCCTAGTGAACAAGGCTTTCATAGCCGAACAAGAGCATAAGACCGGGTATGGTGACCGCAAGAGGAAGTTTGAACCCAAGAAGGACAACAAGGAACAGATTGCGCAGAAGCCACGTACATGCCAGTGAGGTCCATCTGTATACAAGCCCACCTGGAGCAATGTAAACAACAATAATAAGATAGTGAACCAGAACAAGACCTTTGGCATATAGCCAGTGCTAGAGGATTGCCGCCGCAACAACACTTGCTTCACTAGCAGCCAAAGTGGACACTACTCCAAGCAGTGCCCTGCCAACGATGGGAAGTCATCTTCTAACGTCAAGCCGCAGGTCAGCACCATTTGGACGCTGCCGTAACCCCAACATTAGCCATGGACGCATCTATCATGTCTCCGTCGAGGAAGCCTCCGAATCTCCAGAAGTCATCCTCGGTATGTTCTCTATTAACGACATACCCGTAGTAATTTTATTTGATTTTGTGTCTTCCCACTTGTTTATTTCGCGGAGTTTGGCCACCTTGCTCAAGTTCTCTCCTTAAAATTTGGACAAAATCATGGTGGTACAATCCCGTGGATCCCTGCTCAGAACAAATCTCATCTACAGAGATCTGCAAATTTTAATACATGGAGTTAAGTTTCCAGTTGCACTCATTGCTATCGAATCCTCAGGATTGGATGTAATACTCGAGATGGACTGGTTGACACAGCATCAGGTGTGCCTTAACTGTGCCACTAGAACCGTGACACTGGTTAACCCGGCGGGACAAACAATTCAATTTCTTGCCAACAAGATGATGTCAAGGAAAGGAATGGCATACCAGGCTAACGTCACGGATATGAACTTTATTCCTGTGGTATGCGAATTCCCGGATGCATTCCCCGAGGAATTACCAGGAATGCCACCCAAACGGGAATTGGAGTTCGCAATCAAAGTAGTTCCCGGTACTGCCCCAATTTACAAGAAATACTACCGTATGCTAGGTGTAGAGTTGGCAGAGCTAAAGAAGCAGTTGGAAAAATTGTTGCAGAAAGGATATATTCGCTCAAGCATCTCACCATGGGGATCACCCGTACTATTTATCAAGAAGAAGGATGGAAGTCTGCGAATGTGCATAGACTATCGGCAACTCAATGAAGTCACTATCAAAAACAAGTACCCGCTCCCTCGCATTGACGATTTATTTGACCAGTTGAATGGAGCATGGGTAGTCTCCAAGATTGACCTCAGAACAGGGTATCATCAGCTGAAAATCAAAACAGAAGATATACCCAAGACAACGTTCACCACCCGATAGGGCCTGTATGAGTTTACGGTCATGTCATTCGGACTGACAAATGATCCATCCTATTTCATGAGCATGATGAACAAGGTATTCATGGATTTACTAGAAAATTTTGTGGTGGTGTTCATTGATGATACCCTGATATATTTCAAGAATGAAGAAGAACACAAGCAACACCTCTGTGCTGTCCTGGAAAGGTTGAGAACCCATCGATTGTATGCCAACTTCAGTAAATGAGAATTTTGGCTAAAAGAAGTGGGATTTCTGGGGCATATCATGTCCGAACAAGGTGTGTCCGTTGACCCCATCAAGGTAACAAAAATATTAAACTGGAAGACACCCGTCTCGGTGACCGAAGTCCGTAGCTTCCTGGGATTGGTAGGCTACTACCGTCAGTTCATAGAAAGCTTCTCCAAAATAGCTAAGCCGCTGACGGAACTGCTTAAGAAATATCAGAGATTCGTTTGGACGATAGAGTGTGACAACAATTTTCTGGAGCTGAAGACAAGGCTAACGACAACACCTGTCCTAGTCCTTCCAGACATCCACAAGAGCTTTGATATTTACTGCGACGCTTCCTGACGAGGAATTGGCTGCGTACTAATGCAGGAAGGGAGGGTTGTAGCATATGCAAACCGACAGCTACGACCTCATGAAGAGAACTACCCCACGCATGACTTGGAATTAGCATCCGTCATTCATGCCTTGACGATTTGGAGGCATTACCTTATCGGACAACATTGCGAAATATACACGGACCATAAGAGTTTCAAGTATATTTTCACCCAACCTGACCTGAATCTCAGGCACCAAAGATGGCTTGAACAAGTCAAAGACTATGACATTGGGATTAACTACCATCCGGGTAAAGCTAATGTGGTCGCAGACGCTCTCAGCAGAAACCCACGCACTGTGAATGCACTGATGGGAAGCATGCATCCAAGCCTACAAGAAGAATTTTTTGAACTCAACATGGTACTATGCGGTCCAACTACCCCGGACACGTTGGAAATTACCCCCACCCTCATGGAAGAGATCAAGAAGGCCCAAGAGCCAGATGAAGGAATCAAAAAGATCAAGGAGTTGATTCCAAAAGGGAAGGCCAAGTCATTCTGAGTTGATGACCAAGGCATCTTATGGTTTGAGAAACGGATATGTGTGCCCGACAAGGATAACTTGAGGAAGACAATACTCAGGGAAGCCCATGATTCCGCATACTCAATCCATCCAGGAGGTACAAAGATGTACCAGGATCTGAGAGAGACGTTTTGGTGGCCAGGAATGTGAAGGGATATAGCATACTATGTCGCCTGATGGGATTTGCAACAAGGTCAAGGCGGAACACCAGAAACCCGCTGGGCTGCTACAACCTTTACCGGTTCCCCAGTGGAAGTGGGAAGACATATGCATGGGCTTCATTGTCGGACTACCCAAGTCAATGATGCTATCTCGGTCATTGTGGATACACCCAGTAGCCCACTTTATCCCGGTAAAGACCACTTTCAACGCAAAATCAGCTGGCAGAGCTTTACATGTCCCGGATAGTCAGCCTTCATGGAGTACCTAAGTCTATTACCTCAGATAGAGGCTCCCTATTCACCTCGGCATTCTGGCTAGGACTACATCAAGCTTTGGGAACCATGTTGAAGCATAGCATAGCGTACCATCTGCAAACTGATGGACAGACAGAGAGAGTGAACCAGATACTGGAGGATATGCTTTGATCATGTGCTCTCACCCATGGACCCAAATTTGGGAGATAGCCTACCCTATGCGGAATTCTCCTACAACAACAACTATCAGTCGAGTTCGAAGATGTCACCGTTTAAGGCATTATACTGGCAAAAGTTCCGCACTCCATTAAATTGGTCCCAGACAGGAGATAGTCGCATCTTTGGCACGGACTTGATGCTGAAGGCTAAGAAAAAAATCAAGGACATTGAGGAGTGCCTTCGGGCAGCCAAGTCCCGTCTTAAGAGCTACTATGACCCAAAGCACCAGGAAGTGACTTTTGAGCACGGAGAATATGCTTACCTCCGAGTAACCCCTATAAAAGGAGTAAAGACGTTTCATACACGGGGAAAGCTTGCACCAAGATATATCGGTCCCTTTCTAGTGATCGCTAGAAGAGGCAGAGTGGCATATCAATTGGAATTACCATTAGAGTTGTCAGATATGCACGATGTCTTCCATATCTCACAGTTAAGGAAGTGCATTGCACCACCAATCAAGCAGGCAGATATGAGTGAGCTAGAACTAGCTAAGGATCTGACTTATGAAGAGAAACCTATCAGGATTTTGGGTGAGATGGAAAGGACTACCAGGAGTAAGGTACTCAAGTTTTATAAGGTCCTATGGGAACACCATACCGAGGAAGAGACTACCTGGAAAAAGAGAGGATTTCTTGAGATCCGCATATCCATACTTGTTCCCTGAGCAACCGAATCCTGAGGACGAGATTCTTCCTAAGGGGCGTAGGTTTGTAACACCCTGATTTTTGCAACTTTTTCTTTTCACAACCTTTTGGATTTTACTTGCAAACCTGGTGGATTTTCAAGTCTTTTCAAACTGATTTGGATCTGTGAATCTTTGAACCTTTTTCCAAGCAACCCAAAAAACCCATCATCTTGCCAAAACCATTCTACACCTCTCTTGGATTAATTTTCAATATTTAATCCTTTCCAATAATTCTTTTCTTTATTTGGGGAATTATGGCATCGCCATGGGTTGTGAAGCAACCTATAGTTTGGATGATCTATAAAGCCCCAAACTTTTTCCACATTTTCTCATCATCATATGATTCCAAAATATCCAAAAATGTTCCATTGCCCCATGTAAAATTTTGGACAGAATAATTATTTCTTTTCTGACCAGGATTGCGCCATTGTGAAGTAACCCCATTTTTTCCTATCCCACAAAATTCCCAATAAGCTCCCCCAAGCTCCTAGGGATCCTATCTAGCCATAATATGCAAAAACATCAACTGGTCTGGTACAAATCTTGAGCAGGAAAACTCTGTCAAGTTTCTGTTGATTTTGAACCTTTGTGAAGGAAGTGCCAGCTAGGGGTGCACAGATGATCTACAATTTTTATGGCATGTGTGCACTACCAAATAACTTCTCTCCACCAAGTTCAGCCTTAGCAGAGAATGCATATGAGTGCCTCAAGCTCATTTCTATTCTGCACTAGAATGGTGGTTTCCAAAGGAGGTATGCTCATTTCTTCTTCAAACTTTCTCAAACTTTTCCAGTTTGAACTCCTTCCAAAGCTGATAACCCCACACACCTCATCTAGCTCCATCTCTATCCTACTTTCTCTCCAGAAGCTCCTCAAGTTTGCAGGCAGAAGCTGTAGTTGAAGCTACACTTCACAGGTGAGTGAACCTGGTCGAGCCAATGGTCTAGGGTGACTAATTGGAGTCTAGTCAATGCAATGTACAAGGTTTTCCAGGCGTCCGTGGCCTCCTGGTGGCTGCAACCATGTTGAGCTCGGTGCTGGCATGCGAGAGTGCGCACTCTGCGTGGCACTCGCGTCAGATCTGCTCTCCCGAGCTGTCTTTCGCTGCTCCCCTTGTCCTAGGTGCCGACGATATTCCTGGCAGCCGCGTGGCACCTCTCAAAACCTCCCGGTAGTCGGAGAAGGCCGTCGTCGCTCCCAGCCAAGCCCCTCCATGGGAAAAACAATCGGCTTCGGCCACTGTTGTCGTCCGCGAGCTCTTAGTGGTGCAGGAGGCGTCTCGTCGGCTCTCTGCCCTCCTCCATCAACTCAAAGCACTCCGCGACGGCCAGCTCACCTCCCCAGCTCCAGTGGCCAGCCCTAGCCTCGCCGCTTCAGGAGAGATCGACCGAGCTTGTCGTTGGCCTATTTAAATGCTTGTCCGGTCACTTCGAGCTCATCAATCAGCTCCAGCCACCTCCAATCTGCCTCCTAAGTAGCGAGCCACGGCCAAGAGGCCCTCTGGCCTCGAAATCTCACCGGAGTTCTACCGCCTACAGCCTACCCGTCGCCAACATCAAACCCTCTCTCCACAGCCCAATTGACCACGCCTTCGAACTCAGAGCATCCCTCTGGTGCTCTCGGACCTCCCGCCCAAGCCCATTATTGCCGGGATCGACGTCTTCGACGACCACCCGAAACCGGCGCCGTCGGAGAGGAAGGGGACGACTCTGCCCGGCCACCTCTCGTCCCTCTCCCTCTCTCTCTCTCCGGAGAGCCGCCCCGTTTTTGTCTCTCTCCCTCTCCCACTCTTTTAAAGCATAGGCCCCACCTGTCGGCGACCCAGGCCTGTGCGGAAGCGGTATAAGTGGAGGCGCTCCTCCACTTTACGCTTTCGACATGGCCCCTGTTTAAATTTTCTTAATTCTATTTAAATCCAGGTTTGACCAGTAACTTTAACCAGCTATAACTTTTTATTTATAAGTCCAAATCAGTTGATTCGTTTTGCATTGAGTTGGTACTGAGCCCCTTTAATTTCTGATAAATTTTGGTATTTTTCCCATAGTCACAGAATTTATGGTTAAAAAAATAAATCATGTGACATTTTCTTTTGGCAAATCCAATTTTTTTCAGAAGGAAACTTTGGTGAATTTGAAGACCAGGATTGTTTGAACAACCCAACAGAGCAAGGCAAGCCATGATACCCATGTTATGTCGTATTTCCATAGAATTGCATATTTTCATACATTATGCTCATTTATTTGCTATATGATAAATTCATAGTGTACGATTTAAAATAATTAGTTGCTCAATTTTATAAACCACTATATTGGAATGACTTAGTGGTTGATCTAGAGTCACCTGTCCGGGCTTAACCGTGCAACCACATTTGCCGGTATGGGACGGCCTTGACTTGGGCTGATTGCGTGCTCTTTCACCGGTACCTCCAAAGAGGGAGGATTATGCACGCGCGCTGCCCTGATCAGGTAGGTGGTGATAATCCTGTGAGCCCAGTTGAGTTGTTTTGGGTCCGTCCCCGTTTGGGATAGTTTAGTTTGGAAACCACGATAGGAGGTGTCATGAGGACACAGGGGCCACCAGGGCAGTACTCCGGGGGAGGATGAATGCCGGTGGTACAATGGGAGAGTCATGGATCAGGAAGGTTTCGTTGGAGCAACATTGGTCCACCCGAATGGGATCACGAGGTTAGTGCCCCATGATATGGCTAAAGTGTGCAACCTCTGCAGAGTGTCAAATCTATTCGAATAGCTGTGTACACGGTATTGAACAACCCGTCCAGACCTCAGTAGGTGGTCAACCATATCAGTGATAGTAATGATGGAAGAATTCTTTGCATGATCGGAAATGCTCGATGAGTATTCTGGGTGCTGTGAGACAACCCAGATAAGAGTAAGTTGGTAAGTGGTATAGTTAGTAATATTGCTTTAGTAGTTGTCTTACGGATTGCCATGCTATTGTTTGATGCATTACTTGGTTGTTGTGAGCTTGCGAGTACATTCAAAGTAATCACCCAGCTTATCATGCCAGATGCAGGAGAAGCCAAGGTCGAAGGTCCTGATGGTCCGTACTAGGATGTGTCCATAGCATTGTCCATGTGGATGGAGTTGCCGCTATGTTCCGCTACGCCGTAGAAGTACTTAGTAGTTTCGAGGCCCCGCTACGCCGTAGAAGTACTTAGTAGTTTCGAGGCCCCACGGTGTAAGATATGTACTTTTAACCGTATGCTATCAGTAAAGTCAGTTCAGTTCTGTTCCAAGTTGTTGTGTGTTTCTAGAAGACATGATCTCTGGGCTGGAAACACTTGTAATCCGGTTCTTTGAGTCGGGGTGCCACAAATTTTCTATTTAACCTTCTCCAAGGACCGCCTCGGTCAAATCTGATTTAAACAAAGTTGGATAAACAGACACCCGCTAGTCATCTTTATGCAACAAGTTGCATGTTAGTTGAGGAAAACGGTCTGTTGTAAGATCACGAGTAATGTTGGTCCGGGCTGGTTCAATCCAACAATACTGCCGAATCAAGAAAAGACTAAGGAGGGCATCAAACTGAACATCAACGCCCACAAACTCCTTTGTGTTCTACTCGAGATATCATCTACGCATAGACCTAGCTCATGATGCCACTGTTGGGGAACGTAGCATGGGAAACAAAAAAATTCATACGCACGCGCAAGACCTATTCATGTTGATGACCATCTACGAGAGGGGAGAGTGAATCTACATACCCTTGTAGATCGCTAAGCGGAAGCGTAAATAACGCGGTTGATGTAGTGGAACATCTTCACGATCAAACCGCAGCCCGTTCCGCGATCTCATCACGATCCGTCCCGCGATCCCATCACGATCCATCCTGATCTAGTGCCAAAAGGACAGCACCTCCGCGTTTAGCACGCATACAGGTGGATGACGGTCACCACGTTCTTAATCCAGCAAGAGGGGCAGATGGTTAGATGAGTTCTCCAACCCGAGGGCATGGTGGCGGTGGTGGTGGAGCTGATCCGGCAGTGCTTCGCTAAGATATACCTGAAAGCACAATTGCTCCCTAGGGTGGTTTTGATAATTGATCACAACATATACATGATATGACTAATATGTTTTCCAAGTCTATTTCAGAAAAGTTCAAAAGATGATATGGCTTAAGGTTTATGTGCAGATACCCCTTGATGCAAGAAAGGAATAATATTAGCTCAAGCTTCAAGCTATAAGACTCATCATTATTTGTGATAAATAACTTTTGAGTCCATAGGAAAGCCAGTACTATTAAAAGGCGGTGAGGTAGTAAAATGAATGGATTGCTCAAATGCTCAAAGTTAGCCACCAAAACACTCAGTCATTTTTCCCACATATCCACTCTGTCAAGTTCCACATTCACAAAGTCGGTGTCACCAACATTGCCACATCAGACCCACCGAGTTTGAACCTCAAACGGAACCCTAGCCATTCCCACCAAATCGGTGCAAACCGAAACTGCATCGGTGCTACGGAGTTTGGGTGACCAACATTCTATTGCCAAGATACACAAAATCGAAATTTCTAAGTTTGAGTATCGGTGCCGCCGAGTTTAGCCATCTGACCGTTAGTCACCTTTTCGGTACCACCGAGTTCTATATATCGGTCTCACCGAGATTCAAAAGTTCACCACTTTAGTGCTAATCGGTACCACCGAGTTATCCACTTCGATGACACCGAGTTTGCTCTTTTGTGTGTAACGGTTGGATTTTGTCTGCCACCTGTATATACCCCCTTCGCCCACCTCTCATTCATGGGAGAAGCACTCAGAACACACACTTTATTTCGAGATCCATTTTTTGAGAGAGAGCCACCTACTCATGTGTTGTGACCAAGATATTCCAATCCATTCATTTGAAACATGATCTCTAGCCTCCCCAAACTGCTTTCCACCAAATCAACCTCTCCTACCCATGCATATTTTGTGAGAGAGTGATTTGTGTTGAGGAGACTATTTTTAGAAGCACAATAGCAAGGAGTTCATTGATCTACCCCATCTATTACCTTTTGGAGGGTGGTGCCTCCTAGATTGGTTAGTGGCACTTGGGAGCCTCTTACTTCGTGTTGTGCAGTTGAACCAAGATGTTTGTAAGGGCAAGGATATCGCCTACTTCGTGAATATCTACCATCAGTAAGGCTGGTCCCCTGTGGACAGAAACCGTGATGGAATAGACAAGGCTGCTTCTTTGTGGACTCTTCGTGGGTGGAGCCCTCCGTGGACTCTCGTAGCCGTTACCCTCTATGGGTTGAAGTCTCCACTAACATGGGCATACGATAGTGCCACCTATCAGAACCATGCCAAAAATCGCTGTGTCAACCTCATGTGGTTGATCTCCCTTCCTTACTCCTCTATTTACACTTGCATGTTTACTTTCCACTGCTATATTATTCGAACTGCTTGTGTAGGGTGTACTTGACTTGCTATAACTGTCGTAGTTGCCTCTCAAGTAAAATTAGGAAAGGGCAAAAATTGTATCTTGTCAAGTAGTCTAATCACCTGCCCTGTAGACATACTTTCGATCCTACAAGTGGTATCAGAGCTTTGGTTTCCATTTCACTAGTTTAGCAACCTAGGAGAGTATGGCATCTAGTGAGGGAAATTATCGTCGTAGAGGTCCTTACTTCGATGGCACTAATTTTTCTAGTTGGAAGCATAAAATGAAAATGCACATACTTGTCTTTAATTCTCATGTTTGCGCTGTTATTCGTGTTGGTGTACAAGGTAACTTCTTTGGAGTAGGGCATGAACCAGATCGTGATGCGATAGTTGATGAACTGAAGATGTTGCAACTTAATGCTCAAGCCTAAGATATCATATTCAACTGCCTTTGCCCCGATGAATTCAACAAAACCAGTCGTCTTGAGAATGCAAAAGAGATTTGGGATACTTTGTGATATGCACGAAGGTATTGATTCTGTCACAGAACCTAAGTTGGATGTGCTTCAAAGTCAACTTGACAAGTTCAAGATGAAGGATGGTGAAGGAGTCGCTGAAATGTACTCTAGGCTAGCTCTCACCACCAATGAGATTGCCGGCTTAGGAAGAAAAGAGATGACCGACAAATTCATCATCAAGAAAATACTTAGAGCTCTTGATAGCATGTATGACACAGTGTGCACATTGATCCAAATGATGCCAAATTATAAAGATCTCAAGCCAACTGAAGTCATTGGTAGAATTGTTGCTCATGAGATGTCACTCAAGGACAAACATGAGCTACACAACAAGTCAAGCGGTGCTTATAAAGCTTCATGTGATTCTCCTGCAACTTCAAAAGACAATCTTGTCACTGATGAAAAGATAAGCCTCATGGTCAGAAAATTCAACAAGTTCTACAACAGTAGAGGCAAAGATAAAAGATCAAGTTCAAGACATGATGTGAAGCATTCGTCCAGTCATGACTGAAACTGCTACAATTGTGGGAAGCCTAGACACTACTCAAATGAGTGCTCGGCTCCCTAAAAAAGAACAGAAGAGTCACCTCGAAGACGAAGCTCAAGAGATGAGTCGCGACATAGAGAGAAAAGGAGTACACAAGATCACTATGAACAAAGACACTCACGGAGAGCCAAGGAATCGGAGAAGGACAAATACACCAAGAGTAGTTCAAGAAGAAGACATCAAGCTCATGTTGGTGAATGGGTCTCTGGCTCCGAGTCTGATCACCACTCTGGGAGAAGCTATCACTCCAACTCCGTCTATAGTAAAGATGAAGGTGTTGCCGGGATTGAGCTTGTTTCAACCAACTCCTACAACTTATTTGATTCACCAAATGAGGGGTTCGGAAACTGCTTCATGGCTAAAGGCCCCGAGGTATCACATCCTGAGTATCTTCATTTCAACAGTGATGTGGATGACTTGTTAGGAGAAGATGACTTGCTTCTAGATAAAACTAATGATTACACTGAAAATGAACTTGATATTTATCATGTTAGTCAAGAGAAATCAAATAATGATGATAAGAAAGAAATTTAACGACTAACTCAAGAATTAAAATCTCTTAAGTTAGCTCATGAGACTACTCTAGAAGATCATAGAGAGCTTGCAAGAACCCATGAGAAGCTACGCTTCGAGAAGCTCAACTTGGAGAAAGAGCATGAGTTCTTAAAAGCAATCAATGATGATCTTCAAAAGAAAAGTTCTTCTTATCTCGCCAAATGATTACTCTTGTCTAACTTTGTTCCACAAGTTAAGCCTAGGAACACTAGTAACAAAGGCAAGAAGGTTTCTTCATCTAGTAACAGCAATGCTAAATCTAAATCCAATAATGTTGTTGCTAGTAACTCTATTGATTCCACTAACGATTCTTTTAGCCAAGTTACACTTGAGCAAGAAAATGATCTATTGAAAGGGATTATATAGAGAGATGTCTTCAAGAGTCTTGCCGGAAGTAAGCAATTTGAGGAAATTGTGCATAAGCAAGGAGGACATCAAAAGAAACAAGGTGTTGGATGTTTCAACATAGACGGAGATGTTTGGGAAGAAGGTCCATATCCCACTCCCAAGTTTGTTCCCCAAGAAGAGAAGTGTGATTCCACTCCTTCCGAAGGAACAAGCTCACAAGATGGCCTTCTACCACAAGACCACAAAGGCAAGGGAAAGCTTCAATATGACATTGAGCTATTTGAAAAAGAACCCCAAGCCAAGGTCAAGTGGGTTCCCAAGTATAATACTAGCTCTAGCTCAACAAGTGCTACAACAACTCCAAGGATTCCCATCAAGGTGACTCTGCCAATGAAATTCACTCTTATTATTTTGGCAAGAACTATATGCAATCAACCTCAACCTTATGCATTAGTTCAAGGATTCACACATTCCCTCGAAGGTAAGCAAGTAATAAGGTAATCAATGCATCTTTGGACATCATCCCATGTGTGCTTCACTCCATGTCCATAGATATTCTTGCATATGCTCCTTTTTGCTTTGGGACTAACCCATGTAGGTGAGAAGAGTATGAAAACAACAAGGATTGCTCCCAACTCAAGATGATCTGCATCAACATTGAGCATCCACCACTAGCTACTTCACCTACTTCAAGTCTTCTATGACAAAACCCAAGGTTAGTTGATCCCTCTTAGTGGGGATATCACATCAAGGGGGAGATTTACTCTAAGACTTGAGTATAAGCATCTCCTAAGGATATGAACACATTAATGCTTATGTAAAAGTGGTAACCCCACTTGTGCTTAACGATGAGTATGACCTATGATCGAGTATTCTTGCTTGGTTCCTATGTCAATATACTCATATATAGGTGACTTTGTCATCGCCCAAGTGCTTGATAGCTGCTAGGATGTTTGTGCATGTTCACCATGTTAGTTTCATCATTCTTATTGTGTGAGCATGTTGGTCTGCATGTGTTTGATCACTTGAGGACATACAATTGTTGTTATTTGGCTTCTGATTTATCTTTTGCCAATTGGATGGAAAAGAATGCCTGGGACCCTTCTATAGCTATCTATGCTATCTCATCTCAACTTCTATTCATGCTTCATCACCAAACTTGAACAAGCACTTGTCGATCCCTCTGTGTGAAGGTGCACTCGAAGTTCCGTATCGTCGAAGGCTGCCTTCCAAAACCTCTTTGAAAAACTCAGTGTGACCAACTCCACAAACTTGGAGCAACCGATTTGCCAAAGTTGATTAGGTTATCTTGTCTCGATACCATCAAAATCGCCAACTTGGTTACACTGAGTTTCCCTTTCTGCTGACAGTTGAGGAACACGGTGACACAGATTTTGCCATCTCGGTGACACCGACAGCACATGGGTATATATATATGTCTGCGGACCGAACCTTTTGAATTCACTTTGTTAAAACGGTTCGTTCCACAAACCCTCACTGCTCCAAGACCCCCAGGTCATTGCCTTGACTCCCCGAGCACCGCTGCCACTGGGATTCGCCACCGTAGATGCAATATGCTCCGCCATCATCGCCATAGCCGAACCGCCACCGAGCTAGGGTACGGTTCAATCTCCTTTGCGTTTCCCCATTTGATTCACACTCATTGGAATCTTTATTCTTCTTTCCACCATGTGCAAACCTCCTCTCCACCAGATAAATCCATTAGATTAGAGGAAGTAGGAATTTTCAAATCTGATCTGCTGCAGTATGCAACTCGGTGAGACCGAGTTTATAAAATCGGTTCCACTGATTCTTCTTTTAGGGTTCCTGAGAAGCAACTCGGTGAGACCGAGCCGCTATTTTCGGTGCAACCGAAAATGACTGCCAAGTTTCTGTTAAGCGAGTCAGTTTTCTCGGTGACTCCAAAAATGGCAACTTGGTGCCACCGACTTACATCCTGCAAAAGATCATACCCTAAGTTTCAAACTTCAATTTTTTTCAAAAATATCTGAATTTTGTGATGCTCATCCATTATATCTTTCCTATATACACTTCACAAGTTCTGTTGTTTGCTGTTGTGCTTGTCTGTCAGTATGTCAGGATCAGATGATAGTCAGAATGATTTTAGGGAACCAAGTATTGACTTGGATGCTGGCACTAGTCCAGAGAGGACTAACTCTGACCCTCGATCATATAGCTCCCATGGCTTGCCCAAAGCAGCCACCAGGCAAAGAATGAAGCTAAACTCTGATGAGGTGGATTCATACTTTGTGCCTGAAGAGACTTCAGCTCCTTCAAAGTGCCATCCTAAAAAGGCTATCAGGAAATTCACTGCTACTCCAGTTGATCTAAGAGAACCTAAGTATGCCAGGAAGAGCGCTGAGCTTTCTAAGGATGCACGTGCAAAGAAAGCTGGTGTGAAAAGGCCAAGGAAGGGAACTGTCCATCTTGTTGGCAGAAAGACTTCCATCTATGAAGATCCTGAAGTTGCTGAAGAAGAAGATCCTAAGGAGATCCCAGTTCCTCACAAGAATAAGAAGTTGACGGCTGACGCCATGAAGTCTGCTCCAAAGCCTGCTGCTAAAGCAAATAAGGCTCTAGCTTCTAGGAAGACAACTAAGGATATACCTCCAACTGCTAAAGAAAAAGGCCCTACATCCAACGCCCCTGCTGCACAGGAAGAAGCAGATGAGGATGCTCCTGTTTTCAGGAAGCTTAGACCATTCATTCCACTCCACAGTGTTGCGCATCCTTCTGGAGAGGATATGTAGAATAGGAAGGATGTCAGATTGAGGAAGTGGAGAGATCTTGATCCATATGTTGTCAGAAGGAGAATTGTTGTTGATCCAAGGTTTCACATCAAGGAACAACAAGACTTTTACGAGACTGTCTTATTTGACAAGAGTCGTGCTATTAGTGATATGAGGTATGTCGACTGAGCATATATTAAGGATAATGAAAATTTCTTTCCACATTTCAGAGATAACTTCAAGGCAGAGGACATTGATAAATTTGTTTGGAAAGAGATGACCCCTTGGAATGACGAGTTGATCATGCAATTCTATGAAGTTGTGCACTTTTATGAAGATTCTTTAATCTGGATGACAGATGGACACAGATACAAAGCCACAATTGCTGAATGGGCTCCTAGCATTAGTGCAGCCAAGAAGGAAGAAATAGATGTGGATGTGTATGTAGAAGCTAAGAAGAACCACAACTCCATGGCCAACATGTACAAGACCATTCCTCATAAGTACTTGGCCACTCACAAGCTTGGTTTAGTATATTTTCTTCAAGCTGGCATTCCCACAACGAACACTATATTGCGATACACCCTCATGCCTAAGTCAGGTGACGAGAAGATGATCAAAGGATATTCTATCAACCTGTTGCACCTGATAGGCACACATACCAAATTTGGCGTGATGGACTTGATAGTTGAGACTATCCGGAGAACTGCTGCGGAGCAGAAGAGATCTTGTGGATATGCACCCTATATTCATATGCTCATCAATGCCAAGCTAGGAAAGCATGCATATCTACTTGATTGTCCCCATCTACCTCTTTAGCCTGATTTTGAAGATAACGAGGTTGTGATAGATGACAATGATCCAACTCAGCTGCAGCAATAATGGCAGTAGAGGCAGCAGAGGCTGAAGCTGCTAGAAACAGGCCACCTCCGGTTCCACAACTCAAAACCCCAGCTGAGAAAATCGCATTTCTAGTGAGCACTGTCCAAGGCATGGAGAAAAACATCCAGGAGATCTTGTAAAATCAGAAGAGTTTTGAGAGAGTTGTGGAGATAAAAATCCACAACATGGATGTGAAGGTAACTCAGTTGACTACCATTGTGAGATAGCTTCAACATGAAGTTGACTCTATGGAGATTCCACGCTCACAGGATGAAGATCATGATGATGATAAGGATGAGTCTCCTCCTCCCACTACTACTAGGTTCATCACCAGGCCTCGGTTAGCTGTTGTTCCTGCTCAGGAGACAGGTCAGACATCTTCAGCACAAGCTTTAGCACCTTCCACATTACCTTTAGCTCAAGCACCTCGAGTATCAACTCCTCCAGCTCCAAGGACTTCTGCAGACACCTTCGCACGCGCCGTTCTATCGAATCCATCGTCAACTGCCCAGAGAGATGAGTGGTTCTATACTTTTGAACTTTTTGGTAACTTGTTGCCAAAGGGGGAGAAATGTATAGATCATAGACTTCATGTCAGAGAGAGCTTCTGACTTTATTTTCTCTCGTTTGTTTTTAAAACGTTTGTTGTTGGATGAATTTATCCTATATGTGTGCTTGATCATATGCTTTATCATGTGTGTTCCTACGATATTATCTTTTAGCTATCCATGTGATGATCATTCACTTATCTTGTTGGTGTCATGTGCATTGTTATTACTTTTACGTGCCACCAAGATGTATGTGACATGGAAGAGTAAACCATGATCATAATTGATTTTGCATTTGCATTAGAACGCAAATTCTAAATAATGCACAAATTTAGAGGGAGCTCTTGCTTTTCACATACTTCTCAAAACGTCGATGCTAATCATTGATTATATCTTTTGTCGAAGCTTTCATTTGTATGTTGTCATCAATTACCAAAAAGGGGGAGATTGAAAGCACAATTTATCCCTAGGGTGGTTTTGATGATTGATCACAACATATGTACCATTGGACTAATATGTTTTCCAAGTTTATTTCATAAAAGTTCAAAATATGCTATGGCTTAAGGTTTATGTGGAGATACCCCTTGATGCAAGAAAGGAATAACATTGGCTCAAGATTCAAGCTAGAAGACTCTTCATTTTATATTTGTGAGAAATCACTTTTCAGTGCATAGGAAAGCCAATACTATTAAAAGGGGTTGAGGTAGTAAAATGAACTGATTGCTCAAATGCTCAAAGTTAGCCATCAAAACACTCAGTCATTTTTCCCACATATCCACTTTGTTAAGTTCCACATTCGCAAATTCGGTGTCACCAACATTGCCACATCAGACCCACCGAATTTGAACCTCAAACAGAACCCTAGCCATTCCCACCAAATTGGTGTAACCAAAACTGCATCGGTGCTACCGAGTTTGGGTGACCAACATTCTGTTGCCAAAATACAAAAAATCGGAATTTCCGAGTTTGAATATCACTGCCACCGAGTTTGGGCATCTCACCGTTAGTCACCTTTTCAGTACCACCGAGTTCTATATATCGGTCTCACCAAGATTCAAAAGTTCCCCATTTTAGTGCTAATCGGTACCACCGATTTGTCCACTTCGGTGTCACCGAGTTTGCTCTTGTGTGTGTAACGGTTGGATTTTGGCTACTGCCTACATATACCCTTCACCCACCTCTCATTTGTGGGAGAAGCACCCAAAACAAAAAGTTCATTTCCAGATCCATTTTTTGAGAGAGAACCACGTACTCATGTGTTAGTACCAAGATATTCAAATCCAATTATTTGAAACTTGATCTCTAGCCTCCCCAATCTGCTTTCCACCAAATCAACCTCTCTTACCCATGCATATTCTGTGAGAGAGTGATTTGTGGAGGAGACTATCTTTAGAAGCACAAGAGTAAGGAGTTCATTGATTTACCCCATCTATTACCTTTTGCAGGGTGGTGCCTCTTAGATTGGTTAGGTTTCGCTTGGGAGCCTCCTACTTCGTGTTGTGGAGTTGAACCAAGATGTTTGTAAGGTCAAGGAGATCACCTACTTCGTGAAGATCTACCGTGAGTAAGGCTAGTCCTCCATGGACGGAAGCCATGTTGGAATAGACAAGGCCGCTTCTTTGTGCACCCTCCGTGGGTGGAGACCTCCGTGGACTCTCGCGGCTGTTACACTACGTGGGTTGAAGTCTCCACTAAAATGGACGTACGGTAGCGCCACCTATCGGAACCATGCCAAAAATCACCGTGTCAACCTCATGCGTTTGATCTCCCTTCCTTACTCATCTATTTACACTTGCATGTTTACTTTCAGCTGATATATTATTAAAACTTCATGTGTAGGTGTACTTGACTTGCTACAACTGTCGTAGTTGCCTCTCGAGTAAATTTGGGAAAGGGCAAAAAATTTATCTTGACAAGTAGTCTAATCACCCCCCCCCCTCTAGACATATTTTCGATCCTACAATACCAAACAGATCTAGTGGAGAACAGATAAGGGGGAAGAAGAGGGAAGCCTGTGGCAATTAGGGTCAGGGGCTGCCCTCAAAATCCCTCAGTATATATAGGAGGAAAAGGAGAGGAGGCAGCCTTGGCCCCTACTCCAAGGAGGTTCGGTAGAACCAAACAAGGGAGGAATCCACCTCCCACAAGGGAAGTGGAATCCTATTAGGACTCCTTCCTAATTTGGACTTTTTTGCCTTATCCCCCACTTCAGACACATGGGCCCTTAGGGGAGGCTTTGGCCCGCCCACCAGGGTCTGGTGTGCCTCCTCTTACAGTCATGAAGCCCTTAGGTCATCACACCCCTCCCGATGGTCCCTCGGTACCCTCCCGGCAGTCCCGATACACTACTGATGAGCCCAGAACCTTTCCGGTGACCAAAGAATGACTTTCTATATATCAATATTTACATCCAGACCATTTCGGAGATCCTCGTGATGTCCGGGATCTCATCCGGGACTCCGAACAACTTTCAGTCACCAATACATATAACTCAACTATACTGTAATGTCACTGAACCTTAAGTGTGCAGACCCTGCGGGTTCGAGAACTATGTAGACATGACTTGAGGCACTCTACAATCAATAACCAATAGCGGGACCGGGATACGCATATGGGCTCCTACATATGCTACGAAGATCTTCATCAGTTGAAGCTATTCCCTTTGTCCATTGGTATGTTACTTTCCCGATATTCGATCGTCAGTATCTCCATACCTAGTTAAATCTCGTTACCGGCAAGTCTCTTTACTCGTTCTGTAATACAAGATCCCATGACTAACTCCTTAGTCACATTGCTTACAAGGCTTATTGTGATGTTGTATTTCCGAGTGGGCCCCGAGATACCTCTTTGTCATACGGAGTGACAAATACCAGTCTCGATTCACGCCAACCCAACAGACACCTTCGGAGATACCTGTAGAGCACCTATATAGTCACCCAGTTACGTTGTGACATTTGATACACACAAGGTATTCCTCTGGTGTCTAGGAGTTGCATGATATCATGGTCATAGGAACAGATACTTTGACATGTAGAAAATAGTAGCAATAAACTAACACGATCATATGCTATGTTCACAGTTTGGGTCTTGTCCATCACATCATTCTTCTAATGATGTGATCCCGTTATCAAGTGACAACATTTTTCTATGGACAGGAAACCTTGACCATCTTTGGACAACGAGCTAGTCAACTAGAGGCTCACTAGAGACAATGTGTTGTCTATGTATCCACACATGTATTTGAGTTTCCATTCAATACAATTCTAGCATGGATAATAAACGATTATCATGAACAAGGAAATATAATAATAACTAATTTATTATTGCCTCTAGGGAATATTTCCAACAAAGAGGATCAGGGCCAGTATAAGATACGGTAGGCTACCACCGTAGAGGGTGATCAGACCGAGAGTGAGCAACATGAGCAGACCTTTGTATTCCCTCTTGCTCTCGAGCAATCCTAACAAGTAGGAGTATGGTCTTACACCACGAGGTGGCCCAAACCTGGGTAATTCTCGTGTCCTTGGTTCTTCTTCCTTAGCCCAAACACGTTGGAGCGCCGCCGTGGTTATTGCACGGTAAAGTAGGGCAGGAGAGCTTGCACACGTGAGAGATCGAACCTCTTGGGTCCCCAGAACCCCGATTCCGACATTTGGTGCAAGAGTCTCTCAATTGAAGAAAAATTCATGAGCGCGATCCATTTTTCTCCGAAATTATTTAGCATATGGTAAATTCAGGAGCACTGTATTGATTGTTCTGCTGTAGGAAGTATATCATTTTTCTGGATTTCGAAGGGAAAAAAGTAGATCATTGGTCTATAGAGGTTCATGGTCCAGGTAAAGCTTACCTGCTTACATCTAATTTTGGTGTGATGTTCAAGGTGAGGAGCTAGAATGGTATGAATAGATGCACTTGCTAGGATTAAGGCTACATGTGGAAGGGTCATCGACTGGAATATATGCCAACTATATTTAATATGGGTAAGTATGCATATCATATTACTGCCGATGGTTCTTACATGCTAGAAGACTAGATAGCGATATCATCATATTGTGCTTGTGGTGTTAATATGTTGATGTGTTGTTGGCAAGGAGATGGCGGGGATATCATACCATTCATGGATTGTTTAGCACATGTTGCAAATATGTTTTTGAAGTACAATAAATACCATTGAATTAAGCATGCATCCGATAGAGCAGTCAATGAATTATATTTGTGGTCATATGCAGAGTGGCATTTTGGTATTGTAAATGTACAGTTGTTAATGCACTATGTGTTTTTTGCATTATAGTTCTGTTTGTACATATCTCATCAATGACAGGTCATCTGATCCAGTCCTATATATCCATTCTCGACATCCATACCTTCCCGAATGTGCATGATCTATATCTCATTGCATGTGTTCTATAGGAAATATAATGAATTTTTGTGTTAAGTTTGTTTCATCTCCCGTTGTTATCTCTAAAATTAAATTTTTAATAAATAATTCTGTATTTTATGCACTAAAAAGTTATGCAGCAACATGCGGAGTCTCATTCAAATAGTTGATCATCACTGCCCATATATCTCTCAACGTATAAATATGTCACCTCAACATGCAATCATACATGAGAAAAGGTCCACCTCAACAAGCAATCATGCATGGGAAAATACAAATGTTTATGCAACCTTTATTCAATAAAGATTGTAAAACAATACAATAACTGAATACGATAAAGCACATCTAGTTTTATTTCCAATTCATACAATATATTTAAATCTTCATTTTCATACAACCAAATAGCACTTAAATATATTACAACCAATTCTCACAACAACACGCGAGATAACATCTAGTTAATAAAAAAGATGTTCTAGTTACATATATACCGCTTGAGGGAGAATCCCACATTAAGCAAGAGATTAAACTACCAAATGAGTAAAATGCAGGGAGTGATATAAAAGGTGAAAGTATTAATCTAGAAACAATCATAGATATGGCAAGTAAAGTGATGTAATCTCAGATTGGGGCTCAGCTTGTATTTAAGCCAAAGTAGATATTCCTTGGTCCTTTCGTTCCAGGCCAAAAATGTTGGGTTAATGTCTTTGAAAAGATAGTTATTTCTCTCATTCCAGATGTTCCAGGCCACAATACAAATAATCTCAAAGAAAAGCTCTCTTGTGAAGGTTGACTTGGCAGATTAGAAAGCCTCCATTTGGCTAAGATCAAGGTCCCAAAGGATACCAACTTTGGACCAACAAGTCCTACTGAAATGGCAGTAAATAACTGAGATGGCCAATGGTTTCCTCAATTCCAAAGTTGCAGAGCACACACCTGCAGGTCTTTCCAATATTATAATGTTTCCTCTTGAGAATATTGCGTGTGTTTGGTCGATCATCCGAAAGGAACCACATGAATACTTTAAAATTGATATGAAGTTTTGATTTCCTAATCTAGTTGAGAGGAGCACGCGCTAAAATATGCCTATGATAATGAGTGTTGATACTTTTTGCAAAAAACTAGCACCCCATACAAAAGACTAAGAGCCCAAATATTCCTCCATGTTTAGGGTATTAAGTTTTAGGGTGAAGACCTCCTATAATTGAACCATGGCCTCTTGGCTGAGAGGGAGGTAGAAAGATTGCCAAGGTTTTGAAAGGTGGACAATTTTGCAAGAGAGTAATCTTCATCGATAACATAAGAGAAAAGGCACGCAAATCTGATCGACAAAATAGGGCCATTCCAACTATGATGCCACATGGCAACGTTCAAATCATTCCTGACTAAACATGAGGCAATACGTGAGAAGATGGGCATGAGTTTTGAGACGCTCCCACAAAGGATACCCCTTAGTTACTTGCTCTTAGTAAATCCACCCGAAAGTGCTCTTTGTTTTGCCTTAGCGAGCCCGATGCCGGGCTGATGGAGGGAGCCCATCCTAATCAGCTAATTAAGTGGGCCATCCATTTGAAGGTTCCTTTAATGAAGCCTCCCTCATATGATGATGCACACGGGCGTCATATAGGATTCACCAATTAAGAGGGTCCCTCTTATTCAACCCGGAGGTCGCGCACGAGCAACTCTGCCTCCCCTGCTAGATACATGTTCTGCCCCTACTAGCTCATGTATTGTTCTCGGAATGTTCTAGAACCTTTCTAAACCTGTTTTTTCTCTTTTGGTTATTTCTTCCGGGGGTTTCTCCTTTCCTCTTGCTTTTTTGCTTTATCTTTTAATTTTTGTATTTTCATTCCTTTTTCATTTTTTGTTTTTCATTTCAAAATTTCACAAACATTTTTGAAATATGGACTTTTTTTCAAAAACTTTAATTTTTTATGAAGTTCAAACATATATTTCAAACAGGGTGAATATTTTTTGATTTAACTTTTTATTGAATTCAAAAAATGTTCATAGTTTTTGAAATTTTAAAAATTTGTTGAACCTACGAATATTTTTCTAAATCATGATTGTTTTTCGAATTCATAAACATTTTTTAAATTCTTCAATATTTTTTGAAACCGTGACATATTACGAAGTCATGAATAATTCCAAATTCATGAACACTATTTTGAAATCCTGAACATTTTTTAGATGCGCTAACATGTTTTAATCAAATTCTTGAATATTTTTTCAATCATGAACATATTTTTGAATTCCACGATGTTTTTATTGAAATTACTAACATTTTGTTATATTTGAAACAATTTCTAAACATTCATGAACATTTTATAAAGAGAATATGATTTTTTAAATGCAAAGAGCTTTAGAATACACGAACACTTTTTGAATCCATATTTATTTATCATTTCCTGCACAATTTTTCAAGTCATGAACATTTTTTACAATTCGGAATTTTTTTAAAACCCGAATAATTTTTAAAAAGGAAATAAACTGAAAAACAGAAATAGAAAAGAAAAACAAAGAGGCTTCTCGCCCCACACTGGTCGTCCCTTAGGAGCACTCTTCGTTTCGGCCCAAGGGAGCACGATTCTGGGCTGATGGAGTGATCCCGGCCCAATCACCGGATGGTAGCGTATTTCTGTGGGATGTTCTCATTTGTGTCTAGGTTATGTTGTCCTAAAAAAAGAATTGTGTATCGGGGATGCTATAGATCAGCCGAATGATTTTCTTAGAGAATCATCTGCCTAGTTAGTCGTATGATATGGCACTGGTGGTCGTCGATCTCAGCAAGCCAGCCTGACATCTTCTATCCTCTGAACCCATCCGCCACGGGATTCAGTTTAATATTGCATAGCAACACAATACCCCGTCATGGTACATGCACCTACGACATATTGGCGCCCGAGCGGCCGACGATCGCTGCATCACAACTCTTGGAGCCGACGGCGACCGCTCCTACATAGCACCGAGTGCGACGTCTTTAGCAAAGCTTCATTGCAACTCCGACGAGAGCTTCATTGTAGCTCCGATGGAGTCCATTCCGAGCCCATCGCAACTGCAATGACTAGCAGCGCTCCACGGCAACCCGGAGCGTGACATCTCCGTCAAAGCATCATTGCACCTTTACACTAGTAGAAACGAGGGCTTTGGTCCAGGTCCGAAAATCCTATTAGTCCCGGTTCACATACAAACCGGGACTTATGGTGACATTGGTCCCAGTTCGTGATGCCAGGGCGTCGGCCGGGCATCGTGGGACATTGGTCCCGGTTTGTCTCACCCCTTTTGTCTCGTTTCCAGTCAAGAACGGGACGAATAGGCCGGCAACCGTTCGTACCCTTTACTCTCGGTTGGTGGATCAAATCGGGACTAAGGTGTGGTGGCGGGCGTTCATACAACCGTTCATATCCTCCTTTAGTCCCGATTGGTGGATCAAACCGGGGTAGCGGCCCTTCGAATCACCCCTTTAGTGCCGTTTTGTCGTCCAACCCGGGACCAAAGGTCCAAACGGTTCGCCCTCCCGGTTCGTTTCTAGCGATGAAAACTGCAACCGAAGCAGAGTCTATCACCATTCTCTGTTCTTCTCCTCTACTCTGTTCTTCTTCTTCCTCTCTTTTTCCCATCTCTTCTTCCATTCTTATTCCACCATAACATATGAAACCGGAGATGTGCTCACACATGGCACGACCTAGCTCAGGGTCGGGTATGCGAACGAGAGCAGGGTGGTGCCAAATTTTCTGTCACGGTTTCGGGAGTGGGTTGACGCCGCGCCGGAGCATGAGGCATTCTTGGGGCTTGATCTGGGGCTCACGCCCAACCATCAAGGTGTTGCCGTCATCCAGCTATGTTTCAAACAGCATGTCTTGATCTTCCAATGGGCGAGGTAAGTTTTGTGTCTTTCTTTGATCCAAGGTTATGAAAATTGCATGTATTGATCTTCTCTAGGTTCCATTTGATAGCAATATGGAGTTTCTATATACGTTCCACTAGATAGTTAATTGAGGGTTTCTTAATAAATTCATAGGATATGAAAATTGCATAGGATAGCAATATGTGTTACAACATTGGATATATTGATCTCCCTAGGTTGCATTGGATAGAATATATTGATCTCCCTAGGTTCCATTCGATATATTACAACATAGGCTTTCTTTGATCCAAGGTTATGAAAATTGCATATATTGATCTCCCTAGGTTCCATTGGATAGCAATATGCAGTTTCTATATATGTTCCATTGGATATATAGTTAATTGAGGGTTTCTTGATCAATTCCTAGGATATGAAAATTGCATAGGATCGCAATATGTTACAATATTGGAAACCTATAAAGGTTAATTTCTCTTTAATTGCAGTGAAAAAAAAATTCATTGGTAAGTTTTGAGGCTTTCTTTGATCCAAAGGTTATGAAAATTGCATATACTGATCTCTCTAGGTTCCATTGGATAGCAATATGCAGTTTCTTTATATGTTCCATTGGATATTTAATTGAGGGTTTCTTGATCAATTCATAGGATATGAAAATTGCATCGGATAGCAATATGAATAGCAATATGTTGCATTTAAATCGTTATGATAAATATCTCTTTAGTTGTATTGAAACATTTTTCCTTGTTGCAGCAGTATGTAACATTTGTTTGTTTTTTATTTGTTGATGTTGTAGTAGTGACAAGCATTGTCCAGAACTCATGGACTTCCTTCGCAGCGGCATACGTTTCACTAGCGTTGACATAATGAAAGACAAGACGAATATGAGGCGCAGCTTTGGTATTGAGATACGAGCTGCGTGCCACATTGATCTCCAAGGCCTATCCAGCTTGATTATCCGAGGACTTCAATGGCTGATATGGTAGTCGCCTTGATCGACGAGGAGTACCATGATATGAAGAAGGCTTTCCCGAAGTCTCAACACAAGAAGTGGGGGAAGACCCCACTTGACCCTATCAACCTTGAGTATGTAGAAAAAGATGCATACGTTGCATATGAGTTGTACCGCAAGATTAGTATCGTGAGATATGGACAGCGTCACCTCAAAGAACCAGCTTTGGGACATTCTGATTCAGATTCGGATTCAGACGAGTAGTGTTCAGAAAGGTGAACACTTGTATATATATGTATGCTAGCTATTATTATGTACTGCTCGCATGTATTATTATGTACTACTTGGACCAATTTATATATATCTAGTTTCTGTTTGTGCCATTATATAGAGTTTCCAAATTTGAATGGTTATTTAGCCCTTTCTTTATTCATCACCACTGAAGGTATTGTTGTGAACTAATTCTTTATTCATATTGGTGTAATATTTACTATATTCAAACTTCTCCATGGTTCATACCCCCCGATACAACCCATAGATACATCAATATAAGCAAACAACACAAAGAAAACAGAATAGTCGGAAGTAATCTGTATAATTCGAATGCTTGATGTCAACTGTTCTTCCCCTTGCAACAGCACCAGAAGAATGCTGCTAGCACTCTCCGGCAATCGAAACTAGAAGAATGTTGTTTACGGCCCACCAGCGCGTGGGATCGTAGCAGTTTTCGAGGGTAGAGTATTCGACCCAAATTTGTTGATCGCCAAAACAGGAGGTGAGAGAATACTCTCGAGTATTAGCAGTTGAATTTGTCAGATTCAACCACACCTGAAAGATTAGTATCTGCAAGCAAAGTAGTAACAGCAAAGTAGCGAGTGACGGCAGTGGCAAGGAACAGCAGTAGCAAGTAGCAACAGTAGCAAGCGACAGTAGTAGCAACAGTAGCAGTAGAGCAAGACAAGTAACAGCAGTAGCAACAGTAGTAGAACCAGCGGAGCAAGACAAGTAACAACAATAGCAACAGTAGTAACAACAGCAGTAGGACAAACTCGAAGGCAAGGGGTCGGTGATTTGTTTGGATGATATTCATCATGCAACAGTTATATCACGGAGAGATATGTGGCTAGCTCCCGTTCGTCAATGTGATGTAGGCATGCATTCCATGTGTCGTCATACGTGCTTAGGGAAAAGAACTTGCATGACATCTATTGTCCATCCCTCCCATGGAAGCGGGGTCCAAAAGGAAACTACGGGATATTAAGGTTCTCCTTTTAACAAAGAACCGGACCAACGCATTACACTTGGTGAACACATGAACTCCTCAAACTATGGTCATCATCGGGAGTGGTTCCGGTTATTGTCACTCCGGGGTTGCCGGATCATAACACATAGTAGGTAGCTACAACTTGCAAGATCGGATCTAAAACACACATATATTGGTGACAACATAATAATTTCAGATCTGAAATCATGGCACTCGGGCCCTAGTGACAAGCATTAAGCATGGCAAAGTAGTCATCAATCTCAGAACATAGTGGATACTAGGGATCAATCCCCATCAAAACTAACTCGATTACATGATAGATCTCATCCTACTCATCACCGCCCAGCGAGCCTACGAATAGATTACTCACGAACGACGAAGAGCTTCATGGAATTGGAGAGGGAAGAAGGTTGATGATGACGATGGTGACGATTTCCCCTCTCCGGAGCCCAAGACGGACTCCAGATCTGCCCTCCAGATGAAGAACAGGTGGTGGCGGCGCCTTCGTATCGCAAAGGCGACGAAATCTTCTCTTTTTATTTTTTTCTGGGACGAAAGTGAACTTATAGACCTGAGGTTGGGGGTGGCAGAGCCGTGTGGGCCCCACAAGCCTGCCCACTGCCACCAGGGGGGTGGTGGCGGAGTCAGGGCTTGTGGCCTACTGGCCCACCCCCTCAGGTGGAACTTGGCGCAGGTATTTTTCATATTTTCCATAAATGATCTCCGTAAATTTTCAGGACGTTTGGAGAACTTTGATTTCTGCACAAAAATAACACCAAGGCAATTCTGCTGAAAACGGCGTCAGTCCAGGTTAGTTCCATTCAAATCATGCAAATTAGAGTCCAAAACAAGGGAAAAAGAGTTTGCAAAAGTAGATACGATGGAGACGTATCAACTCCCCGAAGCTTAAAACCTTGCTTGTCCTCAAGCAACTCAGTTCACAAACTGAGAGAGAAAGAAAAACTTTAACAAACTCTGTTTGATCTTGTTGTTGCAACTATGTCTAACTCATAAAAAGAATTTCAGCAAGATCACAAGTTAACCACATAAGCAAATGACACAAAGGTCTCACGGTAAACTAATATCAATGGCATAATCAGCTAACGAGCAAATAATAATGAGTTTCAAATACCAACACTTCAATCAAAACAAGAATGAAGCAATATGAATAGGTGGTATCTTGCTAGCTCTTTCTGAGACCGCAAAACATAAATGCAGAGCACTTTCAAAGATCAAGGGCTCACTAAACATTGTAATTCATAGCAACGAAGATCCAGTCATAGTCATACTCAATATCAATGAAAAGCAAAGCATAAAAATGATAGAGGTGCTCTCTAATTGGTGCTTATACATGAGGAGGATGACTTAACAAGAAAATATATAGACTGGCCCTTCGCAGAGGGAAGCATTCATTTGCAGAGGTGCCAGAGCTCAAGCTTTGAAAGCAGAGATAATAATTTTGGGTGGCATGCTTTCATTATCAACGCAATGACCAAGAGTTCTCAATATCTTCCATGCTACTCATGCTATAGACGGTTCCCAAACAGAAAAGTAAAGTTTTAACTCCCCCACCACCAATCAATCACACTCCACGGCTAGACGAATCCTCGGGTACCGTCCATACTAACATCAATCCAGGGGGAGTCTCTTATTACAGTTATGTTTTCGATTTAAGCGTGGAACTGGGCATTCCAATTACCGGCCCCTTTCTCGTGAATGACAGTGAATAAACACATGTCGAGGATAACACTCCTAGCATGCAAGATACCAATAGCCCCCTGTCACCACATGAGCGGTTGGGGCATGCAAAACAGATTATTTCTTGAAGGTTTAGAGAGTGGCACATGCAAATTTACTTGGAACGACAGGTAGATACCGCAAATATGTAGGTATGGTGGACTCTCATGGAACAACTTTTGAGTTTATGGAAGTGGATGCACAAGCAGTATTCCTCTTAGTACAAGTGAAGGCTAGCAAAAGACTGGGAAGCGACCAACAAGAGAGCGACAACAGTCATCAAGATGCATTGAGTTTGACTAACATTGAATGCAAGCATGAACAGGATATAAATCACCATGAACACGAACATCATAGATGCTATGTTGATTTTGTTTCAACTACATGCATGAACATGCGCCAAGTCAAGCCACTTGAAACATTCAAAGGAGAATACCATCCTATCATATTACATCATAGTCATCTCAAAATCAATGTTGGCATTCCAGACAAACCATTATAAGCTCTCAGCTAAATAAGCATGGCATCAGAAACTATGATCTCTAAGTTGTTATTGCAAACATGGTTCTCTCACAACAAAGCTAAATCTGGGTCGACAAGCTAGTCATATTTACAAAACAAAATAGATAGAGTTCATACCATCTTTTCAGTCTCAGTCGCTTCATCATATATCATCATTATTGCCTTTCATTTGCACGATCGAACGATGTGAATAATAATAAGAGTGCTCGTGCATTGGACTAAGCTGATCTGCAGGCAAACATAAAGGAGAAGACAAAGTAATATGGCTCCTTTGAAAGCTAAACAGGTAAGCATGCAAGAACCACTAAGCACTGTAACCAATATCTTCTACCTTGACACAAAGAAAAAGAAAACTATTTACACGGGAAAGCTCCCAACAAGCAAAAGAAGAAAGAAAAATCTTTTTGGGTTTTCTCAAAAGGACACAAAGCAAGAAAACAAGAAAACGAAAATAAACTAGCATGGATAATACACTGGCAAAGGGTGAACACCGGCTAACAAAGTGAAAGCATAAGCATTAATGTAAAGTCGGTGAGAACACGTACTCCCCCAAGCTTAGGCTTTTGGCCTCGCTTGGTCTACTCCCATGGATGATCCTGGCGAAACCCAAAGTCATAATGGGTGTTATACGGGAGTGCTGCAGCCACTGCCTGAATAACTGCCTCACGAAGTCGAGCAGCCGTCGCCTCCCTCTCATACTCCTCTGCCTCTCCTCTGGTTATGTAGTATCTTCCTTTTACCGGGAAGTCAAAGAAAGCAGGAGCAGGAAGGGTAATATGGAAAACACGCTGCCGGTTAAATATCAAGCGATATAGGAGGGATCCATGATCTGTCTCAAGGAACTGGTAGCGTGTTAGACCGACACGATCAAGGTAGGCTGTACGGAGAGGAGGGTCTTCTGGACGGATGGATACTCCAAGAAAATTTGCTAAGCGTGTAGCATAAACTCCACCAAAGAAATCCCCCTCAATGGTATTTTTATTCAGCCTCCTTGCTATTATATCTCCCATATTGAAGCTCGTGTCACCTGTTACTGCGCTCTTAAGGATACTAAGGTCGAAAGCGCATAGGTGACAATGTGCACCCTTGCCGTTAATGCACCTACCTATGAAGAGGGCAAGGTAGTGCAAGGCAGGGAAATGGATGCTTCCTATGGTGGCTTGCGTGATATCTCTGGTTTCTCCAACAGTTATACTGGAGACAAAGTCTCTGACCGAAGACTTAGAAGGATCATTAATACTACCCCCATCGGTTATCTTGCAAATCCTATTGAAATCCTCCAAATCCACGGTATAAGATTTTTATCGTACAGATCAAACAGTATGGATGAGTCACGGCCAACTGAAAATTTAAATCTACGCACGAAAGAGGCAGTGAGCATAGCATACTGTTCACATTTATCTGAGAGGAATTCTTCTAACCCGGCATTGCGGACAAGTGTATCAAACTCATCCTTGAAACCTGCTTCGATCATGAATTCATCGGAAGGCCATTCACATGGTTGTATTGGTGCGTCCCTTAGTTGAAAAGGTTCAGGCTCCCAAAAAGAAAGACGAGGACCCTTCTTACTTGAGGAACTACCATGAAACTTCCTCCTGAAAATAATTTCCTTTTGCTGAAATTTTTGAAGTTCATGAGAAAAGTGAATAAAGACCCACCACACCTTGTAGCAACTACTCCTACTAGTGCCTAGAGACCGTATCACGCGCTAAAACTACTTGGGACCAGCTAAAATCAACCTTTCTAGCTCAAGAAAAGGGTAACCAAGGTAGCAAGAATACGCGAAGGATAAAGCACTAGAGAAAAAACTACTTGGACCAATGGAGGAGTCACTTACCAAGGCGTAATTTCCCCAAAATGGTTCAGAGAATGGTGCTTTGAGCAAGGAGATCGAAAATCACAGCCAAATGAGCAAGTACACGGGTTTGAGCTGCGAAACAATTTTTTCTGGAGGTGGAAGAAGAGGCTGGGAGCTGGAATGAGTGGAGGGGGTCCCTGTGGGCCCCACAAGCTTGCACTCCGCCACTAGGGAGGTGGCGGTGGCAGGGCTTGTGGCCCATTGGTCTAGCCCCCAGGCCAGCTCTCAGGCCCAGTAATTTTCAAAAATTCCAGAAAAAATCATACTAAATTTTCAGGACCATCGGAGAACTTTTACATTCGAGGTATTTTTCTCCGGGACGCTAAAACAGAAAATGAAAGCTTTAAAACAGAGGTATGTGACTCTTTGATTCATCCGTTTCATGGTTATCGAAAGAAATCCGTCAATGGGGTTGGTCAAGTCCTCATAACAAAACCTTCTCCAATCGCAAGAGAGAACAGAGAATTTCCGAATAGCCACTAAGTCACCTCAATGGGGATATGTATCTCCCCAACAAGCAAATCATTGTTCATCTTGACACGAGGAATAGGGCATTCAAAGCTCCCAATAAGAATCGATGAAGTCTTTTCGATAGCATTGATGCAATGTACATGATATCCTTTCTTCGGAAAGTGCACAGTGTGCTCATTACCGTTGACATGGAAAGTGACATTGCCTTTGTTGCAATCTATAACAGCCCCTGCAGTGTTTAAAAAGGGTCTTCCGAGGATGACAACCATGGCATCGTCCTCGGGAATATCCAAGATAACAAAGTCTGTTAAGATAGTGGTGTTAGCAACCACAACAAGCACATCCTCGCAAATGCCGATAGGGAAAGCAGTTGATTTGTCGGCCATTTGCAGAGAAATTTCAGTGGGTGTCAAATTATCCAATTCAAGTCTACAATAAATAGAGAGTGTCATAACACTAACACTGGCCCCAAGGTCACATAATGCAGTTCTTACGTAGTTTCCTTTAATGGAGCAAGGTATAGTGGGCACTCCGGGATCACCAAGTTTCTTAGGAGTTCCACCTTTAAAACTGTAATTGGCAAGCATGGTGGAGATCTCAAGATCCGGTATCTTCCGTTTATCAGTCACGATATCTTTCATGTACTTGGCATACGGATACATCTTGAGCATATCAGTTAAACGCATCTCCATAAAGATGGGTCTTATCATCTCAACGAAGCGCTCAAAATCCTCATCATCTTTTTCTTGGGTGGCTTAGGAGGAAAGGGCATAGGTCCCTGAACCCATGGCTTTCTTTCTTTACCATGCGTCCTAGTAGTGAAGTGATTCTTATCGTATCTCTTAGGTTGTGGATTATCAGGATTAACCGTAGGTTCAATCTCCACATCCTCATCATTGCTAGGTTGAGCATTATTATGAACATCATTGTCCATATTGTCACCAGGTTCATGTTCATCACCAGATTGTGTTTCTGCATCAGACGCAGAAATATCATTAGGTTCTTCAGGTGTGATAGTATTTGGTGAACTGGCATGTAGGTTTCTATCATCCTTCTTCTTCTCCTTAGGATGACTGGGTGTATCAGCATTGATTCCTTCAGAATATTGATCAATTCTCTTAGGATGACCTTCAGGATACAAACATTCCTGAGTCATTTTGCCTCCTCTAGTAATGACTCTAACAGAGTTGTCATTTAATTCATTGAGTAGGTCATTCTGAGCTTTAAGTACTTGTTCTACCTGAGTAGTATTCATAGAGGCATGTTTACTCAGAAGCTTCAGATCATTGACATTTCTGTCTACACAAGCACTTAAATGGCTAAGTATATGAGTACTTTGTTCCAAATGTCTGCTAACATAATCATTGAAACTCTGTTGTTTGGCAACAAAGTTGTCAAATTCATGAAAGCGTAGGCTAGCAGGTTTGTCAAAAGGAATATAACTCTCATCAAACCTACACAGAGAATTCACTTCTACTACCTGTATCGGGTTATCGAGACCATGGATCTCTTCGATAGGTGGTAGATTTTTGACATCTTCAAATCTAATGCCTTTCTCTTGCATATATTTCTTGTCTTCTTGCATATCTTCGGGACTGAGGAATAGAATACCTCTTTTCTTCGGAGTTGGCTTAGGAGGTGGTTCAGGAATAGTCCAAGCATTATCGTTGATCAAGATGTTATTCAGTAGAGTCTCAGCTTGTTCTACAGTTTGTTCCCTAAAAATACAACCGGCACAACTATCTAGGTGGTCTCTAGAGGCATCGATAAGTCCGTTATAGAGGATATCAAGTATCTCGTTCTTCTTAAGAGGGTGATCAAGCAAAGCATTTTGTAGCTGGACGAGCCAGCTTGTGGAAGACTCTCTTCTTGGAGTTGAGCAAAGTTGTATATTTCCTGCAAGGCAGCTTGCGTCTTATGGGCAGTGAAATATTTCTCACAGAAGTAATAGACCATCTCCTGGGGACTACTGACACATCCAGGAGCAAGAGAGGTGAACCAGACTTTAGCATCATCCTTTAGAGAGAAAAGAAATAGCTTAAGGATATAGTAGTGGCGAATCTTCTCCTCATTAGTGAAAAGGTTGGCTATATCGTGTAGTTTGGCAAGATGGCCTACGACCGTCTCAGACTCATAACCGTGAAAAGGATCAGATTCGACTAGAGAGGTTATCTCAGGATTGACAGAGAATTCAGAATCCTTATCGGTGATAAAGATAGGTGAAGTGGCAAACTTCGGGTCGTATTTCATCTTAGCTTTCAGAGATTTTTCCTTCCACTTGAGAAGTAATTTCTCAGCGTCATAGGCATCCTTACACGCAAGAAAATCCTCAGCTATCTCTCCCTCCATAACGTAACCCTCAAGTATATCAGGCAATTCATATCTAGGAGAGCTAGATCTAGCAGGAGCAAAAGCAGGTTTTATCTCAATAGTATCCGCAGTATCAGAAGCATCACAAGCATTGGCAGTAACTCTTGCAATATGAGCATCAAGGAACACCCCTAGTGGAACATCAGGCAAAGTAGCATCTCTAGCAGTATCAATCATAGCATCATCAGGCAAAATAGCATCTCTAGCAGTATCAGGCAAATCAGTATTAGGCATAGTATGAAGCATAGGTCTCTAAACCCATGGCTCTCTTTCTTTACCATGTGTCATAGGAGTGAAGTCATTCTAATCATATCTCTTAGGTTGTGGATTATCAGGATTAACCGTAGGTTCAATCTCCACATCCTCATCATTGCTAGGTTGAGCATTATTATGAACATCACTGTCCATATTATCACCAGGTTCATGTTCATCACCAGATTGTGTTTCTGCATCAGACGCAGAAATATCATTAGGTTCTTCAGGTGTGACAGTATTTGGTGAACTGGCATGTAGGTTTCTATCATCCTTCTTCTTCTCCTTAGGATGACTGGGTGTATCAGCATTGATTCCTTGAGAATCTTGATCAATTCTCTTAGGATGACCTTCAGGATACAAATGTTCCTGAGTCATTTTGCCTCCTCTAGTAATGACTCTGACAGAGTTGTCATTTAATTCGTTGAGCAGGTCATTCTGAGCTTTAAGTACTTGTTCTACCTGAGTAGTAATCATAGAGGCATGTTTACTCAGAAGCTTCAGATCATTGACATTTCTGTCTACACAAGCACTTAAATGGCTAAGCATACGAGTACTTTGTTCCAAATGTGTGCTAACATAATCATTGAAACTCTGTTGTTTGGCAACAAAGTTGTCAAATTCATGAAAGCATAGGCTAGCAGGTTTGTCAAAAGGAATATAACTCTCATCAAACCTACACAGAGAATTCACTTCTACTACCTGTATCGGGTTATCGAGACCATGGATCTCTTCGATAGGTGGTAGATTTTTGACATCTTCAAATCTAATGCCTTTCTCTTGCATATATTTCTTGGCTTCTTGCATATCTTTGGGACTGAGGAATAGAATACCTCTTTTCTTCGGAGTTGGCTTAGGAGGTGCTTCGGGAATAGTCCAAGCATTATCGTTGATCAAGATGTTATTCAGTAGAGTCTCAGCTTGTTCTACAGTTCGTTCCCTAAAAATACAACCGGCATAACTATCTAGGTGGTCTCTAGAGGCATCGATAAGTCCGTTATAGAGGATATCAAGTATCTCGTTCTTCTTAAGAGGGTGATCAGGCAAAGCATTTTGTAGCTGGACGAGCCTCCCCCAAGCTTCTGGAAGACTCTCTTCTTGGAGTTGAGCAAAGTTGTATATTTCCTGCAAGGCAGCTTGCGTCTTATGGGCAGGGAAATATTTCTCACAGAAGTAATAGACCATCTCCTTGGGACTACTCACACATCCAGGAGCAAGAGAGGTGAACCAGACTTTAGCATCATCCTTTAGATAGAAAAGAAATAGCTTAAGGATATAGTAGTGGCGAATCTTCTCCTCATTAGTGAAAAGGTTGGCTATATCGTGTAGTTTGGCAAGATGGGCTACGACCGTCTCAGACTAATAACCGTGAAAATGATCAGATTCGACTAGAGAGATTATCTCAGGATCGACAGAGAATTCATAATCCTTATCGGTGATAAAGATAGGTGAAGTGGCAAACTTCGGGTCGTATTTCATCTTAGCTTTCAGAGATTTTTCCTTCCACTTGAGAATTAATTTCTCAGCGTCATAGGCATCCTTACACGCAAGAAAATCCTCAGCTATCTCTCCCTCCATAACGTAACCCTCAGGTATATCAGGCAATTCATATCTAGGAGAGCTAGATCTAGCAGGAGCAAAAGCAGGTTCTATCTCAATAGTATCCACAGTATCAGAAGCATCACGAGCATTGGCAGTAACTCTTGCAATATGAGCATCAAGGAACACCCCTAGTGGAACATCAGGCAAAGTAGCATCTCTAGCAGTATCAATCATAGCATCATCAGGCAAAATAGCATCTCTAGCAGTATCAGGCAAAGCAGTATGAGGCAAAGCAGTATCAGGCATGGTATGAAGCATAGCATCTCTAGCAGTAGCATCATAAGCATCATCAAGCACATGCGACATATCAAGATTTCTAGCAGGAGGTGATGTCGCAAACTTACTCATAACTAAAGGTGAATTAAGTGCAGAGCTAGATGGCAATTCCTTACCTCCCCACGTAGTTGAGGGCAAGACTTTGGTGTTCGGATCCTTCAGATTCTTCATAGTGATCAGCAGACATAAATCCCAAGTGACTTAGAGAATATAGCAATACCTCCCCGACAACGGCGCCAGAAAAATGCTTGATGTCAACTTTTCTTCCCCTTGCAACGGCACCAGAAGAATGCTGCTAGCACTCTCCAGCAATTGAAACTAGAAGAATGCTGTTGACGGCCCACCAGCGCGTGGGATCGTAGCAGTTTTCGAGGGTAGAGTATTCGACCCAAATTTGTTGATTGCCAAAACAGGAGGTGAGAGAATACTCTCCAGTATTAGCAGTTGAATTTGTCAGATTCAACCACACCTAAAAGATTAGTATCTACAAGAAAAGTAGTAACAACAAAGTAGTGAGTAACGGCAGTGGCAAGGAACAGCAGTAGTCACACCAGTAGCAAGTAGCAACAGTAGCAAGCGACAGTAGTAGCAATAGTAGCAGCAGAGCAAGAAAAGTAACAGCTGTAGCAACAGTAGTAGCAGCAGCAGAGCAAGACAAGTAATAGCAGTAGCAACAGTAGTAACAGCAGCAGTAGGACAAACTCGTAGGCAATGGGTCGGTGATTTGTTTGGATGATATTCATCATGCAACAGTTATAACACGAAGAGATATGTGGCTAGCTCCCGTTCGTCAATGTGATGTAGGCATGCATTATGTGTGTCGTCATACGTGCTTAGGGAAAAGAACTTGCATGCCATCTATTGTCCATCCCTCCCGTGGCAGCGGGGTCCAAAAGGAAACTACGGGATATTAAGGTTCTCATTTTAATAAAGAACAGGATGAATGCATTAGCACTAGGTGAACACATGAACTCCTCAAACTATGGTCATCACCGGGAGTGGTTCCGGTTATTGTCACTCCGGGGTGGTCAGATCATAACACATAGTAGGTAACCAGAAATTGCAAGATCGGATCTAAAACACACATATATTGGTGACAACATAATAATTTCAGATCTGAAATCATGGCACTCGGTCCCTAGTGACAAGCATTAAGCATGGCAAAGTAGTAGCAACATCAATCTCAGAACATAGTGGATACTAGCGATCAATCCTCATCAAAACTAACTCGATTACATGATAGATCTCATCCTACTCATCACCGCCCAGCGAGCCTAAGAATAGATTACTCACGAACGATGAAGAGCTTCATGGAATTGGAGAGGGAAGAAGGTTGATGATGACGATGGCGACGATTTCCCCTCTCCGGAGCCCAAGATGGACTCCAGATCTGCCCTCCAGATGAAGAACAGGTGGTGGCGGCGCCTCCGTATCGCGATCGCGACGAGAACTTCTTTTTTTTATTTTTTCTTGAACGAAAGTGAACTTATAGACCTGAGGTTGGGTGCGGCAGAGCCGTGTGGGCCCCACAAGCCTGCCCACCGCCACTAGGGGGGGTGGTGGCGGAGCCAGGGCTTGTGGCCCATTGGCCCACCCCTTAGGTGGTACTTGGCGCAGATATTTTTCATATTTTCCATAAATGATCTCCGTAAATTTTCAGGACGTTTGGAGAACTTTGATTTATGCACAAAAATAACACCAAGGCAATTCTGCTGAAAACAGCGTCAGTCCAGGTTAGTTCCATTCAAATCATGCAAATTACAGTCCAAAACAAGGGCAAAAGAGTTTGGAAAAGTAGATACGATGGAGACGTATCAAGCATCCAGACAGTGTCATCCGGCGCCAGGGAGGCACATGCCAAAGTCTAGAAAAATACATATCAAACAGCATTTTTAGGTGAAAGAGAAAAGGTTATCTATTCTAGTCATGTAGCACTAAACGGATAATATAAGAAAGATACAAATTATCTATTTTAATGTAGCTCGCCAGATCGACCGGTGTTGTTTTATATCTGAATGTTGCTACCTTTGAAATATTTGAGGTACCTGAGATTTAGCAAAATCTTAATATATAAAATTTCATTATACTGATCCCTTCGAGTTAAATTGAAAAGACTCAGCTTAAGAGATCCATGTGATACTATTTATTTTATGGGATTTTTATTTCTATGCCCCTGGTTCCTTAGCCATAATCATTCATCCACATGCTCTTAACATTTGTTCACTTTTCCCCACTCCCTTGGCCGAAACCCTCAGAACTGGTCACAAACGGTGGATGCCATTGGGTCAGTGCTTTGATCGTTAAATTTGACGAGTGGGGCCGCGTTGACTGTGTCGCCCGTTGGACCTGATGAGTGGGGTCGCCGTAGACGGTGCCGCGGTTAGCCCGTTGGGCCGTGGTTAGAATTGGGTCATGCACGCGCCGCAACGACGGAAGACTTTTATGCATGTACGACATGTCCAGCTAGCCTGCATGCATGCACGTAGCTTCCTACCTGCATACGCCGCCGCCACGATGCGCTGACCGGCCTCTTTTTCACGCGAGCCGCCACGGACGCTGACCGGCCTCGTTTTCACACGAGCCACCACGGACGCAGGGACGGTTGCTGCCGCTGGTTCGTATCATCTCCCACGCGTGTCTCCTCGATGTAGAGCATTGTTTCACACTTTTCAATCCACTCCTATCTATTCAACGTGGCAATTAAAACCTGTTGGCAATTAAAGTGGCATATCGATTGACGCGGCTCGTTTGAACGTAGCGAATCCAAATTGTGGCCCGTGCCACTCCCCTTCCCTTCCCCTTTCCCTATTTAAACCACCACCCCTCCACCTATTCTCCACACTTCCATTTGCACCGCCCCCTTCACCCAAACCCAGAGCACTCTCAAAGCGAGGCGAGGTTGCAGTACAACGGCCCCACCTTCGAGCTCCCACCGACCGTGCCGGAGAGACGATATTCGGCTGGCGTCGTTGTGGAGAGGACACTCTGTGTGTGGGCATTCTCACGCTGGAGGGGTGCAAGGGGGTTTGCCGAGTGGTTCCTTTGTGCGGGCTTCGCCCAGCTCTCGGCGGGCTCGCGGGTGATGTTTCGACTGGAGGAAGTGCGTCCAAATCCAGGACTCCGTCGAGAGGGCTCACCGTCACCTTCTCAAACAGATTTGATGTGTACTACCTCCTAGGCAAGGTGTTTTGGTGTGGATGCGAATTCATCACATTCACAACCCACAACATCTTCACAAACTTCGACTGCATCTTCCCCACCCGCGATGGTATGCACAACCTCCCCTACTACATCGGCCAGGACGACATGGAGAGGGAGCAGTGAACAGAAGGCGCAATGAAGATGGTGGTGAAGTCCCGGTCTCGATCGTGAGCTTGTCTTGCCCTAGGGTGTTAGGGATTTTTATCTTTTATATATTTCTATCTTAATTATGCCGTTGGTTGTACCATGAACTTTTGATCTTTGTCGTTTCATCCCCTAAGAACTTTGTTATGCTTGCTACCCTTATTTGATAGGGAATCCCTATTTGATATATCATTGGTTATCAGTCTTTTTGCTTGCTATTTCTATCTTATTTGACGTGAGATAAATGTCTAGATGAATATGGTGCCGTACACGAGCCCTTCTGCTAAATCAATCAATGATTGAGTATTCCTCAATGAAAACCAGCAAGTTTTCGCCCATTTAGAGTAGGGTCAATTTTTCAAACATGCGAATAATGGAGTAGTTGAAGTGTTAAAACGGAAACTAAAGCAAGAAAAATGAGTTGTGTTGATGTTGAAAAGAACAAGAATAAAAGCTATATTTTTTGAATTGTTGGTGGCCCTATTCCGTATATTGTATGAACAAAAACAAGCTACTTTTTGAATAGTTTGTGGACTATGCTATGGTTTAGGGTACCCTATGTTTTATGTAAAAAGTATGCTATGGTTGCTACTTTTTATGTTATGGATGTATGCTTGCTACGTGAGATAGAGGTCGATGGATATGGTGCCGTAGCCGAGCCGTAGACAAGCTCTCTAGATGGATATGGTGCCATAGCCGAGCCTAGACATGCTCTCTAGATTGATATGATGGCTAATGGTGCCACAGGACTTTATTTGAGACGTGGTTTCACATGGATATCATGATCTACATAATTAAGTCTGACATGTTCTTAATAAAAACAAAAACAAAAAATCGTGTATACAATATTTTTCTTGCAACAAAAACTTGTTTATAATACCCGCAGTCAAAAAATGAAAGTGTTGTGGCGTAGGCAATATACAGAAGGAAATTGCCATGATATGTACAAATAAATTTGATATGAGCAAGTCCAACAATAAATCATTTTACCATCACGCACTATTTTTGTTCGGCATGTTAATAAATGGACTTACCATGGTAATAATCAAGGGAAAAAATAGAGCCAGCGCGTGCGCCTTCGACACTCAACGCAATGAGACGGCCCAACGAGAGTTTAGTTTCAATTTGGGCCCTAGAACTATGTTTTTTTTCTTTTGCGGTTGGTGTTGTGTGATGAAACTAAAGAAACTGAAAGTGTACAAAATGGACGAAACTGACGGGTACCCGAAACTGACATGATCCACAAATTAAGCAACACAGAGCATAGAGCACATGATCCACAAATTTAAGCAAATCGTAGAGCACATGATCCACAAATTTAACCAAATCCTAGAGCACATGACACCACACTAATAACATCTCTAATGAGTGATGACCAGCAAGTAAGCAAATCCTAGAGCAACTACACAAAAATAAAAGGGATAAAATCCTAAAGCTATCAGATTTGCCTGCTTGTTCAATTGAATCATATGCTTCAAGTTCTTGTTCATATTCTTTATTTCCCCCTTCAGATCTGCATCCCCAACTGTCAGAGCAGCACTTCCAGAGACCAAATTCATTGTTGCTGACGGCAGATTGAGCTCCCGGGTTGGGGCCCCATTGAATTGAATCCGCTTAACGTAGTTCTCCAACTATTCAAAATGTGTGCATTTATTGACGATCTGAAACGAAAACATGAACCATAAATCCCAGATCAAAAAACAATTAAAGGAAAATAGAAAAACAAATCAGAGAAAAATCATGAGATCTAACCTGCCCCATGGCTTGCTCTCGCAGTTCACGAACTCGCGCCCATAGTTGCCATTCTTGACCTCCTTAGAAGTCAACCATATCAGTGGCGCGCTCTGTGGGCAGTCATGACATCGTTCCATGGGAAGTGAACCATACTGGGTCCACGAGGGGCGGGAGGCTGAAGTGGAGCTCGACATATCGCCCAAGGTCGTCGGATAAGAAGAAGCAGAGGAGTGGCTCCTCTCGTTGCCGGAGAAGAAGAAGCAGAGGAGGAGTGGCTCCTCTTATCGCTGCAGAATAAGCACCAGAATAAAGGGGGGTGCTCGAAGAAAGGGGAGGCACAACCAACAAGTCTCGTGGATCGCCCCATGTGATCCAACGGCGTGGACCATGCTCGCAGCCTGCCCTCAGAATTACTTCTAGAAGACCACATCTGAAGGCTGTCGCTTGGCGCTAGGGTATGATCGGACGGCTGACATTCAGAGCTAGGGTTAGGTGAAACCCCGCAGCGTTTAGAGAGGTTTTGAGCTGGTCAAGGGGGTTTCAAAGGCTTTGACTGAGCATAAATAATTTAAAAAAAATCGAAACCATATGAAACCTTCGTCGTTCGTCGTTTTATAGGACACACTCACGAGGAAAAATACTAAACTTGGTATACATACATTTAGGGCAAAAACCCTAGCTAGCACGATCGAGGTAAAATGAGCACCATTAATTAAAAAAATCAGAAAAATATAAACCTATGCACAATGTTGTCTTGTGTGACATGTTACCAACCAAAAATCATAAACTTTGTCTATGGACATTTTCATGAAAAAGCCTTCACACATATGAGCTATCATGTACAACGTTTCATAGAGACCAAGGAGAGGAGGTAGTGTTTCCCTTCGGTTTTTGAACATTTAAAAAAAATCAAAAAAATCACCAAAGCTTGATTTCAAAGTGAATAAGAAGGATGTGAACTTAGTTTTCCAATTTCATATTGTAAACTTGTTTTTAATAGTTTTTCTATTAAAATATATTTTTTTGAAAAAATGTACAAATAGAAAGATTAATTCAATAAATAGTGATTCTTCGAATCTACACTATATAGATTGATTTGGTGTTAATAAAAAATATTTGGCTCATTTGGAGTAGGTCCAAAAAAATTGATTACCAATGGGGTCGTTTACCCTAGCTTGGGAGCTCATTTGGAGCACATTTCTCAAGACTACATGTTTTGTAGACGCAAAAGAGATCGGATTGATCACCTAGTGTTTATAATAGTTCAGCAAACTATGCAACTCACACCACACGTGAATGGACTAAAGTGTTGGTTCAAATTCAAAGTTTGCCAAAAATTCGAAGTTTGCCTCAGTAGTTCAAATTCAAAGTTTACATATAGAATTATTACACCTTACAAGTTTTCACGGTACTTCAAATTGACGACAGAATCCTTATTACAAATCTTTAAAGTTCAAAGTTTATGACTTGCATTCAAGTTCAAATTCAAATCTTTGCCTTGCTCCTTGTGTTCCGGGATGGGTTAACCGTCTTGCTTCTGGTTTCCCTGGCTGGGATATTTTGTGCTTTTGAAAGCTTTGTGTTGTTGCTTCTGATCTTAACTTCTGGTGGTTGCGGTTTTGTTGATCTTTGACTGATCGAACAAGTGTTGACCAGTTGACGGTCATCTGTGGGCTCACTAATCTTTAAAAGAACTTCAGACAAAATAACTTCGTCCACTCTTATAACTTCAAAACCTTCGTAACCCATGGTTTGAAATTCCGCATCAGATGATGGTCCAACCGAAGTTTCTTCCTCTCTAGGACTTTTCTCTCTTATAGACAAAATAACTTCCTCCTCTCTTATAGCTACTTCAGTTGCTTCATTCTCTAAAGTTGCTGGATTCTCCTCTGCTGTTGCATTATCCTCTAAACTTGATGCATTCTCCTCTGCTGCTGCATCCTCCTATGCATTTGCTGCTGCCCATTGTTCCTCTTCTCCAAATGATGCATCAACTGGATTGTTACAACGCCTAGCAATATGCCCTAAGATACCACATCTTTTGCACTTACGTTTTTTTACACGACCCTCTTCACTAGCTCTTATCCTGTTTTTCCTTGGTCTTCCTGGTGGTCTAGTCAGTACAGGAGAATGGAGTTTGAACCCTGGGTCTACTATGTTCCATTGGTCTTTTCCCAAGAGTGCAGGCACATTTTCAGCATAAGCAGCCCTAAATTTGGCAACAGAGAAATATTCAGAGCAATACTGATCAACTTCACCATCTTCACCTCCAATAACAGTCATGAGATGTAGGGCATGAGATGTATGCATGTATGTATGGCTTCCCGCGGATCTACCATATTCAGAGCAATACTGATCAACTTCACCATCTTCACCTGCAGCTGCATTCATTGGTTGCAAGGTTCACTAGATATCTCCATTCCCTATTTTTAGTGTCAGTGTATGTCACCTCAGCCTCGTATGTCGACGGTCGAATGCATTTCATTCTTAGTCCTCTTGCCTTGGCATGCAATGCCTTAATCAGAGATGGAAGCATAAGATGGCCAACATATTGTGTTTCTGCAATTCTTTTACGAAGAGCCATCTTTACCATGATCATCTCCCTGATCTTATCAAATGCTTTCCACAACAAAAGCCCTTTCACTAACTTGAACATTGCATTGAAACACTCAACGAGGTTATTGGTCACATATTCTACTTTGCAGATTTAATTGAATTTGCTTCTTGACCACAGCTTTCCATGATGTTCATCCATGTACTCCTTCACCAAAGGATTATGAGCATACAACACTCTCAAATGGTGCTCATGCTTCCTCAAGCTGCATGTGTATGAAGCTGGCCATTGATTCTCATCATAAACTTTGCCTTTGAATTTCTTTTTAAAATTCGGCGCTAGGTGTCGCATACATTCCCCATGTTCCACTCCAGGGAATACAATTTCTACTGCAGTTTCTAAACCATTGCAAGCATCTGTGTGTATAACTAAACCTGAGGGTGTACCTACAATGTTGCACAACTGCTGCAAAAACCAGACCCAACTCTCCTCACCCTCTACCTCCAACACACCAAATGCAACTCGGAATAGCCAGTTGTGTCCATCAACTACTGAAGCTGCTGATAGCTGGCCTCTCCATCTTCCATTCAAAGCAGTCGCATCGACATCCAAATAGGGCCTACAACCATTTAGAAACCCATGCGAGCAAGCCTTGAAATAAACAAAAGACCTCCTGAAGCACTCCTTCTTCATTGTCTTCCCTTTTAATTTGTACTTAACTGTATGCTTGTCAATCTATACAACACTCCATGGACTAGCCGTCTCCACTTCAGCTTTGAAGGTGTAAAGCAACTGAAAAGTCTAATTCCATGGACCATTAATCCTATCAAGGGCCCTTTCCTTAGCATAGAAAATCTTAATGTATTGTACATTAATCTTGTACTTCTCAAATAGCTTCCCATGGAGTGATGTTGGACCAATTGTTGGTGTTTCCCTCACCCAATCCAAGATTACATCTGCCACCCACCTAGTCTTTGCAAGCTTAGATTTGTCCTTTCCCCCTCCCGCTCCAGGTGGGCAAGTGTGCCCGTGTGGGTTGCTTTTTATCTGAAACAAAATGAAAAATGATGTCAAATACAATTAAAAAATAGTACAAATGATCTGAATATAGAATGGATAAATAATCTGATAACAATATTCAGTTGTAATACCTGAATCAATTTGCTCGTTCGCATAGTGGATGCATGAAACCTCCACCTACACCTATCATAAGGGCAATGAATAGTGATCTTCCTCGCTCACTCCTATCAACCTCATAAGAGTTTTCAGTCAGAATGCAATATGTAGTCACTGCATTACGACAGTCCATCATTGATTCGAATACGGTTCCTGGAGTAAGGTCAGGATTCTCCCTGTTCCACTCAATTGTTGGCATGGCCTGACCATCATATTCTGGTAAAACTAAGGTGTCGATGTTCTCCTCCCTCTCTTCATCATCAGTGTCATCAAATCTAGCATGTCTGCTAGGCTCCTCTGCATATTCATCTTCCGCTGCCTATTGAATGACTCTATCTACCAGTTCAGGGAATAGAATCTCATCCTCATCATCATGTCGAGGCACTTCCTCGTCAGGCTCTTCATCTACTTCTACATCAGGTGCAGAAGGGAGAGGATAAGTGGCAGAATTAGCGGCAGCCGACATGTTGTGTCTTTCAGAACCACTAGGTTTAGTTGGTCTCGACCTACAAGGAGTGCGAGGACGCTCGCTATTAGCAGAGACTGATGATGTCTGAACACCCTTCGGGATACGTTGTTTGCGTTCCTGAAGCACCACGATATCTATTTTACCGAAACGGCTGTCAACATTCAAACTCAATAGCAATCCCAGATGCTCATCACAAGTTGATGGGAGAAATCTCTGCTCGGTACTGTCGAAATATCTCAGTTCAACAGCATCGGCAGGGCTCCACGGATACTCACAACAGAGTGCCTCGCGGAAATCTCTCAACGAAACAGTGGTTTCTACCACTTTAAGATAGAAAAATACAGAAAACACACAAGGTTTAGTTCCACGCAGCTCACTAGTTTCCATTCTAACCCTATTCGATTGAAATAAGATAAAGGGCGCATTTAGGCCTAAAATTTTCAAATAAATTGCACTGATTCACACCAACGGTGGTCAAATACAGCCTAATTTACGGATCTCCTAATCAATTTGAGAGGAAAGAGATGCTTACCTAGGTGGAATCCATGAATTATCAGCCTCTGATTCGACCGAATCATCTCCACGGTCGATGTATCAGACGGGGTGCCCCCGATATCGCTTCCTAATCCTAGATGGGGAGAGAGGGTAGCTGTGGCGGAGGCAGCAAGAGTGCGGCGGAGGCGGCACGACGGCGGCGGCACAGGCGGCGTGGAAGCGACTAGATCTGATTCAAGTTATAGTGAGTGTCAGTTTCGCGGCCCCACTGGTTACCACATAACCGTCAAAATGTAGACTCTGCCCTATGCAGCCCCACTAGTTAGAGTTAATGGTCAAGACATTGATCCGACGGCAACGTCCACTGTGACCAGCTCTGAGGGTTTCGGGCAAGGGAGTGGGGAAAAGTGAGCAAAATTTAAGAGCGTGGGGATGAATGAGTAGAACTAACGAACCAAGGGCACAGAAATAAAAATCCCTTCTTTTATTAGTAGGTATAGATAACATACATCTATGAACTATTCAACATTTGAAAATGAAATATAAAAAAGTTGTTGGGGGAGATAATGCTCGGTGATTATTTGCAGAAACTATATGGATCAAAGAGAACAGTTGGTGGGGGAGATAATGGTTGGTGATTATTTGTCGTATCTCAAAGACACCGATGGTCTCGAAGGAGAGGATGACGGCTCGGATGATCGAACAATGGAGGAGGAAGGACATGATTATGATGGCTCCGGTGACTGGAAGCCAGAGGAAGAAGGAGACCATAATGACGGCTCCGTTGACCAAACGGTGGAGGGAGATGTTGCAAAGTCCGGCGAGGTATATATCTTAATTAAGCCCAAAGGAAGATCTGAATAAGCCAGTTATAGAGCCACTTGTCAAGGAGTGTGCTCTTAAGAAAATGGCACATCTATTCGGGAAGTGGAAGAATGATTTGAAATCAATGTTTGTCGATAAAGGGAAGACTCCAGAATTCATCCGCCGATTTGAGAAGATAAGAGCTCGTTGGCCCGCATTTGTGGCCTACAATTCATCGAAGAAGAGTAAGAAAATGTTAGAGACAAAAAACAACAATGCCGCAAAGAAGTAGTATCACCATCACATGGGGTCAGGTGGCTACCTCAAAGCCCGGCCGTTCTCGAACAAAGCTGAGAATGACCTGATTGCTAAAGGGGTCGAACCACAGACATTGAACTGGCCAGAGCGTTCAAGGACTTGGTTCTTCGGGTTGGGGGAAGTTTGGACCCTGAAACAGCGAAGTGTCCTTGGACAGACGATTAACTTGCAATACCCATGATCAAGCTTCAGAAGTGTATCGTGTTGGGGAACGTTGCATGGGAAACAAAAAATTTCCTACACACACGAAGACCTACCATGGTGATGTTCATCTACGAGAGGGAGATCGGATCCATATACCCTTGTAGATCGCTAAGCGGGAAGCGTTTAAGAAACGCGGTTGATGTAGTGGTACATCTTAGTGATTCACATCACCGTCATCCCACGATCCGTTTCGATCTAGCGCCGAACGGATGGCACCTCCGCGTTCAGCACACGTACAGCTCGATGACGATCTCCGCCTTCTTGATCCAGCAAGAGAGACAGGGAAGTAGATGAGTTCTCCGGCAGAGTGACGGCGTGCCGGTGATGGTGATGATCTAGAGGAAGAACTACGAAGTAGAGGTTTAGGGATGCACGTGGCTAAAGTTGTGTCTTAAAAACCCTAAAACCTCTAGTATATATAGGAGGAGGGGTGATACATCTCCACCGTATCTGTTGGAAATATGCCCTAGAGGCAATAATAAATTAGTTATTATTATATTTCTTTGTTTGTGATGATCGTTTATTATCCATGCTATAATTGTATTGATTGGAAACACAAATACATGCGTGGATACATAGACAAAACACTGTGCCTAGTAAGCCTCTAGTTTACTACCTCGTTGATCAAAGATGGTCGAGGTTTCCTAACCATAGACAAGTGTTGCCACTTGATAACGGGATCACATCATTAGGAGAATCATGTGATGGACAAGACCCAAACTATGAACGTAGCATATTGATCGTGTCGTTTTATTGCTATTGTTTTCTGCGTGTCAAGTATCCGTTCCTATGACCATGAGATCATATAACTCACTGGCACCGGAGGAATACCTTATGTGCATCAAACGTCGCAACGTAACGAGGTGACTATAAAGGTGCTCTACAGGTATCTCCGAAGGTGTCCGTTGAGTAGTATGGATCAAGACTGGGATTTGTCACTCCGTATGATGGAGAGGTATCTCGGGGCCCATTCGGTAATACAACATCACACACAAGCCTTGCAAGCAATGTGACTAAGTGTAAGTCACGGGATCTTGTATTACGGAACAAGTAAAGAGACTTGCCGAGATTGAAATAGGTATGAGGATACCGATGATCAAATCTCGGGCAAGTAACATACTGAAGGACAAAGGGAATGACATATGGGATTATATGAATCCTTGACACTGAGGTTCAACCGATAAGATCTTCAGAGAATATGTAGGATCCAATATGGGCATCCAGTTCCCGCTATTGGATATTGACCGAGGAGTGTCTCGGGTCATGTCTACATAGTTCTCGAACCCGCAGGGTCTGCACACTTAAGGTTCGGTGACGTTTCGGTATAGTTGAGTTATAGGTGTTGGTAACCGAAAGTTGTTCGGAGTCAAGTATGAGATCCAGGACGTCACGAGGAGCTCCGGAATGGTCCGTAGGTAAAGATTGATATATAGGAAGTCCTGTTTTGGTCACCTGAAAAGTTTCGGGCTCATGGGTAGTGTACCGGGAGTGCCGGGAGGGGTGCCGGGGACCATCGGGTGGGGTGTCACGCCCCAAGGGTTCTCATAGGCTATGGGAACAGATAAACCAGCCCCTAGTGGGCTGGAATAAGTTCCCACTAAGGCCCATAAGGTTTGAGAAGCAAAAAACACAAAGTGGAAAGAGTTTCCAAGTGGGAAGGTGGAATCCTACTCCAAGTAGGATTGGAGTAGGACTCCTCCACCTCCAATTTCGGCCAAACCTCGAGGGTTTGAGGCTGCCTCCTCCCATCCGTCCCTCCTATATATACTAGAGGTATTGAGGGTTTTTGAGACACAACTTCGCCACGTGCTGCTCGACCCTATATCTACGAAGCTTATGCGAAGCCCTCCCGGAGTAGATCATCACCACCACCGGCGTGCCGTCACGCTGTCGGAGAACTCTTGTACCTCTCCGCCCCCTCTTGCTGGATCAAGAAGGTGGAGATCGTCATCGAGCTGTACGTGTGCTGAACGCGGAGGTGCCATCCGTTTGGCACTAGATCAGAACGGATCGTGAGACGGATCACAAGACGGTTCGTGCAACGGATCGCGAGACGGTTCGTGGGACGGATCACGGGACAGATCATGGGACGGATCCCGGGACGGTTCGTGGGGCGGTTCGAGGGACGTGAAGACGTTCCACTACATCAACCGCGTTTCTTAATGCTTCCTGCTCTACGGTCTACAAGGGTACGTAGATCCAAATCTCCTCTCGTAGATGGACATCACCATGATAGGTCTTCGTGCGCGTAGGAAATATTTTGTTTCCCACGCAATGTTCTCCAACAGTGGCATCATGAGTTAGGTTCATGCGTAGATGTAATCTCGAGTATAACACAAAGGGTTTTGTGGACGGTGATGTTCGATTTGCTGCCCTCCTTAGTCTTTTCTCGATTCGGCGGTATTGTTGGATTGACGCGGCCCGGACCGACATTATTCGTATGCTTACGAAAGACTGGTTTCATCGCTTGACATGCAACCTCATTGCATAAAGATGACTGGCGGGTGTCAGTTTCTTCAACTTTAGTTGAATTGGTTTTGACCGAAGCAGTCCTTGGAGAGGTTAAATAGCAATTTGCACATCTCCGTTATGGTTTTTGCGTAAGTAAGATGCAATCTACTAGATACCCATAGCAGCCACATAAAACATGCAACAACAAATTAGAGGCGGTCTAACTTGTTTTTGCAGGGTATGCTTGTGATATGATATGGCCAATGACGTGATGTGATATATTGGATGTATGAGATGATCATGTTGTAATAGTTAATATCGACTTGCACGTCGATGGTACGGCAACCGGCAGGAGCCACAGGGTTGTCTTTAGACTAACGTTTGTGTTCGCAGATGTGTTTACTATATTGCTAAGACATAGCTTTAGTAGTAATAGCATTAGTAGCACGACAACCCCGATGGCGACACGTTGATGGAGATCATGGTGTGGCGCTGCTACCGCAACAGACAACAGCGCCACAGATTGACACGTTGACGGAGGCTGGGCTTGCGTTGGTTTTTCCCTTGAATAGGAAAGGGTGGTGCAGCACAGGAGCAGTAAGTATTTCCCTCAGTTTGAGAACCAAGGTATCAATCCAGTAGGAGAATCTCGTCAAGTCCAGAGTACCTACGCAAACACAAACGAGCTTGCACCCAATGCTATAAAGGGGTTGTCAATCCCTTCAAGATTGATTGCAAAGTGAGATCTGAAGGCAGAAAGTGCAACGAAGTAAAAGTGTAAGGCTGAAAATATGGTGTGGAGTAGACCCCGGGGCCATAGTGTTCACTAGAGGCTTGTCTCAAAATAGCAAATATTACAGTGGGTGAACAAATTACTATCGAGCAATTGATAGAACCATGCAAAGTCATCACGATATCTAAGGCAATGATCATACATATAGATATCACGTCCAAGAAGTAGAGTGATACTTTCTGCAGCTACTACTATTACTCCACACATCGACCGCTATCCATCATGCATCTAGTGTATTGAGTTCATGACAAACAGAGTAATGCCTTAGGCAAGATGACATGATGTAGAGGGATAATCTCAAACCAATGATGAAAACTCCATCTTTTTACCCTTGATGGAAACAACACGATGCGTGCGTCGCTACCCCTTCTCTCACTCGGTGAGGTCACCGCACGATATGAACCCAAAACTAAGCACTTCTCCCATTGCAAGAATCATAGATCTAGTTGGCCAAACAGAACCCACAACTCGAAGAGAATTACAAGGATATGAAATCATGCATAAGACACTACTGGAATTCATAAATTTGCCATCTGCTTGGCCTTTGCCGTCAGCTGACACATGGCAAAGGTATTCTTTGTCGCCAGCTGTCACAGTGCTGAAGGCAAAGAGGTGGCAGAGGGAAAAAGATTATTTTGCCGTCGGCCACTTCTTTGCCGTCCGCTGGCCGACGGCAAAGAAGCCCTACGCGGACGGCAAAGAGAGGGCCGACGGCAAAGCCCCCCCCAACGGCCGAAACGCCACCCCACACACCCCTCCCCTTTGCCGTCCGCCTGGGAGCGCGGCGGACGGCAAAGGTGACGGCGGCCCACCAACCCAACCCCCCACCCGGTGCCCCCCCGGACCTTTGCCGTCGGCCTTGGGGGCCTTTGCCGTCAGCCTAGGAGCGCGGCGGACGGCAAAGGCCCGGCAGCCTTGCCACGTCCACGCGCACCCCCGCCCCCCTCCAACCCTTCCCACGTAGCCTGTTGCTCGAATCCCTGCCCCGCGCCGCCGCCTCCCGACGTCCCGCGCCGCCGCCTGCCCTGCGCCTGCTGTCTGCGCCGCCGCTGCCCCGCGCCGCCGCCTGCCCCGCGCCGCTCCTACTGCCTACCCCGCGTCGCCGCCTACCCCGCGCCGCCGCCTACCCCACGACGCCGCTGCCCCGCGCCGCCGCCTACCCCGTGCCGCCGCCTGCCGCCGCCTGCCCCGCGCCGCTCCTCCTCCCTGCCCCGCGCCGACGCCTGCCCCGCGCCGCCGCCTGCCCCGCGCCGCCCCTCCTGCGCCGCCCCTCCTCCCTGCGGCACCCCTCCTCCCTGCGCCTCCTCCCTGCTCCGCCCCTCCTCCCTGCACCGCCCTTCCTCCCTAGGTAAATTTATTTCTGTTTTTTTTGTTTTTTTTTCTCTTTTGCCATTTTTAGGTTCATGGTAATTAGTTTGTGGTAATTAGTTTGTTAGGTTATACTATATATGCTAATTGTTTATGGTAAAATTAATGACACGAGGATGATAACATTAGTTGTCAAGCATGATGTGTTTTTTTGGTTTTGTTTATATTTAATGGTATTTGTAGTTTGAAAACGCCGATGTGTTCTGTGTCACACATGTGATACTTATTATGTACAAAAAATATTTTTTTCTCATAGTACCTCTTCATCGGAATGGCTAAAAAACAATATATTTTTTTGACTCGGGAGTACTGATGATGTGTTTCAAGAAAAAAGTGGTGTCATTAGAAAAGAAAAAGGTTTAGGGTTGAGCACATTATTCTATCTTCGAAGATCGACCCGGTACCCTCCCAAAAAAAGATCGACCCGGTCCAGCTGATTCATGAGCACAGCGACGTGGGAAGCACTATGTTGTGGTGTGTGTGCTTCCACCGGACAAAGCAATGAAATTTTGAAACATGGACGCGGCGCCGGACCAGGCGTTGACGGCGGAGGCGGCGGCCGTGCTCTCCCCGAGCGGGCCGGTCACGTAGCTGATGAAGTTGGAGGAGATGTCGTAGTACGCGAACCCCCGGCCCCCCGACCCCCGACGCCACTGACCCCTGACCCCCGACGCCACTCACCCTCGACCCCCGACCCCCTACCCCGACCATGACGCCACTGACCCCCAACTCCCGAGCCCGGACACCTCTTTGGCCTCTTGTTGACCGAAAAGACCCCAACCCCCGACGCTAGTGACCCTCAACCCCCGACAACACTCACCCTCGACCCCCGACCCCCGACCCCGACCCCCGACGCCACTGACCCCCGATCCCCGACGCCCGACGCCACTGACCCTCGACCCCCGACCCTCGACCCCCGACAACACTCACCCTCGACCCCCGACCCCCAACCCCGACCCCCGACGCCACTGACCCCCGACCCCCAACGCCCGACGCCACTGACCCTCGACCCCCGACCCCCGACCCCCGACAACACTCACCCTCGACCCCCGACCCCCTACCCCGGCCGCCGACGCCACCGACCCCCGACCCCCGACGCCTGACGCCACTGACCCTCGACCCCCGACAACACTCACCCTCGACCCCCGACCCGCTACCCCGACCCCCGACGCCACTGACCCCCGACCCCCGACGCCCGACGCCACTGACCCTCGACCCCTAACCCCCGACCCCCGACAACACTCACCCTCGACCCCCGACCCCCTACCCCGACCCCCGACGCCACTGACCCCCAACCCCCGAGCCCCGACACCTCTTCGGCCTCTTGTTGACCGAAAAGACCCTAATCCCCGACGCCAGTGACCTTCGACCCCTGATGACACTTACCCACGTAGTTATGAGTTAGGTCATATAGTTATGTTAATTATAAAAACATCATATTTGTGTTGATCGGGTGAATTTCAATGTGCAGTTGTTCGACGACCTCCACGTGCGTTGGACGAGCTCCGCCCTTGCGTTGTTGGTGAGCACAAATGACTTCTCCTCCTACCCCCTTAATTTGCTCTGTCCCGGTCTTCGTGCCGATGAAACTTGCTAGCTATAGGTTTCTTCAATCAAGAGTATGCGTGACCAGTATGCGTCTCCCATTCGAAAGGGCGACATCTATAAATATGCATTTCTTTGCATATTTATAACCGCCATCCTTTCGAATTGTCCAACATTATCCATGGACAGCCCGAGTATGTGTAGATTGGGTTTGTTTTCCCGTATGCTGTGCTCCGGATCCGATGCGGAATTTCGTCAGTGCCTCCCCTGTTGTTCTCCGGGTACACATCCTCTCTGCTTATTGCCGAGACGTGTATCAGGAGAACAACGGGGAGGTGCTGTCGAAATTCTGCGTCGCATCTGGAGCAGAGCATGGGAAAACGAACCCAGTCTACACATACTCGGGTGGGATTAGGACCTATCTTTACCTATTAGCGTGTAGGTTGCATGGACGTAATAAAACTGACAAACTTGATTAGCGTATGAATATAGATGATGAATTATATAATTATTTCTTGTGCCCCCATAGGTAGCTAGGCAACATGAGTGATCGTGCTTGGATGTACACTGGTCACCCTAGTCAGAAAGACATGACCCATGAATGGCTAACAAAAACCAGGGGGTTTGTGAGAGCCGCATTTGCAAATGGCCAGCATAAAACATGGTGCCCCTGTCCCAACTGCGACAACTGGAAAAAGCAGACAGAGTTTGAAATGGGTAAACACCTGCATAAGTGGGGTTTTACGCGTAATTATACGGTGTGGACTTTTCATGGTGAGTCTGACCAACGTGCCAGGGCTGAGGTGATTCGTCGTCGCACCGACGAGCATGGTACCGGGATTGAAGACATGGTGCAAGACTTTGATGATGCTCGTGATTCGGACGATGAGATGGAGGAATCTGCAAAGGCCTTCTATGAAATGCTGGAGTCTTCAAAACGTCCTCTCCACGAGCAGACTGAGCTTTGTCAGCTGGATGCCATCGCGCAAGTAATGGCTCTGAAGGCTCAATTCAACCTAGGCACAGAATGCTACGACGCGATGATGACGATATTTGGACGCTTTCTACCCAAAGGCCATGTACTGCGTGCAAACCTGTACCAGTCAGAGAAAATCCTTCGTGTACTTAAGATGCCCTATGAGAAGATACATGCCTGTGAGAATGGATGTGCCTTATTTAGGCTTGAGTATGCGGCCTTGAACTATTGCCCCATTTGCAATTCTTCCTGGTATATTGTGGTAGACAACGGCATGGGTGAGAAGAATCAGACCAAAATCCCCATTAGTGTTCTTCGATATCTGCCAATCGTACCAAGACTTCAACGTCTTTTCATGGTCGAAGAGACGGCCTGACAGATGACATGGCACAAATTGGGCAAAAGAACCGAACTAGATGCGGATGGGAACAAGATGCTGGTACACACTTCAGATGGTTTTGCGTGGAGGCACTTCGATGCATTACATAAGGATAAATCGGAAGATCCAAGGCAACCTAGAGTTGCCATCAGCACGGATGGGTTCAATGTGTATGGTATGACGGCAGCACAATACAGTTGTTGGCCTGTATTTGTCATTCCACTAAATTTGCCACCAGGAGAGATTATGAAAAGAAAGAACATTTTCCTGACATTGATAATTCCAGGGCCCAACTATCCGGGGAAGAATATGAATGTGTACATGCAGCCGCTTAAGGATGAGTTGCAAGAAGCCTGGGATAATGGGATCAAGACCTACGACGCGGCTACCAAAACAAATTTCAAAATGCATGTGTGGTACATGTACTCGACCCATGATTATCCGGCGTTTGCGCTATTCGCTGGCTGGTGTGTGCATGGAAGGTTCCCGTGCACCACATGCAAGGCAGCTCTTCAGTTCCGTTGGCTGCAGGCTGGTCGCAGGTATTCTTGCTTCGACATGCATAGACAATTCCTGGATCCTGACCATAAGTTCAGAAAAGACAAGAAGAATTTCATCAAAGGTAGAGTTGTCAAAAACACTGCACCAGCTGCGTTGACAGGCCAACAGACCCTTGATCAGTTAAACGCTCTTGAGCCTGATCCTTTGCGTCCAGGATACTTCAAAGGGTATAATACGGAACACGCCTGGACTCACAAGTCATGCTTATGGGATCTCCCTTACTTCAAGGACCTCCTTTGCCCACACAACATTGACGTGATGCACACTGAAAAGAATATTGCGGAGGCCATTTTTGGTACATTGTTCGGCATTGAGGGGAAGTCAAAAGATAATCCTAAGGCTAGAATCGACCTGGAGGCTCTATGTGATAGACCGTTGCAAAACTTGCGACAACGGAAAGGAAAGCAAAGCATAGCGAAGCCAAAAGCATGGTTCAATCTTGAAAGGCCAGCTATGAGGGAAATGCTATTGTGGGTGAAAATGCGGTTGATGTTCCCCGATGGGTATGCTGCGAATCTAAAGAGGGGAGCGAGTCTTGAGAAATTGAAAATATTTGGGCTCAAGAGTCATGATTGGCACATATGGATTGAGCGGGTAATGCCGGTGATGTTGCGTGGCTTTATCCCTGACGTGATGCACACTGAAAAGAATATTGCGGAGGCCATTTTTGGTACATTCTTCGGCATAGAGGGGAAGTCAAAAGATAATCCTAAGGCTAGAATCGACCTAGAGGCTCTATGTGATAGACCGTTGCAAAACTTGCGACAACGGAAAGGAAAGCAAAGCATAGCGAAGCCAAAAGCATGGTTCAATCTTGAAAGGCCAGCTATGAGGGAAATGCTATTGTGGGTGAAAATGCGGTTGATGTTCCCCGATGGGTATGCTGCGAATCTAAAGAGGGGAGCGATTCTTGAGAAATTGAAAATATTTGGGCTCAAGAGTCATGATTGGCACATATGCATTGAGCGGGTAATGCCGGTGATGTTGCGTGGCTTTATCCCTGAGGATGAATGGCTAGTACTGGCAGAGCTGAGCTATTTCTTCCGTTCTCTTTGTGCCAAAGAACTATCGCCTGGCGTGCTAGATGAAATGGAAGAGTTGGCGCCGGAGTTGGTCTGCAAATTAGAAAAGATCTTTCCACCGAGCTTCTTTAATCCAATGCAACATTTGATTTTGCATCTCCCGACCGAGGCAAGAATGGGGGGGCCCGTTCAAAATCGATGGTGCTACTCAACTGAGAGGATGCAGAAGACGCTTCGAGCTAAGTGTAAAAATAAACGTAGAATTGAAGCATCGATGGCCGAGGCATTCATTACTGAGGAGGCGACAAACTTCGTGACAGCACACTACGATGCCAAAAATCATCATTTGCATAACCCGAAGCCTCGGTACAATGATGGCGATCGAGAAAAAGTTCGATCCAACCACAGCCAATTCAAAGGTAAGCTCGCACCATCCGGTGCTTCGAAAGGGAATCGTTGGATGTCGAAGTATTTGTTCCTAAATCTAGTTCGGGGCTCCCGCTCGTGCCAGCGACCCCCGAGCAGAGGTGGTCGATTAGGCCAAATGGGGACAAGTAAGTTAATTTACTCTTATTTAACCTTTTGCCTTCGCGTTTTCTCAAATATCTAATGTTTTGGCTTCAATTTGTCATACTGTAGGGGTTGGATTGTTGCCAAGGGTGTCCGCAAGCCCAACAGCGTCCTTGGTGTTCTTTGCCGTCAAAACTTCCCAGGGTTTTTTACGTTGCCCGGTCGGGAGCGAGAGGTAGGGATGACCTGGGAGCACTACTTGGGTGCCCCGGCCCCGCCGGAGGTGGAGATCGACGGTGTTTTGTGTGACACGAGGGCGGACATGGTGATCCGAAAGTTCTGGGTAATTTCTCTTTCACACAATTATAAATTAACCATAGCTATTTATTGTACTAATCGGTGTTGTCTCGTTTGCAGACCTTCTACAGGTGTGAGGAGGGATACGAGGACGACGCGGCAAAGGTTATCGAAACCGAATGTCGCCGCCTACTTCAAAACTTTCGGCACGAGGCTCGGGTGCAGGCTGTTCGAGACTACTATGCCACGCGGCGTATTAGGATTGATAAGGCGAAGTGCCGTGATGCTAAGATGGAGAAGGAGCATTACATGAAGGTAATTACATATTATTAAGGCTTTGTAGTTAGTTTCCTCGATTTGGTTCTTACGCACTCAAATTTCTCTTTATTAACTTAGGTGCCCCCGAGATGGTGTGTGGATAAGATGGATTGTTGGGAGGCCTTGGTGGATCAGTGGTGCTCCGAAACGTGGGAGACCAGCCACAACAACGGCAAGGAGAGGCGTGGCAAAATGGTTGGCGTGCCACACCATCAAGGGAGCGTCAACTTAATCCAATTTGGCGAGAACTGGGTATGTGGTTTGCTTCATGCCTCATGCAATTCATTCTTAATGCTATCTTGAGCCCTTTACCAATACAATTTTCTGCTATCTCTCTTTTAGGCGCGTCACAATAAGACGGAGGCGCCACAGATGTACGACCTGTATGCGATGGCCTATACTGCCTCGTACAAGAAGGTCAAGGCATTCTCTGAGTCTGACCTTGAGCATCTAGAAAACTTCACCAACATCTCCTCCCACGACAAGCTCGTGAAGTACAGAGATCACGGGAAGGCGAGGAAAGGGGAGGACTTTAACCCGAGCAAGGGGCCTATTGATCCAGAGCTGGTGATGATAGCTGGCAACGGGAGGCCCCATGGCTCGATCGCCATTGGAGACGGTCTTATACGTTGTCCTAGCACTCTCCGGCAGATAAAGGCACGCCAAACGAGCTCTTGTCCGGAGATAACACGTCGTCCACGGCCAGTCGAGCTCGCCATCGAGGTTAGTTTAATGGACTCAACTATCTTTCCGCATTATGTTGTGCGTTGGAACCAATATGATTACATTGCTAACAATGAGTTGTGTTGCAGGCTGCTATTCAGAAAGAGAGATCGGCAATGCAGGCGGCTATGGCGGAGAAGGATAAGGAAATTAGGGAGCTGGAGGAGAGGACGACTGCATTGGTGGAGGCGCAGAGGGCACGGAATGAAGCGTCTACCAGGGCCATATACGAGCTCTTCGTGGTAAGTTTCTTCTTCATGTTATTTCAAATCTTGCATTTGAATGTTCGTTTCATTAATAAATAAAAAGTTTGACCTGTCGAAACCAAATGTACAGTCTATGTGCGAGAAGAATGGCCAAGTCCCTCCGCCGATGCCAGTCATTAACGTGGCGGGGACTGTGAGTTTCATTTCAGTGGAGTGATCTTAAGAGTGTAGTCATGCTAACTACACATTGCAAACGATGTTTGGTGCAGAATATGTCCGGAAACGCATCGCACGACCCTTCTACAGTCGAGCCTTCTCCAGGGCAGCCTTCTCCAGGTGCAACAAGCCACAGCCACCGTGCTTCACCCTAACTTAGGTATGTTATTTCTAGTGTTTTAATTAAAAATAGCTAGACTTCCATCTAATGACATAATTAGCTTAGTTAGCTCCAAACTAGCTAGACTTCCATCTAATGACATATTTAGCTTAGTTAGCTCCAAAATGGCCTATTTAATAAAAAATGACCTATACTTAGCTAATTATCCTCGAAATGACATAATTAGCTCCAAAATGGCATTCTTAGCCAATTTAGCCCGAAGAAGGGGACAAGAAGAGAAAAAGAGGAAAATGAAAGGAAGGAAGAGGAAAAATGAGGAGAAGAAGAAGGAGGAGAGGGAGGAGGAGAAGAAGAAGGAGAAGAAGGAGGAGAAGGAGAAGGAGCTCCTCCTTCTCCTTCTTCTTCCTCCTTCTTCCTCCTTCTCCTTCTCCTTCTTCTTCTCCTTCTCCTTCTTCTTTTCTTCTTCTTATCCTCTTCCTTCTTCTTCTCCTCCTCCTCCTCCTCCTTATTTTACTTCTTCTTCTCTATATCTTCTTCTACGTAGCTCAGACTCATCCAAGAAAGGCTAAATTGGCTAATTCTCCTACGAAATGACATAATTAGCTTACTTAGCTCCAAAATGGCCTATTTAATAAGAAATGACCTATACTTAGCTAATTATCCTCGAAATGACATAATTAGCTCCAAAAAGGCATTCTTAGCCAATTTAGCCCGAAGAAGGGGACAAGAAGAGAAAAAGAGGAAAAATGAAAGGAAGGAAGAGGAAAAATGAGGAGAAGAAGAAGGAGGAGAGGGAGGAGGAGAAGAAGAAGGAGAAGGAGAAGGAGCTCCTCCTTCTCCTTCTTCTTCCTCCTTCTTCCTCCTTCTCCTTCTCCTTCTTCTTCTCCTTCTCCTTCTTCTTTTCTTCTTCTTCTCCTCTTCCTTCTTCTTCTCCTCCTCCTCCTCCTCCTCCTTATTTTACTTCTTCTTCTCTATCTCTTCTTCTACGTAGCTTAGACTCATCCAAGAAAGGCTAAATTGGCTAATTATCCTACGAAATGACATAATTAGCTTAGTTAAATCCAAAATGGCCTATTTAATAAGAAATGACCTATACTTAGCTAATTATCCTCGAAATGACATAATTAGCTCCAAAAAGGCATTCTTAGCCAATTTAGCCCGAAGAAGGGGACAAGAAGAGAAAAAGAGAAAAAATGAAAGGAAGGAAGAGGAAAAATGAGGAGAAGAAGAAGGAGGAGAGGGAGGAGGAGAAGAAGAAGGAGAAGAAGGAGAAGAAGGAGGAGAAGGATAAGGAGCTCCTCCTTCTCCTTCTTCCTCCTTCTTCCTCCTTCTCCTTCTCGTTCTTCTTCTCCTTCTCCTTCTTCTTTTCTTCTTCTTCTCCTCTTCCTTCTTCTTCTCCTCCTCCTCCAGCTCCTCCTCCTTATTTTACTTCTTCTTCTCTATCTCTTCTTCTACGTAGCTTAGACTTATCCAAGAAAGGCTAAATTGGCTAATTATCCTACAAAATGACATAATTAGCTTAGTTAGCTCCAAAATGGCCTATTTAATAAAAAATGACCTATACTTAGCTAATTATCCTCGAAATGACATAATTAGCTCCAAAAAGGCATTCTTAGCCAATTTAGCCTGAAGAAGGGGACAAGAAGAGAAAAAGAGGAAAATTAAAGGAAGGAAGAGGAAAAATGAGGAGAAGAAGAAGGAGGAGAGGGAGGAGGAGAAGAAGAAGGAGAAGGAGAAGGAGCTCCTCCTTCTCCTTCTTCTTCCTCCTTCTTCCTCCTTCTCCTTCTCCTTCTTCTTCTCCTTCTCCTTCTTCTTTTCTTCTTCTTCTCCTCTTCCTTCTTCTTCTCCTCCTCCTCCTCCTCCTCCTTATTTTACTTCTTCTTCTCTATCTCTTCTTCTACGTAGCTTAGACTCATCCAAGAAAGGCTAAATTAGCTAATTATCCTACGAAATGACATAATTAGCTTAGTTAGCTCCAAAATGGCCTATTTAATAAAAAATGACCTATACTTAGCTAATTATCCTCGAAATGACATAATTAGCTGCAAAAAGGCATTCTTAGCCAATTTAGCCCGAAGAAGGGGACAAGAAGAGAAAAAGAGGAAAAATGAAAGGAAGGAAGAGGAAAAATGAGGAGAAGAAGAAGGAGGAGAGGGAGGAGGAGAAGAAGAAGGAGAAGAAGGAGAAGAAGGAGGAGAAGGAGAAGGAGCTCGTCCTTCTCCTTCTTCTTCCTCCTTCCTCCTTCTCCTTCTCCTTCTTCTTCTCCTTCTCCTTCTTCTTTTCTTCTTCTTCTCCTCTTCCTTCTTCTTCTCCTCCTCCTCCAGCTCCTCCTCCTTATTTTACTTCTTCTTCTCTATCTCTTCTTCTACGCAGCTTAGACTTATCCAAGAAAGGCTAAATTGGCTAATTATCCTACGAAATGACATAATTAGCTTAGTTAGCTCCAAAATGGGCTATTTATTAAAAAATGACCTATACTTAGCTAATTATCCTCGAAATGACATAATTAGCTCCAAAAAGGCATTCTTAGCCAATTTAGCCCGAAGAAGGGGACAAGAAGAGAAAAAGAGGAAAATGAAAGGAAGGAAGAGGAAAAATGAGGAGAAGAAGAAGGAGGAGAGGGAGGAGGAGAAGAAGAAGGAGAAGGAGAAGGAGCTCCTCCTTCTCCTTCTTCTTCCTCCTTCCTCCTTCTCCTTCTCCTTCTTCTTCTCCTTCTCCTTCTTCTTTTCTTCTTCTTCTCCTCTTCCTTCTTCTTCTCCTCCTCCTCCTCCTCCTCCTTATTTTACTTCTTCTTCTCTATCTCTTCTTCTACGTAGCTTAGACTCATCCAAGAAAGGCTAAATTGGCTAATTAGCCTACGAAATGACATAATTAGCTTAGTTAGCTCCAAAATGGCCTATTTAATAAAAAATGACCTATACTTAGCTAAGTATCCTCGAAATGACATAATTAGCTCCAAAAAGGCATTCTTAGCCAATTTAGCCCGAAGAAGGGGACAAGAAGAGAAAAAGAGGAAAAATGAAAGGAAGGAAGAGGAAAAATGAGGAGAAGAAGAAGGAGAGGGAGGAGGAGAAGAAGAAGGAGAAGAAGGAGAAGAAGGAGGAGAAGAAGGAGAAGGAGCTCCTCCTTCTCCTTCTTCTTCCTCATTCTTCCTCCTTCTCCTTCTCCTTCTACTTCTCCTTCTCCTTCTTCTTTTCTTCTTCTTCTCCTCTTCCTTCTTCTTCTCCTCCTCCTCCTTATTTTACTTCTTCTTCTTTATCTGTTCTTCTATGTAGCTTAGACTCATCCAAGAAAGGCTAAATTGGCTAATTATCCTACGAAATGACATAATTAGCTTAGTTAGCTCCAAAATGGCCTATTTAATAAGAAATGACCTATACTTAGCTAATTATCCTCGAAATTACATAATTAGCTCCAAAAAGGCATTCTTAGTCAATTTAGCCCGAAGAAGGGGACAAGAAGAGAAAAAGAGGAAAAATGAAAGGAAGGAAGAGGAAAAATGAGGAGAAGAAGAAGGAGGAGAGGGAGGAGGAGAAGAAGAAGGAGAAGAAGGAGAAGAAGGAGGAGAAGGAGAAGGAGCTCGTCCTTCTCCTTCTTCTTCCTCCTTCTTCCTCCTTCTCCTTCTCCTTCTTCTTCTCCTTCTCCTTCTTCTTTTCTTCTTCTTCTCCTCTTCCTTCTTCTTCTCCTCCTCCTCCAGCTCCTCCTCCTTATTTTACTTCTTCTTCTCTATCTCTTCTTCTACGTAGCTTAGACATATCCAAGAAAGGCTAAATTGGCTAATTATCCTACGAAATGACATAATTAGCTTAGTTAGCTCAAAAATGGCCTATTTAATAAAAAAATGACCTATACTTAGCTAATTATCCTCGAAATTACATAATTATCTCCAAAAAGGCATTCTTAGCCAATTTAGCCCGAAGAAGGGGACATGAAGAGAAAAATAGGAAAATGAAAGGAAGGAAGAGGAAAAATGAGGAGAAGAAGAAGGAGGAGAGGGAGGAGGAGAAGAAGAAGGAAAAGGAGAAGGAGCTCCTCCTTCTCCTTCTTCTTCCTCCTTCTTCCTCTCCTTCTTCTTCTCCTTCTCCTTCTTCTTTTCTTCTTCTCCTCCTCTTCCTTCTTCTTCTCCTCCTCCTCCTCCTCCTCCTTATTTTACTTCTTCTTCTCTATCTCTTCTTTTACGTAGCTTAGACTCATCGAAGAAAGGCTAAATTGGCTAATTATCCTACGAAATGACATAATTAGCTTAGTTAGCTCCAAAATGGCCTATTTATTAAAAAATGACCTATACTTAGCTAATTATCCTCGAAATGACATAATTAGCTCCAAAAAGGCATTCTTAGCCAATTTAGCCCGAAGAAGGGGACAAGAAGAGAAAAAGAGGAAAAATGAAAGGAAGGAAGAGGAAAAATGAGGAGAAGAAGAAGGAGGAGAGGGAGGAGGAGAAGAAGAAGGAGAAGGAGAAGGAGCTCCTCCTTCTCCTTCTTCTCCCTCCTTCTTCCTCCTTCTCCTTCTCCTTCTTCTTCTCCTTCTCCTTCTTCTTTTCTTCTTCTTCTCCTCTTCCTTCTTCTTCTCCTCCTCCTCCTCCTCCTTATTTTACTTCTTCTTCTCTATCTCTTCGTCTACGTAGCTTAGACTCATCCAAGAAAGGCTAAATTGGCTAATTATCCTACGAAATGACATAATTAGCTTAGTTAGCTCCAAAATGGCCTATTTAATAAAAAATGACCTATACTTAGCTAATTATCCTCGAAATGACATAATTAGCTCCAAAAAGGCATTCTTAGCCAATTTAGCCCGAAGAAGGGGACAAGAAGAGAAAAAGAGGAAAAATGAAAGGAAGGAAGAGGAAAAATGAGGAGAAGAAGAAGGAGAGGGAGGAGGAGAAGAAGAAGGAGAAGAAGGAGAAGAAGGAGGAGAAGAAGGAGAAGGAGCTCCTCCTTCTCCTTCTTCTTCCTCATTCTTCCTCCTTCTCCTTCTCCTTCTTCTTCTCCTTCTCCTTCTTCTTTTCTTCTTCTTCTCCTCTTCCTTCTTCTTCTCCTCCTCCTCCTTATTTTACTTCTTCTTCTTTATCTCTTCTTATACGTAGCTTAGACTCATCCAAGAAAGGCTAAATTGGCTAATTATCCTACGAAATGACATAATTAGCTTAGTTAGCTCCAAAATGGCCTATTTAATAAGAAATGACCTATACTTAGCTAATTATCCTCGAAATTACATAATTAGCTCCAAAAAGGCATTCTTAGTCAATTTAGCCCGAAGAAGGGGACAAGAAGAGAAAAAGAGGAAAAATGAAAGGAAGGAAGAGGAAAAATGAGGAGAAGAAGAAGGAGGAGAGGGAGGAGGAGAAGAAGAAGGAGAAGAAGGAGAAGAAGGAGGAGAAGGAGAAGGAGCTCGTCCTTCTCCTTCTTCTTCCTCCTTCTTCCTCCTTCTCCTTCTCCTTCTTCTTCTCCTTCTCCTTCTTCTTTTCTTCTTCTTCTCCTCTTCCTTCTTCTTCTCCTCCTCCTCCAGCTCCTCCTCCTTATTTTACTTCTTCTTCTCTATCTCTTCTTCTACGTAGCTTAGACATATCCAAGAAAGGCTAAATTGGCTAATTATCCTACGAAATGACATAATTAGCTTAGTTAGCTCAAAAATGGCCTATTTAATAAAAAATGACCTATACTTAGCTAATTATCCTCGAAATGACATAATTATCTCCAAAAAGGCATTCTTAGCCAATTTAGCCCGAAGAAGGGGACAAGAAGAGAAAAAGAGGAAAATGAAAGGAAGGAAGAGGAAAAATGAGGAGAAGAAGAAGGAGGAGAGGGAGGAGGAGAAGAAGAAGGAGAAGGAGAAGGAGCTCCTCCTTCTCCTTCTTCTTCCTCCTTCTTCCTCTCCTTCTTCTTGTCCTTCTCCTTCTTCTTTTCTTCTTCTCCTCCTCTTCCTTCTTCTTCTCCTCCTCCTCCTCCTCCTCCTTATTTTACTTCTTCTTCTCTATCTCTTCTTCTACGTAGCTTAGACTCATCCAAGAAAGGCTAAATTGGCTAATTATCCTACGAAATGACATAATTAGCTTAGTTAGCTCCAAAATGGCCTATTTAATAAAAAATGACCTATACTTAGCTAATTATCCTCGAAATGACATAATTAGCTCCAAAAAGGCATTCTTAGCCAATTTAGCCCGAAGAAGGGGACAAGAAGAGAAAAAGAGGAAAAATGAAAGGAAGGAAGAGGAAAAATGAGGAGAAGAAGAAGGAGGAGAGGGAGGAGGAGAAGAAGAAGGAGAAGGAGAAGGAGCTCCTCCTTCTCCTTCTTCTTCCTCTTCTTCCTCCTTCTCCTTCTCCTTCTTCTTCTCCTTCTCCTTCTTCTTTTCTTCTTCTTCTCCTCTTCCTTCTTCTTCTCCTCCTCCTCCTCCTCCTCCTTATTTTACTTATTCTTCTTTATCTCTTCTTCTACGTAGCTTAGACTCATCCAAGAAAGGCTAAATTGGCTAATTATCCTACGAAATGACATAATTAGCTTAGTTAGCTCCAAAATGGCCTATTTAATAAGAAATGACCTATACTTAGCTAATTATCCTCGAAATTACATAATTAGCTCCAAAAAGGCATTCTTTGTCAATTTAGCCCGAAGAAGGGGACAAGAAGAGAAAAAGAGGAAAAATGAAAGGAAGGAAGAGGAAAAATGAGGAGAAGAAGAAGGAGGAGAGGGAGGAGGAGAAGAAGAAGGAGAAGAAGGAGAAGAAGGAGGAGAAGGAGAAGGAGCTCGTCCTTCTCCTTCTTCTTCCTCCTTCTTCCTCCTTCTCCTTCTCCTTCTTCTTCTCCTTCTCCTTCTTCTTTTCTTCTTCTTCTCCTCTTCCTTCTTCTTCTCCTCCTCCTCCAGCTCCTCCTCCTTATTTTACTTCTTCTTCTCTATCTCTTCTTCTACGTAGCTTAGACATATCCAAGAAAGGCTAAATTGGCTAATTATCCTACGAAATGACATAATTAGCTTAGTTAGCTCAAAAATGGCCTATTTAATAAAAAATGACCTATACTTAGCTAATTATCCTCGAAATGACATAATTATCTCCAAAAAGGCATTCTTAGCCAATTTAGCCCGAAGAAGGGGACAAGAAGAGAAAAAGAGGAAAATGAAAGGAAGGAAGAGGAAAAATGAGGAGAAGAAGAAGGAGGAGAGGGAGGAGGAGAAGAAGAAGGAGAAGGAGAAGGAGCTCCTCCTTCTCCTTCTTCTTCCTCCTTCTTCCTCTCCTTCTTCTTGTCCTTCTCCTTCTTCTTTTCTTCTTCTCCTCCTCTTCCTTCTTCTTCTCCTCCTCCTCCTCCTCCTCCTTATTTTACTTCTTCTTCTCTATCTCTTCTTCTACGTAGCTTAGACTCATCCAAGAAAGGCTAAATTGGCTAATTATCCTACGAAATGACATAATTAGCTTAGTTAGCTCCAAAATGGCCTATTTAATAAAAAATGACCTATACTTAGCTAATTATCCTCGAAATGACATAATTAGCTCCAAAAAGGCATTCTTAGCCAATTTAGCCCGAAGAAGGGGACAAGAAGAGAAAAAGAGGAAAAATGAAAGGAAGGAAGAGGAAAAATGAGGAGAAGAAGAAGGAGGAGAGGGAGGAGGAGAAGAAGAAGGAGAAGGAGAAGGAGCTCCTCCTTCTCCTTCTTCTTCCTCCTTCTTCCTCCTTCTCCTTCTCCTTCTTCTTCTCCTTCTCCTTCTTCTTTTCTTCTTCTTCTCCTCTTCCTTCTTCTTCTCCTCCTCCTCCTCCTCCTCCTTATTTTACTTCTTCTTCTCTATCTCTTCTTCTACGTAGCTTAGACTCATCCAAGAAAGGCTAAATTGGCTAATTATCCTACGAAATGACATAATTAGCTTAGTTAGCTCCAAAATGGCCTATTTAATAAGAAATGACCTATACTTAGCTAATTATCCTCGAAATGACATAATTAGCTCCAAAAAGGCATTCTTAGCCAATTTAGCCCGAAGAAGGAGACAAGAAGAGAAAAAGAGGAAAAATGAAAGGAAGGAAGAGGAAAAATGAGGAGAAGAAGAAGGAGGAGAGGGAGGAGGAGAAGAAGAAGGAGAAGAAGGAGAAGAAGGAGGAGAAGGAGAAGGAGCTCCTCCTTCTCCTTCTTCTTCCTCCTTCTTCCTCCTTCTCCTTCTCCTTCTTCTTCTCCTTCTCCTTCTTCTTTTCTTCTTCTTATCCTCTTCCTTCTTCTTCTCCTCCTCCTCCAGCTCCTCCTCCTTATTTTACTTCTTCTTCTCTATCTCTTCTTCTACGTAGCTTAGACTTATCCAAGAAAGGGTAAATTGGCTAATTATCCTACGAAATGACATAATTAGCTTAGTTAGCGCCAAAATGGCCTATTTAATAAAAAATGACCTATACTTAGCTAATTATCCTCGAAATGACATGATTAGCTCCAAAAAGGCATTCTTAGCCAATTTAGCCCGAAGAAGGGGACAAGAAGAGAAAAAGAGGAAAATGAAAGGAAGGAAGAGGAAAAATGAGGAGAAGAAGAAGGAGGAGAGGGAGGAGGAGAAGAAGAAGGAGAAGGAGAAGGAGCTCCTCCTTCTCCTTCTTCTTCCTCCTTCTTCCTCCTTCTCCTTCTCCTTCTTCTTCTCCTTCTCCTTCTTCTTTTCTTCTTCTTCTCCTCTTCCTTCTTCTTCTCCTCCTCCTCCTCCTCCTCCTTATTTTACTTCTTCTTCTCTATTTCTTCTTCTACGTAGCTTAGACTCATCCAAGAAAGGCTAAATTGGCTAATTATCCTACGAAATGACATAATTAGCTTAGTTAGCTCCAAAATGGCCTATTTAATAAGAAATGACCTATACTTAGCTAATTATCCTCGAAATGACATAATTAGCTACAAAAAGGCATTCTTAGCCAATTTAGCCCGAAGAAGGGGACAAGAAGAGAAAAAGAGGAAAAATGAAAAGAAGGAAGAGGAAAAATGAGGAGAAGAAGAAGGAGTTGAGGGAGGAGGAGAAGAAGAAGGAGAAGGAGAAGGAGCTTCCCCTTCTCCTTCTTCTTCCTCCTTCTTCCTCCTTCTCCTTCTCCTTCTTCTTCTCCTTCTCCTTCTTCTTTTCTTCTTCTTCTCCTCTTCCTTCTTCTTCTCCTCCTCCTCCTCCTCCTCCTTATTTTACTTCTTCTTCTCTATCTCTTCTTCTACGTAGCTTAGACTTATCCAAGAAAGGCTAAATTGGCTAATTATCCTACGAAATGATATAATTAGCTTAGTTAGCTCCAAAATGGCCTATTTAATAAAAAATGACCTATACTTAGCTAATTATCCTCTAAATGACATAATTAGCTCTAAAAAGGCATTCTTAGCCAACTTAGCCTGAAGAAGGGGACAAGAAGAGAAAAAGAGGAAAATGAAAGGAAGGAAGAGGAAAAATGAGGAGAAGAAGAAGGAGGAGAGGGAGGAGGAGAAGAAGAAGGAGAAGGAGAAGGAGCTCCGCCTTCTCCTTCTTCTTCCTCCTTCTTCCTCCTTCTCCTTCTCCTTCTTCTTCTCCTTCTCCTTCTCCTTTTCTTCTTCTTCTCCTCTTCCTTCTTCTTCTCCTCCTCCTCCTTATTTACTTCTTCTTCTCTATCTCTTCTTCTACGTAGCTTAGACTCATCCAAGAAAGGCTAAATTGGCTAATTATCCTACGAAATGACATAATTAGCTTAGTTAGCTCCAAAATGGCCTATTTAATAAAAAATGACCTATACTTAACTAATTATCCTCGAAATGACATAATTAGCTCCAAAAAGGCATTCTTAGCCAATTTAGCCCGAAGAAGGGGATAAAAAGAGAAAAAGAGGAAAAATGAAAGGAAGGAAGAGGAAAAATGAGGAGAAGAAGAAGCAGGAGAGGGAGGAGGAGAAGAAGAAGGAGAAGAAGGAGAAGAAGGAGGAGAAGAAGGAGAAGGAGCTCCTCCTTCTCCTTCTTCTTCCTCCTTCTTCCTCCTTCTCCTTCTCCTTCTTCTTCTCCTTCTCCTTCTCCTTCTTCTTCTCCTTCTCCTTCTTCTTTTCTTCTTCTTCTCCTCTTCCTTCTTCTTCTCCTCCTCCTCCTCCTCCTTATTTTACTTCTTCTTCTTTATCTCTTCTTCTACGTAGCTTAGACTCATCCAAGAAAGGCTAAATTGGCTAATTATCCTACGAAATGACATAATTAGCTTAGTTAGCTCCAAAATGGCCTATTTAATAAGAAATGACCTATACTTAGCTAATTATCCTCGAAATGACATAATTAGCTCCAAAAAGGCATTCTTAGCCAATTTAACCCGAAGAAGGGGACAAGAAGAGAAAAAGAGGAAAAATGAAAGAAAGGAAGAGGAAAAATGAGGAGAAGAAGAAGGAGGAGAGGGAGGAGGAGAAGAAGAAGGAGAAGAAGGAGAAGAAGGAGGAGAAGGAGAAGGAGCTCCTCCTTCTCCTTCTTCTTCCTCCTTCTTTATCCTTCTCCTTCTCCTTCTTCTTCTCCTTCTCCTTCTTCTTTTCTTCTTCTTCTCCTCTTCCTTCTTCTTCTCCTCCTCCTCCTCCTCCTCCTCCTCCTCCTTATTTTACTTCTTCTTCTCTATCTCTTCTTCTACGTAGCTTAGACTTATCCAAGAAAGGCTAAATTGGCTAATTATCCTACGAAATGACATAATTAGCTTAGTTAGCTCCAAAATGGCCTATTTAATAAAAAATGACCTATACTTAGCTAATTATCCTCGAAATGACATAATTAGCTCCAAAAAGGCATTCTTAGCCAATTTAGCCCGAAGAAGGGGACAAGAAGAGAAAAAGAGGAAAATGAAAGGAAGGAAGAGGAAAAATGAGGAGAAGAAGAAGGAGGAGAGGGAGGAGGAGAAGAAGAAGGAGAAGGAGAAGGAGCTCCCCCTTCTCCTTCTTCTTCCTCCTTCTTCCTCCTTCTCCTTCTCCTTCTTCTTCTCCTTCTCCTTCTTCTTTTCTTCTTCTTCTCCTCTTCCTTCTTCTTCTCCTCCTCCTCCTCCTCCTCCTTATTTTACTTCTTCTTCTCTATCTCTTCTTCTACGTAGCTTAGACTTATCCAAGAAAGGCTAAATTGGCTAATTATCCTACGAAATGATATAATTAGCTTAGTTAGCTCCAAAATGGCCTATTTAATAAAAAATGACCTATACTTAGCTAATTATCCTCGAAATGACATAATTAGCTCTAAAAAGGCATTCTTAGCCAACTTAGCCCGAAGAAGGGGACAAGAAGAGAAAAAGAGGAAAATGAAAGGAAGGAAGAGGAAAAATGAGGAGAAGAAGAAGGAGGAGAGGGAGGAGGAGAAGAAGAAGGAGAAGGAGAAGGAGCTCCTCCTTCTCCTTCTTCTTCCTCCTTCTTCCTCCTTCTCCTTCTCCTTCTTCTTCTCCTTCTCCTTCTCCTTTTCTTCTTCTTCTCCTCTTCCTTCTTCTTCTCCTCCTCCTCCTCCTCCTCCTTATTTACTTCTTCTTCTCTATCTCTTCTTCTACGTAGCTTAGACTCATCCAAGAAAGGCTAAATTGGCTAATTATCCTACGAAATGACATAATTAGCTTAGTTAGCTCCAAAATGGCCTATTTAATAAAAAATGACCTATACTTAGCTAATTATCCTCGAAATGACATAATTAGCTCCAAAAAGGCATTCTTAGCCAATTTAGCCCGAAGAAGGGGATAAAAAGAGAAAAAGAGGAAAAATGAAAGGAAGGAAGAGGAAAAATGAGGAGAAGAAGAAGGAGGAGAGGGAGGAGGAGAAGAAGAAGGAGAAGAAGGAGAAGAAGGAGGCGAAGAAGGAGAAGGAGCTCCTCCTTCTCCTTCTTCTTCCTCCTTCTTCCTCCTTCTCCTTCTCCTTCTTCTTCTCCTTCTCCTTCTCCTTCTTCTTCTCCTTCTCCTTCTTCTTTTCTTCTTCTTCTCCTCTTCCTTCTTCTTCTCCTCCTCCTCCTCCTCCTTATTTTACTTCTTCTTCTTTATCTCTTCTTCTACGTAGCTTAGACTCATCCAAGAAAGGCTAAATTGGCTAATTATCCTACGAAATGACATAATTAGCTTAGTTAGCTCCAAAATGGCCTATTTAATAAGAAATGACCTATACTTAGCTAATTATCCTCGAAATGACATAATTAGCTCCGAAAAGGCATTCTTAGCCAATTTAGCCCGAAGAAGGGGACAAGAAGAGAAAAAGAGGAAAAATGAAAGAAAGGAAGAGGAAAAATGAGGAGAAGAAGAAGGAGGAGAGGGAGGAGGAGAAGAAGAAGGAGAAGAAGGAGAAGAAGGAGGAGAAGGAGAAGGAGCTCCTCCTTCTCCTTCTTCTTCCTCCTTCTTCATCCTTCTCCTTCTCCTTCTTCTTCTCCTTCTCCTTCTTCTTTTCTTCTTCTTCTCCTCTTCCTTCTTCTTCTCCTCCTCCTCCTCCTCCTCCTCCTCCTCCTTATTTTACTTCTTCTTCTCTATCTCTTCTTCTACGTAGCTTAGACTTATCCAAGAAAGGCTAAATTGGCTAATTATCCTACGAAATGACATAATTAGCTTAGTTAGCTCCAAAATGGCCTATTTAATAAAAAATGACCTATACTTAGCTAATTATCCTCGAAATGACATAATTAGCTCCAAAAAGGCATTCTTAGCCAATTTAGCCCGAAGAAGGGGACAAGAAGAGAAAAAGAGGAAAATGAAAGGAAGGAAGAGGAAAAATGAGGAGAAGAAGAAGGAGGAGAGGGAGGAGGAGAAGAAGAAGGAGAAGGAGAAGGAGCTCCTCCTTCTCCTTCTTCTTCCTCCTTCTTCCTCCTTCTCCTTCTCCTTCTTCTTCTCCTTCTCCTTCTTCTTTTCTTCTACTTCTCCTCTTCCTTCTTCTTCTCCTCCTCCTCCTCCTCCTTATTTTACTTCTTCTTCTCTATCTCTTATTCTACGTAGCTTAGACTCATCCAAGAAAGGCTAAATTGGCTAATTATCCTACGAAATGACATAATTAGCTTAGTTAGCTCCAAAATGGCCTATTTAATAAGAAATGACCTATACTTAGCTAATTATCCTCGAAATGACATAATTAGCTCCAAAAAGGCATTCTTAGCCAATTTAGCCCGAAGAAGGGGACAAGAAGAGAAAAAGAGGAAAAATGAAAGGAAGGAAGAGGAAAAATGAGGAGAAGAAGAAGGAGGAGAGGGAGGAGGAGAAGAAGAAGGAGAAGAAGGAGAAGGAGCTCCTCCTTCTCCTTCTTCTTCCTCCTTCTTCCTCCTTCTCCTTCTCCTTCTTCTTCTCCTTCTCCTTCTTCTTTTCTTCTTCTTCTCCTCTTCCTTCTTCTTCTCCTCCTCCTCCTCCTCCTTATTTTACTTCTTCTTCTCTACCTCTTCTTCTACGTAGCTTAGACTTATCGAAGAAAGGCTAAATTGGCTAATTATCCTACGAAATGACATAATTAGCTTAGTTAGCTCCAAAATGGCCTATTTAATAAAAAATGACCTATACTTAGCTAATTATCCTCGAAATGACATAATTAGCTCCAAAAAGGCATTCTTAGCCAATTTAGCCCGAAGAAGGGGACAAGAAGAGAAAAAGAGGAAAATGAAAGGAAGAGGAAAAATGAGGAGAAGAAGAAGGAGGAGAGGGAGGAGGACAAGAAGAAGGAGAAGAAGGAGAAGAAGGAGGAGAAGGAGAAGGAGCTCCTCCTTCTCCTTCTTCTTCCTCCTTCTTCCTCCTTCTCCTTCTCCTTCTTCTTCTCCTTCTCCTTCTTCTTTTCTTCTTCTTCTCCTCTTCTTCTCCTCCTCCTCCTCCTCCTCCTCCTTATTTTACTTCTTCTTCTCTATCTCTTCTTCTACGTAGCTTAGACTCATCCAAGAAAGGCTAAATTGGCTAATTATCCTACGAAATGACATAATTAGCTTAGTTAGCTCCAAAATGGCCTATTTAATAAAAAATGACCTATACTTAGCTAATTATCCTCGAAATGACATAATTAGCTCCAAAAAGGCATCCTTAGCCAATTTAGCCCGAAGAAGGGTTCAAGAAGAGAAAAAGAGGAAAATGAAAGGAAGGAAGAGGAAAAATGAGGAGAAGAAGAAGGAGGAGAGGGAGGAGGAGAAGAAGAAGGAGAAGGAGAATGAGCTCCTCCTTCTCCTTCTTCTTCCTCCTTCTTCCTCTTCCTCCTTCTCCTTCTTCTTCTCCTTCTCCTTCTTCTTTTCTTCTTCTTCTCCTCTTCCTTCTTCTTCTCCTCCTCCTCCTCCTCCTTATGTTACTTCTTCTTCTCTATCTCTTCTTCTACGTAGCTTAGACTCATCCAAGAAAGGCTAAATTGGCTAAATAGCCTACGAAATGACATAATTAGCTTAGTTAGCTCCAAAATGGCCTATTTAATAAAAAATGACCTATACTTAGCTAATTATCCTCGAAATGACATAATTAGCTCCAAAAAGGCATTCTTAGCCAATTTAGCCCGAAGAAGGGGACAAGAAGAGAAAATGAGGAAAAATGAAAGGAAGGAAGAGGAAAAATGAGGAGAAGAAGAAGGAGACGGAGGAGGAGAAGAAGAAGGAGAAGAAGGAGAAGAAGGAGGAGAAGAAGGAGAAGGAGCTCCTCCTTCTCCTTCTTCTTCCTCCTTCTTCCTCCTTCTCCTTCTCCTTCTTCTTCTCCTTCTCCTTCTTCTTTTCTTCTTCTTCTCCTCTTCCTGCTTCTTCTCCTCCTCCTCCTTATTTTACTTCTTCTTCTTTATCTCTTCTTCTACGTAGCTTAGACTCATCCAAGAAAGGCTAAATTGGCTAATTATCCTACGAAATGATATAATTAGCTTAGTTAGCTCCAAAATGGCCTATTTAATAAGAAATGACCTATACTTAGCTAATTATCCTCGAAATTACATAATTAGCTCCAAAAAGGCATTCTTAGTCAATTTATCCCGAAGAAGGGGACAAGAAGAGAAAAAGAGGAAAAATGAAAGGAAGGAAGAGGAAAAATGAGGAGAAGAAGAAGGAGGAGAGGGAGGAGGAGAAGAAGAAGGAGAAGAAGGAGAAGAAGGAGGAGAAGGAGAAGGAGCTCGTCCTTCTCCTTCTTCTTCCTCCTTCTTCCTCCTTCTCCTTCTCCTTCTTCTTCTCCTTCTCCTTCTTCTTTTCTTCTTCTTCACCTCTTCCTTCTTCTTCTCCTCCTCCTCCAGCTCCTCCTCCTTATTTTACTTCTTCTTCTCTATCTCTTCTTCTACGTAGCTTAGACTTATGCAAGAAAGGCTAAATTGGCTAATTATCCTACGAAATGACATAATTAGCTTAGTTAGCTCCAAAATGGCCTATTTAATAAAAAATGACCTATACTTAGCTAATTATCCTCGAAATGACATAATTAGCTCCAAAAAGGCATTCTTAGCCAATTTAGCCCGAAGAAGGGGACAAGAAGAGAAAAAGAGGAAAATGAAAGGAAGGAAGAGGAAAAATGAGGAGAAGAAGAAGGAGGAGAGGGAGGAGGAGAGGAAGAAGGAGAAGGAGAAGGAGCTCCTCCTTCTCCTTCTTCTTCCTCCTTCTTCCTCCTTCTCCTCCTCCTTCTTCTTCTCCTTCTCCTTCTTCTCCTCTTCCTTCTTCTTCTCCTCCTCCTCCTCCTCCTCCTTATTTTACTTCTTCTTCTCTATCTCTTCTTCTACGTAGCTTAGACTCATCCAAGAAAGGCTAAATTGGCTAATTAGCCTATGAAATGACATAATTACCTTAGTTAGCTCCAAAATGGCCTATTTAATAAAAAATGACCTATACTTAGCTAATTATCCTTGAAATGACATAATTAGCTCCAAAAAGGCATTCTTAGCCAATTTAGCCCGAAGAAGGGGACAAGAAGAGAAAAAGAGGAAAAATGAAAGGAAGGAAGAGGAAAAATGAGGTGAAGAAGAAGGAGAGGGAGGAGGAGAAGAAGAAGGAGAAGAAGGAGAAGAAGGAGGAGAAGAAGGAGAAGGAGCTCCTCCTTCTCCCTCTTCTTCCTCCTTCTTTCTCCTTCTCCTTCTCCTTCTTCTTCTCCTTCTCCTTCTTATTTTCTTCTTCTCCTCCTATTCCTTCTTCTTCTCCTCCTCCTCCTTATTTTACTTCTTCTTCTTTATCTCTTCTTCTACGTAGCTTAGACTTATCCAAGAAAGGCTAAATTGGCTAATTATCCTACGAAATGACATAATTAGCTTAGTTAGCTCCAAAATGGCCTATTTAATAAGAAATGACCTATACTTAGCTAATTATCCTCGAAATTATATAATTAGCTCCAAAAAGGCATTCTTAGTCAATTTAGCCCGAAGAAGGGGACAAGAAGAGAAAAAGAGGAAAAATGAAAGGAAGGAAGAGGAAAAATGAGGAGAAGAAGAAGGAGGAGAGGGAGGAGGAGAAGAAGAAGGAGAAGAAGGAGAAGAAGGAGGAGAAGGAGAAGGAGCTCCTCCTTCTCCTTCTTCTTCCTCCTTCTTCCTCCTTCTCCTTCTCCTTCTTCTTCTCCTTCTCCTTCTTCTTTTCTTCTTCTTCTCCTCTTCCTTCTTCTTCTCCTCCTCCTCCAGCTCCTCCTCCTTATTTTACTTCTTCTTCTCTATCTCTTCTTCTACGTAGCTTAGACTTATCCAAGAAAGGCTAAATTGGCTAATTATCCTACGAAATGACATAATTAGCTTAGTTAGGTCCAAAATGGCCTATTTAATAAAAAATGACCTATACTTAGCTAATTATCCTCGAAATGACATAATTAGCTCCAAAAAGGCATTCTTAGCCAATTTAGCCCGAAGAAGGGGACAAGAAGAGAAAAAGAGGAAAATGAAAGGAAGGAAGAGGAAAAATGAGGAGAAGAAGAAGGAGGAGAGGGAGGAGCCTTCTTCCTCCTTGTCCTTCTCCTTCTTCTTCTCCTTCTCCTTCTTCTTTTCTTCTTCTTCTCCTCTTCCTTCTTCTTCTCCTCCTCCTCCTCCTCCTCCTTATTTTACTTCTTCTTCTCTATCTCTTCTTCTACGTAGCTTAGACTCATCCAAGAAAGGCTAAATTGGCTAATTATCCTACGAAATGACATAATTAGCTTAGTTAGCTCCAAAATGGCCTATTTCATAAGAAATGACCTATACTTAGCTAATTATCCTCGAAATGACATAATTAGCTCCAAAAAGGCATTCTTAGCCAATTTAGCCCGAAGAAGGGGACAAGAAGAGAAAAAGAGGAAAAATGAAAGGAAGGAAGAGGAAAAATGAGGAGAAGAAGAAGGAGGAGAGGCAGGAGGAGAAGAAGAACGAGAAGAAGGAGAAGAAGGAGGAGAAGGAGAAGGAGCTCCTCCTTCTCCTTCTTCTTCCTCCTTCTTCCTCCTTCTCCTTCTCCTTCTTCTTCTCCTTCTCCTTCTTCTTTTCTTCTTCTTATCCTCTTCCTTCTTCTTCTCCTCCTCCTCCAGCTCCTCCTCCTTATTTTACTTCTTCTTCTCTATCTCTTCTTCTACGTAGCTTAGACTTATCCAAGAAACGCTAAATTGGCTAATTATAGTACGAAATGACATAATTAGCTTAGTTAGCTCCAAAATGGCCTATTTAATAAAAAATGACCTATACTTAGCTAATTATCCTCGAAATGACATAATTAGCTCCAAAAAGGCATTCTTAGCCAATTTAGCCCGAAGAAGGGGACAAGAAGAGAAAAAGAGCAAAATGAAAGGAAGGAAGAGGAAAAATGAGGAGAAGAAGAAGGAGGAGAGGGAGGAGGAGAAGAAGAAGGAGAAGGAGAAGGAGCTCCTCCTTCTCCTTCTTATTCCTCCTTCTTCCTCCTTCTCCTTCTCCTTCTTCTTCTCCTTCTCCTTCTTCTTTTCTTCTTCTTCTCCTCTTCCTTCTTCTTCTCCTCCTCCTCCTCCTCCTCCTTATTTTACTTCTTCTTCTCTATCTCTTCTTCTACGTAGCTTAGACTCATCCAAGAAAGGCTAAATTGGCTAATTATCCTACGAAATGACATAATTAGCTTAGTTAGCTCCAAAATGGCCTATTTAATAAAAAATGACCTATACTTAGCTAATTATCCTCGAAATGACATAATTAGCTCCAAAAAGGCATTCTTAGCCAATTTAGCCCGAAGAATGGGACAAGAAGAGAAAAAGAGGAAAAATGAAAGGAAGGAAGAGGAAAATGAGGAGAAGAAGAAGCAGGAGAGGGAGGAGGAGAAGAAGAAGGAGAAGAAGGAGAAGAAGGAGGAGAAGAAGGAGAAGGAGCTCCTCCTTCTCCTTCTTCTTCCTCCTTCTTCCTCCTTCTCCTTCTCCTTCTTCTTCTCCTTCTCCTTCTTCTTTTCTTCTTCTTCTCCTCTTCCTTCTTCTTCTTCTCCTCCTCCTCCTCCTTATTTTACTTCTTCTTCTTTATCTCTTCTTCTACGTAGCTTAGACTCATCCAAGAAAGGCTAAATTGGCTAATTATCCTACGAAATGACATAATTAGCTTAGTTAGCTCCAAAATGGCCTATTTAATAAGAAATGACCTATACTTAGCTAATTATCCTTGAAATTACATAATTAGCTCCAAAAAGGCATTCTTAGTCAATTTAGCCCGAAGAAGGGGACAAGAAGAGAAAAAGAGGAAAAATGAAAGGAAGGAAGAGGAAAAATGAGGAGAAGAAGAAGGAGGAGAGGGAGGAGGAGAAGAAGAAGGAGAAGAAGGAGAAGAAGGAGGAGAAGGAGAAGGAGCTCGTCCTTCTCCTTCTTCTTCCTCCTTCTTCCTCCTTCTCCTTCTTCTTCTTCTTCTCCTTCTCCTTCTTCTTTTCTTCTTCTTCTCCTCTTCCTTCTTCTTCTCCTCCTCCTCCAGCTCCTCCTCCTTATTTTACTTCTTCTTCTCGATCTCTTCTTCTACGTAGCTTAGACTTATCCAAGAAAGTCTAAATTGGCTAATTATCCTACGAAATGACATAATTAGCTTAGTTAGCTCCAAAATGGCCTATTTAATAAAAAATGACCTATACTTTGCTAATTATCCTCGAAATGACATAATTAGCTCCAAAAAGGCATTCTTAGCCAACTTAGCCCGAAGAAGGGGACAAGAAGAGAAAAAGTGGAAAATGAAAGGAAGGAAGAGGAAAAATGAGGAGAAGAAGAAGGAGGAGAGGGAGGAGGAGAAGAAGAAGGAGAAGGAGAAGGAGCTCCTCCTTCTCCTTCTTCTTCCTCCTTCTTCCTCCTTCTCCTTCTCCTTCTTCTTCTCCTTCTCCTTCTACTTTTCTTCTTCTTCTCCTCTTCCTTCTTCTCCTCCTCCTCCTCCTCATCCTTATTTTACTTCTTCTTCTCTATCTCTTCTTCTACGTAGCTTAGACTCATCCAAGAAAGGCTAAATTGGCTAATTATCCTACGAAATGACATAATTAGCTTAGTTAGCTCCAAAATGGCCTATTTAATAAAAAATGACCTATACTTAGCTAATTATCCTCGAAATGACATAATTAGCTCCAAAAAGGCATTCTTAGCCAATTTAGACCGAAGAAGGGGACAAGAAGAGAAAAAGAGGAAAAATGAAAGGAAGGAAGAGGAAAATGAGGAGAAGAAGAAGCAGGAGAGGGAGGAGGAGAAGAAGAAGGAGAAGAAGGAGAAGAAGGAGGAGAAGAAGGAGAAGGAGCTCCTCCTTCTCCTTCTTCTTCCTCCTTCTTCCTCCTTCTCCTTCTCCTTCTTCTTCTCCTTCTCCTTCTTCTTTTCTTCTTCTTCTCCTCTTCCTTCTTCTTCTTCTCCTCCTCCTCCTCCTTATTTTACTTCTTCTTCTTTATCTCTTCTTCTACGTAGCTTCGACTCATCCAAGAAAGGCTAAATTGGCTAATTATCCTACGAAATGACATAATTAGCTTAGTTAGCTCCAAAATGGCCTATTTAATAAGAAATGACCTATACTTAGCTAATTATCCTTGAAATTACATAATTAGCTCCAAAAAGGCATTCTTAGTCAATTTAGCCCGAAGAAGGGGACAAGAAGAGAAAAAGAGGAAAAATGAAAGGAAGGAAGAGGAAAAATGAGGAGAAGAAGAAGGAGGAGAGGGAGGAGGAGAAGAAGAAGGAGAAGAAGGAGAAGAAGGAGGAGAAGGAGAAGGAGCTCGTCCTTCTCCTTCTTCTTCCTCCTTCTTCCTCCTTCTCCTTCTCCTTCTTATTCTCCTTCTCCTTCTTCTTTTCTTCTTCTTCTCCTCTTCCTTCTTCTTCTCCTCCTCCTCCAGCTCCTCCTCCTTATTTTACTTCTTCTTCTCTATCTCTTCTTCTACGTAGCTTAGACTTATCCAAGAAAGGCTAAATTGGCTAATTATCCTACGAAATGACATAATTAGCTTAGTTAGCTCCAAAATGGCCTATTTAATAAAAAATGACCTATACTTAGCTAATTATCCTCGAAATGACATAATTAGCTCCAAAAAGGCATTCTTAGCCAATTTAGCCCGAAGAAGGGGACAAGGAGAGAAAAAGAGGAAAATGAAAGGAAGGAAGAGGAAAAATGAGGAGAAGAAGAAGGAGGAGAGGGAGGAGGAGAAGAAGAAGGAGAAGGAGAAGGAGCTCCTCCTTCTCCTTCTTCTTCCTCCTTCTTCCTCCTTCTCCTTCTCCTTCTCCTTCTTCTTCTCCTTCTCCTTCTTCTTTTCTTCTTCTTCTCCTCTTCCTTCTTCTTCTCCTCCTCCTCCTCCTCCTCCTTATTTTACTTCTTCTTCTCTATCTCTTCTTCTACGTAGCTTAGACTCATCCAAGAAAGGCTAAATTGGCTAATTGGCCTACGAAATGACATAATTAGCTTAGTTAGCTCCAAAATGGCCTATTTAATAAAAAATGACCTATACTTAGCTAATTATCCTCGAAATGACATAATTAGCTCCAAGAAGGCATTCTTAGCCAATTTAGCCCGAAGAAGGGGACAAGAAGAGAAAAAGAGGAAAAATGAAAGGAAGGAAGAGGAAAAATGAGGAGAAGAAGAAGGAGAGGGAGGAGGAGAAGAAGAAGGAGAAGAAGGAGAAGAAGGAGGAGAAGAAGGAGAAGGAGCTCCTCCTTCTCCTTCTTCTTCCTCCTTCTTCCTCCTTCTCCTTCTTCTTCTTCTTCTCCTTCTCCTTCTTCTTTTCTTCTTCTTCTCCTCTTCCTTCTTCTTCTCCTCCTCCTCCTTATTTTACTTCTTCTTCTTTATCTCTTCTTCTACGTAGCTTAGACTCATCCAAGAAAGGCTAAATTGGCTAATTATCCTACGAAATGACATAATTAGCTTAGTTAGCTCCAAAATGGCCTATTTAATAAGAAATGACCTATACTTAGCTAATTATCCTCGAAATTGCATAATTAGCTCCAAAAAGGCATTCTTAGTCAATTTAGCCCGAAGAAGGGGACAAGAAGAGAAAAAGAGGAAAAATGAAAGGAAGGAAGAGGAAAAATGAGGAGAAGAAGAAGGAGGAGAGGGAGGAGGAGAAGAAGAAGGAGAAGAAGGAGAAGAAGGAGGAGAAGGAGAAGGAGCTCGTCCTTCTCCTTCTTCTTCCTCCTTCTTCCTCCTTCTCCTTCTCCTTCTTCTTCTCCTTCTCCTTCTTCTTTTCTTCTTCTTCTCCTCTTCCTTCTTTTTCTCCTCCTCCTCTAGCCCCTCCTCCTTATTTTACTTCTTCCTCTCTATCTCTTCTTCTACGTAGCTTAGACTTATCCAAGAAAGGCTAAATTGGCTAATTATCCTACGAAATGACATAATTAGCATAGTTAGCTCCAAAATGGCCTATTTAATAAAAAATGACCTATACTTAGCTAATTATCCTCGAAATGACATAATTAGCTCCAAAAAGGCATTCTTAGCCAATTTAGCCCGAAGAAGGGGACAAGAAGAGAAAAAGAGGAAAATGAAAGGAAGGAAGAGGAAAAATGAGGAGAAGAAGGAGGAGAGGGAGGAGGAGAAGAAGAAGGAGAAGGAGAAGGAGCTCCTCCTTCTCCTTCTTCTTCCTCCTTCTTCCTCCTTCTCCTTCTCCTTCTTCTTCTCCTTCTCCTTCTTCTTTTCTTCTTCTTCTCCTCTTCCTTCTTCTTCTCCTCCTCCTCCTCCTCCTTATTTTACTTCTTCTTCTCTATCTCTTCTTCTACGTAGCTTAGACTCATCCAAGAAAGGCTAAATTGGCTAATTATCCTACGAAATGACATAATTAGCTTAGTTAGCTACAAAATGGCCTATTTAATAAAAGATGACCTATACTTAGCTAATTATCCTCGAAATGACATAATTAGCTCCAAAAAGGCATTCTTAGCCAATTTAGCCCGAAGAAGGGGACAAGAAGAGAAAAAGAGGAAAAATGAAAGGAAGGAAGAGGAAAAATGAGGAGAAGAAGAAGGAGGAGAGGGAGGAGGAGAAGAAGAAGGAGAAGGAGAAGGAGCTCCTCCTTCTCCTTCTTCTTCCTCCTTCTTCCTCCTTCTCCTTCTCCTTCTTCTTCTCCTTCCCCTTCTTCTTTTCTTCTTCTTCTCCTCTTCCTTCTTCTCCTCCTCCTCCTCCTCCTCCTCCTTATTTTACTTCTTATTCTCTATCTCTTCTTCTACGTAGCTTAGACTTATCCAAGAAAGGCTAAATTGGCTAATTATCCTACGAAATGACATAATTAGCTTAGTTAGCTCCAAAATGGCCTATTTAATAAAAAATGACCTATACTTAGCTAATTATCCTCGAAATGACATAATTAGCTCCAAAAAGGCATTCTTAGCCAATTTAGCCCGAAGAAGGGGACAAGAAGAGAAAAAGAGGAAAATGAAAGGAAGGAAGAGGAAAAATGAGGAGAAGAAGAAGGAGGAGAGGGAGGAGGAGAAGAAGAAGGAGAAGGAGAAGGAGCTCCTCCTTCTCCTTCTTCTTCCTCCTTCTTCCTCCTTCTCCTTCTCCTTCTTCTTCTCCTTCTCCTTCTTCTTTTCTTCTTCTTCTCCTCTTCCTTCTTCTTCTCCTCCTGCTCCTCCTCCTCCTCCTTATTTTACTTCTTCTTCTCTATCTCTTTTTCTACGTAGCTTAGACTCATCCAAGAAAGGCTAAATTGGCTAATTATCCTACGAAATGACATAATTAGCTTAGTTAGCTCCAAAATGGCCTATTTAATAAGAAATGACCTATACTTAGCTAATTATCCTTGAAATGACATAATTAGCTCCAAAAAGGCATTCTTAGCCAATTTAGCCCGAAGAAGGGGACAAGAAGAGAAAAAGAGGAAAAATGAAAGGAAGGAAGAGGAAAAATGAGGAGAAGAAGAAGGAGGAGAGGGAGGAGGAGAAGAAGAAGGAGAAGAAGGAGAAGGAGCTCCTCCTTCTCCTTCTTCTTCCTCCTTCTTCCTCCTTCTCCTTCTCCTTCTTCTTCTCGTTCTCCTTCTTCTTTTCTTCTTCTTCTCCTCTTCCTTCTTCTTCTCCTCCTCCTCCTCCTCCTCCTTATTTTACTTCTTCTTCTCTATCTCTTCTTCTACGTAGCTTAGACTTATCGAAGAAAGGCTAAATTGGCTAATTATCCTACGAAATGACATAATTAGCTTAGTTAGCTCCAAAATGGCCTATTTAATAAAAAATGACCTATACTTAGCTAATTATCCTCGAAATGACATAATTAGCTCCAAAAAGTCATTCTTAGCCAATTTAGCCCGAAGAAGGGGACAAGAAGAGAAAAAGAGGAAAATGAAAGGAAGAGGAAAAATGAGGAGAAGAAGAAGGAGGAGAGGGAGGAGGAGAAGAAGAAGGAGAAGAAGGAGAAGAAGGAGGAGAAGGAGAAGGAGCTCCTCCTTCTCCTTCTTCTTCCTCCTTCTTCCTCCTTATCCTTCTCCTTCTTCTTCTCCTTCTTCTTTTCTTCTTCTTCTCCTCTTCCTTCTTCATCTCCTCCTCCTCCTCTCCTTCGTCTTCTCCTTCTTCTCCTTCTTCTTCTCCTTCTTCTTCTCCTCCTCCTCCTCCTCCTCCTCCTTTTTCTTCTTCTTCTCCTCTTCCTTCTCCTTCTCCTCCTCCTCCTCCTTCTTTTACTTCTTCGTCTCTTTCTCTTCTCCTATAGTTAGCTAGGATTCCACCTAAATGACATAATTAGCTTAGTTAGCTCCTAAATGGTCTATACTTAGCTAATTTCTCTCTGAAATAACCTATATATACACTACTTCATCTAGTATTATTTTTCTAACTTTCTTACTTGTCATTTTGCAGATTAACTTCACTTCATGGGAAGCTTGTTTGATGGAATGCTTGAAGATGATTTCTTGTACCATGGGTTGTATTGAAACTATTGTAGTATATGAATATATGAAACTTTGTATGCACGTGGATGAAACTGGTGTAATATATGATTTGGTACGGATGTAACTTGCATAATATGTATGCACTATGGATGAGAGTTATTTTAATATGGTTATGAGTACGGAAAGAAATTTATTTATGTCAAATATATATATATATCCTGATTATTGTTAAAAATGCTGGATATAACAAAAAATAAATAAAAAAGGGGCTGGTTCCCCTCTTTGCCGTCTGCCAACACATGGCAAAGGGGGGAAGGCACATGGCAAAGGGGGAATCTGCCCCCTCTCTCTCCCCTCTTTGCCGTCAGCCAATACATGGCAAAGGGGGGAAGGCACATGGCAAAGGGGGAATCTGCCCCCTCTCTCTCCTCTCTTTGCCGTGTGCCAACACATGGCAAAGGGGGGAAGGCAGACGGCAAAGGGGGAATCTGCCCCCTCTCTCTCCCCTCTTTGCCGTCTGCCCCCACATGGCAAAGGGGGGAGGCAGACGGCAAAGAGGGAATCTGCCCCCTCTCTCTCCCCTCTTTGCCGTCTGCCCCCACATGGCAAAGGGGGGAGGCAGACGCCAAAGAGGGGATCTACCCCCTCTCTCTCCCCTCTTTGCCGTCTGCCCCCACATGGCAAAGGGGGGGAGGCAGACGACAAAGAGGGAATCTGCCCCCTCTCTCTCCCCTCTTTGCCGTCTGCCCCCACATGGCAAAGGGGGGAGGCAGACGGCAAAGATAGGAGGCCTGCCGTTAACACTTAACGGGGACGTTGCAATATATGTCGTCCCATTTATTTTGCCGTCTGCCCCCTCATGGCAAAGATTCTTTGCCGTCCGCTTTGTGCAAGCAAACGGCAAAGAGCCTCTTCACCGGATTTTTTTTTACCGTCTACTTTGCCATGAGGGGGCAGACGGCAAAGCCTTTGCCGTCCGTGGTTGCCCCCTTTGCCGTCCGCCTTGGCAGACGGCAAATTTCTGAATTTCAGTAGTTAGAGAGATCAGAAGAAACTCAAATAAGATTCTTAGATAATCTGATCATAAATCCACAATTCATCGGATCTCGTTAACACACCGCAAAAGAAGATTACATCGGATAGATCTCCTTGAAGATCATGGAGAACTTTGTATTGAAGATCCAAGAGAGGGAAGAAGCCATCTAGGTACTAGCTATGGACCCGTAGGTCTATGGTGAACTACTCACGCATCGTCGGAGAGGTCATGGTGTTGATGAAGAAGCCCTCCGTATCCGAATCCCCCTCCGACAAGGCACTAGAACGTGCCCTAGATGGGATCTTGCGGAGACAAAAGCTTGCGGCGGCGGAAAAGTACTTTTGATGATCTCCTGATTTTTTCTAGGATTTTAGGAAATATATAGGCGGAAGACCTAGGGCAGAGGTGGCCCAGGGAGCCCACAAGCCTGGGAGGCGCGGGCCCCTTGGCCGCGGCTAGGGGGCTTGTGGGGTCCCTGGTGGCCCCCTGCCCTGATTCTCAGGTTCCCCCATCTTCTTTTGTTTCGAAAAGAATATTTTTGGAAGTTTCGTTCCGTTTGGACTCTATTTAAAATCCTCCTCTGAAAGGGGTCAAAAACACGAAAAAAACAGGAACTGGCACTTGGCACTGAGTTAATAAGTTAGTCCCAAAAAGATATAAAAGGCATACAAAACATCCAAAGTTTGACAAGATATAAAAGGCATACAAAAAATTATAGATACGTTGGAGACGTATCAAGCATCCCCAAGCTTAACTCCTGCTCGTCCTCGAGTAGGGAAGTGATAAAGACTGAATTTTTGATGTGGAATGCTACCTAGCATAGTTGTCCTTTGTAACTTCTTTCATGTGACATGAATGTTCAGATCCGTAAGATTCAAAACAATAGTTTGCTATTGACATGAAAACAATAATACTTCAAGCAAACTAGCAAAGTAATCATGAACTTCCGAAATAACAAGGCCAAAGAAAGTTATCCCTACAAAATCATATAGTCTGGCTATGCTACATCATCCTCACACAACTAATTTAAGTCATGCACAACCCCGGTATTGGCCAAGTAATTGTTTTCGCACTCTTACTTTCTCAAAAAAAATTATAACTATCACGCAATACATGAACGTGAGCCATGGATATAACACTATAGGTGAAATAGAGTGTGGTGGTGGTTGTGAGACAAAAAAGGAGGAGATGGTCACATTGACTCGGCGTATCAAAGGGTTATGAAGATGCCCATTAATAGATATCAATGTGAATGAGTAGGGTTTGCCATACAAAGGATGCACTAGAGCTATAAGTATGTGAAAGCTCATAAGGAGAACTAGTGGGTGTGCATCCAACTTGCTTGCTCACGAAGACCTAGGGCAATTTTGAGGAAGCCCATCATTGGAATATACAAGACAAGTTATATAATGAAGATTCCCACTAGCATATGGTGGTGACGAAACGAGAGGCTCTCAATCATGAAGAACATGGTGCTACTATGAAGCACAACTGTGGAAAAAGATAGTAGCATTGTCCCTTCTCTCTTTTTCTCTCTTCTTTTTTTTATTTGGGATCTTGGGCCTCTCTTTTTTTATTTGGGCTCTTTGGCCTCTTCTTCTTTTTTTTCCTCACATGGGACAATGCTCTAATAGTGATGATCATCACACTTTTATTTATTCACAGCTCAAAGCTTAGAACGATGGTGACTTTATAGGAAATGCATCCGGCAGTGTACCGGGATGTGCAACGATCTAGCTTGCCGTATGACGTTGAAACATCTTGCTAGCTATCTTACGATCATGCAATGGAAATATGAGAGTGACGGCACAAGTCATGAGATGGAACGGTGGGAGTTGCATGGCAATATATCTCGGAATGGCTATGAAAATGCCATAGTAGGTAGGTATGGTGGCTGTTTTGAGGAAGGCATATGGTGGGTTTGTGCACCGGAGAGAATTGCGCGACACTAGAGAGGCTAGCAATGGTGGAAGGTGAAAGTGAATCTATACCATGGACTCACATTAGTCATGAAGAACTCACATACTTGTTGCGAAAGTTTTTATTAGTAATCGAAACAAAGTGCTAAACGCATACTCCTAGGGGAAGGGTTGGTAGGTGTTAACCATCACGCGATCCCGACCTCAACACAAAGGATGATAATCAATAGATCAATTATGCTCCGACTTCCTAACATAGCGGTGCACCATACGTGCATGCTACAGGAATCACTAACTTCAACACAAGTATTTCTAGATTCACAACACCTTACTAACATAACTCTTATTATTACAAAATCCACGTCTCACAACTAATTAAAAGAATCAAGACTTCTCTTTCTACTCAATGCACATGAGGATGGAGGTTTTTGTATCCTCTTTGAGTACCTATCACCTTTGGGACTACTTTCATAGCACAAGCAAACTACCAAGTTACGCACCGCCGTGCTCTAAAATATCTAAGTGAAGTACATAGAGCAAAATTATCTAGCTCAAAAGATATAAGTAAAGCACTATGAGCATTCTAGCAAAATCACGATGAGAGCATGTCTCTCTCAAAGGGTGTGCTGCAAAGATGATTGTGACACAACAAAAAGAAAAGACTTCTACGATACAAGACGCTCCAAGCAAAACACATATCATGTGGTGAATAAAAATATAGCTCCAAGTAATGTTACCGATGGATTGAAGACGAAAGAGGGGATGCCTTCCCGGGGCATCCCCAAGCTTAGGCTTTTTGGTGTCCTTGAATTTGGCTTGGGATGCCTTGGGCATCCCCAAGCTTGAGATCTTTCTACTCCTTATCTCTTTGTCCGTGAGAACATCACCCAAAACTTGAAAACTTCACAACACAAAACTTAAACAGAAACTCGTGATAACATTAGCACAAGAAAACAAACTACCACCTCTTTAGGTACTGTAGAAATCTTGATTTCTATTTATATTGGTGTTAGTTTACTGTATTCTCACTTTTCCATGGCTAGTACCCCCCGATACTATCCATAGTTTCATCAAAACAAGCAACCAACTCAACAAAAACAGAATCTGTCAAAAACAAACCAGTCTGTAGCAATCTGTATACTTCGAATACTTATGTACCTCAACAATTCTGAACAATTACGAATGCCTGGGAAAAAGGCATATCAACCAGAAGCAAAAAGAATCAACTCAAAAGCTCTTTCTGAATAAAAATGAAAAATCATCTCGTGAGCGAAAAGTTTCTGTCTTTTTCCAGCAGGATCAAACAACCATTACCAAGACTAGTCATAAAGGTTTTGCTTGGCTCAAACAGAAAAAGAAACACAAAAGACACAATCATAACAGAATTATGATAGTGTGGACACAACAAAACCGGAAGAAAAAGAAATAAATTCATTGGGTTGCCTCCTAACAAGCGCTATTGTTTAACGCCCTTAGCTAGGCATAATGCGATAGAATCATGTATCGTCGTCTTTGGTGCTCAAACCATAAGTAGCCCTCATCATGGATTCATAAGGCAATCTTATTTTCTTTCTAGGAAAGTGCTCCATGCCCTTCTTTAAAGGAAATTGAAATCTAATATTCCATTCCTTCATATCGATGATACCACCGATAGTCCTTAGGAAAGGTCTACCAAGAATAATAGGGCATGTAGGATTGTAATCAATGTCAATCACAATGAAATCCATGGGTACATAGTTCCTATTTGAAATAATAAGAACATCATTTATCCTTCCCATGGGTTTCTTGACAGTAGAATCCGCAAGATGCAAATTAAGAGAACACTCCGCAATCTCATTAAAACCCAGAACATCACATAAAGACTTTGGAATCGCGGAAACACTAGCACCCAAATCACACAAAGCATTGCATTCATAGTTTTTGATTTTGATTTGAATAGTAGGTTCCAACTCATCATGAAACTTTCTAGGGATAGAGACTTCCAATTCAAGTTTCTCTTCAAGAGATTTTATCATGGCTTCGACGATATGATCGGTAAAGGCCTTGTTTTGGCTATAAGCGTGTGAAGAGTTTAGCATGGATTGCACTAAGGAAATGCATTCGATCAAGGAGCAACTATAATAATTGAATTCCTTGAAATCCAAAGTAGTAATTTCATTACTAGTCAAAGTTTTAATATCTTCTACTCCACTTTCAATGCTTTTAGCATCAAGATAGATGGACTCCGAATCATTGGGGCGTTTTTCAGCCAAGGTGGATTCATATCCAGCCCCATCATCATTAGGTTTGACGCAAGAAAAAAAGATTCAATGGGAGTCACACCAAGCACTTTAAGATCTTTGTGATTCTTATCACGAGAACACGCCTTTTTAAGCCATTCATGTCTAGCACGAATTTGGGTGGTTCTTTCTTTGCTCTCACTCATGGAAACAGGCATAGCTTTTAAAGTTTCACCCATGTTGATCTTGGGAGGAGCACATCTAACTTTCAAAGCATCAATATCACTAGACATTCTATCAATGCTCTTAGCCAAAGCGTCAATTTTGAGTAGTTTTTCCTCTATGGACGCATTGAAAATCTTTTGCGAGTTGATAAACTCTTTGATATTACTCTCTAGATCAGAGGGTAATATATTGTAATTTCCATGAGTATTGTTGTAGGAGTTGCCAAAGTTATTAGAGGAGTTACTAGGAAAAGGCCTAGGAACATTGTTTCTTCTAAAAGCATTGTTGTTGCCAAAATTATTCCTACCAACAAAATTGACGTCCAAGCTAGCGTTGCTACTCTCAATCAAGGAATACAAGGGCATATCATTAGGATCTAAAGGAGCACTTCTACTAGCAACCAAATTCATTAACTCATCCATCTTAGCACTCAACGAGTTAATTTCTTCTATAGCGTGTACCTTCTTACTAGTAGATGACCTTTCAGTGTGCCACTAAGAGTAGTTCGTCATGATATTGTCTAAGAGTTTTGTGGCTTTTCCTAACGTGATTTCCATGAACGTTCCACCTGAGGCGGAGTCCAAGATATTTCTAGAAGCGAAATTCAAGCCAGCGTAGAAGATTTGTATAATCATCCAAAGACTCAAGCCATGAGCGGGACAATTTCTAATCATCAATTTCATTCTCTCCCAAGATTGTGCAACATGTTCATGATCAAGTTGCTTAAAATTCATGATATCATTACGGAGAGAGATAATCTTAGCCGATGGAAAATACTTGGATATATGAGCATCTTTGCACTTATCCCAAGAATCAATACTATTTTTGGGGCAAGATGAAAACCAAGTTTTTGCTCTATCTCGCAACGAGAAAGGAAAAAACCTTCAATTTAATCACATCATTATCCACATCTTTCTTCTTTTGCATATCGCAAAGTTCAATGAAGGCATTAAGATGGGATGCGCCATCTTCACTAGGTAGGCCGGAAAATTGCTCTTTCATAACAAGATTCAGTAAAGCGGCATTGATTTCATATGACTCCGCACTAGTGGCTGGAGCAATCGGAGTACTAAGAAAATCATTATTATTAGTATTCGAGAAGTCACAAAGTTTGGTGTTTTCAGTCATGGTAACTTCAGCAAGCAAGCAAGCACACAATCGAACAAAGAGCAAGCGAGAGAAAAGGGCCAACGAAAAGGCAAATATTTTTTGGTAAATTTTTGTTTTTTAGAAGTGGGGGAGAGGAAAACTAGAGGCAAAAAAGGTAAATGCAAGAGATGAGTTTGCATCACTTACTTGGATGACTTCTTGACTTGATCCTTCCCGGCAACGGCGCCATAAATTCTTCTGCTACGGCAATAGACAACAGCGCCAGAGATTGACACGTTGACGGAGGCTGGGCTTGCGTTGGTTTTTCCCTTGAAGAGGAAAGGGTGGTGCAGCACTGGAGCAGTAAGTATTTCCCTCAGTTTGAGAACCAAGGTATCAATCAAGTAGGAGAATATCGTCAAGTCCAGAGTACCTCCGCAAACACAAATGAGCTTGCACCCAACGCTATAAAGGGGTTGTCAATCCCTTCAAGATTGATTGTAAAGTGAGATCTGAAGGCGGAAAGTGCAACGAAGTAAAAGAATAAGGCTGAAAATATGGTGTGGAGTAGACCCGGGGGCCATAGTGTTCACTAGAGGCTTCTCTCAAAATAGCAAATATTACGGTGGGTAAACAAATTACTGTCGAGCAATTGATAGAACCACGCAAAGTCATGACGATATCTAAGGCAATGATCATACATATAGGCATCACGTCCGAGACAAGTAGACCGATACTTTCTGCATCTACTACTATTACTCCACACAACGACCGCTATCCAGCATTCATCTAGTGTATTGAGTTCATGACAAACAGAGTAACGCCTTAAGCAAGATGACATGATGTAGATAGATAATCTCAAACCAATGATGAAAACCCCATCTTTTTACCCTTGATGGCAACAACATGATGCGTGCCTTGCTACCCCTTCTGTCACTGGGTGAGGTCACCGCACGGTATGAACCCAAACCAAGCACTTCTCCCATTGCAAGAATCATAGATCTAGTTGGCCAAACAAAACCCACAACTCAATGAGAATTACAAGGATATGAAATCATGCATAAGAGAGATCAGAAGAAACTCAAATAAGATTCATAGATAATTTGATCATAAATCCACAATTCATCTGATCTCGACAAACACACCGCAAAAGAAGATTACATCGGATAGATCTCCTTGAAGATCATGGAGAACTTTGTATTGAAGATCCAAGAGAGAGAAGAAGCCATCTAGCTACTAGCTATGGACCCGTAGGTCTATGGTGAACTACTCACGCATCATCGGAGAGGTCATGGTGTTGATGAAGAAGCCCTCCGTATCCGAATCTCCCCTCCGACAGGGCACCAGAACGTGCCCCAGATGGGATCTTGCGGAGACAGAAGCTTGCGGCGGCGGAAAAGTACTTTCGATGATCTCCTGATTTTTTCTGGGATTTTAGGGAATATATAGGCAGAAGACCTAGGGGAGAGGTGGCCCTGGGAGCCCACAAGCCTGGGAGGTGCGGGCCCCGTGGCCACGGCTAGGGGGCTTGTGGGGTCCCTGGTGGCCTCCTGCCCTGATTCTCAGGTTCCCCGATCTTCTTCTATTTCGGAAAAAATCTTTTTGGAAGTTTCGTTCCGTTTGGACTCCGTTTAAAATCCTCCTCTGAAAGGGGTCAAAAACACGGAAAATACAGGAACTAGCACTTGGCACTGAGTTAATAAGTTAGTCTCAAAAAGATATAAAAGGCATGCAAAACGTCCAAAGTTTGACAAGATAATAGGATGAAACCATCAAAAATTATAGATACGTTGGAGATGTATCAAGCATCCCCAAACTTAACTCCTACTCGTCCTTGAGTAGGGAAGTGATAAAGACTGAATTTTTGATGTGGAATGCTACCTAGCATAGTTGTCCTTTGTAACTTCTTTCATGTGACATGAATGTTCAGATCCGTAAGATTCGAAACAAATGTTTGCTATTGACATGAAAACAATAATACTTCAAGCAAACTAGCAAAGTAATCATGAACTTTCGAAATAACAAGGCCAAAGAAAGTTATCCCTACAAAATCATATAGTCTGGCTATGCTCCATCATCCTCACACAACTAATTTAAATCATGCACAACCCCGGTATTGGCCAAGTAATTGTTTTCGCACTCTTACTTTCTCAAACTTTTTTATAACTATCACGCAATACATGCAGTGGGCTCACAGGGAGCCCACAAGCCCTGTTGCCGTGGCCAGGGGGGCCCGCGACAACCAGGCTTCTGGCCTCCCTGACGCTCCCCTGCCCTAGCTCTTTGGCCTATAAATTCCCTAAAAATCCAGAAAAAATCAGGGCATCCATGAAAACACTTTTCCGCCGCCGCAAGCTTCCGTTTCTGCGAGATCTCATCTAGACACCCTTCCCGGTGCCCTGCCGGAGGGGACTTTGGAGTTGGAGGGCTTCTACATCAACATCATAGCCTCTCCAATGACTCGTGAGTAGTCTACTTCAGACCTACGGGTCCATAGTTAGTAGCTAGATGGCTTCTTCTCTCTCTTGGATCTTCAATACAAAGTTCTCCATGATCCTCATGGAGATCTATCCGATGTAATCCTCTTTGGCGGTGTGTTTGTCGAGATCCGATGAAATGTGGAGTTGTGATCAGATTATCTATGAATTATATTTGAGTCTTTGTTGATTTCTTATATGCATGATTTGATATCCTTGTAAGTCTCTCCGAGTCTTGGGTTTTGTTTGGCCAACTAGATCTATGATTCTTGCAATGGGAGAAGTGCTTGTTTTGGGTTCATACCGTGTGGTGACCTTTCCCAGTGACAGAAGGGGCAGCAAGGCACGCATCATGTTGTTACCATCAAGGGTAACAAGATGGGCTTTTATCGCAGATATGAGATTGTCCATCTACATCATGTCATCTTGCTTAAGGCGTTACTTTGTTCTTTTGGCCTAAATACACTAGATGCATGCTGGATAGCGGTCGATGTGTGGAGTAATAGTAGTAGATGCAGAAACTATCGGTCTACTTGTTTTGGACGTGATGCCTATATATATAATCATTGCCTTTGATAACGTCACGACTTTGAGCGGTTCTATCAATTGCTCGACAGTAATTCGTTCACCCACTGTGAACTTGCTTTCATGAGAGAACTCACTAGTGAACACTACGGCCCCGGGTCTATTCACAACTATGGTTTCCACTTTCACTTTTACTTTGCTTGTTTACTTTGTTAATTTCATTTCTCACTTTGCAAACAATCTATAAGGGATTGAAAACCCCTTCATAGTGTTGGGTGGAAGCTCTTTGTGTTTGTGCAGGTACTTGTGACTTGACTCGATCCTCCTACTGGATTGATACCTTGGTTCTCAAAATTGAGGGAAATACTTACCTCCATTGTGCTACATCACCCTTTCCTCTTCAAGGGAACACCAACGCAAGGCTCCAAGGCCGCGGGGAAATCCTTTGCATATTTGCCAAGGAAGTCCCTAATGGCGTAGCCGTAGCAGCAGGATTCCTGGCGCCGTACCAGGGAAGGTCTGTTGTCGCAGTAGCAGAAGGATTTCTGGCGCCGTTGCCTGGGAGGATCAAGTCAAGAATAGTCTCTCGTCAGCATGTTGATTTCTGGCGCGGGGAGGAGATCTATCCAAGTAGGTGTCACAAACTCATCTCTTGCATTTACCTTTTTTGGCAGTTGCCTCTCGTTTTCCTCTCCCCCACTTCACATTTTCCGTTTTCATTTGCCTTTCGCCTTTGCCGTTTTCATTTGCCTTTTGCCGTTTTCTTTTGCCTGCTTCACTCGCTTACTTCCTGCTCGTTCGTGTGTGGGATAGTCCATCAATGGCTAGACCCACTACTCCAAATGATACCCCTGAGAATGAAGTTCTCAATTTCACTCAGAATGAGGAAGAAAATTTAAAGGACGCTTGGTACAGGATTTGCAATGCTCAAAGTAGATCTACTCGTAAGCAATCCACTACTGTTCTTCTTCATAGTTTTTATGTTGGAATCTCTCCTTGGAATAGGTATATTCTCGATACCATCGTAGGCAGGATTTTTTTGGGGAGCCCTACTGTTGACTCCTATGGAACTATCATGAATTTGGTAGGCTCACCGCCGCTCATGGTTAATGGAACTACCTTGACCTTGGAACACGTGATGCAAAGGCTTGACGCTATTGAAAACAAAATTGCCACAATTGAACTTATTGAGGGTTTGGACAGAAAGTTCCACAATCAAATTACTTAGTACGGATCCAAAGATGGAATGGTCTTGAAAACTTTAATGGAGAAGGAACCCATAGTTAATGATTCCTCTAGAATTGGCAAACTAGAAGATGTCATAACTAACTTGGGTTCCGCTTTTGCCGCTGTGCAAAATACTGCAAATCTCGCTCTCAAAAAGACCGTCAAGTCTGTTTTTGTTCCTAAAGCTAGCGGTGAGTCATCCAATAAAGATGAAGATCTTAAGATGATAAATGATCACACTACTTATGGTTTGAGCACCAAGGATGACTATACGTGATTCCATCACCTTATGCCTAGCTAAGGGCATTAAACAATAGCGCTTGTTGGGAGGCAACCCAACGAATCTATCCTTTTTATTTCTATTTTGTGTTTTCCACACTTTCATAATTCTGTTATGATTGTGTTTTTGGTGTTTCTTTTTGCGTTTGTGCCAAGCAAAACCGTTATGATTAGTCTTGGGGATGATAGTTTGGTCATGCTGAAAAAGAAAGAAACTTTTTGCTCACTAAAAGAATTTCATTTTCTTTCTGTAAGAGCTTTTGAGTTGATTCTTTTTGCTGCTGATTTCTACGCAAATTCTTCAGACTGTCGTAAGTTTTCAGAATTTTTGAAGTACCAAAAGTATACGAAGTATACAGATTGCTACAGACTGGTCTATTGTTAACAGATTCTGTTTTTGTTGTGTTGGTTGCTTATTTTGAGGAAACTATGGATAGTATCGGGGGTATTATCCATGGAAGATTGAAAATACAGTAACCCAACATCAACATAAGTAGAACTTAAGTTTTCTACAGTACCTAAGGAAGTGGTGGTTTGCTTTCCTATACTAATGTTATCACGAGTTCCTGTTTAAGTTTCGTGTTGTGAAGTTTTAAAGTTTTGGGTGAAGTTCTTATGGACAAAAAGATAAAGAGTGGCAAGAGCTCAAGCTTGGGGATGCCCAAGGCACCCCAAGTTGATTCAAGGATGCCGTAAAAGCCTAAGCTTGGGGATGCCCCGGGAAGGCATCCCCTCTTTCGTCTTCAATCCATCGGTAATGTTACTTGGGGCTATATTTTTATTCACCACATGTTATGTGTTTTGCTTGGAGAGTCTTGTATCGTAGGAGTCTTTTATTTTTGTTGTGTCACAATCATCCTTGCTGCACACCCAGAGAGAGAGACATGCACTCACCATGATTTTGTTGAGCTTCACTTATATCCTTTGGTTAGACAATTCAGCTCACATGTGCTTCACTTATATCTTTTGAGCTAGTTGATATTGCTCTATATGCTTCACTTATATCTTTTAGAGCACGGTGGTGCATGGCTTGGTAGTTGATATATGCTATGAAAGTAGTCTCAAAAGGGGTAGTTATCCAAAGGGATATGAAAACTTCCACCTTCATGTGCATTGAATAGTTAGAGAAGTTTGATTCATCTCAATTAGTTTTAAGTTGTGGTTATGGTAATATTGAAGTTATATTAGTAAGGTCTTGTGGATCTTGAAATACTTGTGTTGAAGTTAGTGATTCCCATAGCATGCACGTATGGTGAACCGCTATGTGATGAAGTTTGAGCATGATTAGTCTATTGATTGTCATCCTTTGTGTGGCGGTTGGGATCGCGCGATGGTTTATACCTACCAACCATTCCCCTAAGAGTATGCGTTGAATGCTTTGTTTCGATTACTACTAAAACTTTTGCAACAAGTATATGAGTTCTTCATGACTAATGTTGAGTCCATGGTTTAGATGCACTTTCACCTTCCACCATCACTATCTTCTTTAGTGCCGTGCAATTTCCACCGGTGCACAAAACCCACCATTAGCCTCCCTCAAAACAGCCACCATACCTACCTACTATGGCTTTTTCAAAGTCATTCCGAGATATATTGCCATGCAATTACCACCATGACATGTGCTACCACCTCTACATTGCCATTGCAGGATCGTAAGATAGCTAGCATGATGTTTCCATGCCATGCTAGATCATTGTCACGGTACACTACCAAAGGCATTCCATATAGAGTCATCATTGTTCTAAGTTTTGAGTTGTAAGTGTGATGATCATCATTGATGGAGCATTGTCCCATGTGAGGAAATAAAAGAGGCCAGGAAGCCCATATACAAAAAGAGGCCAAAGATGCCCACCAAAATAAAACAAAATATAAAAAAAGAGGCCAAAGAGCCCACCAAAAAAATGAGAGAAAAAGAGAGAAGGGACAATGCTACCACCTTTCCACACTTGTGCATATTAAGCACTATGATCTTCATGATTGAGAGCCTCTCGTTTTGTCACCACCATATAGCTAGTGGGAAATTTTCATTATATTACTTGGCTTGTATATTCCAATGATAGGCTTCCTCAAATTTGCCTTAGCTCTTCGTGAGCAAGCAAGTTGGATGCACACCCACTAGTTTTCTTTAAGAGTTTTCACTTACTCTTAGCTCTAGTGCATCATTTGTATGGCAATCCCTACTCATTCACGTTGATATCTATTTATTAGCATATCCATAGCTCATTGATATGCCTAGTCAATGTGACCATCTTCTCCTTGTTTGTCTTGCAACCTCCACCACACTTCACACCACTTATAGTGCTAAAACCATGGCTCACGCTCATGTATTGCGTGAGAGTTGAAAAGGTTTGACAAAGTAAAGGTGTGAAACAATTACTTGGCCAATACCGGGGTTGTGCATGATTTAAATTCGTTGTCCAAGGATGATAGAGCATAGCCAGACTATATGATTTTGTAGGGATAACTTTCTTTTGGCCTAGTTATTTTGAAACTTCATGATTAGGTTACTAGTTTGCTTGAATTACTATTGTCTCCACGTCAATAGCAAACTATTTCTTTGGATCTAATGGATCTGAACATTCACGTCACATAAGAGGAGTTACAAAGGACATCTATGCTAGGTAGCATGAAAGCATCAAAAGTTCATTCTTTATCACTTCCCTACTCGAGGACGAGCAGGAGTTAAGCTTGGGGATGCTTGATACGTCTCAAACGTATCTACAATTTTTCATGGTTTCACGTTGTTATCTTGTCATCTTTGGATGTTTTGTTTACCTTTTTTATCTTTTTTGGGACTAACTTATTAATTCAGTGCCAAGCGCCAGTTCCTGTTTTTTCTGTGTTTTTGACTCCTTTCAGATCTGATTTTGGAACGGAGTCCAAACGGAATACAATCCCCGAAATAAATTTTTCCAGAACGGAAGAAGACCAGGAGGCTTGAGGGCCAAGGCAGTGGGCTCACAAGGAGCCCACAAGCTCTGTTGCCGCGGCCAGGGGGAGCCCGCGACAACCAGGCTTGTCGCCTCCCTGGCGCTCCCCTGCCCGAGCTCTTTGGCCTATAAATTACCTAAAAATCCAGAAAAAATCAGGGCATCCACGAAAACACTTTTCCATCGCCGCAAGCTTCCGTTTCCGCGAGATCTCATCTGGAGACCCTTCTCAGTGCCCTGCCGGAGGGGACTTTGGAGTTGGAGGGCTTCTACATCAACATCATTGCCTCTCCAATGACTCGTGAGTAGTCTACTTCAGACCTACGGGTCCGTAGTTAGTAGCTAGATGGCTTCTTCTCTCTCTTGGATCTTCAATACAAAGTTCTCCATAGTCTTCATGGAGATCTATCCGATGTAATCCTCTTTGGCGGTGTGTTTGTCGAGATCCGATGAATTGTGGATTTGTGATCAGATTATCTATGAATTATATTTGAGTCTTTGTTGATTTCTCATATGCATGATTTGATATCCTTGTAAGTCTCTCCGAGTCTTGGTTTTTGTTTGGCCAAACTAGATCTATGATTCTTGCAATGGGAGAAGTGCTTGTTTTGGGTTCATACCGTGTGGTGACCTTTCCTAGTGACAGAAGGGGCAGCAAGGCACGCATCATGTTGTTGCCATCAAGGGTAACAAGATGGGCTTTTATCGTAGATATGAGATTGTCCATCTACATCATGTCATCTTGCTTAAGGCGTTACTCTGTTCTTTTGGACTAAATACACTAGATGCATGCTGGATAGCGGTCGACGTGTGGAGTAATAGTAGTAGATGCAGAAAGTATCGGTCTACTTGTTTTGGACGTGATGCCTATATATATAATCATTGCCTTTGATAACGTCACGAGTTTGAGCGGTTCTATCAATTGCTCGACAGTAATTCGCTCACCCACCGTCTACTTGCTTTCATGAGAGAAGCCACTAGTGAACACTATGGCCCCCGGGTCTATTCACAACTATCATTTCCACTTTCAATTTTACTTTGCTTGTTTATTTTGTTGCTTTCAGTTCTCACTTTGCAAACAATCTATAAGGGATTAACAACCCCTTCATAGCGTTGGGTGCAAGCTCTTTGTGTTTGTGCAGGTACTTGTGACTTGACTCGATCCTCCTTCTAGATTGATACCTTGGTCCTCAAAACTGAGGGAAATACTTACCGCCGCTGTGCTACATCACCCTTTCCTCTTCAAGGGAACACCAACGCAAGGCTCCAAGGCCGCGGGGAAATCCTTTGCATATTTGCCAAGGAAGTCCCTAAAGGCGTAGCCGTAGCAACAAGATTCCTTGCGCCGTACCAGGGAAGGTCTGTTGCCGCAGTAGCAATGGTCACATTGTCTCGGCATATCAAAGGGTTATGGAGATGCCCATTAATAGATATCAATGTGAATGAGTAGGGATTGCCATACAAAGGATTCACTAGAGCTATAAGTATGTGAAAGCTCAAAAGGAGAACTAGTGGGTGTGCATCCAACTTGCTTGCTCACGAAGACCTAGGGCAATTTTGAGGAAGCCCATCATTCGAATATACAAGCCAAGTTATATAATGAAGATTCCCACTAGCATATGGTGCTGACGAAACGAGAGGCTCTCAATCATGAAGAACATGGTGCTATTATGAAGAACAAGTGTGGAAAAAGATAGTAGCATTGTCCCTTCTCTCTTTTTCTCTCTCTCTTTTTTATTTGGGCTCTTGGGCCTCTTTTTTTTATTTGGGATCTTTGGCCTCTTTTTTTTCCTCACATGGGACAATGCTCTAATAGTGATGATCATCACACTTTCATTTACTCGTAGCTCAAAGCTTAGAACGATGGTGACTTTATAGGAAATGCCTCCGGTAGCGTACCGGGATGTGCAACGATCTAGCTTGGCGTATGATGTCGAAACATCTCTCTAGCTATCTTAAGATCATGCAATGGCAATATGAGAGTGACGGCACAAGTCATAAGACGGAACGGTGGGAGTTGCATGGCGATATATCTCGGAATAGCTATGAAAATGCCATAGTAGGTAGGTATGGTGGCTGTTTTGAGGAAGGCACATGGTTGGTTTGTGCACCGGCGAGAATAGCATGAAACCATCAAAAATTATAGATACTTTGGAGACGTATCAGGCGCCAGTGACAAGAAGATCGTGCCGGTGCTTTCGTGATGGAGATCAAGAAGCACATGATGGTGGCCATATCATGTCACTTATGAATTGCATGTGATGTTAATCCTTTAATGCACCTTATTTTTCTTAGAACATCGGTAGCATTATGAGGTGATCTCTCACTAAAATTTCAAGACGAAATTGTGTTCTCCCTGACTGTGCACCGTTGTGACAGTTCGTCATTTCGAGACACCACGTGATGATCGGGTGAAATAGACTCAACGTTCACATACAACGGGTGCAAAACAGTTGCACACGCGGAACACTCGGGTTAAACTTGACGAGCCTAGCATGTGCAGACATGGCCTCTGAACACAAGAGACGGAAAGGTCGAGCATGAATCGTATAGTTGATATGATTAGCATAGAGATGCTTACCACTGAAGCTATACTCAACTCACGTGATGCTCAGACTTGAGTTAGTGGATTTGGATCATGTACCACTCAAATGACTAGAGAGATGTACTTTTTGAGTGGGAGTTCTTAAGTAATATGATTAATTGAACTAATTATCATGAACATAGTCTAATGGTCTTTGCAAATTACGGTGTAGCTTGCGCTATAGCTCTACTGTTTTTATATGTTCCTAGAGAAAAATTAGTTGAAAGTTGATAGTAGCAACTTTGCGGATTGAGTCCGTAAAACTGAGGATCGTCCTCATTGATGTGCAGAAGGCTTATGTCCTTAATGTGCCACTCGGTGTGCTGCACCTCGAGCGTCGTCTGTGGATGTTGCGAACATCTGACATACACGTTTTTGATGACTACGTGATAGTTCACTGTGCAATACTTAATGACTTAGAAGCAAGGCGCCGAAGACGTTTTTGAAAACGTCACGGAACATAAGAGATGTTCTAAGAGATGAAATTGAGATTTCATGTGCGTGCCCTTGTTAAGAGGTATAAGTCCTCCAACAAGATTCTTTGCCTACAAAGTAAAGGAGAAAAGCTCAAATCATTGAGCATGTTCTCAGATTTTCTGAGTACAACAATCGCTTGAGTCAAGTGGGAGTTAATCTTCCAGATGAGATAGTGATGGTTGTCCAAAGTCACTGCCACTAAGCTCCTAGAGCTTCGTGATGAACTATAAACAAATCAAGGATAGATATGATTATCCTTGAGTGATTCGCAATGTTTGACACTGCGAAAGTAGAAATCAAGAAGGAGCATCAATTGTTGATGGTTAGTAAAACCACTAGTTTCAAGAAGGGCAAGGGCTAGAAGGGATACTTCATGAAACGGCAAACCAGTTGCTTCTCTAATGAAGAAACCCAAAATTGAACCCAAACCCGAGACTAAGTGCTTATGTTATGAGGGGAACGGTCACTTAGGCGGAGCTACCCTAGATACTTGGTAGATAAGAAGGCTGGCAAAGTCGACAGAAGTATATTTGATATACATGATATTGATGTGTACTTTACTAGTACTCCTAGTAGCACGAGGGTATTGGATACCGGTTCGGTTGCTAAGTTATTAGTAACTCGAAATGAAAGCTACGGTATAAAAGGAGACTAGCTAAAGGTGAGGTGATGATACGTGTTGGAAGTGTTTCCAAGGTTGATGTGATCAAACATCGCAGGCTCCCTCTATCATCGGGATTGGTGGTAAAACCTAAATAATTGTTATTTGGTGTTTGCGTTGAGCATGAACATGATTGGATCGTGTTTATTGCAATACGATTATTCATTTAAAGAGAATAATAGTTATTCTATTTGCTTGAATAATTACCCTCAATGGTTTATTGAATCTCGATCGTAGTGTTACACATGTTCATAATATTGGTGCCAAAAGATACAAAGTAATAATGATAGTACCACTTAGTTGTGGCACTACCACTTGAGTCATGTTGGTATAAAATGCATGAAGAAGCTCCATAGAGATGGATCGTTTGGACTCACTTGATTTTGAATCACTTGAGACATGCAAATCATGCCACATGAAACAAGAGAGTAACTTGTTGGGAGTAATACATTTTTGATGTGTGCAGTCCAATGAGTGCTAAAGCACGCAGTGGATATCGTTATGTTCTTACTTCATTGACGATTTGAGTAGATACAGGAGTATTTACTTGATGAATCACAAGTATGAAATATTGAAAAGTTCAAAGTTATTTCACAGTGAAGATTGTCGTGACAAGAGGATAAACTGTCTACGATATGATCATAGAGATGAATATCTGAGTTACAAGTTTTTGGTACACAGTTAAGACAATGTGTAAATTGTTTCGCAATACATGCCACCTGGAAGACCACAGTGCGATGGTGTGTCCGAACGTCATAGCCACACTCTATTAGATATGGTGCATACTATGATGTCTCTTATCGAATTACCACTATCGTTTATAGGTTATGCATTAGAGACAACCGCATTCACTTTAAAAAGGGCACCACATATTTCCGTTGATATGACATAGTATAGACTTTGGTTTGGAGAAACCTAAGTTTTCGTTTCTTGAAAGTTTGGGGCTGCGAGGCTTATGTGAAAAAGTTTCAGTGTGATAAGCTCGAACCCAAACCGGATAAATGCATCTTCATCTCCTATCTCAGATCCGGAAGCAAAGTGCTTGTTTTTAGAAACGGGCCCTCTCTCGAGGAAAGGTTTCTCTCGAAATAATTGAGTGGGAGGGTGGTGGAACTTGATGAGGTTAGTGAACCGTCACTTCAACCAGTGTGTAGGAGGGCGTGGGAAGATGTTCCTGTGGCGCCTACACCAATTGAAGTGGAAACTGATGATGGTGATCATAGAGCTTTGGATCAAGTTACTACAAACCTCGTAGGTCGACAAAGGTCGTGTACTACTACAGAGTGGTATAGTAACCCTGTCTTAGAGGTCATATTGTTGAAAAACAATGAACCTACGAGTTATGGAGAAGCAATGGTGGGCCTGGATTCCGACAAATGGCTGGAGGCCATGAAATCCGAGAGAGGATCCATGTATAAAACAAAGTGTAGACTTTGGAAGAACTACTTGATGGTAGTAAGACTATTAAGTAAAGATGGATCTTGAAAAGCAAGACAGACAATGATGGTGATAAATCACTATTAAAGAAAAGCTAGACTTGTCGCAAAGATGTTTCCGACAAGATCAAATAGTTGACTATGATGAGACTTTCTCACTCGTAGCGATGCTAAAAGTCTGTTAGAATTATGTTAGTAGTTGTTGCATTATTTATGAAATATTGCACTTAGGATGTCGAAAACATTGTTTCCTCGACGGTTTCCTTGAGGAAAGGTTGTGTGTGATACAACCAGAAGGTTTTGTCAATCCTAAGGATACTAACAAGTATGCAAGCTCCAGCGATCCTTCAATGGACTGGTGCAAGCATTTATGAGATGATCAAAGATTTTGGGTTTGTGCAAGGTTTATGAGAAACTAGTATTTCCAAAGAAGTGAGTAGGAGCACTATAATATTTCTGATAAAGTATATGTGGCTGACATATTGTTGATCGGAAGTAATGTAGAATTTCTGTAAAGCATAAAGGTTGTTTGAAAGGAATTTTTCAAAGGAAGACCTGGATAGAGCTACTTGAACATTGAGCATCAAAGATCTATGGACATAGATCAAAATGCTAAACAAAACTTTCAAATGAAATGCATGCCTTGACAAGTTTTTGAAGGAGTTCAAAATAGATCAACAAAGAAGGAGTTCTTGGCTGTGTTGTAAGGTGTGAATATGAGTAAGGCTCAAAAGCCCGACCACGGCAGAAGAAAGAGAAAGGACGAAGGTCGTCCCCCATGCCTTAGCCGTAGACTCTAAAGTATGCCAAGGTGTCTACCACGTCTGATGTATGCCTTGCCACAAGTCTGTTAAGAGGTACAAAAGGTGATCCAGTATTGAATCACTGAAACAGCAGTCAAAGTTATCCTAAGTAACTAGTGGACTAAGGAATTTTTCTTGATTATGGAAGTGGTTAAAGAGTTCGTCGTAAAGGGTTACGTTGATGCAAGCTTTGACACTAATACGAATAACTATGAGTAGTACAATGGATTTGTATAGTAGAGTAGATATTTGGAGTATTTCCGAATAGCACGTAGTAGCAGCATCTATAAGATGACATAAAGATTTGTAAAGAACACAAGGATCTGAAAGTTTCACACCCGTTGACTAAACCTCTCTCACGAGCAAGACGTGATCAGACCCCCGAACTATATGGGTGTTGGATTCGTTGAAATCACATGGTGATGTGAACTAGATTATTGACTCTAGTGCAAGTGGGAGACTGTTGGAAATATGCCCCAGAGACAATAATAAATGAGTTATTATTATATTTCTTTGTTCGTGATGATCATTTATTATCCATGCTATAATTGTATTGATTGGAAACACAAATACATGTGTGGATACATAGACAAAACAATGTCCCTAGTAAGCCTCTAGTTTACTAGCTCGTTGATCAAAGATGGTCCAGGTTTCCTAACCATAGACAAGTGTTGTCACTTGATAACGGGATCACATCATTAGGAGAATCATGTGATGCACAAGACCCAAACTATGAACGTAGCATATTGATCGTGTCGTTTTATTGCTATTGTTTTCTGCGTGTCAAGTATTTGTTCCTATGACCATGAGATCATATAACTCACTGGCACCGGAGGAATACCTTGTGTGCATCAAACATCGCAACGTAATTGGGTGACTATAAAGGTGCTCTACAGGTATCTCCGAAGGTGTCCGTTGAGTTAGTATGGATCAAGACTGGGATTTGTCACTCCGTATGACGGAGAGGTATCTCGGGGCCCACTCGGTAATACAACATCACACACAAGCCTTGCAAGCAATGTGACTAAGTGTAAGTCATGGGATCTTGTTTTACGGAACGAGTAAAGAGACATGCCGGTAACGAGATTGAAATAGGTATGCGTATACCGAATGATCAAATCTCGGGCAAGTAACATACCGAAGGACAAAGGGAATGACATACGGGATTATATGAATCCTTGACACTAAGGTTCAACCGATAAGATCTTCGGAGAATATGTAGGATCCAATATGGGCATCCAGGTCCTACTATTGGATATTGACCGAGGAGTGTCTCGAGTCATGTCTACATAGTTCTCGAACCCGCAGGGTCTGCACACTTAAGGTTCGGTGATGTTTCGGTATAGTTGAGTTATAGGTGTTGGTAACCGAAAGTTGCTCGGAGTTCCATATGAGATCCAGGATATCACGAGGAGCTCCGGAATGGTCCGGAGGTAAAGATTGATATATAGGAAGTCCTGTTTTGGTCACCGGAAAAGATTCAGGCTCATCGGTAGTGTACTGGGAGTGCCGAGAGGGGTGCTAGGGACCATCGGGAGGGGTGTCACGCCCCAAGGGGTCTCATGGGCTATGGGAAGAGATAAACCAGCTCCTAGTGGGCTGGAATAAGTTCCCAGTAAGGCCCATAAGGTTTGAGAAAGAAAAAACACAAGGTGGAAAGAGTTTCCAAGTGGGAAGGTGGAATCCTACTCCAAGTAGGATTGGAGTAGGACTCCTCCACCTCCAATTTTTGCCAAACCTTGAGGGTTTGAGGCTGCCTCCTCCCCTCCCTCCCTCCTATATATACTAGAGGTATTGAGGGTTTTTGAGACACAACTTTATCACGTGCTGCTCGACCCTATACCACGCAGTTTTTCCTCTAGATCGTATTTCTGCGGAGCTTATGCGAAGCCCTGCCAGAGTAGATCATCACCACCACCGGCGCGCCGTCACACTGTCAGAGAACTCTTCTACCTCTTCGCCCCCTCTTGCTGGATCAAGAAGGTGGAGATCATCATCGAGCTGTACGTGTGCTGAACGCGGAGGTGCCGTCTATTCAGCACTAGATCGGAACGGATCGTGAGATGGATCAAAAGACGGTTCGTGCAACGGATCGCGAGACGGTTCGTGGGACGGATCACGGGACGGATCGTGGGACGGATCACGGGACGGATCATGGGACGGATCGCGGGACGGTTCATGGGGCGGTTTGTGGTGCGGTTCGAGGGACGTGAAGACGTTCCACTACATCAACCGCGTTTCTTAACGCTTCCTGCTGTGCGGTCTACAAGGGTACGTAGATCCAAATCTCCTGTCGTAGATTGACATCACCGTGATAGGTCTTCGTGCGCGTAGGAAAATTTTTGTTTCCCATGCAAAGTTCTCCAACAGTATCTACTTTTCCAAACTCGTTTGCCCTTGTTTTGGTCTCTAATTTGCATGATTTGAATGGTACTAACCCGGAATAACGCTGTTTTCGGCAGAATTGCCATGGTGTTGTTTTTGCGCAGAAATAAAAGTTCTCGGAATGACCTGGAAATTTACGGGGATTTTTTGTGGAATATATAAAAAATACTGGCGCAAGAATCAGCGGAGGAAGTGGAGAGTGGACCCCACAAGCCAACCAGGCGCAGGCCCCCTGGCCGCGCCTGGTAGGCTTGTGGGGCCCACGAAGCTCCACCGCCTCCAATCTCAGCTCTATTTCGTCCAGAAAAAAATCAAAAAAGAAGAGTTCATCGAGTGTTACGATACGGAGGTGCCGCCACCTCCTGTTCTACCTCTGGAGGGCAGATCTGGAGTCTGTTCTGGGCTCCGGAGAGAGGAGATCATCGCCATCGTCATCACCAACCTTCCTTCATCTCCAATTCCATGACGCTCTTCACCGTTCATGAGTAATCTCATCATAGGCTTGCTGGACGGTGATGGGTTGGATGAGATCTATCATGTAATCGAGTTAGTTTTGATGGGGATTGATCCCTAGTATCCACTATGTTCTGAGATTGATGTTGCTACTACTTTGCCATGCTTAATGCTTGTCACTAGGGCCCTAGTGCCATGATTTCAGATCTGAACCTATTATGTGGTCGCCAATATATGTGTGTTCTTGATCCTATCTTGCAAGTTGTAGTCACCTACTATGTGTTATGACCCGACAACCCCGGAGTGACAATAGCCGGAACATCTCCCGGAGATGACCATAGTATGAGGAGTTCATGTATTCACCAAGTGTTAATGCGTTGGTCCGGTTATTTATTAAAAGGAGAACCTTAATATCCCCTAGTTTCCATCAGGACCCCGCTGCCATGGGAGGGATGGACAATAGATGTCATGCAAGTTCTTTTCCCTAAGCATGTATGACAACATACGGAATACATACCTATATTAAATTGACCAACTGGAGCTAGTTACATATCTCTCCGTGTTATAACTGTTGCATGATGAATAACATCCGGCATAATCATCCATCACCAATCCAATGCCTACGAGTTTTTCCTACTGGTCCTTGCTACGTTACTTTGCCGCTACTGATGTTACTGCTGCTACTGTTACTCTGCTGCTAATGTTACTCTGTTGCTACTGATGTCACTTTGCTGCTACTCGTTACTGTTGCTACTGTTGCTATCACGCTACCTTGCTACTGATACTTTGCTGCAGATACTAAATCTTCCAGGTGTGGTTGAATTGACAACTCAACTGCTAATACTTGAGAATATTCTTTGGCTTCCCCTTGTGTCGAATCAATAAATTTGCGTTGAATACTCTACCCTCGAAAACTGTTGCGATCCCCAAGAACGTGTGTAGGTTGCTTGCAAGAGGATATGTATGTGGTTCAAAGTCATATGTATGTGTGTGTGTTTGCATTAGGAGTGCATGTGTAGATATATCATGTGTAGGAGTGCATGTATAGGATTGGGTGCATGAAGTTATATGTTTGTTAGATCATATGTGTAGATGGGGTATCCATGTGGTGCAAGTCAGTAGCATATGTGGGTGTTTTCCCATGTGCGTGTTATATGTGTTGTGTGTGAGTGTGTGTGTGCTATGTGTGTGTGTCTCACACATGCCATGGCATGATGTGCCATGAAAAGCACATGAGTTGTATGTGAAGGAGCCTTCTTGCTAGTGCTTGATGCATGTGAGTGTGTGATTGTGTGCCAAGGCACAAGAGCATGAGGTCTACCCCTCATGTGCACTATTGGCATTGTGGAAGTGAGCATATGCTAGTGCAGGCGTAGTTCTAGTGCATAGCACATGTGATGATGCACTATTCACTACATATGATTCCATGTAGATTTTCTTTTCTAGTTTGTGCCCAATTGTTCTATGCAAGTACATAGTTATTATATATGTTTTTGGGGTAGAAACATCCCAGGAATCCATTGGTGAAGTCAGTTTTGCCTTTGGAATACTTTCTGGAGATGACATATTTCAGATTTGTTCTATGTTTAGAGCTTGGTTCCATTCCATTTGGTGAGCCCAAGAGGTTGATTCCTTGTTGTGGCATTAGAGGGTGACCCCCTCTATGGCATGTTGGTTTTGTTTCTTGTGTAGGAACTCATATGTGCAAGTTGTGCCCAATCAAAGTAGGCATGTGGCTGAAATTCCAGATTAGTGAAAATCTGTGATTTTCAAGTATGAGAATATGCTTATAATTTATTCTCTTGTTGTAGAGCTTGTGCATGTCCATGTGTTGTGATTCAGCCTTAGCTTTCAACTGGGAAGTTGTAGCTTTTTCATCCTATTTGGAGTCCTGTAGATATTGTTTTGGGTGCTGTCAAAATGCTTCAGAGCATAAACAGCTAGTGAGAATCTGGAATTTTCACTAAGTCCCTGAAAACTGGTATTTTTGGCCAAGTTAGCAGTTGTGTAACTTTCTGTGTATAACTCCTTTGTGTGATATTTTTGCTTGTACTTGTAGTACTTTTGAATAGCTTCTGTCACATATATTATTTGGCATGTTTGGGTGGTTGTAGGTGCTTTGCATGTAGCTCTCAAAAGGCTATGATGCTGTTTATGGCAGATTGTGTAGTTTGAATGTTTTGATGCTTGAGAGTGCATAGATGATGGTGTGGTGATATTATTTGCACCACCCCATCCATGTTGGTTTGTTTTATGTCTTGGCAACCTGGAAACACCAGAGTTATGCCATTGGAGTGTGTTGTGATGTATTTGACATGTAGCACTTCATTTCTTGTTTCGTTGTTTCCAATTGATCCATAGCTCCGTCTGTAATGTTCTTTATATGCTTTTGCATCGTTTTCACGTGACACATCTGATCATGACATCCTCATGCATGTCAATATAGCTTAGAGTGCATTTTTGTCCAGGAACTTGTATTTTCTCCTCATGCTTGTGCTAGTGAGTAGAATAGAGATGCATGCTCATATTCATCTCATGCATCATGTGCTTGTTGCATCTTGAGGTGCTGTTGTTCATTGGATGCTATTTTTATGTTGGGTAGCACCGGGATCGGAGAACGAGTACGTGGATCCGGGAGAGTACGTGCAGGACGAACAAGAGCAGTTCCAAGCTGAGGATATCACAGGCAAGATGATATGACCTTGATTCCATCTCTAGACTTGTTATGCTAGATTACGTTTCCTTGTCATATGCTCGCTGCCTACCACTGAAATAATTGCCTCCTGAATTGCCATGAAACCCAAACACTTATCCCTTCCTAGCAAATCTTGAATGGCTAAGTAGGCTTGCTCAGCTACTAATGTTAGTGTTGCTAGTTGCAGGTGCTTTGTCTCATGTGCTAACATGAGCTTGATATCATTATGTTAAATCTGTTATTTAATTAATGCACCTATATACTTGGTAAATAACAGAAGGCCTAGCCTTTTGCCGGGTGTTTTGTTCCGTTATTGTCGCCATAGTTAACGGCTACCGGTGTTTGATTCCATATCTGATCGCTCCTAACACGTTCGGGGTTGTTATGGGGACCCCCTTGATAAATCGCATGGTGTTAAGACTTGTCTGGCAGGACCCAACATTGGTGTTAATTTGCTAATCACTTAATAATAATCTGCATAGGGAATGGCCTACCCGAGGAATTTAATCAACAATCCGGGCCAGTGCTCCTCATGAGTGTTGGTCCAAACTAGAGCACTGTGCGGGGCCAACTCAAGGCAACTTGAGAGATTTCAATCAGGCCACTGTACGCGTCGCTCATCCGGCATGTCCTGAGACTGAGATACGCGGCTCTTATCAGAGTCGACACGTCGGGAGGTCCTGCTAGTCTTGTCTTACCTTAGCGATATATCTTGGGTATAGGAATCCCTGTGAAGCTTTGGTTCTCCCCAGAGTTGAGATTTTCCTCTAAGGAATCCGACGAGATCACGAGATTCGTGGTAGAGGATTACTTTGCGGCCCGTGTACGTTTGTGATGGACTAGTTGGAGCACCCCTGCAGGGTTTAATCTTTCTGAAAGCCGTGCCCGCGGTTATGTGGCAACTTGGAATATTTGTTAACATCCGGTTATAGATAACTTTAACATAAGATAATAAAATTTCCAACTCTGTGTGTAACCGTGACTGTCCCCTTCGAAGACCTCTCTTCGATCGGGAACATGGTGGGGTTATGATTGATGTAAGTAGGTGTTCAAGATCACTTAGTGATCATCTATTCATCGATCGCTAGTATAGACCACCTTCAATACATGTTATACGTAAGTTAGCCACTACAAAGCTTAGGATGCTGCAACCTAAATACTCCACCTTTCTTACCTAATAACTTGACTAGTTCTGGCACCGAGGTCATAGATTGCTGAGTCCCCGTGGCTCACAGATTCCTTCAAAACACCAACACGTTCAGGTACCCCCGAGACAGGTGATCCCGACGGCACGCAGCTGGCGTGGCAGTACGATGAGGAGAACGACCGCCTGTACGTAAACTATCCAGAAGACTGAGGCGTGGCCATGATCGTGGGCAAGCATGTAGGGTAGCATAGCCATTTATCATGCTTTGTAGTCCGTAGCGAAACTACCTTCTTTGGATGCGTGATGTAACTCTGGTATATTTATGAAGTGGAAGTTGAAACCCTTATTGTCATTCTTCCATTATTGTGTATGTGCTATGTTACCGTGCTTGCGAAACGCTTAGATGCGCTTCTTTCCAATTCGGGGCCTCGTTCCCCAAATCGGAAAGGACTGCATCTTAGTCGTTATAAGTTGGTAATCAGAGCCTTACGACCATAGGAGCCTTTGTGTGATCGTACTTGGCCGAGTCGAGTCTAGTAAAATGTTTTGAGTCTTAGTTATATCGGAGAGTAGGATTCTTTTTTCTCCTCTTCCATGCTCTGGTGAGGTTCCCGTCTTAGGAAATCTAAATTCTACTCCTCTTCTCGCTCAAAAAAAAAGTTAGGATCACGCGGGTATTTGTGAAATCTATATGATTTCGATGTGACGGAGTTCTGTCTTGGTGCCTCCTGTCTGCCTTGATTCCTTCCGGGGAGTTAAGCTCCAGGGGATTCTTGCGCACATCGCCATCATTCAGATTTCTGAGTATCTAAGACCGAAGGATGTTCGTTATTGCTTCAGTACTAGTAGTGGCGAGATAACCCCGATGTCCCCAGTACTGGTGCAGATTATTCGGGAGTACTAACATACTTTGTATCGTTGTGATCACGAGGGTCTGTTGTAGATGAAGATCTGAGATTCTGGTTGTGTGTTGACAGATGTGATACAGGTGACGAGTTAGTATAGGAGTTTTGTGATATTACTCCTTGTATCCATGTACTCATGACCCACAAGTATAGGGGGTCAATCGTAGTCCTTTCGATAAGTAAGAGTGTGTAACCCAACGAGGAGAAGAAGGATCTGACAAGTGGTTTTCAACAGGGAAATATCTGCAAGCACTGAAATTGTCGGTAACAAGTGATTGTGTGGTGAGATGATTCGTAGCGAGCAACCAGTAAAAAAAGTAGCAACAGTGCAGCAAAGCGGCCCAATCCCTTTTGTAGCAAGGGACAAGCCTAGCCAAAGTATTATAGGAGGAAAAACGCTCCCGAGGACACACGTGAATTTCTGTCATGCTAGTTTCATCATGTTCATATGATTCACGTTCGTTACTTTGATAGTTTGATATGTGGGTGGACCGGCGCTTGGGTACTGCCCTTACTTGGACAAGCATCCCACTTCTGATTAACCCCTCTCGCAAGCATCCATAACCGCGGGAGAAGAATTAAGACAAAGTCTAACCATAGCATTAAACTAGTGGATCCAAATCAGCCCCTTACGAAGCAACGCATAAACTAGGGTTTAAGCTTCTGTCACTCTAACAACCCATCATCTACTTACTACTTCCCAATGCCTCCCTCTAGGCCCAAATAATGGTGAAGTGTTATGTTGTCGACATTCACATAAAACCACTAGAGGAAAAACAACATACAACATATCAAATTACCGAACGAATACCAAATTCACATGACTACTATTAGCATGACTTATCCCATGTCCTGAGGAACAAAAGTAACTACTCACAAAGCATAATCATATTCATGACCAGAGAGGTAATGAGTAGCATCAAGGATCTGAACATAAACTCTTCCACCAAATAATCTAACTAGCATCAACTACAAAGAGTAATCAACAGTACTAGCAACCTTACAAGTACCAATCAGAATCGCGAGGCGGAGATTGGTTACAAGTGATGAACTAGGGTTTGGAGATGAGATGGTGCTGATGAAGATGTTGATGGTGATGAGTCCCCTCCGATGAGAGGAGTGTTGGTGATGACAATGGCGACGATTTCCCCCTCCGGGAGGGAAGTTTCCCCGGCAGGATCGTCCTACCGGAGCTCTAGATTGGTTCTGCTCAAGTTCCGCCTCGTGGCGGCGGCGAAACCACGAAAAAGCTCCTCCCTTATTTTTTCCTCGACGAAAACCTCCATATGGCAAAAGAGGGGGGCAAGTGGGCCAGCAGGGTGCCCACAAGCCCCCATGGCGCGACCTTGGGGGTGTCCGCACCATGCAGGCTTGTGGCCACCCCTGGCGCCCCTCTGGCACTTCTTCGGCCCAGTATTTTTGATAAATCGGGAAAAACATCCTCGTTGATTTTTACGGCGTTTGGAGTTGCGCAGAATAGGTATCTCAACTTTGCTCCACTTTTAGGCTAGAATTCCAGTTGCCGGCATTCTCCCTCTTCATGTAAACCTTGCAAAATAAGAGAGAAAAGGCATAAGAATTGTACCGTGAAGTGAAATAATAGCCAAAGAAGCGATAAATATCAACATGAAAACATGATGCAAAATGGACGTATCAACTCCCCCAAGGTTAGACCTCGCTTGTCCTCAAGCAAAAGCCTAGCTCAATAAATATATCCACATGTTTAGGGAGAGAGGTGTCGACAAAACAAGATACGAACATGAATGCATCTTGATCATGATCAGAACAACAATACTAACATATAATCTCTCATGCCAAAGTGATAATTCCTTCACAAAGTAAAGCATGGATCAAGAACCTTACGGAGAAGTAACAACCGATAGCCTTTAGTCATTGAAGCAATTGCAATTATCACAACACCAGAAAGAGTCAAATAAGAGCTTGTAAAGCAAATCCTCATACTCAATCATTCTTTCATTCTCTACAATTGCTACAACTCACGTGGTACTCATGAGATCAAAGTTTCAGCTGGACACAGAGAAAGATAGGGGCTTACCGTTTTGCCTCCCAACTTCTTACCTCAAGGGTAATGTCAACAATAATAATTCATGAACATTTACCTCCAAGTTGACATGTGAATAGAGATCTTTCCCAAGCATATGATGGAAATAAGGAATTGGTGAAGATCACCATGACTCTTTCAAGGGCAAAAAATAAAGGTACAAGATAGGCCCTTCGCAGAGGGAAGCAGAGGTTGTCATGCGCTTTTGAGGTTTGGATGCGTGTCCTCTTAGTGCAGAGGAACGTCACTTTATATTGCCTCCTCTGATAAAGAACTTTATTATGCAGTTTGTCGCTTTTATGTCTTCCTCATCACAGGTTCGTATAAATCTTATTTTCCACACACTAATAGATCATACATATTAGAGAGCAATTTTTATTGCTTGCACCGATGAAAACTTACTTGAGGGATCTTATTCAATCCATAGGTGGGTATGGTGGACACTCATGGCAAAATTGGTTTGAAGGTTTATGGATGCACAAGTAGTATCTCTACTTGGTGCGGGAGTTTTGGCTAATATGAGGTGGAAGCAATCGTCACATGCTAAGGGATCTCTAATCATATAACATTGCTCAGAGCCAAGCAAACACAATTCATTACGTTGTCTTCCTTGTCCAACATCTACTTCTAGGCATGCAATAGTTTAGTGAGTGTTCACAATCATAGATGGTGTCAGAGATGATATATTTATATGTGAACCTCTCCTTCTTTATCATTTCCTATTAATTGCAACAATGACCAAGGTCTACGTTTGTCTATCCTCAAGAAGTTTCAATCATCATCCTTTTTATATGTGAAGCCATCACTTCCCATAAGATCATCACATGATCTTTCATGTTTTCGTTCTATTCTCACTCTTTTGATCATGGCAAGAGGCAAAGCCCTTCAACTAAGACACTCTTTATTATAAGGCTCACGAGCAAGAATACAACGGGGGTGACACAAAGCAAAACTCAAAACTAAAACACTAAAACTTTTAAACTACTAGAGAAAAAGAAAAACTGAAAAGGAAAACTAAAACAAAGTTAAAGGCAAAAGATGTGATGGTGATACGATACAGGGGCAACTCCCCCAAGCTTGGCACAAGCCAATGGGATTGCCCATACCAATGCTCAGTTGTGTTCCTTTGGTGGTGATGGTGGAGTTGTTGCAACATGAGTTTGATCCTCCGTCTTCCACGGCATAGGTGCTCCATCATGGAAAGATGAACGAGTCTCTCGAATCCTCAAATCTGCAGCCAACCGTATTGATTTAAATCTATACTCATACTCACAGTTTTGATTCTGCAGGTCATAGATCTGGGCCTGGAGCTGATCAATCCTATCATAGAGCCTGGAGAGATGCTTCCCAATGTCATTGGCATCAATCTTGTGGTTGTTGGTGAACTCTGTGATCATCATGTGGTTGGCGTTGAGTCCACGCTCCACCATCCCTTGGCACTTGAAGACTTGTTGCTCCATTGCTTCGAACCTCGTCTCCATGCTTCCGATCTTCTTAGGCCCCTCAACATCACGGATGTGCAACATCCCCTCATGCATCTCGATAGATTAAGGGTGTTGCAGCATTTTCGTGAGGTAGGGATTGATGACCTTCTCGAAGATCTTGTCCTTCGGAGCTTTTGGGGGAAGTCATAGCGATCTAGATCTGCAACAGAAACAGGCTCAAAATGAAAAACAGAGAAAATCTGTGTGATGCAGGGGTCAGACCAAACGGAAGTATATATATTGATTTTTTCCAGACCTCAAGGAGTACCCCGCACGAAAACGGAGTCCGGGAGGCGCACGAGGTGGCCACAAGCCCTCACCGCGCGGCAAGGGGGTGGGCCCGCGCCGTGCAGGCTTGTCGCCTCCTCGCGCACTTTCCGGACTACTTCCAATTTTTGTATTTTTCAAATATTCCAAAACGGAGAAAATTTCCTACTAGAAAAGTTTTGTACTCTGTTTTTTTACCGAATCACATACCTCTTCGTTTTCGGAGTCTGAAACAAGCTGATAAATATCCCTTAGGTATTCTTCCGGAGTTATGGTATTGATGATATTGCTTTCAACACTTACGAGAGTACCTGAGATATAATGCTAGATTCTTTGCCCATTTACCACTCTGGGACAATTACCTTCCGTGTTGTTGATCTTGCTAGCACCGGAACGATATACTTCCTCAACAACATAGGTGTTGGGGAACGTCGCATGGGAAACAAAAATTTTCCTACGCGCACGAAGACCTATCATGGTGAGGTCCATCTACGAGAGGGGATGAGTGATCTACGTACCCTTGTAGATCGTACAGCAGAAGCGTTAGAGAACGCGGTTGATGTAGTGGAACGTCCTCACGTCCCTCGATCCACCCCGCGAACAATCCCGCGATCAGTCCCACGATCTAGTACCGAACGGACGGCACCTCCGCGTTCAGCACACGTTCAGCTCGATGATGATCTCGGCCTTCTTGATCCAGCAAGAGAGACGGAGAGGTAGAATAGTTCTCCGGCAGCGTGACGGCGCTCCGGAGGTTGGTGATGACCTTGTCTCAGCAGGGCTCCGCCCGAGCTCCGCAGAAACGCGATCTAGAGGAAAAACTATGGAGGTATGTGCTCGGGCAGCCGTGAGAAAGTCGTCTCAAATCTGCCCTAAAAGCCCCATATATATAGGAGGAGGGAGGGGGACCTTGCCTTGGGGTCCAAGGGACCCTCAAGGGGTCGGCCGAGCCAAGGGGGGGAGGATTCCCCCCCCCCAAACCGAGTTGGACTTGGTTTGGTGGGAGGAGTCCCCCTCCCTTCCCACTTCTTCCCTCTTTTTTTTTCTTTTCCTTTGATTTCCTTCTCTTGGCGCATAGGCCCCCTTGGGGCTGTCCCACCAGCCCACTAAGGACTGGTGTGTCTCCCCAAAGCTTATGGGCTTCCCCGGGGTGGGTTGCCCCCCCCCCCCCCCCGGTGAACTCCCGGAACCCATTCGTCATTCCCGGTACATTCCCGGTAACTCCGAAAACCTTCCGGTAATCAAATGAGGTCATCCTATATATCAATCTTCGTTTCCGGACCATTCCGGAAACCCTCGTGATTTCCGTGATCTCATCCGGGACTCCGAACAACATTCGGTAACCAACCATATAACTCAAATACGCATAAAACAACGTCGAACCTTAAGTGCGCAGACCCTGCGGGTTCGAGAACTATGTAGACATGACCCGAGAGACTCCTCGGTCAATATCCAATAGCGGGACCTGGATGCCCATATTGGATCCTACATATTCTACGAAGATCTTATCGTTCGAACCTCAGTGCCAAGGATTCGTATAATCCCGTATGTCATTCCCTTTGTCCTTCGGTATGTTACTTTCCCGAGATTCGATCGTCAGTATCCGCATACCTATTTCAATCTCGTTTACCGGCAAGTCTCTTTACTCGTTCCGTAATACAAGATCCCGCAAATTACACTAAGTTACATTGCTTGCGAGGCTTTGTGTGTGATGTTGTATTACCGAGTGGGCCCCGAGATACCTCTCCGTCACACGGAGTGACAAATCCCAGTCTTGATCCATACTAACTCAACTAACACCTTCGGCGATACCTGTAGAGCATCTTTATAGTCACCCAGTTACGTTGCGATGTTTGATACACACAAAGCATTCCTCCGGTGTCAGTGAGTTATATGATCTCATGGTCATAGGAATAAATACTTGACACGCAGAAAACAGTAGCAACAAAATGACACGATCAACATGCTACGTCTATTAGTTTGGGTCTAGTCCATCACGTGATTCTCCCAATGACGTGATCCAGTTATCAAGCAACAACACCTTGTTCATAATCAGAAGACACTGACTATCATCGATCAACTGGCTAGCCAACTAGAGGCATGCTAGGGACGGTGTTTTGTCTATGTATCCACACATGTAAATGAGTCTTCATTCAATACAATTATAGCATGGATAATAAACTATTATCTTGATACAAGAATTATAATAATAACTATACATTTATTATTGCTTCTAGGGCATAATTCCAACAATAGGGACCTTCCCATTTAGAGAGAAGCTTGCCTGCAAAGAATCTTAAACGAGAGTTATATAGCAAGACATAATCACCTACATTGAACTCACGCTTCCATATCCTCTTATCATGCCACCTCTTAACCTTCTCTTTGAAAAGCTTGGCATTCTGATATGCCTGAGTTCTCCACTCATCAAGCGAGCTAATATCAAATAACCACTTCTCACTGGCTAGTTTGAAATCAAAGTTGAGATCTTTGATTGCCCAATAAGCTTTATGCTCTAGCTCAAGAGGTAAGTGACATGATTTCCCATACACCATTTTGTACGGAGAAATGCCCATGGGATTCTTATAGGTAGTTCTATAAGCCCAAAGTGTATCACCGAGCTTCTTAGACCAATTCTTTCTAGACCTGTTAACAGTCTTTTGCAGAATCAGTTTAATCTCTCTATTACTTAGCTCTACTTGACCACTGGGCTGAGGGTGATAGGGAGACGCAATTCTATGGTTGACATCATACTTAGCAAGCATTTTACGGAAAGCACCATGAATGAAGAGTGAACCACCGTCCGTCATTAGATATCTAGGGACTCCAAATCTTGGGAAGATAACTTCTTTCAGCATCTTGATAGAAGTGTTGTGATCAGAACTACTAGTGGGGATAGCTTCTACCCACTTAGTGACGTAATCAACAGCAACTAAGATGTGAGTATACCCATTGGATTTTGGAAAAGGTCCCATATAATCAAAGCCTAGACATCAAATGGTTCAATGACAAGTGAATAGTTCATAGTCATTTCCTGACGTTTGCTAATATTACCTATTCTTTGACATTCGTCACAAGGCAAGACAAACTTACGGGCATCCTTGAAGAGAGTGGGCCAATAGAAACCTGATTGCAATACCTTGTGTGCAGTTCTATCTCCCGCATGGTGTCCTCTGTAGGCCTCAGAGTGACACTTCTATAGGATTTGTCCCTATTCAAGCTCAGGTAAACAATGTCTAATAACACCATCTACTCCTTCCTTATAAAGGTGAGGATCATCCCAAAAGTAGTGTCTCAAGTCAAAGAAGAATTTCTTCTTTTGCTGGTACGTGAAACTAGGTGGTATGTATTTGGCAGCGATATAGTTTGCATAATGAGCATACCACGGTGCACTACGTGAAGCATTGATGACATTCAATTGCTCATCAGGAAAGCTATCATCAATAGGTTGTGGGTCATCAAGAACGTTCTCCAACCTAGACAAGTTATCTGCTACAGGGTTATCAGCACCCTTCCTGTCGACAACGTGCAAATCATATTCTTGTAGTAAGACAACCCATCTGATACGTCTAGGTTTGGCGTCTTTCTTTTCCATGAGGTACTTAATAGCAGCATGATTAGTGTGAATAGTGACTTTGGAATCAACTATGTAAGACCTGAACTTTTCACATGCAAACACGATTGCTAAAAACTCCTTCTCCATAGTAGCATAGTTTCTTTGGGCACTGTCTAGAGTTTCCCTAGCATAGTGAATAATATTCAACTTCTTGTCAACTCTTTGCCCTAGAACAGCACCAACAGCATAATCACTAGCGTCACACATGATCTCAAAAGGTAAGTTCCAATCAAGTGGTTGAACAATAGGTGCAGTTATGAAAGCCCTCTTACGTATTTCGAAGGCTTCCTCACAATCATCGTCAAAAACAAAAGGAATAAACTTTTGCAAGATATTGGTAAGAGGCCTAGAAATCTTAGAGAAGTCTTTAATGAACCTTCTATAGAAGCCAGCATGACCAAGGAAACTTCTTATACCTTTGATATCTGTGGGGTATGGCATTTTCTCGATTGCATCAACCTTAGCCTTATCGAGTTCAATACCTCTTTCGGAAATTTTATGTCCTGGGACGATGCCTTCATTAACCATAAAGTGGCACTTCTCCCAATTCAAGACAAGATTGGTGTCTTTACATCTCTGTATGACTCGATCAAGGTTGCTGAGGCAATCATCAAAGGAAGACCCGTAAACGGAGAACTCATCCATGAAAACCTCAACAATCTTTTCACAAAAGTCACAGAATATAGCCATCATACATCTTTGAAAGGTGGCAGGTGCATTACATATTCCAAAAGGCATACGTCTATAGGCAAAGGTACCGAAAGGGCAGGTGAAAGTGGTTTTCTCCTAATCAGATTGTGCAACTGGTATTTGGGAGAAACCAGAATAACCGTCTAGAAAGCAAAAGTGTGTGTGTTTAGACAGCCTTTCTAGCATTTGGTCGATAAAAGGCAAAGGGTAACGATCTTTCCTAGTAGCTTTATTCAATTTCCTAAAATCGATCACCATCCTATAGCCAGTAATAATCCTCTATGGGATCAATTCATCCTTATCATTAGGGACAACGGTAATGCCTCCCTTCTTAGGGACGCGATGCACCGGACTCACCCAATCGCTATGAGCAACAGGATAGATGATACCTGCTTCCAGGAGCTTTAGTATTTCTTTTCTCACTACCTCTTTCATCTTAGGATTCAATCTCCTTTGATGATCAGCAACTGGTTTGAAATCAGGATCGGTCTTAATCTTGTGCTAGCATAGCGTAGGACTAATGCCCTTAAGATCATCAAGAGTATATCCAATAGCAGAACGGTGCTTCCTCACAGTTTTTAGTAACTTCTTTTCTTCATGCTCTGAGAGGCTAGCACTAATTATAACAGGATATATCTCCTTATCATCAAGATAGGCATACTTATGAGTATCTGGCAACTGTTTAAGCTCGAACACAGGATCACCCTTTGGTGGGGGTGGATACCCAAGCAGTTCAACAGGCAAATTATTCTTAAGGATAGGATATTGTTCTAAGAAAACTCTATCTATCTCATCGCTTTCATCCATATGCATATCATTTTCATGCTCAAGCAAGTATTGCTCTAAGGGATCAGTAGGAGGAACGACAATAGAGGCTAAGGCAATAGTTTCATCCCTACTAGGAAACTCCTTTTCATGAGGTTGTCTACCAAACTTAGAGAAATTGAACTCATGTGACACACCTTCAAAGCCAACAGTGTCAGTTTGCTTCTCACAATCAATATGAGCATTGACAGTATTGACGAAGGGTCTGCCAAATATGATGGGACAAAAGCTATCTTGTACAGTAGCAAGAACGAGGAAATCAGCAGGATACTTCGTTCTACCACACAAGACTTCAACATCCCTAACAATTCCCACAGGGAAGATAGTATCTCTATTGGCAAGCTGAATAGTGACATCAATAGGCTCTATCTCAATAGGTGCAAACTCATCTTTGATTTCATCGTATAAGGATTGAGGTATTGCACTAACACTAGCACCGACGTCACATAAAAAATGGTAACAATGATCTCCTATCTTAACAGAAACCACAGGCATGCCAACAACAGGCCTATGTTTGTCTCCAATGCGAGGTTTAGTAATTCTAGCAGCATCTTCACAGAAGTGAATATTATGTCCCTCAACATCGTTGGACAGAAGATCTTTGATAATAGCAATGCCAGGTTCAACACTAATTTGCTCATGGGGTGTAGGTGTTCTAATATAGCCTCTACGTATCACAGTTGAAGCTTTAGAATGATCCTTTATCCTAACAGGGAAAGGTGGTTTCTCAATGTAAGCACTAGGAACAACAAGATCATTATAGGCAATGACTTTCTCTTCAACTGGAGTGGCTTTAACTACATTGACTTCTAAAGTAGGATGATATTTAAACCACTTCTCTTTGGGGAGATCAATATGAGCGGCAAAGGATTCACACAATGAAGCTACTATATCAGAGTCAAGTCCATACTTAGCGCTAAAATCACTAAAGGTATTTGTCTCAACAAAGGATTTAACGCAATCAAACGTGAAATTCATACCTGACTCCTTACCTTCTTCAAGCTCCCAATCTTCAGAGTTGCGTTTAATTCTCTCCAATAAATTCCATTTGAAGTCAATATCTCTCTTCATAAAAGAACCCGTACAAGAAGTGTCAAGCATGGTGCGATCATCATGAGAAAGCCGAGCATAGAAGTTCTAAATGATAATTTCTCTCGAGAGCTCATGATTGGGGCATGAATATAACATTGATTTAAGCCTCCCCAAGCTTGAGTGATGCTTTCTCTGTCACGAGGCCAAAAATTATAAATATAATTCCGATCACGATGTACTAAATGCATAGGATAAAACTTTTGATGAAATTCCAATTTCAACCGATTGTAGTCCCATGATCCAGTGTCATCACATAGCATATACCATGTCAACAAATTATCCTTCAAAGATAAAGGAAAGACCTTATTCTTGAGCTCATCCTCAGGCACACCTGCAAGCTTAAATAAAACACAAACTTCATCTACATAGATTAGATGCAAGTCTGGATGTGATGTTCCATCTCCTGAAAAAGCATTAGCCAGCAGTTTCTCAAGCATACCAGAAGGAAATTCAAAGCAAATATTTTCAGTAGGTGCAGCAGGTTGAGGAGCTACCATTTGTGCTTCCGTTCAAGGTGAAGATACCCCGAACAAGCCCCTCAAAGGATTAGTATCCATAGTGACAAGTGGCAATAAATTTCAGCACACTATATGAATGTTTCCTTACCAAGTTCCACTTACCAAAGGCGCTTCACTCCCCGGCAACGGCGCCAGAAAGGAGTCTGGATGACCCACAAGTATAGGGGATCAATCGTAGTCCTTTTGGTAAGTAAGAGTGTCAAACCCAACGAGCAGCAGAAGGATTTGATAAGTGGTTTTCAGCAAGGAAATATCTGCAAGCACTGAAATTGTCGGTAACAAGTGATTGTGTGGTGAGATGATTCGTAGCGAGAAACAAGTAAAAAAAGTAGCAACGGTGCAGCAAAGTGGACCAATCCCTTTTGTAGCAAGGGACAAGCATGGACAAAGTCTTATAGGAGGAAAAACGCTCCCGAGGACACACCGAAATTTCTGTCATGCTAGTTTCATCATGTTCATATGGTTCGCGTTCGTTCCTTTGATAGTTTGATATGTGGGTGGACCGACGCTTGGGTACTGCCCTTACTTGGACAAGCATCCCACTTATGATTAACCCCTCTCGCAAGCATCCGCAACTACGAAAGAAGAATTAAGACAAAGTCTAACCATAGCATTAAACTAGTGGATCCAAATCAGCCCCTTATGAAGCAACGCATAAACTAGGGTTTAAGCTTCTGTCACTATAGCAACCCATCATCTACTTACTACTTCCCAATGCCTTCCTCTAGGCCCAAATCATGGTGAAATGTTATGTAGTTGACATTCACATAACACCACTAGAGGAAAAACAACATACAACATATCAAATTACCGAACGAATACCAAATTCACATGACTACTATTAGCATGACTTATCCCATGCCCTCAGGAAAAAAAGTAACTACTCACAAAGCATAATCATATTCATGACCAGAGAGGTAATGAGTAGCATCAAGGATCTGAACATAAACTCTTCCACCAAATAATCCAACTAGCATCAACTACAAAGAGTAATCAACACTACTAGCAACCTTACAAGTACCAATCGGAGTCGCGAGACGAAGATTGGTTACAAGTGATGAACTAGGGTTTGGAGATGATATGGTGCTAATGAAGATGTTGATGGTGATGAGTCCCCTCCGATGAGAGGAGTGTTGGTGATGACGATGGCGACGATTTCCCCCTCCGGGAGGGAAGTTTCCCCGGCAGGATCGTCCTACCGGAGCTCTAGATTGGTTCTGCTCAAGTTCCGCCTCGTGGCGGCGGCGAAACCATGAAAAAGATCCTCCCTGATTTTTTCCTGGACGAAACCCTCCATATAGCAGAAGAGGGGGGCAAGTGGGCCAGCAGGGTGCCCACAAGCCCCCATGGCGCGGCCTGGGGGGTTGGCCGCGCCGTGCAGGCTTGTGGCCACCCCCTAGCACCCCTCTGGCACTTCTTCGGCCGAGTATTTTTTATAAATCAGGAAAAAAATACTCGTTGATTTTTACGGCGTTTGGAGTTGCGCAGAATAGGTATCTCAACTTTGCTCCACTTTCAGGCCAGAATTCCAGTTGACGGCATTCTCCCTCTTCATGTAAACCTTGCAAAATAAGAGAGAAAAGGCATAAGAATTGTACTGTGAAGTGAAATAACAGCCAAAGAAGTGATAAATATCAACATGAAAACATGATGCAAAATGGACGTATCATGTACCAGATTGCATGACCAGATATTTCGGGAATTCATAGGTGGGATATCAAGTAGTATCTATATGACTATCTTCCTACAGATGCATGATGTGAGGTTGGGATTCGATGTTCAGTGGGTATGTTTGTTCACGGTCGTCTTACAGCGGTTCTTGTTGTGTCTTAAAGAGTCCTTGTAGTTCGCTATGACTCGGGGATACTTCGTAAGTCGTGTGCACTACCTTGCACAGGATGGCTACTATAAATTCGAGCCCGTGCGATCTTATCCACGAAGATATCGGATGAAATCTCGATCATAGGTTTGTTCCGAGCAGTTCTGGCTCATACTTGTTTGTAGTAGTCTTAATTAGAATTTTGTCGACCCTCACTTTGAGGAAGCATTCTTACTATTTTGTTCGAGTACAATTTCTATATTCCTGTTCAGATATTCCTGTCATTTTGATTCAGCTATATCTTAAATTTATTTTGTGGGCTAATGTGTTGTCCGTCTTCAGGAGGGATCCACCAACTCGTGAGAATCCAGGGCGTGAGGATGTGCCGCCACCACCTCCTCCTTTGGAGAATCCAGCTCCGCCGCCGCCTCCTCCTTCTCAGGCCTGGAAAGCGGTGATGGCTGCTACTAATGCAAACACCCAAATGCTGCTATAGTTGTTGCAAGAGAGGGCTAATCAGCAGCAAGGCAATTTCTAGCATGGTGGCCATCAGTTTGCTAATCTGAGTCAGTTCCTGTCAAATCAGCCAAAGACTTCACTTCCTGTGACCAGCCGTTTGATGCTGAGGATTGGATCCGCGACATGAACAAGCATTTTGAGTGCAACAATGTTCGTCCCGAGGATTTCGTCAAATTTGCTAAGTTCCAGCTGAAGGGGAAAGCATCTATCTGGTGGCAATAGTTGAAGGATTCCAGAGGCGCTAGAGTGATCACTTGAGATGAGTTCTGTCGTGACTTCAGATCCCACTACATTCCTTCCAGCTTCGTGGAGGAAATGCGTGAGAAGTTTAGGCGCTTGAAGCAGGGTGGTAACTCCGTGTACAAGTACAACGTTGAGTTCCACAAGCTAGCCCGATACGCCTTGCAGGATATCTGTGATCAGAAGAGCAAGATTTATCAGTTCAGAGGTGGCTTGAAAGAAGATTTGCAGTTAGCTCTTGCTTTGCACGATCCTCAGGAGTTCGACAAGTTCTGCAACTTAGCTCTCAGAGTAGAGGCAGCCTTGCTTAGGGTGGAGAATTCTAAGAAGCGCTTCAGAGATTCCAGCTCCTCTTCTTCTACTGAGGTGGTTCACAAGCAACAGGAGTTTTGGGTGTCTCCTCCTCCTCCTCGACACTTGCAGCAGCTCAAGCATTCTGGTGGACGTGGTTCTTCCCACCCACCCAACCCAGTCTTTTAGCAGAGATTCCAGCATCATAAGCAAGGGCCTCCTCAGACACAGTACCAGCAGCCAACAGAGGTTACTTGTAACAAGTGTGGGCAGAAGGGTCATTATGCCAACAAGTGCACTTTTCAGCTCTGCCTGCCGCCTCCTCCTCGAGGCAAATCTCCAAGCAATGCTCTTGTCAAGTTCAACCCCAGGTCAGCTCGAGTCAACATGGTGAATGCGGCTGAGGCAGAAAAATCGGCAGATGTGATCATGGGTAACCTCCTCGTTAATGACATTCCTGCTAAAGTGTTGTTTGATTCTGGTGCTTCTCATTCATTCATGTCTAGAATGTTCTTTGTCGAGCATGATTTTGATTCTAAGTATTTGAAGAAGGCATTGTGTTTGGTGTCACCCGGTACTCTTATGAGCGCCAACAAAGTGGTTCGTGATGTCTCTGTCAAGATAGGGAGTTATTCTTTTCTGGCATCTCCTATTGTCTTGGGCAATTCCGACATTGATTTGATCCTTGGTATGGACTGGCTGGCCATGAACAAGGCACCGATTGATTGTGAAGCTAAAGAAGTGAAGCTTACCCACTCTTCGGAGGAAGTGATTATATTCACGGCGCGCGATGATACAATCCGTCTGTTCTCCTTGAATGAAAAGGGTGAGATCAATCCTATTTCGCAAGTCCCAGTGGTCTGCAAATATGAAGATGTGTTTCCAGAAGAGCTGCCAGGCATGCCTCTGCACCAAGAAGTTGAATTTGTGATTGAGCTTGATCCAGGTACTAGGCCTGTGTGCAAACGATCGTACAAATTGGGTCCAGAAGAGTTGAAGCAACTTAAGAGGCAACTCGATGAGCAGGAGCATTTGGGTCTGATCAGACTGAGCTAGTCTCCGTGGGGCTGTGGAGTTCTGTTTGTCAAGAAGAAGGATGGCATGGACTGGCTGTGTGTCGATTACCGTCCATTGAACAAGAAGACAATCAGAATATCCACTTCCGAACATAACTGAGTTGTCCAAACAGTTCAAAGGGGCTATGATCTTCTCCAAGCTCGATCTCAGAATGGGCTATCATCAAATTCGCATTCGTGAAGAGGATATTCCGAAGACTGCTTTCAGGACTAGTTTTGGCTCGTATGAGTATACGGTCATGTCTTTTGGTCTGGCAAATGCTCCTCGGACATTTTGTCGATTGATGAACTACATATTCTCTCCGTTCAAGAATGACTTCGTCTTTCTCTATCTCAACGACATTCTGGTCTTTTCTGAAACTGAGGAAGAACATGAAGAACATCTCAGATTGGTGCTTGATAAGCTGAGGGAGTACAAATTGTATGCCAAGTTTTCCACGTGTGAGTTCTGGCTGAAAGAAGTCGTCTATCTTGGTCACCTTATCTCTGCCGAGGGCATCAAAGTTTATCCGTCGAAGGTGCAGGCCATTGTTGAATGGGAGCCTCCGCAAAATGTGAAGCAGCTTCGAAGCTTTCTCGGGCTTGCAAGCTATTGCAGAAGGTTCGTTGAGAACTTCTCCAAGATTGCTAAGCCACTCTCAAGTCTTCCTCAGAAGGGTGTGAAGTATGCTTGGTCTCCAGAGTGTCAGTTGACCTTCGACACAATCAAAGAGAAGCTCACCTCTACTCCTGTCTTGGTTCCTCCGGATGATTCCAAGCCTTACCAGGTGTTCTGCGATGCTTCTCTCCAGGGTCTTGGTGCAGTTCTGATGCAAGAGAAGAAAGTGGTTGCTTATACCTCCAGGCTGTTGAAGCCAGCGGAGAAGAATTATCATGTGCATGATCTTGAGCTAGCAGCTGTGGTACACGCTCTGATGACTTGGAGACACCTCTTGTTGGAACGAAAGGTTGAAGTGTTCACCAAGCACTAGAGTCTCAAGTACATCCTCACTCAGTCTAACCTGAATCTTCGGCAAACTCGTTGGGTGGAAATGCTCCAAGATTTTAATCCGAGTGCTGAGTACATGCCAGGCAAAGCTAATGTCGTGGCAGATGCCTTGAGCAGGAAGGTGTACTGCAACAGTCTCATTCTGCAACCTCTCCAGCCTGGCCTTTGTGAGTCTTTCAGGAAGCTCAACCTTCAGTTAGCACCTCAGGGATTTCTTGCAAACCGTCAGATCTCTCCTACCTTGGAAGATCAGGTCAGAGCAGCACAACTTCTTGATGCAATGGTGAAGAAAGTCAAGATTGGCGTGGCAAAGAGTCTTCCCAAGTATAAGTGCTTCAGTGTTGATGCCAGAGACACGTTGTTCTTTGAGGATCGTCTTGTCGTTCTGAAAGGTGATCTTAGAAAGGTAATCATGGAAGAAGCTTATAACTCTCTGCTCTCTATTCATCCTGGAAGCTCCGAGATGTATCAGGACTTGAAACCGACCTTCTGGTGGACTCGTATGAAGCGTGAGATTGCTCAGTTCGTAAATGAATGTGATGTATGTCGAAGGGTGAAAGCAGAGCATCAACGTCCAGCAGGTCTTTTGCATACTTTGCCCATTCCCGAGTGGAAGTTCGGTCACATTGAGATGGATTTCTTCACCGGGCTTCCGAAGTCCAAGAAGGGTAATGATGCCATCTTCGTCGTCATCGACAAGTTGAGTAAAGTGGCTCATTTTCTTCGAGTCAAGAAATCCATTTCGGCAGCTCAGCTTGCAGAGTTGTACACTTCCAGGATAGTGTCTTTGCAAGGCATGCCTATGATGATCTCTTCGGATCGCGGAAGTATAGTCACTGCCAAGTTCTGGGACTCTTTTCAGTTTGCGATGGGCATGAAGATCCGCTTCAGCACAACTTTTCATCCTCAGACTAGTGGTCAAGTGGAGCGAGTCAGTCAAGTTCTTGAGGATATGCTGAGAGCCTATGTTGTCTCTTTTGGCATGAAGTGGGAGGATTGCATGCCTTTCGCTGAGTTCTCGTATAACAATAGTTATCAAGCTAGTTCTGGCAAGGCTCCGTTTGAAATTCTCTATTGCAGGAAGTGCCGTACACCGCTGAATTGGTCTGAGATCGGCGAGCGTCAGATTCTTGGGAATGACTTGATATAAGAAGCTGAGGAGATGTGTCGGGTCATTCGCGATAACCTCAGAGCAGCTCAGTCCCGTCAAAAGAGCTATTATGATAGCAAGCATCGTCACATGTCTTATGAGCTTGATGATTTCGTCTATCTCAAGGTGTCGCCTATGAAGGGTATGCAACGCTTTGGTATCGAAGGCAAGCTTGCGCCTCGTTTCGTTGGTCCGTTCAGAGTTGTTGGCAAGAGAGGCGACCTTGCATACTAGCTTGAGCTCCCGTCAAACTTTGCAAATGTGCATGATGTGTTCCATGTCTCTCAACTCCGGAGGTGCTTCAAGACCCCCAAGCGCACTGTTCATATTCAAGACATCGACCTTCAGCCTGACATATCTTATCGTGAGCATCTCGTTGCGGTTCTCGAGGCGACTGAGCGCAAGACACGCAACAAGACTGTCAAATTTATCAAAGTTAAGTGGTCACACCATTCCGATAAAGAGGCTACTTGGAAACGAGAGGATCACCTCCGTTCTGAATTTCCGGAGTTGTTTTAGGCGTAGATCTCGGGACGAGATCCTTTTGTAGTGTGGGAGAGTTTCTAATGCCCCAAGTGTGTATCTTTCCCTTTTTGGAACCTTGTCCATGTGGGTCCACCTTGTCATTGATATGAGAGAGTTCAGTGCATATGTTTTCATGTGATGTCACCTTGTTAATTCTTCCTTTGCATGCATGCATTCCATATCATTTCATCCTTGTCTTCTTTGTTTCTTTGTGATCATATGTGGTGATGTGTTGACATGAGTTGTCATGTGATGATGTGTGGGATTGTTGGGGTGATGTAGATGTGGTTGGGTAGTAGGAATAACCTTGTGGTTTGCATAGGCTTCAAAACCATCTTCCTCTTTTACCTCAAGATCAAGTTTCTCTTGTTCCGTTCCTATTTCTAAAATGCCCATGTGTTGGCATTGTTTTGTGGTGGATTTGAGATGTGGTGTTGCTGTTTTGAAAAGGTGTTTTATATGGTGCAAATAATTACAAAACAGATCCAATAATTCTGTTTTGTAAATATTTAGTTGCTCCAAGTATTCATTTTATAATTTATTCAAATAGGTCATAATTTATCATGACGAGGGGTATTTTTTTTGTTTTTAACCCCAACAGTTTTGCATGGCTTTCTTTTTTTCCTCTGTTTATTTTTTATATTGGAAAACCCCCAGGGATTTATTTCTATCTATCTGGCGCCACTAGTGGGCTTACTCCCACTAGCAGGCCCATCTCCCCCCTCCTCTCTTTTCTTTCGCAGCCCAGCTGCCTCCTTCTCGTGTAGACGTCGTCCTGTTCCCTCTTCATCGGTCAGTTCTTCTTCAAAGATGCAGGCACAGAGCGACGACAATAGACGCCGTCACAGACGTCGAGGCGCGTCCCTCGCCCCTCCTCCTCCATAAAAGACCCCCCTTGGCGTCCGTGCAGGATAGGGTTTCCCTCTCGCGCTGCCACCTCCATCCCATCACCCTCTTCCTCTCTGTCGACGACTCCAGGTAAGGGGATCAACTCCTCCGCCATGGCCGAGAGATGAGGAGCTCCTCATCGTCGCGCCCATACCTCTACTTCCCCTCCGACGCCTTGGCGAGCACGCGGGATCCTCCAAGAATCCATTCCCGCGGCTAGGACGTCAAGATCTGTTGTGCTACCTCTCCTCCACGACGGCGGCTTCCTTCCCCGACGAGCTTCCCCGAGCGGCTACTTCCTCCTTCTTACTCTACTTCCTCTCCGGCCGAAGCTTCCACCTCGTCCCGTAGGTCAGGTAGATCCATCTCCCCTTCCTCCCTATCCCAGATCGCGAGCAGTAGGCTATAGGATCGTCGGAGTTTCTTCTCTGTCGCCGGAGCCGCCCTGTCACGTCGAACAGGTGTTGTAGGGCCTCCCGGGCAGCGCTAGGAGTTGAAATGGAACCATGGGAACTAGTTTTCCCTTCCATCTAGGAGCCGTAGATGGATTTGCAGTGAATTGACGGCGAGCACCCTCCCCTGTTCTGGCCACCGTCGGGCAGAGGAGTTGCTGAGAGGGGTTACTCAAAAGAGTAAACTACCCTCTCCTGTTAAGCATCAAAGTAGTAGCGCAGTTGTAGGGCGGTTTTGGTGCTAGTTGGAGGTTGTGAGTTCGATTCCCCCTCGGCACCCCTTTTGTATTTTATTTATTTTGGCATAGTAACTTAGCAAAGAGAACTTCCTACTCTCTTCTCTGTATCTATCGTACCAGAGCTTCTCACCCAGTGGTAGTGTTACAGTGTTGGATCCAGGAGGTCTAGGCTTCAATTCCTACACCCTCATGTTATTTATTTTCTTTTGCTTTCTTGTGCAGTTTTCGCTTTGGCTTGTTGTAGATGTTGTTGTGGTGTGCTTTACACCATGAGGGTATTTTTCCTCCTGTCAAAAACAGCATGTGGTGCATAGTGATTTTGCTAGTTTGTGAATATGTGATGTTGTAGGCTTGTGTGTGTATGTAGGTAAATCCTTGGTAGAAGAACATGTGTAGGCTGATTGCAAGAGGATATGTATGTGGTTCAAAGTCATATGTATGTGTGTGTGTTTGTAGTAGGAGTGCATGTGTAGATATATCATGTGTAGGAGTGCATGTATAGGATTGGGTGCATGAAGTTATATGTTTGTTAGATCATATGTGTAGATGGGGTATCCATGTGGTGCAAGTGAGTAGCATATGTGGGTGTTTTCCCATGTGCATGTTATATGTGATGTATGTGAGTGTGTGTGTGTGCTGTGTGTGTGTGTCTCACACATGCCATGGCATGATGTGCCATGAAAAGCACATGAGTTGTATGTGAAGGAGCCTTCTTGCTAGTGCTTGATGCATGTGAGTGTGTGATTGTGTGCCAAGGCACAAGAGCATGAGGTCTACCCCTCATGTGCACTATTGGCATTGTGGAAGTGAGCATATGCTAGTGCAGGCGTAGTTCTAGTGCATAGCACATGTGATGATGCACTATTCACTACATATGATTCCATGTAGATTTTCTTTTCTAGTTTGTGCCCAATTGTTCTATGCAAGTACATAGTTATTATATATGTTTTTGGGGTAGAAACATCCCAGGAATCCATTGGTGAAGTCAGTTTTGCCTTTGGAATACTTTCTGGAGATGACATATTTCAGATTTGTTCTATGTTTAGAGCTTGGTTCCATTCCATTTGGTGAGCCCAAGAGGTTGATTCCTTGTTGTGGCATTAGAGGGTGACCCCCTCTATGGCATGTTGGTTTTGTTTCTTGTGTAGGAACTCATATGTGCAAGTTGTGCCCAATCAAAGTAGGCATGTGGCTGAAATTCCAGATTAGTGAAAATCTGTGATTTTCAAGTATGAGAATATGCTTATAATTTATTCTCTTGTTGTAGAGCTTGTGCATGTCCATGTGTTGTGATTCAGCCTTAGCTTTCAACTGGGAAGTTGTAGCTTTTTCATCCTATTTGGAGTCCTGTAGATATTGTTTTGGGTGCTGTCAAAATGCTTCAGAGCATAAACAGCTAGTGAGAATCTGGAATTTTCACTAAGTCCCTGAAAACTGGTATTTTTGGCCAAGTTAGCAGTTGTGTAACTTTCTGTGTATAACTCCTTTGTGTTATATGTGTTGTGTGTGAGTGTGTGTGTGCTATGTGTGTGTGTCTCACACATGCCATGGCATGATGTGCCATGAAAAGCACATGAGTTGTATGTGAAGGAGCCTTCTTGCTTGTGCTTGATGCATGTGAGTGTGTGGTGGTGTGCCAAGGCACATGAGCATGAGGTCTACCCCTCATGTGCACCATTGGCATTGTGGAAGTGAGCATATGCTAGTGTAGGTGTAGTTCTAGTGCATAGCACATGTGATGATGCACTATTCACTACATACGATTCCATGTAGATTTTCTTTTCTAGTTTGTGTCCAATTGTTCTATCCAAGTACATAGTTATTATATATGTTTTTGGGGTAGAAACATCCCAGGAATCCATTGGTGAAGTCAGTTTTGCCTTAGGAATACTTTTGGAGCTGACATATTTCAGATTTGTTCTATGTTTAGAGCTTGGTTCCATTCCATTTGGTGAGCCCAAGAGGTTGATTCCTCGTTGTGGCATAAGAGGGTGACCCCCTCTATGGTATGTTGGTTTTGTTTCTTGTGTAGGAACTCATATGTGCAAGTTGTGCCAATCAAAGTAGGCATGTGGCTGAAATTCCAGATTAGTGAAAATCTATGATTTTCACTAAGTCTGAGAATCTGCTTATATTTTCTTCTCCTGTTGTAGAGCTTGTGCAGGTCCATGTGGTGTGATTCAGCCTTAGCTTTCAACTGGGAAGTTGTAGCTTTTGTGTTTGTCTAGCTCTCTGTAAATTTTCATTCTATTTGGAGTCCTATAGATATTGTTTTGGGTGCTATCAAAATGCTTCATAGGATAAACAGCGAGTGAGAATCTGGAATTTTCACTAAGTCCCTGAAAACTGATATTTTTGGCCAAGTTAGCAGCTGTGTAACTTTCTGTGTGTAACTCCTTTGTGTGATCTTTTTGCTTGTGCTTGTAATAAGTTTGAATAGCTTCTGCCACATATCTTATTTGGCATGTTTGGGTGGCTGTAGGTGCTTTGCATGTAGCTCTCAAAAGGCTATGATGTTGTTTATGGCACATTGTGTAGTTTGAATGTTTTGATGCTTGAGAGTGCATAGATGATGGTGTGGTGATATTCTTTGCACCACCCCATCCATGTTGGTTTGTTTTATGTATTGGCAACCTCATTTCTTGTTTCATTGTTTCCCGTTTATCTGTAGCTCCGTTTGTAATGTTGTTTATATGATTTTGCATCGTTTTCACGTGACGCATCTGATCATGACATCCTCATGCATGTCAAGATAGCTTAGAGTGCATTTCTGTCCAGGAACTTGTATTTTCTCCTCATGCTTGTGCTAGTGAGTCGAATAGAGATGCATGCTCATATTCATCTCATGCATCATGTGCTGGTTGCATCTTGAGGTGTTGTTGTTCATTGGATGCTATTTTTATGTTGGGTAGCACTGGGATTGGAGAACGAGTACGTGGTTCCGGGAGAGTACGTGCAGGACGAACAACAGCAGTTCCAAGCTGAGCATATCACAGGCAAGATGATATGACCTTGATTCCATCTCTAGACTTGTTATGCTAGATTACGTTTCCTTGTCATATGCTCGCTGCCTACCACTGAAATAATTGCCTCCTGAATTGCCATGAAACCCAAACACTTATCCCTTCCTAGCAAATCTTGAATGGCTAAGTAGGCTTGCTCAGCTACTAATGTTAGCGTTGCTAGTTGCAGGTGCTTTGTCTCATGTGATAACATGAGCTTGATATCATTATGTTAAATCGGTTATTTAATTAATGCACCTATATACTTGGTAAATAACGGAAGGCCTAGCCTTTTGCTGGGTGTTTTGTTCTGTTATTGCCGCCATAGTTACCGGCTACCGGTGTTTGATTCCATAACTGATCGCTCCTAACACGTTCGGGGTTGTTATGGGGACCCCCTTGATAAATCGCGTGGTGTTAAGACTTGTCCGGTAGGACCCAACCTTGGTGTTAATTTGCTAATCACTTAATAATAGTCTGCAAAGGGAATGGTCTACCCGAGGAATTTAATCAACAACCCGGGCCAGTGCTCCTCATGAGTGTTGGTCCAAACTAGAGCACTCTGCGGGGCCAACTCAGGGCAACTTGAGAGATTTCTATCAGGCCACTGTACGCGTCGCTCATCTGGCGTGTCTTGAGACTGAGATACGCGGCTCTTATCAGGGTCGTGGACACGTCGGGAGGTCCTGCTAGTCTTGTCTTACCTTAGCAATATATCTTGCGTATAGGAATCCTGGTGAAGCTTTGGTTCTCCCGAGAGTTGAGATTTTCCTCTAAGGAACACGACGAGATCACGATATTCGTGGTTGAGGATTACTTTGCGGCCTGTGTATGTTTGTGATGGACTAGTTGGAGCACCCCTACAGGGTTTCATCTTTCGGAAAGCCGTGCTCGTGGTTATGTGGCAACTTGGAATATTTATTAACATCCGGTTATAGATAACTTTAACCTAAGCTAATAAAATTGCCAACTGTGTGCGTAACCGTGACTGTCCCCTTGGAAGACCTCTCTTCGATCGGGAACACGGTGGGGTTATGATTGACGTAAGTAGGTGTTCAGGATCACTTAGTGATCATCTATTCATCGATTTCTAGTATAGACCACCTTCAATACATGTTATGCGTAATTTAGCCACTATAAAGCTTAGGATGCTGCAACCTAAATACTCCACCTTTCTTACCTAATAACTTGACTAGTTCTGGCACCGAGGTCATAAATTGTTCAGTCCCCGTGGCTCACAGATTCCTTCAAAACATCAACAGCTTCAGGTACCCTCGAGACAGGTGATCCCGACGGCACGCAGCTGGCGTGGCAGTACGATGAGGAGAAAGACCGCATGTACGTGAACTATCCAGAAGACTAAGGCGTGGTCGTGATCGTGGGCAAGCATGCGGGGTAGCATAGCCATTTCTCATGTTTTGTAGTCCGTAGCGGAACTACCTTGTTTGGATGCGTGATGTAACTCTGATATATTTATGAAGTGGCAGTTGAAACCCTTATTGTCATTCTTATATTATTGTGTATGTGCTATGTTACCGTGCTTGTGAAACGCTTAGATGCGCTTCTTTCCAATTCGGGGCCTCGTTCCTAATACGTCTCCAACGTATCTATAACTTTTGATGGTTCCATGCTATTATCTTGTCAGCTTTGGATGTTTTATATGCATGAATATGCTATTTTATAACTTTTTTGGGACTAACCTATTAGCTCAGTGCCAAGTGCCAGTTTCTGTTTTTTCCGTGTTTTTGGCCCATTTTCAGACGGAGTCCAAATGGAATGAAACTTTACGATGATTTTTTTTGGACCAAAAGAGACCCCCGAAGCTTTGGGAGAAGGCCAGATGGGAAATGAGGGAGTCACAAGCCCTCATGCCGCCACCTCCCCCCCCCCAGTGGTGGCGCACAGGCTTGTGACATCCTCGTGGGCCCAACTGACGCAATTCCACCGCCATAAATTCCTATAAATTCAGAAACCCCCAAAAAGAAAGCTAGATCGGGAGTTCCGCCGCCGCAAGCCTCTGTAGCCACCAAAAACCAATCTGGAGCCCGTTCTCGCACCCTGTCGGAGGGGGAATCCATCTCCGGTTGCCATCTTCATCATGCCGGCGATCTCCATGACGAGGAGGGAGTAGTTCTCCCTCGGGGCTGAGGGGATGTACCACTAGCTATGTGTTTGATCTCTCTCTCTCTCTCGTGTTCTTGAGATGTCCCGATCTCGATGTACCATGGGCTTTGCTACTATAGTTGGATCTTATGATGTTCTTCCCCCTCTCCTTCTTGTAATGAATTGAGTTTCCCCGTTGCAGTTATCTTATCGGATTGAGTCTTTGAGAACACTTGATGTATGTCTTGCACGTATCTATCTGTTGTGATCAACTTGCGGGTTTGTGACAACTGGGAACCTATGCATATGGGTTGGCACACGTGGATTCATGTGAGTACTTGATGTATGTTTTGGTGATCAACTTGCGGGTTCGTGACATTGGGAACCTATGCACAGGGGTTGGCACACGCTTTGACTCTCTGGTAGAAACTTTGGGGCACTCTTTGAAGTTCTATGTGTTGGTTGAATAGATGATTCTGATATTATGTGATGCATATCGTATAATCATACCCACGGATACTTGAGGTGACAATGGAGTATCTAGGTGACATTAGGGTCTTGGTTGATATGTATCTTATGGTGTTATTCTAGTACGAAGTCTATGATAGATCGATCAGAAAGAATAACTTTGTGGTGGTTTTGTACCCGACAATAATCTCTTCGTTTGTTCCCCGCTATTAGTGACTTTGGAGTGACTCTTTGTTGCACGTTGAGGGCTAGTTATATGATCCAATTATGATATCATTGTTGAGATAACTTCACTAGTGAAAGTATGAACCCTAGGCCTTGTTTCCACGCATTGCAATAACGTTCGTGCTCACTTTTACCATTTTTTACCTTGCTGTTTTTGTAATTTCAGATTACAAAAACCTATATCTACCATCCTTATTGCACTTGTATCACCATCTCTTCGCCGAACTAGTGCAGCTATACAACTTACCATTGTATTGGGTGTGTTGGGGACACAAGAGACTCATTGTTATTTGGTTGCAGGGTTGCTTGAGAGAGACCATCTTCATCCTACGCCTCCCGTGGATTGATAAACCTTAGGTCACCCACTTGAGGGAAAATTGCTACTGTCCTACAAACCTCTGCACTTGGAGGCCCAACAACGTCTACAAGGAGAAGGTTGCGTAGTAGACATCAAGGTCTTTTCTGGCGCCGTTGCCGGGGACGCTAGGTAAGCGGCACTAACATCCCGTCAACGAAGCTCTTATCTGGCGCCGTTGCCGGGGAGGTTAGCACTTGAAGGTATATCTTTATATATTGCAATCAAATATTTTTGTTTCTTGTTCTTTCGCTAGAAAACTACAAAAAAATGGAATTGAGGATGCCTCATATGCTCCATCTTTTCAATGTCTTTCGTGAGCTTGATGGGAAGGAAAATTGTGCTCAAGTGTTGAAAGAAGAATTACATAGAATGCTTGGCATAGAATATGTGAATGATGAGCATGATTGCAATGTTGTTAGCATGAGTTCTATGAATATGCATGATGCTAATGATATGCAAAGCCACAAGCTTGGGGATGCTATATTTGATGAAGATGATCTTTTTAGTTCTTCCACTTTGAATGATCAAAATTATTTTGATGAAAGCATGCCCCCTATCTATGATGATTATTGTGAGGAGACTTATGCTTTAAAGAAGAGGGATGATAAAACTTGTCATACTCTCGAGAACCCTTTTGCTAAACCTTGCTTTTTCATTGTGGACACAACTTGTAGTGCTCAAGTCTTTTACGATACTCCCACTACTATTCTTGATAATGGATTTCCTTATGTGGAGAGTAGTAAAATTTCTATGCTTGTAGATCATGAAAAGAATGATTTAGGTGTTGGTTATATTGTTGAATTCATTCATGATGCTACTGAAAATTACTATGAGAGAGGATCATATGCTTCTACTTATTGCAATAGTATCAAGCTTCCTCTCCATATGTTGAAATTTTTGAAGCTATGCTTGTTTTGCCTTCCTATGCTAGTTGATTCTTGCTCCAATAAATTGTTTGATCACAAAATCCCTATGCATAGAAAGTGGGTTAGACTTAAATGTGCTAGCCATTTGCTCCATGATGCTCTCGTTGTGTTTCAATCCTTACCTTTTATGTGAGCATCATCGAAATCAATGCCTAGCTAAGGGCGTTAAACGATAGCGCTTGTTGGGAGGCAACCAATGAATAAATTTTTCTTTGCTTTTTGCTTTATGTTTTGTTTTCTCCACACCATCATAATTATGTTATGATTGTGTCTTTTGTGTTTCTTTTTGTGTTTGTGCCAAGCAAAACCGTTATGATTAGTCTTGGTGATGATCGTTTGGTCATGCTGGAAAAGACAAAAACTTTCTGCTCACGAAAAGAATTTTCCTTTTTTTTGTAAGAGCTTTTGAGTTGATTCTTTTTGTTGCTGATTGCTACGCAAATTATACAGACTGCCGTAATTGTTCAGAATTTTTGATGTACCAGAGGTGTACGAAATATACAGATTTCTACAGACTTGTGTGCTGTTAACAGATTCTGTTTTTGTTTTGTTGGTTGCTTATTTTGATGAAACTATAGATAGTATCGGGTGGTATTAGCCATGGAAGATTGAAAATACAGTAACCCAACATAAGCATAAGTAGTATTGAAGTTTGCTACAGTACCTAAGGAAGTGGTGATTTGCTTTCTTATACTAATGATATCACGAGTTTCTGTTCAAGTTTTGTGTTGTGAAGTTTTCAAGTTCTGGGTGAAGTTCTTATAGACAAAGAGATAAAGAGTGGAAAGAGCTCAAGCTTGGGGATTCCCAAGGCACCCCAAGAGATTCAAGGATGCCGTAAAGGCCTAATCTTGGGGATGCCCCGGGAAGGCATCCCCTCTTTTGTCTTCAATCCATCGGTAACGTTACTTGGGGCTATATTTTTATTCACCACATGATATGTGTTTTGCTTGGAGCATCTTGTATCGTAGGAGTCTTTTATTTTTGTTGTGTCACTATATTCCTTGCTGCACACCTAGACAGAGAGACATGCATTCACCGTGATTTTGTCGAGCTTCACTTATATCCTATGGTAGACAATTCAGCTCACATGTGCTTCACTTATATCTTTTGAGCTAGATACTTTTGCTCTATGTGCTTCACTTATATCTTTTAGAGCACAGTGCTGCGTGGCTTGGTAGTTGATCTATGCGTTGAAAGTAGTCTTAAAAGGGGTAGTTATCCAAAGGGATACGAAAACTTCCACCTTCATGTGAATTCAATAGTTAGAGAAGTTTGATTCCTCTCAATTAGTTTTGAGATGTTGTTGTGGTAATATTTAAGTTATGTTAGTATGGTGTTGTGAATCTAGTGATACTTGTGTTGACGTTAGTGATTCCCGTAGCATGCATGTATGGTGAACCGCTATGTGATGAAGTTAAAGCATGATTAGTTTATTGATTGTCATTCTTTGTGTAGCGGTCGGGATCGCACGATGGTTTATACCTACCAACCCTTCCCCTAGGAGTATGCGTTGAATGCTTTGTTTCGATTACTAATAAAACTTTTGCAACAAGTATATGATTTCTTCTTTACTAATGTTGAGTGCATGGTTTAGATGCACTTTCACCTTCCACCATCACTATCTTCTTTAGTGTCATGCAACTTTCGCCGGTGCACAAAACCCACCATTAGCCTCCCTCAAAACAGCCACCATACCTCCCTACTATGACTTTTTCAAAGTCATTCCGAGATATATTGCCATGCAACTACCACCATGACATGTTCCATCACGTCTACATTGCTATTGCATGATGGTAAGATAGCTAGCATGATGTTTCCATTAATGTCTATGCCATGCTAGATCATTGTCACGGTACACTACTGAAGGCATTCCATATAGAGTCATCGTTGCTCTAAGTTTTGAGTTGAAAGTGTGATGATCATCATTGATGGAGCATTGTCCCATGTGAGGAAATAAAAGAGGCCAAAGATGCCCACCAAAAAAAAAAAAAAAAAGATGTCAAAGAGCCCACCAAAAAAAATATGAGAGAAAAAGAGAGAAGGGACAACGCTACCACTTTTCCACACATGTGCATATTAAGCACCATGATCTTCTTGATTGAGAGTCTCTCGTTTTGTCACCACCATATAGCTGGTGGGAAATTTTCATTATATAACTTGGCTTGTATATTCCAATGATAGGCTTCCTCAAAATTGCCTTAGGTCTTCGTGAGCAAGCAGGTTGGATGCACACCCACTAGTTTTCTTTAAGAGCTTTCACATACTCTTAGCTCTAGTGCATCATTTGTATGGCAATCCCTACTCATTCACATTGATATCTATTGATGAGCATCTCCACAGCTCATTGATATGCCTAGTTAATGTGATCATCTTCTCCTTATTTTGTCTTGCAACCTCTGCCACACTCCACACCACTTATTGTGCTAAAACCATGGCTCACGCTCATGTATTGTGTGGGACTTGAAAAGGTTTGAGAAAGTAAAGGTGTGAAAACAATTACTTGGCCAATACCGGGGTTGTGGATGATTTAAATTCGTTGTGCAATCATGATATAGCATAGCCAGACTATATGCTTTTGTAGGGATAACTTTCTTTTGGCCTTGTTATTTTGAAAGTTCATGATTACCTTGCTAGTTTGCTTGATTTTTTACATTTTTCCACGTCAATAGCAAACTATTGTTTTGAATCTAACGGATCTGAACATTCATGTCACGTGAGAGAACTTACAAAGGACAACTATGTTAGGTAGCATGCAACATCAAAAATTCATTCTTTATCACTTCCCTACTCGAGGACGAGCAGGAGTTAAGCTTGGGGATGCTTGATACGTCTCCAACGTATCTATAATTTTTGATGGTTCCATGCTATTATCTTGTTAGCTTTGGATGTTTTATATGCATGAATATGCTATTTTATATCTTTTTTGGGACTAACCTATTAACCCAGTGCCAAGTGCAAGTTTCTGTTTTTTCCGTGTTTTTGGCCCATTTTCAGACGGAGTCCAAATGGAATGAAACTTTACGATGATTTTTTTGGACCAAAAGAGACCCCCAAAGCTTTGGGAAAAGGCCAGATGGGCCACGAGGGAGTCACAAGCCCTCACGCCGCCACCAGCCCCCTCCTCGGTGGTGGCGCGCAGGCTTGTGACCTCCTCGTGGGCCCAACTGATGCAATTCCACTGCCACAAATTCCTATAAATTCATAAACACCCAAAAGGAAACCTAGATCGGGAGTTCCGCCACCGCAAGCCTGTGTAGCCACCAAAAACTAATCTGGAGCCCGTTCTGGCACCCTGCCGGAGGGAGAATCCATCTCCGGTGGCCATCTTCATCATCCCGGCGATCTCCATGACGAGGAGGGAGTAGTTCTCCCTCGGGGCTGAGGGTATGTACCAGTAGCTATGTGTTTGATCTCTCTCTCTCTCGTGTTCTTAAGATGTCTTGATCTCGATGTACCATGGGCTTTGCTACTATAGTTGGATCTTATGATGTTATTCCCCCTCTCCCTCTTGTAATGAATTGAGTTTCCCCTTTGGAGCTATCTTATCGGATTGAGTCTTTGAGAACACTTGATTTATGTCTTGCACGTGTCTATCTATTGTGATCAACTTGCGGGTTTGTGACAATTGGGAACCTATGCATATGGGTTGGGACACGTGGATTCATGTGAGTACTTGATCTATGTTTTGGTGATCAACTTGCGGGTTCGAGACATTGGGAACCTATGCACAGGGGTTGGCACACGTTTTGACTCTCTGGTAGAAACTTTGGGGCACTCTTTGAAGTTCTATGTGTTGGTTGAATAGATGATTCTGAGATTATGTGATGCATATCGTATAATCATACCCACGGATACTTGAGGTGACAATGGAGTATCTAGGTGACATTAGGGTATTGGTTGATATGTATCTTAAGGTGTTATTCTAGTACGAACTCTATGATAGATTGATCAGAAAGAATAACTTTGTGGTGGTTTCGTACCCGACAATAATCTCTTCGTTTGTTCCCCGCTATTAGTGACTTTGGAGTGACTCTTTGTTGCATGTTGAGGGCTAGTTATATGATCCAATTATGTTATCATTGTTGAGAGAACTTCACTAGTGAAAGTATGAACCCTAGGCCTTGTTTCCACGCATTGTAATGCCGTTCTTGCTCACTTTTACCATTTCTTACCTTGCTGTTTTTGTAATTTCAGATTACAAAAACCTATATCTACCATCCTTATTGCACTTGTGTCACCATATCTTCGCCAAAGTAGTGCACCTATACAACTTACCATTGTATTGGTGTGTTGGGGACACAAGAGACTCTTTGTTATTTGGTTGCAGGGTTGCTTGAGAGAGACCATCTTCATCCTACGCCTCCCGCGGATTGATAAACCTTAGGTCACCCACTTGAGGGAAAATTTCGACTGTCCTACAAACCTCCGCACTTGGAGGCCCAACAACGTCTACAAGGAGAAGGTTGCGTAGTAGAGATCAGTTCCCCAAATTGAAAAGGACTGCATCTTAGTCGTTACAACATCCTCTAATTTGTTGTTGCATGTTTTACGTGGCTGCTATGGGTATCTAGTTGTGATGCCCTCATTTTAATCGTACGCTAATCATACACGCAAATGCGTACGATCAAACCCAAGGACTCACTGGAAGATATCACAACACAACTCTAGACACAAATACAACAACATCAGCTTCATATTACAAGCCAGGGGCCTCGAGGGCTAGAATACGGAAGCTCGATAAACACACGAGTCTGTGGAAGCAACAATATCTGAGTACAGACATAAACCATGGGGTGCCTTAGAGAAGGCTAGCACAAAAGATACAATGATCGAACGAGGCGAGGCCTCCTGCCTGGGAACCTCCTAACTACTCCTGATCATCAGCGGCCTCCACGTAGTAGTAGGCACCATCAGGATAGCAGTCGTCGTCGGCGGGGACCTCCATCTCCTGGCCTCCATCATCTAGTCACAGCAAACGGATCAAGGGGACAAAGGGGGAGCAAAGCAGCGGTGAGTACTCATCCAAAGTACTCGCAAGTCTTACATCAAAACTATTCTAAGTATGCATCAGTAGCAAAGAAGGGGGGTGGTTATATGTGGACTGACTGCAGCAATGCAAGAATAGAGGGAGAAGGCCTAGTCCTAACGAAGACTACCATCTTCAGGGTCTTGCAGCAATAGACGAGAGTAGAATAGGGGAACACAATTAATAGTCAAATTGTTGCAGCAATATTAAAGTGAGGTCACACCCAGATATCCTCCCTCGACTCCCTGCGAGGAAGCAATCCTGAGACAACTACTTCCAGTTAAGTAACAATTGTAGTTGTATAAGATCAGGGCACAACTCCAAGTCCTCCTGTAACCGTGGACACGGCTATTTGAATAGTTAATTTTCATCCCTGCAGGGGTGCACCACATGTCCCGACGCGCTCTATAACACTCTGGCCGGACACACTTTTCTGGGTCCTGCCCAACCTCGGAATATCGACACGTCGCAACCCCACCTAAGACAAATCAGAGAGGCCAACCCACCGGTCTAAATCCTAAGCGCAAAGGGTTCATGGGCCCAGTTCCCCTCCACGCTCCTGCACGATGCGAGGGCGGCCGACGTCAGTCCTATCATCCCTTAATCACAAGTGCAATGCATCTCGGGACCACTCGGGCGCGCGCCACTCATACGTCCATTTTGCATCATGCTTTCAGGTTGATATTTATTGCTTTATGGGCTGTTATATTACTTTGTGGTACCATATTTATGCCTTTTCTCTCTTATTTTGCAAGGTTTATTTGAAGAGAGAGAATTCAGGCAGCTGGAATTCTGGACTAGAAAAGGAGCAAATCTTAGTCCACTATTCTGCACATCTCCAAATGCCATGAAAAGTTACGTGAAATGTTTTGGGATTATATAAAAAATATTGGGCCAAATAAGTACCGGAGGGGGGCCACCAGGGCGCCACAAGCCCTGCCACTACCACCCCCCTGGTGGCGGAGGGCAAGGTTGTGGGCTCCCTGATGGCCCACCAGCCCCCCTCTTTTGCTATATGAAGGGTTTCGTTCCAGAAAAAATCAATCGGGAGCTTTTTCATGGTTTCGCCTCCGCCACGAGGCGGAACTTGAGCAGATCCAATCTAGAGCTCCGGTAGGACGATCCTGCCGGGGAAACATCCCTCCCAGAGGGGGAAATCATCGCCATCGTCATCACCAACACTCCTCTCGTCGGAGGGGAGGCATCTTCATCAACATCTTCATCAGAACCATCTCTTCTCCAATCCCTAGTTCATCTCTTGTAACCAATCTTTGTCTCGCGACTCCGATTGGTACTTGTAAGGTTAGTAGTAGTGTTGATTACTCTTTGTAGTTGATGCTAGTTGGATTACTTGGTGGAAGAGTTTATGTTCAGATCCTTGATGCTATTCATTACACCTCTAATCATGATTATGATTATGCTTTGTGAGTAATTACTTTTGTTCCTGAGGACATGGGATAAGTCATGCTGATAATAGTCATGTGAATTTGATATTCGTTCGGTATTTTGATATGTTGTATGTTGTCTTTTCCTCTAGTGGTGTTATGTGAACGTCGACTACATAACACTTCACCATACTTGGGCCTAGAGGAAGGCATTGGGGAGTAGTAAGTAGATGATGGGTTGCTGGAGTGACAGAAGCTTAAACCCCAGTATATGTGTTGCTTCATAAGGGGCTGATTTGGATCCACTAGTTTAATGCTATGGTTAGACGTTGTCTTAATTCTTCTTTTGTAGTTGCGGATGCTTGCAAGAGAGGTTAATCATAAGTGGGATGCTTGTCCAAGTAAGGTCAGTACCCAAGCACCGGTCCACCCACATATCAAACTATCAAAGTAACGAACGTGAATCATATGAACATGATGAAACTACCATGACAGAAATTCCCGTGTGTCCTCGGGAGCGTTTTTCCTCCTATAAGACTTTGTTCAGGCTTGTCCCTTGCTACAAAAGGGATTGGGCCACTTGCTGCACTATTGCTACTACTTGTTACTTTTCACTTGTTACATTGCACCTCGCTACACCATCACTTGTTACCGCTACTTTCAGTGCTTGCAGTTATTACCTTGCTGAAAACCGTTTATCAGAGCCTTCTGCTCCTCGTTGGGTTCGACACTCTTACTTATCGAAAGGACTACGATTGATCCCCTATACTTGTGGGTCATCAAGACTCTTTTCGGGCGCCATTGTCGGGGAGGGAAGCACCTTTGGTAAGTGGAAATTGGTATGGAAACATTTATATACTGTGCTGAAATTTATTGTCACTTGTCACTATGGAAACTTTTCCTTTGAGGAGTTTGTTCGGGGTATATTCCCCACAAACGGAAGCACGAGGAGTTGTTCCTCAACCTGAGGTATCTACTGAAAATATCTTTTATGAAATTCCTTCGGTTAGATGGATCTTCACATCCAGACTTGCATCTGATCTATGTAGATGAAGTTTGTGGTTTATTTAAGCTTGCAGGTTTTCCCGAGGATGAGGTAAAGAAGAAAGTCTTTCCTTTATCTTTTAAGGACAAGGTGTTGACATGGTATAGGCTATGTGATGATACTGGATCATGGGACTACAATCGGTTGAAATTGGAATTTCATCAAAAGTTTTATCCTATGCATTTAGTACATCGTGATCGGAACTTTATTTATAACTTTTGGCCTCGTGATAGGGAATGCATAGCTCAAGCTTGCGGGAGGCTTAAATCAATGCTATATTCATGCCCCAATCATGAGCTCTCGAGAGATATTATCACTCAAAACTTTTATGATCGGCTTTCTCATGAAGATCGTACCATGCTTGACACTTCTTGTAGCAGTTCTTTTGTGAAGAAGGATATTGACCACAAGTGGAATTTATTGGAGAGAACCAAACGTAACTCTGAAGATTGGGAGCTGGAGGAAGGTAAGGAGTCAGGTATGAATTTGCAGTTTGATTGCGTTAAATCTTTTGTTGAGACAAACACTTCTAGAGATTTTAGCACTAAGTATGGACTTGACTCTGAGATAGTAGCTTCTCTATGTGAATCTTTTGCTGCTCATGTTGATCTTCCAAAAGAGAAGTGGTTTAAGTATCATCCTCCTGTAGAAGGAAACATAGTCAAAACTAATCTAGTTGAGAAAGTCACTGCTTTTAGTGATCCTCTTGTTCCTTGTGCTTACACTGAGAAACCACCATACCCTGCTAGGATAAAGGATTATTCTAAAGCTCCAACTGTGATACGTAGGGGTTACATTAGACCACTTGCACCCCCTGAGGAAATTAGAGTTGAACCTAGTGTTGCTATTATCAAAGATCTCTTAGCCGAAGACGTAGACGGGCATGTTATCAAATTATGTGAGGACTACGCTAGAATTGCTAAACCTCAGGCGAAAGACAAATACGGACCTGTAGTTGGCCTGCCCGTTGTTTCTGTCAAGATAGGAGCTCACTATTACCATGGTTTATGTGATATGGGAGCTAGTGTTAGTGAAATACCCCGTTCTCTATATGATGAAATCAAAGATGAGATTGCACCTGCTAAGTTAGAACTCATTGATGTCACTATTACGCTAGCTAATAGAGTCGCTATCTGTCCTCTCGGAATTGTGAGAGACGTAGAAGTCCTGTGTGGTAAGACGAAGTATCCTATTGATTTCCTCGTCCTTCGTACTGCACAAGATAGCTTTTGTCCCATCATATTTGGTAGACCCTTTCTCAACACTGTCAATGCTCACATTGATTGCATTAAGCAGGCTGTCACAGTTAGTTTCGGGGGTGTGTCTCATGAATTTAACTTCTCCAAGTTTGGAAGACAACCCCATAAAAAAGAGTCGTCTGGAAGGGATGAAATCATTTCTCTTGCCTCTATTGTCGTACCTCCTACGGATCCTTTAGAACAATATCTGCTTGAGCATGAAAATGATATGCATATGAAGGAAAGAGATGAGATAGATAAAATTGTCTTAGAACAATATCCTATTCTCAAGAATAATCTGCCTGTTGAACTGCTTGGGGATCCTCCCCCACCAAAGGGTGATCCTGTGTTCGAGCTTAAACAGTTGCCTGATACTCTTAAGTATGCCTATCTTGATGAGAAGGAGATATATCCTGTTATTATTACTGCTCTCCTCTCAGAGCACGAAGAGAAGAAGTTACTAAGAAATCTGAGGAAGCACCGTATTAGATATACTCTTGATGATCTTAAGGGTATTAGTCCCACTCTATGTCAGCACAAGATTTAAACCGATCCTGACTTTAAACCAGTTGTTGATCATCAAAGAAGATTGAATCCTAAGATGAAAGAGGTCGTTAGAAATTAAATATTAAAGCTTCTGGAAGCAGGAATCATTTATCCTGTTGCTCATAGTGATTGGGTAAGTCCAGTACATTGCGTACCTAACAAGGGAGGTATCACCGTCGTTCCTAATGATAAGGATGAACTAATCCCACAAAGGATTATTACCGGCTATAGGATGGTGATAGACTTCCGAAAACTGAACAAGGCAACCAGGAAAGATCATTATCCTTTGTCGTTTATCGACCAAATGCTAGAAAGGCTATCAAAACACACACACTTCTGCTTTCTAGACGGTTATTCAGGTTTCTCGCAAATACCTGTTGCACAATCTGATCAGGAGAAAACCACCTTCACCTGCCCCTTCGGTACCTTTGCTTATAGACGTATGCCTTTTGGCTTATGCAATGCACCTGCCACCTTTCAAAGATGTATGATGGCTATATTCTCTGACTTTTGTGAAAAGATTGTCGAGGTTTTCATGGATGACTTCTCCGTTTACGGGTCTTCCTTTGATGATTGCCTCAGCAACCTTGATCGAGTCTTACAGAGATGCAAAGATACCAACCTCGTCTTGAATTGGGAGAAGTGCCACTTTATGGTTAATGAAGGTATCGTCTTAGGACACAAAATCTCTGAAAGAGGCATTGAAGTTGATAAGGCTAAGGTTGATGCAATTGAGAAAATGCCTTGCCCCACAGATATCAGAGGTATACGAAGTTTCCTAGGTCATGTTGGTTTCTATAGAAGGTTCATTAAAGACTTCTCTAAGATTTCTAGGCCTCTTACCAACCTCTTGCAGAAGGATGTTCCTTTTGTTTTTGATGAGGATTGTGAGGAAGCTTTCCAAATACTAAAGATGGCTTTGATAACCGCGCCTATTGTTCAACCACCTGACTGGAACTTGCCCTTTGAAATCATGTGCTACGCTAGTGATTATGCTGTTGGTGTTGTTCTAGGACAAAGAGTTGACAAGAAGTTGAATGTTATTCACTATGCTAGTAAAACTCTAGACAGTGCCCAAAGAAACTATGCCACTACGGAAAATGAGTTTTTAGCAGTCGTGTTTGCATGTGAAAAGTTCAGATCTTACATAGTTGACTCCAAAGTCAGTATTCACTCTGATCATGCTGCTATTAAGTACCTTATGGAGAAGAAGGACGCTAAGCCTAGGCTGATCAGATGGGTTCTCCTGCTACAGGAATTTGATTTGCACGTCGTTGATCGAAAGGGTGTTGATAACCCTGTAGCAGATAACTTGTCTAGGCTAGAGAATGTCCTTGATGACCCACTACCTATTGATGACAGCTTTCCTGATGAGCAACTAAATGTCATCCGCACTTCACATACTGCACCGTGCTATGCTGATTATGCAAATTATATCGTAGCCAAATACATACCACCCAGTTTCACCTATCAGCAAAAGAAGAAATTCTTCTTTGATTTGAGACACTACTTTTGGGATGATCCTCACCTTTATAAGGAAGGAGTAGATGGTATTATTAGACGTTGTGTACCTGAACATGAACAGGGACAGATCTTGCAGAAGTGTCATTCCGAAGCCTACGGAGGACACCATGCTGGAGATAGAACTGCCCATAAGGTATTGCAATCAGGTTTCTATTGGCCCATCCTCTTCAAGGATGCCCGTAAGTTTGTCTTGTCTTGTGACGAATGCCAAAGAATAGGGAATATCAATAAGCGTCAAGAAATGCCTATGAACTATTCACTTGTCATTGAACCATTTGATGTTTGGGGCTTTGATTATATGACACCCTTCCCGAGTTCCAATGGGTACACTCACATCTTAGTTGCTGTGGATTACGTCACTAAGTGGGTAGAAGCTATCCCCACTAAAAATGCTGATCACCACACCTCTATTAAGATGCTTAAAGAAGTCATTTTCCCAAGATTTGGAGTCCCTGGATATTTGATGACTGATGGCGGTTCACACTTCATTCATGGTGTTTTACGCAAGATGCTCGCTAAGTATGATCTCAACCATAGAGTTGCATCTCCTTATCATCCTCAGTCTAGTGGTCAAGTGGAGTTGAGTAATAGGGAGATCAAATTGATCCTACAAAAGACCGTCAATAGATCTCGAAAGAATTGGTCTAGCAAACTTGACGATGCACTATGGGCTTATAGGACTGCCTATAAGAATCCCATGGGCATGTCACCGTATAAAATGGTTTACGGTAAGGCCTGTCATTTACCTCTTGAGCTGGAACACAAAGCTTATTGGGCAATCAAAGAGCTCAACTTCGATTTCAAACTTGCCGGTGAGAAGCGGTTGTTTGATATCAGCTCGTTAGATGAATGGAGGGCCCAGGCATATGAGAATGCCAAGTTGTTCAAGGAAAAGGTTAAGAGATGGCACGATAAATGAATACAGAAACGAGAGTTCAATGAAGGTGATTATGTCCTGCTATACAATTCTCGTTTAAGATTCTTCACAGGCAAGCTTCTCTCTAAATGGGAAGGTCCTTATGTTATCGAGGAAGTATATCGTTCCGGTGCCATCAAAATCAATAACACGGAAGGAAATTTTCCTAGAGTGGTAAATGGGCAAAGAATCAAGCATTACATCTCTGGTACTCCCATAAATGTTGAGACCAATATCATCAATGTCATAACTCCGGAGGAGTACATAAGGGATGTTTATCAGCCTGTTTCAGACCCTGAAAATGAAGAGGTATCTGTTTCGGTAAGAAATTGGACTCCGACGCTTTCCCAATAGGAAATTTCCTCCATTTTGGAATTTTTGGAAAATTAGAAAAATAAAAAGTAGTCTGGAGAGCGCACGAAGCGGCCACAAGCTTGGCCACCATCACCCCCTGGTGGCGGAGAGAGGGCTTGTGGGCACCTCATGTGCCTCCCGGACTCCGTTTTCTTGCGGAGCACTCCTTCTGGTCCAGAAAAATCTGTATATATTCGCCCAAAGGTTTTGATCTCCGTATCGCGTAGTTTTCCTCTGTTTTCGTTTCGAGCTTGTTTCTGCCGCATATCTAGGTCAAGATGTGTTCTCAGGATTCAGAGGGGGAGAGCTATGTGGCTGACTACCTTGCTAACCCCAAGGGCTATGGGGACTTGGAACCATATGGCTGGACCATTGATGAGGAAGAGGACTATGTGTCGTGGTTTTGTCACGGCAGATGTCCTCGTGAAAGGACTTAGTACTGGAGCCATCGCACCTTGGTGGCGACTCAAAGGGGTTAAGCAGGAGAGACACGGCGATTTACCCAGGTTCGGCCCCTCGTGAGGAGGTAAAGGCCTACGTCTTGCTTTGGTTTGTATTGATGTTGTTTCGATTACAAGGAGGGCGTAACTCGCCAAACCTAGCATTCGATGATTTCTAACCTGCCCTCTGCTTCCGTGGGACTCACCTTTATATACAGGTCGAGGCCCTAGGGTTTACAAGGATATTTTCCTTCATACGAATCGTGACCTCTACCATCTCCAAGTCGCCATCTTCCAAAGCTTGGAGACCTTCCAGAAATTGTAAACCGCCACACAACCTTCGGCCTTGCCAGGCCAAGGCCCGAATCATGCTCAAATGAATCGCCTGATCCGGTGACCCGGCCCACTAGGGCGGGTTAGTAATAGGTAATATCCCCAACATTAGGCCCCAGATTGACTTGAATTCTCTTCACGCCAATACTCTTGCTCAATTAAAAGCGATTCATCCTTTATCCTTCCCTTCAAATCAGAGATTTTGACCCGCCACCTGTCGTGGAAGATTTTTAAATCGCCAAACCATTTCTCGTTGGCATCTTCTTATCCCTTGGATTCCGAGAAGACTCACACAATCCTAACGGATCTTTTGATATCGTTATCCCAAAAATTTTGGAACGCCATTATAGCGAATCTTTTTTATCCTTTGGCGGTTCCCGCCCACGGCGCCTCGATTCCAGCGCCTGCCCTATTAAATAGGTTGGGGGGACAGGACTGGCGCTTTTCCACCTACCAGTCATTTATCACAGCGAGGAAACCTTACCGTCTTCCGAGGGCTCCGCCGCCAACCGCAGTTCCTATCGCCACCCGAAAAGCTTCGGTGCCGCCCTCAGATCTTCGTCGCCGTCAAGCTCCGTACTGCGGCCGAGCTGCTCGCCGCCATCGGCCATCTCATCACCGTCAACCACCTTGCCATTGTCGGGCACTTCATCGCCGCTGGAGACCTCCGTGCCCGACCGATATTTTCGCGCTCCTCCAACTGCCTTCGTCGCCGTCGACCACTTCCGGCCAAACCCATCAGGTTAGGTCACCGCTCATTTTTAAGAACAGATCCCCATCTCTGTTCGAAGTTTCAACATCGCCATGTTCTTGATGCCTTCGCGAGTATCTGTCACCTGTCCTTGACTGATTAGCATTAATGACGACGAGATAACTAATGTTTTTACTACCTTCACTTATCCGCCCTTGATTTGCATGTTTAGAGCAATATTTCACCAAACGAACAACATCATCTTGTCCTGGTAGCAAGTTGCCGTGTCCAGTCATCTTCCTCATGTTTTTTCAACTGCCCAGTAGATCCATAGGTCACCACTCATTACGTGAAAACTGTTTGTAGTCTTCACACTTCACCATTTTGAACAAAGGCTTCCGACGCTTTAAGACAAAACTCTTGTGAGTAGCCAAATTTCGTAAGTCGCCACAAAAAACCGACCCGGATTTTTATATGGCGGGTCAAGATTTTTCCTCAGCCCGTGAACAAATTACTTGGCGAGTTAAATGAACTTATTTCACCCCTTACGGTAAATGTTCAAGCCTGTAAATTCACCCGTACTTTACTCCTTTGTAGTATGGGCGCCGTCTTCAAAAGTGACTGGCTCCCTACCAAAGTCAACGACACCATACTAGCAGATTATGTGAAAACAGGCAACTTGGACCCTCAGAATGTTATCGGCTCGCGTACCGGGTTCGGAGAGGATCTCCCCAACCCCAAAGAAGGGGAGATAGTCATTTTCGTTGAACAGCTTGAGCGAGGTTTTAAGCCGCCTGGATCAAAATTTCTTAGAGACGCCATGGCTTTCATGAACGTCTGCCTCCAAGATCTGGGACCTAACTCGATAAGTAACCTATGCCAATTCCAAGTGTTCTGCGAGGCTTATCTACGGTTGGAACCCTCAGTTCCCTTATTCTGGTACTTTTTCCACTTAAATCGCCAGACGGAATTTCACAATGGTCCCAGCCTGGAACTTGGCGGTGTAAATGTTTAGCGCCGCAGGGATAGCCCGTTTCCTTCACTCGCCATGCCAAGCCATCCCAAAGGCTAGGGCGAGTCTTGGTTCTACTGTCAAGAGACCTCACCCGTAGGAGAAAACAAGCTTCTGGGCTATAGGAAAGACCGCCTTCCAACAAACTTCAAACTTCCGGACAAGCTCACCGAAGAGGATGAATCAGATTTTATCCCAGTATTGTCCGAGTTAAGATCTTTGACGAACAACGGCCTTACTCGGGTCGACTTGATTCGCTGCTGGGTCGAACGGCGGATCCTTCCTTTGAGTCGCCGGGATGGGCTAATGTGCGAGTTTGATGGCACCTTAGATCATCCTCAATGTTATTTCCATACTGCTTTAACGGAAAAGGATATAGTCACCATCATCAAAAAGCTGACCGGCGAGCGTGCGGGAAAATGTGGCCAAATCGGCCTCAAACCCTTCTGCAAAATTAATCCGGCGCCCAAGGTAAGCGATTCTAACCCGCCCTTTGTCTCTATTTCTTATGTTTCATTCAAGTTGTGGCCTTTTATAATATATACCATTCCAGAAAGGTGATAAATTTTGGTGCAAGAAACCCAAAAGGCCAGCCATGAAACAAGCTAAGCCGCCCCCAAGGAAAACCAAGGGCAAGGGCAAAGCTGTTGTGGCTGAGCAATCCGAAGCCGATGAGTCTCACGTCGGCGACGCACCTTCAGAGGTAAAAACCTATCCTCTTTTCACTCGCCATCTGCTATTGTTAACTTTGTATTTATGCCTCTGCCTCTCTTGAATAGAATGAAGACAATGAAAGCCAGGAGGACTCTGTAGAGGTAACTTCTGTTTGCTCCGATTCATCTCCTTCTCCGCCTAAGCCGGCCAGGCGAATTTGTGGGAAAGTTCCCTTCTCACATCCAAATGCTTGTTTGGAACCCAATTTTCTATTGAAGAAAGCACAACATACCTCAAATCGGAAGACCCGAAGTCACTCCGGTGATCTGGTGTCCGGCTTACCACCAAAGAACAAGAGGAAACAAAACGAGGTACCCATGAACGATGCTTCCTTATGTTTCTTTGGATCGCATCCGTAATCCGCCTATATCTTTGACATATAATTCTTGCAGAATTCTCCTCCTACATCTGGCGACTCAGTAATGTCGACACTTTCGCCGGTGATTCGAGTCCCTAGGTAAGTCCTTTGACAATTTTACTTTGAATCTGAGGATAATGAGTTACTAGTTTTTTAATGTGCCGTTCCCCTTTTTTAGGGCATACGCGAAGAAGAGGAAGACCAGCAGGTCAACTCCCGTCATAATTTCCGAGCCCATCAAAGAGTCAGCGCCAGTCCAAGATGACCCGGATCAAGGCGAGCCTGAAGATCAAATGGATCTTCCTAGCTTGCCCAAGGACACAACGGATGCCCCTATGCCGCCAAGTCCATTGACAACAGTAGAAGACCCGGATGCTGTGGTTATTACTGGCACCAGTTTCTCTAAACCGGCCACAATGGTTTTATCAAAGCATGCACCATCATCCTCTCAAAACATCCCTGAATTTGGACTCTCCAAGGCTAAGCTTTCTGAATATGAACATCTAGAATTCCAAGAACTCTGCTCTGGTTTTGCGAGTCGCCTGGAGGCGAGTTATGAGATGGAGAAAAGCCTGCTCCGGATGCTGAAGAATAAACATGAGGTAAGCTTTGTCATACATTATATTACTCCCATTAACCCCCAAGGGTCGGGTCATCAGTAAAAAGATGAGCGGGGTCTTGATAAATTAGAAAAAACTTTCGACCAGTAACCCCCAAGGGCCGGGTCATCAGTAAAAAGATGAGCCGGGTCTTGATAATTTAGAAAAAACATTCGACCAGTAACCCCCAAGGGTCGGGTCATCAGTAAAAAGATGAGCCGGGTCTTGATAAATTAGAAAAAACATTCGACCAGTAACCCCCAAGGGCCGGGTCATCAGTAAAAAGATGAGCCGGGTCTTGATATTGTATAATTTTATCTGAAAAAATTATACATTAGCCCCCAAGTGTCAGGGATATTGCTTGCAATAGTTCTGAGACTTGCCCCTTATCATGTACTTTCAATAGGAAACTCTTACTCAGACTGAATCGACGCTTGGCGATTTAAAGAAAAACTTATCTAATCAGCAAGATGCCCGAGCTGACCAAGATGCTGCAACAAAAAGTGCAGAGAAGGCTAAAGCTAGGCTGGCTACTATACAACAAGAACTTTCCGGCTTCAAGCGTCATATCTCAAACATGGCGCAAGCCGTCTTTGGTAAAATACTTAAACTTTTGATCGCTCTCTTTTTTTTACCAATAACTCTTATTGTGAGTCGCTGATTATCATGACACCTTGCACAGGTCCGAGAGCCGCCAACCTTCAGGATGATTGCGTGCTGACGTTGAAGGCGATTTACACACTGACGGAGCAGTTGTATACCGGCAGTGTATTAACTGTTAAAGCTGTGATGGGTGCCAAGGAGCCTATAACTTCCATAAAGAAAATGCTTGGCTGCCTATCTACGCTTCCCCCTCAAATTGGCGAGTTGACTCGGTGAGCCGCCCGGAAGGGGGTACTGACCACCTTAAGTCGTTGCTTGGCGTATGCTCCAGAGATCAACCCAGAAGAGGTAGCGGCGGGCTTTCCTCAACTCAAAGATGATCGGTCAGAATTCGTCGAAGAGGACTATCAGCGTGTCGTCAAGGACTCCCGGCTGGCGGCGACTCAACTTGCTGCAAGTCTGGACTTATCAAAGTATTATGCTGCTTATGACAGCAAGAACAAGAAGGTCAACCCGCCAACCTTTGTGACGACCAGCTTAACTCCTCGGCGACCCAAGAATCCTTTTCACTTGGACGCAGATCTTGCATCAATCCTGACCGATGAAGATGACTTCGCGGCTCTGGCCAAGTGCAACTGGGTACTGGGCGACTTGCAAATTGAGGTTGGCCAAAGCTCGCAGCAAAATGACCCCAAGGCGCCAGCAGAATAAACTTCATTGATTTGGCCTGAGAGCCATGTAATAGGTCTTTTTCGTGAGTCGGTACTGCTTTTTCGATACTTTCAAAAGAATCTTTATACCGCCCTTAAGGCGATTTGAAATATTGGATCTTCGATTTGAAAATCCTTTATAATGCTTAATCCGCCATGGATGAAGTGATTTTGATCATCAACCTATTTTAAACTTGAAAAAACATATGTGAAACCAGATAAATGTCAACAGATATTTTCAAGATGAACCAGGAAAAAGGTTTTTAAAAACCTCGTGGCAATGCCATGAAGAAAAAATAAAAATAGCAATTTCGTCGGCTCATAAGGTCGCGATAGGATGGGCCCAGTCAGAAAGCTCAAGCACATACCCTAAATGACGGTTTCGTCGGCTTATAAGGTCGCGACAGGATGGGGCGAGTCAGAAAGCTCAAGCACGCACCCTAAGATGATGGTTTCGTCGGCTCATAAGGTCGCGATAGGATGGGGCGAGTCAGAAAGCTCAAGCACATACCCTAAATGACGGTTTCGTCGGCTCATAAGGCCGCGACAGGATGGGGCGAGTCAGAAAGCTCAAGCACGCACCCTAAGATGATGGTTTCGTCGGCTCATAAGGTCGCGACAGGATGGGGCGAGTCAGAAAGCTCAAGCACATACCCTAAATGATGGTTTCGTCGGCTCATAAGGTCACGACAGGATGGGGCGAGTCAGAAAGCTCAAGCACGCACCCTAAGATGATGGTTTCGTCGGCTCATAAGGTCGCGATAGGATGGGGCGAGTCAGAAATCTCAAGCACATGCCCTAAATGACGGTTTCGTCGGCTCATAAGGCCGCGACAGGATGGGGCGAGTCAGAAAGCTCAAGCACGCACCCTAAGATGATGGTTTCGTCGGCTCATAAGGTCGCGACAGGATGGGGCGAGTCAGAAAGCTCAAGCACATACCCTAAATGACGGTTTCGTCGGCTCATAAGGTCGCGACAGGATGGGCGACTCAGAAAGCTCAAGCACGCACCCTAAGATGATAATTCTGTCGGCTCATAAAGTCGCAACACGATGGAACAAATTGATTTTCATTGAAGAAGCCCCCAAGTCGGGAAGCATTTTAATTTTATTACTTCATAATGAAACTGAAAAACTTACAAAATGCAGAGCTTAAGAGCTCAAGTGTAATAAGGCCGCAAGTGGGCAATATTCCAAGGGCGACTTGACTCAACTTCCGTGGTTGGCCGGTTAGGCCGAAGATCCACTAGATAATAAGAGCCATGGCGAAGGTTCTTGCTGACGACGAACAGTCCTTCCCATGGTGGTGACAACTTATGCATGCCAGCACGGTTTTGTATCAACCGAAGAACTAAGTCGCCTTCTTGAAAGGTCCGGCTCTTAACCCGGCAGTTGTGATAACGCCGTAGATCTTGTTGATAGATGGCCGAATGGGTCGCAGCCAGGTCACGTGCCTCTTCTAAAGCGTCCAAGGAATCTTGACGTGCCAGCTCATTGTCTTGCTCCACATATGCGGCGACTCTAGGCGAATCCTGCCTTATGTCAGTAGGAAGGACGGCTTCTACTCCGTAGACCAAAAAGAAAGGGGTAAAACCCGTGGACCGGTTCGGGGTGGTCCGGATACTCCACAGCACCGAAGGCAATTCTTCAACCCAACATCCTGGGGTTTTCTCCAGGGGAGCCATGAGTCGGGGCTTAATTCCTCCTAACACCTCCTGATTCGCCCGTTCCGCCTGCCCATTAGATTGTGGGTGAGCAACCGCAGAAACATCAAGCCGGATATGCTCTTGATGGCAAAACTCCTGCATCGCCCCTTGGGACAGGTTAGTACCATTATCAGTAATGATACTATGCGGATATCCAAACTGGAAGATCAGCTTCTTCAAGAACTTGACTATTGTCTCCGCATCGCAAGTTCCAATAGGTTCCGCCTCAACCCACTTGGTGAACTTATCAACCGCCACCAGCAAATGGGTTTTCTTATTGGAAGACATTTTAAAGGGGCCGACCATGTCTAATCCCCAGACCGAAAAAGGCCAAGTGATGGGAATCATTCTTAATTCTTGAGTCGGCACATGAGCCTGCGTCCATAACGCTGGCATCCCTCGCACCGACGAACTATATCCTCTGCATCTGCATGAGCCGTCAGCCAGAAGAAACCATGACGGAAAGCTTTTGACACCAGAGAGTGTGACCCGGCATGATGCCCACAATCTCCGGAATGAATGTCATTTAAGATTATGCATCCATCTTCGGAGGAAACGCATCGTTGAAGAACTCCAGAGGCGTTTCGTTTATATAACTCGCCATTGATGATCACCATGGATTTGCTGCGTCGAACGATTTGACGGGCCGAAACTTCGTCTGTTGGTAACTCGCCCCGAGCGAGATAGGCCAGATAGGGAAGAACCCAATCCGGCGTGGCGTGGAGAGCTGCCACAAGCTGAGACTCAGGATCCGGTATTGCCAACTCCTCCTCCGATGGTAAAATAACGGATGGTTTAAGCAAAATGTCCAGAAAAACATTGGGAGGAACTGGCTTTCGCTGGGAACCAAGTCATGAGAGGGCGTCAGCTGCCTCGTTGAGGCGCCGATCAATGTGGTCCACCTGGTAACCATGAAAATGACCCGCCACGTCAGACACAGCTCTTCTGTAAGCCGCCATCATGGGGTCCCGAGAATCCCAGGTACCCAAAACTTGCTGCGCCACCAGATCAGAGTGGCCAAAACACCTGACTCGCGTTAGATTCATCTCTTTGGCGAGTCGCAAGCCGTGAAGCAAAGCTTCGTATTCTGCAGCATTGTTAGTGCATGGAAACATGAGTCGGAGAACATAACAGAATTTATCTCCTTGAGGGGACACCAATACCACACCAGCCCCTGAGCCTTCCAGCTGTCTAGATCCATCAAAATAAATAGTCCAGTAAGTGAGATCAGGCCTGTCTTCCGGAGCCTACAACTCCGTCCAGTCATTGACGAAATCAACTAAAGCCTGAGATTTGATGGCTGTGCGGGGGGTGTACTGCACGTGATGCGGCCCAAGTTCAATCGCCCACTTGGCAATCCGCCCTGTTGCCTCCTGATTCTGGATGATGTCCCCAAGGGGAGCAGAACTAACCACTGTGATAGGGTGTTCTTGGAAATAATGCTTAAGTTTCCGACTCGCCATAAACACCCCATACACTAATTTCTGCCAATGTGGGTAACGTTGCTTGGAAAGGGTTAGCACCTCGCTGATAAAATATACCGGGCGTTGCACTAGGTACTCCTTCCCTTCCTCCTTTCTTTCAACAACCACTGCCACACTTACTGCTTTGGAATTTATCGCAATATACAGAAGCATGGGCTCCTTTTCAGCCGGGGCGGCCAGGACCGGCGGGTTAACCAATTACCGTTTCAAAGCTTCGAGCGCCTCGTCTGCCTCGTTTGTCCAAACGAACCGGTCAGATTCTTTAGTAACTGATAAAGGGGAATCGCCTTTTCTCCCAGGCGACTTACAAAGCGACTCAGAGCCGCAGTGCGACCCGCCAGCCATTGAACTTGATTAACGTTTGTCGGCTTTCCAAGAGATGTAACTGCTTCAATTTTGTCCGGGTTAGCTTCAATGCCACGCTCCGACACCAGGAAGCCCAACAATTTCCCTGCAGGAACACCAAAAACACATTTGGTGGGATTCAGCTTCATCTGATATACCCGCAAATTATCGGAAGTTTCTTTGAGATCCTCCAGTAGCGTCTCCCCCTGGAGGGTTTTGATCACAATATCGTCGACATAGGCGTGGACGTTGCGCCCGATTTGGCTGTGAAGGCAATTCTGGATGCAGCGCTGATAAGTCGCCCCCGCACTCTTGAGTCCAAAAGGCATGGACACATAGCAAAAGGCCCCAAAGGGGGTTATAAAAGCTGTTTTCTCTTGATCCTCCATGGCCATCTTGATCTGGTGATATCCTGAGTAGGTGTCCAAGAAGAACAAACGTTCGCATCCCGCCACCGAGTCAATGACCTGGTCGACGCGGGGAAGAGCGAAGGGATCTTTCGGACAAGCCCTGTTGAGGTCCGTGTAATCAATGCACATACGAAAGGTACCGTTCTTCTTGAGCACCAAAACCGGGTTGGCCAACCATTTGGGGTGAAAAACTTCCATGATGAATCCGGCGGCTAAGAGGCGGGCGAGTTCTTCCCCGATCGCCTTGCGTCGTTCCTCGTTAAACCTACGAAGATACTGCTGAATAGGTTTCGCCTTTCGGTCAACATTAAGATGGTGCTCGGCGAATTCTCTCGGCACACCAGGCATGTCAGAGGGTTTCCATGCGAAGATGTCCCGATTCTCACGGATGAATTCGATGAGCGCGCTTTCCTATTTGGGGTCCAGACCCGTCCCGATAGTGAACTGCTTGGATGAGTCGCCAGGAATGAAATTGATTGTTTTAGTGTCATCCGTTGGTTTGAACTTGAGGGGCGACTCAGCATCTGTCGTTGGCTTCTTCAGAGGTGACATGTCTGCCGGGTCAACATTGGCCCGATGGTGTTTGAGCTCCTCCGCAGCGCAGGCAACTTCCGCATAAGCCGCATCCCCTTCTTCACATTCCTTTGCAATCCTTCTATCCCCTTCGACCGTGATGGGTCCCTTGGGACCGGGCATCTTGAGCTTAAGGTAAACATAGCATGGGCGAGCCATGAAGCGGGCGTAAGCCGGCCGCCCAAATAACGCATGGTATGGGCTTTTCAATTTGACCACCTCGAAGATCAGTGACTCGGACCTGTAATTTTGCGCTGTTCCAAACGCTACTGGGAGTGTGACTCGGCCTATGGGGTAGGCCGACTTGCCCGGGACAATTCCGTGGAAAACCGGGGTTGAAGGCATTAGGTCCTTTTCCAATAGGTTCATCCTTTGGAAAGTGTCAAAGTATAAGATATTAATGCTGCTGCCACCATCCATTAGCACTTTGGACAGGGTGTAGCCCCCAACTTGGGGAGCCACGACCAACGCTAAATCACCCGGATTGTCAACTCTTGGCGGGTGATCCTCCCTACTCCATGATATGATCTGTTCAGACCAGTGGAGGTACCTGGGAAGGGCCGGCTCAGACACACTGTAAGCCCGGTGACTCACCTTCTTATCCCGTCTGCAAGCGTTGGTGGTGAAAACGTGATACTGCCCATTGCTTTACTGTTTGGGATTGCTGCGGAAACCTCCGTTGTCATCGTGACCCTGCGGAGCCCCCTTTGGGGGCGGCTGCTGAAAGGCTCCTGGCGGGTTATACCGCTGCTGATGATGTACCAGATATTGGCCGCTACTTGGCTGCGGGCCTCCTTGAGGCCCCTGTTTGGGAAAACTGCTGAAGGGGTTCTGTCATTGGTTGGGTGTGGCGAACTGCTCCTGGCGTTGGTCCGGGTCATCGCTTTGGCTTTTCTTGATCACCTCTGCCCGAAACTCCCGCATCACGAAGCAATTCTCCCAGGAGTGAATCGCCCGACCGCCCGCTGTGGCATGGTGCGGGCAAGGGCCTTTGAGTAGCTCTTCATAGTTACGCAGCCTCTTCCCGCTAAAGCCCCTGTTTTTCTTCTGGCGTTGGTTGCCAGTGTTGGCGTTGGTGTTGGCGACTAAATCTGAGGGCTCCTCTTGCGGTCTTTGCTTGTCATTGGTTCCTTGATTGTGGCGATTACGTCCCTGGAACCGGGTATGATTTTTGGATGACTCGCCCTTCTTGGGCGAATTGGCCTTGCTGTCCTCGCCAGGGTCTTTGGTGTCGTACGCTTCAGCATACCTAGTGAGGGTGTCCATCAGTTCTCCCATGTCTTGGACCTTTCGCTTGAGTCGCCCTAGTTTTTGCACCGAGGGTTCATAGTGGCAATTCTGCTCGAGGATCAACACAGCCTGAGCCGCCGTAATGTCGTCTGACGAATGGATAATTTCCGCAATCCGCCGTGAACAATGGTGGGCCGACTCATCAGGGCGCTGAACACAATGCTGCAGATCGACGATCGTCATCGGACGTTTGCAAGTTCCTCGGAAGTTCTTGATGAATCACTCTTTCAACTCGGCCCAGGTCTGGATGGAGTTGGGGGGCAAGTTTTTCAACCAAGTACGTGCTCACCCCTCACGCATCATCGTGAAGTACCTGGCGCAAACTGCCTCGTTTATGTCGAGCATATCCATGGCGATTTCATAACTCTTGACCCACGACGCCGGCTCAAGGTTCGGGGTGTAGTTAGGCACCTTTCTTGGTCCTTTAAAATCTTTGGGCATCCTTTCGTTACGAAGGGCGGGGGCCAAGCATGGCACCCCCACTCGCCCACCGCTCCCGACGAGAAGAGCCGAGGCGACTTGGGTGTTCGGGAGATCCCGACCCAGCGGGTTCTGATGATCAGGCGGGTTATCCTGAGGGACGGGTCGCGGCCCGCTGTTCACGGCGGGCTGGTCCTTTGGCCGACTCCTGGTGTAACTCGCTTGGGGGTGGAATGCAGCCTATCTAGGCTGTGTGAGAACTGGGCGTTTTGAACCACCGCCGTCTTCAACATCTCGATGGCGTTCCTTGCCTCTATCTCGGCAGGGGTGTTGCCGTGAATAGGGAGAGACTCCAGATGGCGAGTTGCAGCAAGGACGTTGTCCACCGGGTTGGGAAAGTGGCCTTGAGGCGTCCGGAATCGGGGAATGCGATCTGCAGCCGTCTGAACCGGCGGGTTAGGCGGTTGACCCGGCCCTCCCCCTGGGGGGGCTCCCGCCCCGGGGGTTTGTGGAGTGTCGGACAGGCGGGTTGGGTTGAGATCATGGGGCAGGCGACCTTGGTGTCTCCGTTGATGGACGGCGTCGGATGCGCGTTGGTGTCTTTCGAGCCGCCAGTTGTCAGTATTTAAGCGCATCCTTTCGGCCGCAATTTGAGCTTGCCGAGTCTCGATCCTGGCGGACTCCACCTCGGCATCCCGATGAGCCTTTGCCACTGCCTCTCTGAGTTTTGCCAGCTCCACGTTTATCCCCTCCTGGTTTTCTGGTGTGAGGGGAGTCGCCATCAGCCTTGTGATCTCCGCCGCTAATTCCACCAGGACAGCGGTCGGGCTTCTAGACGTCTCGCCGGTTCCATCGCCTCCCGTAGGGTTTTTCGACGGCTGAGTCGCCCCCGCCATATAAATGGCGATCTGGTGGTGGGTACGGTCAAGGGCTTCGGGGTCCATGGCTAGTGACAAACCCCCAAGACAATCCCCATGTAGAGACCGGATTGAATCTGAATCGCCCATGGATGATTCGTCATCAGAGTTGACTGGTGTAGTTTCCTGGGTCTCCGAATGTTCTGGCTCCTCTGATCCCTGCGGGAACCCAACAAAAACCGGGCGAGTCAGATTCGGCGTCAGCACTAAGCGAACGTACCTGGCCGGCTCGACGATGTCGGTGGAGATGTCCGGCTCAGGCACGGATGATCTGATCATGTCGATGAAGACGTTGATTTTGCCGAAGGGGACCCTGTAGCCAGATTCGATCGAATCCGCCTCGGGCCCCCATTGCTGGTTGTCGATGTAGATTTTCCCGCGGCGGCTCCGGGTCATGAGCCCCGTCGCGTAACTCCCAAACCCTGGTATGGCTCCCTTTGAGAACTCAACTCCACCGTGCGTAGGCCCCACGGTGGGCGCCAACTGTCGTGGTTTTGTCACGGCAGATGTCCTTGTGAAAGGACTTAGTACTGGAGCCATCGCACCTTGGTGGCGACTCAAAGGGGTTAAGCGGGACAGACACGGCGATTTACCCAGGTTTGGCCCCTCATGAGGAGGTGAAGGCCTACGTCCTGCTTTGGTTTGTATTGATGTGGTTTCGATTACTAGGAGGGCGTAACTCGCCAAACCTAGCACTCGATGATTTATAACCTGCCCTCAGCTTCCCTGGGACTCACCTTTATATACAGGTCGAGTCCCTAGGGTTTACAAGGACACTTTCCTTCCTACGAATCGTGACCTCTACCATCTCCAAGTCGCCATCTTCCAAAGCTTGGAGACCTTCCAGAAATTGTAAATCGCCACACAACCTTCGGCCTTGCCAGGCCAAGGCCCGAATCATGCTCAAATGAATCACCTGATCCGGTGACCCGGCCCACTAGGGCGGGTTAGTAATAGGTAATATCCCCAACACTATGAGCCCAAAGGGAAGGGACAAACGAGTTCTGATGAAGAGGAGACTCCTCTACCTCAACCTGCAAACACCCATGTGGAGTTCAAGAAGTCAAGCCTCCCCAACTACAGGAAGAAGCCTAAGACCATATTTATCCCCTCTCGTTTCTTGCAGGAGAGTAAGCATGAGCTTTGCCATAGAGTGTTGAAACTTGAGGAGGAAAATGACAATCTAAGGGAGCAGAACTTTTTGCTCAAGTGGAAATTAGAAAAGCTCAAGAGTGCTCCAACAACTCCACCACCATCACCGCCAAAGGAAGACAACTAAGCATTGGTATGGGCAATCCCCATTCTTCTGCCAAGCTTGGGGGAGTTGCGCTTGTATCGTATCACCTTTATATCTTTTGCTTTTACCTTTGTTTTAGTTCTTTCCTTTTCAGTTTTTATTTCTTCTCTTAGAGAAATAAGTCTTTAGTGTTTAGTTTGAGTCTTTTGCTTTTGTCTCTCTCCCAATGTATTCGAGCTCACGAGCTATATAATAAAGAGTATCTTAGTCAAGGACTTTGCTTTGTGCCATGATCAATAGTATGAAAAGAACGATAGCATGAAAGATCATGAGACGATCTTATGGAAAGTGATAACTTCACATATGACATGTATGATGATTGGAACCTGTTGAGAATAAATCAACATAGACCTTAGTCATTGTTGCAATTAATAAGAAGTAATAAGTAAAGAGAGGTTCACATATAAATATATCATCTCAGACACTTTTTAAAATTGTGAGCACTCACCAAACTATTACATGCTTAGGAGTAAATGTTGGACATGGAAGACAACATAATGAATTGTGTTTGCTTGGTTCCAAACAATGTTATATGTCTAGAGATCCCTTAGCATGTGACGATTGCTTCCACCTCACATTAGCCAAAACCCCGGCACCAAGTAGAGATACTACTTGTGCATCCATAAACCTCCAGCCTAGTTTTGCCATGAGAGTCCACCATACCTACCTATGGATTGAATAAGATCCTTCAAGTAAGTTGTCATCGGTGCAAGCAATAAAAATTGCTCTCTAATATGTATGATCTATTAGTGTGTGGAAAATAAGCTTTATACGAACCTGTGATGAGGAAGACATAAAAGCGACAGACTGCATAATAAAGTTCTTTATCACAGGAGGCAATATAAAGTGACGTTCCTCCGCACTAATAGGACACGCATTCAAACCTCAAAAGCGCATGACAACCTCTGCTTCCCTCTGCGAAGGGCCTATCTTGTACCTTTACTTTTTGCCCTTGTAAGAGTCATGGTGATCTTCACCAATTCCCTATTTTGCCTTTGTCTTGGCTACCATCACATGCTTGGGAAAGATCTATATTCATATATCAACTTGGAGTTGAGTACTTATGCTTTATTATTGTTGACTTTACCCTTGAGGTAAATAGTTGGGAGGAAAAACTATAAGCCCCTATCTTCCTCTCTGTCCATATGAAACTTTGACACCATGAGTACCACGTGAGTTGTAACAATTGTGGAGAACAAAAGAGATGATTGAGTATGTGGATTTTCCTTACAAGCTCTTATTTGACTCTTTCTGATGTTGTGATAAATTGCAATTGCTTCAGTGACTTTGGACTGTTGTTGGTTACTTCTCGGTGAGGTTTTTGCTTCATGCTTTGCTTTGTGAAGGAATTGTTACTTTCCCATAAGAATCTTTATGATGTACTGATGTCCTATGTGTGATCATGATGCCCTCATGTCCGTATTATGTTTTATCGACACCTTCGTCCCTCAACATGTGGACATGTTTATGGAACTTGGTTTTCGCTTGAGGACAAGCGAGGTCTAAGCTTGGGGGAGTTGATACGTCCATTTTTCATCATGCTTTCCTGTTGATATTTATTGCTTTATGGGTTGTTATATTACTTTGTGGTACCATATTTATGCCTGTTCTCTCTTATTTTGCAAGGTTTACTTGAAGAGGGAGAATTCAGGCAGCTAGAATTCTGGACTGGAAAAGGAGCAAATCTTAGTCCACTATTCTGCACATCTCCAAATGCCCTGAAAAGTTACGTGGAATTTTTTGGGATTATATAAAAAATACTGGGCCACCAGGGCGCCACAAGGCCTGCCACCGCAATCCCCCTGGTGGCGGAGGGCAAGCCTGTGGGCTCCCTGACAGCCCACTAGCCCCCCTCTTTTGCTATACGAAGGGTTTCATTCGAGAAAAAATCAATCGGGAGCTTTTTCGTGGTTTCGCCGCCGCCACGAGGCGGAACTTGAGTAGATCCAATCTAGAGCTCCGGCAGGACGATCCTACCGGGGAAACTTCCCTCCCGGAGGGGGAAATCAGCGCCATCGTCATCACCAACACTCCTCTCGTCGGAGGGGAGCCATCTTCATCAACATCTTCATCAGCACCATCTCCTCTCCAATCCCTAGTTCATCTCTTGTAACCAATCTTCGTCTCGCGACTCCGATTGGTACTTGTAAGGTTACTAGTAGTGCTGATTACACTTTGTAGTTGATGCTAGTTGGATTACTTGGTGGAAGAGTTAATGTTCAGATCCATGATGCTATTCATTACACCTCTGATCATGATTATGATTACGCTTTGTGAGTAGTTGCTTTTGTTCCTGAGGACATGGGATAATTAATGCTGATAATCGTCATGTGAATTTGATATTCGTTTGGTATTTTGATATGTTGTATGTTGTCTTTTCCTCTAGTGGTGTTATGTGAACGTCGACTACATAACACTTCACCATAGTTGGGCCTAGAGGAAGGCATTGGGGAGTAGTAAGTAGATGATGGGTTGCTGGAGTGATAGAAGCTTAAACCTCAGTCTATGCGTTGCTTCGTAAGGGGCTGATTTGGATCCACTAGTTTAATGATATGGTTAGACGTTGTCTTAATTCTTCTTTTGTAGTTTCGGATGCTTGCGAGAGAGGTTAATCATAAGTGGGATGCTTGTCCAAGTAAGGGCAGTACCCAAGCGCCGGTCCACCCACATATCAAACTATCAAAGTAAAGAACGTGAATCATATGAACATGAAGAAACTAGCATGACAGAAATTCGCGTGTGTCCTCGGGAGCGTTTTCCTCCTATAAGACTTTGTTCAGGCTTGTCCCTTGCTACAAAAGGGATTGTGCCACTTGCTACACTATTGCTACTACTTGTTTCTTTTCACTTGTTATGTTTCACCTCGCTACACCATCACTTGTTACCGCTACTTTCAGTGCTTGCAGTTATTACCTTGCTGAAAACCGTTTATCAGAGCCTTCTCCTCCTCGTTGGATTCGACACTCTTACTTATCGAAAGGACTATGATTGATCCCCTATACTTGTGGGTCATCAGCCACTACGTTGCTGACATCTGAAAAGCTTTGGCTGATACCGCAACGTCGAGTACCCATAATTCTTCCCACATAGACGGTTAGTGCGAAAAGGTCTCCGACCAACCCAGATCAAATACCCAAATCCATTAACATTTTAATTAGGCCATCGACACAGTCTCACGGGAATCCACCCGTCTTAACAACTAATCACCAATGATCCCAGTAACATGGTCGAGTAACTGTGTGGTTGTAACATTGGGGGGATCGGAGGTATCACCCTCCTTGGATTCCGAAAGATGTATCCATCAAGGTGGGTTAGAGGAATCACCCTCGGCGGTCCCACACTTGAGGGGTTGCACGACAGAGGCATCGTCGGGAGTGGTGGAAGAGGAATCACCCTCCATAACCACGACCGACTAGCTATACTACAGAGATATCATCAGGAGTACTTAGCGAGGTGTCACCCTCGGTACCCGATAGTATCCCTGTAGCATCGTACAACTAAGAGGGTGTATGTGTTGTGTCGGGTCTGGCTCGTCGATCATGGATCGAGATTTGGAAATAAGCGGGGCAACTGGACTACGGGGTCAGAGGGGATGACTGCTCCACCTATACTAAGCAGATTTAAAGGTACAATGCTGAAAGTAGCAGTTCATCAAAAAATAGGCTATGGATCAGATATAGGAGCTAACCACAACAGTAGCAAAATACTAATGCAAGCAGTAGGAAGAAAGACATAGGCGATACAGGGATCATCAAGGGGGGTTTGCTTGCCTTGCTGCTCTACGGCAAAGGACTGATCGGCAGGGTCATAGATGTACCTGGCAGCAGCGTCAGTCTCGGGGTCTACCGGTAAGAAGAGGGGGAAGAAATAATAAATAATAGCAACGGTGCAACGGTGCAACATAATGCATGACATAGCAAGATGCGGGCTAGACATTAGCTAACACAACAACATCCGTCATAGACGGGTCGGAAGAATATCTGACGATATTTTCCGGGTTTGTGGCTACTACTGGTCAGACTGGAAACGATGGAAAAGTTCCATGTTTGCTATGCTAGGGACGCGTGAGAGACGAATGGACCGTGTATCCTGGTTCGTCTCGTTCTGCTGATCAACTTTCATGTTGAAAATATTTTGATGTGACTTACTAATTATTTTATATTAATTTTTAAAGTTTTATTCAATAATTAGGAATTAAAAACAGATTTGATTAAAATGGTTGAAAGCAATTATGACATCAACAATTGACTCGTCAACTCACTAGTGGGTCCCATGCGTCATAGGCACAAGTTTTAATTAAGGTTAAATATTAATTAATCATATTAATTTAGTGGGGGACCCACGTGTCATACTCTAATTATTCTAATTACCCAACTAATTAATTCAAAATATATCTATTTATTTATTTAATAAAACATATTTTTATTTTTATATTTTAATTTTCACTTTTCTCACAAGAGGGTGTGGGGCCTCCCTGTCATATACAGCGGGGTGAGTTGGCCCCACCATTAAGTGGCTTAGGCCACATACACGTATTCTCCATATACCTAAATACATAAATACATACATCGTGCATCTCATACATACAAAATATGTACGACTCTTATACATACATACATACGCAATACATCATTTATTTTTATTTCTTTCTTTCTCATCTCACAACTCCAACCTGTGTGTTACGAGAGACTCAACATCACACACACAAAGAGATACATCACCAACATCACCTACGCGAACCTAACGACGTCGGAACTGAGAGCCGTTTGCCGGAACAGAACCGGGACGGCGCAAGGAAGGAGATGATGGGAGGAGCCCGGAAAGGGGCTCACCGACGTTGACGAGAGGGCCCGGTGAAGCCGGAGTTCTCGGGAGGGGGAGGAGACGGCGAGGAGGAGGACGAAGCGGTGACGGTGGTGACGGTGGTGGTGGTGCCGGTGAGGTCGATGCCGGCGAGGGCCGACCGGTGGGGTTCGCCGGAGGGACCGGCCGGATCCGGTGGGGGCTGTCGGCGTGGATGGGGCCGACGGGGCTGCAGTGGAGGGCCGGTCGACCTGGGGTTGGGGCTCGGCCGACGGGTGGGGATCTGAGGCGAGGGAGAGGGAGGGTCGGTCGCTGGATGTGGCTCGGGAGGGAGAGGGGTCTCATGGTGGGTAGCACGGGGGCTCGGCATGGGTCCTTGTCGATCTGGGAGGCGAGGGGAGCCGGGGGTCGGTCGCTAGGGTTGCCCCTCCTAGGGCTTTATACCCCAGGGAGGGGTGGGCCGATGGGGAGGCTGACTCGGCCAGTTTTGGCCTAGTAAGCCACGGGGTCTTTTTCCTTTTCTTTGTTTCTTATTATTATTTCTTTTTATTATTCTATTTTATTTACTTTCTTTCACAATTTATTATATATACTTTAAATTCTTTCTTCTATTTATTTATTTTCATTTACTATATTTTCTCTACTTATTTTATTTAAAGCTCCTCTCTTAAATACATTGGGATTATCCATAATTCCAAAAGTGCCCGATTCGCTTTTATACTTTGCTAGAGAAATTTTATAACTCCCCGACGTTTTTATTTTAACAACATCAGACCTTTCTCGTCCGACTTTAATTTTAAGTTTCGAACTTTGATTCAGTTTCAACCAACACGAGATCATTGATATAATTAACGGTGACGTGGCATCATTAGCGCGGGATCACTGTCGCTTAATTACAATCATCACTGTAGCAAAAGTCGAGGATGTCACAATTCAGAGGAGTTCGACACCTTCGTCCATACAATACTTCAAAAGGGGCCATCTTTAGACTAGCTTGATAGCTATTGTTGTAAGAGAACTCGGCATACGGGAGAGATTCCTCCCTTTTCTTACCAAAAGAAATGACACAAGCTCGAAGCATGTCCTCGAGTATTTGGTTGACTCGTTCACCTGAGATTAAGGATGAAATGCAGTGCTGAAGGACACATGAGTCCCCATAGCCTTCTGAAAACTTTCCCAGAATTTTGAAGTGAACAAGCTGCCACGGTCCGAACTGAATACCAACGGAATACCGTGAAGTGAAACAACTCTTGACATATAAAGATCTGCCAGCTGACTAGCATTAATTGTTTCTTTAACGGCCAGGAAATGTGCAACTTTGGACAATCAGTCAATGACGACGAGAATAGCATCATTACCTTTCTGAGATTTGGGAAAACCAGTGATTAAGTCCATTTCAACATGGTCCCATTTCCACTCAGGATTAGAGATAGGTTGCAGAGTTCCAACAGGCTTTTGATGTTCTGCTTTGATACGCCGGCATATATCACATTCTGCCACATAGCGTGCAATGTCTTGTTTCATATTGGGCCACCAGAATCTTTGCCGGATGTCTTTGTTCATCTTGGTACTACCTGGGTGAATGGACAACGGTGTGTCGTGAGCTTCTTTCATCACCTCGCCGGTCATCCTGAGATTTTCCTTCTTATTTGGAACGAATAGGCGACCCTTGAAGTACAAGGCACCATCTTCAGCAACAGTGAAAAAGGAGGGTTTACCCTTCGCAATATAGCTCTTAATCCTGTCGACATCATCGTCAAAGCCTTGCAGATTGTTTATGGAGCTCACAAGATCTGGTTCAACCACTAGGTTACTGAGGGAACCTTGATTAACAACACAAAGGTTCATATTTTGACACTCTTCAGGAGAGTGAACAAGGTAACCCTGAGGAACAACATGGAGGTTCAGCTTACGGAATTCCTCTTGCAGACGATCGTGAACCTTATGAACCTGGATGTGGTTGCAGTATGACTTGCGACTCAAGGCATCAGCCATTACGTTAGCCTTGCCATGGGTATATGATATACTACAGTCAAATCTGCTATACGCTCCATCCATCTTTGTTGACGTAGATTCAGCTCAGGCTGAGTGAACAAGTACTTCAGACTTTGATGGTCGGTGTAGATTTCACAGTGATTACTGACAAGGTATTGTCGCCATTCTTTCAGTGCATGAATAATTGTGGCAAGCTCGAGATCATGAGCTGGGTAGTTCTCTTCATGAGCACGCAGTTGACGTGAAGCATAAGCAATCACCTTGCGATCCTGCATCAGGACACAACCTATTCCTTGACGAGAAGCGTCACAATATATGACAGAATCCCTTTTCGTATCCGGGGGAGCAAGTACTAGAGCGGATGTCAGTTTGTCCTTGAGCGCCTGGAAACTTTCCTGACATTTATCAGTCCACTCATACTTAACACCCTTGTGAAGCAGGTTGGTTAAGGGCTTCGCAATCTTGGAGAAGTTCTCGACGAATCGACGACAATAGCTGGCGAGTCCGAGAAAACTTCTGACTTGCTTGACATTCTTCGGGGGAGTCCAGTCAAGAATAGCTTGAATTCGTTCGGGGTTGACTGCAATACCATCCTTGGAAATCACATGACCAAGGTAAGTCACTTCGTCTAGCCAGTATTCACATTTGGAATACTTCGCATAGAGTTTATGCTCCCGAAGCTTATCCAGTACAAGACGAAGATGTTCGGCATGTTCCTCTTTATTCTTTGAAAATACCAGAATATCATCTAGATATACCATGACGAATTTGTCGAGGTAGTCCATGAATATATAATTCATCAACTGAGAGAAGGTTGCCGGTGCGTTGGTTAAGCCGAAAGACATGACGGTGTACTCGTATGAGCCATAACGAGCAACAAAGGCGGTCTTTGGAATATCCTCTTTGCGAACACGGACCTGGTGGTATCCCAATCTCAAGTCGAGCTTAGAGAAGACGGTGGAACCAGCAAGTTGATCATACAAATCATTTATCCGAGGGAGAGGATATTTGTTTTGAATAGTGGCCTGGTTGATAAAACGATAGTCTTGAACCAATTGATTTGTCTCATCCTTCTTCTTAACAAAGAGAGAAGGTGCTCCCCAAGCAGAGGAAATCAGACGAATGAAACCCAGACGAAGTGAGTTGTCAATTTCTTGCTTAAGTTCAAGGAGTTCATGTGGTGGCATTTTATAAGGACGCTTAGCAATAGGAGTGGTACCGGGTACCAAGTCAATGACAAACTCGACAGCTCAAGCAGGGGGAATCCCTCGAAGTTCTTCTGTAAAGACATCTTGGAATTCTCGGACCACTGGAATGTTTTCAATCCCTTCAAGAGGCGACGCGTTTAATGCATTCAAAGCATATAGCTGTGCCTCGGCATTTCGGACGAGATGAGCATCGTAGCTTATTAATTCATCTGAAGGGTGTAGGAGGTGGACGGTCTTGGTGGCGCAAACGACCGATGTCGTATGAGCTTTCAACCAGTCCATCCCCAGTATGAGATCAATGTTGGAAGAACTTAATAACATTGGAGAGGCAAAGAATTCCAATCCTTCAATTTCAATGGGGACATTGGTGCAGACCATGGAGGGTCGGCATTGGCCCGAGGGGGTGCTTACCACTATTAGGGCGTCCATCTCTTCGTACTTAATGCCATGCATGAATGCAAACTTTTCTGACATAAAGGAATGTGATCCTCCTGTATCAAACAATACAGAAGCAGGTACTGAGTTACCGACAAGTGTACCCATCACGGTAGCAGGCTGGTCTTGACCTTGACCCATATCAATGTTGTTGGCCTGACCATGAACATAAGCAGGCTTAGCGTTGAAGTTGTGGTTTTGGTTGTTGCCACTGCCAGTTGAGGGAAGTGTCAGCTGATTCGAATTTTGCCTATAGTCTCTAGGCACGGTGACCTGGACGGCCACACTTGAAGAACAGCCCGTCCTCAGGACGGGAAGGAGGAACTCGAGGCGGTGGAGCTGGAAGCCTCGGCTGCCTAGGTGGTGGAGGAGGCAGGCAAGGTGCAGCATAGGACAGCCTCGGAGCAGGAGCAGGTGCATGGTACATGTTGTTGGGAATCCAGATCTTCTGCTTCTGTGTACATGAGCCCGAAGATGAGCCCATGTCACGGTTGCGCTTGCTGCAATCCTTGTATTCCTGCAGACCAGTCTCAACCTGAATAGCCTTGTTCACTGCTACTGCAATCAAAGACCTTCCAATGGCGCCAGAAATAGGCGTGTTACGGCACCAGGAATCCTTCTGCTACAGCTACGCCTTAAGGGACTTCCTAGGCAAGTATGCAAAGGATTTCCCCCATGGCCTTGGATCCTTGCGTTGGTGTTCCCTCGAAGCGGAATGGGTGATGTAGCGCAGCGGTGGTAAGTATTTCCCTCAGTTTGAGAACCAAGGTATCGATCCAATGAAGGAGTATCACAAGTGTGTGCACAAACACAAAAGCTTGCTCCCAACGCTATGAAGCGGTTGTCAATCCCTTATAGATTGTTCGCCAAGTGAGAACTGAAAGCAACAAAGAAACAAAGCAAAGTAAAAGCGAAAGTGGAAACGATATGTGTGAATAGACCCGGGGGCCGTAGTGTTTACTAGTGGCTTCTCTCATGAAAGCAAGTAGACGGTGGGTGAACAAATTACTGTCGAGCAATTGATAGAACCGCGCAAAGTCATGATGTCATCTATGGCAATGATTATATCTATAGGCATCACGTCCAAAACAAGTAGACCGATACTTTCTGCATATACTACTATTACTCCACACGTCGACCACTATCTAGCATGCATCTAGTGTATTAGGTCCAAAAGAACAGAGTAACGCCTTAAGCAAGATGACATGATGTAGATGGAGAATCTCATATCTACGAGAAAGCCCACCTTGTTACCCTTGATGGCAACTACACGATGTGTGCCTTGCTGCCCCTAATGTCACTGGGAAAGGTCACCACATGGTAAGAACCCAAAACCAAGCACTTCTCCCATTGCAAGAATCATAGATCTAGTTGGCCAAACAAAACCCGAGACTCGGAGAGACTTACAAGGATATCAAATCATGCATATAAGTAATCAGCAAAGACTCAAATATATATCATAGATAATCTGATCACAAATCCACAATTCATCGGATCTCGACAAACACACCGCCAAAGATGATTACATCGGATAGATCTCCATGAAGATCATGGAGAACTTTGTATTGAAGATCCAAGAGAGAGAAGAAGCCATCTAGCTACTAACTATGAACCCGTAGTTCTGAAGTGAACTACTCACGAGTCATTGGAGGGGCGATGATGTTGATGTAGAAGCCCTCCAACTCCAAAGTCCCCTGCGGCAGGGCACCGGGAAGGGTCTCCAGATGAGATCTCGCGGAAACGGAAGTTTGCGGCGGCGGAAAAGTATTTTCGTGGATCCCTTGATTTTTTTCTGTATTTTAGGGAATATATAGGCGAAGGAGCTAGGTCAGGGGGGCGCCAGGGAGGCCAAAAGCCTGCCATCCGCCGCCCCCTCCCCCCCGGGTGGCGGATAGGGGGCTTGTGGGCCCCCTGTAGCCCTTCTGGCTTGGCCCTCAAACCCCGTGATCTTCTTCCGTTCGGGAAAAAATCATTTCAGGGATTTTATTCCGTTTGGACTCTGTTCCAAAATCAAATCTGAAAAGAGCCAAAAACACAGAAAAAACAGGAACTGGCACTTGGCACTGAATTAATAAGTTAGTCCCAAAAAAGATAAAAGGTACATGAAACATCCAAAGATGACAAGATAACAGCATGAAACCATCAAAAATTATAGATACGTTTGAGACGTATCATTCACCAGGGTGGCGAAATCAGCATAGTCCTGAACGAGGAGTGTCAGCTTGATATTAGTGTGGAGGCCTTCACGGAACTTCTCTTGTCTACGTGCATCAGTTGCAATGTCTTCTTCAGCATAGCGAGATAAGTACAGAAATTCCCACTGATAAGAATCCACAGTCTTGTTGCCCTGGACCAGGTTGCGGAACTCATGCTTCTTCCGATCCATGATTCCCTGAGGAATGTAGCAAGCACGGAAAGCAGCCTTGAACTGTGTCCAAGTGATGACAGTTCCATCGGGCTGAGAGTGCCTGTGGATGTCCCACCATTGAGCAGCGGGACCCTTCAGGAAGTAGGTGGCAAAGTTGACATAGCAAGCCAGGGGCACGTTGGCAGACTCCAGTTCGTAAGCAATGTCACGGAGCCAGTCATCAGCATCAAGAGGCTGAGTTGAGCTGCAGTAGATCGCAGGGTTGAGGCGGCAGAAGTCTTGCAGTGTCACACCTTGCGGTTGGTTCATGTTCGGCCTTTGGAACTGATCCATGAGCCCTTGCATAAATTGGCGGTTCAACTCAAACTGTTGGATCTTCCCCGCCATATACTCAGGAGGCGGGGCTGGTGCATCATTGGCACGGGCACGCGGGCGGCCAGCAGGTCTAACCATATTGTTAAATATTTAACAGGGGTAGTTTAGCTTAAAGTAATTGCAAAGGCATCACACGCATTCATGAAGTAATCAAGCATGATGGAAGGGAAATGCGATAGATACTTCATAGTAGTTGAGTTCGACATACAAACACATACATAAGTTCGATTACAGACTAACGATTACAAATTCGAAATTTGGCGATAGCCTGGACGCATTAGATGATACCTTGGACTCACTAGGTGGCACGCACGCACGCGGTGGAAGAGTACCACAACGAGATATAGCGATAAGGCTACATCAACATCAGAGAGGACAAACGAATCCTGGTAGCTGGCGGTGATAGAAGGTAGGAACAGGATCATGTGTCCCGTTGTGACTCTGGTGAGGGCACCGCATCCACTCGAGGAGCTAAGGTCCAAGTGCAGTGGTTCTACCCCCAACATCAGTCCACTTGAGAGCTGATGGTAGCTCTGTTCTGCTCGGCTCACGGATGCGCATAGGGGGAACCCTCGGGCAGTGTGATGGATGCAGCTCTATCAACGCGTCGTAAAGACGAACGCATGTAGCATACAGCTCCACAGTCAGAGCTCGAAAAGCACGATCCAGTCCCTCAGTGTACTGCACCAGAACGCGTGCGTCGTAGCGACGCGTCATGTAGGGGGCGCAGACAGCGACGTAGGAACGGTCGCTGCGCTCCCGAACGTGAGAAGCGTAGGCAGTGAGATCATACCCAGTCTCATCCCCAGCAGGAGCATGCGGGATGTATCTGAAAGGGCTCTCCTCCAGGTGAGGGTACGCTCCACGGAGGCGGGTGATAGCGCTGTAGGCCGCATCGTGGACGGCCATCTCGACCAACACTCCAATACCACAGAAGACGTGGCGCTCGAGGGTCTCGCCGCCCATCTGGTTGAAGATGCGAACCTCAGCCTGGTACTGGTACTGGTTGTACTCGCGGAAGTCCTGGTACACAATGTACTCGGGGTACCAGCGATATCCCAGCCTGGTCAGGAGGTCGACCAAAATGGCCGGGAACCCAGTCGTCTCAGTGGCCTGGGTCAGGCGCATGTGCTGTCTTGCGGGACGCATCTGAAAATAAGATTGACGGATGTCAAATGACAGTGTGTGCAATATATATTCAGGAGTAAAGAGTAGATAGTCCAGCGCTCCGGGTCGATGTGATTATGAGAACCTAATGTTAGAGTTAGTAAAATCTTTGACCCGAAAGAGAAGAGAGAGTAGAGTCCAGAGTATAGGAAAGGAGTAAAGGATACTAATACCACCCAATTGAGATGTGGGCCCGTAAGCCACAACATTAGTGTTAGTATAGTTTTTCAAACACTAGACTCAACTTCGGCCAAGGAGTTGGAAAGGGGGCTACCTACAGGCAGTCGGCTCTGATACCAACTTGTGACGCCCTCGTTTCAATCGTACGCTAATCATACACGCAAATGCGTACGATCAAAGCCAAGGACTCACGGGAAGATATCACAACATAACTCTAGACACAAATAAAACAACATCAGCTTCATATTACAAGCCAGGGGCCTCGAGGGCTAGAATACGGAAGCTCGATAAACACACGAGTCAGTGGAAGCAACAATATCTGAGTACAGACATAAAACATTGGGTGCCTTAGAGAAGGCTAGCACAAAAGATACAACGATCGAACGAGGAGAGGCCTCCTGCCTGGGAACCTCCTAACTAATCCTGATCATCAGCGGCCTCCACGTAGTAGTAGGCACTGTCGGGGTAGCAGTCGTCGTCGGCGGGTACCTCCATCTCCTGGGCTCCATCATCTGGTCGCAGCAAACGGATCAAGGGGACAAAGGGGGAGCAAAGCAGCGGTGATTACTCATCCAAAGTACTCGCAAGTCTTACATCAGAAATATTCTAAGTATGTGTCAGTATCAAAGAAGGGGGGTGGTTATATGTGGACTGACTGCAGCAATGCCAGAATAGAGGGAGAAGGCCTAGTCCTATCGAAGACTTGCATCTTCAGGGTCTTGGAGCAATATACGAGAGTAGAACAGGGGAACACAATTAATAGTCATGTTGTTGCAGCAATATTAAATTGAGGTCACGCCCAAAGATCCTCCCTCGACTCCCTCCGAGGAAGCAATCCCGAGACAACTACTTCCAGTTAAGTAACAATTGTAGTTGTATAAGATCAGGGCACAACTCAAGTTATCCTGTAACCGTGGACATGGCTATTCGAATAGTTAATTTTCATCCCTGCAGGGGTGGACCACATGTCCCGACGCGCTCGATAACACTCTGGCCGGACACACTTTTCTGGGTCCTGCCCGGCCTCGGAATATCGACACGTCGCAGCCCCACCTAAGACTAATTAGAGAGGCCAGCCCGCCGGTCTAAATCCTAAGCGCAAAGGGTTCATCGGCCCAGTTCCCCTCCGCGCTCCTGCACGATGCGAGGTCGGCCGACGTCAGTCCTAGCATCCCTCAATCACAAGCGCAATGCATCTCGGGACCACTCGGGCACGCGCCACTACGTTGCTGACATCTGAAAAGCTTCGGTTGATACCGCGACGTCGAGTACCCATAATTCTTCCCACGCAGACGGTTAGTGCGAAAAGATCTCCGACCAACCCAGATCAAATACCCAAATCCATTAACATTTTCATTAGGCCATCGACAGAGTCTCATGGGAATCCACCCGTCTTAACAACTAATCACCAATGATCCCAGTAACATGGTCGAGTAGCTGTGTGGTTGTAACACCGGGGGGATCCGAGGTATCACCATCGTTGGATTTCGAACGATGTATCCGTCAAGGTGGGCTTAGAGGAATCACCCTCGGGGGTCCCACACTTGAGGGGTTGCACGACAGAGGCATCGTCGGGAATGGTGGAAGAGGAATCACCCTCGATAACCACGACTGACTAGCTATACTACAGAGATATCATCAGGAGTACTTAGCGAGGTGTCACCCTCGGTACCCTATAGTATCCCTATAGCATCGTACAACTAAGGGGGTGTATGTGTTGTGTCGGGTCTGGCTCGTCGATCAGGGATTGAGATTTGGAAAAAAGCGGGGCAACTGGACTACGGGGTTAGAGGGGATGACTGCTCCACCTATCCAAAGCAGATTTAAAGGTACAATGCTGAAAGTAGCGATTCATCAAAAATAGGCTATGCATCAGATATAGGAGCTAACTACAACAGTAGCAAAATACTAATACAAGGAGTAGGAAGAAAGACATAGGCGATATAGGAATGATCAAGGGGGGTTTGCTTGCCTTGCTGCTCTGCGGCAAAGGACTGATCGGCAGGGTCGTAGATGTACCCGGTAGCAGCGTCAGTCTCGGGGTCTATCGGTAAGAAGAGGGGGAAGAAACAATAAATAGTAGCAACGGTGCAACACAATGCATGACATGGCAAGATGCAGGCTAGACATGAGCTAACGCAGCAACATCCGTCATAGACGGGTCGGAAGAATATCTGACGATATTTTCCTGGTCTCTGGTTACTACCGGTCAAACTCGAAACGATGGAAAAGTTCCATGTTTGTTATGCTAGGGACGCGTGACAGACGAATGGACCGTGTATCCGGGTTCGTCTCGTTCTGCTGATCAACTTTCATGTTGAAAATATTTTGATCTGACTTACGGATTATTTTATATTAATTTTTAAAGTTTTATTCAATAATTAGGAATTAAAAACAGATTTAATTAAAATAGTTAAAAGCAATTATGACATCAGCATGATGTCATGCTAACATCAACAGTTGACTGGTCAACTCACCAGTGGGTCCCATGCGTCACACGCACAAGTTTTAATTAAGGATAAATATTAATTAATCACATTAATTTAGTGGGGGACCCACGTGTGATACTCTAATTATTCTAATTACCCAATTAATTAATTAAAAAAATATCAATTTATTTATTTAATAAAACATATTTTTATTTTTATATTTTAATTTCCACTTTTCTCAGAAGAGGGTGTGGGGCCTCCGTGTCATAGACAGCGGGGTGAGTTGGCTCCACCGGTAAGTGGCTTAGGCCACATACACATTTTTTACATACACGTATTCTCCATATACTTACATACATAAATACATACATCGTGCATCTCATACATACAAAATACGTACGACATTTATACATACATACATACATACATACGCAATACATTATTTATTTTTATTTCTTTCTTTCTCATCTCACAACTCCAACCTCTTTGTTAACAAAGACTCAACATCACAGAGAGAGAGAGAGATACATCACCAACATCACCTATACGAACCTAACGGCGTCAGAACGGAGCGTCGTTCGCCGGAACGGAACCGGGACGGTGCTAGGAAGGAGATGATGGGAGGAGCCCGGAAAGGGGCTCACCGACGTTGACGAGAGGGCCCGATGAAGCCGGAGTTCTCGGGAGGCGGAGGAGACGGCAAGGAGGAGGACGAAGCGGTGACGGTGGTGGTGGTGCCGGTGAGGTCGATGCCGGCGAGGGCCTGTCGGTGGGGTTCGCCGGAGGGACCGACCGGATCCGGTGGGGGTTGCCGGTGTGGACGGGGTCGACGGGGCTGCAGTGGAGGGCCGGTCGACCTGGGGTTGGGGCTTGACCAACAGGTGGGGATCTGAGTCGAGGGAGAGGGAGGGTCGATCGCTAGAGGTGGCTCGGGAGGGAGAGGCGTCTCGTGGTGGGTAGCAGGGGGGCTCGGCAGGGGTCCCTGCCGATCTGGGAGGCGAGGGGAGCCGCGGTCGGTCGCTAGGGTTTCCCCTCCTAGGGCTTTATACCCCAGTGAGGGGTGGGCCGATGGGGAGGCTGACTAGGCCAGTTTTGGCCCAGTTAGCCACTAGGGTCTTTTTCTTTTTTTTCTTATTATTATTCTATTTTATTTACTTTCTTTTACAATTTATTATATATACTTTTAATTTTTTCTTTCATTTATTTATTTTCATTTACTATATTTTCTTTACTTATTTTATTCAAAGCTCCTCTCTTAAATATATTGGAATTATCAATAATTCCAAAACTGTCCGATTCGCTTTTATACTTTGCTAGAGAAATTTTATAACTCCCAACGTTTTTATTTTAACAACATAAGACCTTTCTCGTCCGACTTTAATTTTAAGTTTTGAACTTTGATTCGGTTTGAACCAACACGAGATCATTGATATAATTAACGGTGACGTGGCATCATTAGCGCGGGATCACTAATGATCACATCTAGTAGCAAAAGTTGAGGATGTCACACTAGTATGATCACATCTTAGTTACGCAAAACCACAACGGAGATGTGCAAATTTCTATTTGACCTCTCTCCAAGGACCGCCTCGGTCAAATCCAATTCAACTAAAGTTGAAGAAACAGGCACCCGCCAGTCATCTTTATGCAACAAGTTGCATGTTAGTCGATGAAACCGGTCTCTCGTAAGCGTACGAATAATGTTGGTCCGGGCCGCTTAAGTCCAACAATACCGTCGAATCGAGAAAAGACTAAGCAGGGCAGCAAATCGAACATCAACGCCCACAAAAACTTTTGTGTTCTACTCGAGATTACATCTACGCATGAACCTAGCTCATGATGCCACTATTGGGGAACGTTGCATGGGAAACAAAAAATTTCCTACGCACACGAAGACCTATCATGGTGATGTTCATCTACGAGAGGGAGATCGGATCCGCATACTCTTGTAGATTGCTAAGCGGGAAGCGTTTAAGAAACGCGGTTGATGTAGTGGTACAGCTTCGTGATTCAAATCACCGTCGTCACACGATCCGTTCTGATCTAGCGCCGAACGGACGGCACCTCCGCATTCAGCACACGTACAACTCGATGATGATCTCCACCTTCTTGATCCAGCAAGAGGGACGGGGAAGTAGATGAGTTCTCCGATAGTATGACGGTGCACCGGTGATGGTGATGATCTATTCCTGCTGGGCTCTGCTCGAGCTCCGCAGAAAACCGATCTAGAGGAACAACTACGAAGTAAAGGTTTAGGGTTGCACGTGGCTAAAGTTGTGTCTCAAAAACCCTAAAACCTCTAGTATATATAGAAGGAGGGGAGGGGCTAGCCTTGGGGCTCAAGAGAGCCCCAAGGGCACCGGCCGAGGGAGGAGGAGGTGGACTCCAACCCTAATTCGGTTTAGGGAAGGAGGAGTCCCCTCCTTCCTTCCCACCTCCCTCTTTTTTTCTTTGGTTTTCTTTTCCTAGCTGACATAGCCCACTTGGGTTGGACTCACCATCCTACTAAGGGCTGGTGCGCCACCCTTGGGCTATTAGGCTCACTCCCGGGTGGGTGGGCCCCTCCCGGTGAAAATCCGGAACCCATTCCTCACTCCCGATACACTGCTAGTAATGCCCGAAATCTTTTCGAAGACCAAATGAAACCATCCTATATATCAATCTTCGTTTCCGGACCATTCTGGAAACCCTCGTGATGTCCGTGATATCATCTGGGACTCCAAACAACCTTCGGTCACCAACACCTATAACTCAACTATACCAAAACGTCACCTAACCTTAAGTGTGCAGACCCTGCGGGTTCGAGAACTATGCAGACATGACCCGAGACACTCCCCGATCAATATCCAACAGCGGGACCTGGATGTCCATATTGGATCCTACATATTCTACAAAGATCTTATCGGTTGAACCTCTGTGCCAAGGATTGATATAATCTCGTATACCATTCCCTTTGTCCTTCTGTATGTTACTTGACCGAGATTTGATCGTCGGTATCCTTATACCTATTCCAATCTCGTTACCGGCAAGTCTCTTTACTCATTCTGTAATACAAGATCCCGTGACTAAAACTTGAGTCACATTGCTTGCAAGGCTTATATGTGATGTTGTATTACCGAGTGGGCCCCGAGATACCTCTCTGTCACACGGAGTGAGAAATCCCAGTCTTGATCCATGCTAACTCAACGGACACCTTCGGAGATACCTGTAGAGCACCTTCATAGTCACCCAGTAACATTGTGACGTTTGATACACACAAGGTATTCCTCCGGTGTCAGTGACTTACATGACCTCTTGGTCATAGGAATGAATACTTGACACGCAGAAAACGATAGCAACAAAATGACACGATCACATGCTATGTTAATAGTTTGGGTCTTGTCCATCACATCATTCTGCTAATGATGTGATCTAGTCATCAATTGACAACACTTGCATATGGTCAGAAAACCTTAACCATCCTTGATCAACTCGCTAGGCAACTGAAGGCTTACTACGGACATTGTTTTGTCTATATATCCACAAATGTGTCTATGCTTTCATTCAATACAATTTTAACATGGATAATAAATGATTATCTTGAAACAGGAAATATAATAATAACAATTTTATCATTGCCTATGGGGCATATTTCCAACATATCGCCATAGCGCAGGAAGGGACGTTCATTCCAGACAGAGAGAATGACGAGTTGACTGAGGCCCTAGGGAATGTTGAGCACCCTGGATGAACGCGAGGCACACCAGGCTCCGTTCCGTGGAAGTTTGGGTTTCCTAACGCAAGTGGTTACAGAAGCCGGGAGAGAAAGAGGAAAGCGGAGCTGAGTGACATGCAACAGATCAAGGCAAGACTTCAAAAGCTAGAGGAACTTGAGATCCAGCAGGCTGCCGGCCAACCATCTCAGCGGCCCGAAGCTATCCTAGAATGTACCCCACCATCTCAGCGGAGAAGCAGCATGGCTTCCATGGAGCCCGTTCAGCATGACTTCACGGCTCCTAGCTATCATGTGGATACTATCACGAAGGCTCAATGTTGCAAGCTTATGATGAAATGTCAGAACCTCACTTTCATGGCGCCTGTCGGCTCTGTTGAACCTCGTCAACCCAACGAAAATTTTCACTGCCTTCCGATTCCACATGGCTATGCTGTTGTGATGGTGGATCAAGTAATGGAGAATTTTGAGCAGCTCGACCTTGACCACCCTACGGGTGAAGGGGTGATTCAACTGGTTCTGGTTGTGGGGAGTACATGTATATGGAAGAAGGAGTTCATCAAGCTTCCAAACAGCTCGCCTCCTCCGATGAGTCAGGGCACTTCGCCTCCTCCCCGTCCTCCTCCTACTCCTCCTCCGGCGAGTGATCAGGTCACTCCGCCTCCTTCTCCAGCTCCCCGACGCGTGAGGGAACTTCGCCTCCTCCTTCGCCTAATCCAACGCGTCAGAGCAGTCCGCCTCCTCCTTCACCTCGTCAGCAACGTCGGAAGACAAAGGCCGCCGCTCCGACTTGTGTGGCCCGTTAGAGCATCCCGCCTCCTTCTTTCAAGCGGAAGAGATACACCTCCTTCTCTCCGACGGCTAGCAGTACAGGCACAGGAGGGAAATTCGATCCATCTTTCAAGCCTGTGGAAAAGTTACCTTATGAGAGGACCAAGGAGGAAAACGAGGAGATATCTCGTGCCGAATTGAGGGCCCAATTGGAAAGAAAACTCCACCTCCAAAGGAGAATCTAGATCCGGTGACAGTGGAGCGCACTATCAATCAACTGCAACGTCCACCATGGCCTCCGCCGGATTCCAACTATGACCGCATTCTTAAAAAGACATATGCACAAGCGGTGCGGTCGGGAACTACTTCTAGTGATGCAAGGTTAGCAGAACAAAGAAGTGGGAAAACAATTCCCGAGCTCGATATAGTCGTCGCTAATCATCCGGAGATGGTGCCCGGTACCAATCCTGATGATTACTTGGGGGGTTATGTAACAAAAGAACAATATAAATATGTGCACGGGAAGCCTCTTGTCAAACCTGGTCATCCTGGTTTAACAACGATGATGCACATATTGCATTGGTGGTCCTTGAAAACCTGCATGGAGTCTGGGAAAAAAGCTATGTATGTGGCAGTGAAACCAGAGCACGAATTCATTGAACTTCCCAGGATTACTATTCAATTTGAGGAGTTATTTCAGTTATACAATCAACTCTCCCTCGACAAACACTCATGGCTTCCTACTGTCTGTAAGTATTACTTCTATAGTTAAGTCTCTAGCTCAGCTCGTTCATTGCATGTATATATAATTATCCTCACTATATATATCATGCAGAGTGAAGATCGTCGAATTAAAAAAAGCAGGAATCGTCGACGTTGGGTTCATTAGCCTAGATGTCGTAAATGAATTGACGGTATGAAACTCAATCAAAGAAACCGAGAAGAACTTGCTAAACTCGTTCCTTATACATAAAAAAATTGGAAATAATCTTTCCTTACAACTTCAAGTGAGTGTTCTTGTCTTCTTTGTAAACTCGGTTTCTCTTACTCGAGGTTAATTAAGTAATGTAATTGATGAGTTATATATGTGTGACAGCCCGAGACCGACGTTCTAGAAGATTCCCCTTTTATTCTGTTTTCGTCGTGTGATTATTTTTATTTGTCGCATTATCATCGCATCATGCGCATCATCCGCATTGCATCGGCATCCCGCTGTCGCCGGGTTTTTAGAGTTGCATCCGTTATTTGTTGCCGGTTCTCTCCGTGTTCGTCGTTGCACGCTTTGACCCCGACCACACACGCAAGCGCCTGCGGCATCGTCAATCCTTGTTTTTAAAAGTGTGTTTAAATCTTTCTCTGATTGGGCTGAAACTTGACATGCGATCTTATTTAGATACAGGTAGGCTGCCTGCCAATTTTCGTCGCAATCGGAGTCCGTCTGGTACCCGAACGGTCGACCGTAGCGGCACCGTATTCGGTCTTCCGTCGAACGTTTTATCAGTGTTTTAAAACACGTTGCCGGGTGCCCGTTTTCCCTCTTATCCGCACCTAGCCTCTCTACACAACTAACCATAACTCGCATCTCCGATCAGACTGTCCGGTCGCGATCGGAGGGTCGAAAAACCCCCAACACCCTCTAACCTAGGTTACCTAGCCCCCTTTCCTATTTAAACACCCCTAACCTGCCCCTAATAGAAACCCTAGACGCCTGCTTCGAATCCCGCGCCCACCTACCCCAGTCGTCGTGCTCTCTCGTCACCAGCCTCCTGCCCACGCCAGGGCCCGTCGGCCCGAGCCAGGCCCGCCCGGGCCCGAAGCGAGCTCGCCCGAGGAGGCAGCAGCTCCTCCAGGACAGCTGCCTCCCTGCTCCCTTGCCCCAAGCCTGAGAAGCCCTCATCAGCCCCGCCGTCGCGCCCCTCCGGCGACCCCGCGCCGCTAGGAGCTTCCCTAGGCCGGCCCCAACCACTCCGCCGAGCTGCCAACGCTCTGGTTCCGCCTCGCCTCTCCATCGGCTTGCCCCGACCTGCAGCTGCCCCGTTCCGCTCCGACCCTGCCCGGATTCGTCGGCCGCCACCGAGAATGGAGCGCCACTGGCCGGATCCAGCTGCCCCGCGGTGGATCCGCTTCCTCCCATCGCGATTTCCCCTGTAGAGGCACTTGCCGGAGCTCAAGCGTCAGTCGCCGTCATGGCCTCCCGTCGGGAGCACGAGGCCGAGAGCCCGCTCGCTCGCCCCTGTCTCGGGCCGGCCGCGCCAGCCCCAAGCCGAGGCGTGCCTCGGCCAGCGTCCCCGTCGGCCTCGCGCAGCGGCCCAGGAACCGGCCAGCCCCAGGCCCAGCTCAGCCTCGCCCTCGGCCTGCCTCGGTCCGCCTCTTCTCCACCAACCTGGGCCACGGCCCACCAAGGTGAGCCTACCCCCGAGCCCACTATCCCTTGCCTGAGCGCTACTTAATTGTCTTGCACTCGATACCCGTTGTAGATTCGGCCCGTTTAGTATTTTAGGATTTTATCTACGATTTAGTATATTTCAGGAAATATATAGATATTTCAAACGCCCGTAGAATTTAATCCGTATGTCGGATCGGAATGACTTATATATGGAACTTGTGTAGTTTTTCACGTAGATTCATAATTTGTAACTTGCATGCATGTTTGAAGTGATTTAACTTGCCATATGCCTAGTTTTGCGTGTTGTCCTAATAGGGATTTATTCCGTAGTTATATTCGTGCGTGTCCGGATTGTTCAAACCCCGTAGATGAAATGCTCATGTTTTTAGGGACCTTTTGCCATGTATTTTAGAGTAGTTGTTTGTATTTTTGCATGTAGGTTTCGTCGCTAGTTTATTATATCATGTTTAGGACATATTCTCGCATATACGTGTGGCGATATTTTTATTTTTGCAACCCCTCATGTTATATATGTTTTCTGGGTAGAAAAATCCATAGAATTTCACTGTGCATTTAGTTTTAGCTTTCGAGCAAGTTAGAGCGCGTGATATTTTGCCTTGTGGCCCTTTTGTTTATGTTGTGGGATTTAATCCGTGCATGATATGAATGAGGTGTCAACTAGGGATATGCCCTTGGATGTGTAGGCCAGGCCATGGTAATTTTGGTTGCAAAATTAATTCATGTTTAGGTGTTGTTTGCTTGTTCTCAATACGCTAGGAAATAGTGCTTATTTGGAGATGCTGAAATATTTCTAAGTCTGAAATCTGTTATATCTTGTTGTTGTCTTTTCATGAGTTTATCTGGTGATCTGTAGCTCTTTTGAGGAAGGTGCAATGGAGTTATTTGTAGACCTTAAGATTCTCTAGAATGCTGTGTATTTTCATGCCATTTAGAGTCTTGTAGCTTATAGTTTTTCTTCTATCAATATGCCTTCTGATCATAAACTGTACTGTCATAAATTGATATTTTCACTAAGTCTGAAACCGTGTGTGGATGCCATTTTGTGAGTTCTTTTCCTAGTGATTCATGCTTCCATGCTAAATGTTTTTAGTTGTATGTTGTAGTGCATCTTTCCCTCTACTATCTCATGCCTTGTTTGAGCATTTTGGATTTGTGTAGCTAGTTGTTTGAGGGTGTAGAAAATGCTATGTGGCTGTTTTTGGCAGATTATGACTATTTCTTGTAAAGCTTGTAGTTGTTGAACCGTTGCTCCGTTTTGATTGTGTCCTACATGGAACTTGCTTAGAATCTCGTGTAGTTTCATATTATCTTGCTGGTTGTATGTTTTGGAATGTTGTGGCTGCCATTTGCACACATGTTGCATTCATGCCATCATATCTTCTGGTGTTCGTATCTTTTGAACCGTAGCTCCATTGGAGATGTTCTCTATGTGTAAATTGATTGTAACGACGGGTAGAATCATGTGAACGTATTTATTTTGATGTTTAACCAATATTAAAACATGTTAGTTCAGATCTGCACAGAATTGTAAAAACGTAAGGGGTCAGTTCGGAGATGATATAAGTCGTTTCCGACCTCATTTAAAATGCCTAGATAGGTAGTTTAATTACGCTTCACCTCTTGCCATGTTTAACCACATTTAATATTGCCGTGTACCTAATCGAGATAGAACTAAATAATTCGTATGTGGAGTTTCGTCAATATGCAACTCGTTGCATATTGAACCTCACTTAATGTGTAGTGTTTGATTGTTGTGAATTGCCATGCCATGTCTTGCACATATCCATCTGATCATGCATCATATTAGGGTGTGTATCATGTCGTGCATTTGCCTTGGTGAATATCATGTGTTGATTCTTGTTTCCAGTTTGCTTTGTCTCGATAGAGTTCCGACCACTTCGGAGTGTGAGGATCCGTTCGACTACGTCGGTTCGTCTGCTTCATGGAGTCATTCTTCTTCCAAGCGGGAAATCAGGCAAGATGACCATTTCCGTAGATACCATTACTATCATTGCCATGCTAGTTCTTTCGTTTCTATCTTTATGTCTCGCTGCCTACCACCTGTTAAATGTCAGCCTCTCAACATTGCCATGAAAACCTTCAACCTGTTCACAACCTAGCAAACCACTGATTGGCTATGTTACCACTTGCTTGACCATGTGTTAGCGTTGCTAGTTGCAGGTGCAATTGCTTTCATGTGATAACATGGGTTCCTTGTTATATCACTGACACGTCTCCATCGTATCTACTTTTGCAAACTCTTTTGCCCTTGTTTTGGACTCTAATTTGCATGATTTGAATGGAACTAACCTGGACTGGCACTATTTTCAGCAGAATTGCCTTGGTGTTATTTTTGTGCAGAAATCAAAGTTCTCCAAACGTCCTGACAATTTACGGGGAGAAATTTTGGAAAATATGAAAAGTATCTACGCCAAGCTCCACCTGAGGGGGTGGGCTAGTGGGCCACAAGCCCTGCCTCCGCCACCCCCCTGGTGGCGGTGGGCAAGCTTGTTGGGCCCACACGGCTCTGTCGCCCCCAACCTCAGGTCTATAAGCTAACTTTCGTCCTAGAAAAAATAAAAAGAGAAGATTTGGTCGCATTTGCGATACGGAGGCGCCGCCACAACCTGTTCTTCATCTGGAGGGCAGATCTGGAGTCCGTTTTGGGCTCCGCAGAGGGGAAATCGTCGCCATCGTCATTATCAACCTTCTTCCCTCTCCAATTCCATGAAGCTCTTCGTCGTTCGTGAGTAATCTATTCGTAGGCTCGCTGGGCGGTGATGAGTAGGATGAGATCTATCATGTAATTGAGTTAGTTTTGATGGGGATTGATCCCTAGTATCCACTATGTTCTGAGATTGATGTTGCTACTACTTTGCCATGCCTAATGGTTTTCACTAGGGCCCGAGTGCCATGATTTTAGATCTGAAATTATTATGTTGTCACCAATATATGTGTGTTTTAGATCCGATCTTGCAATTTGTAGTTACCTACTATGTGTTATGATCCGGCAACCCCGGAGTGACAATAACCGGAGCCACTCCCGGTGATGACCATAGTTTGAGGAGTTCATGTGTTCACCAAGTGCTAATGCGTTGGTACTGTTCTTTATTAAAAGGAGAACCTTAATATCCCGTAGTTTCCTTTTGGACCCCGCTGCCATGGGAGGTATGGACAATAGATGTCATGCAAGTTCTTTTCCCTAAGCACGTATGACGACACACGGAATGCATCCCTACATCACATTGACATACGGGAGCTAGCCACATATCTCTCCGTGTTATAACTGTTGCATGATGAATATCATCCAAACAAATCACCGACCCATTGCCTACGAATTTGTCCTACTGCTGTTACTGCTGTTACTACTGTTGCTGCTGCTGTTACTTGTCTTGCTCTGTTGTTACTACTATTGCTGTTGCTGTTACTTGTCTTGCTTTGCTGATGTTACTTGTCTTGCTCTGTTGCTACTACTGTCGCTTGCTACTGTTGGTACTTGCTACTGCTGTCACTACTGTTGTTCCTTGCCACTGCTATTACTCGTTACACTACTCCTACCTGCTACAATTTTGGTTCGCTGGTCGTTGACGGGAACTGACAATTTCCATCAACGAGGCAACTTGGCGCCATTGATACAATCGTTAGGAATAGTCTGCCGTCAACAGATCGTTCCTGACATCGTTGTTATCATACTACTTTGTTGTTACTACTTTGCTTGTAGATACTAATCTTTCAGGTGTGGTTGAATCTGACACATTCAGCTGCTAATACTCGAGAGTATTCTCTCACCTCCTGTCTGGCTAACCAACAAGTTTGGGTCGAATACTCTAACCTCGAAAACTGCTGCGAACCCACGCGCTGGTGGGCCGTCAACAACATTCTTCTAGTTTAATTGTTGGGGAGTGCTAGTAGCATTTTTCTGGCGCCGTTGCCGGGGAAGGTTTGTTGTCACAAAATCAGCATTCGTCTAGCTATTTCCAGAGAGTGCCAGTCAGCATTTTTCTGCCGCCGTTGCCGGGGAGGTATTGCTATATTCTCTGAGTCACTTGGGATTTATATCTGCTGATCACTATGAAGAATCTGAAGGATCCAAAAACCAAATTCTTGACCTCAACTACGAGGGGAGGTAAGGAATTGCCATCTAGCTCTGCACTTGATTCACCTTCAGTTATGAGTAAGTTTGCGACATCACCTCCTGCTAGAAATCTTGATATGTCGCTTGTGCTTGATGATGCTTATGATGCTAGTGCTAGAGATGCTATGCTTGATACTATGCCTGATATTGCTAGAGATGCTATGGTTGATACTGCTTTGCCTGATGATGCTAGAGATGCTATTTTACCTGATGATGCTATGCTTGATACTGCTAGATATACTAATTTGCTCGATGTGCCAGTAGGGGTATTCCTTGATGCTCATATTGCTAGAGTTACTGTCAATGCTCGTGATGCTTCTGAAACTGCCGATACTATTGAGGTAGAGATCTAGCTCTCCTAGATATGAATTGCCTGATATACCTGAGGGTTACGTTATGGAGGGAGAGATAGCTGAGGATTTTATTGCGTGTAAGGATGCCTATGACGATGAGAAATGACTTCTCAAGTGGAAGGAAAAATCTCTGAAAGCTAGGATGAAATACGACCCGAAGTTTGCCACTTCACCTATCTTCATCACCGACAAGGATTATGAATTCTTTGTCGATCCTGAGATAATCTCTCTAGCCGAATCTGATCCTTTCCTTGGTTATGAATCTGAGACGGTCGTAGCCCATCTTACCACACTACACGATATAGCCACCCTTTTCACTAGTGAGGAGAAGATCTGCCCCTACTATATCCTTAAGATGTTTCCTTTCTCTCTAAAGGATGACGCTAAAGCCTGGTTCACTTCTCTTGCTCCTGGATGTGTGAGTAGTCCCCAGGATATGGTCTATCACTTCTGTGAGAAATATTTCCCTGCCCATAAGAAGCAAGCTACCTTGCAGGAAATATACAACTTTGCTCAACTCAAAGAAGAGAGTCTCGCACAAGCTTGGGGGAGGCTCGTCCAGCTACAGAATGCTTTGCCTGATCACCCTCTTAAGAAGAACGAGATACTTGATATCTTCTCTAACGGACTTACCGATACTTCTAGAGACCACCTAGATAGTTGTGCCGGTTGTGTTTTTAGGGAACAAACTCTAGAACAAGCTGAGACTCTACTGAATAACATCTTGATCAACGATAATGCTTGGACTATTACCGAACCACCTCCTAAGCCAACTCCGAAGAAAAGAGGTATTCTATTCCTTAGTCCCAAAGATATGCAAGAAGCCAAGAAATCTATGCAAGAGAAAGGCATTAGATCTGAGGATGTCAAAAATCTACCACCTATCGAAGAGATCCATGGTCTCGATAACCCGATACAGGTAGTAGAAGTAAATTCTCTGCGTAGGTTTGATGAGAGTGATATTCCTTTTGATAAACTTGCTAGCCTATGCTTTGATGAATTTGACAACTTTGTTGCCAAACAACAGAGTTTCAATGATTATGTTAGCAGACATATGAAACAATGTACTCGTATGCTTAGTCATTTAAGTGCTTGTGTAGACAGAAATGTCAATGATCTGAAGCTTCTGAGTAAACATGCCTATATGATTACTACTCAGGTAGAACAAGTACTTAAAGCTCAGAATGACCTGCTCAATGAATTAAATGACAACTCTGTCAGAGTCATTACTAGAGGAGGCAAAATGACTCAGGAACCTTTGTATCCTGAAGGTCATCCTGAGAGAATTGATCAAGATTCTCAAGGAATCAATGCTGATACACCCAGTCATCCTAAGGAGAAGAAGAGGGATGATAGAAACCTACATGCCAGTTCACCAAATACTGTCACACCTGAAGAACCTAATTATATTTCTGTGTCTGATGCGGAAACACAATCTGGTGATGAACATGAACCTGGTGACAATATGGACAGTGATGTTCATAATAATGCTCAACCTAGCAATGATGAGGATGTGGAGATTGAACCTACGGTTAATCCTGATAATCCACAACCTAAGAGATACGATAAGAATGACCTTACTGCTAGGAAGCATGGTAAAGAAAGGGAGCCATGGGTTCAGAGATCTATGCCCTTTCCTCCTAAGACATCCAAGAAAAAGGATGATGAGGATTTTGAGCGCTTCGTTGAGATGATAAGACCCATCTTTCTATAGATGCGGTTAACTGATATGCTCAAGATGTCTCTGTATGCCAAGTACATGAAAGATATCGTGACTAATAAATGGAAGATACCAGATCTTGAGATCTCCACCATGCTTGCCAATTACACTTTCAAGGGTGGAACTCCAAAAAACTTGGTGATCCCGGAGTGCCCACTATACCTTGCTCCATTAATGGAAACTACATAAGAACTGCCTTATGTGACCTTGGAGTCGGTGTTAGTGTTATGCCGCTTTCTCTTTATCGTAGACTTGAATTAGATAAGTTGACACCCACTGAAATTTCTCTGCAAATGGTCGACAAATCAACTTCTTTCCCTATCGGTATTTGCGAGGATGTGCCTGTTGTGGTTGCTAACACCACTATCTTAACAGACTTTGTTATCTTGGATAATCCCGAGGACGATGCCATGGCTGTCATCCTCGGAAGACCCTTTTTAAACACTGCAGGGTCTGTTATAGATTGCAACAAAGGCAATGTCACTTTCCATGTCAACGGTAATGAGCACACAGTGCACTTTCTGAAGAAACAATATCAAGTACATTGCATCAATGCTATCGAAAAGACTTCATCGATTCTTATTGGGAGCTTTGAATGCCCTATTCCTCGTGTCAAGATGAAGTATGATTTGCTTGTTGGGGAGATACATATCCCCATTGAGGTGACTTAGTGGCTATTTGAAAATTCTCCGTTCTCTCTTGAGATTCGAGAAGGTTTTGTCATGAGGACTTGATCAATCCTATGGACGGATTTCTTTTGATGACCATGAAATGGATGAATCAAAGAGTCACATACCTCTGTTTTGAGCTTTCATTTTCTTTTGCTTAGAAGAAAATTGATGGAATTAGTTTTGTTTTTCCTGTTTTCTGTTTTAGCGTCCCAGAGAAAAATACCTCGAAAATAAAAGCTCTCCGATGGTCCTAAAAATTTAGTATGCTTTTTTCTGGAATTTTTGAAAATTAGTGGGCGTGAGAGCTGGCCTGGGGGCCAGACCAGTGGGTCACAAGCCCTGCCACCGCCACCCCCTGGTGGCGGAGGGCAAGCTTGTGGGGCCCATAGGAACCCCCTCCACTCATTCCAGCTCCCAGCCTCTTCTTCCACCTCCAGAAAAAATTGTTTCGCAGCTCAAACCCATGTTCTTGCTCATTTGGCTGTGATTTTTGATCTCCTTGCTCAAAGCACCATTCTCCAAACCGTTTTGGGGAAATTACTCCTTGGTAAGTGACTCCTCCATTGGTCCAATTAATTTTTGCTCTAGTGCTTTATTTTTCGCGTATTCTTACTACCTTGGTGACCCTGTTCTTGAGCTAGAAAAGTTGATTTTAGCTGGTCCCAAGTAGTTTTAGCGCGTGATACGGTCTCTAGGCACTAGTAGGATTAGTTGCTACAAGGTATGGTTGGTCTTCATTCACTTTTCTCTTGAACTTCAAAAATTTCAGCAAAAGGGAATTATGTTCAGGAGGAAGTTTCATGGTGGTTCCTCAAGTAAGAAGGGTCCCCGTCTTTCTTTTCGGGAACCCGAACCTTTTCAACTAAGGGACGCACCGGTGCAACCATGTGAATGGCCTTCCAATGAGTTTATGATCGAAGAAGGTTTCAAGGATGAGTTTGATACACTTGTCCGCAATGCCGGGTCAGAAGAATTCCTCTCAGATAAATGTGAACAGTATGCTATGCTCACTGCCTCTTTCGTGCGTAGATTTAAATTTCCAGTTGGCTGTAACTCATCCATACTGTTTGATCTGTACGATAAATCCTATGCCATGGATTTGGAGGATTTCAATAGGATTTGCAAGATACCCAATGGGGGTAGTATTAATGATCCTTCTAAGTCTTCGGTCAGAGACTTTGTCTCCAGTATAACTGTTGGGGAAACCAGAGATATCACGCAAGCCACCATAGGAAGCATCCATTTCCCTGCCTTGCACTACTTTGCCCTCTTCATAGGTAGGTGCATTAATGGCAAGGGTGCACATTGTCACCTATGCGCTTCTGACCTTAGTATCCTTAAGAGCGCAGTAACAGGTGACAGGAGCTTCAATATGGGAGCTATAATAGTAAGGAGGCTGAATAAAAATGCCAGTGAGGGGGATTTCTTTGGTGGAGTTTATGGTACACGCTTAGCAAACTGTTTTGGAATATCCATCCGTCTAGAAGACCCTTCTCTCCGTACATCCTACCTTGATCTTGTCGCTCTAACACGCTACCAGTCCCTTGAGAGAGATCATGGATCCCTCCTATACCGCTTGATATTTAACCGGCAGCGTGTTTTCCATATTACCCTTCCTGCTCCTGCTTTCTTTGACTTTCAGGTAAAACGAAGATACTACATAACCATAGGAGAGGCAGAGGAGTATGAGAGGGAGGCAACGGCTGCTCGACTTCGCGAGACAGCTATTCAGGCAGTGGCTGCAGCACTCCCGTATAACACCCATTATGATTTTGGGTTTCGCCACGACCATCCATGGGAGTAGACCAAGCTAGGCCAAAAGCCTAAGCTTGGGGGAGTACGTGTTCTCGCCGACTATACATTCATGCTTATGCTTTCACTTTGTTAGTCGGTGTCTACACTTTGCCACTGTATTATCCATGCTAGTTTATTTTTGTTTTCTTGTTTTCTTGTTTTGTGTCCTTTTGAGAAAACCCAAAAAGATTTTTATTTCTTCTTTTGCTTGTTGGGAGCTTTCCCGTGTAAATAGTTTTCTTTTTCTTTGGGTCAAGGTAGAAGATATTGGTTACAATGTTTAGTGGTTCTTGCATGCATACCTGTTTAGCTTTCAAAGAGCCATATTACTTTTTATTCTCCTTTGTGTTTGCCTGCAGATTCAGCTTAGTCCAATGCTCTTATTATTGTTCACATCATTCGATCGTGCAAATGAAAGGCAATAATGATGATATATGATGAAGTGACTGAGACTGAAAAGCTGGTATGAACTCTATCTATTTTGTTTTTGTAAATATGACTAGCTTGTCGACCCAGATTCAGCTTTGTTGCGAGAAAGCCATGTTTGCAATGACAACTTAGAGATCATAGTTTATGATGCCATGCTTATTTAGCTAAGAGCTTATAATGGTTTGTCTTGATTTCCAACATAGATTTTGAGATGACTATGATGTAGTATGATAGGATGGTATTCTCCTTTGAATGTTTCAAGTGGCTTGACTTGGCGCATGTTCATGCATGTAGTTGAAACAAATCAACATAGCCTCTATGATGTTCATGTTCATGGTTATTTGTATCATGTTCATGCTTGCATTCAATGTTAGTCAAACTCATTGCATCTTGATGACTGTTGTCGCTCTCTAGTTGGTCGCTTCCCAGTCTTTTGCTAGCCTTCACTTGTACTAAGCGGAACACTGCTTGTGCATCCACTTCCATAAACCCAAAAGTTTTTCCATGAGAGTCCACCATACCTACCTATTTTGCGGTATCTACCTGTTGTTCCATGTAAATTTGCATGTGCCATTCTCTAAATCTTCAAGAAATAATCTGTTTTGCATGCCCGAACCGCTCATGTGGTGACAGAGGGCTATTGGTATCTTCCATGCTAGGAGTGTTATCCTCGACATGTGTTTATTCACTGTCATTCACGAGAAAGGGGCCGGTAATTGGAATGCCCAGTTCCACGCTTAAATCAAAAACATAATTCTAAAACAAGACTCCCCCCGGATTGATGTTAGTATGGACGGTACCCGAGGATTTGGCTAGCCATGGAGTGTGATTGATTGGTGGTTGGGGAGTTAAACTTTACATTTCTGTTTGTGAACCGCCTATAGCATGAGTAGCATGGAAGATATTGAGAACTCTTGGTCATTGCATTGACAATGAAAGCATGCCACCCAAAATTATTATCTCTGTTTTCAAAGCTTGAGCTCTGGCACCTCTGCAAATCAATGATTCCCTCTGCGAAGGGCTTGTCTATTTATTTTCCTGTTGAGTCATCCTCCTCTTATATAAGCACCAATTAGAGAGCACCTCTGTAATTTTTATGCTTTGCTTTTGATTGATATTGAGTATGACTATGACTGGATCTTCGTTGCTATGAATTACAATGTTTAGTCAGCCCTTGATCTTTGAAAGTGCTCTGCATTTATGTTTTGCGGTCTCAGAAAGAGCTAGCGAGAAACCACCTATTCATATTGCTTCATGCTTGTTTTGATTGAAGTGTTGGTATTTGAAACTCATTATTATTTTCTCATTAGCTGATTATGCCATTGATATTAGTTTACCGTGAGACATTTGTGTCACTTGCTTATGTGGCTAACTTGTGATCTTACTGAAATTCTCGTTATGAGTTAGACATAGTTGCAACAACAAGATCAAACACAGTCTGTCAAAGTTTTTCTTTCTCTCTCAGTTTGTCAACTGAGTTGCTTGAGGACAAGCAAGGTTTTAATCTTGGGGGAGTTGATACGTATCCATCGTATCTACTTTTCCAAACTCTTTTGCCCTTGTTTTTGACTCTAATTTGCATGATTTGAATGGAACTAACCTGGACTGACGCTGTTTTCAGCAGAATTGCCTTGGTGTTATTTTTGTGCATAAATCAAAGTTCTCCAAACGTCATGAAAATTTACGGGGAGCATTTTTGGAAAATATGAAAAATATCTGCGCCAAGATCCACCTAAGGGGGTGGGCCAGTGGGCCACAAGCCCTGCCTCCGCCACCCCCCTGGTGGCGGTGGGCAAGCTTGTGGGGCCCACACGGCTCTGCCGCCCCCAACCTCAAGTCTATAAGTTCACTTTCGTCCCAGAAAAAATAAAAAGAGAACCACCACAACCTGTTCTTCATCTAGAGGGCAGATCTGGAGTCCGTTTTGGGCTTCGGAGAGGGGAAATCGTCGCCATCGTCATAATCAACCTTCTTCCCTCTCCAATTCCATGAAGCTCTTCGTCGTTCGTGAGTAACCTATTCATAGGCTCGCTGGGCGGTGATGAGTAGGATGAGATCTATCATGTGATCAAGTTAGTTTTGATGGGGATTGATCCCTAGTATCCACTATGTTCTGAGATTGATGTTGCTACTACTTTGCCATGCTTAATGCTTGTCACTAGGGCCCGAGTGCCATGATTTCAAATCTGAAATTATTATGTTGTCACCAATATATGTGTGTTTTAGATCCGATCTTGCAAGTTGTAGTTACCTACTATGTGTTATGCTCCGGCAACCCCGGAGTGACAATAATCGGAATCACTCCCGGTGATGACCATAGTTTGAGGAGTTCATGTGTTCACCAAGTGCTAATGCGTTGGTCCGGTTCTTTATTAAAAGGAGAACCTTAATATCCCGTAGTTTCCTTTTCCACCCCGTTGCCACGGGAGGGATGGACAATAGATGTCATGCAAGTTCTTTTCCCTAAGCACGTATGACGACACACGGAATGCATGCCTACATCACATTGACGAACGGGAGCTAGCCACATATCTCTCCGTGTTATAACTGTTGCATGATGAATATCATCCAAACAAATCACCGACCCATTGCCTACGAGTTTGTCCTACTGTTGTTACTGTTGTTACTACTGTTGATGCTGCTGTTACTTGTCTTGCTCTGCTGTTACTACTGTTGCTGTTGCTGTTACTTGTCTTGCTCTGCTGTTGTTACTTGTCTTGCTCTATTGCTACTACTGTCGCTTGCTAATGTTGCTACTTGTTACTAATGTCACTATTGTTGTTCCTTGCCACTGCTATTACTCGTTACACTGCTCCTACCTGCTACAATTTTGGTTCGTTGGTCGTTGACGAGAACTAACAATTTTCATCAATGAGGCAACTTGGCGCCATTGATACAATCGTTAGGAATAGTCTACCGTCAACAGATCGTTTCTGACACCGTTGTTATCATACTACTTTGTTGTTACTACTTTGCTTGCAGATACTAATCTTTTAGGTGTGGTTGAATCTGACACATTCAGCTGCTAATACTTGAGAGTATTCTCTCACCTCCTGTCTGGCTAACCAACAAGTTTGGGTCGAAGACTCTACCCTCGAAAACTGTTGCGAACCCACACGCTGGTGGGCCGTCAACAACATTCTCTAGTTTCATTCTTGGGGAGTGCTAGTAGCATTTTTCTGGCGCCGTTGCCAGGGAAGGTTTGTTGTCACAAAATCAGCATTCGTCTAGCTATTTCCACAGAGTGCGAGTCAATCACCCTACTAAATGATATTTAATTTAATGCACCTATACACTTGGTAAAAGGTGGAAGGCTTGGCCTTTCTAGCCTAGTGTTTTGTTCCACCTTTGCCCCCTTAGTTTCGGCTACCGGTGTTATGTTCCATAATTGAGCGCTCCTAACACGATCGGGGTTGTTATGGGGGGGCCCTTGATAATTCGTTTTAGATTAAAGCTGGTCTGGCAAGGCCCAACATTGGTACTATATTTGCCCAACATAATACTACTGTTAATACTGAAAGCATAGGGCGTCATGAACCCGAGGAGTAATTCTACATAATACAGGAAGGGCCAGTGCTGACGGTGCTGATCCAAAACAGAGCACTGTGCGGGGCCAACCGAGGGCAACTTGGGTGATTTCTATGAGGCCACCGTACGCATAGCTTATCCGTCGTGTCCTGAGAACGAGATACGTGGCTCCTAACGGGATAGTCGACACGCCGGGCGGCCTTGCTGGATTAGTTTTACCTTTGACGAATATCTTGTGCATCGGGATTCCGGTGATGCTTTGGGTAATCTCAGAGTTGAGGTTTTCCACTAAGGAGTCTGACGAGATCGTGAGTTTCGTGATCGAGGATTTCTATGCGGCTTATAGTAATTTGTGATGGACTAGTTGGAGCACCCCTACAGGGTTAAATCTTCCAGAAATCCGTGCCCGCGGTTATGTGGCAACGTGGAAACTTTGTTTAACACTGGTTCTAGATAACTTGAAGTTAACTTAATTAAAACTTGCCAACTGAGTGTGTAACCGTGACTGTCCCTTTCATGATCTCCTTCTCCGATCGAGGACACGGTGGGGTTATGTTTGACGTAAGTAGGTGTTCAGGATCATTCATTTGATCAACAGTAGTTCACGTCCGCTATGCGTAGATCTTCACCCTCCTTATTTTTGTACTCATAAGTTACCCACTAAATAAATGCTTAGTCGCTTGCTACAGCCTCACCACTTAACCATACCTCACCTATTAAGCTTTGCTAGTCTTAATACCTTTGGAAATGAGATTGTTGAGTCCCGTGTGGCTAACAGAATACTACAACACCAGTTGCAGGTACAGGTAAAGGTTACTTGACGCGAGCGCGTTCATTGTTCATTTGGAGTTGCTTCTTCTTCTTCTTCATCGATCTAGGATGGGTTCCAGGCCGGCAGCCTGGGATAGCAAGGATGGATGTCGTTCTCTTTTCTCGTTTGTTTTCGTCCGTAGACGGACCCTGCTCTTCTTCGTGATATTTATGTATTTTACTGATGTGACTCTGATGTAGCTTGTGGCAAGTGTAAGTCAATTCTATATATCTCATATTTTCAGTACATGTACTTCTAACGATATCCATTCTTGCGAAACGACGAGATGCGCTTCTATCCCTGTCAAGGCCCTCGCACCAAAATAAGGATAGGATCGCATCTTGGGCGTGACAATATGCATGCGCAGAGACCACTTTATTCTGCTATCCATTGATGTTGGCATGGTAGTAGTAAATGTCTTAGACTCAAGACATAAAGCCGAAGAGGATTATGAGGACATTACTGCAGTGCTCAACGAGTAAGTTCACTCAATATACCGAGACCATATCGACATGCAACTTTCATTAATTTCCTGATATCAAGTAATCTTTTTCTTTGCGAGGCAGGGTTTGGACGAATTTCGCCAATATGGTTCCCGGTCTAAACAAAGAGTTGCGATTTACACACCCCAAAGTAAGTAGTACTAGCCAGTTCCGCGCATCTCTAATTGATTCAAATTTTCATCAATATATCATTACCATGCTTGCTTATCAGTTTGATTGAACTCTATTCTCGTAAAGTGTATGTACTAGAAAGAAGGCACTGTTTTATCTGCATACTATGTATGCGAGTTCATTCGCCACTCGACCTCTGAGCGGGTCTTCTGTGAGAAAAAATTTGAGGTACGTAAATAATATTCACAATTGTGTTGAGTTTTATTCATATATATGCATCTATTGACCCCCCTTCTTTAAATTAGATCTGCGAGATGCGGGATCAACTCCTACCATATGATCGCATACGAGCAATTCAAGGGGAATTGGCAGGATTCTTTGTTGACCACGTCATACCTAAAGACGGAGAATGCCATGTGGATCGGTCATTGGATCTTAATTAGATGATGTTTTGGATTAATTGTAAAAGATGTTATATTGTATATATGTAATAGCGTCGGATAGATATACGAAAACTTGTTATTCGACCAAGCATGGAGAAACAGAGGACACTTCTCTCTATTAGCTAGCTAACACAATATGAAACCACTAAATTAACGCTCCAACCCCCCCCCCCCAAACCCACCCCCTCCCCCATTCAAAAAAAACCCAGCTCCGGCCAGATGCTGACGCGTGGATGCCACGTTATCCTGGTTGGTGTGACAAACCGAGACTAAAGAACCTTCTGCCTGGGCTACCCACAGAGGCCACGTGGAGACCCTTCGGTCCCGGTTAGTAAGGGAACCGGGACTAAAGGTTATGGGCTTTAATCCCGACCATTTAGTCCCGGTTCATGAACCGGGGCTAATGGGCCTCTGGAACCGGGACAAATGGGCCATTTTCTACTAGTGTCAATGGCCAGACGACGCTCCAATGCAACCTCGACGGCACGAAAAAAAAATCTTTAAGGTATCATCTCGTGCATGGGGCATTGCAGCACCGACGGCGAGCGGCGCTTGCCTCCGGGCTTCGTGCTGCCTTGCAACAAGAGCGACGAGCAGCCCAACCTCCCTCCTGCTTGTTGTGTTGCAGTATCGGCAACGAGTGGCGCCCTCCTACGGTCTTCCTGCTGCGACGCAACACCGGCGACGACACTAGCTTGTGGCTGGCGCACCCATGGCGAGCAGCACACTACTCCTTGTTGGATCAAAACACTCTCAGGATCACACACACGAGGTGGACACAAGGAGGAAGATGACCAGGAAGAGACACCACACACACGAACGTTGGTGAGGCAGTTTTGCGACGTGTAAATCTGTGCGTCTTTTCTGGCTTTCCTTTTATTCCATCCTAACAGAATTGCTGCCCACGATCCGGTTTCCCCGTGCCATCCCACGGACAGATCGTGGCTAGCTGAATAACTGAATTACAACAACAAAGTAAACACTACAGCTAGTCTGTCGCACCACGTACAGAGTGTCCGTTATTGTTACAGAATATAATAGAAAAACAAACTTCAGTGCAACTGGGTTAATTTCAACATTTCACCCCCTTAAACCTAATGCACTGACTTGACCAGTAGCATACCAATCTTCTTCTTCAACTCTTGAAAGCGAACTCTGGGTAGTGCCTTCGTTAAAATGTCAGCATGTTGTTCTTCAGTCCTCACATGTTCCACGGCGATAGTGCCATCTTCAACACAGTGTCTCACGAAATGGTACCGCACATCAATGTGCTTAGTTCTTTCATGGAATACAGGATTCTTGCATAGGGCGATAGCTGATTGATTGTCAACTCTGATCACTACTCTTTCTATCTCTTGATCAAGTAGTTCTCCTACCAACCTTGCCAACCACACTGCTTGACCAGCAGCAGAGGCTGCAGCCACATACTCAGCTTCGCACGATGACTGAGCAACAATTTTTTGCTTTTGGGAGCTCCAGGTTACAGGGAACCCCCCAAAATAGAACAATACCCGTGAAGTACTCTTTCGATCATTGATGTCTCCTGCCAAATCACTATCACAATAGCCCAGCAGCCAAGGACCATTTACTCTGCACCTATTGTAGCTGCAACGGAGGTCTAGTGTCCCTTTTATATACTTGAGAATATGCTTAACAGCCACCCTGTGCTCCACTGTAGGCCTTTCCATAAATCTGCTAACAAACCCAACTGAAAAACTAAGATCCGGTCGAGTGTGGAGGAGATACTTCAGACTACCAACCACACTTCTGTACTTTGTAGGATCCACGGCTTCAGCTTGACTTTCTTTGCTAAGTTTTAGTCTGGGCTCCATGGGTGTGTGAGCTGAGTTACAATTTGACATTCCCATTTTCTCAAGGATCCGAGCAGCATAAGCGGATTGGCTCAAAGTGATTCCATCCGCTGATTGCTCCACATCGATTCCCAAGTAGTAACTCAGCATCCCCAAGTCACTCATACTGAATTTGGACTTCATTTGTTTTTTGAAATCTGCTATGAAATGATCACTACCACCTGTGATGATCAAGTCATCCACATAAACTCCCACAATCAGCACCGACTCCCCTTCTTTTTTCCTGTAGAGTCCTGAATCTGAGGGGCATTTTTCAAAGCCAAGTTCTCTCAAAGTTGCATCAAGTTTGCAGTTCCATGCCCTTGGAGCCTGATGAAGTCCATAGAGAGCCTTATGCAGCTTGTACACCTTGATGTCACTCCCAGCAACGTCAAAACCAGGTGGCTGAGTCACATAGACCTCCTCAACTAAGTCACCATGTAAAAATGCGGACTTTATGTCCATATGATGCATCTTCCAAATGAACTGGGCAGCGAGGGCGACCAACAATCTTACTGACTCGTTGCGCGCCACTAGAGCAAAAACTTCTTCAAAATCAATACCTTGTCGTTGCACGTACCCTTTAGCGACTACCCCCGCCTTGTATTTGATCACATCACCGCTAGCATCTTTCTTTAGATTATAAACCCATTTCAACCCAATCGGGTTATGACCTCTCGGCAGCTCACACAACTCCCAAGTTCCACTGGATTCTATCGAGCTCAGTTCTTCTTTCATGGCTGTTTGCCAGCAGGTCTCCTTCATTGCTTCAAGGTGATTTGCTAGTTCTTCCAACGCATACAGACACAAACCTGCATCAGCTATCTTGATCGACATCGTTTCCTCATACAGTTCCTCCAAGAATCGCTTTCCCTGCGGTCCCTCAGAGGGTTCTGTCCATGGCGTTCCCGGTGTCACTGGTACGTGTCCAGGAGTCACCGGAGAGGCGCTGAGATCACAAGGCATTGGCGTTCCAGCACCTATGCGCCGAGTTTTAGCACACGTTTGTGGTGCTACTACAGCAGCAGAATTCACTGCCATGTCAACGTTTTCCCTGCCATGACGGGGGTCTCCGGTGCGCTTGCCTCGGTGGAATTTGCTGCTCCTCCAACTGCAGTTTCTGGTTCATCTGAATTCGGCTGATCTCGATAGCTTACGACAAATGATTCATGACCACCGCTTGATGTAGATCCTTGGGAGCCCCAATCCCAACACCTATCCTCCTCGAACACAACATCCCGTGTCACAACCAATTTCTTGCTCTCTGGGTCAAACATCCGATAAGCCTTTGAGCCGGTTTCATAACCAATGAATACCATCTGTGAGCTTCTATCAGAGAGTTTTGACACTCCGGGTCTGACCTTTTTCACATGAGCAACACATCCAAAAGTGCGAAGATGTTGTACTGACGACTTTCTCTCATGCCATGCCTCATATGGTGTTTTTCCCTTTACACTCTTTGTCAGTGATATGTTCAGCAAATACACGGCAGTGATGACTGCTTCACCCCAAAATCGAGCTGGCATCCACATACTTTTTAGCAAACTGCGCGCCATACCCACCATGGTTTGGTTTCTCCTTTCAACCACACCATTCTGCTGTGGGCTATATGATGACGTGCAAAAATGCTTGATTATGTGCCGCTCATAGTGCTGTGCAAATTCTCTTGAGGTGAACTCACCCCCTCGGTCTGTTCTAATTGCTTTCAACTGATGCCCACTTTCAACTTCAGCTGCCTTTTGAATTTTCTGCAGTCCATTGAGAGCTTCATCTTTGCTCCGCAATAGAGTAATCCACATAAACCGAGAGTGATCATCCACGAGCAACAAAAAATACCTCTTTCTGCCAGGCGTTTCAGGTGTTATAGGCCCACACAAGTCTCCATGAACTAGCTGAAGTTGCTCCGTTGCACGGTAAGTGGCCTGAACCGGGAAGGAGAGGCGCCTCTATTTTGCTATCATGCACCCATCACAGATTTGCTCCACCTGGTCGAGGTACGGCATGCCATGTACCATCTCTTCTGTTGCAAGTGTACGAAGTGACCTGAAATTTACATGTCCATACCTCATGTGCCACAACCATGCTTCATCCTTAGCGTGAGCAAGCAGACACACAGGTTCAGTGGGCTGGATGTTCAGTATATACATCCTGTTCTTGGTCCTATTCACTCGTGCAAGAACATTTCTTTCTCTGTCCCACACGGTCATTACTCCATCCTCACTTGCATACTTGCATCCATTTTCATCTAGCTCGCCCAAACTGATGATGTTGTTCTTAAGTCGAGGAATGAAGTATACATCTGCCAGAACCCGGTGCTCACCCGTGAGACACTTCAAGAGAACTGAACCTCGTCCACGGATGTCCATAGCAGAGCCATCGCCAAATTTGACGTTGCCGTTTACTGCCTCATCGAGCTCTGCAAACTTGTCGCGGCAACCGGTCATATGATTGCTTGCTCTGGTGTCCAAGTACCAGGAGACATCCCGATCACCGCTTAGCTTCGGAAGCACCTGCTTCTCATTCAAGAACACTTGTTCCATCAACTCCATCTTTGCTGGGGCCAGCTCACAGGCTACGATCATGAGCAGAGCTTGCTCATGTGCCTCCTCCTCCTGGGCAAAATTTGCCTGCTCTCGTTTGGGCTCTGGACAGTTAGACCGAAAATGTCCCATTTTGTTACAGTTAAAACACCTGACCTTAGTGATGTCGAACTTACGGTGTTTCTTCTGCTTATCCACGTCCTTGTTCTCTCCACGTCCGGCTTGTCCGCAGTCACCACGGCCACCGCCTCGACCTCGACCGCCTCCACGGCCACGACCAGCGTTGCTACTGCCGGCTCCCGGTGACCCCTTTTTTCCCTTCATGAGCTGCTCAAGGGCTTGTGTCATCAGCAACATTTGGTCCTCCATCCCGCCGGAGTGACGGCGCCGGCCGTGCTGGCTCTCTTCGAACGCGGCGAGACACCCAACTGCCTCTGACACGGTCATGGTAGTGAGGTCACCCCATTCCTCGATGGTGATCACGATGTCCCCAAACCAGCTTGGGACAGCGTTGAAGAGGACCTCAATGATCGACTCATCCGACACCATCTCGCCCAGCGATCGGATTTCTCCAACGAGTGTCAACAATTTCTGCGCAAACACACTAACGGACTCAGAATCGTCCATCTCGATGCATCGAGCTGGCGCTTGAGTTGCTTCACTCGCGCCTTCTGGACACGATCTTCGCCGACGCGCATGCATCGGATGGCCTCCCAGGCCTCGTGAGCAGTCTCGCAGTTGGCCACCACCATCATCACCGCATCCGGGACGGACTAGGAGAGAGCGGCGAAGGCGTCGTCATCCTTTCCTTGGTCAAACTCCGCGGTGCCCTCCAACGCCGACCACACGCCGAACGGACGAAGCAGCACTCTCATCTTTACGGCCCACAGACCGTAGTTGGAGTCGTTGAGCATCGGATATTGGATCGGGACGCCGCCGGTCCTCGTTGGCGCGCGCTGGACGACCACGGCGCCATCATCTCCGGGCCTCCTTGCTGGCGGCGTGTACTTTCCGACGTCGCTGTTCAGATCCTTCTTCGGTGACGTGTCTTCCATCCCCGATCACCGCTGTCACAGCTCCTCCGATCTCCTCCGCCGTGCTCCGCCTCCGTGAACCCTAGCTCTGGTGCCAAATGTTGGATCAAAACACTCTCAGGATCACACACACGAGGTGGACACAAGGAGGAAGATGACTAGGAAGAGACACTGGTGAGGCAGTTTTGCGACACGTAAATGTGTGCGTCTTTTCTGGCTTTTCTTTTATTCCATCCTAACATAATTGCTGCCCACGATCCGGTTTTCCCGTGCCATCCCACGGACAGATCGTGGCTAGCTGAGTAACTGAATTACAACAACAAAGTAAACACTACAGCTAGTCTTTCGCACCACGTACAAAGTGTCTGTTATTGTTACAGAATATAACAGAAAAACAAACTTCAGTGCAACTGGGTTCATTTCAACACTCCTTTCCATTCACAGCAATGGTGGTGCGCCCCCATGGCGATGGGCACACAACTCGTGGTCACGCTCGCCCCTCGCTGGCAGCGCAACTCCTATTTGGACGGGGTGCAGCTGGTGGTGGTGGTCATCCTCCATCCCGGTTTGCAGCAGCGGTGGCTGCTCGCCATGGGCACCTCTCCAGCTCTCCCTCTGAGATGCAAGCAATAGAAGAGGAGGTGGGGAATGGGGAGTGGAAAAAGATGAGGGGAAATCGAGTGGAGGAGCAGCCGTGTGAAGGAGATAAGCTCGAAGGAAAAGCGATGGCCTGTTCCGTCAGGGACACGTGTCGTGCAGGACAGCCGGTTTATGAGACGTTATTTTCTGCCGGTTGATTTCAAACCTTTTCCTTGTGTGTCTAGGTTATATGCTTTCAGCGTGATCACCCCTGCTAGCCGCTGCCGCCGCCCCTGCGTCACAAAAAGGAGCGAATCAGGGTCCATAATCGCCGGAGAGGAGCAAGTTCCGTGGCTGGGTTATTCCTTGCAGTCTCATCACCCCTACTAGCCGCCGTAATCAGGTTCCATCGTCGCCGGAGAGGGAGCAAGTGGGCACTGCGCACGTGGACATGTACGGCAAGCGTCTCCGAACCATCGGAGATGATCATGTTCCTGGCGTTACAGAGGCGGAGTCCATGGAGCAGGACATACGTGTCCTGCACTCCTGCTTGATCAGATCCATGGTTTCTACAAGGAGGTGCTCAATCGGCTGCCGGTAAAGGGGATTCCCTCGTTGGCACCGCGCCTTCTCAAGGCCGGCCTTTGCATCGGCTTCCTCGACCCAATCTCCAACATCATCCTCAACGCCATCTCCTACTGTCCTTCTCTGTTGCCCAGCCTCGAAGAGGGTGTATCGTCTAGGAAGACGATCTTGTCCAAGATCATCACCGACACTAACGACCCCAGAGTCTTGGACATACCGCTGTCGGCGCACACGGTCCACAGCATGACGGTCGCGCGGCGGTCTCTAGAAGGTTTGGTGAGCTTCCTCATCTACTACTACCGCTACCTCGCGGAGGCAGAAGCCGTGCGCTACCTTCGCCTGGCCGGGGCCGACCTCCTCGTTGCCGTGTGGCTTATTGATCAAGATCGTAACAAGCCCTCAGTGTCCGTTTCTGACCTAATTGAGAGGAAGGCTTCATTCGATATCTCTTCCCCTACCACCAAAATAGCCCTGCGCTGTGCAGCCACCTCTGCGAGGCACCCCGAACCAGCCATTCTGGTGAATGCGGCACTGTCACTGGCATCTTCGCCGTGTAATGTATCTGAGTATCTACAGCAGTATCCCCGCCTCTCCATTAGAGAGGTGAGGTGCCTCCGCCAGTGGCTCAGCCTTCAACACTATGTCCATATGCCCCCCATCGACATATGGCGTCCCATGTGTCTTGCCGCTTTACGTCTTCCTGTTGTGAAGAGGAAGGAGAAAGAGGAGAAAACGTCTGGATCGTCTGGATATACAGAGTCTTTGAGGCTGTTGCTTCTTGACAAGATCCATGAGCTTTACCTAGATGCTCTTTCCAGGCTATCTGGAGATGGCTTGTGCAAGCGTCTCGCCTGCAGCCTCCTCAAGGCTGGCTATTGCTATGGCCGAATGGATCCTGTCTCAAACATCATCCTCAACACTGTCTGGTATGACTCTACATTCTCTACACACCATGAGTTTGAGCTTAGCTTCAAGGTGGACATGATATGCACCAATGCCCTGATGCGCATAGAGTGCATCTCTCTCTATGGCCTCGTTGCCTACATGCACACTCTCATCAACGCTCTAACAGATCACGATGCCATATGGTACCTGCTTGTAAGCAATGCTGACATTCGGTCTGCCATTAAAATGGCAGAAGTGGATGGCCATTCTGTGTGTTATGACAATGACCCTTATAGGGAAGCAGCGCGTGCTTCATGGCATCCTGACACTGATGCTCTGGTAAAATTCTTTTCGTCATCCATATTCACAGAATCCAAGTCATGTGAGCCGACTCTTGCATTCATGGATGGTGGAATTGAGCGGCTCGCCATGTTGATTTCACGCAGTTCTTCACATACCAACTCAAGCTCGGAGATCTTATCAAAAAACCAGAAAATGTTCATTCAGGCGGTTCAAAAGAAGTTTAAGGCTGACCAAGGATTCTTTGTCAAGAAAGTCAATGCTGCATTGTTCAACTATAGTCAACAAACAGGGGTTTGTGCCTTTGTTTTTGTTATATACTCCCTCCGTCCCGAAATTAATGTTGCGACGGCAATTTTGCGAAAAGCCCCTCCAGCTTCTCCCAACCAAACCCGTGCTCCTCGTCCTCCTCCTCCGATAGATGCCCCATCTATGCTGCTACCCATCGCTATAGATTGCCTGCTCCCCGCCGCCGCAGCTGCCCTACTCCCCTCCGCAGCTGTCGCTCGTCCGCCGCAGCTCCGCCTACCGCAGCTCCCCTGGTCCCCCGCCGCTTCGCTGCTCCGCCACCGCAGCTCCGGCTCGCCTGCCTCCCCAAGCTTCCCCTTCCTCATAAAAAACAGTGATTTCCCCACCTACCGCCGCGCTCTGCTTCGGCTGCGTCGGAACCAGCGTCGGCGAGCCCGGAGGCGCTGCTTCTGAACCTGGTGCCCATCTTATTCGACGCCCAGGCGTCGGACATCGCCGGGCTGTTCGATGGCAAGCCTGAAGATAAGGAGGGGATGGAAGCGTTCGAGGGGCTGATGCGTTGTCATCAACTGAAGTGAGACAGACGAGAGCAGCTGGAGGAGGTGTGTGTCACGGGTGGTCACCGTGCTGCACTCGAAGCTTGGGTCGGGCACCCAGGAGAGAGCAGCACCATGCCTAATTGTGTGTACAGTGGTGTGTCATATGGAGGATTTGCTGATGAGGACAATGACAGGGTAAGAACAAGCAATGGCAGGTTTGGCAGCTTGGAGTTGAACCAGTACAGGCAGCCTATGTTGGAGGCATCGGTTGATCCGGCGATCGATCTGTCGGCTGCGAAAGAGGTCGGTCTTCAGAAGTAGAGATCAAAGCTCAGGAAGTCAAGGTTCAGGTGCAACAATAAGGATCATGTCAATGGCAATGTGGTCTGCATCAATGGTATTTCAGGCATTGGCAAGACAGAGCTGGCATTGGAGTTTGTTGCCACCCGACCGAGCTCACCAACCCAGCTTGATTCTGTAGTGCTAGTAATTTGCAAGTCCTCTTTGTGCATTACTAGCCTCTGAACTTATCATGTTTGTGGGCTATTTTTCACGTTGTGCTGCTGTTGGTTGCTTGCTTGCAGGGGGACGAGGGAGACGACGCCATGCAGCCTCATCTACAGCTCAGAGACGATGAGCACCCCCGGCTCCGCGACCAGGGCCAGCAACTGCTCACGCCGCAGGCCGCAGACGCCGGTCTGCCGCTACGTCCCGAGCTCGCTCGAGATGGACGAGTTCTTCGCCGCCGCCGAGCAACAGCAACACCAGACCTTCAGGGACAAGTAAGAAAACTCTGCTTCCTTCCACCATCATCACTCAGTCATGTCACTCTTCTGAGCATTCTTGTTCTAGATATTGTGCATGGAAATTTTCTAACACTCTTCTGCTCTGCTCTGTTGGAATAACCAGGTACAACTTCTGCCCCGCGAGCGAGCGCCCGCTCCCCGGCCGGTTCGAGTGGACGGCGCTAGACTGCTAGGGCTTTCTCCTCACACCACCACCAGCAGCAGGAGCTCCTCCATCGATCTCTACGCACAGAAGAGATCGATCTGTTGGTATAACCTTATTGATCAGATATTCTCTACACACAGGTCTCGTTACTTTCACTAGTTTCAGCACTCTTGTTCCCCTTGCTCTGTTGTGACTCGTTCGCACTGCCTCAGACTCTTCGATGAACGCCCAAATACCAATCTTCCCGTCGAATGTTAGCTCTCCATCATAATTGTATCGAGGTCTGGCCACAGCCGTTAGAAACATTACCTTCCCAATGCTGTTAATGTTTGTCACGGTGCGCTTAGGTGGAGGCTCTCCTAGAAGTACATAGTAGTTGTTCTTTAGTCTTGTCATGTCAAACCAATTTTCATCTATATGGACCATATTAGTCATTGGCTTGAATATAGCTTGGGAAGTTGAGATCCAATTGTCATCGAGCATGGACATACAAAACTTCAATCTTGCAATCTTGTTCTCTGGTTTGAGGTAAGTCTTGACTGTGTTTGTGGTGCAGTTGAGCTCATTTAACTGGAACCTCCGATGTAGGGTTGAGCGGGTGTAACGGCCAAGATGCGGTCCTTTCTGATCTCGGGTCGAGGCCCCCGAATAGGAAAGAAGCGCATCTAAGCGTTTCGCAAGCAAGTAACATAGCACAAAATAATAATACAAGTAGAAAATTTGGGATTCAACTGTCTTCTTATTAATAACTCAGAGTACAACACAGATACAAACAAGGTAGTTCCGGTACGGACTACAAAACATGGAAAATGCTATGCTACCCTGCTGCAGGCCCACGATCACGACCACGGCTCAGTCCTCTGGATAGTTCATGTAGAGGCGGTCTGTCTCCTCGTCGTACTGACACGCCAGCTGGGTGCCGTCGGGATCATCTGTCTCTGGGGTACCTGTACCTGCTGGGAGTTTTGGAGGAATCCGTGAGCCACGGGGACTCAGCAATCTAAGACCTTGGTGCCAGAACTAGTCATGTAATTGGGTAGGGAAGGGAGAAGTGTATCAGGCTGGTGTATCCTATGTTTGAATAAGTGGCTAACTTACGCAAAAGAGAAGTGAAGGTGGTATACGCTAACGGTCGGGATTACTTGATCAGAAAGTGATCATGAACACCTACCTACGGCATTCATAACCCCACCATGTTCCCGATCGAAGAGAGATCTTCGAAGGGACAGTCACGGTTACGCACACAGTTGGCAGTTTTATTAGTTTATGTTTAAGTTCTCTAATACCGGATGTTAACAAAATATTCCAAGTTGCCACATAACCGCGGGCACGGCTTTCCGAAAGATTAAACCCTGCTGGGGTGCTCCAACTAGTCCATCACAAACGAACACAGGCCGCAAAGGCATCCTCTATCACGAATCTCGTGATCTCGTCGGATTCCTTAGAGGAAAACCTCAACTCTGGGGGAAACCAAAGCTTCACCGGGATTCCTATACGCAAGATATACCGCTTAGGTAAGGCAAGGCTAGCAAGACCTCCCGACGTTTCGACGACCCCGATAAGAGCCGCGTATCTCAGTCTCATGACATGCCGGATGGAACTAGCTACAGGTACCAAACCTCAAGTTTCCTTGTGGTGGCCCCGCAGGCAGACCAGTTTGGACCAACACTCATGAGGAGCACTGGCCCGGGTTGTTGATTAAAGATCCTCGGGGTAGCTATTCCCTATGCAGATTATTATGTGATTAGCAGATTAAAACCAAAGTTGGGTCCTGCCGGACAAGCCTTAGCACTACGCGATTTATCAAGGGGGTCCCCATAACAACCCTGAACGTGTTAGGAGCGATCATTATGGAATCAAACACCGGTAACCGGTAACTAAGGCGGCAATAACGGAACAAAGCACCCGGCAAAAGGCTAGGCCTCCCGTCATTTACCAAGTATATAGGTGCATTAAATAAATAACAGAATTTAATATAATGATCTCAAGCTCATGTCATCACATGAGTTTTTAAACACCTGGAACTAGCAATGCTAACATTAGTAGCTGAGCAAGCCTACTTAGCCACACAAGTTTGCTAGGAAGGAGAACGGTGTTTGGGCTCATGGCATATGAAGAGGCAATTTAATTTCAGTGGTAGGCAGCGAGCAATATGACATGGAAACGAAACTAACATAACAAGTCTAGAGATGGAATCAAGGTCATATCATCTTGCCTGTGATATCCTCAGCTTGGAATGGTTCTGGTTCGTCCTGCACGTACTCTCCTGACTCCACGTATTCGTTCTCCGATACCGGTGCTACCCAACATAATAATAACAGCCAATGAACAGCAGCACCACAAGATGCAACAATCACATGATGCATGAGATGAAAATTGAGCATGCACCACTATTTCTACCACTAGCACAAGCAAAATAAACTACTGCAAGTTTCTGGACAGTACTGTACACTAAGATATTTTGACATGCATGAGAATGACATGATCAGATGCGGCTCGTGAAAATGGTGCAAAACCATATAAAGAACATAGCAAACGGAGCTACGGATCAACGGGAATCAACGGAACAAGATATGAAGCTCTACGTGGAAGATTCAACACCACACTCACAATTGGTACAAATCTGGTATTCCCAGGTTGCCAAGACATGTAACAACCCAACATGAATGAATTGGAGCAAGGTAGAACACCACAACACCAATTAAGCACACACTTTGATCAAAATGACAAAACTACATAATCTGCCATAATCTGCATCTTAGCTATTTGGGAGCTACATGCAACATAGCTACAGGCCTCCAAACATGACAAATAATATATGTGGCTGTTGCCAACCAAGATCACTACAAGCACCAGTAAGAATCACAGCAAAAGGAATTAAACTCTAGAAGATACAAGGCCACAAACTTTCCCAAAACCATCAGATCTCAGGGACTTGGTGAAAATTCCTGCACCTGAGTTTCTGTCTCTGTCCTGAAGCTTTTTGACAGCAACTAAAACACAACCTACTGGACTCCAAATGACTTGAACTTTGACAGGGAGCTTCACAAACATGCCAGGTTCAAAATCCTAGCACTGAATTAGGGCTAGTTCTCAACATAATGACCAGCACATCCACATCTATAGGGGAAGAAAATGTTTCCAGAATCCCAGACTTAGTGAAATTCCAGATTTCACTAAACTGGAAATTTTCAGCCACATGCCCACTTTGTCTAGGCATAGTTTGCACACACATTACACCAAGTGATAATTGACACCACTATAGTGTAGAGCAAAACCCCTACTACTAACACACAAAAACTCATGCCCTTGGGCTCCACCTATTCCATGGAATCAAGGCTCAAACATGCAACAAATCTGAATATGCAACTCCATAAAGTACCCTACTAGGACAACAACTACAAAGGTTGGGTTCATGTGCACAATGACAAAGTGACATGGGGGTTTTAACCCCATGTTTGTGTCACGCACATCAACAACACCAATACATCTACCAAACTATCCCCACACACAAACACCATGCCCTCTCACATATAGACATGTGAAGGTGCATAATTTTGCAAAGGTGGGGAAGTTCCACACACACACACACACATACTCCACATCATTCACCACAACATAAACTCCTAAAACCAAGAACAACATAAGGGGGATAACTACTAAGCAAGTAACTTGGAAGCATCACCTCTCAAGCATCTTTAGTAGGAACCACAAGTGGTGTGCACTCCCAACAAACACAACTCCATGCCTACACTATCAACTACACTTACAACCCCTATGCACCCATGCCTATTTGCAATCACACCATCAACATAAACTAACAAGACCACATGCACACATATATCACTTAAGCCACCAACATCAACTATCACTATACTAGTGTGCAAAACACACACACAAGACCATATGCACCCATCTAGAGCAGCAGGAAAATGTTAAATAGGGCACCTTGCTGTCCATGCATAAGAAAGAGGAAGAACAAAAATAAAAGGACAGCAAAAATAGAAATATGCATCAGGGTGTTGGTGGGAATCGAACCCAGCACCCTCTGGTGCAACAACCTACCCTTACCACTCTGCTACTGCCATATAGTCGACAGAACAGAGGGAAACAGACGAGTTAAGGCTAACTGCTGGAGCCACTACTATCAAATCGATGGAAAACACTGCAAAAAGGGGTGGTGCACCAAATGGGACTCGAACCCTGCACCTGCCGGCAAACAAACAGAGACAACACCACTGCGCTATGCTACGACGACTGACGGAACAGAGGCGATGAGCAAGGTATGCTACCGCTACTGCCTGCTCTCTCCACACGCAGAGTTGCCGGCGACAGGGACTCTGCTGGCACGACCTGCTGTAGCTGCTGCGCTGCAAAGAGGGGAGCGCTACTGCTGCTGATCTACTGCTACGCTGGGAAGATCCCTGCTACGAACACACACACACGACATCGCCCATCTACTACACCACAAACACCACCCTGCTGCCGATCTACTGACAGAGAAGCACGCGACGGAGAGATCACCGGCTGCCTCGTCGTGCTGCTGCTGCTCCCGGAGGCCGGAGCAAAACGAGGAGAAGGGGGCCCCTAGAGATCCACTGCTATTGCACCTAGCTCTACCTAGACGCCCCGACACGACCACCACCTGCACTTGCTACCGGCTACCTGACAGAGAAGCACGGCGCACCACCACGGCGGATCTAAGACGGAACCGAGGAGGAAGAAGGAAGGGGAGGTGATCTGCTCACCTTAGGGAAGGAAGGAGGAACCGATCGGAGGAGGAGGCCGGCCGGAGAGGAAGAAGATGCTCGGAGAAGTCCCTGCCCTGTCGAACCGAAGCAGGACGGAGAGACCACCGGGGCCGAGCCGTTGACGAGGTCGAGCTCGACGGTGGGGTCGTTCCCCGGGGCTTCTAGCGCCGGGAATGGGTCGCGGGGAACCACCCCGAGCCCCCGGACATGGCGGCCTTGCCGCTCGACGGTGCACGCAGGGGTAGACACGGCGTGGAGCCCTCTGTTCTCTCTGCTACCCTACAGAACTTACCAAGGAAGGAGGGAGAAGAGAGATGGAGGGGGAGAAGAGAGGTGGCGGCGGCGAGATAGGGAAGGAGAGGAACCCTAGGCCGAGGGGAAGGCTCGGACGCCCAGCTTATATGGGGGGACCTCGACGTCTGTGCACGGCGTCAACTTCCTCTCTCTCTCGTTCTGACGGAAAGGTGCAGCGAGGGGGACGGCGTTTGCAGGTGGAGGAGGGAGGCCGCGGGCTGAGGGGAAGAGAGAAGTGGGCCGGCCTGTGGTTAGAAGCCCACAGGGTGGCGCCAGATAGGGGAGAGGAACTCCCCTAGCTCTTTCCATTTACAGGAAACAAATAAATGACAGGGAGAAAACAAAAGCACAAGGAAAAAAATACAAGTGCTAAAAATTAAAATAGCACTTGTTCTGGACATGTAAAAACAAGACTTATGTAATAAAAGTGAGAACAAGAATTTGGGAGCAAGCATTTATTTAACAAAACACCCATGGTAGGGGCTGTTTGTAGTTGCTTACCCCTTTTAAACCCCTGATCAAAATCAGCAAATCACACATCTCATCCACCATAATTCTAAGCTAACACATGAGCATTTTCAAAAGAGGAAAGGAAGAAGAGAATCTTGACATAGGGGAAATAGAGAGAGGGGTGATGATGATTTTTGAAACCTAAGCCTATACTATCACATGCATCACCTCACACAAACTATATATCACATGCACACAACACAAGGCAACACATGGAATCATAAGAGCACATTGCAACAACAAGAACACATGGCATGAAACAACATGGTATGCATGCATGCAAGGGAGAGACATTAATAAGGTGACAACACATGAAATCATGGCTCAAAATGACATCATCATAACCATGACAAGGTGGACCCACTTGCAATAGGTTCCAAATAGGGAAGGTTTACATTTGGGGCATTACAGCGGGCCACACCGAGAGACCGTGCCAGAGATCGAATTGTCCTTCTTCTATTCAATGGGATTGTTGAGGTCCTTGCAAGATCCAGCTGTTTTCTCTTTCGACCAACTCTTCCTTTCTTCTTGTTGGAGACATCTACTTCTTGTCCCGCGGCAATCTGCTTTTTGGCGTCCGACCAGATTCTCTCAACAGATCGTACATGTATGTTCAACAAGATTGAGACTAGCAGCTTGTCGTTTGGTTGAACAGATCCATCTCTGAGCTCGATTACTAGCAGAGCAAAGTAAACAACATGCCTCTCCTTATTTGACAATTCTTTTCTTTTCTGTTTACGTGGTACACCTTCTTGACCTTCTTCATCTTCTTGAAGTATCCAATTCATAACTTCATCCTCTTCATCTTCATCTTCTTGAGGCATCCAATTCATAGCATCATCCTCTCCCGGTTGAGCTTCTTCCTCTTCCTCTTGAGGCATCATGTTCAAATCTATACCTCCATCCTCTCCGTGTTGAGCTTCTCTTGAGGCATCAGGTTCAAATCTATACCTCCATCCTCTCCATGTTGAGCTTCTTCCTCTTCCTCTTGAGGCATCATGTTCAAATCTATACCTTCATCCTCTTCCTCTTGAGGTGCCATGTTCAAATCCATGCTCCTGCAATCAATGAAAAAAGAAGGATAAGAAAATTAATTTTCAAGGGGAGCTGAAGTGAAGCTGCACCCGTGGTAAGAGGAAGATTAGCAATAAGAAGAACAGAGCTACACAGAGTGTTTGCTCTGTTTTATATATATAATGTGATACTACTGCTACTACTGTAACTTCAAAATCTTGGCCTGCTGCCCCCATTTTGGGCAGTGGCAAGATCATATATGAAGCCCAACATCTGTAATGAATGGGGTACAATACAAGGAGCAGACCTTGGGATTGGTGTCCTCTTGGTCTTATCTTGCTCTTCACGGGTTGGTATGCTCTTGTTCTTGTTCTTCCTCTTTCTCCAATAAATTTCTGTAATTCAGTAACAAAGCATGTTAACATCTTGGTTTTCACTGGTTTGACAGTAAATTGACAGTTTTGGCATGGCTGAAACTGCTGCTGATCATGATCTTTATTTGCAAAAGTTTGGGCACAAGTAAAAATTAAAATGCAGTAGTATCATGCAATGTTTGACAGTGTGGCAGTAAGACAAATGTTCAGCAGGTCTTACTTAAGGCATTAAGTTACCAAGCATGTACAATGACTGAATTAAACTGAATTTAGTCACTGGATCATTCCCTGAATTTAGTCACTGACCCAAACATGTATATTGATTGAATTAAACTGATTTAGTCACTGGATCATTCACTGAATTAAATGTCCACGTACATTGACTGAATTAAAGAGAGGAACAGCAGCAGCAGAAATGAATACAACAGCAGCACAACAGAAATGGATACAACAGCAGAAATGGATACAACAACAGCAGCAGCAAAAATGTCCACATACATTGACTGAATTAAAGAGAGGAACAACAGCAGCACGTATATTCACTTAACTACTCCAGTGATCATATTCAGTTAACTCCATACAGTGAATTTGTTCAGTTCATAACAACACCATAATACTCACTGACCGTGGAGTAGTACCTTCGTCTTCCTGAGCTTATGGCTTGATGATGAAATAAATCTGTTTTCAGCTCATTCAACTTGAACAGCAGCAGCAGTACGATAACGGCAGCAGCAGTACGGGTAGATAAGCAGCAGCAGTACGGGCAGACGAGCAGCAGCAGTACAGGCAGACGAGCTCCACCTGTGGCAGGGGAGAAGCAGCCGCACGGGCGCGTGGGCAGGGGAGAAGGAGCAGCACGGGCTTGCGCGGGAGATCGAGGAGGAAGCGCGCGAGCTCCTGGTCCACCGGATAGTCGAGGCAGGTTCCCGCGACGCCCGTAGGGGGTCGCGACCGGGAGGAATCGCGGCGGCTCACGCGTGGGAGCTCGAGGAGGATGCGTGCGAGCTTGAGGAGGATGTACAGGAGCTCGAGGATGATGCACGCAAGCTCTAGGAGGACGTGGAGGGAGGTTCAGGAGCCGACAGGAGCTCGAGGACGACGCCGGCAGGCAATTGCATCGGAAGGGGATCACGACGACGCAGATCTGGGTTGCGGCGACGGAGGCGGCGGAGCAGGTATCGGCCCCTGGCGACGCGTGGCGGAGCAGTGCGGCAGCGGCGGAGCACTTCCGAGGAGAATCACGCAGCTGGGCGGTGCCGGCCCCTTGCGACGGCGGGCGACGGCGAAGGAAGAAGAGGGAGTGGAAGGACTCGTTTGAGGCAAATTCATAAATACAGGGTTTTTTCGTAAAATCGACAGTACACTAAGAGCTCGACATTAATTTCGGGACGGAGGGAGTATTTTATTGCTTTCTACTATATTTCCTGCCATTTTTGCTTAAATGTCCTGTATTGATCTGCTCCCTCTTCTGCCTTGCTGTGTATAGGTGCAATATGAACTTCAGATGATTTGCACTGTGAATCCTGTTGTGGTTGAAGGTACAAGTGTTGCCCTTTTTAAGAAAAATTGCAAATACGAGTATTCTCATATCAACTTCTGGGCAACGCCCAAGGGATCAAACTTCTCTGCCCCTGGCCCAGTACTATTCTTTGCCCAATGTAGCAATGGTGATAAAGATGAGGACGAAAGACCATCCATGTGCGTCCCTGTATCGGGTTCCTGGATATCTGATGGTATACTCTCTTAGCTCTCTTGTGCACACAGTTGATCTGATGGTATTTTCCTGCATGGTTTTTGAGTAGCCAATATGAATTGTTTGCAATGCATATGACTACCGGTGCTTCTTCTTCACCTGCAATAGCCTTCCCCTAGCAATTATGATTCCCAAGGATTCATTATTTTTACTAATTCGAATCCCAGGGATTCCACTATGTGGGAAGAATCTTGAACAAACGAGTGCCTCACTACTCTTATTTACAATTCTTCTCATTTATTTTGAACTATAATTTCCTTTATGCGACGAGTTTCCTTTGATGCATTTGTGTTCACTAGATTTGTCTCGAATAATACTCTTCATATGCACATTTCAGCATTATGTGCCTCCAACTTCAAGTAGCCAAAACTTTTCATGGTACATTTTAAACACAACAATTATCTTACCATGCACAACTCTCTTATGTTTTAAAGCCTGAAAACTAAATGTTGAAGGTTTCAACTCAGAAATAAGATCTGAAAGTATTATGCATCTGACCATCTGTATAAGCACTTGTGCTACTATGTTTTCCTAGTATGTCTGAACGGTCTAAGCCTGTGTATTGCCAAATAACTAAGGAACCCCTAAATAAATAAATAAATAAACAGCTAAATTTGACTAATCTAATCCAATTGATGGATCAGACTTAAATGAGCATATACTTATTTCTTTTCCAAACACTCCTAATATATTGCCTTTGCTTAGTTCTTTTCCAAATACTGGCTTATTTCTTAACTTCAGACATGTGGTTTCCTTCCTTCATAGAACTTAAATATGCTTTGTTCACCTCAAAAAAAAAATATAAATAAAATAAACATGCTTTACATGCTAGCCCTTGTCACCTCTAACCACCCCTTCCCCTGTCTCCTTCCATGTGTCGCCTTCAGGTATGTGTTCATGACAGGCATGCCAAGTACTGCACGTGTGCTGCCTCGCTGCCAGCTAGTTCCTCTGTTGCCCTGCCATCTGTTGATAGATTTATGACCTTAGTGGGGCGAGGATTTTCTGTCATCTCTACTTGTTGAAAAGGGGCAAAGACATACAGGCCAAAGCCTCACTACCAGTGATATTGATAATGTCCTAGGCTTTGTAGGATTTATGGATCCTTAAACCCAGTTGCTTCCTGGTTGGTCAGTTGATCTTTCCCATCTACTCCCTCTGTTCCTAAATACCCCCTCCGTACCTAAATATAAGTCTTTTAAGATATTTCACTAGGTGTTTACATACGGAGCAAAAATGAATAAATCTATACTCTAAAGTATGTCTATATACATCCGTATGTAGTCCATTAGTTGAACTTCTAAAAGGACTTATATTTAGGCACAGAGGGAGTACTTGTTGTCGGGAAGAACTAGACTAGTTCTCTTCAACAAGTATTGTGGTACAGAGGGAGTAATACGTATCTTCTGCAATATGAACTTAATTTAATATCCGTTCTTAAGCCATACAAGAACTGATAGTGCACCAACGGCATGTATGTTTGGTACAGTTTTTAGTTCCATATAAGAACTATTTCTTGCACAGTTTTTAGTCCGCAGGGATGTAAACTGGGTCCCATTTAATCCTGTTTAGGCCCACTTATTGTTCTAACAGTTCATTAAAGTTCATCTTTTTTGAAAAAATGAACTATCGAGCTAACAAAAGCTAACTAAACGGGCCTTGTGGACCCTATTATTTCGCCATTTACATCCCTATCCCCAGTCCACATACTTCAACTTCTTGAACCTGTAGATTCCCTCTGTTGGCAAGTACTCGGGACTGTTTTTTTTAAGCATTGGTTTGTTGACATACTCTTTAGATCCATCTCATGCACTTAGCTTTTGTATAGGGATAAAATTGGATTTTTTCCATGTAAAAGCTAATGATGTACTTACTTCTGTTTGAGGAAAGTGTGTTGCTTTAACTGTGAGCGAAAGGGGATAAAAATTGTTCATCCATACAATGAAACTTATCATGGGCGTGATGAGGACCTTCTTGCAATGGCTCGTGGAGATCATAGCATCTGCAATGAAGACCTTATCAGCTCATGTGAATTCCATGCTTATCTGATGTGCACTTTAAAGGAGGATTGGATCTTTTTTGATCGTAACATGGATGCTACAATAGCTGACAAGAATCCCATTGATGACTACGCTAGGGCAATGAAGAGGTGGAAAAACAGAATCTTTTGACATGATGCTGCTTGAAAACATGACAGTGAATATCAGTGGTTTGTTATCACACAAACCATTGACAGAAGATTCTACATGCTCACTCAGAAAAAACAGAGTCATACGTGCAACGTGGTCTTATATTTTCCTTTCTTTCTCGTTAATAGTTAGTGATGCACGCTGGTTGGTTAATTGCTCCATGTACGAGCTTCTTTGTGATTTTGCAATCCGTTTGTCTACTCCTTGTGGAAAACATGTGTCCCTGTAATACAGTGGAGATTCTACACCCAGTCAGTATATTTTCTGATAGCACCGGGTGTCACTGGAATATAGTTGAGATTGGAAGGGGTGTTTTGGCACTCAGGTCCATATGCTCCCTATATCATGTACGTCCAGTTGCGTGTGGGGATGTGTGCCATGGTTTTCCAGTCACACGTACGGTTGCGTGGTAAATGCGGAATACCGATGACCAGGTGCATAAACGAAGAGTACGACAAGCATCAGGGCCAACGGCATCACCACAGACAACTGACAACATTTTGTGGCGGCGTCATGTAGAGTGTTTTGTGGCGGCGTCATGTACGAGTGGAACTGGACAAGGTTTTACATGGACCGTGGTATCGACTGCCTTGGCGACATTATTGCGGGTGCGTTGACAGGCAGCACGGTGCCGGGGACAGGAAAGAGAGTGCATCCTCAACCATGCCGATCTCGGAGTGTGCTCGTCGGCAGTGGTGGAGATGGAATTTTCCTTCAGATCCAGTTGACAGGTAGGAAAGTAGCACTCAATCTATTCCGTAATCTTTGTAGGGAAGCTGCAGCCACTAGGTATTGAAAGCCCGCTGGATTTGTTTCAGGCTACCAAAAATCTTCGCGGAGGACACGGCTGCAATGGCGGCGCCTGCCTTGCCGGATGCAACGGATAGCAGACGGCGAGTGTGGCCGCAGATATCTGCGACGCAGTGGCCGGGAGCAAGAGCGAAGCGCATAATGTGGAACTAGTTGCAACAGCAGAGATGCCGCATTCAGTGGGTGCTGATCAACTCGTTGTGATCCAAGAGAGGGAGGACAGTCACGAACTCACGATGCGGCGTGTGCTCAATCCACATGGAAGATGGATCCCCAAGCCCCGGGCTGGAAGAAGTGGTTAAACGCTGCAAGTTTTCTATGCCTGCTGCTTGACATGTACGATCTGGGCTGAGATCCACATAACCTGTTAGACTTGACTTATCAGTCTTGAAAGCAACCGTTCAGAGAGGAACATAGGAGAAAAACGAAAATTTGTAGAACTATCTCTTGGCAGTGCTTAAAGCTTCGTTATGTTTATTTCCAGGTTTACCTGCAACACATGTGTTTGTATGATGTGATTGTTGCGTCTTGTGACGGTGTAGGCGTGTAGCATAGGAACGACGAGCATCAGAATTCCCATCAGCCAAAAGGGTATCGAGGATCCGATTCCAAACGGCATACCCAAACGACAGACAAACGGCGTTCTCTCATTAATTGCATCATAGGTATGGGCCATGGCACTATTTGAAAAGTTACAGTAGACTGAAATACAGGTTGGAATACAACCATCTCGCACGAATCTCATCACTAACCATTGGTCCAGATATTAGGAGTATATGCACACCAGAGCCGAATTGAATATCCGAGATTCTACACCTAATTGGTAGTATATGTTTGGTAAATGCTTCCTAGCAGGTATCTGATAACAGACGTTTGTCAGACTGGTCGCACACCGTCGATGCTTCTTTTGTCTAATGGCCGAGATTGCGTCCGAAATCGTTTCATTAGTTTCCAAAAAAACACCTTGATTTTTCACCCATAACTACTCCCGCATTAACCTCATCTGCCCAAACCCATACTACGTCCCCATCCCCATCATCTGCTCGCTGCTCCGTCCGGTCCTTGTTCTAGCCGCTGGCCGCCATGACCAGCCTCCCCTTCTCCCGTGAGACTCACCACGCAGGTGCGACGTCCCATCCAATTGTTGCGGCCGATAGTAGCCACGACGCGCATGACGAGCGAGCTCACAGTCCATGGTCGTCTGTGTCATCTACACTCGATTCGGATCCCCCGGCGTCCAGGCCACCGCGGCAAAACCTTGCTGGAGTCCATCATGTGAACGAATCCATCATGACTCGGTTCCCCAGCGAATCCAATATGCGAGAAACCTTGCTGGAGTCGCCCCCCGACCTCCTCTGCAAGTAGCATCTACCTGCATCCTCACCTGACCAGGCTTAGGTAATTCTGGGAGATCTTCATATATAGGTCTCTGATTTCTAACATATCTGTATGTCACGAGTGTTGTTTGATGAATTGTGTCCATCTCCCTAGTCTGTTTTTGTAGCTGATTCATTATTTTGCCCACGCCATTGCGTATTATATGACTGAATCAGAGTAATATACTAATATATCTGGATTTGATATGTACATGACGTACATGTGCTTCCTAATTTTTGGCTGTAATATGAGTGAGAAGTGAGAAGATTTTAGTCGCGTTTTACCCCTCTTTGTTGTCTATGTTCAAAGTTGAAGGAAGCACACGTTGTTTGTCGCACGAGAATCCGTCATATCATCCTGACGAAAAAGGATTTTCTCCCGCTTTGTATTACAAAGCAAACAACCGATACAACCAACGATAGATGTTAGGACGGAAGCAACACAGTAACACCCAAACAAAAGAAACAGAAAAAACATACTTGTGCTTCTTCCCTGCTTCTATTTTTTTGTAGTCTTGTTTTATGTTGAGATAGCATGAATTTGATGCTTTCAAATATCCATGCTTCCTAAACACCGTAGATATGCTTCTTCAGTCTAGATAGCTTGTGTCAATACTCCATATTAAGCTCGCAAACTAAGTTTTCTAACTGAAAATGGCTCTTATCCAGGATTACGATTATATTAACAACAAGTTATGTCCATATTATCTAACATTGGGTATAACTTACTTTATTCACGACGCACACACTTATGTCTCTGATCATGTTAGGAGACATTTTTTTATGATTCCGATGTGTCTTATATGTTGTCCCAGGATCTTTTCATCTAACACAGTAAGTCTCGGCCACTTTCTATTGTACAAACATTTTGCTTCAGTCATTATGAGATGCTAGTGTGTGCTTCCATCTTTCTCACTTAATGCTTCAATCGTATTTTGCTATACCAGGTTTCAGTTGTGCTTCTTTGTCTATGTGTTGAGTGCATACGAGCTGAGATCAACCAACCACTACCCTAAGTTGCCGGCTGTACAGTGAACAATGTAAAGCTCTTGTCATGCATGGATCTTGTCATGATCAGATTGTCAAGCCCCCGCCGCTAAGCAGTCTACAATGTAGTAAAAAATAGTGTTGTAATTGTCTTTACTCCTGTTGCAAAACAGAGTTGTAATTTTTTTGTCATACTAGATTAATTTATTTCACTGTATTATTAGTCTTATTGTGCATCCGTGTGATTCTTTGTAAGCAAACTTTCCAATAGACAGAAAGATCAGCTTCCTTTACACCAAACATTAGGTTCTGAAACTCTAAAAAATATTCATGTGTCAAATGATTCTGTTGAACAATATGTTTTCACCTCACTACAAAGTACAATGTTTACACTGACCAAAAGGATTATTTTCATGTCATAACAACTATTTTTGCCATCGCATAAAATCAGTTAGAAAAAGTGTAGTACATGTTATTTGATGGTTATGCATCCATCGGTGAAAGGAATGCTTCCAGGGTACAACCATGTTGCATCAGCTTAAAAACATCTGTGTACTAGATTTCTGTTGTTGAAAGTAATTGTAATTAACCAGAATTATTTTCAGGATATTCCATGATTTACGGAAGTAGTTAAGAGTAACAATTAAGTGATGCTTCCATCACATCGGTGCATGCATCTGGTAGGTGCATGCTGAATTTGGTAGCCCGCTGTGATTTAAGGAATAGTAATAACAAACGCCAACCCAACTCACGTTTACTTGGCCATCGAGACAAAAGTAATCCAACGACCCAGGAGTAGTTTGATAGGTAGCTGGGGATCAGTAGTCTAATCCCTAGTGGTTTCCATATGTTTCTGTTAGCACCGGCTCTTCATTACAAACTAGTGGCTGGTGCGTGCCAATGGCACTCCTCCTGAGCGTTTATGCGTGCACATATCTGGCTCATGCACCTCCTTGGGTCTAGGCTCATCCTTAAGGTACTTGTGTACAACATAAGTGATTTAATTACACCCTAAAAAAAATAAGGGATTTAACTACATGTGAATATGCTAACCTGTCAAGGAGTTCGACTCCCCCGGATGTATATAGACATACTTTAGAGTATAGATTCAGTCATTTTGCTATGTAAGTAGTCCGTTGTGAAATCTTTAGAAAGACTTATATTTGGGAACGGAGCGAGTAGAATTTGTTATAAACTTGCTACTATGAGGTTACACCAAGGTCATGCTACAGTAAACTCATGCAAATAGTGTCAATGTCATCACAATTAATTTTGCTAAACTTCACTTTGATCCAAACTTAGTCCAATTTTAGATTTAAACTAAAAGTCAAATTATTATTTCTTTAAACCGTAAAAGAAAAATCTTGTTTGGGTTGCAAATATTCATTAAGTTTTTACGATACTAAAGCGGCTATCGGCAGTTTTGCAAAACAGTCCCTATGTTTATGAGAAATGAACACGTATTCCCCATCATAAGTGAGTCCCAAACTGGTACAGAGGAGAGAAAAAAATAAACATCGCCCAACACTACCCTGCCTGTTCGATCCCATCTCCACCTCCATCCCGCCACCACCTCCTGCCCGGTGCCGCCCGCCCCACACCGCGTTGATCGGGACCACGTCCCTCCCTAAATAGCGGGGATGATGGAGAGCGCCGCCCAGCTCGTGACGGACGGATTCACTGGCTCCCTGCCCCTCGGGGGCTACCCCCTCCCCCGTGAGGCCTCGTTTGGTACAAGTGGATCGACGGGGTTTCTAGAGGATTAACCTCGCGGGGCCCAAAAACCTCGCTAATCCTCATGGGCCCATTTGTTTCACGGGGTTTGAACAGTCCAACCCCTTTGACCCCCTTGCGATCCCCTCCTATCCACGCATCTTCCAAGCCTCGAGGGAACCCGCAGGGAATGAGTTGGGCAAGACGCACCGCGGCACCGAGACAGAGCATCGTCCCCGTCCCGCTGCCCCGCAGAACCGGCAGAAACCAGATGCACGCAATCGAGGCCGACGAGCTGTCCCGCTCGGTCATAGCCTACCGGAAGGAGCGCCAGCAGGACGAAGAGGCGGAGCTTCGTGCCTGGAAGGCCGCGCTAACACGGAGGTTAGCGCGGGCGGGCGAGCTGGGGGCGTCGGGGGTGCCACGGGGCACCTTCGTGGGGTCGACGGTCCTCGTGGCGCTGGTGCTCCGTGGCCGCATTATCGTGGCCAACTGCGGCGACTCCCGCGCCGGCCCGCTCTCCCAGGATCACAAGATGTGATTAATCGTGATTTCTCTCCTTTTGATCGGCCGGTCAAACTTGAGCTTGATGCGTGGATGCAGCTGAACCGACCGGAAGAGATGGCGGATGTCACGACGGCGGGCGGCTCGTGCAGGGGATCCTTGCCAAGATGCGCGCGCTAGGTACATTCTTACATGATTGCCCTTCCCAATCCATGATGCACCAACCAGCTGGCATGCGTGTTGTGCTACTAGCAAACAAGCCATATTCCTGAATTTGTTTGCCATTAACTAGAAAACTGGTTAGTACAAAGCAAGCAACAATTTAGAGGTTAGTGGATCAGGTTCTCATATTTAAAGTAAAGCTAGCATCTAGCTAGTATCACATTTTGCTTTTCTTTTATGATCAGGTTCTTAGGCAACCAGAAAAGCAAGATTAAACAATCTGGACAAAGTTTGGCCGTCAAAAACTGGATAATCATGACATCATTAAGAGCAATTCATCTGTATGACAACATCATTCTCAGAGTGCTTGGTCTGTAAAAATATAATTGATTGTAAATATTGCATTTTTAGATGTTTGCACTATCATATCTGAATGTGTCAATCCCTGTCAACCAAACAACTTTTTCATATGAAGGGGATTTGTGGTTGGAGGGATTTGGGGGTTTCAAGAGGTTTTGAGGGGATTGGGTGGAAGGAAGGGATTCACCAAATCCCCTAAAATCCCCTCGTCCCCAAACCTCCCTAATCCACTTCTACCAAACAAAGCCTGAAGGGTCGTGCATCGGCTTGGAGGCCCCTTGGGGCTGCCGCCGGTGCGAGAGTCATGCGCGCCCGTGTGGGCTGGGGACTGAGTGGCGGGGACCGTGGTGCGATGCTCGATGGGGTGCTGCGTCGGCCATCCTGGGTGGCGTCGATGGATCTGGCGATGGGTGCGGCGTCTTGCTCCGGTGGTATTGGCATCATGGTAATCTAGAGAAAGAGAGATACAGGGTGCGAGTGAGATAGGAAAGAGAGGAAGAAAGGAGAAGGAGAAGGGGCACAAGGTGAGGGAGGCGGTCGCCAGCGGTGGCGGATGGGTAGGTACACGAGTTCCTATTGAGGCGGCGAGGCTCGGTGTGAGCTGGTTCCTCCGTATGGAGCCCTTCCTTATCTTCCTCTCGTTTGGTTGGTTCGTTCCCTCACGATTGGTGCCCGGGCATCGCCATCGCCATGGATGGCTTGCACAACGCGGATGTGTGCTTCTCCCCCAGGAGGACCATGTCGCCTTAGGTCCGGCTCCACGCCAGCCCGTCGGACGTAGGCAGATAAGGACAGGCGGTGGTTGAGATTGGGTCTCTCCTTCTCTTGTTAAGAAAGATTAGTTCTTTGGTGCGTTTTGCTGGGTGGGCAGCCTCGTTGAATTGGTTACCTGTGTTTTTCTGTGCCCACTGTGCCGTCGGATTGGATGGCATTGGTGCTGCCGCAACCACTACATGTCTGAGCTGTTGTAGGAGCACGAGAAGCTTGTCTTGTTCACACAGGTGCTACCAATCTGCATCAAGCCGTTGGGCCATGGTGAGAGCCTCGATTCTCTCCTTCGCCGCCTCGGCCCCGTCTACCATTATTGGCCTAGATTAGAATTTGTCCTTGTCGATGTTGGAAATATGCCCTAGAGGCAATAATAAATTAGTTATTATTATATTTCTTTGTTCATGATAATCGTTTATTATCCATGCTATAATTGTATTGATTGGAAACACAATACTTGTATGGATACATAGACAAAACACTGTCCCTAGTAAGCTTCTAGTTCTCTAGCTCGTTGATCAAAGATGGTCAAGGTTTCCTGGCCATAGGCAAGTGTTGTTACTTGATAACGGGATCACATCATTAGGAGAATCATGTGATGGACTAGACCCAAACTAATGAACGTAGCATGTTGATCGTGTCATTTTGTTGCTACTGTTTTTCTGCGTGTCAAGTATTTATTCCTATGACCATGAGATCATATAACTCACTGACACCGGAGGAATGCCTTGTATGTATGAAACGTCACAACGTAACACGGTGACTATAAAGATGCTCTACAGGCATCTCCGAAGGTGTCCGTTGAGTTAGTATGGATCAAGACTGGGATTTGTCACTCCGTGTGACAGAGAGGTATCTCGGGGCCCACTCAGTAATACAACATCACACACAAGCCTTGCAAGCAATGTGACTTAGTGTAAGTCACGGGATCTTGAATTACGGAACGAGTAAAGAGACTTGCCGGTAAACGAGATTGAAATAGGTATGTGGATACTGACGATCGAATCTCGGGCAAGTCACATACCGAAGGACAAAGGGAATGACATACGGGATTATATGAATCCTTGGCACTGAGGTTCAAACGATAAGATGTTCGTAGCATATGTAGGATCCAATATGGGCATCTAGGTCCCGCTATTGGATATTGACCAAGGAGTCCCTCGGGTCATGGCTACATAGTTCTCGAACCCGCAGGGTCTGCACACTTAAGGTTCGGCGTTGTTTTATGCGTATTTGAGTTATATGGTTGGTTACTGAATGTTGTTCGGAGTCCCGGATGAGATCACGGACGTCACGAGGGTTTCCAGAATGGTCCGGAGACGAATATTGATATATAGGATGACCTCATTTGATTACCGGAAAGTTTTTGGCATTACCGGGAATGTACCGGGAGTGACGAATGGGTGTCGGATGTTCACCCCCCCGGGGGGGGGGGGAGCAGCCCACCCCGGAGAAACCCATAGGCCTTAGGGGTGCCGCACCAGCCCTTAGTGGGCTGGTGCGCAAGCCCAAGAGGGCCCTTGTGTAGGATAGAAGAAAAATCAAAGAGAAAAAAGGGGAAGTGGGAAGGAAGGGAAGGACTCCACCTTCCAATCCTAGTTGGACTACGATTGGAGGAGGATTCCTCCTCCCCCCCTTCGTCCGACCCCCTTTGGGCTCCTTGAGCCTCAAGGCAAGGCCCCTCCCCTCCCTCCTATATATACTGAGGTATCAGGGCTGATTTGAGACAACTTTGCCACGGCAGCCCGACCACATACCTCCACGGTTTTTCCTCTAGATCGTAATTCTGCGGAGCTCGGGCGGAGCCCTGCTGAGATAGATCACCACCAACCTCCGGAGTGCCATCACGCTGCCGAAGAACTCATCTACCTCTCCGTCTCTCTTGCTGGATCAAGAAGGCCGAGATCATCTCGAGTTGTACGTGTGCGGAACGCGGAGGTGTCGTCCGTTCGGCACTAGATCGGAGAGGATCGTGGGACGGATCGCGGTACTGTTCGTGGGACGGTTCGCGGGGCGGATCGAGGGACGTGAGGACGTTCCACTACATCAACCGCATTTCTTAAACGCTTCCTTCTGTGCGATCTACAAGGGTACGTAGATCGGAAATCCCCTCTCATAGATGGACATCACCATGATAGGTCTTCGTGCGCGTAGGAAATTTTGTGTTTCCCATGCGACGTTCCTCAACAGTGGCATCATAACCTAGGTTCATGCGTAGATGTTATCTCGAGTAGAACACAAAAGTTTTTGTGGGCGGTAATGTACGATTTGCTGCCCTCCTTAGTCTTTTCTTGATTCCGCGGTATTCTTGGATCGAAGCGGCTCGGACCGACATTACTCGTACGCTTACGAGAGAGTGGTTTCATCGCTACGAGCAACCCCGTTGCTCAAAGATGACTGGCGAGTGTCGGTTTCTCCAACTTTAGTTGAATCGGATTAGACCGAGGAGGTCCTTGGAGAGAGGTTAAATAGCAATTCATACATCTCCGTTGTGGTGTTTGCGTAAGTAAGATGCGATCCTACTAGATACCCATGGCAACCACATAAAACATGCAACAACAATTAGAGGACGTCTAACTTGTTTTTGCAGGGTATGCTTGTGATGTGATATGGCCAACGACGTGATGTGATATATTGGATGTATGAGATGATCATGTTATAATAATTAATATCGACTTGCACGTCGATGGTACGGCAACCGGCAAGATCCATAGGGTTGTCTTTAAACTAACGTTTGTGCTTGCACATGTGTTTACTATATTGCTAGGACGTAGCTTTAGTAGTAATTGCATGAGTAGCACGACAAGCCCGATGGCGAAACATTGACGGAGATCATGATGATGGAGATCATGGTGTGACGCCAGTGACAAGAAGATCGTGCCAGTGCTTTGGTGATGGAGATCAAGAAGCACATGATCATGGCCATATCATGTCACTTATGAATTGCATGTGATGTTAATCCTTTATGCACCTTATCTTGCTTAGAACGATGGTATCATTATGAGGTGATCTCTCACTAAAATTTCAAGACGAAATTGTGGTCTCCCTGACTGTGCACCGTTGCGACAGTTCGTCGTTTCGAGACACCACGTGATGATCGGGTGTGATAGACTCAACGTTCACATACAACGGGTGCAAAACAGTTGCACACGCGGAACACTCGGGTTAAACTTGATGAGCCTAGCATGTACATACATGGCCTCGGAACACAAGAGACCGAAAGGTCGAGCATGAATCATATAGTTGATATGATTAGCATAGAGATGCTTACCACTGAAACTATTCTCGACTCACGTGATGATCGGACTTGAGATAGTGGATTTGGATCATGTACCACTCAAATGACTAGAGACATGTACTTTTTGAGTGGGAGTTCTTAAGTAATATGATTAATTTAACTAGTTGTCATGAACATAGTCTAATGTTCTTTGCGAATTACGATGTAGCTTGCGCTATAGCTCTACTTTTTTATATGTTCCTAGAGAAAATTTAGATGAAAGTTGATAGTAGCAAACTTTGCGGACTGAGTCTGTAAAACTGAGGATTGTCCTCGTTGCTGCGCAGAAGGCTTATGTCCTTAATGCACCACTCGGTGTGCTGCACCTCGAGCGTTGTCTGTGGATGTTGTGAACATCCGACATACACGTTTCTGATGACTACGCGATAGTTCAGTGCAAAATACTTAATGGCTTAGAAGCAAGGCGCTGAAGACGTTTTGAAACGTCACAGAACATAAGAGATGTTCTAAAGAGATGAAATAGTGATTTCATGCTTGTGCCCTTGTTAAGAGGTATGAGACATCCGACAAGATTCTTTGACCACGAAGTAAAGGAGAAAAGCTCAATCGTTGAGTGTATGCTCAGATTGTCTGAGTACGACAATTGCTTAAATCAAGTGGGAGTTAATCTTCTAGATGAGATGGTGATGGTTCTCCAAAGTCACTACCACCAAGCTGTGAGAGCTTCGTGATGACCTATAACTTATCAAGATAGACACAATGATCCTTGAGCAATTCGCGATGTTTGACACTGCGAAAGTAGAAATCAAGAAGGAGCATCAATAGTTGATGGTTAGTAAAACCACTAAGTTTCAATAAAGTCAAGGGCTAAAAGGGATACTTCGTGAAACGGCAAAACAGTTGCTGTAGTAATGAAGAGACCCAAGATTAAACCCAAATCCGAGACTAAGTGCTTCTGTTATGAGGGGAATGGTCACTGAGGCGGAGCTACCCTAGATGCTTGGTAGAAAGAAGGCTGGCAAAGTCGAAATAAGTATATTTGATATACATAATGTTGATGTGTACTTTACTAGTACTCCTAGTAGCGCATGGGTATTGGATACCGGTTCGGTTGCTTAGTGATTAGTAACACGAAATGAAAGCTATGGAATAAACGGAGACTAGCTAAAGGCGAGGTGACGATACGTATTGGAAGTGTTTCCAAGGTTGATGTGATCAAACGCCGCACGCTCCCTCTACCATCGGGATTGGTGTTGAACCTAAATAATTATTATTTGGTGCTTGCGTTAAGCATGAACATGATTGGATCGTGTTTATTGCAATACGATTATTCAGTTAAAGAGAATAATGGTTACTCTATTTGCTTGAATAATCACCTTCAATGGTTTATTGAATCTCGATCGTAGTGTTACACATGTTCATGATATTGGTGCCAAAAGATACAAGGTAATGATGATAATACCACTTACTTGTGGCACTGCCGCTTGAGTCATGTTGGTATAAATTGCATGAAGAGGCTCCATGCTGATGGATCTTTATACTCACTTGATTTTGAATCACTGGTGACATGCAAATCATACCACATGAGCAAGGCCTTGTTTTCATTGGGATGAAACAAGATAGTAACTTGTTGGAAGTAATACATTTTGATGTATGCAGTCCAATGGGTGCTGAGGCACGCAGTGGATATCATTATGTTCTTACTTCAATGAAGATTTGGGTAGATACAGATGTATTTAATTAATGAATCACAAGTCTAAAATAATGAAAAAGTTCAATTCTGTTTCAGAGTGAAGTTCGTCGTACCAAGAGGATAAACTGTCTATGATATGATCATAGAGATGAATATCTGAGTTGCGAGTTTTGGTACACAGTTAAGACAATGTGGAAGTTGTTTCGCAATTCATGCCACCAAGAACACCATGGTGTGATGGTGTGTCCGAACGTCATAGCCGCGACCTATTTGATATGGTGCATACTATGATGTCTCTTATCGAATTACCGCAATCATTTATGGGTTATGCATTAGAGACAACCGCATTCACTTTAAATAGGGCACCACGTAGTTCCGTTGAGATGACACAGTATAGACTAAGGTTTAGAGAAATCTAAGCTGTCGTTTCTTGAAAAGTTTGGGGCTGCGACACTTCTGTGAAAAAGTTTCAGTCAGATAAGCTCGAACCCAAAGCGGATAAATGCATCTTCATAGCATATCCAAAACAGTTGGGTACATCTCCTATCTCAGATCCAGAAGCAAAGTGTTTGTTTCTAGAAACGGGTCCTTTCTCGAGGAAAGGTTTCTCTCGAAAGAATTGAGTGGGAGGGTGATAGAACTTGATGAGGTTATTGAACCATCACTTCAACCAGAGTGTAGGAGGGCACAAGAAGTTGTTCCTGTGGCGCCTACACCAGTTGAAGTAGAAAAACTGATGATGGTGATCATTGAGCTTGAGATCAAGTTACTACAAACCTCGTAGGTCGACAAGGTCGCGTACTGCTGCAGAGTGGTATGGTGACCCTGTCTTGGAGGTCATGTTGTTGAAGAACAATGAACCTACGAGTTATGAAGTAGCAATGGTGGGCCCGGATTCCGACAAATGGCTGGAGGCCATGAAATCTGAGAGAGAATCCATGTGTGAGAACAAAGTGTAGACTTTGGAGGAACTGGTTGATGGTAGTAAGACTATTAAGTAAAGATGGATCTTTAAAAGGAAGAAAGACGATGATGGTGATAAGTCACTATTAAGAAAAGCTCGACTTGTCGCAAAGATGTTTTCGTTGTTTGCTGTCGTCCTCGAGCTCGCGAGAGCTCCCGCGTACGCGTACACACGCGCGTGCACCTGTCCAGCCCATGTCGAGTCTCGCGTCCGTGCGTGCGCGCTCGCGCCCCCCTGAACGGTTCTGCCCGTGGCCGCCCACGCCCTGTTGGAAATGTGCCCTAGAGGCAATAATAAAGTGGTTATTATTATATTTCCTTGTTCATGATAATTGTCTATTGTTCATGCTATAATTGTATTAACCAGAAACAGTAATACAAGTGTGAATGTATAGATCACAATGTGTCCCTAGTGAGCCTCTAGTTGGCTAGCTCGTTGATCAAGAGATGATCATGGTTTCGTGATCATGGACATTGGATGTCATTGATAACGGGATCACATCATTAGGAGAATGATGTGATGGACAAGACCCATTCCTAAGCATAGCACTAGATCGTGTTGTTCGTCTGCTAAAACTTTTCTAATGTCAAGTATCATTTCCTTAGACCATGAGATTGTGCAACTTCCGGATATCGTAGGAATGCTTTGGGTACATCAAGCGTCACAACATAACTGGGTGGCTATAAAGGTGTACTACGGGTATCTTCGAAAGTGTTTGTTGGGTTGGCACGAATCAAGACTAGGATTTGTCACTCCGTATGACGGAAAGGTATCTCAGGGCCCACTCGGTAGAAAATCATCATAATGAGCTCAATGTGACTAAGGAGTTAGCCACAGGATGATGTGCTACGGAACGAGTAAAGAGACTTGCCGGTAACGAGACTGAACAAGGTATGGGGATACCAATGATGAATCTCGGGCAAGTTACATACCGGTAGACAAAGGGAATTGTATACGGTATTGAGTGAATCCTTGACATCGTGGTTCATATGATGAGATCATTGTGGAACATGTGAGAACCAACATGGATATCCAGACCCCGCTGTTGGTTATTGACCGGAGAGGTGTCTCGTTCATGTCTACATGCTTCCCGAACCCGTAGGGTCTACACACTTAATGTTTGATGATGCCAGGGTTGTATGGGAATAGTTTACGTGGTTACCGAAGATTTTTTGGAGTCCTGGATGAGATCCCGGATGTCACGAGGAGCTCCGGAATGGTCCAGAGGTAAAGATTAATATATAGGAAGTCCTGTTTTGGTCACCGGAAAGGTTTCGGGTTCATCGATAGTGTACTAGGAGTGTCGGGAGGGTGTCGGAGGACCCCCGGGAGGGGTGTGACGACCAAAGGACTTCATGGGCTGTTAGGGGAGGTGGATCAGCCCTTATTGGGTTGGCGAAGGCCTTTCCTAAAGGCGCATGCATCTAGGGATAAGGAGATAAGTCTAATGGAGATTTAAAAGGAAGAGATCCACCTTCCTTGTGGGAGGTGGACTCCTCCCTTATCTCGGCTGAACCTCTCCTCCTTGGAGGAGGGGGCAAGGCAGCCTTACATCTCCCTCCTCCTATATATACTTGAGGTTTTGGGATTTTGGAGACAATTATCTATATCCCATGGTGCAGCCCTACCTCTCTCTTCTTCCTCCTCCGCAACGTTTGGCGAAGCCCTGCCGAAGAACCACATAGCTCCACCGCCACCACGCCATCGTGCTACTGGAGCTCTCCCTCAACCTCTCGTCCATCCTTGCTGGTTCAAGGCGTTGGAGACATCATCGGGCTGCACGTGTGTTGAACGCGGAGGTGCCGTTGTTTGACACATAGATCGGAATCCACCGCGATCTGAACGCTGTGAGTACGACTCCATCAACCGCATTCATAGCAACTCTTCCACTTAGCGATCTTCAAAGGTATGAAGATGCTCTACCCCATCACTTGTTGCTGGTTTCTACATAGATAGATCCTTGCATGGCGTAGGATTTTTTTAAAAATTACTACGTTCCCCAACAGTGGCATCCGAGCCAAGGTTCTATGCGTAGATTCTTTGCACGAGTAGAACACAAAAGTTGTGGGTGCTTATTTTGTCAATTGCTTGCCGTTACTAGTCCTATCTTTTCTCGGTGGTATTGTGGGATGAAGCGGCCCGAACCGATCTTACACGTACTCTTACGTGAGATAGGTTCCACCGACAGACATGCCCTTGTTGCATAAGGTGGCTAGCGGGTGTCTGACTCTCCCACTTTAGTCGGATTGGATTCGACGAAAAGGGTCCTTATGAAGGGTAAATATCATTAGCATATCAACGTTGTAGCTGTCACGTAGGTAAGAAGCGTTCTTGCTAAAAACCCAAACCAGCCACGTAAAACTTGCAACAACAATTAGAGGACGTCTAACTTGTTTTTGCAGGGTATGCTATGTGATGTGATATGGCCAAAAGGATGTGATGTTACATATGTGATGTATGAGATTGATCATGTTCTTGTAATAGGATTCACGACTTTCATGTCGATGAGTATGACAACCGACAAGAGCCATGGGAGTTGTCTTAATTTATTGTATGAGATGCAACGCCATGTGTTTATTACTTTACTTTATTTCTAACGGTTAGCTATTGTAGTAGAAGTAATAGTTGGCGTGAAAACTTCAGGGAGACACAATGATGGAGATCATCGTGTCATGCCAGTGACGATGATGATCATGCGATGCCCCGAAGATGGAGATCAAAGGAGCAAAGATGATAATGGCCATATTATGTCACTATATTATTGCATGTGATGTTTATCATGTTTTTCGTCTTTTTGCTTAGAACGACGATAGAAAAGATAAAATGACCCCCTCATAAAATTTTGAGATATGTATTCCCTTAATTGTGCACCATTGCAAAGAAACATTGTTGTAACGCGCAAGATGCGACCCTATCTTTATTTTGGCATGAGGGCCTCGACAGGGATAGAAGCGCATCTCGTCATTTCGCAAGAATGGATATCGTTACAAGTACATGTACTGAAAAGAAGATATATATGGAATTGGCTTACACTCGCCACATTCTACATCAGAGTCACATCAGTACAATACATAATCATCACGAAGAAGAGCAGGGTCCGACTACGGACGAAAACAAACGAGAAAAGAACGACGTCCATCCTTGCTATCCCGGGCTGCCAGCCTGGAACCCATCCTAGATCGACGAAGCAAAATAAGGAAACTTGAAATGAATAATCATCACGCTCACGTCTTAATAGCACCTTACCTGTATCTGCAACTGGTGTTGTAGTAATCTGTGAGCCACAAGGGACTCAACAATCTCATTTCCAAAGGTATCAAGACTAGCAAAGCTTAATGGGTGAGGTATGCTTAAGTGGTGAGGTTGCATCAAGCGACTAAGCATTTATATGAGGCGGCTAAGTTACGAGTACAAGAATAAGAGGGGGAATGATCTACGCATAATGGACGTGAACTACTGATGATCAAATGATTGATCCTGAACACCTACTTACGTCGAACATAACCCATCGTGTCCTCGATTGGAGAACGAGCTCACGAAAGAGACAGTCACAGTTACACACTCAGTTGGCATATTTTAATTAAGCTTACTTCAAGTTATCTAGAACCAGATGTTAAAATAGGTTTCCACGTTGCCACATAACCGTGGGCATGGCTTTCCGAAAGATTTAACCCCTCAGGGGTGCTCCAACTAGTCCATCACAAACTACCACATGCTGTGACGGAATGACCTCGATCAGGGAAACCCGTGATCTCCTCGGATTCCTATTGGAAAACCTCAACCTCGAGATAACGCAAAGCGTCCTCGGAGTCCCTCGCACAAGACGCTCGAGAAAGGTAAAACAAGTCCAGCAAGGCCGCCCGGTGTGTCGATGATCCCGATAGGAGCCGCGTATCTCGTTCTTAGGACACGACGCATATGCACAGTGTACGGTTGGCCCCGCAAACGACTCTATTTTGGACCAGCACCAGCAGCACTGCCCCCCTGTATTATGTTGAATTACTCCTCAGGTAGCGCTAACTCCCTATGTTTTTCAGTATTAACAGAATTATTATGTTGGAAAAATATAGTACCAATGTTGGGCCTTGCCAGACGCGCTTTATCCCAAAACGAGAATCTAGGGGGTCCCCATAACAACCCAAAGCATGTTAGGAGCGCTCATTTATGGAACATAACACCGATAGCCAAAACTAAGGCGACAATGGTGGAACAAAACACCAGGCTAGAAAGGTCGATCCTTCCATCTTTTACCAAGTATATAGGTGCACTAAATTAAATAGAAATTATACGGTAATATAACAAGGAACCCATGTTATCACATGGAAGCAACTGCACCTGCAACTAGCAACGCTATCAAAAAGTAAGCAAGTGGTAACATAGCCAATCAGTGGTTTGCTAGGTTATGAACAGGCTGAATGTTTTCATGGCAATGTTGAGAGGCTGATATTTAGTGGTAGGCTGCGAGATATAATGATAGAAACAAAACAACTAGCATGGCAATGATAGTAATGGTATCTGGGGAAATGGTCATCTTGCGTGAGATCCCGCTTGGAAGAAGAATGACTCCGTGAAGCAGACGAACCGACGTAGTCGAACGGATCCTCACTTTCCGACACTCCGTGGAACTCTATCGAGACGAAGCAAACCGAAAACAAGAATCAACACACGATATTCACCACGACACGTGCACGACATAATGCACAACACACATGATGCATGAACGGTCTAATGCAAGGTATGCCAATCACAATAATCAAACACTACACATTAAGTTAAGCTCAATATGCAATGAGTTGCATATTGACGAAACTCCACATACGAGTTATTTAGTTACTCTTGTTTAGGTACATGGCAATATTAAATATGGTTAACATGACAAGGGGTGAAGAACAATTAAACTACCTATCTAGGCATATTAAATGAGGCCGGAAACGACATATAGCATCTCCGAACGGACCCCATGTGTTACTATCTAAATCTATCCAGATTTGACCTAAACACATTGTACGTTTGTTAAACGGCAACAGAAAGTGGTTCACATGAAACTACACGTCATAGTCCATTTACATATATGGAACATCTCCAACGGAGCTACGGTTGAAACGATATGATCACCGCAAGATATTATGGCATGAATGCAATATGTATGCAATGACAACCACAACATTCCAAACCATACAAACAACAAGATAACAAGAACCTACACGAGATTCTAAGCAAGTTTCACATATGATACGATCAAGTCGAAGCAACGGTTCAACAAGTACAAGCTAAACAAGAAATAGCTAAAATCTGCCCAAAACAGCAACATGGCATATTCTACACCCTAAAACAACAAGCTACATAGTTCTAAAATGCTCAAACAAGACATGAGGCAGTAGAGGACAAGATTCACTTCAACACCCTACTAATAGCATCTAGCATGGCAACATGTAACACTAGGAAAAGAACTCACAAAATGGCATCTCACACACAGTTTCAGACTTAGTGAAAATAACACGGTTGACAGTGTAGTTTTTGATCTGAAGGCATATTAACAGCATCAAAACTATATGGCACAGGGCACCGAATGACATGAAAATTTACAACATGCTAGAGAAACTTATGCACTACAAATAACTCCATTGCACGAACCCCAAAGGAGTTGTAGATCACTAGCAAAACTCATGGCAAGACAGCAACAAAATATTACAGATCTCAGACTTAGAAATATTTTAGCATCTCCAAATCATCACTATTTTCTAGCATGTTGGCAACAAGCAAACAACACCTAAACATGGAATTCTATTGCAACAAAAAATTTCCAGGGCCTAGCCTGCATATCCAAGAGCATATCTCTAGTTCAAAACTCATGCATATCACACACGGAATAAATCCCACAAAATAAACAATAGGGCAACATGGCAAAATATCATGCACACTAACTTACTCGAAAGCTAAAACTGAATGCACAGTTAAATTCAATGGATTTTTTTACCGGGAAAACAAATATAATATGTGGGGTTCAAAAAATAAAACTAGCGCCAAAATTAAATGCGGGAATAGGCCTAAACAGATATAACAAAACTAGTCACGACACCTACATACAAAAATGCAAGCAACTACTCTAAATACATGGAAAAGGGTCATGAACATCGTGAACATTTTATCTATGGGATTTGAACAATATGGACGCGCACAAAAATAACTACGGGATATTAACCTATTAGGACAGCATGCAAATCTTGGCAAACGGCGGGTCAAACTACTTTAAATATGCATGCAAGTTGCAAAATATGATTCTATGCGAAAAACTACACAAGTTGCGTATCTCAATCGTCGTGATCCGACGCACGATTTAAAATCTACGGGCATTTTAAAATCAATGTTTTTCTGAAATTAGCAAAATCACACGTTAATAAAAAAATACAGACCGGAACTACGCACTGGGCCGATTCGGAGCTGGGCGCAACTTAGCTAAGTTGTGCCTGAGCGGGGTTTAGGGCATGCGGGGCTCACCTTGGGCCACACGGGTCGGCTCGGTGCAGGGCGAGGCAGGCTAGCTGGGCTACAGGAGTTGGGCCGGCGTGGTGGGCGAGGCCTGCTTGGGTCGGGGCGGCTGCGGGACCCAAGCGGGGACGAGCTGCGGTCGTCTCTCACGTGAGGCGAGGTCGCGGCTATGGCCAGGAGGCCGGCAGCGGTGCGCTCCGACGGGAGGCGTCTGGTGCAGGGAACGACGGCGGGGACGGCGGATCCGGGTGCTGCAAGGCCGGATCCGACCATTTCTTGCACCTGCAGGGCACGAGGTGATGACGGCGGCGGTGCTCCATGCAGGGTGACTACGGGATCTAGGGTGGAGGTTGAGGCCATGGTGGGGGTCGGGGCCGGGAGGAGCTGCGGCTGGTCGGTGGGGATGCGCGGTGCTGGGGCTCTGGCCAGCAAGGTGCGGAGCTCTGGTGGCGTTTCCTCGCATCGGAGGCTCCGTCGAGAGGAGCGGGGCAGCTCGGGAGCTGCGGGAGGAGCCGACCTCGAGAGGAGAGGAGGGAGGCTCAGCCCCCACGCAGCGGCGCGATGGGCTCGCCTGGGACCGATCTGGGCTCGGCAGGGCGGTGGCTGAGGAGAGAGGAGGTGGGAGAGAGGGGCTGTGGTGGCGGCTAGGGTTTGGTGGTGGGCACGGATCCCGAGGCAGGGCCAAGGTTTGCTCTCTCTCTATATAGGAAACGGGCTAGGGTTAGTTGTTTTTCGCCCCAATTTCAACCGCGCGATCGGAATCGAAAGGCGTCGCTCGTGGGGCGGGCTAGGTGGGCTGTGTAAAGTGGCTAGGCGGAGGTGAGAGGGGAAACAGGCGACCTGCCAATGATATTTTAAAACCGAAAAACGTCCGACGATAGACCGAAGACGGTGCCGGTACGGTGGACCGTTCGGGTACCAGACGGACTCCGATTGCGACAAAAATTGGCAGGTGGCCTACCTATATTAAAATAAGACCGCACACCAAGTTTCAACCCAATCGGAAAAAGTTTTATTAATACTTTGAAAAACAAGGTTCTGACGATGCCATGGGTGCGTGCGAGTGTGGTCAGGCTCAAAACGGGCAACGACGGGAACGAAGAGAACCGACAACTGATAACGGATGCAAGTTTTGAAAACTGGCGGCAACAGAGTGCCGATGCAATGTGGATGATGCGAATGATGCGATGATGAATGCGACAAACAAAATAATAACACAACGACAACAGAATAAGAGAGGAATCTTGTGGAGCGTCGCCTCGGGCTGTCAGAGTTGTCTCGAAGCACCACGTGATGATCGGGTGTGATAGATTCTAACGTTCGCATACAACAGGTGTAAGCCAGATTTACAGATGCATAACACTTAGGTTGACTCGATGAGCCTAGCATGTACAGACATGGTCTCGAATACGGGAGACCGAAAGATCAAACCTGAGTCGTATCGTTGATACGATCAGCATGGAGATGTTCACCATCGATGACTAGTCCGTCTCACATGATGATCGGACACGGGCTAGTCGACGTGGATCATGTCGAACTTGGATGGCTCGAGGGATGTCGATCTAAGTGGGAGTTCATTATATAATTTGATTAGAGAAACTTAGTTATCATGAACTTAGTCTAAAAGTTGTCTTTACAAATATTGTAGATCCAATGGCCAACGCACCTGTCAACCTCAATTTCAACGCGTTCCTAGAGAAAACAAAGCTGAAAGATGATGGTAGCAACTATGTGTACTAGGTCCGTAACCTAAAGCTCATCCTCATTGCATCCAAGAAGGCTTATGTCCTTGATGCGCTGCTAGGTGATCCTCCCGTTCCCGCGGCAGCACAGGACATTCTAAACGCCTAGCAGTCGCGGAGTGATGACTACTCTCTAGTTGAGTGCCGCATGCTATACAGTTTAGAACCGGGGCTCCAAAGGCGTTTTGAGCAACACGGAGAACATGAGATTTTCGAGGAGCTGAAACTAGTTCTTCAAGCTCATGCCCGAGTTCGAGATATATGAGGTCTCCGACAAGTTCTTTAGCTGTAAGATGGAGGAGAACAGTTCTGTTAGTGAGCACATACTCAGAATGTCTGGGTTACACGGTCGTCTGACTCAGCTTCGAGTCAAACTTCCGGATGATGCGGTCATTGACAGAATCCTCCAGTCGCTTCCACCTAGCTACAAAAGCTTTGTGATGAACTACAACATGCAAGGGATGGATAAGACCATTCCCGAGTTGTACTTGATGCTGAAATCTGCAGAGGTAGAAATCAAGAAAGAGCATCGAGTGTTGATGGTCAATAAGACCACTAGTTTCAAGAAAGGCAAGGGAAAGAAGAACTTCAAGAAAGAAGGCAAAGCTGTTGTCGGGCCTGGTAAAACAGTTGCCGGGAAGAAGCCAAAGAAATGACCTAAGCCGGAGACTGAGTGCTATTATTGCAAGGTAACTGGTCACTGGAAGCGGAACTTCCCCAAATACTTAGCGGATAAGAAGGTCGACAACGTCAAAGGTATATATGATATACAAGTTATTGATGTGTACCTTACTAGCGCTCGTAGTAGCTCCTTGGTATTTGATATCGGTGTTGTTGCTCACATTTTGTAACGCCCAAGATGCGATCCTATCCTCAATTTGGCACGAGGGCCTCGTCAGGGATAGAATCGCATCTCGTCCTTTCGCAAGAACGGATATCGTTACAAGTACATGTACTGAAAAGATGAGATATATAGAATTGTCTTACACTCGCCACAAGTTACATCAGAGTCACATCAGTACAAAACATAAATAACATGAAGAAGAGCAAGGTCCGACTACGGACGAAAAACAAACGAAAAAAGAAGAACGACGTCCATCCTTGCCATCCCAAGCTGCCGGCCTGGAACCCATCCTAGATCGATGAAGAAGAGGAATAAGAAGCAACTCCAAATGAACAATCAACGCGCTCGCGTCAAGTAACCTTATACTTATACCTACAACTCGTGTTGTAGTAATCTGTGAACCACAGGGGACTCAATAATCTCATTTCCAAAGGTATCAAGACTAGCAAAGCTTAATAGGTGAGGTATGGTTAAGTGGTGAGGCTGCAGCTAGCGACTAAGCATAATACGAGGTGGCTAACTTACGAGTACAAGAATAAAGAGGGGGTGATCTACGCATAATGGACGTGAACTACTAGTGATCAAATGAATGATCCTGAACACCTACTTACGTCAGACATAACCCCACCATATCCTCGATCGGAGAAGCAACTCACGAAAGAGACAATCACGGTTACGCACTCAGTTTGCATATTTTAATCAAGTTAACTTCAAATTGTCTAGAATTAGTGTTAAACAAAGTTTCCACGTTGCCACATAACCGCGGGGACGGCTTTCCGAAAAGATTTAACCCTGCTGGGGTGCTCCAACTAGTCCATCACAAATTACCACAAGCCGCATAGAAATCCTCGATCACGAAGCTCGCGATCTTGTCGGACTCCTTAGTGGAAAAGCTCAACTCTGAGATTACACAAAGCATCACCGGAATCCTGATGCACAAGATATCTCGTCAAAGCTAAACTAATCCAGCAAGGCTGCCCAACGTGTCGACGATCCCGATAGGAGCCGCATATCTCTTTCTCAAGACATGACGGATGAGCTAGACGTCGGGATCGCTAAACCCTGGGTGACTAGGGGGCTCCGGACATCGCTCAGGTGGGACCAACACTCATGAGGAGCACTGGCCCGGGGGTTGATTAAATTACATCGCGGGTGCCGGCGGGTCCCTATGCATTATTATTAGGTTATTAGGCAAATGTAGTACCAAAGTTGGGCCTTGCCAGACCAGCTTTTATCTAAAACGAATTATCAAGGGGGTCCCCATAACAACCCCGATCGTGTTAGGAGTGCTCAATTATGGAACATAACACCGGTAGCCGAAACTAAGGGGGCAAAGGTGGAACAAAACACCAGGCTAGAAAGGCCGAGCCTTCCACCTTTTACCAAATATATAGGTCCATTAAAATAAATAAGATATAATATGGTGATATAACAAGGAACCCATGTTATCACATGGAAGCAACTACACCTGCAACTAGCAACGCTAACACAGGGTTAAGCAAGCAGTAACATAGCCAATCAGTGGTTTGCTAGGTTGAACATGTTGAAGGTTTCATGGCATTGTTGAGAGGCTGATATTAAACATGTGGTAGGCAACGAGACATAATTGATAGAAACGGTAAACTAGCATGGCAATGATAGTAATGGTATCTGGGGAAATGGTCATTTTGCCTAATACCCCGCTTGGATGAAGATCGACTCCGTGAAGCAGACGAACCGATGTAGTCGAACGGGTCGTCACTTTCCGACACGCTTGTGGAACTCTATTGAGACGAAGAAAGCCGGAAACAAGAATCAACACAGATATTCACCACACGAGGCAGATCACATATGATGCATGAAAAGCTGAGTATGTGCAAGACACGACATGTCAATGATTACAATCAAACACTACACATTAAGTTGCATATCGACGAAACTGCACATACGAGTTATTTAGTTCTATCTCGATTATTTACTCGATAATATTAAATGTGATTTAAACATGGAAAGAGGTGAAGCGTAATTAAACTACCTATCTAGGCATTTTAAATGAGGTCGGAAATGACATATAGCATCTCCGAAACGACCTGACATGTTAATTTACAATTATGTACAGATCTGAACTAACACGTTTAAATGTTTGTTAAATAGCAAAACAAATAGGTTCACGTGATTCTACGCGTCTTTACAAGCAATTTACACATAGAGAACATCTCCAACGGAGCTACGGATCAAAAAGATACAAGCACCGAAAGATATGATGGCATGAATGAAAAATGTGTGCAACGACAGTCAGAAGCATCCCACGATATACAACCAACAAGATAAAATGAAACTACACGAGATTCTAAGCAAGTTTCATATAGGACACGATCAAAATGGAGCAACGCTTCAACAACTACGAGCTAAAAAAGAAATCACTACAACCTGCCAAAATCAGCCACATAACATTTTCTACACCCCACAACTACGAGCTACATAAAACCAATATGCTCAACCAAGGTATGATATGATAGAGGGCAAGAAGCACTACAACATACAACTAACAACACCTAGCATGGTAGCATGGATCAGTGGGAAAGGAAGTCACAAAATGGCTTCTCACACACAGTTTCAGACTTGGTGAAAATAACAGTTTATGAAACTGCAGTTTTCGATCTGAAGGCATATTGACAGCAGTAAAACCATAATCTACAGGACTCCAAATGGCATGAAAACTGACAGCATGCTAGAGAATCCCAAAGTCTACAACTAACTCCATCGCACCAACCTGAAAAGAGCTACAGAACACCAGATAAACTCATGCAAAGACAACAACAAAATATAACAGATTTCAGGCTTAGAAATATTTCAGCATCTCCAAATCAGCACTATTTTGTAGCAACTTGAGAGAAAGCAAACCACACCTAAACATGGATTTCTATTGCAACCATAATTACCAGGGGCTAGACTAAACATCCAAGAGCAACTCTCTAGTTGACAACTTAATCATATCAAGCACGGAATAAAACCCACAAAATAAACAAAAGGGCAACATGGCAAAATATCACGTGAACTAACTTGCTCAAAAGTTAAAACTAAATACACAGTTAAATTCTATGGATTTTTCTACCCCGAAAACATATATAGCATGAGGGGTTGCAAAATAAAAACAACGCCACACGTATATGCGAGAATATGTCCTAAAAACGGTATAATAAACTAGCGAAGGAATCCTACATGCAAAAATACAAAGCACTACTCTAAAATACATGGAAAAAGGGTTCCTAAAACATGAACATTTTATCTACGGGGTTTGAGCAATCCGGACACGCACAAAAATAATTACAGGGCAATTCCCTATTTGGACAACATGCAAAACTAGGCATTCGGCACGTCAAACTACTTCAAACATTTATGCAAGTTGAAAAATCGTAATCTATGCGAAAAACTACACAAGATACATATACAACACGTCGCGATCTAACATACGGATTAAAAGATAGAAGCGTTTTAATATTCGTCAAATCTCTAGAATTAAATTAATTCCGAAAAAACCTAAATAAACTAAAAAGGCCGAAACCATTTCTAGTGGCTACACAGGGGGCTCACCTCGTCGGGCCTGGCCCAAGAGAGGAGGCGGTCTGGGCCTCGGCTAGCGCGGAACCTGGGCCACGAGGAAGAGCCGGCCTCGGGTGGCTGGGCCAAGATGCTGGCGAGGGGGTGGGCCGAGCTGGCCTGGGGCGCTGCAACCCAGGCGGCTCGAGCGGGACCTCCGTCTTCCTTCCGACGGGGCGAGCTAGGGCAATGGCGGCGCTGCTGCCAGCACGCGGGGCGACGGGTCGGCGGGGAACCGGCGGCGCTGGGTGGATCCGGCCACCGGGGTTCCATTCCCTGCGGTGGCGGCTCGAGGCGGCGCCGGGGCGACGAGATCGGGCGCCGGCTTCAATGGAGGTCTCCTGTGGGACAAAGAGAGAAGACATGAGAGGGAGAGGAGAGGGAAGGAAGAAGGAGCAAGGGCGCGGGGCTCGCCTGGTAGGGTGGCGGCGGCGGGACTGCCTGCTCCGGCGAGCTGCTGCTGTTCCGGCGACGAGGCCCGGGAGCTCGGGATCGGCTCGGGCACGAGGGGAGCTCGGGCTGAGGAGCTGCGGGTTCTGCGGGAAGCGCCCTAGGCCGTTGGATGGGCCGTTGGATCAGAGATCCGACGGTCCAGATCGAGGGGGCTTGGGCTGGATCAGATCTGGTGGCTTAGGAGGTGGGTGGAGGCTGTCTGGGGCATGGATTACGATGCAGATCTAGGGTTTGCAGGAAAACGAGGGAGAGAGAGTGGTTGTCCAAAAATGGCATTGGGGTCCTATTTATAACAATGGGGGGGGGTTAGGTTTAGCAGAATTTCGCCCCGATTTCAACCGCGTGGTCGGATTCGAACAATTCCGAATGCGGGACGGGCTAAGTGGCCGTTAGAGCAGGTTAGCCGGGGAAGAGAGGGAAACGGTGCGGCGCGGCAACGCGATTTTAAAACACTGAAAAAACGTTCGACGGTAGACCGAATACGGTGCCGCTACGGTCGACCGTTCGGGTACCAGACGGACTCCGAATGTGACGAAATTTGACAGGCGGCCTACCTATAATAAAATAAGACCGCACGTTAAGTCTCAACCCAATCAGACAAAGTTTTATTCACACTTTTAAAAACAAGATTTAGACGATGTTGTGGGCGCGTGCGTGTGTGGTCGGGCTCAGAACGGACAACGAGGAGAACCGGCAACTAACAACGGATGCACGTTTTGAAACTGGCGGCAACGGGATGCCGATGCAATGCGGTTGATGTGCATGATGCGATCATGATGCGACAAATAAAAATAGACACACGACGAAAACGGAATAAAGGGGGGAATTTTCTGGGGCATCGGTCTCGGGCTGTCACAACTCTCTTACACTACAAGAGGATCTCGACCCGAGATCCAAGAATGAACGGGGAAGAGGATGAGAAAGAAGAGGTAAAACTTAATCGCTTCTTTTACAAATGAGTGAAACCAACGATCCTTGAAGGTTGCAAAGTGATGAGGAATGATATGAGAAACAAGCAAGAATTCACGAAAAATTTCGGCAGCACTTCGGTAGGAAAAGGGGACAAAAAATCGATAAGATGAGAGAATTAGACAATATTCATAACAGACAACTAAACAGAACAAGGGAACACCATGATCTTGATAGAACAACATGATTGACCCAAAAGAGCAACATCACAATGCCTCCGGAACAAGAGAATAAAACTAGATCATTGGGAACAAAGAAATAATAAGAGAATGACAACTACTATCACAAGAATCTTGAAGAACTCGTGAGAATGGATTGAAACCTTGATGAACCACCATGAAGGATCTCCGTATACAAATGAATGATGCAAAGATATGAAGGTAGAAAAGAATAAGATTATGACCTTACCAAGATGTAGATGAAGCTTCACAAAGAGATACTTAGGAGAACTTGGAACTCTGGAAAAGAAAGATAAGAACATGGGATAAAGAATTGATATGATGGGCCACTACGAAAGAAGAATTGGGATCACTTTGATGCAACAAGAATAAGAATTATGTTATGCTTACCCCTCATCAAGTTAAATTGATGACAAGCAACGGATATAGCATACCACTTATTCTTCTAGAAATGATTGAGGAGATAAATGAGCTCAAACTAGATGAAATGTTGCAAGAAACACCGGTGAGGATTGAAATGAATGAGGCAACCATGAATGAATGGAGATACATGAGAATGAAGAGATCATGAGCCACCTAACACAAAACTTGAATGATGCACCGGAATAACAGAGACACGAACGAAGAGACAACAATTGAGAAGAATTGAGGATGAAAGCTGAAAGCTTAGAACGAAGAATCTTCTAAAATGATGGCCTTCGGAGGATCGAGAATGAAAAGAACTCAGAAATGCACGGATAGCAAGAAAGGGATTAATCAAGATTGGGAACAATTGAAGAAGATGCGAGAAAGCTAAAATGATGAATCTTCACGCGAACGGACCAAGATATGAGATGAACACTCCTTCGGTCTTCCAAGCTGAAAATGAGGAGGAGAACACCACCAAGAATTACCGAGACACTCCGGAATAAGAACAAGAGATAGTTGAGCCAATGACGATTTTTTTGAAGCAATCTTGAAGAAGGAATATGACTGATGAAATTTATACTTACGTCATAGTTGAAATAATTAGAGATCTTCGAGAAAGATTAAAAGAGACAGGAAAGATCCTGGGAAAGAACCTGTGGGTTATGGGCCCACTGAAAGAAACCACCATTAAAAAGGTTGCTTAGAAGGAGAGATATTGCACCGGTATAAATGAACACTAGATGAGGTGAGGCGACCGAAATAATTGAAAGAACTGAAAACAAGAACTTCTGAGATATCTTTAACACTCCGGATAGAAAAGAGAGGAATGAATAACAAGATAGGGTGATAAGAATTTCCAACACGGGAAATAATTTAAAGGAAGAAATGGATATGGCGAACACGGATAACTGAATTTAATTCATCGGAAAAGAGAATAAAATGAAGAAATGATGAACTCGAACTCCTGAGAATCTTCACAATGAACCACCGGATAAGAGAGAAAAGAAAAGATAGCGGAAGCTATAATGAAATGGAATACACTTTGATGATAACGAATCACTGAAGAAAAGGGCGGGAGGGCGGGAAAATAAATACAACTTGGGACAGATGAGAAAACTCCAGAAAAATGAGATATTGATCTTACAAATCTTGAAAAGGGTAGAATTGACTGAAGAGAAGCACACCGGTTGAAAAGGATTGACACGATGACTCCGGTTGAAAAGGAATTGATATGACGATTGATTAAGAAAAAGGATTAGCACTCTCATAAAAAATATGAGAACACCTCTTAGAAAAAGATATGAAATCACCATTTGACATCGAAGCAACACGAATTACCATACTCCAACAAAACAAAGGATGATGCCTACAAAACAAGCCAGAACAAATTCATGAGAAAGATTCCGCTCGATATTTTCGTGGACTGGATCGCACGGGCTCGATCCTTACAGTAGCCATCAAGTGCAAGGCAGTGCACACGACATACGAAGCGTCCCCGAGTCGTAGCAAGCTACAAGGACTCTTTAAGACACAACAAGAACCGTTGTAAGTCGACCATGAACAAACGAATCCACTAGATGTTGAACCCCAACCTAACATCATGCATTTGTTGGAAGATTGTCCTATAAGTAACTACTTGAATTCCCACCTAAGAACTCCCGAAATTTCTGGTCATGCAATCTGGTCCACGGATACAATGGAGTAATATAATACTCAACTCCTATACTAACCCCGTCCAATGTATCACATCTGTCAACACATAACCAGAATCTCGGAACTTCATCTACTTCAGACCCTCGTGATCACAACTATACAAAGTATGGCAGTACTCCCGAACAATCTGTACCAGTACTGGGGACATCAGGGTTATCTCGTCTCTACTAGTATTGAAGCAATTACGAACATCCTTCATTCTGAGATACAAAGAAATCTGAATGAGAACGATGTGCTCGAGAATCCCCTAGAGCTCAACTCCCCGAAAGAAATCAAGTCAGACAGGAGGCACCAAGACAAAACTCCGTCACATCGGCGTCATATAGATTCCAAAAATATCCGCGTGATCCTAAAAAAAATTTGAGTGAGAAGAGGAGTAGAATAAATTATTACGTCAAGATTCCTCACCACAACATAGAAAAGGAGAAAAAAGAATCCTACTCAACGATATATAACTAGACTCAAAGTAGTTTTTCACTAGACTCGACTCGGCCAAGTTCGATAAATCAAGGGGGCTCCTAGGTCGGTACTGCTCTGATACCAACTTGTAATGCCCAAGATGCGATCCTATCCTCAATTTGGCACGAGGGCCTCGGCAGGGATAGAAGCGCATCTCGTCGTTTCGCAAGAATGGATATCGTTACAAGTACATGTACTGAAAAGATGAGATATTTAGAATTGGCTTACACTCGCCACAAGTTACATCAGTACAAAACATAAATAACACGAAGAATAGCAAGGTCCGACTACGGACGAAAAACAAACAAGAAAAAAAGAACGACGTCCATCCTTGCTATCCCAGGCTGTAGGCCTGGAACCCATCCTAGGTCGATGAAGAAGAGGACGAAGAAGCAACTCCAAATGAACAATCAACGCGCTCGCGTCAAGTAACCTTATACTTGTACCTGCAACAGGTGTTGTAGTAATCTGTGAGCCAGAGGGGACTCAACAATCTCATTTCCAAAGGTATCAAGACTAGCAAAGCTTAATAGGTGAGGTATGGTTAAGTGGTGAGGCTGCAGCTAGCGACTAAGCATAATATGACGTGGCTAACTTACGAGTACAAGAATAAAGAGGTGGGTGATCTACGCATGACGGACGTGAACTACTGATGATCAAATGAATGATCCTGAACACCTACTTACGTCAAACATAACCCCACCGTGTCCTCGATCGGAGAAGGAACTCACGAAAAAGATAGTCACGGTTACGCACTCAGTTGGCATATTTTAATTAAGTTAACTTCAAGTTGTCTAGAACCAGTGTTAAACAAAGTTTCCACGTTGCCACATAACTGCGGGCACAATTTTACGAAAAGATTTAACCCTACAAGGGTGCTCCAACTAGTCCATGACAAATTACCACAAGCCGCGTAGAAATCCTCGATCACGAAGCTCGCGATCTCGTCGTACTCCTTAGTGGAAATCCTCAAGTCTAAGATTACCCAAAGCATCACCAGAATCCCGATGCACAACATATCTCATCAAAGGTAAAACTAATCCAGCAAGGCCGCCCTACGTGTCGACGATCTCGATAGGAGCCGCGTATCTCGTTCTCAGGACACGACGAATGAGCTATACGTCGGGATCGCTAAACCCTGGGTGACTAGGGGCGCCGGACATCGCTCAGGTGGGACCAACACTCATGAGGAGGACTGGCCCGGGGGGTTGATTAAATTACTCTCCTGGTGTCGGCGGGTCCCTATGCATTATTATTAGGTTATTAGGCAAATGTAGTACCAAAGTTGGGCCTTGCCAGACCAGCTTTAATCTAAAACGAATTATCAAGGGGGTCCCCATAACAACCCCGACCGTGTTAGGAGCGCTCAATTATGGAACATAACACCGGTAGCCAAAACTAAGGGGTCAAAGGTGGAACAAAACACCAGGCTAGAAAGGCCGAGCCTTCCACCTTTTACCAAATATATAGGTCCATTAAAATAAATAACATATAATATGGTGGTATAACAAGGAACCCATGTTATCACATGGAAGCAACTGCACCTGCAACTAGCAACGTTAACACATGGTTAAGCAAGTAGTAACATAGCCAATCAGTGGTTTGCTAGGTTGTGAACATGTTAAAGTTTTCATGGCATTGTTGAGAGGAAGATATTTAACAGGTGGTGGGCAGCTAGACAACAACGATAGAAATGATATCACTAGCATGGTAATCATAGTAATGGTATCTGGGGAAATGGTCATCTTTCCTGAGATCCCGCTTGGAAGAAGATCAACTCCGTGAAGCAGACGAACCGATGTAGTCGAACGGGTCCTCACTTTCCGGCACGCTTGCGGAACTCTATCGAGACGAAGAAAGCCGGAAACAAGCATCAACACATATATTCACCACACGATGCACATCTATATGATGCATGAACAGCTGAGTATGTGCAAGACACGGTATGACAATGATAACAATCAAACACTACACATTAAGTGAAGTCCAATATGCAAGGAGTTGCACATTGACGAAACTCCACATACGAATTATTTAGTTCTATCCTGATTATTTACTCGATAATATTAAATGTGATTTAAACATGGCAAGAGGTTAAGCGTAATTAAACTACCTATCTAGGCATTTTAAATGAGGTCGGAAATGACATATAGCATCTCCGAAACGACCTCACATGTTAATTTACAATTCTGACCAGATCTGAACTAACACGTTTAAATGTTTGTTAAACAGCAAAACAAATAGGTTCCGGTGATTCTACGTGTCGTTACAAGCAATTTACACATAGAGAACATCTCCAACGGAGCTACGGATCAAAAGATACAAGCACCGTAAGATATGATGGAATGAATGAAAAATGTGTGCAATGACAGTCACAAGCATCCCACGACATACAACCAGCAAGATAAAATGAAACTATACGAGATTCTAAGCAAGTTTCATGTAGGACCTGATCAAACAGAGCAACGGTTCAACAACTACGAGCTAAACAAGAAATCACTACAACCTGCCAAAATCAGCCACATAGCATTTTCTACACCCCACAACTACGAGCTACGTAAAACCAATATGCTCAGCCAAGGCATGAGACGATAGAGGGCAAGAAGCACTACAACATACAACTAACAACACCTAGCATGGTAGCATGGATCACTGGGAAAAGAAGTCACAAAATGGCTTCTCACACACAGTTTCAGACTTAGTAAAAATAACAGTTTATGAAACTGCAGTTTTCAATCTGAAGGCATATTGACAGCAGTAAAACCATAAGCTACAGGACTCCGAATGGCATGAAAACTGACAGCATGCTAGAGAATCCCAAAGTCTACAACTAACTCCGTTGCACGAACCTCAAAAGAGCTACAGAACACAAGATAAACTCATGCAAAGACAACAACAAAATATAATAGATTTCAGACTTAGAAATATTTCAGCATCTTCAAATCAGCACTATTTTCTAGCAACTTGAGAGCAAGCAAACCACACCTAAACATGGATTTCTATTGCAACCAAAATTACCAGGGGCTAGACTAAACATCCAAGAGCAACTCTTTAGTTGACAACTTAATCATATCAAGCACGGAATAAAACCCACAAAATAAACAAAAGGGCAACATGGCAAAATATCACGCGAATTAACTTTTTAAAAATCTAAAACTAAATACACAGTTAAATTCTATGGATTTTTCTACCCCGAAAACATATATATCATGAGGGGTGGCAAAATAAAAAAAAACGCCACACGTATATGCGAGAATATGTCCTAAACACGGTATAATAAACTAGCGACGGAATCCTACATGCAAAAATATAAACCACTACTCTAAAATACATGGCAAAAAGGTTCCTAAAACATGAACATTTTATCTACGGGGTTTGAGCAATCCGGACACGCACGAAAATAATTACGGGGCAATTCCCTATTGGGACAGCACACAAAACTAGGCATTCGGCATGTCAAACTACTTCAAACATTTATGCAAGTCGTAAAATCGTAATCTACGCGAAAAACTACACAAGATACATATACAACACGTCGCCATCCGACACACGGATTAAAAGATACAGGCGTTTTAATATTCGTCAAATATCTGGAATTAAATTAATTCCGAAAACACCTAAATTAACTAAATGGGCCGAAACCATTTCTAATGGCTACTCAGGGGGCTCACCTCGTTGGGCCTAGCCCAAGAGAGGAGGCGGTCTGGGCCTCGGCTAGCGTGGAACCTGGGCCACGAGGAAGAGCCGGCCTGGGGCGGCTCGGCCAAGGTGCTAATGCGGGGGTGGGCCGAGCTGGCCTAGGGCGCTGCCGACCAGGCGGCTCGAGCGGGACCTCCGTCTTCCTCCCGACGGGGTGAGCCAGGCCCATGGCGGCGTTGCTGCTAGCACGCGGGGCGATGGGTCGGTGGGGAACCAGCGGCGCCAGATGGATCCGGCCACCGGGGTTCCGTTCCGGCGATGGCGGCTCGAGGCGGCGCCGGGGCGAGGAGATCGGGCGTCGGCTTCAACGGAGGTCTCCTGCGGGACAGATAGAGAAGACGTGAGAGGGAGAGGAGAGGGAAGGAAGAAGGAGCAAGGGCGCGGGTCTCGGCCTGGTAAGGCGGCGGCGGCGGGACTGCCTACTCTAGTGAGCTGTTGCTGTTCCGGCGACGAGGCCGGGGAGCTCGGGATCGGCTCGGGCACGAGGGGAGCTCGGGCAGAGGAGCTGCGGGCTGCTGCAGGAGGCGCCCTGGGCCGATGGATCAGAGATCCGACGGTCCAGATCGAGGGGGCTTGGGCTGGATCAGATCTGGTGGCTTAGAAGGTGGGTGTAGGTTGGCCGGGGCACGGATTACGAGGCGGATCTAGGGTTTGCACGGAAAACGAGGGAGAGAGAGTGGTTGTCCAAAAATGGCATTGGGGTCCTATTTATAACAATGGGGGGGCTAGGTTTAGCAGAATTTCACCCCAGTTTCAACCGCGCGGTCGGATTCGAACAATTCTGAACGCGGGATGGGCTAAGTGGCCGCGTAGAGCAGGTTAGCCGGGGAAGAGAGGGAAACGATGCGGCGCGGCAACGCGATTTTAAAACACCGAAAAAACGTCCGACGGTAGACCGAATACGGTGCCGCTACGGTGGACCGTTCGTGTACCAGACGGACTCCGATTGCGACGAAATTTGATAGGCGGCCTACCTATAATAAAATAAGAACGCATGTCAAGTCTCAACCCAGTCAGAGAAAGTTTTATTCACACTTTTAAAAACCATATTCACACGATGCCGCGGGCGCGTGCGTGTGTGGTCGGGCTCAGAACGGACAACAACGAGAACCGGCAACTAATAACGGATGCACGTTTTGAAACTGGCGGCAACAGGATGCCGATGCAATGCGAATGATGCTCATGATGGGATGATGATGCGACAAATAAAAATAAACACACGATGAAAACGGAATAAAGGGGGGAATCTTCTGGGGCATCGGTCTCGGGCTGTCACACATTTGCAACTCAAAGCAGGAACTGCGGAATAAGCGAAGGCTGGCTAAGGACAAGGTGACGATGCGCGTCAGGAATGGTTCCAAGATCGATGTGATCGCCGTCGGCACACTACCTCTACATCTACCATTGGGATTAGTTTTAAACCTTAATAATTGTTATTTAGTACCATCATTGTTATTTAGTACCATCTTTAAGCATGAACATTGTATCTAGATCTTGCTTGATGCGAGATGGCTACTCATTTAAATCTGAGAATAATGGTTGTTCTATTTATATGAGTGATATGTTCTATACTCATGCCTCGTTGTTCAATGGTTTATTCTTGATGAGTCTCGGTAGTGATGTTACACATATTCATAGTGTGAGTACCAAAAGATGTAAAGTTCATAATGATAGTCCCACATACTTACGACACTTCCGCCTTGGTCATATCGGTGTCAACCGCATGAACAAACTCCATACCGATGGACTTTTGGAGTCTCTTGATTTTGAATCATTTGACACATGCGAACCATGCCTTATGGGCAAGATGACCAAGACTCCATTCTGTGGAATAATGGAGCGAGCAACCAACTTATTGGAAATAATACATACCGATGTATGTGGCCCAATGAACGTTGAGGCTCGCGGTGGCTATCATTATGTTCTCACCCTCACCGATGATTTAAGTAGATATGGGTATGTCTACTTAATGAAGCACAAGTTTGAAACATTTGAAAAGTTCAAAGAATTTCAGAGTGAGGTTGAGAATCAACGTGACAAGAAAATAAAGTGTCTATGATCTGATCATGGAGGAGAATATTTGAGTCACAAGTTTGGCACACACCTAAGGAAATGTGGAATTGTTTCACAACTCACGCCGCTTGGCACACCGCAGCGTAATCACACTTTATTGGATATGGTGCGACCTATGATGTCTCTTACCGATTTACCTCTATCATTTTGGGGTTATGAATTGGAAACCGTAGCATTCACTTTAAATAGGGCACCGTCTAAACCCGTTGAGATGACACCGTGTGAATCATAGTTTGGCAAGAAACCTAAGTTGTCGTTTCTGAAAGTTTGGGGCTGCGATGCTTATGTGAAGAAACTTCAACCAGAGAAGCTCGAATCCAAAGCAGAAAAATGCGTCTTCATAGGATACCCCAAGGAAACTATTGGGTATACCTTCTATCTTAGATCCGAAGGCAAAATCTTTGTTGCCAAGAACAGGCCCTTTCTAGAGAAAGAGTTTCTCTTGAAAGAAGTAAGTTGGAGGAAAGTAGAACTTGATGAGGTAATTGTACCTCCGATCGAACCGTTAAGAAGCGCATCACAAGAAAGTGTTTCTGAGGTGCCTGCATCGGCTAGAGAGGAAGTTAATGATGATGATCATGAAGCTTGAGATCAAGTTGCTATTGAACCTCGAAGGTCCACGAGGGTACGTTCCACACCAGAGTGGTACGACAACCTTGTGATGGAGATCATGTTGTTAGACAATGGTGAACCTTCGAACTATGAAGAAGCAATGGCGGGCCCGTATTCCAACAAATGGCTTGAGGCCATGAAATCCGAGATAGGATCCATGTATGAAAACAAAGTATGGACTTTGGTGGACTTCCCCGATGATCGGCAACCATAGAGAATAAATGGATCTTTAAGAAGAAGACTGACGCGGACGGTAATGTGACCTTCTATAAGGCTCGACTTGTCGTAAAGGGTTTTCGACAAGTTCAAGGAGTTGACTACGATGCGAATTTCACACCCGTAGCGATGCTGAAGTCCGTCCGAATCATGTTAGCAATTGCCACATTTTATGATTATGAAATTTGTCAAATGGACGTCAAAACTGCATTCCATAATGGTTTCCTTAAGGAAGAGTTGTATATGATGCAACCGAAACGTTTTGTCGATCCTAAGAGTGCTGACAAGGTATGCAAGCTCAAACGCTCCATCTATGGGTTGGTGCAAGCATCTCGAAGTTGGAACATTCGCTTTAATGAGGTGATTAAAGCGTTTGGGTTTATACACACTTATGGAGAAGCCTGTATTTTCAAGAAAGTGAGTGGGAGCTCTGTAGCATTTCTCATATTATATGTGGATGACATATTGTTGATGGGAAATGATATAGAATTGTTGGAGAGCATAAAGGCCTACTTGAACAAGTGTTTTTCAATGAATGACCTTGGAGAAGCTGCTTATTTATTAGGCATCAATATCTATAGAGATAGATCGAGATGCCTCATAGGTCTTTCACAAAGTACATACCTTGACAAGATATTGAAGAAGTTAAATATGGATAAGTCAAAGAAGGGGTTCTTGCCTGTATTGCAAGGTATGAGATTGAGTAAGACTCAATGCCCGACCACGGCAGAAGATAGAGAGAAGATGAGTACCATCCCCTACGCTTCAGCCATAGGCTCTATTATGTATGCCACGCTGTGTACCGGACCAGATGTGAACCTTGCCACAAGTTTGGTAGGGAGGTACCAAAGTGATCCCGGTATGGAACACTGGACAACGGTCAAGAATATCCTTAAGTACCTGAAAAGGACTAAGGAAATGTTTCTCGTTTATGGAGGTGACAAAGAGCTCATCGTAAAGGGTTACGCCGATGCTAGCTTCGACACCGATCTGGATGACTCCAAGTCACAAACTGGATACGTGTATATTTTGAATGGTGGGGCAGTCAGCTGGTGTAGCTGCAAGCAATGCGTCGTGGGGGCATCTACATGTGAAGCAGAGTACATAGCTGCTTCGGAAGCTGCACAAGAAGGCATCTGGATGAAGGAGTTCATCATTGACCTAAGAGTGATTCCCAATGTGTCGGGCCCGATGACAATCTTCTGTGACAACACTGCAGCTATTGACATAGCCAAGGAGCCCAGGTTTCACAGGAAGACCAAGCACATCAAACGCTGCATCATCTCCATCCGGGATTACATCCAGGAAGGAGATATAGATATTTGTAAAGTACATACGGATATGAATGTCGCAGACCCATTGACTAAACCTCTTCCATGAGCAAAACATGATCAACACCAGAATGCTATGGGTGTTTGATTCATCACAATGTAACTAGATTATTGACTCTAGTGCAAGTGGGAGATTGTTGGAAATGTGCCCAAGAGGCAATAATAAAGTGGTTATTATTTTATTTCCTTGTTCATGATAATTGTCTATTGTTCGTGCTATAATTGAATTAACCGGAAACAGTAATACATGTGTGAATGTATAGATCACAATGTGTACCTAGTGAGCCTCTAGTTGGCTAGCTCATTGATCAATAGATGATCATGGTTTCATGATCATGGACATTGGATGCCATTGATAACGGGGTCACATCATTAGGAGAATGATGTGACGGACAAGACCCAATCCTACGCATAGCACTAGATCGTGTTGTTCGTCTGCTAAAGCTTTTCTAATGTCAAGTATCATTTCCTTATACCATGAGATTGTGCAACTCCCGGATACCGTAGGAATGCTATGGGTGCATCAAACATCACAACGTAACTGGGTGGCTATCAATGTGTACTGCGGGTATCTCCGAAAGTGTCTGTTGGGTTGGCACGAATCAAGACTGGGATTTGTCACTCCGTATGACGGAAAGGTATCTCAGGGCCCGCTCGGTAGAACATCAACATAATGAGCTCAATGTGACTAAGGAGTTACCCACGGGATGATGTGCTATGGAACAAGTAAAGAGACTTGCCGGTAATGAGATTGAACAAGGTATGGGGATACCGACGATGAATCTCGGGCAAGTTATATACCGGTAGACAAAGGGACTTGTATACGGGATTGAGTGAATCCTTGACATCGTGGTTCATCCGATGAGATCATCATGGAACATGTGGGAACCAACATGGATATCCAGACCCCGCTGTTGGTTATTGATCGGAGAGGTGTCTCGGTCATGTCTGCTTGCTTCCCGAACCCGTAGGGTCTACACATTTAAGGTTGGATGACGCTAGGGTTGTATGGGAATAGTGTACATGGTCACCGAAGGTTTATGGAAGTCCCGGATGAGATCTTGGACGTCATGAGGAACTCCGAAATGTTCCGGAGGTAAAGATTGATATATAGGAAGTCCTGTTTTGGTCAATGAAAAAGTTTCAGGCTCATCGATAGTGTACCGGGAGTGCCGGGAGGGTACCGGAGGACCCCCGGGAGGGGTGTGACGACCAAAGGACTTCATGGGCTGTTAGAGGAGGTGGACCATCCCTTATTGGCCTGGCCAAGGCCTTTCCTAAAGGCCCATGCGGCTATGGATAAGGAGATAAGGATAAAGGAGATATAAAAGGAAGAGATCCACCTCCTTTGTGGGAGGTGGACTCCTCCCTTATCTCGGCCGAACCTCTCCTCCTTGGAGGAGGGGCCAAGGCAGCCTTCCCTCTCCCTCCTCCTATATATACTTGAGGTTTTGGGATTTTTGAGACAATTATCTCTCTCCCACGACGCAACCCTACCTCTCTCTTCTTCCTCCTCCGCAACGCTTGGCGAAGCCCTGCCGGAGAACCACATAGCTCCACCGCCACCACGCCGACGTGCTGCCGGAGCTCTCCCACAACCTCTCCTCCATCCTTGCTGGTTCAAGGCGTTGGATACGTCATCAGGCTGCACGTGTGTTGAATGTGGAGGTGCCATTGTTCGGCACATAGATCGGAATCCACCGCGATCTGAATTGCTGCAAGTACGACTCCATCAACAGCGTTCATAGCAACGCTTCCGCTTAGCGATCTTCAAAGGTATGTTAATGCTCTACCCCATCACTCATTGCTGATTTCTCCATAGATAGATCCTTGCATGGCGTAGGATTTTTTTTTGAAATTACTATGTTCCCCAACACGCCCGCCTCCGACCGCCGTTAGCCGCCGCCGCTGCTACGTCCATTGCCTGCTGCTGCTAGTGGCCATGGCCTCCGGTGCACATACGTGCCCAGCCACTCGTGTGGCCGACTTGGGGCACTCCTACCTGGGCACTGGCCCCTGTTAATCAGGGGTAGGCCTAATTAGCCTAATGTTTCCATGACATATGGGCCCCACTATTAATATAAACAAAATTAACTAAACTAATAAAGTGAGTGAAAGTGCGTTATATCGACTAGAGGGGGGTGAATAGTTGATTTTTAGAATTTCATCGCTGAGGAAATTCCTCAATGATGAATTAAGTGCAGCAGAAATAGCACGGGATGAGAAGTGCAAAGAATACTACAACAAATTGCTTGGTGAAGATTATGAGAATCGGTTTGCACAGTACACAGGTACAGAATAAGCAAGTGAAGATTAACTGGTGTGAAGAATTTGAGGTTGAGGAAATTCAGTGAAAGTCTTAAGTAAAAACTTGAAACAGTGATGATGAAAGTCTTCAACATACAATATTGAGGAATTGAAAGAGTTGAAGAAATAGAACCCGAGTCACGAAGAAGACAGTTGTTGATGACCCAGCTCCAACTACTGTGACAGTCGTACGTCTGGTTTGGAGCGGCTTGGTATTGAAACCAAAAGACACACAGTCCCGGGACACGAAGTCCCTGCTGTATTCTCCTTGAGCTAAGGACACACAGTCCTCGCCCAACACTCGTGGTAAGTCTTCACGACACACTTCCAAACCCTCACAAACTCGGTCACCCGGCGATCGACAATTGACTGCTGGATGCTCTAGACCATCACGCCTAACCGTCTGGAGGATGCACAATCCTCAAAGGTAAAAGGCTTCAGTTCCACACAGGAACAAATTCTTCAGTGTAGCTCAATCACTTGGTTTTTGGTTTGTGGTTTGGTGTTTGGGGTATTTCCTCACTCGATGATTTACTCTTGAAGACTCTGAGGAATTTGGGTTGGTCTAAATGACAAGTGTCAGTTTCTCTCGGAGTAGCCAAACAACTAGTGGTTGTGGGGGCGACAATTTATAGCCTGGGAGCATCCCGACATGATTGAGATAAATGCCCTTAAATAATGTGACCGTTGGTGTGGATAAGATTAGTGAGGTGGCGCGTGTCGCGGCAACGGTCGGAACTTTCAACTGTGAAAGTCCTCATGTCTCTCATATTCCTCACTTGAGGCTTTTGTAGGTTTAGGCTTGGGTTGAGCATCATGAGGAAATTCATTAAGTAGTATTACGACGACCCCATTTAACAGTACGGTGTTCCTATGACTCAAGAGTAAAGAAAATGAAACAGAAAGAATAAATCTTCCCGCTTCAAAGTCTTCAGACAATATTTCTTCAGGAACCACCAGATTCCTCATTATCAATATCTTCATGAGGAATATCAATTTCATCGGAATTTCTTTGCGATCAAAGTCTTCAAGGTAAGACCAAAATCTTCAGCCGAAGACATACATTTTTAGGGATCGATATTCATCATAACTCAAACTCCTCAATGACTGATAGAGCATGTGTACACTTACAAACACATTAGTCTCTTAACCTATAAATCTTCAAACCACCAAAATCACTAAGGGCACTAGATGCACTTACAATCTCCCCCTTTTTGGTGGTTGATGACAATTAGGTTAAGTTTTCAACGGGGATAAAAGTATGAAATGTAAGTATCGAGTTTGAGGAATTTGAAATCAAGATACCGAGAGACTCCCCCTGAAGATGTGCATATTTTGCAGAATTTCATTTGCACAACAGATGCCCATTGATGATTTATATCATGGAGATCTCTGCCTGTATCTTGTGAATCAGGCACACATTTGACATATAATATGAGGAATTTGAAAATGCATGATGAAAAATGGTGCGTGACGAATTTTAGCATGCCTGCATTAATATACTTTGAGGAATAAGCATGCAAAGACAAAATGGTCAAAAGAGTCAGAGCACCATCTGGCTTAAGTTGCAACTCATTACATCAAAACACTTCAGAAGAACCAAGAGTTTGTAACTTAATAATGATTATAAGACCCAAAATAGATCTCGCTTGAAGACTAACTCAGATTTCTCCCCTCTTTGTCATCAAGTGACGAAAACGGACAAAACTAAGGACTAACGCCCTTTGAAGAAATTCACTTCTTGATGAAGAGGCGTGAGGATTCTTGGAGACAGGCTTCTTCCTTGGACCAGTTGCAGTGTCTTCTAGTTATTCATCTGACTCAATAGTGCGGAATGAAGAAAAAGAATTGTCCTCCAAGTCAGGAACTGGAATTGGCTTGAATTCCTTCCTGGGAGGCCACAACCAGTCGAAGCCTTGAGTAAACTCCAATTCCTCAAGTTTCTCTTGTGTCTTTAGATGAGCCAAGGTGGCCCAGGTTCGATCAAACACCTCATGAAGATAATAGCGATTTTTCTTCACCGTGTTCTGAGTTTCGTTGAGGGTTTTCACAATGGCACTGAATTGACGTTTAACACACTTGTGATTGCGATCGACCTTCTGATGAAGACTAAGGAGTATCTCTATGTTATTCATCACTCTGGGGGTAGTTGGGCTTGGTGGATCTTGGGTAGCAGTGTTATCATATGAAGAATATGACTCTCCTTTGCGAAACTGGCCATCAAGGGGCTGATTCCTTCATCAACCATCGATTTGCCTTTGCCTTCAACAGGATCAAATGATTTCTTGATGTATGTGATTGGTGGAAGATATCCGATGTGATTCGGAAAATCAGCTTGGTAGTTGATGCCTGACCTGTTTCTGATTAATCTCATGATCCAAGGTGCATAAATCTTCATTTCAAAAGGTGACAGTGCATTATCAGCCAAAGTCCTCAAGAAGAATTCATGAAGGTTCATTGGTATGCCATGGATGACATTGAAAAGGATATTCTTCATGATGCCTACAACATCTTCTTCATCATCGCGCCCTTTGATAGGAGCAATGACATTGCACAGGATTCTGTAGACTGTTCTTGGTTCGTACTTCAACTCTTGTACCATCAAGTGAGTCCTTGGAGGTTGGTCCTTGGCCAAAGGCTTCATGAGGACTTCCATCAGTCTGTTCGGCAGTTTATGTTCATCATACATGAGCACTGCATCCTCTGAGGGAATTGAGATTGGAAGAGCTCAAAGCAATTCAGCCGCACGCACTTTGTAGTGCGTGTCTGAGTCATCCAATCCAAAACCCAAGTGTTGACATCCTTTGGGTCGCTAGAGATGTGCAGAGTGGCGTAAAATTGAAGATTGATGTCACTGTTCCAGTCGCCTATGTCAGTGCAGAAAGGCAGTAATCCAGCTTTGTGAAGAACATTGAGGACTGGAGTAAAGCAAGGTATTTCCTCCATATCATAGTGACAAATATGTTTATGCTGAAATATCTTGTTCCTCCCACAGAGCACTGAAGCATAGTAGTTGAGTTGATTCCTTGTCCAAAACTTCTTGTGCCTGATGCGAAGCTTATCATATGGATTCTCGCGAGTAAAGTACATGCGTTCTTCATAGAATGCCTCCTTTTGAAACTTTGTCCTTTTGGAGACAGGTTGATGCTGCTATGGTTGAACATTATGCCGCTGTTCTTGAGGAGGAGCCACAATCATTGCTGTTTCTGTGTTTACCACAACAATAGCAGTTTCAGTGTTTCTGGCAGGAGCATTTTCTTCAGGTTGAGGATTTTCCTCACCTTGAGGAATTTGCTCATTGGAGGAGGCAGTTACAGTATTTTTCGCTGCATTGTCTTCAGCTGATGCAGTTGATTCTTGAGCAGATTCCTCACGAAAGCTTTTCCCATCAGAACCCGTGAGGATTTCTGTTGCAACAGGAGTCAGAGGAATTTAAGTTGACCTCGGTGAGCGAGGATGAGTCTCTTCCCATAAGTCATCATGAATCACTGGAGTGCTGCACCCAGGTTCATCATTATCCACTCATTCTTCAGAGGTCTTTGGAGGAATGGTGGACTGAGGAATATCGTAAATCAGTATTTCCTCATCCATGATTTCTTCATCTTCAGCATCCTCCATTTCTTCATCATCTTGAGGAATGGCATAGTCAACTCCGAAGGGAACAATCAAGTAAGATGGAGCTACATTCAGAGGAGTAGCATCCACCAGGGCAGTTGAAGACTCTGAGTGAGTGACCTTTTGCTTGGCCTTTGAGGTTTCTGAGGTCATTGAAACTTTTTATCTTCTTTGCTTCTTTCTCAGCAGCTTTAGTCTTATTCACATCTGATGCAGACAGAATCATCTTCTTCGCCTTTGAGGGTTGTGGTGAAGGAACAGTTTCATCAGGCACTGGTGCAGTGTCAGGCCTGGCAGTTTCATCATCTGGAGCAGTTTCTTCAGCTCGAATATCTTGAGGAATTTCCTTAGCAGCTAGTTCATCAGTTTCATCTTCCTCTGTCAGCTGAATAGTGTAGCTAGATTGAGGTGGATTTTGCTGCATGGGAGGAGCAGTTCTCTTGTTGTATTCATCAACTGCAACTGTTGCAGCCTTGATGAAATTCACCTTGACACCTTGACAATCAGATTGTAGGGTAACGTAGCATAAATTCAAAATTTTCCTACGCAATATTCAGATCTTCCTATGGAGAGACCAGCAACGAGAGAGGGGTGAGTGCATCTTCATACCTTTGAAGATCGCTAAGCGGAAGCGTTGCTAGAATGTGGTTGGTGGAGTCGTGCTCGCGGCGATTCAGATCGCGGTGTGATTCCGATCTAGTGCCGAATCACGGCACCTCTGCGTTCAACACACGTGCAGCCCGGTGACGTCTCCTGCACCTTCATCCAGCAAGGAGGAGGGAGAGGTTGGGGAAGATCTCTAGCAGCATGACGGTGTGGTGTCGATGGAGAGACGAGGTCTCCCGGCAGGGCTTTGCCAAGCACCGTGGGAGAGGAGGAAGAAGAGAGACGGGGCTGCATCGAGAGAGAAGGAAAAACTGTGTCTCCAAAGGCTAAAACACCCACTATATATAGGGGGAAGGGAGGGGTGGCGCCCCCTTTAGGGTTTCCCCCTGGAGGGGGGGGGGCAGCCCTAGATGGGAGAAGGGTAGCGGCGGCCAGGGAGGAGAGGGGGGTGGCGCACCCCTAGGTGGGCCTTAGGCCCACCAGAGCCTAGGGTTTCCCCTCCCTCCCTTTCTGGTGTGCCTGGGCTTAGTCTGGGGGGCGCACCGGCCCACCTAGGGGCTGGTTCCCTCCCGCACTTGGCCCATGTAGCCTACCGGGGCTTATGGCCCCTCCCAGTGTGCCTCCGGAACCCTTGCGGTGGTCCCGACACTTTGCCGGTGGTGCCCGAAACATTTCCGGCGTCCAAACTCATCCATCCTATGTATCAATCTTTACCTCCGGACATTTCTGGAGCTCCTCGTGACATCCGGGATCTCATCCGGGACTCCGAACATCCTTCGATAACCTCATATAACAATTCCCAATTACCCTAGGGTCATCGAACCTTAAGTGTGTAGACCCTACGGGTTCGGGAATCATACACACATGACTGAGACACTCTCCGGACAATAACCATCAGCGGGATCTGGATACCCATGGTGGCTCCCACATGTTCCACGATGATCTCATCGGATGAACCACGATGTCAAGGATTCAATCAATCCCGTATACAGTTCCTTTTGTCTGTCGGTATAGAACTTTGCCCGAGATTCGATCGTCGGTATACCTATACCTTGTTCAATCTCGTTACCGGTAAGTCTCCTTACTCATTCCGTAGCACATCATCCTGTGACTAAGTCCTTAGTCACACTGAGCTCATTATGATGATGTTCTACCGAGTGGGCCCAGAGATACCTCTTCGTCACACGGAGTGACAAATCACGATCTCGTTCGTGCCAACCCAACAGACACTTTCGGAGATACCCGTAGTGCACATTTATAGTCACCCAGTTACGTTGTGACGTTTGATACACCCAAAGCACTCCTACGGTATCCGGGAGTTGCACAATGTCACGGTCGAAGGAAAATACACTTGACATTAGAAAAGCTTTAGCATATGAACAATACGATCTAGTGCTATGCTTAGGTTTGGGTCTTGTCCATCACATCATTCTCCGAATGATGTGATCCCGTTATCAATGACATCTAATGTCCATGATCATCTATTTATTAACGAGCTAGCCAACTAGAGGCTTGCTAGGGACACATTGTGATCTATTTATTCACACATGTATTACAGTTTCCTGTTAATACAATTATAGCATGAACAATAGACAATTATCATGAACAAGGAAATATGATAATAACCATTTTATTATTGCCTCTAGGGCATATTTCCAACAAAGATTTACTTGTGTACTTATATGTCAGGGTTTTAAGTTCAGCCTGAGTTGATACAAGTGCTTCATGCATCAACTTGAGGAGATTCTGCTTGAGGAATTTCTCCTTCTTAAGTTTAGCAGCCTTTGCGTGCTTGGCTTGATGTTCTTTCCACTATGCCTCATTGATGAAAGTTTCTATCATGTGGCTTACACTAGGGGGAAGCTTTAAGTCATCAATAGGAGTGTTTGGATCTTCATACCAGAGGTCGATGAAACCCAGCAAAACCTTCGAGTCCATGGCAAGAGGAATGGAGATGACTGAGTCTTGAGCAACTCGTTACTGCTGGTTTCTGATGATAGCTTGCAGAGTCTCCTCATCAAATTCTTCACTTCCTTCTGATGCAGAAGGAATGTTGATGACTTTTCTCAGACTTGGCCTGATGCCTCTTCCAGCAGTCATTTTAGTCTTTAACGAAGGTGGTGAAGACATTGTGGCAGAGCTCGTGGCATACGACATTGATGAACTTGATTGAGCAGGGTGATGCTTAATGAGCTGCTTCTGTTGAGGTTGTGAATACTCTGGTGTTGTTGAAGATTTTGCCACTGGTGCAGCCTTCTGAGGCATTTGCTCTTTTGGCACCGAGGCTTTGGGTTTCTTCGGCACAATCTTCTTCTGAGGAATGGTTGTAGCAGAGGCCTCAGCAGCTGAGGAGGTGGCGATAGTGCGTGCAACAGCAGAGTCATCATTTAATTTCTTCACAGCTGCTTCTGCCTTCTTCTGTAGCTTAGACAAATATTTTCTCTTCTCATTAAGATAATCCTCAATGGTTCCGACGCTTGAGGGATGAGCAGCTTGTTGGTCACCCTGAGGAGGCCTCTTGCAAGGTGTCTTGAGGGCGAATTTCTTCGCATACTTAGGAGTAACATATCTATACTCCTTCCACTCCTTAGCCCACCTGCATTCAATTTTCTGAAGCCTTATCTTGCGCTTCTCCATGGTTTCTTTGCCATGAATTTCCTCATCAGGAGTGCAGTAGTCAGCGTATATGTCTTCAGGAATTTGAAAAACCATGTTCTATTCAAGCTTATTTCCTCCCTTCTGCTTCCGGTCATCCTCCATTTTCTTCAAATGAGGCTTTTGCTGAGGAATATGAATTCTTGAGGATTCTGAAGACGCAGGTAAAGTTTCTTCGGGGAACGCTACAAATGAGTTAAGTTGATGAGAACCTAGAGATTCATCAGTTGACATTTTGTACCTGTGAACAGATTATAGGTGCGAAGAATTTGGAGAGGTCATATGCGTTCTCAGATTTGAAGAAATTGAAAATTTTAGTAGTTGAGTAATTTGACCAGTGGGTTGAGGAATTTGACTAAGCATTCTGATCTTGGGTTCCAGAGTTGTGCAGATTCGAGAATTTACACAATTTAGGAATCTCATGAAGAATTTGAGTGGCTTAGTGAAATTCATCAATTGTTTGAGGAATGAGTGTACAAGGCTAACAGACACACTAAGGAAAAACAAGTTTCGCGAGTTTGAAGAGAAAGAATAGATCAATAGAGGCAGTAAAATAGGATTTGAATTACCCTGAGCGAAGAACATGAAGAACTGGAGCAGCAAAAGAGAGAAGATCTTCGGTTCAGATCTTCCACGCCCTAACTTGGTGACAAAGATCAGCTACGGTGGCGGCAGAGGGAGAGATTCCGCGTCTAGCAAGAGTTCGGCGACGGCAACGGCGAGGCAGCAAAGCTTTTCCCCATGGCGACGAGATTACTAGCGGTGGCGCTAGAGTTGAGCTCGAACGGAGAAGACGAGAGGACAAAGAGTTTTGACTGAGGGGGGTAAGGGCCTATTTATATCTCACGTGAAAAACTGTTTGGCCGAAACTTTCGGACCGAACTACCCTTGCCCATTCGTTTCTACACGACACGTGGAGCCCACGATTGAAGCGGTGGAGCTCGTGGTTATCCGAGAGTGAGAAGTGGGTCCAGTTACTGTATAACGTTATAAAAATGATCTTTGAATCTTTGAGGATTTCGTTGCAAAGTTCTCAGCTGACAAGGACTCAGTGAGGACTTTGAACCAGTGTCAAGTAGAACACATATGAAGAAATGAATAGACTGGGTTGAGTTTAGCATAGAGGGGAGTCGGGTTTGATCACATTCACTTAGATGAAATATCAAATGAAGACTAAGCTATAAGTGAATGTTGTTGAGGACTTTGAAATCTCAGTATATATATATATTTATATATGCAAATGATAATCATCAATGTTTTGAAGAATTTAAAGATTGTGAAGATTTCGAAGAACTTGAGGATTTTGTGACAGAGTGTCAGATTGATTAATTTCAACTTTGAATCAAAATAGCTTGAAGAATTGCAAAGTTGGGTGGTGGCGTGAACCACCGTATAAGAATGATGATTTCAGGTGTCTCGTACAATCGTCGTAGGGCCCTGAGAATCAAATTCTTCATTAATTTCCTCACACTAGGAGTGATATTCTTCATTGGTTGAAGAAAATCGATTCTTTGTGTGTTGCACATCTAAGTCATCAATTTTTCATAAGTGTTAGGATGTGTGCTTGTTTCCACAAAACATTTGAAGAATCTAAGATATTTAACTCACACCGCAACTTGCAAAACCTTATCTCATCCAAGGGCTTAGTGAAAATATCTGCTAGTTGCTTTTCAGTCTTCACATGATCAATGATGATTTTCCCCTTGAGGACATGGTCCCGAAGAAAATGATGACGAATCCGGATGTGCTTAGTCTTTGAGTGTTGTACTGGGTTGTAAGTGATCTTGATTTCACTCTCATTGTCGTAGTAGAGGGGCACATTCTTCATGTTGACGTCGTAGTCTCTGAGGGTTTGCTTCATCCATAGCAGTTGAGCACAGTAGGATCCAGCAGCAATGTACTCAGCTTCGGTAGTGGAGAGAGAAACACAGTTCTGCTTCTTTGAGAACCAGCAGAACAATGATGTTTCGAGGAAATGGCACATGCCAGATGTTGACTTGCGATCCACGCGGTCACCGGCATAATCAGAATCAAAATATCCAACAAGATGAACATTTGAGCCCTTGGGGTACCATAATCCTAGTGTTGGTCTGTGAGCTGAGTATCAAAGAATATGCTTCACAGCCTTATGGTGTGATTCCTTCGGTTTTTCTTGAAAACGAGCACACATGCAAACACTAAGCATTATATCTGGCCTAGATGCACATAGATACAATAAAGAGCCAATCATCGAGCGATATACGTGCTGATCGAAATCTTTACCATTTTCGTCAGTGCAGAGGTGGTCGTTGGTAGGTATAGGAGTCTTGACGCCTTTGCATTCATGCATGTCAAATTTCCTCAGAACATCCTTGAGGTATTTCTCCTGTGATATGAAGATGCAATTTTGTTGTTGACGAATTTGAAGACCTAAGAATAAGTTCAGCTCCCCCATCATGGACATCTGATATTCTTAACTCATCATGTAAGCGAATTCATGAGTGTAATGTTTGTAAGTACAACCAAAGATAATTTCGTCGATATATTTTCCACACAAATAATTCATTATCATAGGATTTTGTGAAAAAAGTTGGATCGAGTGAACCAGGTTTGAAGCCTTTCTTCATCAGGAATTCCTTCAATATATCATACCACGCCCGAGGGGCTTGCTTGAGGCCATAGAGTGCCTTTTTGAGTCTGAAGACTTTGTCTGGATGCTTCGGATCCTCAAAACCTGGGGGTTGAGCAACATATACTTCTTCCTCAAGCTTACCATTGAGGAATGCACGTTTCACATCCATTTGATAAAGAGTAATGTTATGATGATTAGCATAAGCAAGTAGTATTCGAATAGCTTCAAGTCTAGCAACAGGTGCAAAAGTTTCATCGATATCAATTCCTTCAACCTGTGTGTAGCCTTGGGCTAATAGACGTGTCTTATTCCTCACCACTTGACCATCCTCATCTTGCTTGTTTCGGAAAATCCACTTGGTGCCGATGATATTGTGCTTGCGAGGATCTCGTCGTTTGATGAGTTCCCATACATCATTTAGCTTGAATTGATGAAGTTCATATTGCATGGCTTGAATCCACTCAGGTTTCGTGAAAGCTTCAACAACTTTTGAGGGTTCTATGATAAACACAAAAGAGGAATGCCCACAAAAGTTAACTAAATGTGAATCTTTTGAGCGAGTGAGAGGACCTGGCGCATTGATGTCATTGAGGATTTTGTCAAGTTCTACTTCATTTGCAATCCTTGGATGAGCTGGTTGAGGTTTTTGTCTGGCCTGAGGAATTTGATCTGGAGCAATTTGCTCAGGCGCACCTTCTTGAATTTCATTAGTGCCGGGGACGATTTCTTCAACAATTTCCTCAGTAGGAACAATGTCTTTAGTAGCTTTGAACTTGATTGGTTCCTCAATAGATAATTTATCTGGCATAGGAGGCAATTGCTCTCTTTGCGAGCCATTAGTTTCATCAAACCGCACATCTACAGTTTCAACAACCTTGTTGTGATAAGTGTTGAAGACTCTGTAGGTGTGTGAGTCCTTTCTGTAACCAAGCATAAAACCCTCATGTGCTTTAGATGCAAATTTTGAGCTATGGTGAGGATCTCTAATCCAACATTTTGCACCGAAGACTTTGAAGTATCTTACATTGGGTTTCTTATTAGTGAGGAATTCATATGAGGTTTTCTCGAGGAGTTTGTGAAGATATACCCAATTGATGATGTGGCAAGCTGTGTTGATTGCTTCTGGCCAGAAACGACGAGGAGTCTGATATTCTTCAAGCATATAGTTCGTACCATTTCAACCAGAGTCATGTTCTTGCATTCAACGACGCCATTCTGTTGAGGAGTATAAGCAACAGATAATTCATGAGTAATACCAAGTTCATCAAGATAATCATCAAGACCAGTGTTTTTGAATTCTGTCCCATTGTCACTCCTGAGGTGATTTATCTTGACGCCGAAGTATGTCGAGGCTCTTGAGGAAAATCGTTTGAAGACTTCCTGCACTTCAGTTTTATAGAGAATGATATGCACCCAAGTATATCGAGAATAGTCATCAACGATGACAAAGCCATATAAGGATGCTGCATTTGTTAGAGTAGCATAATGAGTAGGTCCAAATAGATCCATGTGAAGCAATTCAAACGGACGTGTAGTAGTCATGATAGTCTTCGAGGGGTGTTTGGATCTGGTCATTTTTCTAGACTCACAAGCACCGGAGAGGTGGTCCTTGAGGAATTTGACTGATTTGATGCCAATGACATGCTTCTTTTTCGCTAGCGTGTGCAAATTCCTCATGCCTGCATGACCAAGTCTTCGATGCCATAGCCAGCCTTCTAAGGTTTTTGCTAGTAAACAAGTGGCTGGTTGAGTTCCTGTGGAAATATCAACAATGTAAAAATCTCCTCTCCTAAAGCCTTCAAAGACTTTGGATCTGTCAGATTCCATGATGACTACACATCTATATTTTCCAAAGATGACAACCATAGCGAGATCACGAAGCATTGAGTCTGACATGGGGTTAAACCCAAGGGATTCGACAAGCATGACTTTGTCCATGTTCCTATCCTTGGAGATAGCCACTTTGCCAAGTCCCAAAACTTTGCTTTTACCTTTATCAGCATAAGTGATTTGCTTCAGTGGTGATGGAGTCAGTGGCATATTCATCAACAAGCTTTTATCACTAGTCATGTGATTTATGCAACCACTCTCAAGAACCCACTTTGTACTCTTGGGTTTGTCATCCCGCAGATGAATTAGTACAACTTACCATCTCATATGCTTCAGACTTGAAGAATATGATATCAATTTCATCAGATAGGAATTTCATCATAAACAGTAAATCTGAGGATGTGTGAAATGTTATCATTTCATCAATTTTAGCTTGCGTCCAATCAAGCATTTTCCTAAGGTCTCCAGCAAATTCTTCGGATGATGATTTTCATCTGGAGACCTGACCTGCAGAAGTGATTAGTTCAATTTCTTCACCACCCACATCTGAAGGGGTGGCAAAGAGTTCGTCATCCTGCGAGCACCATATGAGAAAGGGGGCATTGAGGCTAATGCACTTCTCTTCACAGTAGGGGGTTAGAGTACTCAAATGAATAGGCAGAGAAGTTCTTTGAGGATTTATGAACATAATGATTTGAGGTATAATGCTCATATTCATATCCCTTGTAATTTCCCTACATATCAGAAGCATTAGCACGAGTACGAGTATAGTTTTGACAAGTTGAGGATTTTGATCCTCTTGAAGACTTTGGTCCACCTGAGGAATTTGATCTGGGGTTTAGGTTCTTCACAGGTGGTGTCATGAGGACATTCACCCGAAGATTTTTCAAGCAACTTTTGGGGACCCAGATTTTCCTCATGGGTGGTCCATTCCTGTAGTTAGTTCCAATATATCGAGCAAATACTTCACCCGGTTGATTTTTGAACTGTTTATAATTGGAGTCAAATGACTCATCTGAGGAATAGGATAATTCACATGCAAAGCCTGTTAGAGTAGATGGATCAACAGAGGGTCCTTGAGAAGCAACCCAAGAGGTTTTGGGATACTGCTCAGGTTTCTATTATGATCCATCAGCATTCAGTTTCCTCTCAAAGGCAATTCCTTCTTTCCTCGGGTTCCTGTTCAAAATCTGCTTTTTGAGCACATCGCAAAGGGTTTGATGCCCTTTGAGACTTTTTTATATGCCTATCACATATAGGGCTGCAAGAAAAGCTCGAGGCTCGTGAGCCACTCGAGATCGACTCGATTTTTAGCTCGACTCGAGATTGACTCAAAAATAAACGAGCTGAGTTTGAACACTTTGTGCAGCTCGACTGAAAATCGAACAGATCTTGAGCCAATACTAGCTCGCTCGATTTTAGCTTGATAGCTCGATATAATATCATTTTGTTAAGTAATAATGTCATATGTAAAATGGAAATAACATAATTTATTATCATATATGTTGTTTGATACGAACATTTTGCATCATGCGTTTATGTTGATATTTATCGCTTTATGGGTTGTTATTACACTTCACGGTACAATACTTACGCCTTTTCTCTCTTATTTTGCAAGGTTTACATGAAGAGGGAGAATGCCGGAAGCTGGAATTCTAGCCTGAAAAGGGAGCAAGTTTGAGATACCTATCCTGCGCAACTCCAAAAGCCGTGAAAATCAACGAGAGTCCACCATACCTACCTAAGTAGAGATACTACTTGTGCATCCATAAACCTTCAACCCAGTTTTGCCATGAGAGTCCACCATACCTACCTATGGATTGAAGAAGATCCCTCAAGTAATTTGTCATCGGTGCAAGCAATAAAAATTGCTCCCTAAATATGTATGATCTATTAGTGTGTGGAAAATAAGCTTTGTACGAACCTGTGATGAGGAAGACACAAAAGCGTCAGACTGCATAATAAAGTTCTTTATCACAGGAGGCAATATAAAGTGACGTTCCTTCACACTAAGAGGACACACATCCAAACTTCAAAAGCGCATGACAACCTCTGCTTTCCTCTGCGAAGGGCCTATCTTGTACCTTTACTTTTTGCCCTTGAAAGAGTCATGGTGATCTACACCAATTCCTTATTTCGCCTTTATCTGGCTAACGTCATATGCTAGGGAAAGATCTATATTCATATGTCAACTTGGAAGTAAGTATTCATGAATTATTATTGTTGACATTACCCTAGAGGCAAATAGTTGGGAGGCAAAACTATAAGCCCCTATCTTTCTCTATGTTCGAGTGAAACTTTGATCTCATGAGTACCACGTGAGTTGTCGCAATTGTAGAAGACGAAAGGATGATTGAGTATGTGGATTTGCTTTACAAGCTCTTATTTGACTCTTTCCAATGTTATGATAAATTGCAATTGCTTCAATGACTAAAGGCTATTAGTTGTTAATTCTCAATAAGGTTCTTGATCCATACTTTACTTTGTGAAGGAATTATCACTTTAGCATCAGAGATTATATGATGACATTGTTGTTCTAACTATGATCATGATGCCTGCATGTCCATATCTTGTTTTGTCGACACCTCTCTCTCTAAACTTGTGGGCATATTTATTGATCTCGGTTTCCGCTTGAGGACAAGCGAAGTCTAAGCTTGGGGGAGTTGATACGTCCATTTTGCATAATGATTTTATGTTGATATTTATCGCTTTATGGGCCGTTATTACAATTCACGGTACAATACTTATGCCTTTTCTCTCTTATTTTGCAAGGTTTACATGAAGAGGGAGAATGCCGGCAGCTGAAATTCTAGCCTAAAAAGGGAGCAAGTTTGAGATACCTATTCTGCGCAACTCCAAAAGACGTGAAAATCAACGAGGAATTATTTTGGAATTTATAAAAAATACTGGGTGGAAGAAGCACTAGAGGGGAGCCACCGGGAGGCCACAAGCCCGCTAGGCGCGGCCTACCCCCCTGGCCGTTCCTAGGGGGCTTGTGGGCACCCTGTTGGCCCTCTGGCTCCCCTCTTTTGCTATAAGGAGGGTTTCGTTCCACAAAAAATCAAGAGGAGGATTTCGGGAGGAATCGCCACCGCCACGAGGCGGACCTTGATCAGAACCAATCTAGAGGTCCGGTAGGGTCGTCCTGGCGGGGAATCTTCCCTCCCGAAGGGGGAAATCATCGCCATCGTCATCACCAACACTCCTCTCATTGGAGGGGACTGATACGTCTCCATCGTATCTACTTTTCCAAACTCTTTTGCCTTTGTTTGGACTCTAATTTGCATTATTTGAATAGAACTAACCTGGACTAACGCTGCTTTCAGCAGAATTGCCATGGTGTTGTTTTTGTGCAGAAATGAAAGTTCTCGGAACGTCCTGAAAATTTACGGAGAATTTTTCTGGAAAATATGAAAAATACATGCGCAAAGATCCACCGGAGGGGATGGGCCAGTGGGCATAAGGCCCTGTTGCCGTGGCCCCCCCCCTTGGCAGCGGCAACCAAGCTTGTGGGGCTCACGTGGCTCTGCCGCCCCCAAACTCAGCTCTATAAATTCGCTTTCGCCCAGAAAAAAATCAGGAGAGAAGATTTCGTCGCGTTTGCGATATGCAAGCACCGCCACATCCTGTTCTTCATCTGGAGGACAGATCTGGAGTCCGTTTTGGGCTCCGGAGAGGGGAAATCGTCGCCATCGTCATCATCAACCTTCTACCCTCTCCAATTCCATGAAGCTCTTCATCGTTCGTGAGTAATCTATTCATAGGCTCGCTGGGCGGTGATGAGTAGGATGAGATCTATCATGTAATCGAGTTAGTTATGACGGGGATTGATCCCTAGTATCCACTATGTTCTGAGATTGATGGTGCTAGTACTTTGCCATGCTTAAAGCTTGTCACTAGGGCCCGAGTACCATGATTCCAGATCTGAAATTATTATGTTGTCACCAATATATGTGTGTTTTAGATCCGATCTTGCAAGTTGTAGTTACCTACTATGTGTTATGACCCGACAACCCCAGAGTGACAATAACCGGAACCACTCCCGGTGATGACCATAGTATAAGGAGTTCACGTGTTCACCAAGTGCTAATGCGTTGCTCCGGTTCTTTATTAAAAGGAGAACCTTAATATCCTGTAGTATCCTTTTGGACCCCGCTGCCACGGGAGGGATGGACAATAGATGTCATGCAAGTTCTTTTCCCTAAGCACGTATGACTACACACGGAATGCATGCCTACATCACATTGAAGAGCGGGAGCTAGCCACATATCTCTCCGTGTTATAACTGTTGCATGATGAATGTCATCCAAACGAATCACCGACCCATTGCCTACGAGTTTGTCCCACTGCTGCTGTTACTTGCTCTGTTGCTACTGCTGTTACTACGGTTGGTGCTATTGATACTTGCTACTGCTGTTACTTGCTCTGTTGCTCCTGCTGTTACTACTATTGCTGCTATTGATACTTGCTAGTATTGCTATTTGCTACCGCTGTCACTACTGCCGTTCCTTGCCACTGTTGTAACTCGTTACACTGCTGCTACCCGCTACAATACTTTTTTGCTCGACGTTGACGGGAAAAGACTATTTCCATCTACGGGCAACTTCTGGCGCCATTTGATACAACAATTAGGAATAGTCTGTCGTCAACAGAACGTTTCTCGCACCGTTGTTATCATACTACCTTGCTGCTGATACTTTGCTTGCAGATAGTAATCTTTCAGGTGCGGTTGAATCTGACGCATTTAGCTGCTAATACTTGAGAGTATCCTTTCACTTCCTGAGAGGCGAACCAACAAATTTGGGTTGAATACTCTACCCCCGAAAACTACCGCGAAGCAACACGCTGGCGGGCCATTGCAAGATAATTGCTAATTGTTGAGAAACTGGGAGCAGTTCTGGCTCTGTTGTCGCGAAGGCATCAAGTCTGGAACACGTCAACAACATTCTTCTAGTGTCGTTGCCGGGGATTGCCGTTAGCAGCATTTTTCTGGCGCCGTTGCCGGGGAGGTATTGCTATATTCTCCGAGTCACTTGGGATTTATATCTGCTAATCACTATGAAGAATCTGAAAGACCCAAAAACTAAAGTCTTGCCCTCAACTATGAGGGGAGGTAAGGAACTGCCATCTAGCTCTGCACTTGATTCACCTTCAGTTATGAGTAAGTTTGCGACATCACCTCCTACTAGAAATCTTGATATGTCGCGTGTGCTTGATGATGCTTATGATGCTATCCTGATGATGCTGTGCTTGATACTATGCCTGATGATGCTATGCTTGATAATGTTAGAGATGCTATGCCTGATACTGCTAGAGATGCTATGCCTGATACTGCTTTGCCTGATGATGCTAGAGATGTTATTTTGCCTGATGATTCTATGCTTGATACTGCTAGAGATACTACTTTGCCTGATGATTCTATGCTTGATACTGCTAGAGATACTACTTTGCCTGATATGCCACTAGGGGTATTCCTTGATGCTCATATTGCTAGAGTTACTGCCAATGCTCGTGATGCTTCTGAAACTGTCGATACTATTGAGATAGAACCTTCTTTTGCTCCTACTAGATCTAGCTCTCCTAGATATGAATTGCTTGATATACCTGAGGGTTACGTTATGGAGGGAGAGATAGCTGAGGATTTTCTTGCGTGTAAGGATGCCGATGACGCTGAGAAATTACTTCTCAAGTGGAAGGAAAAATCTTTGAAAGCTAGGATGAAATACGACCTGAAGTTTGCCACTTCACCTATCTTTATCACCGATAAGGATTATGAATTCTCTGTCAATCCTGAGATAATCTCTCTAGCCGAATCTGATCCTTTCCACGGTTATGAGTCTGAGACGGTCGTAGCCCATCTTACCAAACTACACGATATAGCCACCCTTTTCACTAGTGAGGAGAAGATCCTCTACTACTATATCCTTAAGCTGTTTCCTTTCTCTCTAAAGGATGACGCTAAAGCCTGGTTCGCTTCTCTTGCTCCTGGATGTGTGAGTAGTCCCCATGATATGGTCTATTACTTCTGTGAGAAATATTTCCCTGCCCATAAGAAGCAAGCTGCCTTGCAGGAAATATACAACTTTGCTCAACTCAAAGAAGAGAGTCTCCCAGAATCTTGGGGGAGGCTCGTCCAGCTACAGAATGCTTTGCGTGATCACCCTCTTAATAAGAACGAGATACTTGATATCTTCTATAACAGACTTACCGATGCCTCTAAAGACCACCTAGATAGTTGTGTCGGTTGTGTTTTTAGGGAACGAGCTGTAGAACAAGATGTGACTCTACTGAATAACATCTTGATCAACGATAATGCTTGGACTATTCCCGAACCACCTCCTAAGCCAACTCCGAAGAAAATAGGTATTCTATTCCTTAGTCCCGAAGATATGCAAGAAGCCAAGAAATCTATGCAAGAGAAAGGCATTTAATATGAAGATGTCAAAAATCTACCACCTATCGAAGAGATCCATGGTCTCGATAACCCGATACAGGTAGTGGAAGTAAATTCTCTGTGTAGGTTTGATGAGAGTGATATTCCTTTTGATAAACCTGCTAGCCTATGCTTTGATGAATTTGACAACTTTGTTGCCAAACAACAGAGTTTCAATGATTATGTTAGCACACATTTGGAACAAAGTACTCGTATGCTTAGTCATTTAAGTGCTTGTGTAGACAGAAATGTCAATGATCTGAAGCCTCTGAGTAAACATGCCTCTATGATTACTACTCAGGTAGAACAAGTAGTTAAAGCTCAGAATGACCTGCTCAATGAATTAAATGACAACTCTGTCAGAGTCATTACTAGAGGAGGCAAAATAACTCAGGAACCTTTGTATCCTGAAGGTCATCCTAAGAGAATCGGTCAAGATTCTCAAGGAATTAATGCAGATGCACCTAGTCATCCTAAGGAGAAGAAGAAGGATGATATAAACCTACATGTCAGTTCACCAAATACTGTCACACCTGAAGAACCAAATGATATTTCTGCGTCTGATGCAGAAACACAATCTGGTGATGAACATGAACGTGGTGACAATATGGACAGCGATGTTCCTAATGATGCTCAACCTAGCAATGATAAGGATGTGGAGAATGAACCTACGGTTAATCCTGATAACCCACAACCTAAGAGATACGATAAGAATGACTTCACTGCTAGGAAGCATGGTAAAGAAAGAGAGCCATGGGTTCGGAGACCTATGCCCTTTCCTCCTAAACCATCCAAGAAAAAGGATGATGAGGATTTTGAGCGCTTTATTGAAATGATAAGACCCGTCTTTCTGCAGATGCAGTTAGTTGATATGCTCAAAATGTCTCCGTATGCCAAGTACATGAAAGATATCGTGACCAATAAACGGAAGATACCAGATCTTGAGATCTCCACCATGCTTGCCAATTACACTTTCAAAGGTGGAACTCCTAAGAAACTTGGTGATCTCGGAGTGCCCACTATACCTTGCTCCATTAAAGGAAACTACGTAAGAACTGCCTTATGTGACCTTGGAGCCGGAGTTAGTGTTATGCCCCTCTCTCTTTATCGTAGACTTGAACTGGATAAGTTGACACCCACTGAAATCTCTCTGCAAATGGCCGACAAATCAACTGCTTTCCCTGTAGGCATTTGCAAGGATGTGCCTGTTGTGGTTGCTGACACCACTATCTTAACAGACTTTGTTATCTTGGATATTCCCGAGGACGATGCCATGGCTGTCATCCTCGGAAGACCCTTTTTAAACACTGCAGGGGCTGTTATAGATTGCAACAAAGGCAATGTCACTTTCCATGTCAACGGTAATGAGCATACCGTGCACTTTCCGAAGAAACGATATCATGTACATTGCATCGATGCTATCGAAAAAACTTCATCGATTCTTATTAGGAGCTTTGAATGCCCTATTCCTCGTGTCATGATGAAGTATAATTTGCTTGTTGGGGAGATACATATCCCCATTGAGGTGACTTAGTGGCTATTCGAAAATTCTCCGTTCTCTTTTGCGATTCGAGAAGGTTTTGTCATGAGGATTTGATCAACCCCATTGACGGATTTCTTTCGATGACCATGAAATGGATGAATCAAGGAGTCACATACCTTTGTTTTAAGCTTTCACTTTCTATTGCTTAGAAGAAAAATGATAGGTTTAGCTTAGTTTTCCCTATTTTCTGTTTTAGTGTCCCGGAGAAAAGTACCCCGAAAATAAAAGTTCTCCGATGGTCCTGAAAATCTAGTATGTTTTTTTTCTGGAATATTTGAAAAATACTGGGACTGAGAGCTGGCCTGGGGGCCACCCTAGTGGGCCACAAGCCCTGTCACCGCGGCCACCCCCTGGCCGAGGCAAGCAAGCTTGTGGGGCCCACAGGGACCCCCTCCACTCAATCCAACCCACATCCTCTTCTTCTACCTCCATAAAAAATCGTTTCGCAGCTCAAACCCGTGTTCTTGCTCGTTTGGCTGTGATTTTCGATCTCCTTGCTCAAAGCACCATTCTCCGAACCGTTCTGGGGAAATTACTCCTTGGTAAGTGACTCCTCCATTGGTCCAATTAGTTTCTACTCTAGTGCTTTATCCTACGCGTATTCTTGCTACCTTGGTGACCCTGTTCTTGAGCTTGAAATGTTGATTTTAGCTTGTCCCAAGTAGTTTTAGCGCGTGATACAGTCTCTAGGCACTAGTAGGAGTAGTTGCTACGAGTTGGGTTAATCTCTATTCACTTTCTTTCGAAGTCTCTAAAAATTTCAGAATTTTTTAGAGCTAGAAAAGGAAAAAGATGAGGAGGTTCTTGAGAGGCTCTTCAAGCCGTAACCCCAAGGAGGATGAGAAGAACCACCCCAAGTACGTGGTTCCGCGAGTCACAGAAGTTCGAGCGTGCGAGTGGCCAAGTGATGAATTTTTGCGCATCGCTGGGCTTTATGAAGACTTTTATTACTTGGTGGAGAACGTAGGTCTTACCGCGTTCGTTGAAGATAAGTGCTCACAATATATACCTCCTCCTCACCAATATTTTCGTTCAAAGCTTCAACTTTTATCCGAGGAAGAATCCTCCCATGGTTGAGTACATGTTGTATGATATCCCCCAGTGCATGACACTACAGGATTTTTGCAATGCATGCAAATTACCTTATGTTGGGGATATTCATGATCCTCGTCCACGGGACTTGGAGGATTTCATAGGTACTATTGCTGTTGGAGAGGAGAGAGGAGTGTCTCACGCTAGAATTGCTAGCATTCATTTTCCTGTGCTTCGGTACTTCTAATTATTTGTGGGAAAATGTTTGATTGGTCGTGGGGAGGCTGGATCACTTAGCTCTCCAGACCTTTCGGTTTTGCGCGAAGGCCTTTATAGCACTAAGACTTATAGCCTAGGTGCTATTGTAGCTCAGCGGTTGAACACAAGCCGTTCCCAAGGTGTCGTCTATGGAGGTATCTATGCTACTCGTCTTGCTAGACATTTTGAGATACCTATTAGACTTCGCGAGGAAGAAGAGATGCTTCTTCCTGAGAAATATCTGGATTATGACAGCATGGTTTGCCATGATTTTCTGGATAGAGATGTTAGTAGACGGATGATATAGAACCTGGTATTTAGTCAGGGTACTCGAGAGACTATTACTTTGCTTGCTCCTTCTTTGTTCGATCTTCATGCAGGCAGGTACACTATTATGCCCTCAGGCATCTACGCATATTGGGGCTTAGCCCAACCACAGGTGCCCGTGCCCGAGCCGCCAGTCGAGTACCAGACGCCAGTTTATCAGTGGGAGCCAGAGGAGCTCACACAACAGTGGCATCCACAGTCCGCTCCGGAGTATCCCGGAGCTGGTTATTTCCCTCCTTGGGAGTAGACCAAGCTAGGCCAAAAGCCTAAGCTTGGGGGAGTACGTGTTCTCACCGACTTTACATTCATGCTTATGCTTTTATTTTGTTCGTCGGTGTTCACACTTTGCCACTGTATTATCAATGCTAGTTTATTTTCATTTTCTTGTTTTCTTGTTTTTTGTATCCTTTTGAGAAAACCCAAAAACATTTTCCTTTCTTGTTTTTGCTTGTTGGGAGCTTTCCTGTGTAAATAGTTTTCTTTTTCTTTGGGTCAAGGTAGAAGATATTGATTACAATGTTTAGTGGCTCTCACATGCATACCTGTTTAGCTTTCAAAGAGCCATATTACTTTGTCTTGTCCTTTCTGTTTGCCTGCAGATTCAGCTTAGTCCAATGCACGAGCACTCTTATTATTGTTCACATCGTTCTATCGTGCAAGTGAAAGGCAATAATGATGAGATATGATGAAGTGACTGAGACTGGAAAAGCTGGTACGAACTCTATCTATTTTGTTTTTGTAAATATGACTAGCTTGTCATCCCAGATTAAGCTTTGTTGTGAGAGAACCATGTTTGCAATGACAACTTAGAGATCATAGTTTCTGATGCCATGCTTATTTACCTAGGATCTTATAATGGTTTGTCTTGAATGCCAAGATAGATTTTGAGATGACTATGATGTAGTATGATAGGATGGTATTTTCCTTTGAATATTCAAGTGGCTTGACTTGGCGCATGTTCATGCATGTAGTTGAAACAAAATCAACATAGCCTCTATGATGTTCGTGTTCATGGTGATTTATATCCTGTTCATTCTTGCACTCGATGTTAGTCAAACTCATTGCATCTTGATGACCATTGTCGCTCTTTAGTTGGTCGCTTCCCAGTCTTTTGCTAGGCTTCATTTGTACTAAGCGGAATACTGCTTGTGCATCCACTTCCATAGACCCAATTTTTTTTCATGAGAGTCCACCATACCTACCTATTTGCGGTATTTACCTGCCGTTCCAAGTAAATTTTCATGTGCCATTCTCTAAACCTTCAAGAAATAATCTTTTTTGCATGCCCGAACCGCTCATGTGGTGACAGGGGGCTATTGTTATCTTCCATTTTAGGCGTGTTATCCTCGACATGTGTTTATTCACTGTCATTCACGAGAAAGGGGCCGGTAATTGGAATGCCTAGTTCCACGCTTAAATCGAAAACATAACTGTAAAACAAGACTCCCCCCGGATTGATGTTACTATGGACGGTACCCGAGGATTCAACTAGCTGTGGAGTGTTATTGATTGGTGGTGGGGGAGTTAAAACTTTACTTTTCTGTTTGGGCACTGCCTATAGCATGAGTAGCGTGGAAGATATTGAGAAGTCTTGGTCATTGCGTTGACAATGAAAGCATGCCACCCAAAATTATTATCTCTGTTTTCAAAGCTTGAGCTCTGGCACCTCTGCAAATCCATGCTTCCCCTCTGCGAAGGGCCTGTCTATTTATTTTCCTGTTGAGTCATCCTCTTCTTATATAAGCACCAATTAGAGAGCACCTCTGTTATTTTTATGCTTTTGCTTTTGATTGATATTGAGTATGACTATGACTGGATCTGCATTGCTATGAATTACAATGTTTAGTCAGCCCTTGATCTTTGAAAGTGCTCTGCATTTATGTTTTGCGGTCTCAGAAAGAGCTAGCGAGATACCACCTATTCATATTGCTTCATGCTTGTTTTGATTGAATTGTTGGTATCTGAAACTCATTATTATTTGCTCACTAGCTGATTATGCCATTGATAGTAGTTTACGGTGAGACCTTTGTGTCACTTGCTTATGTGGTTAATTGTGATCTTGTTGAAATTCTGGTTACGAGTTAGACATAGTTGCAACAACAAGATGAAACAGAGTTTGTCAAAGTTTTTCTTTCTCTTTCAGTTTGTCAACTGAGTTTCTTGAGGACAAGCAAGGTTTTAAGCTTGGGGGAGTTGATACGTCTCAATCGTATCTACTTTTCCAAACTCTTTTGCCCTTGTTTTGGACTCTAATTTGCATGATTTGAATGGAACTAACCCGGACTAACGCTGTTTTTAGCAGAATTGCCATGGTGTAGTTTTTGTGTAGAAATGGAAGTTCTCGGAACGTCCTGAAAATTTACGGAGAATTTTTCTGGAAAATATGAAAAATAATCTGCGCAAAGATCCACCGGAGGGGATGGGCCAGTGGGCCACAAGCCCTGTTGCCGCGGCCCCCCTGGCCGCGGCAACCAAGATTGTGGGGCCCACGTGGCTCTGCCGCCCCCAAACTCAGCTCTATAAATTCACTTTCGCCCAGAAAAAAATCAGGAGAGAAGATTTCATCGCGTTTGTGATACGTAGGCGCCGCCACATCCTGTTCTTCATTTGGATGACAGATCTGGAGTCTGTTTTGGGCTCCGGAGAGGGGAAATCGTCGCCATCGTCATCATCAACCTTCTTCCCTCTCCAATTCCATGAAGCTCTTCATCGTTCATGAGTAATCTATTCGTAGGCTCGCTAGGCGGTGATGAGTAGGATGAGATCTATCATGTAATCGAGTTAGTTCGACAGGGATTGATCCCTAGTATCCACTATGTTCTGAGATTGATGTTGCTACTACTTTGCCATGCTTCATGCTTGTCACTAGGGCCCGAGTGCCATGATTTCAGATCTGAAATTATTATGTTGTCACCAATATATGTGTGTTTTAGATCCGATCTTGCAAGTTGTAGTTACCTACTATGTGTTATGACCCGGCAACCCCGGAGTGACAATAACCGGAACCACTCCCGGTGATGACCATAGTTTGAGGAGTTCATGTGTTCACCAAGTGCTAATGCGTTGTTCTGGTTCTTTATTAAAAGGAGAACCTTAATATCCTGTAGTATCCTTTTGGACCCCGCTGCCACGGGAGGGATGGACAATAGATGTCATGCAAGTTCTTTTCCCTAAGCACGTATGACTACAGACGGAATGCATGCCTACATCACATTGACGAACGGGAGCTAGCCACATATCTCTCCGTGTTATAACTGTTGCATGATGAATGTCATCCAAACGAATCACCAACCCATTGGCTACGAGTTTGTCCCACTGATGTAGTTACTTGCTCTGCTGCTACTGCTGTTACTACTATTGCTGCTATTGATACTTGCTACTGCTGTTACTTGCTCTGCTGCTACTGCTGTTACTACTGTTGCTGTTATTGATACTTGCTACTGCTGTTACTTGCTACTGTTGCTACTTGCTACCGTTGTCACTACTGCTGTTCCTTGCCACTGCTGTTACTCGTTACACTGCTGCTACCCGCTACAATACTTTTTCGCTCGACGTTGACGGGAAAGGACTATTTCCATCTACGGGCAACTTCTGGCACCATTTGATACAACAGTTAGCAATAGTCTGCCGTCAGCAGAACGTTTCTGGCACCATTGTTATCATACTACCTTGTTGCTGATACTTTGCTTCCAGATAGTAATCTTTCAGGTGCGGTTGAATCTGACGCATTCAGTTGCTAATACTTGAGAGTATCCTTTGACTTCCTGACGGGCGAACCAACAAATTTGGGTTGAATACTCTGCCCTCGAAAACTGCCGCGAACCCACGCGCTGGTGGGCCATTGCAAGACAATTGCTAATTGTTGAGCAACTGGGAGCAGTTCTGGCTCTGTTGTCGCGAAGGCATCAACTCAGGAACACGTCCACAACATTCTTCTAGTGTCGTTGCCGAGGACTGCCGTTAGCAGGGACTCATCACCATCAACATCTTCATCAGCACCATCTCATCTCCAAACCCTAGTTCATCTCTTGTAACCAATCTCCGTCTCACGACTCCGATTGGTACTTGTAAGGTTGCTAGTAGTGTTAATTACTGTTTGTAGTTGATGCTAGTTGGATTACTCGGTGGAAGATTATATGTTCAGATCCTTGATGCTATTCAATACCTCTCTGGTCATGAACATAATTATGCTTTGTGAGTAGTTACTTTTGTTCCTGAGGACATGGGATAAGTCATGCTATAAGCAGTCATGAGAATTTGGTATTCGTTCGATATTTTGATGCGTTGTATTTTTTTCCTCTAGTGGTGTTATGTGAACGTCGATTACATAACACTTCACCATTATTCGGGCCTAGAGGAAGGCATTGGGAAGTAGTAAGTAGATGATGGGTTGCTAGAGTGACAGAAGCTTAAAGCCTAGTTTATGCGTTGCTTCGTAAGGGGCTGATATGGATCCACTAGTTTAATGCTATGGTTAGACTTTGTCTTAATTCTTCTTTCGTATTTGCGGATGCTTGCGAGAGGGGTTAATCATAAGTGGGGTGTTTGTCCAAGTAAGGGCATGTAATGCCCCAAGAGTGTAACTTTCCTTTATTGGAACCTTCTGTATGTGGGTCCATCTTGTCACTGCCATGAGAGCTCAATGCATATGTTATTTCATGTGATGTCACCTTGTCATGTTTCCTTTTGCATGCATGCATATATTTCTTTCCTTGTCTTTTGTGTTTGATGCCTTGTGTATCCATGTGATCATGTGTATGTGGTGTGATGACATGTGATGATGTGGTGGTGTGATGTTGGATATGTGAATGATGTGGAGTGGAGTATGTGTTAGTAGGAAGCTCTATGTGGATTTCAACTAGGTTTTTAAAACTTCCCCTTTCTCTATTCATCTAAAGCCAAGATTATTTTGCTCCTTCTTTATTTCAAAAATGCCCTTGTTTTAGTATGTATTGTGGTGGTTATGAGGATGTGAATTTGCTGTTTTGAAACTTTGTTTTAGTGGTGCAATTATTCACAAAATAGAGGATTAAATTCTGTTTTGTAAATATTTAGTTGCTCCAGATATTCCTTTTATATTTTATTCAAATAGGTCATAATTCCTTATGACCAGGGGTATTTTTTGCTTTATTTTTAGCATCTCAGTTTAGCCTGTGTTTTTATTTGTTTGTCTGTTGTTGGGTTAAATAAGAAACCCAGTGGGTTTCTTTTTCCTTACATGTCGCCAATATGGGCCACTCCCCCTCCCGAGGCCCATCTATTCCCGCTGTCTCCCCGCGGAAGCCCATAGCGCGCCACCTCCTTCCTCCTCACGCCATTGCCCTTGTGCACTCTTTCCTCCTCAGGAGAGAGCGAGCGACGCCGTGAGGCTCACGGATGTTGAGGCCCCTATTAATCCTCGGCGTGCATGCCCCCTTGGACTAGGGTTCCACATCCCCCTTCTTGCGCCGCCACCTCTCCTCCATCTCCTTATTCCTTCCCCAGGTAGGTTTGCTGTAGATCAGGCTAACAGAGAGAGCAGCAGTGCACCGCCGTCGTCCACCGTGTGTCCCTTGCCTCCGGCGCCAGCCAGCATGTCCAGGAGCTCGAGGGAAGCCCCCGCGTTCCATTCCCGTTGTCGATGAGGCCGGGGAGCGACCACACCGACGGGCAACTCCTCCACTCCGGCGTGTTCCCGGCGGACTCCTTCCCCTACTTCGGTTCTGCAACAGCGCGACTTCAACTTCTTCAGATCGTCTTCGTTCATCTTCAGGCGGCTCCTTCCTCCGATCGGCCCTCTTCTCCTTCCCCTAGGGTGAGCCTTCTCTCTTCCTCCCTTCCCCCTCGTTAGATGCAAGGTAGGAGCTCGTGGCCGGCCTCTCTGATCGGAGATGCGTTCGGCAGATCATGTGTGTGTGTAGGTGCTCGGGCTCATCGTGGCTTAGGGGAATGTCTTCCCTCGCAGCAGTAGTCATAGAGTAAAGGAACCCCGCGGTGCAGCAGCAGTAGTAGAAGGCGCTCTGGTGAACGTTGCGGCCGCCTGCTACTGCGGGAACATACCTTCCCTGGTACGACGCTAGGAATCCTGCTGCTACGGCTACGCCTTTAGGGACTTCGTTGGGAAATATGCAAAGGATTTCCCCGCGGCCTTGGAGCCTGGCGTTGGTGTTCCCTTGAAGAGGAAAGGGTGATGTAGCACAGCGGCGGTAAGTATTTCCCTCAGTTATTGGAACCAAGGTATCGAACCAGTGGAAGATCTCGTCAAGTCACAAGTACCTGCACAAATACAAAGAGCTTGCACCCGACGCTATGAAGGGGTTGTCAATCCCTTATAGATTGTTTGCAAAATGAGAATTGAAAGCAACAAAGTAAACAAGCAAAGTAAAAGTGAAAGTGGAAACGATAGTTGTGTATAGACCCGGGGGCCGTAGTGTTCACTAGTGGCTTCTCTCATGAAAGCAAGTAGACGGTGGGTGAACTAATTACTGTCGAGCAATTGATAGAACCGCGCAAAGTCGTGACGTTATCTAAGGCAATGATTATATCTATAGGCATCACGTCGAAAACAAGTAGACCGATACTTTCTGCATCTACTACTATTACTCCACACGTCGACCGCTATCCAGCATGCATCTAGTGTATTAAGTCCAAAAGAACAGAGTAACTCCTTAAGCAAGATGACATGATGTAGATGGACAATCTCATATCTACGATAAAAGCCCATCTTGTTACCCTTGATGGCAACAACATGAGGCGTGCCTTGCTTCCCCTTCTGTCACTCGGAAAGGTCACCACACGGTATGAACCCAAAACCAAGCACTTCTCCCATTGCAAGAATCATAGATCTAGTTGGCCAAACAAAACCCAAGACTCGGAGAAACTTACAAGGATGTCAAATCATGCATATAAGAAATCAGCAAAGACTCAAATATAATTCATAGATTATCTGATCACAAATCCACAATTCATCGGATCTCGACAAACACACCGCCAAAGAGGATTACATCGGATAGATCTCCATGAAGATCATGGAGAACTTTGTATTGAAGATCAAAGAGAGAGAAGAAGCCATCTAGCTACTAGCTACGGACCCGTAGGTCTGAAGTGGACTACTCACGAGTCATTGGAGAGGCGATGATGTTGATGTAGAAGCCCTCCAACTCCAAAGTCCCCTCCGGCAGGGCACCGGGAAGGGTATCCAGATGAGATCTCGCGGAAACGGAAGCTTGCGGCGGCGGAAAAGTGTTTTCGTGGATGCCCTTATTTTTTCTTAATTTTTAGGGAATTTATAGGCCAAAGAGCTAGGGTAGGGGAGCGCCAGGGAGGCCACAAGCCTGGTTGCCGCGGGCCCCATGGCTGCGGCAATAGGGCTTGTGGGCTCCCTGTGAGCCCACTGCCTTGGACCTCAAGCCTCCCGATCTTCTTCCATTCTGGAAAATTTTATTTCGGAGATTTTATTCTGTTTGGACTCCGTTCCAAAATCAGATCAGAAAAGAGTCCAAAACACAGAAAAAACAGGAACTGGCACTTGGCACTGAATTAATAAGTTAGTCCCAAAAAAGATATAGAAGGTAAACAAAACATCCAAAGTTAACAAGATAACAACGTGAAACCATCAAAAATTATAGATACGTTTGAGACGTATCACCATCGTCTCTCTGTGCATAGCAGAGCAGGGCGATCTTGATGTATATGTGTGTTACCTAGTATAACACTTGTGTTAGGCCAAGTCTCATAGCACAGCGTAGTGGTTTGCAGTGGGTGTGTTGATCAGGCGGTCGTGGGTTCGAGTCCCCGCGGTGCCACCCCCTTTTTGTTATATTTCCTCTCGGGCACAGTAGCGCTGGGAGGCAGCTTATGTTGTGCAAGCCCTCTGTTCTATCGAGCACAGGAGTAGTAGCAGAGTGGTGCTAGTTGCTGTAGGGAACCAGGAGGTCCTGGGTTTGAATCCCCCATTCCTTTTATTTCTTTTTCTTTCTATTTCTTGCTGTTTTCTTTTGTTGCTATGTAGTTGCTGTGGTGCACTAGGTAACCTTGTGTGGTATTTATTTTACCTCACCACCAACATGCAGCACCTTGTTTATGTTAGTAGAAATGCAGGTGTGAGGTATCATGTGTGTGTGTGTGTATCTTGTGTGTGTTTTGCACTAGCCTAGTGATGCATGGTGTGTGTTAGTATGTGGGTGTGTATGCACTAGGATGTATGTGAAGTTGGATATCACCATGTATATGTGGGGTGCTACTTATATGCTTGAGTGATGAACTCAAGCACTAGCTTGTGCAAGTGGGGTGTGTGTGTGGGTGGGTCCCCCCCCACATACTTTGTGTGTAGTATTGTTATCTTGTGTTGTGTGTGTGTGTGCATGGTGTGTGTCACACACATGCGCAAGGCAAGTTGTGCCTTGATGGTCACTTGTGTGCAGCATGGAAGTGTAGGTGTAGGAGTGCTTGTTGTAGTGTAAGTTAGTGGGGTGTTCTAACTAACATGTGTAGGGCTTGCTATAGTTGTGCTTGATGTAAGTGGTGTGTGGTGATGTGCTAAGGCACATGAACATGAGGTCTACCCCTCATGTGCACCTTTGGGTATGTGAGAGTGTGCAAGTGCATGTGTAGTGATGAGCTAGTGGAAGCACATCTGATGATGCACTATTTACCTCTATGTGATTCCATGTATATCTTGTTCTTAGATTTGTGCTCATTTGTTCTATGAAAGTGCCTAGGTATTATATATGTTTTTGGGGTAGAATCATCCCAGGAGTCCAATGGTGGGTTCAGATTCCACTTTGGAACACTTTCTGGGAATGTCATATTTCTGTTTTGTTCAATGTTTAGAGCTTGGTCCCATGAAATGTGATGAGCCCAAGAGGTTGATTCCTTGTTGTGGCAGTAGAGGGTGATCCCCTCTATAGCATGTTGGTTTTGTTTCAGTCTTAGGAGTTCATATGTGCAAGTGGTGCTTAGTCAAAGTAGGCATGTGGCTGGAAATTCCAGTTTAGTGAAAATCTGAGATTTTCACTAAGTCTGAGAATCTGCTTATATTTTCTTCTCGTGTTGTTGTGCTTGTAGAAGTCCTTGAGTTGAGAATCAGCCTTTACTATCAACTGGAAAGTTGTAAATTTTGTGTTTGTCTAGCCCTCTATCAATTTTCATTCCATTTGGTGTCCTGTAGATATTGTTTTGGGTGCTGTCAAAATGCTTCAGAGCATAAACAGCTAGTAAGAATCTGGAATTTTCACTAAGTCCGTTAAAACTGATATTTTTGGCCAAGTTAGCAGCTCTAGAACTTTCTGTGTGTAACTCCTTTGTATTATATTTTTGTTGGGGCTTGTAGAGATTTTGAATAGCTTCTGCCACATATCTTATTTGGCACATTTGGGTGGCTGTAGGTGCTTTGCATGTAGCCCTCAAACTGCTATGATGCTGTTTATGGCAGATTGTATAGTTTTGATGTTTTTGATGCTTGTGAGTGCATATTTGATGGTGTGGTGAATTTCGTAGCACAACCCCATCCATTCCTGTTTGTTTTGTGATATGGAAACCTGGGAATACCAGAAGTATGCCCTTGGGGTGTGTTGTGATGGATTTGATACGTAGGACTCCAATTCTTGTTTCGTTGTTTCCGGGTGATCAGTAGCTCCGTTCATAACGTTCTTTATATGTTTTTGCATCGTTTTCGCGTGACACATCTGATAATTTCATCCTCATGCATGTCAATATAGCTTAGAGTGTAGGTCTGTCCAGGAACTTGTATTTTCTTCTCATGCATGTGCAAGTGACTAGAATAGAGATGCATGTTCATTTTCATCTCATGCATTATGTGTTTGTTGAATCTTGTTGTGTTGTTGTTCATTGGATTCTATTTTTATGTTGGATAGCACCGGGATTGGAGAATGAGTACGTGGATCCGAGAGAGTACGTGCAGGACGTACAAGAGCAGTTCCAAGCTGAGGACATCATAGGCAAGATGATATGACCTTGATTCCTTCTCTAGACTTGTTATGCTAGATCACGTTTTTTTTGTCATATGCTTGCTGCCTAACACTGAAATAATTGCCTCCTGGTATTGCCCTGAAACCCAAACATGTATCCCTTCCTAGCAAATCTTAAATGGCTAAGTAGGCTTGCCCAGCTACTAATGTTAGCATTGCTAGTTGCATTTGTCTCATGTGATAACATGACTTTGATATCATTATGTTAAATCTGATATTTAATTAATGCACCTATATACTTGGTAAATAACGGAATGCCTAGCCTTTTGCCGGGTGTTTTGTTCCGTTATTGCCGCCATAGTTTCCGGCTACCGGTGTTTGATTCCATAACTGATCGCTCCTAACACGTTCGGGGTTGTTATGGGGACCCCCTTGATAAATCGTGTAGTGTCAAGACTTTTCCAGCAGGACCCAACATTGGTGTTAATTTGCTAATCACTTAATAATAATCTGCGTAGGGAATAGCTATCCCGAGGAATTAATCAACAAGCCAGGCCAGTGCTCCTCATGAGTGTTGGTCCAAAATGGACAGACTACGGGGCCACCACAGGGAAACTTGAGGTTTGGTTCTTGTAGGCTTTTCCATCCGTCGTGTCCTGAGACTGAGATACGCGGCTCTTATCAGGGTCGTCGACACAACGGGAGGTCCTGCTAGAGTTGTCTTACCTTAGCGATATATCTTGCGTATAGGAATCCCGGTGAAGCTTTGGTTCTCCCCAGAGTTGAGGTTTTCCTCTAAGGAATCCGACGAGATCATGAGATTCGTGATAGAGGATTACTTTGTGGCCCGTGACCGTTTGTGATGGACTAGTTGGAGCACCCCTCCAGGGTTTAATCTTTTGGAAAGCCGTGCCCGCGGGTATGTGGCAACTTGGAATACTTGTTAACATCCGGTTATAGATAACTTGAACCTAATTTAATAAAATTGCCAAATGTGTGCATAACCGTGACTGTCCCCTTTGAAGACCTCTCTTCGATCGGGAACACGGTGGAGTTATGATTGACGTAACTAGGTGTTCAGGATCACTTATTGATCAGCTAGTCTTCGCCCGCTAAATAGACAACCATCTATATATTCTATTCTACGTAAGTTAGCCACCATATATTCTTAGGATGTTGCAACCTAAGCACTTAACCTTCCTTACCTAATAACTTGACTAGTTCTGGCACCGAGGTCATAGATTGCTCAGTCCCCGTGGCTCACAGAGTACTTCAACACACCAACAGGTACAGGTACGCCCGACACAGGTGATCCCGACGGCACGCTGCTGGCATGGCAGTATGATGAGGAGACCGACCGCTTGTACGTGAACTATCCAGAAGACTGAGGCGTGGTCGTGATCTGGGCTAGCATAGCCTTTTCTCATGTTATGTAGTCCGTAGCGGAACTACCTTGTTTGAATAAATGCGTGATGTAAACTCTGATGTTATTTATGAGATGACAGATGAGTCCCTATTTGTCATTCTATTATTATGTATGTGCTATGTTATCGTGCTTGCGAAACGCTTACATGCGCTTCTTTCCAATTTGGGGCCTCGTTCCCTAAATCGGAAAGGACCGCATCTTAGTTATTACAAGTTGGTAATCAGAGCCTTACGACCATAGGAGCCTTTGTGTGATCGTACTTCGCCGAGTCGAGTCTAGTAAAATGTTTTGAGTCTTAGTTATATCGGAGAGTAGGATTCTTTTTCTCCTCTTCCATGCTCTGGTGAGGTTGCCGTCTTAGGAAATCTCAATTCTACTCCTCTTCTCGCTCAAAAAAATTTTAGGATCACGCGGGTATTTTTGAAATCTATATGATTTCGATGTGACAGAGTTCTGTCTTGGTGCCTCCTTTCTGCCTTGATTTCTTCCGGGGAGTTGAGCTTGAGGGGATTCTTGCGCACATTGCCATCATTCAGATTTTTGAGTATCTCAGAACGAAGGATGTTCGTTATTGCTTCAATACTAGTAGTGGCGAGATAACCCCGATGTCCCCAGTACTGGTGTAGATTGTTCGGGAATACTGCCATACTTTGTATTGTTGTGATCACGAGGGTCTGTTGTAGACGAAGGTCCAAGATTCTGGTTATGTGTTGACGGATGTGATACAGTGGACGGGTTAGTATAGGAGTTGTGTGAATATTACTCCTTGTATCCGTGTACCAGATTGCATGACCAGATATTTCGGGAATTCATAGGTGGGATATCAAGTAGTGACTTATAGGGCAATCTTCCTACAGATGCATGATGTGAGGTTGGGATTCGACATTCAGTGGGTATGTTTGTTCACGGTCGTCTTACAACGGTTATGGTTGTGTCTTAAAGAGTCCTTGTAGCTAGCTACGACTCGGGGATACTTCGTAAGTCGTGTGCACTACCTTGCACAGGATGTCTACTGTAAATTCGAGCCCGTGCGATCTTATCCACGAAGATATCGGATGAAATCTCGATCATATGTTTGTTCCGAGCAGTTTTAGCTCATACTTGTTTGCAAGTGGTCTTAATCAGAATTTTGTCGACCGTCACTTTGAGGAAGCATTCTTACTATTTTGTTCGAGTGCAATTGATATATTCATGTTCAGATATTCCTGTGTTTTCGATTCAGCTTTACCTTCAATTTATTTTGTGGGCTAATGTGTTGTCCGTCTTCAGGATGGCTCCACCAACTCGTCAGAATCCGGGGCGTGAGGATGTGCTGCCACCACCTCCTCCTCCGAAGAATCCTCCTCCGCCGCCGCCTCCTCCTGCAGAGGGTTGGCAAGCGGTGATGGCTGCTACAAATGCAAACACTTAGATGCTGCTACAGTTGTTGAAAGGGAGGGGTAATCAGCATCAAGGCAATTTCCAGCATGGTGGCAATCAGTTTATTAATCTGAGCCAGTTCCTGTCAAATCAGCCGAAGACTTTCACTTCCTATGACCAGCCGTTTGATGCTGAGGATTGGATCCGTGACATGAACAAGCACTTTGAATGTAGCAATGTTCATCATGAGGATTCTGTCAAGTTCGAAACGTTCCAGCTGAAGGGGCAAGCATCTATCTGGTGGCAACAGTTGAAGGATTCGAGGGGTGCTAGAGTGATCACTTGGGATGAGTTCTGCCGTGACTTCAGATTCCACTACATTCTGACCAGCTTCGTGGAGGAAATGCGTGAGAAGTTCAGGCGCTTGAAGCAAGGTGGTTACTCCGTGTACAAGTACAACGTCGAGTTCCACGAGCTAGCTTGATACGCCTTGCAGGATATCCCTGATCAGAAGAGCGAGATTTATCAGTTCAGAGGTGGCTTGAAAGAAGATTTGTAGTTAGCTCTCGCTTTGCACGATCCTGAGGAGTTCGATAAGTTCTACAACTTAGCTCTGAGGGCTGAGGCAGCTTTGCTCAGGGTGGAGTATTCTAAGAAGTGCTTCAGAGATTCCAGCTCGTCTTCTACTCAGGTGGTTCAGAAGCAACAGAAGTTTTGGGTGTCTCCTCCTCCTCCTCGGCACATGCAGCAGTTCAAGCATTCTGGTGGCCGTGGTTCTTCCCACCCACCCAACCCAGCTTTCCGGCAGCAGAAGCAAGGGCCTCCTCAGACAGAGTACCGTCAGCCAGCAAATGTTACTTGTCACAAGTGTGGGCAGAAGGGTCACTATGCCAACAAGTGCACTTCTCAGCTCCGTCTTCCGCCTCCTCCTCCAGGCAAACCTCCAAGCAATGCTCTCGTGAAGTTCAACCCCAGGTCTGCTCGAGTCAACATGGTGAATGCGGCTGAGGCAGAAAACTCGTCAGATGTGATCATGGGTAACCTCCTCATCAATGATATTCCTGCTAAAGTGTTGTTTGATTCTGGTGCTTCGCATGGCTTCATGTCATATCCTTTTGCATCCAATCATAATCTGCGTCAGGTGCAGTTGCCTAAGCCGTTGGTAGTCGTTTCCCCTGTGAAGCATTTGAGTTCTAGTTTGTTCGTTCCGGGTGTTTCTGTCAAGATGGGTAGTTATTCTTTTCTGGCGTCTCTTATTGTCTTGGGCAATTCCGACATTGATTTGATCCTTTGTATGGACAGGCTGGCCATTCATAACCCTAAAGTATAGGGGATCACAACAGTTTCGGAGGGTAGAGTACTCAACCCAAATATATTGATTCGACTCAAGGGGAAGCGAAAGAATATTCTCAAGTATTAGCAGTTGAGTTGTCAATTCAACCACACCTGAAAGATTTAGTGTCTGCAGCAAAGTAACAGTGCAAGGTGGTATGAAAGCAGCAGTAGCAACAGTAACCAGTAGCAGCAAAGTAACAGCAGGAGCAGCAAAGTAAAAACAGTAGCAGCAGAGTAACAGTAGCAGCAGTGACAGCAGTAGCAGCAAAGTAACGTAGCAAGGATCAGTAGTAAAACACTCGTAGGCATTGGATAGGTGATGGATAATTATGGCGGATGTGATTCGTCATGTAACAGCTATAACACGGAGAGATAAGTAACTAGCTCCCGTTCGTCCATCTAATGTAGGCACGTATTCCGTATGTAGTCATACGTGCTCATGGAAAAGAACTTGCATGACATCTATTGTCCATCCCTCCCGCCGCAGAGGGGTCCTAATGGAAACTACGGGATATTAAGGTTCTCCTTTTAATAAAGAACCGTACCAACGCATTAACACTTGGTGAATACATGAACTCCTCATACTATGGTCATCTCCAGGAGTGGTTCCGGCTATTGTCACTCCGGGGTTGCCGGGTCAGAACACAGGGTAGGTGACTGCAACTTGCAAGATAGGATCTAAAACACACATATATTGGCGACAACATAATAGGTTCAGATCTGAAATCATGGCACTCGGGCCCTAGTGACAAGCATTAAGCATGGCAAAGAAGTAGCAACATCAATCTCAGAACATAGTGGTTACTAGCGATCAATCCCCGTCAAAACTAACTCGATTACATGATAGATCTCATCCAACTCATCACCGTCCAACAAGCCTACACTGAGATTACTCATGAACGGTGAAGAGCATCATGGAATTGGCGATGGAGGAAGGTTGATGATGACGATGGCGACGATTTCCCCTCTCCGGAGCCCAGGACGGACTCTGGATCTGCCATCCAGATGAAGAACAGGAGGTGGCGGCTCCTCTGTATTGTAAAACACGATGAATCCTTCTCCCTGATTTTTTTCTATGCGAAACGGAATATATAGAGCTGAGATAGGAGGCGGTGGAGCTCTGTGGGCCCCACAAGCCTTCCAGGCGCGGCCAGGGGGGGTGGTCGCGCCTGGTGGGCTTGTGGCCCACTGGCTCACCTCCTCTAGTGGATCTTTACGCAGGTATTTTTCTTTAATTCCAGAAAAATTCTCCGTAAATTTTCAGGTCATTCCGAGAACTTTTATTTCTGCACAAAAACAACACCATGGCAATTCTGCTGAAAACAACATTAGTACGGGTTAGTTCCATTCAAATCATCCAAATTAGAGTCCAAAACAAGGGCAAAAGAGTTCAGAAAAGTAGATACGACGGAGATGTATCAGCCATGAACAAGGCATCAATTGATTGTGAAGCTAAAGAAGTTGAATTTGTTATTGAGCTTGAACCATGTACTGAGCCTGTGTGCAAACGGCCGTACAAATTGGGTCCAGAAGAGATGAAAGAACTTAAGAGGCAACTTGATGAGCAGGAGCGTTTGGGTCTGATCAGACCAAGCTCGTCTCCGTGGGGCTGTGGAGTTCTATTTGTCAAGAAGAAGGATGGCACATACCGGTTGTGTGTCTATTACCGTCCATTGAACAAGAAGACAATCAGGAACACGTATCCACTTCCGAACATAAATGAGTTGGTTGAACAGTTGAAAGGGGCTAAGATCTTCTCCAAGCTCGATCTCAGAATGGGCTATCATTAAATTCGCATTCGCGAAGAGGATATTCCGAAGACTGATTTCAGGACTAGTTTTGGATCGTAAGAGTATACGGTCATGTCTTTTGGTCTGGCAAATGCTCCTCCGACATTTTGTCGATTGATGAACTACATATTCTCTCCGTTCAAGAATGAGTTTGTCTTGCTGTATCTCGACGATATTCTGCTCTTTTCTGAAACTGAGGAAAAACATGACGAACACCTCAGATTGGTGCTTGATAAGCTGAGGGAGGACAAATTATATGCCATGTTTTCCAAGTGTGAGTTCTGGTTGAAAGAAGTCATCTATCTTGGGCACATCATCTCTGCCGAGGGCATCAAAGTTGATCCGTCGAAGGTGCAGGCCATTGTTGAATGGGAGCCTCCGCAGAATGTGAAGCAGCTTCGAAGCTTTCTCGGGCTTGCAAGCTATTGTAGAAGGTTCGTTGAAAACTTCTCCAAGATTGCTAAGCCTCTCTCAAATCTTCTTCAGAAGGGTGTGAAGTATGCTTGGTCTCCAGAGTGTCAGTTAGCCTTCCACACACTCAAAGAGAAGCTCACCTCTACTCTAGTCTTGGTTCCTCCGGATGATTCCAAACCTTACCAAGTGTTCTGCGACGCCTCTCTTCAAGGTCTTGGTGCAGTTCTGATGCAAGAGAAGAAAGTGCTTCCTTATACGTCTAGGCAGTTGAAGCCAGCGAAGAAGAATTATCCTATGCATGATCTTGAGCTAGCAGCTGTGGTATATGCACCGATGACTTGGAGACACCTCTTGTTGGAATGAAAGGTTGAAGTGTTCACCGATCAAAAGAGTCTCAAGTACATCTTCACCCAGCCTAACCTGAATCTTCGACAAACTCGTTGGGTGGAAATGCTCCAAGATTTTAATCCGAGTGTTGAGTACACGCCAGGCAAAGCTAATGTTGTGGCAGATGCTTTGAGCAGGAAGGCTTACTGCAACAATCTCATTCTGAAACCTCTCCAGCCTGACCTTTGTGAGTCTTTCAGAAAGCTCAACCTTCAGTTAGTACCACAGGGATTTCTTGCAAATCTTCAGATATCTCCTACCTTGGAAGATCAGGTCCGAGCAGCACACCTTCTTGATGAAATGGTGAAGAAAGTCAAGATTGGCGTGGCAAAGGGTCTTCCCAGATATAAGTGTTTCAGTGTTGATGCCAGAGACACATTGTTCTTTGAGGATCGTCTTGTCGTTCCGAAAGGTGATCTCAGAAAGGTAATCATGGAAGAAGCTCATAACTCTCTGCTCTCAATCATGCAGGAAGCTCCAAGATGTGTCAGGACTTGAAACAGACCTTCTGGTGGACTCGCATGAAGTGTGAGATTGCTCAGTTCGTAAATGAATGTGATGTTTGTCGAAGGGTGAAAGCAGAGCATCAACGTCCAGCAGGTATTTTGCATCCTTTGCCCATTCCCGAGTGGAAGTTCGACCATATTGAGATGGATTTTGTCACTGGGTTTCCGAAGTCCAAGAAGGGTAACAATGCCATCTTCGTCATCATCGACAAGTTGAGTAAAGTGGCTCATTTTCTTCCAGTCAAGGAATCAATCTCCGCAGCTCAGCTTGCAGAGTTTTACACTTCCAGGATAGTGTCTTTGCACGACGTGCCTATGATGATCTTTTCGGATTGCGGAAGTATCTTCACTTCCACGTTCTGGGACTCTTTTCAGTGTGCGATGGGCACGAAGATACGCTTCAGCACAACTTTTCATCCTGAGACGAGTGGTCAAGTGGAGCGAGTCAATCAGGTCCTTGAGGATATGCTGAGAGCATGTGTTATCTCTTTTGGCTTGAAGTGGGAAGACTGCCTGCCTTTTGTTGAGTTCTCGTATAACAACAGTTATCAAGCTAGTTAAGGCAAAGCTCCGTTTGAAATTCTCTATGGCAGGAAGTGTCGTACCTTGCTCAACTGGTCCGAGACCGGCGAGCGTCAGATTCTTGGGAATGACTTGATAGAAGAAGCTAAAGATATGTGTCGGGTCATTCGGAATAATCTCAGAGCAGCTCAGTCCCGTCAGAAGAGCTATTATGATAGCAAGCATCGTGACATGTCTTATGAGCTTTATGACTTCGTCTATCTCAAGGTGTCCCCTATGAAGGGTACACAATATGCTTTGGCATCAAAGGCAAGCTTGCGCCTCGTTTCGTGGGTCCTTTCAGAGTAGTTGGCAAGAGAGGCGACCTTGCGTATCAGCTTGAGCTCCCATCAAACTTTGCAAATGTGCATGATGTGTTCCATGTCTCTCAGCTCCGGAGATTCTTCAAGACTCCCGTGCACACTGTTCATCTTCAAGACATCGACCTTCAACCCGACCTATCCTACCGTGAGCATCCAGTTGCAGTTCTCGAGGCGACTGAGCACAAGACCCGCAACAAGAGTGTAAAATTTCTCAAGGTGCAGTGGTCACACCATTCCGATAAACAGGCTACTTGGGAACGCGAGGATCACCTCCGTTCTGAATTTCCGGAGTTCTTTCAGTCCTAGATCTCGGGGCGAGATCTTTTTGTAGTGTGGGAGAGTTTGTAATGCCCCAAGAGTGTAAATTGCCTTTATTGGAACCTTCTGTATGTGGGTCCATCTTGTCATTGCCATGAGAGCTCAATGCATATGTTATTTCATCTGATGTCACCTTGTCATGTTTCCTTTTGCATGCATGCATCTATTTCTTTCCTTGTCTTTTGTGTTTGTTAACTTGTGTATCCATGTGATCATGTGTATGTGGTGTGATGACATGTGATGATGTGGTGGTGTGATGTTGGATATGTTAATGATGTGGAGTGGAGTATGTGTTAGTAGGAAGCTCTATGTGGATTTCAACTAGGTTTTTAAAACTTCCCCTTTCTCTATTCATCTCAAGCCAAGATTCTTTTGCTCCTTCTCTATTTCAAAAATGCCCTTGCTTTAGTATGTATTATGGTGGTTGTGAGGATGTGAATTTGCTGTTTTGAAACTTTGTTTTAGTGGTGCAATTATTCACAAAACAGAGGATTAAATTCTGGTTTGTAAATATTTAGTTGCTCCAGAGATTCCATTTATATTTTATTCAAATAGGTCATAATTCCTTATGACCAGGGGTATTTTTTGCTTTATTTTTAGCATCTCCATTCGTGTCGTTCGTGAGGCCGGAGAGCGACCACACCGACGGGCAGCTCCTCCTCTCCGGCATGTTGCCGGCGGACTTCTTCCCCTACTTCGGTTCTGCAACAGCGCAACTTCAACTTCTTCAGATCGTCTTCGTTCATCTTCAGGCAGATCCTTCCTCCGATCGGCCCTCTTCTCCTTCCCCTAGGGTGAGCCTGCTCTCTTCCTCCCTTCCCCCTTTTTAGATGCAAGGTAGGAGCTCGTGGCCGGCCTCTCTGATCGGAGATGCGTTCGGCAGATCATGTGTGTGTGTAGGTGCTCGGGATCGTCGTGGCTCAGGGGAATGGCTCCCCTCGTAGCAGTAGTGATAGAATAGAGGAACCCCGCGGCACAACAGCAATAGTAGAAGGTGCTCCGGTGAACGTTGCAGCCGTCGTCTCTCTGTGCAGAGCAGAGCAGGGCAATCTTGATGTATATGCGTGTTACCTAGTATAACACCTTCGTTAGGCCAAGTCTCGTAGCACAGCGTAGTGGTTTGCAGCGGGTGTGTTGATCAGGCGGTCGTGGGTTCGAGTCCCCGCTGTGCCACCCCATTTTTGTTATATTTCCTCTCGGCCAGAGTAGCGCAGGGACGCAGCTTATGCTGTGCAAGCCCTCTGTTCTGTCGAGCAGAGGAGTAGTAGCAGAGTGGTGCTAGTTGCTGTATGGAACCAGGAGGTCCTGGGTTCGAATCCCCCCATTCCTTTTATTGTTTTTCTTTGCTATTTCTTGTAGTTTTCTTTTGTTGCTATGTAGTTGCTGTGGTGCACTAGGTAACCTTGTGTGGTATTTATTTTACGTCACCACCAGCATGCAGCACCTTGTCTATGTTATTAGAAATGCATGTGTGAGTTATCATGTGTGTGTGTGTGTGTATCTTGTGTGTGTTTTGCACTAGCCTAGTGATGCATGGTGTGTGTTAGTATGTGGGTGTGTATGCACTAGGATGTATGTGAAGTTGGATATCACCATGTATATGTGGGGTGCTAATTATGTGCTTGAATGATGAACTCAAGCACTAGCTTGTGCAAGTGGTGTGTGTGTGTGTGTGTGTGGGTTCCCCCCCTCCACATATTTTGTGTGTAGTGTTGTGATCTTGTGTTGTGTGTGTGTGCATGGTGTGTGTCACACACATGCCCAAGGCAAGTTGTGCCTTGATGGTCACTTGTGTGCAGCATGTAAGTGTAGGTGTAGGAGTGCTTGTTGTAGTGCAAGTTAGTGGGGTGTTCTAACTAGCATGTGTAGGGCTTGCTATAGTTGTGCTTGATGTAAGTGCTGTGTAGTGATGTGCTAAGGCACATGAACATGAGGTCTACCCCTGATGTGCACCTTTGGGTATGTGAGAGTGTGCAAGTGCATGTGTAGTGATGAGCTAGTGGAAGCACATGTGATGATGCACTATTCACCTCTATGTGATTCCATGTATATCTTCTTCTTAGCTTTGTGCTCATTTGTTCTATGCAAGTGCCTAGGTATTATATATGTTTTTGGGGTAGAATCATCCCAGGAATCCAATGGTGGGGTAAGATTCCACTTTGGAACACTTTCTTGGAATGTCAGATTTCTGTTTTGTTCAATGTTTAGAGCTTGGTCCCATGAGATGTGATGAGCCCAAGAGGTTGATTCCTTGTTGTGGCAGTAGAGGGTGATCCCCTCTATAGCATGTTGGTTTTGTTTCATCCTAAGAGTTCATATGTGAAAGTGGTTCTTAGTCAAATTAGGAATGTGGCTGGAAATTCCAGTTTAGTGAAAATCTAAGTGTGAGAATCTGCTTATATTTTCTTCTCCTGTTGTTGTGCTTGTAGAAGTCCATGAGTTGAGAATCAGCCTTTGCTATCAACTGGAAAGTTGTAGATTTTGTGTTTGTCTACCCCTTTGTCAATTTTATTTCGATTTGGTGTCCTGTAGATATTGTTTTGGGTGCTGTCAAAATGCTTCAGAGCATAAACAGCTAGTGAGAATCTGGAATTTTCACCAAGTCCCTGAAAACTGATATTTTTGGCCAAGTTAGCAGCTGTAGAACTTTCTGTGTGTAACTCCTTTCTATTATATTTTTATTGGGGCTTGTAGAGGTTTTGAATAGATTCTGCCACATATCTTATTTGACACATTTGGGTGGCTGTAGGTGCTTTGCATGTAGCCCTCAAACTGCTATGATGCTGTTTATGGCAGATTGTATAGTTTTGACGTTTTTGATGCTTGTGAGTGCATAGTTGATGGTGTGGTGATATTCCTTGCACCACCCCATCCATTCTTGCTTGTTTTGTGATATGGCAACCTGGGAATACCAGAAGTATGCCCTTGGGGTGTGTTGTGATGGATTTGATACGTAGGACTCCATTTCTTGTTTCGTTGTTTCCGGGTGATCCGTAGCTCCGTTCGTAACATTCTTTATATGTTTTTGCATCATTTTCACGTGACGCATCTGATCATGTCATCCTCATGCATGTCAAGATAGCTTAGAGTACATTTCTATCCAAGAACTTTTATTTTATTCTCATGCATGTGCAAGTGACTAGAATAGAGATGCATGTTCATTTTCATCTCATGCATCACGTGCTTGTTGCATCTTGTTGTGCCGTTGTTCATTGGTTGCTATTTTTATGTTGGATAGCATCGGGATCGTAGAACGAGTACGTGGATCCGGGAGAGTACGTGCAGGATGAACAAGAGCAGTTCCAAGTTGAGGACATCACAGGCAAGATGATATGACCTTGATTCCATCTCTAGACTTGTTATGCTAGATTCACGTTTCTTTTCTCATATGCTCACTGCCTACCATTGAAATAATTGCCTCCTGATATTGCCATGAAACCCAAACACTTATCCCTTCCTAGCAAATCTTGAATGGTGAAGTAGGCTTGCTCAGCTACTAATCTTAGCATTGCTAATTGCAGGTGAATTTGTCTCAAGTTATAACATGTGTTTGATATCATTATGTTAAATCTGATATTTAATTAATGCACCTATATACTTGGTAAATAACGGAAGACCTAGCCTTTTGCCGGGTGTTTTGTTCCCTTATTGCGGCCATAGTTTCTGGCTACCGGTGTTTGATTCCATAACTGATCCCTCCTAACACGTTCGGGGTTGTTATGGGGACCCCCTTGATAAATCGTGTAGTGTCAAGACTTTTCCGGCAGGACCCAACATTTGTGTTAATTTCCTAATCACTTAATAATAATCTGCATAGGGAATAGCTACCCCGAGGAATTAATCAACAAGCCGGGCCAGTGCTCCTCATGAGTGTTGGTCCAAAATGGACAGACTGCGGGGCCACCACAGGGAAACTTGAGGTTTGGTTCCTGTAGGCTTTTCCATACTCGTGTCCTGAGACTGAGATACGCGGCTCTTATCAGGGTCGTCGACACGACGGGAGGTCCTGCTAGAGTTGTCTTACCTTAGCGATATATCTTGCGTATAGGAATCCCGGTGAAGCTTTGGTTCTCCCCAGAGTTGAGGTTTTCCTCTAAGGAATCCGACGAGATCACGAGATTCGTGATCGAGGATTACTTTGCGGCCCATGATCGTTTGTCATGAACTAGTTGGAGCACCCCTACAGGGTTTAATCTTTCGGAAGGACGTGCCCGCGGTTATGTGGCAACTTGGAATACTTGTTAACATCCGGTTATAGATAACTTGAACCTAATTTAATAAAATTCCCAACTGTGTGCGTAACCGTTACTGTCCCCTTCGAAGACCTCTCTTCGATCGGGAACACGATGGGGTTATGATTGACATAAGTAGGTGTTCACGATCACTTATTGATCAGCTAGTCTTCGCCCGCTAGATAGACCACCATCTATATTTTCTGTTCTACGTAAGTTAGCCACCATATATGCTTAGGATGCTGCAACCTAAATACTAAACCTTTCTTACCTAATCACTTGACTAGTTCAGGCACCGAGGTCATAGATTGTTGAGTCCCCGTGGCTCACAAATGACTGCAACACACCAACAGGTACAGGTATGCCCGACACAGGTGATCCCGACGGCACGCAACTGGCGTGGCAGTATGATGAGGAGACCAACCGCTTGTATGTGAACTATCCAGAAGACTGAGGCGTGGTCGTGATCGTGGGCAAGCATGCAGGGTAGCATAGCCTTTTCTCATGTTATGTAGTCCGTAGCGGAACTACCTTGTTTGAATAAATGCATGATGTAAACTCTGATATTATTTATGAGATGACAGATGAGTCCCTATTTGTCATTCTATTTTATATATGTGCTATGTTATCATGCTTGCGAAACGCTTAGATGCGCTTCTTTCCAATTTGGGGCCTTGTTCCCTAAATCAGAAAGGACCGCATCTCAGTCGTTACAGGGCAGCACCCAAGCACCGGTCCACCCACATATAAAACTATCAAAGTAGCGAACGTGAATCATATGAACATGATGAAAACTAGCTTGACAGAAATTCTCATGTGTCCTCGGGAGCGCTTTACCTCCTATAAGAGTTTGTCCAGGCTTGTCCCTTGCTACAAAAGGGATTGGGCCACTTTGCTGCACCTTTGTTACTTGCTACTTGCTACAAATCATCTTATCACACAATTATCTGTTACCGATAATTTCAGTGCTTGCAGATATTACCTTCCTGAAAACCACTTGTCAGATCCTTCTGCTCCTCGTTGGGTTCGACACTCTTACTTATCAAAAGGACTGCGATAGATCCCCCACACTTTTGGGTCATCATTGTTCACGATTTTTCTGCACTTTATTTACCACCAAATATGGAAGCTTAATTAAGTACAAAGAAGATTTAGGTCTTGTTATGATGTTTGATGTATAATTTGTTTCCCTAGTTATATATGTGTCATAAATCATTATCTTATTTTGATAGATTGTGAGAAAATAACTCAAACTACTTTAAAATTAAATAAATTATCATTGTCTTGATTGAATTAATATTTTCTAGTGTTTTTTGAGGTTGTGTTGTGCTTTATCAAGTAGGCATAATCATCATAAATATAGATTTTTTTTCATCTCATTTAGCTCGAAACTAACTCGAGATCTACTCGAGATCGTTACAAGCTGAGCATGAGTCATGTTCTATAACTTGACCTTGATCTTCACTTAGTCTGAGCTCTCTCGACTTTTAATATGAGTTGACCTGAGCCAACTCCAACTCGCTCGAACTCGACTCGTTTGTAGCCCTTGTCACATACAATTCCTTCAGCCCTGCATTTTTGTCAGTAACATTTGTGGTTTCCTCAAGTGAGGAATTTGATACCACAGGAGCAGTTGCATAATTTGTAGCAATAGAAGCATTTGATGATTCTGGTGAAGAATTGGTAGTTTCACGCTCGATGCATTTGAGACATGGTGGAGTGAATTCAACCTGAGCGCCACGGATCTGTTGAGCAAGCAATGAATCATTTTCCATTCGAAGATCGTCATGAGACATCTTCAACTTCTCAAGATCAAGTTTTCCTTAAAGAAATTCGTAGGAAAGTTTCTCATGATCAGCCAAGAGTGTGCCATAACGATCTTGAAGACTATCAAATCTAGACTGAAGACTTTTCACATCTTTAGTGAGGATTTGAGTATGATTCATTTCATCATTCAACAGGTCATCACTTCTGTCTAGCAGTTTTTGAGGCTTTTCAATGGCACTTTGTTGTTTAGTTACAGTGTTGGCAAGTTTACTGTAACTAGGTTTTTTATAATCATCACGTTCACAGTCACTTGAGTCAGAGGAAGAAAGTCATTAAGCTTGTGTCAGTGAGGCAATAGCTTGGAGCGAAGTCATCAGCATAGTCATCAGTGTAGATAGCATTGTCATTTTCTTCAAGGTTGAAGATTGACTTGCTCATGAATGTGGTAGCCAGTGCAAGACTTGCCACACCAGACTTTAAGTCTTCTTCAGAACCTTCCTCTTCATCACATTCCTCGGATTCTTCCTAAAAATCCATTTCCTTGCCAATGAGTGCTCGAGCCTTTCTAAAACTAGTCTGCTTGTGCGATGGGGACTTTGAGGATGAGGATTCTGAAGATTTCTTCTTTTTCTTTGAGTCATCACAACTTTCATCCTTGTATTTCTTCTTCTTTGATTCCTTCACCCAGCGAGGACAATCAGCAATATAGTGACCAGATTTCTTGCATTTGTGGTAGGTTCTTTTCCTGTAGTCCTCAGATGAAGATTCTGATTTCCTCATATCTCTTCTTGAAGATTTACCAAACAGGCCACACCTTGTAAACTTCTAGAATTTCCTCATGAGCATTGCAAGCTCCTGTACAAGTTCTTCAGGATCACCAATACTGCAATCTGAGTCTTCTTCTTCAAATGAGGAAATTGCTTTGGCCTTCAGCGCACGAGGTCTTGAGTAGCTTGGTCCATATAGATCTCTCTTTTCTTCCTGTTGGAATTCATGAGTATTGAGTCTTTTGAGTATATCAACAGGATCAAGCATCTTATAGTCTCCTCTTTCTTGAATTATCAGAACCAGCGTGTCAAATGATGGATCCAGAGATCTTAGCAGATTCTTCACGACTTCATGGTCAGTGATGTCTCAAGCTCCTAGTGCGTGCAGTTCATTTGAGATGTCAGTGAGGCAATCAAAGGTATCTTGGCACCTTTCATTGTCAAGACTCTTGAAGTGATTTAAGAGATCGCGAAGAACATAAACACGAGTCACACTGAGTTGAAATTACTTCATTCACTTTGGACAGCCTATCCCAGATAAGCTTAGCTATGCCCAAAGCACTCACCCTGCCATACTGACCTTTGCTCAGATGGCCACAAATGATATTCTTTCCTTGATATTCAAGTTGCTGGAATTTCTTCACATCAGCGACACAGACAGTAGCAGCGATGGAGGGAATACCATGTTCCACAATGTACCAGAGATCATTGTCAATAGCATGAAGATGCATCTGCATCTTGGTCTTCTACTAGGGAAAGTCCTTTCCTTAAAATGTAGGACATCCTGCAGTAACATTGATCATACCTGCAGTCGACATAACTAAAACTCATGGTGGTTAAACCAAAATCACATATAACAAGGGAGTACCTTGCTGTGATACCAATTGAAAGTGCGTTATATCGACTAGAGGGGGGTGAATAGGCTATTTTTAGAATTTCATCGTTGAGGAAATTCCTTGTGAGGAAATTCCTCAATGATGAATTAGGTGTAGCAGAAATAGCACATGATCAAAAGTGCAAAGACTAGTACAGCAGATTGTGTCGTGAAGATTATGAGAATCGGTTTGCATAGTATGCAGGTACAGAATAAGCAGGTGAAGATTAACTGGTGTGATGAATTTGAGGTTGAGGACATTCAGTGAAAGTCTTCAGCAAAAACTTCAAACAGTGACAATGAAAGTCTTCAACATACAATATTGAGGAATTGAAAGAGTTGAAGAAATAGAACTCGAGTCATGATGAAGACATTTGTTGATGACCCAGTTCCAACTTCTGTGACAGTCGTACGTCTGGTTCTGAGCGGCTTGGTATTGAAACCAAAAGACACACAGTCCAGGGACACACAGTCCCTACCGTATTCTCCTTGAGCTAAGGACACACAGTCCTCGCCCAACACTCGTGGTAAGTCTTCAGGGCAAACTTCCAAACCCTCACAAACTCGGTCACCCGGCGATCTATAATTGACTGCTGGATGCTCTAGACCATGACGCTTAACCGTCTGGAGGATGCACAATCCTCAAAGGTAAAAGGCTTCAGTTTCACACAGGAACACATTCTTAAGTGATGCTCAATCACTTGGTTTTTGGTTTGTGGTTTGGTGTTTGGGGTATTTCCTCACTTGATGATTTACTCTCGAAGACTGAGGAATTTGGGTTGCTCTAAATGACAAGTGTCAGTTTCTCTCGGAGCAGCCAACCAACTAGTGGTTGTGGGGGGCGACTATTTATAGCCTGGGAGCATCCCGACATGATTTGACATAAATGCCCTTAAATAATGTGACCGTAGGTGTGGATAAGACGAGTGAGGTGGCGCGTGTCGCGGCAACGGTCAGAAATTTAAACTGTGAAAGTCCTCATGTCTCTCATATTCCTCACTTGAGGCTTTTGTAGGTTTAGGCTTGGGTTGAGCATCGTGAGGAAATTCATTCCGTAGTATTACCTCGACTCCCTTTAATAGTACGGTGTTCCTATGACTCAAGAGTAAAGAAAATGAAACAGAAAGAATAAATCTTCACGCTTCAAAGTCTTCAGACAGTATTTCTTCAGGAACCACCAGATTCCTCATCATCAATATCTTAATGAGGAATATCAATTTCATCGCAATTTCTTTGTGATCAAAGTCTTCAAGGTAAGACCAAAATCTTCAGCTGAAGACATACATTTTTAGGGGTTGATATTCATCGTATAACTCAAACTCCTAAACGACTTATAGAGCCTGTGTACACTTACAAACACATTAGTCTCTTAACCTATAAGTCTTCAAACCACCAAAATCACTAAGGGCACTAGATGCACTTACAGTGAGGGACAATGACAACTGGGACCCGCCTACACTATTCATCCTTTGACTAGTCAATGTTGCGTGCGTTAGCTCGACCCTTTGGCTCCACAAGCCATACGCATGCACACATTGCTGGGTAAACTCCTATGTACCCATAACAATTTATCTGTTTATTAATTTGAATTAATGTAAATCCAGAAATTTAGAAACTCATTTAAATTTTGAAAGTTCATATAAAATAATTCGTAACTCGAATGAAAATAATTTATATATGAAAGTTGTCAGAAAAATATAACAAACCTGAATATGCCATCCATATACGTGTCACACCTCTCTAGCATGCTAATCATGGCCATTTTGCATGAGATCATCTGACCCCAAAAAAAGTGGAGCCGGGAAAATATTACGAGATATTTTCCCTCTTCTTTTGAAATGCTTCGTGATGCATTAGAGCATATCATCAACACATTTTCTCATGCCATGCATCTGTGTTGCATTTATATGCCAGTTATTTATTTGTTTCTCCCCTCTTCTCTATTCTTCCGGTAGGCCCCGACACTGTTGTTGACCCCGAGTCCGACTACATTGACAACGACCCGTCCTTCTTAACAGATCTTTCGTGCAAGGAAAAAAACCCTTGATCATTCCTATATCTCCTATTCCTTCTCTCTCATGCTTGCATTAGATTTTTCTACTGCTGATAGCTCCTATTCTGATGCATGACCTGCTTTTGTAACCTACGGTTGTACCTTATCTGTTATCCTATATGATTCGTATAGATTGGTTAGTGATCCATCAGTGACCCCTCCCCCTTGTCCTTGTTACCCAGCTTCATTACCGAAAGATTCTATCCAGGGGATCGACGTGCCAAGACCGACAAATCACCATACACTCCCTTAGTTGTATGACTCTGTAGAGATACTATTGAGTGTCGAGGGTCATACCTCCTACCTCACTCCTGATGATATATCTGCAGCGTAGCTAGTCGTTCATGGATTATCGAGGGTGATGTAACAGCCACAATGCAATTATTCCCCCTCCTTGCAATCTTTCCTTGTTTGGCAACCTTGACACGGTATTATATGTAGTGTGAGCCCATCATTGTGTCTTCATTCCATGTGCATTAAACATCATCATAGCATCCTATGTTTTCCTTCCTTGCTTGATCCTGTGTTGAGGTGCCACCTTGGTGAAGTATGTGAGTGCATCTGTTCATGTGTGATCTTGTGAAATGAGAGTGGGTGCAACATTGGCCTCTTCAAAACCCTTGTTGCACCATGACCATAAGACCCCTCTCCCATTTTTGCGGCTCTTTTAAAGTTTAGGTTTTGGCCTAACAAAAATGTTCAAGTTATTTAAACCCTTTCAAAGATTTGTGGGCGGCAACACTCACTTACTGAAATTATTTTCTTTTTGTTTTAATTTAAAAACATGGGCAGATTTATCAAATCAATTTATTTTCTTTTACCCTAAAATGTCCCACCTATTTTTATAAATAGGAGGTTCATTTTATATTTCCAAAAGTATCTTTACTTTGACAAAAACTCTTTTCTTTTCCCCTAGCTTTAAATCCCAAAGTTGGTTATGTTTTGTTAACAAAAATAACGAGATAGTTTAATGAGAGGAAGGAGCAGGATGGGCTCCTGGCCCTTCTTCTTTCTCCTGGGGCGCAAGCCCACGCCTGATAACCCACAAGTATAGGGGATCGCAACAGTTTTCGAGGGTAGTGTATTCAACCCAAATTTATTAATTCGACTCAAGGGGAAGCGAAAGAATACTCTCAAGTACTAGAAGTTGAGTTGTCAATTCAACCACACCTGAAAGATTTAGTGTCTGTAGCAAAGTATCAGTAGCAAGGTAGTATGATAGCAGCAGTAGCAAGAGTAGTGGCAAAGTAACGTAGCAAGGACCAGTAGGATAAACGCGTAGGCATTGGATCGGTGATGGATGATTATGCCGGATGTGATTCATCATGTAACAGCTATAACACAGAGAGATAAGTAACTAGCTCCCATTCGTCAATCTAATGTAGCCATGTATTCCGTATGTAGTCATACGTGTGCTGAGGGAAAATAACTTGCATGACATCTATTGTCCATCCCTCCCGTGGCAGCAGGGTCCTAATGGAAACTACGGGATATTAAGGTTCTCCTTTTAATAAAGAACCGGACCAACGCATTAACACTTGGTGAATACATGAACTCCTCATACTATGGTCATCTCCGGGAGTGGTTCCGGCTATTGTCACTCCGGGGTTGCCGAGTCATAACACATAGAGGTGACTACAACTTGCAAGATAGGATCTAAAATACACATATATTGGCGACAACATAATAGGGTCAGATCTGAAATCATGGCACTCCGACCCTAGTGACAAGCATTAAGCATGGCAAAGCAGTAGCAACATCAATCTGAGAACATGGTGGATACTAGGGATCAATCCCCGTCAAAACTAACTCGATTACATGATAGATCTCATCCATCTCATCATTGTCCAGCAAGCCTATGAATAGATTACCCACGAACGGTGAAGATCATCATGGAATAGGCGATGAAGGAAGGTTGATGATGACGATGGCGATGATCTCCCCTCTCCGGAGCCCAAAACGGACTCCAGATCTGCCCTCCAGAGGAAGAACAGGAGGTGGCGGCGCCTCCGTATCGTAAAACGCGATAAACTCTTCTCCTTGATTTTTTTCTAGACGAAAGAGGTTATATAGAGCTGGAATTGGGGGCGGCGGAGTCCCGAGGGGCTCACAAGCGTGCTAGCCTCGACCAGGGGGTTGGCCGGGCCTGGTGGGCTTGTGGGCTCGTGGCTCCATCCCTACAGTTGATTCTTGCGCCAGTATTTTTTATATATTCCAGAAAAATTCTCCGTAAATTTTCAGGTCATTCCGAGAACTTTTATTTCTGCGCAAAAACAACACCATGGCAATTCTACTGAAAACAACGTCAGTTCGGTTTAGTTCCATTCAAATCATGCAAATTAGAGTCCAAAACAAGGGAAAAGAGTTTGGAAAAGTAGATACGATGGAGACGTATCAACTCCCCCAAGCTTAAAGCCTTGCTTGTCCTCAAGCAACTCAGTTGACAAACTGAAAGAGACAAAAGAAAAACTTTGACGAACTCTATTTGATCTTGTTGTTGCAACTATGTCTAACTGATAACCAGAATTTAAGCAAGATCACAAGCAAGCCACATAAGCCAAAGACATCTAGGTCTCACGGTAAACTCATATCAATGGCATAATCAACTAGCGAGCAAATAATAATAAGTCACAAACGTCAACACTTCAATCAAAACAATCATGAAGCAGTACGAACAGATGGTATCTCGCTAGCTCTTTCTGAGACCGCAAAACCTAATTGCAGAGCACCTTCAAAGACCAAGGGCTGACTAAACATTGTAATTCATGGCAAAGAAGATCCAGTCACAGTCATACCCAACACAGTTAAAAGCAAAGCATAAGAATGACAGAGGTGCTCTCTAATTGGTGCTTTTATAAGAGGAGGATGACTCAACAGGAAAATAAATAGACACGCCCTTCGCAGAGGGAAGCATTGATTTGGAGAGGTGCCAGAGCTCAAGCTTTAAAAACAGAGATAATAATATTGGGTGGCTTGCTTTCATTGTCAACGCAATGACTAAGAGTTCTCAGCATCTTCCACGCTACACATGCTATAGGCAGTTCCCAAACAGAAAAGTAAAGTTTTGACTCCCCCACCACCAATCAATCACACTCCACGACTAGCCGAATACCCGGGTGCCGTCAATACCAACATCAATCCAGGGGGGGTTTTGTTTGCAATTATCTTTTCGATTTGAGCATGGAACTGGGCATTCCAATTATCGACCCCTTTCTCGTGAATGATAGTGAATAAACACATATCAAGGATAACACACCTAGCATGGAAGATACTGATAGCGCCCTGTCACCACATGAGCGGTTCGGGCATGCAAAACATATTATTTCTTGAAGATTTAGAGAGTGGCACATGCAAATTTACTTGGAACGGCAGGTAGATACCGCATATAGGTAGGTATGGTGGACTCATATGGAACAACTTTGGGTTTAGGGAAGTGGATGCACAAGCAGTATTCCCGCTTAGTACAAGTGAAGGCTAGCAAAAGACTTGGAAGCGACCAACTAGAGAGCGACAATAGTCATCAAAATGCAATGAGATTAACCAACATTGAGTGCAAGCATGAGTAGGACATAAATCACCATGAACATGAATATCATAGAGGCTATGTTGATTATGTTTCAACTACATGCGTGAACATGCGCCAAGTCAAGCCACTCAAATCATGCGTGAGTATGATAGCAGCAGTAGCGACAACAGTAGTAACAGCAGTAGCAACAAAGTAACGTAGCAAGGACCAGTAGGAAAAACTCGTAGGCATTGGATCGTTGATGGATGATTACGCCGGATGTGATTCATCATGTAACAGCTATAACACGGAGACATAAGTAACTAGCTCCCGTTCGTCAATCTAATGTAGGCATGTATTCCGTATGTAGTCATACGTGCTTAGGGAACAGAAGTTGCATGACATCTATTGTCCATCCCTCCCGTGGCAGCGGGTTCCTAATGGAAACTACGGGATATTAAGGTTCTCCTTTTAATAAAGAATCGGACCAACGCATTAACACTTGGTGAGTACATGAACTCCTCATACTATGATCATCTCCGGGAGTGGTTCCGCCTATTTTCACTCCGGGGTTGTCGGGTCATAACACATAGTAGGTGACTAAAACTTGCAAGATAGGATCTGAAACACACATATATTGGCGACAACATAATAGGTTCAGATCTGAAATCATGGCACTCGGGCCCTAGAGACAAGCATTAAGCATGGCAAAGTAGTAGCAACATCACTCTCAGTACATAGTGGATACTAGGGATCAATCCCCGTCAAAACTAACTCGATTACATGATAGATCTCATCCAACTCATCACTGTCCAGCAAGCCTACGAATAGATTACTCACGAACGGTGAAGAGCGTCATGGAATTGGCGATGAAGGAAGGTTGATGATGACGATGGCGACGATCTCCCCTCTCCGGAGCCCAAAACGGACTCCAGACCTGCCCTCTAGAGGAAGAACAGGAGGTGGCGGCGCCTCCGTATCGTAAAACGCGATGAACTCTTCTCCTTGATTTTTTTTCGGACGAAAGAGGTTATATAGAGCTGGAATTGGGGGCGGCGGAGTCTCGAGGGGCTCACAAGCCTGCCAGCCCCGGCCAGGGGGGGTGGCTGGGCCTGGTGGGCTTGTGGGCTCCTGGCTTCGTCCCTCCAGTTGATTCTTGCGCCAGTATTTTTCATATATTCCAAAAAAAATCTCCGTAAATTTTAGGTGATTCCGAGAACTTTTATTTCTACGCAAAAACAACACCATGGCAATTCTACTGAAAACAGTGTCAGTCCGGGTTAGTTCCGTTCAAATCATGCAAATTAGATTCCAAAACAAGGGCAAAAGAATTCGGAAAAGTAGATACGCGGAGATGTATCAACGTCCCCTTCTTCTGATTTCCGTCAGAGTCTGCAGAGAGTGTGTGAGAGAGGGCACGCCTCCTGGCCTCACGGACGTCAAGGCTCCGTCTGCGTCGTGCGCTATTTAGCCCCCATGCAGCCTAGGGTTCCACGCTACTCATGTCGCCGCCATCATCTCCGTTTGCCCCTTCTTCCTTCTCCCCCTCTGGTAAGTTTCACAGAGAGATCAGTGAGATTCATAGAGAGCATGGGCAGAGCGCCGTCAATCCTGCCTCCGACTTCATCGTTGGCAGCCTCTCCATGGAGTAAAGGATGGTCACGAGGAAGCTGGCATCGTCCTCGTCCTGTTCCCACAGCTACAAGAGGCCGAGCCCCCTCCATGGTGTCGGCCCCGTCATCGCATCGCCAGCGCGGAAGATTCACTACAGTAGGCCTCCCCGAGCATCTTCTTCCCGTGCGCCTCGTCCTCGCCTTCGGTGCAACCTGGTTCAGTAAGCGCCGCCTCTTCCCCTCTCCGCGTCCTTGTCTTCTCTCTGCAGCATAGTATTGTCGCCCTCGCCGTACACCATGGCAGGAAGCAACGAGCTTCTTGCGCCCTGCCTAGTGTTCGAATTCCCCGCGTTTGCTTCGGGAATGAATACCCCAAAGTCTCTGCATCCCCCTCCGGTGGCCATCCCCGCCGTTGGTAGCCCGTGTGCTTGCAGGCGATCACCTATGTTTTCGGTCGCCGGTGCGGTAGTGTGCTTGCAGATGGGCTTGTTCAAAAGAGCAAGACCCCCTATCTGTTCAGATCCGTGTCTAGTGCAGTGGTCAAGTGCTTGCGATGCTACCTTGTGCGTCATGGGTTCAAATCCCCACCGGCGCCCCCCTTTTTATTTCGTTTTCCCGTGTTGCGAGCAACAGTGTAGTTAGTATAGTTGGATAGCCCCCCTGAGTGGTCAGATTCGAGGCTGCAGTGCAGTGGTGTGGTGTCGTGCGTGTGTGTGAGAGGTGCAGGGTTCGATTCCCCCTGCACCTTTTCTTTTTCTTTTGTGTGTGTGTGAGTGCAGGGGATCCCATGTGGCCATGTGTGGGATCCCATGTGCCCTATATGTGTGAGCGTGTGTGCAGCTATGTGTGTGTGTGTGGCTGTGTGTGTGTGTATGTGTGTTGTGGGGCATGGCCACTTGCATACACCCACTAGGGGGCCCTGGTGCAATGACCAGTGGGGCCCATGCCATATTGTTGTTGTTATTTTGTTTTGAGTCGTTTTACATTTTTAGGTATAGTCCAAATAGGGATATACCCACATTTGGCCTATGCCAAATTAGGCAAGTTTGACTTATGGATTGATTGGAAACTATGTGTAGTTCTCTTCTTGTTTGTGGCTAGATTTCATATGCAAAGATATGAGTGTGATATATGGTTTTCGGGTAGAAGAACCCAAGGAATTCAATGGTGGCACTGGATTTCAGTTTTGAGCGGTTCTGCAAAAGTGCCATTTTGTGATGAGGTGGCACTTGTTTATTTATGTAGGTTGGTTTAAGGGGTTGAGCATTCATGCATCATATTAGGGTGTTCATCATATCGTGCTTGTGTTGTGGTCATATTATGTGTTGATTCTTGTTACCGGTTTGCTTCATCTCAATAGAGTTCCGCAAGCGTGTCGGAATGTGAGGATCCGTTCGACTACATCGGTTCGTCTGCTTCACGGAGTCGTTCTTCTTCCAAGCTTGATCTCAGGCAAGATGACCATTTCCCTAGATACTATTACTATCAATGCCATGCTAGTTGTCTCCTTTCTTTTGTTAAGTCTCGTTGCTATCCACCTATTAAATATCAACCTCTCAGCAATGCCATGAAAACCTTCAACCTGTTCACAACCTAGCAAATCACTAATTGGTTGTGTTACCGCTAGCTTAACCATGTGTTAGCGTTGCTAGTTGCAGGTGCAGTTGCTTCCATGTGATAACAAGGGTTCCTTGTTCTATCACCGTATTAATGCTATTTAATTTAATGCACCTATATACTTAGTAAAAGGTGGAAGGCTCGGCCTTCTAGCCTGGTGTTTTGTTCCACCTTTGCCCCCTTAGTTTCGTCTACAGGTGTTCTATTCCATAATTGAGCGCTCCTAACATGATCGGGGTTGTTATGGGGACCCCCTGGATAATTCGTCTTAGATTAAAATTGGTCTGGCAAGGCCCAACTTCGGTACTATATTTGCCTAATAACTAATGAACCACATAGGGAGTAATTAACCAGAGGAAACTTAATCAACCCCCAGACCAATGCTCCTCATGAGTGTTGGTCCAAAACGGGTTGTCTGCGGGGCCACCGATAGGAAACTCGAGGTTTGGTTTTACTCGTAGCTAGTCCCATCCGGTCGTCCTAAGAACGAGATACGCGGCTCCTGTCGGGTTCGTCGACACGTCGGGTGGCCTTGCTGGATCAGTTTTACCATTGACGAAATATCTTGTGCATCGGGATTCCGGTGATACTTTGGGACTTCTCTCAGTTGAGGTTTTCCACTAAGGAATCCGACGAAGTCACGAGTTTCGTGATCGAGGTTTTCTATGCGGCTTGTGGTAATTTATGATGGACTAGTTGGAGCACCGCTGCAGAGTTAAATCTTTCGGAAAGCCGTCCCCGCTGTTATGTGGCAACGTCGAAACTTTGTTTAACATCCAGTTCTAGACGACTCGAAGGAAACTTAATTAAAACTTGCCAACTATGTGCGTAACCGTGACTTTCTCTTTTGCGAGCTCCTTCTCCCACTGAGGACATGGTGGACTTATGTTTGACATAAGTAGGTGTTCAGGATCTTTCACTTGATCATTATTAGTTCACGTCCGATATTCATAGTACATACCCCTCTTATTCTTATACTCGTAAGTTAGCCACCTCGAATAAATGCTTAGTCACTTGCTGCAGCCTCACCACTTAGCCATACCTCACCCACTAAGCTTTGCTAGTCTTGATACCTTTGAAAATGAGATTGCTGAGTCCCTGTGGCTCCCAGATTACTACAACACCAGTTGGAGGTACATGTAAAGTGTTTAAGACGTGAGCGCGATGATTGTTCATTTGGAGTTTCTTCTTCTTCTTTGTCGATCTAGGATGGGTTCTAGGCCGGCAGCCTGGGATAGCAATGATGGACGTCGTTCTTTTATCGTTTGTTTTTTCTGTAGTCGGACCGTGCTCTTCTTCATGATGATTGTATGTATTGTACTAATGTGACTCTGATGTAGCTTGTGGCGAGTGTAAGACAATTCCATATACTCATCTTTTTAGTACATGTACTTGTAACGATATCCATTCTTGCGAAACGATGAGATGCACTTCTATCCCTGTCGAAGCCCTCATGCCAAAATAAGGATAGGATCTCATCTTGGGAGTTACTAGTTGGTATCAGTGCAGTACCGACCTATGAGCCCCCTTTATTGATCAAACTTGGCCGAGTCGAGTCTAGTGAAAAACTGCTTTGAGTCTAGTTATATATCAGAGATTAGGATTCTTTTTCTCCTCTTGTATGCTCTAGTGAGGAATCTTGATGTAAGAACTTTAATTCTATCCTATTCTTACTAAAAAAAAGGATCACGCAGATATTTTTGGAATCTATATGAAGTCGATGTGACGGAGTTCTGTCTTGGTGCCTCCTGTCTGACTTGATTTCTTCCGAGGAGTTGAGCTCCAAGGGATTCTCAAGCACATCGTTATCATTCAGATTTCTTAGTATCTCACGACGAAGGATGTTCGAAATTGCTTCAATACTAGTAGTGGCGAGAGGAGTCTGGCTTCCCCGGTACTGGTGCAGATAGGTCTGAATGTATCGCCATACTTAGTATCATTATGGCTACGAGGGTCTAAGATAGATGAGTTTCTGAGGTCTCTCGTTATGTGTTGACAGATGTGATACACTGGACGGGTTAGATGCTAGGAGTTGAGTGATGAATTTATCCTTGTATCCGTGGACCCGATTGCATGACCAGAAATTTCGGGAGTTCTTAGGTGGGAATTCAAGTAGTTACTTATAGGGCAATCTTCAAACAAATGCTTGATTTGGGGTTGGGGTTCGACATCTAGTGGATTCGTTTGTTCAGGGTCGTTTTACAACGATTCATGTTGTGTCTTAAAGAGTCCTTGTAGCTTGCTACAACTTGGGGATGCTTCGTATGTCTTGTGCACTGCCTTGTACATGATGGCTACTGTAGGATAGAGAGCCCGTGTGAGCCTCAATCACGAAAATATCGGACGGAATCTCTCTCATGAATTTGATCTGGCTTGTTTCGTAAGCCTCATCCTTTGTGTTGTTAGGGTATGGTAATTCGAGTTGCTTCGATGTCAAATGGTGAATTCACATCTTTCCTAAGCAGTGTTCTCATATTCAGATGAGTGTGTAAATTCTTGTGCTCAATCAAGTTGTCTTATCGATTCTTTTCAACCAGAGCCATTATGTCAATTATTTTCAATCGGAGTGCTTCTCTTCAAGAAATTTCCATCCTCTCCAATATTTGCAAGATCATTCTCTCATTTCTTTTCACGGTTCTTCTCATCTGTCCCAAGTCGTCTTTGTTTTTCCCCACCCTCCTGCCCTTTTCTTCAGTGATTCAATTATCATCCTAGTGCAGTTAAATTCATTGATAATTCCGCTATCTTTTCTTCTGTCTCGTATCCAGTGATTCATTGGAAGATTCTCAGTTTCGAGTTCATCATTCTTCATTCTTGTATCATTCTTCATTCTTGTTTTCTTCTCCGGTGGATTCAATTCAAGTTTTCAGTGTTCATCTTATCCTTTTCATTTGCTAGTGATTTCTAGTGTTGGGAATTCTTATTCAAGTCTCTCTTGTTTATTCACCCATCTCTGTTTTATCCGGAGTGTTGAAGATATCTTCGAAGTTTCTTGTTTTCAATCCTTTCAATTATTTTGAGGGTATCACCTCATCAAATTTTCATTTGTACCGGTGCAATCAATCTGTGTATCAATTTTGTTTTCAATGGTGGTTTCTTTTGAGTGTGCCCATAACCCACAGGTTGTTTCCCATGATCTTTCCTGGATCTTCTAATATTTTCCGGAGATCTCTAATTATTTTCAATTATGATGTAAGAATGATTTTCATCAGACATATTGCTTCTTCAAGATTGATCTGAATTATTTCATCATTGGCTCAACTTTTTCATATTCTTATTTCGTAGTGTCTTAGTATTCTTGGTGCCCCTTCTCTTCATTCTCAGCTTGGAAGACAGAAGGAGTGTTTCTCTCAAATCTTTCTCCATTCTTTTGAAGATTTGTTATCTCAACTTGTGTGTCTTTCAAATTGGTTTCGATCATGAGAAATTCTTGCCATATCTATCCGGTGCATTTCAGTGCTGTGTTCATTTCTTGATCCTCCAAAGGCCATCATTTCAGACGATTTCTTCATCCTAAGCTTTCATCTTTCGTTCTCAAATTCTTCTCAATTGTGTCTCTTCGTTCGTCTCTCAAGTATTCCGGTGCCTTGTTGAAGTTTTCTCCCAAGTGTCTCATGATCTCTTCATTCTCATGTATCTTCATTCATTCTTCATGTCCTCATTCAACTGTAAATTCTCACCGGTGTTTCTTTCAAGACTTCTTCAGTTTGTGCTCAATCTATCTCTCTTCAATATTTCCAAGAAGAATAAGTGGTATGCTAAATCCTTTGCTTGTCATCAATTTAACTTGATGAAGGATAAGCATAACATAACTCTTATTCTTGTTTCATCAAGTGATTTCAAGCTTTCTTTTCCAGAGTGGCTCGTGATTTCAAATTCTTTGTTCCAAGTGTTCTTATCTTTTATTTTCCAGAGATCAAGTTTTCTCAAGCATCTCTTCGTGAAGCTTTATCTAAATCCTTGCAAGGTCATAATCTTATTCTTGCATCCTTCATTTCTTCTCATCATTATCTTGTTTCCACAGTGTTGTGTCTTCTTTCATGTTCTTTCCTAGCACATCAATTTTGTTGGTTTTTGTGAATCGTGTCAAGATCTTTCCATTTTATCAATTTTGCCTCAATTTCCCACCGAAGTGCTACCAAAATTTTGTGTGAATTCTTGCTTGTTAGTCATGTCATTCTTCATCCCTTTGGAACCTCTAAGTTTTGTTGGTTTCATTCGTTTGTCAAAGAAGCGACTAAGTTTTACCTATTGCTCTTTCTCATACCTTAACCCCCTTTCCTTCCTAGATCTCGGATCGAGAACCTCTTGTAGTGTAGGAGAGTTGTAATATCCCCAATGCAACTCTTCCCCCTCCTTGTAATATTTCCTTGTTTGGCAACCTTGGCATGGTATTATATGTGGTGTGAGCCCATCATTGTGTCTTCATTCCATGTGCATTAGACAGCATGCATATCATCCTTTTCTTGTCTTCCTTGTTTGATCTTGTGTTGGGGTGCCACCTTGGTAATGTATGTGAGTGCATGTGTTCATGTGTGATCTTGTGAAATGAGAGTGGGTGCAACATTGGCCTCTTCAAAACCATTGTTGCACCATGACCATAAGATCCCTCTCTCCCAATAGTTTTGTGGCTGTTTTAAAGTTTAGGTTTTGGCCTAATAAAAATGTTCAATTTATTTAAAACCTCTTTCAAAGATTTGTGGGTGGCAACACTTACTTATTGAAATTATTTTATTTTTGTTTTAATTTAAAAACACGGGCAGATTTATTAAATCAATTTATTTTCTTTTACCCTAAAATGTTCCACCTATTTTTTTACAAATAGGAGGTTCATTTTATATTTCCAATAGTATCTTTACTTTGACAAAACCTATTTTATTTTCCCCTAGCTTTAAATCCCAAAGCTGGTTGTGTTTTGTTAAAAAAAATAACCAGATAGTTTAATGAGAGGGAGGAGTAGGATGGGCTCCTGGCCCAACTTCTTTCTCGTGGCGTGCAAGCCCACGCCCCTCGCCTTTATTTTGTGACGTCGGCCCCTTCTTCTGCTTTCCGTCAGAGTTAGCAGAGTGCGTGAGAGAGGGCGCGACTCTGTGGCCTCACGGACGTCCAGGCTCCGTCCGCGTCGCGCGCTATTTAGCCCCCCTGCAGCCTAGGGTTCCGCGCTCCTCCTGTTGCCGCCGCCATCTCCCTTTGCCCTTCTTCCTTCTCCCTCTCCGGTAAGTTTCAGAGAGAGATCACTGAGATTCAGAGAGAGCAAGGGCAGAGCACCGTCGATCCCTCCTCCGCCTTCGTTGTCGGCAGCCTCTCCGTGGAGTCAAGGATGGCCAAGAGGAAGCTGGCGCCGTCCTCGTCCCTTTCCTGCCGCTAGGAGATGCCGAGCCCCCTCCATAGCGTCGGCCCCGTCGTTGCATCGTCGGCACGGAAGCTTCACTGCAGCAGGGCGCCCTGAGCATCTTCTTCGTGCGCGCCTCGTCCTCGCCTTCAGTGCAACCTGGGTGAGTAAGCGCCGACTCTTCCCCTCTCCGCATCCCTGTCCTCTCTCTATAGCGTACTAGTGTCGCCTTCAGGGTCCTCCATGGACAGAAGCAAAGAGCTTCTTGGGCCCCACCCAGTGTTTGAATTCCCCACGTTTGCTTCGGGAATGGATTCCCCAGAGTCTCTGCATCCCCGGCCGGTGGCCATCCCCGCCGTTGGTGGCCTGTGTGCTCGTCGGCGATCGCCTCTGTTTGGTTCGCCGGTGCGGTAGTGTGCTTGCACAGGGACTTGTTCAAAAGAGCAAGACCCCTATCTGTTCAGATCCGTGTGTAGTGAAGTGGTCAAGTGCTTGTGCTGTTACCTTGTGCGTCGTGGGTTCGAATCCCCGCCGGAGCCCCCTTTTTATTTTGTTTTTCCCCTGTTGCGAGTAGCAGTGTAGTTAGTATAGTTGGATAGCTCCCGCTCAGTGGTCAGATTCAAGGCTGCAGCGCAGTGGTGTGGTGTTGTGTGTGTGTGCGAGACATGCATGGTTTGATCCCCCATGCACCTTTCCTTTTTCTTTTGTGTGGTTTGCATGTGTGTGTGTGAGTTCAGAGGATCCCATGTGGCCATATGTGCGGTCCCATGTGCCCTATATGTGTGAGTGTGTGTGCAACTGTGTGTGTGTGTTGTGGGGCATGACCCACTTGCATACACCCACTAGGGGGCCCTGGTGCAATGACCAGTGGGCCCCATGACATATTTTTGTTGTTATTTTGTTTTGAGTTGTTTTCCATTTTTAGGTATAGTCCAAGTAGGGTTATTGCTAGATTAGGCAAGTTTTGACTTATAGATCAATTGGAAACTATGTGTATTTCTCTTCTTGTTTGTGACTAGATTTCATATGCAAAGATATGAGTGTGATATATTGTTTTGGGGTAGAAGAACCCTAGGAATCCAATGGTGGCACTCGATTTCATTTTTGAGCAGTTCTGCAAAAGTGTCATTTTGTGATGAGGTGGCACTTGTTTATTTATGTAGGTTGGTTTAAGTGCAGAAATAGGGGTTGACCATTCATGCATCATATTAGGGTGTTCATCATATCGTGCTTGTGTTGTGGTGATATCGTGTGTTGATTCTTGTTTCCGGTTTGCTTCATCTCGATAGAGTTCCGCAAGTGTGTCGGAATGTGAGGATCCGTTTGACTATGTCGGTTCGTCTTCTTCAAGGAGTCGTTCTTGTTACAAGCGGGATCTCAGGCAAGATGACCATTTCCCTAGATACCATTACTATCAATGACATGCTAGTTGTCTCGTTTCTTTCGTTAAGTCTCGTTGCCTACCACTTATTAAATATCTGCCTCTCGACAATGCCATGAAAACCTTCAACCTGTTCACAACCTAGCAAACCACTGATTGGTTGCGTTACCACTTACTTAACCATGTGTTAGCATTGCTAGTTGCATGTCTAGTTGCTTCAATGTGATAACATGGTTTCCTTGTTATATCACCATATTAATGTAATTTAATTTAATGCACCTATATACTTGGTAAAAGGTGGAAGGCTCGGCCTGCTAGCCTAGTGTTTTGTTCCACCTTTTCCCCCTTAGTTCCGGCTAGCGGTGTTATATTCCATAACTGAGCGCTCCTAACACGACCGGGGTTGTTATGGGGACCCCCTTGATAATTCGTCTTAGATTAAAATTGGTCTCGCAAGGCCCAACTTTCGTACTATATTTGCCTAATAACTAATGAACCACATTGGGAGTAGTTAATCCGAGGAAACTTAATCAACCCCCAAGCTAGTGCTCCTCATGAGTGTTGGTCCAAAACGGGCTGCCTACGGGGCCACCGCGAGGAAACTCGAGGTTTGGGTTTACTTGTAGCTAGTCCCATCCGGTCGTGTCCTGAGAACGAAATACGCGGCTCCTATCGGGTTCGTCGACACGTCGGGCGGCCTTGCTGGATTAGTTTCACCTTTGATGAAATATCTTGTGCATCGGGATCTCGATGATACTTTTGGATTTCTCGGAGTTGAGGTTTTCTACTAAGGAATCCAACAAAGTCACGAGTTTCGTGATCGAGGTTTTCTATGTGGCTTGTGGTAAATTATGATGGACTAGTTGGAGCACCCGTGCAGGGTTTTATCTTTCGGAAAGCCGTGCTCGCGGTTATGTGGCGACGTGGAAACTTTGTTTAACATCCGGTTCTAGATGACTGGAAGTAAACTTAACTAAAACTTGCCAACTATCTGCGTAACCGTGACTATCTCTTTCATGAGCTCCTTCTCCGACTGAGGACACGGTGGGGTTATGTTTGACGTACGTAGGTGTTCAGGATCATTCACTTGATCATTATTAGTTCACGTCCGATATGCGTAGTTAATCCCCCTCTTATTCTTGTACTCGTAAGTTAGCCACCTGAAATAAATGCTTAGTCGCTTGCTGCAGCCTCACCACTTAGCCATACCTCACACATGAAGCTTTTCTAGTCTTGATACCTTTGGAAATGAGATTACTGAGTCCTGGTGGCTCACAGATTACTACAATACCAGTTGCAGGTACAAGTAAAGTTTTTAAGACATGAGCGCGATGATTGTTCATTTGGAGTTTCTTCTTCTTTGTCGTCGATCTAGGATGGGTTCCAGGCCGGTAGCCTGGGATAGCAAGGATGGACATCGTTCTTTTGTCGTTTGTTTTTCACCGTAGTCGGATCATGCTCTTCTTCATGATGATTGTATGTATAGTACTGACATGACTCTGATGTAGCTTGTGGCAAGTGTAAGCCAATTCCATATATTCATCTTTTCAGTACATGAACTTGTAATTGTAACGACATCAATTCTTGCGAAACGACGAGATGCGATTCTATCCCTGTCGAGGCCCTCGTGCCAAAATAACGAAAGGATCTCATCTTGGGCGTTATACGTGATTCCTCCTTCACCACCTCCGATGATGCCTCTGTCAGCAGATCCTCAAGTGTGAACCTCTCGAGGGTGATTCCTCCAAGTTCACCTTGACGATTACATCGAGTGGGAATCTATCGAGGGTGATTCCTCGGTTCCACCTTGATGACAAGGACACACTGTTACCTTTACATGTTGCCCCTTTACTAATGTAGTGGGACTGAAGGGACAGGCGGTACCACCCCGGTTGAGGTGGACCCGAGTTCCCCATAGTCTCTTGTGAATGGGGTTCACCTGGAGGGTACCCGCGAGATAATTAAGACGCAAGATCGGGCATGCTTTGCCCTTGCCTTAAGTCCTCGAGACGGGGCGATAGGATCACTGATTATTTATGCCAGTTCCCAAGAAACTAACGGGTTTGGATATGTTATTTGAGTAGGCCTCTTGCCTTTTTCGCACTAACCATCATGCTGGAATAAGTTTGGACACTCTACGTTGTACATTTGCCCAAAAGCTCTTCACATATCAAAGTTGAGCGGCACACTCCTAGGTGGCCCGCATAGGTGCCTACGTTGTATAAAGAGGTAGCTAGGACTGATCTCGGTCGTCCTCATAACGCACACGAGTTCAAAGGGCGATGGGCCCAAGACCCCTAAGCGCTTAGGATTTAGACCGACGTATTTGCCTCTATGTTGAGCCTAGGTAGGACCACGGTGTGTCGATCAACCGAGGTCGAGCATGACAAAGAAAGTGTGTTCGACCGGAGTTAATCAAGCGTGTTGGGTAAGTTTGTGCACCCGTGCAGGGAAGTATATCTATTCGAATAGTCCTGTCCAAGATAACAGACACTCAGAGTTGTATCCTGATCTATACAACTAGAACTGGATATTGGAGACATGAAATGGAAATGATGGATCCTCGATCGCTTTCTCGTAGGGATTCGAGGAAGGATATCTGGACTTTGCTACCTCATACTTAATACTTATGACATGCTAATATGTACTCTTCTAATGCTGCAAGACGCTACAAGATGCTAGTCTTTGATAGGATATGCTTTCCACCTTTTTTCTGTAGTTGAGTCCACAGATATAGCCCCATTCCTTTGATACTCATGCATACTTAGCATATTTCTGATGTAAGTCTTGCGATTACTTTGATGAGTACTCACGATTGCTTACTCCCCCTTTTCCCTTTGATACGGTTGTTGTGAAGCGATGAGGAGCCAAGGAGCCAGCTGATCCCACCAACTACTACTACTACTACCCCGACAGATCCTACTACTACGTGGAGGCCGCCGCCGACCAAGAGTAGATAGGAGGCCCCTAGGCAGGAGGCCTGCGCCTTTTCTGTCCAGTTATGTTTGTTTTGTGCAGCCTTCTTAAGGCACACTTGTTTACATATGTATGTACTCAAATATTGTTGCTTCCACTGACTCGTTTGTATTTGAGCTTATGTATTCGATCCCTTGAGGCCCCTGGCATGTAATATAAAGCTTGTATTATTTTATTTGTGTCTACAGTTGTGTTGCGATATCTTCCTATGAGTCTGTGATCTTGATCGTGCCAATTTGCATGTATAATTAGTGTATGATCAAGACGGGGGCGTCACAAGTTGACCCTAGTGGTGGTATCTTATCGTTATTGTTGGGCAACGTTGCATGGGAAATAAAAAATTCTCTATTCTCACCAAGATCGATCTTGGTGAGCGTAGGAATTTTTTTGTTTCCCATGCAACGTTGCCCAACAATACCGGCTGAGATACCACCAAGTTCTCAGACAGCACGACGGCGCGGTGAGCTGATGGTGGTGATAGCTCAGCGGGGCTTCGCCGCATGATGTTTAGAGGATAAGAACTACGAGGGAGTGGAGGAGCAATGCCGTGGCAAGATGTCGTAGTGTTCCCCCCTCTCTACCTCTCTTTATATAGGGGGAAGGGAGGAGGAGAGGGCACCCTAGGGTTTCCCCTAGGGGCCGGCGGCCAAGGTGAGGCAACTTCTAGGGTTGGGTGGCCCCTCCCGCGTGGGTGCCTTGCCACCGAAGTTGGGTTGGCTGACGCCCTAGGAGGAGGCCTCCCTCCCTTCGGCTAAAGTTGGCAGGGGTGTGGGACTGCTCCCAGCCCTATCGTGGGCTGCGGTGCCCCTCTCCTTGGCCCATGGGGCTCCCAACAATGGTCAGGGCCTCCCAAAACTCCTTTCGGTATTCCGTCACTTACTCGGTGTGCCCCATAACAGTTTTGGACTCTGATGACCTTCATCCCATATATCAATCTTCACCTCCGGACCATTCAGAAGTTCCTCGTCACATCCGGGATCTCATCCGGGAATCCAAACAACCTTCGGTCACCAACATAATGACTCAATTATGCTTATATTGTCATCGGACCTTAAGTGTGTAGACCTTGCGGGTTCAAGAACTATGCAGACATGACCGAGACACTCTCCGGTAAATAACCAATAGTGGGACCTGGCTGCCCATATTGGTTCCTACACATTCTACAAAGATCTATACCGGTCGAACCTCGATGTCAATGATTCAATCAATCCCGTATACAATTCCGTTTATCCATCGGTATGTAACTTGCCCGAGATTTGATCGTTGGTATCTGCATACCTAGTTCAATCGTGTTACCGGCAAGTCTCTTTACTCATTCCGTAATACAAGATCACGTGGCTAACTTTTTAGTCACATTGCTTGCAAGCTTCTTGTGATGTTGTATTATCGAGTGGGCCCTGAGATACCTCTCCATCACACGGAGTGACAACTCCCAGTCTTGATCCATGAAAAATCAATAGACACCCTCGAAGATACCTGTAGAGCACCTTTATAGTCACCCAGTTATGTTGCGAGGTTTAATACACACAAGGTACTCCTCCTGTGTCAATGAGTTACATGATCTCATGGTCATACGAACAGATACCTGACATACACAAAACAACATTAATAAACTGCCATGATCACATGCTACGTTTATAGTTTGGATCTTATCCATCACATCATTCTCCTAATGATGTGATCCCATTATCAAATGACAACTCATGTCTATGGCCAGGAAACCTTGGCCATCTTTAATCAACGAGCTAGTCCATTAAAGTCTCACTACGGACAGTGTGTTGTCGATGTATCCACACATGTATTTGAGTTTCCATTCAATAAAATTCTAGCATGGATAATAAACGATTATCATGAACAAGGAATATAATAATAACCATCTTATTATTGCCTCTAGGGCATATTTCGAACAGTCTCCCAGTTGCACTAGAGTCAATAATCTAGCTCACATCACTATTTTATTTACATTGTAATGAATCTAACACCCATACAGTTCTGGTGTTGATCATGTTTCACTCGTGGAAGAGGCTTAGTCAACGGGTCTGCAACATTCAGATCCGTGTGCACTTTGCAAATACTGATGTCCTCCTCCTTGATGTAATCGCGAATGGAATTGAAGTGTCGCTTTATGTGTTTGTTCCTCTTGTGAAACCATGGTTCCTTGGCTAAAGCAATGGCACCAGTATTGTGAGAGAATAGAGTCCTTGGATCCAGTGCACTAGGCACAACTCCAAGATCTATCATGAACTCCTTCATGCAGACACCTTCTTTAGCTGCATGTCAGGCAGCTATGTACTCTGCTTCACATGTAGAATCAGCTACCACGCTTTTCTTGGAACGGCACCATCTTACCGCTCCCCCATTGAGAATAAATACGTATCCGATTTGAGACTTAGAGTCATCTCGATCAGTATCAAAGCTTGCACCGACGTAACCTTTTACAATGAGATCTTTATCACGTCCGTACACGAGAAACATTTCCTTAGTCCTTTTCAGGTACTTCATAATATTCTTGACCGTTGTCCAGTGTTCCATTCCTGGATCACTTTGAAACCTTCCTGCTGTACTTATGGCATCGCTGACATCAGGTCTTGTGCACAATATTGCATACATGATAAAGCCTATGGCCGAAGCATAGGGGACGACACTCATCTTTTCTCTATCTTCTGCAGTCACTAGGCATTGAGTCTTACTCAACTTCACACCTTGCAATACATGCAAGAACCCTTTCTTGGACTAATCCATCTTGAACTTCTTCAAAACTTTCTCAAGGTACGTGCTCTATGAAAGTCCTATTAAGTGTCTTGATCTATCTCTATAGATCTTGATGCCTAATAAGAAAGCAACTTCTCCTAGGCCCTTCAATGAAAATGTATTATTCAAATATTATTCTACCCTTCCCAAAAATTCTGTATTATTTCCAATCAGCAATATGTCATTGTCATATAATATTAGAAACGCTATAGAGCTCCCACTCACTTTCTTGTAAATTGAAGCTTCTCCATAAACTTGTATAAACCCAAACGCCTTGATCACCTCATCAAAGCGCTAATTCCAACTCCGAGATGCTTGCACCGGTACATAAATGGATCGCCGGAGTTTGCATACTTTGTGAGAATTCTTTGGATCGACAAAACCTTTCGGTTGCATCATATACAACTCTTCCTTAAGGAAACCGTTAAGGAACATTGTTTTGACATCCATCTGCCAAATTTCATAATCGAAAAATACAGCTGTTGTTAACATGACTTTGACAGACTTAAGCATCGCTACGGGTGAGAAAGTCTCATCATAGTCAACTCCTTCAACTTGTGAAAAACCCTTTGCCACAAGTCAAGCTTTATGGACGGTGACATTACCGTCTGCACCCGTCTTCTTCTTAAAGATCCATATATTCTAAATGACATTTAGCCCTTCAGGTAATACTTCCAAAGCCCACACTTCGTTTTAATACATGGATCCTATCTCGTATTTCACAGCCTCTGTCCATTTGTTGGAATCCGGGCCCACCATTGCTTCTCCATAGCTCATAGGTTCATCATTGTCCAACAACATGATTTTTAAGATAGGGTTAACATACCACTCAGGAGCGTTGGGTGCCCTTGTTGACCTACGAGGTTCGACATCAACTTGATCCGAAGCTTCATGATCATCATCATTGGCTTCCTCTTCAATTGGTGTGGGCTCGAGAGAAACATATTTCTATGCTGCACTACTCTCTGGTTGAAGTAAAGGTTCGACAACCTCATCAAGGTCTATCTTCCTCCTAGTCAATTCTTTCGAGAGAAACTCTTTCTCAAGAAATGTTCCGTTTTTAGCGACAAACACTTTGCCTTCGGATCTGAGATATAAGGCGTACCCAACTCTCTCTTTTGGGTATCCTATGAAGACGCATTTCTCTCTTTTGGGTTCCAACTTTTTACGATGAAGTTTTTGACATAAGCATCACATCGCCAAACTTTAAGAAACGACAATTTTGGTTTGTTGACAAACCACAGTTCATATGATGTCGTCTCAACGGATTTTGATGGTGCCCTATTTAAAGTGAATGCAGTTGTCTCTAACGCATAACCCCAAAATGATAACAGCAAATCGGCAAGAGACATCATAGAACGTAGATATCCAATAAGGTACGGTTATGACATTAGGACACACCATTACGCTGTGGTGTTCCAAGCGATGTCAGTTTTCAAACAATTCCACATTGTCTTAAGTGAGTGCCAAACTCATAACTCAAATATTCTCCTCCTCGGTCAGATAGTAGGAATTTAATCTTATTATTACAATGATTCTCAACTTCACTCTGAAATTGCTTGAACTTTTCAAACATTTCAGACTTGTGTTTCATTAAGTAAATATATACATGTCTACTTAAGTCATCAATGAAGGTGAGAAAATAATGATATCCACCATGTGCCTCAATGCTCATTGGACCGCACACATCAGTATAAATGATTTCTAACAAGTCACTTGCCCACTCTATTATTGTGGAAAACGGGGACTTAGTCATCTTGTCCATGAGGCATGGTTCACATGTGTCAAGTGATTCAAAATCACGTGACTCCAAAAGTTCATCGGCATGGAGCTTCTTCATGCGTTTTACACCAATATGACCTAAGCGGCAATGCCACAAGAAAGTGGTACCATCATTATTAACTTTACATCTTTTGGCATCAATTGCATGAACATGTGTGCTATCACTATCAAGATTCAATAAGAATAAACCCCTCGCATTGGGTGCATGACCATAAAATATATAACTCATATAAGTAGAACAACCATTATTCTCCGATTAAAATGAGTAACAGTATCACAATAAACAAGTTCCAGATATAATGTTCATGCTCAACGAATGCACAAAATAACAATTATTCAGGTTCATCACTCATCCCCATGGTAATTGAAGAGCGAGCGTGTATACGGCGATCGCATCAACCATGGAAGCATTTCACACACCCATTGTCAATTCATTCTTCGCCAACCTGTGTCAATTTCATAGTTCCTTCTTTGAGTTGCAAATGTGAGCAACTGAACCAGTATCAAATACCCAGTCAGTACAACGAGAGTTGGTGAGGTACACATCAATAACATGTATATCATATATACCTTGTTTGGTGTTGGCCGCCTTCTTATCGGCCACATACTTGGGGCGGTTCTGCTTTGAGTTACCAGTCCCCTTGCAATGAAAGTACTCAGTTTCTCGCTTGGGTCCAGCTTTGGGTTTCTTCACAGGAGGGGCAACTGCTTTGCCACTCTTCTTGGAGTTACCCTTCTTACCCTTGCCATTTTTCTTGAAACTAGTGATTTTATTGACCATCAGCACTTGATGCTCCTTCTGAAATTCTAGCTAAGTGACTTTTAGCATCGCAAACAGCTCGGCGACTGATTTATTCGTCCCTTGCATGTTATAGATCATCAAAAAGCTTTTGTAGCTAGGTGGCAATGATAGAAGAACTCTGTCAGTGATTCCCTCTGGTGGGAGAAAAAGTCCCAACTCAGCTAAATGGTTGGAATACTGAGACATTCTGAGTATGTGCTCACTGACAGACCCGTTCTCCTCCATCTTGCAACCATAGAAATTATCGGAGGTCTCATACCTCTCAATCCGGGCATTCTTTTCAAAAATCAACTTCAATTCCTGAAACATCTCATATGCTCCATGAAATTCAAAATGTCTTTGAAGTCCCGGTTCTAGGCCATACAAAATTGCACACTGAACTATTGAGTAGTCATCCAGCCGGACGTTCATAATGTCTTCAGCCGCCAGGAGGGGGGCACATCACGAAGCGGTGCATCAAGGACATAAGACTTTTGGGAAACCGTGAGGAGAATCCTCAGATTACGGGCCCAGTCTACAAAGTTACTTCCATCATCTTTCAGCTTGGCTTTCTCTAGGAACGCATTAAAATTTCAGGGGTGCTACTGTGCGAGCCATTGATCTACAACACAAATTTGCAAAGATTACTTAAACTATTGTTCAAGATAATGAGTTTAGTTAATCATATTACAAAAAAATCCCACTCAAATTGACATCCCTCTAGTCATTCGAGTGTTACATGATCCAAATCCACCAACCCATGTCCGATCATCCCATGAGATGAGCTGGTTTCAATGGTGGACATGTTCATGTTGATCATATCTACTATATGACTCATGTTCAACCTTTCGGTCTCTAGTGTTCCTAGGCCATTTCTGTACATGCTAGGCTCGTCAAGTTTAACTCGAGTGTTTCCGCATGTGCAAAACTATCTATCACACCCGATCATCATGTGGTGTCTCAAAACGACGAACTTTTGCAACGGTGGACATTCGGGGAGAACACAATTTCATATTGAAAGTTTAGTGAGGGATCACCTTATAATGCTACTGTCATCCTATGCAAAACAAGGTGCATAAAAGGATTGACATCACATGCAAATCATAAGTGACATGACATGGCCATGAACTTGTTCTTTTGATCTCCATCTCCAAAGACCGACATGATCTCCATCGTCACCGGCACAACACCATGATCTCCATCATTGTGTCCATCAAGGTTGTCGCGCAAACCATGCTTCTACTACTATTGCTACCGTTTAGCGATAAAGTAAAGCATTACATTGCGGTTAATGATTGACACACAAGTCATACAATAATTAAAGACAACCATATGGCTCATGTTGGTTGTCGTAGCATCGACATGCAAGTCGATATTAAATATTACAATATGATCATCTCATACATCAAATATGTATCATCATATATTTGGCCATATCATATTACAACATACCATGCAGAAACAAGTTAGAAGTCCTCTAATTTGTTGTTGCATGTTTTACGTTGCTGCTATGGGTATCTAGCAAGAACTCTTCTTACCTATGCAAAAAACCAATATGGTGATAAGCAAGTTGCTATTAACCTTCTACAAGGACCGTCTTTGTCGAATCCGATTCAATTAAGGTGGGAGGCACACACACCCGCCACCCATCTTTATACAACAAGTTGCATGTCAGTCGATGGAACCGGTCTCTCGTACGTGGACGACTAACGTTTGTCCGAGCCGTTTCATCCCACAATACCGTTGAATCAAGAAAATACTAAGGTGGGAAGCAATCTGAATATCAACGCCCACAAACTCCTTTGTGTTCTACCCGTGATGTCATCTATGGATAGAACTAGCTCACGATGCTAGTGTCGGGGAACGTAGCATGGGAAACAAAAAAATTCCTATGCTCACCAACATCGATCTAGGAGATGCACTTCTATGAGAGGAGAGAATGAATCTACATACCCTTGTAGATCGTTAAGCTGAAATTTTGTCATTTTCTCATGACAGATGCCATGGGTTGGCTAATTTTATGTGGTTGGAACCGAAAGGACGATGTTGGGATCCGGAAACGGGATTGGGATCGACCGGTTCGAGACACACGAAGTACCAATGTTTGTGGACCTCCGTGGGAGATAACACACCTAGTCTTTCCTGAGTTGGTTGCTGATCCTGCTAGAGACACCATATGGTCCCAAAGTTGTATGCTGGAGGAAGAAGAAGGAACTGGGAGCTCTCTTTTCCCCTCATATGTGTGTATGAGTGTGCGATCGGACAACCCCTGCATGGGGGTTCGAGGGGGTTTTATAGGCCAACCCCCTAGCTTACAATAGGAATAGAAGGTACCGGGTGGGACCCAGCTGGCAGCCTCTGGAGCCGGCCAAGTGTCCCACCAGCTGGAGAAGTCTTGTCGTAAGTGGGGGGTCATCGGTTGCTAGGTCCCGCCGGACGGTCGTCGCCATTGCTGCATGCTTGCTATGCAGTCGCATGCACCGCGCTATGCGCGTTGCCTTGCATAGCCGGCTTCGTTCATCGTACGATCGACTGCATTGTTTCCCATGCCTGGGCAGGTAATGGAGTGGACGGGGGCGATCTCGTCATTGTGCCGTCTCGGCTGGTCATAGTCGGTGATGATCACTCGGACGTCCCCTCCCTTGTGGACTCGCTCGGTCTGGTTAGCGGTACCTGCAGCACTGTAGCCGTACCTCTGGTGATGATGCCCCTGATGTGGTTCATCAGAGCGATGTGACTAGGGCTGACCCATCGGCTAGCAGGGTGTAGTCGAGCCGGACAGGCATAGTCGGAGGGGCGCAGACGGCCTACAAGGAGCTGGCCGCCCTGCGTATGTTTTTCAAAGGGCGCTGGAGGAGTCCTCACGTTTGGCCTAAACTGGAGTTATCCCCCCATCAGTAGTCCCCGAAGCAGGGGAAGCCCGTGAGCCTAGAGTAGCGGACCTTGCCGGCTTAGTTTTCGTTTCTTGTGCGGTGCGGGGTTGCAGCCGGATTGCCGATTCGCCGGAGCCGGCCTGGGCCGTAGCCGGCCGGCGCACAAGCTGCCTTGAGCTCTCCGGTGCGCAGAGGGAGGGTGCCACGTGTGGCGCCCCGCATGCTGAGGCCTGACAGGCCACACCCATGACAAGACTGGGCCACGAAGCGAGGCCCGCCCGATGGCCACCTCGGCCCACGCGCATGGATCTTCTATGGATTCGAGGGCATCGGTTGGCGCTCCCGACACACAATTATGCCACCCGCGCGACACGGAGGTAGTGGGGGGTGTGCCCGTCGGATCCTCTCTCCACTACCCCGCATGGGGTTCAAAAGGGCAGGGCGGAGCCCGAGGGAGCCATTTGCTCTCCTGCTCTTGGCCCTGCCTTCTCCGATGCCTCCCCTCCCCGCATGAGAGAGAGAGAGATGCCGGTAGTGGGCATGTCGTCGTTGTTTATCCGACGCGCCTTGTCGAGCCCTTCTTCGCCCTCGACCTCACGCGTCGAATCACCGCCGGAGATGATATCAACCCACGGAGCCTGGGACAACAGCGACATTGTCGTGGATCACATTGAGGTCCTCCACCACCGCCGCAAGCTGACGTCAGCCGAGCTTGTCGCCGCGTGCATCCCGGACCGGGAGAAATCTCCGGCCTCATAGGAAGGCGAGGTGGTGGTGTTCCCCGAGCATTTTGCTCGAGGGCTCGGGCTGCCGGCGAGCCGTTTCTTCTTCGGCTTCCTAATGCATTACATCCTGCACCCGCATCACCTCACTACCAACATCGTCCTGCAGCTGGTTGTGTTCGTCACCCTCTGTGAGGGCTTCTTGGGGATTGAGCCACGCCTAGTCCTATGGCGCCGACTTTTCTTCTTCAAGAAATTGTTGGTGAAGGACTCGGCCACCGGAGGGATGCGAATGACTTGTTGCGGGGCGGGCGCTCGAGCAGCACCACTCCGGTTTCCCGTAGCTCCCTTATTCGATTCAGCGAACAACTGGCAGAGGGGGTTCTTCTACGTGAAGAACCTCAACCCGGCCTGCGACCACGTCAACCTTCCCGCCTTCTTTGACGCACCGACAGTTGAGAAGCTAAACTGGAAGGTAGAGATGTCGTGTGCGGTTGAGGAGGTGGATGCGCTCTGCTTCTGGCTGGAGCACATGTTCGGCATGGAGGGCCTCACAGTGGTGGATTTGCTGGTCACCATGGTGTCGCGCCGGATCTAGTCGTTGTAGTATGGGCCGCACCTCATCTGCCACATGAGTGGCCGACATGACCCGTGTCGGCTCTCGATGAAGGAACCGCGGGCACATCGGGTGGCCCAACGGGTGAACCTCGTCGCCGGCAATCCGATGGACGAGGATGATTGGAGCTCGAGCACGATGCCTTACGACCGGGACCATCCGGCTCCGATGGTAAGTGACGAGAGTTAGCATGGATCAAGACTCGGATTTGTCACTCCGTGTGACGGAGAGATATCTTGGGACCCACTCAGTAATACAACATCACAAACAAGCCATGCAAGCAATGTGACTAAAGAGTTAGCCACGGGATCTTGTATTACGGAACGAGTAAAGAGACTTGCCGGCAATGAGATTGAAATAGGTATTGGGATACCGATGATCGAATCTCGGGCAAGTAACATACCGAAGGACAAAGGGAATGATGTACGGGATTAACTGAATCCTTGACATAGAGGTTAAACTGATAAGATTATCGTAGAATATGTACGATCCAATATGGGCATCCAAGTCCTGCTATTGGATATTGACCGGACAGTGTCTCAGGTCATCGCCAAGGGTTGCGGCGAAGGAATCGCATGGGCGCGTCTAGGGCAGCCACTCAGGCCCGCCCGCTCCGGGGGCTCGGCCTGAACCGTCTGAGGCGCGAGTCCCGGCCCTGCGAGGGGGGCGTTGTCCATCGTCCCCTGGCATGCTTTCTGGAGCGAGGGAGGAGTACTGGAGGCTCGACAAGGTCAACTCCTGGAGGCAAGCGCGGACCAGCGATAACCGCGTTATCACACACTTGGACCATGGAGAAGGCAGCGTCGGCTACCACGTCAGCAGGAGGTACGCGCGTGACCTCGTGAGCTGCCCCCGCACAGACAGGTACGTGCAGTAACGGGGGGGATCGCGGGGATGGCTTCGCGGGGACGCCCGGCGCGGGGGTCCTCGCGATGCACACCCGCTGGTTGGGAGCTGCTTCGGGCAGACATCTGGGTCTGGGAACCGGGGGCGGCTCGCCTGGGAACACGGCGTGGTATATACGCCCTCGTATCCAGGCCGAGAGGCGCCAGCCTGGGGACGGAGGGTGGAACACACGCCCATGTTCCCGGGCCAGATGATCCTAACCTGGGGGCCAAGGGTGCTATATCCACCCCTGCCTCCGGGATGAGTGACACCCGCCTAGGGATGGAGGGTGGAACACAGGCCTTATCGCCTGGGTGAGTTTTGCTCGATCACCAGCGGGTGTACAGGTACTTGCTACCTCTTGAGCTTGCGTTGGTTTTCCCTTGAAGAGGAAAGGGTGATGCACCACAGTAGAAGTAAGTATTTCCCTCAGTTTGAGAACCAAGGTATCAATCCAGTAGGAGTATGAAGCCAAGTCTCCAAAGTACCTGCGCAAAAAAAGCAAACTTGAACCCAACGCTACAAAGGGGTTGTCAATCCCTTCACGATTGATTGCAAGGTGAGATCTGAAGGTGGAAAGTGCAACAAAATAAAACTGTGGAGCTGAAAATATGATGTGAAGTAGACTCGGGGGCCATAGTGTTCACTAGAGGCTTCTCTCATGATAGCAAATATTACGGTGGGTGAACGAATTACTGTCGAGCAATTGATCTAACGGTGCAAAGTCATGACGATATCTAAGGAAATGATCATACATATAGGCATCACGTCCGAGACAAGTAGACCCATACTCTCCGCATCTACTACTATTACTCCATCAAAAATTGTAGATACGTTGGAGACGTATCAGTACTCATCGTTGTCCTCGGGTCTGGATCGCCCGGCCTAGGGGCAGGGCCCTGAGTACCACCATGGGAACCCAAGGGGTCCCAGCGAGGAGTCATGGGGCAACGCCCGAGGAACTCAGGACACTCCGCCTGGACGAGCTCTTTGGCCAGCCGGCGCAGTGGGCTTCCCCCATGCTCGATGGCTCGCCCGAGGATGTGGAGGGGTCCCTCCGACGCCGAGTGGATGCCCTATGCTCAGCGTTGGGGGAAGGCGAAGACTAGCCTAGGCGCCGGACGCGACCATTTTCTCATTTGTTTCTGCGCTTCAAGTTGCGGCCTACAAGGGCCTCCCCCTTTTTTGTGCTTGAGACGTCAGAAGCTCGAAAATCTTGTGGTATCATGTTTTAAAAAGAAAAGGGGGCTTTTTTCTCCGTGTTCTCTCATCTCGTTGATTTTGAATTCTCTCTTTCTTTCTGAACTGGCATTTTGCGGAAGTCTCGGGAGGTCCCTGGGCCTCTTGGGGCAACCACAGGAGGGGCGGAATGGGGATCGCTCGAGCGTCAAATGGGATTTCTGAGCATCAAGCCTCAGGAGCCTTACCGGTCATAAGGCCACTCGCCCCCCTTGTTGCCTTCCTCGAGTTCTGGTCGCTAACAGGGGTGGTGGGGCCTCACTCCGTGAGGTGCGTCCTCTATGGTCGTGCCTAACGGCAGTGGGGAAATGTGCGGGACTGGGACCTGTCGACGTAGAGGGTTTGAGTGTCAAGGGGGGCTCTTGAGCAACGCGCCTCACGAGCCTTACCGGTCATATATCCACTCGGTCACCTCCGTGTCATGGCCGGCATCAGAGTGGTCAGGGACTGACCCCGTGGATGCATCCTTGGTAATCTGGTCGCACACCATGGTGGTCAAGGAATGCGCAGGACTAGGACCTACAAACACAGTGCTGATACGTCTCCATCGTATCTACTTTTCCAAACTCTTTTGCCCTTGTTTTGGACTCTAATTTGCATGATTTGAATGGAACTAACCCAGACTAACGCTGTTTTCAGCAGAATTGCCATGGTGTTGTTTTTGCGCAGAAATAAAAGTTCTCGGAATGACCTAAAATTTAGAAGGATTTTTTGTGGAATATATAAAAAAATACTGGCAGAAGAATCAACCGGAGACGTGGAGCGAGGAGCCCACAAGCCCAGGAGGCGCGGGCCCCCCTGGCCGTCCCTAGCAGGCTTGTGGGGCCCTCGAGGTTCCGCCGCCTCCAATCCCAGCTCTATTTAGTCTCTTTCATCCGGAAAAAAATCAAGGAGAAGAGTTCATCACGTTTTACGATACTGAGGCACCGTCACCATCTGTTCTTCCTCCTGAGCGTAGATCTGGAGTCCGTTTGGGCTCCGGAGAGGGGAGATCGTCGCCTTCGTCATCACCAACCATCCTTCATCGCCAATACTATGATGCTCTTCACTGTTCGTGAGTAATCTCATCGTAGTCTTGCTGGACGATGATGGGTTGGATGAGATATATCATGTAATCGAGTTAGTTTTGATGGGGATTGATCCATAGTATCCACTATGTTCTGAGATTGATGTTGCTACTACTTTGCCATGCTTAATGCTTGTCACTAGGGCCCGAGTGCCATGATTTCAGATCTGAACCTATTATGTTCTTGTCAATATAAGTGTGTTCTTGATCCTATCTTGCAAGTTGTAGTCACCTACTATGTGTTATGACCCGGCAACCCCGGAGTGACAATAGCCGGAACCACTCCCGGAGATGACCATAGTAAGAGGAGTTCATGTATTCATTAAGTGCTAATGTTTTGTTCCGGTTCTCTATTGAAAGGAGAACCTTAATCTCCCATAGTTTCCATTAGGACCCCGCTACCATGGGAGGGATGGACAATAGATGTCATGCAAGTTCTTTTCCATAAGCACGTATGACTATATACCGAATGCATGCCTACATTACATTGACGAACTGGAGCTAGTTACATATCTTCCCATGTTATAACTGTTGCATGATGAATGTCATCCGGCATAATTATCCATCACCGATCCAATGCCTACGACTCTTTTCCTACTGGTCCTTGCTATGTTACTTTGCTGCTACTGCTGTCATTGCTGCTACTGTTACCGCTACTGTTGTCACTGCTACTACTGCTGTCACTGCTGCTATTGTTACCGCTACTGTTGTCAGTGCTGCTACAGTTACCATTGCTACAGTTGCTATCACACTACTTTGCTACTGAAACTTTGCTGCAGATACTAAGTCTTTTAGGTGTGGTTGAATTGACAACTCAACTGCTAATACTCGAGAATATTTTTTTGCTTTCCCTTGTGTCGAATCAACAAATTTGGGTTGAATACTCTACCCTCGAAAACGGTCGCGATCCCCTATACTTGTGGGTTATCAAGTCTATTTTCTGGCGTCGTTGCCGGGGAGGCCTAGCACTATTCTCTGAGTCACTTGGGATTTACGTCTGTTGATCACTATGAGGAATCCGAGAGATCCAAAAAACTAAAGTCTTGCCCTCAACTACGAGGACAGGTAAGGAACTGTCATCTAGCTCTGCACTTGATTCACCTTCAGTTATGAGTAAGTTTGCGGCACCACCTCCTGCTAGAAATTCTGATATGTCGCCTGTGCTTGATGATGCTACTTATGGTATCCATGATGCTTGTGATGATGCTTTGCTTGAAACTGCTTTGCGACTAGGTGCATTCCTTGATGCACAAATTGCTAGAGTTGCTACTGAATGTGATGATACTTCTGAAACTGCTGAAATTATTGTAGTAGAACCTGTTGTTTCACCTGTTAGAACTAGCTCTCCTAGATATGAATTTCCTGATATACCTGAGCGTTATATTATGGAGGGAGAGGTAGCTGAGGACTTTCTTGCTTGTAAGGATAGCTATGATCTTGAGAAATTAGTGCGTAATTGGAAAGAAAAATCTCTGAACGCTAGGATGAAATACGATCCTAAGTTTGCTACTTCGCCTATATTTGTGACCTATAAGGATTATGAATTCTCCGCCGATCCTGAGTTAATCACTTTGGTCGAATCTGATCCTTTTCATGGTTGTGAGTCTGAAACGGTTGTAGAACATCTTACTAAGTTGCACGATATAGCTACCCTATTCACGAGTGAGGAAAAGATCCGCCACTACTATATCCTTAAGCTATTTCCTTTCTCGCTAAAGGATGATGCTAAGACTTGGTTCACTTCTCTTGCTCCTAGTTGTGTGCGTAGTCCCTAGGATATGATCTACTACTTCCCTGAGAAATATTTTCTTGCCCATAAGAAACAAGCTGCCTTGCAGGATATATATAACTTTGTGCAAGTTGAAGAAGAGAGTCTCCCATGAGCTTGGGGGAGGCTTGTCGAGCTACTGAATGCTTTGCCTGATCACCCTCTTGAGAAGAATGAAATACTTGATATCTTCTATAATGGACTAACCGATGCTTCTAGGGACCACCTAGATAGTTGTGTTGGTTATGTTTTCCGGGAACAAACTCTGGAACAAGCTGAGATTCTATTGAATCATATCTTGTGCAATGAGAATGCTTGGACTATTCCGAACCACCTCCGAAGCCAACTCGGAAGAAAAGAGGTATCATATTACTCAGTCATGAAGATATGCAAGAAGCTAAGAAATATATGCAAGAGAAAGGCATTAAATCTGAAGATGTCAAGAATCTACCACCTATCGAAGTAATACATGGTCTTGATAACCCGACACAGGTAGTAGAGATAAATTCTTTTTGTAGATTCAATGAGAGTGATATTCCTTTTGATAAACCTGCTAGCTTATGCCTAGATGAAATTGATAACTTTGTTGCCAAACAACAAAGTTTCAATGATTATGTTAGCACACAATTTGAACAGAATGCTCGTATCCTTAGTCATTTAAGTGCTTGTGTGGATAGAAATGTCAATGACCTTAATCTTGTGAGTAAACATGCCTCTATGGTCACCACTCAAGTAGAACAAGTACTTAAGGCTCAAAATGACTTGCTCAATGAGTTGAATGACAATTCTGTTAGAGTCATCACTAGAGGCGTTAGAATGACCCAGGAACCTTTGTATCCTGAGGGTCATCCTAAGAGAACTGAACAAGATTCTCAAGGAGTTAGCATCAAGGCACCTAGTCATCATAGGAAGAAAAAGAAAGATGGTAGGCACTTGCAGGCTAGCAACCCCATTGCTGTTACACCTGAGAATCCAAACGATGTCTCTGTTTCTGATGCCGAAACACAATCTGGTGATGAACATGCGCCTAATGATAATATCGATAGTGATGTTCATGATGATGCTCAACCTAGCAATGATAAGGATATGGAGATTGAACCAGTTGATCTTGATAACCCACAACCTAAGAATAGGAGATACGATAAGAACGATTTCATTGCTAGGAAGCATGGTAAAGAAAGAGAACTATGGGTTCAGAAACCCATGCCCTTTCCTCCCAAACCATCCAAGAAAAAGGATGATGAGGATTTTGAGAGATTTTTTGAAATGATTAGACCTGTCTTTCTGCAAATGTGTTTGACAGATATGCTCAAAATGTCTCCTTATGCTAAGTACATGAACGATATTGTGACTAATAAGAGGAGGATACCTGAGGTTGAGATTTCCACCATGCTCGCTAATTACACCTTCAAAGGTTGAACTCCTAAGAAACTAGGTGATCCCGGAGTGCCCACTATACCTTGCTCCATTAAAGGAAACTATGTTAGAACTGCTTTATGCGATCTTGGAGCTGGTGTTAGTGTTATGCCTCTCTCTCTTTATCGTAGACTTGAACTGGATAAGTTGACACCCACTGAAATCTCCTTGCAAATGAGCGATAAATCAACTGCTTTCCCTATCGGCATTTGCGAGGATGTGCCTGTTGTAGTTGCTAACGTTACTATCTTAACAGACTTTATTATTATGGATATTCCCGAGGATGATGTCATGGCGGTCATCCTTGGAAGACCCTTTTTAAACACTGCAGGGGCTGTTATTGATTGCAACAAAGGCAATGTCACTTTCCACGTCAATGGTAATGAGCATACGGTGCACTTTCTGAAGAAACAATATCGAGTACATTGCATCAATGCTATTGAAAGAACTTCATCGATTCATATTGGGAGCTTTGAATGTCCGATACCTACTGTTAAGATGAAGTACGATTTGCTTTTTGGGGATATGCACATCCCCATTGAGGTAACCTAGTGACTATTCAAAAAAATTCCGGTTTTATGCGATTCGGAAAAAGTTTGTCAAGGAGACTTGATCAACCTCATTGACGGATTTGTTTTGATGACCATGAGATGGATGAATCTAGGAGTCACAACCCTCTGTTCCGAACTTTTATTTTCTGTTGTTTAGAATAAAAAATGATAAATTTAGCTTTAGTTTTTCCTGTTTTCTGCTTTTTGCGTCCTTTAGAAAAGTGTCCCGAAAATAAAAGTTCTTCAAATGCCCCGAAAATCAAGTATGATTTTTTCTGGAATTTTTCAAAAAAATCTGAGACGGAGAGCTAGTCTCGGGGATGCAACAGTGGGCCACAAGCCCAGGAGGCGTGGGCACCCCCCTGGCAGCGCCTACCAGGCTTGTGGGCCTCACTTGGCCCCCCTCCACTTATTCCAGCTCCCATCTCCTTCTCCTACCTTCAGAAAAAATCATTCCACAGCTCAAACCAGTGTTCTTGCTCTTCTTGCTGTGTTTTTCGATCTCCTCATGCAAAGCTTTAATTTCTATCCAAGGAAGAGTCCTCCTATGGTTGAGTTCAAGTTATATGATATCCCCCAGCGCATGTGACTTCAGGATTTTTGCAATGTTTGCAAATTACCTTATGTTGGGGATATTCATGAACCTCGTCCACGGGCCTTGGAGGCTTTCATTGATACTATTGTTGTAGGAGAGGAGAGAGGAGTATCTTGCGCTAGAGTTGCTAGCATACATTTTCCCGTGCTTCGGTATTTCTCATTATTTGTGGGAAAATGTTTGATTGTCCGTGGGAAAGCTGGGGCCCTTAGCTCCCCAGATCTTGCGGTTTTGCGCGAAGCCCTTTATAATGATAAAACTTATAGCTTGGGCGATATAGTGGCTCAACATTTGAACACGAACCATACTAAAGACGCTATTTATGGAGGTATCTATGCTACCCGTCTTGCTAAACATTTTGAGATACCTATTAGACTGTATGAGGAAGAAGAGATGCTTCTTCCTGAGAGATATCTAGATTATGATAGCATGGTTCGCCATGACTTTCTTGATAAAGATATAAATAAGAGGATGATTTATGACCTGGTATTTAGCCAGGGTACTCGTGAGACTATTACTTTGCCTGCTCCTTCTTTGTTCAATCTTCATCTAGGCGGGTACATTATTATGCCGTCGGACATCTACGCATATTGGGGCATAGGGCCACCGCAGGCGCTCGTGCCCGAGCTACTAGTCGAGTACCAGAAGCCAGTTTATCAGTGGGAGCCAGAGGAGCTCACACAGCAGTGGCACCCTCAGTACACTCCGGAGTACCCCGGAGACGGTTACTTCCAGCCATGGGAGTAGACCAACTTAGGCCAAAAGCCTAAGCTTGGGGGAGTACGTGTTTCTCACCGACTTTACATTCTTGCTCACGCTTTCACTTTGTTAGTCGGTGTTCACACCTAGCCGTTGTATCATCCATGCTAGTTTATTTCTTTTTCTCGCTTTCTTCTCGTGTATTTGTCTAGATTGAGAAAACCCAAAAATATTTCTCGTTCTTCTTTTGCTTGTTGGGAGCTTTCCCGTGTAAATAGTTTTCTTTTTCTTTGGGTCAAGGTAGAAGACCATGGTTACAATGTTTAGTGGCTCTCGCTTGCATATCCATTTATCCGTCAAAGAGCCATATTACTTTGTCTTCTCCTTTGTGTTTGCTTGCAGATTCCAGCTTAGTCCAATGCACGAACACTCTTATTATTGTTCACGTCACTCGGTCGTGCAAGTGAAAGGCAATAATGACGATATATGATGAAGTGACTGAGCCTGGAAAAGCTGGTATGAACTCGATCTATTTTAATTTTGTAAATATGACTAGCTCATCTTTCCTAATTCAGCTTTGTTGAATGAAACATGTTTGCAATGACAACTTAGAGATCATAGTTTCTGATGCCATGCTTAATTAGATAGGAGTTTATAATGGTTTGTCTTGGATGCCAACATGAATTTCAAGATGATTATGATGTAGTATGATAGGATGGTATCCTCCTTTGAATGATTCAAGTGGCTTGACTTGGCGCATGTTTACGCATGCAGTTGAAACAAAATCAACATAGCCTCTATGATATTCATGTTTGTGGTGATTTATGTCCTACTCATGCTTGCACTCAATGTTGGTTAATTTCAATGCATATTGATGACTGTTGTCGCTCTCTAGTTGGTCGCTTCCCAGTCTTTTGATAGCCTTCACTTCTACTAAGCGGGAATACTATTTGTGCATCCACTTCCATAAACCCAAAGTTGTTCCATATGAGTCCACCATACCTACCTATATGCGGTATCTACCTGCCGTTCCAAGTAAATTTTCATGTGCCACTCTCTAAACCTTCAAGAGATAATCTATTTTGCATGCCCGAACCGCTCATGTGGTGACAAGGGGCGATCGGTATCTTCCATTCTAGGCGTGTTATCCTCGATACGTGTTTCTTCACTATCATTCACGGGAAAGGGGCCGGTAATTGGAATGCCCAGTTCTATTCTCAAATCGAAAAGATAATTGCCAACAAAACTCCCCCTAGATTGTAGTTGGTATGGACGGCACCCGAGTATTCGGCTAGTCGTGGAGTGTGATTGATCGGTGGTGGGGGAGTCAAAACTTTACTTTTCTGTTTGGGAACCGCCTATAGTATGTGTATCATGGAAGATGGTGAAAACTCTTGGTCATTACATTGACAATGAAAGCATGCCACCCAAAATTATTTACCTCTGTCTTCAAAGCTTGAGCTCTGGCACCTCTGCAAATCAATGCTTCCCTTTGCGAAGTGCCTATCTATTTATGTTTCTGTTGAGTCATCCTCTCCTTATAAAAGCACCAATTAGAGAGCACCTCCGTCATTTTTATGCTTTGCTTTTAATTGATATTGAGTACGACTGTGACTGGATCTTCTTTGCCATGAATTACAATGTTCAGTCAGCCCTTGGTCTTTGAAGGTGCTCTTCATCTATGTTTTGCGGTCACAGAAAGAGCTAGCAACATACCATCTATCCATATTGCTTCAGGATTGTTTGATTGAAGTGTTGACGTTTGAAACTTATTATTATTGCTCGCTAGTTGATAATGCCATTGATATGAGTACATCTTGAGACCTAAATGTCATTGCTTATGTGGTTAGCTTATGATCTTGCTGAAAATCTGAATATGAGTTACACATAATTACAGCAACAGGATCAAACAGAGTTCGTAATTTCTTTTCTTTTGTCTCTTTCAGTTTGTCACCTGAATTGCTTGAGGACAAGCAAGGCTTTAAGCTTGGGGGAGTTGATACGTCTCCATCGAATCTACTTTTCCAAACTCTTTTGCCCTTGTTTTGGACTCTAATTTGTATGATTTGAATGGAACTAACCTGGACTAACACTGTTTTCAGCAGAATTGCCATGGTGTTGTTTTTGGGCAGAAATAAAAGTTCTAACAATGACTTGGAAATTTATGAGGATTTTTTGTGGAATATATAAAAAATACTAGCGCAAGAATCAACTGGAGACGTGGAGCGAGGAGCCCACAAGCCCATGAGGCGTGGGCCCCCTTGGCCGCGCCTAGCAGGCTTGTGGGACCCTCGGGGCTCCGCCGCCTCCAATCCCAGCTCTATTTAGTTTCTTTCGCCCGGAAAAAAATCAAGGAGAAGAGTTCATCGCGTTTTACGATACGGAGGCGCCGCCACAACCTGTTCTTCATCTAGAGGGCAGATCTGGAGTCCGTTTTGGGCTCCGGAGAGGGGAAATCATCGCCATCGTCATAATCAACCTTCTTCCCTCTCCAATTCCATGAAGCTCTTCATCGTTCATGAGTACCCTATTCATAGGCTCGCTGGGCGGTGATGAGTAGGATGAGATCTATCATGTAATCGAGTTAGTTTTGATGGGGATTGATCCCTAGTATCCACTATGTTCTGAGATTGATGTTGCTACTACTTTGCCATGCTTAATGCTTGTCATTAGGGCCCGAGTGCCATGATTTCAGATCTGAACCTATTATGTTCTCGTCAATATATGTGTGTTCTTGATCCTATCTTGCAAGTTGTAGTCACCTACTATGTGTTATGACCCGGCAACCCCGGAGTGACAATAGCCAGAACCACTCCCGGAGATGACCATAGTATGAGGAGTTCATGTATTCACTAAGTGCTAATGCTTTATTCCGGTTCTATATTAAAAATGAGAACCTTAATATCCCGTAGTTTCCATTAGGACCCCGCTGCCACGGGAGGGATGGACAATAGATGTCATCCAAGTTCTTTTCCATAAGCACGTATGACTATATACGGAATGCATGCCTACATTACATTGACGAACCAGAGCTAGTTACATATCTCCCCATGTTATAACTATTGCATGATGAATGTCATCCGGCATAATTATCCATCACCGATGTAATGCCTACGAGTCTTTTCCTACTAGTCCTTGCTATGTTACTTTGCTGCTACTACTGTCACTTCTGCTACTGTTACCGCTACTGCTGTCACTGCTGCTACTGTTACCATTGCTACTGTTGCTATCTGATCGTCTCCATCGTATCTACTTTTCCAAACTCTTTTGCCCTTGTTTTGGACTCTAATTTGCATGATTTGAATGGAACTAACCTGGACTGACGCTGTTTTCAGCAGAATTGGCTTAGTGTTATTTTTGTGCAGAAATCAAAGTTCTCAGAACATCCTGAAAATTTACGAGGAACATTTTTTGGAAAATATGAAAAATACCTACGCAAAGATCCACCTAAGGGGGTGGGCCAGTGGGCCACAAGCCCTGCCACCGCCAACCCCCCTCCTGGTGGCGGTGGGCAAGCTTGTGGGGCCCACACGGCTCTGCCGCCCCTAATCTCAGCTCTATAAGTTAACTTTCGTCCCAGAAAAAATAAAAAGAGAAGATTTCGTCGCGTTTGCAATACGGAGGTGCCGCCACATCCTGTTCTTCATCTCGAGGGCAGATCTGGAGTCCATTTTGGGCTCCGGAGAGGGGAAATCGTCACCATCGTCATCATCAACCTTCTTCCCTCTCCAATCCCATGAAGCTCTTCGTCGTTCGTGAGTAATCTATTCGTAGGCTCGCTGGGCGGTGATGAGTAGGATGAGATCTATCATGTAATCGAGTTAGTTTTGATGGGGATTGATCGCTAGTATCCACTATGTTCTGAGATTGATGTTGCTACTACTTTGCCATCCTTAATGCTTGTCACTAGGGCCCGAGTGCCATGAATTCAGATCTGAAATTATTATGTTGTCAGCAATATATGTGTGTTTTAGATCCGATCTTGCAAGTTGTAGTTATCTACTATGTGTTATGAGCCGGCAACCCCGGAGTGGCGATAACCAGAACCACTCCCGGTGATGACCATAGTTTGAGAAGTTCCTGTGTTCACCAAGTGCTAATGCGTTGGTCCGGTTCTTTATTAAAAGGAGAACCTTAATATCCCGTATAGTTTCCTTTTGGACCCCGCTGCCACGGGAAGGATGGACAATAGATGTCATGCAAGTTCTTTTCCCTAAGCACGTATGACGACACACGGAATGCATGCCTACATCACATTGACGAACGGGAGCTAGCCACATATCTCTCCGTGATATAACTGTTGCATGATGAATATCATCCAAACAAATCACCGACCCATTGCCTACGAGTTTGTCTTGCTCTACTGCTGTTACCTGTCTTGCTCTGCTGTTGTTACTTGTCTTGCTTTGCTGTTACTGTTGCTACTACTGTCGCTTGCTACTGCTGTCACTACTATTGTTCCTTGCCACTGCTGTTACTCGCTACTTCGCTGTTACCACTTTGCTTGCAGATACTAATCTTTCAGGTGCGGTTGAATCAGACAAATTCAGCTACTAATACTCGAGAGTATTCTCTCACCTCCTGCCTGGCGAATCAACAAATTTGGGTCGAATACTCTACCCTCGAAAACTGCTGCGAACCCACGCGCTGGTGGGCCGTCAACAACATTCTTCTAGTTTCATTGCCGGGGAGTGCTAGCAGCATTCTTCTGGTGCCGTTGCAGGGGAAGGTTTGTTGTCACAGAATCAGCATTCGTCTAGCTATTGCCAGAGAGTGTCAGTCAGCATTTTTCTGGCGCCGTTGCCGGTGAGGTATTGCGATATTCTCTGAGTCACTTGGGATTTATATCTGCTGATCACTATGAAGAATCTGAAGGATCCAAAAACCAAAGTCTTGCCCTCAACTATGAGGGGAGGTAAGGAATTTCCATCTAGGTCTGCACTTGATTCACCTTCAGTTATGAGTAAGTTTGCGACACCACCTCCTGCTAGAAATCTTGATATGTCGCCTGTGCTTGATGATGCTTATGATGCTACTGCTAGAGATGCTATGCTTGATACTATGCCTGATACTGCTTTGCCTGATATTGCTAGAGATGCTATGCCTGATGATGCTATGCTTGATACTGCTAGAGATGCTATGCTTGATACTGCTAGAGATAATATAACTGATCATACTTGCTTGATACTGCTAGAGATACTGCTATGCCTGATGTACCACTAGGGGTATTCCTTGATGCTCATATTGCTAGAGTTACTGCCAATGCTCGTGATGCTTTTGAAACTGCTGATACTATTGAGATAGAACCTGCTTTTGCTCCTATTAGATCTAGCTCTGCTAGATATGAATTGCCTGATATACCTGAGGGTTACGTTATGGAGGGAGAGATAGCTGAGGATTTTCTTGCGTGCAAGGATGCCTATGACACTGAGAAATTACTTCTCAAGTGGAAGGAAAAATCTCTGAAAGCTAGGATGAAATACGACCCGAAGTTTGCCACTCCACCTATCTTTATCACCGATAAGGATTATGAATTCTCTGTCGACCCTGAGATAATCTCTCTAGTCGAATCTGATCCTTTCCATGGTTATGAGTCTGAGACGGTTGTAGCCCATCTTACCAAACTACACGATATAGACACCCTTTTCACTAGTGAGGAGAAGATCCGCCACTACTATATCCTTAAGTTGTTTCCTTTCTCTCTAAAGGATGACGCTAAAGCCTGGTTCACCTCTCTTGCTCCTGGATGTGTGAGTAGTCCCCAGGAAATGGTCTATTACTTCTGTGAGAAATATTTCCCTGCCCATAAGAAGCAAGCTCCCTTGCAGGAAATATACAACTTTGCTCAACTCCAAGAAGAGAGTCTCCCACAAGCTTGGGGGAGGCTCATCCAGCTACAGAATGCTTTGCCTGATCACCCTCTTAAGAAGAACGAGATACTTGATATCCTCTATAACGGACTTACTGATGCCTCTAGAGACCATCTAGATAGTTGTGCCGGTTGTGTTTTTAGGGAACGAACTGTAGAACAAGCTGAGACCCTACTGAATAACATCTTAATCAACGATAATGCTTGGACTATTCCTGAACCACCTCCTAAGCCAACTCCTAAGAAAAGAGGTATTCTATTCCTCAGTCCCGAAGATATGCAAGAAGCCAAGAAATCTATGCAAGAGAAAGGCATTAGATCTGAAGATGTAAAAAATCTACCACCTATCGAAGAGATCCATGGTCTCGATAACCCGATACAAGTAGTAGAAGTGCATTCTCTGCGTAGGTTTTACGAGAGTGATATTCCTTTTGAAAAACCTGCTAGCCTATGCTTTGATGAATTTGACAACTTTGTTGCCAAACAACAGTTTCAATGATTATGTTAGCAGACATTTGGAACAAAGTACTAGTATGCTTAGTCATTTAAGTGCTTGTGTAGATAGAAATGTCAATGATCTGAAGCTTCTGAGTAAACATGCCTCTATGATTACTACTCAGGTAGAACAAGTACTTAAAGCTCAGAATGACTTGCTCAATGAATTGAATGACAACTCTGTCAGAGTCATTACTAGAGGAGGCAAAATGACTCAGGAACCTTTCTATCCTGAAGGTCATCCTAAGAGAATTGATCAAGATTCTCAAGGAATCAATGCTGATACACCCAGTCATCCTAAGGAAAAGAAGAAGGATGATAGACACCTACATGCCAGTTCACCGAATACTGTCACACCTGAAGAACCTAATGATATTTCTGTGTCTGATGCAGAAACACAATCTGGTGATGAACATGAACCTGGTGACAATATGGACAGTGATGTTCATAATAATGCTCAACCTAGCAATGATGAGGATGTGAAGATTGAACCTACGGTTAATCCTGATAACCCATAACCTAAGAGATACGATAAGAATGACTTTACTACTAGGAAGCATGGTAAAGAAAGGGAGCCATGGGTTCAGAGATCTATGCCCTTTCCTCCTAAGCCATCCAAGAAAAAGGATGATGAGGATTTTGAGCGCTTCGTTGAGATGATAAGACCCATCTTTCTGCAGATGCGGATAACTGCTATGCTCAAGATGTCTCCGTATGCCAAGTACATGAAAGATATCGTGACTAATAAACGGAAGATACCAGATCTTGAGATCTCCACCATGCTTGCCAATTACACTTTCAAAGGTGGAACACCTAAGAAACTTGGTGATCCCGGAGTGCCCACTATACCTTGCTCCATTAAAGGAAACTACGTAAGAACTGCCTTATGTGACCTTGGAGCCGATGTTAGTGTTATGTCGCTCTCTCTTTATTGTAGACTTGAGTTGGATAAGTTGACACCCACTGAAATTTCTCTGCAAATGGCCGACAAATCAACTGCTTTCCCTATCGGCATTTGCGAGGATGTGCCTGTTGTGGTTGCTAACACCACTATCTTAACAGACTTTGTTATCTTGGATATTCTCGAGGACGATGCCTTGGTTGTCATCCTCGAAAGACCCTTTTTAAACACTGCAGGGACTGTTATAGATTGCAATAAAGGCAATGTCACTTCCAATGTCAATGGTAAGGAGCACACAGTGCACTTTCCGAAGAAACGATATCAAGTACACTGCATCAATGCTATCGAAAAGACTTCATCGATTCTTATTGGGAGCTTTGAATTCCCTATTCGTCGTGTCAAGATGAAGTATGATTTGCTTGTTGGGGAGATACATATCACCATTGAGGTGACTTAGTGGCTATTCGAAAATTCTCCGTTCTCTCTTGCGATTCAATAAGGTTTTGTCATGAGGACTTGATCAACCCCATTGACGGATTTCTTTCGATGACCATGAAATGGATGAATCAAAGAGTCACATACCTCTCTTTTGAGCTTTCATTTTCTGTTGCTTAGAAGAAAAATGATGGAATTAGTTTAGTTTTTCCTGTTTTCTGTTTTAGCGTCCCGGAGAAAAATACCTCGAAAATAAAAGTTCTCCGATGGTCCTGAAAATTTATTATGATTTTTTCTGGAATTTTTGAAAATTACTGGGCCTAAGAGCTGGCCAGTGGGCCAGACCAGTGGGCCACAAGCCCTTCCACCGCCACCCCCTGGTGACGGAGAGCAAGCTTGTGGGGCCCACAGGAACCCCCTCCACTCATTCCAGCTCCTAGCCTCTTCTTCCACCTCTAGAAAAAATTGTTTCGCAGCTCAAACCCGTGTTCTTGCTCATTTGGCTATGATTTTTGATCTCCTTGCTCAAAGCACTATTCTCCGAACCGTTTTGGGGGAAATTACTCCTTGGTAAGTGAGTTCTCCATTGGTCCAATTAGTTTTTGCTCTAGTGCTTTATCTTTCGCGTATTCTTGCTACCTTGGTGACCCTGTTCTTGAGCTAGAAAGGTTGATTTTAGCTAGTCCCAAGTAGTTTTAGCGCGTGATACGGTCTCTAGGCACTAGTAGGAGTAGTTGCTACAAGGTATGGATCGTCTTCATTCACTTTTCTCTTGAACTTCAAAAATTTCAGCAAAAGGAAATTATGTTTAGGAGGAAGTTTCATGGTGGTTCCTCAAGTAAGAAGGGTCCCCGTCTTTCTTTTCGGGAGCCCGAACCTTTTCAACTAAGGGACGCACCGGTGCAACCATGTGAATGGCCGTCCGATGAGTTTATGATCAAAGCAGGTTTCAAGGATGAGTTTGATACACTTGTCCGCAATGTCGGGTTAGAAGAATTCCTCTCGGATAAATGTGAATAGTATGTTATGCTCACTGCCTCTTTTGTGCGTAGATTTAAATTTTCAGTTGGCCGTGACTCATCCATACTGTTTGATCTGTACGATAAATCCTATGCCATGGATTTGGAGGATTTCAATAGGATTTGCAAGATACACGATGGGGGTAGTATTAATGATCTTTCTAAGTCTTCGGTCAGAGACTTTGTCTCCAGTGTAACTGTTGGAGAAACCAGAGATATCACGCAAGCCACCATAGGAAGCATCCATTTCCCTCCCTTGCACTACTTTGCCCTCTTCATAGGTAGGTGCATTAACGGCAAGGGTGCACATTGTCACCTATGCGCTTCCGACCTTAGTATCCTTAAGAGCGCAGTAACAGGTGACAGCAGCTTCAATATGGGAGCTATAATAGCAAGGAGGCTGAATAAAAATGCTAGTGAGGGGGATTTCTTTGGTGGAGTTTATGCTACACGCTTAGCAGATTTTCTTGGAATATCCATCCGTTCAGAAGACCCTCCTCTCCGTACAGCCTACCTTGATCGTGTCGCTCTAACATGCTACCAGTTCCTTGAGAGAGATCATGGATCCCTCCTATATCGCTTGATATTTAACCGGCAGTGTGTTTTCCATATTACCCTTCCTGCTCCTGCTTTCTTTGACTTTCAGGTAAAACGAAGATACTACATAACCATAGGAGAGGCAGCGGAGTATGAGAGGGAGGTGATGGCTGCTCGACTTCGCGAGGCGGCTATTCAGGCAGTGGCTGCAGCACTCCCGTATAACACCCATTATGATTTTGGGTTTTGCCAGGACCATCCTTGGGAGTAGCCAAAGCTAGGCCAAAAGCCTAAGCTTGGGGGAGTACGTGTTCTCACCGACTTTACATTCATGCTTATGTTTTCACTTTGTTAGCCGGTGTTTACACTTTGCCACTGTATTATCCATGCTAGTTTATTTTTGTTTTCTTGTTTTCTTGTTTTGTGTCCTTTTGAGAAAACCCCAAAAGATTTTTCTTTCTTCTTTTGCTTGTTGGGAGCATTCCCGTGTAAATAGTTTTCTTTTTCTTTGGGTCAAGGTAGAAGATATTGGTTACAATGTTTAGTGCCTCTTGCATGCATACCTGTTTAGCTTTCAAAGAGCAATATTACTTTGTCTTCTCCTTTGTGTTTGCCTGCAGATTCAGCTTAGTCCAATGCAGGAGCACTCTTATTATTGTTCACATCGTCCAGTCGTGCAAATGAAAGGCAATAATGATTATATGTGATGAAGTGACTAAGACTGAAAAGCTGGTATGAACTCTATCTATTTTGTTTTTGTAAATATGACTGGCTTGTCGACCCAGATTTAGCTTTGTTGTGAGAGAACCATGTTTGCAATGACAACTTAGAGATCATAGTTTCTGATGCCATGCTTATTTAGTTGAGAGTTTATAATGGTTTGTCTTGAATGCCAACATAGATTTTGAGATGACTATGATGTAGTATGATAGGATGGTATTCCCCTTTGAATGTTTCAAGTGGCTTGACTTGGCGCATGTTCATGCATGTAGTTTAAACAATATCAACATAGCCTCTATGATGTTCGTGTTCATGGTAATTTATATCCTGTTCATGCTTGCATTCAATGTTAGTCAAACTCATTGCATCTTGATGACTGTTGTCGCTCTCTAGTTGGTCGCTTCCCAGTCTTTTGCTAGCCTTCACTTGTACTAAGCGGAATACTGCTCGTGCATCCACGTCCATAAATCCAAAAGTTTTTCCATGAGAGTCCACCATACCTACCTATTTGCGGTATCTACCTGCCGTTCCAAGTAAATTTGCATATGCCACTCTCTAAACCTTCAAGAAATAATTTGTTTTGCATGACCGAACCGCTCATGTGGTGAAAAAGGGCTATTGGTATCTTCAATGCTAGGAGTGTTATCCTCGACATGTGTTTATTCACTGTCATTCACGAGAAAGGGTCCGGTAATTGGAATGCCCAGTTCCACGCTTAAATCGAAAACATAAATGTAAAACAAGACTCCCCCCGGATTGATGTTAGTATGGACGGTACCCGAGGATTCGGCTAGCCGTGGAGTGTGATTGATTGGTGGTGGGGGAGTCAAAACTTTACTTTTCTGTTTGGGAACCGCCTATAGCATGAGTAGCATGGAAGATATTGAGAAATCTTGGTCATTGCGTTGACAATGAAAGCATGCCACCCAAAATTATTATCTCTGTTTTCAAAGCTTGAGCTCTGGCACCTCTGCAAATCAATGCTTCCCTCTGCGAAGGGCCTGTCTATTTATTTTCCTGTTGAGTCATCCTCCTCTTTTATAAGCACCAATTAGAGAGCACTTCTGTCATTTTTATGCTTTGCTTTTGATAGATATTGAGTATGACTATGACTGAATCTTCGTTGCTATGAATTACAATGTTTAGTCAGCCCTTGATCTTTGAAAGTGCTCTGCATTTATGTTTTGCGGTCTCAGAAAGAGCTAGCAAAACACCACCTATTCATATTGCTTCATGCTCGTTTTGATTGAAGTGTTGGTATTTGAAACTCATTATTATTTGCTCATTAGCTGATTATGCCATTGATATTAGTTTAGCGTGAGACCTTTGTGTCGCTTGCTTATGTGGTTAACTTGTGATCTTGCTGAAATTCTAGTTATGAGTTAGACATAGTTGCAACAACAAGATCAAACAGAGTTTGTCAAAGTTTTTCTTTCTCTCTCAGTTTGTCAACTGAGTTGCTTGATGACAAGAAGGTTTTAAGCTTGGGGGAGTTGATACGTCTCCATCGTATCTACTTTTCCAAACTCTTTTGCCCTTGTTTTGGACTCTAATTTGCATGATTTGAATGGAAATAACCTGGACTAACGCTGTTTTCAGCAGAATTGCCTTGGTGTTATTTCTGTGCAGAAATCAAAGTTCTCAGAACGTCTTGAAAATTTACGGGGAACATTTTTGGAAAATATGAAAAATACATGCGCAAAGATCCACCTGAGGGGGTGGGCCACTAGGCCACAAGCCCTGCCACCGCCACCCCCTGGTGGCGGTGGGCAAGCTTGTGGAGCCCACACGGCTCTGCCGCCCCCAATCTCAGCTCTATAAGTTCATTTTCGTCCCAGAAAAAATAAAAAGAGAAGATTTCGTCGTGTTTGCGATACGGAGGCGCTGCCACAACCTGTTCTTCATCTACAGGACAGATCTGGAGTTCGTTTTGGGCTCCGGAGAGGGGAAATCGTCGCCATCGTCATCATCAACCTTCTTCCTTCTCCAATTCCATGAAGCTCTTCATCGTTCGTGAGTAATCTATTCGTAGGCTCGCTGGGCGGTGATGAGCAGGATGAGATCTATCATGTAATCGAGTTAGTTTTGATGGGGATTGATCCCTAGTATCCACTATGTTCTGAGATTGATGTTGCAACTACTTTGCCATGCTTAATGCTTGTCACTAGGGCCCGAGTGCCATGATTTCAGATCTGAAATTATTAAGTTGTCACCAATATATGTGTGTTTTAGATCCCATCTTGCAAGTTGTAGTTACCTACTATATGTTATGATCCGGCAACCCTGGAGTGACAATAAGCGGAACCACTCCCGGTGATGACCATAGTTTGAGGAGTTCATCTGTTCAGCAAGTGCTAATGCGTTGATCCGGTTCTTTATTAAAAGGAGAACCTTAATATCCCGTAGTCTCCTTTTGGACCACGCTACTACGGGAGGGATGGACAATAGATGCCATGCAAGTTCTTTTCCCTAAGCACGTATGACGACACATGGAATGCATGCCTACATCACATTGACGAACGGGAGCTAGCCACATATCTCTCCGTGATATAACTGTTGCATGATGAATATCATCCAAAAAAATCACCGACCCATTGCCTACAAGTCTGTCTTGCTCTGCTGCTGTTAGTTGTCTTGCTCTGCTGTTGTTACCTGTCTTGCTCTGTTGTTAGTGTTGCTACTACTGTTGCTACTTGCTACTGCTGTCACTACTGTTGTTCCTTGCCACTGCTGTTACTCGCTACTTTGATGTTACTACTTTGCTTGCAGATACTAATCTTTCAGGTGCGGTTGAATCACACAGATTCAGCTGCTAATACTTGAGAGTATTCTCTCACCTCCTGCCTGGCGAATCAACAAATTTGGGTCGAATACTCTACCCTCGAAAACTGCTGCGAACCCACGCGCTGGTGGGCCGTCAACAACATTCTTCTAGTTTCATTGCCGGGGAGTGCTAGCAGCATTCTTATGGTGCCGTTGCAGGGGAAGGTTTGTTGTCACAGAATCAGCATTCGTCTAGCTATTGCCAGAGAGTGCTAGTCACTATCACACTACTTTGCTACTAATACTTTGCTGCAGATACTATGTCTTTCAGGTGTGGTTGAATTGACATCTCAACTGCTAATACTCGAGAATTTTCTTTTGCTTCCTCTTTTGTCGAATAAACAAATTTGGGTTGAATACTCTACCCTCAAAAACTGTTGCGATCCCCTATACTTGTGGGTTATCAAGTGCCAAAAGGGTCCTCAAACAGCCCCACAAGCAGGGGAGAAGCGCCTCAGATGGAACCATATACTCGAGTGAGATCGTCACTGCCTCATGGTAGTACCACATAATTGACAATAGCCCCTTCCAGGAGGAATGCAACATACACACTTCGCCGTTGGAAAATCCGTTTAAAGGTATGTTCAAGATACATACAAGTTGCTGCTAAGCCTAGTACATGACCCTATCAGGGGGACAATATGTCGGCTCAGGGGGACGTGTCGTCATCAGGGCCTCCTCCACCGCCGCCGAAAACAAACCCAAGTACCCAACGTCGTCAGGAACCAGGGGGCTTGAGACGCCCTCGCCACAGATGTTGCTCAAAGCCCCGGAGACCCTCCTCTTAGGGGATTGGAACATCGGGGATTGCTCATGCTGGAGACCGCGAGCGTGGCTTGCTTCTCTGGAGGCCTCTCCTACCAGGGAAGCCGCGCCTTTCACCTATTTGTAAAGAAGTGTCAGTTTGCCTTCGGTGGCAGCCTGGGCATCCAGTGCGGCCTGCCGGCATTTCACCTCCTGATCCAACCTTGTCTTGAGGGCATCGACCTCGCTTTTTAGGTGGTCGCGGTGCTCAAGGAAACGAGATTCCTGTATCCCTAGCTTCGCATGGTAGTCAAGAAGGAGGGAGCGCCGAACCTCCGCCACCCTGCTGTCAACCTCTTCCTGGATCTTCGCATCATGGGAGGCAAGTGATTCCTTAGCGAGAGACCCTTGGCGCTCCCTCACCTCCAGCCATTCCTGCTCCAGGCTCTACTCCAACCCTTACAGCACCAGTGAATTAACAAACACACGGGGCTCATGCCGGCAGAGAGAAAGTTGGCCTGCAGACCCTCAAGTGTGGCCCTCCACACCTGAACCTGCTCTTCAAGGTCGGCGATGAGGGCCCAAAGACCCCTGAGGCGACCCTCGGAGGCCCTGCGCCGGCATTGAGCCTCCCGAGCCTCGGATAGAGCACGCTCGCGGGCCTCCGCCGCTACGGAAAGGGACTCTTCTGCCTTCGCGCGGGTACACTCGCGCTGCAGGCGGCCGAGGTTCACGACAACTTCTAGCTGGCGCCACCCCGATGCAAGGTGTCGGCGTTCGTCCTCCAGGCGGGCTTCATTGCTAGGAAGCCCCGCTCCTAGATGTTGGAGTGCATCCGTCGTGGTGCGAGCAAGACCCATGGCGCAACACGCAAACCTTCAATAGGCCCTCGCGGCCAACACGAACTCTCACCCTCTCCATGTCGAACGGGAGGGGCACGGGAGGAGTCTCTAGCCCGAACCCATGCTCGGGGGCTGGGGGTTCACGAGCAGGTGCTTCATCGGGAGAAAGCACCCCCTGAGACCCCGCGTCACCGAGCAAAAGGGGTCCGGAAGGGAGGCGCAACACGACCCTAGGAGGGGCCGCAAGTGAGGGGAACAACCCTCCTCTAGGGAGCCGGAGGCCGCGGACGAGGAAGACCGCCGGGGGATCACGCGCGAGGGACTCGGTGGGTCGAACCCCGCGGAGGGCGAGGGGAGAGACCACGAGATGGTCAGTGATCACAGGGGTAGACGACATCACCCTGCCTCCCCTGTGGCTGGTTGCGAGCCTGCGGGACAAAATCTCAGAAGGGAGGCGCAAGAAGAAAAGACGACGGGAGGTACGGGCGCTTACTTGTCCACGGTGATCCACTTCCTCTTCACCGGAGCCCATCGCGTCAAGGGGCGGCCGCCTTGAGGCGATTTCCTATTCCGGCCGATGCATGGTGCTTGGCGCAGAGACCCATCGGCTCTCGGCTGAAGCTTGGAGGCAGGGGCGGCGACTTCCACCGTCAACCGGTCGTCACGACCAACCCCCGGCCTGACTCGGAGCAAGGGTTGGGGAGCGAGCGGCGATGCACCGTCCACCCCGTTTGCAGGAGGGGCGGCACGACCAGAGTTTTCGTGGGCATCAACCCCAAGGGCCAAGGCCCCCCAAGGACACGCGTCCACCCCAGGGAGGAACCCCCACTCATCAAAGAGTGGCATCTCCGCAACGAGAGCCTCCGGAGCCTTGAAGTCATACAATGGGAGACCATTCGAAGGGAGCTCATGTGGATCGCCACCAGTCAGCCGATGGACCAGCTCACGCAAGACTTCCGGGGAGAGAGGCAAGACCTGGATCCTCATTGAGTCACGAGGTACCGCGTAGGCCCACATCAGACGGGAGTGGAACTGGAGAGGGGCAATCCGTCAACGAACGAACTCCCGCACCACCATCACCATCGTCACCCCCGCCCGCTTCAGCTTCTCCAGGCTCGTCAGGACCGGCGTGAGTCGAGGGTCTGTCAGCTTCTCACACATCCACCTCCTGTTTGGCGTCGCGGGAGCCGACGGGGGCTGGAACAAGGCATTGGCCTCAGCAGCTCTTACCTGCAACCACTGCCGCCGGAACCCTTCAGCATCAGGGACAAGCTCGGAGTCCAGGGACCCTAGGGCCGATGCATCGGACGTCGCAACCCAGAGCATTGCTCCTCATAGACTAGTTCAAGGGAGAAGAAGTGGCAAAGAAATGCAACGGAAGAGGTAACACCAACAAAGGCCTAGCGCAGGAACGCGAAGGCCGAGAGGAGAACCAAAGAACTGGGGTCAAGGTGGAGCACGATGATCTGGTAATGCGAAAGCACTATGACGAGGAAGCTCGAGAACGGCGGCAGTACACCGGAAAGGAGAGCATGGATATGAAGGGGAACCACGGGGTCGCCATCTCGCCCCGTGGCCATGAACCTGGCCAGATCTTGATGGCCCCCCACTCATTGGAGCTGGCTGGGACTACCAATCGGATCTTGTCCAACCCCTTGAGGTTCACCACCGTCGACTGGCCCAACGCGGGATGAGGCGCCATCGAGGCGGACCGGCCCCGTGAGCCCACGCCTTTTCCCCCCTTTCAGAGGCATGACGAAGAGAGTGAGGGGCGAAGCGGCACGGCGCGTGAAATCTCGAAGGAGGATGTCGGGACTGCACAGGAGGAATAACCGATGGCAAAATCGACGGGAGACGAAGGCGGCTCGCGGATGCGGGTCAAGTTGTTGGGCGAATCTGATGAGGGTGGTTTAGCGCGGAGAAGATGGGAAGACAAGCTTTCAGTTTGTCGCTTATAGGGCCTGGCCCACAGGCAATTAGGGCCCTCGGCGTTTTAGGCCACCACCAAGGCTTCCCTAGGAAGCCAGCTCAAGCTTGTCGTGGGTCCGGGGGCAACTGTCGGCGTTCTGGGAACCGGGGTACACAGACCTGCCTGCTTGCGGCCCAGGGATGGCCCACTTCATGTACCAGACGCGGCACCAATCAGGGCAAGGCCCTGGCGACGGCCCGAGCCTCACAAGGAAGAGCAGCATCAAGACCAACAAGGGGGCCTCCTCAGGACCCCTCCGGAGCGGCGGAGATTCCAATGCAAGACCTAGCCTCGGGAATCAAGGATGACGCAGGGAAGGACAGGAGAGTAGCGGACAGCAGGGCGGTGCAGTTTCCCTTTTTGTGTAAAGGGGGCAAGGACGTACGTGGATTCCCAAGGCATCTTCCAAACGTTTCCGTTCTGGTGCAACAACCGCCCGCCTACAGGATGGACGTCATCGCTGAGCTCGCCCCTCCAGCGCCGACAGCTACTTGCAGGCGAAGACCACCTTTGGGCAGGGGGAGCATGTTCCCGTGTTTCCCTTCAAAATTGGCCGTTGTGGGATCCCTTCTCTCCATAGCGATAAGGGATGAGGACCCATGCCACCACTATATATAGAGGATAGATTGCTTCGTAGAGGAGGATCGGACCCCGACAGATCCACTCATTCACCCACTTCCATCACTCATAGACCACCACACCGCTGGGGCCCGAGACATATCCGAGGGCCTCCGGAGGCTCCCGAAGCCCTGTACTTGTTCATCCAACTACCTCCATGAGAGGCAATCCACCAAAGCAGGAGTAGGGTTTTACGCTTCGCCGCGACCCGAACCTGGGTAAACTGATTTATTCGTCGTCTTCCTCACCATCGTGTGAGTTTTTCGCCAAACCCATCGAGTAGTGAGCTAGGAGAGGCGAGGCCGTGAGAGATCTTCGTACATGCCCCTGGGATCAAATCTTAAGGGTTTTGCGGAGCCCTAAGTCTCACACTTACCATAGACTTTCTCCAGCTCGGCCATCCAAGCATCGAGCTCCTTGTGGATCTTGAAGTAGAAATTCTTGCTGCAGCGGCACAGCGCGGCCGCCTCGTGAAGAGTGCCTCGCATTTTGTCGTGTCGGCCTAAGAAGAGACAATGAAGAGGATCAGAAGAGAGCGGATTTGGTCCGACAGCCAGAAAGCTCGCAGTCGGCCCGAATATCGATGACTACACCGAGTGGGTGCGCTCGCATGAACCCACCACAGTATACGCGGAATGAAAGGTTCCACGGAAGCTTACCTGAGCCGCCTTCTCCACCAGCGCAAAGTTGCCCACCACAGATTGGGAGAAGCTAGCTATCCCGTGGTGGTACTGGGCCGTCACGTCGGTCGCCGGAGGTAGCACCACAGGCTGCCCACTGGTCGAAGAGCTCGCCCCGGCCGACGCCGGGGCATGGCTCAGTTTCCCCCACTCCTCGAGGACGGCAGACATTGATCGGGTTGTCTGGCCGGCTCCAATAACGCGAGGCGCTCCCGATATCGTCAGGTTCAGCCACGCCGCCGAAACGACCAGGGCCAGTCCGTCGCCACTCGTGGCCTCGGACTCGGCCGGACGCTAGTCGAACGCCAGACTCAACACCTGCTCGGCCGTCGGCTCCACAACCGGCGGCGCCTCCGTCTCCATGATCGGCTCCTGATGCATCTCCGCACGCGCCTCCGTCCCCAGGACCGTCTCCTGACACGTATCCTCGGGGGCCGTTGGCGCCATGGTGCCACTCGTCACACTGGCCGAGGGGCCGCCTGAGCCGGTCATCGCGGCCTTCGCCATGGCCGCACGAAGCTGGGCGGCATGCTCCCGCTCAAGCCGCACCATTGGTGCGTGCTCGATAACCAGCAGTGTGGTGCCCTCGATTCAAAGGGCCGACGACTCCGGTGGCGGAAGAGCTCAACGCCACGTGGCAAAGAAAGGAGAAGGAAATGAAGAGGCACGAGCTTCAAAGAAATATTACCCCGAAGCAAGGGGAATCTGGCGGTCACACCGCCTAAGCCTCCTCCATGCCAGCGGATTGGCTCCCGGGGGCAGCACGCCGACCAAACTTTCTTGGCGGCCGAGCCATCGACAAGTCCCTCGGTTGGCTGATGACCCACAAGTATAGGGGATCTATCATAGTCCTTTCGATAAGTAAGAGTGTCGAACCCAACGAGGAGCAGAAGGATCTGACAAGTGGTTTTCAGCAAGGTAATATTTGCAAGCACTGAAATTATCGGTAACAAGTAGTTGTGTGGTGAGATGATTCGTAGCAAGTAGCAAGTAACAAAAGTAACAACGGTGCAGAAAGGTGGCCCAATCCCTTTTGTATCAAGGGACAAGCCTGGACAAAGTCTTATAGGAGGTAAAACGCTCCCGAGGACACATGGGAATTTCTGTCAAGCTAGTTTTCATCATGTTCATATGATTCGCGTTCGTTACTTTGATAGTTTGATATGTGGGTGGACCGGTGCTTGGGTACTGCCCTTACTTGGACAAGCATCCCACTTATGATTAACCCCTCTCGCAAGCATCCGCAACCACGAAAGAAGAATTAAGACAAAGTCTAACCTTAGCATTAAACTAGTGGATCCAAATCAGCCCCTTACGAAGCAACGCATAAACTAGGGTTTAAGCTTCTGTCACTCTAGCAACCCATCATCTACTTACTACTTCCCAATGCCTTCCTGCAGGCCCAAATAATGGTGAACTATTATGTAGTCGACGTTCACATAATACCACTAGAGGAAAAACAACATACAACACATCAAATTACCGAACGAATACCAAATTCACATGACTACTAATAGCATGACTTATCCCATGTCCTCAGGAACAAAAGTAACTACTCACAAAGCATAATCATATTCATGACCAGAGAGGTAATGAGTAGCATCAAAGATCTGAACATAAACTCTTCCACCAAGTAATCCAACTAGCATCAACTACAAAGAGTAATTAACACTACTAGCAACCTTACAAGTACCAATCGGAGTCGCGAGATGGAGATTGGTTACAAGAGATGAACTAGGGTTTGGAGATGAGATGGTGTTGATGAAGATGTTGATGGTGATAAGTCCCTCTGATGAGAGGACTGCTGGTGATGACGATGGCGACGATTACCCCCTTCGGGAGGGAAGTTTCCCCGACAGGATCGTCCTGCCGGAGCTCTAGATTGGTTCTGCTCAAGTTCCGCCTCGTGGCGGTGGCGAATCCTCCAAAAAGCCTCCTCTTGATTTTTTCTAGACCGAAACCCTTCTTGTAGCAAAAGAGGGGGCCAGTGGACCAGCAGGGAGCTCACAAGCACCCTAGGCGCGGTCAGGGGGGCCCGCGCCTAGCAGGCTTGTGGCCTCCTGCTAGCGCCCCTCTGGCACTTCTTCGGCCTAATAATTTTTATAAATCCCAAAAAAATCCACGTTGATTTTCACGGCTTTTGGAGTAGCGCAGAATAGTTATCTCAAACTTTCTCCTTTTTCAGGCCAGAATCCCAGGTGCCGGCATTCTCCATCTTCATGTAATCCTTGCAAAATAAGAGAGAAAAGGCATAAGTATTGTACCGTGTAGTGTTATAACAGCCCAAAAAGTGATTAATATCAACATGAAAGCATGATGCAAAATGGACGTATCAACTCCCCCAGGCTTAGACCTCGGTTGTCCTCAACCGAAAACCAAATAAATATGCCCACATGTTTAGAGAGAGAGGTGTCGACAAAACAAGATAAGAAACATGCAGGCATCATGATCATTGTCAGAACAGCAATATCATCATATAATCCCTCATGCTAAAGTGATAATTCCTTCACAAAGTAAAGCATGGATCAAGAACCTTACCGAGAATTAACAACCGATAGCCTTTAGTCATTGAAGCAATTGCAATTTATCACAACATCAGAAAGAGTCAAATAAGAGCTTGTAAAGAAAATCCACATACTTGATGACCCAAAAGCGTATGGGATCGCAGCAGTTTTCGAGGGTAGAGTATTCAACCCAAATTTGTTGGTTCGCCAAGGGAAGCGAAAGAATATTCTCAAGTATTAGCAGCTGAGTTTATCAGATTCAACCATACCTGAAATATTAGTGTCTTCAAGAAAAGTATCAATAGCAAAGTAGTATGATAGCAATGGTGCCAGAAACGATCTATTGACGGTAGACTATTCCTAACTGTTGTATCAATGGCGCCAGTAGAAAGCACGTGGACGGGGAACTATTCTTCCCTGGCAACGTCTCCAGAAAAGTCTTGCAACAAGTAACACAGAAGTAGCAAGGAACAGCAGTAGCAGCAGCAATAGAGTAACAACAGTAGCAAGAGTGGCCCAATCCCTTTTGTAGGAAGGGACAAGCCAAGACATAGTAACGTAGCAAGGACCAGTAGTAAAAGACTCGTAGGCAGTGGATCGGTGATGGATGAGTATGACGGATGTGATTCATCATGTAACAGTGATACATCTCCGTCGTATCTACTTTTCCGAACTCTTTTGCCCTTGTTTTGGACTCTAATTTGCATGATTTGAATGGAACTAAACTGGACTGATGCTGTTTTCAGCAGAATTGCCATGGTGTTTATTTTGTGCAGAAATGAAAGTTCTCGGAATGTCCTGAAAATTTACGGAGGTTTTTTCTGGAATAAAAGAAAATACCTATGCAAAGATCCACCGGAGGGGGCGTGCCAGTGGGCCACAAGCCTACAGGCCGCGGCCAACCCCTATGGACGCGCCATGCAGGCTTGTGGGGGCCACGTGGCACCACCGCCCCCAATCTCAGCTCTATATCTTCCGTTTCGCCTAGAAAAAATCAGAGAGAAGGTTTCATCACGTTTTGCGATACGGAGGCGCCACCACATCCTGTTCTTCATTTGGAGGGCAGATCTGGAGTCCGTTTCGGGCTCCGGAGAGGGGAAATCGTCGCCATCATCATCATAAACCTTCCTCCATCAACAATTCCATGATGCTCTTCATTATTCGTGAGTTATCTCATCGTAGGCTTGCTGGATGGTGATGAGTTGGATGAGATCTATCATGTAATCGAGTTAGTTCTTGACGGGGATTGATCCCTAGTATCCACTATGTTCTAGATTGATGTTGCTACTACTTGGCTATGCTTAATGCTTGTCACTAGGACCCGAGTGCCATGATTTCAGATCTGAACCTATTATGTTGTCGCCAATATATGTGTGTTTTAGATCCTATCTTGCAAGTTGTAGTCACCTACTATGTGTTATGACCCGGCAACCCCGGAGTAACAATAGCCGGAACCACTCCCGGAGATGACCATAGTATGAGGAGTTCATGTATTCACCGCGTGTTAATGCGTTGGTCCGGTTCTTTATCAAATGGAGAACCTTCATATCCCGTAGTTTCCATTAGGACCCCGCTGCCACGGGAGGGATGGACAATAGATGTCATGCAAGTTCTTTTCCCTAAGCATGCATGACTACATACGGAATACATGCCTACATTAGATTGATGAACGGGAGCTAGCCACATACCTCTCCGTGTTATAGTTGTTACATGATGAATCCCATCCGTCACACTCATCCATCAACGATCCACTGCCTACGAGTCTTTTATTACTGGTCCTCGCTACGTTACTTTGCCAAGGCTTGTCCCTTGCTACAAGAGGGATTGGGCCACTTTGCTGCTGCCACTACTGTTGTTACTTGTTACTTTGCTGCTGCTACTACTACCTTTCCTTGCTACTCCGTTGTTACTTGTTGCAAGACTTTGTTGGCGTTAACATCCCGTCAATGTGCCTTTTTCTGGCGCCATTGCTAGGAATTGCGAAGGCTTTTTCTTGTGCCCTTGCTATCGTACTACCTTGCTACTGATACTTTGCTTGCAGACACTAATCTTTCAGGTGTGGTTGAATTGACAACTCAGCTGCTAATACTTGAGAATATCCTTTAGCTTCCCCTTGTGAGCGAATCAATATATTTGGGTTGAATACTCTACCCTCGAAAACTGCTACGATCCCATACGCTTGTGGGACATCAAGGCTTTTTCTGGCGCCGTTGCCGGGGAAGCACAACTATATTCTCCGAGTCACTTGGGATTGACGTCTGCTAATCACTATGAGGAATCCGAAAGATCCAAGAACTAAAATCCTACCTTCCACTATGAGGAGAGGTAAGGAACTGCCATCTAGCTCTGCACTTGATTCACCTTCAGTTTTGAGTAAGTTTGCGACTTCGCCTCGTGCTAGAAATCTTGATATGTCGCCTGTGCTTGATGATGCTACTTCTGCCGCCCATGATGCTTATGATGTTATGCTTGATACTATGCCTGATGATGCTATGCTAGATACTATGCCTGATGATGCTATGTTTGATACTATGCCTGATGATGCTATGCTTGATACTATGCCTATTATGCGTGATACTGCTTTGCCACTAGTTATGCCTGATACGCGCTACTATGCCTGAATTGCCTGTTATGCCTGATACGCGCTATGTTATGGAGGGAGAGATTGTTGAGGATTTTCTTGCGTGTAAGGATAGCTATCATGTTGAGAAACTTCTACGCAAGTGGAAAGAAAAATCTCTGAACGCTAGGATGAAATATGACCCAAGTTTGCTACTTCACCTATCTTTGTGACAGATAAGGATTATGAATTCTCTGTCGACCCTCAGTTAATCACTTTGGTCGAATCTGGACCTTTTCACAGTTACGAATCTGAAACGGTTGTAGCCCATCTTACCAAACTGCACGATATAGCCACCCTATTCACTAGTGAGGAAAAGATCCGCCACTACTACATGCTCAAGCTGTTTCCTTTTTCATTGAAGGATGATGCTAAGACTTGGTTCACTTCTCTTGCTCTTGGATGTGTGTGTAGCCCCCAGGATTTTTGGAAATATGCCCTAGAGGCAATAATAAAATGGTTATTATCATATTTCCTTGTTCATGATAATCGTCTATTGTGCATGCCATAATTGTATTAACAGGAAACAGTAATACATGTGTGAATAAATGGATCACAATGTGTCCCTAGCAAGCCTCTAGTTGGCTAGCTCGTTGATCAATAGATGATCATGGTTTCCTGATCATGGGCATTAGATGTCATTGATAACGGGATCGTATCATTGGGAGAATGATGTGATGGACCAGACCTAATCCTAAGCATAGCACTAGATCGTATTGTTTGTATGCTAAAGCTATTCTAATGTCAAGTGTTTTTTCCTTCGACCGTGAGATTGTGCAACTCCCGGATACCGTAGGAGTGCTTTGGGTGTATCAAACGTCACAACATAACTGGGTGACTATAAAGGTGCACTACGGGTACCTCTGAAAGTGTTTGTTGGGTTGGTACGAATCGAGATCGGGATTTGTCACTCCGCGTGACGGAGATGTATCTCTGGGCCCACTCGGTAGAACATCATCATGAGCTCAATGTGACTAAGAAGTTCGTCACACGATGACGTGCTACGGAATGAGTAAAGAGACTTACCGGTAACGAGATTGAACAAGGTATAGGTATACCGACGATCGAATCTCGGGCAAGTTCTATACCGACAGACAAAGGGAATTGTATACGGGATTAATTGAATCCTTGACATCGTGGTTCATCCGATGATATCATCGTGGATCAAGTGGGAGCCACCATGGGTATCCAGACCCCGCTGATGGTTATTGGCCGGAGAGGTGTCTCGGTCATGTCTGCGTAATTCCCGAACCCGTAGGGTCTACACACTTGAGGCTCGATGACGCTAGGGTTATAGGGAATTATTATACGAGGTTACCGAAAGTTGTTTCGAGTACCAGATGAGAACCCGGACGTCACGAGGAGCTCCGGCATGGTCCGGAGGTAAAGATTGATATATAGGATGGATGGTTTTGGACACCGGAAATGTTTCGGTCGTCACCGGTAATGTACAAGGGCCACCAGGACCACCAGTAATGGTCCCGGGGGTCCACCGGGAGGGGCCACCAGCCCCAAGAGGTAGCATGGGCCAAAAAAGGGAGGGAAACCAGCCCAAAGTGGGCTGGTGCGCCTCCCACAAGGAGGCTCAAGGCGCAGGAGGTGGAGAGGGGGGGAACCCTAGGCGCTGGTGGGCCTAAGGCCCACCTAGGGGTGCGCCACCCCCTCCCCGTGCCCTGGCCGCCGCACCTCCCATCTGGGGGGCTGCCGCACCACCTAGGGTGGGAACCCTAGGGGTGGCAACGCCCTCCCCTCCTCCTATATAGTGGGGGTTTTGGGGCTGTTTTGCACACAGTTTTTCCTCCCCGTCGGCGCAGCCCTGCCCCACTTCTTCCTCCTCTCCCATGGTGCTTGGCGAAGCCCTGCCGGGAGACCTCGTCTCTCCATCGACACCACGCCGTTGTGCTGCCGGAGATCTTCCCCAACCTCTCCCTCCTCCTTGCTGGATCAAGGTGCGGGAGACGTCACCAGGCTGCAGGTGTGTTGAACGCGGAGGTGCCGTGGTTCGGCACTAGATCGGAATCACACCGCGATCTGAATCGCCGCGCGTACGAATCCATCAACCGTGTTCTAGCAACGCTTCCGCTTAGCGATCTTCAAAGGTATGAAGATGCACTCACCCCTTTCTCGTTGCTGGTCTCTCCATAGGAAGATCTGAATATGCGTAGGAAATTTTTTGAATTTATGCTACGTTACCCAACAGTGGCATCCGAGCCAGGTTTCCTATGCGTAGATTCTATGCACGTGTAGAACACAAAAGGTTGTGGGCGATGATTTGTCAATTGCTTGCCGCTACTAGTCTTATTCTTTTCCGGCGGTATTGTGGGATGAAGCGGCCCGGACCAACATTACACGTACGTTTACGTGAGACTGGTTCCACCGACAGACATGCACATCGTGCATAAAGGTGGCTGGCGGGTGTGTGTCTCTCCTACTCTAGTCGGATTGGATTTGATGAAAAGGGTCCTTATGAAGGGTAAATAGCTTTGGCATATCATCGTTGTGGCTGTCACGTAGGTAAGAAAGCACTCTTGCTAGAAACCCAAATCAGCCACGTAAAACTTGCAACAACAATTAGAGGACGTCTAACTTGTTTTTGTAGGGTTTGACATGTGATATGATATGGCCAAAGTTGTGATGTTGCATGTATGATGTATGAGATGATCATGCTATTGTCAATGAGTATGACAACCGGCAGGAGCCATAGGAGTTGTCTTAATTTATTGTATGAGATGCAACGCCATGTGCTTACTACTTTTACTTCGTTGCTTACGGTTAGCCATAGTAGTAGTGATAGTAGTTGTTGGAGTGACGACTTCAGGAGACACGATGATGGAGATCATGGTGTCACGCCGGTGAAAATGATGATCATGCGATGCCTGAAGATGGAGATCGAAAGAGCAAAGATGATAATGGTCATATCATGTCACTATATGATTGCATTGTGATGTTTATCATGTTTTTCATCTTATTGCTTAGAACGACAGTAGCATAATAAGATGATCCCTCTTAAAATTTTGAGAACATATTCCCCTACGTGTGCACCGTTGCGAAGGATCGTTGTCCCGAAGCACCACGTGATGATCGGGTGTGATGGATTCTAACGTTCGCATACAACGGGTATAAGCCAGATTTACACACGCGAAACAACTAGGTTGACTCGATGAGCTTAGCATGTACAGACATGACCTCGAATACAAGAGACCGAAAGGTCGAACATGAGTCGTATGGTTGAATACGATCAGCATGAAGTTGCTCACCATGGTGACTAGTTCGTCTCACGTGATGATCGGACACGGGTTAGTCAACATGGATCATGTATCACTTAGATGACTAGAGGGGTGTCGATTTAAGTGGGAGTTCATACTTAATTTGATTAAAAGAACTTAATTGTCATGAACTTAGTTTAAAATTTGTCTTCATAAATATTGTAGATGGCCACGTCAACCTCAATTTCAACGCATTCCTAGAGAGAAACAAGCTGAAAGATGATGGTAGCAACTATGCGGATTGGGTTCGCAACTTGAATCTCATCCTTGAAGCAGCTAAAAAGGCTTATGTCCTTGATGCGCTGCTAGTTGACCCTCCCGCTCCCGCAGCAGCCCAGGATATTCTGAACGTCTGGCAAATGCAGAGTGATGACTACTCTCTCGTTAGGTGTGGCATGTTATACAGTTTGGAAATGGGGCTCCAAAGGCATTTTGAGCAACACGGTGCATATGAGATGTTCCAAGAGCTGAAGCTAGTTTTTCAAGCTGATGTCCGTGTCGAGAGATATGAAGTCTCTGACAAGTTCTTTAGCTGTAAGATGGAGGAGAACAGTTCTGTCAGTGAGCACATACTCAAAATGTCTGGGTTACACGGTCGTCTGACTTCACTTGGAGTCGAACTTCCGAATGATGCTATAATTGACAGAATCCTCCAGTCTCTCCCACCAAGCTACAAAGGTTTTGTGTTGAACTACAACATGCAAGGGATGGAGAAGACCATTCCCGAGTTGTACTCGATGCTCAAGTCTGCAGAAGTAGAAATCAAGAAAGAGCATCAAGTGTTGATGGTCAACAAGACCACTAGTTTCAAGAAGGGCAAGGGTAAGAAGAACTTCAAGAAAGACGGCAAAGGTGTTGCCGCGCCCGGTAAGCCAGATGCCGGGAAGAAGAAAAAGAATGGACCCAAGCCTAAGACTGAGTGCTTCTATTGCAAGGGAAAAGGTCACTGGAAGTGGAACTGCCCCAAATACTTAGCGGACAAGAAGGCCGGCAACGTTAAAGGTATATGTGATATACATGTTATTGATGTGTACCTTACCAGTGCTCGTAGTAGCTCCTGGGTATTTGTTACCGGTGTTGTTGCTCACATTTGCAACTCAAAGCTGGAACTGCGGAATAAGTGGAGACTCGCCAAGGACGAGGTGACGATGCGCGTCGGGAATGACTCCAAGGTCGATGTGATCGCCGTAGGCACGCTACCTCTACATCTACCGTCGGGGTTAGTTTTAAACCTTAATAATTGTTATTTAGTACCAGATTTGAGCATGAATATTGTATTAGGGTCTTGCTTAATGCGAGACGGCTACTCATTTAAGTCAGATAATAATGGTTGTTCTATTTATATGAGTGATATGTTTTATACTCACGCTTCGCTGGTGAATGGTTTATTCTTGATGAATCTCGATCGTGATGTTACACATATTCATAGTGTGAGTACCAAAAGATGTAAAGTTGATAATGATAGTCCCACATACTTGTGGCACTGCCGCCTTGGTCATATCGGTGTTAAGCGCATGAAGAAGCTCCATACTGATGGACTATTAGAGTGTCTTGACTTTGAATCATTTGACACATGTGAACCGTGCCTCATGGGCATGATGACTAAGACTCCATTCTCAGGAATAATGGAGAGAGGAACCGACTTATTGGAAATAGTACATACTGATGTGTGTGGTCCAATGAACGTTGAAGCTCGCGATGGCTATCGTTATGTTCTCACTATCACCGATGATTTGTGTAGGTGTGGGTATATCTACTTGATCAAGCAAAAATCTGAGACGTTTGAAAAGTTCAAGGAATTTCAGAGTGAGGTCAAGAATCAACGTGACAGAAAAATTAAGTGTCTATGATCTGATCGTGGAGGAGAATATTTGAGTCACGAGTTTGGCACACACCTAAGGAAGTGTGCAATCGTTTCACAACTGACACCACCTGGCACACCGCAATGCAATGGAGTGTTTGAACGTCGTAATCGCACTTTATTAGATATGGTACGATCTATGATGTCTCTTACCGACTTACCGCTATCATTTTGGGGATACGCATTAGAAACTGCAGCATTCACTTTAAATAGGGCACCGTCTAATCCGTTGAGACGACACCGTATGAACTATGGTTTGACAAGAAGCCTAAGTTGTCGTTTCTTAAAGTTTGGGACTGCGATGCTTATGTGAAGAAACTTCAACCAGAAAAGCTCGAACCCAAAGCGGAGAAATGCTTATTCATAGGATACCCTAAGGAAACTATTGCGTATACCTTCTATCTTAGATCCGAAGGTAAAACCTTTTTTGCCAAGAATGGATCCTTTCTAGAGAAAGAGTTTCTCTCGAAAGAAGTAAGTGGGAGGAAGGTAGAACTTGATGAGGTAATTACACCCCCTCTCAAATAGGAAAGTAGCACAGCGCAGGAAATTGTTCTTGTGGCGCCTGCACCAACTGAAGAGGAAGTTAATGATAATGATCATGAAGCTTTGGATCAAGTTACTACTGAACCGCGAAGGTCCACAAGGGCATGCTCCGCACCAGAGTGGTACGGCAACCCTGTGATGGAAATCATGTTGTTAGACAATGGTGAAACTTCGAACTATGAAGAAGCGATGGCGGGCCCGGATTCCAACAAATGGCTTGAAGCTATGAAATCCGAGATAGGATCCATGTATGAGAACAAAGTATGGACTTCGATGGACTTGCCCGATGACCGGCGAGCCATAGAAAATAAATGGATCTTCAAGAAGAAGACTGATGCAAATGGTAATGTAACCATTTATAAAGCTCGACTTGTCGCATAGGGTTTTCGACAAATTCAAGGAATTGACTACGAAGAGACTTTCTCTCCCATAGCGAAGCTGAAATCAGTCTGAATCATGTTAGCAATTGCCGCCTTTTATGATTATGAAATTTGGCAAATGGACGTCAAAACAGCGTTCCTTAACGGGAACCTTAAGGAAGAGTTGTATATGATGCAACCAGAAGGTTTTGTCGACCCTAAGGGTGCTAACAAAGTGTGCAAGCTCCAGCGCTCCATCTATGGGCTGGTGCAAGCATCTGAGAGTTGGAACATTCGCTTTAATGAGGTGATTAAAGCGTTTGGGTTCATACAGGTTTACGGAGAAGCCTGTCTGTACAAGAAAGTGAGTGGGAGCTCTGTAGCTTTCCTCATACTACATGGGGATGACATATTATTGATGGGGAATAATATAGAGATGTTGGAGAGCATAAAGGCCTATTTGAACAAGAGTTTTTCAATGAAGGACCTTGGAGAAGCCGCATACATATTAGGCATCAAGATCTATAGAGATAGATCGAGGCGCCTCATAGGTCTTTCGCAAAGTACATACCTTGACAAGATATTGAAGAAGTTCAATATCGAAAACTCAAAGAAAGGGTTCTTGCCAGTTTGGGAAGGTATGAGATTGAGTAAGACTCAGTCACCAACCACGGCAGCAGATAGAGAGAAGATGAGTATTGTCCCCTACGCTTCAGCCATAGGCTCTCTAATGTATGCCATGTTGTGTACAATACCTGATATAAACCTTGCCATAAGTCTGGTAGGGAGGTACCAAAGTGATCCCGGTATGGAACACTGGGCAGCGGTCAAGAATATCCTTAAGTACCTGAAAAGGACTAAGGAGATGTTTCTCGTTTATGGAGGTGACGAAGAGCTCGTCGTAAAGGGTTAGGTCGATGCTAGCTTCGACACAGATCTGGATGACTCTAAGTCATAGACCGGATACGTATATGTTTTGAATGGTGGGGCAGTGAGTTGGTGCAGCAGCAAGCAAGAAGTTTTGGCAGCATCTACATGTGAAGCGGAGTACATAGCTGCTTGAGAAGCGACTCATGAAGGAATTTGGATGAAGGAGCTCATCACTGACCTTTGAGTGGTTCCAAGCACGTCGGGTCCAATGACGCTCTTCTGTGATAACACTGGGGCCATTGCCATAGCCGAGGAGCCCAGGTTTCACCAGAAGACCAAGCACATCAAACGCCGCTACAACTCCATCTAGGACCATGTCCAGAGTGGACTAATAGAGATTTGTAAAGTACACACGGATCTGAATGTCGTAGACCCGTTGACTAAACCTCTTCCTCGAGCAAAACATGATCAACACCATAATGCTATGGGTGTTCGATACATCACAATGTAACTAGATTATTGACTCTAGTGCAAGTGGGAGACTGTTGGAAATATGCCCTAGAGGAAATAATAAAATGGTTATTATCATATTTCCTTGTTCATGATAATCGTCTATTGTTCATGCTATAATTGTATTAACATGAAACAGTAATACATGTGTGAATAAATAGATCACAATGTGTCCCTAGCAAGCCTCTAGTTGGCTAGCTCATTGGTCAATAGATGATCATGGTTTCCTGATCATGGGCATTAGATGTCATTAATAACGGGATCATATCATTGGGAGAATGATGTGATGGACAAGACCTAATCCTAAGCATAGCACTAGATCGTATTGTTCGTATGCTAAAGCTTTTCTAATGTCAATTGTTATACGAGGTTACCGAAAGTTGTTCGGAGTCCCGGATGAGATCCCGGATGTCACGAGGAGCTCCGGCATGGTCCGGAGGTAAAGATTGATATATAGGATGAATGGTTTTGGACACCGGAAATGTTTCGGGCGTCACCGGTAATGTACCGAGGCCACCGGGACCACCGGTAGTGATCCCGGGTGTCCACCGGGAGGGGCCACCAGCCCCAAGAGGTAGCATGGCCCAAAAGAGGGTGGGCAACCAGCCCAAAGTGGGTTGGTGCGCCTCCCACAAGGAAGCCCAAGGCGCAGGAGGTGGAGAGGGGGGAAACCCTAGGCGCTGGTGGGCCTAAGGCCCACCTAGGGGTGCGCCACCCCCTCCCCCTGCCCTGGTGGCCGCACCTCCCATCTGGGGGGCTGCCGCACCACCTAGGGTGGGAACCCTAGGGGTGGCACCCCCCTCCCCTCCTCCTATATATAGTGGGGGTTTTGGGGCTGTTTTGCACACAATTTTTCCTCCCCCTCGGCGCAGCGCTGCCCCCCTTCTTCCTCCTCTCCCATGGTGCTTCGCGAAGCCCTGCCGGGAGACCTCGTCTCTCCATCGACACCATGCCGTCATGCTGCCAGTGATCTTCCCCAACCTCTCCCTCCTCCTTGCTGGATCAAGGTGCAGGAGACGTCACCAAGCTGCACGTGTGTTGAACGAGGAGGTGCCGTGGTTCGGCACTAGATCAGAATCACATCGCGATTTGAATCGCTGCGAGTATGACTCCATCAACCGCGTTCTAGCAACGCTTCCGCTTAGCGATCTTCAAAGGTATGAAGATGCACTCACCCCTCTCTCGTTGCTGGTCTCTCCATAGGAAGATCTGAATATGCGTAGGAAAAATCTCTGAACGCTCGGATGAAATATGACCCGAAGTTTACTACTTCGCCTATCTTTGTGACAGATAAGGATTATGAATTCTCTGTCGACCCTGAGTTAATCACTTTGGTCGAATCTGATCCTTTTCACGGTTACAAATCTGAAATGGTTGTAGCCCATCTTACCAAACTGCACGATATAGCCACCCTATTCACTAGTGAGGAAAAGATCCGCCACTACTACATGCTCAAGATGTTTCCTTTCTCATTGAAGGATGATGCTAAGACTTGGTTCAGTTCTCCTGCTCCTGGATGTGTGCGTAGCCCCCAGGATATGGTCTACTACTTCTCTGAAAAATATTTCCCTGCCCATAAGAAGCAAGCTGCCTTGCAGGAAATATACAACTTTGCTCAAGCTGAAAAAGAGAGTCTCCCACAAGCTTGGGGGAGGCTTATCCAGCTACTGAATGCTTTGCCTGGTCACCCTCTTAAGAAGAATGAAATACTTGATATCTTCTATAATGGACTTACCGATGCTTCCAAAGACCACCTAGATAGTTGTGCCGGTAGTGTTTTTGGGGAACTAACTGTAGAACAAGCTGAGATTCTATTGAACAACATCTTGTGCAATGAAAATGCTTGGACTATTCCCGAACCACCTCCTAATACAACTCCGAAGAAAAGAGGTATCCTATTCCTCAGTCCTGAAGATATGCAAGAAGCCAAGAAATCTATGCGAGAGAAAGGCATTAAAGCTGAAGATGTCAACAATCTACCACCTATTGAAGAGATCCATGGTCTCGATAACCCGATACAGGTAGTAGAAATAAATTCTCTGCGTAGGTTTGATGAGAGTGATATTCCTTTTGATAAACCTGTTAGCTTATGCATGAATGAATTTGATAACTTCGTTGCCAAACAACAGAGTTTCAATGATTATGTTAGCAGACAATTGGAACAGAATGCTCGTATGCTTAGTCATTTAAGTGCTTGTGTGGACAGAAATGTCAATGATCTTAAGCTTCTGAGTAAACATGTCTCTATGGTTACTACTCAGGTAGAACAAGTACTTAAATCATAGAATAACTTGCTCAACGAGTTGAATGATAATTCTGTCAGAGTCGTTACTAGAGGCGGTAGAATGACCTAGGAATCTCTGTATCCTGAGAGTCATCCACAGAGAGTTGAACAAGAGTCTCAAGGAGTTAGAACTAATGCACCTACTCATCCTAGAATGAAGAAGGAAGATGATAGGAACCTGCACGCTAGAAACGTCGTTGCTGCTACACCTGAGAGTCCAAACGATGCCTCTGTCTCTAATGCTGAGACACAATCTGGTGATGAACATGAACCTAATGATGATATCAATAGTGATGTTCGTGAAAATGCTCAACCTAGCAACGATAAGGATGTGGAGATTGAACCTGTTGATCTTGATAACCCACAACCTAAGAATAAGAGATACGATAAGAATGACTTCACTGCTAGGAAGCACGGTAAATAAAGGGAGCCATGGGTTCAGAAACCTATGCCCTTTCCTCCCAAACCATCCAAGAAAAAGGATGATGAGGATTTTGAGTGATTCGTTGAGATGATCAGACATGTCTTTCTGTAGATGCGTTTGACGGATATGCTCAAAATGTCTCTGTATGCTAAGTACATGAAGGATATTGTGACTAATAAGAGGAGGATACCTGATCTTGAGATATCCGCCATGCTTGCCAATTACACTTTCAAGGGTGGAACTCCTAAGAAACTAGGTGATCCCGGTGTGCCCACTATACCTTGCTCCATTAAAGGCAACTACGTTAGAACTGCGTCATGCGACCTTGGAGCCGGTGTTAGTGTTATGCCTCTCTCTCTCTTTATCGTAGACTTGAACTGGATAAGTTGACACCCACTGAAATCTCTCTGCAAATGGCCAACAGATCAACTGCTTTCGCTATCGGCATTTGCGAGGATGTGCCTGTTGTGGTTGCTAACACCACTATCTTAACAGACTTTGTTATCTTAGATATTCCCAAGGACGATGCCGTGGCTGTCATCCTCGGAAGACCCTTTTTAAACACCGCAGGGGCTGTTATAGATTGCAACAAAGGCAATGTCACTTTCCATGTCAACGGTAATGAGCATACGGTGCACTTTTCGAAGAAACAATATCGAGAACATTGCATCAATGCTATCGAAAAAACTTCATCGATTCTCATTGGGAGCTTTGAATGCTGTAGTCCTCGTGTCAAGATGAAGTATGATTTGCTTGTTGCGGAGATACATATCCCCATTGAGGTGACTTAGTGACTATTGAAAAATTCTCCGTTCTCTTTTTGCAATTCGAGAAAGTTTTGTCGAGGAGATTTGATCAACCCCATTGACGGATTTCTTTCGATGACCATGAGATGGATGAATCAAGGAGTCACAAACCTCTGTTTCAAGCTTTCACTTTAGGTTGCTTAGAAGAAAATTTGTAGATTTAGTTTAGTTTTCCCTGTTTTCTGTTTTAGCGCCCGGTGGAAAAATACCCCGAAAATAAAAGTTCTCCGAACGCTGTGAAAATCTAGTATGATTTTTTCTGGAATTTTTGTAAAATTCTGAGACAAAGAGTTTGTCTGGGGGCTGCACCAGTGGCCCACAAGCCCTGACGGCGCGGGCAACCCCCTGGCCGCGCCACCTAGGCTTGTGGGGCCCACAGGCACCCCCTCCACTCACTCTTTCTCCCATCTGCTTCTCCTACCTCCAGAAAAAATCGTTTCGCAGCTCAAACCCGTTTCTTGCTCCTCTTGCTGGGATTTTCGATCTCTTTGCTCAAATCACCGTTCTCCGAACTGTTTTGGGGAAATTACTCCTTGGTCCAATTAGTTTTTGCTTTAGTGCCTTATACTCCGCGTATTTTTGCTGCCTTGGTGACCATGTTCTTGAGCTTTGCATGCTGATTCCAGTTGGTCCCAAGTAGTTTTGATGCGTAATCTGGTCTCTAGGCACTTGTGGGAGTAGTTTCTACAAGTTTAGTTGAAACTTGTTCACCTTTCCTTTGGGTCACTGAAAATTTCACAAAAGGAAGATGTTCAGGAGAAACTATCATCGTGGTTCTTCAAGCAAGAGGGGTCCCCGTCTTGTGATTCGCGAGCCTAATCCTTACCAACCTAGGGACGCGCAGGTTCAACCATGTGAATGGCCTTCTGATGAATTTATGATTGAGGCAGGTTTCAAAGATGAGTTTGATGCATTTGTTCGCAACGTCGGACTCGAAGAATTCATCTCCGATAAATGTGAACAGTATGTTGCTCCCACTGCCTCTTTTGTTCGTAGATTCAAATTATCAGCTGGCCGTGAGCCATCGGTACTGTTTGATCTCTATGATAAATCTTATACCATGGATTTAGAGGATTTCAGTAGAATTTGCAAAATACCTATTTGGGGTAACCTCAATGATCCTCCTAAATTTTCGTTTAGAGATTTTTGCGCTGGTATTACGGTTGGAGAAACTAGAGACATTATGCAGGCTACCATGGGGAGTATTCATTTTCCTGCGTTACATTACTTTGCCCTCTTCATAGGCAGATGCATTAATGACAATATTAAGCATTGTCACCTCTACGCACCTGACCTTAGTACCCTTAAGACCGCAGTAAGGGGTGACAAAAGCTTCAACATGGGAGCTATAATAGCAAGGAGGCTGAATAAGAATGCTATTGAAGGGGATTTCTTTGGCGGCATCTATGCCACTCGCATAGCAAATTTTCTTGGAGTACCCATCCGCGCAGGAGACCCCCCGCTCCATACAACTTTCCTTGATCGCGTCGCCATGACACGCTACGAGTTTCTTGAGAGGGATGATGAATCCTTCCTATACCGATTGATATTTAACCGGCAGCGTGTTTTCCATATTACCCTTCCTGCTCCTGCCTTCTTTGACTTTCAGGTAAAACAGCGATATTACACAACCAGAGGATTATGAGAGGGAGTCAAAGGCTGCTCGTCTCCGTGAGGCAACTATTCAGGCAGTGGCTGCAGCGCTCCCACATAACCCCGATTATGATTTTGGGTTTCGCCAGGACCATCCTTGGGAGTAGACCAAGTTAGGCCAAAAGCCTAAGCTTGGGGGAGTACGTGTTCTCACCGACTTTACATTCTTGCTTATGCTTTTACTTTGTTAGCCGGTGTTCACACTTTGCCACTGTATCATCCATGCTAGTTTATTTTCTTTTGAGTTTTCTTTTTGTGTGTTTATCTAGTTTGAGAAAAACCAAAAATATTTTATTTTTCTTCTTTTGCTTGTTGGGAGCTTTCCCGTGTAGATAGTTTTCTTTTTCTTTGGGTCAAGGTAGGAGATATTGGTTACAATGTTTAGTGCGTCTTGCATGCATATCTGTTTAGCTTTCAAAGAGACATATTACTTTGTCTTCTCCTTTGTGTTTGCCTGCAGATTCCAGCTTTAGTACAATGCACGAGCACGCTTATTATTGTTCACATCGTTCGGTCGTGCAAGTGAAAGGCAATAATGACGATATATGATGAAGTGATTGAGCCTGGAAAATCTGGTATGAACTCGATCTATTTTGTTTTTGTAAATATGACTAGCTCATCATGCCTGATTCAGCTTTGTTGTGAGAGGAATATGTTTGCAATGACAACTTAGAGATCATAGTTGCTTATGCCATGCTTAATTAGCTAGGAGCTTATAATGGTTTGTCTTGGTTGCCAACATGAATGTTGAGATGACTATGATGTAGTATGATAGGATGGTATCCTCCTTTGAATGTTTCAAGTGGCTTGACTTGGCGCATGTTCATGCATGTAGCTGAAACAAAATCAACATAGCCTCTATGATATTCATGTTCATGGTGATTTATGTCCTACTCATTCTTGCACTCAATGCTAGTTAATCTCAATGCATTTGGTTGATTGTTGTCGCTCTCTAGTTGGTCACTTCCCAGTCTTTTGCTAGCCTTCACTTGTACTAAGTGGGAATACTGCTTGTGCATCCACCTCCATAAACCCAAAGTTGTACCATATGAGTCCACCATACCTACCTATGTGCGGTATCTACCTGCCGTTCCAAGTAAATTTGCATGTGCCACTCTCTAAATCTTCAAGAAATAATATGTTTTGCTTGCCCGAACCGCTCATGTGGTGACAGGGGGCTATTGGTATCTTCCATGCTAGGCGTGTTATCCTCGATATGTGTTTATTCACTATCATTCATGAGAAAAGGCCCAGTAATTTGAATTCCCAGTTCCATGCTCAAATCGAAAAGATAATTGCAAACAAAACTCCCCCAGGATTGATGTTTGTTTGGACGGTACCCGAGGATTCGGCTAGTCGTGGAGCGTGATTGATTGGTGGTGGGGGAATCAAAACGTTGCTTTTCTGTTTGGGAACCACCTATAGCATGTGTAGCGTGGAAGATGTTGAGAACTCTTAGTCATTGCGTTGACAATGAAAGCATGCCACCCAAAATTATTATCTCTGTTTTCAAAGCTTGAGCTCTGGCACCTCTGCAAATCACTGCTTCCCTCTGCGAAGGGCCTGTCTTTTTATGTTCCTGTTGAGTCATCCTCCTCTTACAAAAGCACCAATTAGAGAGCACCTCTGTCATTTTTATGCTTTACTTTTTAACTGTGTTGAGTATGACTATGACTGGATCTTCATTGCCTTGAATTACAATGTTAGTCAGCCCTTGGTCTTTTAAGGTGCTTTGCATTTATGTTTTGCGGTCTGAGAAAGAGCTAGCGAGATACCTTCTATTCGTACTGCTTCATGTTGTTTTGATTGAAGTGTTGACATTTGAGGCTTATTACTATTTGCTCGCTAGTTGATTATGCCATTGATATGAGTTTACTTTGAGACCTAGATGTCATTTGCTTATGTGGTTTTCTTGTGATGTTGCTGAAATTCTGGTTATGAGTTAGACATAGTTGCAACAACAAGATCAAAAAGAGTTCGTCAATGTTTTTCTTTCGTCTCTCTCTGTTTGTCAACTGAGTTGCTTGAGGACAAGCAAGGCTTTAAGCTTGGGGGAGTTGATACATCTCTGTCGTATCTACTTTTCCGAACTCTGTTGCCCTTGTTTTGGACTCTAATTTGCACGATTTGAATGGAACTAACCCGGACTGGCACTGTTTTCAGCAGAATTGACATGGTGTTGTTTTTGTGCAGAAATGGAAGTTCTCCGAATGTCCTAAAAATTTACAGAATTTTTTTCTAGAATAAAAGAAAAATACCTGCGCAAAGATCCACCGGAGGGGGCGTGCGAGTGGTCCACAAGCCCACAGGCCGCGGCCACCCCCTATGGCCGCGCCGTGCAGGCTTGTGGGGCCCACGTGGCACCACTGCCCCCAATCTCATCTCTATATCTTCTGTTTTGCCTGGAAAAAAAATCAGACAGAAGGTTTCATCGCGTTTTGCGATACGGAGGCGCCGCCATATCCTGTTCTTCATCTAGAGGGCAGATCTGGAGTCTGTTTCGGGCTTCGGAGAGGGGAAATCATCGCCATCGTCATCATCAACCTTTCTGCATCGACAATTCCATGATGCTCTTCATCGTTCGTGAGTAATCTCATCATAGGCTTGCTGGACGGTGATGAGTTGGATGAGATCTATCATGTAATCGAGTTAGTTCTTGACGGGGATTGATTCCTAGTATCCACTATGTTCTAGATTGATGTTACTACTACTTGGCTATGCTTAATGCTTGTCACTAGGGACCGAGTGCCATGATTTCAGATCTGAACCTATTATGTTGTCGCCAATATATGTGTGTTTTAGATCCTATCTTGCAAGTTGTAGTCACCTACTATGTGCTATAACACGGAGAGATATGTGACTAGCTCCCGTTCGTCAATCTAATGTAGGCATGTATTCAGTATGTAGTCATACGTGCTTAGGGAAAAGAACTTGCATGACATCTATTGTCCATCCCTCCCGTGGCAGCGGGGTCCTAATGGAAACTACGGGATATTAAGGTTCTCCTTTTAATAAAGAACCGGACCAACGCATTAACATGCGGTGAATACATGAACTCCTCATACCATGGTCATCTCCCGGAGTGGTTCCGGCTATTGTCACTCCGTGGTTGCCGGGTCATAACACATAGTAGGTGACTACAACTTGCAAGATAGGATCTAAAACACACATATATTGGCGACAACATAATAGGTTTAGATCTGAAATCATGGCACTCGGGCCCTGGTGACAAGCATTAAGCATAGCCAAGTAGTAGCAACATCAATCTAGAACATAGTGGATACTAGGGATCAATCCCCATCAAAAACTAACTCGATTACATGATAGATCTCATCCTACTCATCACCGTCCATTAAGCCTACGATGAGATTACTCACGAACGATGAAGAGCATCATGGAATTGTCGATGGAGAAAGGTTGATGATGACGATGGCGACGATTTCCCCTCTCCGGAGCCCAAAACAGACTCCAGATCTGCCCTCCAGATGAAGAACGGAATGTGGCGGCGCCTCCGTATCACAAAACGCGATGAAACCGTCTCTTTGATTTTTTTCCGGGCGAGACGGAAGATATAGAGCTGAGTTTGGGGGCGGTGGTGCCACGTGGGCCCGACAAGCCTGCACGGCGCGGCCTAGGGGGTGGTCGCGGCCTGTGGGCTTGTGGCCCACTGGCATGCCCCCTCCTGTGCATCTTTGCGCATGTATTTTTCTTTTATTCCAGAAAAAATCTCCGTAAATTTTCAGGACATTCCGAGAGCTTTAATTTCTGCACAAAAACAACACCATGGCAATTCTGCTGAAAACAGTGTCAGTCCGGGTTAGTTCCATTCAAATCATGCAAGTTAGAGTCCAAAACAAGGGCAAAAGAGTTCGGAAAAGTAGATACGACGGAGACGTATCAACTCCCCAAAGCTTAAAGCCTTGCTTGTCCTCAAGCAATTCAGTTGACAAACTGAAAGAGACAAAAGAAAAACTTTGACGAACTCTTTTTGATCTTATTGTTGCAACTATGTCTAACTCATAACCAGTGTTTCAGCAAGATCACAGTCAAACCACATAAGCAAATGACATCTAGGTCTCACCGTAAACTCATATCAATGGCATAATCAGCTAGCGAGCAAATAATAAGTCTCGAACGTCAACACTTCAATCAAAACAACATGAAGCAGTACGAATAGATGGTATCTCGCTAGCTCTTTCTGAGACCGCAAAACATAAATGCAGAGCACCTTCAAAGATCAAGGGCTGACTAAACATTGTAATTCAAGGCAATGAAGATCCAGTCACAGTCATACTCAACACAGTTAAAAGAAAAGCATAAAAATGACAGAGGTGCTCTCTAATTGGTGCTTTTGTAAGAGGAGGATGACTCAACAGGAACATAAATAGACGGGCCCTTCACAGAGGGAAGCATTGATTTGAAGAGGTGCCAGAGCTCAAGCTTTGAAAACAGAGATAATAATTTTGGGTGGCATGCTTTCATTGTCAATGCAATGACTAAGAGTTCTTAACATCTTCCACGCTACACATGCTATAGCCGGTTCCCAAACAGAAAAGTAAAGTTTTGACTCCCCCACCACCAATCAATCACACTCCACGGCTAGCCGAATCCTCGCCTACCGTCCATACCAACATCAATCCTGGGGGAGTTTTGTTTGCAATTATCTTTTCGATTTGACCATGGAACTGGGAATTCCAATTACCGGCCCCTTTCTCGTGAATGATAGTGAATAAATACATATCGAGGATAACACGCCTAGCATGGAAGATACCAATAGCCCCCTGTCACCACATGAGCGGTTCGGGCATGCAAAACAGATTATTTCTTGAAGGTTTAGAGAGTGGCACATGCAAATTTACATGGAACGGAAGGTAGATACCGCACATAGATAGGTATGGTGGACTCATATGGCACAACTTTAGGTTTATGGGAGTGGATGCACAAGCAGTATTCCCGCTTAGTACAAGTGAAGGCTAGCAAAAGAGTGGGAAGCGACCAACTAGAGAGCAACAACAGTCATCAAAATGCTTTGAGATTAACTAACAATGAGTGCAAGCATGAGTAGGACATAAATCACCATGAAGATGAACATCATAAAGGCTATGTTGATTTTGTTTCATCTACATGCGTAAACATGCGCCAAGTCAAGCCACTTGAAACATTCAAACGAGGATACCATCCTATCATACTACATCATAGTCATCTCAACATTCATGTGGGCATCCAAGACAAACCACTATAAGCTCCTAGCTAGGTAAGTATGGCATAAGCGACTATGATCTCTAAGTTGTCATTGCAAACATGTTTCTCTCGCAACCAAGCTGAATCAGGCATGATGAGCTAGTCATATTTACAAAAACAAAATAGATCGAGTTCATACCAGCTTTTCCAGGCTCAGTCACTTGATCATATATCGTCATTATTGCCTTTCACTTGCACGACCGAATGATGTGAACAATAATAAGCGTGCTCGTGTATTGGACTGAATCTAGAATCTGTAGGCAAACACAAAGGAGAAGACAAAGTAATATGGCTCTATGAAAGCTAAACAGGTATGCATGCAAGAGCCACTAAACATTGTAACCAATATCTTCTACCTTGACCCAAAGAAAAAGAAAACTATCTACACGGGAAGCTCCCAACAAGCAAAAGAAGAAAAAGAAAATCTTTTTGGGTTTTCTCAAACTAGACAGACACACGAAAAGAAAACTAGAAAAAGAAAATAAACTAGCATGGATGATACAGTGGCAAGGTGTGAACACCGGCTAACAAAGTAAAAGCATAAGCAAGAATGTAAAGTCGGTGAGAACACGTACTCCCCCAAGCTTAGGCTTTTGGCCTAACTTGGTCTACTCCCAAGGAGGGAAATAACCAGCTTCGGGGTAATCCGGAGTGGACTCAGGATGCCACTGCTGTGTGAGCTCCTCTGTCTCCCACTGATAAACTAGCTGGTACTCGACTGGTGGCTCGGGCACGGCACCTGTGGCTGGGCCAAGCCCCAATATTCGTAGATGTCCGAGGGCATAATAGTGTACCTGCCTGCATGAAGATTGAACAAAGAAGGAGCAGGCAAAGTAATAGTCTCACGAGTACACTGACTAAATACCAGGTTATAAATCATCCTTCTACTAATATCTCTATCAAGAAAGTCATGGCGAACTATGCTATCGTAATCTAGATATCTCTCGGGAAGAAGAACCTCTTCTTCCTCCTCCAGTCTAATGGGTATCTCAAAGTGTTTGGCAAGACGGGTAGCGTAGACACCTCCATAGACAACACCTTTAGAACGGTTAAGGTTCAACCGTTGAGCTACTATAGCACCCAAGCTATAAGTTTTATCGTTATAAAGGGCTTCGTGCAAGACCACAAGATCTCGGGAACTAAGTGACCCAGCTTTCCCACGGCCAATCATACATTTTCCCACAAATAATGAGAAGTACCGAAGCATGGGAAAATGAATGCTAGCAGCTCTAGCGGAAGACACTCCTCTCTCCTCTCCTACAGCAATTGTACCGATGAAAGCTTTCAAGTCCCGTTGACGAGGTTCATGGATATCCCCAACAACAGGCAATTTGCAAACATTGCAAAAATCCTGGAGTGACATGCGTTGGGGGATATCATCAAGTTTAAACTCAACCATAGGAGGATTCTTCCTCGGATAGAAGTTAAAGCATTGAACGAAGATATTAGTGAGGAGGAGGTATTGCGGACACTTATCTTCAACGAAGGCGGTAAGTCCTCCGTTCTCCACCAAGTGATAAAAGTCCTCATAAATTCCAGCGGTGCGTAAGAACACGTCGCTTGGCCATTCGCACGCTCGAACTTCTGCGACTCGAGGGACCGGATACTTGGGCTTCTTCTCACTCCCATCATCCTTGGGGTCACGGCTTGACGAGCCTCTTAAGGACCTCCTCATCTTTTCCTTTTCTATCTCTGAAAATTTCTGAAATTTTTAGTGATTCTAAGGAAAACTGAACAAGGCTCAACTAAACTCGTAGCAACTACTCCAACAAGTGCCTAGAGGCCATATTACGCATCAAAACTACTTGGGACCAGCTAAAATCAGCATGCAAAGCTCAAGAACATGGTCACCAAGGCAGCAAAAATACGCGGAGTATAAGGCACTAGAGCAAAAACTAATTGGACCAATGGAGGAGTCACTTACCAAGGAGTAATTTCCCCAAAACAGTTCGGAGAACGGTGATTTGAGCAAAGAGATCGAAAATCCCAGCAAGAGGAGCAAGAACACGGGTTTGAGCTGGGAAACGATTTTTTCTGGACGTAGGAGAAGCGTATGAGACCAAGAATGAGTGGAGGGGTTGCCTGTGGGCCCCACAAGCCTGGGTCGCACGGCCAGGGGGGTGCCCGCGCCCCCTGGGCTTGTGGCTCTTTGTCCCAGTATTTTTCAAAAATTCCAGAAAAAAATCATACTTGATTTTCAGGACGTTTGAAGAACTTTTATTTTCGGGGTACTTTTCTACCGGACGCTAAAGCAGAAAACAGGGAAAACTAAACTAAATCTATCATTTTTCTTCTAAGCAACCGAAGGTGAAATCTTGGAACAGAGGTTTGTGACTCCTCGATTCATCCATCTCAGGTCATCGAAATAAATCCATCAATGGGGTTGATCAGATCCCCTCGACAAAACTTTCTCGAATCGCAAAAGAGAACGGAGAATTTTCGAATAGTCACTAACTCACCTCAATGGGGATGTGTATTTCCCCAACAAGCAAATCATACTTCATCTTGACACGAGGAATAGGGCATTCAAAGCTCCCAATAAGAATCGATGAAGTTTTTTCGATGGCATTGATGCAATGTACTTGATATTGTTTCTTCGGAAAGTGCACCGTATGCTCATTACCGTTGACATGGAAAGTGGCATTTCCTTTGTTGCAATATATAACAGCCCCTGCGGTGTTTAAAAAGAGTCTTCCGAGGATGACAGCCATGGCATCGTCCTCGGGAATATCCAAGATAACAAAGTCTGTTAAGATGGTGGTGTTAGCAACCACAACAGGCACATCCTAGCAAATGCCAATAGGGAAAGCTGTTGATTTGTCAGCCATTTGCACAGAGATTTCAGTGGGTGTCAACTTATCCAGTTCAAGTCTATGATAAAGAGAGAGAGGCATAACACTAACACCGGCTCCAAGGTCGCATAACGCAGTTCTCACGTGGTTACCTTTAATGGAGCAAGGTATAGTGGGCACACCGGGATCACCTAGTTTCTTCTGAGTTCCACCCTTGAAGGTATAATTGGCAAGCATGGCGGAGATCTCAAGATCAGGTATCCTCCTCTTATTAGTCACAATATCTTTCATGTACTTAGCATACGGAGAGATCTTGAGCATATCTGTCAAACGCATTTGCAGAAAGACAGGTCTAATAATTTCAACGAAGCGCTCAAAATCCTCATCATCCTTTTTCTTGGATGGTTCGGGAGGAAAGGGCATGGGTTTCTGAACCCATGGCTCCCTTTCTTTACCATGCTTCCTAGCAGCGAAGTCATTCTTATCGTATCTCTTAGTCTTAGGTTGTGGGTTATCAAGATCAACACTAGGTTCAATCTCCACATCCTTTTCATTGCTAGGTTGAGCATCTTCAGGAACATCACTATTGATATTATCATTAGGTTCATGTTCATTGATACGTCTCAAACGTATCTATAATTTTTGATGGTTTCACGCTGTTATCTTGTCATCTTTGGATGTTTTATGTACCTTTTATATCTTTTTTGGGACTAACTTATTAATTCAGTGCCAAGTGCCAGTTCCTGTTTTTTCTGTATTTTTGGCTCTTTTCATATCTGATTTTGGAACGGAGTCCAAACGGAATAAAATCCCCGAAATGATTTTTTCCCGAACGAAAGAAGATCAGGGGGGCTGTGGGCCAAGCCAGGAGGGCTCCTGGGAGACCACAAGCCCCCACTCCGCCACCGGGGGGGAGGTGGCGGTGGCAGGGCTTGTGGCCTCCCTGGCCGCCCCCTGACCTAGATCTTTGGCCTATATATTCCCTAAAATACAGCCAAAAATTAGGGGAGCCTTGAAAATACTTTTCCGCCACCGCAAGCTTCCGTTTCCGCGAGATCTCATCCGGAGACCCTTCCCAGCGCCCTGCCGGAGGAGACTTTGGAGTTGGAGGGCTTCTTCATCTTCATCATCGCCCCTCCAATGACTCATGAGTAGTTCACTTCAGACCTGCGGGTCTGTCGTTAGTAGCTAGATGGCTTCTTCTCTCTCTTGGATCTTCAATACAAAGTTCTCCATGATCTTCATGGAGATCTATCCGATGTAATCTTCTTTGGCGGTGTGTTTGTCGAGATCCGATGAATTGTGGATTTGTGATCAGATTATCTATGATATATATTTGAGTCTTTGCTGATTTCTTATATGCATGATTTGATATCCTTGTAAGTCTCTCCGAGTCTTGGGTTTTGTTTGGCCAACTAGATCTATGATTCTTGCAATGGGAGAAGTCTTTGGTTTTGGGTTCTACCATGTGGTGACCTTTCCCATTGACAGTAGGGGCAGCAAGGCACACATTAAGTAGTTGCCATCAAGGGTAACAAGATGGGCTCTGTCGTTGATATGAGACTGTCCATCTACATCATGTCATCTTGCTTAAGGCGTTACTCTGTTCTTTTGGATTTAATACACTAGATGCATGCTGGATAGCGGTCGACGTGTGGAGTAATAGTAGTAGATGCAGAAAGTATCGGTCTACTTGTTTTGGACGTGATGCCTATAGATATAATTGTTGCCATAGATATCATCACGACTTTGCGCGGTTCTATCAATTGCTCGACAGTAATTTGTTCACCCACTGTCTACTTGCTTTCATGAGGGAAGCCACTAGTAAACACTACGGCCCCCGGTCTATTCACATTCATCGTTTACACCTCCGCTTTTACTTTGCTTTGTTACTTTGTTGCTTTCAGTTCTCACTTGGCGAACAATCTATAAGGGATTGACAACCCCTTCATAGCTTTGGGAGCAAGCTTTTGAGTTTGTGCAGGATCTTGTGATACTCCTCCACTGGATTGATACCTTGCATCTCAAACTGAGGGAAATACTTACAACCGCTGTGCTACATCACCCTTTCCGCTTCGAGGGAACACCAACGCAAGGCTCCATAGCTGTAGCAGAAGGATTCCTGGTGCCGTCGACACGACTATTCCTGTCGCCGTTGCCGGGGAAGCACAGCTGACATCAAAAGTATTTCTGGCGCCGTTGCCGGCGAAAATCAAGACAAAAACAGTCTCCTGCCAGCACGTGTTTCTGGCACCGTTGGAAGGTCTTTTGTTGCAGTAGCAGAAGTATTTCTGGCGCCGTTTCCGGGGAGGAGAGATCAAGATCTATCCAAGTAGGTCTCACAAACTCATCTCTTGCATTTACTTTTGTTGCGAGTTGCCTCTTGTTTTCCTCTCCCCCACTTCACATTTGCCGTTTTCATTTGCCTTTCTCCTTCGTTGTTTTCTTTTTCCTTTGCCGTTTCCCTTTGCCGGTTTTCTTGCTTGCTTGTTTGCTTGTTTGTTTGTTGAAGTCATCATGGTTGAAAACACCAAACCTTGCGACTTCTCGAGCACTAATAATAATGATTTTATTAGTACTCCGATTGCTCCCGCCACTAGTGCGGAATCGTATGAAATCAACGCATCTTTGCTGAATCTTGTTATGAAAGAGCAATTTTCTGGCCTTCCTAGTGAAGATGTTGCATCCCATCTCAATACCTTCATTGAGCTTTGTGATATGCAAAAGAAAAGAGATGTGGATAATGACGTGATTAAATTGAAACTTTTTCCTTTCTCGTTGCGAGATCGCGCAAAAACTTGGTTTCCTTTTTTGCCTAAAAATAGTATCGGTTCTTGGGATAAGTGCAAAGATGCTTACATATCCAAGTATTTTCTGCCGGCTAAGATCATCTCCTTACGTAACGATATCATGAATTTCAAACAACTTGATCATGAACACGTTGCACAATCTTGGGAGAGGATGAAGCTTATGATTAGAAATTTTCCTGCTCATGGCTTGAGTTTGTGGATGATTATACAAATCTTTTACGCTGGCTTGAATTTCTCTTCTCGCAATATCTTGGACTCCGCCTCAGGTGGAACATTCATGGAAATCACGTTAGGACACGCTACAAAACTCCTAGACAATATCATGACCAACTACTCGCAGTGGCATACTGAAAGGTCGCCTGCTAGCAAAAAGGTGCACGATATAGAAGAGATTAACTCACTTAGTGCTAAGATGGACGAATTGATGAATTTGGTTGCTAGTAGAAACGCTACTGTAGATCCTAATGACATACCACTATCTTCTTTGATTGAGAGTAGCAACGCTAGTTTGGACGTGAATTTTGTTGGTAGGAACAATTTTGGCAACAACAATGCTTTTAGAGGAAACTATGTTCCTAGGCCTTTTCCTAATAACTCCTCTAACAATTATGGCAATTCCTACAACAACACTTATGGAAATCCCAACAAATTACCCTCTGATTTAGAGAGTAATATCAAAGAGTTCATCAACTCTCAAAAGATTTTCAATGCGTCCATAGAGGAAAAACTACTCAAAATAGACGATTTGGCTAAGAGCGTAGATAGGATGTCTTGTGATATTGATGCTTGGAAAGTTAGATGCGCTCATCCCAAGGTCAACTTGGATGAAACTTTGAAAGCTATGCGTGTCTCCATGAATGAGAGAAAAGAAAGAACCACCCAAATTCGCGCTAGGCATGAATGGTTTAAAAGGGTGCATTCTAGTGATGCAAATCACGAAGATCTTAAAGTTCTTGGTGTGTCTGCTCTTGAATCTTTGTTTTCGCGTGTCAAACCTATTTATGGAGGGGCTGGATATGAATCCACTTTGGTTGAAAAATTCCCCAATGATTCGGAGTCCACCTATCTTGATGATAAAGGTGTGGAGAGTGGAGTAGAAGAAGTCAAAATTTTGGGTATTATGAAACTCCCACTTTGGATTTCAAGGAATTCAATTATGATAATTGCTCCTTGTTTGAATGCATTTCTTTGATGCCATCCATTGCAAACTCTCCACATGCTTATAGCCAAAGCAAAGCCTTTACCGCGCATATCGTAGATGCTATGATGAAATCTCTTCAAGAGAAGCTCGAACTAGAAGTCTCTATACCTAGAAAACTTCATGATGAGTGGGAACCTACTATCAAAAACAAGATCAAAAACTATGAGTGCAATGCTTTGTGTGATTTGGGTGCTAGTGTTTCCGCGATTCCAAAGTCTTTATGTGATATTCTTGGTTTTCATGAGATTGAAGAGTTATCTCTTAATTTGCATCTTACGGATTCTACTGTCAAGAAACCCATGGGAAGGATCGATGATGTTCTTATTGTTGCAAATAAGAACTATGTACCCGTGGATTTCATTGAACTTGACATAGATTGCAATCCTTCATGTCCCATTATTCTTGGTAGACCTTTCCTAAGGACTATTGGTGCTATGATCGATATGAAGGAAGGGAATATTAGATTTAAATTTCCTTTAAAGAAGGGCATGGAGCAATTTCCTAGAAAGAAAATAAGATTGCCTTATGAATCTATGATGAGGGCTACTTATGGTTTGAGCACCAAAGATGACTATACGTGATTCCATCACTTTTTGCCTAGCTAAGGGCGTTAAACAAAAGCGCTTGTTGGGAGGCAACCCAACGAACCTATCCTTTTTCTTTCTGTTTTGTGTTTTCCACACTTTCATAATTATTTTATAATTGTGTTTTTTGTTTCTTTTTGCGTTTGTGCCAAGCAAAACCGTTATGATTAGTCTTGGGGATGATCTTTTGGTCATGATGGAAAAGACAGAAACTTTCTGCTCACGAAAAGAATTTTCAGTTTTTTCTGTAAGAGCTTTTGAGTTGATTCTTTATTATGCTGATTGCTATGCAAATTCTTCAGACTGTCGTAATTTTGCAGAATTCTTTAAGTACGAGAGGTATACGAAATATACAGATTGCTACAGACTGGCTTGCTGTTAACAGATTCTGTTTTTGTTGTCTTGGTTGCTTATTTTGATGAAACTATGGATAGTATCGGGGGGTATTAGCCATATAAGATTGAAAATACAGTAACCCAACATCAGAATAAGTAGAATTTAAGTTTGCTATAGTACCTGAGGAAGTGGTGGTTTGCTTTCTCATACTAATGGAATCACGAGTTTCTGTTTAAGTTTCGTGTTGTGAAGTTTTCAAGTTTTGGGTGAAGTTCTTATGGACAAAGAGATAAAGAGTGCAAAGAGCTCAATCTTGGGATGCCCAAGGCACCCCAAGAGATTCAAGCATGTCGTAAAAGCCTAAGCTTGGGGATGCCCCGGGAAGGCATCCCCTCTCTCGTCTTCAATCCATCGGTAACGTTACTTGGGGCTATATTTTTATTCAGCACATGTTATGTGTTTTTGCTTGGAGCGTCTTGTATCGTAGGAGTCTTTTATTTTTGTTGTTGTGTCACAATCATCCGTGCTGCACACCTAGAGAGAGATACATGCACTCACTGTGATTTTGTCGAGCTTCACTTATATCTTTTGGTAGACAATTCAGCTCACATGTGCTTCACTTATATCTTTTGAGCTAGATACTTTTGCTCTATGTGCTTCACTTATATCTTTTAGAGCACAGCGGTGCGTGTCTTGGTAGTTGATCTATGCTTTGAAAGTAGTCTCAAAATGGATAGTTATCCAAAGGGATACGAAAACTCCACCCTTCATGTGCATTGAATAGTTAGAGAAGTTTGATTCATCTCAATTAGTTTTGAGTTGTGGTTATGGTAATATTGAAGTCATGCTAGTAAGGTATTGTGGATCTAGAAATACTTGTGTTGAAGTTAGAGATTCCCGTAGCATGGACATGTGGTGAACCGCTATGTGATGAAATCCGAGCATGATTAGTCTATTGATTGTCATCCTTTGCGTGGCGGTCGGGATCGCGCGATGGTTTATACCTACCAACCCCTCCCCTAGGAGTATGCGTTGAATGCTTTGTTTCGATTACTAATAAAACTTTTGCAACAAGTATATGAGTTCTTCATGACTAATGTTGAGTCCATGGTTTATATGCACTTTCACCTTCCACCATCACTATCTTCTTAGTGTCGTGCAACTTTCGCCGGTGCACAAAAGCCACCATTAGCCTCCCTCAAAACAGCCACGATACCTACCTACTATGGCTTTTTCAAAGTCATTCCGAGATATATTGCCATGCAACTACCACCATGACATGTCCACCACGTCTACATTGCCATTGCATGATCGTAAGATAGCTAGCATGATGTTTCCATTGATGTCTATGTCATGCTAGATCATTGCCACGGTACACTACCGAAGGCATTCCATATAGAGTCATAGTTGCTCTAAGTTTTGAGTTGAAAGTGTTATGATCATCATTAATGGAGCATTGTCCCATGTGAGGAAATAAAAGAGGCCAAAGAAGCCCTCCAAAATAAAAAAAATAAAAAAAAGTCCAAAGAGCCCACCCAAAAAAAATAAAAAAAAATGAGAGAAAAAGAGAGAAGGGACAATGCTACCACTTTTTCCACACTTGTGCATACTAAGCACCATGATCTTCATGATTGAGAGTCTCTCAATTTGTCACCACCATATAGCTAGTGGGAAACTTTCATTATATAACTTGGCTTGTATATTCCAATGATAGGCTTCCTCAAAATTGCCTTAGGTCTTCGTGAGCAAGCAAGTTAGATGCACACCCACTAGTTTTCTTTAAGAGCTTTCACATACTCGTAGCTCTAGTGCATCATTTGTATGGCAATCCCTACTCATTCACATTGATATCTATTGATGAGCATCTCCACAACTCATTGATATGCCTAGTTAACGTGACTATCTTCTTCTTTTTTGTCTTGCAACCTCCACCACACTCCACACCACTTATAGTGCTAAAACCATGGCTCACGCTCATGTATTGCGTGAGAGTTGAAATGGTTTGAGAAAGTAAAGGTGTGAAACAATTACTTGGCCAATACCAGGGTTGTGCATGATTTAAATTCGTGGTGCAAAGATGATAGAGCATAGCCAGACTATATGCTTTTATAGGGATAACTTTCTTTTGGCCTTGTTATTTTGAAAGTTCATGATTACCTTGCTTGTTTGCTTGAATTATTATTGTTTCCACATCAATAGCAAACTATTGTTTTGAATCTAATGGATCTGAACATTCACGTCACATAAGAGGAGTTACAAAGGACATCTATTCTAGGTAGCATGAAAGCATCAAAAATTCATTCTTTATCACTTCCCTACTCGAGGACGAGCAGGAGTTAAGCTTGGGGATGCTTGATACGTCTCAAACGTATCTATAATTTTTGATGGTTCCACGCTGTTATCTTGTCATCTTTGGATGTTTTGTGTACCTTTTATATCTTTTTTGGGACTAACTTATTAATACAGTGCCAAGTGCCAGTTCCTGTTTTTTCTGTGTTTTTGGCTCTTTTCAGATCTGATTTTGGAACGGAGTCCAAACAGAATAAAATCCCCGAAATGATTTTTTCCCGAACGGAAGAAGATCAGGGGGCCTGTGGGCCAAGCCAGGAGGGCTCCTCAGAGCCCAAAAGCCCCCACTCCGCCACCAGGGGGCGGCGGTGGCAGGGCTTGTGGCCTCCCTGGCCGCCCCCTGACCTAGATCTTTAGCCTATATATTCCCTAAAATATAGCCAAAAATCAGGGGAGCCTTGAAAATACTTTTCCGCCGCCGCAAGCTTCCGTTTCCGCGAGATCTCATCTGGAGACCCTTCCCGGCGCCCTGCCAAAGGGGACTTTGGAGTTGGAGGGCTTCTTCATCATCATCATCGCCCTCCAATGACTCGTGAGTAGTTCACTTCAGACCTGCGGGTCCGTAGTTAGTAGCTAGATGGCTTCTTCTCTCTCTTGGATCTTCAATACAAAGTTCTCCATGATCTTCATGGAGATGTATCCGATGTAATCTTCTTTGGCGGTGTATTTGTCGAGATCCGATGAATTTTGGATTTGTGATCAGATTATCTATGATATATATTTGAGTCTTTGCTCATTTCTTATATGCATGATTTGATATCCTTGTCAGTCTCTCCGAGTCTTGGGTTTTGTTTGGCCAACTAGATCTATGATTCTTGAAATGGAAGAAGTGCTTGGTTTTGGGTTCTACCATGTGGTGACCTTTCCCAGTGACAGTAGGGGCAGCAAGGCACACATTAAGTAGTTGCCATCAAGGGTAACAAGATGGGCTCTGTCGTTGATATGAGATTGTCCATCTACATCATGTCATCTTGCTCAAGGCGTTACTCTGTTCTTTTGGACTTAATACACTAGATGCATGCTGGATAGCGGTTGACGTGTGGAGTAATAGTAGTAGATGCAGAAAGTATCGGTCTACTTGTTTTGGACGTGATGCCTATAGATATAATCATTTCCATAGATATCGTCATGACTTTGTGTGGTTCTATCAATTGCTCGACAGTAATTTGTTCACCCACCGTCTACTTGCTTTCATGAGAGAAGCCACTAGTAAACACTACGGCCCCCGGGTCAATTCACATCCATCGTTTACGCCTCCACTTTTACTTTGCTTTTTTACTTTGTTGCTTTCAGTTCTCACTTGGCGAACAATCTATAAGGGATTGACAACCCCTTCAGAGCATTGGGAGCAAGCTTTTGTGTTTGTGCAGGATCTTGTGATACTCCTCCACTGGATTGATACCTTGGTTCTCAAACTGAGGGAAATACTTACCACCACTGTGCTACATCACCCTTTCCGCTTCGAGGGAACACCAACGCAAGGCTCCATAGCCGTAGCAGAAGGATTCCTGGTGCCGTCGACACGACTATTCCTGTCGCCGTTGCCGGGGAAGCACAGCTGACATGAGAAGTATTTATGGCGCCGTTGCCGGGGAAAATCAAGACAAAAACAGTCTCCTGTCAGCACGTGTTTCTGGCGTCGTTGGAAGGTATTTTGTTGCAGTAGCATTCATCACGAGATTGTGTTTCAGCATCAGAGACAGAGGCATCGTTTGGACTCTCAGGTGTAGCAGCAACAGGGTTGCTAGCGTGCAGGTTCCTATCATCTTTCTTCTTCTTTCTAGGATGACTAGGTGCATCAGTGCTAACTCCTCGAGAATCTTGTTCAACTCCCTTCGGATGACCCTTAGGATACAGAGGTTCCTGGGTCATTCTACCGCCTCTAGTAACGACTCTAACAGAATTGTCATTCAACTCAATGAGCAAGTCATTTTGAGCTTTAAATAATTGTTCTACCTGAGTAGTAACCATAGAAGCATGTTTACTCAGAAGGTTAAGATCATTGACATTTGTGTCCACACAAGCACTTAAATGACTAAGCATACGAGCATTTTGTTCCAATTGTCTGCTAACATAACCATTGAAACTCTGTTGTTTGGCAACAAAGTTATCAAATTCATCCATGCATAAGCTAGCAGGTTTATCAAAAGGAATATCACTCTCATCAAACCTACGCAGAGAATTTACTTCTACTACCTATATCGGGTTATCGAGACCATGGATCTCTTCGATAGGTGGTAGATTTTGACATCTTCAAATTTAATGCCTTTCTCTCGCATAGATTTCTTGGCTTCTTGCATATCATTAGGACTGAGGAATAGAATACCTCTTTTCTTTGGTGTTGGCTTAGGAGGTTGTTCGGGAATAGCCCAAGCATTCTCATTGCACAAGATGTTATTCAACAGAATCTCAGCTTGTTCTACAGTTCGTTCCCTAAAAACACTACCAGCACAACTATCTAGGTGGTCTTTAGAAGCATCGATAAGTCCATTATAGAAGATATCAAGTATTTCATTTTTCTCAAGAGGGTGATCAGGCAAAGCATTCAGTAGTTGGACGAGCCTCCCCCAAGCTTGTGGGAGACTCTCTTCTTCAGCTTCAGCAAAGTTGTATATTTCGTTCAAGGCAGCTTGCTTCTTATGGGCAGGGAAATATTTTTCAGAGAAGTAGTAGACCATATCATGGGGGCTACGCACACAACCAGGAGGAAGAGAAGTGAACCAAGTCTTAGCATCATCCTTTAGTGAGAAAGGAAATAGCTTGAGCATATAGTAGTGGCGGATATTTTCCTCACTAGTGAACAGGGTGGCTATATCGTGCAGTTTGGTAAGATGGGCTACAACCGTTTCAGACACATAACCGTTTCAGTTTGGTAAGATGGGTCGACAGAGAATTCATAATCCTTATCGGTCACAAAGATGGGCGAAGTAGCAAACTTCGGGTCGTATTTCATCCTAGCGTTCAGAGATTTTTTTCCTTCCACTTGCGCTGAAGTTTCTCAACATCATAGCTATCCTTACACGCAACAAAGTCCTCAGCTATCTCTCCTTCCATAACACAGCGCGTATCAGGCATAACAGGCAATTCAGGCATATTAGCAAGTTCTACTTCAATTGTATCAGCAGTTTCAGAAGTATCATCACATCTAGCAGCAGCTCTAGCAATATGTGCATCATGGAATGCACCAAGTGGCAAAGCAGTATCACGCATAGCAGGCATAGTATCAAGCATAGCATCATCAGGCATAGTATCAAGCATAGCATCATCAGGAATAGTTTCAAGCATAGCATCATAAGCATCATGGGCAGCAGAAGGAGCATCATCAAGCACAGGCGACATATCAAAATTTCTAGCAGGAGGTGATGTCGCAAACTTACTCAAAACTGAAGGTGAATCAAGTGCAGAGCTAAATAGCAATTCCTTACCTCTCCTCGTAGTGGAAAGTAGGATTTTAGTTCTTGGATCTTTCGTATTCCTCATAGTGATCAGCAGACGTCAATCCCAAGTGACTTAGAGAATATAGCTGTGCCTCCCCGGCAACGGCGACAGAAAAAGCCTTTGATGACCCAAAAGCGTATGGGATCATAGCAGTTTTCGAGGGTAGAGTATTCAACCCAAATTTGTTGGTTCGCCAAGGGAAGCGAAAGAATATTCTCAAATATTAGCAGCTGAGTTTATCAGATTCAACCAGACCTGAAAGATTAGTGTCTGCAAGCAAAGTATCAGTAGCAAAGTGTATGATAGCAACGGTGCCAGAAACGATCTGTTGACGGCAGACTATTCCTAAGTGTTATATCAATGGCACTAGTGGAAAGCACATGGACGGGGAACTATTCTTCCTTGGAAACGTCTCTAGAAAAGTCTTGCAACAAGTAACAGAGAAGTAGCAAGGAATAGCAGTAGCAGCAGCAGCAGAGTAACAGCAGTAGCAACAGTGGCCCAATCCCTTTTGTAGCAAGGGACAAGCCAAGACAAAGTAACGTAGCGAGGACCAGTAGTAAAAGACTCGTAGGCAGTGGATCGGTGATGGAAGACTATGAAGGATGTGATTCATCATGTAACAGCTATAACACGGAGAGATATGTGACTAGCTCCCGTTCGTCAATCTAATGTAGGCATGTATTCCGTATGTAGTCATATGTTCTTAGGGAAAAGAACATGCATGATATTAAGGTTCTCCCGTGGCAGCGGGGTCCTAATGGAAACTACAGGATATTAAGGTTCTCCTTTTAATAAAGAACCGGAACAACGCATTAACACGCGGTAAATACATGAACTCCTCATACTATGGTCATCTCAGGGAGTGGTTCCGGCTATTGTCACTCCGGGGTTGCAGGGTCATAACAGATAGTAGGTGACTACAAATTGCAAGATAGGATCTAAAACACACATATATTGGCGACAACATAATAGGTTCAGATTTGAAATCATGGCACTCGGGCCCTAGTGACAAGCATTACGCATAGCCAAGTAGTAGCAACATCAATCTAGAACATACTGGATACTAGGGATCAATCCCCGTCAAAAACTAACTCGATTACATGATAGATCTCATCCTACTCATCACCGTCCAGCAAGCCTACGATGAGATTACTCACGAACGATGAAGAGCATCATGGAATTGTCGATGGATAAAGGTTGATGATGACGATGGCGACGGTTTCCCCTCTCCGGAGCCCGAAACGGACTCCAGATCTGTCCTCCAGATGAAGAACAGGATGTGGCGGCGCCTCCATATCGCAAAACGGGATGAAACCTTCTCTCTGATTTTTTCCGGGCGAGACGGAAGATACACAGCTGAGTTTGGGCGCGATGGTGCCACGTGGGCCCCACAAGCCTGCACGACGCGACCTAGGGGGGTGGCCGTGGCCTGTGGGCTTGTGGCCCACTGGCACGCCCCCTTCGGTGGATCTTTTCGCAGGTATTTTTCTTTTATTCCAGAAAAAATCTCCGTAAATTTTCAGGACATTCCGAGAACTTTTGTTTCTGCACAAAAACAACACCGTGGCAATTATGCTGAAAACAGCGTCAGTCCGGGTTAGTTCCATTCAAATCATGCAAGTTAGAGTCTGGTGGAGTCATAGTCCTAGGGTAGGGTCATAGGCCTGTCCTACAGGTCCTACCCAAGGACTACCCCACGCAAGGGACGGGACCTTAAGTATGCCCGACTGTATTAAGGTGCCCCCATCGTCCAGTCGGTAACAGGCCCAGAATTATCCAGTCGGAGACTAAGACTCGGAGAACACCGGACCTACCGACTGGATATACTCGGTTCGTCATAACCTCCCTGGAGGGAAACTGCCATACGTTTCCGGGTGCGTTAACTAGCATTTATAGCATACGTTACCTGTAACGCATGCATTCAATCGCCACTACTCCACCCTTGAATCAGAACCGTTGTGGAGGGCAGCGCACTCTATATAAGCCGCCCTCCCCCACTGGTAAAAGGGTTAGAAAAACATTGTACTCCAGATTACACTCGGTAACCAGCTCCAAGAGCACTGAGACGTAGGGCTATTACCTCCACCGTAGAGGGGCCTGAACTCATACAACCTCGCCGTAGCTAGGACTCTGCCCATCTCATTCGTACCCTACACATCTATTGTCAGGCTTATACCCACGACAGTTGGCGCCCACCGTGGGGCAGGCGTCTAAGCGACTTCCGGCGAGTTTGCGACTTCTTCCTTTCGTCATGTCGTCCGATGGAGTTTCGAGCATGGGTCACCAGATCCTCTTTGGTGCTCTCTCCTTCGTCATCGACGATTCGGCATGGCTTCGGGAGGCACCCCTTGACGTCGAGGTGCTTCCCCGTCGCGAGGCCACGCACTTTCGTGCCGGCGCCCGCGGCGTTCTTCTTCTCCAACAATCGGCTCCGTTGCCGGCTTGCATCTTCGTCACGCGCCCCAGCAGGCGATCTCGCAGTCCGTGTCTACAACGTTGGGTGCAGCATGCCCGAGCGCGCCAGTTCGCGTCCTCTCAGGTGGCAGTTCTGGAGTCCGTTGTAGTCGCCCCACGCTCCCAGCGCTCGGACTCGGTTCCGACTGAGCTTCCTACCGAGTACGTGGGTCGTGGGCCTGCAGCAGAAGTACACATGGCCAACTCCCATGAAGATCCTCGTCAAGCCGACCGAGGTGAAGTTGGCGAAGCATCCGGTGCGCGTCGTCCGCCTCATCGTTCTGCCAGCCGACACACTCGGCGAAGCAACATGGAGGTGTTCCGCACACCTCTCCTCAACCTGGCCGCGGCTGCCCAGATTGCCGATTCCCTCCAGCCGACTGATTCAGAGGCAGGAAGGGGAATCGAACAAATCCGAGCCCTGTTGCGCACGGCGCAGCAGCAGAATTCGGCAGTGTCCCAGTCACACAATCACATCCACAATAGTTCCGTCCATGCAAACACGCATAGATCGGTTCACAGCCCTGGATCTCATCAGTATCGCCGTCGCTCACGCACCCCTCCGCGGGGTGGGCCCTATGGGTCCCGACATCATGATGATCGGCGTTCAGTCGGCGACACCCACGACCCAAGACCCGACGCAAGGGGCCGAATCGCCCAGCGAAGAGTTGACAGGGGTCGAGCCCACCGCGATGGCCGCGATATGGACCGTTCGAGTGGAAGCAGGGCCATCATATCTGGCCCCGAGTGTTTTAGTCGAGCCATCCGCTCGGCTGATATTCCGCCCAACTTCCGATTGGCTGCGGGAATCGGTAAATTCTCAGAAGAGTCCAAGCCCGAAACATGGCTAGACGAATACCGAGTGGCGGTCCAGATCGGAGGAGGAGACGACCATGTCGCTATGAAACACCTCCCTCTGATGCTGGACGGCTCAGCCCGAGCCTGGCTAAACCAGTTCGCCCCCTCAAGCATTTATAGTTGGGCAGATCTAGACCGAGTGTTCATCGGAACCTTCGAAGGAACGTGCAAGCGCCCTGCAGGTCTTGTGGAGCTTCAGCACTGTGTCCAGAAGCCGAATGAACCCTTGCGCGACTTCATCCAGCGATGGACGACTCTCTACCACACGGTGGAGAACGTCACCGAGCATCAAGCAGTCTGCGCTTTCAAGGCAGGCGTGCGGTACAGGGAGTTGTACTTGAAGTTTGGTCGAACCGGCGACATCTCCATGAACAAGATGATGGAGATAGAAACTCGCTATGCAAATGGCGAGGAAGAGGACCGCATCCGGAGCGTTAAACACAAGACAGTGGCGACGCCGACGGGGGTAACACTCGGAAGCAGAAACCGAAGGTTCCACCCACACCGCAAGCAGAAGCTGCAGCTGTAACCAGCGCCAAATTCAAGGGCAAAGGGAAAGCGTAGTTCACCCCCAAGAAAAAGCCGTTCAACAATCCCATCCTGGACCAGCCTTGTCCAATCCATACGAAGATGGATGAGGAAGGTAACCCCATATACGCAAAGCACACCACTCGGCAGTGCCGTCTCCTGATCCAAGGTTTCAGCGAAGGGCAGCCGAGTGAGAAGAATCCTGAACAGGATGAGGAGGACAAGGAGGATCCGTTCCCCCAAGTCCATGCAACCCTCATGATCTTCGCTGACGTTGAAAGCAAAAGATGACTGAGGCTAGTAAACAGAGAAGTCAACATGGCTGTTCCGACTTCCCCCAAGTTTCTCAAATGGTCTCAGACTGCGATTACCTTCGATCAGTCGGATCATCCAACACATGTCCCCACCCCAGGAAGGCAGGCTCTGGTCGTCGACCCGGTGGTAGAAGGAGTCCGACTGCGCAAGGTCCTAATGGACGGTGGCAGCGGATTGAATATTATGTACGCCGACACTCTCAAGGGGATGGCCATTCCGATGTCCAGACTCAGCGAGAGCAATATGCAGTTCCACGGAGTCGTCCCAGGGCGGAAGGCCAAGTCACTCGGCCAGATCGCGTTGGAGGTCATCTTCGGCTCTGACAAGAATTTTCGCAAGGAGAAGCTCACATTCAAGGTGGTAGATTTCCAGAGTGCTTACCATGCAATTCTGGGCCGCCCGGCGTACGTGAGTTTCATGGCACTCCCGTGCTATGTGTACTTGAAGCTGAAGATGCCGGGACCAAGAAGCGTTATCACCATCACCGGCAACCGCCAGCAAGCAGAGGAGTGTCTGCAAGAGGGGTCGAGGATCGCCGACCAGCAGATGGCTGTACTCGAGCTCGAAGAATACAAGAAGACAGTCGACCCCGCTGACTTAATGCGCTCAAAGAAGCCAGCTTCTGAGTCCGCGTTCCAGTCGGCAGGAGACATTAAGAAGGTCAGCATCCACCCGACGGACGAGTCTGCCGCCCCGACGAACATCTCCACCACCCTGGATCCCAAATAGGAAGCCGAGCTCACCCAATTCCTCCGTGAGAACTGGGACATCTTCGCATGGAAGCCATCTGACATGACAGGTGTACCTAGGGAGTTGGTTGAGCACCGACTGCATGTGGATCCCGCTGCTCGGCCCGTCCGAGAGCGCCTGCGCCGGTCCGCCGCGCACAAAAGGAAAGCAATCGGAGAAGAGGTGGCTATGCTGCTAGCTGCCAGATTCATTCGCGAGGTTCACCACTCCGAGTGGCTCGCCAATGTAGTCATGGTGCCCAAGAAGGACAAGTCACTCCGAATGTGCATTGACTTCAAGCACCTCAATAAGGTCTGCCCGAAAGACCATTTTCCGCTCCCCCGCATAGATCAAATTGTCGATTCGACTGCGGGGTGCGAGCGTTTATCATTTCTTGATGCCTACTCGGGTTATCATCAGATCCGTCTGTATGGTCCCGATGAGTTGAAAACAGCTTTGATCACCCCGTTTGGGTGCTTCTGCTACATCACCATGCCTTTCGGTCTGAAGAATGCAGGAGCTACCTTTATGCGCATGATCCAAAAATGTCTCCTCGACCAGATCGGTCGCAATGTGGAGGCATACATGGATGATATCGTAGTCAAGTCTCGCAAAGGTTCCAACCTGCTGACTGACTTGGCAGAAACATTCGCCAACCTGCGTAGGTACGATATCAAGCTAAATCTTGCCAAGTGTTCGTTCGGTGTTCCCAGCGGAAAGTTACTCGGTTTCTTCGTTTCCGAACGAGGGATCGATGTTAACCCCGAAAAGATCGGGACCATCGTCCGAATGGAGAGGCCGGTCAGAATACACGATGTTCAACGACTCACAGGTTGCTTAGCAGCTTTGAGCAGGTTCATCAGTCGACTCGGCGAAAAAGCACTTCCTCTGTACCGACTCATGAAGAAATCAGATACCTTCGAGTGGACAGACGAAGCCCAGGTCGCGTTCGACGACCTCAAAGTCCTACTCTCCACCCAGCCGGTTCTTACTGCTCCGCTCAGTAAAGAGCCCCTTCTTCTGTATATCGCGACTACAAATCAAGTCGTCAGTACTGTTCTTACAGTCGAGCGAGAAGAAGAAGGCAAAGCATACAAAGTTCAGCGGCCAGTGTACAACGTCTCCGAAGTCTTGACACCTTCCAAGCAGAGGTATCCCCATTATCAGAAGCTTATCTATGGGATCTATTTGACTGCGAAGAAGGTTGCCCATTATTTCCAAGACCACTCGGTATCTGTCGTTTCCGATTCTCCTTTGTCAGAAATTCTCCACAATCGAGACGCGTCAGGCCGAGTGGCGAAGTGGGCGATGGAGATGTTGTACTGTGACATCAAGTTCGAGGCCAAGAAAGCTATTAAGTCTCAAGCCCTGGCTGACTTTATAGCAGAATGGGTAGAACAACAGCAACCGACTCACATCTACTCGGCTCATTGGACAATGTTCTTCGATGGGTCTAAGATGTTGAATGGATCCGGTGCTGGCGTTGTGATCGTATCGCCAACGGGTGACAAGCTCAAGTATGTGCTTCAGATACACTTTGATTCCTCTAACAATGAGGCAGAGTATGAAGCTCTTCTCTACGGATTGCGCATGGCCATCTCACTCGGCGTCCGTCGCCTGATGGTCTACGGTGATTCAGACTTGGTGGTCAACCAAGTGATGAAAGAGTGGGACGTAAGGAACCCCGCTATGACAACCTACTGCAATGCAGTCAGGAAGCTGGAGAAGAAGTTTGAAGGTCTAGAACTTCATCATGTTCCAAGACTGAAGAACCAAGCGGCGAACGAGTTGGCGAAGCTCGGATCCACTCAGAGACCCGTCCCGAGTGATGTCTGCCTCGAGCACCTCCATCTTCCTTCAGTCAAAGAAGATCCCTTCATGGAAGAGCCAGTACAGCCCAAGAGTGCAACAGACCCGACTGAAGTCGATGTACCTGCTATGGTTGATCTGGTCACAGAGATTCTGGTAATCATTCCCGATTGGACTGTGCCGATTATAGCATATATCCTAAGGCACGAACTTCCATAAGATGAAGTCCAGGCCCGACAGATAGTTCGCAGGTCGAAGGCATTCACTGTCATTGACAGTCAACTGTATAAGGAGAGTGTTTCAGGCGTTCTCCAACGCTGCATTTCCCCAGAGGAAGGGCAGTTGATCCTAGAGGATATCCACTCGGGAACCTGCGTCCATCATGCTTCTTCAAGAGAAATCGTCGCCAAGGCGTTCAGGGCTAGATTCTTCTGGCTGCAGGCTAACGAAATGGCCAAAGCTATGGTCGATCGATGCGAAGGCTGTCAGTTCTACTCCAACAAGTCCCACAAGCCAACATCTGCACTAAAGACAATCCCACTTGTGTGGCCGTTTGCAGTTTGGGGATTGGACACAGTCGGACCATTCAAGACAGGCCAAGGAGGCTACACACATCTGTTGGTGGCAGTCGACAAGTTTACAAAGTGGATAGAATCCAAGCCCATCAAGAAACTCGACGCTTCCACAGCCGTGAAGTTTGTCAGAGACATTATATCTAGATTCGGAGTGACTCACAGCATAATCACAGACAATGGGACAAACTTCGACTCGGACAGATTCAAGGGTTTCTGCGCGAGTCAAGGTATCCGAGTGGATTTTGCTTCCGTAGCACATCCGCAATCCAATGGACAAGCTGAGCGTGCAAATGGACTTATCCTTCAAGGTTTGAAGCCTCGACTCTTGTGAGAGATAGGACATGCTGCTGGTGCATGGGTAATCGAGTTACCTTCAGTACTTTGGGGCCTCCGCACCACTCCGAACAGATCAACAGGGCGTTCACCGTTCTTCCTCGTCTATGGAGCAGAAGCGGTCCTTCCGAGTGACCTGCTTCACAATGCCCCGCGAGTCGAACTCTTCTCCGAAGCCGAAGCAGAACAAGCAAGGCAAGATGGAGTCGATCTTCTAGAGGAGGAGCGCGAGATGGCACTTACTTGCTCAACAATCTATCAGCAAGATCTGCGACGTTTTCATGCACGACATGTCAGAAGCCGCACGTTCCAGGCTGGCGATTTGGTGCTCCGAGTGGATCAACAAAGACCACACAAGTTGGCTCCGGCTTGGGAAGGTCCTTTCATCATTTCAAAGGTGCTGAACAACGGGGCATACAGACTCTACAACATTCAGAAGGAGACCGACGAACCCCGCGCGTGGAACGGAGACCTCCTCAAGCATTTCTATACGTGATCGCCGACTGAAACAGTGTAACGAACAAGTATTGGAGAAATAATATACAGCAGTTTCAATTTCTTTTGCAGATTCAGAGTTCTTCCGTAGTTGCAGACTACGGTAAAAAAAAAGAGATTTAGCTGCGATCCCGAATCGCCTAAGTAACACCTTCCTCCGAGTGTGCACTTCATGTCGCACTCGGAAACTTAGCTGCGATCATGCATCGCCTAAGTATTAACTTCCTCCGAGTGTGCACTTTACGTCGCACTCGGGGACTTAGCCACGATCATGCATCGCCTAAGTATTAACTTCTCCGAGTGTGCACTTCATGTCGCACTCGGAAACTTAGCTGTGATCATGCATCGCCTAAGTATTAACTTCCTCCGAGTGTGCACTTTACGTCGCACTCGGGGACTTAGCTGCGATCATGCATCGCCTAAGTATTAACTTGTCCGACTGTGCACTTTACGTTGCACTCGGGGACTTAGCTGCGATCATGCATCGCCTAAGTATTAACTTCTCCGAGTGTGCACTTTACGTTACACTCGGGGGCTTAGCTGCGATCCTGCATCGCCTAAGTATTAACTTCTCCGAGTGTGCACTTTACGTCGCACTCGGGGACTTAGCTGCGATCATGCATCGCCTAAGTATTAACTTCTCCGAGTGTGCACTTTACGGTACACTCGGGGACTTAGCCGCGATCATGCATCGCCTAAGTATTAACTTCTCCGAGTGTGCACTTTACGTCGCACACGGGGACTTAGCTGCGATCATGCATCGCCTAAGTATTAACTTCTCCGAGTGTGCACTTTACGTTACACTCGGGGACTTAGCCGCGATCATGCATCGCCTAAGTATTAACTTCTCCGAGTGTGCACTTTACATTACACTCGGGGGCTTAGCTGCGATCCTGCATCGCCTAAGTATTAACTTCTCCGAGTGTGCACTTTACGTCGCACTCGGGGACTTAGCTGCGATCATGCATCGCCTAAGTATTAACTTTTCCGAGTGTGCACTTTACGTTCCACTCGAGGGCTTAGCTGCGATCCTGCATCGCCTAAGTATTAACTTCTCCGAGTGTGCACTTTACATTACACTCGGGGGCTTAGCTGCGATCCTGCATCGCCTAAGTATTAACTTCCTCCGAGTGTGCACTTCACGTCACACTCGAGGACTTAGCTGTGATCCTGCATCACCTAAGTACTAATCCCTCCTCCGAATGTGCACTATACGTCGCACTCGGAGACTTAGCTGCGATCCCGATTCGCTTAAGTAATACCTTCCTCCGAGTGTACCCTATATGTTCCACTCGGAGTCTGCGTTCTGATCAAGAATCACCTAAGTCCTAATATTCTACGAGTACACATTAAGTGTTCAACTCCAAATAGCATTCAAGCAAAAGAATAAGTGTTTTCGTTGTGACTCCAGCAGTCTACAAACGATAGCAAACTCGGTGCGGATCAAGCTTACCCGCACCGATTTAAAAGTATGATGGCCAATAGAATTGGCCAGAATATCTTACAGCCACACACTCGGCATACCGAGGAAGAAGTTCGATCATGCGTCAGTTGGGCCAGCGTCAGGACTAGAGGACTCCACAAAAGTGTCCAAGTCAATTCCATCAGCAATGCGAGTGGCAGTCTCGAGGAACGTCTCCATGAAGTCTTCGAATTGAAGTTTCTTCGTGTTGGCGACTTTCAACGCTTTCAGCTTATCTTCCCGCACCTCCTTGCAATGACTCGGACCAACGACAGCGCAACATCAGCACCGCACCGCGCTGCCGATTTCTTCCAAGATTGCACTTGGTCCGGCACCTCCTCCAGTCGGCTCGTTAGGGTCTCCATCTCCTCCAGCGACTCGTCTTCCGGCCAAAGTTCCTTGTTAATTCGGCCGACGACTTCACTCAGTCGACCGATGAAAGGACCTACTTTGCTAGCGCGGATTTGTGCTCGAAGCAGATCCCGATTGGCGTCCTCACCGAGTGGAACTTTGTCCTTAACAGACTGTTCCACAGCCGCCGTTTCCGCTTCAGGGTCTCCGCAAAAGTCTGCCACCAACAAGCAAGCAGACAATGAAAACCGAATGTCGGACACATGATAAAGTCACTCGACAAAGCATAAGACTTACCAGCCAGACAAGTCATCGTTTGCTCAGCCCAGTCGGTGACATACTTCTCTTGAGCTATGCACCTTCTGTTCAGGGCACCCATCTGATTATGCAGATCGGTCCTATGTTTCCTCATCATCTGCGTCTCCGCCGTCAATACCCTGTTTGCCTCCCGAGCTTCTTCCAAGGACTTTTCTCGCGCCTCCAGAGCGTCCTTCATGCCAGCCATGGCAAGCATTGCAGCTTCGAGTTCACCAGCATATTGATTCCTCTCCGCTCTGAGGGCTTCATAAGAAGTTCCCATTTCACAAGTTTTCTACAAAACGAAGCAAAGGGTTATCAGCAACTTTCTCAATACACATTACGTTCTTCAGACCCCTGCCGACGCAAGCAGTCGACAGCGGTCTCGGGGACTACACCCAGTGGGTTCACTAAGAGTGACCCCACTGGCATGCACCTCAAGCAGGTATGCCCTATTGAGGTGCACGTTTTCACCTACGCCTCCGAGGCTAAAGCTACTCCACCCGTGTGCAGTTTACTCTAGGGAACTCTTCCGCAAGAGTTCTCCGACTGCAGTAAATACTTGCATTCAGAAATCTTGCCTACGGACACGACAAAAATAAAGACCAAATGTATAAAGACAACTGTCGGTGCAAGCACTCGACAGAAGTCTCGGGGACTACACCCACTGGGTTCACTCCGAGTGAACCCATTGCAAACAACAGACTACGACAACACCCACTGGGTTACAGAAGAAAAGTAAGTACTTACTAGGGTACTTACTCGGATGTCATCGCGCAGCTCCAAGCTCCGCTCATATAAAGCAGCAGCGGAGTCATAAATCCTCTTGGCCTCTCCGGCAATCAGCTCCGCCCGAACCATGGTCCCCTTGACCGCCCCCACCTGCTCCTCCGGGGCACACCGAATGTTGAATTCGGCGTGCGACAAACCGGGAATCGGGGGGAGATCCTGGTTCATCCCAAGGTTCGCCCCCGTATGTTCCTCACCCGTCAGCGCCGGTTCAGTCGGCGGAGGCGCTTCGTTTGGTAGAGCGTCGGTGGCGGGGGCGGCGGCAGGAGAAGCAGCCTCAGGGACAGGCTCTTCGACGGGCTCCGCGGTCGGGTCAGCTCTCCCCCCTGACAAGCCGAATAACACAGTGTTTCAGAAGAAGAAAGAGATGGCGCAGTCTGCAGGAATAAAATACCCGACTCTCCCACGACGTACCTGGTTGTGATGAAACGACATTGTCCGCGTCCATGGGGTCGTCCCCTTGGCAAGCAGGCGAGGTCGCAGAAGTGGCAACCCTGTCGAATGAAGACCATTTCACTTGTAAAACAAGAGTTCACTCGGTCAACAGAAAGGACCGAAAACTAGATTCGCTTACCTGGAGGTGACGGGGATGGTCACCCTCATCCGCGGTAGAGCCTTCCGAGGTTTGAACCCGCTCGATTTGGGCGCCTTGGAGGACTGGCCCGCAGGTTCAGCGGTTGCGTCCCTGGCTCTTTTGGTACCTCGAACACTCGGTGCAGCTGGGGAAGCAGGCGGGACACTCGGTGACACAGGGGGAACTGAAGGGACAGCAGACTCTTGCCGACACCTATTCCGATGCTCTGGCCGCGGAGGCGGCGAGTTTGGCTCGTCCTCTTTTTCCTCTTCCTCGCTGTTTCCCTCCTCCGACTCTCCACTGTCGAAGATGTATTCGTTGCTCTCCACGATTCCCTCCCGGCTGCCTTCTTCATCTTCCTCCTCCAGTTTCCCGCTCGAGACGGGGGAGAACCAGTTGGTCCACTCCTGCAGTCGGAAACGTTAAGCATCACGAGGAGATATAAATGAGTTGCTGAAATCAAGGTAGTTCAACGCGCTCGGCTAATGCTACTCACCTGATTCGGTGGAGGGTTGTCCGCACCATAAGGCGCCACTCGGCGGGCCCCCTTTGGATTCTCACAGGGACCCGTGATTTGGAGCACCTTTGAGGTCACCTTCTCCTCGAGAATGCCCTCCACATTGGTCCGAGTGGAGTCTTCAGGTCCTGCGTAGTGCCACATAGCATGGTGGCGAGCTTGCAAGGGTTGGATTCGCCGACCGATGAAGACTTCCAGCAAGTCCATCCCAGTGATCCCCCTCCTGACAACATCCGCGAGTGCCTCAACCAAAGGCTGGATGTCTTTCTTCTCCTCTTTCGAGAGAGCGAGTTGCTTGGGTGGAACGGGGCGGTCTAGACTGAATGGAGGCAACCCAGTCGACGCGTTTGGGCAGGCTATGTCCTGACAGTAGAACCACGTCGACTGCCAGTTCCTAACCGACTCACTCAACTGCAGAGCAGGGTAAATACTCCGATTCTTCTTCTGAAACCCTAAACCCCCACAGAGCTGGAGGAGATGCGTCTTGTCATCCGATTGACTAAGACGTTTTATGGTTTGGGAGCGGACGGAAAAGATGTGTTTGAACAAACCCCAATGGGGAGGACAACCAATAAAACATTCGCATAAAACGATGAAGGCAGATAGGTGGGCGATGGCATTTGGAGGGAAGTGATGGAGTTGAGCACCAAAATGATTCATGATGCCCTTGAAGAAAGGGTGGGGGGCAGAGAGAAACCTCGGTGAACGTGGCTGAGGAGCAAGACGCGCTCCCCCTCCCGCGGCGCCGGCTCAATCTCGTCATCCGCCGGCAGCCTCAAAGATTTATGCACGAGCTGGCCGTGCTCAACCAGCTCCAACAAGTCCCCCTCCATCACTGTGGAGGGGAGAAAGTCTCCCTAGATCCATCCCGCTGGCAATGGCCGCTGCCGCCGCTGAGCAGCCGCCGCCTTGCCCTTCTTCCTCCTTGCCTCCATCTTGCTGGACTGGCCCTTGGTCATGGCGGCGATGGCGAGCTTCCGAGAAGGATGGGAAGAGAAAGGCGTACGAGCGCAAGGGGTGGCGAGGAAGACGGAGCAAGCGAGAGCAGAGGATTCGACTAGCGTAACTAAAGGGTCTCATCGGCCGGAGTTAAATAGAACACCGACTGGGTCGCTAGCGAGCGGGCCCGAAATCTTATCCGCCCAACCAGCCGCGGTGATATCGGCGGAAGAGTTGCAGGCGCGAGGATCGAGGAGTCAGGCGCTACTCGAGCGCGCTGACGTCGCCCCCGCTAAGCGCGCGGAACCCGAAATTTGAGATCCCGGAAAATCCGCCGCTGTCAATTGACCGGTCGTGTCAAAAGATGTCGCGAAGGCACTCGGTTCCCGACAGTCCGCTCTGCAGAGCACATTCACTCGGATCATCGGCCAAGAGAGATAGAATGGATAGAGGCAAGCAACGCCTAAGCCGAACCTAATCCAGTCGGATCTGAGCATCGAGCACTGCTTTGACGTTTCAACCCCAATCCATTTGGGGACTAATGATGGGGTCATAGTCCTAGGGTAGGGTCATAGGCCTGTCCTACAGGTCCTACCCAAGGACTACCCCATGCAAGGGACGGGACCTAAAGTATGCCCGACTATATTAAGGTGCCCCCATCATCCAGTCGGTAACAGGCCCAGAATTATCCAGTCGGAGACTAAGACTCGGAGAACACCGGACCTACCGACTGGATACACTCGGTTCGTCGTAACCTCCCTGGAGGGAAACTGCCGTACGTTTCCGGGTGCGTTAACTAGCATTTATAGCATACGTTACCTATAACGCATGCATTCAATCGCCACTACTCCACCCTTGAATCAGAACCGTTGTGGAGGGCAGCGCACTCTATATAAGCCGCCCTCCCCCACTGGTAAAAGGGTTAGAAAAACATTGTACTCCAGATTACACTCGGTAACCAGCTCCAAGAGCACTAAGACGTAGGGCTATTACCTCCACCGTAGAGGGGCCTGAACTCATACAACCTCACCGTAGCTAGGACTCTGCCCATCTCATTCGTACCCTACACATCTACTGTCAGGCTTATACCCACGATAGAGTCCAAAACAAGGGCAAAAGAGTTCAGAAAAATAGATACAACGGAGACGTATCAATACTCAATCATCTTTTTGTTCTCTACAATTGCTACAACTCACGTGGTACTCAAGAGATCAAAGTTTGTGCTGGACACAGAGAAAGATAGGGGCTTATAGTTTCGCCTCCCAACCATTTACCTCAAGGGTAATGTCAACAATAATAATTCATGAATACTTACTTCCAAGTTGACATATGAATATAGATCTTTCCCTAGCATAAGACGTTAGCCAAGAAAAAGGCGAAATGAGGAATTGGTCTAGATCACCATGACTCTTTCAAGGGCAAAGGTAAAGGTACAAGATAGGCCCTTCGTAGAGGGAAGCTGAGGTTGTCATGTGCTTTTGAGGTTTGGATGTGTGTCCTCTTAGTGTGGAGTAACGTCACTTTATATTACCTTCTGTGATAAAGAAATTTATTATGCAGTGTGTCGCTTTTATCTCTTCTTCATCACAGGTTCGTATAAAGCTTATTTTCCACACACTAATAGATCATACATATTAGGGAGCAATTTTTATTGCTTGCACCGATGATAACTTAGTTGAAGGATCTTATTCAATCCGTAGGGAGGTATGGTGGACTCTCATGGCAAAACTGGGTTGAAGGTTTATGGATGCACAAGTAGTATCTCTACTTGGTGCGGGAGTTTTGGCTAATATGAGGTGGAAGAAATCGTCACATGCTAAGGGATCTCTAGTCATATAACATTGTTCGGAACCAAGCAAACACAATTCATTATGTTGTCTTCCTTGTCCAACATCTACTTCTAAGCATGCAATAGTTTAGTGAGTGTTCACAATCATAGATGGTGCCCAAGATGATATATTTATATTTGAACCTCTCCTTCTTTATCACTTCCTATTAATTGCAACAATGACCAAGGTCTACGTTTTTCTACCCTCAACAAGTTTCAATCATCATTCTTTTTATATGTGAAGCCATCACTTCCCATAAGATCATTGCATGATCTTTTCATGCTTTTGTTCTTTTCTCATTCTTTTGATCATGGCATGAGGCAAATCCCTTAACTAAGACACTCTTTATTATATGGCTCACGAGCTCAAATACATCGGGGGTGACACAAAGCAAAACTCAAGCCTAAAACACTAAGACCTTTATTCTACTAGAGAAAGAAAAAACTAAAAAGGAACAAACTAAAACAAAGGTAAAGGCAAAAGATGTGATGGTGATACGATACCGGGGCAACCCCCCCAAGCTTGGCACAAGCCAAGGGGATTGCCCATACCCATGCTCAGTTGTCTTCCTTTGGAGGTGACGGTGGTGAAGTTGTTGCAGAGGTCTTGAACTTGTTCAATTTCGACTTGAGCATAAAATTCTGCTCCCTCAGATCATCATTTTCCTCTTCAAGCCTCAACACCCTTTGGCATAATTCCTGCTTACTCTCCTGCAAGAAAGGAGAAGTTATAAACAAAGTCTTAGGCTTCTTCCTTGAGTCAGGGAGGCTCGACTTCTTGAACTCCACATGCGTGTGTCCAAGTTGAGGTAGAGGAGCCTCCTCCTCATCGAAACTTGTTTGTTCCTTCCCCTTGGGATCATAATCTTCTTAATCATCAGTGGTCCAGCCAAAAGGATCCAAGTCCCCATAGACCTTGGGGTTAGCAAGGTAATCAGCCACATAGCTCTCCCCCTATGAATCTTGAGAAGACATCTTGCCCTAAATCTGCGGGAGAAAACAGGCCCGAAACGAAAACAGAGGAAATCTGCGTGTCAGACCTTTCGGGAGAATATATAATGATTTTTTTCCGACCAGAAGGAGTACTCCACAAGAAAACTGAGTCCGGGAGGTACACGAGGTGGCCACAAGCCCTCTAGGCGCGGCGAGGGGTGTGGCCTGCGCCTGGTAGGCTTGTCGCCTCCTCGTTCACTTTCCGAACTACTTCAATTTTTTCTATTTTTCTAAGTATTCCAAAACGGAGAAAAAAATCCTACTGGAAAAGTTTTGGAGTCTGTTTACTTACCAATCACATACCTCTTTGTTTTCGGAGTCTGAAACAGGCTGATAAATATCCCATAGGTACTCCTCCGGAGTTATGGTATTGATAATATTGCTTTCAACGTTTATGGGAGTACCTAAGATATAATGCTTGATTCTCTGCCCATTTACCACTCTCGGACAATTACCTTCCATGTTCTTGATCTTGATAGCACCGGAACGATATACTTCCTCAACAATGTAAGGACCTTCCCATTTAGAGAGAATCTTGCCTCCAAAAATCTTAAGCGAGAATTATATAGCAAGACATAATCACCTACATTGAACTCACGCTTTTGTATCCTTTTATCATGCCACCTCTTAACCTTTTATTTGAACAACTTAGCATTCTCATATGCCCGACTTCTCTATTCATCAACTGAGCTAATATCAAATAACCTATTCTCACCAGCAAGTTTGAAATCAAAGTTGAGCTCTTTGATTGCCCAATAAGCTTTATGCTCTAGCTCAAGAGGTAAATGACATGCTTTACCGTACACCATTTTGTACGGGGACATGCCCATGGGATTCTTATAGGCAGTTCTATAAGCCCACAGTGCATCATCAAGCTTCTTAGACCAATTCTTTCTAGACCTGTTGACAGTCTTTTGCAGAATTAGTTTAATCTCTCTATTGCTTAGTACTACTTGACCACTCGACTGAGGGTGGTAGGGAGACGTAATTCTATGGTTGACATCGTACTTAGCAAGCGTATTACAGAAAGCACCATGAATGAAATGTGAACCACCGTCGGTCATTAGATATCTAGGGACTCCAAATCTAGGGAAAATAACTTCTTTAAGCATCCCGATAGAGGTGTTGTGATCAGCACTACTAGTGGGGATAGCTTCTACTCACTTAGTGACGTAATCAAGAGCAACTAGGATATGAGTATACCCGTTGGATTTTGGAAAAGGTCCCATATAATCAAAGCCCCAGACATCAAATGGTTCAATGACAAGTGAATAATTCATAGGCATTTCCTGACGTTTACCAATATTACCTATTCTTTGACATTCGTCACAAGACAAGACAAACTTACGGGCATCCTTGAAGAGAGTGGGCCAATAGAAACCTGATTGGAATACCTTGTGTGCAGTTCTATCTCCCGCATGGTGTCCTCCGTAGGCCTCGGAGTGACACTTCTGTAGGATCTGTCCCTGTTCATGTTCAGGTACACAACGTCTAATAACACCATCTACTACTTCCTTATAAAGGTCAGGATCATCCCAAAAGTAATGCCTCAAGTCAAAGAAGAATTTCTTCTTTTGCTGATATGTGAAACTAGGTGGTATATATTTGGCAACGATATAGTTTGCATAATGAGCATACCACGGTGTACTATGTGAAGCATTGATGACATTCAATTGCTCATCAGGAAAGCTATCATCAATAGGTTGTGGGTCATCAAGAACATTCTCCAACCTAGACAAGTTATCTGCTACGGGGTTATCAACACCCTTCCTGTCGACAATATGCAAATCAAATTCTTGTAGCAAGAGAACCCATCTGATAAGTCTAGGTTTAGCGTCTTTCTTCTCCATTAGGTACTTAATAGCAGCATGATCAGTGTGAATAGTGACTTTGGAATCAACTATGTAAGATCTAAACTTTTCACATTTAAACACAACTGCTAATAATTCCTATTCCGTAGTAGCATAGTTTCTTTGGGCACTGTCTAGAGTTATACTAGCATAGTGAATAACATTCAACTTCTTGTCAACTCCTTGCCCTAGGACAGCACCAACAACATAATCACTAGCATCACACATGATTTCAAAAGGTAAGTTCCAATCAGGTGGTTGAACAATAGGTGCAGTTATCAAGGCCTTCTTAAGTATTTCGAAGGCTTCCTCGCAATCATCGTCAAAAACAAAAGGAATATCCTTTTGCAAGATATTGGTAAGAGGCCAAGAAATCTTAGAGAAGTCTTTAATGAACCTTCTATAGAAACCAGCATGACCAAGGAAACTTCTTATACCTTTGATATCTGTGGGGTATGGCATTATCTCGATTGCATCAACCTTAGCCTTATCGACTTCAATACCTCTTTCAAAAATTGTATGTCCTAAGACGATGCCTTCATTAACGATAAAGTGGCACTTCTCCCAATTCAAGACAAGATTGGTGTCTTTACATCTCTGCAAGACCCGATCAAGGTTGCTGAGGCAATCATCAAAAGAAGACCCGTAGACGGAGAAGTCATCCATGAAAACCTCAACAATCTTTTCACAGAAGTCGGAGAATATAACCATCATGCATCTTTGAAAGGTGGGAGGTCCATTACATCAGCCAAAAGGCATACGTCTGTAAGCAAAGGTACCGAAAGGGCAGGTGAAAGTGGTTTTCTCCTTATCAGATTGTGCAACTGGTATTTGGGAGAAACCAGAATAACCGTCTAGAAAGCAGAAGTGTGTGTGTTTAGACAGTCTTTCTAGCATTTGGTCGATAAAAAGCAAAGGGTAATGATCTTTCCTAGTGGCCTTATTCAATTTCCTAAAGTCGATCACCATCCTATACCAGTAATAATCCTCTGTGGGATGAATTCATCCTTATCATTAGGGACAATGGTAATACCTCCCTTCTTAGGGACGCAATGCACCGGACTCACCCAATCACTATGAGCAACAGAATAAATAATACCCGCTTCCAGGAGCTTTAGTATTTCTTTTCTTACTACCTCTTTCATCTTAGGATTTAATCTCCGTTGATGATCAGCAACTGGTTTGGAATCAGGATCGGTTTTAATATTGTGCTCGCATAGAGTGTGACTAATGCCATTAAGATCATCAAGAGTATATCCAATAGCAACACGGTGCTTCCTCGGAGTTTTTAGTAACTTCTTTTCTTCATGCTCTGAGAGGCTAGCACTAATTATAACAGGATATATCTCTTTTTCATCGAGATAAGCATACTTAAGAGTATCAGGCAACTGTTTAAGCTCGAACACAGGATCACCCTTTGGTGGGGGTGGATCCCCAAGCAGTTCAACAGGCAAATTATTCTTAAGGATACGATATTGTTCTAAGACAACTCTATCTATCTCATCCCTTTCATCCATATGCATATCATTTTCATGCTCAAGTAAGTATTGCTCTAAGGGATCAGTAGGAGGCACCGCAATAGAAGCTAAGGCAATAGTTTCATCCTTACTAGGCAACTCTTTTTCATGAGGTTGTCTACCAAACTTGGAGAAATTGAACTCGTGTGACACACCTTCAAAGCCAACAGTGATAGTTTGCTTCTCACAGTCAATATGAGCATTGACACTATTGAGAAAAGGTCTACCAAATATGATGGGACAAAAGCTATCTTGTGTGGTAGCAAGAACGAGGAAATCAGCAGGATACTTCGTTTTACCACACAAGAGTTCAACATCCCTAACAATTCCCACAGGGCAGATAGTATCTCTATTGGCAAGCTAAATAGTGACATCAATGGGTTCTATCTCGACAGGTGTAATCTCTTCTTTAATTTCATCATATAAGGATTGAGGTATTTCACTAACACTAGCACCCACGTCACATAAACCATGATAACAATGATGTCCTATCTTAACAGAAACAACACGCGTGCCAACAACACGCCTATGTTTGTCTCTAGCGTGTGGTTTAGCAATTCTAGCAACATCTTCATAGAAGTGAATATCATGGCCAGCAACATTGTCGGACAGGAGATCGTTGATAATAGCAATGCTAGGTTCAACTCTAATTTGCTCAGGGGGTGTAGGTGTTATAATGTAGCCTCTACATATCACAGTTGAAGCTTTAGAATGATCCTTTATCCTAACAGGGAAAGGTGGTTCTCAATGTAAGCACTGGGAACAACAAGATCATTATAGGCAATGACTTTCTCTTCAACTGGATTGGGTTTAACTACATTGACTTCTAAGGCGGGTGATATTTAAACCACTTCTCTTTGGGGATATCAATATGAGCAGCAAAGGATTCACACAATGAAGCTACTATCTGATAGTCAAGTCCATACTTAGCGCTAAAATCACAAAAAGTATTTGTTTCAACAAAGGATTTAACGGAATCAAACTTGAAATTCATACCTGACTCCTTACCTTCATCAAGCTCCCAATCTTCAGAGTTGCGTTTAATTCTCTCCAATAAATTCCATTTGAAGTCAATATCTCTCTTCATAAAAGAACCGGTACAAGAAGTGTCAAGCATGGTGCGATCATCATGAGAAAGCCGAGCATAGAAGTTCTGAATGATAATTTCTCTCGAGAGCTCATGGTTGGGGCATGAATATAATATTGATTTAAGCCTCCCCCAAGCTTGAGCGATGCTTTCTCTGTCACGAGGCCAAAAATTATAAATATAATTCCGATCACGATGTACTAGATGCATAGGATAAAACTTTTGATGAAATTCCAATTTCAACCGATTGTAGTTCCATGATCCAGTATCATCACATAGCCTATACCATGTCAACGCCTTATCCCTCAAAGATAAGGGAAAAACCTTCTTGTTGACCTCATCCTCGGGCAAACCTGCAAGCTTAAATAAACCACAAACTTCATCTACATAGATTAAATGCAAGTCTGGATGTGATGTTCCATCTCCTGTGAAAGGATTAGCCAACAGTTTCTCAAGCATACACAAAGGAAATTCATAGAAAATATTTTCAGTAGGCGCAGCAGGTTGAGGAGCAAATCTTTGTGCTTCCGTTCGAGGTGAAGATACCCCGAACAAGCCCCTCAAAGGATTAGTTTCCATTGTGACAAGTGACAATAAATTTCAGCGCACTATATGAATGTTTCCTTACCAAATTCCACTTACCAAAGGCGCTTCACTCCCCGGAAACGGCGCCAAAAAGAGTCTTGATGACCCACAAGTATAGGGGATCTATCGTAGTCCTTTCGATAAGTAAGAGTGTCGAACTCAACGAGGAGCAGAAGGATCTGACAAGTGGTTTTCAGCAAGGTAATATCTGCAAGCACTGAAATTATGGGTAACAAGTAGTTGTGTGGTGAGATGATTCATAGCAAGTAGCAAGTAACAAAAGTAACAACGGTGTAGCAAGGTGGCCCAATCCCTTTTGTAGCAAGGGACAAGCCTGGACAAAGTCTTATAGGAGGTAAAACGCTCCCGAGGACACATGGGAATTTCTGTCAAGCTAGTTTTCATCATGTTCATATGATTCGCGTTCATTACTTTGATAGTTTGATATGTGGGTGGACCGGCGCTTGGGTACTTCCCTTACTTGGACAAGCATCCCACTTATGATTAACCCCTCTCGCAAGCATCCGCAACTATGAAAGAAGAATTAAGACAAAGTCTAACCATAGCATTAAACTAGTGGATCCAAATCAGCCCCTTACGAAGCAACGCATAAACAAGGGTTTAAGCTTCTGTCACTCTAGCAACCCATCTTATACTTACTACTTCCCAATGCCTTCCTCCAGGCCCAAATAATGGTGAAGTGTTATGCAGTCGACGTTCACATAACACCACTAGAGGAAAAAACAACATACACCACATCAAATTACCGAACGAATACCAAATTCACATGAGTACTTATAGCATGACTTATCCCATGTCCTCAGGAACAAAAGTAACTACTCAAAAAGCATAATCATATTCATGACTAGAGAGGTAATGAGTAGAATCAAAGATCTGGACATAAACTCTTCCACCAAGTAATCCAACTTGCATCAACTACAAAGAGTAATTAACACTACTAGCAACCTTACAAGTACCAATCGGAGTCGCGAGATGGAGATTGGTTACAACAGATGAACTAGGGTTTGGAGATGAGATGGTGCTGATGAATATGTTGATGGTGATGAGTCCCCTCCGATGAGAGGAGTGTTGGTGATGACAATGGCGACGATTTCCCACTCCGGGAGGGAAGTTTCCCCCGCAGGATCGTCCTGCCGGAGCTCTAGGTTGGTTTTGCTCAAGTTCCGCCTCGTGGCAGCGGGGAATCCTCCGAAAAGCCTCCTCTTGATTTTCTTTTCCAGACCGAAACCCTTCTTGTAGCAAAAGAGGTGGGCCAGTGGGCCAGCAGGGAGCTCACAAGCCCCCTAGGCGCGGTTAGGGGGGCCCGCGCCTAGCACGCTTGTGGCCTCCTGTTAGCGCCCCTCTGGCACTTCTTCGGCCCAGTATTTTTTATAAATCCCAAAAAAAATCCACGTTGATTTTCACGGCTTTTGGAGTTGCGCAGAATAGGTATCACAAACTTGCTCCTTTTTTAGGCCAGAATCCTAGCTGCCGGCATTCTCCCTCTTCATGTAATTCTTGCAAAATAAGAGAGAAAAGGCATAGTTATTGTACCGTGAAGTGTAATAACAGCCCAAAAAGCGATAAATATCAACATGAAAGCATGATGCAAAATGGACGTATCATCGGCCGTTTCTCTTTGTGGCGTTCCTCCGCCGTCTGGCAACGGGCCGGCTGACCAGCAGTCGGTCGGCCTCCAGCCGCAAGCTCCACGCTCCTCCGGCACTGGCGGCCTCGAGGCGGCCCCGTCACCGTAGGCAGCGCCTCTACTATGCGCACGTCATCATCATCATCATCGTCGTCGGACCAATCCCTCATAGTCCCGTTGGGGAAGGGATTGCTCGACGTCCCCACCCCATCGGTGGTGGCACCAGTCGGCTCCTCCTCCTCCACCGTCGCCTCCGCCTCCTCCTCCGACACATCCGGATCCCCGGGGCCGGCGGGGCCTGCCTGTGTGACTCATAGCCCTCACAGTCAGAATACATGCGTTCATGCTCAAAGATTTCCGTGTTCAGGTCGTCCGTCGTTTTGTGCCGAGAAAAAAGCTGAGGAAAGGCTTGACATCACATCAGACACCACAAGGAAAATAAAAGAATGACTCCAACGAGATGAGAACCACGGGTGGCATGCGGTTGCCACGATAGAACTACTCCATGCTCAACCACCATGCATCTGTGTCCAGCCTAAAGCTGGTGATAGCTTTCACCCTCGCGGCGATCTTGCTCGGCAGCTGCTCCATAGTCGACAGCCGGCATGGGTCCTTGTGGAGGCCCATATTACAAATCTAGTGTGGCCGCGCATGCAGCGATAGCACTCGGTAGGAAATAAAGGCCGCCACCAGATCCGCGGGCATCAACCCTTTTGAAGTCTTGAGCTCCTTCAGCTGGCCCGCGACCGCCAGCACCTCGTCATTGCGCACCTCGCGACTCTAGTTCTCCCCAGTCGACAGTGTGTCAGCAAATGGCTGACGTTGCGGCAATAGTAGAAGGAGTGTTGCCACTTCTAGAAAGAGTCGATCCATTGCATCTTCGGGAAGAGCGCGCCTCCCCACAAGTACACCAACGCACCGCCGCACAAGTATTCCACACCTCATGCATCTGGGCACGAAAGTGGAAGAAGAGGCGGAACAGACAAGGAAAGGGCGAGAAACCCAGAAATCCCTCCCACATGGTGGCGAAGCATGCGAGGTATAACACCGCGTTCGGCCCCAAATGGTGCATCTAGAGCTCGTAGAATTCCGAAAATTGCCGAAGAAAACGGCTCACCGATAGCCCGAAGCCGACGAGGAAGTGCATGCCAAACATGATGTGCTCACCGGCACAGGGCTCCGGCACGTGCTCGCCTCCGAGCGCGTGCCTTGACGTGCTCCATAGACGACATCTTTCGCATCCGTCGGAGGTACGCGATGTGCTCGCCGGTCATGACGGAGCCCTCCCACAAACAGATAGGGTGGTCCGACCATCTCATCGTTCACGGGCGATGGAGCGAAGAGGAAGAAACGCGAAACACGTCCCTCCAGCAGATCAACCGCGGGAAGCCATTGCAAGTGCAAGGAAGGGGGAATGATGGTCACGAGCGATGTGGGCGCGAGGCGGGAGGAACGGCGGTGACAGGCACTGTGGGCGCGAGGAGGAAGGGCGACGGCGGCGAGAACTGCTACCTCTTGAGCTTGCATTGGTTTTTTCCCTTGAAGAGGAAAGGGTGATGCAGCACAGTAGCAGTAAGTATTTCCCTCAGTTTGACAACCAAGGTATCAATCCAGTAGGAGTATCAAGCCAAGTCTCTAAAGTACCTGTGCAAAAATAGCAAACTTGCACCCAACGCTACAAAGGGGTTGTCAATCTCTTCACGATTAATTGCAAGGTGAGATCTGAAGGCGGAAAGTGCAACAAAGTAAAAGTGTAGGGCTGAAAATATGATGTGAAGTAGACCCGGGGGCCATAGTGTTCACTAGAGGCTTCTCTCATGATAGCAAATATTATGGTGGGTGAACAAATTACAGTTAAGCAATTGTTAGAACCGCTCAAAGTCATGACGATATTTAAGGCAATGATCATACATATAGGCATCACGTCCGAGACAAGTAGATCGATACTTTCTGCATCTACTACTATTACTTCACAAATCGACCGCTATCCAGCATGCATCTAGTGTATTGAGTTCATGACAAACAGAGTAACGCCTTAAGCAAGATGACATGATGTAGAGGGATAAATTCATGCAATAGATATAAACCCCATCTTTTTACCCTTGATGGCAACAACACGATGTGTGCCTCGCTAAACCTTCTGTCACTAGGTGAGGTCACCGCATGATATGAACCCAAAACCAAGCACTTCTCCCATTGCAAGAATCATAGATCAAGTTGGCCAAACAAAACCCACAACTCGAAGAGAATTACAAGGATATGAAATCATGCATATAAGAGATCGGAAGAAACTCAAATAAGATTCATAGATAATCTGATCATAAATCCACAATTCATCGGATCTCGACAAACACACCACAAAAGAAGATTACATTGGATAGATCTCCATGAAGATCATGGAGAACTTTGTATTGAAGATCCAAGAGAGAGAATAAGCCATCTAGCTACTAGCTATGGACCCGAAGGTCTGTGGTGAACTACTCACGCATCATCGGAGAGGCAATGGTGTTGATGAAGAAGCCCTCCGTGTATGAATCCCCCCTCCGACAGGGCACCAGAACGTGCCCCGGATGGGATCTTGCGGAGACAGAAGCTTGCGATGGAGGAAAAGTATTTTCGTGGCTCTCTCCCGTGGTTTTGGATTTTACGGGGATTTATAGGCAGAAGAAGTAGGGCAGAGGAGCCACAGGGGCCCACAAGCCTGCTAGGCGCGGGCCCCCCAGGCCGCGGCTAGGGGGCTTGTGGCCTCCCCTGGCGCCCTGTGCCTTGGTTCTCAAGCTTCCTCCGTATCTTTTGTTCCGGAAAAAATCTTTTCGGAGGTTTTATTCCGTTTGGACTCCGTTTGATATTCTCCTCTGAAAAAGGTCAAAAACACAGAAAAAATAGGAATTGGCACTTGTCACGGTGTTAATAAGTTAGTCCCAAAAAAGATATAAAAGGCATACAAAACATCCAAAGTTTGACAAGATAATAGCATGGAACCATCAAAAATTATAGATACGTTGGAGACGTATGAAGCATCCCCAAGCTTAACTCCTGCTCGTCCTCGAGTAGGGAAGTGATAAGGACTGAATTTTTTATGTGCAATACTACCTAGCATATTTGTCCTTTGTAACTTCTTTCATGTGACATGGATGTTCAGTTCCATAAGATTCAAAACAATAGTTTGCTATTGACATGAAAACAATAATACTTCAAGCAAACTAGCAAGGTAATCATGAACTTTCAAAATAACAAGGCCAAAGAACTTTATCCCTACAAAATCATATAGTCTGGCTATGCTCCATCATCCCCACACAACGAATTTAAATCATGCACAACCCCGGTATTGGCCAAGTAATTGATTTCGCACTCTTATTTTCTCAAACCTTTTTCAACTCTCACGCAATACATGAGCGTGAGCCATGGATATAGCACTTATAGGTGGAATAGAGTGTGGTTAAGGTTGTGAGGCAAAAAGGAGGAGATGGTCACATTGACTCGGCGTATCAATGGGCTATGGAGATGCCCATCAATAGGTATCAATGTGAAATAGTAGGGATTACCATGCAATGGATGCACTTAGAGCTATAAGTATGTGAAAGCTAAAAAGGAGAACTAGTGGGTGTGCATCCAACTTGCTTGCTCACGAAGACCTAGGGCAATTTTGAGGAAGCCCATCATTGGAATATACAAGGCAAGTTACATAATGAAGATTCCCACTAGTATATGGTGGTGACAAAACAAGAGACTCTCAATCATGAAGAACATGGTGCTATTATGAAGCACAAGTGTGGCAAAAGATAGTAGCATTGTCCCTTCTCTCTTTTTCTCTCTTTTTTTATTTGGGCTCTTTGGCCTCTTTCCATATCTTTTTTTTTGTGGGCAACTTTGGCCTTTTTTTTATTTCCTCACATGGGACAATGCTCTAATAATGATGATCATCACACTTTTATTTACTCACAGCTCAAAGCTTAGAACAATGATGAATCTTATAGGAAATGCCTCCGGCAGTGTACCGGGATGTGCAATGATCTAGCTTAGCGTATGACTCGCTAGCTATCTTACGATCATGCAATGGCAATATGTAAGTGACGGCACAAGTCATGAGACGGAACGGTGGGAGTTGCATGGAAATATATCTTAGAATGGCTATGAAAAGGCCATGATAGGTAGGTATGGTGGTTGTTTTGAGGAAGGTCTATGGTGGTTTTGTGTACAGGCGAAAGTTGTGCGGCACTAGAGAGGCTAGCAATGGGGGAAGGTGAAAGTGCATCTATAACATGGACTCACATTAGTCATGAAGGACTCACATACTTATTGCGAAAGTTTTTATTAGTAATCGAAACAAAGTGCTAAACGCATACTCCTAGGGGAAGGGTTGGTAGGTGTTAACCATCGCGCGATCCCGGCCGCAACACAAAGGATGACAATCAATAAATCAATTATGCTCCGACTTCCTAACATAGCGGTTCACCATACGTGCATGTTACGGGAATCACTAACTTCAACACAAGTATTTCAAGATTCACAATACCCTACTAACATGACTCTTAATATTACCAAATCCATGTCTCAAAACTAATTGAGAGGAATCAAACTTCACTTTCTAATCAATGCACATGAATATGGAAGTTTAATTGTATCCTCTTTGGATGCCTATCATCTTTAGGACTACTTTCATAGCAGAAGCCAACTACCAAGTTACTTAGAGAGAGCACTCTCAAAAAGATATAAGTGAAGATCAAGAGTTCTTATTTCTCCAAAATATGACACTGCTGTGCTCTAAAAGATCTAAGTGAAGCACTTAGTGAAAAGTTATATAGCTCAAAAGATATAAGTGAAGCACATGTGAGCTACATTGCCTAACTCAAAAGATATAAGCGAAGCTCAAAGAGTATTCTAGAAAATTCACGATGAGTGCATGTCTCTCTCAAAAGGTGTGCAGCAAGGATGATTGTGACACAACAAAAAGAAAAGACTCCTATAATACACGACGCTCCAATCAAAACACATATCATGTGGTGAATAAAAATATAGCTCCAAGTAATGTTACCGATGGATTGAAGACGAAAGAGGGGATGCCTTCCCGGGGCATCCCCAAGCTTAGGCTTTTCGATGTCCTTGAATTTGGCTTGGGATGCCTTGGGCATACCCAAGCTTGAGCTCTTTCCACTCTTTATCCCATTGTCCATGAGAACATCACCCAAAACTTGAAAACTTCACAACACAAAACATAAACAGAAACTTGTGATATCATTAGCACAAGAAAACAAACTACCACCTCTTTAGGTACTGTAGCAAACTTGATTTCTATTTATATTGGTGTTAGATTACTGTATTCTCACTTTCCATGGCTAGTACCCCCCCCCCCCCGATACTATCCATAGTTTCATCAAAATAAGCAATCAACACAACAAAAACATAATCTGTCAAAAACAGACCAGTCTGTAGCAATCTGTATACTTCGTATACTTCTGATATATCAAAAATTCTGAAAACTTATGACAATTTGGGAAATTGGCATATCAACCAGCATAAAAAAGAATCAACTCAAAATCTCTTTATGGATAAAAATTAAAAATAATTTCATGAGCGAAAAGTTTCTGTCTTTTTCCAGCATGATCAAACAACCATCACCAAAACTAGTCATAAAGGTTTTACTTGGATCAAACACAAAAAAGAAACACAAAAAACAAAATCATAACAGAATTATGATGGTGAGGATGCAACAAAACAGAAAGCAAAAAAGCAAAGATAAATTCATTGGGTTGCCTCCCAACAAGCGCTATTGTTTAACGCCCCTAGCTAGGCATAAGGCGATAGAATCACGTATCGTCGTCTTTGGTGCTCAAACCATAAGTAGACCTCATCATGGATTCATAAGGCAGTCTTATTTTATTTCTAGGAAAATGTTCCATGCCCTTCTTTAATGGAAATTGGAATCTAATATTCCATTCCTTCATATCGATGACAGCACCAATAGTCCTTAGGAAAGGTCTACCAAGAATGATAGGACATTTAGGATTGCAATCAATATCAAGCACAATAAAATCTATTGGTAGATAGTTCCTATTTGCAATAATAAGAACATCATTGATCCTTCCCATAAGTTTCTTAACAGTAGAATCCACAAGATGCAAATTAAGAGAGCACTCATCAATCTCATTGAAGCCTAGAACATCACATAAAGAGGAATCGCGGACACACTAGCACCCAAATCACACAAAGCATTGCATTCATAGTTTTTGATCTTGATTTTGATAGTAGGTTCCCACTCATCATGAAGTTTTCTAGGAATAGAAACTTCCAATTCAAGTTTAGCTTCAACAGATTTCATCATAGCATCGACGATATGATTGGTAAAGGCCTTGTTTTGGCTATAAGCGTGTGGAGAGTTTAGCATGGATTGTATCAAGGAAATACATTCAATCAAAGAGCAACTATCATAATTGAATTCCTTGAAATCCAAAGTAGTAGTTTCATTACTACTCAAAGTTTTGATATCCTCTACTCCACTTTCAATGCTTTTAGCATCAAGATAGATAGACTCCGAATCATTGGGGCGTTTTTCAACCAAAGTGGATTCATATCCAGCCCCATCGTCATTAGGTTTGACACTAGAAAACAAGGATTCAATGGGAGTCACACCAAGCACTTTAAGATCTTCGTGATTCTCATCACAAGAACACGCCTTTTTAAGCCATTCATGTCTAGCATGAATTTGGGCGGTTCTTTCTTTACTATCATTCATGGAAACACGCATAGCTTTCAAAGTTTCATCCATATTGATCTTGGGAGGAGCACATTTAACTTTCAAAGCATCAATATCAAGAGACATTCTATCAACGCTCCTAGCCGAATCATCAATTTTGGGTAGTTTTTCTTCTATGGACGCATTGAAAATCTTTTGCGAGTTGATGAACTCTTTAATATTACTCTCTAGATCAGAGGGTAATTTATTGTAATTTCCATGACCATTGTTGTAGGAGTTGCCAAAGTTATTAGAGGGATTACTAGGAAAAGGCCTAGGAATATAGTTTCCTCTAAAAGCATTGTTGTTGCCAAAATTATTCCTACCAACAAAATTAACATCCAAGCTTTCATTGCTACTCTCAATCACGGAAGACAAGGGCATATCATTTGGATCTAAAGGAGCACCTTTACTAGCAAACAATTTTATTAACTCATCCATCTTAGCACTCAACGAGTTAATTTCTTCTATAGCGTGCACTTTTTTACTAGTGGGTGACCTTTTAGTGTGCCACTGAGAATAGTTTGTCATGATATTGTCTAGGAGTTTTGTGGCTTCTCCTAATGTGATTTCCATGAAAGTTCCACCAGAGGGGGAGTCCAAGATATTTCTAGAAGCAAAATTAAAACCAGCAGAGAAGATTTGTATAATCATCCAAAGACTCAAGCCATGAGCGGGACAATTTCTAATCATCAATTTCATTCTCTCCCAAGATTGTGCAACATGTTCATGATCTAGTTTCTTAAAATTCCTGATATCATTACAGAGAGAGATAATCTTAGCCGGTGGAAAATACTTGGATATATAAGCATCTTTGCACTTGTTCCAAGAATCAATACTATTTTTGGGCAAAGATGAAAACCAAGTTTTTGCTCGATCTCGCAATGAGAATGGAAATAGATTCAATTTAATCACATCATTTTCAACATCTTTCTTCTTTTGCATATCGCATAACTCAATGAAGGTATTAAGATGGGATGCGGCATCTTCATTAGAAGGCCGGAGACTTGCTCTTTCATAACAAGATTCAGCAAAGGAGCATTGATTTCATATGATTCCGCACTAGTGGCGGGAGCAATAGGAGTACTAATAAAATCATTATTATTAGTATTCGAGAAGTCACCAAGTTTGGAGTTTTCAGTCATGGTGACCTCATCAAGCATACAAGCACACAAGCGAACAGAAAGCAAGCGAAAGAAAAGTCGAACGCAAAAGGCAAAAAAAATTGTAAATTTTTGTTTTTCAGAAGTGGGGGAGAGGAAAACGAGAGGCAAAAGAAGTAAATGCAAGAGATGAGTTTGCGAAACTTACTGGGATAAGCTTCACTTGATGCTCCCCGGAAACGGCGCCAGAAATTGGCACGTTGACGGGAGACTATTCTTGACTTGATCCTCCCCGGCAACGGCACCAGAAATTCTTGTTGCTACCTCTTGAGCTTGCGCTGGTCTTTTCCCTTGAAGAGGAAAGGGTGATGCAGCATAGTAGCAGTAAGTATTTCCCACAGTTTGAGAACCAAGGTATCAATCCAGTAGGAGTATCAAGCAAAGTCTCTAAAGTACGTGCGCAAAAATAGCAAACTTGCACCCAACGCTACAAAGGGGTTGTCAATCCCTTCACGATTGATTGCAAGATGAGATCTAAAGGCGGAAAGTGCAACAAAATAAAAGTGTAGGGCTCAAAATATGATGTGAAGTAGACCCGGGGCCATAGTGTTCACTAGAGGCTTCTCTCATGATAGCAAATATTATGGTGGGTGAACAAATTATTGTCGATCAATTGATAGAACCGCGCAAAGTCATGACGATATCTAAGGCAATGATCATACATATAGGCATCATGTCCGAGACAAGTAGACCGATACTTTCTGCATCTACTATTATTACTCCACACATTGATCGCTATCCAGCATGCATCTAGTGTATTGAGTTCATGACAAACAGAGTAACGCCTTAAGCAAGATGACATGATGTAGAGGGATAAATTCATGCAATAGATATAAACCCCATCTTTTTACCCTTGATGGCAACAACACGATGCGTGCCTCGCTACCCCTTCTGTCACTGGGTGAGGTCACCGCACGGTATGAACCCAAAACCAAGCACTTCTCCCATTGCAAGAATCATAGATCAAGTTGGCCAAACAAAACCCACAACTCGAAGAGAATTACAAGGATATGAAATCATGCATATAAGAGATCACAAGAAACTCAAATAAGATTAATAGATAATCTGATCATAAATCCACAATTCATCGGATATTGACAAACACACCGCAAAAGAAGATTACATTGGATAGATCTCCATGAAGATCATGGAGAACTTTGTATTGAAGATCCAAGAGAGAGAAGAAGCCATCTAGTTACTAGCTATGGACCCGAAGTCTATGGTGAACTACTCACGCATCATCGGAGAGGCAATGCTGTTGATGAAGAAGCCCTCCGTGTCCGAATTCCCCCTCCGGCAGGGCACCAGAACGTGCTCCAGATGGGATCTTGCGGAGACACAAGCTTGCGGCGGCGGAAAAGTATTTTCGTGGCTCTCTCCCGTGGTTTTGGATTTTTCGGGGATTTATAGGCGGAAGAAGTAGGGCAGAGGAGCCTCAGGGGGCCCAAAAGCCTGCTAGGCGCGGCCCCCAGGCCGCGGCTAGGGGGCTTGTGGCCTCCCTGGCGCCCTCTGCCTTGGTTCTCAAGCTTCCTACGTATCTTCTGTTCCAGAAAAAATCTTTTCGGAGGTTTTATTTCGTTTGGACTCCGTTAGATATTTTCCTCTGAAAAAGGTCAAAAATACGGAAAAAAACAGGAACTGGCACTTGGCACTGAGTTAATAAGTTAGTACCAAAAAAGATATAAAAGGCATACAAAACATCCAAAGTTTGACAAGATAATAGCATGGAACCATCAAAAATTATATATACCTTGGAGACGTATCAAGCACCGAAGCAAAGGACAAGATGGAAGATGGACTGTGGGAAGGCAATGGCGAACTAGCCTCCCCGCGTCCCCCTTTTAAAGCTCGGGGGAGACGTGTTGGCGTGGGATCAGTTACACCCACCTCCCCCACTATCCCACGATCCCCACGATCATTAAACCCCACAAGGAACCCCAACCGACGGACAGCGGCCGCAGAATATCCCACACCTGGGCCGAGGTGCGTCACGCTAGGACTGCAGCGACATACCATCGCGCGTGTAGTGGAGGGCCCGCCATCCAACACCAGTTCACATGTGGCATGTGCAGGCCGGCGCCGAGCCTAAAGCGTCGCCGTGGAGCCCGAGGCGCCATGACGGTCAGCTGGGCCACGACCGACTGTTACCCCAGTCGGCCAACGGACACCTACTCCCGCTCACCGGCTCCGGCGGGCAGATCGACTTCAAGGACAACTTTGGGCGTGGTGGGAAAACCGCTGGCTCCTCTCATCTGGAGGCCTCCGGACCCCAATGGTTTCGGGGGCTACTGACAGGGATACGACCCCCGGGTATACACATCACTACTGGAATTCCTATATTTGCCGTCTGCCAAATCTTTGCCGTCAGCCAGCAGACGGCGAAGAACCTCTTTACCGTGCGTTGGCAAAAAACAAACGGTAAAGAGGAGGCTGATGGCAAAATATATATTTGCCATCAGCCACCTCTTTGTCGTCTGCTGACAGACGGCAAAGGTAGGGATGGCCGACGGCAAAGTTGTCCCACCCCACCCCTCCTCTCTCCCCATCCCACCCCGGCCCCACCCACCCCTTTGCCGTCTGCCTGACTAGCTTTGCCGTCCGTGGCGGACGGCAAAGGGGATCAGTGGCAGACGGCAAAGGGATGGACCCCCGAAAAGTTAACGGCGCCGCGCACCTACCTCTCTCCTCTCTCCCACGCACTCTCTCTCTCTCCCACGCGCTCTCTCTCTCTCCCACGCATGCCCAGCGCCGCCGCCGCCTCCCCCCTCCACCTCCCCACCGCCGCCCTGCGACCCCCCCTGCGGGCCTCCCTGCGCCCCTGCGCCCTGCGCCCCCAGCGCCCCCAGCGCCGCCGCCGCCCCACTGCCGCCGCCTCCCCCCCCCCCACCTCCCCACCGCCGCCCTGCGACCCCCCCCCCCCCTGCGGGCCTCCCTGCGCCCCTGCGCCCTGCGCCACCTGCGCCCCCAGCGCCGCCGCCGCCCCACCGTTGCCGTCGCCGCACCGCCGCCACCTCCCCCCCCCCACCTCCCCACCTACACACCCCACCGCCGCCCTGCGCCCCCCCCCTCCTGCGGCCCTCCTCCTCCTCGGTGAGTCCTTTTTTTCCTTTTTTTCGTTTAATTCATTAATTAGGTTAGTTAGGTTAGTTGTTAATTACCTATTGTTAGTTAGGTTAGTTAGGTTAGTTGTTAGTGGTTACGTACTGGTAATTAGGTTAGTTAGGTTACTTGTTAGTTGTTAGTGGTAATTAGGTTAGTTGTTAGTGGTATTACCCCTCGAGCTAGGTTAGTTGTTAGGTTAGTTGTTAATTACCTACTGTGTGTTAGGTTAGTTGTTAGGTTTGTAGTTGACCGTGTAGAGCCCTCCGGTCGCCGCCTATGCTTGCACTAGCCACAACGTTGAGGATATTACAACAGCTCGCAATAGTAGTTGTCGCACCGACACGACATCTCGACGACACCCCTGACACCCGTCACGATGCCCCGAAACCACGACACGATGCCCCGACACGACATCTCAACGACACCCTTGACACCCGACACGATGCCCCGAAACCCCGACACGACGCCCCGACACGACATCTCGACGACACCCCTGACACCCAACACGATGCCCCGAAACCCCGACACGACGCCCCGACACGACATCTCGACGACACCCCTGACACCCGACACGATGCCCCGAAACCCCGACACGACGCCCCGACACGACATCTCGACGACACCCCGGCATGAAATATTTTTTTATGGAACCTGGAAAGTTTTATAAAGTAGTATAGGTAACCTGGAAAGTTTTATAGGTAACCTCGACCCCCGACCCCCGACCCCCGGCAACACTCACCCTCGACCCCCGACCCCCTACCCCGACCCCCGACGCCTGCGCCGTGGTGGCCGGTAGCGACTGTTGGGGCAGCCCCCCCAGCGGCGCGGTGGTGGCCGGCCACACCGGCCAGGGAGTGCCCGCGGCGTGGTAGTGCTGCAGCAGCAGCTGCGGCGGCAGGGGCGGCGCCCCTCCGTGGAGTGGCTGGAAGGCCGGGGTGGCCCACGGCAGCGACGGCGGCTCGTAGGTAGTGGGGGCGACGCTCGGCGGCGGGGGTTGGGTCCCAGCGGGGCGGTGGTGGTGGTTTGCGGCAGTGGGGCGGTGGTGGTGTTGAGCGGCGGCGGTGGTGGAGGGAGCGACATGATCAGCCTGGAATCTCTGGATACCAAATTGGTAGGACTAGGGTTCCTACCGGGCCTCCGGCGTAGGTTGTAAGGGCAGGGAGGAGGGGAGCGAGGGCTGGAGCGGACTCGCCGGTGAGATGGCGCCGTCGCGGCTAGGGTTAGGTGCGGCGGAGGCTAGGGTTCCAGCTCCTTGGAGAGCCGGGAAACAGAAGATAATATCTATATATTTTAATATTTATTATTCATGTACATATTATTATTTATGTCAGTCATTCAATTTTTTTATGTTGTACTAATTTCTTTTAATCTTTATCATGGCAGGTGTTGAAAGATGGTGGGCGCGGGTCCAGAGCGCTCGACGGGTTCTTCCCAGGCGCCCCGCACGAGGGGTGGTACTTCCCTTCCACCCCTATCTCTCCGTAGAGCCTTGGCAGACAGTCTTTCGACACCAGCCGGGGGTTCTTCTTCGTCGGCGGCATTGCCCGCTGGTAGAGGTGCTGGTCGGGTAGGGAAGAAGGGGAAGGGTACAGGGAGAGGTGGTGGCCGCGGAAGATCCAGGAGGACTGTTGAGCCGTCCTCGCCACCACCACCAGCTCATTCACCCGAGCATAGGACTAGTATGGTCGACCCGTTTGCGGAGGAGGCTACGGGGACTCCGGTCCAGGAGCCTGGTGTTCACGGGCATTCGTCCCATGAGACTCCGGTCCAGGAGCAGCCTCGGGTCGAGGTGCATTCGGCCCAGGAGCAGCCGGAGGAGACTACGATTCCGGAGGCTTCACCCGACGTGGAGAGGTCCGGATGGGAGCCTTGGCCGGATCGTACCGAGTTGCCGGATTGGACCGAGGGTCCGGGTGGCTCAGGGTGCGGGGATGGCGGGGATGAGCTTACGGATAGCGAGGGCGATGTGCAGGTGGACGGGGCCCCGGCTACCGTGTACAAGCGTGGTAGTACACGTCTCCCGGTCGCCCCGGCTACCCGCGAGCAGAGGCCGGTGATAAAACCTGAAGGAGATAGGTAAGTACATTTACCCTTTTTTTAGCTTTTGCCTTCAAGTTTGTTCAAATATCTAATGCACTGACCTTATCATACTGCAGGGGATGGGTACACCCTCTTGGAGTCCGCAGGCCGAACTCCGTCCTTGGTGTGCTTTGCCGGACAAATTTCCTGGGGTTTGTCACGTTGCCTGGTGAGGGTCAGGTTCCTACACTAGGATTTACCTCGGAGCACTACCAGGCTGCGCAGGCCCCGCCGGAGGAGATTATAGATGGTGTCTTGTGCCACACGAGGGCCGAGATGGTGATCAGGAGCTTTTGGGTAAATTATCCTTTTACAGAATCTAAAATTAAGCATATACCTCATTATTGTACTAATCGGTGTTTTCACGTTTGATTGCAGACCTTCTATAGGTGTGAGGATGGATATGAGGAGGCGGCGGCCAGGGTTCTCGAGGTCGAGTGTAGGCGGTTACTACAGAACTTGCGCCACGAGGCTTGGCCGCAGGCTATTCGAGATTACTACGCCACGCGTGGTATTAAGATGGAGAAGAAGGATTGCCACGGAAAGTTTCTGAAGAAGGAGCAATACATGAAGGTAATTACCTATTCTTAAGTCCTTCTACGTAGGTTTCTTGATTTCATTCATAGGCGTAGCGCTGAAAATTCTTTCTAATAACTTACAGGTGCCCCCGAGATGGTGTGCGGATAAGATGGATTGTTGGGAGGCGTTGGTTGATGAGTGGTGCACAGGCAGCTGGCGAGCCGTCCACGATAATGCGAAGGATCGGCGTAGCCAAATGGTTGGTGTGCCACACCATCAAGGCAGCGCCAACTTACTTCAGTTTGGACGAAACTGGGTATGTGATTTGCTTCATGATTCATGCAATTCATTCTTATGCTAATATTTTGTTCCTCTCTTTTAGGCGCATCACAATAAGACTGAGATGCCACACTTGTACGACGTTTATGGCATGGCCCATACTGCCTCGTACAAGAAGGCGAAGGCATTCTCTGAGTCTGACCTGGATGATCCCAGTAACTTCACCAACATATCATCCCACCAGAAGCTCGTGGCATACAGGGACGCGGGGAAGGCTACGAAAGGGGATGACTTTAACCCTAGCCAGGAACCTTTGGATCCAGAGCTGGTGATGATATCTGGTGGCGGGAGGCCCCATGGCTCGATAGCCATTGGAGATGGGATAATACGTTGTCCACTCACTCTTCCGGAGATCAAGGCGCGCTAGTCGAGCAACTGTCCTGAGATAACGCGTCGTCCATGGCCAGTCGAACTTGCCATCGAGGTTAGTTGTACGGACTAAGAACACTTTCATCCATTTCATTATGTGTGTCACCATAGATCATTACTGTGGTAACGAGGAATGGTTTTTCAGGCTGCTCTTCAGAAAGAGAGAGCGGCAAACCAGACTGCTCTTGAGAAAGAGAGATTGGCAAGCCAGGCTGCTCTTCAGGCTGCTCTTGATGAGAGGGACCAGAGCACGGCACGATTGCTTGAGGAGGAGAGGGCCCGGAATGAGGCGGGTCAACGGGCCCTGTACGAGCTTTTTGTGGTATGTTTTTTTTCACATTAGCCAAATCATGTGTGTAATGTCTGTTTCAATACTAACTAATACGACCCACTCTTCAGGGTTTGTGCGAGAAGAGCGGTCAAGTCCCTCCGCCGATGCCCGTCTTCTCTTTGATTGGCACGGTGAGTTTCATTATAAACTAGTATTAATAATTGAGTGTCATCATGCTAACTGAGACATTGCAAAATATCTTTTCTGCAGAATAACTCCCGAGCGGCATCGCACGACCCTTCTCCAGGGCAACCGTCTCCAAACGAAGCCGGCGCGAGCAACCGTGGTGTTTCTCCTCCTTGATGACCACTACGGTAAGTTCCTCCTCCAAACTTAGCTTGTTTTCCTCTAAAATGAGATAATTAGCCAATTTAGCTCCAAGAAGACATAATTAGGTAATTTAGCTCAAAAAAGACATAATTAGGTAATTTAGCTCAAAAAAGACATAAAGAGGAGGAGGAGGAGGCCAAGGCCAATTTGGCGTTCCAGCCGCCAGAATGTCATCGTGAGGGCGTCGAAGTCCCGGATATGCCTGGCGCGTGGCATGCCAGGGCTTGGAATCGGTCGGCGTAGTCCTGGACCGTTGAGGTAAACGGTAAGCGGCCGAGGGCTGCCAGTCGGCTGCCACGGATGGGGGGGCCAAACCGGAGAAGGCAGAGCTCGCGAAAGCGGTCCCACGGTGGCATGGTGAAAAATTGGAAGCGGGTAATATGGTGAAAAATTGCGGTTGCTCCAAACCTTCTAAAAGCGGCTTCTTGCGACCTGCCCAGAATGCTCAGACGTACCTTCGGTTCCAAGAGCTTGTTTATCTTTCGGCTTTTTAAATAAGATAGACCATTACAAAAACAAGGTATAACAATCGACGTTCCTATGAGGATTTTACAACGTGAATACCAAGGGACCACTATTAGAAGAGACCATAATAAGTAAATGCCGGCGCCATCTTTGACTTTTTGGATGGTCGGCGGCGCCATAAACTCGATAACCAGCACCGCGGAGTCAAGAAATTCAACTAAATCGAATACACCAGTCTCTCCTTTCATCTCTAACCAATACACCAGTCACTACAAATAACTGCTCTCTTTGATTGTATGTACATTTTTGCTTGATGTCTAGATCACGGATCTGGTACATGAAAAAGCCATTCCTTTTCGCTTTCCTTCAACCACTTATTATACTTTTCTCCTGGAAGAGTCAAGCGAAAGCAATTAGTTTAGAAGGAAGAGGAAGACCTAGGGGGCTTACGTCCTCATTTCACTATTATTGCTCCTGCAAGACACGAATCAACTACTTTTTACAATTGACATGGTAGCCCGGAGGTCACTATTATCACAATATCCCTCCTTGTAGGCCTTACTCACCAAGTGGTGGTATAAGCTTACTCACCAAGTGGTGGTATAAGCTTACTCACCAAGTGAAGTGCTATGGACGGGACGAAATCAGGCCTTACTCACCAAGTGGTGGTATAAGCTTCATTGCGGATGAAAAGAAGTCCTTTTGTGCGGAGCTACAAAAGGAAGTTCAAGCTCAAGAAATCCTCTCAATAGGGATTGGGCAAGCAAGTTGTTTGTTTATTAGATCTTACACGGTTGTGAGACGGGACGTCAAGTCAACCAAGTACGTGTGTGTTCATAGCTGTTGAGGTGGCAAGGAAAGTAAGGAAATCGGGAAAGGTCTGATACAAAAGAAAGGGTTGCAAGGCTTAACGATTTAGAATATAACTGTTGAGGTGGCACTTGTTCCCCCAGGGCAGGGGTATATGCATGTAGCTTTCTTCTGTCACTTCTTTCAGATCAATGAAGTGGAAAAGTAATAAAGTAAGGGACCCTTGTGTACAAAGAAAGTTGTCACTCCAAGAACTCGAAGTCAAGCATGTTAGGGAATATCCAGATTAGTCTTCAACTAGAGAAAGGATAGGAATATCCTTTGCTGAGTTTTCTTCTCCAGCGGATGTAGCGGTAAAAGATTATATTATTTTCACGGTCTAGTTACGTCTTTCCTCTCCCTATCTAAAGAGCACTATTAACATAGACCCTCTCCTGACTCTCTATCATTTTCAGAAAGTAGAAGATCCTTCTCTCTATTCTACTATCCGATCTCGTCTGTTGAATTGATCAGAAATATGGTCATATCTTCGTTATCCCAATAGTAAACCTTCTTACTTCTCTTCGCATATCGAAAGACGCAAAAGATCTATTATTAGCTTATATATAAGTTGTCGAAGGTCCGTAAAAGCCTTGATGAGGAGAAGATGATATTGGAGTTGGATGTTGCCGAGTTGGAGTTGGATTTAGCTCAAAAAAGACATAATTAGGTAATTTAGCTCCAACAAGAGATGAAGAAGAAGAGAAGAAGGAGAAGAGATGAAGAAGAAGAGAAGAAGGAGGAGGAGGAGGAGGAGGAGGAGGAGGAGGAGGAGAAGGGAGGAGGAGAAGGGAGGAGGAGGAGGAGGAGGAGAAGGCCAAGGACCTTCTATCCTTCTCCTCCTCCTCCTTCTTCTTGATTTCTTCTTCTTCTCCTCCTCCTCCTCCTCTTTCTTCTCCTCTTTCATATTATCCTTGCTTTAATTAACCCAACAATGACATAGTTAGCCCATTTAGCTCCAAAATACCATAATAAGCTCAAAATGGCATAAGAACCTTGGTTAGCTCATGAATATTATATACTTAGCTTCTTTTCCTCTAAAATGACATAATTGGAATATTTAGCTCAAAAAGAAGGAGAAGGAAGAAGAAGAGGAAGAAGAGAAGAAGAATAGAAGGAGAAGGAGAAGAAGAAGGAGGAGGAGGAGAAGAAGAAGAAGGAGGAGGAGAAGAAGAGAAGAAGGAGAAGGAAGGAGGAGAAGAAGAAGGAGAAGGAGCCCTCCTACTTCTCCTTCTTCTTCTCTGCTTCTTCTCCTCCTTCTTCTCCTCCTTCTTCTCCTTCTTCTTCTCTTCTTTTTTCTTCCTCTCCTCCTCCTTCTCCTCCTCCTTCTCCTTCTCCTTCCCCTTCCCCTCCTCCTCCTCCTTCTTGTTTTTCTTCTCCTTGTTCTCTTATTGCTTCTTCTCTTTCTTCTTCAATTTAGCTTATTTGTCATATATGTTGTTGTTCTTCTTCTACTTACTTTCTTATTCCCATTTTCCAGATTGGATGTACTACATGCATGGAAGCTGGCGTTGGAGTGCTTTAGTTTCCTTTTTTATTTGAGTTGATGAACAATGTGTTGGTTCTTTGTATGTGTTGATGAACAATGTGTTGATGAAAAATATATGTGGAACTATATGTATATATATATGGATGAAACTTTGTATATGTTGGTTTCTTTCGATATATGGATGTCCATTGATGAACAAATGACATTGGTGAACTTTATATGTATATCATATATGTGTTGTGAACTATATATCATATATGTGCTATGAATTATATATATTATTGCTGTGAAATAACATAAAATAAACAAAATAGCGACAATATGGGCTCTTTGCCGTCTGCTGGCTGATGGTAAAGGCCTTTGCCATCAGCCAGCAGACGGCAAAGGTGCCACATGGCACCCAGCTATGCTTCCTGGGCAGTAGCAACTGGCCATATAGGCTCTTTGCCGTCTGCCTGCTGGGTGGGCAGATGGAAAAGAAGAGGGCACAGAGGAGGGGCAGGAGCGGAGGGAGAGAGGGGGAGGGGAGGACACGGCAGACGGCAAAGATATGCAATAGGGCAGACGGCAAAGATTGACCAGCAGGCAGACGGCAAAGAGCCTCTGTTAACCCCTAACGGAGGCAACGCCTCTCGGCTGCCGTCTCAAGCTCTTTGCCGACTGCTCCTCAGGGAAGCTGACGGCAAAGACCTTTGCCGTCCGCTTTAGGGGGGCAGACGGCAAAGAAGGTCCTATGCCGTCGTAGGCTGACGCAGAAAATTTGCCGGCCGTGACAATCTTTGCCGTCTGTGGTACTGTCTTTGCCGTCCGGGTATTTGTCTTTACCGTCTGTGATGGCAGACGGCAAAGAAGGTGATTCCTGTAGTGCATACGCCAAGCGGCCGCTCAGCCCCGGTCCCATCCTTTTGTACGAGCGTACGATGAAGAGACCCACGCATGATGCACACGCTCTCATGGCCACAATGTGCGTTGACAGGCTCGGTGCGGCCACGGGCGCAATGATGTAAGGGTCAGCGACGCTACAGGACCCCCGTCACCCCCGACGCTGACCGAGCAAGACCGGAATGTAGCCATGCTTACCCCTACCTACTCCCTGACGGCCGACGCGTTAGCTGCCACAGCGCACGGCCGGTGGGCCCCATGCAAGACAAGACCCGATAGCCGGTGGGCCCCACGGCCAGTCGGAGAGGCTGGTAACCGAGTATCGCCTCCTACTTCCCCCACCACTATACATCTCGGGCTACACAATAAAGCCACCCTTCAGTCCACCGAGAGAGGAGGGGGCAATTAGCGAACCCTTGGACTTCAAAACCACACACACGACCGAGGCAGCGAGGACGGTAGCAAGAGCTATGTCACCCTCCCGACGAATAGCTCGAGGAGCACCATTTGTATTGTGATCTCATATAGTCACACAAGGACGACTAGGGGTTTTACCTCACCGAAGGGCCCTGAACGTGGGTAGATCAGCGTCATGTGTCTTGCTCCTACACCCGTTCCCAGACACCACCGGCGCCCGCCGGCCCCAAACCACGAAGCCACCCTCTGGCATCTGACGCGAAAATACCACGACAAGGGTTGTCAATCCTCTTGTTCTTGTTATCTGCAAAGCGAGTGAGATGTGTAGATAATTGTAGATAACTAGATAAAATAAAAACAAGAAATTGGCAGCAAGGTATATAAGCTTTTTTATATATGTTGTGAATAGACCCGGGGGCCATAGTTTCTCCAATGGCATCTCTCATAAAAATAGCATATCTTGGTAAACAAATTACTGTTGGGAAATTGACAGAAAAGCGGATAGTTATGTGATATTCATGGCAATGATCATGTGTATATAGGCATCACTTCCGTAAACAAATAGGTTGACTCCTGCCTTCACCTATTACTATTACTCCACTCACCGACCACTATCTAGCATGTATCTAGAGTATTAAGTAAAACAGAGTAATGCATGAAGAACAATGACATGATGTAGACAAAGTAAACACAAGCAATATGAATAAACCCCATCATTTTATCCTTAGTAGTAGCAACACAAAGACACATCTTGTTCCCTTCTATCTCTGGGATATAGAAATTGGCCATGTTGAACTTACTACAACTCACCTCTCTCATCAAAGAAATATCAATCTAGTTGGTCAAACTATTTCAATAGATCGGACAGAATTACGAAGCTATCCTAATCATGCACATAATAATCATATAAGTATTCAGAGGGGACTCAAATATTTATCATATATAATCTAAACATAAACCCACAATTCATCAGATCCCTACAAATGTACCTCACAAAAGGATTTACATCATGTGGATCAAAGCAAAGATGTGATGATCATTGAATTAAAGATCAAAGAGAGATAAATTTCCATCTAGGTACTGGCTATGGACCCGTAGATCTGCGGTGAACTAGTCACACATCATCGTGAGGGGAACAAGGTTGATGAAGAGGCCCTCCGTGATCACCCCCCCTCCAGCAGGGTGCCGGAACAGAGTTTCAGTTGGCCTCCCGTCAGAATAGAGACTTACAGCAGCGTAAAAAGTGTTTTGGGACTCCCTCTGATGTTTTTAGGGTATATGAGAATTTATAAGCCATCGAACGGAGTCGGGAGGGCCTCGAGAGGCCCACAAGCCAACAGGGTGCCCCTAGGACGCACCTACTTGACTTGTGGGGCCCTCGTGTGTCCCTTAGTCTTCCTCCGATGCTTGTTGCTCTTATTTTGGTCCACAAAAAGTTTCAGGTCAATTGGACTTCATTTGTTATGGGGAACCAGAAAAGTGAAAAACATGCGGAAAACAACAACTAGCACTTGACACTGGGTCAATATGTTAGTGCTAAAAAATAATAAAAATTGGTAAATAAATACCCCAAAAATATTCTAGAATGATAATATATCAGCATGGAACGATCAAAAATTATAGATACACTGGAGACGTATCATGTATTAAGTAAACCAAATCAATGCTTGGAGAACAATGACATGATGTAGACAAAGAGAATTCAGTTAATATGAACTAACCCCATCGTTTTATCCTTAGTGGCAACAATACAAAGATGTATCTTGTCCCTTTTCTATCACTGCGATATGGAAACCCGTTAGATTGAACCCCTTAGAACGCACCCCTGTCACTAAAGAAAGATCAATCTACTTGGCAAAAGAAAATCAATATATTGGAGCTTATTTACGAAGCTACAATTATCATGCACATAAGAATCATATTTAGAATTCATATAAGACTCAAATATTTATCATGAATAATCTGAACATAAACCCACAATTCATCGGATCCCAACAAACACACAACACAAAATAATTACATCGGATAGATTAAAGCGAAGATGCAATGATCATTGTATTGAAGATCAAGAGAAAGAGAAAGATATACATCTAGGTACTAACTACAAACCCATAGGTGTGTGGTGAGCTACTCACACATCACCATGGGAGCAGCAAGGATGATGTAAAGGCCCTCCGCGATCAATCCGCCCTCCGATAGGGCATCGGAACAGGGCTCCAGATGGGTACACAATAGAAGAGGGACTTGTGGCAGCCGAAAAAGTGTTTTGGGTTGCTCTCTAGGGTTTTTGAAATATATTTGAATTTATAGCACAAACAGGTACGCGAGGAGGCATCCGAGGGGAGCTCGAGGCAACAAGGCACGTCCTAGCCCCTCGCCACACCCTGTTGGTTCGTGCCTCCCTCGTGAGGCCTCTGGCCTCCTCCCATAGCTTTTAAGTCTACTTTTGGTCCAGAAAAGATCATAAAAAAGCTTCATGGCAATTGTACTTTGTTTTGTACTATAAACCTGAAAATCCAAAAACATGCAGAAAACAGCAACTCGCACTAGGCACTGGGTTAATAGGTTAGTGCTCAAAATAATATTAATTGGTAAATAAACTCTCAATAAGTATCCTAGAATGATAATATAATAGCATGGAACAATTAAAATGTAGCGACCCGACTCAAAATGAGTCAAGCCTCTGTGTATCTATGCCATCCCTGGATCAGTATGCTAGCACACACAGTACATCAATGTATATATCAAAGTGCAATCACATGTAAATAACGTAAAATTGATATATACCTCAAAATCTCAGCGGAAACAGTCAAGGGAGTGAAGTCCCAATAAACACCAACGGCAGGTTGAGTGCAGACCGTAACCCTGAATCATACTCTTACTCGTCGAAGAAAGTATCTGCAACATAAGACGTTGCAGCCGTGTAGGTCAGCATATTGAATATGCCGGCAAGTCACAAAAGAGAGAGGTGTAAATATCATCTATACTATATGCATATATGGCAGGTGGGGCTGTAGTTTAAGTTTTGCGTAAAGCAAATTTTCCTACAACAAGAGAGAGGGTAAAAGCAAAATTTACTACATTGTTGGTTGTTAATGAGAAGGTTCCACCAACCATTTCTCATACCCAAGTTATCAATATTACCCACATCAATAATAAATGGTGTTGAGAATTCCTGATAACTTCAGTTCCTTTGGCTCAAGTTGTCCATGACCGTGGACACGGCTAATCGATTAGGTTTGAGTACTCTGTAGAGTTTTACACACGTTCCCCACAAGATTTGATCGCCTCCGTTGAAGTCCTCGCACTTCAGGGTGTTTGAGAACCGGATGATCAAAACATGGTCTTTCAACGGGTTCCTCTGAGCCTCTGTCGGTGCCCATCCAATCCTACCGTTCTTCTACATCTCGTAGCACCGCCCGTCTAGAGTCACCACGTTGTCCAATCAAGCCAGAGCCCATAATGACTTGTGGCTGTGCAGGTAAGCCTTGGGTCTTGAAATATCCATCCATCTCTTTGAGCATGGGTGAAACTTTCCGCAAGATGTCATGGCGCTTCTCCATGCATCCCGGGTCCTCCGCTGGTTTTTGTTTTCCCAGGGAGCCCATCTGAACCGTCCTTCACCCAGAGGTATATTTCGTTTTGAGGTCTTGCAAGTCTTGGATTTTTCAAGTCTTGATTATTAAGTTTCTCACAACACTCATGATAAACACTCAACCAAACCCCGTCTACTAGGAGCAAAGCAAAAATAACGTCCCGGCCAAAGTAACAAGGGTTTAGGGGGTGCCTATCATAACATACAACTCAATAACCAAAGTTTCCAAGTACCTACTTGCATGCAATTGGTGAAGAAGGTTGGAACTAATGCAATAAAACCATAGGTAAAAATATGATCAATGTGAACTTGCCTGGTATTACTTGATGAAGATAGTCACTCTCATAATCCTGATAATTCTACTCGTCACACTCCGCACAATCTATCATAAACGAATAGCATTCAATAAACATTCATGCCAAAAAGGAAGAACCAAAAGAACATAAGAACAAAACATGTCTTGGTGCAAAATAACAACATACTAAGGTTTAATAAAAAAAAGGTTCTAAGTGTGTTGTAAAGTGAAGGTGCAATAATGAGATCAAAAGATTTAATAGACGATCATCTATTTCTATATACGCTTAGAGTGGAGATACTATAAAAAACGATCCCAACTATGCGGAAAACAACATGAATGACAAATAGCATAGGACATAAGAATTTAGTTGCAAAAAAAGAATTAATTGAAATGGAGCACTACAATGCAAGTTATAGCAAATTGAAGTATGAATAGAATTTGAATTTCATAAAGGTAAAAAGTATTTGAATTGGAGCATGGTTGTTACGAATAGAAAGTACATAACACGAGTGTTTAAGGGCAAAAGAAATCAATGGAAAAGGTGTTAGTGTTTGCAAGGTATGATCAAACGAAGGTTTGAATTCAAATTTGGATCGCTCAAATTTGAAAGGTTCAAAGGTTCAAACTAATGAAGCTACTGCAAATGGGGGTCAATATGAACATGTAGAAAAAAAATTACTAGATTTCGAATAACGGATCAAAAGATATAAGTAATTCAATATGGCATTGAATCTAGTTAGAACGCGGTGTGGCAACACTACTGTGGACTAGTGGAGTAATGACTATGATCGAAAGTATAAGTAGGAAAGATAACACTAATTGATATGAACAAAAATATTACTTTGATACGAATCCAATGCAATTGGATTCATCTAAAACGGAGTTACGGATAAAAAGATATGATCAAAAGTAGTTTGAATATGATTGTGAACAAATTTTTAAATTTGAAAATTTCAGAAAGTTGATATGATAGGTTCACCGGATAGGTGGGATCAAGACGAAACTCTAGGCCTTGGTTTCATCTAATTCGGATAAACGAGTAAAAAGTTATGGCTATTTGAAAAATCAAAGCCAAGTTGTTTTACGGAAGAAAAATGCTATGTCTAAAAGAATTCTAGGACTGATGTGTAAATACAGAAACTAATTGATAAATCTAATTACTCTACCATATACTAGTGTAGGAATACTAGTCTAGAAATAATAAACTATGGGAGTATACAAAAAAATACGAAGAGAAATACCTTTAGAATACACAGTAAGAATTAATTTCAAAAATGAGACGACTTCGAGAAATCCCGCCGAACAGAAGAGAATATTTTTAATTAATAAATCTAGTTAAACCAAAAGATTGATTTAACCCGAAATAGATGATTTTTGGATGCTTCTATGAAGCTATATTTATAGGTGAAAGGGAGGTTTAAAGGTCCATAGATAGGCAATATGGGACTAAACATATACGAAAAAAGAAAAAAAGAAGAGAGGACACGGCACACTCACATGCATGGGCCATTGATTCGGCCGGCCGCATGAGTATTTCCTCCCAGCCGTGGCCTCTTTTTTTAATTTTTTAATGTACAGTGTTTTTTCAAAAAAAATTTAGAAAAAACAGTGAAGAAAAATGTATAAACGAAATAGAAAGAACATTTTATATAGGCATATTATATATCAAAAAATTTAGAATAAAATTTTCTATAATATGAACATATTTTCAAGACAAAATGAAATACTTTTTAAAAAATTATTTTTTTGCAATAACTTTAAAATGAAAAGGAATTTGATTTTCAAATAAATTGCAAATACTTAAAATTTGAATCAAGACATTGTCCCTGATTTTGGAGTGTCATTTTCCTCCTCTCATTTGATTTTCTTTATCAAAGGGTTTTGAAAATATTCAAACTCAAAATTGAATAGGGATTCAAAATAGAAAATTTTGGGAAAGTCATTTTATTCCCTCTCATTCAAAAGTTTCAAATCTCGCTCAATTTCAAACAAGCATTCAAACAATCAACATTCTAGTAAATATATTAACATACCAAAATTTTGGATGTTACATAAAAATTATATATACATTGGAGACATATCAGGGGATAACTAATCATTGGAAACTAATCAGACATGCACGAAGGCAGAGACAGATGCGCTACATCGGCGTCGCCGCGAGAATTTCAATCGGTAGGCAAACTTGCTGATCACATCTTTATGTGACTCATGTTCATATTTTGATGGCCGTTTTTCGAGTTCAGGATGATCCTGCTTGAACATTAGAGATCACCAAGTGATCTTGCAGCAAGGTCTCGCAGTCACCCGCCTCACTCCTCTCGATTCATTTGTACCCTTGTGGACATGGTTCACCCCGAAAAGATAAGAATTACATATGGTGCTACACTTGGGTGAACACTAACTACTTTGCTATTTTAGGTGAGAGATCACCCAAATAAAACCTAGTACTGTGCAATCAAAAGGGTGCAATAAAAAAGATAATCATCTGAGATAGTTCATAATAGCATGATATGGTATATCCGTTTCTACCGGAGAAGTCTTTATTTTCTTCATCTTGGGCATTTGCGTTGGTGCCCACCTTCACTTAGCTTGTCACCACATTGTCGACGCACTAGATTATATTGCTATCTCTATAGCTAATAAAATTAGTGCACTGCATAATGTTGACACGCAAGTCATTAAAGTGACAATCATATGGATCTAACCATCATTTCTAATCATGACACGCAGGTCATGTTAATCAATTTACATTATATAGTCTTCTCATACATAAACAAATTAAATATGACGAAGACTATACCACATCATATGTACATATTGCAATACCAAGTTACACGCCTATAATCAGTTCATACAAGATTTTATTTTACGTGGCTTCTAAGGTTTAAAAAAACACAACTACCAAAGTTCATCATTGAATATGATTATTCAAGTCGCTAGATTAATTTTGCGAGGCATATGCAATACAATATAATAAATCTTCAACCACATACCGAACTTCGTTATACGCAAGAGCCCGGTGCAAATCATATCTGCATTACCCTTTAGTGTGCAAAACATCCATCTTTCTTTTACTATGGTAGACCCCAAAGAACTGTTAGCACTTCATTGATGTGTTAACCAGCATATTCAAGAGCAGCATGGAATAATCGCGGATTACCAGAACTTTGTAAGATTCCACCATACCATTAAAATGAGGACTACACGAAGTCAAGGGAAGCAACAAGAACATCGGTAATAGATTTCATCTACTACCGGCACAAATAATTTCCAATAACAGAACTCATCTACTACAAAATTATATTGTGCAACCCCATAAAACTCATGTATCCTATATCATAGCATGTAGCTATGCATCAGTTGTCTGTGATACCATTGTAAGGGAACGCGACAGAAAACAAAAACTTTCTGCACTACGAACATGCCCAGGTCCACTAAATGTGGACCTGGGCATGTTCATAGTGAATCTCGGTGGCTTCGAGTTGCACTAAATGTGGCAACTTTTGAATTCTCGGTGAGACCGATATATGAATCTCCTAGACGAGTTTACAAATCTCGGTGAGACCAATTTCAAACTCGGAAATTCGGATTCTTGAAATCTTCTCAACCAAAAGTTGGTCACCGAATCTCGGTGGCACGGATGTGAAAGTTGGTGGTGCCGAGAGATTAGGATTTAGCATAGGATTTGTGTGGTGGAAAATTAGTAGGGCCGAGTGGAAATAGTTGGTGGCACCGATTTTGCTGATATGGCTTTGGACAGAGATATCTTCTGGGAGAATGAGTGCATATTTTTGGTGGCTACCTCTAAGCACTTGCGCAACCAATTCATCATAATACCTCAACCCCTTTTAATAGCATTGGCTTTCCTATGGACTCAAAGAGATTTCTCACAAATGTAAAATGCAGAGTCCTATTGCTTGAAGCTTGAGACAACAATATTCCTTTCCTTGCATCAAGGGGCTTCTCCTAACAATCCTATAGCGAGGGCATCTTTAAACTTTTTTGAAATATACTTCGATAAGCTCATTAGTCCAATGATGCATATGTTGTGATCAATTATCAAAACCACCTTAGGGATCAATTGTGCTTTCATGGACACCATCAATGATCGAAAGGTGCTCAAGACTCCGGGCTTGGCCTACCAGAAGCTTGTCGACATCCGCGGCTACTACAATATAAGGGGTAGCAAGAAGGACATGGAATCGAATGTTGACCTGGATGAGGCCATCATCAACCCCTACTACAGAAGGTGAGAAGAATAAGATTGTCTGGCACATTGCCTGGGTGAAGAGGTTGGATGAACATCACCTCCAGACCACGACCAAGGAAGCGTACACATGCTATGAGATGTTCAGGCGGTTCATTGACATAAGGAACGACCTCCTACCTGAATACGTCGAGGGATCAATCCACAAATATATAGGTGGTGGCAAGCTTCACAAGTAGATGATGTGTTGATTGTTTCCCATACTCCCTCTATGCCAAATATTTATACTTTTAGTAGGCTAAGTTTATTATGCATGTAATACCGTATTTAGTTGTGCCCTAATGTTATGTGTGTGGTCACTTATGTATTTGGATGCTTAATTAGGTTATGCTATCATGTTGTTATTTGGATGCTTTACTAATTCGCATTTTTCCAAGTTTTTTCTACACACAGAATCACACACGAATTAACGATAGTAAATGTTTGTGTTATATTTTCTCATTCCAACTCGTTTGTGTTCTTTTGGCTCATCGTAAATACTTTATCTATGTAAAATGTATGACGCATATCACACACATCTTGCTAAATTGAACCATTTCTGTTGTGTTTCCTAATCAAAAACAGTTCGTCCTAGCAAACCAAATGTCGTATATCACACACACGTTGATCCGGCTGACCATTTCTGTTGTGTTACCTAATCGCAAACAGTTCATACGAGTGAATTGTATGCCGTATATCACACACACCTTCATCCGGTTCCCCATTTCTGTTGTTCTGCCTCGTCACAAATAGTTCACTGGAGTGAACCGTATGCCACACATCCCAAGCGCAACTCTAATCTGAATCGTCTTTGATATCTCCGCCATCGCAAACGTTTTGCATCTTTTTGACGGGTTTTTAAGCACCATTTGCAATTAACGCAAAAGAACACAGTTTGATCGAAGGGTCTCTCATTGTAGTGTCGTGTTTGGACCATCGTGCAGTAGTGTAGACAACCTATCAGTAGTATGAAACTATTTCATGGAGAGAAGAAGGGAAAGCCAAATCATGCATGTCATTTGTTTGAGAGAGAAATCTTGCCAAATGGAGAGCTATCTTCACCTCTATTTATAGTGGGAGGCAAGGAATAGAGGCCAGGGGGAAAGACCAAAATAACCTCCCCCTCACATCACCATGACATCACCCACTATTTTAGGATACAAGTGTCATCACCATGACATCACCCACTACTTTAGGATATGGGTGTCATCACCATGACATCATCTAGTAATTCAAGGGTACATGTGACATCACCATGACATCACCCACAACTTTAAGGTACAAGTGACATTACGATGAAATCATGCACTATTAACTCAACTATTCATCTTTTTATGAAATATTTTTCAGTGTTCGTTTAATCCAAAAGAAAATCTAGATGGTTCGAGAAAATTTCCAACACCCTCCAAAAAGTCCTAGGCGCGTGCCAAAACCTTTTTTTGTTATCTCCGAAACTATTATGGTTTCGTTCTCTGGAACTCCCTGTCTAGTAATCAGCAGATAGATGACCCATAAGTGTGTGACCTTGAAGGTTCGGTAGAGTATAAACAAGACCGGAACATTTTCTAATCAATGATAAATAGTGAAACCATGGACATCCACATCGATCCCTATACACACACGAATGAAAATTCGAGTGAACGAGTAGTTGTCATGTGATATTCGTGTTGTTTCGTGATATGTTATAAACACCCGAGGTGAGGCTTATCACCATCCCCATGAATCAACAATTTGTCCATTATGCGAGGAATTATGAAAACACTAACTTTCTCTATGTTATTTACCATAATCTTGTGAAGAATGTATTCATAGCATAACATCAATTTGGGTCGTTTTAACACAAGTATACTTCTACCATTAACATAATCATCATGCAACACTTGAGCTAGTCTTAGAGGTATGACTAGGAATATATTTTATCTATCCACACGTGCATATGAGATTTCCTCCAAGCCTCGTGGTTATTGCAGACTCAAGAACCATAACAACTATAACACGGAAAAATGAACATAATTACAAACATGGGGATAAATAATAACATTTATTATTTTCACTAGGGCATATTTCCTATAGTAGGCTCCACACGCACATAAACATGCACACACGTCCACATATACACACACATGCACCACAAAAACTCGTCATTAAATTTTTAGTTCTGCAGATGGAGCATAATTAATACTAAAACTAATACCATACTAATTAACTTCTCAAAGAAGAATTAAGGGCATTGATATTATCTCAAAAAATAAAGAAAATGAAAAATGCGAAACTACCTGTTAGGTGTCTAATATTTTCCGTATTCAATCAAATCGCTCTCCATCACTCGATCTAGATCCAAAGGCCTAGCTAGTTTCTTCCCGCACCCTTTTTCTCTTCCTATAGTAAATGAATAAAACAACCACAAATTTAAAAGGAAAATAATATTATGAAACCATGTGTAACTTAATAGAATATAAAAACATACACATTCTCTACCCTTTTATCCCCCTATACCTCTATACTTAAATAAAAAAAAAAGAGAAACTATCATCACATACTTATATACTTAAATTAAGATAAAGAAAACAATACAATCATGTTTGAAGCATAAATTATTGGCAATGGCATTGCTATTCAAAGTAAAATTAAATGGAAAATGACTACAAAATAATGGTAAAAATTGCACACAATTTACGTAGAGAATGTATTTTTTATGGTAGTCAAGAATAAATTTGTAATGCTGGAAATTTCACACAAAAATAAGTTTACTAAGAAGAAACTAACGAGTGGCACTGGTATTACACCAACTCTAAGAGACCTAGTAAACTGGTCAAACCCATAAAAAATGAGTTGTTTACATTTTATCAGAAAAACGATGTCTAGCAGACCCCATAACTTGTTCGGCCCTTATAATTTTTAAGGGGCATGGTAAATCCATCCGCGAAAATCTTATATGCATAGTTTCAAAGGCAATATAAAAGTTCAACCAGTAAACCGGTCAAACCTCGTCGGAGCAGACGCGTCACCGCGGAACTGGCCGAAATGTACTTGGAACTCAGTCGTATCCATCACCGCACGTTGGAAGAAGCCGCTGCATGTCAGAATTTGTCGCAGCCGGTCCGAATTGCGACCAGTTCGACCTCCACTTTGAGGCGAAGCCGTCCACGGGCAGGGTGGAGCAGGCCGTCGACGGCCCGAATCAGGGCGGGGCGACAACGGAAAAGAGCTAGGCAGGGGTAGGGGAGCTCGCGCACGCAACGGGTGACGTTGTTGCACTCAAATCGGGGACATGCACGCGTGCTAGGGAGCGCACGGTCGGGGCAGGCGGTGCAGGGCTCCTCCACTTCATGAGTGACACGAAAAGGGCGGTGCCGGGACGAGGCGGGGGCGAGGTGGGCGGCACCAGGGCGAGCGGGGGCACCAAGGCAAGGCATGCCATGGTCAGAGACGGACTCGCCGGGACGGGAGAAAAAAATAAAAAAAGGTTATAATGGGATAGACTTTTATTTACGGGGTCTGTTTTGTCCGGAGAAATTTCACACCGTAAAAACGGTTTATAGTGCCCCTTATACACATTTTCATGGCTCGACTTTTACATCGTGTGCTAGAGATGCTCATACACCTTAAGAATAAAGAAAACAAAGAAAATAAATATATACACAATTTACAAAAGAGCTGCATTTTTCAATACCATGCAATAATAAGCATATAATAGTTGATTTTCTCAAAAATAGAAGTTTACTAAAAAAGAATGAATTAGCAAAATTAGTATTACTCTTTAAAGAATTAGGTTTATAAGGAAGATTGAATAAATGGCATTGTAATTAACCATAAAGAAGAAATATAATGAAAAAAATTGAAAAAATCAGAATAATTAAGCTTCTTAAGGAAGAATGAATAAGTGGCATATTGGTATTACCCTTAAAGATAAAAAAATGAAAAGCAAAAGTTAAAAATTCAAATTAATGAATTTTTCTAAGGGTAAATAATTTAGTGGTATTGCTCTTTAAAAACAAATAAAAAATGGATACTTTTGCACAAAACTTACACAAAAATGCACTTTTTATCATATGGAAGAATAAGCATATAATAGCGGGATATTTTCAAGACATAAGTTTTGTAAAAAAAAATAAGAAATTAATGGCATGGGTATTCCTCTTTAAGAAGAAAGAAGATGAAAAATATAAAACAAATGAATGCAAAGTTTGCACTCTATTTGCAACAAAAATTATTTTCTACAATATGCAAGAATAAAAATATAACAGTGGAATTTCTCAAAAATATTAGTTTTTAATAAGGAATGAATTAGTGACATTGGTGAAGTGAGGGAATGAAATAAAACTAAAACAAAATCAAAATAATGAAGCTTTCTAAGCGAAAATGAAATAATGGTATTGGCATTAACCTTTAAGAAGAAATAATATAAAAAAGGATACATTTGCATTATTTACAGTATTCAAGAACAAATATATAATAGTGAAATATTCGCAAGAAAAAGAGTTTCTGAGAAAGAATGACTTAGTGGCACGAGTATTACCTTATAAGAAAGAAATAAAATGAAGAAAATATAAAAATCACAAAATTCACACACAATACGAAAAATATTTTTTATATAATAGAAGAAAAAACATATAATAGTGAAATTTCTAAAAGAAGTTTTCTTAAAAAGAAATGTATTACTGACCTTGGTATTACCCTTAAACAGAAAGAAAATAGAATAAAAACCAAAACAAATCAAAATAATGAAGTTTCTTAAGAAAAAGTAAGTTAATGGTATTGATTTTACCCTTTAAAAACAAATAAAATAAAAAATAAACATTTGCACACAATTTACACAAAAAATGCACTTTATTATGATATGCAAGAATAAGCATATAACAGTGGAATGTTCGAAAAAAGAAAAAAAAACTAAGAAAGAATGAATTAGTGGCATCGATATTACTCTTAAAACAAAGAAATAAGATGAAAACTAAAACAAAATTATAACAATTAATTTATAAGAAAGAATTAATTAGTGGCGTTGGTATTACCCATTGAGAAGAAAGACCACTAAAAAATAAACTCAAATAAGGACAAAATGTGTACAAAGATAGTGTTATTTTCGCACCAATTATAAATAATTTGTGTGTATATATTCATGTTATACTTCATGTTCAAGTATGAAAATAGCAACATTTAAATTAATCATCTCTCAGTTTGTCAAAAGAAAAATACATTATATCGTGTTGTCATCTCCCTCAACTTGCACATGCGCGCGCACACCTACAGACCAACACACGCACAAACATCCACTCACCGTGTATGTATTTCTAGGGGATTGAAGTCTCTTCCTAATAATAAAGTACGAAGTGCTTCTCTCGTGTGTCGTGGTCATTTTACAAAAAACATCATGTCGTTTTCGTTAATCAACCCGCAGTCCATCTTTAAGTGAGTCCGAGCCGTTATTTCGTATTTTACACAAAACCCCCTAACATATAAGGCTTAATAACCCACAGTCCATCTTTTAGTTATAACGAATCGTTTTATATACTTTTGCATAAACCCCCCTGGCATGTGTGTTAATAACCTCGGAGTCTATTCAGACTAAATATGTATTTTTAAATAACAATATCTTGTAAACTGTAAATCTAATTTAAACATGTTATATATGAAATTTGATTAGAAAAATGTGTAGAGTTTGAATATATTGTTATTTTACATGTTAAATAATTTAATAACCCCGGAGTTTATTCAAAATGAACATGTAATTTCAAATCACAATATTTTTTAAACCGTAAATCCAATTTAAACATGTTATATATCGAATTTGATTAAAAAAATGTGTAGAGTTGAAATATGTTGTTATTTTATATTTTTTAAATATTATACAGGATAAAATGTAAATCAATATATTAAAAAAAATTACTACCCATTGCTCATATAGGTCAATGTCAAATCTTAATCAACATAATTATTGTCCCGAATCATTGGTATTCGACATGCAGCGGTATATAGACACATGTTCGATGCTCATAGGCATAAGCATGCAACCATGTTTTAGATCCCAAAGTAAAGTGTGCAGTCCATATATGCGTCTGTTTTGGTCCAGCGCCTAGAGAATTTATTTTTTCAAAAACTCGTGTTCCAAAATGTAATTTTAAATAATTTTCCAACTTTAATAAAATGTTTAAACATTTGAATTTTTTAGTTTTTAAAGGTAAAGAAATATTTATGTTTCCCCTTGCTACGCACAAGCATATTTGTGTAACCTGGTGCTAGAATTGTTACGTTGCAAGATATTTTTCCTCTTTCGTTGCAATGCACGGGCATATTTTTTATATGATAAAAACATGTTTACAAAATCAAGGGTTTCGACTAATGTTTATTCAAATCGTTTGTATGTATTATTCGATATTAGGTCATTTAAAAAATTCAATTAACTAAGCTAGAGGCATGAGAGGGTTTTATCCTTCCGATGTAACACACGGGCCTTTTTCCTAGTATAGCTAAAGCTTAAAAGATTTTCAGACCAATATATGTCTGCTAACTACTCCCTCCGTTCCTAAATATAAGTTTTTTAGAGGTTTCACTAGGAGACTACATACGGATGTATATAGACATATTTTACAGTGTAGATTCACTTATTTTTCTTCGTATGTAGTCCTCTAGTAAAATCTCTACAAAGATTTATATTTAGAAACGGAGCGAGTATGTGTTTGCATAGTTTGGAAAACAAAAACCGACTGATCCTAATTGTTTTTTCAGGCGACCGAATCTTTACCTACTAATAAAGTACGGATAACTTCTATCCGTACGTCATCGAAGTTGCATGTAATTTCAATTATAATATTTTAAAAAAATTATATTTAGAAACAGAGGGAGTAGAAGATATGATGAACATAAGATGTGCATCTGCGATAGGAACATATCGTATATTGCATTATTAATCGACTACATGCGCATCTTGTGATGGATCGCATCATTATTTATATTGGCTTGTACTAGGCGAAGTCTATCGCAACGCCATAGTTACAATATTTAGAGATTTTATTGCCTGCTGTCTTGTGCCTTCATATAGTCGATTGACTATGCGAACGGCCTCTGGTTGTAGCAGTCCAGGTTGTCTCCGTAGCTGACGCCGAGGAGATCGCAGTAGCGCTTGTAGAACCCGATCCGGTCGGCTACGCGGGCGTCCTGCCCGCGCCCGCACTCGAGCCCACCGTTGATGATGTTGGTGATCACGCCGTACCCAGGAACCCTCCCTGCCGCCTGGTCGGTGCCCGAGGGGCTCCACCGGCCGGTGATCACGTCGTGGCTCGAAGGTTTGGGTGACTGCGGCGTCATCCAGAACCACAACGCCGTCTTGAAGGACACGGTCGCGTCCGTCGCCACGAGGTCCGGGTTGTTGAGCAGGTCGGCGCCGATGGCCCGCCCTGCCGGCCCGTAGTTGTAGTTGTGGGAGATCTGGATGGGCCCGCGCCCGAAGTACTTCTTGCCCGGCGCGCACGGCCACTGCGAGCTCGGCGTGCAGTAGTCGGAGGTGGCGCCGCGCTCCTGGTTGAAGCAGTAGCCCCAGGAGTAGGGGCCGTCGGGCGCCGTCGGCCACCCGCCGGTGGTCTCGTGGGAGGTCTGTGCGAGGAACGCGGCCACCTCGCGCTTCCTGACGTCGGTGCCACCCGTGGTCGCGAAGCCCGGGAACGAGTTGGCGGCGGCGACGAAGGCGCCGTAGTTGTAGAACCCCTTGGCCTGGCACGCCGCATCGTTGCGGTGCAGCAGCATCTGGTCGAAGAGCGACTGCGAGATAATGGAGGACACGCCGCCGCCGGAGGGGGGCGGTACCGGTACCGGGGTGCCGCCGCCGCCGCAGCCGTTGCACTGGCTTTGGCAGCCGGTGCCGCAGTAGTCGGAGGTGGAGCCGCAGAAGCCGAACCTGCTGCAGCAGAGGCAGTTGGGGCACGTCGCCCCGCCGGCCTGCGAGCCGCACTGCTCGGCGTGTACAGATACGGCGAAGGCCGCGGCCAGCATGGCCACCACCACAAGTCCTCTCATCACGGCTGCTGCTGTAGTTACTACTTACTAGCTAGTGTCACACTGCTCGTGTAGTGGTGTGTGTGTGTTTGAGTGTGCCAGAAGCTGGTGTAGTGCACGTCTTTATATAGCCAGCATCAGCATGCCACAGCTCGGCCTTGGCCTCAGCAGACGCGTCCAATTTTCCATGAGCCCATGATCGATCTAATAGTTTAGCCAGTTTGGCAGATCTCGTGAGCGATCCATTCCCAGACTCCCACTGCGTGTATGCATGCGCCGATATCTGCAAATTGAGGGGACCTAGCTAAGCTACCTACAGATGAGTAGAAACATGGAATGCTGGTGCACATGCCGGTGCACCGGACGTTGATCGGGCTGGAAAAAATGGGATCCTCTCAAGTCAACTTCGGCTGCTCTGTTGGCCAGATTTTTCTCCCCGCTTCCTACGCGCATGCAAGCATGCATGAGAGCATACGTGCACCAGCTCAGCTTTGATGTGCGACCAAACCGTGATCGCCGCATTAATAGATGGATGGACGTGGAATTTTCTCAGTGATGTCGCTTGCGTGCATGGAATTCCAGTCTTTCTTCAGACGGGTATGCATGGAATTCCATTCTCTTTTACTCGTTTCTTTCTGTTGCCGACGCCTTGCCAACCAGGCAAACTATGCTGGATCCTCCCTCCCTTTTTAAATATAAGTTTTTTAATACATTTCATTGTGAATTATTTCTTTTGTAATAAAATACTTATAGTTGATGAGAACTAGTCTAGTTTACCCCAGCTACAAGTATTTAGATACAAAGGGAGTAAATACGAAGCAAAATGAATAAATACATATACTCTAAATTATGTCTATATACATTCGTACGGAGTTCGTAGTGGAATCTTTTAAAAAAGTTTATATTTAGAAACAGAGGGAGTACATACTATTTCCTAAATGATAACGCTCACACGTATGACACGAGACAACATGGTCCATACGCCTCCATAACCATCCGTCTTGTAACATCAAACATATGACATCAGCGTAATCTTTTTGATTTTTTGGACTTAAAAATGGTTTATCTCTTATATAAAAAATCTAATTAAAAATCCTTTTTTCGAATACGCGAAGAGGTTGGGAAAAAAAGAATCCCTCCACGTTATTGTTACAATTTACATGCACACCAACTCCACGTCCACCCTATATATACCTAACTTGTTACTCTAGCCCACACTTCCACGGCTAGAAAGATGCCCTCCGTGCTTCCTTTGAGCAAACCCGCTTCCTTCGACGCTCGTCCCTCCTTCCCTATCTTGAGGATGATGTGATTCTTTGATGGTGTAGCTCCGTCAAACACTGTATCATTGCGATGTTTTCATAGCTCCCACCTGACTAGTCTGAGTAGTGCTCAATACGCTTTCTTACGTTTTCCAGTTGCTCCTTTGTCCATGCACTAGTCCGATATCCCTTGCCCGACCATTGGCATCCATCACTGTTTTCCCAAAGAGTGCAGGATGGCAGCCCACCCCTCCTTCGCAAACACGCAATGAAGCAAAATATGCTCTATGGTTTCCTCCTGTTGGTCGCAAAGGGGGCATTTATCCTGGTGATCCAAACCACGTCTCGGTAGGTGGTCGGGCGTCCAACATCTATTTTGTATGGCAAGCCACGCGAAGAATCTGCATTTTGTTGGAAATATGCCCTAGAGGCAATGATAAAATAGTTTTATTATATTTCCTGTTCCAAGATAATCGTTTATTATCCATGCTATAATTGTATTGAATGAAAGCATAGATACATGTGTGGATATATAGACAAAACAATGTCCCTAGTAAGCCTCGAGTTGGCTAGCCAGTTGATCAAGGATTGTTAAGGTTTTCTGACCATATGCAAGTGTTGTCACTTGATAACTGGATCACATCATTAGGAGAATCATGTGATGGACTAGACCCAAACTATGAACGTAGCATGTGATCGTGTCATTTTGTTGCTATTGTTTTCTGCGTGTCAAGTATTCATTCCTATGACCATGAGATCATGTAACTCACTGACACCGAAGGAATGCCTTATGTGTATCAAACGTCACAACATTACTGGGTGACTATAAAGGTGCTCTACAGGTATCTCCGAAGGTGTCCGTTGAGTTAGCATGGATCAAGACTGGGATTTGTCACTCCGTGTGAAGGAAAGGTATCTCGGGGCCCACTCGGTAATACAACATCACAAATAAGCCTTGCAAGCAATGTGACTCAAGTGTAAGTCACGGTATCTTGTATTACGAAACGAGTAAAGAGACTTGCCGGTAACGAGATTGAAATAGGTATAGAGATACCGACAATCAAATCTCGGGCAAGTAACATACTGAAGGATAAAGGGAATGTTATACGGGATTATACGAATCCTTGGCACAAAGGTTCAACCGATAAGATCTTCGTAGAATATGTAGGATCCAATAAGGACATCCAGGTCCCGCTATTGGATATTGACCGAGGAGTGTCTCGGGTCATGTCTACATAGTTCTCGAACCCGCAGGGTCTGCACACTTAAGGTTCGATGATGTTTTAGTATAGTTGAGTTATATGTGTTGGTGACCGAAGGTTGTTCGGAGTCCCGGATGAGATCACAGACGTCACGAGGGTTTCCGGAATGGTCCGGAAACGAAGATTGATATATAGGACGGTTTCATTTGGTCACCGGAAAGATTTCGGGCATTACCGGCAGTGTACCGGGAGTGACGAATAGGTTTCGGGTATTCACCGGGAAGGGCCCACCCACCCGGGAGTGAGCCCAGTAGCACTAGGGAGGCGCACCAGCCCTTAGTGGGCTGGTGAGGCCAGCCCAAGTGGGCTATGGCGCCACAAGGAGAAAAAACCAAAGGAAAGGAAAAAAACAAGGAAAGAGGGAGCTGGGAAGGAAGGAGTGGACTCCTTCCCCAAAACCGAATTGGGGTGGGAGTCCACCTCCTCTCCTTCGTCCGACGCAGCCCCAAGGCTAGCCCCTCCCCTCCTCCTATATATATTGGTGGTTTTAGGGCTTTTGAGACACAACTTTGCCACGTGCAACTCAAACCTATACCACGTAGTTCTTCCTCTAGATCGGATTTCTACAGAGCTCGGGCGGAGTCCTGCAGGAGTAGATCATCACCACCACCGGTGCGCCTTCATGCTGTCGAAGAACTCATCTACTTCCCCATCTCTCTTGATAGATCAAGAAGGGGGAGATCGTCATCGAGCTGTACGTGTGCTGAACACGGAGGTGTCGTCCGTTTGCGCTAGATCAGAACGGATCGTGGGACGACCGTGATTTGAATCACGAAGCTATACCACTACATTAACCACGTTTCTTAACGCTTCCCGCTTAGCGATCTACAAGGGTATGTGGATCCAATCTCCCTCTCGTAGATGAACATCACCATGATAGGTCTTCGTGTGCGTAGGAAATTTTTTGTTTCCCATGCAACGTTCCCCAACAGTGGCATCATGGGCTTGGTTCATGCGTAGATCTAATCTCGAGTAGAACACAATTTTTTTTGTGGGCGTTGATGTTCGATTTGCTGCCCTCCTTAGTCTAGTTTAAATATAAGTTTTTTGAGACATTTCATTGTGAATTATTCCTTCTTTAACTAAATACTTGTAGTTGATGAGAACTAGTCTAGTTTGCCCCAGCTACAGGTATTTAGATATAAAGAAAGTAAATACGAAGCAAAATGAATAAATCTATAGTTTAAAGTATGTCTATATACATTCGTATGTAGTTTGTAGTGGAATCTCTTAAAAAAGTTTATATTTCGAAACAGAGGGAGTACATTTTATTTCCTAAATGATAATGCCCACACGTGTGACATGAGGCAACATGGTCTATATGCCTTCATAACCATCCATATTCCCACATCAAACATATGACATCAACATAATCTTTTTGGTTTTTTGGACTTAAAAATGGTTTATGTCTTAAATAAAATATCTAATTAAAAATCCTTTTTTCGAATGCGCGAAGAGGATGGGATAAAAAGAGTCCCTCCATGTTATTGTTACAATTTACATGCACATCAACTCCACGTGCACCCTATATATGCCTAACTTGTTACTCTAGCCCACACTTCCACGGTTAGAAAGATGCCCTCCGTGGTTCCTTTGAGCAAAACCGCTTCCTTCGACGCTCGTCCCTCCTTCCCTATCTTGAGGATGATGTGATTCTTTGGTGGTGTAGCTCCGTCAAACACTATATCATTTGCGATGTTTTCATAGCTCCCCCATGACTAGTATGAGTAGTGCTCGGACCGCTTTCTTGCGTTGTCCAGTTGCTTCCTTGTCCATGCACCAGTCCCATATCCCTTGCCCAGCCATTGAAATCCATCAGCGTTTCCCCAAAGAGTGCAGGATGGCGGTCAACACCTCCTTCGCTATGGTCTCCTCCTCTTGGTCGCAAAGGGGGCATCTATCCTGGTGATCCAAACCACGTCTCGGTAGGTGGTCGGGCGTTCAACGTCTATTTTGTATGGCAAGCCACGCGAAGAACATACATTTTAGTGGCGCCTTAGATTGCCAAGTGAACTCTGTCGTGGGAACTACCTGTCTCCCCTAGAATTTGGCTTCGTATGCACACTTATCCGAGTACTCTCCATTCATTTCCTAGGACCGAGTAATTAACCGAGTCCCGCTCATTATGGTCCAGCTCCATTCTCGTAGTCCTCACCCATATATTGCCAAATATTCGTTCAACATGTCTGTCGTTTCCTTTGGCGCAACATCCCTGGCCCACGCAGCTTCCTGCATGGCCTGGGCCACCGTGCGAGTGAGTGTTGTCTGTTTCCTAACTCGAGCACACACGGTGGGATAAATATCGTGCACCCTCTCGTCATTGATCCACTTGTCTTCGCACAAGAGTGTGCCATGCCCATTTCCAATCATCAAGCTAATGGCCGCTCGACAAATTTACGTTGTTGTTTCCGAAACCTTTATTTGAAATTCTGCCCAAGGCCTTGAGTGGTCCGATTACTGCAACCATGTCCACCGGGCCTGCATTGCAATGTTTAGCCATTTAAGGTTCGGCAAGCCCAGCCCTCCAGCCCACTTTGGGGTGCACACTTGCTCCCATGCCATCGCACAATGGCCCTACTAGCTTATGCCTCCGCGCACCACAGGAATCCTCGGCATATTATGTTCATGGCTGCAATGGTCTTCTGTGGTAGGTCAAGGGCTAGCATGGCATGCAAAGGAATCGCACACAAGACCGACTGCACGAACAACAACGTTCCACTCTTTGACATTTTCTATGCCTTCCATCTAGGTGTTGGAAATATGCCCTAGAGGCAATAACAAATTGGCTATTATCATATTTTCCTATTCCTGATAAATGTCTATTATCCATGCTAGAATTGTATTGATCGGAAACTTGGATACATGTGTGGATACATAGACAACACCGTGTCTCTAGTGATTCTCTACTGGACTAGCTCATTGATCAAAGATGGTCAAGGTTTCCTAACCATATACATGAGTTGTCATTTGATAACGAGGTCACTTCATTTGAAGAATGATGTGATGGACAAGACCCAAATCGTAAGCATACTATTTGACCCTATCACTAAGTTTATTGTTACTGCTTTCTTCATGTCAAGTATTTGTTCCTAAGACCATGAGATCATGCAACTCCCTGACACCGGAAGAATGCCTTGTGTGTATCAAAAGTCACTTCGTAACTAGGTGATCATAAAGGTACTCTACATGTATCTCCAAGGGCGTATGTTGGGTTGTCATGGATCGACACTAGGATTTCTCACTCCGTTTGACGGTGAGGTATCTCTAGGCCATCATGGTAATACAACATCACAAGAAGCTTGCAAGCAATGTGACTAGTGAGTTAGTCACGGGATCTTGTATTACTGAACGAGTAATGAGACTTGCCGGTAACGAGATTGAACTAGGTATGGAGATATTGATTGAATCCTTAGCATCGTGGTTCGACAACTAAAGATCTTCGTGGAATATGTGGGAACCAATATGTGCATCCAGGTCCCGCTATTGGTTATCGACCGTAAGGTGTCTCGGTCATGTCCACATGATTCTCGAACCCGTAGGGTTCGTTCACTTAACATTCGTTGACGATATATTTTATTGGGTTATGTATGTTGGTGACCAAATGTTATTTGGAGTCCCTAATGAGGCCCAGGACATCACGAGGAGCTCCAAAATGGTCCGGAGGTAAAGATTTATATATGGGAAGTCATATTTTGACTACCAAAAAAGTTTTTGGTTTTTCCGGTATTGTATCGGGAAGCTTCTAAAAGGTTTTGGAAACTTCCGGAGGAGTCTGGAAGTACACCAAGGGTTTCACCACGTCCCAAGGGTTTGCCTGGTGTGAGGGGAGGCGCTCTGGCCTTATTGGGATAGGCGCACAAGTCGTTCAAGGCCCATGCAGTTGGAAAAGGTGGAAAGTCCACCTTTGTATGAACGGGAAGGAGGAGGACTAGGATTCCGCCTCCTCCGCCTTGGCTGCTCCTTGCTGCGACAACAGACCTTCCCTGGTACGACGCCAGGAACCCTGCTGCTGCGGCTACGCCTTTAGGGACTTCATAGGCAAATATGCAAAGGATTCCCCCGTGGCCTTGGAGCCTTGCGTTGGTGTTCCCTCGAAGCGGAAAGGGTGATGTAGCACAGCGGCGGTAAGTATTTCCCTCAGTTTTGAGAACCAAGGTATCAATCCAGTGAAGGAGTATCACAAGTGCCTGCACAAACACAAAGAGCTTGCTCCCAACGCTATGAAGGGGTTGTCAATCCCTTATAGATTGTTTGCCAAGTGAGAACTGAAAGCAACAAAGTAACAAAGCAAAGTAAAAGAGAAAGTGGAAACGATAGGTGCGAATAGACCCGGGGGTCGTAGTGCTTACTTGTGGCTTCTCTCATGAAAGCAAGTAGACGGTGGGTGAACGAATTACTGTCGAGCAATTGATAGAACCACGCAAAGTCGTGACGGTATCTATGGCAATGATTATATCTATAGGCATCACGTCCAAAACAAGTAGACCGATACTTTCTGCATCTACTACTATTACTCCACATGTCGACCGCTATCCAGCATGCATCTAGTGTATTAAGTCCAAAAGAACAGAGGAACGCCTTAAGCAAGATGACATGATGTAGATGGACAATCTCATATCTACGACAAAGCCCACCTTGTTACCCTTGATGGCAACTACACGATGTGTGCCTTGCTGCCCCTACTGTCACTGGGAAAGGTCACCACACGGTAAGAACCCAAAACCAAGCACTTCTCCCATTGCAAGAATCATAGATCTAGTTGGCCAAACAAAACCCAAGACTCGGAGAGACTTACAAGGATATCAAATCATGCATATAAGAAATTAGCAAAGACTCAAATATATATCATAGATAATCTGATCACAAATCCACAATTCATCGGATCTCGACAAACACACCGCCAAAGAAGATTACATCGGATATATCTCCATGAAGATCATGAAGAACTTTGTATTGAAGATCCAAGAGGGAGAAGAAGCCATCTAGCTACTAACTACGGACCCGTAGGTCTGAACTTAACTACTCATGAGTCATTGGAGGGGCGGTGATGTTGATGAAGAAGCCCTCCAACTCCAAAGTCCCCTCCGGCAGGGCACCGGGAAGGGTCTCCAGATGAGATCCCGCAGAAACGGAAGCTTGCGGCGGCGGAAAAGTGTTTTCGTGGACGCCCTGATTTTTCTGGATTTTTAGGGAATATATAGGCCAAAGACCTAGGGTAGGGGGGGTGCCAGGGAGGCCACAAGCTTGGTTGCCGCGGTAACAGGGCTTGTGGGCTCCCTATGGGCCCACTTGCTTGGCCCTCAAGCCTCCTGATCTTCTTCCGTTCTGGAAAAAATCATTTTGGGGATTTTAATCCATTTGGACTCCGTTCCAAAATCAGATCTGAAAAGAGTCAAAAACACAGAAAAAACAGGAACTGGCGCTTGGCACTGAGTTAATAAGTTAGTCCCAAAAAAGATATAAAAGGTAAACAAAACATTCAAAGTTGACAATATAACAGCGTGAAACCATCAAAAATTATAGATACGTTTGAGACGTATCAAGCATCCCAAGCTTAACTCCTGCTCGTCCTCGAGTAGGGAAGTGATAAAGAATGAATTTTTTATGCTTTCATGCTACCTAGCATAGATGTCCTTTGTAATTCCTCTTATGTGACGTGAATGTTCAGATCCATTAGATTCAAAACAATAGTTTGCTATTGACGTGGAAACAATAATAATTCAAGCAAACTAGCAAGGTAATCATGAACTCTCAAAATAACAAGGCCAAAAGAAAGTTATCCCTACAAAATCATGTAGTCTGGCTATGCTTTATCATCATTGCACAACGAATTTAAATCATGCACAACCCCGGTATTGGCCAAGTAATTGTTTTCACACCTTTACTTTCTCAAACTTTTTTCAACTCTCACGCAATACATGAGCGTGAGCCATGGTTTTAGCACTATAAGTGGTGTGAAGTGTGGTGGAGGTTGCAAGACAAACAAGGAGAAGATGATCACATTAACTAGGTATATCAATAAGCTGTGAATATGCTCATCAATAGATATCAATGTGAATGAGTAGGGATTGCCATACAAATGATGCACTAGAGTTAAGAGTATGTGAAAGCTCTTAAAGAAAACTAGTGGGTGTGCATCCAACTTGCTTGCTCACGAAGACCTAAGGCAATTTTGAGGAAGCCTATCATTGGAATATACAAGCCAAGTTATATAATGAAAATTTCCCACTAGCTATATGGTGGTGACAAAACGAGAGACTCTCAATCATGAAGATCATGGTGCTTAATATGCACAAGTGTGGAAAAGTGGTACCATTGTCCCTTCTCTCTTTTTCTCTCATTTGTTTTGGATGGGCTCCTTGGCCTCTTTTTTTATTTTTATCTTTTTTTTGGTGGGCATCTTTGGCCTCTTTTATTTCCTCACATGGGACAATGCTCCATCAATGATGATCATCACACTTACAACTCAAAACTTAGAGCAACGACGACTCTATATGGAATGCCTTCGGTAGTGTACCGTGACAATGATGTAGCATGGCATAGACATAAATGGAAACATCATGCTAGCTATCTTACGATCATGCAATGGCAATGTAGACGTGGTGGCACATGTCATGGTGGTAGTTGCATGGAAATATATCTCAGAATGACTTTGAAAAAGCCATAGTACATAGGTATGGTGGCTGTTTTGAGGGAGGCTAATGGTGGGTTTTGTGCACCGACGAAAGTTGCACGGCACTAAAGAAGATAGTGATGGTGGAAGGTGAAAGTGCATCTAAACCATGGACTCAACATTAGTCATGAAGAACTCATATACTTGTTGCAAAAGTTTTATTAGTAATCGAAACAAAGCATTCAACGCATACTCCTAGGGGAATGGTTGGTAGGTATAAACCATTGCACGATCCCGACCGCCACACAAAGGATGACAATCAATAGACTAATCATGCTCATACTTCATCACATAGCGGTTCACCATACGTGCATGCTACGAGAATCACTAACTTCAACACAAGTATTTCTAGATCCACAACACCTTGCTAGCATAACTTCAATATTACCATAACCACAACTCAAAACTAATTGAGATGAATCAAACTTCTCTAACTATTCAATGCACATGAAGGTGGAAGTTTTCGTATCCCTTTGGATAACTACCCCTTTTGAGACTACTTTCAAAGCATATATCAACTACCAAGCCACGCACCGCCATGCTCTAAAATATATAAGTGAAGCACATAGAGCAAAATCAACTAGCTCAAAAGATATAAGTGAAGCACATGTGAGCTGAATTGTCTACCAAAGGATATAAGTGAAGCTCGACAAAATCACGGTGAGTGCATGTCTCTCTATCTAGGTGTGCAGCAAGGATGATTGTGACACAACAAAAATAAAAGACTCCTACGATACAAGACGCTCCAAGGAAAACACATAACATGTGGTGAATAAAAATATAGCCCCAAGTAACGTTACCGATGGATTGAAGACGAAAGAGCGGATGCCTTCCCGGGGCATCCCCAAGCTTAGGCTTTTACGGCATCCTTGAATCTCTTGGGCTGCCTTGGGCATCCCCAAGCATGAGCTCTTGCCACTCTTTATCTTTTTGTCCATAAGAACTTCACCCAAAACTTGAAAACTTCACAACACGAAACTTAAACAGAAACTCGTGATAACATTAGTATAAGAAAGCAAACCACCACTTCCTTAGGTACTGTAGAAAACTTGAATTCTAGTTATGTTTATGTTGGGTTACTGTATTTTCAATATTCCATGGCTAATACCCCCCGATACTATCCATAGTTTCATCAAAATAAGCAACCAACACAACAAAAACAGAATTAGTTAACAGCAGACCAGTATGTAGCAATCTGTATACTTCGTGTATTCTGGTACTTCAAAAATTCCAAACAATTACGACAGTCTTAAGAATTTGCGTAGCAATCAGCAGCAAAAAGAATCAACTCAAAAGCTCTTACAGAAAAAAAAATCTTTTCATGAGCAGAAAGTTTTTATCTTTTCCAGCATGACCAAACGATCATCCCCAAGACTATTCATAACGGTTTTGCTTGGCACAAGCGCAAAAAGAAACACAAAAAACACAATCATAACACAATTATGAAAGTGTGGAAAACACAAAACAGAAAGAAAAAGGATAGATTCGTTGGGTTGCCTCCCAACAAGCGCTATTGTTTAACGCCCTTAGCTAGTCAAAAGGTGATGGAATCACGTATAGTCATCTTTGGTGCTCAAACCATAAGTAGCCATCATCATAGATTCATAAGGCAATCTTATTTTCTTTCTTGGAAAGTGCTCCATGCCCTTCTTTAAGGGAAATTGAAATCTAATATTCCCTTCCTTCATATCGATGATAGCACCAATAGTCCTTAGGAAAGGTCTACCAAGAATAACGGGACATGAAGGATTGCAATCTATGTCAAGTACAATGAAATCCATGGGTACATAGTTCTTATTGGCAACAATAATAACATCATCGATCCTTCCCATGGGTTTCTTGACAGTAGAATCTGCAAGATGCAAATTAAGAGAACACTCTTCAATCTCATGAAAACAAAGAATATCACATATAGACTTTGGAATCGCGAAAACACTAGCACCCAAATCACACAAAGCATTGCACTCATAGTTTTTTATCTTGATTTTGATAGTAGGTTCCCACTCATCATGAAGTTTTCTAGGTATAGAGACTTCTAGTTCGAGCTTCTCTTGAAGAGATTTCATCATGGCATATACGATATGCGCGGTAAAGGCTTTGCTTTGGCTATAAGCATGTGGAGAGTTTGCAATGGATTGCATCAAAGAGATGCATTCAAACAAGGAGCAATTATCATAATTGAATTCCTTGAAATCCAAAGTGGGAGTTTCATTACTATCCAAAATTTTGATTTCTTCTACTCCACTCTCCACACCTTTATCATCAAGATAGGTGGACTCCGAATAATTTGGGCATTTTTCAACCAAAATGGATTCATATCCAGCCCCTTCATCAACAGGTTTGACACGCGAAAACAAAGATTCAAGAGGAGACACACCAAGCACTTTAAGATCTTCGTGATTTGCATCACTAGAACGCACCCTTTTAAACCATTCATGCCTAGCGCGAATTTGGGTGGTTCTTTCTTTGCTCTCATTCATGGAGACACGCATAGCTTTCAAAGTTTCATCCAAGTTGACCTTGGGAGGAGCACATCTAACTTTCAAAGCATCAATATCACAAGACATCCTATCAACGCTCTTAGCCAAATCGTCTATTTTGAGTAGTTTTTCCTCTATGGACGCATTGAAAAATATTTTGAGAGTTGATGAACTCTTTGATATTACTCTCTAAATCATAGGGTAATTTGTTGTGATTTCCATAAGTGTTGTTGTAGGAATTGCCATAATTGTTAGAGGAGTTACTAGGGAAAGACCTAGGAACATAGTTTCCTCTAAAAGCATTGTTGTTGCCAAAATTGTTCCTACCAACAAAATTAACGTCCAAACTAGCGTTGCTACTCTCAATCAAGGAAGATAGTGGCATGTCATTAGGATCTAAAGGAGCGTTTCTACTAGCAACCAAATTCATCAACTCGTCCATCTTAGCACTAAGCGAGTTAATTTCTTCTATAGCGTGTACCTTTTTGCTAACAGGTGACCTTTCAGTATGCCACTGAGAGTAGTTGGTCATGATATTGTCTAGTAGTTTTGTAGCGTCTTCTAACATGATTTCCATGAACGTTCCACCTGAGGCAGAGTCCAAGATATTGCGAGAAGCGAAATTTAAACCAGCGTAAAAGATTTGTATAATCATCCACAAACTCAAGCCATGAGCGGGACAATTTCTAATCATAAGCTTCATCCTCTCCCAAGATTGTGCAACGTGTTCACGATCAAGTTGCTTGAAATTCATGATATCATTACGTAAGGAGATGATCTTAGCCGGCGGAAAATACTTGGATATGTAAGCATCTTTGCACTTATCCCAAGAATCGATACTATTTTTGGGCAAAGAAGAAAACCAAGTTTTTGCGCGATCTCGCAACGAGAAAGGAAAAAAGCTTCAACTTAATCACGTCATTATCCACATCTCTTTTCTTTTGCATATCGCAAAGCTCAATGAAGGTATTGAGATGGGATGCGGCATCTTCACTAGGAAGGCCAGAGAATTGCTCTTTCATAAGAAGATTCAACAAAGTTGCGTTTTTTCATACGATTCCGCACTAGTGGCGGGAGCAATCGGAGTACTAATAAATCATTATTATTAGTGCTCGAGAAGTCGCAAAGTTTGGTGTTTTCAGCCATGATGACTTCAACAAGCAAACAAGCACACAAGCAAGCAAGAAAACCGGCAAAGTAAAACGGCAAAGGCAAAAGAAAATGGCAAAGGAGAAAGGCAAATGAAAACGGCAAATGTGAAGTGGGGGAGAGGAAAACGAGAGGCAACTGGCAAAAAAGTAAATGCAAGAGATGAGTTTGTGAGACCTATTTGGATAGATCTCTCCTTCCCCGGCAACGGCGCCATAAATTCTTCTTGCTTGCTGCGACAACAGACCTTCCCTGGTACGACGCCAGGAATCCTGCTACTGCGGCTACGCCTTTAGGGACTTCCTAGGCAAATATGAAAAGGATTCCCCAATGGCCTTGGAGCCTTGCGTTGGAGTTCCCTTGAAGTGGAAAGGGTGATGTAGCATAGAGGCGGTAAGTATTTCCCTTAGTTTTGAGAACCAATGTATCGATCCAGTGAAGGAGTATCACAAGTGCCTGCACAAACACAAAGAGCTTTCTCCCAACGCTATGAAGGGGTTGTCAATCCCTTATAGATTGTTTGCCAAGTGAGAACTGAAAGCAACAAAGTAACAAAGCAAAGTAAAAGCAAAAGTGCAAACGATAGGTGCGAATAGATCCGGGGGCCATAGTGTTTACTAGTGGCTTCTCTCATGAAAGCAAGTAGACGGTGGGTGAACGAATTACTGTCGAGCAATTGATAGAACCGTGCAAAGTCGTGACGGTATCTATGGCAATGATTATATTTATAGGCATCACGTCCAAAACAAGTAGACCGATCCTTTCTGCATCTACTACTATTACTCCACATGTCGACCGCTATCCAGCATGCATCTAGTGTATTAAGTCCAAAAGAACAGAGTAACGCCTTAAGCAAGATGACATGATGTAGATGGACAATCTCATATCTACGACAAAGCCCACCTTATTACCCTTGATGGCAACTACACGATGTGTGCCTTGCTGCCCCTACTGTCACTGGGAAAGGTCACCACACGGTAAGAACCCAAAATCAAGCACTTCTCCCATTGCAAGAGTCATAGATCTAGTTGGCCAAACAAAACCCAAGACTCGGAGAGACTTACAAGGATATCAAATCATGCATATAAGTAATCAGCAAAGACTCAAATATATATCATAGATAATGTGATCACAAATCCACAATTCATCGGATCTCGACAAACACACCGCCAAAGAAGATTACATCAGATAGATCTCCATGAAGATCATGGAGAACTTTGTATTGAAGATCCAAGAGAGAGAAGAAGCCATCTAGCTATTAACTACGGACCCGTAGGTCTGAAGTGAACTACTCACGAGTCATTGGAGGGGCGATGATGTTGATGAAGATGCCCTCCAACTCCAAAGTCCCCTCCGGCAGGGCACCGGGAAGGGTCTCCATATGAGATCTCGCGGAAACGGAAGCTTGCGGCGATGGAAAAGTGTTTTCGTGGACGCCCTAATTTTTTCTGGATTTTTAGGGAATATATAGGCCAAAGACCTAGGGCAAGGGGCGCCAGGGAGGCCACAAGCTTGGTTGCCGCAGCCTCCCCCTAGCCGCGGCAACAGGGCTTGTGGGCTCCCTGTGGGCCGACTTGCTTGGCCCTCAAGCCTCCTGATCTTCTTCCGTTCTGGAAAAAATTATTTTGGGGATTTTATTCCGTTTGGACTCTGTTCCAAAAATCAGATCTGAAAAGAGTCAAAAATACAGAAAAACAGGAGCTGGCGCTTGGCACTGAGTTAATAAGTTAGTCCCAAAAAAGATATAAAAGGTAAACAAAACATCGAAAGTTGACAAGATAACAGCGTGAAACCATCAAAAATTATAGATACGTTTGAGACGTATCAGCTGCGCACTAAGGCTTGGAGGGGCTGTTCCCCACACCCCTACACCTATATATATGTAGGGTAGAGGGCTCCCCAATAGGACACACCAAGCCCTTGGCGCCCCTCTATCCCTAGATCGTTTTCTCCTCTGTTTGCGGTTTTGGTAGCGCTCGACGTAGCCCTGCCAGGATAGCACCACCACCACCATAACCACGACCTCGTGTTGCCGGAGAACTCATCTATTACTCCGCCCTCACTCACTGGATCAAGGAGGCGAATACTTTATCGAGTCGCATGTGTGCTGAAAGTGGAGGCGTCGTCCATTCGACACTAGATCGGGACGAGTCGTGATTGGATCGTGAAAACATACGCCTGCATCAACCATGTTTTATACGCTTGTGCTTAGCGATCTACAAGGGTATTTAGATACATTCCCCTCTTATAGCTAAGCATCTCCATGGATATATCTTGTGTGCATGCAGGAGAATTTTTGTTTCCCGAGCAACGTTCCCCTACAATGGCATCATGAGCTAGGTCTATGCATAGATGATATGCATGAGTAGAACACAAAGTGTTTGTGGGATTTGATGTTCAGATTACATACCTCCTTGGTCTTATTTTGATTCGGTGGTATTGTGGGATGAAGCGGTCTAGACCAACCTTACTTGACCACGTACAAGAGACCGGTTCCACCGACTTACATGTAACTTGTTTGCATAAAGGTGGCTGGCGTGTGTCGGCCTCTCCAACTTTAGTTGAATCGGATTCAACATAGGCGGTCCTTGTAGAAGGTTAAAAGGAAACTTGATTATCACTATTGTGGCTTTGCTAGGTAAGAACAGTTTTTACTAGTTGCACATAGCAGCCACGTAAAACTTGCAACAAAAAAGTAGAGGATGTCTAACTTGCTTTTGCAGGGCATGATGTGATGTGATATGGCCAAGACGTGATTTGATATATGTGATGTATGAGATGATCATGTTTTGTAATAGTTATCATGACTTGCATATCGATGAGTACGACAACCTGCAGGTGCCATAGGGTTGTCTTTAATTTATTTGTTCCATTTGCTTTACTTCTTCGCTATGAGTTAGCAATAGTTACAGAAGCAATAGTTGGCACGACAACCATGTGACGACACGATGATCGAGATCATGGTGTCATGCGGTGACAACGGAGATCATGTCCGTGCTTTGGAGATGGAGATCAAAAGCACGAGATGATGATGTCCATATCATGTCACTTATATGATTTGCATGTGTAGATGATCCCTCAAAATTTCAAGATAAAATTGTGTTCTGCCCAAGTATGCACCATTGCAAAGCTTGGTCGTTTCAAAGCATCTCGTGATGATCGGGTGTGATAAACTCTACGTTTGCAGATAGCGGGTGTAAGCAAATCTTACACATACAAAATACTTGGGTTAAACTTGACGATCCTAGCATGTACAGACATGGCCTTGTAACAAAGGAGACCGAAAGGTCAAACATAAGTCATATAGTAGATATGATCAACATGGAGATGTTCACCATTAAAACCACCTCATCTCACGTGATGATCGGACTTGTGTTGGTGGATTTGGATCATGTCACACTTAGACAACCCGAGGGATGTTGATTTGAGTGGGAGTTCATTTGTAATTTGATTACTAAACTAATTATCATGAACATAGTCAAAATGTCTTTGCAAATTATGTTGTATATGAATACCTCGCGTTGTAGCTCCCCTTTTTTTGATACGTTCCAAGAGAAACTAAGTTGAAAGATAATGGTAGCAATTATGTGGAATGGGTCCATGATCTGAGGATTGTCCTCATTGCTGCACAGAAGGCTTATGTTCTTGATGCACCGCTCGGTGCGCCACCCCCTCAAGTCTCGTCTATGGGTGTTGTGAACATCTGACACACACGTTCTGATCACTACTTGATAGTTTAGTGTGCCATGCTTCATGGCTTAGAACTGGGGTTCCCAAGACGTTTTGAATGTCACAGAGCATATGAGATGTTCCAAGGGATGGAATTGGAATTTTAGGCTCATGCCCGTGTTGAGAAGTATGAGACCTTCAACAAGTTCTTTGCATGCAAGATGGAGGAGAATAGCTCAATCGGCGAGCATATGCTCAGATTGTGTGAGTGCTACAATCGCTTGAATCAAGTGGGAGTTAATCTTGCAGATAAGATAGTGTTTGAGTAAGTTCTCCAAGTCACTGCCACCAAGCTATTAGAGCTTTGTAATGACCTATAACATGCGAGAGATGGAGAAGATGATCCATGAGCTATTTGCGAAGCTTTATGCCGCGAAGGTAGAAATTAAGAAGGAGCATCAAGTGTTGATGGTTAATATGACCACTAGTTTCAAGAAGGGCAAGGGACATAAGGGAAACTTCAAGAATTGCAAGCCAATCGTCGGTCCAGTGAAGAAATTCAAGCTTAGACCCAAACTCGAGACTGAGTGCTTCTTTTGTAAGGGGAACGGTCACTGGAAGCATAATTGTCCCAAGTACTTAGCAGATAAGAAGGCTGACAAGGTCAACAAAAGTATATTTGATATACATGTTATTAATGTGTACCTTACTAGTACGCATAGTAGCGACTGGGTATTAGATACTCGTTCAGTTGCTAATATTGGTAACTCGGAACAAAAGCTGCGGAATAAACGAAGACTACATAAGGGCAAAGTGACGATGTGTGTTGGAAGTGTTTCCAAGGTTGATGTGATCACCATCGCATGCTCCCTCTACCTTCGGGATTAGTGTTGAACCTAAATAAATTTTATTTGGTGCATGCATTGAACATAAACATTATATTTATCTTGTTTATTGCGATATGGTTATTTATTTAAGTAAGAGAATAATGGTTATTCTGTTTACATGAATAATGCCTTCTATAGCCATGCACTAATGTGAATGGTTTATTGAATCTCGATCCTAGTGATATACTTGTTCAAAATAATGATACCAAAAGATGCAAAGTTAATTATGATAGTACCACATACTTGTGGCACTACCGCCAAGGTCATATTGGTGTAAAGCGCATGAAGAAACTACATGCTGATGGACTTTGGGAATCACTCGATTTGAATCGCTTGATACATGCGAACCATGCCTCATTGGTAAGATGGGAAAACCCCCGTTTTCCGGAACAATGGAGCGGGCAAGTGACTTGTTGGATATCATACATACTGATGTGTGCGGTCCAATGAGTGTTGAAGCAAGCGGTGGATATCGTTATTTTCGAACCTTCAGTGATGATTCGAGTAGATATGGGTATATTTACTTAATGAAACACAAGTGTGAAACATATGAAAAGTTCAAGTAAATTCAGAGTGAAGTTGAAAATCATCATGGTGGAGAATATCTAAGTTGTGAGTTTGGTATGCATTTAAGACAATGCGGAATTGTTTCACACCTGATGCCACCTAGAACACCATAGCGTAATGGTGTGTCCGAGCATCATAATCGTACTCTATTGGATATGGTGTGATCTATGATGTCTCTTATCGATTTGCCACTAACGTTTTGGGCTTATGCATTATAGACAACTACATTCACTTTAAGTAGGGCACCATATAAATCCATTGATATGACACCGCATGAATTATGGTTTTGTGAGAAACCTAAGTTGTCGTTTCTTAGAGTTTGGGAATGCAAAACTTCTGTTTGATAAGATCGAGACCAAAGCGAAAAGTTCATCTTCATAAGATTCCTTAAGGAAACAGTTGAGTATACCTTCTATCATAGATCTGAAGGCAAGGTTTTTGTTGCCAAGAATGGATCCTTTCCACAGAAGTACGTTCTCTTGAAAGAAGTGAGTGGGAGGAAGGTAGAACTTGATAAGGTTATTGAAACTTCTCTTGAATTGGAAAGTAGAGCAATGCCGAAACGTGTTCCTCTAATGCGTACACTAATTAAAGAAGAAGCTAATGATGATGATTGTGAAACTTCGGATCAAGTTACTACCAAATGTTGTAGGTTGATAAGAGCACGTAATACCTCGAGTGGTACGGTGATCTCATCTTGGAAGTCATGTTGTTAGACAAAGATGAGCCTACGAACTATGATGAAGCGATGATGGGCCTGAATTTCGACAAATGGCTAGAGGCCATGTAATCTTAGATAGGATCCATGTATGATAACCAAGTATGGACTTTCGTAGACTTTTCTGATGACCGGCAGGCCATTGAGGATAAATGGATCTGTAAGAAGACAGATGCTGGTAGTAATGTTACTATCTGTAAAGCTTGACTTGTTGCAAAGGGGTTTTCGACAAGTTCAAGGAGTTGAATACGATGATACTTTCTCACCCACATAGATGCTAAAGTCTGTTGGGATTATGTTTGCAGTTGCCGCATTTTTCACATATAAATTTGCAAAGTACACACGGATCTGAATGTTGCAGACCCGTTGACTAAAACCTCTCTCACAAGCAAAACATGATAAAACTCCAGAACTCATTGGGTTTGAATCACATGACGATGTGAACTAGATTATTGACTCTAGTGCAAGTGGGGGACTATTGTAGATATTCCTTATAGGCAATAATAAATTGGTTATTATCATATTTCCTTGTTCATGACAAACGTCTATTATCCATGCTAGAACTGTATTGATCAGAACCTCAGATACATGTGTGGATACATAGACGACACCATGTACCTAGTAAGCCTCTAATAGACTAGCTTGTTGATCAAATACGGTTAAGGTTTCCTAACCAAAGACATTAGTTTTCATTTGATAACGAGTTCACATCATTAGGAGAATGATGTGATGGACAAGACCCAAATCGTAAGCTTAGCATTTGATCGTATCTCTATGTTTATTGCTACTCCTTTACTCATGTCAATTATATGTTCCTAATACCATGAGATCATGCAACTTCCATGACACCGGAGGAATGCCTTGTGTGTATCAAACGTCACTTCATTATTGGGTGATCTAAAGGTACTCTATAGGTATCTCCGAGGGTGTCTGTTCGGTTGGCACGCAGCGATACTAGGATGTGTCACTCCGTTTCACGAAGAGGTATCTCTAGGCCCTCTCGGTAATACAACATCACAAGAAGCTTGCAAGCAATGTGACTAAGGAGTTCGTCATTGGATTTTGTATTACGGAACGAGTAAATAGACTTGTCGGTAATGAGATTGAACTAGGTATGGAGATACCTACAATCGAATCTCGGGAAAGTAACATATTGCTCGACAAAGGGAACTGCGTTAGGGATTGATTGAATCTGTGGCATCGTGGTTCGACCGATAAAGATCTTCATGGGAGATGTGCGAGCAAATATGAGCATCCAGGTCCCGCTATTGTTTATTGGTCGTAGTGGTGTCTCGATCATGTCCACATGATTCTCGAACCCGTTGGGTCCGCACGCTTAACGTTCGGCGACGATATAATATTATTGGCTTATGCATGTTGGTGACCTAATGTTGTTAGGAGTCCTGAATGAGATCTCCGACGTCACGAGGAGCTCGGGAATGGTCTATAGGTAAATATTTATATATGGGAAGTCATATTTTGGCTACCGGAAAAGTTTTGGGGTTTTCCGGTATTGTACTAGGAAGCTTCTAGAAGGTTCCAAAAACTTCCAGAGGAGTCCAGAAGTCCATGGTGGGTTCCACCATGTCCCAAGGGTTTGCATGGGTTGAGGGAGGCACCCTGGCCTTATTGGTCTAGACGCACAAGTCCTTCAAGACACATGCAGTTGGGAAAGGTGGAAAATCCACCTTTGTATGGAAGGTAAGGAGGAGGACTAGGATTACACCTCCTCCTCCTTGGTTGCGCCCTAGGGCTTGGAGTGTTTGTTCTCCACGCCCCTGTACCTACATATAGAGGGGACGGGGCGCCCCAAGAGGACACACCAAGCCATTAGTGCCCCTCTCTCTTCCTAGATCGTTTTCTCCTTCGTTTCCGGTTTTGGTAGCGCTTGGGGTAGCCCTCTAGGGATAGAACCACCACCACTGTCACCACGCCGTCGTGTTGCCAGAAAAACTCATCTACTACTCCGCTCTCACTCACTAGATCGGGGAGGCGGAAACATCACCGAGCCGCACATGTACTAAACGCGAAGGTGTCGTCCGTTCGACACTAGATCGGGAGGGACCTTGATTGGATCGTGGAGACATACGACTACATCAATCACGTTATATATGCTTCTGCTTAGCCATCTACAAGGGCATGTAGATACACTCCCCCTCTCGTAGCTATGCATCTCCATGGATAGATCTTGCGTGTGTGTAGGAAAGTTTTTGTTCCACATGCAACGTTCTCCGACACTAGGGAGGGCCCGAGCTAGCTGATCCACTAATCCACTCAATTGGGTCATCGATTTCTTGTCTAAGGATATTGGTAGGCCCAAGTACTTGCATGGAAATTAACCTGTGGGGCAGCCAAGCATCTGTTCAGCCGTGTATTGATCTCCATCGTGCATAGGATGGCAAAGGTTGCACTCTTTCTTAAGTTGACACGCATGCCAGATGCTTCCTCGAAGATGGGTAGGAGCACGCTGCAAGTTTGAAGATCCATCTCATTTGAATTAACAAACACCATGATGTCATTGACAAACATGGATAGATGATGCTTGACACATCCATATCATTTGGAGTCCCCTAGTTGTCGCTAGCTCGAATATGCGGTGAAGTGGTTCCATAACCATGATGAACAACATAGTTGATATGGGGTCCCCTTGCCTCAATCCAATGCAATTGAAGATCGGCCGTCCAGCCATTCCATTAATCAAGATCCTTGTGGAAGATGTTTCCAATATCCCATAAATCCACTCCCTCCACCGATCACCAAATCCCAAAGATTGTAGGACTCCGAGCAAAAACGACCATTGGACCGAATCAAACGCCTTTGAAATGTGTAGCTTGATCATCACCGCATGATCTTTGACGACGTGGAGCCTCCTTATCATGCATTGCACCAACATGGATCAGCCCTTTACGAAAGCACTTTGCCGCTTCCCCGGTAGGGAAGGCAATTCTACTGCAAGCCTTGTTTCTAGAATCCTTTCAAAAATCTTTGTCACTCCATGCTCAAGACTCGCTGGAAAGGAAGTCTCGTATGTCCACCGCACCATCCTTCTTAGGTAGAAGAGCTACAATCGCCTTGTTAATCATCGGGAGCCCCTGCATGTCGCCACCATAGAAAGCCTGGAGTGCTCGCCTGAAATTTGGTTTTCTTATGTTCCAACATGATGCATAAAACCTTTCGGTGAACACATCGGGTCTGGTGCTTTGTCCTTTGGCATCTCCTTAACCACCTTCTCCACCTCCTCCTCGGTGAGAGGTGCCTCAATATGTGACAAGTTCATTGCTGTCATTTCCAACATGCTTAGCTCGATCGCGTGAACCCTCCTTGGTGCTATCCCGAGGAAATTTGAAAACTAATTGTCCACCTCATGATTAATATTTTGTTTTCACCATTAAATCCATCTCATGGAGATCTTCAAAACTAGATCCCATATTGACATGTTTCGATGACTTTTTTGGGCCAAAAGTTGCCATGATGTTAACACTGAAGTTGCCATAGTGCTTACAACAAAGTTGCCACAACATGTTTCATCTAGTTTTTTCTTCTAGATTTAAAGCTACCATTGTATTTCAACTACTTTTCACGACATTGTTTTATTAATTGACCATGGATTTTTTAGTAATTAACCACGACAATTTTAATTCATGGATCATAGCCATTTTTAGTAATTCATCATGGCAAATTGAGTTTATAGATCATGGCAATTCTAGTATTTTGAACATGGAAAATATTTTTATATGAACCATGGCAAATTTTAGTGCTTGTATCATGGCAAATTAAGTAATTCACCATGACAATTTTAGTTTATGGTTCATTGCAAATTTGAGTCATTGACCATGTATTTTTAAACTAATTGACGACATATTTCTTTTGTACTTGTGAACCATGTCAAAAATATTTCATGGATTATGGAAAATTTTAGAAATTCATCTTGGCAAGTTTAGTTTCTTAGTTCCTTTTTTATAACATGTCAAAATTTACTTTAAACATAGAAACAAAATAGTTGAATTATATCACGGCTACTATAGTGTAATCATGATGGCGATTTATGTGCAGTAGACATGGAAACTTTTAACCAAAATAAGTCATAGAAACATATTGATATGAGATATAGTTTCGAAGATCTCGTCGCGACAGATTTAATGTTGAAAACGGTTTTTCAATCGGATTTTTAGTTAAGAGATAAAACATTTGAAAACTGAAAAGACGAAAGTTTCCTGCTAACATCATCAGTTTCGTCACTTGTGCATGCATGCGGTCATATGGCCCAATCTGTAGTCATGAGGCATGTGGTCGGGTGTTTCTCCCACCACTATGTGGTGGTTAGCGGTGTCATATTATTTTTATTTTTATTTAGTCTAACGCTATATACATATGAATAGTCTCCATGTTACTCCATACAACACACTTTTCATAGGTTAAGAATAATTTAATTGCACATTCATCTTAAACGATATTCTTGCATTTAAAAGTTTAATATAAATTAAAAATACTTAATGCACATCATCTTTTAGGTTTTAAGAGAATGGTTCAAAAACCTAATGGACCATAGATAAACGCAAGGGCAGACCTAGAAACTATTTTGAGCAAGGACAAATTATAGGAGCGGGGGCATGTTGTACATGAATTCAAAGAATTTTAGCATTTTCTATATAAGTGCAAATAAACCAAATTGGTATTTCATATTTTGAGTGGGGTCCTAGCCCCCTAGCCCCCCCTGAAAGCACAACTTCTCCTTATGTATTTTTGCTAATTAATAACAACATATATTTCACTGGACTAATATACCAAGTATATTTCAGGAAAAGTTCAATGAATGGATTGGCTAAGGATTGTGAGGAGATCCCCTAGATGCAAGGAACATCCATTGGCAACAAGCCTCAAGACTACATTTTCCTTTTATGTGAGAAATCACAATTGAGTCCATAGAAAAGACAATACTATTAAAATGGAGGAGGTATCTATGATGATCTGGTTGCTCAAGTGCCTTGAGCTAGCCACCAAAAATACTCATGAAATTCCCACGCAAATATTTTGTCCAAACCCCAAAGTCCAAATTCGATGCCACCAATATTTCCCATTTGGCCCCACCGAGTTTTACCCTAGACAAATCCAAAGCCAAACCCTAGCATCTCGGTGCTACCAAGTCTCATTTGGTGTAACCGAAAAAGTGGAAATCTTTTTGGTGCCAGCGAGTTTACTTAACTGCCTTGGCCAGCCAAAGTCACACCAACCAAGATTTATATATCGGTGTCACTGAAACGCCAAAAGTCAACCGGAGTTTTTGCTTCGGTCTCACCTAGTTGGACAATAATTTAACGGTTTGATTTTTGGAGATGCCTGTATATACCCCTCCACCTGCCTCTCATCCGTAAAGGAAGCACTCAGAATAAACCAACACTTTCCCCATCAATTTTCTAAGAGAGAACCACCTACTCCTGTGTTGAGATCAAGATATTCCACTCCAACCATATGAATCTTGATTTCTAGACTCCCCAAGTTGCTTTCCATCCAATCAACCTCTTCTACCAAGCCAAATCTTTGAGAGAGTGATTGAGTGTTGAGGAGACTATCTTTTGAAGCATATGAGCAAGGATTTCATCATACATACCACACCCATTGCCTTTTGGAGAGTGGTGTCTCCTATATTGGTTAGGAGTCCCTTGGGAGCCTACTTCGTGTGGAGTTAAACCAAGAAGTTTGTAAGGGCAAGGAGATCGCCTACTTCGTGAAGATCTACCCCAATTGAGGCTAGTCCCTCGGGGACGTAAGCCATGATGGAATAAACAAGGTTGCTTCTTCGTGGACCCTTTGTGGGTAGAGCCCTCCGTGGATGTCACGCCCAAGATGCGACCCTATCCTCAATTTGGCACGAAGGCCTCGTCAGGGATAGAAGCGCCTCTCGTCGTGTCGCAAGAATGGATATCGTTACAAGTACATGTACTGAAAAGAAGAGATATATATATACAGAGTTGGCTTACACTCGCCACAAGCTACATTAGAGTCACATCAGTACATTACATAATCATCAAGAGTAAGAGCAGGGTCCGACTACGGACGAAAACAAACGAGAAAAATAAGAACGACGTCCATCCTTGCTATCCCAGGCTGCCGGCCTGGAACCCATCCTAGATCGATGAAGAAGAAGAAGAAGAAGCAACTCCAAATGTACAATCAACGCGCTCACGCCAAGTAACCTTTACCTGTACCTGCAACTGGTGTTGTAGTAATCTGTGAGCCACAGGGGACTCAGCAATCTCATTCCAAAGGTATCCAGACTAGCAAAGCTTAATGGGTGAGGCATGGTTAAGTGGTGAGGTTGCAGCAGCGGCTAAGCACATATTTGGTGGCTAAACTTACGAGTACAAGAAACAAGAGGGGGAAGATCTATGCATAACGGTCGTGAACTACTGATGATCAAATGAATGATCCTGAACACCTACCTACGTCAGACATAACCCCACCGTGTCCTCGATCGGAGAAAGAACTCACGAAAGAGACAGTCAAGGTTACGCACACAGTTGACAAGTTTTAATTAAGTTGACTTCAAGTTATCTAGAACCAGTGTTAAACAAAGTTTCCACGTTGCCACATAACCGTGGGCACGGCTTTCCGAAAGATTTAACCCTGCAGGGGTGCTCCAACTAGTCCATCACAAATTACCACAAGCCGCATAGAAATCCTCAATCACGAAGCTCGCGATCTCGTCGGATTCCCTAATGGAAAACCTCAACTCAGAGATTACCCAAAGCATCACCGGAATCCCGATGCACAAGATATCTCGTCAAAGGTAAAACCAATCCAGCAAGGCCGCCCGACGTGTCGACGATCCCGATAGGAGTCGCGTACCTCGTTCTCAGGACACGACGGATAAGCGAACCGTACGAGTGTCAAACCTCGAGTTTCCTCAAGGTGGCCCCGCACGGTGCTCTCTTTTGGACCAACACTCATCAGGAGCACTGGCTCGGGGGTTGATTAAATTATCCTTGGGTTAATTACTCCCTATGCAGTTCATTAGTTATTAGGCAAATGTAGTACCAAAGTTGGGCCCTGCCAGACCAGCTTTAATCTAAAACGAATTATCAAGGGGGTCCCCATAACAACCCCGATCGTGTTAGGAGCGCTCATTTATGGAACATAACACCGGTAGCCGGAAACTAAGGGGGGCAAAGGTGGAACAAAACACCAAGCTAGAAAGGCCGAGCCTTCCACCTTTTACCAAGTATATAGGTGCATTAAAATAAATAGCATTTAATAGGGTGATATAACAAGGAACCCATGTTTTCACATGGAAGCATCTGCACCTGCAACTAGCAACGCTATCAACATGGTTAAGCAAGCAGTAACATAGCCAATCAGTGGTTTGCTAGGTTGAACAGGTTGAAGGTTTTCATGGCATTGTTGAGAGGCTGAATTTAATAGGTGGTAGGCAACGAGACATAATCGATAGAAGCGATAAACTAGCATGGCAATGATAGTAATGGTATCTGGGGAAATGATCATCTTGCCTGAGATCCCGCTTGGAAGAAGAACAACTCGATGAAGTCGGCAAACCAACGTAGTCGAACAGGTCCTCACATTCCGACACGCTTGCGGAACTCTATCGAGACGGAGCAACCGGAAACAAACATCAACACAAATATCACCACGGCATATGCAAGACATGATGCACACCCTAATATTATGCATGATCAGGTCAACATGCAAGGGATGGCATGGCAATTCACCTCACACAAACACTCCACATTAAATGAAGCTCGATATGCAACGGGTTGCATATCGACGAAACTCCACGATTAATTATTTAATTCACTCCCGATTATTTACACGACAATGTTAAATTGTTGTTATCATGGCAAGGGGTGAAGCGATGATCCTACATGGCATCCTAGTCGGTATAACACGCGGGGCATAGATCGGAGCTACGTTACAAGAGACATGCAACACAAGACAATTATGCCATGAATGCGTCATGCATGCGAGTTCAAACATCACGGGCAAGAGAAGGAAACATATGTCGCCACGGCGAGCGAGAGGGAACCATGGCGGCAAAACGGAAACGAAGCCACGGCAACGTTCCTACCACGATTCTCGTCGAGAATCGGTGCCAACGTTTAGGAAGCGTGTGCGGGAACGTTAAATAAAGATGGGGTGATCCCGTATCTCGGATTCCCATGTGTCGGGCACAACAAAAGAAGACAACGTGCAACGGGCATACATACGGTGCAACATACATTCATCTCATACAATACTTGCATTCGTTACACGACGCGTCTCATCGGTATACCTTCGAAGCGTGCGAATCGGAGGGGTTTGGTCAAAGCGGACGTCGTGGTCGTCGTGGAAGTAGTCGTACACGCGCCGGTAGTTGAAGTAGTGGTACACGGTCTCGTCGACGGTAGTCGTACTCGACGTCGTGGTTCTCGGGTCTTCGGCGTTGGTAGTCGATCACGGGTCTTCGGCGACGTCGAGGAAGTCGAACCCGTCTCCGTCGATGTTCGGGGTTCGTCGAAGTCGTCGTTGTACTCGCCGATCTCGTCGACGACTCATGGTAGGCGGGGATGGTCTATGCGGCGACGCAAGCGGCAGCAACACGGCTAGCATAAGCGGACAAACCGCAAGCCACTAGCAACCTAGACTAGCATCTAACAGCAAAAGCTTCAGCTAGCAAAGCAGCAGCATCTACGACAACTAGCAACAGCATGCAGCAACCTACAACTAGCAGCAAAGCAAAGCAGCGGCAAACAACAACTAAGCACAAGCAAGCTAGCAACAGCATAAGCAACCGGCAACAGCAACTATAGCAGCGGCAGAGCGACACAGCATGGCGGCACGAGCAGCAACAACACTTGCACCAGCGGCAACAGCTATCTACACGGCAACAGCGAGCAGCAGGTGCAGCAGCAAGCAGGCCACGCAAGCAGGCACAGCAGCAAGTAGCAGCGCGACAGCTCGGCAGACACAACAAGCATGCGCAGCAGCGACAACAAACGCTAGCGGCAGCAGCAGGCAAGCGGCAACGACTCGGCACCAGCGCAGCAACAGCAACGGCAGCGGCGTGCTACCTCGGCAGGAGGAGGCCGGGGACCTGGAGCAGGCGGCTCGGCAAGGGAACGGGCGGCCACCGGCGAGCACGGGGACGGAGGAGGTCGGCAGCGCGGCGACGGCAGGCCACGGCAGCGGCGCGCTGGCAAGGCACCGACGGGGAGAGGGAGGGGCTGCGCCTGCACGCAAGGTGGCGCGACGCGGCACGACGATGCCGGCTCGGGGAACAAGGAGGCGACGATGGCGGTCGTGCGGGGACGCGGGCGCGGCAGCCAGCTGATGACGGCGCGGGGCTGCTGGCGGCGAGGTGGCTCCATGGCGAGGCAGAGGAGGCGGCGCAACACGGGGGAAGACGCGAGGAGAGGGCTCGGGGCCTGGAGGGGCCGGCGCGAGCACAGCTCCGGCAACGGAACTGCGGCGGCTCGGGACCGGCGATCCCTATGCGGGAAGGCTGCGGCGGCGGGCGGCCATGGTGGCGCAGCGCAAGCTCGCGAGGAACGAGGGGCGAGGCGAGCACGGCAGGGCAGGGAACCTGCAAGCGACACGGGAAACGGCGAGGCGGGCGGCGCAGCTAGGGAGGCGGCGGCCAATCCGGCGGGGAGAGGCCGGCGAGCAGGGGGGAACTCGGCACTGGCAGGGAGGCTGCGCGAGGGGAAGGCACAGAGGGGATCGAGGAGGAGGAGGAAACGGCGCACGGGAAGGACGAGGCTCGGGGGGAGCGGGCTAGATCAGGGAGGGGAGGCCTGGGCCTTGGCCGGCTGGGCCTCTCTCCCTTTGTTATTTTTTTTTCTTTTTAAAACAGAAACACCGCAAAAGAAAAGGATTTAACAAAATAAAAGAAATATTTTTTGACTCCTTTAAAACATACCCCAACTATAAAACAAATTTGGCATATTTTTTAAAAAGAAATAAAATAAAACCTTTTGAAGAAATAAAATTAAAACCCGTTTACAAAAGAATAAAAATCGAACCCCTTTTAAGAATTAAATAGAACCTCTTTATTTAAAGAATAAATAAAAGCCTTTTAAAAGAGAAAATAAAATGGGAGGGTTTTAAAATAAAACAAACGGAGAAATAAAATAAAATCCTAAGGGTTGCCCCTACATTTAATAAAAGGACTTTTATTGAAAAGAAGAAGACGCACCCTTTTAAATAGGGGTTTAAACGAAGACTTTAGCAAAACCACAAAAACGAAATGAGAGAGGAGAGAAGGGGAGAAGGTTTAGGTCGGCGGTGCAACAGGGTATAGCGGTGGCCCTCACGCACGCATTCTCATCACGCCAACAAACGACGTCACACTCACAAAGCACTAACACCTAACAACACGGAGCAACAAGCAACACCGACAAAACACAGATGACATGATGTCATGCATGATGCGACGATGCAAACTACATGACGATGCAACGAATAAAACTAAACACACGACCGAAACGGAATAAAGGGGGAATCTTCTAGAGCGTCGGCATCGGGCTGTCATAGTGGACTCTCGCAGTCGTTACCCTCCGTAGGTTGAAGCCTCCATCAACGTGGATGTACGATAGCACCACCTAATAGAAACACGCCAAAAATCTTTGTGTCATCTTTGCATTTAACCTTCATATCCCTACCCTTTACATTCATGTGCATGTCTTTACTTTCCGCTGCTATACTCTTAGACTTGCATTTCTAGGGTGTACTTAACTTCCTATAATTGCTAAAACTTGCCAAACATTAAAATTGGAAAAATACTAAGTTTTTTATTTGGTCAAGTAGTCGAATCACCCTCCCTCTAGACATATTCGGATGCTACACTCCCCTCCTTCATTCATGGCTGAAGTATCACACCTAAGACATCCATGAGACACTAATCACTCATTCTCTTAGCCCTGGAGGATTCTTGAAAAAACATACTAATATACATTTCTTGGCATGGTTAATTTGTGTGCTTGCTTGGAGTGTGCTCTAAACTTCTTTCACCTCTAAACAAATTTGTGCTACACCCTTTGTAGAAGCATACACATGCTAATCATACGTAAAACTAAAAAACAGAGAATGGGTTGTAAAACTACCTATCATTTTGGGATAGTAGATATAAAACATACTCTCTTCGGTCCTTTTTAATCTGCGTATAAGATTTGTTTGAAGTCAAACTTCACAAAGTTCAACCATATTATATATATATAATGTCAACATCTATAATGCTAAATTTATACCATACAAAAAAAAATTCATGACGGATTTAAAAAAATATTGATTTCGTATGGTGAATAATGACATGTTTTTTCTTTAAAATTGGTCAACCTTTATGAATTTGACTTGAGTCAGATCTTATATGCGTAATAAAAAGGACCGTGAGTATACTTGACACATGTGACATTTTTTATAATTATAGTTGAATCATTTATAATGGACAAATCATATGTACAATTCTTATCGTATGATATGTTTATGAAATATTAGATAGTTGCATCAAATATAAACGGGCGCGACAACACGCGCCATCGTGATCTAGTTCTTTACATATAGTTCTTGCTTTGATAATAAATTTGTTAGATGCATGTTGGGTCCTTGTTCATGTAACTAATCTAGAGCCATGTCGGGTTCTTGCTGACAAACTTCGGCAGGTGGTTGGTGTCTTGAGGAGATGGAGCAACGGCTTCTTTTCTGGTGCTAAGTTATAGCTTGCCATGGCTATGGAGGTCATTTTGATGCTGGATATGGCTATGGACTTGCGGCCTTTGTCGCCTGATGAGAGGGGCCTGAGGATGAGGCTCAATAGGAGGGTTATTGGTTTCGCGGTCTTGGAAAGGGCACGGAAGAAGCAAGCTTCGAGAATTAGAAATCTACAAGATGGTGACGCGAACACGAGATTCTCCCACATCAAGGTGAATGTGAGGAGGAGGAAGAACTTCATTCGTAGGTTGTGGGTTGCGACAAGTTGGTCCAACATCCATGAGGATAAGGCGAAGGTGGCCCACGATCACTTCACTTCCATGCTGGGCAACAAGACATGTGTGACGCCCTGGTAATTAACCTACAGTAATCTCACGCTAATGGTGCCACGACATCATGATTAAATAAGCCAAATCGTTACTTGTTAAAAATCAAAACCAATTTCAAATGAAAAATAAATAAAATAAAAATTCAAATTATTGTTCTTCAAACATGAAAACAAAAATGTTCCTAATGTCGCAAATAATCCATAGTTAATTATGGTGGAGAAAGAAACATTTTATAAATTGTATAACTGCACAAAATAATTAAAATAAGGGGTCAAAACATTATTTAAAATGTCCTTTCTAAATAATAAAATTCTAACAAATTCAAATGTCTTCCAATTTATTTTGTGGCAATACTAAATATTGCAAAGTGTTTGTGTGGCTAAGTCCAATATTTTTACACAGAGTCATTTGTAGGCTAAATAAAATACAAAATTAATATTGAAAAGGAAAACGGAAGAATAAAGAAAAGAAGCTGCACTGTGCACTTGTAGCCTACTGCTACAGTGCACAGCCCGGCCTAGCATCACCACCTCTCCTTCAACCTTATGTTACAGAGCCTGAGGAGGGGAGTGGCTCGCATCTGACCACCATGGCCATGGCGTGGCCACGTGTTGGCCATCCCACGCCCCCCTGATGGATAAGAGAATCCCCACAACATACTTGGACAAACCCTAGCTATCATATCCTCTAGCTAGCTCTCTCTTTCTCATTTTTGCTTGTGCCCAAGCTGTGGTCGCCATGGCCGACGTCATAGCCGCGGCCACCATGCGCCTCGTCTCCTGAGAGGACGTCCAGGAGGTCCGCCGCGGCCGGATCCGTCCGTTCCGGGGACCAACTCAAACCGGAATGGCCTGTACGCTCGGCATCGGGCCGGTTTTCCAACACGGCCATCGCACTGCATCGTCGAGCTCGTCACGTCCGGTTGCCCCCGCGCTTCCTAACCATGTCCACGAGCTCCGTGGTGAGTTCCTCGCCCGATTCCCCTTACTTCCAGGCCCGACCCTGAGGGGGGTATGGAGGGGCGGCCGCCCCGGGCCCCCGAAACCAGGGGGCCCCAACTAGGTATGTGTGTGTACTGCAGAAATGTGTGTCGCCATGGATGATGAATTATAGCCGGAGGAAGACGAAGACTAGAAGAAAACAGAGGAACGAAGCGAACTGGTTAGTTACGGTACCAACAGTTTAGGGCCCAGCCCAGTCCATGTATATGCTCCTACGTGAGCACGTATTATTAGCCTGATTAAAGACCAAGGCTTGACAGTAACACTATAGCAAAACCAATTTAGTAAGAAGGCTCCACGTCAGCCTAATCCATCACGCATGGCAACACATTGATTTCTCTACTCCTTCGGTGCAATCTAGGGAACAAGTGCACAATGTTGGTTCGGTTTAGAGAATTCCCGTTTCAAAAAAATAAAATATCTAAGACGGCCCTGAGAGCTTATTCTTCTCTTATCCGTATTACATCCATGAACTAAAATTAAAAAGGTAGGGTTCTGGAGACCGAAGGATCGTTCTTTCCGTTCACCTCTAAACACCATTAATATCAGGGCAAGTGCACACTTTAAAATCATTCAGCGTATGTTAACATAAATCAGGTATAAATAAATTACTTGCAACATCATCTTTGGAGTCAAAATGGTTTAAAAACAATTCCTTGCATATCGTGAAACTATTACTCCCTCCGTTCCTAAATATAAGTCTTTGTAGAGATTTCATTAGTGGACTATATACGGATGTATATAGACATACTTTAGAATATAGATTCAATTATTTTGTTTCGTATGTAGATTCTTAGTGAAATCGCTTAAAAGACTTATATTTAGGAACGGAGTGAGTAGGATATATACGACAATTGTTGGAAGTAGTTTATAAACGGCCCAACATTCTAAATTTTGTTCGATCGTCTTGCATACATGTATAAGTACACAAGTAGTAAAATGATAGAAGTCCAAAGCGGAACCCAAAATGCTGCGGAACCATCACATTGCACTCTAAATTTCAAATAAACAATTACCGCGATGAAATTAACAAAAAAATGTTGATACGAATATTGATGTTGATGCACTATAAGTATGCATAAGTAACATTTAAAGATATTAATTATTATTTTCATGTCTAAATTGAGGGTCCGAAATTTTAGTTTTGCCTCGGGCCCCTAAAATGTCAGGACCGGCCCTGCTTACTTCCCGGCTCGATTCGTCGCCGTAGCTTCCTTCTCCGAGCCCGTCTGAAAGTACGCGTATGTACGTGCCTGTGTGCGTGTCCGCGTGTGGCCTTGCCGTCGCCCACCGCTGTAGCCGCCCGCACGCTGCTCCGTGGCCGCGCCCAGGCGCTCGCTCGCTGTCCCCGTGCTGGCCGCTGCCGCTGCTTGGCACGCGCCTCTGCTAGCTGCTCTGTCCTCGTGCTGCTGACAATGCACTGCTACTGCTTCTCAAAGCTGCTGGCTGCTACTGCTGTGCTGCTGCTTGTGTTGCTGCCGTCGCTAGCCGCTGCTATTGCTGCTATGCCACTGTCATCGCCGCTGCACTGCTGCTGCTTGCTTGCCATTGCTGCCTGCTAGCGCTGTTGTAGCCGGCTGCTACTAACGGAGGCCATGGCTGAGTGTGCGGCTGTGTGTGCGTGTTGTGTGTCTCAGTGGGTGTGTGCAGCGGAGTAAAGTCTGTTTTAAACCTTTTAAACTCGTAGCCCTCGTCTGTTTTAAACCCCAATCTTCAAATCCCTGAAATCTATACCCTAAACTCTCTAATCCCGGTCGTTTTTTCCCTTAGTGTTGTCTGATGAGAGGATTAGGTGACGTGGCAGTGCGGTAGGGCGAGTTCTCTACTTCCTCAAACGTTTACAGACAGTGAAGTAGAACTGTTGCCTGCTCGTTCACAATCATAGTAGCTGCAGCTGTAGTGGTGGTCATGGCATGGCTTCTTCCCTCGCGCCCGCGTTGCGCGCGCTGCCCCTGCATCCGAGGGCGGCTACGGCTGCTGCCGCGTGCTGCTGCTCGCCGCCGCGGCGTCCCGCTCGGCCGCGTCGTTGCGCCGGGCGGGGATTCTCGCGTCGCTCCGGTGCTCGCCGCTCAAGGATCCCGATGCCGGTAGGGAGGAAGGGAGGAAAGGGAGGGGGGCGTGAGCAAGCGGGTGCGCTGGAGGGCTATGTGGAGGCGGATTCTCAACGCCTTCACCGTCATCTATGGCACACCTACCTTTCTTGATCTCTCTCCAGTTCGTACGATATGCTCAAGGTGTTGAAAATGGCGACGTCATGGATTGACAAAAGCAACAATTATCCATTGTTCAGTACTGCAAGTGCAACTTTGCTAGGACAAGTTTGTGATCTGAAATTCAGTAGTACACTATCAAGAAGGAACTCAGCGTTTGATAACTTCCTTTTCCCTGTTCCTATTTTTTGCAGCAAGTGATATCCCAGTTCTGAAAGAGGTTGAAGCCCTCACAGAACTTGCGGTTTTCAACATGGTGCGTTTCATGTAGAACCTGCAGGCCACACTTTCCTCGCTGATTCAACAATCCCGACCTTTCCCGTTTGGATACGGCAGCAAGGACAAAAACGATCAGGATTAGAGAGTTTGGGGTACAGATTTCAGGGATTACAAGGTTAGGGTTTAAATCAGACGAGGGCTACGAGTTTAAGGTTTAAATCAGACAAGGGCTACGAGTGTTGTGTGTGTCCGTGAGTGGAGTAGTACTTAGGTTAGATTGACTTAGGATTAGATTAGTGCCAAGTTAGTTTAGTTGTACAGTTAAAAAAAGTTAGTTCAGTAGATGCCCTGTAGTATCCTATTAAATAAGTTAGATTTATTTGCTTAGGTATAATCTATGACATGTAGACCCCATGCCTCATTTGACTTGTCAATCTTTGATTGGGTCAACCCAAGCCCATGGCCCACTGTCATACACACTAGCTAGTACAACCCCATGTGAGAAAGATATTTCGCCATTTATTTTTGAATTAGAATAATTCCAGAATAATGCTAAATTTTAAAAATTAGTATAAAATAAAACGTAAGTCAGATGAAATATTTTATATATGAGAGTTGTTCAAAAAAAATCCCACAAATCCGATTATGCTATCCGTTCACCTCTCACATGCCTTTAACATATGAACATGGAACTTTTCCCCTTCGGATCGTCTGTCCGATAAATCCAAGACCCGGGAAATATCGTGAGATATTTTCGCGCTTCATCTGTAACGTTAAGTTTTGCGTTAGGTCACCCCTAGCACGGTGTATTACCTTGTCATGCTTTGTGGTGTGTTTGCTTGCTCTCTTATTTATTGTGTTTTCTCTTCGTTATTTTCCTTCCCAGTAGACCCCGAGATCGATGTTGATCCGGTGATCGACTACTTCAAAGTCAAGGATCTGTATCTGTCTGCAGAGAAACAAGGCAAGCAAACCTCCCTTGATCATTCCTATATCGCCTATGTCTTTCTTCCTACTGCTTGCATTAGTATTTTGCTACTGTTGTAGATAGCTCCTATATCTGATGCATAGCCTATTTTTGATGAACTGCTACTTTCACTCATGTATCTTTAATATGCTTAGTATAGGTGGAGCAGTCATCCCCTCTGACCCCGTAGTCCAGTTGCCCTGCTTGTTTTCAAATCTCGATCCCTGGTCGACGAGCCAGACCCGACACATCACACACACCCCCTTAGTTGTACGACGCTACAGAGATACTATCAGGTACCGAGGGTGACACCTCGCTAAGTACTCCTAATGATATCTCTGTAGTATAGCTAGTCGGTCGTGGTTATCGAGGGTGATTCCTCTTTCACCATTCGCGATGACGCCTCTGTCGTGCAACCCCTCAAGTGTGGGACCCCCGAGGGTGATTCCTCTAAGCCACCTTGACGGATACATCGTTCGGAATCCAACGAGGGTGATACCTCGGATTCCCCCCTGATGTTACAACCACACAGTTACTCGACCATGTTAGTGGAATCATTGCTGATTAGTTGTAAGACGGGTGGATTCCCGCGAGATTGTGTTGAAGGCCTAATTAAAATGTTAATGGATTTGGGTGTTTGATCTGGGTTGGTCGAAGACCTTTTCGCACTAACCGGCTACGTGGGAAGAATTATGGGTACTCGGCGTCGCGGTATCAGCCGAAGCTTTTCAGATGTCAGCAACGTAGTGGAGCGCGCCCGAGTGGTCCCGAGATGCATTGCGCTTGTGATTAAGGGATGCTAGGACTGACGTCGGCCGCCCTTGCATCATGCAGGAGCGCGTAGGGGAACTGGGCCCGTGAACCCTTTGCGCTTAGGATTTAGACCGGCGGGCTGGCCTCTCTGATTAATCCTAGGTGGGGCTGCGACGTGTCGATATTCCGAGGCCGGGCAGGACCCAGAAAAGTGTGTCCGGCCAGAGTGTTATCGAGCGTGACGGGACATGTGGTGCACCCTTGCAGGGATGAAAATTAACTATTCGAATAGCCGTGTCCACGGTTACAGGACGACTTGGAGTTGTGCCCTGATCTTATACAACTACAATTGTTACTTAACTGGATCATTAGTTGCCTCGGGATTGCTTCCTTGCAGGGAGTCGAGGGAGGATCTCTAGGCGTGACCTCACTTTAATAATGCTGCAACAATATGACTATTTGTGTTTTACCCCTGTTCTACTCCCGTCTATTGCTGCAAGACCCTGAAGATGCTAGTCTTCGATAGGACTAGGCCTTCTCCCTCTATTCTCGCATTGCTGCAGTCAGTCCACATACAACCCCCTCCTTCTTTGATACTGATGCATTTTTAGAATAGTTCTGATGTAAGACTTGCGAGTACTTTGGATGAGTACTCACCGCTGCTTTGCTCGCCCCTTGTCCCCTTGATCCGAGCTGCGACCAGATGATGGAACCCAGGAGTGGACTTTCCTGCCGATGCCTGCCGGCCCGATGGTGTCTTCTTTGTGGAGGCCGCTGATGATCAGGAGTAGTTAGGAGGATCCCAGGCAGGAGACCTCGCCTCGTTCGATCGTTGTATCTTTTGTGCTAGCCTTCTCTAAGGCACCCCATGTGTGTACTCAGATATTGTTGTTTCCGCTGACTTGTGTGTTTATCGAGCTTCTGTATTCTAGCCCTCGAGGCCCCTGGATTGTAATATGAAGCTTGTATTATTTTATTTGTGTCTAGAGTTGTGTTGTGATATCTTCCCGTGAGTCCTTGGGTTTTATCGTACGCATTTGCGTGTATGATTAGCGTACGATTAAACCGAGGGCATCACAGCATGACCTCAGAAGGAACAACATAACTTTCAATCCGTGTGATCTCTCTAGTTTGGCTGGCCCGTTTTCGGAGAGAGAGGTGCTTAACACCATTAAGGACATGCCGAAGGACAAGGCGCCTGGACCCGATGGTTTCGCACGGGCTTTCTTTAAGGCATGTTGGGAGGTCATCAAAAGGGACGTCGTGGCCGTTATCAATAGTTTTGATGATTTGCGTGTCGAGCACTTCCAGTGGGTCAACACGGCAAATATTGTGCTTCTTCCGAAGAAGGACGGAGCAGAGAGCATCTCGGACTTCCGACCCATCAGCCTCATTCATGTGGTGGCCAAGATTGTGGCAAAAATGGTGGCATCCCATCTGACACCTTTCATGAACACTCTGGTATCGCGTTTGCAAAGTGCCTTCATCAGGTTGAGGAGCATACATGACAATTTCATGTATGTATGTAATCTTGCCAGAAGGATGCACCAGCTATAGAAGCCTACTTATTTTCAAGCTCGACATAAAAAAGGCCTTCGATTCGGTTAGATGGGGTTATTTATTGAACCTTCTCAGCCGTCGAGGATTCCCAGTCCGGTTCAAAGACATGGTTGTTACACTGCTTAGTTCTTCATCTTCTAGAGTCCTGAAAACGGGGTGCCGGGCTAACCCATCTGGCATGGGACGGGATTTAGATAGGGCGACCCTTTTTCCATGCTGCTTTTTGTCCTTGCCATTGACCCCATTCATAGCATCCTTGACACCGCCTCTAGGCAGGGAAATGTGAAATAGATTGGAGGTAGGTCTACCCACATGCGTACCTCTCTATATGTGGATGATGCAACTATTTTCGTGGCGCACTTTAAGGAGGACATTGAGCAGCTAACTTCCATTCTGGCCAACTTTGGTGAGGTCACTCGTCTTGTTACAAACTTGGAGAAGAGCAATGTCGCGCCTATCCGTTGTGGTAGTATCAACCACGATGATGTGCTCAAGTGCTTCTCGGCAATGAGCTCGACCTTCCCTATGCGCTATCTTGGCCTTCCCCTGTCGTTTCACCGACTTAGGAAGATTAACCTACAACACTTAGTGGACAAGGCCGTCAGTAAGCTCATCCTTGGCAGGGCCGATTCATCATGGCCATCGGCCGCTCGGAGCTAGTAAAAATTTTCCTCACGGCACAGACAACCTGCCATGCTACTGCTATTAAGATACCAGAGGGCACAGTCGACACCCTTAATAAGATTGAGATGGCTTTTCTATGGGAAGGATCTGATAAAGTCTCTGGTGGGTAGTGCAAGGTTAGCTGGAAGCTGGTATCCCGACCAAAGCGCCTCGGTGGACTGGGTGTTCTTGACCTAAATATGCATGCTCGCGCACTGCGGTCGAGATGGCTTTGGTAAGAGTGAAATGAGCCAAATTGTGCTTGTGTAGGCATGGGCAACCCATGCGATCCGATGGACATGGAGCTTTTCTACGCAGCTTCAACTATCACTGTGGGGGATGGCCGAACGACAAAAGTTTTGGCACTCCCCTTGGATGGATGGGAGGAAGAAGCCCAAAGATATTGCTCCATCCATTTTTGCGATCTCTAAGAACAAGAACAAGTCGGTGAGGGAGGCCCTTCTGGACGTTAATTGGATCCAATGGATCAATATGTCTGACGGGCTCATGGTGCAATATATTGAGCAATTTTGCGCATTGTGGGAGAGGACTAGGCAGGTGCACCTACATGACGACATGGCTGATGGCATTGTCTGGAACCTCACAACCAATGGAGTTTACTCTTCGACATCGGACTACAAGGCGCTATTCCAGGGAACCATGTCCTCCAACATGACGAGGGTAGTTTGGGGGGAACTGGGGCCCTCCAAAGTGCAAATGCTTTGCGTGGCTTATCATCATGAGTCGGATTTCGACGGTTGATCGGCTTAACAAGAGAGGATGTCCAAACTGTGACTTATGTCAACTTTGCAAGAGGGAGTCTGAGATGGTGACACACCTTCTCTTGCATTACAGGTTCTCCACACGTGTTTCGGACGCGGTTAAGGGATGGCTTGGCGTACCGGAGCTGAATGTCGTTGCCTGGGCTAGGGTGCCAACGGTCCAGCAATGTTGGGATACGACCATCCTTGGGCGAGGGCATAGGAGGAAGGTTGTGCCCTATCTTCTTATGCTAGTATCTTGGGAGCTGTGGAACGACAGGAATGCGAGGGTGTTCAAAAAGAAGGCCGCGATGTCGGCCATTGTGAAGGATCGTATCAAGGCTGAGTCAAGAAAGTGGGTTCTGGCCGGGGCAAAACATTTGGGATCTCTGATTCCGCGAGAGTAGGCTTTATTCATTTTCATTTGTTGAGGAGCAATGACCCTCTTGTGACCTTGTTACCCTTCTTCTTTATTAATGAAATGAGACAAAGCTTTTGCCTCCGTTTCAAAAAAATCTAGGCCCTAGTGTTCCGGTATTTGCTAGAATTTGTGAAGAAACAATGGATGTTGTACGGGCACACAACGACCTATGCACACACTTTTTGGGCCCCTCATCCGCTCCGCGATTCAAAAACTTAATACCACCAAAAATTGCCTGAAAACATATGGAACATTTTTTGAGCAGAATACAATCGAAGTCACTCACATACATGAACATACACTCACCCTTATGAACGCACGTACACACAACCTATCCCTATGAGCACCTTCGGAAGACTGAGCCGACACATCATCTTGAGATTGACGAAGTCGCCATAGACGCCTTCATAGTCGACGGGGACGTCTTGTCCCACTGAACGCACATCGTCAAAGGGCCTGGAATAAATCTGGGAAAATGCAAGCACCAATGTTAAATTTGGAATTTGAACTCTGGTAGGCCGGGGATACCACAGTCCTACTAACCATCCAATCATGGGTTTGTTTGCAAAAATTATGGAACTTGCGTATGCTATAAATACATGATGATATAAATCTCATCTTGTACACATACTTTGTACATAACATCCCCTTTCTCCCATTCCAATATGTGTTTTACCCTACTTGTCCATGTCTTCGGTTCTTGTTCATCATCATCTTGTTCTTTTCCTTTTTCCATGTTCGTGGCCGAGGAACTTTTTTCCTTTAATTCCTACATGTCCACCTATTTTCTCTACTCGCAATCATTCTGTATGCTTCACCATTGTTGTGATCTGTGTTCTGCACTCATTAAGCTTCCTTTTGCACTACCTCATCATATGATACCCTTCCAAGTAGAGCCTTTTGGTTTAAGGCTGCAATTCAAAAGGTATTTCTTCCTTCTAGCCTTTCTATCCCATTCCTCCTTCAAATTCTTTCCCATTAGGCGCACATCTTTCTACGCATAATCATTTTCTTACAGGTTCTTCGAGTTTGAACCATCTCACGCTAATACATCTTTGCCATTAATTATACCTCACATCTCTGCCACTAAATCTCAACTTCATAACCTGCATTTGGCTCCTTTTTCAATGCCATCTAGCGCACATATGTTGACAATGGAAATTTGTTGCCCGATCCATGTGTTCACAATCATCAATCTGACTCCACAAATAATTCGTCGAAGTGGTCATTATAAAATGCATCATACTACAATGATTCTTACACTAGAGGATTATCAATTCTCTTGCCTTCATAAATGTGTTTACTCATTTATTGTCAAGTTGCGTCGCTTCAGACTTAGGTTTCTTGTTTTGTCTCATTTTCTTAACTAAACCTTTAGGCCTTGTTTGGTACTAGTGTATTTTAGGGAATTAGTGGGGATTATCCCGGTCAAACCCCTAAATCCCCACATATCCCATAACACCATTTGGTTCTAGTGTATTTGACATGTTTCATCCCCACATTTCTCCACAAATCCAAAAATTCTAGTGCATTTTTATCAATACACAATACACTACCCCTACCTAGGGGATTGGGGATAAATGGGGATTTGAAGGGATTGGGTGAAGGTTGGGGTTTCACCCAATCCCTGTGGGGATTATCCCCACCAATCTCCTCAAAAACCCTAGTACCAAGCAAGGCCTTATTGCAGTTATCTCTTTGTCAAAGTCCGATAGTCACCCTTTCCCATGGCAACCTCCGGTGTATTCCTCTTTCACTCCTACTATATTTGCACATTGTACTGACATAACTTCTCGGTAGCAAACTCTCTGATGTTTCACAATCTTCTTCATGTGCAAATAACTTTCTCAAAAGCTTATAGCAAACTTATCAAAAGGTTATAGAAATTTTCTCGGTAGAAAACTCTTGGAAGTTTCACAATCTTCTCTGCTGCGCAGATAACTCTCTTGGGAGCTTATTACAAAGTGCTGCAAAGATTATGACAATGTTATCGGTAGCAAACTCTTTGAAGTTTAGCAATCTTCTTTACTTCACAGATAACTATCTCCTGAGTTAATAGCAAACTCGTCTAAACTCTAGGGACCTATTCTCTCTGTGTGCACTAGCAAACACATAAGCCCCTCATTGTTTTCTACCCAACAATCTCCAAAACTCTCGTGTCACTTGATTGCACCAACACATACTGAGGCATTTTCATGAGTCATTTTTCAAAACAGGCTTTCGTCCCGCTTTATAGATAAAGCAATGATCCATACAACCCGAATACAAGTTCAACCACACATAGAACCCGTGGCGATGACACAATCTAGCCCAAAGAAAGTAAAATAAATGAGAAAAATCAACCTAGTGGCGGTAGAGCCTCGACCCTACATGGAGGGAAGACGTGGCGCCGTAGCCAGAAGTTCATCCAGCATGCCATCCATACGCGCCTTGTCTCGTTTCCTAGAGATGGGGTGCCAATGCTGCATGAAATCCGTGAATTTGAAGGAGTCAGACGCCTGCCTCGGAAAGATTCATTCTATCACCATCTTATTTCGAGTCGTCCAAAGGGTCCAAGCCATAGCGACAAAGATCAACCAGAATATGCGGCGGCGTCGCCCGATGTGATTGGCCCTGAATTGGGGAACTCTGCAAGGTCGTGGGCCTTCCAGTCGGGTCCAAGAGCCTCGTGAATGAATTCCCACATGGCCCTCGCCGCCGTGCACGTGAAGATAATGTGTGTTGTCGTCTCTCGTACCGCGCATAAGGGGCACGTGTCGTCTCCCGATGCATGCTGCTTCCGCACCTCCGTCCCCGAGGGGTTGATCTTTGCCGCTCAAATGGGTTTTCTTCGAGTTCTTAGCCCTCATGGGTGGCACACATCATGTCAATAATTCACTATACTCACACGTTCATTCTATTGTCACGTTTGTTCCTTCGTCCCAATTTGCCGCAGTGTTCTAATACATTTCCAATTTATTTTGCAATGCTTCGCCATGGAAATATCTATTGGGCGGGTGATGCTAAATACCACATAAAAGTGTTGTAAGTGGCATGCTCTTCATAAAGCTCAAGAATCTTTTGGATCCTATTACACAAAAAATGACTTCCCCACTAACTTTTACAAACTGGTCAATCATATGCTCACTGTCCATGAATTCGGGTTAGGTCGGGGAATGGTTATTGATAAGTACAAATTACAAAATAACACTTTCCATGTAGAATCATTTGATATTAGACACCAGTGGTCTACGACATCTTCTACACAAAGCAGACTAGGAAACAACACAGTGAAAGTGCAAACCATTTACTAAAATATTATGTCCATGTTGGATCTTGTATGCTTATTTTCGTCAAACAATACCAGAAAATGCAATTTTATCGAACAACGGAAGAAAGTTGAAGAAAAAGAACAAGCCTTGTAAGTTTCCATTATTTATATTTCTGCATTCTTTGTTACCTTATACACCAACTTCATAAGAAAGTTGTATCACATATTCTATTATGTTTGCAGGGTGGTATTGCTTTAAAAACTAATAACTCATTGGAGACACAGACACATGCTAGTAAACTATAGACATGCAAAATATTTGAGAAGTTTGGAGATTACTTATATGAATCTGGTGATTATCAAATTGGTTGTCCTTCCGAACAAAGTGTATGACTGTTCACAAAAATGTTGTACAGCGAGATAAATGGCGTCAACCTGCTTACACAGTATCTATTGCAAATGAATTTGAAATATTCACTTATGAATGTGGCCAGTACGAACACATGGGTCTTTTTCGTGCTCATATTTTGAAGGTCTATTTTACCCGACCTTTCTCTAAAGTCTTATTGACTAACATTACAAATACATACTATATAACTATATTATACTTTCAGGTAATGACTTATTTGGATTTTCCACACATGCCAGAAAAAATATAATGAAAAGATGGACCATCAACACTCGCAACATTCTTCCTGATCGTCTAGTTACGTACCAACAAGATCATGGTTTCCTTGCACACAACACATATCGTCACCACACACTTTATGTGAGAGCTCTGGAATTAGTTACTTTGGAGATAGTTGCAAAATCTTATGAAGTTGTTATGGATGATTTGAAGACACTTGCTACTAAGCTTAGCCCTTATACCCATTTGAAAGATGGTAAAGGTCTTGTAGGCAAGAAAGATCTCCGGCAGCAAACAAATGCAACTATGGATAATCAACATTATTCAAATACTGAGTTCATACTCCTGTCAGAATCAGAACCACCACTTAATCATATAAAAATAACCTTGATATTTTGGCTCCCACAAAAAAGTTTCATCTGGAGGACCAAATTCATCAAAGCACCTTATGAGAAGAGCACACAAAGAACAAAATTTTGGACAGTTTGCTGCGGAAAGGGACATACTCGTGGGTCCTGTTCTCAAGCATGCATCCTAAATTCCTAATCTCAAGCTGATCACTTGCCAAAGAAACCAAGGTAATAACCTATGTGCGGCTCTATGTTCTTGGACACAAAGAAAAAATGCTATCTATTGGCTGCTAAACAACCCATTTCTCTGTTACTACATCAAATGTCTACTTTCAATATTTCGAGGAATATAATAAGTGCGGCCTGAAAGGTCAACATAGTACCTCGGGTTTTCAGGTTCTACTGAAAACGCATCAGATATTTAGCAACGATTCCTATTCATGTTAATACTCCATCATTGCTATCTCCGACCAACATCCATAGAATCTAGCCCTGTCTCTAGCCCATCAGGACCTTCAAACGAACCGTTCCGCACCGAGTTTTGGCGATGCATCGCTGTGGGTTGCACTTGTGTTCGCCCCTTCCGGGTTATGAATGTGCCGGGTGTATGCGTGAGGCCATAGACCTGTCATTGAACAATATAACATCATCAATAATCTTGACAAAGATAAAAGAAGATAACGATTTTAGCTTTCAAACAGAGCAAATTACAGTAGAATATGAGATAGCCCTCCTACATTAAACTCCGGTCTTGAATTACCTAGTAGTTTCTATATATTCCCCCACAATACAAAATGCATCAAATATAAGAAGCTCTCACCATGTGCATAACAAATGATTAGTATAAATTGTTTTGTGTGAAGGGCACCAATTGTCAATTGTGGTAACAAAAGATAAAGATTAGTTTCAACACTTCAAGGGATATGGTCGAAGAGTTTGTTACCAAATTATGCGATGAACTGGAAATTGGACACAAAACCTCCACGTTATCTTTTTCCTACATGCTACTGTCTCATCAGTGACGCCTCGCAACCCAAGCATATTACAGAACACACAACGAAAACCTTTGCTCTGATGATTTTGTATGCCAATTTGTACTACTGCAAAGCCCTTTCCATTTTACATCAGTGGTTTCTAAAACTATTCCCTAATTCTGTGGGGTCCTGTGAGTTACTCCAAAAGAAGTATGAAGCATACCATTTTCGTCAGATGGCAATGGAAAAAACTGCAGGTAGCACAAAGAAGCAACGACCAGTCCTGCAGAATTTTAGTTAACGTATTAGCTTACCAAGAATTACGTGTACAACACTTTTAGCTTCTATCTTCATTTGTTTTGCATCATAATCTTTAATAGATAACCGTGTCAGACCTACCCAGAACTCCACCAGTGCACACATCTTGCCAATGATGCCGGTAGTCGTCTACTCGAGAAATAGCCACTAAGGCTGCACCAAGCAGAGGGAGAAAAATAATGCAGAGTTTTGCAACATGTCCTCTTCGATCAAAAACTTTGATTTTACCAGCTAGATACCATGACAAGAACCCGAGACCAGCAAAAGACACTGAGAAACAGAAACTTTGTGAGTCGCTCACCTCAAGAACTGGTAGCATGTAAAAGCTCTTGCAGTTTAGAGTATCAGCAATCATAGTTTTTGCATTACGGAGGTAAAAGGGAACTGACGGACATGCTTTCACTTACAAGAGGTATGACCACTTGGGAAACTCTTATGACCTTCTTTGATATCACTCGCTTTACCATGACACAAGACGCCTGTAGTAACATTGTCGTAGGCCTGAACATCAAGCAAAGCGATAAATTTCATGGAAAGATCAGATGAAATCATGCAAAGGGCTCCAATCAAACGATCATAAAGGATCAACCAAAAGTGAACAACTTACAGGTACTCCATCAGGAAAACAGCGCCAAAAGAAATCTGGCCGTGGCCGACCAACACCATTCTTAATCGCATCAGTTAAAACTGCAGTTATAGCCACTGAAAACAGGAGACCTGGTAGGGCAAGCTAGATTTCAGATTAATTGCATAAGAATAAGATACCACGTACTTGCACGGAAGAATATGAATGTACCTAGTATGGCATGATGCAAATCATACACATTCCTCCTCTTGATGTATATACTGGTTATGATAATGATAGGTCCAATGATGCCATATATCTGCATAATCACGATAACTCAAGACAGTGTACTTAGGAGGTTCATGAAAATAAACATGGTAGAACTAAGAGTTTAAAATATATACCGGCACCGTCCAAAATGGCACCGTATTGTCTTTCATGGGATATCGGAGATCCGTGAGCATGTCTGATCCAACAAATCGATGGAATGGTTCTATTTTATTTAGTACTCCATCCACCACAACTAGAAGAACCAGCACAATCCAGTCATACATATGTAGCCTTGCCATTTTAGCTCCATCAGATGTTATACAGGGTGGCGGAACTGCCACACGAATAGGTGCTGATGGAGATGGCATCACTTCCCAATCCCAAGTATTGATCTGTCAATCCATCCACAGAATAGATTTAAGAAACCATTAAATAAATTATAGCAAGCATGCCTATTTGTTAAAGAAACAATAAACTTTCAATCGTCCCATTCAAGAACCTTGAGCATCGAAGAGATGGTTAAGGCAATACTTGCACCTGTCTCTATGTTGTAGACTAGCAACCCAGGAACAAGGGTTCTTTAGAATTAGGTAAGTTATGAAATTTGACTATTTGGGGAAATACAACAGTTTGAGTAAGAATCTTGTTAGGTGATGAAAATCTAAACTGATTCCTTTTTGTTACTCTTACTCACAGAACATGCGCCCTGTGGGCCATAGATGTTCAAGAGAGATGTAGTGCTCCTAAAACAAACACGTGATTGTAAAGGTTATAAGGTAATGAACCTATGATGCTGATTGCTGGATGCCTGGATGTTCAACAGAAACATAACAAAATAGGATGAGGCAAAACTAGAACAATCTTTCAGGAAACAAAGGTCCTCGATTAGATTATATGCCACTAATAAGTAAACAAAGTGCCTAGATATGGTGATGCCATAATGAACAAGTCACGAGACATCACATTCCTTTGGTTAAACAGTGTAAGTGATAACATAACGTAGCCTGGGCTGTAGTAAAGATATGCGTGTCACTGCGGCACAGCAGACAAGGGGGACGCCATCAGTGAATTCCACATTGCGACCGACGGCGTGCAGTTATTGCAAAATTGCTGCGGGTTCAATATCAAGTGGAAGTTGCAAGAACAAAGGAGTAAAAGCAGTCCTTCGATTTATTCGCATCCCTGCCTGGTGCAATCGGGGCATGGAGGGCTTCTATCGGTGGCACAAACACAGTGCGCACAAGGCGCTCGACTATTTGCCGCAGCCAGCCAGCCACGCCTTTACGGTGCAAAATTAGTCACCACACCAGAAGTTCACGCGAGGAGCGTGCATACACATCAGATGATCAGATCCTGGATTAAGATCAAACCTGTAGCGAAGCTAGCTCCTCAGAAAAGGATCGCCGATTTGCCTGATCGCCTCCTCTCCCCTCCCCTCGGCACGGATGTGTGAAAACAAGAAGGCGAATCAACCACCATCCACAGGTAGTTATGCCATTACGCAAAAATGTGGAGAAGGGGTGTATAACCAACCTGCGACCCCTCGATCTTTGCAGGTCCTTTGCCCTCTTCTTGTAGCGGTTGATATCAGGCGATGCGGCGGATGGGAGAACGCGTCCGCGCAAGCGCACGGGCGAACGCGTCTCCGGGAATTCGTCGTTGGCTGGCCATCTCGATGTTTTCGATTGACGAATTTTTTGACCAACAACAAACGTGGGCGTACAGGGAAGGAGAAGGAATGCACCAGGGGACAGGCGCTGATGTGATGGAAGACGGGCGAAATTTGGGTGGCGCCGGCGGGCGGCAGTTGGAACTTGACCGATACAGACGTTCCTTGGCGGAGGACTCAGTCCGGCGTCCGTTTAGAGATCCGCATCCTACTCCCTCCAGAAGAAATGGCAAAAAACGAGTAAGGCGTTATTTTAAGAAAAAATATAAATCATACTTTTGCAGTTTAAAAAAATATACGCCATTCATCCGAAATTACTTGTCACAGAAATAGATAGAAATGAATATATCTACAACTAAAATACATCTAGATACATTTTTTTTCTCAGATAAGTATTTTCGAACGAAGGAAGTAGAAAACAATGCATTTTAAACTTATAAATATGAATTTTTCTTCACACTATTTTAAACTTATAAATATGAATTTTGAGTTGCTAAAACGGCAGATTTCATGGAGCCTGAGCTCTAAAGTGAACTTAATTTTAAAAGAAAATATGTGGTCGGTATGCAAGAAGACGCTAGAAGTGTTTTTTTACACAAACGATAGGAGTACTAACTTGTTGATGAAGGATGAACCCTTTTTGTTTATATATCCTAGAAAGCCCTTTATCATTTCACATGCACCTCCTTTGTACAACCCCACACATATGAGCTCCTAAAATCCTAAATCGGTGATCTTTCTTTCCTCTTTAACCTCGGCAACCATGGGCATGTGAGGTGGATGTGGTGATGGCACGGAGTATAGGCGATGTGGATTTATTTTCCCATCTGCGGTGAAGTGGATAGGCAAAAAGGAGGAAGGTGTGGTGGTAGCAAGTTGTCGTGCCAAGACAGGATGGTGTGGCAGTAGTGGCTGCCATGCAAGGTGAGGAGGTGGTGATGTTGGGAAACGTTGCATGGGAAACAAAAAATTTCCTACGCTCACTAAGATTAATCTAGAGGATGCACATCTACGAGAGGAAAGATTGTATCTACATACCCTTATAAATCGTTAAGCGGAAGCGTTAAAGAACACGATTGATGTAGTGGTACGTCTTCGCGATCCAATCATGATCCATCCCACGAACTCCTGATCGAGTGCCAAATGGACTACACCTCCGCGTTCAACACACGTACAGCTTGACGACGTCTCCGCCTCCTCGATCTAGCAAGCGAGGCCGGCGTGGTAGATGAGTTCCTCGGCAGCGCGACGGCGTGACGGTGGTGGTGGTTTAGCTGTCCCAACAGGGTTTAGCCAAACAATACCGAGAAAACGAAAGGAGGAGACGATCTAGAGGGAGGGGGAGGGGCTACACCGTGGCTTGTGTGTTGCAGCCCTCCCCCTCTCATATATATAGGAGGAGAGGAGGGGGTCGACTCAGCCTAGGGTTCCCCCCTTTTGGGGGGCAAGGGGTGGGTGCGGCGGCCCCTAGGGTGCCTTGCCACCCAAGGCAAGGGGTGGTCGACCCCTTTGTGGGCTTCGCCCCACCTCCTGCCGCATGGGCCTTGGTAGGAGGGGCGACCAGCCCACCAGGGGCTGGTGTGCCCCTCTCATAGACCATGGGGGCCTCCCGGGCAGGTGGACCCCCGGAACACTTCCCAGACTCTTGTCACAAAAACGGCATATTCTGGAACCTTTCCGGACCTCGAATGCCAACTTCCTCTATATCAATCTTTACCTCCGGACCATTCCGAAGCTCCTCTTGACGTCCGAGATCTCATCCGGGACTTCGAACAACTTTTGGTTATTACCACACATAACTCATTAATACCAAATTGCCATCGAACATTAAGTGTGGAGACCCTGCGGGTTCGAGAACTATGCAAACATGACCGAACACTCTCCGATAAATAACCAATAGCGAGACCTCGATGTCCATATTGGCTCCTACATACTCTAGAAAGATAATTATCAGTCGAACCACGATGTCAAGGATTCATTCAATCCGGTATACAGTGTAACAACCCAGAACCGACGCTCCAGAGGATCCCCCTTTCATTCTATTGTTGTTGCGTGATTAGATTGTTTGTCGCACTCATCATCGCATCATCCACATTGCATCGGCACTCCGTTGCCGCAAGTTTTCAAACTTGCATCCGTTAGTAGCTGTCGGTTCTCTCCGTTTTATCATTGACCGTTTGAGACCAACCACACTCGCATGCGCCCGCGGCATCATTTAAATATTGTTTTTCAAAGTGTGTAAAAAATATTCTCGTTTTGGGTTGAAAACTTGGTGTGTGGTCTTATTTTATTGCAGGTAGGTTGCGTGCCAAATTTTGTCGCAATCGGAGTTTGTTTAATACCCGAACCGTTAAACCTATAGCGGCACTATAGTATGTCAAATTGTTGGACATTTCGGTGTTTAAAAATGTTGTGACGGGCCGCAAACCTCCCTCTCATCCCCACATAGCCCAACTACACAACCCACTAGACCCATCTAGCCCCTTCCTTCGTTCGTGGTCATCGGATCACGATCGGACGGACGAGATCCATCCCACCATAGACCAATCCCTATATAAACGCACCCCATGGAGAGAGTCAATTACTCCACTAGGGTTTCCCCTAGACAAAATTGCAGCCACCCCACCTGCATCACAAACCCTCCAAATCCCGCAACCCTAGCCTCCACAGCCATTTTCAGCCATCAGATCTGAGATCTAGGGCTCAGGATAGCCCCAAAACCCCACTAACCGGACAAGTTCGCGGTCAAACCGGACATGTCCGGACAACCACAGAGCCCCCGATCTGCACCGCTCCCGTTTTTGTGTCGCCGCCAGCCCCGGTCTCCTCGAGAGGATGCCCCATCGGGCCACCGATGGCTGGCCACCGGAGAGTCGCCGGAGCGCCCTTGACGGCCGTCGTCGGACACCTGAGGCCAGAGCTCGCCCTTGCGCCTATCCTCTCCCTCTCCATGCGTCTCTCTCTAACCCCATTGCGCCCGTGCCTTGCAGGTCAGGCCGCCGGCCACCAGAGCCCTAGCCCCGCCGAAGCTTGCCAGAACGGAGGCCGCCCTCGCCGGATCCGCCGTCACCCAGCCCCGCCTTGGCGCCCTGCGCCTCCGCGCCGGCCGGCCGACACTCACCCACCTCGCCATGGCCAGCCCTGCCTCGCTTGATCTAGGCGGGATCGAGCAGGAGGACGACACCCCCGAGCACGCCCTCACTCTGGGTCGCGCCTCACATAGGCCTTCGTGGCCCAGCTCGCCCAGCGTTGGTGGGCCACAGCCTCCAAATGGGCCCACTTGTGCCCTCCAAACAGCCTCCCCAAGCCAGCCACACCGCATGAGCCAGGCCCGCTGTGGTGAGCACCCCCGTGCCACGCTATCCCTTGCCACATTTGTTGTGTTATTATCTGTCGCTTGTGCCATGTTTAGTCCAAGCTATAGATTCGGCCAAGTTCGTTTTTTTATCTGCGCTGAGAATTTTCCTAATTTCAGGATATAGGCATATTTTTAAATGTTCATATCTTTTAAACCGTGCATCGCATGCAAAATATGTAGATATGTAGAATGTGTAGAATTTTGTGTAGTTTTGCAAAATGCTACTTTCATTCATCTTTAAATAATTAAACGTGTTTTTTGCATTGATTTATGTGATACCATGTTAAAAATGATTTAATTGGTAGCTAGTTAACCGTAGCTCCGTTTTAGGTGAGCTATACATGTAAATCGACTAGAATGACGTGTAGTTTCACGTGCTCCACTTTATTTTTGCCGTTTAACAAACAAAAAATATGTTTAGGTCAGATCTAGACAGATTTCAAAGTTAACGTGTGGGGTCGTTTCGGAAATGTTATATGTTGTCTTCGATCTCATTTAAAATGCCTAGCTCGTGTAGTTTATTTATGCTTCACCTCTTGCCTTGTTAACAACATTTAATATTTCCGTGTACCTAAACGGGAGTGAACTAAATAATTCGTATGTGAAGTTTCGTCAATATGCAACTTGTTGCATATTGAGCTTCTGATGAGGACATGGCTACCTTGGATATGACCAAAAATATTTCATATTTGCATATTTGTGAGGTGATTTATTATAATAATTATGCAATAATCTATTTATGTTATCCGAAACAAAAATACTTCACCTATTTTTACTCCATGCCTAAATACAGAATTGTCGAACGCTTGCACGAACCACCTGTGAAGATAAAGGAAAATGAAATGATTATGTGTTGTTCAAGAAGTCCTCTCACATCAAAGGAAATGATTATGCGATGTTCAAGAAGTTTTCTCACGTCACTTTTAGTCCAAGAGAAGATAAAGTCCAAGTCTCTCACGTTGTGGACTCAGATTCAGACTACACAGACATACCTGTCTCAAAATGACAACATCTTTTTCATACGGACTCCAAATTGGGTGATTTTTTTTGCTGAAAAGTAGATTTTATGTAAGTTCCAGCCCAATTGGAATCACCTTAAAATTTGTTCGAAGCGTGGAGATACCGATGAAACAATCTGACTTTGCACCAGAATCCGACTCAAACTACAAGTCCAAAGGTGTTGCATCACCTCCATTTGGGCCCATATGCCTTGTAGGACCTAGGGTTAGTTTAGGCTGCCTTGGGACGTCCTCCCACCTCCTTGGCCGACACCCCTTGCTCATATATAAGTAGGTCAACCTAGTAGCTTTTTGCTTGGGATTTTTGTAACGCCCCGGACACACCCGCCCGCGGTCGTTACTCCTGGCGGGATATAGACTGACCCGACATATCAATACTAGTCTTTTCTGCGCACTTTGTCCTCACTCATGCGCACCCGGGATCAACTTCCCGGTTGGTCACCCATCCTAGAACTACTCCAAGCTGAGCACACTTAACCTGAGAGTTTTGTTCGAATGGGCTTCTGGAAAAGAAGGAATTCCTTATTGATATGAGTAGTCTATCATCCCTAATAAGCCAGGCTATCACATACACCACCACTCAGAGGAACCGACGTCCTCGTCGGGCCACATGCGCGTTCCCACTTTGTACAAGCGTCTGGGCATACTAGTCTTTTCTGCACACTTTGTCCTCACTCATGCGCACCCGGGATCAACTTCCCGGTCGGTCACCCATCCTAGAACTACTCCAAGCTGAGCACACTTAACCAAACGTCTGGGCATACTAGTCTTTTCTGCACACTTTGTCATCACTCATGCGCACCCGGGATCAACTTCCCGGTCGGTCACCCATCCTAGAACTACTCCAAGCTGAGCACACTTAACCTGAGAGTTCTGTTCGAATGGGCTCCCGGAAAAGAAGGAATTCCTTATTGATATGAGTAGTCTAGCATCCCTAATAAGCCAGGCTATCACAATTTGCTTAGTTAAAAGTTAGCCATTGCAACTTCGTGTACTTCGTTTGTGTCCAACGACAAGACGAAGACCCCTTTCGGATACCCACGCTTATAAATACTTCATATATATTTGCAATATTAGGATTGTTGTTATCAAATTCTTGCTTGTTCTTCGATTGCTTGCAGGAAGAGACCTTCGTGGTCAGGTTGATCGTGCTCCAGTGTGGTCAATAACCTCTTGGAGTTGGTTTAGCGATTGCTAAGGTGCAACGTCGTGCACATTTGTAGTCGGATCATCAAAGTCGTCTCCACCAAATCGATAGTCATCATCTCATCGAAAGATCGGGGCCCTCACCTATATCAAGTGCTATTTAGTGCTTGCACAGTTGAATTATCGGTTGCATCATCGTGTTAAATTACTGGTCTTAGTGTCTAGTCTTTTAGAGTTTCGAGTTTTGTTTACAAGTTATCACGCGGACGCACCACCATCTTCATCGCTGCTGCCATATTCCACCACCACACCCCCATCATCCTTTCGTTGTCGCCCACCACCATCCATCAGTTGCCACCACCAGTTCCCATCGGTCATTGTCATTATCACACTTGAGGCCGTTTGCATCTCCGCTTGGTACAATATACATCTTATTTGGTTGTTGGAGAGAAAAGGGGAAAAAGTGAGAGCAAAAAAAAATAAAAACAGAAGAAAAAAAGTAAAAAAAAAGGCGAGAAAAAACAAATATCGGCTCTAGCTAGACTCAATCCCGTATCTGAATTCGGATTGAAAACTCTTTTGTAGAGTGTTCAGTAAACCAGGTGTATCTCGCTCATACGAAGTCCGTTTTGACTCCACGAGTACTCATATTCGAGCTACCAGCGAGCCCCATCTGAATAGTTCATCAAGCTTGTTCATTATTGTCACCTCCAAATTGGCTTCCAAATAGGACTTTTTGCCCTCCGAAGGTGGCAAACACAGTTTGTCAATATTTTTCCTGTCCGTTTCCGAATATTTTGACTCCTTAGACGAAATCAGAATTGAGTGATTCTTTTTGCATTGACAAGCTTGGGTCAGTGGAAATATTTAGAAAAATATCCGAAATTTGAGATAATATGTTCCAGAGGAAAGTTGCAGAGAGAGTTTTGGTATATCATGCTTAGCTTTCATTTATCATCATTATCTTTACTGCCATTGTGATCTTCACTTATATCTTGCTATTTAGAGCTACTTCATATCACCCGTTGCTGATACTTATGGTATGGCATGACTCCATTAGTGTTTTAGGCTCGCGTCTGTAGTACGTTCTAGCCTAGGACCAGCACAGTACCGTCGTTGAGCGTTTATTCAACATTGCATCTTTGAATTGATTATTGCTAATCTTTTGCTACCATATATTAAGCCTTCCTAGCTCCATATATTTATATACCGTGTATACATATGTTCACCTGGTAATCACTTTACTCAATCTTCGGAGATATTGACACCGTCGGTTGTCCGTCACCGCTTGCTGCATGGTAAGAATTTGTAAGACATCGATATTTGCTTTACTGTGAACGTTTTACCACCATATCCCAGTAGTTCATAGGAACAATATTCTTGGATTTTTTTTGTAATACTCATGACCGGATCCAGAGTTGTCATTTCATGGGCTTCTTCGATCGTGGGAGACATGCCACCAAAACAACCGTTACGAGAGGTTCATAGAGATCCAAATGCGCATGATCAGGTTAATGTTTCTATACCACCATTTAATGACCGTTTTAAACCCGCTTTCTATATTGAATGGGAGTTTGAAATAAATGATATATTTTCTTCTCATAATTTTGCTTAACATAAGAAAGTTAAGGTCGCAGTTAGTTCTTTCACCGGTTATGCTTCAGTTTCGTGGAGCGGATATTGTGGGTTACACCCTCATTATATTCCTACTACTTGGGATGATTTGAAACTTGCCATGAGACACAGATTCGTACCTGCTTATTATACTCGTCACATGATTAAAAAGTTAAAACATTAAAGACAAGATAGTGACACCGTAACAAAATATTATGATGATTTACAAACGACCTTGTTGCATTCCTCATTAGAAGAAAGTGAAGAAGATTTTATGGATAGATTTTGGGGAGGATTAAACCGTGATATTCAGGAGATATTAATTCATGAAAAGTGTTATCCTATGTATAATTTGTTTCGTCTTGTTTGCAAAGCTGAATAGGACTAAAACGACGTGTTGCCCACAAGGAAAACAAGCACAAGGTGCATATTCCAAGAGTTGATATGGTTGTTCCTTCAACTACTTGGCGTACGATAACAACCACATCAATTGTTGTGAGGGCTACATCACCTTCACCATGTGACACGTTACCATCGAGAGTGCCTACATCATCTGAGTTGATCATGAGAGGTAATGACAAAGGTACTTATCTTCCACCTCCACATGAGTATGATGAATGCCTTGTAAATTGCAATGTAGCCTGTGATGAGCTACCCATTACTTTGGTCACACAACCTATTTTAGAGGACTATATTCATGATTTGACTTTGCCATGTGATCAAATAACTACAATATCAAAAATGTTGAGTGAACCCATTGAATTAACTATTGATGAGAAAGAACCATGTGAATCAGAGAATAAATCAATTTTTCTTCAAATATCTCTAAAAATAATTGTGCCAATGTTTAATCATTTTGATAGGACCTCTATTTTTTATTTAAGCATGTTGTAGCATGTAAATTTGAAACAATGAAAGTGTATTCACCAATGTTAGGACAGTTTAATGATGAACATTATCAATCCTTTGATATGAATAAGGACTTCATTTATATGTGCAAACCGAGTTGCAATATTTTCATACTTTCTACTTCTCATGATAATATTTTGGCTTTATATTTCATTACATATGAAAGTTACTCATGTATACCTGTGTCATATGTGCAAAAAATAAGGGAAGTAAAAATGGATGACATATACATATACAACATGTATGCTTTGTCTTTTTTGTTGGCCATACTTTAGATTAAGCAACACCGAGGACAACTTTGTTTTCAAGAATGGGAGGATGATGAGGACATGGCTACCTTGGATATGACCAAAAATATTTCATATTTGCATATTTATGAGGTGATTTCTTATAATAATTATGCAATAATTTATTTATGTTATCCAGAACAAAAATATTTCAACTATTTTTACTCCATGCCTAAATGCAGAATTCTCGAACGCTTGCACGAACCACATGTGAAGATAAAGGAAAAGGAAATGATTAGGTGTTGTTCAAGAAGTCCTCTCACATCAAAGGAAATTATTATGTGTTGTTGAAGAAGTTTTCTCACGTCACTTTTAGTCCAATAGAAGATAAAGTCCAAGTCTCTCACGTTCTGGACTCATATTCGTACTGCACAGACATACCTGTATCTGTCAACACCTTTTTCATACGGACTCCGAATTGGGTGAATCCTTTTTTCTGAAAAGTAGATTTTATGTACGTTCCAGCCCAATTGGAATCACCTTAAAATTCGTTTGGAGCGTGGAGATATCGACGAAACAATCTGACTTTGAACCAGAATCCGACTCAAACTACAAGTCCAAAGGTGTTGCATCACCTCCACTTGGGTTTGCCTTGGGACTTCCTCCCACCTCCTTGGACACCACGCCTTGTTCATATATAAGTAGATCAACCTAGTAGTTTTTTTGCTTGGGATTTGTTTAGTTAAAAGTTAGCCATTGCAACTTCGTGTACTTAGTTTGTGTCCAAAGACCAGACCAAGACCGCTTTCAGATCCCCACCCTTATCAATACTTCATATATATATTCGTAATATTCAGATTGCTTTTATCATATTCTTGCTTGTTCTTCGGTTGCTTGTAGGAAGAGACCTTCGTGGTCAGGTTGATCGTGCTCCGGTGTGGTCAATAACCTCTTGGAGTTGGTTTAGCGATTGCTAAGGCGGAACGTCGTGCATGTTTTTAGTCGAATCATCAAAGTTGTATCCACCAAATTAATAGCCATCATCTCATCGAAAGATCAGGACCCTCGCCTATATCAGCTTCACTTAATGTGTAGTGTTTGATAGTTGTGAATTGCCATGTCATGTCTTGCATAATTAAACTGGACATGCATCATATTAGGTTGTGCATCATGTCATGCATGTCCCGTGGTGAATATCGTGTGTTGATTCTTGTTTTTGGTTTGTTTCTTCTTGATATAGTTCCGAACCACTTCAGAGTGTGAGGATCCGTTCGACTACGTAAGTTCGTTTGCTTCACAAATCCGTTCTTCTTCCAAGCGGGATCACACGCAAGATGACCATTTCCCTAGATACCATTACTATCATTGCCATGCTAGTTGTTTCATTTCTATCGCTATGTCTCTCTACCTACCACTTAAATGTCATCCTCCCAACATTGTCACGAAAACCTCTAACCTTTCCACAACCCAGGAAACCACTGTTTGGCTATGTTATCGCTTGCTCAGCCTTCTTATAGCATTGCTAGTTGCAGATGCAGTTGCTTCCATGTGAAAACATGGGTTCCTTTGTTATATCACCATACTATTGCTAATTAATTAATGCACCTATATACTTGGTAAAAGGTGGAAGGCTTGGCCTTCTAGCCAGGTGTTTTGTTCGACCTTTATCGCCTTAGTTTCAGCTACCGGTGTTATGTTCCATAAATGAGCGCTCCTAACATGGTTGCGGTTGTTATGGGGACCCCCTTGACTTTCGTTTTGGGATACAACTCGTCCAGCAAGGCCCAACATTGGTACTATATTTGTCCAACATAATGATACTAAACACCGTTAAAAAGCATAGGGCGTCATGAACCCGAGGAGTAATTCAACATAATACAGGAAGGGCCAGTGCTGATGGTGTTGGTCCTAAATAGAGCACTGTGCGGGTCCAACTCGGGGCAACTCGGGAGATTTCTATCAGTCCACTGTACGAGTCGTGTCCTGAGAACGACATACATGACTCCTATCGGGATCATCGACACGCCGGGCGGTCTTGTTGGACTTGTTTTACCTTTCTCGAGCTTCTTGTGCGTGGGATTCCGAGGATACTTTGGGCTATCTCGAGGTTGAGGTTTTCCAATAGGAACCCGGGGAGATCACTAGTTTTCCCTGATCGAGGTCATTCCGGCACAATGTGTGGTAGTTTGTGATGGACTAGTTGGAGCACCCCTTTAGGGTTAAATCTTTTGGAAAGTCGTGCCCGCGGCTATGTGGCAAACTTGGAAACTTTGTTTAACATCGAGTTCTTGATAACATGAAGTAAACTTACTTAAAATATGCTAGCCGTGTGCGTAACCGTGACTGTCTCTTCTCATGAGTTCTGTATCCGGAAGAGGACACAAATGGGTTATGTTTGACGTAAGTAGGTGTTTCGGATCACTAATTTGATCATTATTAGTTCACGTTCGTTATGCGTAGATCATCCCCCTCTTTTATTCTTGTACTCATAAGTTATCCACCTCAAATAAATGCTAGTCGCTTGCTGCAGCCTCACCTCTTAACCATACCTCACCCATTAAGCTTTGCTAGTCTTCATACCTTTGGAAATGAGATTGCTGAGTCCCTGTGGCTCACAGATTACTACAACACCAATTGCGTGTAGATGTAAATAGATACCTTGACGTGAGCGCGATGATTGTTCTAGGATGGGTTATAGGCCGACAACCTCGGATAGCAAGGATGGACGTCATTCTTTTATCATTTGTTTTCGTCCGTAGCCGGACCATACTCTTCGACATGATGACTGTATATTGTTGTATTGATGTGATCTTGTTGTAGCTTGTGGCGCGTGTAAGCCAATTCCATATACTCATCTCTGATGTACATGTGCTTGTAACAATATCCATTCTTATGAAACGACGAGATGCACTTCTATCTCTATCGAGGCCCTCATGCCAAAATAAGGATATGATCGCATCTTGGACGTGACAAGTTGGTATCAGAGTAGTACCAACCTAGGAGCCCCCTTGATTGTTCGAACTTGGCCGAGTCGAGTATAGAGAAAAACTACTTTGAGTCTAGTTATATATCGGAGAGTAGGATTCTTTTTACTCCTCTTCTATGCTCTCATGAGGTTTACGACTTAGGAATTTTAATTCTACTCCTTTTCTCACTCAAATTTTTTAGGAGCACGCGGGTATTTTTGAGTCTATATGATGTTGATGTGACGGAGTTCTGTCATGGTGCCTCATGTATGACTTGTTTTTTTCCGGGGAGTTGAGCTCCAGGGGATTCTTGAGCACATCGTTATCATTTTGATTTCTTAGTATCTCAGGACAGAGGATGTTCGAAATTGCTTCAATACTAGTAGTGGCGAGAGGAGTCTGGCATCCCCAGTAATGGTGGAGAGCATTCGGATGTACTGCCATACTTGGTATCGTTGTCATTACGAGGGCATGAGATAGATGAGTTTATGAGATCTGTGGTTATGTGTTGACGGATGTGATACATTGGACGGGTAGTGTTATTGATAGGAGTTGAGTGATGGATTTTACTCCTTGTATCCATGGACCTGATTGCATGACCAGAAAATTTCGGGATTTCTTAGGTGGGAATTCAAGTAGTTACCTATAGGACAATCTTCCAACAGCTGCATGATGTGAGGTTGGGGTTCAACATCTAGTGGATTCGTTTGTTCACGGTCGTTTTTATAGAGGACAGTCTCGATATATGTCATCATCATGCTTCGACAAGCCTTGTAGTTCACTACGCCTAGGGAGCATATTCGAGCGTCATTTCAATATGACAATCCAATGTACGATCGAGCCCGTGCGAACCTTACCACGAAAATATCAGACGGAATATCGGTCATGAATTTGTTCTGGCTTCTTTCGTAAGCCTCATCCTTTGTTTTGTTAGAATATGGTAATTCGAGTTGCTTCGATGTCAACGGGTGACTTTATATCTTTTAGACATGTCTTCTCATATTTTTATGGGAATTCTAATTCTTTTGCTCAATCAAATTATCTTATCAAGTTCTTGTCAACTAGAGTTGTCATGTTAATTCTTTTCAATCGGTGTGCTTCTCTTCAAGTGAATTCAATCCTTTCCAATAATTGCAAGATCAAACACTCTCTTTTCGGAGTCCATCTCATATGTCCCAAGCTGATAACCCACAAGTATAGGGGATCAATTGTATCCTTTCTCGATAAGTAAGAGTGTCGAACCCAACGAGGAGCTAAAGGTAGGACAAATATTCCCTCAAGTTCTATCGACCACTGATACAACTCTACGCACACTTTACGTTCGCTTTACCTAGAACAAGTATGAAACTAGAAGTACTTTGTAGGAGTGATAGGATAGGCTTGCAAGAAAGTAAAGAACACGTAAATAAAACTAGGGGCTGGTTAGATAAAGAAACAACTACGAGTGTCTAACGAGTGTGGAAAAGTGGTGGTAGGAGTTGCGGAATTGTCCCTAAGCAATTGACTACGTTACTAGATCGATAGCAAGTATCATGTGGGACAGGCCTCTGCTAGCATGTCATCCCTTACTTGGAATTCCATGCACTTATGATTGGAACTATTAGCAAGCGTCCGCAACTACGAACGTTCATTAAGGTAAAACCCAACCATAGCAATAAGATATATTGGTCCCCCTTCAATCCCATATGCATCAATTTCTATGCTAGGTTTGAAGCTTCTGTCACTCTAGCCTGCCAATACATAGTCCTATCAACATACAACTAACCCTATGGTGTGATCCACGTGTGCGATCATATGATCGGCACCAAAGGACAGCAACATAACCACAAGCAAATTAAACCAATCATAGCAATTCATCAATCACCGATAGGACAATGATAATCTACTCAAGCATCATAGGATAGCAACACATCATTGGATAATAATATGTAGCATAAAGCACCATGTTCAAGTAGAGGGTACAACGGGTTGCGGGAGAGTGAACCGCTGAATATAGATGGGGGAAGATGATGGAGGTGTTGGTGAAGATGACGGAGGTGTTGGTGTAGATCGTTGTCACACGATGATGTCCTGGGCGGCGTTCCGGCGACGCCGGGAGAGAGGGGGAGAGGGCCCCCCTCCTTCTTCTTCTTCCTTGACCTCCTACCTAGATAGGAGAAGGGTTTCCCCTCTGGTCCATGGTCTCCATGGTGGCGGAGGGGCGAGAGCCCCTCCGAGATTGGATCTCTCTCTGTGTCCTTCTGTTTCTACGCTCCCAGATTCTGCGTTTCACCGTTTCTTAAATTCCCGGAGATCCGTAACTATGATTGGGCTGAAATTTTAACACGATTTCCTTCGAGATATTATATTTCTTGCAGCGAAAGAAGGGCTCCAACCTCCTTAAGGAGTGGCCACAAGCCTGCCTGCCGTGGGCCCACCCCTGGTCGAGGCAACAGGGCTTGTGGGCACTCTGTGCATCGCCTCACGTTGTCTTCTTCCCAAAAATCATAAATATTTCAAAAAAAATTCCCCGTAAGTTTTTATTACATTTGGAATTCGTTTGGTATGGATATTCTGCGACACAAAATACATGCAACAAACAGGAACTGGCACTGGGCACTGGATCAATATGTTAGTTCCAAAAATAGTATAAAACATTGCCAAAAGTATATGAAAGTTGTAGAATATTGGCACGAAACAATCAAAAATTATATATACGACGGAGACGTATCAACATCCCCAAGATTAATTCCTGCTCGTCCTCGAGTAGGTAAATGATAAAAAATATAATTTTTGATGTGGAATGCTACCTAGCATAATCTTGATCATATAATCTAATCATGGCATGAATACTAAAACACGAGTGATTCGAAGCAATAGTCTATCATTTGACATAAAGACAACAATATTTCAAGCATACTAACAAAGCAATCATGTCTTCTCAAAATATCATGGCCAAAGAAAGTTATCCCTACAAAATCATATAGTCTGGCTATGCTCCATCTTCCCCACACTACGTATTTAAATCATGCACAACCCCGGTTTTAGCCAAGCAATTGTTTCATACTTTAGTGTTCTCAAACCTTTTCAACTTTCACACAATACATGAGCGTGAGCCATGGACATAGCACTATAGGTGGAATAGAATATGGTGGTCGTGGAGAAGACAAAAAAGGAGGAGATAGTCTCACATCAACTAGGCGTATCAACGGGCTATGGAGATGCCCATCAATAGATATCAATGTGAGTGAGTAGGGATTGCCACACAATGGATGCACTAGATCTTATAAGTGTATGAAAGCTCACAAAATAAACTAGTGGGTGTGCATCCAACTTTCTTGCTCACGAAGACCTAGGGCAATTTTGAGGAAGCCCATCATTGGAATATACAAGCCAAGTTATATAATGAAAATTTCCCACTAGTATATGGAAGTGACAACATAGGAGACTCTCTGTCATGAAGATCATAGTGCTATTTGAAGCACAAGTGTGGAAAGAGGATAGTAGCAATTGTCCCTCTCTTTTCTCTTTTTTTTGTGGGCTCTTTGGCCTCTTTTTTTATTTTATTTTTTATTTTGGTGGGCATCTTTGGCCTCTTTTTTGTAAATGGGCTTCACTGATCTCTTTTATTTCCTTGCATGGGACAATGCTCTATTAATAATGATCATCACACTTACAACTCAATACTTAGAACAATGATGACTCTATATGAAATGCCTTCGGTAGTGTACCGTGACAATGATCTAGCATAGCAATGACATCAAAAAACGGACAAGCCATGGAAACATCATGCTAGCTATCTTACGATCATGCAATGGCAATATGGAAGTGGTGGCACATGTCATGAGACGGAACAGTGGTAGTTGCATGGCAATATATCTCGGAATGGCTATGAAAATGCCATAATAGGTAGGTATGGTGGCTTTTTTGAGGGAGGCTATATGGTGGGTGTAATGCACGGGCCAAAGTTGTGCGGTACTAGAGAGGCCAGCTATGGTGGAAGGATGAGAGTGCGTATAATCCATGGACTCAACATTAGTCATAAAGAACTCACATACTTATTGCAAAAGTCTATTAGTCATCGAAAGAAGGCACTACACGCATGCTCCTAGGGGAAAGGTTGGTAGGAGTTAACCATCGCGCGATCCCGACCTCCACACAAAGGATGACAATCAATAAATAAATCATGCTCCGACTTCATCACATAATGGTTCACCATACGTGCATGCTACGGGAATCACAAACCTTAACACAAGTATTTCTAGAAATACACAATTACTCACTAGCATGACTCTAATATCACATATTCATGTCGCAAAACTGTTGCAAGGAATCAAACATATCATATTCAGTGATCTACAAGTTTTATGTAGCATTTTATGACTAACCATGTGAATGACCAGCTCCTGTTAACTCTCTAAATAGGTATAAGTGAAGCATGAGAGTTTAATTATTTCTACAAAATATATGCCCCGCTCTAACAAATATAAGTGAAGCAAAAGGGCATTCTACAAATGGCGGTTTTCTATGTGTAGGGAAACAGGCAATCCAAACTTCAAAAGATATAAGTGTAGCACAAGAAGCATTCTATAAATCAACCAAGCACTATCTCATACCAGCATGGTGCATAAAAGAAAAAAAGGAAAAATAAACACAAAAGACGCTCCAAGTATTTGCGCATATCATGTGACGAATTAAAATATAGCTCCGAGTAAAATTACCGATAGATTGTAGACGAAAGAGGGGATGCCTTCCAGGGCATCCCCAAGCTTAGATGCTTGAGTCTTCCTTGAATATTACCTTGGGGTGCCTCGGGCATCCCCAAGCTTAGGCTCTTGCCTCTTCTTATTCCTTCATCCATCGTGCTCTCACCCAAAACTTGAAAACTTCAATCACACAAAACTCAACAAAACTTCGTGAGATCCGTTAGTATAATAAAATAAATCACCACTTCTAGTACTGTTGTGAACTCATTCTAAATTCATATTAGCATTATGTTTACTGTAATCCAACTTCACCATGGTTTATACCCCCCGATACTACCCATAGATTCATCAAAATAAGAGAACAATGCATAGAAAACAGAATCTGTCAAAACAGAACAGTCTGTAGCAATCTGTATATTCCGTATACTTATGATATCTCAAAAAATCTGAAACATTACGAACATCTGGAAAATTTTCATATCAATCAGCAGAAAAAATAATCAACTCGAAAATTCTTCCAGAATAAAAATGAAAATTAATTTCGTGAGCAGAAAGTTTCTCTCTTTTCTCAACGTGATCAAACAACTATCACCCAAACTAATCGTAAAGGCTTTGCTTGGCACATTATTTTTAAAAACACAAAGGAATTTTACAAGGGGATAATTATTTTTGTGAGAAACTTCCATGAAAAATTCTACATTGTTTCCATGAGCATGAACACAAGTGTTCAAGGTCGACCCTCACTTCCGCAATGCATCACCTTTCAATCGCTTATCTTTTTGAAAAAGTTTTAAGTTCCCCTCTATATATATTTTTGTTTTAAACTAAATAAAAGCACTCAACAGAAATAAATGACTCTCTAAAACTTCCGGGTTGTCTCCCAGGCAGCGCTTTCTTTAAAGCCATTAAGCTAGACACAAAGTGCTCAAGTAATGGATCCACCCGGATCCCAAGGTATATCAAAGCCAATTTTAATTAGCAATGATTTGAAATTTAGTAGTGAGCACAAGGTAACATATATCATGCAATGACGAAGTCTAACTCTCTTCCTATGCATTGGCATGCCATAAAAGAACAATTCATGCACACCTAGTAAAGGTCAATACATAGCATAAGAAGTTTCTTGCGATTTTATCGTATTGGAAACATAGAGAGGTGGAGATGTAGTTCCTCTCTCATAAGAACTGCAAGTAGGAGCAACAAGCACATGCATATTATATTCATCAAAATCATCATGTGTAACATAAGGGACTATAGCTAGCTCATCTTCATAAGCATCATTCATATTGGCAACATGGCCACAAGCATAGCATGCATCAAGTTCATCAAAAATGGATATTTCAAACGAATCCAAGGGATCATAGCATTCATCCTTCGGTAAGAACGAAGGGAAGTTAAATAATGTATGAGTAGAAGAGTTACTCTCATTAGAAGGTGGACACGGGTAGCTAGTCCACTCTTCCTCCTTTTGTTCTTCGCTCTCCTCTTCATCTTTTTCATCTAATGAGCTCACAATTTCAGCATTTTCTTCTTCCATAGTTTCCTGCAAAATAATAGTCTTTTCTTGGGCATCATAGGATTTCTCCTTAAATCGTTCAATATGGGCATTATATTCATAATTAGTATAACAATAACGAAGCATAGCCAAATTTTCAAATCGGTAAGGAGCATCATCATTATTATCACACCTTTTAAACAGAGCCTCAATTTCATAAGCACCCATAAAAGCAACAAACTCTTCTATTTGATCCACATCATAGTAATCATATAAACCATTAGCATAAGAAGCCAAAGTTCTATGATCATTAAACTCACAAGAAAAGGGAAGGTGTGGAGCCTTCATCCTAGAGAAATAAGTAACACCATGTCTCTTGCATAGTTCCCAAGCATACCATTTCAACAAATGGATTTGATCCCATAAAAGTTTCCCCTTTTGTGTCAAGCGATAATCCCTAAAGTATTCACGTTGATCCAACGTGTATCCCATTATATAATTGAATGGGGCTTTCTCAGGATTATTAAAGAAGTGCATAATATTTTCCACATAACGAGCCTCGAGGGTTTTAGGAGGTTCCCCATCTCCATGAGTAGCAAGTACACCTAATTTTTTTGGTATTTCGTGTTCCATATCCATAACTAATGATAGATAACAACTTAGAACAACAAATAAATCTACTTAGTGATGAAGCAAACAGGCACACACGAGGATATTCACCCCACGCTATTGCTCCCCGGCAACGGCGCCAGAAAAAGGTCTTGATAACCCACAAGTATAGGGGGTCAATTGTAGCCTTTCTCGATAAGAAAGTGTCGAACCCAATGAGGAGCTAAAGGTAGGACAAATGTTCCCTCAAGTTCTATCGACCACCGATACAACTCTACGCACACTTTACATTCGCTTTACCTAGAACAAGTATGGAACTAGAAGTACTTTGTAGGAGTGATAGGATAGGCTTGCAAGAAAGTAAAGAACACGTAAATAAAACTAGGGGCTGGTTAGATAAAGAAACAACTACGAGTGTCTAACGAGTGTGGAAAAGTGGTGGTAGGAGTTGCGGAATTGTCCCTAAGCAATTGACTACGTTACTAGATCGATAGCAAGTATCATGTGGGACATGCCTCTGCTAGCATGTCATCCCTTACTTGGAATTCTATGCACTTATGATTGGAACTATTAGCAAGCGTCCGCAACTACGAACGTTCATTAAGGTACAACCCAACCATAGCAATAAGATATATTGGTCCCCCTTCAATCCCATATGCATCAATTTCTATGCTAGGTTTGAAGCTTCTGTCACTCTAGGCTGCCAATACATAGTCCTATCAACATACAACTAACCCTATGGTGTGATCCATGCGCACGATCATATGATGGGCACCAAAGGACAGCAACATAACCACAAGCAAATTAAACCAATCATAGCAATTCATCAATCACCAATAGGACAACGATAATCTACTCAAACATCATAGGATATCAACACATCATTGGATAATAATATGTAGCATAAAGCACCATGTTCAATAGAGGGTACAGCGGGTTGCGGGAGAGTGAACCGCTGAATATAGATGGGGGAAGATGATGGAGATGTTGGTGAAGATGACGGAGGTGTTGGTGTAGATTGCCGTCACACGATGATGTCCCGGGCAGCGTTCCGGCGCCGTCGGGAGAAGGGGGAGAGATCCCCCCTCCTTATTATTCTTCCTTGACCTCCTCTCTAGATGGGAGAAGGGTTTCCCCTCTGGTCCATGGTCTCCATGGCGGCGGAGGGGCGAGAGCCGCTCTGAGATTGGATCTCTCTCTCTGTGTCCTTCTGTTTCCGCGCTCCCAGATTCTGCGTTTCACCGTTTCTTAAATTCCTGGAGATCCGTATATCCGATTGGGCTGAAATTTTAAAACGATTGTCTTCCGGATATTATATTTATTGCGGCGAAAGAAGGGCGCCAACCGCCATAAGAAGTGGCCACAAGCCTACCTGCTACGGGCCCACCCCCTGGCCGCGGCGACAGGGCTTGTGGGCACTCCGTGCATCGCCTCACGTTGATTCTTCTTCCCAAAAATCATAAATATTCCAAAACAAATCCCTGTAAGTTTTTATTACGTTTGGACTTCGTTTGGTATGGATATTCTGCGAAACAAAAAACATGCAACAAACAGGAACTCTCACTGGCATTGGATCAATATGTTAGTCCCAAAAATAGTATAAAAAGATGCCAAAAGTATATGAAAGTTGTAGAATATTGGCATGAAATAATCAAAAATTATAGATACGACGGAGACGTATCACAAGCTAACCTTGTTTTTTCCCCACCCACCCACCCATTTTTATTCAGTGATTCAATTTATCATCCAAGTGCATTTATTTTCATGATGCTTCCGCTATCTTCTATCCTATATCGTAACCGGTGATTAATTGTGAAGATTCTCAGGAGCTGCTAGTTCATCATTCTTCATTCTTGTTTTCTTATCCGGTGGATTCATTTCAAGCTTTCGGTGTTCATCATATCCTTTTCATTTGTTCAATGCTCTCCCTAGTTGGAATTCTCATTAAAGCCTCTCTTATTTATTCATCCATCTCTATTCTATCCGGAGTGTTGAAGATATCTCACAAGTTTCTTGTTTTCAATCCTTTCAATTATTTCGAGTTGCTCAACCTCATTAAGTTTTAATTTATATCGGTGCAATATCTCTTTTTAAGTAATCTTTTCAACGGTGGTTTATTTTGAGTGGGCCCGTAACCCACAGCTTTTTCGAGGATCCTATTTGTCTATTCTAATCTTCTTGGGGGTCTATAAATCTTTTCAAGTGTGACGTACGTATGCATTCGATCAGTCATATTTCTTCTCCAAAATCATTTCAAAATTATTTTTCATCGTTGGCTCAACCATTTCTTAGTCATCATTCCGTAGTGCCTCAGTAATTCTTGATGGTGTTCTCGTCATCATTCTCAGCTCGGAAGACCGAAGAAGTGGTTCTCTTAAATCTTTCTCCATTCTTTTGAAGATTCTCATCTCAGCTTGTGTGTCTCTCTCAATTGGTTTCGTTCATGAGTAATCTCTTTCATATCTATCCAATGCATTTCAGACTTGTTTTCTTTTCTCGTTCCTCCGAAGGCCATCATATCAAAAGATTTCTTCGTTCTCAGCTTCAGCTTTCGTTCTCAAATTCTTCTCAATTGCTGTCTCTTTGCTCGTATCTCAATTATTTTGGGGCCTCATTCAAGTTTTTTGTTAGGCGGCTCAATATATCTTCGTTCTCATGTATTCCATTCATCTCTTCTCATGTATTCCTTCCATTTCTAATATCCCCATATGTTCTAAATTCTTCAGATTGATCATGATCTCTTTGTTCTCATGTATCTTCATTCATTTATGGTATTCCTATTCATTTGTGTGTTCTTACCGGTGGCTTGTTCAAGCATGCTCTAATTGAAACGTGCTCTCTTTGTCCTCATTGAGCCCATTTCATTTGCATTATCCTCGTTCATTCCAAATTCTTACCGGCGTTTCTTCCAAGATTTTTTTTCAAATTTGTGCTCTATCTATCTCTCTTCAATCTTTTCAAGAAGAATAAGTGGTATGCTAAATCCGTTGCTTGTCATCAATTTAACTTGATGAAGGATGAGCATAACATAATTCTTATTCTTGTCCCCTCAAAGTGATTTTAGTTCTTCTTCCGGAGTGTCTCATGATATCAATTCTTTATCCCAAGTGTTCTTATCTTTTATTTTCCGGAGTTCCAAGTTTTTCTCAAGTTTCTCTTCGCGAAGTTCCATCTAATTCATTTCAAGTCCATAATCTTATTCTTTTCAACCTTCAATTATGTTCTATCATCGTTTCAATCTTGAGTTGTTCCAAGTGGTTCTTCATGGTGGTTCATCAAGGATTTCATTCATGGGAAATTATAAAGAGAAGCGCCGCATCATAGCTTTCTCATGCAGCGGCTCCATGCGCATGCAAAAATCTTTCACCACATGCTTACATCATCGCATTAAATGTCTTTTTGAATTTTAGAAATGATTTATCTCATAGATTAATAATTTGATTGGAGATCCGTCTTCACCGTTAGGTTCGTCTCGACGAGACTTTCAAAATAAGATCTCATGTTGACATGTTTTATTGATTTTTTTTTCGTCGTTCCTAGTTGCCACATTTATGTCATCATAGTTGTCATCTTACGAGTGTATAGTTGTCACAAGAATTATACATAATTATCAGGGCAATAATGTTATACTTGTTAAGCATTGCAATGTTATGTGAAGCTAAAAGTGGGTATTAGAGCACTAACAATAAACAAGTAAATGCATGAACTAGCACAAGTACAATGAATCAAGTTTTTTAGTGGGGTATATCGACATTCATAAGCCTGATAATCAAGTTGATTTAATATGAGAACTATGTGACAAATAATGCGACAAGTAACAGATAATAATCTGGCAAGTACCGATGAAAATAAAAGTTATCGAAACGTAGCGACATGGGATCTAGTTTTGAAGATCTTGTCGCGAAAAAGTCAATGGTGAAAGCGGATCATTAATTGAGATAACGGTTTGAAAGATAAATCTTTTTAAATGCATTATAAGAAAAGAATATTTAATGATGTCATGCTTGTGCAATGTTTCATGCATGCAAATAATTGATGGAAGGAAGCCGCCGCATGGAAAAACTTATGTGCGGCGCCGCTCCCTAGTTAAGTCCTTCATTCATTCTCAAGTGTTCTTCAAGATTCTTGTTGGAGAACCTCAAGTATTATTTCTCTTGCATTTCAAAGTGCAATTCTTCCTCATTTATACTTTTTGGTGGTGTTATAGCATTTTGATTCATGAGAAGTCTCGAAAACAATTTGTTTCAAGAATGTGATATTAAAACCCACCGAATTCTTCAATCATAAGATATTGTGAACCCATCTTTTCTTCCATTGAGTTATTTTGGTTTACAATCCACCTAAAGCTTTCTCCTAATGATTGTTACTATTATGGTGATTATCGTTGATCCAAGTTCTCAATGCTTCCTCTTGATGAAATAGGGTTGCCTCTCTTGTTGCTCCCAAGTAATCGACTATTTTCCAATTATGGCTGGTTGTCACCTCATTTTGAGATGGTTTCGTAAGTCCACTACAAGCTTTTTATTTCGTTGTTGATTTTCCAACAACTCCGTTCTATCCTTATTGTAAGATGCTTCTCAAATTCAATTGTGGTAGTAGTTTTCCTTTTCTTCTCCATTCCTTCTTCCCAATGATATAGATTCTATTCTTTTGTTCCGGAGGTTTTGTGATGTTGCTCTCTTTTATCCATCATTTTATCTTTTTGAAGATCATGTTCTTTCTTTGCTTATTAATTTAACGAGTGTGTTGTGGCCTCTTGTCTATTCTCTTCCATCTTATCAAAATTTGCCTCAATTTCCTACCGAAGTGCTACCAAAATTTCTAGGGAATTGTTGCTTGTTTCTCATATCATTCTTCACCTATTTGCAACCTTCCAGATTCATTGGTTTCACTCGTTTGCCAAAAAGCAGCTAACGTTTACCTCTTTCTCTTTCTAATATTCTCCCCCTTTCAATCTTAGATCTCGGGTCGAGATCTCTAGTTAGTGTAGGAGAGTTGTAACAGCCCGGAACCGACACTCGAGAAGATTCCCCTTTTATTCTGTTGCCGCCGTGTGATTACATTGTTTGTTGCACTCATCATCGCATCATTCGCATCATACACATTGCATCGGCACTTTGTTGCCGCCAATTTTTAAACTTGCATCTGCTAGTAGTTATTGTTTCTCTGCGTTTTGTCGTTGACCGTTTGAGACAAACCACACTCGCACACGCCCGCGACATCATTTTAATATTGTTTTTAAATGTGTGTATAAAATATTCTCGGTTTGGGTTGAAACTTGGTGTGCGGTCGTATTTTATTGTAGGTAGGCCGCGTGCCAAATTTTGTCGCATCGGAGTTCGTTTGATACCCGAACCGTTAAACCTATAGCGGCACTATAGCCGGTCAAATTGTTAGATGTTTCGGTGTTTAAAAATCTCATCCCCACATAGCCCAAGTACACAGACCACTAGACCCACCTAGCCCCTCCCTCCGTTCGTGGTGATCGGGTTATGATCGTACGGACAAGATCCATCCCACCATAGACCAACCCCTATATAAACCCACATCATGGAGAGAGTCTCTCACTCCACTAGGGTTTCCCCCTAGCCAAAATTGCAGCCACCCCACCTGCAAGCCCAAACCCTCAAATTCCCTAGCCCTAGCCTTCTGAGCCATTTTCAGCCATCTAATGTGAGATCTGGGGCTCATGATAGCCCGAAACCCCCACCAACCGGACATGTCCGCGGTCAAATCGGACATGTCCGGACAACCAGAGAGCCCCCGAGCCGCACCGCTGCCACTACGGCACCGCCGCCAGCCCCGGCCTTCTCGAGAGGATGCCCCATCGGGCCACCACCGGCCGACCACCTGAGAGTCCCTAGAGTGCCGCTAATGGCCTCCGACGGAGCAACCAAGCCGGACATCCCACGCCATAGCTCGCCCACGCGCCTCGCCTCTCCTCTCCTCTCCCTCACCATGCTTCTCTCTCTAACCCCACGCCGCCCGTGCCTTGCAGGTGAGGCCGCCGGCCATCGGAGCCCTAGCCCCGCCGAAGGTTGCAAGAACTCAGGCCGCCCTCGCTGGATCCACCGTCACCCAGCCCCGCCGTCGTGCCCTGCGCCTCCACTCCGGCTGATGCCGCTCGCTCTGCCCTGCCTCGCTATATCCAGGCGGAACCAAGTAGGAAGACGACACCCCAAGGACGCCCTTGCTCTAGGCCGCGCCTCGCAGAGGCCTTCGTGGACCAACACGCGCAGCGCCGGTGGGCCGCAGCCTCCAAACGGGTCGAGCTGCGCCCTCCAAACCGCCTCCCCAAGCCAGCCACACAACATGGGCAAGGCCCACTATGGTGAGCACCCCTCTGCCCTGCTATCCCGCGCCACGTGTGTTGTGTTATTATCTGTCGCTTGTGCCATGTTTAGGCCCAACTATAGATTTGACCCAATTCGTTTTTTTATCTGCGCTGAGAATTTTCCGAATTTCAGGATATAGGGATATTTTAAAATGCTCATATCTTTTAAGTTGTGCATCGCATGCATAAAATCGTAGATATGTAGAATGTGTAGAATTTCGTGTAGTTTCGCAAAATGCCTGTTTCATGCATGTTGAAAATAATTAAACGTGTTGTTTGCATTGATTTGCATGTTACCATATTAAAAAGGATTTAATTCGTAGCTAGTTAACCGTAGCTCCGTTTTAGGATTTAAATCGACTAAAATGACGTGTAGTTTCACGTGTTCCACTTTATTTTTCCGTTTAACAAACATAAAATATGTTTAGGTCAGATCTGGACAAATCTCGAAGTTAACATGTGGGGTCGTTTCGGAAATGCTATATGTTGTTTCCGACCTCATTTAAAATGCCCAGAAAGTGTAGTTTATTTGTGCTTCACCTCTTGCCATGTTAACAACATTTAATATTACATGTACATAAATGGGAGTGAACTAAATAATTCGTATGTGGTGTTTCGTCAATATGCAACGAGAGCTTCACTTAATGTGTAGTTTTTGACTGTTGTGAATTGCCATGTCATGCCTTGGATAATTAAACTAGACATGCTTCATATTAGGTTGTGCCTCTTATCGAGCATGTGCCGTGGTGAATATCGTGTGCTGATTCTTGTTTCCTGTTTGTTTTTTCTCGATAGAGTTCTGAACCTCTTTGGAGTGTGAGGATGTGATATGTCTCCAACGTATCTATAATTTTTGATGGTTTTATGCCATTATCTTGTCAAACTCTGGATGTTATGCATGTCTTTTATATATTTTTTGGGACTAAATTATTAACTCAGTGCCAAGTGCCAGTTCGTGTTTTTTCCATGTTTTTGACCCCTTTCAGAGGAGATTTTGAAACGGAGTCCAAACGGAAGAAAATCCCCGATTTTTTTTCTGGAACGGAAGAAGATCGGGAAGCTTGAGAGCCAGGGCAGGGGAGCCTCAGGGGCCCCACAAGCCCCCACCCCGCGGCCAGGGGGGAGGCCGCGGCCCACAGGCTTGTGGGCCCCCTGGGCGCCCTCTGCCCTAGGGGTTGCGCCTATAAATTCCTTAAAAATCCCAAAAAAATGAGGAGACCATCGAAATTACTTTTCCGCCGCCGCAAGCTTCTGTCTCCGCAAGATCCCATCTGGGGCACGTCCTGGTGCCCTGTCGGAGGGGGGATTCGGACACGGAGGGCTTCTCCATCAACACCATGACCTCTCCGATGATGCGTGAGTATTTCACCATAGACCTACGGGTCCATAGCTAGTAACTAGATGGCTTCTTCTCTCTCTTGGATCTTCAATACAAACTTCTCCATGATCTTCATGGAGATCTATCCGATGTAACCTTCTTTTCGGTGTGTTTGTCGAGATCCGATGAATTGTGGATTTATGATAAGATTATCTATGAATCTTATTTGAGTTTCTTATGATCTCTCTTATGCATGATTTCATATCCTTGTAATTCTCTTCGAGTTGTGGGTTTTGTCTGGCCAACTAGATCTATGATTCTTGCAATGGGAGAAGTGCTTGGTTTTGGGTTCATACCGTGCGGTGACCTCACCCAGTGATAGAAGGGGTAGCGAGGCATGATGTCAGCTATGCTTCCCTGGTAACGGCGCCAGGAATAGTCGTGTCGACGGCACCAGGAATCCTTCTGCTACGGCTACGCCTTAAGGGACTTCCTAAGCAAATATGCAAAGGATTTCCCCCGTGGCCTTGGTGCCTTCCGTTGGTGTTCCCTCGAAACGGAAAGGGTGATGTAGCACGGTGGTGGTAAGTATTTCCCTCAGTTTGAGAACCAAGGTATCAATCCAGTGGAGGAGTATCACAAGATCCTGCACAAACACAAAAGCTTGCTCCCAACGCTATGAAGGGGTTGTCAATCCCTTATAGATTGTTTGCCAAGTGAGAACTGAAAGCAACAAAGTAACAAAGCAAAGTAAAAGCGAAAGTGGAAACGATAGATGTGAATAGACCCGGGGGCCATAGTGTTTACTAGTGGCTTCTCTCATGAAAGCAAGTAGACGGTGGGTGAACAAATTACTGTCGAGCAATTGATAGAACCGCGCAAAGTCGTGACGTCATCTATCGCAATGATTATATCTATAGGCATCACGTCCAAAACAAGTAGACCGATACTGTCTGCATCTACTACTATTACTCCACACGTCGATCGCTATCCAACATGCATCTAGTGTATTAAGTCCAAAAGAACAGAGTAACGCCTTAAGCAAGATGACATGATGTAGATCGACAATCTCATATCAACGACAAAGCCCATCTTGTTACCCTTGATGGCAACTACTTAATGTGTGCCTTGCTGCCCCTACTGTCACTGGGAAAGGTCACCACCTGGTAAGAACCCAAAACCAAGCACTTCTCCCATTGCAAGAATCATAGATCTAGTTGGCCAAACAAAACCCAAGACTCGGAGAAACTTACAAGGATATCAAATCATGCATATAAGAAATCAGCAAAGACTCAAATATATATCATAGATAATCTGATCAAAAATCCATAATTCATCGGATCTCGACAAACACACCGCCAAAGAAGATTACATCGAATAGATCTCCATGAAGATCATGGAGAACTTTGTATTGAAGATCCAAGAGAGAGAAGAAGCCATCTAGCTACTAACTACGGACCCGTAGGTCTGAAGTGAACTACTCATGAGTCATTGGAGGGGCGATGATGATGATGAAGAAGCCCTCCAACTCCAAAGTCCCCTCCGGCAGGGCGTCGGGAAGGGTCTCCAGATGAGAACTTGCGGAAACGGAAGCTTGCGACGGCGGAAAAGTATTTTTGAGGCTCCCGTGATTTTTTGCTGTATTTTAGGGAATATATAGACCAAAGATCTAGGTCAGGGGGCGCCCAGGGAGGCCACAAGCCCTGACACCGCCGCCTCCCCTGGTGGCGGAGTGGGGGCTTGTGGGCTCCCTGGAGCCCACCTGGCTTGGCCCACAGGCCCCCTCATCTTCTTCCGTTCGGGAAAAAAATCATTTCGGGGATTTTATTCCGTTTGGACTCCGTTCCAAAATCAGATCTGAAAAGAGCCAAAAACTCAAAAAAACAGGAACTGGCACTTGGCACTGAATTAATAAGTTAGTCCCAAAAAGATATAAAAGGTACATAAAACATCCAAAGATGACAAGATGACAACATGAAACCATCAAAAATTATAGATACGTTTGAGACGTATCAAGGCACGCATCGTGTTGTTGCCATCAAGGGTAAAAAGATGGGGTTTTCATCATTGGTATGAGATTATCCCTCTAGATCATGTCATATTTCTTAAGGCGTTAGTCTGTTCGTCATGAACTCAATACACTAGATGCATGCTGGATAGCAGTCGATGTGTGGAGTAATAGTAGTAGATGCAGAAAGTATCGGTCTACTTGTCTCGGACGTGATGCCTATACGTATGATCATTGCCTTAGATATCGTCATGACTTTGCACGGTTCTATCAATTGCTCAATAGTAATTTGTTCATCCACCGTGATATTTGCTATATTTGGAGAAGCCTCTAGTGAACACCATGGCCCCCAAGGTCTACTCCACACCATATTTTTAGCCTTACACTTTTTACTTCGTTGCACTTTCCGCCTACAGATCTCACTTTGCAAACAATCTTGAAGGGATTGACAACCCCTTTGAAGCATTGGGTGCAAGCTTGTTTGTGTTTGCATAGGTACTCTGGACTTGACGAGACCCTCCTTCTGGATCGATACCTTGGTTCTCAAACTGAGGGAAATACTTACTTCTCCTGTGCTGCATCACTCTTTCCTCTTCAAGGGAAAAACCAACGAAAGCCCAGTCTCCATCAACGTGTCAATTTCTGGCGCTGTTGTTTGAGAAGTAGCAGGATACGTTCGACTATGTTGGTTCGTGTGCTTCACGGATTCGTTCTTCTTCCAAGCGGGATCATAAGCAAGATGACCATTTCCCTAGATACCATTACTATCATTGCCATGCTAGTTGTTTCATTTCTATCGCTATGTCTCTCTACCTACCACTTAAATGTCACCCTCCAAACATTGCCTTGAAAACCTCTAACCCTTCGACAAGCCAGCAAACCACTGTTTACCTATTTACTGCTTGTTCAGCCTCCTTATAGCGTTGCTAGTTGCAGGTGCAGTTGCTTCCATGTGAAAACATGGGTTCCTTTGTTATATCACCATATTATTGATAGTTAATTAATTGTCACGCCCAAGATGCGACCCTATCCTCAATTTGGCACGAAGGCCTCGTCAGGGATAGAAGCGCATCTCATCGTGTTGCGAGAATGGATATCGTTACAAGTACATGTACTGAAAAGAAGATATATATATATATAGAATTGGCTTACACTCGCCACAAGCTACATCAGAGTCCAGCAGTACAATACATCAACATCATGAATAAGAGCAGGGTCTGACTACGGACGAAAACAAACGAGAAAAGAAGAACAACGTCCATCCTTGCTATTCCAGGCTGCCGTCCTGGAACCCATCCTAGATCGATCAAGAGGAAGAAGAAGAAGCAACTCCAAATGAACAATCAACGCGCTCGCGTCAAGTAACCTTTACTTGTACATGCAACTGGTGTTGTAGTAATCTGTGAGCCACAGGGGACTCAGCAATCTCATTTCCAAAGGTATCAAGACTAGCAAAGCTTAATGGGTGAGGTATGGTTAAGTGGTGAGGTTGCAGCAGCGGCTAAGCATATATTTGGTGGCTAAACTTACGAGTACAAGAAATAAGAGGGGGAAGAATTACGCATAATGGAAGTGAACTACTGATGATCAAATGAATGATCCTGAACACCTACCTACGTCAGACATAACCCAACCGTGTCCTCGATTGGAGAAGGAACTCACGAAAGAGACAGTCACGGTTACGCACACAGTTGGCATATTTTAATTAAGTTAACATCAAGTTATCTAGAACCAGTGTTAAACAAAGTTTCCATGTTGCCACATAACCGCGGGCACGGCTTCCCGAAATATTTAACCCTACAGGGGTGCTCCAACTAGTCCATCACAAATTACCACAAGCCGCATAGAAATCCTCAATCACAAAGCTCGCGACCTCGTCGGATTCCCTAGTGGAAAACCTCAACTCTGAGATTACCCAAAGCATCACCGGAATCCCGATGCACATGATATTTCATCAAAGGGAAAACTAATCCAGCAAGGCCGCCAGACGTGTCGACGATCCCGATAGGAGCCGCGTATCTTGTTCTCAGGACACGACGGATGAGCTAGACGTCGGGATCGCTAAATCTCCGGGTGACCAGAGGGGCGCCGGACATTGCTCACCTGGGACCAACACTCATGAGGAGCACTGACCCGGGGGTTGATTAAATTACTCCGCGGGTGCCGGCGGGTCCCTATGCATTATTATTAGGTTATTAGGCAAATGTACTACCAAAGTTGGGCCTTGCCAGACCAGCTTTAATCTAAAACGAATTATCAAGGGGGTCCCGTAACAACCCCGATCGTGTTAGGAGCGCTCAATTATGGAACACAACATCGGTAGCCGAAAACTAAGGGGCAAAGGTGGAACAAAACACCAGGCTAGAAAGGCCGAGCCTTCCACCTTTTACCAAGTATATAGATGCATTAAATTAAATAGCATTATACATGGTGATATAACAAGGAACCCATGTTATCACATGGAAGCAACTGCACCTGCAACTAGCAACGCTAACACAGGGTTAAGCAAGCAGTAACATATCCAATCAGTGGTTTGCTAGGTTGAACAGGTTGAAGGTTTCATGGCATTGTTGAGAGGCTGATATTAAACATGTGGTAGGCAACGAGACATAATTGATAGAAATGGTAAACTAGCATGGCAATGATAGTAATGGTATCTGGGGAAATGGTCATCTTGCCTCAGATCCCTCTTGGAAGAAGAATGCCTCCATGAAGCAGACGAACAAACGTAGTCGAACAGGTCCTCACAATCCGGCACGCTGCGGAACTCTATCGAGACGAAGCAAACCGGAAACACAAATCAACACACGGAATTCACCACACGATGCACAACACCAATGATGCATGAGAAGCTGAATACATGCAAGTCACGGCATGACATTCCACGACAAACAAACACTACACATTAAGTGAAGTTCAATATGCAACGAGTTGCATATTGACGAAACTCCGCGCTTAATTATTTAGTTCTATCCGATTAGATACACGTCAATATTAAATGTGGTTAAACATGGCAAGAGGTGAAGCGCAATTAATCTACCTATCTAGGCATTTTAAATGAGGTCGAAAATGACATATAGCACCTCCGAGACGACCTCACATGTTAATTTACAATTCTGTCCAGATCTGAACTAACACTTTAATTATTTGTTAAACAGAAAGAAAATAGGTTCACGTGATTCTACCCGTCATTTCAAGCAAACTACACATAAAGAACATCTCCAACGGAGCTACGGTTCAAAAGATACAAGCACCGCAAGATATGATGGCATGAATGCAATATGTGTGCAACGACGGTCAGGAGCATGTCAAAACATCCAACCAGCAAGAGAAAATGAAACTACACGAGATTCTAAGCAAGTTTCATATAGGACACGATCAAAACGGAGCTACGGTTCAACATCTACGAGCAAAACGAGAAATCACTACAATCTGCCAAATTCAGCCACATAGCTTTTTCTACACCCCACAACTACGAGCTACACAAATCAAATATAATCAACCAAGGCATGACACGACAGAGGGCAAGAAGCACTACAACAAACAACTAACAACAACTAGCATGGCATCATGGATCACTAGGGAAAGAAGTCACAAAATGGCTTCTCACACAAAGTTTCAGACTTAGTGAAAAATACACTTCATGGAAGTGCAGTTTTCGATCTGAAGCCATATTAATAGCAGCAAAACCATAATCTACAGGACTCCAAATGGCATGAATATTTACAGCATGCTAGAGAAACCCAAGGGTTACAACTAACTCCATTGCACTAACCTCAAAAGAGCTACAGATCACAAGATAGAAACAAAACAAAACAACAACAACATATAACAGATTCCAGACTTAGAAATATTTCAGCACCTCCAAATCAGCACTATTTCTAGCAACTTGAGAGCAAGCAAACTACACCTAAACATGCATTTCTATTGCAACCAAAAATACCAGGGGCTAGACTAAACATCAAAGAACAACTCTCTAGTTGACAACTCATTCAAACGAAGCACAGAATAAATCCTACGAAATAGACAAGAGGGCAACATGGCAAAATATCACGCGAACTAACTTGCTCAAAAGCTAAAACTAATTGCACAGAATACCCCGAAAACATATAAAACATGTGGGGTTGCACAACAATAATTTCACCACACGTAAATGCGAGATAATAACCTAAACACGGAAATAATCTAGCGGCAAATCCCTACACGCAAAAATACCAATGGCTACTCTAAAATACATGGAAAATAGGTTCCTAAAACATGGGCATTTTATCTATGGCATTCGAGCAATCCGGACCTGCGCGAATAATAAATACGGGCACTATCCTATCTAGACAGCACGTAAACCTAGGCATATGGCGGCTCAAACTACGTCACACAATTATGCAAGTTGTGGAATCGCATTCTACGCGAGAAACTACACGAAATCCATATGCTAGACGCCTCAATCCGACTTACGAAATAAAAGTGACGTACGATCGAATATCGCCTATATTTTCTGGAATATATACTAATGCTGAAAAAACAACTTAAAACGCTAATGGGCCGAACAGGTTCGGCGCAAGATAATACCTAGCGCCGGGCGAGGAGTAGCTCGAGCTGCTCACCTCGGGGCTCCTGGGCCGAAGGTCCTGGAGGAGGCGAGCTGGGCCGGGACGGAGGAGGCTGGCCTGGCCTGGGCGGTGAGGCAGGCCCACGCGGGCGAGGAGGCCCAGGCGGGGCGGTCGTTGGGTTGGCCAGCGCTCTCCCGATCCCGCGTGTATCGAGGAGCAGGGACCGGCGGCGGCGCACCTTGTCACGACGGCGAGGCCGGCGATCTCCGGCAAGGGCGCAGCAGGGGAGGACCTGGACGAGGCCGGCGGCTGGCTGTGCGGGATAGGACCGGCGAGGGGAGGTCGGGCCTCGGATCGGGGAGGTGCACACCGGCGGACATGGCCTAACAGGGAGAGTGGCAAGGTCGGCCCGCGGTTGCGGAGGCCGCGCTCTGGCAAGGGGCCGGTGGGGTTCCGGCGAAGACGCAACATAAGAGGAGGGGCTGCTGCGGGGCTGGTCACCCGGGCAAGCGGCGACCGGCGGGAAGGCGCGGGAGCTCGGGCTAGGGTTAGGCTCGGGCCTAGATGGGATTCGGCGGGCCTGTCCCGGGCTCGGGCGGGCCCGGCGGCTGGAGGTGGGAGACATGGGAGAGAAATAGGCTGCTCGGTGTAGGTGGGGCGCGGAAAATGAGGCGGCTAGGGCTTGCTGCCTAAAATTAAGGAGGAGGTCTATTTATAGAGAAAAGGGGGCTAAGTTTAACCGGAATTCCGTTCCGGATCCAACCGCGGGGTCGGATTCGACTAATTCCGAATGCAGGAACGGTTACGAGGCCGTGTAGAGGGGATATCCAGAGACGAGAGGGAGAACGGGCGGTGCGACAATGATTTTTTAAACACCGACAACCGTCCGACGAATAACCGAAGACGGTGCCACTGTGGACGACCGTTCGGGTACCAGACGGACTCCGATCGTGACGAAATTTGACACGCGGCCTAGCTATATTAAATTAAGACCGCACGTCAAATCTCAACCCAATCAGAGAAAGTTTTCAACACACCTTTAAAACAGGGTTTCGACGATTCCGCGGGAGCGTGCGTGTGCGATCGTGCTCAGAACGGACAACGACGAGAACCGGCAACTAACAACGGATGCAAGTTTGAAAACTGGCGGCAGCGGAGATGCCGATGCAATGCAGATGATGCGCATGATGCGATGATGATGCGACAAAAGAAAATAGACACACGACGAAAACGGAAAGAAAAGGGGAATCTTCTGGAACGTCGGTCTCGGGCTGTCACAACTCTCCTACACTACAAGAGGATCTCGCCCCGAGTTCCAAGAATGAAAGGGGGAGAGGATGAGAAAGAACAAGGGATAAAAACTTAATCGCTTCTTTGACAAACGAGTGAAACCAACGATCCTTGAAGGTTGCAAAGAGATGAGGAATGATATGAGAAAGAAGCAAGAATTCACAGAAAATTTCGGCAACACTTCGGTCGGAAAATGGGACAAAAAATCGATAAGAAGAGAGAATTAGACAATATTCATTACAAACAACTAAATAGAACAAGGGAACACCACAATCTTGATAGAACAACATGATTGACCCAAAAGAGCAACATCACAATGCCACCGGAACAACAGAATAGGAACTAGCTCATACAGAAGAAGAGAATGAAGAAAAGAATGACAACTACTATCTCAAATGAACTTGGTAAGCATCCTTGCAAGAAGAATTGGACGGAGTTGTTGGAAAAACAACAACGAAAAGAGTAAAATAGTAGAGGGCTTATGGAAACCTTTTTAAACTAATGTAGTGACAACCAACCACTAACAGAAACAAAGATTGATTGGGAGAAACAAGATATGAACAATTTGTTACACCAAGAGGATACATTGAGAACTTGGATCAATGATAAACACCATAATAGCAACAATCCATAGGAAAAGCTTTAGGTGAAATCCAAACCAAGATAGCTCAATGAAGAACCCATGGGTTGAAAATATCTCATGACCATAGAATTGGTGGGTTTAATTATCTCATTCTTGAAAGGAAAACTCTTCGAGGCTCCTACACTAAAAAGAATGCTATAATACCACATCAGAGGATAAAGGAATAACAAATGCACTTGGAAAGGCAAGAGAAGAAAACTTGAGGTTCTCCAACAAGAATCTAGAAGAAGACTTGAGAATGAATTGAAACCTTGATGAACCACCATGAAGGAACACCGTATACAAATGAATGATGCAAAGATATGAAGGTAGAAAAGAATAAGATTATGACCTTACCAAGACTTAGATGAAGCCTCACAAAGAGATACTAAAAGAACTTGAAACTCCGGAAATGAAAGATAAGCGCTTGAGAAAAGAATTGATATCATGAGCCACTCCGGAAGAAGAATTCAGATTACTATGAATAAGAATAAGAATTACGTTGTGCTTATCCTTCATCAAGTTAAACTGATGACAAGCAACGGATTTAGCAAACCACTTAATCTTCTTGAAATGATTGAGGAGAGATATGAGCACAAACTAGAAGAATTGTTGCAAGAAACACCGGCGAGAATTGAAATGAACGAGGCAACCATGAATGAATGGAGATACAAGAGAATGAAGAGATCATGAGCCACCTGAGAGAAAACTAGAACAAGGCACCGGAATAATTGAGAGACGAACGAAGAGACAACAATTGAGAAGAATTAGAGAACGAAAGAAGAAAGCTGAGAACGAAGAAGTCTTCTAAAAATGATGGCCTTCGAAGGAACGAGAAATAAAACAACTCAGAAATGCACCGGATCGCAAGAAAGGGATTACTCATGATTGGAACAATTAACATGATGGCACCAAGCTGAAATGATTAATCTACAAGAGAATGAACCAAGATTTGAGAGAAAACACTCCTTCGAATTTGCAAGCTGGGAATGATGACGAGAAACAACACCAAGAATAGCTGAGACACTCCGGAATAAGAACAAGGAAAAATTTAGCCAATGACGACAAATAAATTTGAAGCGATCTTGAAGAAGGAATATTACTGATGAAATTCATGCTTACGTCATAGTTGAAAAGAATTACGGATCTCCGGGAAAAAATTAAAAGAGCCAGGAAAGATCCTGGGAAAGAACCTGTGGGTTATGGGCCCACTCAAAGAAACCACCGTTGGAAAGATTACTTGGAAGAGAGATATTGCACCGTTATGAACAGAACTAGATGAGGTTGAGAACCTCGAAATAATTAAAAGAATTGAAAACACGAAACTTCCGAGATATATTCAACACTCCGGATGAAAAGAGAGGAATAAATAACTAGGATAGGCTAAAAGAATCTCCAACGTGAAAAAGAATTACTAGGATAATTAGGATATGATGACCATAGATAGCTGAATTAAGTTCACCGGTAAGGATGACAAGAATGAACAAACATGACACGAATCTGCTGAGAATCTTCACAATGAATCACCGGGTAAGAGAGTAAAGAACAGACATCGGAAGCACAATGAAAAGAAAACTCTTGGATGATAATTAAATCACTCAAGAAAAAGGGTGGGAGGGCGGGGAAAAAAGAAAACCTGAGACATATGCGATGAACTCCGGAAAGAATTGAGAGAATGATCTGCAAAAACTGGAGAAGAGTTGCAGAGAAGCACACCGGTTGAATGGAATTGATACGATGACTCCGGTTGAAAAGAATTGACATGACAATTGGAATGAACAAAAGAATTTGCATTCTCACATAAAAATATGAGAACACCTCTTAGAAAGATCTGAAATCACCACTTGACGTCGAAGCAACTCGAATTACCATATTCCAACAAAACAAGGATGCGGCTTGCAATTAGCCAGAACAAACTCATGAGAAAGATTTCGTCCGATATTTTCGTGGACAGGATCGCACGGGCTCGATTTTACAGTAGCCATCAAGTGCAAGGTAGTGCACCAGACATACGAACCGTCCCCGAGTCATAGCAAGCTACCAGGACTCTTTAAGACACAACGTGTACCGCTGTAAGTCGACCGTCAACAAATGAATCCACTAGATGTCGAACCCCAACCTAAAATCATGTATTTGTTGGAAGATTGTCCTATAAGCAACTACTTGAATTCCCACCTATGAATTCCTTAAATTTCTGGTCATGCAATCTGGTACACGGATACAAGGAGTAATATCACACAACTCCTATACTAACCCGTCACCTGTATCACATCCGTCAACACACAACCAGAATCTTGGACCTTCATCTACAACAGACCCTCGTGATCACAACAATACAAAGTATGGCAGTACTCCCGAACAATCTGCACCAGTACTGGGGACATCGCGGTTATCTCGCCACTACTAGTATTGAAGCAATTACAAACATCCTTCATTCTTAGATACTCATAAATCTGAATGATAACGATGTGCTCAAGAATCCCCTGGAGCTCAACTCCCCGGAAGAAAATCAAGTCAGATAGGAGGCACCAAGACAGAACTCCGTCACATCGGCATCATATAGATTCCAAGAATATCCGCGTGATCCTAAATTTTTTTTGAGTGAGAAGAGGAGTAGAATAAATTATTACGTGAAGATTCCTCACCAGAGCATAGAAGAGGAGAAAAAAGAATCCTACTCTCCGATGTATAACTAGACTCAAAGTAGTTTTTCACTAGACTCGACTCGACCAAGTTCGATCAATCAAGGGGGGATCCTAGGTCGGTACTGCTCTGATACCAACTTGCCACGCCCAAGATGCGACCCTATCCTCAATTTGGCACGAAGGCCTCGTCAGGGATAGAAGCGCATCTCGTCGTGTTGCAAGAATGGATATCGTTACAAGTACATGTACTGAAAAGAAGATATATATATATATAGAATTGGCTTACACTCGCCACAAGCTACATCAGAGTCCAGTAGTACAATACATCAACATCATGAATAAGAGCAGGGTCTGACTACGGACGAAAACAAACGAGAAAAGAAGAACGACGTCCATCCTTGCTATCCCAGGCTGCCGGCCTGGAACCCATCCTAGATCGATCAAGAGGAAGAAGAAGAAGCAACTCCAAATGAACAATCAACGCTCTCGCGTCAAGTAACCTTTACCTGTACCTGCAACTGGTGTTGTAGTAATCTGTGAGCCACAGGGGACTCATCAATCTCATTCCCAAAGGTATCAAGACTAGCAAAGCTTAATGGGTGAGGTATGGTTAAGTGGTGAGGTTGCAGCAGCGGCTAAGCATATATTTGGTGGCTAAACTTACGAGTACAAGAAATAAGAGGGGGAAGAATTACGCCTAACGGACGTGAACTACTGATGATCAAATGAATGATTGTGAACACCTACCTACGTCAGACATAACCCCACCGTGTCCTCGATCGGAGACGGAACTCATGAAAGAGATAGTCACGGTTACGCACATAGTTGGCATATTTTCATTAAGTTAACTTCAAGTTATCTAGAACCAGTGTTAATCAAAGTTTCCATGTTTCCACATAACCGCGGGCACGACTTTCCGAAAGAATTAACCCTGCAGGGGTGCTCCAACTAGTCCATCAAAAATTACCACAAGCCACATAGAAATCCTAAATGAGGAAGCTCGCGACCTTGTCGGATTCCCTAGTGGAAAACCTCAACTCTGAGATTACCCAAAGCATCACCGGAATCCCGATGCACAAGATATTTCATCAAAGGTAAAACTAATCCAGCAAGGCCGCCCGACGTGTCGACGATCCCGATAGGAGCCGCGTATCTCGTTCTCAGGACACGACGGATGAGCTAGACGTCGGGATCGCTAAACCTCCGGGTGACCAGAGGGGCGCCGGACATCGCTCAGGTGGGACCAACACTCATGAGGAGCACTGGCCCGGGGGTTGATTAAATTACTCCGCGGGTGCCGGTGGGTCCCTATGCATTATTATTAGCTTATTAGGCAAATGTAGTACCAAAGTTGGGGCTTGCCAGACCAGCTTTAATCTAAAACGAATTATCAAGGTGGTCCCCATAACAACCCCGATCGTGTTAGGAGCGCTCAATTATGGAACATAACACCGGTAGCCGAAAACTAAGGGGGCAAAGGTGGAACAAAACACCAGGCTAGAAAGGCCGAGCCTTCCACCTTTTACCAAGTATATAGGTGAATTAAATTAAATAACATTATATATGGTGATATAACAAGGAACCCATGTTATCACATGGAAGAACTGCACCTACAACTAGCAACACTAACACAGGGTTAAGCAAGCAGTAACATAGCCAATAAGTGGTTTGCTAGGTTGAACAGGTTGAAGGTTTCATGGCATTGTTGAGAGGCTGATATTAAACATGTGGTAGGCAACGAGACATAATCGATAGAAATGGTAAACTAGCATGGCAATGATAGTAATGGTATCTGGGGAAATGGTCATCTTGCCTGAGATCCCGCTTGGAAGAAGAATGCCTCCGTGAAGCAGACGAACAAACGTAGTCGAACGGGTCCTCACAATCCGGCATGCTGCCGAACTCTATCGAGACGAAGAAAACCGGAAACACAAATCAACACACGGAATTCACCACACGATGCACAACACAAATGATGCATGAGTAGCTGAATACATGCAAGTCACGGCATGACAATCCACGACAAACAAACACTACACATTAAGTGAAGTTCAATATGCAACGAGTTGCATATTGACGAAACTCCACGCTTAATTATTTAGTTCTATCCCGATTGGATACACGGCAATATTTAATGTGGTTAAACATAGAAAGATGTGAAGCACAATTAATCTACCTATCTAGGCATTTTAAATGAGGTCGGAAATGACATATAGCACCTCCGAGACGACCTCACATGTTAATTTAGAATTATGTCCAGATCTGAACTAACACTTTTAGTTAGTTGTTAAACAGCAAAACAAGTAGGTTCACGTGATTCTATGCGTCATTTCAAGCAAACTACACATAAAGAACATCTCCAACGGAGCTAAGGTTCAAAAGCTATAAGCACCGCAAGATATGATGGCATGAATGCAATATGTGTGCAACAACGGTCACGAGCACGTCATAAGATTCAACCAACAAGAGAAAATGAAACTACACGAGATTCTAAGCAAGTTTCATATAGGACACGATCAAAACGGAGCTACGGTTCAACGTCTACGAGCAAAACGAGAAATCACTACAATCTGCCAAATTCAGCCACATAGCTTTTTCTACACCCCACAACTACGAGCTACACAACTCCAATATAATCAACCAAGGCATGACACGACAGAGGGCAAGAAGAACTACAAAAAACAACTAACAACAACTAGCATGGCATCATGGATCACTAGGGAAAGAAGTCACAAAATGGCTTCTCACACACAGTTTCAGACTTAGTGAAACATACACTTCATGGAAGTGCAGTTTTCGATCTGAAGCCATATTAACAGCAGCAAAACCATAAGCTACAGGACTCCAAATGGCATGAATATACACAACATGCTAGAGAAACACAAGGGTTACAACTAACTCCATTGCACCAACCTCAAAAGAGCTACAGATCACAAGATAGAAGCAAAACAAAACAACAACAAAATATAACAGATTCCAGACTTAGAAATATTTCAGCACCTCCAAATCAGCACTATTTCTAGCAACTTGAGAGCAAGCAAACTACACATAAACATGCATTTCTATTGCAACCAAAAATACCAGGGGCTAGACTAAACATCAAAGAACAACTCTCTAGTTGACAACTCCTTCAAACGAAGCATGGAATAAATCCTACGAAATAGACAAGAGGGCAACATGGAAAAATATCGCGCGAACTAACTTGCTCAAAAGCTAAAACTAATTGCATAGAATACCCGAAAAACATATAAAACATGTGGGGTTGCACAACAATAATTTCACCACACGTAAATGCGAGATAATAACCTAAACACGGAAATAATCTAGCGGCAAATCCCTACACGCAAAAATACCAACGACTACTCTAAAATACATGGAAAATAGGGTCCTAAAACATGGGCATTTTATCTATGGCATTCGAGCAATCCGGACTTGCGCTAATAATAAATACGGGCACTATCCTATCTAGACAGCACGTAAACCTAGGCATATGGCGGCTCAAACTACGCCACACAATTAAGCAAGTTGTGGAATCGCATTCTACGCGAGAAACTACACAAAATCCATATGCTACACGCCTCAATCCGACTTACGAAATAAAAGTGACGTACGATCGAATATCGCCTATATTTTCTGGAATATATACTAATTCTGAAAAAACAACTTAAAACGCTAATGGGCCGAACAGGTTCGGCGCAAGATAATACCTAGCGTTGGGCGAGGAGTAGCTCGAGCTGCTCACCTCGGGGCTCCTGGGCCGAAGATGCTAGAGGAGGCGAGCTGGGCCGGGACGGAGGAGGCCGGCCTGGCCTGGGCGGTGAGGCAGGCCCACGCGGGCGAGGATGCCTAGGCGGGGCGGTCGCTGGTTCGGCCGGCGCTCTCCCGATCCCGCCTGGATCGAGGAGCAGGGACCGGCAGCGGCGCACCTTGTCACGACGGCGAGGCCGGCGATCTCCGGCGATGGCGTAGCAGGGGAGGACCTGGACGAGGCCGGCGGCTGGCTGTGCGGGCTAGGATCGGCGAGGGGAGGTCGGGCCTCAGATCGGGGAGGTGCACACCGGCGGACATGGCCTGACAGGGAGAGTGGCAAGGCCGGCTTGCGGTTGCAGAGGCCGCGCGCCGGTGAGGGGCCGGTGGGGTTCCGGCGACGACACAGCACGAGAGGAGGGGCTGCTGCGGGGGCTGGTCACCCGGGTAGGCGGCGGCCGGCAGGAAGGCGCGGGAGCTCGGGCTAGGGTTAGCCTTGGGCCTAGATGGGCTTCAACGGGCCTGTCCCATGCTCGAGCGGGCCCGGCGGCTGGAATTGGGAGACAGGGGAGAGAGAGAGAGGCTGCTCGGGGTAGGTGGGGCGCGGAAAATGAGGCGGCTAGGGTTTGGTGCCTAAAATTAAGGAGGAGGTCTATTTATAGAGAAAAGGGGGCTAAGTTTAACCGGAATTCCGTTCCGGATCCAACCGCGGGGTCGGATTCGACAACGCGGGAACGGTTACGAGGCCATGTAGAGGGGATATCCGGAGACGAGAGGGAGAACGGGCGGCGCGGCAATGATTTTTAAAACATCGACAACCGTCCGACGAATAACCGAAGACGGTGCCGCTGCGGACGACCATTCGGGTACCAGACGGACTCCGATCGCGACGAAATTGGACAGGCGACCTAGCTATATTAAATTAAGACCGCACGTCAAATCTCGGTTTTCAACAGACTTTTAAAACAGGGTTTCGACGATGCCGCGGGCGCGTGCGTGTGCGGTCGGGCTCAGAACGGACAATGACGAGAACCGGCAACTAACAACAGAGGCAAGTTTGAAAACTGGCGGCAATGGAGATGCCGGTGCAATGCAGATGATGCACATGATGCGACAAAAGAAAATAGACACACGACGAAAACGGAAAGAAAAGGGGAATCTACTGGAACGTCGGTGTCGGGCTGTCACATTAATGCACCTATTTACTTGGTAAAAGGTGGAAGGCTTGTCCTTCTAGCCTAGTGTTTTGTTCCACCTTTGCAATCTTAGTTTTGGCTACCGGTGTTATGTTCCATAAATGAGCACTCCTAACACGCTTGGGTTGTTATGGGGACCCCCTTGACTTTCGTTTTGGGATAGAACTCGTCTGGCAAGGCCTAACATTGGTACTATATTTGCACAACATAATAATACTGAACATCATTAAAAAGCATAGGGCATCATGAACCCGAGGAGTAATTCAAGATAATATAGGGAGGGCCAGTGCTGATGGTGATCGTCCTAAATAGAGCACTATGCGGGGCCAACCCGGGCAACTCGGGAGATTTGTATCAGGCCACTATACGCGCCGCTCATCCCTCGTGTCCCGAGAACAAGATACACGGCTCCTATCAGGATCGTCGACACGCCGGGTGGCCTTGCCGGACTTGTTTTACCTTTCTCGAGCATCTCGTGCGTGGGATTCCGAGGATACTTTGGGCTATCTCTAGGTTGAGGTTTTCCAATAGGAACACGAGGAGATCACGGGTTTTCCCTGATCGGGGTCATTCCGGCGCAGCGTATGGTAGTTTTTGATGGACTAGTTGGAGCACCCCTACATGGTTAAATCTTTCCAAAGGCCGTGCGAGTGGTTTTGTGGCAAACTTGGAAACTTTTTACATCGGTTCTAGATAACTTGAAGTAAACTTAATTAAAATATGCCAACTGTGTGCGTAACCGTGACTGTCTCTTCTCGTGAGTTCTGTATCTGGAAGAGAACACGGTGGGGTTATGTTTGACGTAAGTAGGTGTTGAGGATCATTCATTTGATCATTATTAGTTCACGTCCGCTATGCGTAGATCATCCCCCTCTTTTATTCTTGTACTCGTAAGGTAGCCACCTCAAATAAATGCTTAGTCACTTGTTGTAGCATCACCTCTTAACCGTACCTCATCTATTAAGCTTTGCTAGTCTTGATACGTTTGGAAAAGAGATTGTTGAGTCTGTGTGGCTCACAGATTACTACAACACCTGTTGTAGGTACAGGTAAAGTGATACCTTGATGTGAGCATGCTGGTTGTTTTATTTGGAGTTTCTTGTTCTTCATCATCGATTTAGGATTGGTTCCATGCCAACAGCCTCAGATAGCAAGGATGGACGTCGTTCTTTTATCATTTGTTTTCGTTCGTAATCGGACACTGCTCTTCTACATAATGATTGTATACTGTTGTATTGATGTGATCTTGATGTAGCTTGAGGCGAGTGTAAGCCAATTCCATATACTCATCTCTTCCGTACATGTGCTTGTAACGATATCCATTCGTGCGAAATAACGAGATGCGCTTCTATCCCTATCGAGGCCCTGGCCCAAAAATAAGGATATGATCGCTTCGTGGGCATGACATGTTGGTATCAGGGCAACACCAACCTAGGAGCCCCCTTGATTGATCGAACTTGGTCGAGCCGAGTCTAGTGAAAAACTACTTTGAGTCTAGTTATATATCGGAGAGTAGGATTAGTTTTACTCCTGTTCTATGCTCTCGTGAGGTTTACGACTTAGGAATTTTAATTCTACTCCTTTTCTCACTCAATTTTTTTTAGGATCACGCGGCTATTTTGGAATCTATATGATGTCGACGTGATGGAATTATGTCTTGGTGCCTCCTGTCTGACATGTTTTCTTTTGGGGAGTTGAGCTCCAGGGGATTCTTCAGCACATCATTATCATTCAGATTTCTTAGTATCTCAGGACGGAAGATGTTCGAAATTTCTTCAATACTAGTGGTTGTGAGAGGAGTCTGGCATCCCCAGTACTGGTGGAGAGTGTCCGGATGTAATGACATACTTGGTCTCGTGGGTATAAGCCTGACAGTAGATGTGTAGGGTACGAATGAGATGGGCAGAGTCCTAGCTACGACGAGGTTGTATGAGTTCAGTCCCCTCTACGGTGGAGGTAACAGCCCTACGTCTCAGTGCTCTCTTAAGTGGTTGCCGAGTGGAATATGGAATACAATGATTTGCTAACTCCTCTACCAGTGGGGGAGGGCGGCTTATATAGAGTGCGCTGCCCTCCACAACGGTTCCGGTACAGGGGTGGAATAGTGGGGCTTGAATGCGTACGTTACAGGTAACGTATGCTCTAAATGCCAATAAATGCACCCGGAAACGTATGGCCGTTTCCCTCCAGAGAGGTTACGATGTACCGAGTGTAGCCAGTCGGTTAGCCTCCTCCGAATGCTGGTCTCCGACTGGATGGTTGAGGACCTGTTACCGACTGGATGATGGGGACTCCTTAATTCAGTCGGGACTGACTAAGGGTCTTGTCCTTTGAGAGGGGTAGTCCTTGGGTAGGACCTACATGGCAGGCCTATGACCCTACCCTAGGACTATGACCCCATCATTAGTCCCCGAATGGATTGGGGTTGAAATGACGAAGCGGTGTTTGAAGTTTGGATCCGACTGAAACAGATTCGGCTTGGGCATTGCTTGCCTTGATCCATTTTATCTTTTCTGACCAACGATCCGAGTGGAAGTTGTCGCGAAATAGACTGTCGGAAGCCGAGTGCTTCTGCGGCATCTTTTGACGCGACCGGTCAACTGACAGCGGCGGATTTTCCGGGATCTCCAAATTTCGGTTTCCGCGCGTCCAGCGGGGATGACACCGGCGCGCTCGAGTAGCGCCTGACGCCTCGATTCTCGTGCCTTCAACTCCTCCACTTATATCGCCGCGGCCGGTCGGGCAGATAAGGTTACAGGGCCACCCACCAGTGACCCAGTCGGAACCCTATTTAAATCTCGGCGGCAAGGCTTCTTCGTTACGCTCGCCGAATCTTTCGCTCTTGCCTGCTCCGTCTTCCTCGCTGCCTCTAGCGCTCCTACACTCCTTCCTTCTCCTTCCTCCGAGGGTTCGCCGTCGCCTCCATGACAAAGGGTCAGACCAGCAACATGGAGGCGAGGAAGAAGAAGGGCAAGGCGGCGGCGCCTGCTCAGCGGCGGCAGCGGCCGCTGCCGGCTGGGTGGATTCAGGGCGATTTCCTCCCCTCCACGGTGACGGAGGGGGATTTGCTGCAGCTGGTGGAGCACGGAATGATCGTGCATAAGTCCTGGAGGCTGCCGGCGGAGAACGAGGTCGAGCCGGCGCACCGGGAGGGGGAGCGCGTCTTGCTTCTCAGCCACGTCTATCGAGGTTTTTCTTTGCCCCCGCATCCTTTCCTCAAGGGCATCATGAATCACTTCGGGGCTCAACTTCACCATTTTCCTCTGAATGCCATCGCCCATCTTTCTGACTTTATAGTTTTGTGCGAGTGTTTCATCGGCTGCCCTCCCCATTGGGGTTTGTTCAAACACATCTTTTTCGCCAGATCCCAAACCATCAAACGACTTAGCCAATCGGATGATAAGACGCATCTCCTCCAGCTCTGCGGGGGCTTAGGTTTCCAGAAAAAGAGTCGGAGTAGTTATCCTGCTCTTCAGTTAAGTGAGTCGGTCAGGAACTGGCAGTCGACGTGGTTCTACTGCCAGGATATCGCCTGTCCGAATGCGTCGACTGGGCTGCCTCCTTTTAGTTTAGACCGGCCCGCCCCACCTAAGCAACTTGCGTTCACGAGGGCGGAGAAGAACGACATCCAGCCTCTGGTCGGGGCGCTCGTAGACGTCGTCAGGAGGAGGGTCACCGGCATAGACTTGCTCGAGGTCTTCCTTGGTCGGCGTATCCAGCCCGTGCAGGCTCGCGACCACGCCATGTGGCATTATACGGGGCCCGAGGATTCCACTCGGACCAATGTTGTGGGCGTGACTGAGGGGAGGGTGACCTCGTGGGTGCTCCAGATCACAGGCCCCTGCGAGAATCCCAAAGGATCACGGCGAGTGAAGCCCTTCTGCGCGGATAATCCTCCTCCGAATCAGGTGAGTGACACTTGTCGAGTGCTCCTAACTGTCTTAATCTTATCGTTTGCTTGAATCTCTGTGTGATGTCTGATGTTGCCGACTGAATTTTATGCAGGAGTGGACCAACTGGTTTTCTCCCGTCTCGAACGGGAACCCGACTGAGGAGGAGGAAGGCAGCCAGGAGGGCAGCATGGAGAGTGCTGAATATGTCTCCGACAGCGGGGAGTCAGAGGAAGAGTCCAGCGAGGAGGAGGAGGAAGACGAAGAGCAGGACTCGCCGACTCCGCAAACAGAGCATCGGACCAAGCGCCGACACGAGCCTGCCGTTCCCTCGGCCCCTCCAGCATCGTCGAGTGCTCCGCCCACTGCCCCGATGGTCCCGAGTGCTCGGAGCACCAAAAGGGCCAGGGATGCTGCCGCTGAGCCTACGGGTCAGTCTTCCAAGGCGGCCAAACCGAGTGGGTCCAAACCTCGGAAGGCTCTGCCGCGGATGAGGGTTGCTGTCCCGTCACCTCCACGTAAGTGTATCGGTCTTCTAATTTCTTCTGTTTTCCGAGTGAATTCTTGTTCATTGGTCGAATGGATTTCACTCAACAGAGTCGCTACTTCCGCCACCTCTCCAGCGCGCTAAGAAGATGACCCCATGGACATGGACAACGTCGTCTCATCCCAGCCAGGTGTGTTGTAGTGACTTTGAGTGTTTTATTCTACCATAGGTTTTGCCTTTTTCTTTTTCTGAGACCTCGTGTCATTCGGCCTGTCAGGGGCGATTTGCCTGGACGAGGGCGACCAGGGGAGAGCCGACCCTGCTGTGGAGCCTGTTCTTGAGGCTGCTCCTCCTGCTGGCGCTCTCGCTGCGGACGTGCTACCGACTGAGGCGCTGCCACAGACTGAACCAGTGCTGGTGGATGAGGAGCCGACTGGGGCGGGCCTTGGGATGCCTGAGGAACCTCCGACGATTCCAGGCTCATCGAATGCTGAATTCAGCATCCAGCGTCTTCCGGAGGAGCAGGTAGGAGCGGCCAAGGGGGCTATGGTGCAGGTGGAGCTGATGGCTGGAGAAGCTAAGAGGGCCTACGACTCTGTTGCGGCCTTGTACCAGCGGAGCTTGGAGCTGCGGGATGATATCCGAGTAAGTGGTCTAGTAAGTATTTACTTTTCTCCTGTAACCCACTGGGTGTTCTTGAATAGCAGCTGTTGTTTGCAATGGGTTCACTTAGGCGTACTGTAAGAGTCTCCGAGAGTAAGTTGTACTCAGGTCGGGTAGTATGTGCCTCGTAGGCGTAGGTGATAACATGCATCTCAATAGGACAGGCCTGCTTGAGCTGCATGCCAGTGGGGTCACTCTTAGTGAATCCACTGGGTGTAGTCCCCGAGACTGCTGTCGACTGCTTGCGTCGGCAGGGGTCTGAAGAACTTAGACTTTTATTGTTGAATTTTCTGATTGTCTGTTGGTGTTTGGTGGCAGAAAACCTGTGAAATGGGATCAGCTTATGAGACTCTCAAGGCGGAGAGGAATCAACTCGCTGGTGAGCTTGATGCAGCCATGCTCGCAATGACTGGCATGAAGGATTCTCTTGAGGGACGAGAGAAGTCATTGGAGCAAGCTCGGGGAGCGAACAAGGTGTTGACTGAGGAAGTGGAGAAGATGGGTAAACAGAGGACTGCTCTGATGGGTTAGATGGACGTGCTGAACAAACGATGCAGGGCACAGGAGAAATATGTCAGCGACTGGGCTCGGTAGATGATGACGCGTCTGGCTGGTAAGTCCTGCTTTTTCCGAGTGGTTGTGTTATGCGCGTCACACTCGGCACTTATTGTCTGTTTGTCCTATTGTCGTAGATTTTTGCTTTGACGCCGAAGCTGAAGCAGCTGACGTGGAGCGGTCGATTCTTGAGAATGTTCCACTCGGCGAGGACGCCAATCGGGATCTGCTCCGGGCGCATATCCGCGTAGGCTAAGTGGGTCCTTTTATCGGTCGACTGAGAGAGGTCGTCGGCCGAATTGAGAAGGAACTTTGGCCAGAGGATGAGTCGCGGCAGGAGATGGAGAACCTGATGACCCGACTGGAGGAGATTCCCAACCGAGTGCAGTCGTGGAAGAAATCTGCAGCTCGTTGTGGTGCAGATGTTGCTCTGTCCCTGGTCCGAGTCCATTGCAAGGAGGTGCGCGAGGAGAAGTTGAAGACACTGAAGGTCGCCAACACGAAGAAGCTTCGATTCGAAGACTTCATGGAGACGTTCCTTGAGAGTGCTACCCGCATCGCCGACGGAATCGACTTGGACACCTTCGTGGAGCCCTCCAGTCGTGACGCCGACCCAGCTGACGCGTGAAAAAGCTTTATCCTCGGTATGTCGAGTGTTAATCTGTAAGAAACTTTGGCCACTGCTGTTGGCCGTCACATTCTTAAATCGGTGCGGGTAAGCTTGATCCGCACCGAGTAAACTATCTTTGCTAGAGCTTTGAATCGAATTTTTGCTCTTCTGTTGCAATTTTGATTTGGGTTTTTGTTTGGCGTTTCTTGGTGAAGCCAAAGGCAAACATTCGGAACATGTCAGTTGTTTTGACATCTGCGTGAGCCTCATTGAGGGTCCGTGGAATTCCTTAAGTCTCCGAGTGTGACGTTAAGAGTACACTCGGAGAAGGTTAATACTTAGGCGATTCTTGACCGCAGCTAAGCTCCCGAGTGTGACGTTTAGTGCACACTCGGAGAAGGTTAATACTTAGGCGATTCTGGATCGCGGCTAAGCCCCCGAGTGTGACGTGTAGGACACAGTCAGAGAAAGTTAATACTTAAGCGCTGCTGGATCGCAGCTAAGCCCCCGAGTGTGACGTGTAGCACACACTCGGAGAAAGTTAATACTTAGGCGATGCTGGATCGCAGCTAAGCCTCCGAGTGTGACGTGTAGCGCACACTCGGAGAAAGTTAATACTTAGGCGATGCTGGACCACAGCTAAGCCCCCGAGTGTGATGTGTAGTGCACACTCGGAGATAGGTAGTACTTAGGCGATGCTGGATCGCAGCTAAGTCCCCGAGTGTGACGTGTAGTGCACACTCGGAGATAGTTAGTACTTAGGCGATGCTGGATCGTAGCTAAGCCCCCGAGTGTGACGTGTAGTGCACACTCGGAGAAGGTTAATACTTAGGCGATGCTAGATCGCAGCTAAGCCCCCGAGTGTGACGTGTAGTGCACACTCGGAGAAGGTTAATACTTAGGCGATGCTGGATCGCAGCTAAGCCCCCGAGTGTGACGTGTAGTGCACACTCGGAGAAGGTTAATACTTAGGCGATGCTGGATCGCAGCTAAGCCTCCGAGTGTGACGTGTAGTGCACACTCGGAGAAGGTTAATACTTAGGCGATGCTGGATCGCAGCTAAGCCCCCGAGTGTGACGTGTAGTGCACACTCGGAGAAGGTTAATACTTAGGCGATTCTGGATCGCAGCTAAGCTTTTTTTTTGAGACCGGAGTCTGTGACCGCGGAAGAACTTTGAACCTGCAAAAAAAACTCAATCTGCTTTGTATTATTTCACCAATACTTGTTCTTTACATTGCTTCAGTTGACGGTCACGTGTAGAAGCGCTTCAGGAGATCTCCGTTCCATGCACGCGGCTCGTCTGTCTCCCTCTCGATGTTGTAGAGTCTGTACGCTCCGTTGTTCAGCACCTTGGAGATAATGAAGGGTCCTTCCCAGGCCGGATCCAACTTGTGAGGTCTTTGCTGATCCACTCGAAGCACCAGGTCGCCTGCTTGGAACGTGCGACTTCTGACGTGGCCTGCGTGAAAACGCCGCAAATTTTGTTAATAAATGGTCGAGCGAGTTAATGCCATCTCGCGCTCCTCCTCCAGAAGATCCACTCCGTCTTGCCTTGCTTGTTCTGCTTCGGCTTCGGAGAAGAGTTCGACTCGTGGCACATTGTGAAGCAAGTCACTCGGAAGGACTGCTTCTGCTCCATAAACGAGGAAGAACGGTGGTCGCCCTGTAGACCTGTTCGGGGTTGTGCGAAGTCCCCAAAGCACTGAAGGTAGCTCGGTAACCCAAGCACTAGCGGCATGTCCTATCTCTCGCAGGAGTCGGGGCTTCAAACCTTGCAAAATAAGTCCGTCTGCCCGCCCTGCTTGTACATTGGACTGAGGATGTGCTACGAAAGCAAAATCCACTCGGATGCCTTGGCTTGTACAGAAACCTTTGAATCTGTCCGAGTCAAAGTTTGTCCCGTTGTCCGTGATTATACTGTGAGGTACACCGAATCTGAAGATGATGTCCCTGACAAACTTGACGACTGTAGAGGCGTCGAGCTTCTTGATGGGCTTCGCTTCGATCCATTTCGTGAACTTGTCGACTGCTACCAACAGATGTGTGTATCCACCTTGGCCTGTCTTGAATGGGCCGACTGTATCTAATCCCCACACTACAAACGGCCACAGCAGAGGGATCGTCTTCAACACAGACGTTGGCTTGTGGGACTTGTTGGAGTAGAACTGGCAGCCCTCACATTGATCAACCATATCCTTAGCCATCTCGTTAGCCTGCAGCCAAAAGAAACCAGCCATGAATGCCTTGGCGACGATTGCTATCGAAGAAGCGTCATGACCGAAGGTCCCCGAGTGAATATCCTCCAGAATCAGCTGCCCCTCCTCTGGGGAGATGCATCGTTGAAGAACGCCTGAGATACTTTCCTTGTACAATTGGCCATCAATGACAGTGAATGACTTTGACTTGCGGACTATCTGCCTGGCCTGGACTTCGTCTTCGGGTAGTTCCTGCCTCAGGATATATGCAATGATCGGCACAGTTCAATCGGGAATGACAGCCAGAATCTCCATGACCAGATCAACCACAGCAGGTACATCGACTTCAGTCGGATCTGTTGTGCTCTTGGGTTGTACTGGTTCCTCTATGAAAGGATCTTCTTTAACTGAGGGGAGGTGGAGGTGCTCGAGGCAGACGTCACTCGGGACTGGTCTCCGAGTGGATCCGAGTTTTGCTAACTCATCAGCTGCTTGGTTCTTCAGTCTTGGAACATGGTGAAGTTCTAGACCTTCAAACTTCTTCTCAAGCTTCCTCACTGCATTGCAATATGTAGTCATGGTGGGGTTTCTGACGTCCCACTCTTTCATCACTTGATTGACCACCAAATCCGAATCGTCGTAGACCATCAGGCGACGGACGCCGAGTGAGATGGCCATACGCAACCCGTAGAGGAGAGTTTCATACTCTGCCTCGTTGTTGGAGGAATCGAAGTGTATCTATAGCATGTACTTAAGCTTGTCGCCTTTTGGTGATATGATCACAACGCCAGCGCCGGAGCCATTCAAAATCTTGGACCCATCGAAGAACATTGTCCAATGGGCTGAGCAGATGTGGGTCGGTTGCTATTGTTCTACCCATTCTGCTATGAAATTAGCTAGCGCTTGAGACTTAATAGCTTTCTTGGCCTCGAACTTGATATCACAATACAACATCTCCATCGCCCACTTCGCCACTCGGCCTGACGCGTCTCGATTGTGGAGAATTTCCGACAATGAAGCATCAGAAACGACAGACACCGAGTGGTCTTGGAAATAATGGGCCACCTTCTTCGCAGTCATGTAAATCCCGTAGATAAGTTTTTGATAGTGGGGATACCTCTACTTGGAAGGAGTCAAGACTTCGGAGACGTAGTACACTGGCCGCTGAACTTTGTATGCTTTGCCTTCTTCATCTCGTTCGACTATAAGAACAGTACTGACGACTTGATTTGTAGCCGCGATATACAGAAGAAGGGGCTCTTTACTGAGCGGAGCAGTAAGAACTGGCTGGGTGGAAAGTAGGACTTTGAGGTCGTCGAATGCGACTTGGGCTTCATCTGTCCACTCGAAAGTATCTGATTTCTTCATGAGTCGGTACAGAGGAAGTGCTTTTTCGCCGATTCGACTGATGAACCTGCTCAAAGCCGCTACGCAACCTGTGAGCCGTTGTACATCGTGTACTCTGACCGGCCTCTCCATTCGGACGATGGTCCCGATCTTTTCAGGGTTGACATCGATCCCTCGTTCGGAAACGAAGAAACTGAGTAACTTTCCACTCGGAACGCCGAATGAACATTTGGCGGGGTTGAGCTTGATATCGTACCTACGAAGGTTGGCGAATGTTTCTGCCAAGTCAGTCAGCAGGTCGGAACCTTTGCGTGACTTGACTACGATATCATCCATATATGCCTCCACATTCCGACCGATCTGATCGAGGAGACATTTTTGGATCATGCGCATAAAGGTAGCTCCTGCATTCTTCAGACCGAATGGCATAGTGATGTAGCAGAAGCACCCGAATGGGGTGATGAAAGCTGTTTTTAACTCATCGGGACCATACAGACGGATCTGATGATAGCCCGAGTAGGCATCTAGAAATGACAGACGCTCGCAGCCCGCAGTCGAATCGACAATTTGATCTATGCGGGGGAGAGGAAAATGGTCTTTCGGGCAGACCTTATTGAGATGCTTGAAGTCGATGCACATTCGGAGCGACTTGTCCTTCTTGAGCTGTACTCCGAGAGTCTCCGAGAGTAAGTTGTACTCAGGTCGGGTAGTATGTGCCTCGTAGGCGTAGTTGATAACATGCATCTCAATAGGACAGGCCTGCTTGAGCTGCATGCTAGTGGGGTCACTCTTAGTGAACCCACTGGGTGTAGTCCCCAAGACCGCTGTCGACTGCTTGCGTCGGCAGGGGTCTGAAGAACTTAGACTTTTATTGTTGAATTTTCTGATTGTCTGTTGGTGTTTGGTGGCAGAAAACCTGTGAAATGGGATCAGCTTATGAGACTCTCAAGGCGGAGAGGAATCAACTCGCTGGTGAGCTTGATGCGGCCATGCTCGCAATGACTGGCATGAAGGATTCTCTTGAGGGACGAGAGAAGTCATTGGAGCAAGCTCAGGGAGCGAACAAGGTGTTGACTGAGGAAGTGGAGAAGATGGGTAAACAGAGGACTGCTCTGATGGGTCAGATGGACGTGCTGAACAAACGATGCAGGGCATAGGAGAAATATGTCAGCGACTGGGCTCGGTAGATGATGACGCGTCTGGCTGGTAAGTCCTGCTTTTTCCGAGTGGTTGTGTTATGCGCGTCACACTCGGCACTTATTGTCTGTTTGTCCTATTGTTGCAGATTTTTGCTTTGACGCCGAAGCTGAAGCAGCTGACGTGGAGCGGTCGATTCTTGAGAATGTTCCACTCGGCGAGGACGCCAATCGGGATCTGCTCCGGGCGCATATCCGCGTAGGCTAAGTGGGTCCTTTTATCGGTCGACTGAGAGAGGTCGTCGGCCGAATTGAGAAGGAACTTTGGCCAGAGGATGAGTCGCGGCAGGAGATGGAGAACCTGATGACCCGACTGGAGGAGATTCCCAACCGAGTGCAGTCGTGGAAGAAATCTGCAGCTTGTTGTGGTGCAGATGTTGCTCTGTCCCTGGTCCGAGTCCATTGCAAGGAGGTGCGCGAGGAGAAGTTGAAGACACTGAAGGTCGCCAACACGAAGAAGCTTCGATTCGAAGACTTCATGGAGACGTTCCTTGAGAGTGCTACCCGCATCGCCGACGGAATCGACTTGGACACCTTCGTGGAGCCCTCCAGTCCTGACGCCGACCCAGCTGACGCGTGAAAAAGCTTTATCCTCGGTATGCCGAGTGTTAATCTGTAAGAAACTTTGGCCACTGCTGTTGGCCGTCACATTCTTAAATCGGTGCGGGTAAGCTTGATCCGCACCGAGTAAACTATCTTTGCTAGAGCTTTGAATCGAATTTTTGCTCTTCTGTTGCAATTTTGATTTGGGTTTTTGTTTGGCGTTTCTTGGTGAAGCCAAAGGCAAACATTCGGAACATGTCAGTTGTTTTGACATCTGCGTGAGCCTCATTGAGGGTCCGTGGAATTCCTTAAGTCTCTGAGTGTGACGTTAAGAGTACACTCGGAGAAGGTTAATACTTAGGCGATTCTTGACCGCAGCTAAGCTCCCGAGTGTGACGCTTAGTGCACACTCGGAGAAGGTTAATACTTAGGCGATTCTGGATCGCGTCTAAGCCCCCGAGTATGACGTGTAGCACACACTCAGAGAAAGTTAATACTTAAGCGCTGCTGGATCGCAGCTAAGCCCCCGAGTGTGACGTGTAGCACACACTCGGAGAAAGTTAATACTTAGGCGATGCTGGATCGCAGCTAAGCCCCCGAGTGTGACGTGTAGCGCACACTCGGAGAAAGTTAATACTTAGGCGATGCTGGACCACAGCTAAGCCCCCGAGTGTGACGTGTAGTGCACACTCGGAGATAGGTAGTACTTAGGCGATGCTGGATCGCAGCTAAGTCCCCGAGTGTGACCTGTAGTGCACACTCGGAGATAGTTAGTACTTAGGCGATGCTGGATCGTAGCTAAGCCCCCGAGTGTGACGTGTAGTGCACACTCGGAGAAGGTTAATACTTAGGCGATGCTAGATCGCAGCTAAGCCCCCGAGTGTGACGTGTAGTGCACACTCGGAGAAGGTTAATACTTAGGCGATGCTGGATCGCAGCTAAGCCTCCGAGTGTGACGTGTAGTGCACACTCGGAGAAGGTTAATACTTAGGCGATGCTGGATCGCAGCTAAGCCCCCAAGTGTGACGTGTAGTGCACACTCGGAGAAGGTTAATACTTAGGCGATTCTGGATCGCAGCTAAGCTTTTTTTTTTTGAGACCGGAGTCTCTGACCGCGGAAGAACTTTGAACCTGCAAAAAAAACTCAATCGGCTTTGTATTATTTCACCAATACTTGTTCTTTACATTGCTTCAGTTGACGGTCACGTGTAGAAGCGCTTCAGGAGATCTCCGTTCCATGCACGCGGCTCGTCTGTCTCCCTCTCGATGTTGTAGAGTCTGTACGCTCCGTTGTTCAGCACGTTGGAGATAATGAAGGGTCCTTCCCAGGCCGGATCCAACTTGTGAGGTCTTTGCTGATCCACTCGAAGCACCAGGTCGCCTGCTTGGAATGTGCGACTTCTGACGTGGCGTGCGTGAAAACGCTGCAAATTTTGTTGATAAATGGTCGAGCGAGTTAATGCCATCTCGCGCTCCTCCTCCAGAAGATCCACTCCGTCTTGCCTTGCTTGTTCTGCTTCGGCTTCGGAGAAGAGTTCGACTCGTGGCACATTGTGAAGCAAGTCACTCGGAAGGACCGCTTCTGCTCCATAAACGAGGAAGAACGATGGTCGCCCTGTAGACCTGTTCGGGGTTGTGCGAAGTCCCCAAAGCACTGAAGGTAGCTCGGTAACCAAAGCGCTAGCGGCATGTCCTATCTCTCGCAGGAGTCGGGGCTTCAAACCTTGCAAAATAAGTCCGTCTGCCTGCCCTGCTTGTCCATTGGACTGAGGATGTGCTACGAAAGCAAAATCCACTCGCATGCCTTGGCTTGTACAGAAACCTTTGAATCTGTCCGAGTCAAAGTTTGTCCCGTTGTCCGTGATTATACTGTGAGGTACACCGAATCTGAAGATGATGTCCCTGACAAACTTGACGACTGTAGAGGCGTCGAGCTTCTTGATGGGCTTCGCTTCGATCCATTTCGTGAACTTGTCGACTGCCACCAACAGATGTCTGTATCCACCTTGGCCTGTCTTGAATGGGCCGACTGTATCTAATCCCCACACTACAAACGGCCACAGCAGAGGGATCATCTTCAACGCAGACGTTGGCTTGTGGGACTTGTTGGAGTAGAACTGGCAGCCCTCACATTGATCAACCATATCCTTAGCCATCTCGTTAGCCTACAGCCAAAAGAAACCAGCCATGAATGCCTTGGCGACGATTGCTCTCGAAGAAGCGTCATGACCGAAGGTCCCCGAGTGAATATCCTCCAGAATCAGCTGCCCCTCCTCTGGGGAGATGCATCGTTGAAGAACGCCTGAGATACTTTCCTTGTACAATTGGCCATCAATGACAGTGAATGACTTCGACTTGCGGACTATCTGCCTGGCCTGGACTTCGTCTTCGGGTAGTTCCTGCCTCAGGATATATGCAATGATCGGCACAGTCCAATCGGGAATGACAGCCAGAATCTCCATGACCAGATCAACCACAGCAGGTACATCGACTTCAGTCGGATCTGTTGTGCTCTTGGGTTGTACTGGTTCCTCTATGAAAGGATCTTCTTTAACTGAGGGGAGGTTGAGGTGCTCGAGGCAGACGTCACTCGGGACTGGTCTCCGAGTGGATCCGAGTTTTGCTAACGCATCAGCTTCTTGGTTCTTCAGTCTTGGAACATGGTGAAGTTCTAGACCTTCAAACTTCTTCTCAAGCTTCCTCACTGCATTGCAATATGTAGTCATGGTGGGGTTTCTGACGTCCCACTCTTTCATCACTTGATTGACCACCAAATCCGAATCGTCTTAGACCATCAGGCGACGGACGCCGAGTGAGATGGCCATACACAACCCGTAGAGGAGAGTTTCATACTCTGCCTCGTTGTTGGAGGAATCGAAGTGTATCTATAGCATGTACTTAAGCTTGTCGCCTTTTGGTGATATGATCACAATGCCAGCGCCGGAGCCATTCAACATCTTGGACCCATCGAAGAACATTGTCCAATGGGCCGAGCAGATGTGGGTCGGTTGCTGTTGTTCTACCCATTCTGCTATGAAATTAACTAGTGCTTGAGACTTAATAGCTTTCTTGGCCTCGAACTTGATATCACAGTACAGCATCTCCATCGCCCACTTCGCCACTCGGCCTGACGCGTCTCGATTGTGGAGAATTTCCGACAATGGAGCATCAGAAACGACAGACACCGAGTGGTCTTGGAAATAATGGGCCACCTTCTTCGCAGTCATGTAAATCCCGTAGATAAGTTTTTGATAGTGGGGATACCTCTACTTGGAAGGAGTCAGGACTTCGGAGACGTAGTACACTGGCCGCTGAACTTTGTATGCTTTGCCTTCTTCATCTCGTTCGACTATAAGAACAGTACTGACGACTTGATTTGTAGCCACGATATACAGAAGAAGGGGCTCTTTACTGAGCGGAGCAGTAAGAACCGGCTGGGTGGAAAGTAGGACTTTGAGGTCGTCGAATGTGACTTGGGCTTCATCTGTCCACTCGAAAGTATCTGATTTCTTCATGAGTCGGTACAGAGGAAGTGCTTTTTCGCCGAGTCGACTGATGAACCTGCTCAAAGCCGCTACGCAACCTGTGAGCCGTTGTACATCGTGTACTCTGACCGGCCTCTCCATTCGGACGATGGTCCCGATCTTTTCAGGGTTGACATCGATCCCTCGTTCGGAAACGAAGAAACTGAGTAATTTCCACTCGGAATGCTGAATGAACATTTGGCGGGGTTGAGCTTGATATCGTACCTACGAAGGTTGGCGAATGTTTCTGCCAAGTCAGTCAGCAGGTCGGAACCTTTGCGTGACGTGACTACGATATCATCCATATATGCCTCCACATTCCGACCGATCTGATCGAGGAGACATTTTTGGATCATGCGCATAAAGGTAGCTCCTGCATTCTTCAGACCGAATGGCATAGTGATGTAGCAGAAGCACCCGAATGGGGTGATGAAGGCTGTTTTTAACTCATCGGGACCATACAGACGGATCTGATGATAGCCCGAGTAGGCATCTAGAAATGACAGACGCTCGCAGCCCGCAGTCGAATCGACAATTTGATCTATGCGGGGGAGAGGAAAATGGTCTTTCGGGCAGACCTTATTGAGATGCTTGAAGTCGATGCACATTCGGAGCGACTTGTCCTTCTTGGGCACCATGACAACATTGGTGAGCCACTCGGAGTGGTGAACCTCGCGAATGAAGTTGGCCGCCAGCAGCTTGGCCACCTCTTCCCCGATTCCTTCCTCTTGTACGCGACGGACCGACGCAGGCGCTCTCGGATAGGCCGAGCCGTGGAATCCACGTGCAGTCGGTGCTCAGCCAACTCCCTGGGTACACCTGGCACGTCAGAGGGTTTCCATGCGAAGATGTCCCAGTTCTCACGGAGGAATTGGGTGAGCTCGGCTTCCTATTTAGGATCGAGGGTGGTGGAGATGTTCGTCGGGGCAACAGTGGCGTCCGTCGGGTGGATGCTGACCTTCTTCGTCTCTCCCGCCGAATGAAATGCACACTCTGAAGCCGGCTTCTTCGAGCGCATCAGGTCGGCGGGGTCGACTATTTTCCTGTACTCGTCCAGCTCGAGGACGACCATCTGCTGGTCGGCGATTCTTGATCCCTGCTGCAGACACTCTTCAGCCTGCTGCCGATTGCCTGTGATGGTGATTACACCATTCGGGCCTGGCATCTTCAGCTTCAGGTACACATAACATGGACGGGCCATGATGTGCGCATACGCCGGGCGACCCAGAATTGCGTGATAAGCGCTCTGGAAGTCAACCACTTCGAACGTCAGCTTTTCCTTGCGAAAGTTCTTGTCGGAGCCGAAAACGAGGTCCAACGCGATCTGGCCGAGTGACTTGGCCTTCCGTCCAGGGACGACTCCGTGGAACTGCATGCTGCTCTCGCTGAGTTTGGACATCGGGATGCCCATCCCCTTGAGTGTGTCGGCGTACATGATGTTCAAGCCGCTGCCGCCATCCATGAGGACTTTGCGCAGTCGGACTCCTTCTACCACCGGGTCGACGACGAGAGCCTGTCTTCCCGGGGTGGGTACATGTGCCGGATGATCCGACTGGTCGAAGGTGATCGCAGTCTGAGACCATTTGAGGAACTTGGGGTTGGTAGGGGTGGCCATGTTCACCTCTCTGTTCACCAGCTTCAGTCGGCTCTTGCTCTCGACGTCAGCAAAGATCATCAGGGTTGCATGGACCTGGGAGAACGGATCTTCCTTATCCTCCTCATCCTGTTCATGGTCCTTCTCACTCGGTTGCCCTTCGCTGAACCCCTGGATCAGGAGGCGACACTGTCGAGTGGTATGCTTCGCATATATGGGGTTGCCTTCTTCATCCATCTTCGTATGAACCGGACATGGCTGGTCCAGGATGGGGTTATTGAACTGCTTCTTCTTGGGGGTGAACTGAGCCTTCCCTTTACCCTTGAACTTGGCATTGGTTACGGCTGCAGCCTCCGCTTGCGGAGCGGTCGGAGCTTTCTGCTTCTGCTTCCGAGTGTTGCCCCCATCACCATCAGTGACTGTTTTGTGCTTGCCGCTTCGGATGCGGTCCTCTTCTTCGCCATTTGCATAGCGTGTTGCTATCTCCATCATCTTGCTCATGGAGATGTCGCCTGTTCGGCCGAACTTCAGGTACAGATCCCTGTACCGCACGCCTTCCTTGAAAGCGCAGACTACTTGATGCTCGGTGATGTTCTCCACCGTGTGATAGAGAGTTGTCCAGCGCTGGATGAAGTCACGCAGGGGCTCATTCTGCTTCTGGACGCAGTGCTGGAGCTCCACAAGGCCAGCAGGGCGCTTGCACGTCCCTTCGAAGGTCCTGATGAACACTCGGGCCAGGTCTGCCCAACTGTAGATGCTTGAGGGGGCCAACTGGTTTAGCCACGCTCGCGCCAAGCCGTCGAGCATCAGAGGGAGGTGCTTCATGGCGACATGGTCGTCCCCTCCTCCGACCTGGACTACCACTCGATAGTCATCCAGCCACGTTTCTGGCTTGGACTCTCCTGTGAACTTGCTAATTCCCGTCGCCAATCGGAAGTTGGGCGGGATGTCAGCCGAACGGATGGCTCGACTAAAACACTCGGGACCAGACGCGATGGCCCTGCTTCCACTCGGACGGTCGATATCGTGACCATCGCGGTGGGCTCGACCTGTGTCAACTCTTCGCTGGGCGATATGTCCTCTTGCGTCGGGTCTTGGGTCGTCAGTGTCGCCGACTGAACGCCGATCATCATGATGTCGGGACCCATAGGGCCCACCCCGCGGAGGGGTGCGCGAGCGGCGGCGATCTTCATGAATCATGGAACGACTGCCTCCCCTGTGGCGCTGATGGGAACCAGGGCTGTGAACCGACCGATGCGTATTCGCGTGGACGAAACTATTATAGATCCGGTTGTGCGACTGGGAGACCGCTGAATTTTGCTGCTGCGCCGTGTGCAACAGGGCTCGGATCTGCTCGATCCCTCTACCAGCCTCTGAATCAGTCGGCTGGAGGGAATCGGCTATCTTGGCAGCTGCAGCCAAGTTGAGGAGGGGTGTGCGGAACAGCTCCACGTTGCTCCGCCGAGTGTGCCGACTAGCAGAACGGCGAGGTGGACGACGTGCGCCGGACGCTTCGCCGATCTCATGCTCGTTCCGGCCAGCCTGACGGGGATCTTCATGGGAGTTGGCCATGTGAACTTCTGCTGCGGGCCCGTGACCCGCATACTCGGAAGGAAACTCAGTCGGAACCGAGTCCGAGTGCTGGGACGACAGGGCAACCACAACGGACTCAAGAACTGCCACTTGCGAAGATGCGTTCTGGTGCGCCTGGGCGTGTTGCACCCAACGCTGGAGCCGCGGACGGTGGGATCACTTGACGCGGCGCGTGACGGCGGTGTAGGTCGACACCGGAGCCGACCGCTGGAGAAGAGGAATGTCGCGGGCGCCGGCACGGAAGTGCGTAGCCCCGCGGCGGGGAAGCGCCTCGATGTCGAGGGGCGCATCCCGAAGCCACGCTGAATCGTCGACGATGAAGGAGAGAGCGCCGAAGAAGATCTGGTGACCCATGCTCGAATCTGCACCGGACGACATGACGAAAGGAAGTAGTCGCAAAGTCGCCGGAAGTCGCTTAGACGCCTGCCCCACGGTGGGCGCCAACTGTCGTGGGTATAAGCCTGACAGTAGATGTGTAGGGTACGAATGAGATGGGCAGAGTCCTAGCTACGACGAGGTTGTATGAGTTCAGGCCCCTCTGCGGTGGAGGTAACAGCCCTACGTCTAAGTGCTCTCTTAGGTGGTTGCCGAGTGGAATATGGAATACAATGATTTGCTAACCCCTCTACCAGTGGGGGAGGGCGGCTTATATAGAGTGCGCTGCCCTCCACAACGGTTCCGGTACAGGGGTGGAGTAGTGGGGCTTGAATGCGTACGTTACAGGTAAGTATGCTCTAAATGCCCATAAATGCACCCGGAAACGTATGGCCGTTTCCCTCCAGAGAGGTTACGATGTACCAAGTGTAGCCACTCGGTTAGCCTCCACCGTATGCTGGTCTCCGACTGGATGGTTGAGGACTGTTACCGACTGGATGATGGGGACTCCTTAATTCAGTCGGGACTGACTAAGGGTCTTGTCCTTTGAGAGGGGTAGTCCTTGGGTAGGACCTACATGGCAGGCCTACGACCCTACCCTAGGACTATGACCCCATCACTTGGTATCGTTGTAATTACGAGAGTCTGAGATCTCTGGTTATGTGTTGAGTGATGTAATATTCTGGACGGGTCGTGTTATTGCTACGAGTTGAGTGATGTATTTCGCTCGTGGAAGAGGTTTAGTCAATGGGTGTGTGCTACGTGTCCGTCCTATCTACTTTTCCGAACTCTTTTGCCCTTGTTTTGGACTCTAATTTGCATGATTTGAATGGAACTAACCCGGACTGACGCTGTTTTCAGCAGAATTGCCCTGGTGTTGTTCTTGTGTAGAAATAAAAGTTCTCGGAATGTCCTAAAAATTTATGAAGAATTTTTTTGGAATTAATGAAAAATACCTGCGCAAAGATCCACCAGAGGAGGTGTGCCAGTGGGCCACAAGCCCATGGGCCGCGGCCACCCCCTCTGGCCGCGCCGTGAGGGCTTGTGGGGCCCATGTGGCGCCACCGCCTCCAAACTCAGCTATATTTATTCCATCTCGCCCGGAAAAAAATCAGAGAGAAGGATTCATCGCGTTTTACGATACGGAGGCGCCGCCACCTGCTGTTCTTCATCTGGAGGGCAGATCTGGAGTCCGTTCTGGGCTCCAGAGAGGGGAAATCGTCGCCATCGTCATCATCAACCTTCCTCCATCGACAATTCCATGATGCTCTTCACCGTTCGTGAGTAATCTCATCGTACGCTTGCTGGACGGTGATGAGTTGATGAGATCTATCATGTAATCGAGTTAGTTTTGACGGGGATTGATCCCTAGTATCCACTATGTTCTGAGATTGATGTTGCTACCACTTTGCCATGCTTAATGCTTGTCACTAGGGCCCGAGTGCCATGATTTCAGATCTGAACCTATTATGTTGTCGCCAATATATGTGTGTTTTAGATCCTATCTTGCAAGTTGTAGTCACCTACTATGTGTTATGACCCGGCAACCCCGGAGTGACAATAGCCGGAACCACTCCCGGAGATGACCATAGTATGAGGAGTTCATGTATTCACCAAGTGTTAATGCGTTGGTCCGGTCCTTTATTAAATGGAGAACCTTAATATCCCGTAGTTTCCATTAGGACCCCGCTGCCATGGGAGGGATGGACAATAGATGTCATGCAAGTTCTTTTCCCTAAGCACGTATGTCTACATACGGAATACATGCCTACATTATATTGACGAAAGGGAGCTAGTTACTTATCTCTCCGTGTTATAGCTGTTATATGATGAATCACATCCGTCATACTTATCCATCACCGATCCACTGCCTGCGAGTCTTTACTACTGGTCCTTGCTACATTACTTTGTCGCTACTACTGTTGCTACCGTTGTTACTCTGCTGTTACTGGTTACTGCTGTTCCTTGCTACTGCTGTCACTACTGCTGTTACTTGCTACTTTGCCGTTACCTGTTGCAAGACTTTTCTGGAGCCGTTGTCGGGGAAGAATAGTCCCTCGTCCACATGCTATTTACTAGCGCCATTGATACAACAAGTTAGGAATAGTCTGCCGTCAACAGATCTTTTCTGGCACCGTTGCTATCATACCACTTTGCTACTGATACTTTGCTTGCAGACACTAATCTTTTAGGTGTGGTTGAAACTGACAAACTCAGCTGCTAATACTTGAGAATATTCTTTCGCTTCCCCTTGTGTCGAATCAATAAATTTGGGTTGAATACTCTACCCTCCAAAACTGTTGCGATCCCCTACACTTGTGGGTTATCAAGACTATTTTCTGGCGCCGTTGCCGGGGAGGTACAACTATGTTCTGTGAGTCACTTGGGATTTACGTCTGCTGATCAATATGAGGAATCCGATAGATCCAAGAATTAAAGTCTTGCCTTCCACTACGAGGACAGGTAAGGAACTGCCATCTAGCTCTGCACTTGATTCACCTTCAGTTATGAGTAAGTTTGCGAGATCACCTCCTGCTAGAAATCTTGATATGTCGCCTGTGCTTGATGATGCTACTTCTGCTGCCCATGATGCTATTCTTGATACTATGCCTGATGATGTTATGCTTGATACTATCCCTGATGATGCTATGCTTGATACTATGCGTGATGATGCTATGCTTGATACTATGCCTAATGATGCTATGCTTGATATTGCTTTGCCACTAGGTGCATTCCTTGATGCACAAATTGCTAGAGTTGCTGCTAGATGTGATGATAGTTCTGAAACTGCTGATACTATTGAAGTAGAGCCTGCTATTTTGCCTGCTAGAACTAGCTCTCCTATGCCTGTTATGCCTGATACGCGTTATGTTATGGAGGGAGAAATAGCTGAGGACTTTCTTGCGTGTAAGGATAGCTATGATGTTGATAATTTACTGCGCAAGTGGAAAGAAAAATCTCTGAATGCTAGGATGAAATACGACACGAAGTTTGCCACTTCGCCTATCTTTGTGACCGATAAGTATTATGAATTCTCTGTCGACCCTGAGTTAATCACTCTGGCCGAATCTGATCCTTTTCACGGTTATGAGTCTCAAACGGTTGTAACCCATCTTACCAAACTGCACGATATAGCCACCCTATTCTCTAGTGAGGAAAAGATCTGCCACTACTATATGCTCAAGTTGTTTCCTTTCTCGCTAAAGGATGATGCTAAGACCTGGTTCACTTCTCTTGCTCCTGGTTGTGTGCATAGCCCCCAAGACATGGTCTACTACTTCGCTGAAAAATATTTCCCTGCCCATAAGAAGCAAGCTGCCTTGCAGGAAATATACAACTTTGCTCAAGCAGAAGAAGAGAGTCTCCCACAAGCTTGGGGGAGGCTTATCCAGCTACTGAATGCTTTGCCTGATCACCCTCTTGAGAAGAATGAAATACTTGATATCTTCTATAATGGACTTACTGATGCTTCCAAGACCACCTCGATAGTTGTGCCGGTTGTGTTTTTAGGGAACGAACCGTAGAACAAGCTGAGATTCTATTGAATAACATCTTGTGCAATGAGAATGCTTGGACTATTCCCGAACCACCTCCTAAGCCAACTCCGAAGAAAAGAGGTATTCTATTCCTCGGTCCTGAAGATATGCAAGAAGCCAAGAAATCTATGCGAGAGAAAGGCATTAAATCTGAAGATGTCAAAAATCTACCACCTATCGAAGAGATCCATCGTCTCGATAACCCGATACGGGGTAGTAGAAGTAAATTCTCTGCATAGGTTTGATGAGAGTGACACTCCTTTTGATAAACCTGCTAGCCTATGCCTGGATGAATTTGATAACTTTGTTGCCAAACAACAGACTTTCAATGATTATGTTAGTAGACAATTGGAACAGAATGCTCGTATGCTTAGTCATTTAAGTGCTTGTGTGGACAGAAACGTCAATGATCTTAAACTTCTGAGTAAACATCCTTCTATGGTTACTACTCTGGTAGAACAAGTACTTAAAGCTCAAAATGACTTGCTCGATGAGTTGAATGACAATTCTGTCAGAGTCGTCACTAGAGGCGGTAGAATGACCCAGGAACCTTTGTATCCTGAGGGTCATCCGAAGAGAATTGAACAAGATTCTCAAGGAGTTAGCACTGATACACCTAGTCATCCTAGAAAGAAGAAGAAAGATGGTAGGGATTTGCATGCTAGCAACCCTGTTGCTGCTACACCTGAGAGTCCAAACGATGCCTCTATCTCTGATGCTGAAACACAGTCTGGTGATGAACATGAGCCTAATGATAATATCAATAGTGATGTTCATGAAGATGCTCAACCTAGCAATGAAAAGGATGTGGAAATTGAACCTGTTGATCTTGATAACCCACAACCAAAGAATAGAAGATACGATAAGAATGACTTCACTGCTAGGAAGCATGGTAAAGAAAGGGAACCATGGGTTTAGAAACCCATGCCCTTTCCTCCCAAACCATCCAAGAAAAAGGATGATGAGGATTTTGAGCGCTTCGTTAAAATGATCAGACCTGTCTTTCTGCAAATGCGTTTGACGGGTATGCTCAAGATGTCTCTGTATGCTAAGTACATGAAGGATATTGTGACTAATAAGAGGAGGATACCTGAGGTTGAGATTTCCACCATGCTCGCTAATTATACCTTCAAGGGTGGAATTCCCAAGAAACTAGGTGATACCGGTGTGCCCACTATACCTTGCTCCATTAAAGGCAACTACATTAGAACTGCGTTATGCGACCTTGGAGCCGGTGTTAGTGTTATGCCTCTCTCTCTTTATCGTAGACTTGAACTGGATAAGTTGACACCCACTGAAATCTCTCTGCAAATCGCCGAAAAATCAATTGCTTTCCCTATCGGCATTTGCGAGGATGTGCTTGTTGTGGTTGCTAACGTCACTATCTTAACAGACTTTGTCAGCTTGGATATTACCGAGGATGATGACATGGCTGTCATCCTCGGAAGACCGTTTTAAACACTGCAGGGGCTTTTATAGATTGCAACTAAGGAAATGTCACTTTACATGTCAACGGTAATGAGCATACGGTGCACTTTCCAAAGAAACAATATCGAGTACATTGCATCAATGCTATCGAAAAAACTTCATCGATTCTTATTGGGAGCTTTGAATGCCCTATTCCTCGTGTCAAGATGAAGTACGATTTGCTTGTTGGGGAGATACACATCCCCATTGAGGTGACCTAGTGACTATTCGAAAATTCTCCGTTCTCTTTTGCGATTCGAAGAGGTTTGTCGAGGAGACTTGATCAACCTCATTGACAGATTTTCTTTCAATGACCATGAGATGGATGAATCGAGGAGTCACAAACCTCTGTTCCAAGCTTTCACTTTAGGTTGCTTAGAAGAAAAATGATAGATTTAGTTTAGTTTTCCATGTTTTCTGTTTTAGCGTCCGGTAGAAAAGTACCCCGAAAATAAAAGTTCTCGAACGTCCTGAAAATCAAGTATGATTTTTTCTGGATTTTTTGAAAAATTCTGAGACAAAGAGCTTGTCTGGGGGCTGTACCAGTGGGGCACAAGCCCTGACGGCGCGGGCACCCCCGTAGCCGCGCCACCCAGGCTTATGATGCCCACAGGCACCCCCTGCACTCATTCTTGCTCTCATCTGGTTCTCCTACCTCTAGAAAAAATTGTTTCGCAGCTCAAACCCGTGTTCTTGCTCCTCTTGCTGGGATTTTCGATCTCTTTGCTCAAATCACCATTCTCTAAACTGTTTTGGGGAAATTACTCCTTGGTAAGTGACTCCTCCATTGGTCCAATTAGTTTTTGCTCTAGTGCCTTATACTTCGCGTATTTTTGCTGCCTTGGTGACCCTGTTCTTGAGCTTTGCATGCTAATTTTAGCTGGTCCCAAGTAGTTTTGATGCGTAATATGGCCTCTAGGCACTTGTGGGAGTAGTTGCTACTAGTTTAGTTGAGCCTTGTTCACTTTTCCTTAGAATCACTAAAAATTTCAGAAATTTTCAGAGATAAGAAAGGGAAAAGATGAGGAGGTTCTTAAGAGGCTCGCCAAGCCGTGACCCCAAGGATGATGGGAGTGAGAAGAAGCCCAAGTATCTGGTCCCTCGAGTCGCAGAAGTTCCAGCGTGCGAGTGGCCAAGCGACGTGTTCTTACGCGCCGCTGGAATTTATGAGGACTTTTATCACTTGGTGGAGAACGCAGGCCTTACCGCCTTCGTTGAAGATAAATGTCCGCAATACCTCCTGCTCACTAATATCTTTGTACAAATCTTTAACTTCTATCCGAGGAAGAATCCACCTATGGTTGACTTTAAACTTTATGATATCCCCCAGCGCATGTCACTCCAGGATTTTTGCAATGTTTGCAAATTGCCTTTTGTTGGGGATATTCATGAACCTCGTCCACGGGACTTGGAAGCTTTCATAGATACCATTGCTGTAGGAGAGGAGAGAGGAGTGTCTTGCGCTAGAGCTGCTAGCATACATTTTCCCGTGCTTTGGTACTTCTCACTATTTGTGGGAAAATGTTTGATTGGCCGTGGGAAAGCTGGGTCACTTAGTTCCCCAGATCTTGCGGTCTTGCGCGAAGCCCTTTATAACGATAAAACTTATAGCTTGGGCGCTATAGTAGCTCAACGGTTGAACACGAACCGTTCTAATGGCATTGTCTATGGAGGTATCTATGCTACCCGTCTTGCTAGACACTTTGAGATACGTATTAGACTAGACGAGGAAGAAGAGATTCTTCTTCCGGAGAGATATCTAGATTACGATAGCATGGTTCGCCATGACTTTCTTGATAGAGATATAAATAGAGGGATGATTTATAAACTGGTATTTAGTCAGGGTACTCGTGTGACTATTACTTTGCCTGCTCCTTCTTTGTTCAATCTTCATGCAGGCAGGTACACTATTATGCCCTTGGACATCTACGCATATTGGGGCTCGGCCCAACCACAGGTGCCCGTGCCCGAGCCACCAGTCGAGTACCAGACGCCGGTTTATCAGTGGGAGCGAGAGGAGCTCACGTAGCAGTGGCATCCTCAGTCCAATCTGGAGCACCCCGGAGCTGGTTATTTCCCTCCTTGGGAGTAGACCAACTTAGGCCAAAAGCCTAAGCTTGGGGGAGTACGTGTTTCTCACCGACTTTACATTCTTGCTTATGCTTTCACTTTGTTCGTCGGTGTTCACACTTTGTCACTTTATCATCCATGCTAGTTTATTTTATTTTTCTCATTTTCTTTTCGTGTGTCTGTCTAGTTGAGAAAACCCAAAAATATGTTCTTTTCTTTTTTTTGCTTGTTGGGAGCTTTCCTGTGTAAATAGTTTTCTTTTTCTTTGGGTCAAGGTAGAAGACCATGGTTACAATGTTTAGTGGCTCTTGCATGCATACCTGTTTAGCTTTCAAAGAGCCATGTTACTTTGTCTTCTCCTTTGTGTTTGCATGCAGATTCCAGCTTTAGTCCAATGCACGAGCACTCTTATTATTGTTCACATCATTCAGTCGTGCAAGTGAAAGGCAATAATGACGATATATGATGAAGTGACTGAGCCGGGAAAAGCTGGTATGAACTCGATCTATTTTGTTTTTGTAAATATGACTAGCTCACTGTTCCTATTCAGCTTTGTTGTGAGAGAAACATGTTTGCAATGACAACTTAGAGATCATAGTTGCTTATGCCATGCTTACTTAGCTAGGAGCTTATAATGGTCTGTCTTGGTTGCCAACATGAATGTTGAGATGACTATGATGTAGTATGATAGGATGGTATCCTCCTTTAAATGTTTCAAGTGGCTTGACTTGGCGCATGTTCACGCATGTAGTTGAAACAAAATCAACATAGCCTCTATGATGTTCATGTTCATGGTGATTTATGTCCTACTCATGCTTGCACTCAATGTTAGTTAATCTCAATGCATTTTGATGACTGTTGTCGCTCTCTAGTTGGTCGCTTCCCAGTCTTTTGCTAGCCTTCACTTGTACTAAGTGGGAATACTGCTTGTGCATCCACTTCCATAAACCCAAAGTTGTTCCATATGAGTCCACCATACCTACCTATGTGCGGTATCTACCTGCTGTTCCAAGTAAATTTGCATGTGCCATTCTCTAAATCTTCAAGAAACAATCTGTTTTGCATGCCCGAACCGCTCATGTGGTGACAGGGGGCTATTGGTATCTTCCATGCTAGGCGTGTTATCCTCGATATGTGTTTATTCACTATCATTCACAAGAAAGGGGCCAGTAATTGGAATTCCCAGTTCCATGCTCAAATGGAAAAGATAATTGCAAACAAAACTCCCCCAGGATTGGTGTTGGTATGAACGGTACCCGAGGATTCGGCTAGCCGTGGAGTGTGATTGATTGGTGGTGGGGGAGTCAAAACTTTACTTTTCTCTTTGGGAACCGCCTATAGCATGTGTAGCGTGAAAGATGTTGAGAACTCTTAGTCATTGCGTTGACAATGAAAGCATGCCACCCAAAATTATTATCTCTGTTTTCAAAGCTTGAGATCTGGCACCTCTGCAAATCAATGCTTCCCTCTGCGAAGGGCCTGCCTATTTATGTTCCTGTTGAGTCATCCTCCTCTTACAAAAGCACCAATTAGAGAGCACCTCTTTCATTTTTAAGCTTTGCTTTTAACTGTGTTAAGTATGACTGTGACTGGATCATCTTTGCCATGAATTACTATGTTTAGTCAGCCCTTAGTCTTTGAAGGTGCTCCACATTTATGTTTTGCGGTCTCAGAAAGAGCTAGCGAGATACCATATGTTCGCACTGCTTCATGTTGTTTTGATTGAAGTGTTGACATTTGAGGCTTATTATTATTTGCTCGCTAGCTGATTATGCCATTGATATGACTTTACAGTGAGACCTAGATGTCATTTGCTTATGTGGTTTGCTTGTGGTCTTGCTGAAACTCTGGATATGAGTTAGACATAGTTGCAACAACAAGATCAAATAGAGTTCGTCAAAGTTTTTCTTTTGTCTCTTTCAGTTTGTCAACTGAATTGCTTGAGGACAAGCAAGGCTTTAAGCTTGGGGGAGTTGATACGTCTCCATCGTATCTACTTTTCCGAACTCTTTTGCCCTTGTTTTAACTCTAATTTGCATGATTTGAATGGAACTAACCCGGACTGACGCTGTTTTCAGCAGAATTGCGATGGTGTTGTTTTTGTGCAGAAATAAAAGTTCTCGGAATGTCCTGAAAATATACGGAGAATTTTTCTGGAATTAATGAAAAATACCTGCGCAAAGATCCACCGGAGGAGGTGTGCCCGTGGGCCACAAGCCCATGGGCCGCAGCCACCCCCCTTGGTCGCGCCGTGCGGGCTTGTGGGGACCACGTGGCGCCACCGCCTCCAAACTCAACTCTATTGGTTCCGTCTCACCTGGAAAAAAAATCAGAGAGAAGGATTCATCGCGTTTTACGATACGGAGGCGCCGCCACCTCCTGTTCTTCATCTGGAGGGCAGATCTGTAGTCCGTTCTGGGCTCCGGAGAGGGGAAATCGTCGCCATCGTCATCATCAACCTTCCTCCATCGAAAATTCCATGATGCTCTTCACCGTTCATGAGTAATCTCATCGTAGGCTTGTTGGACGGTGATGAGTTGGATGAGATCTATCATGTAATCAAGTTAGTTTTGACGGGGATTGATCCCTAGTATCCACTATGTTCTGAGATTGATGTTGCTACTACTTTGCCATGCTTAATGCTTGTCACTAGGGCCCGAGTGCCATGATTTCAGATCTGGACCTATTATGTTGTCGCCAATATATGTGTGTTTTAGATCCTACCTTGCAAGTTGTATCACTTACTATGTGTTATGACCCGGCAACCCCGGAGTGACAATAGCCGGAACCACTCCCGGAGATGACCGTAGTATGAGGAGTTCATGTATTCACCAAGTGTTAATGCATTGGTCCGGTTCTTTATTAAAAGGAGAACCTTAATATCCCGTAGTTTCCATTAGGACCCTGCTGCCACGGGAGGTATGGACAATAGATGTCATGCAAGTTCTTTTCCCTAAGCACGTATGACTACATACGGAATACATGCCTACATTAGATTGACGAACGGGGGCTAGTTACTTATTTCTCCGTGTTATAGTTGTTACATGATGAATCACATCCGTCATACTCATCCATCACCGATCCACTGCCTACGAGTCTTTTACTACTGGTCCTTGCTACATTACTTTGTCGCTACTACTGTTGCTACTCTTGTTACTCTGTTGCTACTGGTTACTGATGTTCTTTGCTACTGCTGTCACTACTTCTGTTACTTGCTACTTTGCTGTTACCTGTTGCAAGACTTTTCTGGAGCCGTTGCCGGGGAAGAATAGTCCCCCGTCCACATGATATTTACTGGTGCCATTGATACAACAAGTTAGGAATAGTCTGCCGTCAACAGATCTTTTCTGGCACCGTTGCTATCATACCAGTTTGCTACTGATACTTTGCTTGCAGACACTAATCTTTCAGGTGTTGTTGAAACTGACAAACTCAGCTGCTAATACTTGAGAATATTCTTTCGCTTCCCCTTGTGTTGAATCAATAAATTTGGGTTGAATACTCTACCCTCCAAAACTGTTGTGATCCCCTACACTTGTGGGTTATGAGTGTGCAACATTCAGATCTGTGTCCACTGTGCAATTATTTATGTCCTCCTCCTTGATGTAATCGTGGATGGAATTGAAGCGTCGCTTCATGTGTATGGTCCTCTTGTGAAACCTTGGTTCCTTTGCTAGAGCAATGGCATCAGTGTTGTCACAGAAGAGAGTCAATGGATCCAGTGCACTGGGCACAACTCCAAGATCTGTCATGAAGTCCTTCATACAGACACCTTCTTTAGCCGCCTTCGAGGCAACTATGTACTCCGCTTCGCATGTAGAATTGGCCACCACACTTTGCTTGGAACTGCACCAGCTTAACGCCCCCCATTCAGAATAAATATGTATCCGGTTTGAGACTTAGAGTCATCCAGATCAGTGTCAAAGCTTGCATCGACGTAACCCTTTACGACGACCTCTTGATCACCTCCATAAACGAGAAACATTTCCTTAGTCCTTTTCAGATACTTTAGGATATTATTGATCGATGTCCAGTGTTCCATTCCTAGATCACTTTGAAACCTTCCCTCCATACTTATGGCAAGGCTGGCATCAGGTCTTGTGCACAACATTGCATACATGATAGAGCCTATGGCAGAAGCATAGGGAACGACACTCATCTTTTATCGATCTTCTACAGTCAGTAGGCATTGAGTCATACTCAACTTTAAACCATGCAATACAGGCATGAACCCTTTCTTGGACTGATCCATTTTGAACTTCTTCAAAACTTTGTCAAGGTATGTGCTCAGTGAAAGTCCTATTGAGCATCTCGATCTATCTCTAGAGATAGTGATGCCTAATTTCAAAGCAGCTTCTCCTAGGTCCTTCATTGAAAAACTCGTACTCAAATACTTTTTTACACTTCCCAAAAATTATATATAGTTTCCAATCAGCAATATGTCATTGACATATAATATTAGAAACCCTATAGAGCTCCCACTCACTTTCTTGTAAATACAAGCATCTTCATAAACTTGTATAAACCAAAACACCATGGTCACCTCATCAAAGCACTTATTCCAACTCTGAGATGCTTGAACCAATCCATAAATGGATCGTTGGAGGTCGCGCACTTTGTCAGCATCGTCTGGATCGCCAAAACCATTCGATTGCATCATATACAACTCTTCCTTAAGGAAACCATTAAGGAATGTTGTTTTGACACCCATCTGCCAAATTTCATAATCGAAAAATGCAACTATTCCTAACATGATTCTAATGGACTTAAGCATCGCTACGGGTGAGAAAGTCTCATCGTAGTCAACTCCTTGAACTTGTGAAAAAACTTTTGCCACAAGTCGAGCTTTATAGGCGGTGACGTTACCGTCTACGTCCATCTTCTTCTTAAAGATCCATTTATTCTGAATGGCCTTTTTCCCTTTAGGTAATACTTTCAAAGTCCACACTTTGTTTTCATACATGGATCCTATCTTGAATTTTATGGCCTCTAACCATTTGTTGGAATATGGTCCCAACATTGCTTCTCCATAGCTCGTAGGCTTATTGTTGTCCAACAACATGACTGTTAAGACATGGTTACCTTACTGATGTCTGCTAGAACTACGTCGGTATTTCCCCACAGAGGAAGGGATGTTGCAGTATCGCGATGGTAGGTACTTCCCTCAGTGATGAGACCAAGGTTATCGAACCAGTAGGAGAACCTCCTCATACCACATAAACAACACCTGCACACAAATAACAAATACTCGCAACCCGACGTGTTAAAGGGGTTGTCAATCCCTCCCCGGCAACGGCGTGAGAAATTGGCATGTTGGCGGGAGACTATCTTGACTTGATCTTCCCCGACAATGGCGTTAGAAATTCCTTTCGGGTACGGCGCCTCAAGATAGGAAAATAACGTGAGGTAAAAGTGGTAGATAGGATAAATAGATCGTGGAAAAATAAATTGTAGCAAGGTATTTTTGTATTTTTGGTTTAACAGATATGAAAATAAAAGCAAAGGAAAATAGACCACAAAGGCAAATATGATGAAATGAGACCCGGGGGGGGCGTAGGTTTCACTAGTGGCATCTCTCGAGAAAAATAGAAAACGGTGGGAAAACAATTATTGTTGGGCAATTGATAGAACTTCAAATAATCATGACGATACCCATGCAATGAACATTATATAGGCATCACGTCCAAAATTAGTAGACCGATTCCTGCGTGCATCTACTACTATTACTCCACACATCGACCGCTATCCAGCATGCATCTAGTGTATTAAGTTCATGGAAAAATGGAGTAATGCAATAAGAACAATGACATGATGTAGAAAAGATCTATTTATGTAGAAATATACCCCATCTTGTTATACTTAATAGCAACGGTACATATGTGTCGTTTCCCTTTCTGTCACTGGGATCAAGCACCATAAGATTGAGCCCATGGCAAAGCACATCTTCCCATTGCAAGATAAATAGATCAAGTTGGCCAAACAAAACCCAAATATCAGAGAAGAAATACGAGGCTATAATCAATCACACATATAAGAGATCAAAGAAGACTCAAATAAATTTCATGGATAAAAACATAGATCTGATCATAAACTCAAAGTTAATCGGATCCCAACAAACACACCGCAAAAATACTTACATCATACGGATCTCCAAGAGACCATTGTATTGATAATCAAGAGAGAGAGAGAGGAAGCCATCTAGCAACTAACTATGGACCCGTAGGTCTACAAAGAACTACTCACGCATCATCAGAGATGCACCAATGGACATGATGAACCCCTCCATGATGGTGTCTAGATTGGATCTGGTGTTTCTGGACTCTGCGGCGGCTGGAATTGATTTCCCCCCCCCCCCTCTTAGGGTTTCTGGAATATTGGGGTATTTATAGAGAAAAGAGGCGGTGTGGGAGGCCAACGAGGAGGGTACAACCAACCGAGGCGCGCCTGGCCCCCCAGACGCGCCTTGGTGTGTTGTTCTCCCATCGAAGCTCCCCTGAGGTGCGTTCCTGGCCCACTGGATGTCTTCCGGCCCAAAAAATCCACAAAAAGATTCTCTGTGTTTGGACTCCGTTTGGTATTGATTTCCTGCGATGTAAAAAACATGCAGAAAACAACAACTGGCACTAGGCACTATGTCAATAGGTTAGTACCAAAAAATGATATAAAATGACTATAAAATGATTGTAAAACATCCAAGAATGATAATATAACAACATGGAACAATAAAAAATTATAGATACGTTGGAGACGTATCAGCATCCCCAAGCTTAATTCCTGCTCGTCCTCGAGTAGGTAAATGATAAAAACAAAATTTTTGATGTGGAATGCTGCCTACCATGTTCATCACATTTCTTTTCTTTATAGCATGGACATTTGGACTTTTATATGGTTCAAAGCAATAGTCTAGTTTTGACAAGAAGACTTTAATACTCAAGCATACCAACAAGCAACCATGTCTTTCAAAATATCAACACTAAAGCAAGTTATCCCTAGCCCATTATGCTCAATCATTGATCTATTCATGAAACACACTCGAATATTAGCTACACCCAATGCTCAAATACGATCATAGTGCCCCTTAGTTGGTGCTTTATGAGAGAAGATGGAGACTCAAATTCAAAAAAAAATTGCATAAGTAAAAGAAAGGCCCTTCGCAGAGGGAAGTAGGGATTTTAGAGGTGCGAGAGCTCAAAGCGAAAATTGAGAGATAAAAGCATTTTGGGAGGCATACTTTTCCCACCAACGAAAAGGACTTTAAGCTCCCAACACTTTCCATGCTAGATACATCATATGCGGTTCTCAAACAGAAAATAAAGTTTATTCCTTTTTCCACCATTACTTTCACTTTCCATGGCTTGTCCGTATCCACGGGTGCCCTCCATACCAATACTTTCCAAGGAATTTAATATTTGACAACAAAACGTAAATTCATTTTTTTTGTTTCGGGACTAGGCATCCCTAATACCTTTGTCATACTCTCGTGCAATGACAAGTGAATAAACACTCATCGTGAGGATAACACATCTAGCATGTAAAATGTTGGCCACCCCTCACCGCCTCGCGAGCGGTAGAGCACACAAAATAGAAATTTATTTTGAAAATTAGAGATGGCACATGCAAATTTGCTTAGACTGACATGGAAATACCACATATAGGTAGGTATAGTGGACTCATATGGCAAAACTAGTTTAAAGGGTTTTGGATGCACAAATAATGATCATACTTACTGCAAAATGAAGTCTACCAAGAAACAAAATATCTCGTACCCAAGCATTAAGCATAAGTAACACCGAGTAATGCACCACAAGTAGGATATAAATTTCATTGCATAACTATTGACTTTCGTGCTTGCATAGGGAATCATAAACCTTAACATCAATATTCTTACTAAATCACAATTACTCATCAACATGACTCACATATCATATTTTCATATCTCAAAACCATTACTAAGAATCAAGTTTATTTTGTCCAATGATCTTCATGAAAGTTTTTATTTTATCCTCCTTGGATATCTGTCACTTTGGGACTATTTTCATATGTTGCTTTTGATAAGCTCAAACAAATTTAAGTGTAGAACATGAGCATAATTTTTGTTTCTCTCAAAATAATCCAAGTGAAGAAAGAGATAATTTCTTCAAAAATAGAAAAGCACACCATGCTCAAAAAGATATAAGTGAAGTACTAGAGAAAATCCATGGCTCTAAAAATTTAAGGGAAGCATAGGAGCAAGCATAGCATAATTTTTGGCTCTGTCAAAAAGGTGTGTCCAGCAAGGATTCAAGACTTAAAACACAAAGAAAAACAAGCAAAGACTCATATCATACACGACGCTCCAAGCAAAACTCATAATATGTGACGAATAAAAATATAGTTTCAAGTAAAATACCGATGGTTGTTAGAAGAAAGAGGGGATGCCACTCGGGGGGCATCACCAAGCTTAGTTGCTTGTTACTTCTTGAATATTATCTTGGGGTGCCTCGGGCATCCCCAAGATTAGCCTTCTGCTAATCCTTGTTCCTTCATCCATCGTAAGATCTCCCAAAACTTGAAAACTTCAATCACACAAAACTCAACAAAACCTTCGTGAGATCCGTTAGTATAAGAAAGCAAACCACTACTATAAGTACTGTTGCAAACCTATTCATATTTTATTTTTGCATTATATATACTGTATTAAAATGTTTCTATGGCAAAAACTCATCAAAGAAAACCATAGAATCATCAAAACAAGCACACAACGCAAAGAAAACAGAATCTGTCAAAAAAAGAACAATCTATAGCAATCTGACTACTTCGAATACTTCTGTAACTCCAAAACTTCTGAACAATCAGGACGAAGTGAATAATTTTTTTATTAATATTATGCAAAGACAATCAACTCAAAATCACTCTTTTGTTAAAAATGAAAAATAATTTCGTGAGTGCAATACTTTTTGTTTTTCAGCAAGATGAAATCAACTTTCACCCAAATCATCCCAAAAGCCTTGCTTGGCACAAACACTAATTAAAACCACAAAAACACATCTAACCATAGGTATAATTCTGATTTTATTGAAAACAGCAAGAAAACCAAATATCAAAAAGATACAAGTTGGGTTTCCTCCCAAGAAGCTCTATCGTTTTACGCTCCTAGCTAGGCATAACGCGTAGGATCTATGTGTTGTCATCTCTGTTTCTAGATACATATGGTGCCCTCATGATTGATTCATATGGTGGCCTAATTCTTTTTCTATGGAAGTGTTCCATTCCCTTCTTTAGTGGAAATTGAAATTTGATATTGCCATCTTTCATATCAATCACGACACCAATAGTACGTAAAAACGGTCTACCAAGTATAATTGGACAAGACGGATTGCAATCAATATAAAGAACAATAAAATATATGGGCACATAATTCCTATTTCCAAGAATAATAACATCATTTTTTCTTCCCATAGGCTTTTTAATAGTAGAATATGCCAAGTGCAAATTTAAAGAGCATTCTTCAATATTGGTAAGACCAACCACATCACATAAAGATTTCGGAATTGTAGAAACACTAGCACCCAAGTCACATAAAGCAAAACACTCATAATTTTTAATCTTGACTTTGATAATAGGTCCCCACTCATCATGCAATTTTCTAGGAATTGAAACTTCTAATTCCAATGTTTCTTCAAAAGCTTTCGTCATAGCATCAATAATATGTTTAGCAAAAGCTATATTTTGTTCATAAGCATGGGGTGAATTTATCATGGATTTCAACAAAGAAATACAATCAACCTAAGAGCAACTATCATAATTAAAGTCTTTGTAATCCAAAATAGTGGGCACATCACTATTTGAAGTCTTGACCTCTTCAAACCCACTTTTATCAATTTTCTCAACAAGATTTTCACCCTCCGAATCATAGGGACGCCTTCTAACTAAAGTTGAATCTTCTCCAGTCCCTTTTTAATCATTATTAATTTTATTAAACAAAGAATCAATAGAATAAACACCAATCATTTTAAGATCTTCATCACTTTTATGAAAATAATCACTAGAAAACGCTCTTTCTAAAAATTATCTTTTAGCTCTAAGCATAGAGGCTCTTTTCTTACTTTAATCCATAGAAACATAAAGAGCTTTAATTGATTCTTCAACTTTAGGCACACAAATTTTCATCTTGAGAAATTCTATCAATACTTCTAGACAAATCATCAACTTTATTCAACTTTTCTTCTATCGAAGTATTGAAAGCTTTTTGAGTTTTGATAAATTCTTTAATATTGTTCTCAAGATCAGAGGTGTTCCTATTATTATTATTATAAGTAGTATTACCATAGGATTACCATAATTATTAGATGAATTATTAGGAAAAGTCCTAGAATTAAAATTACCTCTATAAGCATTATTATCGAAATTGTTTGACGAAATAAAATTCACATCTATGGCATCACTATTTTTCTCAATCAAAGTAGACAAAGGCACATCACTAAAATCAATAGGAGCACTTTTATTAGCAACCAACTTCATGAGAGCATCAACTTTTTCACTCAAAGAATTTATTTCTTCTACCGAATTGACCTTTTTACTAGTAGGAGCTCTTTCGGTATGCCATTGTGAGTAATTACCATAATATTTTCTAGCAACTTAGTATCTTCACCCAAAGTAATTTCCATAAAATTACCCCATACGGCAGAATCCAAAAGATTACGAGAAACAAAATTCAACGCCGCATAAAAAAATTGTATGATCATCCAAAGATTTAAACCATGAGTTGGGCAGTTCCTTAGCATGAATTTCATCCTTTCCCATGATTGTGCAACATCTCATGTTCAAGTTGCTTGAAATTCATGATCTGGGTTCTAAGGGAAATAATTTTTGCGGGCAGAAAATTCTTAGTAATAAAAGAATCCTGTCACTTGTTCCAAGAATCGATACTATTGCGAGGCAAAGAAGAAAACAAATTGTTGGCACGATTTCGCAAAGAAAACGGAAATAATTTCAACTTCACAACATCATTGACCACATATTTTTTTCTTTTGCATATCGCATAATTCTAAAAATGTGTTAAGATGGGATGCGGCATCCTCATTAGGAGTACCGTCAAATTGATCTTTCATAATAAGATTTAGCAAGGCGGTATTAATATCACAAGACTCCGCACTAGTGGCGGGAGGAGCAATCGGAGTGCTGATAAAATCATTGTTGTTGGTATTTGAGAAATCATACAACTTTGCGTTCTCTTGGGTTATGATGACTTGACAACAAGATTGCACTCAAAACAGATCTGACGAGAAAACGGCGAACGAAAAAGAGAGCGAATAAAACGAGAAATTTTTGTGAAGTGGGTGAGAGGGAAATGAGAGGCAAGTGGAAAATAATGTAAATTGCGAGGAGATGAGATTCATGATTAGGAACCTGGTTGATGTTGAAGATCCTCCCCGACAACGTCGCCAGAAATTCCTTTTGATGTCTGCTAGAACAACATCGATATTTCTCCAAAGAGGAAGGGATGATGCAGTATAGCGACGGTAGGTATTTCCCTTAGTGATGAGACGAAGGTTATCGAACCAGTAGGAGAACCTCCTCACACCACGTAAACAACACATGCAAACAAATTACAAATACTCGCAACCCGACGTGTTAAAGGGGTTGTCAATCCCTCCACAGCAACGACACCATAAATTGGCACGTTGGCGGGAGACTATAATGACTTGATCTTCCCCGACAATGGCGTCAGAAATTCCTTTCGGGTACGGTGCCTCAAGATAGGAAAATAACTTGAGGTAAGAGTTGTAGATAGGATAAATAGATTGCGGAACAAATAAATTGCAATAAGGCATTTTTGTATTTTTGGTTTAATAGATTTGAAAATAAAAGCAAAGCAAAATAGATCGCAAAGGCAAATATGTTGAAAAGAGACCCGGGGGCCATAGGTTTCACTAGTGGCTTCTCTCAAGAAAAATAGCAAACGGTGGAATTTTTTTTACTATTGGGCAATTGATATAACTTCAAATAATCATGACGATATCGAGGCAATGATCATTATATAGGCATCACGTCCAAGATTAGTAGACCGACTCCTGCCTGCATCAACTACTATTACTCCATAGATCGACCGCTATCCAGCATGCATCTAGTGTATTAAGTTCATGGAAAAATGGAGTGATGCAATAAGAACGATGACATGATGTAGACAAGATCTATTTATGTAGAAATAGATCCCACCTTGTTATCCTTAATAGCAACGATGCATACGTGTCGTTTCCCTTTCTGTCACTAGGATCCAGCACCGTAAGATCGAACCCGTCACAAAGCACCTCTTACCATTGCAAGATAAATAGATCAAGTTGGCCAAAAAAACCCAAAAATTGGAGAAGAAATACAAGGCTATAATCAATCACGCATATAAAAGATCAAAGAAGACTCAAATAACTTTCATGGATAAAAACATAGATCTGATCAAATACTTACATCATATGGATCTCTAGGAGACCATTATATTGGTAATCAAGAGAGAGAGAGAGAGAGGAAGCCATCTAGCTACTAACTACGTACGAGTAGGTCTACAAAGAACTACTCACACATCATAGGATAGGCACCAATGGACATGATGAACCCCTCTGTGATGGTGTCTAGATTGGATATGGTGTTTCTGGACTCTGCGATGGCTGTAATTGATTTTTGTCCCCCCTCTTAGGGTTTCTGGAATATTGGGGTATTTATAGAGCAAAGAGGCGGTGCAGGAGGCCAACGAGGAGGGCACAACCCACCGGGGCACACTTGGGACCCCAGGCGCGCCCTGGTGGGTTATTCTCCCATCGGAGCTCCCCTCAGGTGTGTTCCTAGCCCACTGGATGTCTTCTAGCCCAAAAAAATCCACAAAAAGTTTCGCTGCGTTAGGACTCCGTTTGGTATTGATTTCGTGTGATGTAAGAAACCTGCAGAAAACAACAACTGGCACCGTGCACTATGCCAATAGGTTAGTACCAAAAAATGATATAAAATGACTATAAAATTATTGTAAAACTTTCAAGAATGATATTATAACAGCATGGAACAATCGAAAATTATAGATACGTTGGAGACGTATCATTTACCACTCAGGAGCATTGCGTGCCCTTGTCGGCCTACGAGGTTCGATAGCAAGTTGATCCGAAGCTCCATGATCATCATCATTAGCTTCCTCTTCAATTAATGTAGGCTCCACAGAAACATCTCTGTGCGTTGCGCTACTCTTTGGTTAAATTGAAGGTTCAACAACCTCATAAAGTTCTATTTTCATCTGACTCAGTTCTTTCGGGAGAAACTCTTTCTCAAGAAATGTTCTATTCTTAGCGACAAACACTTTGCCTTCGGATCTGAGATAGAAGGTATACCCAATTGTCTCTTTTGGGTATCCTATGAAGATGAATTTATCCGCTTTGGGTTCTAGCTTTTCTGGGTGAAGCTTTTTGACATAAGCATCGCATCCCTAAACCATAGGAAACGACAACTTTGGTTTCTTGCCAAACCACAGTTCATACGGCATCATCTCAATGGATTTACATGGTGCCTTATTTAAAGTGAATGCATCTGTCTCTAACGCATAACCCCAAAATGATAACTACAAATCGGCTACAAACATCATAGAACGAACCATATCCAAGAAGGTACGATTAGGATGTTCGGACACACCTTGACGCTGTGGTGTTCGAGGTGGTGTCAACTGTGAAACAATTCCACATTGTCTTAGGTGAGTGCCAAACTCATACCTCAGATACTCTCCTCCTCGATCAGATCATACGAATTTAATCTTCTTGTTACGATGATTCTCAACTTCACTCTAAAATTGCTTGAACTTTTCAAAAGTTTCGGACTTGTGTTTCATTAAGTAAATATACCCATATCTACTTAATTCATCACTAAAGGTGAGAAAATAACGATATCCACCACGTGCCTCAATGCTCATTGGACCACACACATCAGTATGTATGATTTCCAATAAGTCACTTGCCCGCTCCATTATTCCGGAGAACGGGGTCTTAGTCATCTTGCCCATGAGGCATGGTACACATGTGTCAAGTGAGTCAAAATCAAGTGACTCCAAAAGTCCATCAACATGGAACTTATTCATGCGTTTTAAACCAATATGACTTGAGCAACAATATCACAAGAAAGTGGTACTATCATTATTAACTTTACATCTTTTCGCATCCATGTTATGAAGATGTGTGTTATTTCTATCGAGATTCAATAAGAATAAACCGTTCATATTGGGTGCATGACCATAAAAGATATTACTCATATAAACAGAACAACCACTATTCTCTAATTTCAATGAATAACCGTCTCGCATTAAATAAGATCCAGATATAACGTTCATGCTCAACGCAGGCACCAAATAACAATTATTCAGGTTCATCACTAATCCCGGTGGTAATTGAAGAGCGAGCATGCCGACGACGCTCACATCAACCTAGGAACCATTTCTCACGCGCATCATCACTTCGTCCTTCGCCAACCCGTCTCTATTCTCGTAGTTCCTACTTTGACTTGCAAATGTGAGCAACCGAACCGGTATCAAATACCTAGGCACTACAACGAGAGTTTGTAAGGTACACATCAATAACATGTGTATCATATATACCTTGTTTGGTGTTGGCTGCCTTCTTGTTGGCCAGATACTTGGGGTAGTTCCGCTTCCAGTGGCCAGTCCCCTTGCAATGAAAGGACTCAATTTCTGGCTCAGGTCGAGCCTTGGGTTTCTTCATGGGAGGGGCAACTTCTTGCCCTTGCCATTCTTCTTGAAACTAGTGGTTTTATTGACCATCAACACTTGATGGTCCTTCTGAATTTATCACTCAGCGACTTTTAGCATCGCAAACAGCTCGACGACTAATTTATTCATCCCTTGTATGTTATAGTTCATCACAAAGCTTTTGTAGCTATGTGGCAGTGATTGAAGAACTCTGTCAGTGATTGCCTATGGAGGCAGACAATTCCCAACTCAGTGAGACAGTTGGAATACCCAGACATTTTGAGTATGTGCTCACGGACAGACCCATTCTCCTCCACCTTGCAACATAGAACTTATCGAAGGTTTCATACCTCTCGATCCGGGCATTCTTTTCAAAAAGAAACTTCAACTCCCGGAATATCTCATATGCTCCATGTCTATTGGAAATATGCCCTAGAGGCAATAATAAAATGGTTATTATCATATTTCCTCGTTCATGATAATCGTCTATTGTTCATGCTATAATTGTATTAACAGGAAACAGTAATACATGTATGAATAAATAGATCACAATGTGTCCCTAGCAAGCCTCTAGTTGGCTAGCTCGTTAGTCAATAGATGATCATGGTTTCCTGATCATGGGCATTAGATGTCATTGATAACGGGATCACATCATTGGGAGAATGATGTGATGGACAAGACCCAATCCAAAGCATAGCACTAGATCGTATTGTTCGTATGCTAAAGCTTTTCTAATGTCAAGTGTGTTTTCCTTCGACCGTGAGATTGTGCAACTCCCGGATGTCGTAGGAGTTCTTTGGGTGTATCAAACGTCACAACGTAACTGGGTGACTATAAAGGTGCACTACGGGTATCTCTGAAAGTGTTTGTTGGGTTGGTACGAATCGAGATCGGGATTTTTCACTCCGTGTGACGGAGAGGTATCTCTGGGCCCACTCGGAAGAACATCATCATGAGCTCAGTGTGACTAAGGAGTTAGTCACAAGATGACGTGCTACAGAACGAGTAAAGAGACTTACCGGTAACGAGATTGAACAAGGTATAGGTATACCGACGATCGAATCTCGGGCAAGTTCTATACCGACAGGCAAAGGGAATTGTATACGGGATTGATTGAATCCTTGACATCGTGGTTCATCCAATGAGATCATCGTGGAGCAAGTGGGATCCACCATGGGTATCTAGACCCAGCTGATGGTTATTGGCCAGAGAGGTGTCTCGGTCATGTCTGCTTGTCTCCCGAACCCGTAGGGTCTACACACTTAAGGTTCGGTGATGCTAGGGTTATAGGGAATTTTTATACGAGGTTACCGAAAGTTGTTCGGAGTCCCGGATGAGATCCCGGACGTCACGAGGAGCTCCGGAATGGTCCGGAGGTAAAGATTGATATATAGGACGGATGGTTTCAGACACCGGAAGTGTTTCGGGCATCACCGGTAACATACCGGGACCACCGGAGGTGGCCCCGGGGGTCCACCGAAGGGGGGCAACGACCCCGGGAGGTAAGGTGGGACAAGTGGGGGAGGGAACCAGCCCCTAGGTGGGCTGGTGCGCCTCCCCACTCAGCCCAATGCGCAGGGGAGAGGGAAGGGGGGCAAACCCTAGGCATAGGTGGGCCTTAGGCCCACCAGGTGGTGCACCACCCCCTCCCACCCTAGCCGCCGCCCCCTTTCCCATCTGGTGCCTGCCGCACCACCTAGGGGGGAACCCTAGGAGTGGCGCACCCCCTCCCCCTCCTCCTATAAATAGAGAGGGGTTTTGGCCCTTGGGAGACAGACTTCTCCCTCTCCCTCGGCGCAGCCCCGCCCTTCTTCCTCCTCCTCTCTGCCGGTGCTTGGTGAAGCCCTGCCGGGAGACCTCGTCTCTCCATCGACACCACGCCGTCGTGCTGCTGGAGTTCTTCCCCAACCTCTCCCTCCTCCTTGCTGGATCAAGGTGCGGGAGATGTCACCGGGTTGCACGTGTGTTGAACGCGGAGGTGCCGTAGTTTGGCACTAGATCGGAATCGCTGCGAGTACGACTCCATCAACCACGTTCTAGCAACGCTTCCTCTTAGCGATCTTCAAAGGTATGAAGATGCTCTTACCTCTCTCTCGTTGCTGGTCTCTCCATAGGAAGATCTGAATATGCGTAGGAAAATTTTGAATTTATGCTACGTTACCCAACAGTTCAAAACATCTTTGAAGTCCCGGTTCTAAGCCATACAGGATTGCAAACTAAACTATTGAGTAGTCATCAGAACGCGCATGCCAGACATTCACAACGTCTTCACATGACTCCGGAGGGGGTGCCGCACCAAGCGGTGCATCATGGACATAAGCCTTTTGGGAAACTATGAGGGCAATCCTCAAATTACGGGCCCAGTCTACAAAGTTACTTCCATCATCTTTCACCTTGGCTTTCTCTAGGAACACATTACAATTTAGGGGTGCTACTGCGCAAGCCATTAATCTACAACATAACTTTGCAAAGATTACTTAGACCATTGTTCAAGAAAATGAGTTTAGTTAATCATATCACTAAGAACTTCCACTCAAATTGACAACCCTCTAGTCATTCGAGTGTTACGTGATCCAAATTCACCAACCCAAGTCCGATCATCACGTGAGATGAGGTGGTTTCAATGGTGAACATCTTCATGTTGATCATATCTACTATATGACTCATGTTCGACCTTTCGGTCACTTGTGTTACAAGGCCATGTCTGTACATGCTAGGCTCATCAAGTTTAACCCGAGTGTTCCGCATGCGCAAAACTGGCTCGCACCCGTTGTACGCGGACGTAGAGTCTATCACACCGATCATCACATGGTGCTTCAAAATGATGAACTTTAGCAATGGTGCACACTCAGGGAGAACACAATTTTATCTTGAAATTTTAGTGAGGGGTCACCTTATAATGCTACCGTCGTCCTAAGCAAAACAAGGTGCATAAAAGGATTAACATCACATGCAAATCATAAGTGACATGATATGGCCATGAGCTTGTGCGTTTGATCTTCGTCTCCAAAGCACCGGCATGATCTCCATCATCACCGGCATGACACCATGATCTCCATAATCATGTTGCCGTCAGGGTTCTTGCGCTAACCATGCTTCTACTACTATTGCTACTATTTAGCAATAAAGTAAAGCATTACATAGCTCTTAATGATTGACAAAGAGGTCATAAAATAATAAAAGACAACCCTATGGCTCCTGCCAGCTGTCATAGCATTGACATGCAAGTCGATATTAACGATTACAACATGATCATCTCATACATAAAATATATATCATCATGTCTTTGGCCATATCATATCACAACATACCCTGCAAAAACAAGTTAGTCGTCCTCTAATTTCTTGTTAAATGTTTTACATGGCTACTATGGGTATCTAGAAAGAACGCTTCGTACCTACGCAAAACCACAATGGTGATATGCAAGTTGCTACTTAACCTTATACAAGGACCGTCTTTGTCGAATCCGATTCAACTAAGTGGGAGAGACAGACACCCGCCAGCCATCTTATGCAACAAAGTTACATGTCAGCCGATGGAACCGGTCTCTCGTACGTGGACAAGTAAAGTTGGTTTGGGCCGCTTCATCCCACAATACCGCCGAATCAATAAAATAATAAGGGGGAAGCAATATGAATATCAATGCCCACAAAATCATTTGTGTTCTACTCGTGATGTCATAGACCTAGCTCATGATGCCAGTGTTGGGGAACGTTGCATGGGAAACAAAAACATTCCTACGCTCACCAAGATCAATCTAGGAGATGCACATCTATGAGAGGAGATATTGGATCTACATACCCTTCTAGATCACTAAGCGGATGCGTTAAAGAACGTGGTTGATGTAGTGGTATATCTTCTCGGTCCAATCACGATCTGTCCCAAGAACTCTCATCGAGCGCCGAACGGACGACTCCTCCGTGTTCAGCACACATACAACTTGATGAGATCTCCGCCTCCTCGATCCATCAAGCGAGGGCGGAATGGTAGATGAGTTCCCCAGCAGCGCAACATCGTGATAGTGGTGGTGGTGCATCTGTCCCGGCACGACTTCTCCAAACAATGCCGAGAAAACTAGAGGAGACGATCTAGAGGGAGAGGGAGGGGCTGCGCCATGGCATGTGTGTTGTAGCCTTCCCTCCTCTCTCATATATATAAGAGGAGAGGAGGGGGCCGTATCGGCCTAGTGTTTCCCCCCTTTGGGGGGGAGGCGTGGGGCGCGGCGGCCCCTAGGTTACCTTGCCACCCAAGGCAAGGGTCGCTGCCCCTTTGTGGGCTTAGCCGCCACCTCATGTCGCATGGGCCTTGGTAGGAGGGGCAACCAGCCCACCAGGGGCTGGTGTGCCCCCTCTCATATCCCATGGGTCCTCCGGGGTAGTTGGACCGTCCCGGTGGACTCCCGCAACTCTTCCGGCACTCCCAGCATATTCCGGGACCTTTTTGGACCTCAAATGCTAACTTCCTATATATCAACTTTACCTCCAAACCATTATGGAGCTCCTCGTGACATCCGGGATCTAATCTGGGACTCCTATAAACTTTCGGTTATTACCACACATAATTCATTAATACCAAACTGTCACCGAACCTTAAGTGTCCACGCCCCGCGGGTTTGAGAACTATGCAGACATGACCGAGACACTCTCCGGTTAATAACCAATAGCGGGACCTGGATGTCCATACTGGCTCCTACATATTCTTTGAAGATCTTTATCGGTCGAACCACGATGTCAAGGATTCATTTAATCCCGTATATAGTTCCCTTTGTCCATCGGTATGTTACTTGCCCGAGATTCGATCATCGGTATCACTATACCTAGTTCATTCTCGTTATTGGCAAGTCTATTTACTCGTTTCGTAATACAAGATCCCGTGGCTAACTCTTTAGTCACATTTCTTGCAAGCTTGTTGTGATGTTGTATTATCGAGTGGACCCTGAGATAGCTCTCTCTCACATGGAGTGACAAATCCCAGTCTTGATCCATGCCAACGCAACACACACCCTCGGAGATACCTGTAGAGCACCTTTATAGTCACCAGTTATGTTGCAACGTTTGATAGACACAAGTACTCCTACGGTGTGAGTGAGTTGCACGATTTCATGGTCATAGGAACAGATACTTGACGTGCAGAAAACAATAGCAATAAACTGACACGATCATATGCTACATTCATAGTTTGGGTCTTGTCCATCACATCATTCTCCTAATGATGTGATCCCATTATCAAATTACAACTCACGACTATGGCCAGGAAACCTTGACCATCTTTGATCAATGAGCTAGTCCGTTAGGGGCTCACTAGGGACAAAGTGTTCTTTATGTACCCATACATGTATTTGAGTTTCCAATCAATACAATTCTAGCATGGATAATAAACGATTATCATGAACAGGAAATATAATAATAACCAATTTATTATTGCCTCTAGGGCATATTTCTAATAGGTGATGCTCGTGGCCGCCTCATAGACCCATGACAGAAATTTACAAGAACACAAATAAACATGATTCACAATTCTAATAAATAGTTTTTGTATGAGACTTAGTTATGTCGAGTACATTCCTACTATCTAGTTTTAGGCTACACCAACTTGGTGAACAAGGCGATAACTAGGTCCATGGTTTGAAGGAGTTAATTATAAGAAGAAGGAAGTTACAACGATAATTAATGAACTCGGTTAATTGAATTTAACTACAATTTGAATTGAAAAGGTGACTGACAGCAGGCTAGAAAGTCGTGGATCGCTCTTTTGATCTAGACCTTTGATCGCCACTTACACGAAGTCATCGCAAGTGCCCACCTCTGCATATCTCTTTGTGACGTGTTCACAGAAGGCAGCATAGTCTCCGTGCATACGATAGTGCAGGGATTCTGACAATTGCCTCAACATGAAGAAGATCCTGGTCCTCAAGGACCTATAATGTGAAACCAAGAGTGACTAGTTTGGCTGAAGAATTCATAGATCATGAAGTCGGTGAAGTTAGAGTCTTCCCAAGTGGCCTCTTTTAAGTGACATGTTCAGCCACTAGACTAGCAATTGAGTGACCCAACGAGGATGGTGTGTTAATACTTGAGTGTTTAGTACCAAAATAGGATCCATTATGATCTACTCATTTGAATCACCAAGGGGAAGCCATTTTGGTCTTCTCATTATGTATGTGTACACCATCTCTCTACACAAGTGTGTATGTTGTATTGTCCACTTTTTGTATAATTTAAAAGCGGCCATAGAACTTGGTTGGGGGTATAAGAACGGTGTGAATGACAGATGTTGCTAGTTTGTATGGTTCGAGTTTTAAGTATACCATTTTCCCCACATTATAGGACCTGTAAGTTCTCATTCTATTAGCTTACTTTTTCATTCTTTCTTGTTGATGACCCACCAGTGCAGTTGGTAAATTTTAGATCTTTTCAATAAATAAGAATGTTTATCCCAACGAGAAACACAAGGATTAGTGTGTAGAATTTTACCCAAGAGTTACTAGAAGAAGGAACAATTGTTCACTTGTTTGATTAAATGGTCGTAAGAACTGAAAGAGTAGTGAAAGTAAAAGAGTGCAACAAGTGCACAATCCTGAATTGAGCTACCAACAAGCTGGTTGGGTTTCTTATGTGGACTAAACCATTCTTGAGGGTTGCCGGCATATGACCTAGTTATTTAAGTTCAAATTTTTTTGCATTACTTCTTCTTGCTTGATCACCACTAGAGAATTACACCACAACATATAACATCGATATTTACTGAAAAACCATATGACTCTTGACAATAGACTTTCTCACGGTAGACATAGGACATCGGTTCTGGTCCATAGTTCCAATACGTAGACACCACTTCCTGGAACCCCTCAAAGAATTGTTAGTGAGCCTCAAAACTGAACTGGTGGCAGGTTTTCACATTATCACTAATAAAGGACGAATTGGTAGCGATTAGATATAGTGGATTGGGGCAGCAGTTTGGTAGTAGAGAAGCACAACTCCTAGTCCACATTACAAAAATCTTGCTTCAAGTAGACTAGAGTTGGGGCGGCTCATTACTCCATGTGAAGTGGCAGCCAATCAAAGGTATTTCACGCAGTGCCAAGGAGTTCAATGCATGGCGGAACCTGTCCATCCAATGACGACCTATATTGTCGTTTTTGTTGTCTTGATTATTTATGATGAGGTTAAAATCCCCAATTACCCCCCAAGGCCCCACGTCATTGTTGTATAAGTCCACGAGCTCACTCGAAAAGCTCATGTTATGAACCTCATCATGAGGGCCGCATACCGTCGTCAGCTTCCATGGTATGTCACCACCCATTAGAGTGAATTCCTTCGTGATGGATAAAAGGAAAATATCAATCTGATCAATTTGAAAGTTATTGGTTTGACATAGGAGTAAAATACCACCAATATACCACCCTGCGTCAAGCATGATGTATTGGTCAAAGCCAAGCCCGGCCACCTCAATTCGCATAGCTGATGAGAAGGAAGCCAACTTCTATTCCTAAATGAAAGCAAGTAAAGATAGAGATATAATTGGAAGCTGCTTGACTGGTCTCATGGTGTACCATCCTTCAACCCACGGGCATTCCAGTTGAGAATCGACATGTGACTATTCACTCGAAAGTAGGCAATCCATGAGACTACATAGGCCATAATAGCAACCATAAGATGTCTATACGAAGGCATATAAAATGCAGTCGTCCCGACGATGCAACGGGATTTCAGACTAGGGGAAATGGAGCAGTCACCCGGTTGGCGACTAATGGCGTACATGATCTTTGAAGAACTAATCATTAAAAAATATAAGGACAATTAGACATAGATCACGAGGCTAGGAGCTCAAGGCCAAAATATCCTCGAGGATTGCTTGCAATTCAACATTAGGCAGGTAGAGCTACAAAGGATATGCGAGACCTGCAATCTAAGCTAGCTTTTCCACGCTAGCCGTTGGCATCCGATCCTTGAAGAAATGGATGTAGGTCATAAATGAATCCTCATTTAATCCTCCTCGTGCTCGATTATACCCATCTGGGTGCACATTTGCGCGTGGGAGCATCTCAGGGATGATAATTTTTAGTGCATCCCTAGATGGGTGCTCCGCCTTTCCCATTTTGATCCACTGAGCAATCTCTTCCATCGCAGGGTGCGGTTTTCAGCAATAGTTGGTGTGGCCAAAACCAAAGTGGACATCAATGTCGTGATCTTTTCAACAAAAGCTTTCTGGTCTTCTAACTATAATGATGTGACTCTTGCTATGATATCCTCAATCAACATCACCCCTAATATGTTAATAGTAGTCAATGCATGTCGTGCCATATGTTCCTTGATGGAGCAAACCGGGGACTAGCTACACAATCCAAGCCCAGACCCATAAGGAGAAGCAAGATAAAGAACCTCCGGCCCATATGGTTGGGGATGGGAAAGCCCAAGTCCGTAAACAATCTCGTGCCCTAGTGAGGTATGCCATGCTGGAATGTGCAGCTCAAATGCCCATGACTTAGAAGCAAGAGACCACTTATCAAGTCCATGAAACAATGATCGCCTCTCCCATGGTTGTATTATGTCATGTCGCATAGAGGATGACATAGGGGGCAATGCTGAAGTACTAGATGCTTCTCCATCAAAGAGAGACGACATGCCTGGCCAAGACAAACAACCAACATCAACAATCCCAGAGTCATCCCATCCCCCAAATATGTTGCGCAAGAGAGATGTGTGAACGTGTGGTGGTGATTACATTGACAATGTCCCATAGATGAGCATACTAGTATCCCCCATCATGTTTTCTTATTGGCCCCTGAAAGGATCAAACACAAACTACTGGTTAAAAAGGCCTTGCTCAAACTCACCAATCGGAGCAAGCTACCCATAGAGCACAACTGAAGAGTTGAGCGCATCACTGAGCTCATCTCTCTGACTATCGAGACATGTCCTTGATCACTCATCGACCTGCTGGTGGGCCACCTCCATCATGGTGAGGTTGAACAACCTAACCTAGGAGGGACTCTTTGACATTATTATTGGCATTGCTTGTGGGTTTGAGTACCTTCATTGTTGGTGTAACACTAGCATAAAACATTTCGATCTCAAGCGGCAAAACATTATGCTAGATGGATACTTCGACCTAGGATATCTTATTTTGGATAGAAAACGTAAAGAATGATTTATGTTGGTGGAGCAAGAGGAATTACTACCTCCTTATACTTGTATAGGCGCATTAGAAGCGAAAACTATAGTAAAACTTACAGTGAAGACCGTAAAATGTCAAATGTCCCTTGCATTTTGAGAAAGGGGGAGTAGTATGGAGTGTTAAGTACCAAGTCTAATGTGTACAAGATGGTCCTTCTTAATCAGGACAAAGGAAGAAAATTAGTATTACTACAAAAAGTAGGACTAAAAAAATCCTTGGTGTATATATGATAACTTGAAGGTTTGTGGAACCTTCAACAAAATTATTAATAACGATGCCACAAAGATGATGAGGAAGGTGGCCATAGTTGGGCTCTAGCAATGAGATATCTAGGATCTAGTCGAGCCTATGAAAAGCCCCATGTAAAACATGTGAAGGTGCCACACTCAATTAAGCAATCTAGTACCACAGCCCAGGCGGCTTAGAGACTGCATATGCCTTTGGGCCCTAGCGCATACATTTGTTGATAGTCTTTTCCAAAATACCCAACAAAGACACATATATACACTAGCGTAGATGTATTTGTGTAAGAGTGAGGCGTAGCCTTAGGTTATTGGATGCACACGGTGCCCAGGTTATTCCCATGCCCACGACCTTGCAATGCAAGTAACATTCTTAATCCTGCTTATATGGAATTATATCGACAAAAAATATATCATCGAGTACAATCAGGGCTTCGGTACAAGTTGCTGCTTTTAGAGGTGATCGAATTAGATGACATATCTTAGATCGATCTACTAAAGGCTAAATTAGGGCTTAGATTCTTGATGTTGACACAGTAGTAATCATCTCGATGCAAAATTCATCTATTATGTTTGTCTTGGAACTGGATATTCCCGAGATGATTGCATAAGTTGCTCCATGAGGTTTAATTTGGGCCCATAAGAACCTAGTGAAACACAATGTTTATCCTACTGAAATCCATACGATATCTTTAACATCACCAAGTTGTAAAGGCATGCACATTGTTGGTTGGGTGACGTGTCCCCAAACCCAATACTTACATGGGGCGCCTTAAATCATAAAAAAGTGTTTTAGAGTGTGTACAATGATGTTATCCTAGAGATTCCACGTAGGATAATTGGTGAGGTAAGAGAGAGAGAAGTGTTTCACGTAGGATAATTGGTGAGGAGAGAGAGAGATTATATGATATGAGATGAGAAAATAATCTTGTTTTAACCTCTTATAAAGGAAAAAAAGACAATCCAATGTACGCACCTCCCGTTTGCACAAGATGTGCAAAAGGTTCGACAACTTTAATCTTTTATAAAGGACGATGATAATTTTTGTCTTCATTATACAAAATGTTTTGTCTTATTCTCGAGTTGTCTAGTTTTAGTTTTAATCACTCTATTATGTTTTATATCTATGAACATTAAAATATTAAAAATTGCACTAAGAGATGAGAGCAATTCCAACCGTCCGATCCAAACGGACGGTGATTTTGTCCGTTTTTCATCCATTTGGGTCGTCCGTCGGCTTTGTGTCCGCTCGATTTATGATTTGGGTCGGCAGCGCGTCCAACGCGTCGACACATATTTGTCCGCATGGCCGGCTAGCCGTCCGTTTTCAACAAATACAAACATTTTGCATATTTTTCAAAAGCAAATGATATAGCATAGTTTCAAAACCGAAAATAAAATACAACAATGTTTTACAAGCCCACTAAAAATTAAATTGTCTACAAGGTACACATATTGATTGCCAACATGATCCCACATATGCTCAAACAAATCATCTTGGAATTAGATATGAGTTTCCAAATCACGCATCTCATGATGAAATTGGGTGAAGTGTGCAAACGATGCCGCTTCTCCACCATGCTGCGGCATCACATTGTCACCCTGACACTCAAACCCTTGATCGTGGAGACGTTCCGGGCGCTCATCCTCTAGGATGATATTGTGCGTGATCACACAAGTAGTGATCACTTCCCTCAACTTCTTGGTGCTCCAAGTTCTAGCAGGATACCGAACTATGCCCCATCGAGATTGCAGAACACCAAAGGCACACTCTGTTGGAAATATGCCCTAGAGGCAATAATAAAGTTGTTATTATTATATTTCCAGCTCATGATAATTGTCTATTATTCATGCTATAATTGTATTAATCAAAAACCGTAATACACGTGTGAATATATATATCACAATTTGTCCCTGGTGAGCCTCTAGTTGGCTACCTCGTTGATCAATAGATGATCATGATTTCATGATTTCTTGACCATGGACATTGGATGTCATTGATAACAGGATCAAATCATTGGGGAATGATGTGATGGACAAGCCCCAATACTAAGCATAGCACTAGATCGTGTTGTTCGTCTACTAAAACTTTTCTAATGTCAAGTATCATTTCCTTAGACCATGAGATTGTGCAACTCCTGGATACCGTAGGAGTGCTTTGGGTGTATCAAACGTCACAACGTAACTCGGTGATTATAAAGGTGCAGTACAGGTATCTCCGAAAGTGTATGTTGGGTTGTACGAATCGAGACTGGGATTTGTCACTCCGTTTGACGGAGAGGTATCTGTGGGCCCACTCGGTAATCCATCATTTTATTGAGCTCAGTGTGACTAAGGAGTTAGCCACGGGATGATGTGTTACGGAACGAGTAAAGAGACTTGATGGTAACGAGATTGAACAAGGTATAGGGATACCGATGATCGAATCTCGGGCATGTATCATATCGGTATACAAAGGGAATTGCATACGGGATTGATTGAATCACCGACATCCTGGTTCATCCGATGAGATCATCGAGGAACATGCGGGAACCAACATGGATATCCAGGCCCCGTTGTTGGTTATTGATCGGAGAGGTGTCTCGGTCATGTCTGCATGTCTCCCGAACCCGTAGGGTCTACACACTTAAGGTTCCATGACGCTACGGTTATAGGGAAATAGTGTACATGGTTATAGAAGGATTTTTGGAGTCCCGCATGAGATCCCGGACGTCACGAGGAGTTCCAAAATGGTCCGGAGGTAAATAATTATATATAGGAAGTGAGGTTTGGTCACCGGAATTGTTTCGGGCAACACAGGTAATGTACCGAGACCATCGGAAGGGTTCCGGGGGTCCACCGGCAGGGGCCACCAGCCCCAAAGTGCTCCATGGGCCTAAAGATGATGGGAACCAGCCCATATGTGGGCTGGTGCGCCATCACAAGAAGCCCAAGGCGCAGCCAACATGGAGAGGGGCAAAACCCTAGGCGTGGGGAGGCCAACTTGGGCCTCAAGGCCCACCCTAGGGCGCTCCACCCTTGGCCGCTGCCCTACTTGGCCTCTAGGGCTGCTGCACCCATTAGGGTGGGAAACCCTAAAGGGTGGGCACCTCCTCCCTCTGCTCCTATATATAGTGGTGGATTTTGGGCAGATTTAACACACAATAATCTCTCCACGGCGCCATACTTCTCCTCCTCGTCGTCTTCCAGAGTGCTTGACGAAGCCCAGTCGGAGTACCACGTAGCTCCACCGTCACCACACCGTCATGCTGCCGGAGCTCTCTCTCAGTCTCTCCTCCATCCTTCTTGGATCAAGGCATTGGAGATGTCAACGGGCTGCACGTGTGTTGAACGGGGAGGCACCGACATTCGACGCATAGATCGGAATCCACCGCGATCTGAATCGCTGCGAGTATGTCTCCATCAACCGCGTTCTAGTAACGCTTCCGCTTAGCGATCTTCAATGGTATGTAGATGCTCTAAAACCTCTCTCGTTGCTGGTTTCTCCATAGATAGATCCTTGCATGGCGTAGGAATTTTTTTGAAATTACTACGATCCCCAACAGTGTTATCAGAGCCAAGGTTCTATGCGTAGATTCTATGCACGAGTAGAACACAAAAGTTGTGGGCACTGATTTTGTCAATTGCTTGTCGTTACTAGTCTTATTTTGATTCGGTGGCATCATGGGATGAAGCGGCCTGGACCGACTTGACACGTACTCTTACGTGAGACTGGTTCGACCGACCGACATGCACTAGTTGCATAAGGTGGCTAGCGAGTGTTTGTCTCTCCCACTTTAGTCGGATCGGATTCGATGAAGAGGGTACTTATGATGGGTAAATAGCATTGGCATATCAACGTTGTAGCTATCACGTAGGTAAGAAGTGTTCTTGCTAGGAACCCTAACCAGCCACGTAAAACTTGCAACAACAATTAGAAGACGTCTAACTTGTTTTTGTAGGGTATGCTATGTGATGTGATATGGCCAAAAGGATGTGATGTTACATATGTGATGTATGAGATTGATCACGTTCTTTTAATAGGATTCATGACTTGCATGTCGATGAGTATGACAACCGACAGGAGCCATAGGAGTTGTCTTAATTTATTGTATGAGATGCAACGCCATGTTGATTACTTTAGTTTATTGCCAACGGTTAGCTATAGTAGTAGAAGTAATAGTTGGCGTGACGACTTCATGGAGACACAATGATGGAGATCATGGTGTCATGTCGGTGACAATGATGATCATGGTGCCCCCAAAGATGGAGATCAAAGGAGCAAGATGATATTGGCCATATCATGTCACTATATGATTGCATGTGATGTTTATCATGTTTTTCATCTTATTTCTTAGAATGACGGTAGCAAAGATAAGATTATCCCTCATTAAAATTTCGAGATATGTATTCCCCTAAGTGTGCACCATTGTGAAGGTTCGTTGTCTTGAAGCACCACGTGATGATCGGGTGTGATAGACTCTAACGTTCGCATACAACGTGTGTAAGCGAGTTTACACACGCAAAACACTTAGGTTGACTCGAGGAGCTTAGCATGTACATACTGTTGGAAATATGCCCTTGAGACAATGATAAATTGGTTATTATTATATTTCCTTGTTCATAATAATCGTTTATTATCCATGCTAGAATTGTATTGATTGGAAACTCAAATACATGTGTGGATACATAGACAACAGATTGTCCCTAGTGAGCCTCTAGTTGACTAGTTCGTTAATCAAAGATGGTCAAGATTTCCTGGCCATAGGCAAGTGTTGTCACTTGATAACGGGATCACATCATTAGGAGAATGATGTGATGGACAAGACCCAAACTATAAACGTAGCATATGATCGTGTCAGTTTATTGCTACTGTTTTCTGGATGTCAATGTATCTGTTCCTATGACCATGAGATCATGCAACTCCCGGACACTGGAGGAATACCTTGTGTGTATCAAACGTCACAACGTAACTGGGTGACTATAAAGGTGCTCTACAGGTATCTCCGAAGGTGTCTATTGGGTTAGCATGTATCAAGACTGGGATTTGTCACTCCATGTGAGGGAGAGGTATCTCGGGGCCCACTCGGTAATACAAAATCACAACAAGCCTTGCAAGCAATGTGACTAATGAGTTAGTTACGGGATCTTGTATTACGTAACAAGTAAAGAGACTTGCCAGTAACGAGATTGAACTAGGTATGAAGATACCGACGATCGAATCTCGGGTAGGTGACATACCGAAGGACAAAGGGAACATCATACGGGATTAACTGAATCCTTGACATAGAGGTTCAACCGATAAGATCTTCGTAGAATATGTAGGATCCAATATGGGCATCCAGGTCCCGCTATTGGATATTGATCGAAGAGTGTCTCAGGTCATGTCTGCGTAGTTCTCGACCCCGCAGGGTCTGCACACTTAAGGTTCGGTGACGTTTCGGTATATTTGAGTTATATGTGTTGGTAACCGAAAGTTGTTCGGAGTCCCGGATGAGATCCAGGACGTCACGAGGAGCTCCGGAATGGTCTGGAGGTAAATATTAATATATAGTAAGTCCTCTTTTTGTCACCGGAAAAGTTTTGGGCTCATCGGTAGTGTACCGGGAGTGCCGGGAGGGGTGTCGGGGACCATCGGGAGGGGTGTCACGCCCCAAGGTGTCTCATGGGCTATGGGAAGAGATAAAACAGGCCCTAGTGGGCTGGAATAAGTTCCCACTAAGGCCCATAAGGTTCGAGAAGGAAAAAACACAAGGTGGAAAGAGTTTCCAAGTGGGAAGGTGGAATCCTACTCCAAGTAGGATTGGAGTAGGACTCCTCCACCTCCAATTTCGGCCAAACCTTGAGGTTTTGAGGCGGCCTCCTCCCCTCCCTCCCTCCTATATATAGTTTTGATTTAGGGCTGATTTGAGACCACTTTTTGCCACGTGCAACTCAGATCTAGTCACCATAGTTCTTCCTCTAGATCGTATTTCTGCGGAGCTCGGGCGGAGCCCTGCAGGATTAGATCGCCACCATCACCAGAGCGCCATCACGCTACCGGAGAACTCTTCTACCTCTCCGCCCCTCTTGCTGGATCAAGAAGGTGGAGATCGTCATCGAGCTGTACGTGTGCTGAACACGGAGGTGTCGTCCGTTTCGCACTAGATCGGAACGGATCATGAAGACGGATCGTAAGACGGTTCATGAGACGGATCGCGGGACGGTTCGTTGGACGGATCGTGGGACGGTTCGTGGGACGGTTCGTGGGGCGGTTCGAGGGACGTGAAGACGTTCCACTACATCAACCGCGTTTCTTAACACTTCCTGCTGTGCAATCTACAAGGGTACGTACATCCAAATCTCCTCTCGTAGATGGACATCACCACGATAGGTCTTCGTGTGCGTAGGAAAATTTTTGTTTCCCATGCAACAAAATAGTGGTCTCCCCAACAGTGGCATCATGAGCTAGGTTCATGCCTAGATGTTATCTCGAGTAGAACACAAAGGGTTTTGTGGACGGTGATGTTCGATTTGCTGCCCTCCTTAGTCTTTTCTCGATTCAGCGGTATTGTTGGATTGAAGCGGCCCGGACCGACATTATTCGTACGTTTACGAAAGACTGGTTTCATCGATTGACATGCAACCTCGTTGCATAAAAATGACTGGCGGGTGTCGGTTTCTTCAACTTCAGTTGAACTGGTTTTGACCGAGGCGGTCCTTGGAGAGGTTAAATAGCAATTTGCACATCTCTGTTGTGGTTTTTGCGTAAGTAAGATGCGATCATACTAGATACCCATAGCAGCCACGTAAAACATGCAACAACAAATTAGAGGACGTCTAACTTGTTTTTGCAGGGTATGCTTGTTATATGATATGGCCAATGACGTTATGTGATATATTCGATGTATGAGATGATCATGTTGTAATAGTTAATATCGACTTGCACGTCGATGGTACGGCAACCGGCATGAGCTATAGGGTTGTCTTTAAACTAACGTTTGTGTTTGCAGATGCGTTTACTATATTGCTAGGACGTACCTTTAGTAGTAATAGCATAAGTAGCATGACAACCTCGATGGCGACACATTGATGGAGATCATGATGATGGAGATCATGGTGTGGCGCCAGTGACAAGAAGATCATGCCAGTGATGGAGATCAAGAAGCACAAGATGATGGCCATATCATGTCACTTATGAATTGCATGTGATGTTAATCCTTTTATGCACCTTATTTTTCTTAGAACGGCGGTAGCATTATGAGGTGATCTCTCACTAGAATTTCAAGACGAAATTGTGTTCTCCCCGACTGTGCACCATTGCTACAGCTCGTCATTTCGAGACACCACGTGATGATCGGGTGTGATAGACTCAACGTTCACATACAACGGGTGCAAAACAGTTGCACACGCGGAACACTCGGGTTAAGCTTGACGAGCCTAGCATGTGCAGACATGGCCTCGGAACACATGAGACCGAAAGGTCGAGCATGAATCGTATAGTTGATATGATTAGCATAGAGATGCTTACCACAGAAACTATTCTCAACTCACGTGATGATCGGACTTGAGTTAGTGGACTTGGATCATGTACCACTCAAATGACTAGAGAGATGTACTTTTTGAGTGGGAGTTCTTAAGTAATATGATTAATTGAACTAGTTATCATGAACATAGTCTAATGGTCTTTGCGAATTATGATGTAGTTTGCGCTATAGCTCTACTGTTTTTTATATGCTCCTAGAGAAAATTTAGTTGAAAGCTGATAGTAGCAACTTTACGGACTAAGTCCATAAAACTGAGGATTGTCCTCATTGCTGCGCAGAAGGCTTATGTCCTGAATGCACCACTCGGTGTGCTGCACCTCGAGCGTCGTCTGTGGATGTTGCGAACATGTGACATACATGTTTTGATGACTACATGATAGTTCAGTGTGTGATACTTAATGGCTTAGAAGCAAGGCGACGAAGACGTTTTGAAATGTCGGGGAACATAAGAGATGTTCTAGGAGATGAAATTGAGATTTCATGCTCGTGCCCTTGTTGAGAGGTGTGAGACCTCGGACAAGATTCTTTATCTAAAAGGTAGAGGAGAAAAACTCAAATTATTGAGCATGTTCTCAGATTGTCTGAGTACAACAATCGCTTGAATCAAGTGGGAGTTAATCTTCCAGATGAGATAGTGATCGTTCTCCAAAGTCACTACCACCAAGCTGCTAGACCTTCGTGATGAACTATAGACATATCAAGGATAGATATGATGATCCTTGAGCGATTCGCAATGTTTGACACTGCAAGAGTAGAAATCAAGAAGGATCATAAATTTTTTATGGTTAGTAAGACTACTAGTTTCAAGAAAGGCAAGGGCTAGAAGGGATACTTCATGAAACGGCAAACCAGTTGCTGCTCTAATGAAGAAACCCAGGATTGAACCCAAACCCGAGACTAAGTGCTTCTATTATGAGGGGAACGTTCACTGAGGCGGAGCTATCCTAGATGCTTGGTAGATAAGAAGGCTGGCAAAGTCGACATAAGTATATTTGATATACATGATATTGATGTGTACTTTACTAGTACTCCTAGTAGCACAAGGGTATTGGATACCGGTTCGATTGCTAAGTGATTACTAACTCGAAATGAAAGCTACGGTACAAACGGATACTAGCTAAAGGCGAGGTGACGATGAGTGTTGGAAGTGTTTCCAAGGTTGATGTGATCAAACATCGCACGCTCCCTCTATCATCGGGATTGGTGGTAAAACCTAAATAATTGTTATTTGGTGTTTGCGTTGAGAATGAACATGATTGGATCATGTTTATTGCAATACGATTATTCATTCAAAGAGAATAATAGTTGTTCTATTTGCTTGAATAATTACCCTTCAATGGTTTATTGAATCTCGATCGTACTGCTACACATGTTCATAATATTGGTGCCAAAAGATACAAAGTAATAATGATAGTAACACTTACTTGTGGCACTGACACTTGAGTCATGTTGGTATAAATGCATGAAGAAGCTCCATAGAGATGGATCGTTTGGACTCACTTGATTTTGAATCACTTGAGACATGCAAATCATGCCACATGAAACAAGAGAGTAACTTGTTGGGAGTAATACATATTTTATGTGTGCAGTCCAATGAGTGCTGAGGCACGTAGTGGATATCGTTATGTTCTTACTTCACAGACGATTTGAGTAGATACAGGAGTATTTCCTTGATGAATCACAAGTCTGAAATATTGAAAAGTTCAAAGCTATTTCAGAGTGAAGATCATCATGACAAGAGGATAAACTATCTACGATATGATCATAGAGATGAATATCTGAGTTGCGAGTTTTGGTACACAGTTAAGACAATGTGGAAATTGTTTCGCAATACATGCCACCTAGAACACCATAGTGTGATGGTGTGTCCGAACTTAATAGCCACACCCTATTTTGATATGTTGCATACTATGATGTCTCTTATCGAATTGCCACTATCGTTTATGGGTTATGCATTAGAGACAACCGCATTCACTTTAAATAGGGCACCGCGTATTTCCGTTGAGATGACACAGTATAGACTATGGTTTGGAGAAACCTGAGCTGTCGTTTCTTAAAAGTTTGGGGTTGCTACGCTTATGTGAAAAAGTTTTAGTGTTATAAGCTCGAACCCAAAGAGGATAAATGCATCTTCATAGGATATCCAAAACAATTGGATACATCTCCTATCTCAGATCCGGAAGCAAAGTGTTTGTTTCTAGAAACGGGTCCTTTCTCGAGGAAAGGTTTCTCTCGAAAGAATTGAGTGGGAGGGTGGTGGAACTTGATGAGGTTAGTGAACCGTCACTTCAACCAGTCTGTAGGAGGGCGCAGGAAGATGCTCCTGTGGCGCCTACACCAATTCAAGCGGAAGCTGATGATGGTGATCATTACAGCTTCGAATCAAGTTACTACAAACCTCGTAGGTCAACAAAGGTCGCGTACTACTACAGAGTGGTACGGTAACCCTGTCTTGGAGGTCATGTTGTTGAACAACAATGAACCTACGAGTTATGGAGAAGCAATGGTGGGCCTGGATTCCGACAAATGGCCGGAGGCCATGAAATCCAAGAGAGGATCCATGTATAAAACAAAGTGTAGACTTTGGAAGAACTACTTGATGGTAGTAAAACTATTAAGTAAAGATGGATCTTTAAAAGGAAGACAGACGATGATGGTGATAAGTCACTATTAAGAAAAGCTCGACTTGTTGCAAAGATGTTTTCGACAAGATCAAAGAGTTGACTATGATGTGAATTTCTCACTCGCAGCGATGCTAAAAGTCTGTTGGAACTATGTTAGTAGTTTCTACATTATTTGTGAAATATTGCACATAGGAAGTCAAAACATTGTTTCCTGAATGGTTTCCTTGAGGAAAGATTGTATGTGACACAATCAGAAGGTTTTGTCGATCCTAAGGATACTAACAAGTATGCAAGCTCTAGCGATCCTTCTATGGACTAGTGCAAGCATCTCGGAGTTGGAATATACGCTTTGATGAGAGGATCAAAGCTTTTGGGTTTGTACAAGGTTTATGAGAAACTTGTATTTCCAAAGAAGTGAGTGGGAGCACTATAGTATTTCTGATAAAGTATATGTGGTTCACATATTGTTGATTGGAAGTAATGTAGAATTTCTGTAAAGCATAAAGGTTGTTTGAAAGGGGGTTTTCAAAGGAAAACCTGGATTGAGCTACTTGAACATTGACCATCAAGATCTATGGAGATAGATCGAAATGCTTAATAGAAGTTTCAACAAAATGCATGCCTTGACAAGTTTTTGAAGGAGTTCAAAATAGATCTCGGAGTTATGGATGAGCCTAGCATGTATAGACATGGCCTCGAATACGGGAGACCAAAAGGTCGAACATGAGTCATAAGATTGATACGATCAGCATGGAGATGCTCACCATTGATGACTAGTTCGTCTCACGTGATGACCGGACACGGGCTAGTCGACGTGGATCGTGTAACACTTGGATGACTAGAGGGATGTCGATCTAAGTGGGAGTTCATTAGTAATTGGATTAGATGAACTTAATTATCATGAACTTAGTCTAAAATTGTCTTTACAAATATTGTAGATCCAATGGCCAACACAAATGTCCCATTCAACTTCAATGCGTTCCTAGAGAAAACCAAGCTGAAAGACGATTGTAGCAATTATGCGGATTGGGCTCGTAACTTGAAGCTCATCGTCATGGCTTCCAAGAAGGCATATGTACTTGATGCACCGTGATGGGGTTATAGTCCCAGGGTAGGGTCATAGGCCTGCCCTATAGGTCCTACCCAAGGACTACCCTTCATAGAGGGCAAGGCCCTTAGACAGTTCCGACTGAACTAAGGACCCCCCATCATCCTGTCGGTGACGAGCATTCGGAGCATATTTATCGTACCGACTGAATTCCACTTTGTACATCGTAACCTGCCAGGAGGGCAACAGTCATACGTTTTCCTACACCATTATTAGCATTTAAGGCATACGTTACCTGTAACGTAGGCATTTATTCGCCACTATTCCACCCCTGTCCACCGGGCCGTTGTGGAGGGTAGCGCACTCTATATAAGTCGACCTTCCCCACTGGTGCAAGGGTTGGCATTTACTGTAATCCTATATTCCACTCGACACTAAGCTCCCAAGAGCACTGAGACGTAGGGCTTTTACCTCCACCGTAGAGGGGCCTGAACTCATACAATCTCGTTGTAGCGAAGGCTCTGCCCATCCTTTCGTACCCTACACATCTACTGTCAGACTTATACCCACGACAGTTGGCGCCGACCGTGGGGCAGGCATCTAAGCGACTTCCGGCGAGTTTGCAACTTCATCTTTTCATCATGTCGTCCGGCGGAGATTTATGCATGGGTCGTGAGATCCTCTTCGGTGCACTCTCCTTCATCGTCGACGATTCGGCATGGCTTCAGGATGCGTCTCTCGACATCGAGGCGCTCCCCAGTCGCGGGGCTACGCTCTTCCGTGCCGGTGCCCGCGGCGTCCTTCTTCTCTAGCAATCGGCCTCGGTGTCGATCTTCGCCCCCGTCACGCGCCGCAACAAGCGGTCCTGCCGTCCGCGGCTTCAGCGTTGGGTGCGACACGCCCAGGCGCGACAGGGCGCGTCTTCTCAAGTGGCGGTCCTCTAGTCGGTTGTGGTCGCGCCGCCGTCCCAGTGCTTCGACTCGGTTCCGACTGAGTTACCTTCCGAGTACTTGGGTCGCGGGCCTTCAGCCGAAGTTCTCATGGCCAATTCTCATGAAAGTCCCCACCGGACTGTTCGAAACGAGCACGAGGTCGGCAAATCATCTGGCGCTCGCCGTCAACACCACCGTTCTGCCAGTTGACGCACTTGTCAAAGCAACATCGAGGTGTTCCGCACACCCGTCCTCAACCTGGCTGTCGCTGCCAAGATAGCCGATTCCCTCCAACCAACTGATTCAGATGCTGGTAGAGGGATCGAGCAGATCCGTGCCCTGTTGCACACGGTGCAGCGGCAGAATTCGGTGGTCTCCCAGTCGCACAACAGGATCCACAATAGTTCTATTCACTCGAACACGCATCGGTCGGTTTTCAGCCCCGACTCTCATCAGCGACGCAGAGGGGGTAGCCGTTCCATGAATCCCGAATATCGTCGCCGTTCACGCACCCCTCCGCGGGGTGGGCCTTACGGGCCCGGACATCACGATGATCGGCGTTCAGTCGGTGACAGGTATGATCCAAGGCCCGACGCAAGAGGGTACATCGCCCAGAGGAAGGTCGACAGGAGTCGAGCCCACCGTGATGGTCACGATAGAGACCGTCCGAGTGGAAGCAGGACCATCGTCTTTGGCCCCGAGTGCTTCAGTCGGGCCATCCGTTCGGCTTACATCCCTCCCAACTTCCGATTGGCGATGGGGATCAGCAAGTTCACAGGAGAATCCAAGCCAGAAACGTGGCTAGACGACTACCGAGTGGCGGTCCAGATCGGTGGGGGAGATGACCAGGTCGCCATGAAACATCTCCCCCTGATGCTCGACGGCTCGGCACGAGCGTGGCTGAACTAGTTGGCTCCATCAAGCATCTATAGCTGGGCAGATCTGTACCGAGTGTTCATCAGGACCTTCGAGGGGACATGCAAACGCCCTGCTGGTCTCGTGGAGCTCCAGCACTGTGTCCAGAAGCAGAATGAGCCCCTACGCGATTTCATCCAGCGCTGGACGACCCTCTACCACACGGTGGAGAACGTCACAGAGCATCAAGCAGTCTGCGCCTTCAAGGCAGGCGTGCGGTACAGATATTTGTACCTGAAGTTCGGTCGGACAGGCGACATCTCCATGAGCAAGATGATGGAGATAGCCGCACACTATACAAATGGCGAAGAAGAGGACTGCATACGTAGCGCCAAGCACAAGGCAGTCGCCGACGGAGATGGGAACAGCAATCGGAAGCAAAAGCGGAAAGCTCCGTCCACTCCACAGGCAGAGGCAGCTGCCATTACAAATGCCAAGTTCAAGGGCAAGGGGAAAGCTCAGTACACCCCCAAGAAGAAGCAGTTCAGGAACTCCATCCTAGATCAGCCATGTCCAATCCACACGAAGATGGATGAAGAAGGCAACGCCATATTCCCGAAGCACACCACTCGGCAATGTCGCCTCCTAATCCAAGGGTTCGGCGAAGGGCAGCCGAGTGAAAAGGACAACGAGCAGGATGATGAGGACAAGGAGGATCCGTTCCCCCAAGTCCATGCAACATTGATGATTTTTGCTGATGTGGAAAGCAAGAGTTGATTGAAGCTGGTGAACACGGAGGTGAACATGGCAACACCAACCAACCCCACGTTCCTCAAATGGTCTCAGACTGTGATCACCTTTGACCAGTCGGACCATCCAGCACATGTGCCCACCCCACGTAGGCAGGCTTTGGTCATCGACCGGGTCGTGGAAGGAGTCCAACTGCACAAAGTCCTCATGGATGGCGGCAGCGGCTTGAACATCATGTACGCTGACACTCTCAAAGGGATGGGCATTCCGATGTCCAAACTTAGCGAGAGCAGCATGCAGTTCGACGGAGTCGTCCCAGGACGAAAGGCCAAGTCACTCGGCCAAATCGCGTTGGACGTCGTTTTCGGCTCCGACAAGAACTTCCGCAAGGAAAAGCTGACATTCGAGGTGGTGGACTTCCAGAGTGCATACCATGCAATTTTGGGCCGTCCCACGTATGCACGTTTCATGGCCCGTCCATGTTACGTGTATTTGAAGCTGAAGATGCCAGGTCCCAAAGGTGTGATCACGATCACAGGCAATCGGCAGCGGGCCGAAGAGTGTCTGCAGCAGGGGTCGCGGATTGCCGATCAACAGATGGCTATCCTCGAGCTGGATGAGTACAAGAAGACAGCCGACCCCGCTGACTTGATGCGTTCGAAGAAGCCAGCTTCGGAGTCCGCATTCCAGTTGGCGGGCGACACGAAGAAAGTCAGCATCCACCCGACGGACGACACCGCCGCCCCGACGAACATCTCCACCACCCTCGATCCAAAATAGGAAGCCGAGCTCATCCAATTCCTCCGTGAGAACTGGGACATTTTCGCATGGAAGCCCGCTGACATGCCAGGTGTACCCAGGGAGTTGGCTGAGCACCGACTGCATGTGGATCCTACCGCTCGGCCCGTCCAAGAACGCCTGCGTCAGTCTGCCGCGCACAAAAGGAACGCAATCGGAGAGGAGGTGGCTAAACTTTTGGCAGCCAACTTCATTCGCGAGGTACACCACTCCGAGTGGCTCGCCAATGTTGTCATGGTGCCCAAGAAGGAAAAGTCTCTCCGTATGTGCATCGACTTCAAGCATCTCAAGAAGGTCTGCCCGAAAGATCATTTCCCGCTCCCCCGCATTGATCAAATTGTTGATTCGACTGCGGGCTGCGAGCGTTTATCATTCCTTGATGCCTATTCAGGCTATCATCAGATCCGTCTGTATGGTCCGGATGAATTAAAAACAGCCTTCATCACCCCATTCGGGTGTTTCTGCTACATCACTATGCCATTCGGTTTGAAGAATGCAGGAGCAACTTTCATGCGCATGATCCAAAAATGCCTCCTTGACCAGATCGGTCGAAATGTGGAGGCATATATGGATGATATCGTAGTCAAGTCACGCAATGGTTCCGACCTACTGACTGACTTGGCAGAAACATTCGCCAACCTTCGTAGGTACGATATCAAGCTCAACCCTGCCAAGTGTTCATTCGGTGTTCCCAGCGAAAAGTTACTCGGTTTCTTCGTTTCCGAACGAGGGATCGATGTCAACCCCAAAAAGATCAGGACCATCGTCCGAATGGAGCGGCCGGTCAGAATACATGATGTTCAAAGGCTCACAGGTTGCCTAGCGGCTTTGAGCAGGTTTATCGCTCGACTCGGCGAGAAGGCGTTACCTCTGTACCGACTCATGAAGAAATCAGATACTTTCAAGTGGACAGACGAAGCCCAAATTGTATTCGACGACCTCAAAGCCCTGCTTTCCACCCAGCCGGTTCTTACTGCCCCGCTCAGTAAAGAACCCCTTCTTCTATACATCGCGGCTACAAATCAAGTCGTCAGCACTGTTCTCACAGTCGAACGCGAAGAAGAAGGCAAAGCGTACAAGGTTCAGCGGCCAGTATATTATGTCTCCGAAGTCCTGACTCCTTCCAAGCAGAGGTATCCCCATTATCAAAAGCTTATTTACGGGATTTACATGACTGCGAAGAAGGTGGCTCATTATTTCCAAGACCACTCGGTGTCCGTCATTTCTGATGCTCCATTGTCGGAAATCCTCCACAATCGAGACGCATCAGGCCGAGTGGCGAAGTGGGCAATGGAGATGTTATACTGCGACATCAAGTTCGAAGCCAAGAAGGCTATAAAGTCTCAAGCTCTGGCTGCAGAATGGGTAGAACAACAGCAACCGACTCACATCTACTCGGCTCATTGGACTTTGTTCTTCGATGGGTCCAAGATGCTGAATGGCTCCGGCACTGGCGTGGTGATCATATCGCCAAAAGGTGATAAGCTTAAGTATGTGTTGCAGATACATTTCCATTCTTCCAACAATGAGGCAGAGTATGAAGCTCTCCTTTACGGATTGCGCATGGCCATCACACTCGGCGTCCGTCGCCTGATGGTCTATGGCGATTCAGATTTGGTGGTTAATCAAGTGATGAAGGAGTGGGATGTCAGGAACCCCACCATGACTGCATACTGCAACGCAGTAAGGAAGCTCGAGAAGAAGTTTGAAGGTCTGGAACTTCACCATGTTCCGCGACTGAAGAACCAAGCAGATGATGAGTTGGCAAAACTCAGATCCACTCGGAGACCAGTACCGAGTGATGTCTGCCTCGAGCACCTACATCTCCCTTCGGTGAAAGAAGATCCTTTTACAGAGGAACCGGTACAACCTAAGAGTTCAACAGATCCGACTGAAGTCGAGGTCCCAGCTGTGGTTGATTTGATCATGGAGATTCTTGCTATCATCCCCGATTGGACTGTGTCGTTCATTGCGTACATCCTGAGGCAAGAATTACCAGAAGACGAAGTCCTAGCAAGGCAGATCATCCGCAGGTCGAAGTCCTTCACCGTCATTGATGGCCAGTTGTACAAGGAAAGTGTTTCATGCGTCCTTCAGCGATGCATCTCCCCTGAGGAGGGACAGTTAATCCTGGAAGAAATTCACTCGGGAACCTGCGGCCATCATGCCTCCTCAAGAGCAATCGTCGCCAAAGCATTCAGAGCTGGTTTCTTCTGGTTGCAGGCGAATGAAATGGCAAAAGATATGGTCGACCGATGCGAAGGCTGTCAGTTCTATTCGAACAAGTCCCACAAGCCAACATCTGCGCTCAAGACAATCCCTCTTGTTTGGTCGTTCGCCGTGTGGGGATTGGATACAGTCGGTCCATTCAAAACAGGCCAAGGGGGATTCACACATCTGTTGCTAGCAGTCGACAAGTTCACCAAGTGGATTGAAGACAAGCCCATCAAGAAGCTCGATGCCCTAACGGCCATCAAGTTTGTCAGAGACATCATCGCCAGATTTGGGGTTCCGCACAGCATAATCACTGACAATGGCACAAACTTTGACTCGGACAGATTCAAAGGTTTTTGCACAGGCCAAGGTATCCGAGTGGATTTTGCATCTGTGGCGCACCCCCAAACAAACGGGCAAGCAGAGCGGGCGAATGGACTTATTCTTCAAGGGTTGAAGCCTCGACTCCTGCGAGAAGTTGGACATGCCGCCGGCGCATGGGTCACCGAGCTTCCTTCGGTGTTCTGGGGCCTCCGCACAACTCCGAATAGATCTACAGGGTGATCCCCGTTCTTCCTCGTTTATGGAGCCAAGGCAGTCCTTCCGAGTGACTTGCTTCACAACTCTCCACGAGTCAAACTCTTCTCCGAAGCCGAAACAGAGCAAGCCAGGCAAGACGGAGTGGATCTACTAGAAGAAGAGCGCGAGATGGCACTGACTTGCTCAACAATTTATCAACAAGATCTGCGGCGATTTCACGCGCGGCACGTCAGGAGTCGCACATTCCAAGCAGGCAACCTGGTGCTCCGAGTGGACCAGCAAAGGCCTCACAAGTTGGCTCCCGCCTGGGAAGGACCCTTCATCATCTCTAAGGTGCTGAACAATGGAGCATATCGACTCTACAACCTCGACAGGGAAACGGACGAGCCGCGAGCATGGAACAGAGATCTCCTGAAGCGCTTCTACACGTGACCGCCGACAGGGGCAATGTAAAGAACAAGTATAGTTGAAGTAATACAAAGCAGATTGATTTCTTGCAGGTCCAAAATTCTTCCGCGTTTGCAGAATCCGGTCTAAAAAACTCTCTCCAAGTATGCACTAAAAGTCGCACTCGGAGGCTTAGCTGTGACCCAGAATCGCCTAAGTACAAACTCTCTCTCCGAGCGTGCACTAAAAGTCGCACTCGGAGGCTTAGCTGCGACCCAGAATCGCCTAAGTACAAACTCTCTCTCCGAGTGTGCACTAAAAGTCAGACTCGGGGACTTATATGCGACCCAGAGTCGCCTAAGTAAAAAACTCACTCCGAGTGCGCACTAAAAGCCGCACTCGGGGACTTAGCTGTGACCCAGAGTCGCCTAAGTAAAAAACTCGCTCTGAGTGTGCACTAAAAGCCGCACTCGGGGACTTAGCTGCGACCCAGAGTCGCCTAAGTAAAAAACTCTCTCCGAGTGTGCACTAAAAGTCGCACTCGGAGGCTTAGCTGCGACCCAGAATCGCCTAAGTACAAACTCTCCCTCCGAGTGGGCACCAAAAGCCGCACTCGGAGACTTAGCTGTGACCCAGAATCGCCTAAGTACAAACTCGCTCCGAGTGCGCACCAAAAGCCGCACTCGGAGACTTAGCTGCGACCCATAATCGCCTCAGTACAAACTCGCTCCAAGTGCGCAGCAAAAGCCGCACTCGGAGACTTAGCTGCGATCCAGAATCGCCTAAGTACAAACTCGCTCCAAGTGCGCACCAAAAGCCGCACTCGGGGACTTAGCTGCGACCCAGAATCGCCTAAGTACAAACTCGCTCCGAGTGCACACCAAAAGCCGCACTCGGGGACTTAGCTGCGACCCAGAATCACCTAACTACAAACTCGCTCCGAGTGTGCACTAACAGCCGCAGTCGGAGACTTAGCTGCGACCCAGAATCGCCTAAGTACAAACTCGCTCCAAGTGTGCACTAACAGCCGCACTCGGGGACTTAGCTGCGATTCAGAATCGCCTAAGTACAAAACTTGCTCCGAGTGCGCACTAAAAGCCGCACTCGGGGACTTAGCTGCGATCCAGAATCGCCTAAGTAAAAATCTTCCTTTGAGTGTATCCTCGAGATCCACTCGGAGGCTTAGCAGACCCTCATTGAGGCTCATGTGGATGTGAAGACAACTGACAACTACATGAGTTCAAACTCGCTCCGAGTGCGCACTAAAAGCCGCACTCGGGGACTTAGCTGCGATCCAGAATCGTCTAAGTAAAAAAGCTTCCTTCGAGTGTATCCTCGAGATCCACTCGGAGGCTTAGCAGACCCTCATTGAGGCTCATGTGGATGTGAAGACAACTGACAACTACATGAGTTCAAACTCGCTCCGAGTGCGCACTAAAAGCCGCACTCGGGGACTTAGCTGTGATCCAGAATCACCTAAGTAAAAAAGCTTCCTTCGAGTGTATCCTCGAGATCCACTCGGAGGCTTAGCAGACTCTCATTGAGGCTCATGTGGATGTGAAGACAACTGATAATTACATGCTCCGCATGTTTTCCATTGGCTTCACCAAGAAACACCAAACAAAAACCACGAGCCAAAATCGTGTCAAAAAAAACTTGGCGAAAGAAGAGCAAAATATTCGATTCGAATTCAAAGTTGGATCGGCTCGATGTGGATCAAGCTTATCCACACCGAACCACAAATGTGACGGCCAATAGCAGTGGCCAAAGTTTGATACAGATAACACTCGGCATTCCGAGGCAAAAGTGCGTTCACCATAAAGTTTTTCAAGCGTCACCAGGACTGGCAGGCTCCACAAAGGTGTCAAGGTCGATCCCGTCTGCGATGCGAGTGGCTGTGTCAATGAAGGTCTCCATGAAATCTTTGAATCGAAGCTTCTTGGTGTTGGCGACCTGCAACACCTTCAGCTTTTCTTCGCGAGCTTCTTTGCAGTGCACTCGGACCAGAGATAGCGCTACGTCCGCACCACAACGAGCAGCAGACTTCTTCCATGCCTGCACTCGGTTCGGGACGTCCTCCAGCCGAGTCATCAACCCTTCTATTTCTTGCCGGGAATCGTCTTCGGGCCACAGCTCCTTGTCGATCCGGTCGATGACTTCTCTCAAGCGGCCAATGAAAGGTCCCACTCTGCCAAGGCGAATATGCGCTCGGAGCATGTCCCGGTTGGCTTCATCGCCGAGTGGAACGTTCGGAACAACCGACCGCTCAATGTCAGCTGCTTCGGCCTCAGCGTCCAGACAAAAATCTGCAAAGAAAAGACGAGCAGAAAGTAAGCGTGGAATGAACTACAAAGTCAAGAAACACTCGCAAAAAGCTTACCACCAAGCAGTGCAATCATCTTCCTTGCCCACTCGCTGACGTACTTCTCCTGCAAAATGCACCGACTGGTCATCAACTTCATCTGACCCATCAGTTCAGTTCTTTGCTTGCCCATTTTCTCAATTTCGGCCACCAATGCCTTGTTGGTCTCACGGGACTCCTCCAAAGACTTCTCTCGGTCAGCAAGAGCCCCCTTCACACCAGCCAAGTCATTCACAGCCACCTCCAATTCCGCAGCAAGCTGAATCTTTTCCGCCTTCAGAGCATTGTACGCGGATCCCATTTCGCAAGTCTTCTGCCAAATCAGCGCAAAGGGAAGATCAGACACATTCAACAAGGAAAACAAACAAAGCTCAAAGTTCTTCACACCCTTGCCAATGCAAGCAATCGACAGCGGTCTCGGGGACTACACCCAGTGGGTTCACTAAGAGTGACCCCACTGGCATGAAGCTCGAACAGGCCGGCCCTATTGAGCTACATGACAAACAGACAAGCCTATGAGACTACTATCACCCGACCTGAGTAACACTACTCCCGGGGACTACACCCAGTGGGTGCACTCGGAGTGCCCCCACTAGAACCATTCGGGCAGATCAGTTCTGATCCGCTTAGGTAACGGAAAATACATATAAAGACAACTGCCGGTGCAAGCACTCGACAGAAGTCTCGGGGACTACACCCACTGGGTTCACTCAGAGTGAACCCACTGCTAAAACATCCTACTGTATCCGAGTCTATCACTGAAACCCCCAGTGGGTAACAAGAGGAAAGTAAACACTTACTAGTGCACTTACTCGGATATCGTCCCGGAGTTCCAAGCTTCTCTTGTACAAAGACGTGATGGAGTCATACGCTCCCTCGGCGTCACCCACCATCAGCTCCACCTGCACCATGGCCTCCTTGGCGGCCCCCACTTGGTCTTTTGGAAATTGTCGGGCGTCGTACTGGACGGTCGACAGACCCGGCACGACAGAAGACTCCTTGGGCATCCCAAGTTCCGCTCCAGTCGGTTCTGCCGCGAGGGGCACCGTCTTAGTCGGCGGCATCGTCTCGGTCGGCGGCACGTCAATGTTGGGAGCGACAGCAGATGGGACAACCTCAAGGACAGGCGCCAAAGCTGGCCCTGACCCCCTTTGGTCGTCATCCTCCAGGTGAATCACCTCCGAAGGAACTCCGACTGAACAACATGAAATTACAGAAAAAGGGCAAGATTAAAGACAGCGCTCGCGAAGCAATAATACAAACTCTCGGAGTCGTGACAGAGAACCTTGATGGGATGTGGCAGCGTTATCCATGTCCATAGGATCAACGCCTTGGCGCGGCAGAGAGGTGGCACAGGTAGTAGCTCTGTCGAGTAAAATCCACTCGACGGATAAGCATGAGTTCAACTAGATACTGAAGCAAGATGGGAGAACAAGACACTTACGTTGAGGCGATTGGAACAGCGATCCTCATCCGAGGCAAAGCTTTCCGAGGCTTGGGCCCGCTAGGTTCCGTGGGCTCGGCAGCAGTGTCCCTAGTCCTCTTCACGCTCCGAGCACTCGGAGCCACAGGAGAGGCTGGCGGAGCACTCGGGGCCGCTAGAGGAACCGGCGGAGCCGCAGGTTCGTGATGGCGCTTAGTTCGAGGATCTGATGGTGGAGGTGGCCAGCTCTGCTCCCCAACCTCTCCCTCCTCCTCTTCAGTCTCCTCCTCCGTCTCCCCACTGTCGGAGACGTACTCGGCGCTATCCACGCTGCCCTCCTGGCTGCCCTCCTCTTCCTCGGCAGGATTCCCGTTCGAGACGGGAGAATGCCAGTTGGTCCACTCCTGCACAAAATACAGTCAACAATGTCAGACACCAGGCGGCGACGCGAGAAAAGTGATAAATCTAAGAAGATTGAAAGCACTCGACAAGAGGTGCTCACCTCATTCGGAGGAGGATTATCGGTGTGGAAGGGCTTCACCCGACGGGTTCCTCTGGGGTTGTCGCATGCGCCTGTGATGCCATGGACCCACGCTGTCACAACCTCCCCGGTCACGCATTCTGGATGGGTCCGAGTGGAATCCTCAGGCCCCGCATAGTGCCATATGGCGTGGTGTCGGGCTTGCAGCGGCTGGATGCGCCGACCCAGAAAAGTCTCCAGCAAATCTGTGCCGGTGACTACCTTGCAGACGACAGCTATCAGCGTGTCGACCAGAGGTTGGATCTGGATCTTTTCCAACTTTGAGAGCGCAAGCTGCCTGGGAGGGGCCGGACGGTCTAGGCTAAAGGGAGGCAACCCAGTCGCAGCATTCAGACAAGCTATGTCCTAGCAGTAGAACCAGGTCGACTGCGAGTTCCTAACTGACTCGGACAACTGGAGAGGGGGGTAGCTACTCTTCGTTTTTTTCTGGAAGCCTAAGCCCCCGCAGAGCTGGAGGAGATGAGTTTGATCATCCGACTGACTAAGTTTTTTGACTGTCTGGGACCTAGCGGAGAAGATGTACTTAAAGAGCCCCCAATGGGGGGGACATCCGATAAAGCACTCGCAAAGGGTGACGAATACGGCAAGATGGGCTATCGCGTTGGGAGGAAAATGATGGAGCTGCGCCCCGAAGTGATTCATAATACCTCTAAAGAAGGGGTGGGGAGGCAAGGAGAAGCCCCTGAACACGTGGCTGAGCAGCAAGACGCGCTCCCCCTCCTGCGGCGCCGGCTCCGTCTCACCCTCCGCCTGCAGCCTCCACGACTTGTTGGCGATCATGCCATGCTCCACCAGCTCCAGCAAGTCGTCCGCCGTCACCGTGGAAGGGAGGAAATCCCCCTGGATCCAACCCGCCGGCAGTGCCCGCTGTGGCCGCTGAGCAGGGGCCGCCCCCTTCTTCTTCTTCTACGACTCGAGCTTGTTGGTCTGTCCCTTCATCATGGTGAAGGCGACAGATCCGGCGAGGAAGAGAGGAAGGAGGAGGCTTGGAGCGCGCAGGGAGCTACGGGAAGAGCGGAGTGAATCCGAGTAACAAGGGCAGCGCAACAAGAAACCCCCGCCGGGGAGGCTTAAATAAGCTTCCGACTAGGTCACTAACAGGTGGCCCCGAAATCTTATCCCCCAACCGGTTGCTGCGATGTTAGTGGAGAAGATAACGGCACGGTAATCGAGGCGGCAGAAACTACTCGATGGCGATGTCGACATCCCCGCTCAGCGCGGGGCAACCGAAATTTGAGGATCCTAGAAAATGCGCCGCCGTCAGTTTGACTGGTCACATCGAAAGATTCCGCGGAAGCACTCGGTCCCTGACGGTTCGTTTCACTAGTATATTCACTTGGCTAACTGGTCGAAAGGATAAAATGGATCGAGGCAAACAACGCCAAAGTCGCATCCATACCAGTCGGATCCGTACTCCAGGCACCACTTCATCATTCCAACCCCGATCCATTCTGGGACTAATGATGGGGTTATAGTCCCAGGGTAGGGTCATAGGCCTGCCCTATAGGTCCTACCCAAGGACTACCCTTCATAGAGGGCAAGGCCCTTAGATAGTTCCGACTGAACTAAGGACCCCCCATCATCCAGTCGGTGACGAGCATTCGGAGCATATTTATCGTACCGACTGAATTCCACTCTGTACATCGTAACCTCCCAGGAGGGCAACAGTCATACGTTTTCATACACCATTATTAGCATTTAAGGCATACTTACCTGTAACGTAGGCATTTATTCGCCACTATTCCACCCCTGTCCGCCGGGCCGTTGTGGAGGGCAGCACACTCTATATAAGTCGCCCTTCCCCACTGGTGCAAGGGTTGGCATTTACTGTAATCCTATATTCCACTCGACACTAAGCTCCCAAGAGCACTGAGACGTAGGGCTTTTACCTCCACCGTAGAGGGGCCTGAACTCATACAACCTCGTCGTAGCTAAGGCTCTGCCCATCCTTTCGTACCCTACACATCTACTATCAAACTTATACCCACGACACACCGCTAGGTGATCCTCCCGTTACCGCGGCAGACCAGGACGCTAGGAACGCATGGCAGTCGCGGAGTGATGACTACTCTCTCATTCTATGCGGCATGCTTTACAGTTTAGAACCGGGGCTCCGATGGTGTTTTGAGCAACACGCAGCATATGAGATGTTCGAGGAGCTGAAACTTGTTTTTCAAGCTCATGCCCGGGTCGAGATATATGAAGTCTCCGACAAGTTATTTAGTTGTAAGATGGAGGAGAATAGTTATGTTAGTGAGCACATACTGAGAATATCTGGGTTGCACAACTGCTTGACTCAGCAGGGAGTTGAACTTCCAGATGATGCGGTCATTGACATAATCCTCCAGTCGCTTCCACCTAGCTATAAAGGCTTTGTGATGAATTACAACATGCAAGGGATGGAAAAGACTATTCCTGAGTTGTATTCAATGCTGAAATATGAGGAAGTATAAATCAAGAAAGAGCATCAAGTGTTGATGGTCAATAAGACCACCAGTTTCAAGAAGGGAAAGGGTAAGAAAAGCTTCAAGAAAGACGGCAAAGCAGTTGCTGCGCCCGGTAAGCTAGTTGCCGAGAAGAAGCCAAAGAAATGACCTAAGCCTAAGACTGAGTGTTATTACTGCAAGGGAACTGGTCACTGGAAGCGGAATTGCCCCAAGTACTTAGTGGACAAGAAGGCCGGCAACGTCAAAGGTATATGTGATATACTTGTTATTGATGTGTACCTTACCAGCGCTCATAGTAACTCCTGGGTATTTGGTACCGGTGTTGTTTCTCACATTTGCAACTCTAAGCAGGAAGTGCGGAACAAGCATAGGGTGGCTAAGGACGAGGTGAGGATGCGCATCGAGAATGGTTCCAAGGTCGATGTGATCGCCGTCGGCACACTACCTCTACATCTACCTTCAAGATTAGTTTGAAACCTTAATAATTGTTATTTAGTACCAGCTTTGAGCATGAACATTGTATCGGGATCTCGCTTGATGCAAGATGGCTACTCATTTAAATCTGAGAATAATGGTTGTTCTATTTATATGAGTGGTATGTTTTATGGTCATGCCCCGCTGGTCAGTGGTTTATTCCTGATGAATCTCGATCGTGATGTTACACATATTCATAGTGTGAGTACCAAAAGATGTAAGGTTGATAATGATAGTCGCACATACTTGTGGCACTGCCGCCTTGGTCATATCGGCGTAAAGCGCATGAAGAAACTCCATACAGATGGACTGTTGGAGTCAATTGATTTTGAATCATTTGACACATGCGAACCATGCCTCAAGGGCAAGATGACCAAGACTCCATTCTCTGGAACAATGGAGCGAGCAACCAACTTGTTGGAAATAATACATACCGATGTATGCGGTCCAATGAGTGTTGAGGCTCGCGGTGGCTATCGTTATGTTCTCACCCTCACTGATGATTTAAGTAGATATGGGTATGTCTACTTAATGAAGCACAAGTCTGAAACCTTTGAAAAGTTCTAGGAATTTCAGAGTGAGGTGGAGAATCAACGTGACAAGAAAATAAAGTTTCTACAATCTGATCGTGGAGGAGAATATTTGAGTCACGAGTTTGGCACGCACCTAAGGAAATGTGGAATTGTTTCACAACTCATGCTGCCTGGCACACCGCAGCGTAATGGTGTGTCTGAACGTTGTAATCACACTTTATTGGATATGGTGTGATCTATGATGTATCTTACCAATTTACTGCTATCATTTTGAGGATATGCATTGGAAACTGCCGCATTCATTTTAAATAGGGCACCATCTAAATCCGTTAAGACTACACCGTATGAATTATGGTTTGGCAAGAAACCTAAGCTATCGTTTCTTAAAGTTTGGGGTTGCAATGCTTATGTGAAGAAACTTCAACGAGAGAAGCTCGAACCCAAAGCGGAAAAATGCGGCTTCATAGGATACCCTAAGGAAACTATTGGGTGCACCTTCTATCTTAGATCCGAAGGCAAGATCTTTGTTGCTAAGAATGGATCCTTTCTAGAGAAAGAGTTTCTCTCGAAAGAAGTAAGTGGGAGGACAATATAATTTGATGAGGTAATTGTACCTCCTCTCGAACTGGAGAGTAGCGCAGCGCAAGAAAATGTTTTTGAGGTGCTTGCACCGGCTAGAGATGAAGTTAACGATGATGATCATGACACTTCGGATAAAGTTGCTATTGAACCTCGAAGGTCGACAAGGGTACATTCCGCACCAGAGTGGTACGGCAACCTTGTCATGGAAATCACGTCGTTGGACAACAGTGAACCTTCGAACTATGAAGAAGCGATGGCGGGCCCGGATTCCAACAAATGGCTTGATGCCATGAAATCCAAGATAGAATCCATGTATGAGAACAAAGTATGGACTTTGGTGGACTTGCCCGATGATCGGCGAGCCATAAAAAATAAATGGATTTTTAAGAAGAAGACTGACACGGATGGTAATGTGACCATCTATAAGGCTCGACTTGTCGCTAAGGGTTATCGACAAGTTCAAGGGGTTGACTATGATGAGACCTTCTCATCCTAGCGATGCTGAAGTCGGCCCGAATCATGTTAGGAATTGCCGCATTTTATGATTATGAAATCTGGCAAATGGACGTCAAAACGGCATTCCTGAACGACTTTCTTAAATAAGAATTGTATATGATACATACGGAAGGTTTTGTCGATCCTATCAATGCTAACAAGGTATGCAAGCTCCATCGCTCCATCTATGGGCTGGTGCAAGCATCTCGGAGTTGGAACATTTGCTCTGATGAGGTGATCAAAGCGTTTGGGTTTGTACAGACTTATGGAGAAGCCTGTATTTACAAGAAATTGAGTGGGAGCTCTGTAGAATTTCTCATATTATATGTGGATGACATATTGTTGATGGGAAATGATATAGAACTATTGGAAAGCATCTAGGCCTATTTGAATAAGAGTTTTTCAATGAAGGACCTTGGAGAAGCTGCATACATATTAGGCATCAAGATCTATAGAGATAGATCGAGACGCCTCATAGGTCTTTCACAAAGCACATACCTTGACAAGATATTGAAGAATTTCAATATGGATAAGGCTAAGAAGGAGTTCTTGCCTGTATTACAAGGTGTGAGGTTGAGTACGACTCAAAGCCCGACCACGACAGAAGATAGAGAAAAGATGAGTACCGTCCCCTATGCTTCAGCCATAGGATGTGTCATGTATGTCATGTTGTGTACCAGACCTGATATGAACCTTGCCATAAGTTTGGTAGGGAGGTACCAAAGTGATCCAGGAGTGGATCACTGGACAGCGGTCAAGAATATCCTATAGTACCTAAAAGGGACTAAAGATACGTTTCTCGTCTATGGAGGTGCCGAAGAGCTCGTCATAAAGGGTTACATCGATGCTTGCTTCGACATAGATCCGGATGACTCTAAGTCACAAACCGGATACGCGTATGTTTTTAATAATGGGACAATTAGCTGGTGCAGTTGCAAGCAAAGCGTCGTGGCGGCATCTACATGTGAAGCGGAGTACATAGCTGCTTCGGAAGCAGCACAGGAAGGAGTCTGGACGAAGGAGTTCATCATTGACCTTGGAGTGATTCCCAGTGCGTCGGCCCCGATGACTCTGTTCTGTGACAACACTGGAGCTATTGCTATTGCAAAGGAGCCCAGGTTTCACAAGAAGACCAAGGACATCAAGCGCCACTTCAACTCCATTCATGAATACATCCAAGATGGAGATATAGATATTTCTAAAGTATATACGGATCTGAATATCGCAGACCCGTTGACTGAACCTCTTCCACGGGGAAAGCATGATCAGCACCAGAACTCTATGGGTGTTCGATTCATCACAATGTAATTAGGTTATTGACTCTAGTGCAAGTGGGAGACTGTTGGAAATATGTCCTAGAGGCAATAATAAAGTTGTTCTTATTATATTTCGAGTTCATGATAATTATCTACTATTCATGCTATAATTGTATTAACCAGAAACCGTAATACATGTGTGAATATATAGATCACAATGTGTCCCTAGTGAGCCTCTAGTTGGCTAGCTCATTGATCAATAGATGATCATGGTTTATTGATCATGCACATTGGATGTCATTGATGACGGGATCACATCATTGGGGAATGATGTGATGGACAAGACCCAGTCCTAAGCATAGCACTAGATCATGTTGTTCGTTTGCTAAAGCTTTTCTAATGTCAAGTATCGTTTCCTTAGATCATGAGATTGTACAACTCCCGGATACTGTAGGAGTGCTTTGGGTGTATCAAATGTCACAACGTAACTGGGTGATTATAAAGGTGCACTACACGTATCTCTGAAAGTGTCTGTTGGGTTTTATGAATCGAGACTGGGATTTCTCACTCCATGTGACGGAGAGGTATCTCTGGGCCAACTCGGTAATCCATCATCGTATTGAGCTCAGTGTGACAAAGGAGTTAGCCACGGGATGATATGTTACGGAACGAGTAAAGAGACTTGCCGGTAACGAGATTGAACAAGGTATAGGGATACCGACGATCGAATCTCGGGCAAGTATCATACCGGTAGACAAAGGGAATTGCATACGGGATTGATTGGATCACCGACATCGTGGTTCATCCTATGAGATCATCGAGGAACATGCGGGAACCAACATGGATATCCAGACTCCGCTGTTGGTTATTGACCGGAGAGGTGTCTCGGTCATGTCTGCATGTCTCCCGAACCTGTATGGTCTACACACTTAAGGTTTGATGATGCTAGGGTTATAGGGAAATAGTGTACGTGGTTGCGAAGGTTGTTCGGAGTCATGTATGAGATCTTGGACGTCACGAGGAGTTTCAGAATGGTCTGGAGGTAAAGAATTATATATAGGAAGTGAGGATTTGGTCACCGGAGTTGTTTCAGGCGACACCGGTAATGTACCGGGACCACTAGAAGGGTTCTCGGGGTCCACCAGGAGGAGCCACCAGCCCCAAAGTGCTCCATGGGACTAAAGGTGATGGGAACCATCCCATATATGGGCTGGTGCGTCACCACAAGAAGCCCAAGGCGCAACCAAGGTGGAGAGGGGCTAAACCCTAGGCGTGGGGAGGCCAACTTGGGCTTCAAGGCCCACCCTAGGGCGCTCCACTCTTGGCCGCCTCCCTACTTGGCCTCTAGGGCTGCCGCACCCCTTAGGGTGGGAACCCTAAAGGGTGGGCACCTCCTTCCTCTCCTCCTATATATAGTGGTGGCTTTTGGGCAGACTGAACACACAATAATCTCTCCATGGTGCAGCCATACTTCTCCTCCTCCTCCTCCTCCATAGTGCTTGGCGAAGCTTTGTCGGAGTACCACGTAGCTCTACCGTCACCATGCCATCGTGCTTCCTGAGCTCTCCCTCAACCTCTCCTCCATCCTTGCTGGATCAAGGCGTTGGAGACGTCACCGGGATGCACGTGTGTTGAACGCGGAGGCGCCGACGTTCGGTGCATAGATCGGAATCCACCGCGATCTGAATCGCTGCGGGTACGACTCCATCAACCGTGTTCTAGTAACGTTTCCGCTTAGCGATCTTCAAATGTATGAATATGTTCTACAACCTCTCTCGTTGTTGGTTTCTTCATAGATAGATCCTTGCATGGCGTAGGATTTTTTTTGAAATTACTACGATCCCCCACACGCTCGACATCCTTCCTAGCACTCTGTTGCTCTTGGGAAAATCTTCTCCTTTTCTCTCCGACAGGGTTGGAGATTGTCTTCACAATAGTGGTCCACTATGGATAGATTCCGTCAGCTATTTAGTATCCTTTGTTGTAGTTGTGACTGTTGATGTTAACATTGACCGACGGGTTGTTGCCTTCGGCAAGGCTTGCAAACACCGGCGATCGTTGAAGCACATTGATATCATTATGTGATCCGACCATGCCAAATAAAGAATGCCAGATCCATAGATCTTGAGAGGCCACGGCCTCAAGTATGACAGTGCAAGCCTTGACATGGCCCATGTATTGGCCTTGTCAAGCAGAAGGGCAGTTCTTCCACACCCAGTACATGCAGTCTATGAAGCCAAGCATCCCTGGGAAGCCCCGGCTGGCATTGGTTGCCAACAAGTGGGATGTATCTGCAGTAGTCGGCTCTCTCAAGTACTCAGGGCCAAACACTGCAACCACAGCCTTGCAGAATTTGTACAACGACTCTAGGCACGTAGACTCACTCATACGGACGTACTCATCGATAAGATCACTGGGTACTCCATAAGCAAGCATCCGGATGGCTCCAATGCATTTCTGATAAGATGAGAAGTCAATCTTTCCAATGACAGCCTCTTTGCACTCGAAGTAGTCATCCTATCCGACCACCCCCTCTCGAATCCAGTTGAAAACATGCCTAGCCATACGGAAACGACGCCAGAATTTCTGATGTTTGAACAGCGGATTGCTTGTGTAAAAGTAGTCCTTCCATAGAAGGAAATGGTCGCTCTCTCGCTTGCGATTCAATGCCGGAACATGTCCCAGAATCGAGCCTCGGAACAATGGCCGCTGCCTATTAAGGTGGACATGGACCAACACGGCAAGCAGCATATCCTCATCGTCGGATGAGGAATCGTTGGAGTCGTACGGAACATTATGGAAAAAGAACTCGTCGGCGCTGTCTATTTGTACCTTGAGGCAAACTGTCGAACAGCTTGCGGGCGTGGACGACGAAGCTGACTGGCGGCGGCGGATTGGGGTCGGGGAAGCTGCGGTGGCCTGATGGCATGGGTAGGCGCTGGACAGGTACGGGAGGAGAGAGGAGTCGCCGGAACTGGGCAGCGACGCCGACGGGGGTGGGGGCGAGACGAGGGTTAGCTGTCGGCGCTGTCGGTAGGGGTGAAGAACGACCAATGTGCCAACGACTGGCGGGCGTGAGGATGAAGAAAGCACGCGTCCTTCGCTTCCGCTTTGTGTCCGCGTCGACCCAAATCAGGCTGAAAATTGGACCGAAAATGGGTCGGCATGCGGACGAAAAGAAAACGCGCGTACGTTTGGGTCGGCGCATTGGATCGTCTTTTCTGTCCGCTCGGACCCAAACGGACGGCGACGGATGGAATGGGTGGCCCCATTAAAATTGCTCTAAGCAATTATATATCATGTACTCCCTCTATTCCATATTATAGTGTGTATGTAATTTTGGGTTATATTCCGGATAGTAGTGCGCATAAACGCCTTGGACGAAGGTAGCCCTAATCGGATCGCTGGAGCGAAGCTGCGTGCACTCACGTGAGTGACAGTCTTATCAGATAAGGGGCCATTCCAGTCCAACTAAAAGTGTCACCTCAGGTTTTGATATAGGCGCTGCAAATAAGACACACTATAAAGGGAACAGAGAGAGTATTATTTATTTTTGGTTTTGTTTGATAGATTACCAGACTTGCCGCCTGGTGTATAACATGTTTCATTGTCTACATGACGTGGACTTCATGCATAAGAAAAATGCCAATCTTATCAACACTACATGCCCTTACATTTATGACGCCGTCCGGAAATGAGAATTCGTGTTGGCAAGCTCCTACAATGACTAATGTTACATTAACGTAAATCTTTTTACGTTTGGCTACAGTTGTTCTGATTCCGAGCTCAAAAAAATTCCAAAAACATTTTGTGTGAAACTTTGACAAATGTTTTCATAGCTTATTGTCAAACATTATTTCCAAACACATTTTAGAGCATCTTTATTTTTACTTTACACGCATGTCATATGATGATGAAATTTTACAAACTATGAAAACATTTGTCAAAGTTTCACAAAAAAACCCAAATGATAACGTCAACACGTATGGCAAGTTTGCACTTCGTTCACCCACGTTGATTCATGTTGATTTTGTTTTGTATGAATCTTAACAACGTTTTATGACTTTTATGTGCCACACTGGCATCATCGTGTGTGGGCATTGCAGAGTTTGCCCACACGACCCGCAGCGGATGGTTGCCAGCTGTGTCGTGTGGGCAAATCAGTTTCTGCCTACACAATCAACACCTAGTCAGCGTGCGTGTGGGTGAATTGCCCTTCGTTCACACGACGCTCGTACATTGCTACATGGCAGTTGCGGGTAACTGGCAACTAGGTAAACACACATGACAACTATAATTCGTTGCTAGATGGTAACTACAGTTGTGCGCACGTCGCAACTAGGTAACATACATGACAACTATGATTAACCATACATGGCAACTATGATTGAATCACATATGCCAACTAATTAATCACACATGGTAACTATTGTTTAACCATATAACGCAAGTAGTTAATCACACATGACAACTACGATTTGATTACACGCGGTAACTATCGTTAATTAGACATGTCAACTATAGTTTACTAAAACATAGAAGTTGCCATGCTTTTACAAATACATTTTCCATCCTGGTTAATTAAAGTTGTCATTTCTCGGGGTAACTAAAGTGCATACCACGAATAACTAACGTACTGCGTTAGAATGTGTGGACAGATTTGCTTCGTGCCACGCGTACGAGGTAAGGATGAGTAGTAGTTGTTGGACGTGTGGCATGAAATAGATGTGCTCACACGTGTGGATAATTTAAATGTTCGCCCATGCATGACCGTGTGGGCTGCCTCCTCACTATTCCACATAGGACGTGTGGACGCATGTTTAGAACATCACTTTCGTTTCTACGTACCTTACTTTAGTGTGAGAAAATTTGAATGTTTTGATTGAAAAAAAGACAGGGCCCCACTCAGTGAAATTCAAGGGAGTAATGCTACACCCACGTAAGGTTATTTACATGTTTTACGTGAAAGAAAACCTGAACAATTTGGATTGGAGGATTAGGGAAGGAAGGGGCCACCCAATGAAAATCAAGGGAGAGAAAGATTTGGTTAGGAAGTTTGCCTAACTCTTCATAGTGTGTTTTGTAGAGTATTACATGTCTAAGCCATATGTCATTGATCTTACAAACAAAATCATGTCGGTAGTTCTTTTTTAACTTTCCTTTTCCTTTTCATATGTTTGATTAAGTCACTTAAATGTGCGGCCCTGGTCGCTGGGGGCAGCTCAAGGTGATGGTTGTGACATCGCCGACGTGGTGGCGGTGGCTGTGTGGGGTGAGCTGCGATGGCATAGTGGCGGCTCATGGTGTGCTTAGCAAGTCAGCTCCACCGACGGCTCACTTATCCAGCGCCGGCCCGTCCGAAGGCAGCTTGTGTCGGTCTTCGATCCTTCTCCTCATCACTCGAACGGTACTTTTGTCGAATGGCTGGTCATCTCCTAGCCACGGTTCATCCCTTGTCTCGTGCATGGGGCCGCTTGACCAAGCTCGCCTCGTGCCCGACAGCAGGATCTTGCTCATCTCACACTCGGTAGCAGGACCATGCCCATCTCGCGCCCAATAGCAAGACCGAGTCCGGTTCGCGCATGGGACTGCAGGAGGGAGCAATGGAGGCTACTTTTAGCTAGCCTATTGGGTCTCGGCACTGGGGCCATCCAGGGATGAGAAAGCGGGCCCTTTCTGCTCATCTATTTGGTTGGGGTAGTGGCGGATCTCAGGTGAGGGGGTGTCAAGGTGTTGGATGCCAGGGCGGTGGCCCTGGTGGTGGTAGCGCGGTGCTCATGGACAGAGCACGTGGTTCGGTGCTGCCCGATAGCCATGGTCTTGGAAGCGACGTGGTATCCGGGGTGTGGCGCTCGGTGGCGGTGTGTGTTGGCCGGGATGAAAACCTGTGCTATCTTCGGACGTTCCAGCGATGGCAAAGGTTGTTCTCTTCTTGAAGGTGTCGTCGCGGCTCTCACGGGAAACTCCGATCCTCAAATCGGACGGTAGCGGTGCTTCGGTGTCCCTTCCTTCGTGAAGGCACCGCCTTAAAGTACACGATTCATCGTATGTGGCTGCATCTCTTCGTGTTAGAGGTGGTGTTGTTGTGCTGAGGGCTATGGTATCCTGCCTTGGTTGTGCGCGTGTGTAGTGATGACGTACGTTTGTAGTTGTTGATTGTTGCTTTATATATATAATTGGACGAAAACCTTTTTGGTATCCTATTAAATTCGGGGGAGAGGGAGGGAGGGGGAGGGGTTTGATATTAGGGATTGTAAGTCCCGTAAGCTTTAGCATTGTAGTGTGCCTTAGTTCAAGGGCACTGCTACGAATCAGTCGAATGATTTCCTGGGAAATCATCCGTCGCCGTAGGATCTACCGGAGGTGTCCGTTCGATGTGCTATCACAACCCCGACTTTCTTCTCTGTAACCCTAGCGTTGCAGCTTTTCACGGCAGGACCAACGTCGCAGCTTCCCTGGCAACATCGACGGCGTCGTCGACGTTCCATGGCAACCCTGCCGGCACTCCATTACAACCTCGACGAGACTACCCTCCGACGTGCTTCACTGCAGCTCCGGCGACACTTACACTCCAACCATGGTGGAGCTCTAATGACCCGGAGAGTGCTCTGATGCAGCTCCGCCGCCGACGCACAGCACCATGCCCAGTTGCATTGCACTGGAGCTCCGTCGCTCACTGACTTGTTTTAGTGCACTGTAGCTCCACTGCCGACGCGCGACCCCATGGTCGTTGCAATGTAACTCCGCCGCCGACGCGTAGCACCATTGCAGTTGATGTGCAGCTCCTTCACCCACCCCCGGCGTGTTGCATTGCATCTGCGCCGTCGTGGCGCGGCAGCAGCCCGTTGAACTGCAACTCCTCCGCTAGCTTCACTTCAGCAACCGGCCTGATTTGTTGTGTGACGGTGGGGCATGAGATGTCGGAGCGCAAAAATTCGTGAGTACTGTGATGGAGATCCACGAGTGGAAGAAAGCAGAGGCGGGGATGCAACACGACGGCGATGACGAGATCCAGCACGACGGGCGACAGGATGCTACAACAGTGTTGTGATGAAGCACGCGTGGCGTGATGACGACGGTGCTCGAACGAAGCGCGCGACGATGACGGCATGCAGCACGAGGACGGCGAGGTGCTCCAACCCAGCAGGAGCGAGGCCATGGCACATGGACGCGGTGATGACGGAGTATGGAAGAGAGAAGCCGGCGTGGAAGAGAGAAGGGAGTTCATGACCGAGAACGGCCGGGGAAGAAAAGGGGAGAACGGTCGGGGAAGAAAAGGGGATCTGGCTCGCGAAAGGATAAGGAAGAACGTTGGTTGTAGGTGGGCTCTATGACACGTGGCGAGTATAGGACGTAGCTTACGTGAGACAGAAATCAACCGGTTTAATGTAAACATTTTTCTTAGTTCAATGGAGTACAATATCCAAATTAATCAATTTTCTTGCTAAAACACTAGCCAAGAATGCCAAGTTTCCTTCTCTTCTCCAATACAAGAGCCAAATTAATAGGTAAATGTAATATTGTAGGTAAATAAATAGGGCAAGAAAAATATCTCGCTAATAGAGTCACTTGCATGAAGACCCTACAGCTAACGTATTACATGTTGATTGCAAGAACATGTTTAATCCTCTTCATCAAAACCCATGAGCAATAATCATATCGATCCAATAATAACTGATTAAATCCAGAGAAGTTGTTCTTTACTCGTCATCTATTTTCGTCATCCCTAGAAATTACCGGATCGACACACCATCACATAAAAATCCATCTGCGGCGCACGGGGCGGGAGATCAGGTGTGCAGGAACGCGTTATCGTCGGCGACGGTGTCATCGAACGGCCCGCGCGGCTCGAGCTGCCTGCACATCTCCAGGAAGGCGTAGTAGAGAACTCGGTTCTTGGCGCCGGTCCGGTGGCGGCCGGTGTTCTTGCAGAAGTACTTGAGCTGATCCAGCGTGCAGCAGCCCAGCATCTGGCCCAGCAGGAGGAAGAGCCAGTTGATCTCGGCCTTCTCGGCGGCGATCACCGGCCACATGCATCGCTTCTCCACGCACGCCGCGCAGTCGGGCAGCACCGGGTTCATCCAGGCGTCCGGGGCGCGGTCGTCGAACGAGTGCCGGTTGGCGACGACGAACTCGCGCACCTCCCGGAACTTGGGCGCCAGCTCGTACGCCACGGTCGCCGTGTGGTTGCAGCGCCTGCACCGGGCCTCGCCCTCGACGGACGTGACGTCCCGGCTCAGCAGGCTGTCCAGGGTGTGGTGCCGCGCGGGCCGCTCCGTCGCCCACGGGAACGGCGCCGGCTTACCGTCCGCGTCGGCGTCGGCGTCGCATGGCGGCGGGTCAATGCCTGGGCGGCGGCGCGGTCCGGGGGCGGAGTCGTTGAGGCGGCGGCGGGTGGCGGACGCCGGCGGGGAAGGAGGAGGGGTCGGAGGAGAGGGGCGCCGCGGCTTGGGCGGCGGGGTCGGAGCGGCGGCGTAGATGGATCCGAGGGTCAGGGCGACGAGCGGGTCGTCGGGGCCGACGGCGTCACGGACCACGGAGGCCTGCGAGTCCATTCCCGCAACCCCCAGCACAACACGACAGAGCGCTCGCCGCCGCCGCCGCTGCTCTGTGTGGTGACCGGGCAGGACAATGGCGAGGGGTTTGGGTGGGTTTGTGGCTGGCTTTTATGCTCCATGCCATGCCAGAAAAACCTGGCGATGGTGGGGCGAGGTGGTTGGTTCTAACAACCGCGCGAATCTTTGACATGCATGATACGATTGTCTTCCGACCATTTCTCTCGCTTATCTATCTCACTTTTAATTACTTCGATCTTCCTCTTGTCTAACAAGAAGGCATGTCCCCTCCGTGCACGGACGGGACGGCCGTCGTGACCGTGAGATGGCAACTGGGCCGGACGAGGCCTTGGCCCCTGGTGTCAGTCAGGATCAAGAGTGGCTAGGGTCGCTACGACTTCTTTCCTCGTGTCCCGGATGTTGGTTCGGTCGAGCCCACTGGCTGGCCCCTAGCAGGCAAGGCAATGCGTGTCTCCGTAATGATTATCCCGTGGAGGTGGAGGTGGATCTGTGCCTGGCTTTATGTTGCCGGGTGCCGCGGTGATGTTGGAAATTGAAGATCTATCTTTTTTTTTTGCAGAAAAGAAAAATTGAATATCTCTCATTTTTAGAAAAATTCAGCATTTGCTGGCTTCGATTGATTTAGCAGAGAAAAGAGGCATACAAAATGTTGGCCCATAGAATCGTCGTCTTGTCTTGTCGATATCCTTCAAAAGCTTTTTCGATACCACGAGCATTGTCAATGTAAATGTTGGCATGCCAAAGAGGACGCTACGTATCAAAATCCTCCTCGTGACGATGTTCATAAGCTTGCCATTCCACCCCACCAGCGTTCTAATTCTATCTAGGTTAAACTGAAGGTGCACTCGCCTAATTTATTTTGTTCATACTCGCAATCCTAGATAAGTCATGGGGAAACCCACTAACTAGCCCCCAAAGTTTTGCAATACTTCATGGAGGTTAACTCCCTCGCATCTAAGGTCATCTCCTACGGGGCTGCTCAAATCCGGACCAGCCTGGTCCGGAATTTGTCTGTTTGAGCAGTCGTCCGCGCTGCACGGACAGGGACCGGAGCAGATGCTCCCCACGGGCCTGCTCATTTCAGGAAAGGACATTGCATAGATATGGTAGGGTCCAGAAGGACCCATAGTTTTACAATATTAAAAAAAACAAAAAAACTAAACTGGCCAGTGGCCACTGGCGAGTGGCATGCGGTGGCCGGAGGATCCCCGGAGCATCCTACTCGAGGATGATGTACTCCGGGTCGTCGACGAGGTGGGCCGACAGTCCCAAGGCTCGCGGAGGGGTGGGTGGCTGCGCTGGCGCCAACGTCAGCTCCGGCGGTGGCCCTGTCCACTGCCAGCTCATGCCGACGAGTGGCAAGAACCAGGGCTCGCACGGCCGGTTCTCGTCGCGCTCCTCGTCGTCGTCGTCCTCCTCGGCCATGGCCGCCACGGCCTCGGCTACGGCCCTCGCCTCCGCCGCGGACGCTTCCTCGGCCTCCCGGGCAGACGCCTCGATGGCCATGGCCAGCTCCAGCTCCTCGCTGGGCTGGGGCATGGGCTCCTCCTCGTCGTCGTCGTCCTCGTCGTACCACTGGGGGGGGGCTCCTCTAGTGGCTCCTCCTCGATCTTGACGGGTGCGGCCTCGCCAATGCGCAGTGGAGGGCCCGCGCGTCCACGCCGCGCCGGGCGTGGAGGAGATGGCGGCGAGAACTGGGGGCGGCGGCGTGGCGGCGGGAACTTCCTCTTGTTGAGGTAAGGCCGTTCTCGGACGCGGCGAGCCCGGCCAGCAGGTGGCGGCGCGATGCGAAAGGGGGCGGCGGCGCATGCGGGTCCGGTGTGGGTGGCCCGCGTCTGCGGTGGTGGTGGTGGGGGGGGGTGCGGGAGCGACGCGGCGGGAGCTCCCCGTCTCGTGGTCGTTCTTGGCCTTGCCAAAGGGGAGCCACCCGCGACCCATGGTGCTAGGGTTTGCTGGCCGCCGGCGAGGTGGGGAGGGAGTGGGGAGTGGAAGGGAGTGTGGGGACGGGCGCGTGGCGGCGGTCCCATTTAATATGACTGTGGGGGAGGCCAGCCGTCGCCACGGTCATTGACCGGTGGGCCACGCGCATTGACCGAGCGGGGACGGGGCCGCGCTGCGCGTCCGTTTTCTGTTCGCGGGCTGCTCATTTCTGGACCAAATTTGGTCTGGGTTTGAGCAGCCATGGAGCAAAAACGGACCGAGGCCAGAGATGAGCAGCCCCGCAGGGGCCTGTTTTTAGCCCCGCCTGCTCAAATCCGTCCTGTCTGGGGCAATTGAGCAGCCCCGTAGGAGATGGCCTAATGGCCGCTACCATTGAATTTTGGGACATTCACACTTGTGCCCCTAATTTGCGTCCATTCTTAAATTTGCTTTTAATTTTTAACTATGCTTAAATTTCTCCCTATTTTTCATCTATGCTTAAATTTACCCCTCTGCCGTCAAGTCCCTTTTAGAAATGCTTTTCTATGCCGTTACCGTCCGGTCAACGGGCTTTGACTGCCTCGGTGAACAGTAACTCAATGAACAGTAAATTTTAAAAAAAAATCTAAAATTTTGTGGGATCGAATATACTCTGGTGCGCAAGGTGCGTGCAAATTTTTATGCTATTTGAAAATTCCAGGAACTTGTACCAAAGGAAAACAAATTAAAATTATACGCCTATGAACAGTAAATTTGAAAAATTAGCAAGAAAATTCAAAAACATCTGAATTTTTTGGCGTCCAAGATGCTTGGGTGTGCAAGGTTCGTGCAAATTTTTGTGATCAAATGGCATGCGAGGAGCTCTAGGAAAAAAATAGTGCATTTTTTCAAAGTTTTTTGCCGAACCAAATTTTGTTTTTTCTCCGCGAGCTCCTACAATGTCCGAAATAACAAAAAGTTGCACGCACCTTGCGCACCCAAGCATCTTGGATGCCAAAAAAATTCATTTTCTTTTTTAATTTTTATGCTATTTTTTTGAATTTACTATTCATAGGCGTATAGTTTTTATTTTTTTCCTTTGGTACAAGCTCCTGGAATGTTTAAATAGAAAAAAAAATTGCACCCACTTGCACACCCATGTATCTTTGGTCCCAAAAAATTTCATTTTTTTTCAATTTGTTTGCTATTTTTTTTTGAATTTACTGTTCACTACACGGTCAGAGCCCATTGACTAGACGGTAATGACATAGAAGGGCATTTCTATAAGGGGACTTGACGGCATAGGGGCAAATTTAGGCATAGCTGAAAATTAGGGACAGATCTAAGAATGGGCGCAAATTAGGGGCACAAATGTAAATGTCCCTTGATTTTTCCTGATTTAACCGAAGACCTGTAGCACTACCGAAAATATGCAGGATTTGTAGGAGGACATCCAACTCCTCCTTGATCTGATTAGCAAAGATGACGGCGTCGTCGACGTAGAGGCTAGTCCTCATACCGGTTACTCTCCCCAAGAATGGTGTGAGAAGACCATTTTCCGAGGCGGTGGATAGTAGGCGATGGAGAGGATCGATACCTAAGATGAACAACATGGGTGAAAAGGGATCGCCTTGACAAAGACCCTCCTTTTGCATGATCAATGGTCCTGCATCACCATTGAGAAAGAACGATGAAGACGCCGCAGAGAGCAATAAAGAGACCTAATCCCTCCATCACGTGCTAAAGCCCATATGGTGAAGTAGTTCAAGCAGGTAAATCCATGAAACCGAGTTGGAGGCTTTAGCGATGTGTAATTTGAACAGTAGAACCAGGTTTTTTTTGTTTCCGTGGAGGGATTTGATGCAACCCTGCACAAAGAGATAGCTATCGTGTATGCATTTTTTCCTTCTGGAAAGCTAACTGCGTGAGGAAGATGATACCGGAGATGACAGGGCCATCCTCATTGATAGAACTTTTGTGATCAGTTTTGCAATTAAGTTCATCAAGCAGATTGGTCTATATTGTCTAACTTTAGAAGCTTCATCTTTCTCGGGGAGTAGGGCAATGAGAGCTTTGTTAATTTCAGTGAAATTTTTGCTAGTCAAATAGTAGAATTTTTGAAACACAACCATTACATCCGATTTGATGATGCTCCAACAAGTTCTGAAGAAATGCCCCGTGAACCCGTCAGGACCTGGCGCTTTTTCAACATGGGATGCCACCATCGCGGCCCACACCTCCCCCCTCTAAGAAAGGGTTTTCTAAACCCTTCCCCTGAACATTTGGCATTTGTAATACTTCTGAGTTGATCGTGAGGGACCGTTGCTTTCTGATGCCCACCTAACTGAAGAAATGGTTATGCACTTGCTCTGTATTTTCCTGGTGATCATTGAAGATCTCATACAACCGGACTTGTTAAGCTTTGCGTTGGGTTATCTCTCGCATCAACATTAACATCAACATGCATGCCCAACAGACCTTGGACCAACACTCTCCCTTGTCACGGGAGAACGCATAAGGTGCACCCACTCACATGACATGCCCAAGATCTATTCATTAATGGAATGGAATTTGAAACACCCATTGCACATCTCTTACAACCGACATGTCATGCTTTCCATCGGCTTAGCTCTCGCACCAACATCAACATCCATGCCCCGTAGACCTTGGGCCAACACCCGCTCTGGTCTTGCGAGAATGCGTATGGTGCACCCACTCCGTCGCTGACATGACATGCCCAAGATCTATTCATTACTGGCATGGAAAATGAAACATCCATTGAAGATATCTTACAACCGACTTGCTGTGGTTTCCATCGGGTTAACTCTCATGACAACATCAACATGCATGGCCCACAGAGCTTGGATGCTACGCTCGCCCTTGTCACGGGAGAACGCGTGCGGTGCATCCGCTGCATCGTTGATATGACATGCCCAAGATCTATTCATTACTGGCATGGAAAATGAAACATAATTTGAAGATCTCTTACAACCGACTTGTGATGCTTTACGTCAGGTTAGCTCTCGCGCCAACATCAACATGCTTGCCCCACAAACGTTGGGCCAACACACACTCTAGTCATGGGAGAACGCATACGCTCACCCACTACACCGCTGACATGACATGTCAAAGATCTATTCATTGCTACAATGGAAAATGAAACATACATTCATGATATTTTACAACCGACTTGTCATGCTTTTCGTCGGTTTAGCTCTCGCACCAACATCAACATGCATGCCTACCAGACCTAGGGCCAACACCCGTTCTATTCACGAGAGAATGTTGTTGGGGAACGTAGCATGGGAAATAAAAAATTCCTACGCGCATACAAGATCTATCCATGTTGATGACCATCTATGAGAGGAGAGATTGTATCTACATACCCTTGTAGATCGCTAAGCGGAAGCGTTAAAGAACGAGGTTGATGTAGCAGTACATCTTTGTGATCCAATCACGATCTGTCCCGCGAACTCCCAATCAAGCACCGAACGGACGACACCTCCGCATTCAGCACACATACAGCTCGATGATGCAGGTATTTTTCATATTTTCCATAAATATTATCCGTAAATTTTCAGGACGTTCTGAGAACTTTCATTTCTGCACAAAAACAACACCACGTCAATTCTGCTGATAACAGCGTCAGTCCATGTTAGTTCCATTCAAATCATGCAAATTAGAGTTCAAAACAAGGGCAAAAGAGTTTGGAAAAGTAGATACGATGGAGACGTATCAGCTTACGCTATGAAAGTAGTCCCAAATGTGCTAGGTACCCAAAGAGGATGCAAAAACCTCCATCTTCATGTGCATTGAGTAGAAAAAGAAGTTTTGATTCCTCTCAATTTGTTTTGAGACGTGGATTCGGTAATATTAAGAGTTATGTTAGTAGGGTGTTGTGAATCTAGAAATACTTGTGTTGAAGTTAGTGATTCCCGTAGCATGCACGTATGGTGAACCGCTATGTTAGGAAGTCAGAGCATAATTGATCTATTGATTGTCATCCTTTGTGTTGAGGTCGGGATCGCGCGATGGTTTACACCTACCAACCCTTCCCCTCGGAGTATGTGTTTAGCACTTCGTTTCAATTACTAATAAAAACTTTCGCAATAAGTATGTGAGTTCTTCATGACTCATGTGAGTCCATGGTATAGATGCACTTTCACCTTCCACCATTGCTAGCCTCTCTAGTGCCACGCAATTCTCGCCGGTGCACAAACCCACCAAATTCCTTCCTCAAAACAGCCACCATACCTACCTACTATGGCATTTTCATAGCCATTCCGAGATATATTGCCATGCAACTCCCACCGTTCTGTCTCATGACTTGTGCCGTCACTCTCATATTGCCATTGCATGGTCGTAAGATAGCTAGCGAGATGTTTCAACGTCATACGCCATGCTAGATCATTGCACATCCCGGTACACTGCCGGAGGCATTTCCTATGGAGTCATCATCATTGTGATCTTTGAGCTGTGAGTAAATAAAAGTGTGATGATCATCATTATTAGAGCATTGTTCCATGTGAGGAAATTAAAAAAAGAGGCCAAAGAGCCCAAAAACAAAAAAAAAGAGAAAAGAAAAGAAAAAAGGGGCCTAAGAGTCCACATAAAAAAGGGAAATGAGATAAAAAGAGAGAAGGGACAATGTTACTATCTTTTTCCACACTTGTGCTTCATGATAGCACCATGTTCTTCATGATTGAGAGCTTCTTGCTTTGTCACTACCATATGCTACCGGGAATCTTCGTTTTATAACTTGGCTTGTATATTCCAATGATGGGCTTCCTCAAAATTGCCCTAGGTCTTCGTGAGAAAGCAAGTTGGATGCACACCCACTAGTTTTCCTCTTGAGCTTTCACATACTTATAGCTCTAGTGCATCTCTTGTATGGCAATCCCTACTCATTCACATTGATATCTATTAATGGGCATCTTCATAGCCTATTGATACACCGAGTCAGTGTGACCATCTCCTCCTTTTTGTCTCACAACCACCACCACACTCTATTCCACCTATAGTTCTATATCCATGGCTCGCGCTCATGTATTGCGTGATAGTTATAAAAAGTTTGAGAAAGTAAGAGTGCGAAAACAATTACTTGGCCAATTCCGGGGTTGTGCATGATTTACATTAGTTGTGTGAGGATGATGGAGCATAGCCAGACTATATGATTTTGTAGGGATAACTTTCTTTGGCCTTGTTATTTTGAAAGTTCATGATTACTTTGCTAGTTTGCTTGAAGTATTACTGTTTTCATGTCAATAGCAAACTATTGTTTTGAATCTTACGGATCTGAACATTCATGCCACGTGAAAGAAGTTGCAAAGGACATCTATGCTAGGTAGCATCCCACATCAAAAATTCATTCTTTACCACTTCCCTACTCGAGGACGAGCAGGAGTTAAGCTTGGGGATGCTTGATACGTCTCCAACGTATCTATAATTTTTGATGGTTTCATGCTATTATCTTGTCAAACTTTGGATGTTTTGCATGCTTTTATTTATTTTCTGGGACTAACTTATTAACTCAGTGCTAAGTGCCAGTTCCTGTTTTTTTTTCATGTTTTTGACCCCTTTCATAGGAGATTTTGAAACAGAGTCCAAATGGAAGAAAATCCCCGAAAATATTTTTTTTGGAATGGAAGAAGATCGGAGAACTTGGGAGCCAAGCCAGAGGAGCTCCAGGGGCCCCACAAGCCCCCACCCCACGGCCAGGGGGGCCGCGCCATCCAGGCTTGTGGGCCCCCTCGAGGTCCCCTGACCTAGATCTTTCGCCTATATAATCCCATAAATTCCAGAAAAAATCAAGAGATCATCGCAATCGCTTTTCCGCCACCGCAAGCTTCTGTCTCCGCAAGATCCCATTTGGGGCACGTCCTCGTGCCCTGCCGGAGGGGGGATTCGGATACGGAGGGATTCTTCATCAACACCATGACCTCGACGATGATGCGTGAGTAGTTCACCATAGACCTACGGATCCATAGCTAGTAACTAGATGGCTTCTTCTCTCTCTTGGATCTTCAATACAAATTTCTCCATGATCTTCATGGATATCTATCCGATGTAATCTTCTTTTGCGATGTGTTTGTCGAGATCCGATGAATTGTGGATTTATGATCAGATTACCTATGAATCTTATTTGAGTTTCTTCTGATCTCTCTTATGCATGATTTCATATCCTTGTAATTTTCTTTGAGTTGTGGGTTTTGTCTGGCCAACTAGATTTATGATTCTTGCAATGGGAGAAGTGCTTGGTTTTGGGTTCATACCGTGCGGTGACCTCACCCAGTGACAGAAGGGGTAGCGAGGTACACATCGTGTTGTTGCCATCAAGGGTAAAAATATGGGGGTTTCATCATTGGTTTGAGATTATCCCTCTACATCATGTCATCTTGCTTAAAGCGTTACTCTGTTCGTCATGAACTCAATACACTAGATGCATGTTGGATAGCGGTCGATGTGTGGAGTAATAGTAGTAGATGCAGAAAGTATCGGTCTACTTGTCTCGGACGTGATGCCTATATGCATGATCATTGCCTTAGATATCATCATGACTTTGCGCGGTTCTATCAATTGCTCGACAGTAATTTGTTCACCCACCATGATATTTGCTACTATGAGAGAAGCCTCTAGTGAACACTACTGCCCCCAGGGTCTACTCGGGTCTACTCCACACCATATTTTCAGCCTTACACTTTTTACTTCGTTGCTCTTTCAGCCTTCAGATCTCACTTGCAAAACAATCTTGAAGGGATTGACAACCCCTTTGAAGCGTTGGGTGCAAGCTTGTTTGTGTTTGCGCAGGTACTTTGGACTTGACGAGGCCCTCCTTCTGGATCGATACCTTGGTTCTCAAACTGAGGGAAATACTTACTGCTCCTGTGCTGCATCACCCTTTCCTCTTCAAGGGAAAAACCGGCGCAAACCAGAGAAGTAACAAGAAGAATTCCTAAGCGCCAGGGAATGACTTTTTTTGCCGTAGCAGTGATCCCTCACTAAAATTTCAAGATAAAATTGTGTTCTCCCCGACTATTCACTGCTGCGATAGTTCATCGTTTCGAGACACCACATTTTGATCGGGTGTGATAGACTCTACGTTCACATACAAGGGTGCAAAACAGTTGCACACGCGGAACACTTGGGTTAAACTTGACGAGCCTAGCATGTACAGACATGGCCTCATAACACAAGAGACCGAAAGGTTGAACATGAATCATATATTGGATATGATCAATGCTACTTCTTGAGCTTGCGTTGGTTTTTCCCTTCAAGAGGAAAGGGTGATGCAGAAAAGTAGAGATAAGTATTTCCCTCAGTTTGAGAACCAAGGTATCAATCCAGTAGGAGTATCAAGATGAGGCACCAATGCACCTGCGCAAAAACAAACAAACTTGCACCCAACGCGATTAAAGGGTTGTCAATCCCTTCACGATTACTTGCAAGATGAGATCAGATAGTGATAAAAGGTAAATATAAATAAAAGTGCAGAAAGGTATTTTTGGTATTTTTGTATGTAGATCTGAATATATAATGTGAACAATAGACCCGGGGGTGATGACCCACAAGTATAGGGGATCAATCGTAGTCCTTTCGATAAGTAAGAGTGTCGAACCCAACGAGGAGCAGAAGGCTCTGATAAACGGTTTTCAGCAAGGTAATATCTGCAAGCACTGAAAGTAGCGGTAACAAGTGATGGTGTAGTGAGGTGAAATGTAGCAGGTGAAAAGTAACAAGTAACAAGTAGTAGCAACGGTGCAGAAAATTGGCCCAATCCCTTTTGTAGCAAGGGACAAGCGTGAACAAAGTCTTATAGGGGGAAAACGCTCCCAAGGACACACGGGAAATTCTGTCATGCTAGTTTCATCATGTTCATATGATTCGCGTTCGTTACTTTGATAGTTTGATATGTGGGTGGACCGACGCTTGGGTACTGCCCTTACTTGGACAAGCATCCCACTTATGATTAACCCCTCTCGCAAGCATCCGCAACTACGAAAGAAGAATTAAGACAACGTCTAACCATAGCATTAAACTAGTGGATCCAAATCAGCCCCTTACGAAGCAACTCATAGACTGGGGTTTAAGCTTCTGTCACTCTAGCAACCCAACATCTACTCACTACTCCCCAATGCCTTCCTCTAGGCCCAAATATGGTGAAGTGTTATGTAGTCGACGTTCACATAACACCACCAGAGGAAAAGACAACATACATCATATCAAAATACCGAACGAATACCAAATTCACATGACTATTAATAGCAAGACTTATCCCATGTCCTCAGGAACAAAAGTAACTACTCACAAAGCATAATCATAATCATGATCAGAGGTGTAAGAGTAGCATCAAGGATCTGAACATCAACTCTTCCACCAAGTAATCCGACTAGCATCAACTACAAAGAGTAATCAACACTACTAGCAACCTTACAAGTACCAATCGGAATCGCGAGACGGAGATTGGTTATAATAGATGAACTAGGGTTTGGAGATGAGATGGTGCCGATGAAGATGTTGATGGTGATGAGTCCCCTCCGATGAGAGGAGTGTTGGTGATGACGATGGCGACGATTTCCCCCTCCGGGAGGGAAGTTTCCCCGGGAGGATCGTCCTGCCGGAGCTCTAGATTGGTTCTTCTCAAGTTCCGCCTCGTGGCGGCGGAGAATCCACAAAATCTCCGCTCTGATTTTTTTTCTGGATGAAACCCTTCATATAGCAAAAGAGGGGGGCCAGTGGGCCACCAGGGTGACCACAAGCCCTGTTGCCGCGGCCACGGGGGTAGGCTGCGGCCACCAGGCGTGTGGGCCCCTGGCACCTCCCCTCTGGCACTTCTTTCGCCCAATATTGGTCTCAACATAGCTCTCCCCTCTGAATCCTGAGAAGACATCTTGACCTAGATCTGCGGCAGAAAACATGCTCGAAACGAAAACAGAGGAAAATTGCGCGATACGGAGATCAAAACCCTCGAGCGTATATATAATGATTTTTTCTGGACCAGAAGGAGTGCTCTGCAAGAAAACGGAGTCCAGGAGGCACACGAGGTGCCCACAAGCCCTGTCGCCGCGACCAGGGGGGTAGGCCACGGTGACCAAGCTTGTGGCCACCTCGTGCGCTCTCCGGACTGCTTTTTTATTTTTCTATTTTTCCATAAATTCCAAAACGGAGAAAATTTCCTACTAGAAAAGTTTTGGAGTCCAATTACTTACCAAAACACACACCTCTTCGTTTTCAGAGTCTGAAACAGGCTGATAAACATCCCTTATGTACTCCTCTGGAGTTATGATATTGATGATATTGGTCTCAACATTTATGGGAGTACCAGAGATATAATGCTTGATTCTTTGCCCATTTACCACTCTCGGAAAATTACCTTCCGTGTTATTGATTTTGATGGCACCGGAACGATATACTTCCTCGACAATGTAGGGACCTTCCCATTTAAAGAGAAGCTTGCCTGCGAAGAATCTTAAGCGAGAATTGTATAGCGGGACATAATCACCTTCATTGAACTCACGTTTTTGTATTCTTTTATCCCACCATCTCTTAACCTTTTCCTTGAACTACTTGGCATTCTCATATGCCTCGGCCCTCCATTCATCTAATGAGCTGATATCGAACAACCGCTTCTCACCGGCAAGTTTGAAATCGAAGTTGAGCTCTTTGATTGCCCAATAAGCTTTGTGTTCTAACTCAAGAGGTAAATGACAGGCCTTACCGTAAACCATTTTATACGGCGACATGCCCATCGGATTCTTATAAGCAGTCCTATAAGCCCACAGTGCATCGTCAAGTTTGCTAGACCAATTCTTCCGAGATCTATTGACAATCTTTTGTAAGATCAATTCGATCTCCCTATTACTCAACTCCACTTGACCACTAGACTGAGGATGATAAGGAGATGCAACTCTATGGTTGACATCATACTTAGCGAGCATCTTGCGGAAAACACCATGAATGAAGTGTGAACCGACATCAGTCATCAGATATCTAGGGACTCCAAATCTTGGGAAAATGACTTCTTTAAGCATCTTAATAGAGGTGTGGTGATCAGCATTTCTAGTGGGGATAACTTCTATCCACTTAGTGACGTAATCAACAGCAACTAAGATGTGAGTATACCCATTGGAACTCGGGAAGGGTCCCATATAATCAAAGCCCCAGACATCAAATGGTTCAATGACAAGTGAATAGTTCATAGGCATTTCCTAACGTTTACTGATGTTCCCTATTCTTTGGCATTCGTCACAAGACAAGACAAACTTACGGGCATCATTGAAGAGAGTGGGCCAGTAGAAACCTGATTACAATACCTTATGAGCAGTTCTATCTCCAGCATGGTGTCCTCCGTAGGCTTCGAAATGACACTTCTGCAGGATCTGTCCCTGTTCATGTTCAGGCACACAACGTCTAATAACACCATCTACTCCTTCCTTATAAAGGTGAGGATCATCCCAAAAGTAGTGTCTCAAATCAAAGAAGAATTTCTTCTTTTGCTGGTAGGTGAAACTGGGTGGTATGTATTTGGCTACGATATAGTTTGCGTAATCAGCATACCACGGTGCACTATGTGAAGTGCGGATGACATTCAATTGCTCATCAGGAAAGCTATCATCAATAGGTCGTGGGTCATCAAGGACATTCTCTAGCCTAGACAAGTTATCTGCTACAGGGTTATCAGCACCCTTTCGGTCAACAACGTGCAAATCAAATTCCTGTAGCAGGAGAACCCATCTGATTAGCCTAGGCTTAGCGTCCTTCTTCTCCATAAGGTACTTAATAGCAGCATGATCAGAGTGAATAATGACTTTGGAGTCAACTATATAATATCTGAAATTTTCGCATGCAAACACGACTGCTAAAAATTCTTTCTCTGTAGTGGCATAGTTTCTTTGGGCACTGTATAGAGTTTTACTAGTGTAGTGAATAACATTCAACTTCTTGTCAACTCTTTGTCCTAGAACAGCACCAACAGCATAATCACTAGCGTCGCACATGATTTCAAAGGGCATGTTCCAATCAGGTGGTTGAATAATAGGTGCGGTTATCAAGGCCTTCTTAAGTATTTCGAAAGCTTCCTCACAATCCTCATCAAAACAAAAGGAACATCCTTCTGCAAGAGGTTGGTAAGAGGCCTAGAAATCTTAGAGAAGTCTTTAATGAACCTTCTATAGAAACCAACATGACCTAGGAAACTTCGTATACCTCTCATATATGTGGGGCAAGACATTTTATCAATTGCATCAACCTTAGCCTTATCAACTTCAATGCCTTTCTCAGAGATTTTGTGTCCTAACAAGATGCCTTCATTAACAATGAAGTGGCACTTCTCCTAGTTCAAGACAAGGTTGGTATCTTTGCATCTCTGTACGACTCGATCAAGGTTGCTGAGGCAATCGTGAAAGGAAGAACCGTAAACGGAGAAATCATCCATGAAGACCTCAACAATCTTTTTAGAAAAGTCAGAGAATATAGCCATCATACACCTTTGAAAGTTGGAAGGTGCATTGCATAAGCCAAAAGGTATACGTCTATAAGCAAAGGTACCGAAGGGGCAGGTGAAAGTGGGTTTCTCCTGATCTGATTGTGCAATAGGTATTTGCGAGAAACCTGAATAACCGTCTAGAAAGCAGAAGTGTGTGTGTTTAGATAGTCTTTCTAGCATTTGGTCGATAAACGACAAAGGATAATGGTCTTTCATGGTTGCCTTATTCAGTTTCTAGAAGTCTATCACCATCCTATAGCCAGTAATAATCCTCTGTGGGATTAGTTCATTCTTATTATTAGGAACGACGGTGATACCTCCCTTCTTAGGTACGCAATGTACTGGACTTACCCAATCACTATGAGCAACATGATAAATGATTCCTGCTTCCAGTAGCTTTAATATTTCTTTTCTCACGACCTCTTTCATCCTAGGATTTAATCTCCATTGATGATCAGCAACTGGCTTAGAATCAGGATCGGTTTTAATCTTGTGCTGACATAGAGTGGGACTAATACCCTTAAGATCATCAAGAGTATATCCAATAGCAGCATGGTGCTTCCTCAAAGTTTTTAATAACTTCTTCTCTTCGTGATTCGAGAGGTGATCACTAATAATAACCGGATATATCTCCTTCTTATCAAGATAGGCATACATAAGTGTATCTGGTAATTGTTTTAGCTCGAACACAGGATCACCCTTTGGTGGGGGAGGATCCCAAGCAATTCAACAAGGAGATTATTCTTAAGAATCGGATATTGTTCTGAAATAATTTTATCTATCTCATCTATTTCATCCATATGCATATCATTTTCATGCTCAAGGAGATATTTCTCTAAAGGATCCGTAGGAGGTATGGCAATAGAGGCAAGAGCAATGATTTCATCCCTACCAGACGACTCTTTTTCATGGGGTTGTCTTCCAAACCTGGAGAAGTTAAATTCATGAGACACACCCTGGAAACTAACAGTGACAGTCTGTTTAATGCAATCAATATGAGCATTGACAGTGTTGAGAAAGGTCTGCCAAATATGATGGGACAAAAGCTATCTTGTGCAGTAGCAAGGACGAGGAAATCAGTAGGATACTTCGTCTTACCACACATGACTTCTACGTCTCTCACAATTCCCACAGGGCAGATAGTGTCTCTATTAGTTAGCGTAATAGTGACATCAATGGGTTCTAACTCAGCAGGTGCAATCTCATCTTTGATTTCATCATAAAGGGACCGGGGTATTGCACTAACACTAGCACCCATATCACATAAACCATGATAACAGTGATCTCCTATCTTGATAGAAACAACGGGCAGGCCAACTACAAGTCCGTTTTTGTCTTTTGCGTGAGGTTTAGCAATTCTACCGGAGTCCTCACAGAATTTGATAACATGCTCGTCTATGTCTTCGGCTAAGAGATATTTGATAATAGCAACACTAGGTTCAACTCTAATTTCCTCAGGGGGTGCAAGTGGTCTAATGTAACCCCTACGTTATACAGTTGGAGCTTTAGAATAATCCTTTTTCCTAGCAGGGTAAGGTGGTTTCTGAGTGTAGGCACAAGGAACAATAGGATCATTATAGGCAATGACTTTCTCTTCAACTAGATTGGGTTTAACTATGTAGACTTCTACAGGAGGATGATACTTAAACCACTTCTCTTTGGGAAGATCAACATGAGCAGCAAAAGATTCACATAGAGAAGCTACTATCTCAGAGTCAAGTCCATACTTAGTGCTAAAATCTCTAGAAGTGCTTGTTTCAACAAAAGATTTAACGCAATCAAACTGGAAATTCATACCTGACTCCTTACCTTCTTCAAGCTCCCAATCTTCAGAGTTACGTTTAATTCTTTCCAATAAATTCCACTTGTGGTCAATATCCTTATTCATAAAAGAACCGGTACAAGAAGTGTCAAGCATGGTACGATCTTCATGAGAAAGCCGAGCATAAAAGTTTTGAGTGATAATTTCTCTCGAGAGCTCATGATTGGGGCATGAATATAGCATTGATTTAAGCCTCCCCCAAGCTTGAGCTATGCTTTCCCTGTCACGAGGCCAAAAGTTATAAATATAATTCCGATCACGATGTACTAAATGCATAGGATAAAACTTTTGATGAAATTCCAATTTCAACCGATTGTAGTCCCATGATCCAGTATCATCACATAGCCTATACCATGTCAATGCCTTATCCTTCAAAGATAGAGGAAATACTTTATTCTTTACCTCATCCTCGGGCAAACCTGCAAGCTTAAATAAACCACAAACTTCATCTACATAGATTAGATGCAAGTCTGGATTTGAAGATCCATCTCGTGTAAAAGGATTAGCCAGCAGTTTCTCAAGCATACCCAAAGGAATTTCATAAAAGATATTTTCAGTAGGTACCTTAGGTTGAGGAGCAACTCCTCGTGCTTCCGTTCGTGGTGAAGATACCCCGAACAAATTCCTCAAAGGAACAGTTTCCATAGTCACAAGTGACAATAAATTTTAGCACAGTATATAAATGTTTCCTTACCAAATTCCACTTACCAAAGGCGCTTCACTCCCTGGCAACGGCGCCAGAAAAGGGTCTTGATGACCCACAAGTATAGGGTATCAATCGTAGTCCTTTCGATAAGTAAGAGTGTCGAACCCAACGAGGAGCAGAAGGCTGTGATAAACGGTTTTCAGCATGGTAATAACTGCAAGCACTGAAAGTAGCGGTAACAAGTGATGGTGTAGTGAGGTGAAACGTAGCAGGTGAAAAGTAACAAGTAACAAGTAGTAACAATGGTGCAGCAAACTGGCCCAATCCCTTTTGTAGCAAGGGACAAGCCTGAACAAAGTCTTATAGGGGAAAAATGCTCCCGAGGACACACGGGAATTTCTTTCATGCTAGTTTCATCATGTTCATATGATTCACGTTCGTTACTTTGATAGTTTGATATGTGGGTGGACTGGCGCTTGGGTAATGCCCTTACTTGGACAAGCATCCCACTTATGATTAACCCCTCTCGCAAGCATCCGCAACTACGAAAGAAGAATTAAGACAACGTCTAACCATAGCATTAAACTAGCGGATCCAAATCAGCCCCTTACGAAGCAACGCATAGACTGGGGTTTAAGCTTCTGTCACTCTAGCAACCCATCATCTACTTACTACTCCCCAATGCTTTCCTCTAGGCCCAAATATGGTGAAGTGTTATGTAGTCTACGTTCACATAACACCACTAGAGGAAAAGATAACGTACATCATATCAAAATACCGAACGAATACCAAATTCACATGACTATTAATAGCAAGAGTTATCCCATGTCCTCAGGAACAAAAGTATCTACTCACAAAGCATAAGCATAATCATGATCAGAGGTGTAATGAGTAGCATCAAGGATCTAAACATAAACTCTTCCACCAAGTAATCCAACTAGCATCAACTACAAAGAGTAATCAACACTACTAACAACCTTACAAGTACCAATCGGAGTCGCGAGACGGAGACTGGTTATAAGAGATGAACTAGGGTTTGGAGATGAGATGGTGCTGATGAAGATGTTGATGGTGACGAGTCCCCTCCGATGATAGGAGTGTTGGTGATGACGATGGCGACGATTTCCCCCTCCGAGAGGGAACTTTCCCCGGCAGGATCGTCCTGCCGGAGCTCTAGATTGGTTCTGCTCAAGTTCTGCCTCGTGGCGGCGGAGAATCCACGAAAAAGCTCCGCTCTGATTTTTTTCTGGACGAAACCCTTCATATAGCAAAAGAGGGAGGCCAGTGGGCTACCAGGGTGCCGACAAGCCCTGTTGCCGCGACCAGGGGGGTAGGCCGCGGCCACCAGGCTTATGGGCCCGTGGTAGCTCCCCTTTGGCACTTCTTTCGCCCAATATTTTTATATATTCCCAAAAAATTCCACGTTGATTTACAGGGCATTTGGAGTTGCGCAGAATAGAGGACTCAGACTTGCTCGTTTTCTAGTCCAGAATTCCAGCTGCCGGTATTCTCCCTCTTCAAATAAACCTTGCAAAATAGGAGAGAAAAGGCATAAGTATGGTACCACAAAGTATAATAACAGTCCATAAAGCGATAAATATCAACATGAAAGCATGATGCAAAATGGACGTATCAGGGGGCCATAGTGTTCACTAGAGGCTTCTCTCATGATAGCAAGTATTACGGTGGGAGAACGAATTACTGTCGAGCAATTGATAGAATCACGCAAAGTCATGATGATATCTAAGGCAATGATCATACATATAGGCATCATGTCCGAGACAAGTAGACCGATACTTTCTGCATCTACTACTACTACTCCACACATCGACCGCTATCCATCATGCATCGAGTGTATTAAGTTAATAACAAACAGAGTAACGCCTTGAGCAAGATGACATGATGTAGAGGGATAAATTCATGCAATATGATATAAACCCCATATTTTTACCCTTGATGGCAACAACACTATGCGTGCCTCGCTAACCCTTCTCTCACTAGATGAGGACACCGCATGGTATGAACCCAAAACCAAGCACTTCTCCCATTGGAAGAATTATAGATAAAGATGGCCAAACGAAACCCATAACTCGAAGAGAATTACAAGGATACAAAATCATGCATATAAGAAATCAGAGGAGACTCAAATAATATTCATAGTTAATCTGATCATAAATCCACAATTCATCGGACCTTGACAAAAACACCGCAAAAGAAAGTTACATCGGATAGATCTCCATGAAGATCATGGAGAACTTTGTATTGAAGATCCAAGAGAGAGAAGAAGCCATCTAGCTACTAGCTATGGACCCGAAGGTCTATGGTGAACTACTCACGCATCATCGGAGAGGCAATGGTGTTGATGAATAAGTCCTCCATGTCCGAATCCCCTCCAGCAGGGCACCAGAACGGTCCCCAGATGGGATCTCGCGGAGACAGTAGCTTGCGGCGGCGGAAATGTATTTTCGTGGCTCTCCCCGTTGGTTTCGGGATTTTAGGGAATTTATAGGCGAAAGAGGTAGGGCAAAGGAGGCAAGGGGGGCCCACGAGACTCCCTGCCTTGGTTCTCAAGTCTTCTGGGTATCTTCTGTTATGGGAAAAATCATCCCGCAGGTTTTATTCCGTTTGGACTCCGTTTAATATTCTTTTCTGAAAAAGGTCAAAAACACAGAAAAAACACAAACTGGCACTAGGCACTGAGTTAATAGGTTAGTCCCAAAAATGATATAAAATGGCATATAAATGCATATAAGACATCCCAAGTTGATAATATAATAGCATGGAACAATCAAAAATTATAGATACGTTGGAGATGTATCATGCATCCCCAAGCTTAACTCCTGCTCGTCCTCGAGTAGGGAAGTGATAAAGACCGAATTTTTGATGTGGAATGCTACCTAACATATTTATTCTTTGTAACTTCTTTATTGTGGCATGAATGTTCAGATCCGTAAGATTCAAAACAATAGTTTAATATTGACATGAAAACAATAATACTTCAAGCATACTAGCAAAGTAATCATGAACTTTTGAAATAACAAGGCCAAAGAAAGTTATCCCTACAAAATCATATAGTCTGGCTATGCTCCATCATCCCCACACAAAGAATTTAAATCATGCACAACCCCGGTATTAGCAAAGTAATTGTTTTCGCACTCTTCCTTTCTCAAACTTTTTCAACTCTCACGCAATACATGAGCGTGAGCCATGGATATAGCACTATAGGTGGAATAGAGTGTGGTGGAGGTTGTGAGGCAAAAAGGAGGAGATGGTCACGTCGACTCGGCGTATCAACGGGCTATGGAGATGCACATCAATAGATATCAATGTGAATGAGTAGGGATTGCCATGCAACAGATGCACTAAAGCTAAAAGTGTATGCAAGTTTAAAAAGAAAACTTGTGGGTGTGCACCCAACTTGCTTGCTCACGAAGCCCTATGGCAATTTTGAGGAAGCCCATCATTGGAATATACAAGCCAAGTTATATAATGAAAATTCCCACTAGTATATGAAAGTGACAAAACAAGAGACTCTCTATCATGACGAACACGGTGCTACTTTGAAGCACAAGTGTGGAAGTTGTCCCTTCTCTCTTTTTCTCTCATCATTTTTTTGTTTGGGCTCTTTGGCCTCTTTTTTTTCATTTCATTTTTTTCTCTTATTTTTTGGTGGGCATCTTTGGCCTCTTTTTTTGGGCTTCGTTGACCTATTTTATTATTTCCTCACATGGGACAATGCTCTACTAATGATGTTCATCACACTTTTATTTACTTACAACACTATACTTAGAACAATAATGACTCTATATGAAATGCCTCCGGCAGTGTACCGGGGTGTGCAACGATCTAGCTTAGCGTATGACGTTGAAACATCTCGCTAGCTATCTTACGATCATGCAATGGCAATATGAAAGTGATGGCACATGTCATGACACGGAACAGTGGAAGTTGCATGAAAATATATCTCGGAATGGCTACGGAAATGCCATAATAGATATGTATGGTGGTTGTTTTGAGGAAGGTATATGGTGGTTTGTGTACCGGCGAAAGTTGCGCGACACTAGAGAGGCTAGCAATGGTGGAAGGTGAGAGTGCATCTATACCACGGACTCACATTAGTCATGCAGAACTCATATACTTATTGCGAAAGTTTTATTAGTAATCGAAACAAAGTGCTAAACGCATACTCCTATGGGAAGGGTTTGTAAGTGTTAACCATCGCGCGATCCCTACCGCCACACTGTTAGAGCATATATCTCCATATGTGGTTTTGGTAATTGATGACAATTCCTATGGACTAATGGTTGCCTTAAGTTATATTTATAGGATTTGTCCATAGGCACTTCTTGAAGTCCATCTGTTGGGTTCAAGGAGTTCATATGATGACCAAGGTGGTATTCAAGGTATTATCCAAAGAATGGTCATAGAGACACAAGGTTGATCAAGATCTCAGAAAAAGAGTAAATCAAGATGATCAACACACAAAGCGTACAAGATATACCAAGAGGGATCAACTGATCCCATGGTATGGTAAGCATTGTCCATTACGTGTTTGTGTACTAACCCATGGTCTTCGTGAGAGTTCTATGTGTGGGTTAGGTGTGTTTCCATGGGCTTGCGTCAAAAGGAAGATCTCATACAACCCATGAAGGATGACGTCAAGTGGTGATCGTCATCAAGATTGCGGTGTGCAAGTTCAAGAGGATCAACACGAATATATCATGCTTGAAGCTTGCCGTCCATTGTGGTGGCAATGGACTTGTGAAGGTATGCTGAAGAGTGGCTCACCCATAGTGAGTATGGGGGAGCAATCAGCTAGTCTTCATCAAGCCAACGCAATCAAGAAAGGTGGTCCATCTTGAGGAAGCCAAGATCATCATCATCTAGCTCAAGAGGTCGAGGTGCAAGGTATAGGTTTGCCCTTGATAGGTCTTCTGTTTAGGATAGAATGTTGTACTGTCAAGGGGGGCTCTCAAGTGATTAGCTTGATCGTATCGTTCGTTGAGAGCTCAAACCATTTGCATCCTTGCATCATACTTCATGGTTCTTATTTGGTGTTTCTCTTTGTGAGTTTTAGAGCTTATGGTCATCTTCATGACAAGCTCGAGTTCATCGAAAACGGAGTCCATATGCAACTACTATGATGTTTTCGATGTTGGAGTTTTTGCCGGTTCTTCATTCATAGAGGTCTCACATCTCTAGATCATTGGCATTTTCATATCAGCATGGTCTTAAGATTTCCAACAAGCTTGGGTTTGCTCGATTCGGAGCTCGTATGCGAAAGTTATGGCTGTTTCAGTGGCGAGCGGTAGTACCACTGGACCTAGCGGTAGTACCGCTGGCTCTAGCTGTAGTACCGCTGTGCTGGCGGTAGTACCGCCCCTGGTCAGCGGTAGTACCGCTCCAGGAGCTTAGTACCGCCTTCCTAGCGGCTGTACTTCGTCGGACCTTTTTGCGAAGACTTTCTTGGTGGTGGTTGGCCCGGTAGTATCTTTGCGCTACCATGGGCTCAGCGGTAGTACCGCTGGAGGGTCAGCGGTAGTACCGCTGGAGCCAGCGGTAGTACCGCTGGACTCGGGCTGTAAGTGGGGGTAACGGTCTGATTCCTCGCCCCCACTATATAAAGGGGGTCTTCTTCCCCCTTGGTCTTATCCATCCGTTGAGCTCTTGTTCTACCTCCATTGTTGACATTCTTAGAGCTTGCTTACTCTCAGTCCCTCCAATGATTCTTGCTTGTTCTTGAGGGAAAAGAGAGAGGAGATCTAGATCCACATCTCCACCAATCACTTTCTCCTCTATGTGAGGGGAACCCGTTGGATTTAGATCTTGGAGTTCTTTGTGAGCTCCTTGTTCTTCCTCTCATATTTCTCCATATCTTTCGTTGTTGTGGAGGGATTTGAGTGTGAGGGACTTGACCACTTCGTGTGTTCTTGCCATTGCATTAGTTGCATCAGTTTGAGTTCTCCACGGTGATACGTGGAAGTGAGAAGTTGAGAAGCTTACTACCTTTGGTACTTAGTACCCTAGATATTGTTCTTCGTGGATGCTTTGGCATCCTAGCAGCTTGGTGGTGTCTCGGAGCTCAATCATTGTGGTGTGAAGCTCCGGGCAAGCGTCAGGGTCTCCAATTAGGTTGTGGAGATTGCCCCGAGCAATTTGTACGGGTACCGGTAACCGCCCCCAAGGGTTGCCACGTGTACGGGTTCGGTGACCGCCCCCAAGGTTTGCCATTTGTACGGGTTCGGTGACCGCCCTCAAGGGTCCCTTAGTGGAATCACGACATCTTGCATTGTGCGAGGGCATGAGGAGATTAAGGTGGACTTAGTGGCATCTTGGGGAGCATTGTGCCTCCACACCACTCCAACGGAGATTAGCATCCACAAGGGTGTGAACTTCGGGATACATCATCGTCTCCCTGTGCCTCGGTTATCTCTTACCCGAACCCTTTACTTATGCACTTTACTTTGTGATAGACATATTGTTTTTTGTAATATATCTTGCTATCACTTAGTTGTTTATCTTGCTTAGCATAAGTTGTTGGTGCACATAGGTGAGCCTAGTTGCTTGTAGGTTTTGTGCTTGACATATTAAACGTTAGTTTTATTCCGCATTTGTTCAAGCCTAAACCTTAATTATTTTAAAGCGCCTATTCACCCCCCCTCTAGGCGACATCCACATCCTTTCACACACAAAGGATGACAATCAATAAATCAATTATGCTCCGACTTCCTAACATAGCGGCTCACCATACGTGCATGCTACGGGAATCACTAACCTCAACACAAGTATTTCTAGATTCACAACACCCTACTAACATAACTCTAATATTACCATATCCATATCTCAAAACTAATTGTGAGGAATCAAACTTCTCTTACTAATCAATGCACTTGAATATGAAAGTTTTTATTATATCCTCTTTGGATGCCTATCATATTGAGGACTAATTTCATAGCACACGCAAATTACCAAGTTACTTAGAGAGAGCACTCTCAGAATGATATAAGTGAAGATCGAGAGTTTTTATTTCTACAAAATATGACACCGCCGTGCTCTAAAAGATTTAAGTGAAGCACTAGAGCAAAATTATCTAGCTCAAAAGATATAAGTGAAGCTCATGGGAGCAAAATTATCTAGCTCAAAAGATATAAGTGAAGCTCATGGGAGCTGAATTGCCTAGCTCAAAAGATATAAGTGAAGCTCATTGAGTATTCTAACAAATTCACGATGAGTGCATGTCCCTCTCAAAAATGTATGCATAAATGATGATTGTGATAAAACAAAAATCAAAGACTCCTATAATACATGATGCTCCAAGCAAAACACATATCATGTGGTAAATAAAAATATAGCTCCAAGTAATGTTACCGATGGATTGAAGACGAAAGAGGGGATGCCTTCCCGGGGCATCCCCAAGCTTAGGCTTTTTGGTGTCCTTGTATTTGGCTTGGGATTACTTGGGAATTCCCAAGCTTAGGCTATTTCCACTCTTTATTCCATTGTCCATAAGAACATCACCCATAACTTGAAAACTTCACAACACAAAATTTAAACAGAAACTCGTGATATCATTTGCATAGGAAAACAAACCACGAACTTTTTAGGTACTATAGTAAACTTAATTTCCATTTAGATTGATGTTATATTACTGTATTCTCACTTCTCCATGGCTCGTAACCCCCGATACTAACCATAGGTTCATCAAAATAAGTAATCAACACAACAAAAACAGAATCTTTCAAAAACAGAACAGTCTGTAGAAATCTGTATATTTCGTATACCTCTACTATCCCACAAATTCTGAAAAATATTAAAATTAGGGAAATTTTCATATCAATCAGCAGCAAAAAGAATGAACTCAAAAGCTCTTTCTGGATAGGAATTAAAAATAATTTCATGAGCGCAAAGTTTCTGTCTTTTTCGACATGATTAAACAACTATCACCAAAACTAATCATAAAGGTTCTACTTGGCACAAACACTAATTAAAACATAAAAAACACAATAATAACAGAATCATTATGGTGTGGACTCAATAGAACAGAAAGTAAAAAAGCAAAATAAATCTATTCATTGGGTTGCCTCCCAACAAGCGCTATCGTTTAACGCCCCTAGCTAGGCTTAACGATTTCAATGATGCTCACATAAAAAGTAGTAGTTGAGATATGCAAAAGAGCATCGTGAATGGCAAAAAACACGTTTAAGTCTAACCCACTTCCTATGCATAGGGATTTTGTGGCAAACAATTTAGGGGAACAAGAATTAACTAGCATAGGAAGGCAAAACAAGGATAACTTCAAAACATTGAACACATAGAGAGGAAGCTTGATATTATTGCAATATGTAAAAGCATATGTTTCTCTCTCATAGTAATTTCCAGTAACATCATGAAAGAATCTTACAATATAACTATCACACAAAGCATTCCTTTCATGATCAATTATAGCATAAGGGTCATCACCAAAACTTGGGAAACAAAAAATATCATCTTCATCAAGCATAGCATCCCCAAGCTTGTGGTTTTGCATATCATTAGCATCATAGATATTGAGAGAATTCATACTAACAACATGGCAATCATGTTTTTCATTCAAGCAGATATCATGAACCACTTTATAATTTTCTTCTTTTAACACTTCATCAAAATTTTCAGATTCATGATTTTCAAACAAAACTCCATAGAGATAGTCAAGTGCACTCAACTCACTAGCAAATTGTTCATCATAATTGGGTCGTTTGAAAACATTAGCAAGTGGATGAGGATCCATATTAATAGATTTTCAGCAAGCGAAGATGTAAGAAAATAGAAGGCACATGGCAACACAAGCAAACATAATTACGAAATGGCGAACGGAAGAAGAGCGAATAAAAAGGAAAATCTTTTTGGTATTTTCGGAAAATCGTTTTAGAAGTGGGGGAGAGGAAAATGAGAGGCAAATGGAAAATAATGTAAATGCAAGAGATGAGTTTGTGATAGGTACTTGGTAGATATGCTTCACTTGAATACTCCCCGGCAACGGCCCCAGAAATTCTTCCTGCTACTTCTTGAGCTTGTGTTGGTTTTTCCCTTGAAGAGGAAAGGGCGATGCAGCAAAGTAGAGATAAGTATTTCCCTCAGTTTGAGAACCAAGGTATCAATCCAGTAGGAGTATCAAGATGAGGCACCAATGCACCTGCGCAAAAACAAACAAACTTGCACCCAACGCGATAAAGGGGTTGTCAATCCCTTCACGATTACTTGCAAGGTGAGATCTGATAGTGATAAAAGGTAAATGTAAATAAAAGTGCAGCAAGGTATTTTTAGTATTTTTGTATGTAGATCCAAATATATAATGTGTAAAATAGACCCGGGGGCTATAATGTTCACTAGAGGCTTCTCTCATGATAGCAAGTATTACGGTGGGAGAACGAATTATTGTCAAGCAATTGATAGAACTGCGCAAAGTCATGATGATATCTAAGGCAATGATCATACATATAGGCATCACGTCCGAGACAAGTAGACCGATACTTTCTGCATCTACTACTATTACTCTACACATCGACCGCTATCCAGCATGCATCTAGTGTATTAAGTTCATAACAAACAGAGTAACGCCTTAAAGAAGATGACATGATGTAGAGGGATAAGTTCATGCAATATGATATAAACCCCATATTTTTACCCTTGATGGCAACAACACGATGCGTGCCTCGCTACCCCTTCTATCACTAGGTGAGGACACCACACGGTATGAACCCAAAACCAAGCACTTCTCCCTTTGCAAGAATTATAGATCAAGTTGGCCAAACGAAACCCATAACTCGAAGAGAATTACAAGGATACGAAATAATGCATATAAGAAATCAAAGGAGACTCAAATAATATTCGTAGATAATCTGATCATAAATCCACAATTCATCAGATCTCGACAAACACACCGCAAAAGAAAGTTACATCGGATAGATCTCCATGAAGATCATGGAGAATTTCGTATTGAAGATCCAAGAGAGAGAAGAAGACATCTAGCTACTAGCTATGGACCCGAAGGTCTGTGGTGAACTACTCACGCATCATCCGAGAGGCAATGGTGTTGATGAAGAAGCCCTCCGTGTCCGAATCCCCTCCGGCAGGGCACCAGAACGGTCCCCAGAACGGATCTTGCGGAGACAGAAGCGTGCGGCGGCGGAAAAGTATTTTCGTGGCTCTCCCTATTGGTTTCGGGATTTTAGGGAATTTATAGGAGAAAGAGGTAGGGCAAAGGAGGCAAGGGGGGCCCACGAGACTACCTGCCTTGGTTCTCAAGTCTTCTGGGTATCTTCTGTTACGGAAAAAATCATCCCGCAGATTTTATTCCGTTTGGACTCCGTTTAATATTCTTTTCTGAAAAAGGTCAAAAACACGGAAAAAACATAAACTGGCACTAGGCACTGAGTTAATAGGTTAGTCCCAAAAATGATATAAAATGGCATATAAATGCATATAAGACATCCCAAGTTGATAATATAATAGCATGGAACAATAAAAAATTATAGATACGTTGGAGACGTATCAATCAACATAGAGATGTTCACCATTGAAGCCAACTTAACTCACGTGATGATCGGACTTGAGTTGGTGAATTTGGAACATTTAGCACTCGAATAACTAGAGGGATGTCAATTTGAGTGGGAGTTCTTAAGTAATGTGATTAATTGAACTCATTATCATGAACATAGCCCAAATGTCTTTGAAAATTATGTTGTAGCTTGCGTTGTAGCTCTACTATTTTTGATATGTTCCTAGAGAAAACTTAGTTGAAAGATGATAGTAGCAATTGTGTGGATTGGGTCCGTAAACTGAGGATTGTCCTCATTGCTGCACAGAAGTCTTATGTCCTTAATTCACCGCTCGGTGTCCTAAAACCCCGAGGGTCGTTTGTAGATGTTGCAAACATCTGACATACACGTTTTTTATGACTACAATATAGTTGAGTGCATAATGCTTGAATGGCTTAGAATTGAGGCACCGAAGAGATATGAGATGTTCCAAGAGATGAAATTGGGATTTCAGGCTCGTGCTCGTGTTGAGAGGTATAAGAGCTCCAAGAAGATTCTTTGCTTGCAAAGTAAGGGAGAAAATCTCTATCCTTGAGCATTTTCTCAGATTGTGTGGGTGCTACAATTGCTTGACTCGAGTGGGAGTTGATCTTCCATATAAGATAGTGATTGATATAGTTCTCCAAAGTCACTGTCACCAAGCTACTGAGCTTCGTGATGAATTATATCATACCAGGGATAGAGATGATGATCCCTGAGCTATTCGCGATGTTTGACACCGCGAAGGTAGAAATCAAGCAGGAACATCAAGTGTTGATGGTTAGTAAAACCACTAGTTTCAATAAAGGCAAAGGGAATGAAGGGAAACTTCGAGAATGACAAGTTAGTTGTCACTCCAATGAAGAAACACAGGTTTAACCCAAACCCGAGACTAAGTGCTTCTATGATGAGGGGAATGATCACTGAGGCAGAACTTCCTTAGACACTTGGTAGATAAGAAGGCTGGGAATGTCAACAAAAGTATATTGGATATATGTGTTATTGATGTGTACTTTACTGGTACTCCTAGTAGCACATAGGTATTAGATACCGGTTTAGTTGCTAAATTTTAGTAACTTGAAATAAAAGCTATGGAATAAACGGATACTAGCTAAAGGCAAGGTGACGATGTGTGTTGGAAGTAATTCCAAGGTTGATGTGATCACCATCGCATGCTCTCTCTACCTTTGGCATTAGTGTTAAACCTAAAATATTGATTTGTGTTTGTTTTGAGCATGAACATGATTGGATCGTGTTTATTGCAATATGGTTATTCATTTAAAGAGAATAATGGTTACTCTGTTTACTTGAATAAAACCTTCAATGGTCATGCACCTAATATGAATGGTTTATTGAATCTAGATCGTAGTGGTACACATGTTCATAATATTGATGCCAAAAGATACAAAGTAGTAATGATAGTACCACTTACGTGTGGTACTACCGCTTGAGGCATATTGGTGTAAAACGTATGAAGAAGATCCATACTGATGGATCTTTGGACTCACTCATTTTGAATCGTTTTAGACATACGAACCATGACTATTGGTGTAAACGCATGAAGAAACTCCATGCAGATGGATTGTTTGGACTCACTTGATTTCGAATCACTTGAGACATGCAAATTATTCTACATGGGCAAGATGCCTGAAGGCCTCGTTTTCGAGTGAGATGGAACAAGATGGTGCCTTATTGGAAGTAATAAATTTTGATGTATGCAGTCCAATGAGTGCTTAGGAACGCAGTGGATATCATTATGTTCTTACTTCACAAATGATTTGAGTAGATACTGGTATATTTACTTGATGAAACACAAATCTGAATTATTGAAAGGTTCAAGTTATTTCAGAGTGAAGTTGAAGTTCGTCGTGACAAGAGGATGAAATGTCTACGGTATGATCATAGAGATGAATATCTGAGTTGCGACTTTGGTACACATTTAAGACAATGTGGAAATTGTTTCACAACTAATGCCACCTGGAACACCATGGTGTGATGGTGTGTCGGAACATCGTAGGTGCGCCCTATTAATGTATGGTGCATACTATGATGTCTCTTATTGAATTACCACTATCGTTTTAGGGTTATGCATTGGAGATAACAACATTCACTTTAAATAGGGTGCCGCATAGTTCTGCTGAGATGACACCGTATGAACTATGGTTTGGAGAAACCTAACATGTCGTTTCTTAAAAGTTTGGGGCTACAGTGCTTATGTCTGAAGGCTTCAGCCTGATAAGATCGAACCCAAAGCGGATAAATGAATCTTCATAGGATACCCAAAATAGTTGGTATACCTCCTATCTTAGATCCAAAAGCAAAGTGTTTGTTTCAGAAAACAGGTCCTTTCTCTAGAAAGAGTTTCTCTCGAAAGAATTTAGTGGGAGGATGGTGGAACTTGATGAGGTTGTTGAACCAACACTTCAACGAGAGAGTAGAAGGGCACAAGAAGCTGTTCTTGTGGCGCCTACACGAGTTGAAGTGGAAGCCAATGATGGTGATCATGAAGCTTCGGATCAAGTTACTACCAAACCTACATGATGACATAGAGATTTGTAAAACACACAAGGATCTGAAAGGTTCAGACCCGTTGACTAAAAACCTCTCTCAAAAGCAAGACATGATCAAAGCCCTCAACTGTATGGGTGTTAGATTCTATAAATCACATAGTGATGTGAACTAGATTATGGACTCTAGTGCAAGTGGGAGACTGTTGGAAATATGCCCTAGAAGCAATAATAAATTACTTATTATTATATTTCCTTGTTCATGATAATCGTGTAGTATCCATGCTAGAATAGTATTGATTGTAAACTCAAATACATGTGTGGGTACATAGACAACACACATTCCCTAGTGAGCCTCTTAGGACTAGCTCTTTGATAAAATATGGTCAAGGTTTCCTGGCCATAGACATGAGTTGTCATTTGATAATGGGATCACATCATTAGGAGAATGATGTGATGGACAAGACCCAAACTATGAACGTAGCATGTGATCGTATCATTTATTGCTATTGTTTTCTGCATGTCAAGTATTTGTTTCTGTGACCATGAGATCATGCAAATACCAAGCACCGGAGGAATGCCTTGTGTGTATCAAACTACACAACATAACTGGGTGACTATAAAGGTCCTCTACAGGTATATCCGAAGGTGTCTGTTGGGTTGGCGTGAATCAAGAATGGGATTTGTCACTCTGCATGACGGAGAGGTATCTCTAGGGCCGACTCGGTAATACAACATCACAATGAGCTTGCAAGCAATGTGACTAAAGCATTAGTCACGGGATCTTGTATTACAGAACGAGTAAAGAGACTTGTCACTAACAAGATTGAACAAGGTATGGAGATATCGACGATCGAATCTCGGGCAAGTAACATACCGATGGAGAAAGGGAATAGTATACGAGATTGATTGAATCCTTGACATCGTGGTTCGACCGATAAATATCTTTGTAGTATATGTAGGAGCCCATATGGATATCCAGGTCCCGCTATTGGTTATTGGCCGGAGAGTGTCTCGGTCATGTGTGCATAGTTCTCAAACCCGCAGGATCTTCACACTTAAGGTTCGGTGATGATTTTGTATTAGTGAGTTATGTGTCATGGTAACCGAATGTTTTTTGGAGTCCCGGATGAGTTCCCGGACATCACGAGGAGCTCCTTAATTGTCCGGAGGTAAAGATTTATATATGGGAAGTCATGTTATGGCTATCGGAAAAGTTTCGGGTTTTTCCGGTATTGTACCGGGAAGCTTCTAGAAGGTTCTAGAAACTTATGGAGGAGTCCGAAAGTCCACCAAGGGTTCTACCGTGTCCCAAGGGTTTGTATGGGCTAAGGGGATACATTGTGCCCTTATTGGAAAAAGCGCACAAGTCCCTCAAGGCCCATGCAGTTGGGAAAGGTGGAAAGTCCACCTTTGTATGGAAGGGAAGAAAGGGGACTAGGATTCCACCTCCCCCCTTTGGCTGCGCCCCACGCTTGGAGGGGCTATTCCCCATGCCCCTCCACCCATATATAGAGGGGAGGGGCGCCCCAAGAGCACACAAGAAGCCCTTGGCGCCCCTCTCTCTCCCTAGATCGTTTTCTCCTCTGCTCACGGTTTTGGTAGCGCTAGGCGTAGCCCTGCCGAGATAGAACCACCACCACCGCCACCACACCGTCGTGTTGCTGGAGAGCTCATCTACTAATCCGCCCTCGATCCCTAGATCGAGAAGGCGGAGACGTCATCGAGCTGTACGTGTGCTGAACGCGGAGGTGCCATCCGTTCAGTGCTCGATCCGGAGTTCGTGGGACGGATCATAATTCGATCGCAAAGACGTACCACTACATCAAACACGTTCTTTAACACTTCCTCTTAGCGATCTACAAGGGTATGTAGATATAATCTGTTATCTCGTAGATGATCATCACCATGGATAGGTCTTGCGTGTGCGTATGAATTTTTTTGTTTCCCATGCAATGTTCCCCAACGTTATGGGTTTATGTTCATATTATTTATGAATAATATTTGATTCTTCTCTGAATTCTTATATGAATGATTGTGATAGCTTCAGAATTCTCTCCAATCTATCAATATGGTTTGGCCAACTAGGTTAGTTTATCTTCAGTGGAGAGGTGCGTTGTACGGGGTTCGATCTTGCGATGTTCAATCTGAGTGACAGAAAAGGATGTGACACATATTTTATTGCTGCCATTAAGGGTAAAACTGTGGGGTTTTCTTATATTAATTGGATTTACTTTGTCTACATCATGTCATTATCCTCCAAGCACTACTCTGATTTTACTCAATATTGTAGATGCATGCCGGATAGCGGTCGATGAGTGGAGTAATAGTAGGAGATGCAAGCAGGAGTCGGTGTACTTGCTTGCGGACGTGATGCCTATATGTGTGATCATTGCCACGAATAAATATTGCATAAATCTGCGCTTTTGTATTAGTTGCCCAACAGTAATTTGTTTACCCACCGTATGATTTCTAAGAGAGAGAAGCCTATAGGGAGAACTATGCCCCCCGGGTTTATTCACTAATATATTTAGAAAATCTCTAAATACCTTGCTGCCTATTATTATTTCTATTTACTTTTTATATTTCATATATATAAATTATCTATCTATCACTACTTATCGCTTGCAAGTAACGAGTTCAAGGGAATTGAGAGCCCTCTTGCACGCGTTGGGTGCAAATGTGTGCTCTTTTGTGTGTAGGAGTTGAAGACGGGATATTGCGTGGTTCTCCTATTGTTCGTTAACCTTTGTTCTCACTAAAGTAAATAATTACTTAACTGTGTTGTATCAACCCCTCCTCTTTGGGAAAAAACCCAATGGATATCACAAGTACGAGGAAGGATTTTGGCACTGTTGTCGGGGAGTATCATCAATTTCCTATCCAGTGTGGTGCTCAGCCGGCGGGCCCTGCAGCCACCAGAGAGGATGCAGTCGGGCCCCGCCCCTTTCTTTTCCCCATTAGTGTGCACCTCCAGCTAGCCTATAAAGCCGAACCCCAGCCCCACAGAGAGGGGCTGGCCAGCACCAGAATACTAAAACAGGCCACGTAACACACCCCACAGAGCCAAGGAGACCGATAGAGGGAGCTCCATCTTCTACCTCACGAACATCTCGAGGAGAACCCTTGTATTGTGATCACCTATAGTCACATCGGAAGGAGTAGGGGTTTTACCTCATGAGAGGGCCGTGGACCTGGATAGATCGGTGTCATGTGTCTTGCGCCTTCACCCGTTCCCAGACGCCGTCGGCACCCGTCGACCCCAAACCATGATCTAAGCCACCCCTAGCATCTACCGCGGAAATACCACGGCAGTTGGTGCCCAGCATGGGGCCGGCATTGATGCCGGTCAGAGTAACGTTCCATGCATGACCCATCACCCCTTCTGGCGAGCACGTGGTGCATGGCTTGGTCATGCGCTATAGTGCGCTCGACTGCATCAATGACAACGCCCACCGCCTGTAGGACGTGGACTTCCCCGTCGACGGCTCTGGTGTCCCCTTCGGCTCACATCACGGCTACTTCGCGGTTGTCCCTGACGAGTACCTCGCCGAGGTGCTGAACTATGACGACCTACCATCGTCCGACGACAACGACCTCTCTACCAACCTTGGTGACCTCCGCACCTGCGCAGAGGTAATGATAGCAATCTCGTTGGGTGGTACGTGAGCGTACCGGACCCTGCCTCACGCAGTAGTGGACACACTGCACGCACCCATCCCGATTGTGGCCGACCCTGCAGTCGCGACCGAGGAACCGGACAGCCATCGCTAGCGCCTTCTCATGGAGGCAGAAGCGTTGGATGCTACCCAACGCGAGTTCAACATGGCCCACGGCCTCACGCCAGCTGTCCCCGGGCCTAGCTGACTGGGGGAAGTGCACTGCCGCGGCGGCGCCGTCGGTCAGGATCTGGCCCGCAGCCGCCCTGTCTATGATACTCCCATCAAGAACATGAGAGCCGCGTAGGCCGCCCTCAGCAAGCTAGGAGGTCTCGAGGGACCGGCCATCGAGGCACAACAGGAGCGCATCCGTGTTCTTGTGGAGGTTGCGAACGTGTGGCAGGAGCAGTTGATCCAGTCGTTCCGTGACCTGGCCGGTTCTCGCTTGAGGACCAACAACGACCCCGTCGACCCTCACCAGCCCGCGACTGGCCGGCGCAACACGCACCAGGCATCTTCGCCTGTCGACGCGAGCCACTGCCGTGACAGTCGGCACACGGGCATCCGCGGTCAACGAGACCGCAGTCCTCCGGTTGTCAACAGCCGCACAAACGAGCTGGCTGGCCAAGACAACCGTTAGCTGGCACGAAGCAACCACCATGGAGACCGCAACCGGGCGGTCGAGCAGCTGGCGGCTCGTCGCCTGGTGGCCGAACGCGTCAGTCCATTTTAGCTGGATGACCAGGACGCTCGTTTCGATCTGGACTGCCTAGCGGAATCTCAAGCCGCCGAGGAGGAAATTACTGTGGGTCCTCCCTGCTTTGGGTCGTTCATCCTGGAGGAGTCGTTCCCCAAGGGCTTCACCTTGGCGCGCGACACCTTGATGACCCACAAGTGTAGGGGATCAATCATAGCCTTTTCAATAAGTAAGAGTGTCGAACCCAACGAGGAGGAGAAGGTATTGAGAAGTGATCTTGAGCAAGGAATAATGCAAGTACTGAAAGGTAACTTTTTATGGGTTTTCTAGTATAAGCAACAAAGAAATAAATGCAAGTAAAGTAAATGGTGCCGAGGTGCAGCAAGTGTCCCGATCCTTTTAAACACAAATGATAAGCCGAGGGACTAAACTTATAAATACTAAGGCGTTCCTGAGGACACACGGGAGAGATAGTCAAGTGCTTTCGCTATATTCCCGTCTAGTATTATGTTTTGTATTGATAAGTGTTATGTGGGTGGATCTTAACTAGTGCACCGTCTTGGCTAAAGAAAGTACACTCTTATGATTAATCCCTCTTGCAAGCATCCGAAAATACAAGAGAGAAATTAAGGCTAAGCCTAACCATAGCAATAAGCTTTACGATCCAATACTCCCTCATGCAAAAGTATGTGAACTGGGGTTCAGGTTTCTGTCACTCCAGCAACCCACCATAAGCATTATTTATACATGATGCATTCCCCTAGGTCCTTAAAAAGGCGAAGTGTTATGTAGTCGACGTTCACATAACACCACTAGAAGAATAACACCATAACTTAAATATCAATCAACACATATTACTTCAACATCATATGACTACTAGCATCTAGACTCTTCCCATGTACGCAAGAACTAACATACTACTCACAAGACATAAAAGAGATCATGATCCGAGGTCATGAAAATACGATTAACAATCTGGTCATAACAATAATCCTCCAACAAAACTCAATAGCATTCACCACAAAAGAGTAATCAACACCGGTAGAGTAGAGGGGATGAATAGTACAAGGTACAACTCCGATTGCAATGGTGAAGTAGATGGGATGAAGGTGGATATGGTGTTGGTGATGATGATATCGATGATGCCAGTGACGATGGTGATGACGATGAGGATGATCTCCCCTTCCGGGAGGAGTTCTCTCTGGCGGAATTTGCCCACCGCAAAGGTCTTTTCTTCTCTCTAGGTTTCCGTCGTAGAGCGGCGGCGGAACTGCGGAAACTCTTCTGCCCCCATAACTTTTAGCTCAAGAGGAACATATAGGACAAAGGAGAGCACCGGAGGCGAGGCCCACCAACCAGGCGGCCTCCTGGCGTGGCCTGGGGGCGCCAGCAGATCTCCTAGGTGACCTGTGGCCCCCCTCCGGTCCTTCTTTGGCCTGTCTTCGGGATCTGATTGGAAACTTCTTCCCTCCAATTTTCAGCGCAGTTGGAGGTGTTCTGATATGGTGACTCTTCATGCTATTTTCTCCACTGAATCCTGCGTCTGCTGTTTCAGCACTTGAAAGTTGTAACCTGTGTAAAATAGGCCAAAACACTATAAGTACATCATCATAATGTGAAATATATCAATGAATAGAGACAAATTATGATACAAAATAGTGTTGCATTTTGGACGTATCAACTCCCCCAAGCTTAGACCTTGCTTGTCCCCAAGCGAATACTGAGCTCGGTAAACTTGTCCACAAGTTTAGAGAGTGAAGTGTTGATAAATAAGAATACAGACAAGAAGCATTATAATTTCTCTACAAAACTCAACCATCCTCAACAGCAATCTCAACTCATAAGGCCCTTATGAAAGAGTAATATCAATTAAAATCAAAAGTAGAGCTAAGAAAACTCATCAAACCATGGCAAACATGTGCTTGGTCAAAGAACAACAAATAACTTTTAACTTTTTCTCTTCCTCTTATATTTTGATGAGATCAATTGAAGCTTTTTGAAAGAACATGTTTTTAGTGAGGAAGTGAAAATGACAACACAAAGGAAGATGTTTGCTTTAGCTAGGCTTTAACAAACAACTTACTTATCTTAATGATAACATCAACAAAGGTGTGATATGAAAACTCTCAATGAAACAATATAAATGCATGCATCTTTGTCAACATAAGATGTCTGCTCTTTTTAGGATACAAAGAAGTTTTCTGATTTCTCATCAACAAAGCGTGAAGGAGGTTTTGTTTGTTTGTTGTTATCTTTTACGAGCTGGGCGCGCTCATGCCAGTTCCTTCTTGTATTAGGGGTTTGCATATTAGACATGCAAACCCAAGATTAAACTTGTCCAGTATGAGAAGATTATCAACTATCTACTACTTCCTCATGAGCTAAAGTAGAGGCACCAAACAGGGGGTAATACTTGAAGGTTTAAAGATAGCACATGAGTAATATACTTTTGGAGTGGCGTTGAAATACCACCTGTAGGGAAGGTATGGTGGACTCTTGGGAAGGTCGAGGTTTCAGGGTATGGATGCACAAGCAGTATTCCCGCTTAGTGCAAGGGTTGGCTAGCAAAGGCTTTTGAGAGCAGACAAATAATGTTGACTTGGATGCAAATCAATATAAAGTTTAACATAAAGAATTGGCATAAAGCATCAAGTTTTCTTCCTTGTCAGCATAACACTTCAAGCATAAGAACATAAAGGTTTTGGTTATGTCGCTACTAGAAATACTCATGCTTGTTGTTATGACCAATGCTATTATTGCCAAGATTAAATAAAGTTTTCAAAGCCATACCTGATATGTAAGATCAATACTCCCATAAGAATCAACATATAAGATCGATTGCATGAAGAGAATACCAAGTGCAGCAAAGAAACCAATAGACTTCTCATTAATATTCCATCATAGACACTGCACGCTCATGGATACAAGACTATCCACAAAGGAGTGATAGACCTGAATGCAAACACCTATTTCATAAGATAACTTCCCTAGACATTATATGACACTAAACTTGACCATAAAAGGTAAAGGATAAAAAATAAAGATACACGGCACTCCCCCAAGCTTGGAACAAACTAAGGGAATGCCATTACCCAAGAAGATTTCACTTTTCATCCTACTTGTTGCTCATCAAGTCCGCTATTATGCGCCGAAGGGTTTTGTTTTCAGCTTCCAATATGGCCACCTGTACTTTAACCACACGGAAGTCTTCATAGAATTGGTTAGTGATTATGTAAGCTTCGGATATAGTACATGACACAGGTGGAGCTCCCGGTGGAGGGACAGTTTCCGGAGGTTCATAGAAATATTAGGTTGAGGGTTAATAAACCCCACAAGGATGGGGTTGTTGGAGCTGGATCCTCGTGATAAAGGATCTCCTTATTGCTGGGTGGTGACTGCTACTTCCCAAACAACAGCGCCAGAAATTGACATGTTGACGGAGATTGGGCTTGCGTTGGTTTTTCCCTTGAAGAGGAAAGGGTGATGCAGCACAGGAGCAGTAAGTATTTCCCTTAGTTTGAGAACCAAGGCGTCCATCCAGAAGGAGGGTCTCGTCAAGTCTTGAGTACCTGCCAAACACAAACAAGCTTGCACCCAACGCTTCAAAGGGGTTGTCAATCCCTTCAAGATTGTTTGCAAAGTGAGAGAAGGTGGAAAGTGCAACGAAGTAAAAGAGTGTAAGGATGAAAATATGGTGTGGAGTAGACCCTGGGGGCCATAGTGTTCACTAGAGGCTTCTCTAAAAATAGCAAGTATTACAGTGGGTGAACAAATTACTGTTGAGCAATTGATAGAACCGCGCAAAGTCATGACGATATCTAAGGCAATGATCTAGCATATAGGCATCACGTCCGAGACAAGTAGACCAATACTTTCTGCATCTACTACTATTACTCCACACATCGACCGCTATCCAGCATGCAGCTAGTGCATTGAGTTCATGACGAACAGAGTAATGCTTTAAGCAAGATGACATGATGTAGAGGGATAATCTCAAACCTGTGATGAAAACCCCGTCTTTTTACCCTTGATGGCAACAACACGATACGTGCCACGCTACCCCTTCTGTCACTGGGTGAGGTCACCGCACGATATGAACCCAAAACCAAGCACTTCTCCCATTGCAAGAATCATAGATCTAGTTGGCCAGACATAACCCACAACTCAAAGAGAATTACAAGGATATCAAATCATGCATAAGAGAGATCAGAAGAAACTCAAATAAGATTCATAGATAATATGATCATAAATCCACAATTCATCGGATCTTGACAAACACACCGCAAAAGAAGATTACATCGGATAGATCTCCATGAAGATCATGGAGAACTTTGTATTGAAGATCCAAGAAAGATAAGAAGCCATCTAGTTACTAGCTATGGACCCGTATGTCTATGGTGAACTACTCACGCATCATCGGAGAGGACATGGTGTTGATGGAGAAGCCTTCCGTGTCTGAATCCCCCCGCCGGCAGGGCACCAGGACGTGCCCCAGATGGGATCTTGCGGAGACAGAATCTTGCAGCGGCGGAAAAGTGATTACGATGATCCCCTGATTTTTTGGGAATATTTGGGAATACATATGCGCAAGATCTAGGTCAGGGGACCTCCAGGGGGCCCACAAGCCTGCATGGCGCCCCCTGGCCGCGGGGTGGGGGCTTGTGGGGCCCCTGGGGCTCTTCTGGCTTGGCTCCCAAGTCCCCCGATCTTCTTCCGTTCCAGAAAAAATCTTTTCGGGGATTTTCTTCCATTTGGACTCTGTTTCAAAATCTCCTCTGAAAGGAGTCATAAACATGAGAAAAATACGAACTGGCACTTGGCACTAAATTAATAAGTTAGTCCCAGAAAATAAATAAAAGGCATGCAAAACATCCAAAGTTTGACAAGTTAATTGCATGAAACCATCAAAAATTATAGATACGTTGGAGAAGTATCAAGCATCCCCAAGCTTAACTCCTGCTCGTCCTCGAGTAGGGAAGTGATAAAGAATGAATTTTTGATGTGGAATGCTACCTAGCATAGTTGTCCTTTCAACTTCTTTTACATTGCATGAATGTTCAGATCCGTAAGATTCAAAACAATAGTTTGCTATTGACATGAAAACAGGAATACTTCAAGCAAACTAGCAAAGTAATCATGAACATTCGAAATAACAAGGCCAAAGAAAGTTATCCCTACAAAGTCATATAGTCTGGCTATGCACCATAATCCTCACACAACTAATGTAAATCATGCACAACCCCGGAATTGGCCAAGTAATTGTTTTCGCACTCTTACTTTTTCAAACTTTTTATAACTATCACGCAATACATGAGCGCGAGCCATGGATATAGCACTATATGTGGAATAGAGTGTGGTGGTGGTTGTGAGACAAAAAGGAGGAGATGATCACATTGACTCGGCGTATCAATAGGCTATGGAGATGCCCATTAATAGATATCAATGTGAATGAGTAGGGATTGCCATACAAGAGATGCACTAGAGCTAAAAGTATGTGAAAGCTCAAGAGGAAAACTAGTGGGTGTGCATCAACTGGCTTGCTCATGAAGACCTAGGGCAATTTTGAGTAAGCCCATCATTGTAATATACAAGCCAAGTTATATAAAAGATTCCCACTAGCATATGGTAGTGACAAAGCAAGAAGCTCTCAATCATGAAGAACATGGTGCTAACATGAAGCACAAGTGTGGAAAAAGATAGAAGCATTGTCCCTTCTCTCTTTTTCTCTCATTTTTTATTTGGGCTCTTAGGCATATTTTTTAATCTTTTTTTTTGGTTTTTTGCTCTTTGGACTTTTTTCCTCACATGGGACAATGCTCTAATAATGATGATCATCACACTTTTATTTACTCATAGCTCGAGGATCACAATGATGATGAGTCCATAGGAAATGCCTCCGACAGTGTACCCGGATGTGCAACGATCTAGTATGATCATGCAATGGAAATATGAGAGTGACGACACAAGTCATGAGACGGAACGGTGGTAGTTGCATGGAAATATATCTCGGAATGGCTATGAAAATGCCATAGTAGGTAGGTATGGTGGCTGTTTTGAGGAAGGAATTTGGTGGGTTTGTGCACCGGCGAGAATTGCGTGGCGCTAGATAGGCTAGCAATGGTGGAAGGTGAAAGTGCATCTATACCATGGACTCAACATTAGTCATAAAGAACTCACATACTTGTTGCAAAAGTTTTTATTAATAATCAAAACAAAGTGCTAAACGCATACTCCGAGGGGAAGGGTTGGTAGGTGTAAACCATCGCGCGATCCCGATCTCAACACAAAGGATGACAATCAATAGATCAATTGTGCTCCGACTTCCTAACATAGCGGTTCACCATACGTGCATGCTACGGGAATCACTAACTTCAAAAAAAGTATTTCTAGATTCACAACACCCTACTAGCATAGCTTTTAATATTACCGAATCTATGTCTCTGAACTAATTGAGAGGAATCGAAACTTTTCTTTCTACTCAATGCACATGAAGATGGAGGCTTTTGCATCCTCTTTGGGTACCTAGAACATGGGACTACTTTCATAGCATAAGCCAACTACCAAATCACGCACCGTCGTGCTCTAAATATATAAGTGAATCACAAGAGCAAAAGTATCTAGCTCAAAAGATATAAGTGAAGCACAATGATCAAAAGTATCTAGCGCAAAAGATATAAGTGAAGCACAATGAGCATTCTAGCAAAATCACGATGAGTGCATGTCTCTCTCTCTCAAAAAGGTGTGCATCAAGGATGATTGTGATACAACAAAAAGAAAAGACTCCTATGGTACAAGACGCTTCAAGCAAAACACATATCATGTGGTGAATTAAAATATAGCTCCAAGTAATGTTACCGATGGATTGAAGACGAAAGAGGGGATGCCTTCCCGGGGCATCCCCAAGCTTAGGCTTTTTGGTGTCCTTGAATTTGGCTTGGGATGCCTTAGGCATCCCCAAGCTTGAGCTCTTTCCACTCCTTATCTCTTTGTCCATGAGAACGTCACCCAAAACTTGAAAACTTCACAACACAAAACTTAAACAGAAACTTGTGATAACATTAGTACAAAAAAACAAAGTACCACTTCTTTTGTTACTATAGCAAACTTGAGTTCTATATATATTGATGATGGGCTACTGTATTCTAACTTTTACATGGCTTGTACCCCCTGATACTAACCATAGTTTCATCAAAACAAGCAACCAACTCAACAAAAACAGAATCTGTCAAATACAGACTAGTCTGTAGCAATCTGTATACTTCATATACTTCTGGTAGCTCAAACAATCTGAAAAGTTACAACGGTCTAGGGAAAAAGCATATAAATCAGCAGAAAAAAGAATCAACTCAATAGATCTTTCTGAATAAAAATGAAAAATCATATCGTGAGCGAAAAGTTTTTGTCTTTTTCAAGCAGGATCGAACAACCATTACCAAGACTAGCCATAAAGGTTTTGCTTGGCTCAAACACAAAAAGAAACACAAAAAACACAATCACAACAGAATTATGAAAGTGTGTACGCAAGAAAACAAAAAGAAAAAGATAAATTCATCGGGTTGCCTCCCAACAAGCGCTATTGTTTAACGCCCTTAGCTAGGCATTGATAATTCAATGATGCTCACACAAAAGACAAGAATTGAAGCACAAGGAGAGCATCATAAAACATGTGAAAATCACATCTAAGTCTAACATACTTCCTATGCATAGGCATTTTATAGGAAAAAAAATTGGCAAGAAAACCAATAGTTACCAAATGCAAGGAAGAAGAAAGAGACAATAGCAATCTCAACATAACGAGAGGTAATTTGGTAACATGAAAGTTTCTACCATAATATGTTCCTCTCTCATAGCAATTACATGTGGGATCATATTCTAATTCAACAATGTAACTATCACATAGGATATTCTTTTCACGATCCACATGCATGCAAAGTTGAAGCTCTTCAAAAATAGTGGGATTATCACCAACTAAAGTCATGACTTCTCCAAACCCACTTTCAATCTTATTGCAAACATCATATTCATCATGAGGCTTAAACAAATTTTCAAGATCATAAGAAAAATCATCGCCCCACTCATGATCATTGCAACAAGTAGTGTACATAGCAAAACTAGCATCCCCAAGCTTAGGGTTTTGCTTATTTTTAGCATGATTGTCACTAATAGAATTTATAGTGAAACCATTGCAATCATGGTTTTCATTCAAGGATCCCTCTTGAATCACTTCATGAATTTCTTCATCACGATTTTCTGATTCACGCATCTCAAGCAAAACTCCATAAAGATAGTCAAGTGCACTAAACTCACTAGCAATTGGATCAACATAATTGGATCTCTTAAAGAGATTAGCAAGGGGATGAGGATCCATATCAATAGATTTTCAACAAGCGAAGATGCAAGAATATTGAAGGCACATAGCACACAAGCGAACAAAGAGCAAGCGAGAAAAAGGGCGAACGAAAAGGCAAATGAAAAAGGCAAATTGTGAAGTGGGGGACAGGAAAACGAGAGGCAACTCGCAGACAAAGTAAATGCAAGAGATGAGTTTGCGACACTTACTTGGATGAGTTCTTGACTTGATCCTCCCTCCCCGGCAACGGCGCCAGAAATCCTTCTGCTACTTCTCAAACAACAGCGCCAGAAATTGACACGTTGACGGAGATTGGGCTTGTGTTGGTTTTTCCCTTGAAGAGGAAAGGGTGACGCAGCACAGGAGCAGTAAGTATTTCCCTCAGTTTGAGAACCAAGGTATCGATCAAGAAGGAGGGTCTCGTCAAGTCCAGAGTACCTACGCAAACACAAACAAGCTTGCACCCAACGCTTCAAAGGGGTTGTCAATCCCTTCAAGATTGTTTGCAACGAAGTAAAAGAGTGTAGGGCTGAAAATATGGTGTGGAGTAGACCCTGGGGGCCATAGTGTTCACTAGAGGCTTCTCTCAAAATAGCAAGTATTACAGTGGGTGAACAAATTACTATCGAGCAATTGGTAGAACCGCGCAAAGTCATGACGATATCTAAGGCAATGATCTAGCATATAGGCATCACGTCCGAGACAAGTAGACCGATACTTTCTGCATCTACTACTATTACTCCACACATCGATCGCTATCCAGCATGCATCTAGTGTATTCAGTTCATGACGAACAGAGTAACGCTTTAAGCAAGATGACATGATGTAGAAGGATAATCTCAAACCAATGATGAAAGACCCATCTTTTTACCCTTGATGGCAACAACACGATACGTGCCTCGCTACCCCTTCTGTCACTGGGTGAGGTCACCGCACGGTATGAACCCAAAACCAAGCACTTCTCCCATTGCAAGAATCATAGATCTAGTTGGCCATACAAAACCCACAACTCGAAGAGAATTACAAGGATATGAAATCATGCATAAGACAGATCAGAAGAAACTCAAATAAGATTCATAGATAATTTGATCATAAATCCACAATTCATCGGATCTCGACAAACACACCGCAAAAGAAGATTACATCGGATAGATCTCCATGAAGATCATGGAGAACTTTGTATTGAAGATCCAAGAGAGAGAAGAAGCCATCTAGTTACTAGCTATGGACTCGTAGGTCATGGGAGAGGTCATGGTGTTGATGGAGAAGCCTTCCGTGTCCGAATCCCCCCTCCGACAGGGCACCAGGATGTGCCCCAGATGGGATCTTGCGGAGACAGAAGCTTGCGGTGGCGGAAAAGTGATTACAATGCTCCCCTTATTTTTTGGGAATATTTGGGAATATATAGGCGCAAGATCTAGGTCAGGGAACCTCCAGAGGGCCCACAAACCTGCATGACGCGCCCCCCCTGGCCGCGGGGTGGGGGCTTGTGGGATCCCTGGGGCTCTTCTGGCTTGGCTCCCAAGTCCCCCGATCTTCTTCCGTTCCAGAAAAAATCTTTTCGGGGATTTTCTTCCGTTTGGACTCCGTTTCAAAATCTCCTCTGAAAGGGGTCAAAAACATGGAAAAAACAGGAACTGGCACTTGGCACCGAATTAATAAGTTAGTCCCAGAAAAAAAAAGGCATGCAAAACATCCAAAGTTTGACAAGACAATAGCATGAAACCATCAAAAATTATAGATACGTTGGAGACGTATCAGTGACCATCTTGACTTCCTCTCTCACGAAGTGCTCCATCTCTGCTTGTCTTGTGGCTATCTCTTCATTAGTAGCCCATCCTGTGGCCTTCCCTTGGTTGATATCTTGCTGGACACGGCGGAGACGACAACCCGTGTAGTCTTCTCCGCTTGAGTCGCAAGAAGACATAGCCTGGCAGAAAAAGAATGAAAGAGGAAATGCACGGAATTGCAAGATACAAAGCCCGGATGATCCGGGAAAATATATAGAAAAAATGTCTGCACCAAAAGGAAGGTAACAAGCCAAAGTGGAGTTGGAGACGGAGCCCGGGTCGTCCAGGCGGCCTCCTGGCGCGGCGAGGGGCTAGCCCACGCCACCAGGTCGCCTGGGTGACCTGGAGCTCCTCTTCGGCTCCGCTTTAGCTCGGAATTTTCCTAATTTTGCCAAAACACATAATACGGAACTTTTATTGATGTTCGCGAAGTTTCCTTATCGTATTTCATACCTTTTCTTATTCTGTTTCTGCCGTGTTTGATAGAGTGTTGCAATATGTTCTTCGTGAGTGGCTACCTGTATCACATCCACCTCTACATTGATGGGGACTCCAGCCATGTAATGCTTGAGTGTTTGCCCCTTCACAACATGTGATTTTGTGCCTTCAAAATTATTAGTCTTGATTGCACCGGAGCGGTAGACTTCTTCGATATCGTACGGTCCTTCCCACTTGGAAAGTAATTTACGTGGAGAAAACCTGAAATGAGATCTATACAATAAAACTTTATCACCAACATTAAATTCACGTTTCAAAATTCTCTTGTCATGCCACTTATTTACCTTTTCTTTGAACATTTTTGCGCTCTCGTAAGCTTCACTTCTCCACTCATCTAGAGAAATTAAGTTCATGAGACGCTTTTCACCAGCAAGCTTGGGATCAATATTAAGCTCTCTAACAGCCCAGAAAGCTTTGTGCTCTAAATCTAGAGGTAGATGGCATGCCTTGCCATAGACCATCTTATACGGAGACATCCCCATGGGATTTTTGTAAGCAGTTCTATATGCCCACAAGGCATCTCCTAGTTTATTGGACCAGTCCTTTCTAGAACTGTTCACTGTCTTTTGCAAGATCAGCTTGTTCTCTCTATTTGTGAGCTCAACTTGCCCACTTGTTTGAGGGTGGTAAGGTGAAGCAATTCTATGATTAACATCATATTTGGCTAGAGCTTTTCTAAAAGCACCGTGTGTAAAATGTGATCCTCCGTCGGTCATGAGGTACCTAGATACACCAATCCTAGGGAATATTACATCCTTGAGCATTTTCAAAGATGTCTTGTGATCATTACTTTTAGTGGGGATTGCATCAACCCACTTGGTCACATAATCAACAGCTACTAAGATGTGAGTGTACTTGTGTGAAGGAGGGAAAGGACCCATAAAATCAAAACCCCAGCAATCAAAAGGCTCAATTACTAGAGAATAATTCATAGGCATCTCATTCCTCCTACTAATATTACCAACTCTGTGGCACTTATCACAAGATAAAACATAATTTCTAGCATCTTTAAAAAGAGTAGGCCAATAAAAACCAGATTGGAGAACCTTGTGTGCGGTCCTCTCACCTGCATGATGTCCTCCATAAGGACTACTATGACATTGTCTCAAAATATCCTTCTGCTCATGCTCCGGTATGCATCTCCTCACAATTCCATCGGCACCTTCTCTAAAAAGATGTGGGTCATCCCAAAATTAATACCTCAAGTCATGGAACAACTTCTTCCGCGGCTGGAATGTTAAACCTGGAGGCAAAATCTTTGCAACAATAAAGTTAGCATAATCTGCATACCATGGATCCGAATTAGATTTCACCTGCAAAACAGCTAATTGTTCATCAGGAAAACTATCATTGACCGGAATAGGATCACGTGGTATGACCTCCATCCTCGAAAGGTTGTCTGCTACAAGGTTGTGTGCTCCTTTCCTGTAACTCCCAAGATTTTACAACTTTTTATTCCTTTGATTTCCTTGGAATTTGAATTTTTGACTTGATAAGAACTTTGAAGTTTTCTTGCTTTTCTTCATGAGAGAAGACTTCTAAGCTTCTTCTTCTCCAAACCAATTCAGAAAAATCTTTTGGCCTTTCCAATATATGAAATGGTTAATAGAATATTTCTCAAAATTGGATTCCTTCTATTCTTGATTTGAATATTTTCCATGAGTCTATTATTTAATTCTTCAAAAAGTATTGACCACCATTCTGTTTTTGAATGTTTTCACTGCTCTCCCAACCATAAGTTTGTTTTTGAAAGATTTCCAATGATTTAGAAAGTTTGGATCACCCCCAATTAATTTTATTCTTTAAATGAGATTTTCTGTAATCAGTTTGAACTCCAAAACTTTTCCAAAGGAACCCCCTCTTTCCTTTGGAATCTGGACCCCAAACTTTGGCAGTTTGTAGTCCTTGGTATCCTCCACCTATTTCAGTAAAAAACTTTGGGATCTCAAGTATGAGAAATTCAAATTTGGTTTGACCAAAGTTTGACCCCAGAAACTCAGTTTCGATTCAAATCTGCCTTAAACTTCTCCAAAAATTTTGAAAATATTTGTAGCACCTTTTCTTCCTATGAGAGAGCTTCCCTCCAAATTTCAGCCTCAATTTCATTTCCTAGCTATGGTTTTTCTCCTGTCGAACACTTCTGCTACATAGGACTGAAGAAGTCTGAATTTATTTCACACCTACCTTCAGACATGCGCTGCTTTATCCCCCCAGCGCCAATCTCGGCAGTGACGACGCCCTCCTCGTCGATCATGTGCTCCTTCTTATCCTCTCCATTGCCGGCAAGCTAGGCCCCTTCCTCCTCGTCGGTGGCAAGCTGTCGGGGCCTGCACAGGCACCGACAGCGGCTCTGCTTCGGCAGCAGAGTGCTTCTGCTGCACTGCCGCACCGCACGAAACCGCCCATCACTCTGGCAGCCTCCTCGCAACCTCCTGCTCTGGTTCAGCCCCCCAAACTTCGTCGCCACGCCCCTGCAACCCGAGAGCACCATTCCTGCCGCCGCAAAGCTCCGTGTTGACCGCATCATCGCCATGTTATTCTCGTGCATGACCAAGCCTCCTTCGGTCAAAAATAAGTTCCTCTCGGTGATTAGGTTCGTCCAGTACCACCTAATCGCCTGCCCAAGCGCCTGCTTTGCCGGAGTAATGGCCGAAGCCCCTCCTGCGACGCCTATTTATAGAGCCCTTCCCCAGCACTTCTGAGCTCATCCACCTCTCTCCCGCACTCCATCTTCCCCTCTAGGAAGCAGCCGATCCAGGAAGAGGCCCTTGAGGGACCTTCTTCCCCAGCTCCGGTCGCCCAGATCTGCTTCCGGATCCGGCCGCTCCCGTGCTGTGTAAGTTAAGGTAGGATCACCTGAGACCTTCAGTCACATACAGGAGTTCCTCCCCTGCTTACCCCATTCTCAAGTTCATCGCAGAGGCCCTCGATGTCGATTTCGTCGTGTCACCGGAGTTGTTGCCGCCAGAGATCTGCTGGCGCCGTCATGAGCCATCCCCCGCAATCCAATCCACCTCCATCCGTCAGGCGAATCGACGGTGAGTACACCCGCACCCCTAGCTCTCTCTCTCCTCCCTCCTATCTTCGCCGACGATCACCGGAAGTCTCTCGCGCTGGTGAGCAGTTCAAACCCGACAGGTGGGCCTCCCCTGTCAGTCTCTCTCCCCTCCCCGAAACGTTTTCGTCAAAGGCGTATTCGGCCAAAGCTGTTTTCCTTTCTGTGAAACGTACCACCCCTCGGGTGCTTTGGAATCTTTCCAGTCTAGCCCATGTTTCCTTTGAAACTAAATACAGAACAGTCCCTAATTTTGTTTTGGCTATAACTTTTATTCTATAACTCCTTTTGCAGTGATTCTTTTTGCAAAATGATCCTGATAAGGTCTAGTTTATTTTAAGCGTTTTCTAAAAATATTTCTATACCAGTAGCTAGGCAGTGTACCTTATGTCGTTGTTTGTGTTATACCGTAGATTCTAACACCGAGATACCTGACGTCAACTGCACCGAGCTTGTTCCCTACTACGTGGAACCAAGCAAGCATGTTTGTTACTTTTGGTGTGATGTTTGGTATCATGCTCATATTTATTTTCTCAACACCTTGCACATTTCATACTTGTTATACATACTCAACCGTGTTATAATATGATGAAGGCAAGTGATGGTTATGAAAGGTTGTGGAATAGCCTAGTCACGCGGAATGTGATAGGTTATAGGCTTGTCATGGCTTGAGCACATTGGTGTTGGTATAAATTTGGTAAACTCTAGTATCGACCTAGATCGAGTGTTGTCCGTGTCATACTTCTTACCGTGCTACCACAGTTCCCTGAATAATGGGTTCAGTATAGTCAGTTGTAGACCTATTATCAATCACACACCATTAGAGGGACCGGTATGAAGGTATCCATGGCCCTGGACTAAATCCAGTCATTTGATCAGGGGGCATGGGTGTTTTTGGTCTGGGACCGGAAGGGAGGGTACTCCCGTGAGCACGCGATATAAATATTGTGATCCCATGCTAGTCGAGGTCGGAGCCTCCCCGTCTTATGGTTTTACCTTGGAAGCTATGGTCCGGGTGAGACCGGGCTTTGCGGAGGTAAAGTGGGTGTGTGTTGATTCTGAGTGTCCACTTCTAAAACACCATACCCAGGATTAGTCATGTTGACTATTGAAAACCGTGGACTATGGGTAAAGAGTACACCCTCTGGAGAGTCAAAACTATTCGAGTAGCCGTGTCCCCAGTCAAGGACATTGTTTGACGAGTCAAGTGTCGGTCCTAGAGTCGGTCTTTGGAGTGTAAGTGATATTAATAACAATGGTGTGGTGAATCATATGTTGACGTGGTGGATGACCATATATGATTATTATTCTGGACTAACCCCTATGATTTTATTGTTGGATATCCTTGGGATGGTCTACCTCCTGAGTATTCAATATTTATTATTTATTATAAGCCCTTTATGAGGTGTCGCTTAGATGCCAGATTGTGGCATTGCTTTGTTATTTATTATAAGCCCTTTATGTGGTGTCGCCGAGACGCCCGACTGTGGCATTGCTTTGTTATTTATTATAAGCCCTTTATGTGGTGTCACTGAGACGCCCGACTGTGGCATTGCTTTGTTATTTATTATAAGCCCTTTATGTGGTGTCGCTGAGACGCCCGACTGTGGCATTGCTTTGTTATTTATTATAAGCCCTTTATGTGGTGTCGGTGAGATGCCCGACTGTGGCATTGCTTGGTTATTTATTATAATCCATTTATGTGGTGTCGCTGAGACGCCTGACTGTGGCATTGCTTTGTTATTTATTATAAGGCCTTTATGTGGTGTCGCTGAGACGCCCAAGTTCGGCATTGTTTTTTTATTTATTATAAGCCCTTTATGTGGTGTCGCTGACACGCCCGACTGCGGCATGCTATGTTACTTATTTCTGCCCTGTATGTGGTGTTTCTCAGACGCCCGGCAATGGTATTTATTTTTTGCATGGACATCTCGGGAGGACTACCTCCTGATTTATCCACTAACCTATTTGCTTTTAGTATATAACTTGACTATAACCATGCATAATAAAATGAACTGCATGCATCTCATTTTTTGTGCAAACTGTTTGCGAGAACTTTCCGGAGTACTCACTGGCTTGTTGTTGTGGCCAGATATGGATCAAGGAGATCTCATGGATGAAGATTAAGATAGTGAGTCCGACATCTAGAGGAGTCCAAGTCAGTCTTCCGATCCTGGAGTCCACTGTCATATTATTCCACCGCTTCCGCCACCCCGAATAAATCATTGAGCTTCACTCTGAGGCTTAACGCGTAGTAGTGCTTGTCATGTCACATTACTCTCATGTGACCTGCCCCTTTTATTATTACAAGCACTAGAGTCACCCCCAGACCTGTGTAACATTTCCATCTTCCATGAGACGTGCTTATGTTGTAATAATTTTATGGAGCAACCCTTGCTCTACCTGTATAATATTAAGTACTACTGGTGTTTCTGCATGAAGTTGAGTCTTTTAGTGGGAAATATTTTCTTCACTACGGACGCCCATAACTGATTTCCAATTAATTTATTTATTTGGAAACTGGTCGTGACAAACTTGGTACTAGAGCCAGGTTGACTGTAGGAAACTCCTAGGTGCGATCGCTAATCGGATTAACCACCGTAGGTTTTTTTGTGTTTAATAATTTTCTGTTAGTCAACATATATTTATGTTTTGACTATATGAAATTTTTTGTTTTGCAGATGGCTGGAAATGGTTGCCCATCGCAGGTGTTCACCAACGAGCCATCGGGATTTTTGCGACTGCTTTCAGCCATCGTGAAGACCGTGATTGGACCGACGACGCACACTGAGTACAAGTTTTACCGCCACAAGATCAGCGACTCCCTGACTATGCATCAGGCATCGGTGCATTTTATTGGTGGTCGTTCAGAGTATCGTCGCCTTTGCTATGTTGGGAGAGCCATGCCTACGGAGAGGCGGGCTATTCAGATGGCAGTCAGGGAGGCAATTGCTCGCCTTGGGGACACTCTTCAAGTGATGAAGACTCACCCTTATTATTATCTGCCAAGCCATGTGTCGTACACCAGCCACTATGCCTTTGCATGTGCCAGAGGAGGGGAAGATGATGCTCTTGGGATGCTCGTGCAGTATGTCCGAGCCGTGGAGTCGGCCTTTGATGGCTTAGTGGATGACTTGGTGGGTACTCGCATGGAGCACCTTACTCGTCCTCACCAGAGGACTCAGCTCCTTCGTCCAGCACCGCCTCGTTCAGGCCCGTCTTCTTCTGCCTCATGCACTCTGCCAGCCCAACATCACCGTTAGCTGCCTACCACTAAGGAGTTCAATCATGTCATTTCTCCTGCACCCATTAGAGCTGCCCTGCCTGACAGTCGGGCACGCGCCTCGCCGCCTCGCGCCATCTGCTTAGAGCCAATAGAGGAGGAAGTGAACTCCCCAGCTCCTCATTTGGGACTTTCATTGGGTCAGCCAATCCAGGTTCCTTCCGACTCCACCTAGATATGGTGTAGCAGATCGCTAGACCGCCTGTATGATATGTATGATGATGTGCTCCTAGACCGAAGAGAAGTAGTAGTGTTGTGTCATGTAGGATATAAGTGCACTAGCTTAAATAACAAGTCAGGCATACTAGAGTAAGACGTGAGTGGTATGTATAATTATGATCGATGTAAGATGTATTGTGGTCCTTCTCCGAGCATGACAGTTATTTTATGAAAAATCCTTGCAGTGTTTCTTGGACAATATTTCTGAGTTATTAATTCGAGTTTTTTTTTCTTATTGGTTCTTGCAACATTAACCCAGCTTTGAGAAAATGAGCCGACCCTGGACACGCTCCATGCCAAAGGACATTGCTGAAAACCAATCCACTGAGACAGGGAACAATTTCACTCAAGGTCAAACCAGTCAGCATGAAAGCAACCCGACACTATCAGAAGTCTGCCGTTTATATGAACAGAGCCAATAGCAGCATCACGAAATGATGAATCAACTGATGAATGTGGGAAATAAGCGTGGTCCGCACCCACAACACTCTCGACTCGCTGAATTACAAAAGACACGTCCGCCAACATTTTCGCACACCGACAAGCCAATGGAAGCCGATGACTGTCTACGTGACATTGAAAGAAAATTGACGACTGCACAATGCTCAGACCGTGAGAGAGTACTTTATGCTCCCCACTATCTGATTGGAGCTGCAACCTCGTGGTGGGAAAATATCCTCTGCGTACATCTAGATGAGAATAGGATCACGTGGGCTGAATTGAAGGAAAGTTTTCGTGGGGCGCACATACCCAATAGCGTCATGAAAATAAAGAAGAGAGAATTTCAAGACCTAAAACAAAGGAGTTCCAGTGTGATGGACTACCTGGACCAGTATAATCAACTGTCTCACTATGCTAGTGAAGATTACAAGACAGAGGAAAGGAGAATGGAGAAATTCCTGGATGGACTTGCTCCAGCAATAAAATGCCAACTGGTCGATCACACCTTTCCAGATTTTAAGACACTGGTAGACAAAGCCAACATGCTAGAAGCAGAACGTCGCAGCCTGGATGATATTCGCAAACACCGTCGCAATAATTCTGCCCAATACGCAACACCAGGCACAAGACATATGGTTCAAAGACGCAAGCTCCGCGTACCCCAGCACCCACCCCTAAGTCCAACAACAAATCTTACGTGAGGAACAAAGACTTCATTCCCCGTACCAGCATCACTTGCTTCGCATGTGGAGAAACATGGCACTACGCTAGGCAATGCCCAAAGGCCGGAAATGGTGCAGCCAAGACCAACACTTCCAACTTTAACTCGGCACCAAAGCGCAACAATTTCAACCCCAGTAACAATCACAGGAAGGGTCACGTGAATCTTGTCGCCAAGGAAGATACCATGAACGCACCTGAAATCGTACTCGGTAAGTTTCCTGTCAACAAAATTCCTGCCCTGGTTTTGTTTGATTCTGGAGCTTCCCATTCGTTCATTTTGAGAAGATTTGCTTTGAAACACAACTTTTCAACCCTCCCCTTGGAAAATTCGGTGACTATTAAGTCCCCGGGAGTACAACAGACTACTCAAGAGTATTGCAAGAAGGTTACTATTGAAATCAAGAATCTGGTATTTTGGGCAAACCTTATCGTTATCGACAACAACTGAGTGGACGTTATTTTGGGAATGGACTGGCTAAACATCAACAAGGGATTTATTGACTGCTTTAACCGGACAGTCATGCTCACCCATCACCACGGTAAAAGAGTAACTGTCACAACCCTACGCAGGGAAAAGTCAAGCAAAGCAAGATTAAACGAGACAAAGGCCAGTGATTTAAAAGACGTTCTGGTAGTATGTGAGTTTCCAGATGTATTTCGAGATGATCTACGAGGTATGCCACCAGATAGAGAGATAGAATTTGTCATTGAACTTGCACCCGATATGACCCCAATATACAAGAAGCCGTACCACATGGCCCCAACTGAGTTAGTCGAGCTCAAGAAACAGATCAATGAACTATTGCACAAAGGGTATATTAGACTGAGCTCCTCACCATGGGGATCACCAGTATTATTTGCTAAGAACAGAGATGGGACGCTAAGGCCATGCATTGATTATCGAGCACTCAACATGGCCACTATCAAGAACAGATATCCACTGCCCCTGACAAATGATTTGTTTGATCAACTGGCTCAGGCAAAAGTATTTTCAAAGATTGATTTGATGTCAGGATATCACCAGCTCAAAATCCGCCCTGAAGACATTCCAAAGACATCCTTCTCCTTAAGATACACACTATATGAGCTTACAGTGATACCTTTCGGTCTAACAAACGCACCAGCTTACTTCGTGCACTGGATGAATAAGGTATTCAGGAAGTATATGGACAAGTTCGTTGTAGTCCTCATCGACAACATACTTGTCTACTCCAAAAATCCTGAAGAACATGTTGAACACCTAAGGATTGTATTGAGAGATCTTCGTAAACATCAGCTATATGCAAAATTCAGCAAGTGTGAGTTTTGGCTCAAACAAGTTGGATTTTTGGGACACGTCATGACACAAGAAGGCATAGCAGTAGACCCAAAAAAGGTCAAAGCCGTAAGTGAAGGGCCACAACCAGCTAATGTGACAGACATCCGAAGTTTCCTCGGGTTAGCACGATATCACCGGAGGTTCATCAAAAAATTTCAACTATTGCACGACCGATGACTCAGTTGCTCAAGAAGGAGAAAAAGTTTGAATGGACTGAAGCATGTGACAAAAGCTTCCAAGAACTGAAGAAGAGATTAACTACAGCCCAGTGCTAATTGTGCCAGACTTAAACAAGGACTTTGAAATATATTGTGATGCTTCCAGAAAAGGCCTTGGATGCGTCCTCATGCAAGAGAGAAAGGCCGTGGCTTATGCCTCACGACAACTTCGATATCACGAAGAGAACTACCCCACTCACGATTTGGAATTGGCCGCAGTGATCCATGCTCTCAAGGAATGGAGGCACTTTCTTCTTGGAAATCGCTACGAGATATACACAGATCATAAGAGACTCAAATATATGTTCACACAACTAGATCTCAATCTACGACAGCGACGATGGTTGGAATTAATTAAGGATTACGACGTGGGCATTCGTTACCACCCAGGTAAGGCTAACGTGGTAGCCGATGCTCTTAGCCGGAACCCCGCCTCAGGCAAGAAACCCGTACCTAATATGAGGCCTGAGCTTGCAAAGGAGTTCGTTCTGCTAAACCTGCTTCTCGTCCCAAAAGGTACAGTGGCATAACTTGAGTTACAACCCACCTTGGATGGGGATATCAAGGAAGCTCAGAAAGGCCACCCTAGCATTGAAAACATAAAGAAAAATATAAATCTCGGGAAGGACCTTGAATTTATTATTGATGAGCAAGGGACTCTGTGGTACAGAGACCGACTGTGTGTACCAGACCAAGAAAGCCTCAAAACTCCGATTAGGGAGGAGGCTCACAACATACCCTATTCTATTCACCCCAGAGGCACAAAAATGTTCAAGGACCTCCAAACAAAATATTGGTGGCACGGAATGAAGAGCGATATTGCCTCTTTCATCGCTCGTTGTGACTCGTGCCAACGAATCAAGGCAGAACATCAGAAGCCAGCAGGGCTACTGCAACCTATGAAGGTACCAGAATGGAAGTGGAATGATGTAGGAATGGATTTTATTGTTGGATTGCCCCGGTACCGACACGGGCATGATGCTATATGGGTGATTACTGACCGAATCACAAAAGTGGCTCATTTCATACCAGTCAAGACTACATATTCCACCCAAAGGCTAGCAAAGCTATACCTCGCCCGTATTGTGTGTTTACACGGAGTACCCAAGACTATTGTATCAGATAGAGGCAGCCAATTTACCTCAAGATTTTGGGAATATCTGCAGCAAGCTTTGGGAACACAGTTAGTATTCAACATAGCTTATCACCCTCAGACGGGAGGACAGACTGAGCGTGTAAACCAGATCCTTGAAGACATGCTCAGGGCTTGTGTACTCACATATGGGAACAGTTGGGAGGACAGTATACCCAACGCCGAGTTTTCTTACAACAACAGTTATCAAGCAAGCTTGGAGATGTCGCCTTTCGAAGCATTGTATGGAAGACGATGTCGTACCCCTCTCAATTGGTCAAAAACCGGAGATAGCCGCATCTTTGGACCACAATTCCTCCAAGAAGCAGAGGACAAGGTGAAAATCATCACGGAGAAACTCAAAACATCACAAAGCCGTCAGAAAAGCTACTACGACCAGAAGCACAGGGATGTTGGTTTCAACCCCGACGATTATGTGTATCTTAAAGTATCCCCCATGAGAGTCTACAAAGATTCAAGGTCAAAGGCAAGATTGCACCTCATTTCATCGTACCATTCCGCATAATTGCTCATAGGGGACAAGTTGCCTACCGGCTAGATCTACCAGCAGAGCAGTCAGATGTACATGATGTGTTCCACATTTCTCAGCTAAGAAAGTGTGTGAGGAACCCCGAGCAACAAGTAGCTCATGACAACATAGAAGTACAACCAGACCTATCTTATTCGGAATATCCCGTGAAAATTTTAGAGGAATCTGAATGGAGGACTCGACAAAAGGTCACCAAGCTATTCAGAGTACAGTGGAGCAACCACTCAGAGGATGAGGCCACATGGGAAAGATATGATTACTTACGGAAAGGGAAACCACAACTTCTTGCGGATTGGCTTAAATCTCGGGGACGAGATTTTTCTTAAGGGGGTAGGAGTTGTAACACCCAAGATTTTCCAACTTTTTATTCCTTTGATTTCCTTGGAATTTGAATTTTTGACTTGACAAGAACTTTGAATTGTTCTTGCTTTTCTTCATGAGAGAAGACTTCTAAGCTTCTTCTTCTCCAAACCAATTCAGAAATATCTTTTGGCCTTTCCAATATATGAAATGGTTAATAGAATATTTCTCAAAATTGGATTCCTTCAATTCTTGATTTGAATATTTTCCATGAGTCTATTATTTAATTCTTCAAAAAGTATTGACCACCATTCTGTTTTTGAATGTTTTCACTCCTCTCCCAACCCTATGTTTGTTTTTGAAAGATTTCCAATGATTTTGAAGGGTTGGATCACCCCTAATTAATTTTACTCTTTAAATGGGATTTTCTGTAATCAGTTTGAACTCCAAAACTTTTCCAAAGGAACCCCCACTTTCCTTTAAAATCTTGACCCCAAACTATTTCAGCAAAAACTTTGGGATCTCAAGTTTGAAAAATTCAAATTTGGTTTGACCAAAGTTTGACCCCACAAACTCAGTTTTGATTCAAATCTGCCTTAAACTTCTCCAAAAATTCTGAAAATATTTGTAGCACCTTTTCTTCCTATGAGAGAGCTTCCCTCCGAATTTTAGCCTCAAACTCATTTCCTAGTTATGGTTTTTCTCTTATCGAACACCTCTGCTGCATTGGAGTGAAGAAGTCTGAATTTATTTCAGACCTACCTTCAAACATGCGTTGCCTTCTCTCCCCCCGAGTGCCAATCTCGCCAGTGACGACGCCCTCCTCGTCAATCATGTGCTCCTTATTATCGTCTCCATCGCCCGTGAGCTTGGCCCCTTCCTCCTCGTTAGTGGCAAGCCGTCAGAGCCTGCCTAGGCGCCGGCAGCGGCTCTGCTTCGGCAAGAGAGTGCTTCTGCTGCACTGCCGCACCACACGGCACCACCCATCGCTCTGGCAGCCTCCTCGCAACCTCCTGCTCTGGTTCAGCCCTGCAAAGCTCGTCGCCACGCCCCTGCAACCCGAGAGCACCATTCGTGCCGCCGCAGAGCTCGGTGTTGACTGCAACGTCGCCACGTTCTTCTCGTGCATGACCAAGCCTCCTCGGGTCAAAAATGAGTTCCTCTCGGCGATTAGGTTCGTCCAGTACCACCTAATCGCCTACCCAAGCGCATGCTTCACCGGAATTCCTCGCGGGAGTAATGGCTGGAGCCCCTCCTGCGGCGCCTATTTATAGAGCCCTTCCCCAACGCTTCTGAGCTCACCCACCTCTCTCCCGCACTCCATCTTCCCCTCCAGAAAAAGCCGATCCACGAAGAGGCCCTCGAGTGACCTTCTTCCCCAGCTTCGGCCGCCCAGATCCGCTTCGGGATCCGGCCGCTCCCGTGTTGTGTAAGTCAAGGTAGGATCACCTAGGACCTTTGGTCACATCCAGGAGTTCCTCCCCTGCTTACCTCGTGCTCGATTTCATCGCACAGGCCCTCGGTGTCGATTCCGTCGTGTCACGGGAATTGTTGCCGCCGGAGATCTGCTGCCACCGTCGTGAGCCATCCCCCGCCATCCAATCCACCTCCATCCGTCTGGCGAGTCGACGGTGAGTGCACCCGCACCCCTAGCTCGCTCTCTCCTCCCTCCTATCGTCGCCGACGATCACCGGAAGCCTCTGGCGTCGGTGAGGAGTTCAAACCCGACAGGTGGGCCTCCCCTGTCAGTCTCTCTCCCCCTCTCCAAAATGTTTTCGTCCAAGGCGTATTCGGCCGAAGCCATTTTCCTTTTTGGGAAACGTACCCCCTCAGGCGTTTTGGCATCTTTCCAGTCTAGCCCCTCTTTCCTTTGAAAGTAATTACAGAACAGTCCCTAGTTTTGTTTTGGCTATAACTTTCATTCTATAACTCCTTTTGCAGTGATTCTTTTTGCAAAATGATCCTGATAAGGTCTAGTTTATTTTAAGTTTTTTCTAAAATTATTTCTATACCAGTAGCTTGGTAGTGTAGCTTATGTCGTTGTTTGTGTTATACCGTAGATTCCCACACCGAGATACCCGACGTCAACTGCACCGAGCTTGTTCCCGACTACGTGGAACGAGGCAAGCATGTTTGTTACTTTTGGTGTGCTGATTGCTATCATGCTCATATTTATTTTTCCAAAACCTTTCATATTTCATACTTGTTATACATACTCAACCGTGTTATAATATGATGAAGGCAAGTGATGGTTATGAAAGGTTCTGGAATAGCCTAGTCACACGGAACGTGATAGGTTATGGCCTTTCATAACCCACAAGTATAGGGGATCAATTGTAGCCTTTCTCGATAAGTAAGAGTGTCGAACTCAACGAGGAGCTAAAGGTAGGACAAATATTCCCTCAAGTTCTATCGACCACCGATACAACTCTACGCACACTTTACGTTCGCTTTACCTAGAACAAGTATGAAACTAGAAGTACTTTATAGGTGTGATAGGATAGGTTTGCAAGATAATAAAGAACACGTAAATAAAAACTAGGGGTTTTTTAGATAAAGAAACAATTATGTTAGTTTAACGAGTGTGGAAAAGTGGCTTTAGGAGTTGCGGAATTGTCCCTAATCAATTGACTACGTTACTAGACCGATAGAAAGTTTTATGTGGGAGAGGCCAGTGCTAGCATGTCATCCCTTACTTGGAATTCTATGCACTTATGATTGGAACTATTAGCAAGCATCCACAACTACTAACGTTCATTAAGGCAAAACCCAACCATAGCATTAAGATATATTGGTCCCCATTCAATCCCGTATGCATCAATTTCTATGCTAGGCTGAAGCTTCTGTCACCCTTGCCCTCCAATACATAGTCCTATCAACATACTACTAACTCTATGGTGTGATCCATGTGCGCGCTCATATGATGGGCACCAAAGGACAGCAACATAACCACAAGCAAATTAAACCAATCATAGAAATTCATCAATCACCTATAAGACAACGAAAATCTACTCAGACATCATAGGATGGCAACACATCATTGGATAATAATATGAAGCATAAAGCACCATGTTCAAGTAGAGGGTACAGCGGGTTGCGGGAGAGTGGACCGCTGAATATAGATGGGCCAAGGTGATGGAGGTATTGGTGAAGATGACGGAGGTGTTGGTGTAGATCGCCGTCACACGATGATGTCTCGGGCGGCGTTCCGGCGCTGCCGGAAGAGAGGGGAGAGAGCCCCCTTCTTCTTCTTCTTAATTGACCTCCTCCCTAGATGGGAGAAGGGTTTACCCTCTGGTCCATGGTCTCCATGGCGGCGGAGGGGCGAGAGCTCCTCCGAGGTTGGATCTCTCTCTGTGTCCTTCTGTTTCTGCGCTCCCCGATTCTAGCCTTTCACCGTTTATTAGATTCCCGGAGATCCGTAACTCCGATTGAGGTGTCCTTTTAACACGATTTTCTTCTGGATATTAGCTTTGTTGCGGCGAAAGAAGGGCCCCAACCGCCTTAGGGGTTGGTCACGAGCCTGCCACGCACGCCTGGGGGGGGGGGGGGTAGGGCACGCCTCCTGGGCTCGTGACCCCCTCGGGCATCGTTTCGCGTTGATTCTTCTTCCCAAAAATAATAAATATTCCAAAACAAATCCCCATAGGTTTTTTATTGCGTTTGGACTTCGTTTGGTATAGATATTCTGCGAAACCAAAAACATGCACCAAACAGGAACTGGCACTAGGCATTGGATCAATATGTCAGTCCCAAAAATAGTATAAAAGGTGCCAAAAGTATATGAAAGTTTTAGAATATTGGCATGAAACAATGAAAATTATAGATACGACGGAGACGTATCAGCATCCCCAAGCTTAATTCCTGCTCGTCCTCGAGTAGGTCAATGATAAAAAAGATAATTTTTGATGTGGAATGCTACCTAGCATAATCTTGATCATATAATCTAATCATGGCATGAATACTAAAACACGAGTGATTCTAAGCAATAGTCTATCATTTGACATAAATACAATAATATTTAAACCATACTAATAAAGCAATCATGTCTTCTCAAAATATCATGGCCAAAGAAAGTTATCCCTACAAAATCATATAGTCTGGTTATGCTCCATCTTCCCCACACAACGAATTTAAATCATGCACAACCCCGGTTTTAGACAAGCAATTGTTTCATACTTTAGTGTTATCAAACTTTTTCAACTTTCATGCAATACATGAGCGTGAGCCATGGACATAGCACTATAAGTGGAATAGAATATGGTGGTTGTGGAGAAGACAAAAAGGAGGTGATAGTCTCACATCAACTAGGCATATCGACGGGCCATGGAGATGCCCATCAATAGATATCAATGTGAATGAGTAGGGATTGCCATGCAACAGATGCACAAGAGTTATAAGTGTATGAAAGTTCAAAAAGAAACTAGTGGGTGTGCATCCAACTCGCTTGCTCACGAAGTCCTAGGGCAAATTTGAGGAACCCATCATTCGAATATACAAGCCAAGTTCTATAATGAAAATTTCCCACTAGTATATGAAAGTGACAACATAGGAGACTCTTTATCATGAAGATCATGGTGCTACTTTGAAGCACAAGTGTGGTAAAGGATAGTAGCATTGTCCCTTCTATCTTTTATCTCATTTTTTTGGTGGGCTTCTTTTTTTTATTTGGGCTTCATTGGCCTCTTTTATTACTTCCTCACATGGGACAATGCTCTAATAATAATGATCATCACACTTTTATTTACTTACAACTCGATATTTAGAACAAAATATGACTCTATATGAATGCCTCCGCCGGTGTCCCGGGATGTGCAATGATCTAGCGTAGCAATGACATAAAAACGGACAAGCCATGAAAAAATCATGCTAGCTATCTTATGATCATGCAAAGCAATATGACAATGATGGTGCGTGTCATAATAAACGGAGCAATGGAAGTTGCATGGCAATATATCTTAGAATGGCTATGAAAATGCCATAATAGGTAGGTATGGTGGCTGTTTTGAGGAAGGGTATATGGTGGGTGTAATGCACCAGTGAAAGTTGCGCGGTACTAGAGAGGCTAGCAATGGTGGAAGGGTGAGAGTGCGTATAATCCATGGACTAAACATTAGTCATAAAGAACTCACATACTTATTGCAAAAGTCTATTAGTCATCGAAACAAGGTAATACACGCATGCTCCTAGGGGAAGGGTTGGTAGGAGTTAACCATCGCGTGATCCCGACCTCCACACAACGGATGACAATCAATAAATAAATCATGCTCCGACTTCGTCACATAACGGTTCGCCATACGTGCATGCTACGGGAATCACAAACCTTAACACAAGTATTTCTACGAATACACAATTACTCACTAGCATGACTCTAATATCACATCTTCATGTCGCAAAACTATTGCAAGGAATCAAACATATCATATCCAGTGATCTACAAGTGGTATGTAGGATTTTATGACTAACCATGTGAATGACCAACTCCTGTTAACTCTCTAAATAGGTATAAGTGAAGCATGAGAGTTTAATTCTTTCTACAAAAGATATGCCCTGCTCTAACAAATATAAGTGAAGAAAAAGAGCATTCTACAAATGGCGGTTTTCTATGTGTAGGGAAACAGGCAATCCAAACTTCAAATGATATAAGTGAAGCACATGAAGCATTCTATAAAGCCATACTCAAAAGATATAAGTGAAGTGCAAAGAGCATTCTATAAATAAACCAAATACTATCTCATACCAGCATAGTGCATAAAATAAAAAGGAAAAATAAACACAAAATATGCTCCAAGCATTTGCACATATCATGTGACGAATAAAAATATAGCTCCGAGTAAAATTACCGATAGATTGTAGACGAAAGAGGGGATGCCTTCCGGGGCATCCCCAAGATTAGCCGCTTGAGTCTTTCTTGAATATTACCTTGGGGTGCCTTGGTCATCCCCAAGCTTAGGCTCTTGCCTCTCCTTATTCCTTCATCCATCTGGTCTCAGCCAAAACTTGAAAACTTCAATTACACAAAACTCAACAAAACCTTCGTGGGATCCGTTAGTATAATAAAGTAAATCACCACTTTAAATACTATTGTGAACTCATTCCAAATTCATATTAGCATTATATCTACTGTAATCCAACTTCACCATGGTTCATACCCCCCGATACTACCCATAAATTCATCAAAATAAGAGAACAATGCATAGAAAACAGAATCTGTCAAAAACAGAACAGTCTGTAGTAATATGAACGTATACCATACTTATGATACTCCAAAAATTCTGTAACAATTATGATAATTAAGGCAATTTGTATATCGACCAGCAGCAAAAAGAATCAACTCAATAGCTCTCTCTTTATAGAAATAAGAAATGATTTCGTGAGTGCAAAGTTTCTGTCCTTTTCAGCATGATCAAACAACTATCACCCAAACTAATCATAAAGGATTTACTTGGCACATTATTTTTATAATGCAATGCAATTGTACAAGGGGATAATTATTTTTTCGAGAAACTTCCATGAAAAATTGTACATTGTTTCCATGAGCATGAACACAAGTGTTCAAGGTCGACCCTCACTTCCGCAATGCATCACCTTTCAATCGCTTCTCTTTTTGAAAAAATTTGAAGTTCCCCTCTATATTTTTTTTGTTTTTAAACTTATAAAAGCACTCAACAGAAATAAATGACTCTCTAAAACTTCTGGGTTGTCTCCCAGGAAGCGTTTTCTTTAAAGCCATTAAGCTAGGCATAAAGTGCTCAAGTAATGGATCCACCCGGATCCCAAGGTATATCAAAGCCAATTTTAATTAACAATGATTTGTAATTTAGTAGTGAGCATGAGGTAACATATATCATGCAATGACGAAGTCTAACTCTCTTCCTATGCATTTGCATGTCATAAAAGAACAATTCATGCACATCAAGTAAAGGCCAATACATAGCATAAGCAGTTTCTTGCAATTTTATTGTATTAGAAACATAGAGAGGTGGAGATGTAGTTCCTCTATCATAATAATTGCAAGTAGGAGAAGCAAGAACATGCATATTATATTCATTAGAGTCATCATGTGGAATAGTAGAAGGCAACCCATCTATGTAATCCCTAATAAGAGCAAACTTCTCCGATATAGTGTAGTTGGGAGAGTTCAAAAAGATAACATGACTATCATAAGTGGGTGCGATAGCAACAATTTCATGTTTAACATAAGGAACTATAGCAAGTTCATATTCATAAGCATCATTCATATTGGCATCATGGCCACAAGCATAGGAAGCATCAAGTTCATCAAAAAGGGATATTTCAAACGAATCCAAGGGATCATAGCAATCAACATAGCATTCATCCTTCGGTAAGAACGAAGGGAATTAAACAATGTATGAGTTGAACAGTTACTCTCATTAGAAGGTGGGCACGGATAGCTAGTCCGCTCTTCCTCCTTTTGTTCTTCGCTCTCCTCGTCATCTTTTTCATCTAATGAGCTCACTGTTTCAGCATTTTCTTCTTCCATAGTTTCCTGCAAAATATTAGTCTCTTCTTGGGCAGCGTAGAATTTGTCCACAGATCGATAAATATGGGCATTATATTCATAATTAGTATAACAATAACGAAGCATAACCAAATTTTCAGATTGGTAAACAGCATCATCATTAGCATCACACTTTTTAAACAGAGCTTCAATTTCATAAGCACCCCATAAAAGCAACAAACTCTTCAATTTGTTACACATCATAGTAATCATATATACCATTAGCATAAGAAGCTAAGGTTTCATTAGCATTAAATTTACAAGAAAAAGGAAGGTGTTGAGCCTTCATCCTAGAGCAACAAGTAATATCATATCTCAAGCATAGATCCCGAGCATACCATTTCAACATATGAATTTGATCCCATAATAGTTTCCCTTTTTGAGTCAAGCGATAATCCCTAAAGTATTCACGTTGATCCAACGTGTATCCCATTATATAATTGAATGGGGTTTTCTCAAGATTATTAAAGAAGTGCATAATATTTTCCACATAACGAGCATCAAGGGTTTTAGGAGGTTCCCCATCTCCATGAGTAGCAAGTACACCTAATATTTTTTGTATTTCGTGTTCCATATCCATAACTAAAGATAGAGAATAACTTAGAACAGCAAATAAATCTACTTAGTGGTAAAGCAAACAAGCACACACGAGAATATTCACCCCATGCTATTGCTCCCCGGCAACGGCGCCAGAAAAAGGTCTTGATAACCCGTAAGTATAGGGGGTCAATTGTAGCCTTTCTCGATAAGTAAGAGAGTCGAGACCAACGAGGAGCTAAAGGTAGGAAAAATATTCCCTCAAGTTCTATCGACCACCGATACAACTCTACGCACACTTTACGTTCGCTTTACCTAGAACAAGTATGAAACTAGAAGTACTTTGTAGGTGTGATAGGATATGTTTGCAAGATAATAAAGAACACGTAAATAAAAACTAGGGGCTGTTTAGATAAAGAAACAATTACGTTAGTTTAACGAGTGTGAAAAAGTGGCGGTAGGAGTTGCGGAATTGTCCCTAACCAATTGACTACGTTACTAGACCGATAGCAAGTTTTATGTGGGAGAGGCCACTGCTAGCATGTCATCCCTTACTTGGAATTCTATGCACTTATGATTGGAACTATTAGCAAGCATCCGCAACTACTAACGTTCATTAAGGTAAAATCCAACCATAGCAATAAGATATATTGGTCCCCCTTCAATCCTGTATGCATCAATTTCTATGCTAGGTTGAAGCTTCTGTCACCCTTGCCCTCCAATACATAGTCCTATCAACATACTACTAACCCTATGGTGTGATCCACGCGCGCGCTCATATGATGGGAACCAAAGGACAGTAAAATAACCACAAGAAAATTAAACGAATCATAGCAATTCATCAATCACCGATAGGACAACGAAAATCCACTCAGACATCATGGGATGGCAATAGATCATTGGATAATAATATGAAGCATAAAGCACCATGTTCAAGTAGAGGGTACAGCGGGCTGCGAGAGAGTGGACCGCTGAATATAGATGGGGGAAGGCGATGGAGGTGTTGGTGAAGATGACAGAGGTGTTGGTGTAGATCGCCGTCACACGATGATGTCCCTCGCGGCGTTCTGACGCCGTCGGGAGAGAGGGGGAGAGAGCCCCCCTTCTTATTCTTATTCCTTGACCTCCTCCCTAGATGGGAGAAGGGTTTCCCCTCTGGTCCATGGTCTCCATGGCGAAGGAGGGGCGAGAGCCCCTTTGAGATTGGATCTCTCTCTCTGTGTCCTTCTATTTCTGCGCTCCCCGATTCTGACCTTTCACCGTTTCTTAAATTCCCGGAGATCCGTACCTCCGATTGAGGTGTCCTTTTAACACGATTTTCTTCCAGATATTAGCTTTCTTGCAGAGAAAGAAGGGCCCCAACCGCCTTAGGGGTTGGTCACGAGCCTGCCAGGCGTGCCTAGGGGGTAGGGTGCGCCTCCTGGGCTCATGACCCCCTCGGGCATCGTTTCGCGTTGATTCTTCTTCCCAAAAATCATAAATATTCCAAAACAAATCCCCCTAGGTTTTTTGTTGTGTTTGGACTTCGTTTGGTATGGATATTCTGCAAAACAAAAAACATGCAACAAACAGGAACTGGCACTGGGCACTGATCAATATGTTAGTCCCAAAAATAGTATAAAAAGTTACCAAAAGTATATGAAAGTTGTAGAATATTGGCATGAAACAATCAAAAATTATAGATACGATGGAGACGTATCAGCCTTGTCATGGCTTGAGCACATTGGTGCTGGTATAAATTTGTTAAACTCCAGTATCGACCTAGATCGAGTCTTGTCCGTGTCATACTTCTTACCGTGCTACCACAGTTCCCTGGATAATGGGTTCGGTATAGTCAGTTGTAGACCTATTATCAATCACACACCATTACAGGGACTGGTATGAAGGTGTCCATGACCGTGGAATCAATCCAGTCATCCGGTCAGGGGCATGGGTGTTTCCGGTCTGGAACCGGAAGGGAGGGTACTCCCGTGAGAGCGTGATATAAATATTGTGATCCCATGCTAGTCGAGGTCGGAGCCTCCCTGTCTTATGGTTTTACCTTGGCAGCATAGTCCGGGTGAGACCGGGCTTCGCAGAGGTAAAGTGGGTGTGTGTTGATTCTGAGTGTCCACTTCTAAAACACCGTACGCGGGATAAGTCATGTTGACTATTGAAAACCGTGGACTATGGGTAAAGAGTACACCCTCCGCAGAGTCAAAACTATTCGAGTAGTGATAACCCACAAGTCTAGGGGATCACAACAGTTTTTGAGGGTAGAGTATTCAACCCAAATTTATTGATTCGACACAAGGGGAAGCCAAAGAATATTCTCAAGTATTAGTAGTTGAGTTGTCAATTCAACCACACCTGAAAGATTTAGTATCTGCAGACAAGTATCAGTAGCAAGGTAGTGTGATAGCAGCAGTAGCAACAGTAACCAGTAGCAGCAAAGTAACAGCAGTAGCAGCAGAGTAATAGCAGTAGTAATAGAGTAACAGTAGCAGCAGTGACAGCAGTAGCAGAAAAGTAACGTAGCAAGGACCAGTAGGAAAAACTCGTAGGCATTGGATCGGTGATGGATGATTATGCCGGATGCTATTCATCATGTAACAGTTATAACACGGAGAGATATGTAACTAGCTCCAGTTCGTCAATGTAATGTAGGCATGTATTCTGTATGTAGTCATGCATGCTAAGGGAAAAGAACTTGCATGCCATCTATTGTCCATCCCTCCCGTGGCAGCGGGGTCCTAATGGAAACTATGGGATATTAAGGTTCTCCTTTTAATAAAGAACCGGACCAACGCATTAACACTTAGTGAATACATGAACTCCTCATACTATGGTCATCTTCGGGAGTGGTTCCGGCTATTGTCACTCCGGGGTTGCCGGGTCATAACACATAGTAGGTGACTACAACTTGCAAGATAGGATCAAGAACACATATATATTGGCAACAACATAATAGGTCCAGATCTGAAATCATGGCACTCGGGCCCTAGTGACAAGCATTAAGCATGGCAAAGTAGTAGCAACATCAATCTCAGAACATAGTGGATACTAGAGATCAATTACCATCAAAACAAACTCGATTACATGATATATCTCATCCAACCCATCACCGTCCAGCAAGCCTACTATGAGATTACTCACGAACGGTGAAGAGCATCATGGAATTGGCGATGAAGGTTGGTGATGACGATGGCGACGATCTCCCCTCTCCGGAGCCCAGAACGGACTCCGGATCTGCCCTCGAGAGGAAGAACAGGAGGTGGCGGCGCCTCCGTATCGTAAAACACGATGAACTCTTCCCCCTGATTTTTTTCCGGACGAAACGGACTAAATAGAGCTGAGATTGGAGGCGGTGGAGCTTTGTGGGCCCCACAAGCCTGCCATGCGTGGCCAGGGGGGGCGCGCCTGGTGGGCTTGTGGGCTCACAGCTCCACCCCTCTGGTTGATTCTTGCGCCAGTATTTTTAATATATTCCAAAAAAAATCCCCGTAAATTTCCAAGTTATTCCGAGAACTTTTATTATTGCACAAAAACAACACCATGGCAATTCTTCTGAAAACAGCGTTAGTCCGGGTTAGTTCCATTCAAATCATGCAAATTAGAGTCCAAAACAAGGGCAAAAGAGTTTGGAAAAGTAGATACGACGGAGACGTATCAACTCCCCCAAGCTTAAAACCTTGCTTGTCCTCAAGCAATTCAGTTGACAAACTGAAAGAGACAAAAGAAAAACTTTTACGAACTCTGTTTGATCTTGTTGTTGCAACTATGTCTAACTCATATCCAGAAGTTCTGCAAGATCACAAGCAAACAACATAAGCAAATGACATCTAGGTCTCACGGTAAACTCATATCAATGGCATAATCAACTAGCGAGCAAATAATAATAATTTTCAAATGTCAACACTTCAATCAAAACAATCATGAAGCAGTACGAGCAGATGGTATCTCGCTAGCCCTTTCTAAGACCGCAAAACATAAATGCAGAGCACCTTCAAAGACCAAGGGCTGACTAAACATTGTAATTCATGGCAAAGAAGATCCAGTCACAGTCATACTCAACATAGTTAAAAGCAAAGCATAAAAATGGCAGAGGTGCTCTCTAATTGGTGCTCTTATAAGAAGAAGATGACTCAACAGGAACATAAATAGATAGGCCCTTCGCAGAGGGAAGCATTGATTTGCAGAGATGCCAGAGCTCAAGCTTTGAAAACAGAGATAATAATTTTGGGTGGCATGCTTTCATTATCAACGCAATGACCAAGAGTTCTCACCATCTTCCACACTACACATGCCTCCTTGCTATTATAGCTCCCATGTTGAAACTTCTATCACCCGTTACTGCGCTCTTAAGAATACTAAGGTCGGGTGCGCAGAGGTGACAATGCTCAATCTTGCCGTTAATGCATCTACCTATGAAGAGGCCAAAGTAATGCAACGCAGGAAAATGAATGCTCCCCATGGTAGCATGTGTAATATCTTTAGTTTCTCTAACAGTTATACCAGAGAAAAAGTCTCTAACCGAAGATTTACGAGGATCATTGAGACTACCCCAAACAGGTGTCTTGCAAATTCTATTGAAATCCTCTAAATCTATGGCATACGATTTGTCATAGAGATCAAACAATACAGATGTGTCACGACCAACTGAAAATTTGAATCTACAAACAAAAGAGGTTGTGAGAGTAACATATTGTTCACATTTATCGGAGATGAATTCTTCAAGTCCGGCGTTGTGAACAAGTGTATCAAACTCGTCTTTGAAACCTGCCTCGATCATGAATTCATCAGAAGGCCATTCACATGGTTGTACCTGTGCGTTTCTCGATTGGTAAGGATCGGGCTCCTGAATCGCAAGACGGGGACCTCTCTTGCTTGAGGAACGACCATGATAGTTTCTCCTGAACATCTTCCTTTTCTTAAATTTTCAGTGACTCAAAGGAAAAGCGAACAAGGCTCAACTAAACTCGTAGCAACTACTCCCACAAGTGCCTAGAGGCCATATTACGCATGAAAACTACTTGGGACCAGCTAAAATTAGCATGCCAAGCTCAAGAACAGGGTCACCGAGTCAGCAAAAATACGCGAAGTATAAGGCACTAGAGCAAAAACTAATTGGACCAATGGAGGAGTCAATTACCAAGGAGCAATTTCCCCAAAACAGTTTGGTGAATGGTGCTTTGCACAAGGAGATCAAAAATCCCAGCAAGAAGAGCAAGAACACGGGTTTGAGCTGCGAAACGATTTTTTCTGGAGGTAGGAGAAGCAAATGGGCGCTAGAATGAGTGGACAGGGTGCACGTGGGCGCCACAAGCCTGGTAGGCGCGGCCAGGGGGGTTGCCCGCGCCTCCAGGGCTTGTGGCCCACTCGTGCAGCCCCCTCACTAGCTCTCCGTCTCAGTATTTTTCAAAAATTCCAGAAAAATCATACTTGATTTTTAGGACATTCGGAGAAATTTTATTCTAAGCAACTGAAGGTGGACGCTAAAAGCAGAAAACAGGGAAAACTAAACTAAATCTATCATTTTTCTTCTAAGCAACTGAAGGTGAAAGCTTGGAACAGAGGTTTGTGACTCCTCGATTCATCTGTCTCATGGTCATCGAAAGAAATCCGTCAATGAGGTTGATCAAGTCTCCTTGAAAAACTTTTTCGAATCGCAAAAGGAAACGGAGAATTTTCGAATAGTCACTAGGTTACCTCAATGGGGATGTGCATATCCCCAACAATCAAATCATACTTCATCTTGACAGTAGGTATAGGGCATTCAAAGCTCCCAATAAGAATCGATGAAGTTTTTTCGATAGCATTGATGCAATGTACTCAATATTGTTTCTTCGGAAAGTGCACCGTATGCTCATTACCGTTGACATGGAACGTGACATTGCCTTTGTTGCAATCAATAACAGCCCGTGCAGTGTTTAAAAAGGGTCTTCCAAGGATGACCGCCATGGCATCGTCCTCGGGAATATCCAGAATAACAAAGTATGTTAAGATAGTGACGTTTGCAACCACAACAGGCACGTCCTCGCAAATGCCGGTAGGAAAGAAGTTTATTTGTCGGCTATTTAGAGAGAGATTTCAGTGGGTGTCAACTTATCCAGTTCAAGTCTATGATAAAGAGAGACAGAGAGGCATAACACTAACACCGGCTCCAAGGTCGCATAAAGCAGTTCTAACGTAGTTTCCTTTAATGGAGCAAGGTATAGTGGGCACTCCGGGATCACCTAGTTTCTTAGGAGTTTCACCCTTGAAGGTATAGTTAGCAAGCATGGTGGAAATATCAACCTCGGGTATCCTCCTCTTATTATTCACAATATCCTTCATGTACTTAGCATACGGAGGCATTTCACTACAGGAATTAGCTTCTTTGCCGTCTGCCATCACAGACGGCAAAGAGTAATCCACCGACGGCAAAGAGTAATACACAGACGGCAAAGAAAACTCGTGTCGGCAAAAATTCTGCGTCAGCCTACGACGGCATTGTAGCTTCATTGCCATCAGTCTCACCGAAGCGGACGGCAAAGAGCTTTGCCGTCAGCTTTTCACGGGAGCAGTCGGCAAAGATGTCGAGACGGCAGCCGACAAGCTTGCCTCCGTTAGGGGCTAATGGAGGCTTTGCCGTCTGCCTCGCCCTCTTCTTTGTCATCTGCCTCCTCCTCCTCCCCCCTTCACTCTTTATCGTCTGCCTCCACCTCCACTCTTTGCCGTCTGCCTCCACCTCCCCCCTCCACTCTTTGTCGTCTGTCTACCCCTCCTCCCCCCTCCTCTGTGCCCTCTTCTTTGCCGTCTGCCCCCAGGAAGCAGACGACAAAGAGACTATATGGCCAGCTGCTGCTGCCCAGGTTGCACAGCTGGGTGCCACGTGGCACCTTTGCCGTCAGCTGCCTGATGGCAAAGGCCTTTGCCATCAGCTGGCAGACGGCAAAGAGCCTATATTGTCACATTTTTTGTTTATTTTTTCTATTTCACAGCACATATATATATAATTCATAGCACATATATGATAAATAGGTTACAACACATATATGATATACATATAAAGCTCATCAATGCCATTTGTTCATCAACGTACATCCCATGTATCAAAAGAACCAACACATACAAAGTTCCATCCATATATACATACATATAGTTGCGCATATATTGTTCATCCATATATACATATACATATAGTTCCACATTGTTCATCAACTCAAATAAAAATGGGAACTAAAGCACTCCAATGCCAGCTTCCATGCATGTAGTACATCCAATCTGCAAAATGGGAATAAGAAAGTCAGAAGAAGAAGAACAACAACATATATATGACAAATAAGCTAAATCAAAGAAAAAAGAGAATAAGCAAGAAGATAAGAAGGAGAAGAAAAAACAAGAATAAGGAGGAGGAGGAGGAGGATGAGGAGAAGGAGAAGGAGAAGGAGAAGGAGGAGGAGAATAGGAGAAGAAGACGGAGAAGAAGAGGAGAATAAGGAGGGAAGAAGAAGGAGAATAAGGAGGGATCCTTCTCCTTCTTCTTTTCTTCTTCTCCTCCTCCTCCTTCTCCTTCTCCTTCTTTTCTCTTTCTCTTATTCTTTTTGTTCTTCCTTTTAATTTCTCCTCTTCTCCTCTTCTTGGAGCTAAATTAGCTAACTATGTCTTTTTGGAGCTAAATGGGCTAATTATGTCATTATAGAGGAAAACAAACTAAGTATATAATATTAATGAGCTAACCAAGGTTCTTATGCCATTTTGAGCTTATAATGTCTTTTTGGAGCTAAATGGGCTAATTATGTCATTGTTGGGGAAATTAAGGCAAGGATAATATGAAAGAGGAGAAGAAAGAGGAGGACGAGAAGAAGAAGAAATAAAGGAGGAGAAGGAGGAGGAGGAGGAGAAGGCCCAGGAGGTCCTGGGCCTTCTCCTCCTCCTCCTCCTTCTCCTCCTCCTTCTCCTTCTTCTCTTCTTCTTCTCCTCCTCCTTCTTCTCCTTCTCCTTCTCTTCTTCTTTTTGTTCTTCCTTTTCATTTCTCCTCTTCTCCTCTTCTTGGAGCTAAATTAGCTAACTATGTCTTTTTGGAGGTAAATGGGCTAATTATCCCATTTTAGAGGAAAACAAGTTAAGTATATAATATTAATGAGCTAACCAAGGTTCTTATGCCATTTTGAGCTTATAATATCTTTTTGGAGCTAAATGGGCTAATTATGTCATTGTTGGGGAAATTAAGGCAAGGAGAATATGAAAGAGGAGAAGAAAGAGGAGGAGGAGAAGAACAAGAAGAAGAAATAAAGAAGAAGAAGGAGGAGGAGGAGGAGGAGGAGAAGGACTATAAGGTCCTTGGCCTTCTCCTCCTTCTCCTCCTCCTCCTCCTCCTTCTTCTCTTCTTCTTCTTCTCCTCCTCCTTATCCTTCTCCTTCTCTTCTCTTTTTCTTCTTCCTTTTCATTTCTCCTCTTCTCCTCTTCTTGGATCTAAATTAGCTAACTATGTCTTTTTGGAGCTAAATGGGCTAATTATCCCATTTTAGAGGAAAAAAAGCTAAGTATATAATATTAATGAGCTAACCAAAGTTCTTATGCCATTTTGAGCTTATAATGTCTTTTTGGAGCTAAATGGGCTAATTATGTCATTGTTGGGGAAATTAAGGCAAGGAGAATATTAAAGAGGAGAATAAAGAGGAGGAGGAGAAGAAAAAGAAGAAATAAAGAAGAATGAAGAGAAGGAGGAGGAGGAGGAGAAGGACTAGAAGGTCATTGGCCTTCTCCTCCTTCTCCTCCTGCTCCTTCTCCTTCTTCTCTTCTTCTTCTCCTCCTCCTTCTTCTCCTTCTCCTTCTCTCCTCTTTCTCTTCTTCTTCTTGTTCTTCCTTTTCATTTCTCCTCTTCTCCTCTTCTTGGATCTCAATTAGCTAACTATGTCTTTTTGGAGCTAAATGGGCTAATTATCCCATTTTAGAGGAAAACAAGCTAAGTATATAATATTAATGAGCTAACCAAGGTTCTTATGCCATTTGAGCTTATAATGTATTTTTGGAGCTAAATGGGCTAATTATGTCATTGTTGGGGAAATTAAGGCAAGGAGAATATGAAAGAGGAGAAGAAAGAGGAAGAGGAGGAGAAGAAGAAGAAATAAAGAAGAAGGAGGAGAAGGAGGAGGAGGAGGAGAAGGACTAGAAGGTCCTTGGCCTTATCCTCCTTCTCCTCCTCCTCCTCCTCCTCCTCCTTCTCATTCTTCTCTTCTTCTTCTTCTTCTTCTTCTTTCTTTTGATTTTTCCAATTTCTTCTCCTCTTCTCCTCTGCTTGGAGCTAAATTAGCTAACTATGTCTTTTTTTAGCTAAATGGGCTAATTATCCCATTTTAGAGGAAAACAAGCTAAGTGTATAATATTAATGAGCTAACCAAGGTTCTTATGCCATTTTGAGCTTATAATGTCTTTTTGGAGCTAAATGGGCTAATTATGTCATTGTTGGGGAAATTAAGGCAAGGAGAATATGAAAGAGGAGAAGAAAGAGGAGGAGGAGGCGAAGAAGAAGAAATAAAGAAGAAGGAGGAGAAGGAGGAGGAGGAGGAGAAGGACTAGAAGGTCCTTGGCCTTCTCCTCCTCCTCCTCGTCCTCCTCCTCCTCCTTCTTCTCTTCTTCTTCTTCTTCTTTCTTTTGATTTTTCCAATTTCTTCTCCTCTTCTCCTCTTCTTGGAGCTAAATTAGCTAACTATGTCTTTTTGGAGCTAAATGGGGTAATTATCCCATTTTAGAGGAAAACAAGCTAAGTATATAATATTAATGAGCTAACCAAGGTTCTTATGCCATTTTGAGCTTATAATGTCTTTTTGGAGCTAAATGGGCTAATTATGTCATTGTTGGGGAAATTAAGGCAAGGAGAATATGAAAGAGGAGAAGAAAGAGTAGGAGGAGGAGGAGAAGAAGAAATAAAGAAGAATGAGGAGAAGGAGGAAGAGGAGGAGAAGGACTAGAAGGTCCTTGGCCTTCTCCTCCTTCTCCTCCTCCTCCTTCTCCTTCTTCTCCTCTTCTTCTCCTCCTCCTTCTTATCCTTCTTCTTCTCTTCTCTTTCTCTTCTTCTTTTTGTTCTTCCTTTTCATTTCTCCTCTTCTCCTCTTCTTGGATGTCAATTAGCTAACTATGTCTTTTTGGAGCTAAATGGGCTAATTAGCCCATTTTAGAGGAAAACAAGCTAAGTATATAATATTAATGAGCTAACCAAGGTTCTTATGCCATTTTGAGATTATAATGTATTTTCGGAGCTAAATGGGCTAATTATGTCATTGTTGGGGAAATTAAGGCAAGGAGAATATGAAAGAGGAGAATAAAGAGGAGGAGGAGGAGAAGAAGAAGAAATAAAGAAGAAGGAGGAGAAGGAGGAGGAGGAGGAGAAGGATTAGAAGGTCCTTGGCCTTCTCCTCCTTCTCCTCCTCCTCCTCCTCCTCCTTCTCCTTCTTCTCTTCCTCTTCTTCTTGTTCTCTCTTTTCATTTTTCCAATTTCTTCTCCTCTTCTCCTCTTCTTGGAGCTAAATTAGCTAACTATGTATTTTTGGAGCTAAATGGGCTAATTATCCCATTTTAGAGGAAAACAAGCTAAGTATATAATATTAATGAGCTAACCAAGGTTCTTATGCCATTTTGAACTTATAATGTCTTTTTGGAGCTAAATGGGCTAATTATGTCATTGTTGGGGAAATTAAGGCAAGGAGAATATGAAAGAGGAGAAGAAAGAGGAGGAGGAGAAGAAGAAGAAGAAATAAAGAAGAAGGAGGAGAAGGAGGAGGAGGAGGAGAAGGACTAGATGGTCCTTGGCCTTCTCCTCCTTCTCCTTCTTCTTTATTTCTTCTTCTTCTCCTCCTCCTCCTTGTTTTCCTTCTCCTTCTCTTCTCTTTCTCTTCGTCTTTTTGTTCTTCCTTTTCATTTCTCTTCTTCTCCTCTTCTTGGATCTCAATTAGCTATGTCTTTTTGGAGCTAAATGGGCTAATTAGCCCATTTTATAGGAAAACAAGCTAAGTATATAATATTAATGAGCTAACCAAGTTTCTTACGCCATTTTGAGCTTATAATGTCTTTTTGGAGCTAAATGGGCTAATTATGTCATTGTTGGGGAAATTAAGGCAAGGAGAATATGAAAGAGGAGAAGAAAGAGGAGGAGGAGAAGAAGAAGAAGAAGAAATAATGAAGAAGGAGGAGAAGGAGGAGGAGGAGGAGAAGGACTAGAAGGTCCTTGGCCTTCTCCTCCTTCTCCTCCTCCTGCTCCTCCTATTCCTTCTTCTCTTCTTCTTCTCCTCCTCCTCCTTCTCCTTCTCCTTGTCTTCTCTTTTTCTTCTTCCTTTTCATTTCTCCTCTTCTCCTCTTCTTGGAGCTACATTAGCTAACTATGTATTTCTGGAGCTAAATGGGATAATTATCCCATTTTAGAGGAAAACAAGCTAAGTATATAATATTAATGAGCTAACCAAGGTTCTTATGCCATTTTGAGCTTATAATGTCTTTTTGTAGCTAAATGGGCTAATTATGTCATTGTTGGGGAAATTAAGGCAAGGAGAATATGAAAGAGGAGAAGAAAGAGGAGGAGGAGAAGAAGAAGAAGAAATAAAGAAGAATGAGGAGAAGGAGGAGGAGGAGGAGAAGGACTAGAAGGTCCTTAGCCTTCTCCTCCTTCTCCTCCTCCTCCTTCTCCTTCTTCTCTTCTTCTTCTCCTCCTCCTTCTTCTCCTTCTCCTTCTCTTCTCTTTCTCTTCTTCTTTTTGTTCTTCCTTTTAATTTCTCCTCTTCTCCTCTTCTTGGATCTCAATTAGCTAACTATGTCTTTTTGGAGCTAAATGGGCTAATTATCCCATTCTAGAGGAAAACAAGCTAAGTATATAATAATAATGAGCTAACCAAGGTTCTTATGCCATTTTGAGATTATAATGTATTTTTGGAGCTAAATTGGCTAATTATGTCATTGTTGGGGAAATTAAGGCAAGGAGAATATGAAAGAGGAGAATAAAGAGGAGGAGGAGGAGGAGAAGAAGAAATAAAGAAGAAGGAGGAGGAGCAGGAGGAGGAGGAGAAGGACTAGAAGGTCCTTGGCCTTCTCCTCCTTCTCCTCCTCCTCCTCCTCCTCCTTCTCCTTCTTCTCTTCCTCTTCTTCTTCTTCTCTCTTTTCATTTTTCCAATTTCTTCTCCTCTTATCCTCTTCTTCGAGCTCATTTAGCTAACTATGTCTTTTTGCAGGTAAATGGGCTAATTATCCCATTTTAGAGAAAACAAGCTAAGTATATAATAGTAATGAGCTAACCAAGGTTCTTATGCCATGTTGAGTTTATAATGGTATTTTGGAGCTAAATTGGCTAATTATGTCATTGTTGGGGAAATTAAGGCAAGGAGAATATGAAACAGGAGAAGAAAGAGGAGGAGGAGAAGAAGAAGAAGAAGAAATAAAGAAGAAGGAGGAGGAGGAGAAGGACTAGAAGGTCCTTGGCCTTCTCCTCCTGCTCCTCCTGCTCCTCCTCCTTCTCCTTCTTCTCTTCTTCTTCTTCTGTATTTTCATTTTTCCTATTTCTTCTCCTCTTCTCCTCTTCTTGGAGCTAAATTAGCTAACTATGTCTTTTTGGAGCTAAATGGGCGAATTATCCCATTTTAGAGGAAAACAAGCTAAGTATACAATATTAATGAGCTAACCAAGGTTCTTATGCCATTTTGAGGTTATTATGGAATTTTGGAGATAAATGGGCTAATTATGTCATTGTTGGGGAAATTAAGGCAAGGAGAATATGAAAGAGGAGAAGAAAGTGGAGGAGGAGAAGAAGAAGAAGAAATAAAGAAGAAGGAGGAGAAGGAGGAGGAGGAGGAGAAGGACTAGAAGGTCCTTGGCCTTCTCCTCCTTCTCTTCCTCCTCCTCCTCCTCCTTCTCCTTCTTCTCTTCTTCTTCTTCTTCTTTCTTTTCATTTTTCCTATTTCTTCTCCTCTTCTTGGAGCTAAATTAGCTAACTATGTCTTTCTGGAGCTATATCGGCTAATTATCCCATTTTAGAGGAAAACAAGCTAACTATATAATATTAATGAGGTAACCAAGGTTCTTATGCCATTTTGAGGTTATTATGGCATTTTGGAGCTAAATGGGCTAATTATGTTATTGTTGGGGAAATTAAGGCAAGGAGAATATGAAAGAGGAGAAGAGAAACTTACCGTAGTGGTCATCAAGGAGGAGAAACACCTGGAGGAGGGTTGTGCAATGACGCTCGGGAGTTATTCTATAGAAAAGATATTTTGCAATGTCTCAGTTAGCATGATGACACTCAATTATTAATACTAGTTTATAATGAAACTCACTATGCCAATCAAAGAGAAGATGGGCATCGGCGGAGGGACTTGACCGCTCTTCTCGCACAGACCCTGAAGAGTGGGTCGTATTAGTTAGTAATGAAACACACATTACACACATGATTTGGCTAATGTGAAAAAAACTTACCACAAAAAGCTCGTACAGGGCCCGTTGACCCACCTCATTCCAGGCCCTCTCCTCCTCAATCAATCGTGCCGTGGTCTGGTCCCTCTCATCAAGAGCAGCCTGAAGAGCAGCCTGGCTTTCCAATCTCTCTTTCTCAAGAGAAGCCTGGTTTGCCGCTCTCTCTTTCTGAAGAGCAGCCTGGAACACCATTCCTCGTTACCACAGTAATGATCTATGGTGACACACATAATGAAATGCATGAAAGTTTTCTTAGTCCGTACACCTAACCTCGATGGCAAGATCGACTGGCCGTGGACGACGCGTTATCTCAGGACAGCTGCTCGACTGGCGCGCCTTGATCTCCGGGAGAGTGAGTGGACAACGTATTATCCCATCTCCGATGGCTATCGAGCCATGGGGCCTCCCGCCACCAGATATCATCACCAGCTCTCGATCCAAAGGTTCCTGGCTCGGGTTAAAGTCATCCCCCTTCGTAGCCTTCCCCGTGTCCCTGTATGTCACGAGCTTGTGGTGGGATGATATATTAGTGAAGTTATTTGGATCATCCAGGTTAGACTCAGAGAATGCCTTCGCCTTCTTGTATGAGGCAGTATGGGCCAAGCCATAAAGGTCGTACAAGTGTGGCATCTCCGTCTTATTGTGATGCGCCTAAAAGAGAGGAACAAAATATTAGCATGAAGAATGAATTGCATGAATCATGAAGCAAATCACATACCCAGTTTCGTCCGAACTAAAGTAAGTTGGCGCGGCCTTAATTGTGTGGCACGCCAACCATTTGGCTACGCCGATCCTTCGCATTCTCGTGGACGGCTCGCCAGCTGCGTGTGCACCACTCATCAACCAACGTCTCCCAACAATCCATCTTATCCGCACACCATCTCGGGGGCACCTGTAATTTATTAGAAAGAATTTTGAGTGCTACGCCTATGAATGAAATCAAGAAAACTACGTAGAAGGACTTAAGAATAGGTAATTACCTTCATGTATTGCTCCTTCTTCAGAAACTTTCCGCGGCAATCCTTCTTCTGCTTCTTAATACCACGCGTGGCGTAGTAGTCTCGAATAGCCTGCGGTCGAGCCTCGTGGCGTAAGTTCTGTAGTAACCGCCTACACTCGGCCTCGAAAAACTGATTTCCAATAGTGTTTTGAGCATATCTGTCAAACGCATTTGCAGAAAGACAGGTCTAATCATTTCAACAAATCGCTCAAAATCCTCATCATCCTTTTTCTTGGATGGTTTGGGAGGAAAGGGCATGGGTTTCTGAACCCATGGTTCCCTTTCTTTATCATGCTTCCTAGCAGCGAAATCATTCTTATCGTATCTCCTATTCTTAGGCTGTGGGTTATCAAGATCAACACTAGGTTCAATCTCCACATCCTTATCATTTCTAGGTTGAACATCATCATGAACATCATTATTGATATTATCATTAGGCTCACGTTCATCACCAGATTGTGTTTCGGCATCAGAGACAGAGACATCATTAGGATTCTCAGGTGTAACAGTGTCAGGGTTGCTAGCGTGCAAATTCCTATCATCTTTCTTCTTCTTTCTAGGATGACTAGGTGCATCGGTGCTAACTCCTTGAGAATCTTGTTCAATTCTCTTAGGAAGACCCTCACGATACAAAGGTTCCTGGGTCATTCTACCGCCTCTAGTGACGACTCTGACAGAATTGTCATTCAACTCATTGAGCAAGTCATTATGAGCCTTAAGTACTTGTTCTACTTGAGTAGTAACCATAGAGGCATGTTTACTCAAGAGCTTAAGATCATTGACATTTCTGTCCACACAAGCACTTAAATGACTAAGCATACAAGCATTCTGTTCCAATTGTCTGCTAACATAATCATTGAAACTTTGTTGTTTGGCAACAAAGTTATCAAATTCATCCAGGCATAAGTCAGCAGGTTTATCAAAAGGAATATCACTCTCATTGAATCTACGTGGATAATTTACCTCTACTACCTATATCGGGTTATCAAGACCATGGATCTCTTCGATAGGTGGTAGATTTTTTACATCTTCAGATTTAATGCCTTTCTCTTTCATAGACTTCTTAGCTTCTTGCATATCTTCAGGACTGAGGAATAGAATACCTCTTTTCTTCAGAGTTGGCTTAGAAGGTGGTTCGGGAATAGTCCAAGCATTCTCATTGCACAAGATATTATTCAATAGGATCTCAGCTTGTTCTACGGTTCGTTCCCTAAACACACAACTGACACAACTATCTAGGTTGTCTCTAGAAGCATCGGTAAGTCCATTATAGAAGATATCAAGTATTTCATTCTTCTCAAGAGGGTGATCAGGCAAAGCATTCAGTAGCTGGACGAGCCTCCCCCAAGCTTGTGGGAGACTCTCTTGTTCAACTTGCGCGAAGTTGTATATTTCCTGCAAGGCAGCTTGCTTCTTATGGCCAGGGAAATATTTCTCAGAGAAGTAGTAGATCATATCCTGGGGGCTACGCACACAACCAGGAGCAAGAGAAGTGAACCAAGTCTTAGCATCATCCTTTAGCGAGAAAGGAAACAACTTGGGGATATAGTAGTAGCGGATCTTTTCCTCACTCGTGAATAGGGTGGCTATATCGTGTGGTTTGGTAAGATGGGCTACAACCGTTTCAGACTCATAACCGTGAAAAGGATCAGATTCGACCAGAGTGAATAACTCAGGGTCGATAGAGAATTCATAATCCTTATCGGTCACAAAGATAGGCGAAGTAGCAAACTTTGGGTCGTATTTCATCCTAGCGTTCAAAGATTTTTCTTTCCACTTGCGCAGTAAATTCTCAACATCATAGCTATCCTTACACGCAAGAAAATCCTCAGCTATCTCTCCCTCCATAACATAACACTCAGGCATATCAGGCAATTCATATCTAGGAGAGCTAGCTCTAACACGCAAAATAGCAGGTTCTACTTCAATACTATCAGCAGTTTCAGAAGTATCATCACATCTAGCAGCAACTCTAGCAATTTGTGCATCAAGGAATGCACCTAGTGGCAAAGCAATATCAAGCATAGCATCATCACAAGCATCATGGATAGCAGAAGTAGCATCATCAAGCACAGGCAACATATCAAGATTTCTAGCAGGAGGTGGTGTCGCAAACTTACTCATACGTGAAGGTGAATCAAGTGCAAAGCTAGATGGCAGTTCCTTACCTGTCCTCATAGTTGAGGGCAAGACTTTAGTTCTTGGATCTTTCGGATTCCTCATAGTGACCAGCAGACGTAAATCCCAAGCGACTCAGAGAATAGAGCTATGCCTCCCCGGCAACGGTGCCAGAAAATAGTCTTGATAACCCACAAGTACAGGGGATCGCAACAGTTTTCGAGGGTAGAGTATTCAACCCAAATTTATTGATTCGACACAAGGGGAAGCCAAAGAATATTCTCAAGTATTAGCAGTTGAGTTGTCAATTCAAGCACACCTGAAAGATTTAGTATCTGCAGACAAGTATCAGTAGCAAGGTAGTGTGATAGCAGCAGTAGCAACAGTAACCAGTAGCAGCAAAGTAACAGCAGTAGCTGCAGAGTAAAAGCGGTAGCAACAAAGTAACAGTAGCAGCAGTGGCAGCAGTAGCAGCAAAGTAACGTAGCAAGGACCAGTAGGAAAAACTCGTAGGCATTCGATCGATGATGGATGATTATGTCAGATGCTATTCATCATGTAACAGTTATAACACGGAGAGATATGTAACTAGCTCCAGTTCGTCAATGTAATGTAGGCATGTATTCCGTATGTAGTCATATGTGCTTAGGGAAAAGAACTTGCATGACATCTAATGTCCATCCCTCCTATGGCAGTGGGGTCCTAATGGAAACTACGGGATATTAAGGTTCTCCTTTTAATAAAGAACTGGACCAACGCATTAACACTTAGTGAATACATGAACTCCTCATACTATGGTCATCTCTGGGAGTGGTTTCAGCTATTGTCACTCCGGGGTTGCCGGGTCATAATAGATAGTAGGTGACTACAACTTGCAAGATAGGATCAAGAACACATATATTGGCGACAACATAATAGGTTCAGATCTGAAATCATGGCACTCGGGCCCTAGTGACAAGCATTAAGCATGGCAAAGTAGTAGCAACATCAATCTCAGAACATAGTGGATACTAGGGATCAATCCCCGTCAAAACTAACTCGATTACATGATAGATCTCATCCAACCCATCACCGTCCAGGAATACTACGATGAGATTACTCACGAACAGTGAAGAGCATCATGGAATTGGCGATGAAAGAAGGTTGATGATGACGATGGCGCGATATCCCCTCTCCGGAGCCCAGAACGGACTCCAGATCTGCCCTCCAGAAGTAGAACAGGAGGTGGCGACGCCTCCGTATCGTAAAACGCGATGAACTCTTCTCCCTGATTTTTTTCCGAACGAAACGGACTAAATAGAGCTGAGATTGGAGGCGATGGAGCTTTGTGGGCCCCACAAGCCTGCTAGGCGCGGCCAGGGGGGTCCGCGCCTGGTGGGCTTCTGGCTCACAGCTCCACCCCTCCGGTTGTTTCTTGCGCCAGTATTTTTAATATATTCCACAAAAAATCCCCATAAATTTCCAGGTCATTCCGAGAACATTTATTTGTGCGCAAAAACAACACCATGGCAATTTTGCTGAAAACAGCGTTAGTCCGGGTTAGTTCCATTCAAATCATGCAAATTAGAGTCCAAAACAAGGGCAAAAGAGTTTGGAAAAGTAGATACGACGAAGACGTATCAAGGAGCCGTGTCCCAGGTCAAGGACGTTGTTTGACAAGTCAAGTGTCGGACCTAGAGTCGCTTTGGAGTATAAGTGATATTAATAACAATGGTGTGGTGAATCATATGATGACGTGGTGGATGATCATATATGATTATTATTCTGGACTAACCCCTATGACTTTATTGTTGGATATCCTTGGCATGGTTCTACCTCGTGGGTATTCAATATTTATTATTTACTATAAGCCCTTTATGAGGTGTCGCTGAGATGCCCGACTATGGCATTGCTTTGTTATTTATTATAAGCCCTTTATGTGGTGTCGCTGAGATGCCCGATTGTGGCATTGCTTTGTTATTTATCATAAGCCCTTTATGTGGTGTCGCTGAGATGCCCGACTATGGCATTGCTTTGTTATTTATTATAAGCCCTTTATTTGGTGTCGTTGAGACGCCCGACTGTGGCATTGCTTTGTTATTTATTATAAGCCATTTATGTGGTGCCGCTGAGACGCCCGACTATGGCATTGCTTTGTTATTTATTATAAGACCTTTATGTGGTGTCGCTGAGACGCCCGACTGTGGCATTGTTTTGTTATTTATTATAATCCATTTATATGGTTTCGCTGAGACGCCTGACAATGGCATCGTTTTGTTATTTATTATAAGCACTTTGTGTGGTGTCGCTGAGACGCCCGACTGCGGCATGCTATGTTATTTATTTTTGCCCTGTATGTGGTGTTGCTCAGACGCTCGACAGTGGTATTTATTTTCTGCATGGACATCTCGGGAGGACTACCGCCTGATTTATCCACTAACCTATTTACTTTCAGTACATATATTTTTGCATATAACTTGACTATAACCATGCATAATAAAATGAACTGCATGCATCTCATCTTTTGTGCAAACTGTTTGCGAGTACTTCCCGGAGTACTCACTGGCTTGTTGTTGTGGCCAGATATGGATGAAGGAGATCTCATGGATGAAGATTACGATAGTGAGTCCGACGTCTAGAGGAGTCCCAGTCAGTCTTGTGATCCTGGAGTCCGCCGTTGTATTATTCCACCGCTTCGGCCACCCCGAATAAATCGTTGAGCTTCACTCTGAGGCTTAGCACGTAGTAGTAGTGCTTGTCATGTCACATTACTCTGATGTGACGTGCCCCTTTTATTATTGCGAGCAGTAGAGTCCCCCCAGACCACTGTAACATTTCCATCTTCCCTGAGACATGGTTATGTTGTAATAATTTTGTGGAGTAACCCTTGCTCTACCTGTATAATATTAAGTACTCCTGGTTTTTCAGCATCAAGTTGAGTCTTTCAATGGGAAATATTTTCTTCACTAAGGACGCCCATGACTGATTTCCAATTAATTTATTTATTTGGAAACTGGTCGTGACATTTCCTATCAACAATCTACAAATCAAATTCTTGAAGAAGAAGGACCCAACTGATAAGCCTTGGTTTGGCATCCTTCTTTTCCATAAGATACTTAGGCCCTGTTTGGAACCACCCAGATTATACAATCCAGTTTTTATAATTTATTATGTTTCCAAACATGACAGATTATGGTGTAGATTATAAAAACTAAATGAACAGATTATTAAAAACTCATAATCTACTCAACACCAGCTAAAATGAGATTGTGGATTGCTAATGACCCATCACCCTTGTAAAGTTGGAGATAATTACACTGCTACCATCGCTACCCTCCTCTTTAAAAAAAGCAGAGGGCAGACAGGTCATTATGTAATATAAAACCTGGATTACAGTTTATATAATCTGGCCTCCAAACATGTCCACCCAGATTATTTTTATAAACCAGATTATATAATCTATCTTCATAACCCAGATTATCATAATCTATTGTGGTTCCAAACAGGGCCTTAATAGCAGCATGATCACCATGAATAATGACTTTAGAATCAACAATGTAAGGCCTAAACTTATCACAAGCAAACACTACCGCTTAAAATTCTTTCTTAGTAGTAGCGTAATTCTTTTGAGCACTATCAAGGGTTTTGCTAGCATAATGGATAACATTCAATTTCTTATCAACCCTTTGTCCTAAGACAGCTCCAACAGAAAAAACACTAGCATCACACATGATTTCAAAAGGCAAATTCCAATCAGGTGGTTGGACTAGAGGGGCGGTTATCAAGGCTTTCTTAAGACCTTTGAAGGATTCCTTACAATCTTCATCAAACACAAAAGGAATATCCTTCTGGAGAAGATTAGTGAGGGGTTTCTAAGTTTTCGAGAAGTCTTTAATAAATCTACTATAGAAACCAGCATGACCGAGGAAACTACGAATACCTCTGATGTCTTTTGGATAAGGCATTCTCTCGATTGCTTCAACCTTTGCTCTGTCCACCTCGATTCCTTTTTCAGAAATCTTGTGGCCAAGAACAATTCCATCATTGGACATGAAGTGGCACTTCTCCCAAACTTTATTAACGTTGTGGAGACAATGGTCAAAAGAGGTTCCATAGATGGAGAAATCGTCCATGAAGATCTCCACAATTTCCTCACAAAAACCATGAAAGATAGCGGACATACACCTTTTAAAAGTAGAAGGAGCATTGCATAAACCAAAAGGCATACGTCTATAAGCAAAAGTACCAAAGGGACAAGTAAAAGTGGTCTTCTCTTGATCGGCAGTGTTAACATGAATTTGAGAGAAGCCAGAGTACCCATCAAGATAGCAAAAGTGAGTGTTTTTGGATAACCTTTCAAGCATTTGGTCGATGAACGACAACGGGTAGTGGTCCTTCCTGGTTGCCTTGTTCAGCTTCCTGTAATCAATACACATTCTATATCCAATAATAATTCTTCGAGGTATTAGTTCATTCTTATCATTAGGAACCACAGTCGTACCTCCTTTCTTGGGAACATAATGTACTGGACTTACCCACTTACTATCAGCTATAGGGTAGATAATACCTACGGCTAGAAGCTTGAGGATCTCAGTCCTCATAACATCCATCATTTTCGGATTCAGCCGTCGTTGATGATCAACAACCGGTTTAGCATTAGGCTCAAGATTGATAGTATTATGACAAATAGATGGACTAATCCCCTTAAGATCATCAAGGGTATAGACAATAGCGCCTCGGTGTTTACGAAGGACTTCCAATAATCGCTCTTCTTCATATCCTGGAAGTTTAGAATTGATAATAATAGGATATACTTTCTTTTCATCTAGATAAGCATACTTGAGCGTACTAGGAAGAGGTTTAAGATCAAACACCGGGTCTTCTTTTGGTTTTGATAAAATTCACAAAGGCTCAACCGGAAGGTTGTACTTCAGGATAGCAGGTTGTCTCAAGAATATGTCATCTAGCTCATTCCTTTCCTGCATATGCATATCATTCTCGAGGTTTTCCATAAATTGTTGCAAAGGATCATTAGGAGGAATAGCAATAGAAGCAATCTCTTCAATAATTTTATCATTACTAGGCCGATCAGTACCATGAGTTTGCTTCGAGAATTTAGAAAAGTTAAATTCATATGGCTCACCATTAAATTCAACAGATACTTTTCCTTTCCTGCAATCTATAATAGCTCCACAAGTTTTGAGAAAAGGCCTACCAAAGATAATAGGTAGGATATTTTACCTTTCCACATAGAACTTCAACATCTCACACAATTCCAATAGGAGAGATAGTTCCTTTGTTTGCAAGATGAATAGTAACATCGACTTCTTCAATTTCACATGGTAGAATCTCATTCATGATCTCTTGATAAAGTGAAAAAGGAATAGCACTAGCACTGGATCCCAAATCACATAGCCCATAATAATTATGATCTCCTATTTTAACAGATACAACTGGCGTACCTGAAATTTGGCCTTTATTCTTGGCTATAACAAGGCTAGTAGAAACAGCACAAAAATTTATATTATAATCCTCAATATTACTAGTAATAAGATCCTTGACTAATCCAACCTGAGGATGGACTTTAATCAGGTCCTCATGCTCATCATGCATTCTTTCACTTTTATTCACGATGCCTGTGACAAAATAATGCTCCCTCATCCTTGCGGGGAAAGGGGGCTTTTCATATTCAACTACAGGAAAAATAGGGTCAACAACATTAATATCAACATGTAATTCCTTAAAAGGTTTATGGTGTTGATCCTCCTTCTACTCAGAAGAGTCAATATGAGAGGCAAAGTCTTTGACAAAATCAATTAGAAGCTGGGAATCAAGACCAATCTTAGCGCAAAAGGTATTGAAGTAATCAGTTTTCACATAGCTCTCAATGTAATCACGTTCATAATTTATAACGGGTTCAATACCTTTATCAACCGCCCAGTCTTAAGTGTTCTTCTGGATCCTTTAAATAAGATCCCACTTAGCTTCAGTGCTTTTGTTGGAGAATGCCCCGCTAGAGGAAGCATCAAGCATCTCTTTATCTTGACGAGAAAGCCTTGCATAAAAATTTGTAAGAATAATTTATTTGGAGAGATCATGATTGGGAGATTTGAGCATTAAGGATTTCAATCTCCCCCGGGCTTGAGAGATGCTTTCTCCGTCACGAGAACAACAGTTATAAGTATAATTCCTGTCTCGATGTATTTCATGAAGAGGATAAAACTTTGCATAAAAGAGAGGCATAAGATCTTGCGAATTTAGTAAATGAGAGTCATCAAGAAGCCTATACCAATCCAAAGCATTATCTTTTAATGATAGAGAGAATTGCTTTCTCATAAAAAAAATCCATCGATATACATGCAAGCTTAAATAAGGAGCATAGTTGTGAAAGATATAGCAAGTGTTCACCTGGATTTCTATCACCTGCATATCGATTAGCCAAAACACGATCAATAATACCAGTTGGTATTTTGAAGGGCGCAATTTCAGTAGGTGGGGGAGGCTTTTCCACCACAATAGTATTGGGGCGGTTCCCCACAAGCAACAAACCAAGAGCAAAGTTGTCCATAGCGACAAAAGAAACGAAAACAATAAAACAAAAACAGCACGTACAGCGTAAAGGTTTCCTTACCAATTTCACTTACCAATAGCGCTACACTCCCCGACAACAGTGCCAGAAAATAGTCTTGATGGCCCACAAGTGTAGGGGATCAATCGTAGCCTTTTCGATAAGTAAGATTGTCGAACCCAACGAGGAGCAGAAGGTATTGAGAAGTGATCTTGAGCAAGGACTGAAAGGTAACTTTTGATGGGTTTTCTAGTATAAGCAACAAGGAAATGAATGCAAGTAAAGTAAATGGTGCCGAGGTGCAGCAAGTGGCACAATCCTTTTAAACACAAAGGATAAGCCGAGGGACTAAACTTATAAAGACTAAAGTGTTCCTGAGGACACGCGGGAGAGATAGTCAAGTGCTTTCGCTATATTCCGTCTAGTACTATGTTTTGTATTGATAAGTGTTATGTGAGTGGATCTTAACTAGTGCACCGTCTAGGCTAAGACAAGTACACTCTTATGATTAATCCCTCTTGCAAGCATCCGCAAATACAAGAGAGAAATTAAGGCTAAGCCTAACCATAGCAATAAGCTTTACGATCCAATACTCCCTCATGCAAAAGTATGCAAACTGGGGGCCAGGTTTCTGTCACTCCGGCAACCCACCATAAGCATTATTTATACACGATGCATTCCCTAGGTCCTTAAAAAGGCGAAGTGGTATGTAGTTGATGTTCACATAACACCACTAGAAGAATAACACCATAACTTAAATATCAATCAACACATATTACTTCAACATCATATGACTACTAGCATCTAGACTTTTCCCATGTCCTCAATAACTAACGGAACTACTCACAAGACATAAAAGAGATCATGATCAGAGATGATGAAAATATGATTAACAATCTGGTCATAACAATAATCCTCCAACAAAACTCAATGGCATTCACCACAAAAGAGTAATCAACACCAGTAGAGTAGAGGGGATGAATAGTGCAAGGTACAACTCCGATTGCAATGGTGAAGTAGATGGGATGAAGGTGGAGATGGTGCTGGTGATGGTGATGATGGTGATGATGATCTCGATGATGCCCGTGATGATGGTGATGACGATGAGGATGATCGCCCCTTCCACGAGGAGTTCTCCACGGCGGAATCTGCCCGCCTCAAAGGTCTTTTCTTCTCTGTAGGTTTCCGCTGCGGAGCGGCGGCGGAACTGCAAAAACTCTTGTGGCCCCATAACTTTTAGGTCAAGAGGAACATATAGGCCAAAGGAGAGCACCGAAGGTGGGCCCACCACCCATACGGCATCCTAGCGCGGCCTAGGGGGGCGCGCCAGCAGATCACCTTGGTGAACCTGTGGCCCTCCTCCGTCCCTTCTTTGGCCTGTCTTTGGGATCTAATCGGAAACTTCTTCCCTCCAATTTCCAGCGCAGTTGGAGGTGTTCTTTTCAGCGCAATTGGAAACTCTTCGTGCTATTTTCTCCGCTGAATCCTGCGTCTGCTCTTTCGGCACCGGAAAGTTGTAAACTATGTAAAATAGGCCAAAACACTATAAGTACATCATCATAATGTGAAATATATCAATGAATAGAGACAAATTATGATACAAAATAGTGATGCATTTTGGACGTATCACACCCCCAAGTACGACAGCTCGACCAAGCCTACGGATTGGTTGACCAACTACACCACCGCCATCGGCATCGTACGCAGCAACACGCACGTTACAGTATGTTATGCGCCCCTCATGTTGTTCGGCTCGGCGTGGATCTGGCTTAACAGCTTGCCGGCCGGCAGCGTCAACGGTTGGCCGGACTTCCAAGAGTCATTTGTACACAACTTCACCGCCATGTACAAACGCCATGGCCGGCCCTGCTGGCTTGTCCTGTACGTACATGGCCCAACCAAAGCCCTCCACGACTACCTCACGCGATGGAACGAGCTCCGCAACTCATGTGAGGGCATTCAAGAAATACAGGCGATCCAGTACTTCATCAACGGCTGCCGAGACGGCAACCTCCTCATGCACAAGCTCATGGGTCGGGAACCAGTGACCCTGGCATATCTAATGGCCATCACTGATGAGTATGCCATGGCTGAGTCTTCCATGAGGCTCCCGATGCTCGTCGATGCGGCTGGCAAGCTAACTATGGCCAAACCGGCGGCCGCCCCGGCATCCGGCCGACCCCACCCGGATGAGGGCAAGCGCAAGACTAACCAGCCGGATGCCCGTTACAGCAACCGACTGGTTGCCGCCATCGAGGACAGCAAGATGGCTGATGGCCCGAGCTCCAGCCGGCGTCAGTGCACCAACGAGGGAAAGCAGCTCTGGCACGCCAAGTACACCTTTGAGTCCATGCTCGATGGCCCCTGCAAGTTCCACAGCGGGGCCAAGTCGGCTACGCACATGGCTCGCTAATGCAGCTGGTTCACTAAGATCGTGCGGGGCGACACTTTGCCGCTTGCACCACCATCACCATCGTTGCCGCCCGCTCCGAGAGCCGGCAACACCCGGGATGACTACCCCCAGCGGGACACTTTGCCGCCGTCACCACCATCACCACTGAAGATGACGACAAGCACAGCCAGCGTAGGTGTGAATTGGAGGTCAACGACATCATCCCTCCGGTCCCCTAGTACAAGCACTGGTCGGACAAACCCATCATTGGGGACGCGAGGATCATCTGGTTGTGATGCCCACACCGGGCGGTTACGCACTCGTCCTCGACCCCACCTTCGTCTCCCGCGGAGCACCTACCGCTTCACGCGGTTCCTCGTTGATGGTGGTAGCAGCAACAACATCCTCTACCGCGACACCATGGACAAGCTCGGCATCCTGGAGTTTGAGATCCAGTCGACCCGGACGGTTGCTCCTGCTCTCCAATCGGCAAGGTCTGGTTGGACATGTTGTTTGGCTCACCAAAGAATTTCTGTCGCGAGTCCGTCTGGTTTGAGGTTGTCAACCTCTCCAGCTCCTATGATGCTATCGTGGGCCGGCCGCCCTGGCTAAGTTCATGGTTGTCCCCCACTATGCCTACCTGAAGATGAAGTTGTCGGGCCAGCACGACATCATCACAATCACCATAGACTATAAGAAGTCAACCAAGTGCGCTCTGGCTGGCTCTAAGCTGGCCAAGTCCCTCATTATTGCCAAGGAGTGGAGAAAGGTCGACCGTCTCGTGGCGCTGGCTTGCGAGCCGTTGGCCATGTCTGAGGCCAAGGTGAAGCAGCCAGTTGTGGAAGCCCAATTCCAGTCGGCCACTAGCAAGGACACCAAGAGGGTCCCCCTGGACCCGGATGACCCCACCGGCAAGTACGTTGTGGTGGGGGTGGCCTCAGTGACAAAGAGAAAAGCGAGCTCGTCGACTTCCTCTGTGAGAATTGGGATATTTTCGCGTGGACCCCAAAGGACATGCTAGGAGTCCCGAGGAAGTAGCCGAGCACTTCTTACATGTCCGACCGGATGCAAAGCCGGTCAAGCAACCTTTGTGCCGCTTCTCCGAGGAGAATCAAGATATCATGGAAGTCTTCCACCCGGACTGGTTGGCAAACCGATTCCTGGTGCTGAAGAAGAACAAGACTTGGCGCATGTGTATCGACTACACGAGCGTGAACAAGGCATGCCCCAAGAATCCATTACTTTCGCCCCATATCGATGAAGTGCTCGACTCTACTGTCGGTTGCGAGCTACTTTCCTCCTTGGAAGCCTACTCAGGCTACCACCAGATTAAGCTTAATCTGGCCGATCGGATTAAAACAACTTTCATCACGCCCTTCGGGGCGTTTTGCTATATCACCATGGCGTTCGGGTTGAATAATGTCGGCGCCACCTTCCAGCGCTGCATGCAGCGATGCCTCTACACGCAGCTTGGCCGCAACGTGCACGTCTATGTGGGCGATGTTGTGGTCAAGACCAAGAAGAGCCGCACCCTCCTAGAAAATCTCAAAGATACACTCGCGAGCTTGCGTGAGTTATATATCCGGCTGAACCTGGAGAAGTGCGTGTTCGGCATCTCGGCCGGCTAGCTCCTTGGTTTCCTTGTTTCCGAGTGGGGGATCGAGGCCAATCCGGAGAAGATCCATGCCATCGAGCGGATGGCTCGGCCGACCAACAATGTTGGCGTCTAGAAGATCACTGGATGCCTCGCCTCACTCAGCCACTTCATTGGCCGGCTGGGAGAGAAGACCCTCCACTTCTACAGTTTGCTCAAGAAAGCAAACAACTTCGTGTGGGCGACCACGCGCATGAGGCCCGGCGCGACCCCAAGTGCGTCATGAACACTGCGCTCGTGTTGGCTTCCCTGGCTAACAAGGAGCCGATGTTGTCTACATCGTGGTGACCAGTCATGTGATTAGCATCGTCATGGTCGTCGAACGCTTGGAACCGGGCCGAGCTCAGCCAGTCCAACGGCGAGTCTACTATCTAAGAGAGGTGTTATCCACCTCCAAGATGTTCTTGGGGGCCCAGAAGCTCAAGCCCTACTTCCAGGAGCACCCGATCATGGTGCTGAGGATCGCTCCCCTTGGGGAGATCATGGGAAACTAGGATGCGGCCTGTCAGATCCCAAATGGGCCATCCAATTGGCTGACCACCACATCACCTACGAGTCCTGCACAATCGTCAAGTCGGAGGCCTTAGCAGATTTCGTCGTCGACTGGGCGGAGATGGAATACCTGTCGTCACCTCCCGACTCCACCCATTGGCGCATGCACTTCGACGGATCGAATATGCGCATCGGCCTCGGAGTCGGCATTGTCCTCTCTTCTCCAAAGGGGGACCGGCTGTAGTACATCCTACAGATCCACCTTGCTACATCGAACAACATGGCGGAGTATGAAGCGCTCACCCATGGCCTCCGACTGGCCACGGAGATCGGCGTCTGACGCATCCTATGCTTCGACGACTTCGACCTGGTGGTGCAGCAAGTCATTAGCGAGTGGTACACCAGAGGCGCGAACATGGCCAACTATCGCTTCCTGGTCCAACAGCTGACCGGAGGTTTCGAAGGCTGCGAGTTCCACCACGTCCTTCGAGCTGGCAATGAGGCCGCCGACAAGCTCATGAAGATCGGCTCCACTCCGCAACCCATCCTAGTCGGCGTATACCTCGAGCATATGCATAAGCCCTCTATTGTGCCATTTCCGAAGTCTGAGTCCATCTTCATCCCAGTTGTAAGGACGTGGATATCGCCTAGAGGGGGGTGAATAGGCGCTTTAAAATAATTACGGTTTAGGCTTGAACAAATGTGGAATAAAAATAACGTTCAATTTGTCAAGCACAAAACCTAAAACAATTAGGCTCACCTATGTGCACCAACAACTTATGCTAAGCAAGATAAACAACTAAGTGATAGCAAGATATATGACACGAAACAATATGGCTATCACAAAGTAATGTGCATAAGTAAAGGGTTCGGGTAAGAGATAACCGAGCCACGTGGAGACGACGATGTATCCCGAATTTCACACCCTTGCGGATGCTAATCTCCATTTGGAGTGATGAGGAGGCACAATTCTCCCCAAGATGCCACTAGGGCCACCGTAATCTCATCACGCCCTCTCACAATGCAAGATGTCGTGATTCCACTAAGGGATCCTTGAGGGTGGTCATCGAACCCGTACAAACAAGGTTGGGGCAATGTCCACAACTTAATAGGAGGCTCCCATCAACACCATGAAGCTTCACCACAATGGGATATGGCTTCGAGGTGACCACAAATTCTCGAGACAATCTCCACAATTTAGTTGGAGATCCTGACGCTTGCCCGAAGCTTTACACCACAATGATTGAGTTGTGAGGCACCACCAAGCTTCTAGGGGTACCAAGTACCCAAGGGTAATAATCTTCTCAACTTCACACTTCCACGTATCAAAGTGGAGAACTCAAACTAATGCAAATAATGCAATGGCAAGAACACACGAAGTGGTCAAGTCCCACACACTCAAATCCCTCCACAACAACAAAAGCTATGGAGAAATATAAGAGGAAGAACAAGGAGCTCACAAAGAACTCCAAGATCAAGATCCAAGGGGTTCCCCTCACATAGAGGAGAAAGTGATTGGTGAAGATGTGGATCTAGATCTCCTCTCTCTTTTCCCTAAAGAACTAGCAAGAATCATTGGAGGGATCGAGAGTTAGTAATCTCGAAGAAGGTCAACAATGAGGGGAGAACAAGAGGTCAATGGATGGATATGGTCCAAAGGGGAAGAAGACCCCCTCTATATAGCGGGGGAAAGAATCTGACTGTTACCCCCACTCTCAGCCTGAGCAGAGCGGAACTACCGCTACGAGGAGCGGTACTACCGCTTGATAGGAGCAATACTAGTGCTGCGAGGAGCGGTACTACCGCTCGGTATGTTCACCAACCACGGTAGTACAAAGTTACTACCTTACCTACCACTGTTGAGGCAAAAGGATGCGCAAAAAGTCCGACCAGACGGTACTACCGCTTCTAGAGTGGTACTACCGCTGGCCACTGAAACTGCCATAACTTTTGCATACGAGCTCCTAATCGAGCAAATCCAAGCTTGTTGGATTCAGGACGACAAGAGCTATCCAAACAGCGTCTGGAAATCTTAAGAACATGCAGTTATGAAAATTCCAATGATACAGAGATGTGAGACCTCTATGAATGAAGAACCGACAAAAACTCCCAACATCAAAAACATCATTGAAGATGCATATGGACTCTATTTCTGATGAACTCGTACTTGTCATGAAGATGACCGTAAGCTTTAAAACTCACAAAAAGAAACACGAAACAAGAACCAAGAAGTATGATGCAAGGATGCAAATGATTTGAGCTCTCAACGAACGATACGATCAAGCTACCCACTTGAGAGCCCCCCTTAAAAGTACGGCAATCTATCCTAAAATAGAAAACCTATCAAGAGAAAACCTATACCTTGCACCTAGTCCTCTTGAGCTAGATGACGATGATCTTGGCTTCCTCAAGATGGACCACCTTTCTTGATTGCTTTGGCTTGATGAAGACTAGTTGATTGCTCCCCCATACTCACTATGGGTGAGCCACTCTTCAGCACATCTTCACAAGTCCATTGCTACCACAATGGACGGCAAGCTTTAATAATGATATCTTCGTGATGATCCACTTGAACTTGCACACCGCAATGTTGATGACGATCACCACTTGATGTCATCCTCCATGGGTTGTATGAGATCTTCCTCTTGACGCAAGCCCATGGAAACACACCTAACCCCACATAGAACTCTCACAAAGACCATGGGTTAGTACACAAACACGTAATGGACAATGCTTACCATACCATGGGATCACTTGATCCCTCTTAGTACATCTTGTATGCTTTGTGTGTTGATCATCTTGATTTACTCTTTGTCTGACGATCTAGATCAACCTTGTGTATTTATGACCATACTTTGGATAGTACCTTGAATACCACCTTGGTCATCATATAAAATCCTTGAAACCAACAGATGGACTTCAACAAGAGCCTATGGACAAATCCAATAAATATAACTTAAGGCAACCATTAGTCCATAGGGATTGTCATCAATTACCAAAACCACATATGGAGAAATATGCACTAACACCAGCAGACCTACAGGCTACCCCGCCGGTCCCGGGGGCTATTACCGACGACTCCAGGACTACCCCATCCAACTTAGGGGTTGCCGCCACCGGCTCTCGGGTTGCGGCCCCCGCCAACTTACCGGCTGCTCAAGCCGGCCCAGGGGTAGCTTCCCCTAGCTCGGGGGCTTCCGGCCTCGCCTTGGGGCCCCTCCCGTTTGGCTCCGGGATCACGGTAGCCGGCCTGCCGGCTATTGCCCCAGCCCAGGAAGCCCAGCTGCGGTGGCTGAGCTAATAGTGGTCACAACCCCGTCCTAGGAGCAACACTTCCTCGACTACATCGAAAGCACAAACTACCTGCCGATGAGCTCGAGGCCCAAAAAATACAACGGTGTTCCGCCATCTACACCATCATCAATAATGAGCTCGTCAAGTGCAGCATTTCTGGGGTGTTCCAGCACTGCGTCGAGGCGTAGAAGGGCCGCAAAATCCTCCTCGACATCCAGTAGGGCGAGTGCAGCCACCATGTCACCTCGCGATCCCTGGTGGCTAAATCGTTCCGCCACGGATTCTACTCGTCGTCTGCCCTGAAAGACGAAAAAGAGTTGGTCGGCAAGTGCAAAGGCTGCTAGCGCTTCAAGGCGTGCAATCACCAGCCGGCCATAGCCCTGTAAATCATGCCGCTCACGTGGCCTTTTGTCGTCTGGGGCGTGCACATGGTGGGCCCGTTGAAGACTGGCCAAGGTGGCGTGATGCACCTCCTGGTGGCCGTCGACAAATCCAAGAAGTGGATCAAAGCCAGGCCAATCAAGAAGCTTGACGGCCTGACGGTCTTCACATTCATCAAGGACATCGCTGTCCACTACGGCCTCCCCCAATAGCATCATCACCGACAACGATACCAATTTCGCCAAGGGCCCGCTCGCTCGCTACTGCAACGAACAAGGAATCCAGGTGGACCTCGTGTCCATAGCCCACCCGTAGTCAAACAGTAAGGCAGAGTGGGCCAATGAATTCATCCTAGCCGACCTAAAGGCCCGCCTGGTTGAGCCGCTGGAACGCTCGGCCGACGCCTGGGTCGAGTAACTACCAGATGCGCTTTGGAGCCTGTGGACCATGCCCAACCAGTCGACCGGTTTCACCCCTTCTTCCTGGTGTACAGGACCGAAGCGATCATCCCCATCAACTCGAGTTAGACTCTCCGCGAGTCGTCCTCTACATAGAGGATGACGCCAAAGAAGCCCGAGAAGACGGTGTCAACCTCCTAGAGGAGGCACGCGAGCTTGCGCTGTCCAGATCATCCATTTACCAGCAGGGTGTGCGCTGCTATCACAGCTGCCGAGTCAAGCCCCTCTCGTTTCGAGAGGGCGACCTGGTGCTTCGGCTGATCCAACAGATAGCCAGCCAGCACAAGTTATCCGCCCCATTGGAGGGCCCCTTCATAATCAGCAAAGCATTGAGCAAGAACACCTACTACCTAATCGATGCGTAGAAGCCAAGAAAGAACAAGAAGGACGCCTCCGGCTCCGAGACGGAGCGCCCGTGGAACACGGAGCTCTTCCACCTGTTTTATAGTTGAAGCAAGTGTATGTATGTATCGCCTCCTTTTGATCAAATCAATGAACAACCGGCACCCCTGAGAAAGACTCGGGGACAGCCTTTTCATTCCTATCTATGGCATAGTTATTTCCTTTCATCGATCGCCCCCGGACCGGCTCAGCCGGCCCACCCAATCCCTCCCTAGCTCGGCAAAGTATCCCCGGTGGCCTAACCCTTGCCCGGCTATAGTCCACAACATGGATGTCCGGCCGGCGGGCATAAAAGCAAAGGGGTGGGGCGATAGGAAAAGTTAACAAGGGGCAGGCCGGGTCCGGCCGCGCTACATGGTCCGTTCAAAACCTAACTTGGAAGAGCCTAAAGTACCAACACCCTGCCTCCCACAGCTCACTCCTCACCCGGTTATATTCCACAAGTCGGCTGGCTAGTAGGAAAAAAGGAAAAGGGAGCAGGGCACATGGGAAAACCGACTAAGGCAAGAAAAGTACCAAACGGGCCAGCAGACGGCAACCAAGTTAAAGATAACTGCAGTGCTTAAATAAAGATAGCGGCGCAAGGCCGAGAGTGCATCACATCAAACTTACACCCCCAGTGGGTGGACTTGTTCATAAAACAGTTCATAAGCATAAAAGAGTAGGAAGCAAAAGATCTACACTATTGGTGGCTGCGGGGCCACATCCTTGTGACCAGCCGGCAGGGGCGTCTGGCCCACGCCCGAGTCACTGGCCAGTGGAGCCTGTCGGCTGGCATCCGCGTCATTGGCCGACGGAGTCGATCAAATGGCTTCCGCGTCACCATCTGGTGAAGTCTCTTGCTGGGGCATCTCCACGTAGCCAGACGACGGGGTATTCTGGCCCGCCTCGCCATCGCGAGCAGGCGACTCCACCGCCTACATGGTAGTACGTGTCCGGCAATGTATAACTAGTGAGTTCGTTAGCCCGAACGCCAATGGCCTCGTTGCACCGTGCCAAGTCTGCCCGCTCCTCCGCGCGCATGGTGGCCAGCTGGCCCATGCTGATGCCTGGGTACGAGGAAAGGGCAAAGGGAAACACCATCCGAGCGCTGCCCCTCGCCGTCGACGCTCTCCACGCGTCAAACCTCCCACGGCATGCTCAAGCCACCGTGCCACCCGACTGATGAGAATCTCCACCGCCCGGTCAGGCCAGAAACCTTGGATGAAGCCCGCGCCCACCTCCTGGAGCCACTCGTAGGCCACCTGCATATAGGGCAACCGGACTCGCAGGCGAGGGCTACCCCTCCATCGCCTAGCCGGCGTCCTCGTCCACCTTGCACCCCTCCTGACACAGTTCTTCCCGGCGGACCGCCATGGCACGCTCCGCCCGCGGCTAGATCTTTGGGAAACGAGTTGGTCCGATAGATGATGATAAGACAATAAGCTGACGGAACATGACCAACGAAGACCAAGACACTTACCGACGAAGATCTTGTCGACCTCATAGAAGAGCTTGAGTGTGGCGGTTGATGTCTACCACGCAACCTTCTCCTTGTAGACGTTGTTGGGCCTCCAAGTGTAGAGGTTTGTAGGATAGTAGAAATTTTCCCTCAAGTGGGTGACCTTAGGTTTATCAATCCGCGGGAGGCGTAGGATGAAGATGGTCTCTCTCAAGCAACCCTGCAACCAAATAACAAAGAGTCTCTTGTTTCCCCAACACACCCAATACAATGGTAAGTTGTATAGGTGCACTAGTTCGGCGAAGAGATGATGATACAAGTGCAATATGGATGGTAGATATAGGTTTTTGTAATCTGAAATTACAAAAACAGCAAGGTAACTAGTAACAAAAGTGAGCACAAACAGTATTGCAATGCATGGAAACAAGGCCTAGGGTTGATACTTTCACTAGTGAAGTTCTCTAAACAATGATAACATTATTGGATCATATAACTAGCCCTCAACATGCAACAAGGAGTCACTCCATAGTCACTAATAGCGGAAAACAAATGAAGAGATTATTGTCGGGTATGAAACCACCACAAAGTTATTCTTTCTGATCGATCTATTCAGGAGTGCGTAGTAAAATAGCACGAAGCTATTCTTTCCATTCAATCTTTCATAGAGTTCGTACTAGAATAACACCTTAAGATACATATCAACCAAGACCCTAATGTCACCTAGATACTCCATTGTTACCTCAAGTATCCGTGGGCATGATTATACGATATGCATCACATAATCTCAGAATCATCTATTCAACCAACACATAGAACTTCAAAGAGTGCCCCAAAGTTTCTACCGGAGAGTCAAAACGTGTGCCAACCCCTATGCATATAGGTTCCCAATGTCACGAACCCGCAAGTTGATCACCAAAACATACATCGAGTACTCACATGAATCAAACGTGTGCCAACCCATATGCATAGGTTCCCAATGTCACAAACCCGCAAGTTGATCACCGCAGATAGACATGTGCAAAACATACATCAAGTGTTCTCAAAGACTCTATCCGATAAGATAACTTCAAAGGGGAAACTCAATTCATTACAAGAAGGGAGAGGGGGAAGAACATCATAAGATCCAACTATAGTAGCAAAGCCCATGGTACATCGAGATCAAGACATCTCAAGAACACGAGAGAGACACAGATCAAACACATAGCTACTGGCACATACCCTCAGCCCCGAGGACGAACTACTCCCTCCTCGTCATGGAGATCGTTGGGATGATGAAGATGGCCACCGGAGATGGATTCCCCCTCCGGCAGGGTGCCGGAACGGGCTCCAAATTGGTATTTGGTGGCTACAGAGGCTTGCGGCGGCGGAACTCCCGATCTAGGTTTCTTTCTGGAGGTTTCTGGATTTATAGGACCAGATGGCGGTGGAGTTGCGTCAAGTGGGCCCCTCAGGAGCCCACAAGCTTGGTAGGTGCGGCCTGGGGGGTGGCCGCGCCTACAAGGCTTGTGGCTTCCTCGGGACAGCTGTCCGGTATCTTTTTCTTCCGGTATTTTTGATATTTTCCAAAAAAATCATCACGAAAGAATTATTCCGTTTTGACTCCGTCTGAAAAAGGGTCAAAAACACGGAAAGAACAGGAACTGGCACTTGGCACTGAATTAATAGGTTAGTCCCAAAAAAGATATAAAAGGCATATAAAACATCCAAAGTTTGACAAGATAACAGCATGAAACCATCAAAAATTATAGATACGTTGGAGACGTATCAAGCATCCCCAAGCTTAACTCCTGCTCGTCCTCGAGTAGGGAAGTGATAAAGAATGAATTTTTGATGCTTTCATGCTACCTAGCATAGATGTCCTTTGTAACTCCTCTTATGTGACATGAATGTTCAGATCCGTTAGATTCAAAACAATAGTTTGCTATTGATGTGGAGACAATAATACTTCAAGCAAACTAGCAAGGTAATCATGAACTTTCAAAATAACAAGGCCAAAAGAAAGTTATCCCTACAAAATCATATAGTCTGGCTATGCTCTATCATCCTTGCACAACGAATTTAAATCATGCACAACCTCGGTATTGGCCAAGTCATTGTTTTCACACCTTTACTTTCTCAAACATTTTCAACTCTCACGCAATACATGAGCGTGAGCCATGGTTATAGCACTATAGGTGGAATGGAGTGGTGGAGGTTGTGAGATAAAAAAGGAGAAGATGGTCACATTGACTAGGCATATCAATGAGCTATGGAGATTCTTATCAATAGATATCAATGTGAATGAGTCGGGATTGCCATGCAAGAGATGCACTAGAGCTATGAGTATGTGAAAGCTCTTAAAGAAAACTAGTGGGTGTGCATTCAACATGCTTGCTCACGAAGACCTAAGGCAATTTTGAGGAAGCCCATCATTGGAATATACAAGCCAAGTTATATAATGAAAATTTCCCACTAGCTATATGGTGGTGACAAAACGAGAGACTCTCAATCATGAAGATCATGGTGCTCAATATGAAGCACAAGTGTGGAAAGGAGATAGTAGCATTGTCCCTTCTCTCTTTTTCTCTCATTTTTTTGGTGGGCTCTTTGGCCTCTTTTTTTATTTTTGTGGGCATCTTTGGCCTCTTTTTGTAAATGGTCTTCGCTGGCCTCTTCTATTTCCTCACATGGGACAATGCTCCATCAATGATCATCATCACACTTACAACTCAAAACTTAGAGCAATGATGACTCTATATGGAATGCCTTCGGTAGTGTACCATGACAATGATCTAGCATGGCATAGACATCAATGGAAACATCATGCTAGCTATCTTATGATCATGCAATGGCAATGTAAAAGTGGTGGCACATGTCATGGTGGTAGTTGCATGGCAATATATCTCGGAATGGCTTTGAAAAAGCCATAGTAGGTAGGCATGGTGCCTGTTTTGAGGGAGGCTAATGGTGGGTTTTATGCACCGACGAAAGTTGCACGACACTAAAGAAGATAGTGATGGTGGAAGGTGAAAGTGCATCTAAACCATGGACTCAACATTAGTCATGAAGAAATCATATACTTGTTGCAAAAGTTTTAGTAGTAATCGAAACAAAGCATTCAACGCATACTCCTAGGGGGAGGGTTGGTAGGTATAAACCATGACGCGATCCCGACCGCTACAACAAAGGATGACATTCAATAAACTAATCATGCTCAGACTTCATCACATAGTGGTTCACCATACGTGCATGCTACGGGAATCACTAAATTCAACACAAGTATTTCTAGATCCACAACACCTTACTAGTATAACTTCAATATTACCACAACCACAACTCAAAACTAATTGAGATGAATCAAACTTCTCTAACTACTCAATGCACATGAAGGTGGAAGTTTTCATATCCCTTTGGATAACTACCCCTTTTGAGACTACTTTCATAGCATAGGTCAACTACCACGCCACGCACTTCCGTGCTCTAAAAGATAGAAGTGAATCACATAGAGCAAAATCAACTAGCTCAAAAGATACAAGTGAAACACATGTGAGCTGAATTGTCTAACCAAAGGATATAAGTGAAGCTCGACAAAATCACAGTGAGTGCATGTCTCTCTCTAGGTGTGCAGCAAGGAAGATTGTGACACAACAAAAATAAAAGACTCCTACGATACAAGACGCTCCAAGCAAAACACATATCATGTGGTGAATAAAAATATAGCTCCAAGTAACATTACCGATGGATTGAAGACGAAAGAGGGGATGCCTTCCTGGGGCATCCCCAAGCTTAGGCTTTTTCGGCATCCTTGAGTCAAATTGGGGTGCCTTGGGCATCCCCAATCTTGAGCTCTTGCCACTCTTTATCTCTTTGTCCATAAGAACTTCACCCAGAACTTGAAAACTTCACAACACAAAACTTTAACAAAAACTCGTGATATCATTAGTATAAGAAAGCAAATCACCACTTCCTTAGGTACTGCAGCAAACTTAAATCCTACTTATGTTGGTGTTGGGTTGCTGTATTTTCACTTTTCCATGGTTAGTACCCTCCGATACTATCCATAGTTTCATCAAAATAAGCAACCAACTCAACAAAAACAGAATATGTTAACAGCAGACCAGTCTGTAGCAATCTGTATACTTCTTATAGTTATGGTACTTCACAAAATCTAACAAATTATGAAATGCTGAAGAATTTGCATAGAAATCAGCAGCAAAAAGAATAAACTCAAAAGCTCTTACAGAACAAATATGAAAATTCTTTTCGTGAGCAGAAAGTTTCTGTCTTTTTCCAGCATGATCAAACAATCATCACCAAGACTAATCATAACGGTTTTGCTTGGCACAAACACAAAAAGAAACACAAAATACACAATCATAACAGAATTATGATGATGTGAATAAAACAAAACAGGAAGAAAAAAAGCAAAGAAAAATTTATTCATTGGGTTGCCTCCCAACAAGCGCTATCGTTTAACGCCCTTAGCTAGGCATTGATTTCAATGATGCTCACCTAAAAGGTAAGGATTGAAACACAACGAGGGCATCATGGATCAAATGGCTAGCACATTTAAGTCTAACCCACTTCCTATGCATAGGGATTTTGTGATCAAACAATTTATTGGAGCAAGAATCAACTAGCATAGGAAGGCAAAACAAGCATAGCTTCAAAAATTTCAACATATGGAGAGGAAGCTTGATACTATTGCAATAAGTAGAAGCATATGATCCTATCTCATAGTAATTTTCAGTAGCATCATGAATGAATTCAACAATATAACCAACACCTAAGGCTTTCTTTTCATGATCTACAAGCATAGGAATTTTACTACTCTCCACATAAGGAAATCTATTCTCAAAAATAGTAGTGGGAGTATCGTAAAGGACTTGAATGCTACAAATAGTTTCCATGTTGAAAAAGCAAGGTTTAGCAAAGGGGTACTCAATACTATGATAAGTTTTATCATCCCTCTTCTTTATAGCATAAGTATCCTCACAATAATCATCATAGATAGGAGGCATGCAATAGTCATAGTAAATTTGATCACTCAAAGTGGGGGGACTAAAAGGATCATCTTCACATAACGAAGCATCCCCGAGCTTGTGCTTTTGTAAATCATAGACATAATCACTCTCATCATTAATAGCATGAACAGCACCAAGAATATAGCAATTATTGTCATTCTCCACATTTATACCATTTGGGAGAGATACCTCTTTACCTTTACTTTTTCTTCTTTTCTTCTTCTTCACCCCATGTGAAGATTTACTTAGTTCTTCCAAGCTTCCTTTTGGAGGGGTTGGTTGAATGGAGAGCTCCTCCTCGTTACCTGATTCATCATAAGAAATAATAGGATGGTATTGGGAAACCTCTTCCCCTTTGTTAGTATTATCTTTATCTTCCATTTGTTTTCTTGCCTTTAAGTAATTGGCAATATAAGGATTATCAATGCAATTCACCGCATAATATAAATAAATTTCTTCTAGATCATAATCAAGCATTTTCATGACAGCCCAATCTGGAAGGTGCTTAGTTATACGTTTCATTTCTTCATATCTCAGAAGCAAACCAAGTTCATTGTGATACGCAAGGGAAATCAAGTCATCACAGTTTTTGGACACGATTTGATCATGAGACAATTTGCATTGCAGATTTAAATGACCAAATTCATTGCAAAGTTCACAAGGACGGCTATCAATATTAAATATTTCAGCACAATCATCTAGCCTCACATGCAACGACTTAGTTTCTAAATACTTATGCGTCTTGCAAAATCTATCTTCTATTTTTGGTATAAATTTGCAAACTCTATGTATACCACAGAAATCAACATGCTTATAGGAGACATTTTCATCATGAATAGTGCAATCGCAATTAGCATCATGGATATTCAAAGTATTCATGCTAATGACATTGCAATCATGCTCATCGTTCACATATTCTATGCCAAGCATTCTATGTAATTCTTCTTTCAGCACTTGAGCACAATTTTCCTTCCCATCATGCTCACGAAAGACATTGAAAAGATGGAGCATATGAGGCATCCTCAATTCCATTTTTTTTGTAATTTTCAGCGAAAGAACAAGAAATAAAAAGATTCAATTGCAAGATCTAAAGATATACCTTCAAGCGCAAACCTCCCCGGCAATGGCGCCAGAAAAGAGCTTGATGTCTACTACGCAACCTTCTCCTTGTAGACGTTGTTGGGCCTCCAAGTGCAGAGGTTTGTAGGACAGTAGCAATTTTCCCTCAAGTGGGTGACCTAAGGTTTATCAATCCGCGGGAGGTGTAGGATGAATATGGTCTCTCTCAAGCAACCCTGCAACCAAATAACAAAGAGTCTCTTGTGTTCCCAACACACCCAATACAATGGTAAGTTGTATAGGTGCACTAGTTCGGCGAAGAGATGGTGATACAAGTGCAATATGGATGGTAGATATAGGTTTTTGTAATCTGAAATTACAAAAACAGCAAGGTAACTTGTAACAAAAGTGAGCACAAACGGTATTGCAATGCGTGGAAACAAGGCCTAGCGTTGATACTTTCACTAGTGAAGTTCTCTAAACAATGATAACATAATTGGATCATATAACTGTTGGGAACGTCGCATGGGAAACAAAAAATTTCCTACGCGCACGAAGACCTATCATGGTGATGTCCATCTACGAGAGGGGATGAGTGATCTACGTACCCTTGTAGATCGTACAGCAGAAGCGTTAGAGAACGCGGTTGATGTAGTGGAACGTCCTCACGTCCCTCGATCCGCCCCGCGAACAATCCCGCGATCAGTCCCACGATCTAGTACCGAACGGACGGCACCTCCGCGTTCAGCACACGTACTGCTCGACGATGATCTCGGCCTTCTTGATCCAGCAAGAGAGACGGAGAGGTAGAAGAGTTCTCCGGCAGCGTGACGGCGCTCCGGAGGTTGGTGATGATCTTGTCTCAGCAGGGCTCCGCCCGAGCTCCGCAGAAACACGATCTAGAGGAAAAACTATGGAGGTATGTGGTCGGGCAGCCATGAGAAAGTCGTCACAAATCTGCCCTAAAAGCCCCATATATATAGGAGGAGGGAGGGGGACCTTGCCTTGGGGTCCAAGGGACTCCCAAGGGGTCGGCCGAGCCAAGGGGGGGAGGAATCCCCCCCCCCCAAACCGAGTTGGACTTGGTTTGGTGGGAGGAGTCCCCCTCCCTTCCCACTTCTTCCCTCTTTTTTTTCTTTTCCTTTGATTTTCTTATCTTGGCGCATAGGCTCCCTTGGGGCTGTCCCACCAGCCCACTAAGGGCTGGTGTGTCCCCCAAAAGCCTATGGGCTTCCCCGGAGTGGGTTACCCCCCTCCGGTGAACTCCCGGAACCCATTCGTCATTCCCGGTACATTCCCGGTAACTCCGAAAACCTTCCGGTAATCAAATGAGGTCATCCTATATATCAATCTTCGTTTCCGGACCATTCTGGAAACCCTCGTGACGTTCGTGATCTCATCCGGGACTCCGAACAACATTCGGTAACCAACCATATAACTCAAATACGCATAAAACAACGTCGAACCTTAAGTGTGCAGACCCTGCGGGTTCGAGAACTATGTAGACATGACCCGAGAGACTCCTCGGTCAATATCCAATAGCGGGACCTGGATGCCCATATTGGATCCTACATATTCTACGAAGATCTTTATCGTTTGAACCTCAGTGCCAAGGATTCGTATAATCCCGTATGTCATTCCCTTTGTCCTTCGGTATGTTACTTGCCCGAGATTCGATCGTCAGTATCCATATACCTATTTCAATCTCGTTTACCGGCAAGTCTCTTTACTCGTTCCGTAATACAAGATCCCGCAAGTTACACTAAGTTACATTGCTTGCAAGGCTTGTGTGTGATGTTGTATTACCGAGTGGGCCCCGAGATACCTCTCCGTCACACGGAGTGACAAATCCCAGTCTTGATCCATACTAACTCAACTAACACCTTCGGAGATACCTGTAGAGCATCTTTATAGTCACCCAGTTACGTTGCGACGTTTGATACACACAAAGCATTCCTCCGGTGTCAGTGAGTTATATGATCTCATGGTCATAGGAATAAATACTTGACACGCAGAAAACAGTAGCAACAAAATGACACGATCAACATGCTACGTCTATTAGTTTGGGTCTAGTCCATCACGTGATTCTCCTAATGACGTGATCCAGTTATCAAGCAACAACACCTTGTTCATAATCAGAAGACACTGACTATCATCGATCAACTGGCTAGCCAACTAGAGGCATGCTAGGGACGGTGTTTTGTCTATGTATCCACACATGTAAATGAGTCTTCATTCAATACAATTATAGCATGGACAATAAACTATTATCTTGATACAGGAATTATAATAATAACTATACATTTATTATTGCCTCTAGGGCATAATTCCAACAGTCTCCCACTTGCACTAGAGTCAATAATCCAGCCCTCACATCACCATGTGAATTACATTGTAATAAATCTAACACCCATACAGTTCTGGTGTCGATCATGTTTTGGCCGTGGAAGAGGTTTAGTCAGCGGGTCTGCTACATTCAGATCCGTGTGCACTTTGCATATATTTACGTCCTCCTCCTCGACGTAGTCGTGGATGAGGTTGAAGCGTCGTTTGATGTGTCTGGTCTTCTTGTGAAACCTTGGTTCCTTTGCTAAGGCAATGGCACCAGTGTTGTCACAGAACAAGGTTATTGGATCCAGTGCACTTGGCACCACTCCAAGATCCGTCATGAACTGCTTCATCCAGACACCCTCCTTAGCCGCCTCCGAGGCAGCCATGTACTCCGCTTCACATGTAGAATCTGCTACGACGCTTTGCTTGGAACTGCACCAGCTTACTGCACCCCCATTAAGAATAAATACGTATCCGGTTTGCGACTTAGAGTCGTCCGGATCTGTGTCAAAGCTTGCATCGACGTAACCTTTTACGGTGAGCTCTTCGTCACCTCCATACACGAGAAACATCTCCTTAGTCCTTTTCAGGTACTTCAGGATATTCTTGACCGCCGTCCAGTGATCCACTCCTGGATTACTCTGGAATCTACCTGCCATACTTATGGCCAGGCTAACATCCGGTCTAGTGCACAGCATTGCATACATGATAGAGCCTACGGCTGAAGCATAGGGGACGGAGCGCATGTGCTCTCTATCTTCATCAGTTGCTGGGCACTGAGTCTTACTCAATCTCGTACCTTGTAACACCGGCAAGAACCCTTTCTTGGACTGTTCCATTTTGAACCTCTTCAAAACTTTATCAAGGTATGTGCTTTGTGAAAGTCCTATCAGGCGTTTTGATCTATCCCTATAGATCTTAATGCCTAGAATGTAAGCAGCTTCTCCTAGGTCCTTCATAGAGAAACTTTTATTCAAGTAACCTTTTATGCTCTCCAAAAGCTCTACGTTGTTTTCAATCAGTAATATGTCATCCACATATAATATTAGAAACGCCACAGAGCTCCCACTCACTTTCTTGTAAATACAAGATTCTCCAACCACTTGTATAAACCCAAATGCTTTGATCACCTCATCAAAGCGCTTGTTCCAACTCCGAGATGCTTGCACCAGTCCATAAATGGATCGCTGGAGCTTGCACACCTTGTCAGCATTTTTAGGATCGACAAAACCTTCGGGTTGCATCATATACAACTCTTCCTTAAGGAAACCATTAAGGAATGCCGTTTTGACATCCATCTGCCAGATTTCATAATCGAAAAATGCAGCTATTGCTAACATGATTCGGACGGACTTAAGCATCGCTACGGGTGAGAAGGTCTCATCGTAGTCAACTCCTGGAACTTGCGAAAAACCCTTTGCCACAAGTCGAGCTTTATAAACGGTCACATTACCGTCAGCGTCCGTCTTCTTCTTAAAGATCCATTTGTTCTGAATAGCCTTGCGGCCTTCAGGTAGTATCTCCAAAGTCCACACTTTGTTCTCATACATGGATCCTATCTCGGATTTCATGGCTTCTAGCCATTTGTTGGAATCTGGGCCCACCATTGCTTCTTCATAATTTGCAGGTTCATTGTTGTCTAACAACATGATTGATAAGACGGGATTACCGTACCACTCTGGAGCAGCGCGTGATCTCGTTGACCTGCGTGGTTCAACAGAAACTTGAACTGGAGTTTCATGATCATCATCATTAACTTCCTCCTCAACCGGCGTCGCAACGACAGAGGTTTCCCCTTGCCCTGCGCCACCATCCAGAGGGGTGAGAGGTTCGACAACCTCGTCAAGTTCTATCTTCCTCCCACTCAATTCTCTCGAGAGAAACTCCTTCTCGAGAAAAGTTCCGTTTTTAGCAACAAACACTTTGCCCTCGGATTTGAGATAGAAGGTGTACCCAACTGTCTCCTTTGGGTAACCTATGAAGACTCACTTTTCCGCTTTGGGTTCCAGCTTTTCAGGCTGAAGCTTTTTGACATAAGCATCACATCCCCAAACTTTAAGAAATGACAACTTTGGTCTTTTGCCATACCACAGTTCGTATGGTGTCGTCTCAACGGATTTTGATGGTGCCCTATTTAAAGTAAATGCAGCTGTTTCTAATGCATAACCCCAAAATGACAACGGCAAATCAGTAAGAGACATCATAGATCGCACCATCTCTAACAAAGTACGATTACGACGTTCGGACACACCATTACGCTGTGGTGTTCCAGGCGGTGTTAACTGCGAAACAATTCCACATTGTCTTAAGTGAGTACCAAACTCGAAACTCAGATATTCACCCCCACGATCAGACCGTAGGAACTTGATCTTCTTGTTACGATGATTTTCTACTTCACTCTGAAATTGCTTGAACTTTTCAAATGTTTCAGACTTGTGCTTCATCAAGTAGACATAACCATATCTACTTAAATCGTCACTGAAGGTGAGAAAATAACGATATCCGCCGCGTGCCTCCACACTCATCGGACCACACACATCGGTATGTATGATTTCCAACAAGTCACTTGCACGCTCCATTGTTCCGGAGAACGGAGTTTTAGTCATCTTGCCCATGAGGCATGGTTCGCACGTGTCAAGTGAATCAAAGTCAAGTGACTCCAAAAGTCCATCAGCATGGAGTTTCTTCATGCGCTGTACACCAATATGACCCAAGCAGCAGTGCCACAAAATTATGGCGCTATCATTGTTTACTCTAACTCTTTTGGTCTCAATGTTATGTATATGCGTATCGCTATCGAGATTCAATATGAACAATCCTCTCACATTCGGTGCATGACCATAAAAGATGTTACTCATAGAAATAGAACAACCATTATTCTCAGACTTAAAAGAGTAACCGTCTCGCAATAAACAAGATCCAGATATAATGTTCATGCTCAACGCAGGCACTAAATAACAATGATTTAAGTTCATCACTAATCCCGATGGTAGTTGAAGTGACATGGTGCCGACGGCGATTGCATCAACCTTGGAACCGTTTCCTACGCGCATCGTCACTTCGTCTTTCACCAGCCTTCGTCTATTCCGCAGTTCCTGCTTCGAGTTGCAAATGTGAGCAACAGAACCGGTATCGAATACCCAGGCACTACTACGAGAGCCGGTTAAGTACACATCAATAACATGTATATCAAATATACCTGATTTTTCTTTGCCCGCCTTCTTATCTGCCAGATACTTGGGGCAATTGCGCTTCCAGTGACCCATACCCTTGCAATAAAAGCACTCTGTTTCAGGCTTAGGTCCTGCCTTGGGTTTCTTCGGCGGATTGGCAACAGGCTTGCCGCTCTTCTTAGAATTGCCCTTCTTGCCTTTGCCGTTTCTCTTGAAACTAGTGGTCTTGCTCACCATCAACACTTGATGCTCTTTACGGAGTTCAGACTCTGCGACTTTCAGCATCGCAAACAACTCGCCGGGAGACTTGTTCATCCCTTGCATGTTGTAGTTCAACACAAAGCCTTTATAGCTTGGCGGCAGTGATTGGAGGATTCTGTCAGTGATAGCTTCTTGCGGGAGTTCAATCCCCAGTTCAGCTAGACGGTTTGAGTACCCAGACATTTTGAGCACATGTTCACTGACAGACGAGTTTTCCTCCATCTTGCAAGCATAGAATTTATCGGAGGTCTCATACCTCTCGATCCGGGCGTTCTTCTGAAAGATAAACTTCAACTCCTGGAACATCTCAAATGCTCCATGACGCTCAAAGCGACGTTGAAGTCCCGGCTCTAAGCCATACAAGACTGCACATTGAACTATTGAGTAGTCCTCCTTACGTGCTAACCAAGCGTTCTTAACATCCTGATCAGCCGTAGCGGGTGGTTCATCTCCTAGCGCAGCATTAAGGACATAATCCTTGTTTCCAGCTTGTAAGATTAGCTTAAGATTACGAGCCCAGTCTACAAAGTTGCTTCCATCATCTTTCAACTTAGCTTTCTCTAGGAACGTATTAAAATTCAGGATGACACTTGCGTGAGCCATGATCTACAACACAAATATATTCAAAGTGGACTTAGACTATGTTCAAGATAATTAGAGTTCAACTTAATCAAATTATATGCTAAACTCCCACTCAAAAAGTACATCTCTCTAGTCATTTGAGTGGTTCATGATCCACTTACACTATCCCAAGTCCGATCATCACGTGAGTCGAGAGTAGTTTCAGTGGTAAGCATCCCTATGCTAATCATATCAACTATATGATTCATGATCGACCTTTCGGTCTCATGTGTTCCGAGGCCATGTCTGCACATGCTAGGCTCGTCAAGCTTAACCCGAGTGTTCCGCGTGCGCAACTGTTTTGCACCCGTTGTATGTGAACGTTGAGTCTATCACACCCGATCATCACGTGGTGTCTCGAAACGACGAACTGTAGCAACGGTGCACAGTCGGGGAGAACACAATTTCGTCTAGAAATTTTAGTGAGAGATCACCTCACAATGCTACCGTCGTTCTAAGCAAAATAAGGTGCATAAAAGGATTAACATCACATGCAATTCATAAGTGACATGATATGGCCATCATCATGTGCTTCTTGATCTCCATCACCAAAGCACCGGCACGATCTTCTTGTCACCGGCGCCACACCATGATCATCCATCAACGTGTTGCCATCGGGGTTGTCGTGCTACTTATGCTATTACTACTAAAGCTACATCCTAGCAAAATAGTAAACGCATCTGCAAGCACAAATATGTTAGTATAAAGACAACCCTATGGCTCCTGCCGGTTGCCGTACCATCGACGTGCAAGTCGATATTTCTATTACAACATGATCATCTCATACATCCAATATATCACATCACATCATTGGCCATATCACATCACAATCATACCCTGCAAAAACAAGTTAGACGTCCTCTAATTTTGTTGTTGCAAGTTTTACGTGGTGACCAAGGGTATCTAGTAGGATCGCATCTTACTTACGCAAACACCACAACGGAGATATATGAGTTGCTATTTAACCTCATCCAAGGACCTCCTCGGTCAAATCCGATTCAACTAAAGTTGGAGAAACCGTCACTTCCCAGTCATCTTTGAGCAAAGGGGGTTACTCGTAACGATGAAACCAGTCTCTCGTAAGCGTACGAGTAATGTCGGTCCAAGCCGCTTCAATCCAACAATACCGCGGAATCAAGAAAATACTAAGGAGGGCAGCAAAACGCACATCACCGCCCACAAAACCTTTTGTGTTCTACTCGAGAAGACATCTACGCATGAACCTAGCTCATGATGCCACTGTTGGGAACGTCGCATGGGAAACAAAAAAATTCCTACGCGCACGAAGACCTATCATGGTGATGTCCATCTACGAGAGGGGATGAGTGATCTACGTACCCTTGTAGATCGTACAGTAGAAGCGTTAGAGAACGCGGTTGATGTAGTGGAACGTCCTCACGTCCCTCGATCCGCCCCGCGAACAATCCCGCGATCAGTCCCACGATCTAGTACCGAACGGACGGCACCTCCGCGTTCAGCACACGTACAGCTCGACGATGATCTCGGCCTTCTTGATCCAGCAAGAGAGACGGAGAGGTAGAATAGTTCTCCGGCAGCGTGACGGCGCTCCGGAGGTTGGTGATGATCTTGTCTCAGCAGGGCTCCGCCCGAGCTCCGCAGAAACACGATCTAGAGGAAAAACTATGGAGGTATGTGGTCGGGCAGCCGTGAGAAAGTCGTCTCAAATCTGCCCTAAAAGCCCCAAATATATAGGAGGAGGGAGGGGGACCTTGCCTTGGGGTCCAAGGGACTCCCAAGGGGTCGGCCGAGCCAAGGGGGGGAGGACTCCCCCCCCAAACCGAGTTGGACTTGGTTTGGTGGGAGGAGTCCCCCTCCCTTCCCACTTCTTCCCTCTTTTTTTTTCTTTTCCTTTGATTTTCTTATCTTGGCGCATAGGCTCCCTTGGGGCTGTCCCACCAGCCCACTAAGGGCTGGTGTGTCCCCCAAAAGCCTATGGGCTTTCCCGGAGTGGGTTACCCCCCTCCGGTGAACTCCCGAACCCATTCGTCATTCCCGGTACATTCCCGGTAACTCCGAAAACCTTCCGGTAATCAAATGAGGTCATCCTATATATCAATCTTCGTTTCCGGACCATTCCGGAAACCCTAGTGACGTCCGTGATCTCATCCGGGACTCCGAACAACATTCGGTAACCAACCATATAACTCAAATACGCATAAAACAACGTCGAACCTTAAGTGTGCAGACCCTGCGGGTTCGAGAACTATGTAGACATGACCCGAGAGACTCCTCGGTCAATATCCAATAGCGGGACCTGGATGCCCATATTGGATCCTACATATTCTACGAAGATCTTTATCGTTTGAACCTCAGTGCCAAGGATTCGTATAATCCCGTATGTCATTCCCTTTGTCCTTCGGTATGTTACTTGCCCGAGATTCGATCGTCAGTATCCATATACCTATTTCAATCTCGTTTACCGGCAAGTCTCTTTACTCGTTCCGTAATACAAGATCCCGCAAGTTACACTAAGTTACATTGCTTGCAAGGCTTGTGTGTGATGTTGTATTACCGAGTGGGCCCCGAGATACCTCTCCGTCACACGGAGTGACAAATCCCAGTCTTGATCCATACTAACTCAACTAACACCTTCGGAGATACCTGTAGAGCATCTTTATAGTCACCCAGTTACGTTGCGACGTTTGATACACACAAAGCATTCCTCCGGTGTCAGTGAGTTATATGATCTCATGGTCATAGGAATAAATACTTGACACGCAGAAAACAGTAGCAACAAAATGACACGATCAACATGCTATGTCTATTAGTTTGGGTCTAGTCCATCACGTGATTCTCCTAATGACGTGATCCAGTTATCAAGCAACAACACCTTGTTCATAATCAGAAGACACTGACTATCATCGATCAACTGGCTAGCCAACTAGAGGCATGCTAGGGACGGTGTTTTGTCTATGTATCCACACATGTAAATGAGTCTTCATTCAATACAATTATAGCATGGATAATAAACTATTATCTTGATACAGGAATTATAATAATAACTATACATTTATTATTGCCCAAGGTATCTCCTGCTGGAGCGCCCCGGTAAGCCGCTCCACCTCCACCCTCAGCTGTCCTGCGGCCGCCCGCTTGGCCTCGGGGTCCTTCCCGTGCCGGTTGCGGTCACTAGCAACCTCGTTGCGCTTGTGTCGGACATCTACAAGAAAGCGGCACAGGTCCTCCTCCTCGGCCTCGGGGATGGCCCCCTCTACGTCAAAACACCAAGTTAACAGCCGGTTCGACGGAGAAACATCTAAAGCATGGAAGATTTGGCCCGACTACCATACATCCGCGCACCCGGCCTGAATCTCTAGGACTAGACCCAGTGGGTGCACTCGCACGCACCCACCAATTCAAAGACATACCTTGGGCCTTCTGCAGCTCAACCATCCTGAGGAGAAGCTCCTTCCGGACCTTAAAGTACGAGTTCTTGCTGAAAATACACAGCGCGACCACCTCCTTGAAGAGCGCATCACACTTCGCCATGTCTGCCTACGAGGAAACCACGAGAGGAGATCACAAGATAGAAGAAGAGTTGGCCCGGTAGCCATGCAGTCGCGTAGTCGGTCCGAATCTCGGGGACTACACCTAGTGAGTGCGGTCGCGCGCCCCCAGTGAAAAGCATGCAAAGTGAAGAAATTTACATGGCCTACCTGAACCGCCCTCTCCACCAGATGGAAGTTTCTCACTGCTGCCATCCGCTGGTGGTACCTCGCCATCACATCTGTCGTGTCGGCTAACACGATGGCATGTCGACTGGCTGAGGAACTTGCCTCGGCCGTCCCTGGGGCACGGCTATGCTTCACCCACTCATCCAAGACGGTGGACATCGACCAGTCCGTTCGACCGGCCCTGTCGATACCAGCCACTCCTCGTGTCGTCGGGTTAGGCAGCACAGACGAAATGATCAAGGCCCAGTCATCGCCACCCCTAACCTCAGACTCGGTCCGATGCTCCAGGTAGGACACCGGACTTAGCACCTCCTCCATCACCGGCTCCACGACCGGCGGCAGCTCCATCTCTAGGCCGGCTCCGAGTACGTCTCCACGTGCACCCACAAGGCATCCGAGGCACGAGCCTCGGGGGTCACCGCCGTCATGGTGCCGCTGGTCGCCCTGGCCGAAGGGCCAATAGAGTGAGCTATCGCGCCCACAGTCTTGGACGCTCGGAGTTAGGTGGCGTGGTCCCTTTCGAGTTGTGTCATCACCGTGTGCTCCACAGCTAGTCTTGCAGCACCCTCGCTCCTGAGACCCGACGAGGCCGGTAATGGAAGATCGATGGCCTCACTGCCCAAAAGGAAGAGCACGAGCTCAGTACCATGCAGCAAAGGCAAAAAGGAGAAGCGAGCGGACTGCCTATGTGCGTTTGGCGCCCTGTGCGTTGGCGGATGGGTGCCCGGCGGCAGCGCGGCCGATCGAGCCTTCTTGGCGGCTCGGGCAACAGCCGGCCCTTCAACTGGCCACTTCTTCGTGCGCCGCTCCTCCATTGTCTGGCTACGGGCCGGCGCCCAGCAGCCGGCTGGCTCCGAACCGGGAGCTCTGCACTCCCTCCTTGCCGGCATCACCGAGGCGGCTCCGCTGCCATAGGTTGCGCATCCATGATGCGCACATCGTTTTCATCATCGTCAGTCCAATCTTTCAAGGTCATGTCAGGGCGCGACTCACCAGAGGTCGCAACCCTGTCGGTGGTCGCGTGTGTCGGTACCTCCGCCTCTAACACTTCTGAGTCCCTAGGGAGGCGGATTCGTCCCTGTCCGAGTCATAGTCCTCGGACTCGGGGACCTCTCGGTCCGGTGCAAATACTTGAGGGTTCGGACCATCCATGGTCAGCTATGGGCTAAAAAACTGAAAAGAAGTATGGCCACGCATCAGTTACCGTGACGAGAAACCAAGTGCAGTTCGAGCCGGACGGAACTTACCATCGGCGCGGGGTTGCTGCGACAGAAAGGCTCCATGCCGAACCACCACCCTTCCACGTCCAACCCGAATCGGGTGATGGCGTTCACCCTGGTGGCAATCTTGCCCGACGCCAGCTCAACGGTCGACAGCCGGCAAGGATCCCTCCAGAGACCCATGTCGCAGATCCAGTGCGGCCGCTCTTGCAGCGGCAACACCCGGCAGGAGATGAAGGTCGCCACTAGATCCGCGGGCATCAACCCCAGGGAGGCCTTGAGCTGATTCACCCGGCCCGCAACTATTGTGAACTCAGTGTTACGTACCTTGAGGTCCCAGTTCGCGCCAGTTGGCGGCTCATCGGTGAACGGCGGGAGGTTGACGTAGTCTCGCCCTTCCCCGGAGCTGCGGACATAGAAGAAGGATCGCTGCCATTTTTTAAGGAGTCGATCAAACTCATATTCGGGAAGAGTGTGTTCCGCACGGCATACACTACCGCGCCATCTCAGGAGTAGGTCACCTCCTCGTTCTTCTGCGCGTGGAAGTGGGAGAATAGCCGGAACAAAGAAGGGAAGGGCTAGAATCCCAAGTACCCCTCGCACAGCATGGTGAGGCACGTGAGGTACAAGACCAAGTTCGGCCCCAAATGATGGATCTGGAGCCCAAAGAGTTCCAGAAACTGCCCATGAAGCGGCTCACCGGTAGCATGAAGCCGACGGTGAAGTGTGTCCTAAAGACGACGCACTCGCCAGTGCCTGGCTCCGGCATGCGCTCATCCCCCTACACGCACGCCTCCACCCGCTCCGCTGAAGGGATCCTGCACGTCCTTCGTAGGTACACGATGTGGCCTTCCATGATCACGGAGCACTCCCATGAGCCGGTGGGTGGCGCGGCCATCTCAACATTCATCGACGGTGGGGCGGGAAAGAAGAACCTAGAGATGAGGCCTGATACGTCTCTAATGTATCAATAATTTATGAAGTATTCATGCCATATTCACATATGTTTACAAACTTTTATATGATTTTTATGCACTTTGCATGATTTATTTAGAACTAACCCGGACTGACGTTGTTTTCAGCAGAACTACTGTGGTGGTGTTTTTGTGTGCAAATCAAAGTTCTCCAAATGCAACGAAACTTTTTGATGATTTTTTTAGAATAAAAAAGGCATTAGAGGCTTCATTGGAGGCCTAGAAGATCCATGATGTGGGCATAACCCACCAGGGCGCGCCAGAGGCCCCGGGCATGCCCTGGTGTCTTATGCTCTCCTTGTGGCCCATCTTCACGTGAAACCAACGCCCAAAAATCCTATAAATATAGAAACTTCCATAAATAACCCTAGACGAGAAGTTCTGCCGCCACAACTCTTTGTATCGATGAAAAACCAATCTGGAGACGTTATAATACCCTGTCGGAGAGGGGAATCCATCTCTGGTGGCCATCTTCATCATCCTGGCGGAGGCCATGATGAGGAGGGAGTAGTCCACCCTCAGGGCGGAGGGTTTGTACCAGTAGCTATGTGTTTAATCTCTCTCTCTCTCTCTTGTGTTCTTGAGATGTCATGATCTTGGTATATCACAGGCTTTATTAATATAGTTGGATCATATGGTATCTGACCCATGCTATTGTTGTGATGAATTGAATCTTTCACTTTAAGATATCGTTATATTGGATTGAGTATTAAGGTTTGAGATCACATAGTATATGTCTTGCATGTGGATACCCAGAGTGACATTGGGGTATTCAAGTTATTCACTTGATATATGTTGTGGCATCAACTCGCGGATTCCCGGGGTGACAATGGGCTAATCTAGGCATAGGGGTTGATTGCATGTTTTCATACTATGTTCTCCGGTAGAAATCTTGGTGTTCTCCTTGAAGTTCTTTGTGTTGGATTGAGTATAATGAAGCTGAATTTGATATGGTGTTATTTTAGTATGAACTCTTGATAGATCGATCGGAAAGGATAACTTGTTATCTTAGTACGAGCTCTTGGAAAGATTGATCGGAAAGAATAACTTTGAGGTGGTTTTGTACCATGCAAACAATTTCTTCTTATGTTCTCCGCTAGATAGGAACTTTGGAGTGATTCTTTATTGCATGTTGAAGGATTGTTATATGATCTAACTATGTTAGCATTGCTGAGACATTGCACTAGCGAAAGTATGGACCCTAGGCATCATTTTAAAGCATTGCAACAATGTTTTGCTCACTGTTTTACAATTGCAACCTTGTTCTTTTTATATTCTCACATTACAAAAAACTATATCTACTATCACTACTACACTTGTATCACCATATCTTCGCCGAACTAGTGCACCTATACAATTTACCATTGTATATGGTGTGTTCGGGACACAAGAGACTTCTTATTATTTGGTTGCAGGGTTGTTTGAGAGAGACAATCTTCATCCTACACCTCCCATGGATTGATAAACCTTAGGTAATCTACTTGACGGAAATTTGCTATTGTCCAACAAAACTCTACACTTGCAGGCCCAACATGAGTCTACAACAACAAGTTGTGTAGTAGACATCACGGCCCCCTAGCGGGTCGACCGCAAGAGAGCGCTACGGGCACGAGGAGGGAGGAACGGCAGAGGTGAGCACTACGGGTGCGAGGAGGGAGGTGAGGTAGCGCCGGGCGCTGCGGGTGCAAGGAGGAAAGACGAACAGGGCGAGCTCTCGAGCGTCACAAGTGTGAGGTGGGAGACGAGGAGTGGAAAGGCAATGGCGGCCTCGGCCTCTCCTCCTCCCCCTTTTAAAGGCGTGGAAGTCGTGGAGCGTGGGATGAGTTACACCCACGCCCCCCACTAACCCATGACGGCCGCACACATTAATCAAGCAGGGCATCACAACCGGCGCCCACGGCTACAAAAGATCTTGCCCGCACGCTGAGGCCTAGCGGTCTAGGCCTACAACGGTGTCCTATCGTGGCATAGTGGCATGCCCGCCACCCATGACCAGGCCACACATGGATCGCGCTGCCGGTGCCAAAACCGAAGCATCGTCACGGGACCCCATGCGTCGTGGCGTCCGGCTGGCCCTCAGCCGGCTTCCTCCCCAGCCGGTCGGCGGTCAGACGTCTCGCCTACCGGCTCCAACGGGCTCATCAACTCCAACAACGATTGATCTCCCGGGGGGGACCGCTGGCCCCCTCGTCCGGAGGCCTCTGGACCACAATGCTTTCGGGGGCTACTGACGGGGTAATGGCCCGTGGGTATACCAAAGCAAAGGGAACCTTACTTCAAGACATTTGGGGGAAGGATGGCCCCTTGGGATGGATGGGGACACGCGGCCCATCTGGCAATCGTGTTGCTCATCATTTGGCGACGTACGGCCCGTCCAACTGGCCCCAACGACAGCCGACAGGTTAGCGACCGTCCCATCTGGTTGTACTGACGTACGACGATAAGACCAGACCCATGATGCAGGGGCGTGCGTGGCTACAACACACGTTGACAGTTCTGGCGAGGCTACACGGTGAGATGATGCAAGATGCAGCAAGGCTACACGGCCACATGTCACTCCCGAAGCTGACCGGGCGAGGCGATCATGTAGCTCTGCCTGCACCTAGCCACTCCCTGACGACTGGCATGCGGATCAGTGTGGCGCTCGGTCGGCGAGCCCCGTCTCGAAAAGACTCAGCGGACGGCGGGCCCCACGGCCAACCGAAGAGGCTAGCAGCAAGGCCCAACCCCTTTCTTTCCCCCATTATTGTACACCTCTGACTAGCCTATAAATCCGAACTTGAGCTCCCAGAGAGAGGGGTTCGCTAGCACCGTAGTACTAAAACACCCCACATAACGCACCCCACACTAGCTCGGATATTGGCAGCGAGAGCTCCATCTCCTACCTCACGAACAGCTCGAGGAGCACCCTTGTGTTGTGATCGCCTATAGTCACAATGTGGGACTAGGGGTTTTACCTTATCAGAGGGCCCTGAACCTGGATTGATCAACGTAATGTGTCTTGCGCCTTCACCAGTTCTGAGGCTCCGCCGACGCCCGTCTGCCCCAAACCACGATCTAAGCCACCCCGTGGCATCTGCCGTGGAAATACCACCATAGGGTGTATAAGTCATGGAGTAGTCAGAACGTAGTACCATATGCAATAATAAAAGATGAATCAATTGATAACAATAATTGAAGTTTATTGTTCGCCCATCATACTAACGGATCTCATGAGTTTTCTGTTGAGTTTTATGTGCTGAAGTTTTCATGTTCTGGGTGTGATCACGATAGATGAAGGAATAAGGAGTAGCAAGACCCTAAGCTTGGGGATGACCAAGCTACCCCAAGGTAATATCTAAGGAAGACTCAAGCGTCTAGTCTTGGGGATGCCCCGGAAGGCATCCCCTCTTTCGTCTAAATCCATCGGTATGTCACTTGGAGCTACATGACATGAGTTTTGCTTGGAGCATGTTGTGTTTTAGTTTGCTTTTGTTTTTAGTTTTTCCACAATCATTGTTTGCCGGACACATCCACTTGAGAGAGACGTGTTCACCATGATTTGTTAGAATACTCTATGTGCTTCACTTACATCTTTTGAGCTAAGCAGTTGCTCTAGTTCTTCACTTATATCTTTTAGAGCAAGGTGGCATATAGATTTTATAGAAATAATTGCACTCTCGTTCTTCACTTAAATTTGTTTGAGATTTTAATAAATAGTGGCTATAATTTGCATGGGTTATAATACTAGTCGAAAAATAATAGGTATTCAAGGAGTGTGTAATCAAAATCTTCATGTAGCACATAACAGAGAAATTGTGGGTGAATACTATTAATATGGTAATATGAAAGGGTTTGAGTGCATGGTTTTTGGTTAGTACAAATATCGATAGTTAAAGTGTGTTAATTTGATGTTCATCTAAATATTGGTTTATGGCATGGTGACGATGTGTGAGCATTCTTATTCCTTGTTGAAATCCTAGTGATGTTTAGGTCGGGGGTGCGCGATGCTTAACTCCTCCCAACCTCCCCCTCGGGGCATGCGAGTATCACTTTGCTTTGAGAGAGCTAATAAAGCATTGCAATAAGTATGTGATTTTTATGACTAATGTGAATCCATGGATGTATGCACTCTCACCCTTGCATATCTGCTAGCCTCTTTGATACCGTGCATTGCCCATTCTCACCTCGAGGATTAGTGCAAACTTCATCGGTGCATCCAAACCCCGCAACAAGATACACTCTATTGCACATAAGCCACCTTATATCTTCCTCAAAACAGCTACCGTACATGCCTATCATGGCATTTCCATAGCCATGCTGATACATATTGTCATGCAACTTCTACCGTTACATCATATGACTAGTACACTCATTGGCATATTGCTTTGCATGATCATGTAGCTGACATAGTATTTGCGGCAAAGCCACCATTCATATTGTTTACATGTTATGCTAGATCATTGCACATCCTGGTACACTGTGAGACGCATTCATATAGAGTCATATTGTTTAGTAGTTTTTCATATCGAGTTGTAAGTAAATAGAAGTGTGATGGTTTTCATTATTAGGGCATTGTCTCAGTGAGGAAAGTATGATGGAGACAATGATTCCTCACAAGTCGGGATGAGACTCCGCACGGAAAAAAAGGAAAAGGGAAAAAAAGGGGAAAGAAAAAGAAAAAACGAAAATGAAAAAATGAGAAATAAAGACAGAAGAGGCAGTGCTACTACCTCTTTTTCCACACTTGTGCTTCGAAGTAGCACCATGTTTTTCACATGTAGAGTCTCATGTTTTGTCATTTTCATATGCTAGTGCAATTTTTTTCATTATAAAACTTGGCTTGTATATTCTGATGACGGGTTTCTTAAAATACATGAGGTCTTAATGAGCAAGCAAGTTGGATGCACACCCACTTTGCTTCAGTTGAGCTTTCATACACTTATATCTCTAGTGCATCCGTTGCATGACAATCCCTACTTCTCGCATTGATATCGATTGATGGACATCTCCATAGCCCGTTGATCCACCTAATTGATGCGATACTTTCTTCTCCACTTTTACCCTTTCAAACCTACCACCGTATTCTACTACACCTATATGCCATGTCGATGGTTCACGCTCATGTATTGAGTGAGGTATAAAAAGAGGAAGCGCGATAAAAATTATGATCCAATTTCTTAGCTTAACACCATGGTGCTTAACATTTGTATTTATGTGGTGAAGACACAGCCATGCCATGCTAATATGCTAATATGAATGTGGGGTCAATATTCTTTAAGGATCGTATATTTTCAAAATTGATGATTGTGTTACTTATGTTTATGGATATTAGTATGTTAATTCATTGTTTCCCAATGTTAATGTTGGGTAGCATGTCACATCAAAAATTATGATTTTACCATTTACCTACTCGAGGACGAGCTCGAATTAAGCTTGGGGATGCTGATACGTCTCGAACGTATCTACAATTTTTTTATTGTTTCATGCTATTATATTATCATTCTAGGATACGTTTTGAGCATTTACTTGCTAATTTATACTAATTTTGAGTAGTAACCTATTAACCCAGTGCCAAGTGTGAGTTGCTGTTTTCTGCATGTTTTTGGCTTTTCAGGAATACTATACCAAATGAAGTTCAAACACCCCGAAACTTTTTGATGATATTTTCTGGACAAAATAAGGACCTGGAAGCTTCGGAGGAAGACTTGATCACACACGAAGCGCCCCAACCCAACAAGATGCGCCGAGAGGGTGGTCGCGCCCTAATAGCTTGGATCCACCTCCCAGCTCTCAAGCCCTCATTCTGTGGCTAATAAATTCACATATATTCCAAAAATCCTAGATAGACTCCCAAAACATCTTTTCCACCGTGACGAGTCTTTGTTCTGCTATGTGCCCATCTAGAGCCATGTTTTGGTGCCCTGTCGGAGGGGGTCAATCATGGAGGGCTCGTACATCAACCTTGTTTCTTCCGTGGTGATGTGTGAGTAGTTCATCACAGACATATAGGTATTTACTTAGTACCTATATGGCTATCTCTCTCTATATATGTTCTACGTTGCCATGATCCCCGTGATCCCCGCGGTGATCTATCTTATGTAATCACTCATGTGTGGTGCATTTGTTCTGATCCGATAAATTGTGGGTTTATGTTTAGATTATCCATGAATAATATTTGAGTCTTTTGTGAATTCTTATATGCATGATTGTGATAGCTTCATAATTCCCTCCTAACTATCGATAAGGTTTTGCCAACAAAATAATTTATCTCTAATGGGAGAGGTGCCTTTTAGTGCGTTCAATCTTGCGGTGCTCAATCCTAGTGACAGAAAGGAACATGTCGCATATTGTATTGCTGCCACTAAGGTAAAATGATGGGGTTCATTCATATTAATTGGATTTACTTTGTCTACATCATGTCATTATCCTCCAAGCATTACTCTGCTTTTACTTAATACTCTTGATGCATGTTGGATAGCGGTCGATGGGTGGAGTAATAGTAGTAGATGCAGGCACGATTCAGTCTACTTGCTTAGGGAAGTGATTCTTATATATGTGATCATTGTGATGAATAAATATTGCATAACTATGCGCTTTTCTATCAATTGCCCAACAGTAATTTGTTTACCCACCATATGCTTGTAATTTGTTTACGCACCATATGCTTTCTACGAGAGAGAAGCCTCTAGCGTAAACTATGCCCCCCGGGTCTATTCACAAACATATTTACAAAAACTCTAATATATTGCTACCTTTTATTATTTGTATTTACTTTCTATATTTAGTATATTTAAATTATCTATCTATAACTACGTACCGCTTGCAAGTAACGAGTTCAAGGGGATTGAAAACCCTCTTGCCCGGGTTCGGTGCAAGTATGTGCTTTTTTGTGTGTAGGCACTCAAGATGGGAAATTGTGTGGTTCTCCTATTGGTTCGATAACCTTGGTTATCACTAAGGGAAATACTTACCATTAGTGTGCTGAATCATCCCCTCCTCTTCGGGGAAAAGCCCAACGCAGATCACAAGTATCAAGCTACCCACAACAATTTTTCCGCCGCTGCAAGTCTGTGTTCCGCTGTGATCCCATCTGGAGCCCTGTTCATGTGCCCTATTAGAGGGGGATCAAACATGGAGGGTCTCTATATCAACCTTATTGGTCCCATGGTGATGTGTGAGTAGTCTAGCATAGAACTACGTGTCCATTGCTAGTACCCAGATGGCTTGGCTATCTCTCTCTATGTTCTTCAATACAAAGTTCACCGCAAATCACGCGGTGATCTATTCGATGTAATCCTCTTTGTTGTGTGTTTGTTGGGATCTGATGAATTGTGCATTTATGTTCATGTTATTAATGAAAAATATTTGAGTCATCTCAAAATTCTTATATGCATGATTATGATAGCTTCATATTTCTCTCCAATCTATTGGTTTGGTTTGGCCAACTAGATTGATTTATCTTCAGTGGGGGTGGTGCGTTGTAATGGCTTCGATCTTGCGGTGCTCAATACCAGTGATAGAAAGGGACATGGTATGTATCTATATTGATGCCATTAAGGATAAAAGATGGGGTTTTTTCATATTAGGTGAGTTTACTTTGTCAACATCATGTAATCTTGCTGCAAGCATTACTCTATTTCATACTTAATACTCTAGATGTATGTTGGATAGCGGTAAATGAGTGGAGTAATAGTAGTAGATGCACGCAGAAGTCCGTCTACTTTCTTATGGACGTGATGAGTGATATGTCTCGAATGTATTTATAATTTTTGATTGTTCCATGCTATAATATTATCATTCTAGGATACTAATTGGGTGTTTATTTACCACTTAATATTATTTTAGAGTACTAACCTATTAACCTAGTGTCGAGTGCCACTTGCTGTTTTCTGCATGTTTTTGGCTTTCAAGTTTACAGTACCAAACAAAGTCCAATTGCCACAAAACTTTTTGACTATTTTTTCTAGACCAAAAAAAGACATGAAAGCTTCGGGGGGAGACTTCATACTACACAAAAGAGGCAACGCACAACAGGGTGCGCCTAGGGGGGAGGTCACACCCTGATATGTGTTGGTCCCTCCTAGTGCCTTTCGATGTTCCCCTTTGTCCTATAAATTCCTAAATATCCCAAAAACCTTAGGAAGCCTCCCAAAACACTTTTTCCGCTGCCGCAAGTCTCTGTTCTGCTGTGTGCCCATCTGGAGCCATGTTTTGGTGTCGTGCCATAGGGGGAATCGATTAAGGAGGGTCTCTACATCAACCTTGTTGCTCTCATGGAGATGCGTGAGTAGCTCATCAAAGACATATGGGTACATAGTTAGTACCTAGATGGCTATCTCTCTCTCTCTCTCTTGACCTTCAGTACAATGATCATCGCATCTTTGCTTTGATCTATTTGATGTAATTATTTTATGCGGTGTGTTTGTTGGGAACCGATGAATTGTGGATTTATGTTCATATTATTCACGATAAAAGATTTGAGTCTTCTCTCAATTCTATATTTGATTCATATTTTCATGATTACTATAGATTCGTAAATCTCTCTGATCTATTTATTTGGTTTGGCCAACTAGATTAATCTTTCTTCAATGGGAGGTGTGTGTTGTAGTGGGTTCAATCTGACGGTGTTCTATATCCCAATGACATAGTAGAGGACAAGACACGTATTTGTATCGTTACCACTAAGGATAAAATGATGGGGTTAATTCATATTAATCTAGTTCTCTTTGTCTACATCATGTCACTGTTCTGCAAGCATTACTCTGTTTTACTTAATACTCTAGATGCATGTTGGATAGCGGTCCATCGATGGAGTAATAGTAATAGGTGCACGCAAGAGTCGGACTATTTTCTTATGGATGTGATGCCTATATACACTTATCATTACCATGAATATCACATAACTATGCGCTTTTCTATCAATTTCCCAACGACAGTTTGTTTACCCACCGTATGTTTACTACATGAGAGATGCCACTAGGGAAAACTATGGCCCCCGGGTCTATTTGCTTATATGTTTACAAACGCTAAAACTACCTTGATGCCTTTATTTATTTTTATTTATTTTGCAATTATCAACTATCATCTACACACTTCATTTGCTTGCAAATAATGAGTCCAAGGAGATTGACAATCCTCTTGCCCGCGTTGGGTGCAAGTGTTTGCTTCTTTATGTGCAGTCGCTGAAGATGGGGGTTGTGTGTTACTCCTATTGGTTCTATAACACTGGTTCTCACTGAGGGAATACTTATCTATACATTACTGCATCACCCATACCTCTTCACGAAAAACCCAACGCAGATCACAAGTATCACGAAGGATTTCTGGCGCCGTTTCCGGGCAGTATAATCAACCTACTATCAAGTACCTTTGCATAAATTATATTTCACTTGTTCTATTTGTTATTTGTTGTTATATTTTGCTTGCTTCATAGAAACCAAAAATACAGAAATATTTATCTTTGCTAGTTGCTAGTTTACTTCTTTGCTTAATTTACTCGCTAGTTTACTTGTTGTCCTTGTTACTTTGCTTGCTCGGTCACCATGTCTCAAGATACTAGTAAGTTGTGTGACTTATCAACTACTAATAACAATGATTTTATTAGTGCGCCTATACCACCGGCCACTAGTGTAGAGTCTTCTATTATAAACGTTACTTTATTGGATTTAGTGATGAAAGAATAATTTTCGGGAAGTCCTAGTGAGGATCCCACTGCTCATCTTAAGACCTTTGTTGAACTATGTGATATGGAAAAAAGCACATGGATCATGGTGTGGTGAAATTAAAATTATTTCCATTTCCTTTACGAGATAAAGCTAAATATTGGTTCTCATCTTTACCATGCAATAGTATTCGAACATGGGATAACTGTAAAGATGTTTTTATTACCAAGTTTTTTCCTCCTGCTAAGATCATCCCGGTAACTCCTCTAATGGTTATGCCAACTCTTATGGAAGTCCTTCTAGCAATAATAATAAGTTGCCATGTGTTCTTGAGAACACCATTAAAAAATTCATTAGTTCTCAAAAAGTTTTCAATACTATGTTAGAGGAAAAGCTGCATAAAATTGATGATTTGGCTAGGAACATGGATAGGATTGCTCTTGATGTGAAGACTCTTAAAAATAAAAAATTTCCAAAAAGTATGATTTTAATGAGACTATTAAATCTATCCAAATATCTATCAATGAAAGTAAGGAGAGGACCGCCAAGCTGAAAGCTAAGTAGGAATTCTTAGAAAAAGCTCTTCCACCTGGTTTTTATCGAAATCATGATGAAAATCTTAAAATGTCTCATACTTCTCCTATTGAATTTTTGTTTACTAATATGAAAATAAATGATAAAGGGACTATATATGAGTCAACTCTATTTATAGGAAGTCCCAATTGCTTGAAGGGTAACGATTATAACGATAAAACGGAAAAAGTGGATTTCGAGAGGTTAAAACTTTAACTAGTGATGTGCCCATTATCTTGGATCACAAGGATTTTAATTATGATAGTTTCTCTTTAGTAGAATGTTTCCTTACTGCAATCCATCATTAGGTCACCCAATTCTTTTGAACAAAATAAAGCTTTTACACAACATATAGTAGAAGCTCTGGTAGAAGCCTATGACAAAAAACTTGAGTTAGAAGTCTCAATTCCTAGAAAGTTGTATGGTGAGGTGGGACCTTCTATGAAAATTAAAATCAAATAATGTGAAAACAGTGCTTTGTGTGACCCATGTCCTAGTGTCTCAACTATACCTAAAACTTTATGTGATGTACTTGGTCTCACCGATATGCATGAGGGTTCCCTTAATTTACATCTTGTGGACTCTAGTATCAAGAAATCTTTAGGAAGAATAAATGATGTCCTCAAAACTTCTAATATAAATTTATGTGCGTGTAGGTTTTATAGTTCTATTTTAGACAGATTATGTTTTTGCTTGCATAATTTTCTTGTTTTGATGATGCCATCGATTGTATCGGGGGTATGAGTCATGGAGAAGTTAGAATACAGTACCTTATGCGACAATAAAATATGAAGCAATTTATAACAGTACCTAAAGTATTTTATATGTGTGTTATACTAACGGATCTCACGAAGTTTATGTTGAGTTTTGTGTGCTGAAGTTCTAATGTTTTGGGTGCTATCACGATGGATGAAGGAATAAGGATCGGCAAGATACTAAGCTTGGGGATGGCCAATGCACCCCAAGGTAATATTCTAGGAAGACTCAAGCATCTAAGCTTGGGTATGACACGGAAGGCATCCCCTCTTTCGTCTAATTCCATTGGTATGTCACTTGGAGCTATATTTTTAGTCATCACATGATATGAGTTTTTCTTGGAGCATAGTTTGCTTTTGTTTTAGTTTTACACAATCGTTGTTTTATGAACACACTTACCTAATAGAGACACAATATCACCATGATTTATTAGAATACTCTTTGTGCTTCACTTATATCTTTTGAGCTTAGTAGTTGCTCTAGTACTTCACTTATATCCTTTAATGCATGGTGGAATATAGATTTTAATGAAAAAATTGCACTCTCGTTCTTCACTTATATTTGTTTGTGAGTTAATAAATAGTGATGGTAATTTTCATGGGTTATAAGACTAGTCCAAGAATAATAGGTATTCAATGAGTGCATAATCAAAACCTTCATGTAGCATATAAAAGAGAAAGTTTGAGTTAATGATATTACTGTGGTAATGTGAAAGGACATGAGTGCATGATCATTGGTTAATAAAAATATCATAAATTAGAGGGTGATAAATTGATGTTCATCTTAACATTTTTATGGCATGGTGATGATGTTTGAGTATTCTTATTCGTCGTTGTAAACCTAGTGTTGTTTAGGTCGGGGTGTGTGATGGTTAACTCCTACCAACCTCCTCCCTAGGGGCATGCGAGTAGTACTTTTCTTCGAGAAAGCAAATAAAATATTACAATAAGTATGTGTAGTGACCCGACTCAAAATGAGCCAAGCCTCTGTGTATTTATGTTATCCCTTGACCGGTATGCTAGCACACACAATACATCAATGTATATATCAAAGTTAAATGATACGTATCCAACGTATCTACAATTTTTTATTATTCCGTTCTCATATATTATCATTCTAGAATACTTTTGGGGTATTTATTTACCAATTTATATTATTGTTGAGCACTAACCTATTGATCCACTGCCTAGTGCCAGTTGTTATTTTATGCGTGTTTTTCACTTTTCTGGTTCTCCATAACAAACGAAGTCCAATTGCCCTGAAACTTTTTGGTGATTTTTTCTTGACCAAAATAAGAACAATGAGCATAGAAAGAAGGCTAGAGGCCTCACGAGAGGCCCACAAGCCAACATGGTGCAACCTCGAGGGGGCACCCTGATGGCTTGTGCCTCCCTCATGGCCCTCTCGACTCCGTTCTTTGGCTTATAAATTCTCATCTACCCTAAAAACACCAGGGGGAGTCCTAAAACACCGTTTATGCACCCCCCGCAAGTCTCTTTCTTATGGGAGGCCATCTGGAGCTCCATTCCAACACCCTGTCGGAGGCGGGTCGATCATGGAGGGCCTCTTCATAAACCTTTCTACCCTCACGATGATGTGTGAGTAGTTCACCAGACACCTAAGGGTCCATAGCCAGTACCTAGATGGCAATCCCTCTCTCTGTGATCTTCAATACAATGATCATCACATCTTTGCTTTGAAACATATGATGTAATTCCTTTTGTGCGATGCGTTTGTTGGGATACTATGAATTGTGGGTTTATGTTCTGATTATTCATTATAAATATTTGAGTCTCCTCTAAATACTTACATGATTCTTATGCGCATGATTATGATAGCTTTGTAATTCTCTCCGATCTATTGAAATAGTTTGGCAAACTAGATCGATATTTCTTCGTTGAGAGAGGTGCATTTTGGTAGGTTCAACCTGGTGAATTTCTATTTGAGTCTCCTCTAAATACTTACATGATTCTTATGCGCATGATTATGATAGCTTTGTAATTCTCTCCGATCTATTGAAATAGTTTGGCAAACTAGATCGATATTTCTTCGTTGAGAGAGGTGCATTTTGGTAGGTTCAACCTGGTGAATTTCTATATCCCAGTGATAGAAGGGGACAAGATGTGTCTTTGTGTTGCCGCTACTAAGGATAAAATGATGTGGTTTCTTCATATTGCTTGAGTTTACTTTGTCTACATCATGTCATTGTTCTCCATGCATTACTTTTTTTACTTAATACTCTAGATGCATGCTGGATAGCGGTCGATGAGTGGAGTAATAGTAATATGTGCAGGCAGGAGTCGGCCTATTTGTTTATGGATATGATGTTATATACACATCATCATTGCCATGAATATTGCATAACTATCCGCTTTTCTATCAATTGACCAACAATAATTTGTTTACCCACTGTATGGTATTTTTCATGAGAGATGCCATTAGGGAAAGCTATGTACCCTGGGTCTATTCACAACATATTGATAAAACCTTCATCACCTTGCTTCCATTTACTTGTTTTTATTTTATATTTCTATCTAAAATTATCTATACATGTCACTTGCTTGCAAATAACAAGACAGGAGGATTGAAAAACCTCTTGTTCGCGTTGGGTGCAAGTTGTGTGTTCTTTTGTGTGCAGTCGCTGAAGACGGTTGTGGTTAATATTCCTATTGGTTTCATAAACCTTGGTTTCATAACTGAGGGAAATACTTACCCACATTGTGCTGCGATACCCCGTTCCTCTTCATGGAAAACCCAATGCAGATCACAAGTATCATGCAATCACATGTAACTAACGTAAAACTGACATAACCTCATAAGTTTCAGTGGAAACAGTCAAACGGGAGTGGAGTCCCATCAACACCAATAGAAAGTTGAGTGTAGACCATAACCCTAAATTGTAACTCTTACTCGTCGAAGAAATCATGCAACATGATACATTGCAGCCGTGTAGGTCAGTACATTGAATGTACCGGCAAGATCACAAAAGAAAACATATGATAAAACTATTATATATGCAATGTGGCTTTGTGGCTCTGTGTGTGAGTTTTTGCGTAAAAGCTATTTTTATTTTCTTTTTCCTGCAACAAAGGAATATCGGTTCTCTATAGATATCTCTAATATGACATGGTTCCAACAACAGATGTCTCATAGCCCACGAGTATATTAAGTTGCCCACAATTAGTTCCCAATTCGGTGTTGAGAGTTTAGAGATAGATCCAAGTCCACACGCTCAAATTGTCCGTAATTAGGGACACGACTAATCGATTAGGTTTATACTTTGCATAGTGTTGTGCACTTTACCCACAAGAATCATTCCCTCCATGTAAATCCCCGTATTGGCAATTGTTTGAGAACATGATGAACGAAACATGGTCTTTCAAAGAGTTCTTCTAACCATTGTCCGGTGCCCAACCAACCCTACCATTCGTCTACATCTGCTAGCACTGTCCCATCTAGAGTCACAACTAAGTTCAACCAAGATAGAGCCCATATTGACTTGTGGCTGCACAGGTAAGATTTCGGGCATGAAGTATTCTTTCGTCTCTTTGAGTCCAGGGAAGCTTTCTGCAAGATCTCATGGATCTTCTCCATGAATCCCGGGTCATCCACAGGTTTCTCCTAGGTGCCATCAAAACCATCCTTCACCCAATAGTGTGTATTAAAAATCATGTTTCGAATCTCCAAGTCTTGAGGTCTTGAAGATGCAGGCCTTGAAGATGTCATCATGGAGTTTTCGTCTTTGGCGTAGAGTCCTCCTTCTCACACCACTCTCGGACACACATACCAACCCCGTCTACAGTAGCGTAGCATCAAAAACAATAACGTCTCGGGGCTTCATAATAGGGTAGTGGGTTTCCTACGTCATGCATTCTATTCAACTACAAGATTCAATAACACTACTGGAGGTACTGGTGAAATGGTGACACTAAATGCAATAAAAGCATAGGCATTAAAATATGGTCAAAGTGAACTTGCATGGTAACTTGATGAAGATCATATCGTTCTCAGAATAATAACTTGATAGAATTATTCATCACTCCGAGGAAATCTATATAATCAAACATAGTATTCACATAAGCAAACAGCTCTAGCAATCAATACTAACAATCAAGAAGCAAAAACAAGTTCCAAACACACTAGTGAGGATATGAAGGAAATACTTCAAACAAAAGTTAAAACCATGAAACTCCTCAAAGCAACCAAGAATAGTTTTCCCTATGAATAACCTATTATCAACATGAACAAATCATCAAAAACAAATACATAACAGAAAGTATTTTAGTAAATATTTTACTAGCAAAAGAATTACTTTTGAAATACAAAATAAAGAAACAAAAATGAGTAACTCACTAAGCAATACTAGTTTTTGTCCTAATCAAACTTAACAACAAAGAAATCACTAAAAATAATAAATTAAAGGCAGGGCTTCGAGCATCGATGCGGCAACAATTCTCATGGTCGTTGACGGTAGTGGAGGGGTCCATGCGATGAAGATGAGGCTATCACGTTGATTCGTGGCGTCGGTGTCGGTAGATATGGTCAGTGACAAGCGGGGCTTCGACTTCGTGTGGCGGTGGTGCGGCTGTCACATCCCTAGTCTTTCCACCTGCATTGTGATAGCATGAGTGTTGCATCACGTTTAAATTTTTGCTAAACTTTAAATGGGGATTAACAAACCCTAGCACCTCATTGAATAAACAAATCAAATAGTTGTGATTTTGAATGAATCCAAAATGGCTTTCAAAAATGTTAACCATGTCTCATAAATGTTGGCAACAACATATGAGAGGTGAATTATATTTTCATAACAATTTTGGTATTTTAAATAATCCAAAGAAGCTACTGAAAATGTCAAATAAAAGGACTATAATTATTTTAGTTGTTTCAAAAATGTTGAAACTTTTTGTGGAGCTTAGAAATATTCCAATTATACTCAATAATTATTTTCAAGGTTTTTGACATTAGGGTTTTTGCCCAAACAAAATAAACCGAAGATATTTAATAGAAAAACAGGATTAAATAAAAGAAATAGAAAATAGGAAAATTACCTAGGCCTTAACTGTTAAGTGGTGGCCCAGCCCACCGCCACTGGCTCGTGTCATCTTCTTCCTGTGCCAGTAGGCAAGGAGAGTGAGAGGCGAGCCACGATGAGGCGCCACGCCGGCACTAGGCTTCATGCTTCCTCCCCGCCAGCGTGATGACGCTGGATAAGATTGTCGCTGCCATCCCGATCCATCCCTCGTCGTCATTCACCCCTGCTCTCTTCCCCCTCGCCGCTGCCATCCCGATCCATCCCTCGTCGTCATTCGCCCCTGCCCTCTTCCCCCTCGCCTCCGCTCGCCATGGCCGATCGCTGCTCAAGCTTGCCATCGCGTGCGTAGCTCAGCTGCTCCCCCCTCACCTCGAGGAGCTCAACAGCTCCGCCTTGATCTGCTTCTTCCTCTAGCCAAGGTAATCGATGCCACACGCCCCCAGTCGACGACCCCGATCTCGTCTTCAACTCCGGTCGCCGCAGACCGTCGTCGTTGATTCGCTCCAACCAGGGCCTCCCAAAGCAAGCTTTCAACGCCGCTCCAACCGCCGTGATATCTAGACCCCATTCCCCCTCTCCCCGAGGTCGATCTCGGGATGTAGGCTCGGATTGCTCCGAGACCTGAGGACCTCCACCATGGGAGCTCATCGTCGATGATGCTCCAATACTACTCAGGTCCAACCGAGGCCACCGAGGACCTCGTGAGGCTACGTAGATGTCGTAGGTATTTAGTTTTAGCTAGTTTGCTCCTTGTGGCGTCACAACCGAGCTCACCCCAGCTCTAGCAGCCACAAGGCTCAAGGTTGGCGAGTATTCCGACGCCCTCGCGATCAGATGACCCCATTGATGGACGCGGCCCAGTGCGGACGTCATTTTGGTAGTCTCTACGCGCCCATCCGTTGTGTGTAGCATGATTCCAACAAGGAGCGGTCATCGGTTTGGTCACCACTCGTGAGACTCTCACGACGTCGTGATGTGGCTGTCATTAGGTACTAATCTAGATGAATTAGACAACTAACAACCACTAACAGTGGGCCCTAGCTGTAGTCAAAGTTGGGGTCAACTCGGAAACTAACCCCGAGTCAATGACATGCGGGTCCCACCTGCCACTGACTCTAACCAGTCGTGGGTCACTCACATGGGGACCCCAGATGCCACGTTTGACCTAACAACGGCCAGCTGACCTGCTCAGCTCATGTTGACGCCATGCTGACACATTTAATCTATTTTCTTAAATAGAAATAAATTTGGAAATTCTAGAAAATGGTTAAAAAAATTTATAGAAAATAATTTGTAACTCAAATTGAAATAAATTATATACCAAAAAATATCAAAAAATCCAAGGAATCCATTGGTCTATTATAATGCATCTTAGAACAAGTTATACCTGCTCATCAGGTCAAATCAGTTAAAGGGTATTTGAAAATACCTTATTTGATGTGGAATTTGAATCTTTGATTCAAACCAACTTCAACCAATTTGTTGATAGGTGCCTTAGCTCATCCAACATATTTATGTCATGCCATGTCATGCATCATATTGACACACTTGCCGTGTATTAACTGTTATAATGTTTGTATTGCGGTAGGCTCAGCTCCGCGCGATACTTACGAGTATCACAACAAAGAAGAGCTTACCACTGTTGATCATCAAGGCAAGCACCCTGATAACCCACAAGTGTAGGGGATCGCAACAGTTTTCGATGGTAGACTATTCAACCCAAATTTATTGATTCGACACAAGGGGAAGCGAAATAATATTCTAAAGTATTAGCAGCTGAGTTTGTCAATTTCAACCACACCTGAAAGATTAGTGTCTGCAAGCAAAGTATCAGTAGCAAAGTAGTATGATAGCAACGGTGCCAGAAAAGATCTGTTGACGGCAGACTATTCCTAACTTTTTGTATCAATGGCGCCAGAAAATAGCACGTTGACGGGGGACTATTCTTCCCCGACGACGGCTTCAGAAAAGTCTTGCAACAAGTAACAGCAAAGTAGCAAGTAACAGTCGTAGGGACAGCAGCAGCAAGTAACAGCAGTACTGACAGCAGTAGTGACATCAATAGCAAGGAACAGCAGTAACCAGTAGCAGTAGCAACAGTAGTAGCGACAAAGTAACGTAGCAAGGACCAGTAGTAAAAGACTCGTAGGCAGTGGATCGGTGATGGATGAGTATGACGCATGTGATTCATCATGTAACAGCTATAATACGGAGAGATATGTAACTAGCTCCCGTTCGTCAATCTAATGTAGGCATGTATTCCGTATGTAGTCATACGTGCTTAGGGAAAAAACTTGCATGACATCTATTGTCCATCCCTCCCGTGGCAGCGGGGTCCTAATGGAAACTATAGGATATTAAGGTTCTCCTTTTAATAATGAACCGGACCAACGCATTAACACTTGGTGAATACATGAACTCCTCATACTATGGTCATCTCCGGGAGTGGTTCCGGCTATTGTCACTCCGGGGTTGCCGGGTCATAACACATAGTAGGTGACTACAACTTGCAAGATAGGATCTAAAACACACATATATTGGCGACAACATAATAGGTTCAGATCTGAAATCATGGCACTCAGGCCCTAGTGACAAGCATTAAGCATGGCAAAGTAGTAGCAACATCAATCTCAGAACATAGTGGATACTAGGGATCAATCCCCGTCAAAACTAACTCGATTACATGATAGATCTCATCCAACTCATCACCGTCCAGCAAGCCTACGATGAGATTACTCACGAATGATGAAGAGCATCATGGAATTGGCGATGGTGGAAGGTTGATGATGACGATGGCGACGATTTCCCCTCTCCGGAGCCCAGAACGGACTCCAGATATGCCCTCTAGATGAAGAACAGGAGGTGGTGGCGCCTCCGTATTGTAAAACGCGATGAATCCTTCTCTCTGATTTTTTTTTCTAGGCGAAATGGAATATATAGAGCTGAGTTTGGAGGCGGTGGCGCCACGTGGGCCCCACAAGCCCTCACGGCGCGGCTTGGGGGGTGGCCGCAGCCCATGGGCTTGTGGCCCACTGCACACCTTCTCCGGTCGATCTTTGCGTAGGTATTTTTCACTTATTCCAGAAAAATTCTTCGTAAATTTTCAGGACATTCCGAGAACTTATATTTCTACACAAAAACAACACCATGGCAATTCTGCTGAAACCAGCGTTAGTCCGGGTTAGTTCCATTCAAATCATGCAAATTAGAGTCCAAAACAAGGGCAAAAGAGTTCGGAAAAGTAGATACGGCGGAGACGTATCAACTCCCCCAAGCTTAAAGCCTTGATTGTCCTCAAGCAATTCAGTTGACAAACTGAAAGAGACAAAAGAAAAACTTTGACGAACTCTGTTTGATCTTGTTGTTGCAACTATGTCTAACTCATAACCAGAATTTAAGCAAGATCAGAAGCAAACCACATAAGCAAATGACATCTAGGTCTCACGGCAAACTCATATCAATGGCATAATCAACTAGCGAGAAAATAATAATAAGCCTCAAATGTCAACACTTCAATCAAAACAACATGAAGCCGTGCGAACAGATGGTATCTCGCTAGCTCTTTCTGAGACCGCAAAACATAAATGCAGAGCACCTTCAAAGACCAAGGCATGACTAAACATTGTAATTCATGGCAAAGAAGATCCAGTCACAGTCATACTCAACACAGTTAAAAGCAAAGCATAAAAATGACAGAGGTGCTCTCTAATTGGTGCTTTTTTAAGAGGAGGATGACTCAACAGGAATATAAATAAACAGGCCCTTCGCAGAGGGAAGCATTGATTTGCAGAGGTGCCAGAGCTCGAGCTTTGAAAACAGAGATAATAATTTTGGGTGGCATGCTTTCATTGTCAATGCAATGACTAAGAGTTCTCAACATCTTCCACGCTACACATGCTATAGGCAGTTCCCAAACAGAAAAGTAAAGTTTTGACTCTCCCACCACCAATCAATCAACTCCACGGCTAGCCGAATCCTCGGGTACCGTCCATACCAACATCAATTCTGGGGGAGTTTTGTTTGCAATTATCTTTTCGATTTGAGCATGGAACTGGGAATTCCAATTACCGGCCCCTTTCTCATGCATGATAGTGAATAAACACATATCGAGGATAACTAGCCTAGCATGGAAGATACTAATAGCCCCATGTCACCACATGAGCGGTTCGGGCACGCAAAACAGATTATTTCTTGAAGATTTAGAGAGTGGCACATGCAAATTTACTTGGAACGGCAGGTAGATACCGCACATAGGTAGGTATAGTGGACTCATATGGAACAACTTTGGGTTTATGGAAGTGGATGCACAAGCAGTATTCCCGCTTAGTACAAGTGAAGGCTAGCAAAAGACTGGGAAAGGACCAACTAGAGAGCGACAACGGTCATCAAAATGCATTGAGATTAACTAACATTGAGTGCAAGCATGAGTAGGACATAAATCACCATGAACATGAATATCATAGAGGCTATGTTGATTTTGTTTCAACTACATGTGTGAACATGCGCCAAGTCAAGCCACTTGAAACATTCAAAGGAGGACACCATCCTATCATACTACATCATAGTCATCTCAACATTCATGTTGGCATCCAAGACAAACCATTATAAGCTCCTAGCTAAGTAAGCATGGCATAAGCAACTATGATCTCTAAATTGTCATTGCAAACATGTTTCTCTCACAACAATGCTGAATCAGGCATGATGAGCTAGTCATATTTACAAAAACAAAATAGACAGAATTCATACCAGCTTTTCCAGGCTCAATCACTTCATCATATATCGTCATTATTGCCTTTCACTTGCACAGCCGAAAGATGTGAATAATAATAAGAGTGCTCGTGCATTGGACTACGCTGGAATCTGCAGGCAAACACAAAGGAGAAAACAAAGTAATATGGCTCTATGAAAGCTAAACAGGTATGCATGCAAGAGCCACTAAACATTGTAACCATGGTCTTCTACCTTGACCCAAAGAAAAAGAAAAGTATTTACACGGGAAAGCTCCCAACAAGCAAAAGAAGAACAGAAAAATCTTTTTGGGTTTTTCTCAAACTAGACAAACACACGAAAAGAAAACGAGAAAAATAAAATAAACTAGCATGGATGATACAGTGGCAAAGTGTGAACACCGACGAACAAAGTGAAAGCATAAGCAAGAACGTAAAGTCAGTGAGAAACACGTACTCCCCTAAGCTTAGGCTTTTGGCCTAAGTTGGTCTACTCCCAAGGATGGTCCTGGCGAAACCCAAAATCATAATGGGGGTTATACGGGAGCGCTGCAGCCACTGCCTGAATAGCTGCCTCACGGAGACGAGCAGCCTTTGACTCCCTCTCATACTCCTCTGCCTCTCCTCTGGTTATGTAATATCTCCGTTTTACCTGAAAGTCAAAGAAGGCAGGAGCAGGAAGGGTAATATGGAAAACACGCTGCCGGTTAAATATCATACGGTATAGGAGGGATTCATCATCCCTCTCAAGGAACTGGTAGCGTGTCAAAGCGACGCGGTCAAGGAAAGCTGTATGGAGCGGGGGATCTCCTTCGCGGATGGGTACTCCAAGAAAATTTGCTATGCGGGTGGCATAGATCCCACCAAAGAAATACCCTTCATTAGCATTCTTATTCAGCCTCCTTGCTATTATAGCTCCCATGTTGAAGCTCTTGTCACCCGTCACTGCGCTCTTAAGGATACTAAGGTCGGGTGCGCAGAGGTGACAATGCTCAATCTTGCCATTAATGCATCTACCTATGAAGAGGGAAAAATAATGCAAGGCAGGAAAATGAATGCTCCCCATGGTAGCATGTGTAATATCTTTAGTTTCTCTAACAGTTATACCAGAGAAAAAGTCTCTAACCGAAGATTTACGAGGATCATTGAGACTACCCCAAACAGGTGTCTTGCAAATTCTATTGAAATCCTCTAAATCTATGGTATACAATTTGTCATGGAGATCAAACAATACAGATGTGTCACGGCCAACTGAAAATTTGAATCTACAAACAAAAGAGGTTGTGAGAGTAACATATTGTTCACATTTATCGGAGATGAATTCTTCAAGTCCGGCGTTGTGAACAAGTGTATCAAACTCGTCTTTGAAACCTGCCTCGATCATGAATTCATCAGAAGGCCATTCACATGGTTGTACCTGTGCGTTTCTCGGTTGGTAAGGATCGGGCTCCCGAATCGCAAGACGGGGACCTCTCTTGCTTGAGGAACGACCATGATAGTTTCTCCTGAACATCTTCCTTTTCTGAAATTTTCAGTGACTCAAAGGAAAAGCGAACAAGGCTCAACTAAACTCGTAGCAACTACTCCCACAAGTGCCTAGAGGCCATATTACGCATGACAACTACTTGGGACCAGCTAAAATTAGCATGCAAAGCTCAAGAACAGGGTCACAGAGGCAGCAAAAATACGCGAAGTATAAGGCACTAGAGCAAAAACTAATTGGACCAATGGAGGAGTCAATTACCAAGGAGCAATTTCCCCAAAACAGTTTGGTGAATGGTGCTTTGCACAAGGAGATCAAAAATCCCAGCAAGAAGAGCAAGAACACGGGTTTGAGCTGCGAAACGATTTTTTCTGGAGGTAGGAGAAGCAAATGGGAGCTAGAATGAGTGGACAGGGTGCACGTGGGCCCCACAAGCCTGGTAGGCGCGGCCAGGGGGGTTGCCCGCGCCTCCAGGGCTTGTGGCCCACTGGTGCAGCCCCCTCACTAGCTCTCCTTCTCAGTATTTTTCAAAAATTTCAGAAAAATCGTACTTGATTTTCAGGACATTCAAGGCACTAGAGCAAAAACTAATTGGACTAATCATGCAGCAAAAATACGTGGAGTATAAGGCACTAGAGCAAAAACTAATTGGACCAATGGAGGAGTCACTTACCAAGGAGTAATTTCCCCAAAACAGTTCGGAGAATGGTGATTTGAGCAAAGAGATCGAAAATCTCAGCAAGAGGAGCAAGAACACGGGTTTGAGCTGCGAAACGGTTTTTTCTGGAGGTAGGAGAACCAGATGAGAGCAAGAATGAGTGGAGGGGGTGCCTGTGGGCCCCACAAGCCTGGGTGGCGCGACCAGGGGGTGCCCGCGCCGTCAGGGATTGTGGCCCACTGGTACAGCCCAAGACAAGCTCTTTGTCTCAGAATTTTTCAATAAATCCAGAAAAAATCATACTTGATTTTCAGGACGTTCGGAGAACTTTTATTTTCGGGGTACTTTTCTACCAGACGCTAAAACGGAAAACAGGGAAAACTAAACTAAATATATCATCTTTTTTCTAAGCGACCGAAGGTGAAAGCTTGGAACAGAGGTTTGTGACTCCTTGATTCATCCATCTCATGGTCATCGAAAGAAATCCGTCAATGGGGTTGATCAAGTCTCCTCGGTAAACCTTTTCGAATCGTAAAAGAAGACGGAGAATTTTTGAATAGTCACTAGGTCACCTCAATGGGGATGTGTATCTCCCCAACAAGCAAATCATACTTCATCTTGACACGAGGAATAGGGCATTCAAAGCTCACAATAAGAATCGATGAAGTTTTTTCGATAGTGATGACGGAAAAATGGGGCGATCACAGAAATTATACGTACGCGTCTACGTCATAGAGACAGATAGTATAAATTAAATGCGCAAGTGCATAAATGAATAAATATATCAAACATTGCAGGTACTTTATTTCCAGAACTCTTACATATATATAAAAGATCTGTTAATTACATATCCGGAGAGAAAACTCCTGATTAAGAATTCCAACATAGCTATTACATGGCATTACAACATATGAGTACTACGAAGTGTAGAGTAAAACTACAAAATGTAGAAACAAAAGATCCTCCTCGCTGTCGTCGATGTCGGCGCATTCGGGGAGCCATGAAGAATGTTTATGCTAACATATGGGTAGCATAATATTTACCATTTGATTTGTTTACATCATATGATATTTAATAATTTAATATATTGCACGTACATGATTTGGATATTTTTACCTAGTTCATTAACCATTGGAAATTTTGGTATAAGTAATGCTTTATATTTTTAGGTAATATGATGATAATTTAATGGTTAACTAGCAGGTTTAACAAGCATATATGCAATATAGGGCATAACTCTTTTTATGAGTTATCATGCATTTGATTTATGTGTGAATGCATGGAATTTAGAGAATATCGTGTTCATTTTAGGACAATGGATATATCTTGTCAAGACACATATGAGGAGGCTATATGGGAGTTGATGATGCACTAAGTTATGTTTAGTGCAAGTAACATAGGCTATGACTCTAGTCATCATTTAATTTTGTGGGCATATGCACCTATGTGAGAGGAGTGCATGGTTTAATTTTGATCTATATGAGGTTATCTTATAACATGTAAGTTCATTTTGTACATGCATTTGTATATTTTAATATGCATGCACTTATATAGAGCTCATGGTTTGATTTTAATTTATATGGGATTATCCTTTTGACATGTAAGTTGATTGCCTACATGCACCTTACCCATACTAGTTCTTCATTATATCATATAGGACTAGTGTGATTTTAGATTTTAGATTCATGAGAATAAAGTTTGGCTTCACTTGTATTAGTACTAGCATCATGTAGCAACATTGTGCCCATGTGTAGCCTAATCAAGAGGAGTTTGGTGATTTCTTCTTGCTTGTATTATCACCAGCAAAGCATAGAGTATATACTTATGGTGTAACCAAACTTGAAGCAAATGTCAATTTATAAGCATGTGACATTTACATTGCATATATGCATGGACTTTGCGATGTAGTATGATTCCAACACCTACGTTAATGCACTAGTTTTATATGGGGACTAGTGACATGTCTATATGGGTATTTTGATTAAGTTACACTTCACCCATATTATGACTAGCACCGTGTAACAATATGTCCACGGATAGCATAACCGAATGAAGCATGGTGATTTCTCTTTGTTTATATTATCACTACCAAGGCATAGAGCATATGCTTGTAATGAAACCAAACTTGGAGTATGTGTCAATTTATATTTACATGGGCATGATGACAATTATCGATTTAGTTTAGCTATATGAGACTAAACAATGCATGAGAAATTGTTATGTCTGACATCCATTGCTTGGAACAAATATTGCGATGTGCTATGTTATTTCTAGTGCAAAAATCCATATAGGGAAATTATCTGTCACACGATTCATTTAGCTTATACATGCATCACATAAGGGAATGCGCAATTTTCTTTGGTTAAAATATGCAAGTGGAACAACATGAAACAATGTTTCATTTGATCATACATATATGGCTAGCAATATTTGATTAAACTAGCCTATGATTTTATATGGAGCAAATATGTCCAATTTCTATCAGCTAGGACATTCAAAATTATATTGTGTTTATTTCTACTTTTATTCTTGATTTGTATCAGCATGGGATCGGAATCACCATGAGATCAAATCAAGAAGAATTTTATTATGTGCACCTAATTTGTATCTACATAGGACCAAAGATCACTATGAGACCAAACGAGGAATTTGGTTTGTTTCCTTGATTTGTATCAACATGGAGATCTATCAAGGTAAATTTAATTTAGTCATACCATGTGCGCATAAGCAATATGTATTCTACTCGAGGAAGGTAGCATACAAATATCCTTTTATCCGGTCTGAATGACCACAATAGTATGCATTTGATTTCTTATTCCAATCCTCAATTTGTATCAGCATAAGACCGGAGTCGTCATGTGACCAGCTAAGGGGCATATTAATTTGGGCAGTACATATGCATATACACAATAAAGTTTTATCCACATAATTAAATTAGTTTGAGTAATCTTGTATTTCTATCCTTAATTCGTATCTACATGGAAACCGGAGTGACCATATGACCGAACAAGGCCTAATTTAATTGGACAAGTTAGAACATGTATGTGCATGATATATATTCTACTCAGATATGATGCTACCGAACAAGTCTGAAACTAGCAAGGCAGATGGTATGCAAGAATTATCTTAGTGAATCTTATAGTAACCTATGACAATATGCTTTGATTGCTATCTCTAACCTTAAATCGTATCAACACGGGACCGGAGTCACCGTGCGACCGAATAAGGAGCAGGTTCATTCGGACATGCTAAAATAACCAGCTTATGTAAGATAGCGTGGAGAGGCAAGCTAGTATAGTTCAGCTTTACCTTGACGCGCGGCGGAGTCGAACCATTGGCGTACAACAACGAGGCGAACTGGTGCTTTGCCCGCGGCAGCACAACAACAACGGCGCAGGGAGACGCGTATGTTGAGAAGCCGGAGGTGAGCGATGCAGTTGACGACGGGCGGCCGGCGGCGCGACGACGAGCGGCGATGCGTATGTACCCGGCGGGGTGTATTTGTGTGTTAGAAGGATGCTGAGCGCGTGAACGAATGAGCGATGAACTGAGAGCGATTGATTGGGCGGGGGAGCAGCGATGGACTGAATAGCTGATGGATGATCGGCCTGTACGAGTGGCTGGTCTGGTGTTTATATAGAGGCGGTGGCACAGACCGCTTCCGGGAGAGCTACGCGGGCGTGGGCATCTAAAACTTGACCGAGTAGATTTCCTGTAGCCAGATAACCATCGTACACAGCCGATGCATGCAAGTCTATTCTCGTCTGCGACATGGGCTGATTAGCCTGGTGTTTAATTAAAGGGCTATAACAGGCTTCAATCCCCTTTTTGTATGGGCCATATGCATGCAGCCATGCATGGCTTTGGTTTATGGGCTAGATGATTAATTAGTTGGTAATCTGGCCGCTTAATCCATACAAGACCCATGCATGCACGTAGGGGTAGTTAGGCTATGGGCTAAGTGCTTAATTAGTCGGTAATATGGCCGCCCAATCCATGCAAGATTCATGCGTGTATACCTGCATGCATTTTCTTTCTTTGCAACGCACAAGTAAATACTAGTAATGAGCTAGCTAGCCAAAAAATGGGCTTATATATAGTTAGTCACTGTGAATCTAGTTTTGATGAAATATATTGGGTATGATTCTTTTTTTCTTTGCAGTTTATTTAAATAAAATGCAATGGTATCTCATACTGTTGAGGGATTGTCTGCAACATTGATAACTGATCGACAATTTTTAAAAGTTTAGTGTCGTCCGCGGTATCATAAGTTCGAGTCGATATTTTGTCCTATGCCGTTGGTGGCAGCGCATACATTAATCAATTTCAATCTTGACAGTTTGACGAGGCTTTCTTCGTTTTCTATAGTAAATCAATTTTTTGATTAATTTATTGTATTCTATAATCATCAGTCATTTATATAATCCGCGACAAAATCGTTGTCAACAGATAGCATTGATGCAATCTACTCGATATTGTTTCTTCGGAAAGTGCACCGTATGCTCATTACCGTTGTCATGAAAAGTGACATTGCCTTTATTGCAATCTACAACAGCCCCTGCGGTGTTTAAAAAGGGTCTTCCGAGGATGACAGCCATGACATCGTCCTCGGGAATATCCAAGATAACAAAGTCTGTTAAGATAGTGGTGTTAGCAACCACAACAGGCACATCCTCGCAAATGCTGATAGGAAAAGCAGTTGATTTGTCGGTCATTTGCAGAGAGATCTCAGTGGGTGTCAACTTATTCAGTTCAAGCCTACGATAAAGAGAGAGAGGCATAACACTAACACCGGCTCCAAGATCGCATAATGCAGTTCTAACGTAGTTACCTTTAATGGAGCAAGGTATAGTGGGCACACCGGGATCACCTATTTTCTTGGGAGTTCCACCCTTGAAGGTATAGTTAGCGAGCATGGTGGAAATCTCAACCTCGGGTATCCTCCTCTTATTAGTCACAATATCCTTCATGTACTTAGCGTACGGAGACATTTTGAGCATATCTGTCAAACGCATTTGCAGAAAGACGGGTCTGATCATCTCAACGAAGCACTAAAAATCCTCATCATCCTTTTTCTTGGATGGTTTGGGAGGAAATGGCATGGGTTTCTGAACCCATAGTTCCCTTTCTTTACCGTGATTCCTAGCAGCGAGGTCATTCTTATCGTATCTTCTATTCTTAGGATGTGGGTTATCAAGATCAACAGGTTCAATCTCCACATCCTTTTCATTGCTAGGTTGAGCATCAACATGAACATCACTATTGATATTATCATTAGGCTCATGTTCATCACCAGATTGTGTTTCAGCATCAGAGACAGAGGCGTCTTTTGGACTCTCAGGTGTAGCAGCAATAAGGTTGCTAGCGTGCAGGTTCTTATCATCTTTCTTCTTCTTTCTAGGATGACTAGGTGCATCAGTGCTAAACTGCTAACTCCTTGAGAATCTTGTTCAATTCTCTTCGGATGACCCTCAGGATACAGAGGTTCCTGGGTCATTCTACCGCCTTTAGTGACGACTCTAACGGAATTGTCATTCAACTCATCGAGCAAGTCATTTTGAGCTTTAAGTACTTGTTCTACCTGAGTAGTAACCATAGAGGCATGTTTACTCAGAAGCTTAAGATCATTGACATTTCGGTCCACACAAGCACTTAAATGACTAAGCATACAAGCATTCTGTTCCAATTGTCTGCTAACATAATCATTGAAACTCTGTTGTTTAGCAACAAAGTTATCAAATTCATCCATGCATAGGCTAGCGGGTTTATCAAAAGGAATATCACTCTCATCAAACCTACATAGAGAATTTACTTCTACTACCTGTATCGGGTTATCAAGACCATGGATCTCTTCGATAGGTGGTAGATTTTTGACATCTTCAGATTTAATGCCTTTCTCTCGCATAGATTTCTTAGCTTCTTGCATATCTTCAGGACTGAGGAATAGAATACCTCTTTTCTTCAGAGTTGGCTTAGGAGGTGGTTCGGGAATAGTCCAAGCATTCTCATTGCACAAGATGTTATTCAATAGAATCTCAGCTTGTTCTACAGTTCGTTCCCTAAAAACACTATCGGCACAACTATCTAGGTGGTCTTGAAGCATCAGTAAGTCCATTATAGAAGATATCAAGTATTTCATTCTTCTCAAGAGGGTGATCAGGCAAAGCATTCAGTAGCTAGATGAGCCTCCCCCAAGCTTGTGGGAGACTCTCTTCTACAACTTGAGCAAAGTTGTATATTTCCTGCAAGGCATCTTGCTTCTTATGGGCAGGGAAATATTTTTCAGAGAAGTAGTAGACCATATCCTCGGGGCTACGCACAAAACCAGGAACAAGAGAAGTGAACCAGGTCTTAGCATCATCCTTTAGTGAGAAAGGAAATAGCTTGAGGATATAGTAGTGGTGGATCTTTTCCTCCCTCGTGAATAGGGTGGCTATATCGTGCAGTTTGGTAAGATGGGCTACAACCGTTTCAAACTCATAACCGTGAAAAGGATCAGATTCGACCAGAGTGATTAACTTAGGGTCGACAATGAATTCATAATCCTTATCGGTTACAAAGATAGGCGAAGTAGCAAACTTCGGGTCGTATTTCATCTTAGCGTTCAGAGATTTTTCTTTCCACTTGCGCAGTAAATTCTTAACATCATAGCTATCCTTACACGCAAGAAAATCCTCAGCTATCTCTCCCTCCATAACATAACGCGTATCAGGAATAACACGCATAGGAGAGCTAGTTCTAGCAGGAAAAATAGCAGGTTCTACTTCAATAGCATCAGCAATTTCAGAAGTATCATCACATCTAGCAGCAATTCTAGCAATTTATGCATCAAGGAATGCACCTAGTGGCAAAGTAGTATCAAGCATAGCATCATCAGGCATAGTATCAAGCATAGCATCATCAGGCATAGTATCAAGCATAGCATCATCAGGCATAGTATCAAGCATAGCATCATCAGGCATAGCATCATCATAAGCATCATGGGCAGCAGAAGTAGCATCATCAAGCACAGGCGACATATCAAGATTTCTAGCAGGAGGTGATGTCGCAAACTTACTCAGAACTGAAGGTGAATCAAGTGCAGAGCTAGATGGCAGTTGCTTACCTGTCCTCGTAGTGGAAGGCAAGACTTTAGTTCTTGGATCTATCGGATTCCTCATAGTGACCAGCAGACGTAAATCCCAAGTGACTCAGATAATATAGTTGTGCCTCCCTGGCAACGACGCCAGAAAATAGTCTTGATAACCCACAAGTGTAGGGGATCGCAACAGTTTTCGAGGGTAGAGTATTCAACCCAAATTTATTGATTCGACACAAGGGGAAGCGAAAGAATATTCTCAAGTATTAGCAGCTGAGTTTGTCAATTTCAACCACACCTGAAAGATTAGTGTCTACAAGCAAAGTATCACTAGCAAAGTAGTATGATAGCAACGGTGCCAGAAAAGATCTGTTGAGAGCAGACTATTCCTAACTTGTTGTATCAATGGCGCCATAAAATAGCACGTTGACGGGGACTATTCTTCCCCAGCGACGACTTTAGAAAAGTCTTGCAACAAGTAACAGCAGTACTGACAGCAGCAGCAAGTAACAGTAGTAGTGACAGCAGTAGCAAGTAACAGCAGTACTGACAGCAGTAGTAAGGAACAGCAGTAACCAGTAGCAGCAGAGTAACAGCAGTAGCAACAGTAGTACCGACAAAGTAATGTAGCAAGGACCAGTAGTAAAAGACTCGTAGGCAGTGGATCGGTGATGTATGAGTATGACGGATGTGATTCATCATGTAACAGCTATAACACGCAGAGATATGTAACTAGCTCCCGTTCGTCAATCTAATGTAGGCATGTATTCCGTATGTAGTCATACGTGCTTAGGGAAAAGAACTTGCATGACATCTATTGTCCATCCCTCCCGTGGCAGCGGGGTCCTAATGGAAACTACGGGATATTAAGTTTCTCCTTTTAATAAAGAACCGGACCAACGCATTAACACTTGGTGAATACATGAACTCCTCATACTATGGTCATCTCCGGGAGTGGTTCCGGCTATTGTCACTCCGGAGTTGCCGGGTCATAACACATAGTAGGTGACTACAACTTGCAAGATAGGATCTAAAACACACATATATTGGCGACAACATAATAGGTTCAGATCTGAAATCATGGCACTCGGACCCTAGTGACAAGCATTAAGCATGGCAAAGTAGTAGCAACATCAATCTTAGAACATAGTGGATACTAGGGATCAATCCCCGTCAAAACTAACTCGATTACATAATAGATCTCATCCAACTCGTCACCGTCCAGCAAGCCTACAATGATATTACTCACGAACGATGAAGAGCATCTTGGAATTGGCGATGGAGGAAGGTTGATGATGACGATGGCGACGATTTCCCCTCTCCGGAGCCCCGAGCAGACTCCACATCTGCCCTCCAGATGAAGAACAGGAGGTGGCGGCGCCTCCGTATCGTAAAACGCGATGAATCCTTCTCTCTGATTTTTTCTGGGTGAAACGGAATATATAGAGCTGAGTTTGGAGGCGGTGGCGCCACGTGGGCCCCAGAAGCCCTCACGGCGCGGCCTGGGGGGTGGCCTCGGCCCATGGGCTTGTGGCCCACTGGCACACCTCCTCCGGTGGATCTTTGCGCAGGTATTTTTCATTTATTCCAGATAAAATCTCCGTAAATTTTCAGGACATTCCGAGAACTTTTATTTCTGCACAAAAACAACACCATGGCAATTCTGCTGAAAACAGCGTTAGTCCGGGTTAGTTCCATTCAAATCATGCAAATTAGAGTCCAAAACAAGGGCAAAAGAGTTCAGAAAAGTAGATACGACGAAGACGTATCACACCCCTATTGAACATTCTGATATAATCCCATGTTCTCGCTCCTGCTCTCATTTATTGCATTAGGACACAACATTTCAAACGCTACTTGTTTTGGTTGTTGAACCCATTCCTCTGCATGATCTGTCATTGTCACAGTAAATAGCTAAACCAAGCAACCTAGCATACCTGGTAGATGCTTGAGTCATGGTGTGCCTTACTTTTCTATGCTTGCTATGCTTAGAGTTGTGTCAGGCTGATTCATGAGGATGATGAACCGGAATGAATGAATGTGTTCTAGTGACAAAAGTTAAATGTTCAACCTGATTTGGTAAACGTATCGATGAGAGGTTTTGTAGGAGTACATGCCGGGTTGTCTCATTGGAACCGCTCTTACGAACTGAGTTTTGTGTATGTGATCCAAGACTAACTACTACCACATGTTGGAATACTTAATTGACCCTATCGACTTATTAATCGCCTTGTACTATGTCCAGGAGTTGCAAGTAGTTTCTAGTGTTTGTAGCTTATGTTGGGGGGCCATGCATAGTGCTGACCTTAGAGGTGGGCTATGACGCGGTAGGAAGTGGCACGGTGTACCAAGTGGCAAGTGAACGGTGGGCTTGGGAACCATGCGCACATTGTTTGAGGCCGTAGCAGAAACTTCAGTCGGACTTCATGTGGGTTCAGTCTCAAATAGGCGATAAACATGGACTAGGTGCTTGTGTGGCTAACGGTCGTGGCTCACTCCCTCGCTGGACTTCCGCTTGAAGGTTGCAGAGGTGCATGAGGTGCACATGGCGATAAGTGGTGAGAGCGTGTATGAAGAAGTACACCCCTCCAGGGTTATGATCTATTCAGATAGTCGCGTCCTCGGATATGGACTACTTGGAAACATATGTTGTTCGTAGATAACTTTAATGGTTACTCATAAAAGCATCAAGACAAGTGTGAGTATCGTGGATGGCATTCTCGTAGGAAGACACGAAAGGATCCATGGTAGTGTATTGTTGTGGTGTTAGTGGACTCGCGTACATTTTCTCAAACTTGTTCAAAAGTACTCGTAGTCATAGTACAGGTTAGCCAAGAGTCAAAGTTGGCTTGCTGAATCAAACCCCACAACTCCCCTTGTTAATACATGTGCATGACTAGTTAGACCTGATTTAAAGTGTTGCCAAGTACTTTCGTACTCGTGTTTGCTTAATAACTGTTGCACACGACACCCATGATCCATTAGGTGGGTTTTTTCTAGACGTTGACGAAGTAGACTAGCTGGTATCCCAGCTGCGATCCTGGACCCTTGGGAGGGTTGTATATAGTCAGGTTGTGCGCCTCTTTTATGCCTTCACTATGTGTACTCAAACAGCCTTATGCTTTCGCTCGGTTTGTAAAACTTGCTTGTATGACGTGTGTGTTGAGTCATGAGAGCCCTACCTGTATGAACATATTATGCAAGGCTCTTCTGAGCCTTCTAAATAAATGTTGTGTTGTTGTATGGTTATGTTGTGATGCCATTGTTGTATCTATGCATACTGGGCTTGTCATGCATACGTGTGTCGTGCAACGATATGTATGGGATTCGACACCTAGTTATGTGCCTTTGGTAGCACTCTTTACAGGGAAATGCCCCTTTGTGCTTCCAGTGAGCCTTGGTAGCTTGCTACTGCTCCAAACACATTGGTTGACCAGCATGTATCCTTCTTTGCTGTTGTGTTTGTTCCTTCAGGGAAATGTCACGTGGTTTAATGGAGTCCATGTATCTTGCTACGACTCGTCTACACACGCTTTTGATCGACACCTGCATTGCTAGGTTATGTATGTCTATCCCTGTACGGATGTGCCACTTGGTTTATAGCTAGTTATGTCGACCCAGGTTCTTTGACATTTGAATGCTAGCGACATGTTCACATACGCGAGTCAAAAGACACAAACGGTCCCAGCCAAGGTAAGGTGGAAGCCGTGGGGATAACCGTTCGTGAGACCACAAAGTGATGTGATGTGTTACATGCTAGATTCTTATGGATTAGGGTTGGGGTCCTGACAGCATTGGTATCAGAGCCAGGTTGACTGTAGGATTACCAAGCCATAATGGTCGAAGTCGAGTCTAGAAATGCTTTAGTTATGTAAAGGAATTGATTGTGGAAGGGAACGTAAAGCTCTTTTTACTTCTCTTCTCAAGTCATTCTATTCTGAGTCACCCTCATCATTTCTACGGGGATTAAGAACTAGGCCTCTTATCTATCTCTCAGGTTCACGTGTTACTACTCCATAAACTTATAGGGAAAATTGTTTGTGAGACAACTCTAGTTTTCAAGTATCTCTCGATGTGTGAAAAAATTGTTGACAATGGAACCTTGAACTTGAAAGTTGAGTGGTTATGTTATTTAATATTTTGCAGGATGTCTCAAAATTCTTTTTGAGCATTTTGAGCCGTTATGATGCTTGATTTTTGCCACGAGCTCTAATGCATTGCATTATTCTGTGTTTCAGATGCCTCCTCGTTCCTCCAGTCAGGTGGTCCGTGTGACTAGGTGCATTGATGTATCGGATTACACGACCATGTTGGTTAGAGTGATGTCAGTGACCGGTTACCGCTGGTACCCTGAGTATACAATGGAGGAGAAGTACCCAGATTTTAATCAGAGTTAGTATCTCTATACTGTTAGGGTCTATCCAACATACCCTGGAGGCGTGGAGCCGATTCATTGGTCTTATGGATTGGGGGTCACCATCGATATGGTGGTCCAAGATGACGCTTACTCGATGTTGACCATTATGAGATCCAATCATGCTTCGATGCAGAACACTAAGTTTTGCTATATTCCGGCTTCTTGGCCAAGAGAAGAAGGATATCTCAGTGGAGTTTACTATGATTCTTCTCTGGAGGATCCATTGCTGCAGGTTACTACCCAGATGCTAGAGAACAGGGACCGTGATGTATGTGCTCTTCGCTTGGATCTTTATGCTACTCGCACCCATCTGTGGACAGCTTTGACGCAGCTAGCACCTATCGTTCAGACAGGCTATGGAGACATGGGGATGTTAAACCCTTTACGGACTCATCTACCAGCTCACATAGATTGGCCCGATGTTGGAGGTGTCACCCCTCTTCGTGGACCTCTGTTGACGGCAGCCAAGGGACCTAGGACACATTCGTGTCCTTACGGTTCCCAAGCATCTCAGGCTATGGTGTTTACTGACCCTCAGGTTTAGCTCCGAGGTCACGGCGGAAACCTTTATGAGATGTTCTATGCGGATGCTTGAGTTCGTGAGTGGTTGTAGTAGTATTGTAGCATTTGTATTTGCGACGGTCCTCTATGTCTTGTGGAATATGACTGAAGAGAGAGTTGAGTTCCGGAGGCACAAATAAATAATGTATAGGAAGCTTGGAATGCCTCTCATGAGTTGTATCATCTTTTAAGTAGTTTGCTTTTCAGCTTGGCCTTGTACTGAACTATATTATGGTATGGATGAACCATGGTGTATATATGGCAGTTTGCTTGTTACCATGTTGTTTGGATGTTTATTCCTGCATTCCATATTGTTTAGTGCATTCATGAACTCCTTTGTTAGAGTTGATGTCTTCCTTGTCTAAGTTGTGAGTTTTGTTTGTCGGGATGGTGTTCACTAGGAACAACCATGCTCCTACTCATGATCAGGGTGAGGGCAGTCAAGCAGCATAGGAGAACTTGCCTCACCCACCATCCTTGGTGGAAGTAATGCTTGAGGCAGAAAGAAACAAAAGAGAAACCAACCGTGTGTTGGAGTGTATAGAGCAAAATACGGCCCGTCAACTCCGCAATGATATGGTGTCCTTCAATGACTTTGTAAAGTTGTATCCACCCAAGTTCCACCACTCCGTCGATCCCGTCGATGTAGATGACTGGTTGACTAGCATGGCACGCAAGATCCGTTCTGCTAATGTTGCTGATGCTGATAAGGTGACGTTCATTGCATACTTCCTTGAAGGCCCCACCAACCTGTGGTGGGAGAATTATGAGGCCATGTGTCGTGCTAGTCCACCAGCAACCTAGGCTGACTTCAGTGCAGATTTTTGCTTGCACCATATCCGATAAGGTCTAATGGACCGTAAAAGAGAGGAATTATGTGCTTTCACTCAGGGAAAGTAAACTGTGGACGCTTATAGCCGCGAGTTTAGAAATCTCGCTCGCTATGCGCCAGAATAGGTGTCAACTAACGCCAAGAAGCAGGCAAGGTTTCTCAAGGGACTAAGCCCTCGACTTCGTCGTGACTTGCGCCTACATGAGTGTGCTAGTTTCCAAGCACTGGTCAAGAAGGCTATCAATGCTGAAACCGGATAGACCAATTATAAAGCAACCAATAAGCACTCCCGTGACTTCGGTTCCTCATCCGGCTTTGGATCTCAAAAGCGTCGAGTGTGGGTCCCGAACACCTCTCTACCATCAAGGTACACCGAGAGGCCATCCTATGAGGCACCGCGTGCAAATCAAACCGACCCTCCAGCCAAGACATATGGTGGTCCAGCTGCCAATGTTGCACCATGCACCAACCTAGTGGTTCGTGACAAATGTGGAGAGCGAGGTCACTACTCTAGTGAGTGCTCTCAGAACAATGCTTCCAGCCAAGCTGGAAAGTCTGTTGGTAGTGGCAAGCCAGGCAAAGCATTTTATGTGAAGCCAACCTGTCACGCCCAAGATGCGGTTCTATCCTTATTTTGGCATGAGGGCCTCGACAATGATAGAAGCACATCTCGTCGTTTTGCAAGAATGGATATCGTTACAAGTACATGTACTGAAGATAAGAGTATATGGAATTGGCTTACACTCACCACAAGCTACATCAGAGTCACATCAGTACAACAATATACAATCATCAAGAAGAAGAGCAGGGTCTAACTACGGACGAAAACAAACGATAAAAGAACGACGTCCATCCTTGATGTCCCAGGCTGCCGGCCTGGAACCCATCCTAGATCGATGAAGAAGAAGAAGAAACTCCAAATACAACAATCATTGCGCTCACGTCACGATATAGCTTTACATGTACCTCCAACTGGTGTTGTAGTAATCTGTGAGCCACAGGGACTCGCAATCTCATTTCCAAAGGCATCAAGACTAGCAAAGCTTAATGGATGAGGTATGGTTAAGTAGTGAGGCTGCAGCAAGCGACTAAGCATTTATTTGAGGTGGCTAACTTACGAGTACAAGAATAAAGAGGGGGATGATCTACGCATAACGGACATGAACTAATAATGATCAAATGAATGATCCTGAACACCTACTTACGTCAGACATAACCCCACCGTGTCCTTAGTCGGAGAAGGGGCTCACGAACGAAACAGTCACGGTTACACACTCAGTTGGCAAGTTCTAATTAAGTTTACTTCAAGTTATCTAGAACCGGATGTTAAACAAAGTTTCCAAGTTTGCCACATAACCGCGGGCACGGCTTTCTGAAAGATTTAACCCTGCAGGGGTGCTCCAACTAGTCCATCACAAACTACCACAAGCTGCATAGAAACCCTCAACCACGAATCTCGCGATCTCCTCGGATTCCTTAGTGGAAAACTTAAACTCTGAGATAGCCCAAAGCATCATCGGAATCCCGATGCACAAGACGCTCGAGAAAGGTAAAAGAAGTCCAGCAAGGCCGCCCGACGTGCCGCCGATCCCGATAGGATCCGCGTATCTCGTTCTCTTGGCACAATCGGATGAGCGCAGCGTACAGTGGCCTGATAGAAATCACCCGAGTTGCCCTGGGTTGGCCCCGCACACGACTGTGTTCAGGACCAGCACCATCAGCACTGGCCCTCCATGTATTATGTTGAATTACTCCTCGGGTTCATGACGCGCTATGTTTTTCAATATTAACAGAATTATTATGTTGGGCAAATATAGTACCAATGTTGGGCCTTGCTAGACAAGCTTTATCCCAAAACGAAAGTCAAGGGAGTCCCCATAACAACCCCAAGCACGTTAGGAGCGCTCATTTATGGAACATAACACCGGTAGCCAAAACTAAGGCGGCAAAGATGGAACAAAACACCAGGCTAGAAGGCCAGGACTTCCACCTTTTACCAAGTATGTAGGTGCATTAAATTAATTAACAATTATATGGTGATATAATAAGGAACCATGCTTTCACATGGAAGCAACTGCACCTTCAACTAGCAACGCTAACACCTGGTTAAGGAAGTGGTAACATAGCCAATCATTGGTGTGCTAGGTTGTAGAAAGGTTGAAGGTTTCATGGCAATGTTGAGAGGCTGACATTTAACACGTGGTCAACATGACATATCGAAAGAAACGAGACAACTAGCATGACAATGATAGTAATGGTATCTAGGGAAATGATCATCTTGCTTGGGATCCAGCTTGGAAGAAGAATGACTCCGTGAAGCGGACGAACCGACGTAGTCGAACAGATCCTCACATTCCGACACGCTTGCGGAACTCTATCGAGACGAAGTAAACTGGAAACAAGAATCAACACAAGATATTCACCACGGCACATGCACGACATAATGCACAACACATATGATGCATGACCGGTTTCAATTATGCAAGGCATGGCATGACAATCCACACAATCAAACACTACACATTAAGTGAAGCTCGATATGCAACGAGTTGCTTATTGACGAAACTTCACATTTAATTATTAAGTTCAATCCCATTTATTTACATGGCAATATTAATGCTATTAAACATGGCAAGAGGTGAAGCATAATTAAACTACCTATCTAGGCATTTTTAAATGAGGTCGGAAACGACATATAGCATCTCCGAACTGACTCCGTGTGTTACTTTCCAAATCTGTCCAGATCTGAACTAACATGTTATAATATTTGTTAAATAGAAAAATAAAAAGGTTCACGTGATTCTATGCGTCGTTCCAATCAATTTACACATAGAGATCATTGCAAACGGAGCTACGGTTCAAAAGATATGATCACCGCAAGATATGATGCCATGGATGCAATATGTACACAAATGACAGCCACAAACATTCCAAACCAAAAATGTAGCAACATATTATGAAAGTACACGAGATTCGAAGCAAGTTTCATATATGACACGTTCCAAACAGAGCAACAGTTCAACCATTACAAGCAAAACAAGAAATAGCTACAATCTTCCCAAAACAGCAACATGGCATTTTCTACAACCTAAAACAAGCTACATAATTCTAAAATGCTCAATCAAGACATGAGACAGTAGTGTTCAAGATGCACAATAACCCCTCACTAAATACAACTAGCATGGAAGCATGAATCACTAGGAAAAGAACTCACAAAATGGCATCTCGCACACGGTTTCAGACTTAGTGAGAATAACACTTTGATAGTGCAGTTTTTGATCTGAAGGCATATTGACAGTAGTAAAACTATATGCTACGGGTCACCTAATAGCATGAAAATCTATAGCATGCTAGATAGTCTTATGCACTACAATTAACTCCATTGCACCAACGTCAAAGGAGTTGTAGATCACTAGCAAAAGTCATGGCAAGACAGCAACAAAATATAACAGATCTTAGACTTTGAAATATTTCAGCATCTCAAAACAGCACTATTTTCTAGCATGTTGGCAACAAGCAAACAACACCTAAACATGGATTTCTATAGCAACCAAAATTACCAGGGGCTAGCATGCATATCCAAGGGCATATCTCTAGTTCAAAACTAACACATACCATGCACGGAATAAACCACACGAAATAAACAAGAGGGCAACATTGCAAAATATCATGCATACTAACTTACTCAAAAGACAAAATTAATTGCACATTTAAATTCTTTGGATTTTTCTACCCCGAAAACATATATAATATGTGGGCTTGAAAAATAAAACTAACGCCACACATATATGCGAGAATATGTTCTAAACACGACATAGCAAACTATTGATGCCACCTACATGAAAATGGCACGACAACTATTTCTAAAATACATGGCAAGTGGTTGCAACAACAAGTACATTTTACCTACGGGGTTTGAGCAAATCAGATGCACGCATAATTATCTACGGAATAAACACCTAAACATAACAACACACAAAACTATGCAAATAGCAGGTCAAACAGTTTAAAATATGCATGCAAGTTGGAGAATGTTAATCTACACAAAATTCTACATGTTTTACATATATAGCTTGCTGCGATCCGTTGCACGGTTTGAAAGATACGAACATTTTAATATATGCACTAATTCCTGTAAATAACTAAAAATCACATGTTCAAAAAATCACTGCGGGCTGAAACTAGGCATGGCGCAAAATAGCTAAGAGACGCCTAGGGCGTGAAATAAAGGGGTTGCTGGGGGGTGGCTCACCTTGGACCGAGAAAGGTCGGTCAGGTTGGAGGCTGGAGATGAGCCGGCTCGGGGAGGCGAGGAGGAGGCCGGATGGGCCGATGCGGTGTGGGGCTGGCGCGGCCCAGCGCAGCGGAATCCAGATCCCCGATCGGATCTGCGTGGCTGTAGGGAGGCAAGGTGACGGGAGGCGGGGCGATCTGGCGATCCCGCGGTGGCGGCAACCGGCTGGCGACGGATGGCGGCTCCGGCCGGCTGGGTGCTCCGACAGTCGGGGCGGAGGTCGGCATGCTCGAGGTTACCTGCGGAAGGGAGAGAGATCCGGTGAGGGGGAGAGCAAAAGAGAGAGGAAGAGGGACATGAGCGGGGGAGCTCCAGCCTGGGGTGTCCGGCGAGGTCCGGCGCTCCGCCGACCAGCAGGGCGGCGCAACGGTCCGACGGCATGGGCTGTAGGGTGCATGCGGGTGAAGGTGCGAGGCATGGGCTTGGGAGCTCGATGGCGGCACAGTTAGATGGCTTGGGCTCCAAATGGGCTCGGTTGGGCCAGATCCGGGCTCGCGGCACCGCAGGCTACACGTGGGTGGAGCTGGTTGCGGTGGCTAGGGTTCTTGGGGCACGGATTTCGAGGTGGAAGAGGGGTTAGGGTCCAGATTAGGAAGGGGTGTCTATTTATAGACACAGAGGCTAGGGTTAGCTATTTAGGGCATTTTCGGACCCTCCGATCTCGATCGGACGGCTCCAGAAACGTCCTAGGGTTAGGTTAGGCTCGTTTCCTGTGAAGAGGGGTGTTGTCTAAGACGAGAGGGAAGTGGTGCGGCGCGGCAACGCAATTTAAAACACTGAAAAAGGTTCGCCGATAAACCGATGACTGTGCCACTACGGTCGACCATTCGGGTACCAGACGAATTCCGATCGCGACAAAAATTGGCAGGCGGCCTACCTACACTATATTAAGACCGCATGCCAAGTTTCAACCCAATCCGAAAAAGTTTTACACACACTTTTAAAAACAAGATTTAAATGATCTCGCGGGCGTGTGTGTGCGTGGTTGATCTCAAAACGGCCAACGAGAAGAACGGAGAGAACCGGCAACTAATAACGGATGCAAGTTTTGAAAACTGGCGGCAACAGAGTGCTGATGCAATGTGGATGATGCGAATGATGCGATGATGAAAGCAACTACCAAATAAATCACACGGCAGCAACGGAATAAAAGGGGAATCTTGTGGAGCGTCGATCTCGGGCTGTTACACAACCCCTACATGTGGACGTGTGAATCACGTCTCAGCCGAAGAAGCTTTCGATGGTCCCGACATCATTTTGGGTATGCTTCTTGTTAACTGTCATCCACCATCTGTTCTTTTTGATACTAGGGCATCTCATTCATTCATTTCTGAAAGTTATGCACAGTTGCATAACATGAAATTTTGTGGTATGCCCACTCCATTAGTATTTTAGACTCCTGGTTCTAAATAGCAAACTTCTAGAGTGAGCCATGACAATGAAATTCTTGTGGATAGGCTACTCTTCTTAGCTTCTTTGATAGCCCTTAAATCTTTAGATATCAATATCATCTTTGGTATGGACTGGATGTCAACTCGTTATGCCAAGATTGATACTCACACTAGGAATGTTCAGCTTACACATCCATCGGGTGAGATAGTTAATGTATCCACTCGAGTTGCCAAATTCCAACTCTATTCTCTCAATGCTATTCCTCTTCGAGAGCTAGAAATTATTCCGGTAGTCTCACACTTTCCGGGTGTATTTCCAGAAGAACTGCCACGCATTCCACCTGACAGAGATGTCGAGTTTGTGATAGATCTTGTCCTAGGAACTTACCCAATAACCAGAAGACCTTATAAGATGGCACCCCTAGAGCTAGCCGAACTTAAGAAACAACTCGATGAGGCCACTACTAGAAAAAAGCCTATAGCTAATATGGACATTAATGGCGCACCATGCATGTGGTGCACCACTGCTATATAGCAGTGGCGCACCACATACTGGTGCGCCATTAGTGTCCATATTACTAATGGCGCACCATGTGTCTAGTGCGCCATTACTATCTTTGTCCTGGCCCCACACCCTTTCCTACACTTACCAGTGGCGCACCATGGGAAGTGCGCCATTACTAGTTTTAACTAGTAATGGCGCACCCCGTCCACAGTGCGCCACTACTAATATTTTTTTCAGTTTTTTTTAAATACTAATGGCGCATTCTTACCTGGTGCGCCATTAGTAACCCTGGTTACTAATGGCGCATTCTTCCTGGGTGCGCCATTGGTAACCTGGGAGGAGTAGATATTTTTTAGAGCCCACTTCACACTCACTCCCCCCCCCCACTTCATTCTCTCCACCACTTCACACTCACTAGTCTCGGCTGCCTCCTCCTCCTCACCTCATTTGCACCATATATTCACCCAAATTAAGTGGTTAAATTTCCTTTTTTTGATAGGTAAGTAAGGGGAAACCTTTCTTTATGTTCTAGATCTACTTTTTTCTCCCTCCAACACGTGTACACACTTTTTATGGCCTAGATCTACGTATGTTTGTGGTGTTGCATATGTTTGTGCTTGCAGGTACCGGTATTTGAAATGCGATAGTTGCCAATATTTTGCCGGAATGTTGATTCATTTCCGTTTCGACGAGAATTTGGCACTATGCATTCTTTTTGGTCTTATTTTTAGGCAAAGTCATGCCAAATTATTTTTTTGGTTCTAACATATTGTTTTGCTCTACCCCGTAGGCGGCCATGGTTCGCACGATGACCGAAGGCATCGTGAATAGTTTTTTGAGCTCTGCCAAGGCCGAGATGCTTCAAAAGAATGAGACGGAGATAAGATGTCTGTGTCGAAGATGCAAGCTGAAGAGCCTTATGGACCCGGATTCCAGACAGGTGGGGACCACCTACTCGTGCATGGTTTCATGGATGACTACTGGTGGCAAGGTGATGAAGATGATTATGAAGTCGTCCATGGGGGTCGGGCAAGAAAAAAGGAAGGGTTGCAAGACAATAGCGGCGAGGGCAGGCGAGAAGACGAAGAATCTCCAGGACATGATCACGGAGTGGATGCAGGACACAGTCATCATGTAGAAGATGCCGGACATGATGATGAGGAAGATCAAGACAAAGGTCATGATCATGAAGATGAAGATGCCGGAGCAGACGACGATTGACCATCGATGGGCTGGGTGCAGGACCCTCATATTCAAGAGCTGCTTCTCAAGCAGACGGGTAACGCAAGAGCTGCCGCCCGAGAGAAAGCCAAGCTGGATCAACTGGAGATAGACGTGGTTACTCCATTGTATGAAATATGCAGGCCCGAGGATACCCGCGTGAAAGTAACGCTCATGGCTCTGGAGATGAAGGTAAAACACAAAATGACTGACACATGCTTCGACGAGAACATGTCATTCTGGCACGAACGTCTTCCCATGGGGAACAAGTGCCCGAACAGTTTCGAGGAGGCGAAGAAAATCGTGCATCCTCTGGATTTACCGCACGTGAAATACCATTTGTGCATGAACGATTGCATCATTTATCGGGACGAGCACGCGGAGTCTACCATATGTCCGGTGTGCGGCGTTACTCGATACAAGAAGAGGAAGAAAGCTCCTCGAAAAGTGGTGTGGTACTTTCCGATCACTCCTCGTCTGCAGCGGTATTTCACGGACCCTAAGCAAGCAGAGCTCCTGCGTTGGCACGCGAATAGGGAGGAGAAGAAGGGAGAAGATGACGGAAATGATCCAGAGATAAATAGAAAAGACAAGATGCTGAGTCACCCTAAGGATGCGAGCCAGTGGCAAGCGTTGAACTTCGAACACCCAGAATTTGGGGACGATCCAAGGAACATCATGTTGGGCGCGAGCACCGATGGAGTCTGCCCGTTTGGCAGCCAGAGAAGCACACATAGCACCTGGCCTGTGTTTGTGTGGATGTACAACCTTCCCCCTTGGATGTGCATGAAGAGGAAGTACATTCACATGAGTATGCTAATTGAAGGGCCGAAACAACCAGGGAACGACATCAATCTGTATCTGGGGCTGCTGAAAGAGGAGCTAGACACGCTGTGGTAAACGCCAACCAATGCGTGGGACGCCGCAGCGAAACAATATTTCCCTATGAGAGCCGCACTGCTCACGACGGTGCACGACTATCTCGGTTACGGATATGTCGCGGGGCAGGTGGTCCATGGATTTTGTGCATGCGTTAGGTGCATGGATGACACAACGTATCGCCAGCTAGATAGAGATCACGGGTCTTCGAAAACCGTGTTCATGGGACATCGAAGGTGGCTTCGCGACGATGACGCATGGAGAAAACGCAAGGATATGTTCGATGATGAAACCGAACCCCGAAGAGCCCCACGTACGAGGAGCGGCGAGGAAATAGAAGAGCTGTTGAAAATTGGAAAGAGTGCCCACCGCCGGGAAAGAAGCGAAAGGCGCCAGAGCCGCTTCTGAAGGTATGGAAAACGAGGTCTGTTTTCTGGGACTTGCCGTACTGGAAGATCCTCTGTGTGCCTCACAGCCTTGATGTCATGCATATCACGAAGAACGTGTGCGAGAGTCTGCTTGGTACCCTTCTCAACATGCCAGAGAAGACCAAAGATGGGCCGAAAGCAAGGGCAGACTTGCAATCAATGGGCATCAGGGAGGAGCTTCACGCAAAACGCCCTAATGATGATGATGATGACGAGGCGAAGGACACGGAAAATCATCGCAAAGGCAAAAAGGCCAAGAAGATCGAATATGGCTGCCCTCCTGTGTGCTTCACTCCAAGTCAGAAGGAGATCGATCAGTTTTTCACCTGCCTCGTAGGAGTAAAACTTCCTTACGGTTACGCGGGGAAGATAAGGAGATACCTAGACTCAGCGAAGCAGAAGTTCAGCGGGATGAAGTCTCACGACTGTCACGTGTTGATGACGTAGATACTTCCAGTTGCAATCCGTGGGATCATGGACGCGCACGTTCGTGAAATGCTATTTGGCCTATGCAACTTTTTCGACGTCATCTCTCGGAAGTCGGTTGGCGTGAGGCAACTTAGAAGGCTACACGAAGAGATCGTGGTGATACTATGCGAGTTTGAGATGTACTTCCCGCCCGCATTCTTCGACGTTATGGTGCATCTGCTGGTCCATATCGTGGAGGATATCATCCAACTCGGGCTGACGTTCCTGCACAGCATGATGCCGTTCGAAAGGATGAATGGTGTCATCAAAGGATACGTTCGCAACAGGGCACGTCCAGATGGAAGCATAGCCCAGGGCTTTCTGACCAAAGAGTGCATCTCCTTCTGCACGAATTATCTAGGAATCGAGAACCCCGTTGGTCTGCTCGTCAACAGGCATCTCGGCAGGCTCGCTGGATGGGGTCACCGCGAGGGTCGCCGCGAAATGCATGTCGACTTCAAGGGTCGACTCGCCGACTTTGAAAGAGCAAACCTAGTCGCGCTACAACACATAGACGTAGTCGATCCTTGGGTGGTAGAGCACAAAACCTTTATTGAGAAGACGTACAATGACCGAGGCCAACAGAGGATGGACGGAGATATTATCAAAGAGCGCAACTCATATTTCACGCGTTGGTTCAAGGACAAGCTTCTGTCGTACCCTTTACACGAGGATTCTTCCACAGAAGAAAAACTCATATTCGCCTTGTCACAGGGCGCCGAGCACAACCTGATGACCTATGAGGCATACGATATCAATGAGTACACATTATACACCGGGCAAAAGGACATGAAGAGCTATTATCAGAACTCCGAGGTAACGATGGAATCCTACACCGGTAACGACAAGGACAGATACTACGGAAGGATCGAGGAGATCTGGGAGCTGAGCTACGCTGGAGAGAAGGTTCCGATGTTCCGTGTCAGATGGGCCAAGAGCGTCCTAAAAGAAGAACGGTATTTCACCACCATGGTTATACACGAAGCCAAATCAAAGACCGCGGGCGCAAACGTCACCGCGAAAAATAGGCTCTACTCCGCATAATACTTATGAGTTTCAGAACGAAGAAGAGCTTCCCACTTTTGATCATCAAGGAAAGCACCCCTTTTGAACATTCTGATACAATCCCATGTTCTCGCTCATGCTCTCATTTGTTGCATTAGGACACAACATTTCAATTGCTACTTGTTTCGGTAGTTGAACCCATTCCTCCGCATGACCTCTCATTGTCACAGTAAACAGCTAAACCAAGCAACCTAGCATACCTGGTAGATGCTTGAGCCATGATGTGCCTTACTTTGGTATGCTTGCTATGCTTAGACTTTTGCCGGGTCTGATTCATTTGGATGATGAACCGGAGTGAATGAATGTGTTCTGGTGACAAAAGTTAAATGTTGAACATGATTTGGTAAAGGTATCGATGAGAGGTTGTGTAGGATTACATGGCGGGTTGTCTCATTGGAATCACTCTTAGGAACTGAGTTCCGTGTATGTGATATAAGACTAGCTACTACCACACGTTGGGATACTTAGTTGACCCTCTCGGCTAATTAATCGCCTAGTACTCTATCTAGGAGTTGCAAGTAGTTTCTGGTGTTTGTAGCTCATGTTGGGGGTCGTGCATAGCACTGGCCTTAGAGGTGGGTTATGACGCAGTAGGCAGTGGCACGGTGTACCAAGTGACACCCGAACGATGGGCTTGGGAACTCTCGCATATCGTTTGAGGCTGTAGCAGAAACTTCGGCTGGACTTCCATGCGGGTTCAGTCTCAAATAGGAAATAAACATGGACTAGGTGCTTGTGTGGTTAACGGTCATGGTTGACTCCCTCGCTGGGCTTCCGCATGAAGGTTTTCGAGGAGCATGAGGTGCACATGGCGGTAAGTGGCGAGAGCGTGTGTGAAGAAGTACACCCCTGCAAGGTTATGATATGTTTGAATAGTCACGTCCTCGGGTATGGACTACTTGGAAACTTATGTTGTTCATAGGTAACTTTAATGGTTACTCATAAAAGCATCAACACAAGTGTGAGTATCATGGATGGCATTCTCACACGAAGATAGGAAAGGATCCATGGTAATGTATTGTTGTGGTGTTAGTGGACTCGTGTGTGTTTTCTCAAACTTGTTCAAAAGTACTCGTAGTCATAGTACAGGTTAGCCAAGAGTCAAACCTGGCTTGCTGCATAAAACCCCACAACTGCCCTTGTTGATACATGTGCATGAGTAGTTAGACTTGATTTAAAGTCTTGCAGGGTACTTTCGTACTCATGTTTGCTTAATAATTATTGCAGACGACACCCACGATCCATCAGGTGGGTCTTATCTAGACGTTGACGAAGCAGAGTAGCTGGTATCGCAGCTGCGATCCTGAACCCTTGGGAGGGTTGTATATAGTGAGGTTGTGCACCTCTTTTGTGCTTTCACTGTCTGTACTCAGACAGCCTTATGCTTCCGCTTGGTTTGTAAAACTTGCTTGTATGACTTGTGTGTTGGGTCATGAGACCCCTACCTTTATGAACATATTATGCAAGGTTCTTCTGATCCTTCTAAATAAATGTTGTCATGGTGTATGGTTATGTTGTGATACCATTGTTGTATCTATACATATTGGGCATGTCATGCATACGTGTGTCGTGCAACAATATGTATGGGATTCGACACCTGGTTATGTGCCTTTAGTAGCACTCTTTACCGGCAAATGCCCCTTTGTGCTTATAGTGAGCCTTGGTAGCTTGCTATTGCTCCGGACACATTGGTTGACCGACATGTATCCTTCTTTGCTGCTCTGTCTGTCCCTTCGAGGAAATTCCATGTGGTGTAATGGGGTCCATGTAGCTTCCTACGACTCGTCTACACATGTTGTTGACCGACACATTCATTGTTGGGTTATGTATGTATGTCCCTCTACGGATGTGCCACTTGGGTTTCTAACTAGTTATGTTGACCCGGGTTCTTTGACATTTGAATGCTAGAGACATATTCACATACGCGAGTCAAAAGACGCAAACGGTCTCGACCAAGGTAAGGTGTGAGCCGTGGCGATAACCATGCATGAGATCGCAAAGTGATGTGATATGTTACATGCTAGATTCTTATGGCTGATCCCGACAGTGGATAACTCCGGAGAGGTGGTGCGGCGGCGGTGGTGCATGGGAGGGGTGTTCTATGGCGGAGCGGGGTGCGATAGAGTCGGGATTAATAGCGAGGGGTCGGGGTGTTCGAACGGAAGTAAACACGTGGGGATCCGTTCTGATACAACGATCCCTGGTGAGTGTATTGGGTGTGGGGGAAAGGAAGGTGACGACCGGGTGAATCTCGGCTCGGGCGGTGGGACTAGGGTGTCAACGGGATAAAGTGAGCGCGGCGCAGGTTGATAGCCGATCCGAAAAGATTCGGATCTGGGTGGGATATGATTTGGGCCCAATTGCTTGGTTAGGCCGCGTCGGTGCTTTCCTATTAAGAGATAATTTCCTTTTATTTTAAAACAGAAACATAAATGCTAAAAAGTTAAAGGAATACTACTCCAAATATATAAGTGTTATATATTAAAAAGATCGAAAAAAGGAGAGTAAACTATTTAACACTTTTTCAAGTCCAAATAAAGTACTTTTAAAACAATATATTTCTCAAAATGCCCAAAATGAATTTGAAATCCCATTTCAAATATTTTCAAAATACGTGTGTGGTTTTAATAGTCAAATGCCTTTCAAAAATACCCGTGAATTGGACGGTCGTACACCTCCTCTCATTTATTGACTTTGGGCAAGAGAATTTTAATTCATTCTAACTTCAAAATTGAAATAGAACCAATTATGAAATAATTCCAAATAGAAAATTTCATTACCTTTCAAATCTGAATTTCTAATCCTTTATTTGAAGAGTCATGTCTTCTTCTCTAAATGATTTTAAGAGGATGAATTTGAATTCAAAAGCAAAAGGGGAAAGTTATTTTATTCTCTCGCATTCAAAAGTTTCAAAAGTATTTTCAAATTTCACTCAATTTCAATCAATCGTTCAAACAAGCAACTCATATAATTGATTATTATAACATTCCAAAATTTGGGATGTTATAGTATGTGAGTTCTTTATGACTAATGTGAATCCATGGATATACTCACTCTCACCTCCACATATTTGCTAGCCTCTTCGGTATCGTGCATTGCCCATTCTCACCTCGAGGATTGGTGCAACCTTCGCTGTGCATCCAAACTCCATGACATGATACGCTCTGTTGCACATATGCATCATTATATCTTCCTCAAAACAAACACCATACCTACCTCTCATCGCATTTCCATAGCCATTCTGAGATATATTTCCATGCAACTTCCATCATCACATCATACGACTAGTACTTTCATTGTTGTATAGCTTTGCATGATCATATAAGCTGAGATAGTATTTATGGCAAAACCATTGTTCATCATTTTTGATACATGTTACGCTTGATCATTGTGTATCCTGGTACACTGCCAGATGTATTCATATAGAGTCATGCTATAGTTTTTCATAGTGAGTTGTAAGTAAATAAAAGTGTGATGATCATCATTATGAGGGCACTGTCTGAGTGAGAAAAGGATGATGGAGACAAGGATTCCCCCACAAGTCGGGATGAGCCTCTGGACGAAAAAAGGAGAAAAAGAAAGAAAAAATAGAATAAAAAGGAAAAAAATAGAAAGAAAAGAGAAAAACAAAAGAGAAAAAGGAAAAATAAATAAAATGGAGAGAAGAGAGAGAAGGGACGGTGCTACTGCTACTACCTCTTTTTCCACACTTCTGCCTCAAAGTGGTACCATGTTCTTCATATAGAGAGCCTCATTTTTTGTCACTTCCATATGCTAGTGGGAATTATTCATTATAGAACTTGGACTATATATTCCGATGGCGGGCTTCCTCAAATGTATGAGGTCTTCATGAGCAAGCAAGTTGGATGCACACTCACTTAGCTTCAGTTGAGGTTTCATACACTTACACCTCTAGTGCATCCGTTGCATGGCAATCCCTACTCCTCATATTGATATCTATTTATGGGCATCTCCATAGCCCGTTAATACGTCTAGTTGATGCGAGACTTTCTTCTCCAGTTTTACCCCTTTGAAACTTACCACCATATTATATTCCACCTTTATGATATATCCATGGTTCATGCTCATATATTGTGTGAGTAACAAAAAAGCTAAAGCGCGTTAAAAAGCACGATCCAATTGCCTGACTTCTCACCGTGGTGCTTGACATTTGTATTTGTGTGGTGAAGTCGGAGCCATGCCATGATAATAAAATAAAATGAATAGGGGGTGAAGATTCTTTAAGGATCATATATTTTCAAACTTGATGATTATGTTATTTATGTTTATAAATTTTACTATGTTGATGTTTATTAGTTCGTTGTTTCTCAATGACCAAACCTGCAATAGATTACATGTTGGGTAGCATGTCACATCAAAATTATGTTTTTATCATTTACCTACTCGAGGACGAGCAGGAATTAAGCTTGGGGATGTTGATACGTCCCCCACGTATCTATAATTTTTTATTGTTCCATGCTATAATATTATCATTCTAGGATACTTTTTGGGTGTTTATTTACCAATTAAGATTATTTGCGAGCACTAACCTATTATCCAGTGCCTAGTGCGAGTTGTTGTTTTGTGCATGTTTTGGCTTTTTAGGTTTAAAGTACCAAACAAAGTCCAATTGCCACAAAACTTTTTGATGATTTTTCTGGACCAAAAGAAGACGTGGAAGCTTCAGAAGGATACTGGAGGATGCACGAGAGAGGCAGCACACAGCAGGGCACACCAGGGTGGTGGTCGCGCCCTCCTCTGCAACTAAGAAAGAAGAATTACGATAAATCTAACCATAGCATGAAATGTGTGGGTCCAAATCAACTCCTCATGAAGCAATGCATAAACTGGGGTTTAACCTTGTGTCACTCTGGAAACCATCATCTACTTGTTACCCCACAATGGCTTTCCTTAGGCCCGTAACATGGTGAAGTGTCATGTAGTCGACGTTCACACGACACCACTAAGAGAAGCAACAACATACACATCATCAAAATATCAAACGGAAACCAACTTCACATGATTACTTATAACAAGACTTCTCCCATATCCTCAGGAACAATAGTAACTACTCATACCTCATTAACATGTTCAAGATCAAAGGTATAATAATTGTGTTAAAGGATCTGAACATAATATCTTTCTCCAAGTAAACCAATTAGCATCAACTACATGGTGTAATCAACACTACTAGTAACCCACATGTACCAATCTAAGGTTTTGAGACAAAGATTGAATACAAAAGATGAACTAGGGTTTGAGATAAGATGGTGTTAGTGAAGATGTTGATGAAGAATGCCCCCCCCCATGAAAGAGTAAGCGTTGGTGATGACGATGGCTTTGATTTCCCCCTCCTAAAGGGAAGTTTCCCCGACAAAATCTCTTTGTCGGAGAGCAAAAGGGCCTCTGCCCAGGTTTCTGCCTCGATACGTCGGCGCTCCGTCCCGATAGTATCCTTATAATTTTTTTAGGGTAAAACACACCATATAGGAGAAGACGGAGATCAGGAGACCTCTTGGGGCCCCACAAGGCAACATGGCGCACCATGTTAACTTGTGGCCAGCATGTGGCCCCCTATGATATTTTTTGTCCGAATAATTCTTATATATTTCATAAAAAGTCTTCGTGAAATTTTAGGTCATTTAGAGTCGAGTGAATTTTCAGCCTTTTTCTTGGTTTTTAGATCTAGAATTCGAGTTTCTAGTAATTTCCCTCCTTGTAATGTACCTTGCATATTCAAAGAGGAAAAACATAAGAATTATATCATAATGAGGAATAATGGACAAGAATATCATGAATATCAATAAAAATTCCTGATGCAAAATGGAAGTATCAGTCCCATGCCCTTCAAGTCCACCGGCGAGAGCTAAACCGTCAACCACGGCGCCGCAAGAGTCGTCATGTCCATGATAATAGTCAAATTGAATGTCGCATCAGTTTTGACTAGTCAAATTGGATACCACGTCACATGAAAGCACCACCCAATCATCTGAGGGGGCTAATTTAACCATTATGGATAGTTCGAGATTGCCTTCCAAAGGCTTCTTCCAATGCATCGGTGCTTAGATGAGGTTCTAAGCGTATTAAAAGCCATAGCAACTAGTCTTGCCAATCCATAAGTGCTTAGTTTTTGTTGTTAAGCTTTTCTCATGAAATTGTTTAATACCTAAATTTCTTCATGCATTGGTTGGCAGTCATTTTGCATAGGTTCATGCGCTTAGCATAGTTACCTCCCAAAGTCACCATAATGCTCTCTCTCTTCTTTAATTGCTTTGTCACATCATTTTTTTGCTTATGTGGCATCCTTAGCACCCGTACTCGATGAAGCACAGGGAAGGGCCAAGCTACATGTAATGGCTAGTATCGTAAGTTAGTATCATGCATATGATACTAGTGTATGATACTACCTGTGTAATTCATAGTATCATAGAGTATTATCTTAAATGACCTTATTTATTGTCATATAAGACACATACTAGTATAATATTATTATGATATGGTATCATGATATGACATTCAACTCTCTCTTTCTTCATTTAATTCTATATCATGTCATCAAAATTATCTAGCTCACATGTATGATACTAGCTATGATACTCTCATTACGACAAGCATAACTCGTTTTGACGTTGGGAAAATAAATAGAACTAGTGCATGAGGTCATCTTTAAAACATGTACATATTTATTTTAAAAGCATCTGAACATATTTTTATTTCATGAACAATTTACAAATTCTTGAACATTTTGTGTGTCGAAAAAGGGACAATGTTTTTTTGGGCAGTCGGTCTTCCACATTTCTTTTTCTCCAACAAACAAGCGTACATATTTCTAAGCAACGAGTCACTTTCTAGTCATTGGGCGAGACCATCCACGTGGTTCGGCGTTAATCTTTCGCTAGGCCCCCTCTCAAGTTGGGTTCCTTTATTTAGGCACCTTGTCCCAAAATGATGGAGTGACTATTTAGTGGGTACCCTTTAGAGGGCCAACCTAGTGGACACGTTTTGGGGAGTTCTAGAGCGCGACGCTAGGACCCCCTCTCGAGTTGGGTTCCCCTACTTTAATGTTTTGTCTCAGAATGCCATGAGTGACTATTACCTCAGTAACCCTTTACGAGACAACCGAGTGGATGTTTTCTCGGCATTCCAGTGCGTCACATGGCGTGCATTGGGTGTACCAACACTAATAAGTTTTTTGCACGCTCGATTGGGGGGGGCGTCCATGGTGGTGGCACGGGTTGGTTTTTGAATTTTGTCTGATTTTGTTTTTGTGGATTTTATTTCCTTTTCTTTCTTTCTCTTTTTGTCCCGTTAATCATACGCATAAGAAAACATAGTTGTTCTTCATGATGAAGCATAGTTGTGTTTTTCCGCAAAGCACATATGTGATTTTCGAGTGCTTCTCGAAAAGGCACAAACATGGTTTGGTGTGACGCAAATTTGTTCTTTTCATTGGTGTGCTTGCTAAAAAGCACACACTTGTGCTTCGTATTGAGGCAATGTTGGGATTCATGATGAAGCACAACTATACTTCCTTAGAAGTGAAAAGGTATACATCTCCTTTCAAAAAAAGTGAAAGGTCACTTTCCGGTTATTTTTTATATTATTTTTTTCATTTTTCCATTTTTTTTCTTTTTTGGTCTTGTATGTTTTCTATTTTTTATTTTTCCCTGGGTTTTTTCCAGGAAAGAAAGTTTATCAAACTATTAACATTAAATCTAGTTTTAGAGATCTTGATGTGGCAAACACAAAGAAGAAAACGGTTCATAATGTGGACACACAGTTTAAGAGATAAAACGATCTAAAGAACTAGGAGTGAATTCCACTTTTTATCCTGTGGTTGTACATTTGTGATACATATCATCCTATTTAGTGGAACTTTTATTGAAATATCATATTTTGGAGATTTTTAACACGGCTTACCCAAGTTTTGCATTTTCCTTATTTATCTTAGATATGATGAGCATATTGCGTCCATGATTCATTAAAAAACGTGTAAAGATCGGAGAGTACCGTTGACGATTACGCACATACTTATTTTGTCCACCTTTTTCATTCCTCGTTGTCGCCCGAATATTTTGGGTCTCCAATGTTATCTCACACCTTGCCTAATGGACGTGTATAGAAAACGAGAGTTCAAAGCTTCTAAAACAATATTTTAGATGAATTTTCACTTGACTGGATAATTAGTGTCACAAATGCAGATATAGTGTGTAAAATATGAAATTCACTCAAGAATTAATGAATGAAATAAACTGTCATGTTATGACATGTGTCACATATACATGTATCACTCGCCACCACAAGTGTACATGCGAGGTGTTGTGGAGGAGGACCGAGGGAGTTGCGTACGTGCACAGGAGGGATAGACAATGACACTTGCAAGAGTTACCCTCTAAGAAGTGATTAAGAAAGAAGTGGCGCCGCATCTTGGCCGGCCCATCGGCGCTCTCTAGTAACTCATGTGAAGCTATTGTGGCAAGTTATTTTTTCAGTTCTGATTTTTAGAGGTTTTTCGGTTCTCATTCAGTTTCCAAAAAATATAAAAAAATAATTATTAAAAACTAAGCACTTACTGAAATTTTATTTTAAAATTGTTATTTTTTATAAAATGCAAAACACTTCAAATTTTCTAAATATATGTTGAAACTTTTGTGAACTTTCTTAAAAATATGAAAAAGAAATTATAATGAACAGTACAGTTTTAATATTTTTCTAAAACTCTTATAACTCTTAGAATCAAAATATTTAAATTTTAAATATTTTTATATAAATAAGAAAAATGAAAAGAGAAAAATAAATAAATAGCAAGCATAAAAATAGAAAACAAAACGGTGGAGAAAACAAAGAACGAGAGCCATTTAAAAACTACTAACATATCGCGAGGGTGGGAGTAAAAAAAAATATTGGATATTGTCCGGTAGGTTGCACGTAACTTTATTACTCTGAATTGAGTAAAAAAAGACTTTATTACTCTGAATCAAGAATGTTTAGAGGTATAGAAATTGGGTCATAGGGATGACCTGCCATACATGGCATTTTATACGTAAAGTTGTTGTGTGTTGTGCAAGCCTATGCGCCTTGAAGTTAAAATTTTACGTTCGCGAATAAAAAGGCAGCTATCAAAATATGATTTCCACTTGTTGATCTCCCTGATGATTGCACCATAAGCACCCTAAAATCCCTGATCGATAACTTGCAGCTCCATTGAATAATCCGATACAGCTTCCACTTTGTTAAGATTTAGGTCTTTTGTTGATAATAACTTCTTCTGTAGGTGGCCACTAGTAAAGAAAAATAAGGGATCACCCCCCAAAAAAGCCCTAATTGCTCGACCGCCTCACTGGGCGCCCCGGGACCTCCTGTGGCGCTTTCAGCGCCGGATAGGGAACCGGCCCCTACACCGCTCTTTCTCGTGGGCCGGCTCATGTAGAATGCGTTGCTCATTAAAAGGTTCATAGAATTTTTAAAAGTTCAATGATTATCATTAAAAGTTTACCAATTTTTGAAATATGTTCATGGATTTTTAAAAATTTCATAGAGTACGAAAAAATCATCAATTTTCAAAAAAGTTTACAATTTTTAAAAACAGTTCACTGATTATTTTTTAAAGTTCACAAATTTTAAATTATGTTCACTGATTTTTAAAAACGTTCACTGATTTCAAAAAATTAGTTCATCAATTTGTGAAAAAGTTTACCGATTTAAAAAAAATCGATTTGGAAAAAGTATACGCACTAAAACAAAAGACAGGAGTCTAAATGGACCGGCCCATTACAGAGCGCCACACGCACCGGTTAGCAAAATTTCACTGTAACCGGCGCGTGTGGCGCTAAATAAAGTTTATCGAACACCCCTTTATCTCTACTAATAAAAAGCACGACAGGGCAGATCCAAATCACAATCTCAGCCGTCTAATCACTTCATCAACGGCCTAATTATGTTGTTAACAAACCTTCGGCGCTAACGAAAACTCCTCGTCGCTAACAAAAACTCCCGATCGATCTCTCTCTGGAACTGCTCCCGCAAACCCCCGCTCACCCCGATCGCCCGCCGGCCCCGCGCCGCTCCCGCTCCCGCTCCCGCTAGCCCCGCTCGGCCGGCGCCCGCCCCCGCGCGCCGCTCCCACCACCTCCTCGCGCGACGCGACGGCGCCAATCGCCATGGGCCTCAAGCTCCTGCGGCTCGCGGCGACGCTCCTCTCCCCGGGGCCTCCGGCGCGGACGCGCAGAGCGCGATCCTGCGGGCGACGGCGCACCACCCGTCGACGGCCCCGCTGTACGCGCACCACCTGGACGCGCTCCTCGCCTTCAGCCGCGGCTCGCGCCTCTCCGCCGCGGCGCTCGAGGAGGCGTTCATGGACCGCCTGCGCGCCGCGGCCTCCGGCAGCGGCGACGCCGCCGTGGCCCTCAAGTGCCTCGTGGCGCTCAGGGTCCTGCTCGCCCGCGGCGCCTTCATCCTCCGCGACCAGCTCCTCGTCGCCCTCCTCCGCCACCCGGCCTCCGGCTGCAACCCGTTCGCGCTCGCCGCCTTCCCGCTGGGCCGCTCCTTCGTCGCGGCCTCCTGGGTCAGGTTCTCCGCGCGCCTGCTCGAGGTCCTCCTCCTCCTGCCGGACGCCTCCTGCGACGCCGAGTACCTCACCGTGCTCCCCAACCCGCACCTCGTCTCCGAGCTCGCCGCCTTCGCCTCCGTCGCCTGGGCCCCCGCGCGCCGCTCCCGCTCGCCCCTCCCGCAGCATGGGGCGCGCTCAAGTACTTCGTGCCGGCACTAGAGTGGGTGCCCCACTACGGCCTCGACAAGTTCAAGTTCGGCCTCCTCTCCGGGCTCACCATCGCCAGCCTCGCCTCCCCCCGCCACCGCGCCTCCTCCCGCCGCTCAACGGACCTCCTCCTCCACCCTAAACGAAGGGACAGCGGCGACGGCGGTTCCAGACCGGACGGCGTCACGGTCAGGTATGTCCTGCTCCCTCTCCCCTCACTTCTCACCATCAGAAGAGTCTGGGACAGGGAGTTATCTTCTGCAATGGGTATTACCTCAACTAGCGATTTCATGAGTAAATTTAGATATCCCAGAGGCACTTTTAAGAAACAGAAAAGTTAAGTGTTATGTGCCAATTTTAGGCGTTTACACCACCATTCCCCCAGAGTATATCGCACTGTTGCAAGCTAAAGACAAAAACTGACATGAGATTTATTTAACATGCAGAGATTGGATGGTACTTCAAATGCAGAGTCTGAAGCTCTGCTCAAATCTCTATCGATGTTTGGAAGAGCAGTTGAATATATATGTATGTTTTCTGTACCAAAACAAGCCATGATCCACTCTCTCAAGTTCTTCGCAATTCAATACTCAACATGGGTGTGCCGAGAGGAGCATGTAAAGTCGTCAAAATGCACTCTAAAAGATGCCATCTGTTTGCACATTGACAAGATAATTGTGTCTTCAGCAGACTCCTTGTGCAGTGGGTTGATGCTACAAAGATCCATCTTGCAAGACATCAGGAATGCAAACGCAAGGAGCCATCATCACTGGATAATCGAAAATGAGTAATTCCTACTGCTAATCTGAGGCCTCTTTGCGATTCCGGTTGCATTTTACCAGCCTATTGTCCCTTTGATGCTGGAAAAGCAAGGGAGAGAGACAGAGCGCCTGACATATCAGTAGGCGGTGTATCTCCTTTATTCCACTTTTCTTCAACCATCGGTTTTCTAGAAGATGTGTTGTCCCCAGTGCTGGCTTGAGATCCTGTGTGTTCTGTTCAGGTAAATCTTCAGACTGAACGGTCATGCTATTTCTAGTCGCTGCATCATCCACCGAGTGTATATCTGCATCATCCACCACGTTTAGATCTAGCAGAAATGTGCACTTTCCATTACTCTTTGAGATTCCTACCATGGTCTTATTGTCAGTGCAATCATGAACAGGTAAAGCTGCCAGAGGGTGTGCCTTGGATGATAACCTTCCATCTCTGATCCTCCACCCTAAACAAAGGGACAGGGGCGACGGCGGTTCCAGACCGGACGGCGTCGCGGTCAGGTATGTCCTGCTCCCTCTCCCCTCACTTATCCCGACCGGACAGCATCAGATTCCAGGAGAGTACGATCAGCGTCATTGACATTCAGAAAAGCAGCTAGGGTAAAAGAAGCACGCAATGCTGCATTTGTTCTTGTAGCTGGTGGTCTTGGTGAAAGACTTGGTTACAAAGGAATTAAGGTAATGTGGTTCGAGTTCCTAATAGTGTATTTACAGCCAAGAATTGGAAAGACTGTCGTGTTGACGTATCATAGTTAAAATTTTGTATTCATGATTTGCAATGGTAGCAGGTATATACATCAATTTGCTCGATAAATCATGCTTTAGAGCATCCATATCCCAAGGTGGTAAGCAAACGCTAAGGGCGGAGGAACTGGCTAGCACCAGTGCTAAGGGATGTGAGAATAGGTGCTAGGAAATTTTTTAGCATCAATGCGACGCCAAATAAATTACTTTTAATTAGCTCATGTATATGAAATTGCAATTTAAATGACAAAACTAAAGAACATAGCATCTATAGTTGGCCCTATGAGATGTGCTAGAAAATACTTAAAGAAGTGTATATATAGAAATCTGATTTATCCACCTTGGCACTAGATTTTTAGAGACAATTGGGATGTGGATGCTCTTAGCAGATTATTTTTTTTGCTGTCATGCAGCTGTGGTACTGTTTTGTGTTATTTTATCAGAATATTTCCACTTTCACACACTGTGCTACAATACATTTTCAACACTTGTTGGATAGCAGTATTGCACATCATGCCAAACACATAACTTTTTAGACTGCACCGCAGGAAATTTGTGTAGGTCTTATTTCATATGTAATTCACAATATGAACACGGAACCTATTCCCCATGGAAATCTATTGTTCTGTTGGGTGACCTTGACATCTACCAAAACTTCTGAAAGTATCATGTCACAGATTTTGTTAACTATTTCATCGCGCAGGTAGCACTCCCTAGGGAGACAACCAGTGGGAAATGTTTTCTTCAACATTACATAGAGTCTATTCTGTCTTTACAAGAGGCGAGCTGCAAAATGGAGGGTATGTAGACTATGATGCTTGTCATTATTGATTAGTTTTCACACCGGTATGGCAGTATTTGTATACTTCCTATGATACCTGCCACTGTTGATCATTTCAGCTTAGTTTAAAATTTTCTTGAAATGAACTACTATTCTGTACAATGATGTTCTTGGTACAGTTTATGTTGGTTGGTGTGGCTGCCCGAATGAGCTGTCGTCAGCCCGTAGAAGTACCTTGAATGGCTATTATTAGTATGTAAAAAAAGGATGTCGTTCAAATATATATCACTTAGTATGTGTGGTTGAGGTACACCATTGGATTAGTACTGTTAATTTGATATTATTTACATATATAGACTAGACCAACATGATTTTAGGCCACATTAAAGACCTGAATCAGATAAGTTAAACCAGTTCTGTTTGGTCTCCAGTTTCTGAATTCAGTCTGCACATTGATAGAGTGCAATTCTACCTCTCCTTTTCCCAACCTGATAGAACTTTAGAGAACATGTTGAATATAGAAACGTAATTTTTTGTTTCCTGTGAATGGCTCATCCAACATGATTTTAACTGTTTATCTTCATTATGTCAAAATTCTCTTATCCAGGGCCTCAAGAAAATCCAGGCATTGCTTTAATTGATCAAATTTTCTTTCTTTGAGTGTGCAGGTGAATGCCATACGAAGATCCCATTTGCTATTATAACTGTGAATGCCATACGAAGATCCCATTTGCTATTATAACTTCTGATGATACAAATGCACTGACCATCAAGCTTTTGCAATCAAACTCCTATTTTGGAATGGAACCATCACAAGTGAAAATTCTAAAGCAGGTGGCTTTCTATTTTGCCTTTTTTCCATGTGTTTCTTAAGGCGTAAAAAACATACACAGCTGTTGCTTTTGGTGCTGACTAATGCTTATTTGTTTAAGGAAAAAGTAGCATGTCTAGCTGACAACGATGCAAGGCTTGCATTAGATCCAAATGACAAGTACAAGATCCAGGTTGATAATTTCATATGATGGCTTATACCAGGAGTATTAAGTATTGTTGTTTTCATCTTCTTGAGTTTGCACTTCTCTTACTTCTGGTTTTGTGTTTCGGCAGACAAAGCCACATGGGCATGGAGATGTTCATTCTCTTCTTTATTCAAGTGGATTACTTGAGCAATGGTATGCCTGTTGGTTAAGGAACTGGGTGTATTCTTTTCGTTGACTTCCTGAATCAGACAACTTTGCCTTCTTGAAGGCAGTTAACTATTATCATTGATTTATTTGAAATAGTTTAGTAAAGTAATCAATCAAACTTGAGCTCTCCACACAAAATCTTAGGATATATTCCATAAATAATATTTATGGGTATATATTTTTTAATACTTCGCATTCTTTTGACAGGAAGAGTACATGACGGAGATGGGTACTCTTTTTCCAGGACACAAATGGATTGCTCTTTAATGTTTGTAAACCACCTTTTCTACGTATTATAATTAGGAATACTGTAGGGGGGCGGGAACTTATTTATACCATCTTTTTATAGGCAATACCATCGGCATTAGGTGTCAGTGCCACCAAGGGCTACAATGTTAATTCTCTTGCAGTTCCTCGAAAGGCAAAGGAAGCCATTGGTGGAATAACCAAGCTTACTCATGTTGATGGTAAATTCGCCACTTTCACCACATTCCATGGGAGCTATTTATGGGTATACATACACGGAAATTTTGATGCTTTTCTGACTGTGGGGTCAATAATATTATGAATCAATTGTGATTGCAGAGTACATCAGTACTGCTGGAATCAACAAAAAACATCATTATTTGTCTAAAAAGATCTATGCGAGCCCTATTCATCAGCTTGTTCTGTACTGCCAGTGCCATCTAACCTATCAATTCTGATGGAAGAATGCATTTTCACGTGTATTTTTTGACTTTTGTACAACTGTTTTGTACTTCCGGTCTGTCAAATTTGACTTGGATCCGTTCTTATATGTAGGTAGAACAATGGTTATCAATGTTGAGTACAATCAGCTTGATCCACTCCTTCGCGCAACTGGGCATCCTGATGGAGATGCAAATTGTGAAACAGGCTATTCTCCATACCCTGAAAATATAAACCAGGTAATGTAGCAAACAGATAAGTTAGAACACTAATGATTTGTCAACCTCCAAATAATCCTTTGCTTCAATGGGTCTCAAATACTGAAAACATGGTGCTTAACATGACCTGTTTATTTAATATGATCAGTGTGAAAGCATCTCATTTGGTTTTTTTCCTTCTCAACCTAATGATTGCAACTTCGGGAACAGGTATAGCTTATGTATACTCTTGGGGGTTTAATAACTCTAATCAACTATTATAATAGAGCACAACTAAGGTACTAAATCATGTAGGGTTATATACAGATTTGGTTGCCATTAAATGATGTCTGTACGACAGGCGGCTCCGGCGAGTCGGATGGACTGCGGCGGTTGCTGAGCTTCTCCACGGCCTGCTGCAGTTCCAAGGAGACACAACTTCGAAGGTGAGGAGGAGATATATAGAAGAACAAAAGGAAGGGAGAGGAGGAAGGGCAGGGGCGTGGCGGCCTTGACGAGCATTGTTGTGGTTAATATGATATTAATTTTTTCCTTGTATTATGTTATTATGTTTGATTAGTATATACTGGCATACACGCGCCCGTGTACTAGTCTCGCATAGAGCGAGACGGGAGGCACGCTCGCTTGGATGGTGGCGTAAGTTGGGGCCGGCCCAGACGGACGGTAACAACAACCTAGTTTTTTCATTTTTTTTTGGTTGCTTTATTTTTTACATTTCGTATACTTCAAATATTGTAAATAAATATATCTAATAAACACTCAACATTGTTTTTTAAATGTTGACCACGCATTTAAAATTATTAAATGTACATAGAGAAAATGTTTATCACGTATACGAAAAATGTATACAAAGAAATAAAAAGTTATGAAACAATATGATCTTCTATTTAACAAAATTTAAACAAGCATTTTATAAAAAATGAGCAAGTGCTTGAAAACTTTTCAGGCATTTAGAAAATGTTGCATGTTTACAGAAAAAATATTGGCCATGTAATAAAAATGATATCAAGCATTTGACAAAATGTTGAACAACTATTTGAAACAAGATAAACAAGCATTTGAAAATTATTAAATGTTTATAGCAAAAACGATGATTATGTATTAAAAATAATGGAATTTCTTTATCATGTACATAAGATAGTAATCAAGCATTTGGAAAAATATTGAACAAGCGTTCCAAACATTTTAACCAAGCATTTTAAAAATGTCAAATATGCATATAAAACGTTTACCATGTATTAGATAATATTAATATTATATTTAAAAAATATTAACCAAGTATTTGAAAAATTTACACGTGTGTATAGGAAAATTGTTGACCATATATTCAAATAATATTAATCTTGTATTTAAAAAATGTTAATAAAGCATTAAAAAGTATGAATGCCTTAAAAATATGTAGAAACAAAGACTATAGAATGTATATCAAAAGAAACAAAGAAAACCAAAAATATGAATGCCTTAAAAATAAACAAAATAAACCAAAGAAAAATATAATGAAAATTAAGCTGAAGAAACAAGTGCAAATGAATGGAAAACAGTGAAAATTGATAAAAAAGACAAAGATTAACGAAAAACCGTAGAAACCCAAGAAAGGAAGAGAAGAATGAAAATGAGTAAGAAAAGAAAAACCGAGAAAAACAATAAAAGAAACAAATGCAATCCAAAGTAAAAATAAAAACAAGAATAAAAACCAAAGAAGAAATAAGAAAATCAAACAAAAAATAAAAGGAAACGAACAAAAGAAGTAAAACCAGGAGAAATACGAATAAAATGAAGCAAAAAAGGGAAAATAAAATTAGTAAAAGCAAGAGAACCTGAAAAAACCAATGAAAACATTGCTCCTTTTGCGTCAAGTAGAAGCCCTATTTATTCATCATTACCCTAACTTGCCCAAAAAAATCCGGGCCCTGACGCGAGCCCGGTGGCTACCACAATCCACCCTCCGATCCATCACATGTATTTAAAAATCTGTATTCGATGGAAAATAAATGTTACTTCCTCCGATCCATATTATTTGTTGTTCAAATGGATGTATATACGTATTTTAATGTTAGATACATTCGTTTGAGTGACAATTAGTAAATTAGAGACAGTAGAATAAATTTTTTAAAAATATTTCATGCCATCTGAAAAAATGACATGACTTTCAGAAAAAATGTTATAGGTTTCAAAAATATGTTCCTGACTTTTATAAAAATACTTATACAATATATAAAAAAGTCAAGTATTTTTATAATCATATCATAAGAAAATCAATGTGTGTATGAATAATCTTTAACATGAATCAAAAAAATATGCAATCGTGTATTTAAAAAATATTCAATTTATGTCAAGAAAATATTCCACATGTATACAAAAGGTCTATAACTTGTATTAAGAAAGTAGACATGTATTTTTGAAAATAAATAAGAAATATAATAAAAAATGTTAAACTAAAAAGTCCATGAAAGATTCTAAAACCAATACATACTACTTCCCCGTCTCAAAATTCTTGTCTTAAATTTGTTTAGATATGAATGTATCTAGTTACATTTTTGTATTTAGATACATTCATTTATAGACAAACTTAAGATAGGATTTTGGGACGGAGGGAGTATTGTATAGAACCTTTTCACAACCGCTTTAATAGACCAGTTCACTAAAACTAACGCAACCGCTTTAATAGACCAGCTCACTAAAACTAACGCACTTCCAATGCTAAAGGCAAGGTGGAGCTAGGTCTCGCAATAAGCAAGAAATAGCTCCCGTGAAATTATTACGCCTCATCCCTCCAAAGTCAAAACAACCTCGCACCGGGGGAGGGGCGTTAGAGCAAGTACAATAGTAGAGCCGGCTGCCGGCTGTAAGCTCATGCCATGTCATCTATAGCCCATCTTATAGCTAACATGTACAATAGTTGGTTAGAAGAGTGTACTACTTATTTATTATATGGTCCACCTTTCATACTCACAAAGTGTCTAGGAGCACGTGCTAGAGCTGGCTCTTAGCTAAGAGCCCGCTTACCTTCTCTCTCCTCTTCTCTCTCCTCCGACTAAACAAAAATATACTACTTTATTCCTTATAGCCAGCTGACTCAGCTCTATTGTACTTGCTCTTAGCAGGTTCAAGAAATTAATATGATGCCAACTCAGTGAGCCCCGAAAGAGCGTGAGCGGCCGATTAACCACCAAAAGCCCTACTCACCATCACATGGCAGTTATGCGTGCGGGTACATGTCTTCGAGCACTGCACGTGTTTTTCGATTCACGCCTCGCAATCAAAATCATTGGTTTGACCCTTTTGTCGTAGTTTAGCATGACCAAACCCTGGTATCCCGATATGATTTTTCTTCTACCGCCATGACGGTAAGGTAGCACAGCCTATCGTGGAGGTCAGTGGTAGTACGATTTAACTGCACCGTCACGTTCATTTAACATAGAAAATGCTCTTACGCCAAGGCACTTAATGGAAGGCCTCCCTAACTGCTTTCTTACACGGGAGCAAAAATTTTGCCTCATATATTGATTAAGAGGGGAGAGTGTTGAAAATATGCCCTAGAGGCAATAACAAATTAGTTATTATTATATTTTCTTGTTCATAATAATTGTTTATTATCCATGCTAGAATTGTATTAATTGGAAACTCAAATACATGTGTGGATACATAGACAACACACTTTCCATAATGAGCCTCGAGTTGACTAGTTCGTTGATCAAAGATGGTCAAGGTTTCCCGGTCATAGGCAAGTGTTGTCATTTGATAACGAGATCACATCATTGGGAGAATGATATGATAGACAAGACTCAAACTATGAACGTAGCATGTGATCGTGTCATTTTGTTGCTATTATTTTCTGCGTGTCAAGTATTTATTCATATGACCATGAGATCACGTAACTCACTGACACCGGAGGAATACCTTGTGTGTATCAAACGTCACAATGTTACTGGGTGACTATAAAGGTTTTCTACAGGTATCTCCGAAGGTGTCCGTTGAGTTAGCATGAATCAAGACTGGGATTTGTCACTCCGTGTGACGGAGAGGTATCTCGGGGCCCACTCGGTAATACAACATCACATATAAGCCTTACAAGCAATGTGACTCAAGTGTTAGTCACGGGATCTTGTATTACGGAACGAGTAAATAGACTTGCCGGCAACGAGTTTTAAATAGGTATAGAGATACCGATGATCAAATCTCGGGCAAGTAACATACCGAAGGACAAAGGAAATGTTATACGGGATTATATGAATCCTTGGCACAGAGGTTCAACCGATAAGATCTTCGTAGAATATGTAGGATCCAGTATGGACATCCAGGTCCCGCTGTTGGATATTCACCGGGGAGTGTCTCAGGTCATGTATGCATAGTTCTCGAAGGGTCTGCACACTTAAGGTTCGGTGACGTTTCGGTATAGTTGAGTTATAGGTGTTGGTGACCGAAGGTTGTTCGGAGTCCCGGATGAGATCACGGACGTCACGAGGGTTTCCAGAATGGTCCGGAAACGAAGATTGATATATAGGATGGTTTCATTTGGTCTCCGGAAAGATTTCGGACATTACCGGCATTGTGCGGGGAGTGACGAATGGGTTCCGGATCTTCACCGGGAGGGGCCCACCCATCCGGGAGTGATCCTAGTGGACCAGGGGTGGTGTACCAGCCCTTAGTGGGCTGGTGAGGCCAGCCCAAGAGGGCCATGTCGGCTAGGAAGAAAAACAAAAGAGAAAAAAAGAGGGAGCTGGGAAGGAAGAGGAGGACTCCTCCTTCCCAAACCGAATTGGAGTTGGAGTCCTCCTCTCCACTTCGGTCGGCGCCCAAGGGGCTCCCTTGAGCCCCAAGGCTAGCCCCTCCCCTCCTCCTATATATACTAGAGGTTTTAGGGTTTTCGAGACACAACTTTGCCACATGCAACTCAAACCCATACCTCGTAGTTCTTCCTCTAGATCATTTTTCTACGGAGCTCGGGCGCAGCCCTCGAGGAATAGGTCATCACCATCACCATCGCGTTGCCGGGGAACTCATCTACATCCCCGTCTCTCTTGCTGGATCAAGAAGGCAGAGATCATCATCGAGTTGTACGTGTGCGGAACGCGGAGGTCCCGTCCGTTCGGCACAAGATCGGGACGGATCACGAGACGGTTCGTGGGACGGATCGTGAAGACGTACCGCTACATCAACCACGTTTATTAACGCTTCCGCTTAGCAATCTACAAGGGTATGTGGATCCAATCTCCCTCTCGTAGATGAACATCACCATGATAGGTCTTCGTGTGCGTAGGAAATTTTTTGTTTCCCATGCAACATTCCCCAACAGTGGCATCATGAGCTAGGTTCATGCGTAGATGTAATCTTGAGTAGAACACACAAAAATTTGTGGGTGTTGATGTTCAATTTGCTACCCTCCTTAGTCTTTTCTCGATTCGGCGGTATTGTTGGATTGAAGCGGCACGGACCAACCTTACTCGTACGCTTACGAGAGACCGGTTTCATCGACTAACATGCAACTTGTTGCATAAAGATGACTGGCGGGTGCCTGTTTCTTCAACTTTAGTTGAATTGGTTTTGACCAAGGCGGTCCTTGGAGAGAGGTTAAATAGCAATTTGACATCACCGTTGTGGTTTTTGCTTGAGTAAGATGCAATCATACTAGATACCCATAGCATCCACGTAAAACATGCTACAACAAATTAGAGGACGTCTCACTTGTTTTTGGAGGGTATGCATGTGATGTGATATGGCCAAAGACATGATGTGATATATTAAATATATGAGATGATCATGTTGTAATAGTTAAATATCGACTTGCACGACGATGCTACGGCAACCAGCAGGAGCCATAGGGTTGTTTATAAACTAACGTTTGTGCTTGCAGATGCGTTTACTATATTGCTAGATTGTAGCTTTAGTAGTGATAGCATATATAGCACGACAACCTAGATGGCGGCACGATGATGGAGATCATGATGATGGAGATCATGGTGTGGCGCCGGTGACGATGAAGATCATGCCGATGCTTTGGTGATGGAGATCAAGAAGCGCAAGATCATGGCCATATCATGTCACTTATGAATTGCATGTGATGTTAATCCTTTTATGCACCTTATCTTGCTTAGAACAACGGTAGCACTATAAGGTGATCCCACACTAAAATGTCAAGATAAAATTGTGTTCTCCCCGACTGTGCACCGTTGCGACAGTTCGTCGTTTCAAGACACCACGTGATGATCGGGTGTGATAGACTCAACGTTCACATACAACGGGTGCAAAACAGTTGCACACGCGGAACACTCGAGTTGAACTTGACGAGCCTAGCATGTACAGACAAGGCCTCGGAACACAAGAGACCGAAAGGTCGAGCATGAATCATATAGTTGATATGATCAACATGGACATGTTCACCACTGAAACTATACTCAACTCACGTGATGATCGGACTTGAGTTAGTGGATTTGGATCATGCGCCACTCAAATGACTAGAGGGGTGTATATTTTGAGTGGGCGTTCTTAAGTAATATGATTAATTGAACAAATTATCATGAACATAGTCAAAAGGTTATTGCGAATTATGTTGTAGCTTGCATTGTAGCTCTAGAGTTTTTATATGTTCCTAGAGAAAATTTAGTTGAAAGATGATAGTAGCAACTTTGCGGACTGAGTCCATAAACCGAGGATTGTCCTCATTTCTGCGCAGAAGGCTTATGTCTTTAATGCACCACTCGGTGTGCTGCACCTCGAGCGTCGTCTGTGGATGTTGTGAACATTTGACATACACGTTTTTGTTGGCTACGTGATAGTTCAATGCGTAATACTTAACGTCTTAGAAGCAAGGCGCGGAAGACATTTTGAACGTCACGGAACATCAGAGATGTTCTAAGAGATGAAATTGGTATTGCATGCTCGTGCCCTTGTTGAGAGGTATGAGACCTCCGACAAGATTCTTTGTCTACAAAGTATAGGAGAAAATCTCAATCGTTGAGCATGTGCTCAGATTGTCTGAGTACAACAATCGCTTGAATCAAGTGGGAGTTAATCTTCCAGATGAGATAGTGATGGTTCTCCAAAGTCACTCCCACCAAGCTGCTAGAGCTTCGTGATGAACTATAACATATCAAGGATAGACATGATGATCCTTGAGCGATTCGCAATGTTGGACACTGCGAAAGTAGAAATCAAGTAGGAGCGTCAATTGTTGATGGTTAGTAAAACCACTAGTTTCAAGAAGGGCAAGGGCTAGAAGGGATACTTCATGAAACGGCAAACCAGTTGCTGCTCTAATGAAGAAACCCAAGGTTGAACCCAAACCCGAGACTAAGTGCTTCTGTTATGAGGGGAATGGTCACTGAGGCGGAACTACCCTAGATACTTGGTAGATGAGAAGGTTGGCAAAGTCGACTAAAAGTATATTGGATATACCTCATATTGATGTGTACCTTACTGGTATTCCTAGTAGCACCAGGGTATTAGATACCGGTTCAGTTACTAAGTGTTAGTAACTCGAAGTTATGGCTACGGAATAAAGGATACTAGCAAGGGTGAGGTGACGGTGTGTGTTGGAAGTAATTCTAATGTTGATGTGATCAAGCATAGCACGCTCCCTCTACCATCGGGATTGGTGTTAAACCTAAATAATTGTTATTTGGTGTTTGCGTTGAGCATGAACATGATTAGATCATGTTTATTGCAATACGATTATTCATTTAAAGAGAATAATGGTTATTCTATTTGCTTGAATAAATACCTTCAATGGTTTATTGAATCTCGATCATAGTGCTACACATGTTCATAATATTGATGCCAAAAGATACAAAGTAGTAATGATAGTACCACTTACTTGTGGCACTGCCGCTTGAGTCATGTTGGTATAAAATGCATGAAGAAGCTCCATAGTGATGGATCTTTGTACTCACTCATTTTTGAAACGTTTGAAACATGCAAACCATACCTATTTGTATTAACGCATGAAGAAACTCCATACAGATGGATCGTTTGGACTCACTTGATTTTAAATCACTTGATACATGCAAATCATACCACATGGGCAAGATGACTGAATGCCTCGTTTTCCAGTGAGATGGAACAAGAAAGTAACTTGTTGGAAGTAATACATTTTTATGTGTGCAGTCCAATGAGTGCTGAGGAATGCAGTGGATATCGTTCTATTCTTACTTCACTAACGATTTGAGTAGATACAGGAGTATTTACTTGATGAATCACAAGTATGAAATATTGAAAAGTTCAAATCTATTTTAGAGTGAAGATCGTCGTGACAAGAGGATAAGCTGTCTACGATATGATCATAGAGATGAATATCTGAGTTGCGAGTTTTGGTACACAATTAAGACAATGTGGAAATTGTTTCGCAATTCATGCCACCTAGAACACCATAGTGTGATGGTGTGTCTGAACGTCATAGTCGTGTCCTATTTGATATGATGCATACTATGATGTCTCTTATCGAATTACCACTATCGTTTATGGGTTATGCATTAGATACAACCGCATTCACTTTAAATAGGGCACCACGTATTTCCGCTGAGATGACACAGTATGAACTATGGTTTGGAGAAACCTGAGCTGTCATTTCTTGAAAGTTTGGGGCTATGACGCTTATGTGAAAAAGTTTCAGTCTGATAAGCTCGAACCCAAAGCGGATAAATGCATCTTCATAAGATATCCAAAACAGTTGGATACATCTCCTATCTCAGATCCGGAAGCAAAGTGTTTGTTTCTAGAAATGGGTCCTTTCTCGAGGAAAGGTTTCTCTCGAAAGAATTGAGTGGGAGGGTGGTGGAACTTGATGAGGTTAGTGAACCGTCACTTCAACCAGTGTGTAGGAGGGCATAGGAAGTTGTTCCTGTGGTGCCTACACCAATTCAAGTGGAAGATGATGATGGTCATCATTAAGCTTCGGATCAAGTTACTACAAACCTCATAGGTCGATGCTACCTCTTGAGCTTGCGTTGGTTTTTCCCTTGAAGAGGAAAGGGTGATGCAGCACAGCAGCAGTAAGTATTTCCCTCAGTTTGAGAACCAAGGTATCAATCCAGTAGCAGTATCAAGATGAGGCACCAATGTACCTGCGCAAAAACAAACAAACTTGCACCCAACGCTATAAAGGGGTTGTCAATCCCTTCACGATTATTTGCAAGGTGAGATCTGAAGGTGAAAAATGCAACAAAGTAAAAGTGTAGATCTGAAAATAGGATGTGAAGTAGACCCGGGGGCCATAGTGTTCACTAGAGGCTTCTCTCATGATAGCAAGTATTACGGTGGGTGAACGAATTACTGTCGAGCAATTGATAGAATCGCGCAAAGTCATGATGATATCTAAGGCAATGATCATACATATAGGCATCACGTTCGAGACAAGTAGACCGATACTTCCTACATCTACTACTATTACTCCACACATCGACCGCTATCCAGCATGCATCTAGTGTATTGAGTTCATAACAAACAGAGTAACGCCTTAAGCAAGATGACATGATGTAGAGGGATAAATTCATGCAATAGATATAAACCCCATATTTTTACCCTTGATGGCAACAACATGATGCGTGCCTCGCTACCCCTTCTGTCACTGGGTGAGGACACCGCACGGTATGAACCCAAAACCAAGCACTTCTCCCATTGCAAAAATTATAGATCAAGTTGGCCAAACGAAACCCACAACTCGAAGAGAATAACAAGGATACGAAATCATGCATATAAGAGATCAGAGGAGACTCAAATAGCATTCATAGATAATATGATCATAAATCCACAATTCATCGGATCTCGACAAACACACCGCAAAACAAGGTTACATCGGATAGATCTACATGAAGATCATGGAGAACTTTGTATTGAAGATCCAAGAGAGAGAAGAAGCCATCTAGCTACTAGCTATGGACCCGAAGGTCTGTGGTGAACTACTCACGCATCATCGGAGAGGCAATGGTGTTGATGAAGAAGCCCTCCATGTCCGAATCCCCCTCCGACAGGGCACCAGAACGGTCCCCATATGGGATCTTGCGGAGACAGAAGCTTGCGGCGGCGGAAAAGTATTGTTGTGGCTCTCTCTGGTGTTTCTGGAATTTTAGGGAATTTATAGGCGAAAGAAGTAGGGCAAGGAGCCACGTGGGGCCCACAAGCTTGGTAGGCGCCCCCAGGCCGCGGCTAGGGGGCTTGTGACCCCCCCAGGGTCCTTTGCCCTGGTTCTCAAGTTCCCTGCGTATCTTCTGTTACGGAAAAAATCATTCCACACATTTTATTCCGTTTGGGCTCCGTTTAATATTCTTCTTTGAAAAGGGTCAAAAACACGGAAAAAACAGAAACTGGCACTTGGCACTGAGTTATTAGGTTAGTCCCAAAAAACATATAAAATAGCATAATCATGCATACAAAACATCCAAAGTTGACAAGATAATAGCATGGAACCATAAAAAATTATAGATATGTTGGAGACGTATCAAGTATCCCCAAGCTTAACTCCTGCTCGTCCTCGAGTAGGGAAGTGATAAAGACTGAATTTTTGATGTGGAATGCTACCTAACATATTTGTCCTTTGTAACTTCTTTCATGTGGCATGATTGTTCAGATCCATAAGATTCAAAACAATAGTTTACTATTAACATGAAAACAATAGTACTTCAAGCATACTAACAAAGTGATCATGAACTTTTGAAATAACAAGGCCAAGGAAAGTCATCCCTACAAAATCATATAGTCTGGCTATGCTCCATCATCCCCACACAACGAATTTAAATCATGCACAACCCCGGTATTGGCCAAGTAATTATTTTCGCACTCTTACTTTCTCAAACTTTTTCAACTTTCACGCAATACATGAGCGTGAGCCATGGATATAGCACTATAGGTGGAATAGAGTGTGGTGGAGGTTGTGAGGCAAAAAGGAGGAGATGGTCACATTGACTCGGCATATCAATGGACTATGGAGATGCCCATAAATAGATATCAATGTGAATGAGTAGGGATTACCACGCAACGGATGCACTAGAGCTATAAGTGTGTGAAAGCTCAAGAGGAAAACTAGTGGGTGTGCACCCAACTTGCTTGCTCACGAAGACCTAGGGCAATTTTGAGGAAGCCCATCATTGGAATATACAAGCCAAGTTATATAATGAAAATTCCCACTAGCATATGGAGGTGACAAAACGAGAGACTCTCTATCATGAAGAACATGGTGCTATTTTGAAGCACAAGTGTGGAAAAAGATAGTAGCATTTTCCCTTCTCTCTTTTTTTGTTGGGATCTTTGGCCTCTTTTTTTATTTTTTGTGGGCATCATTGGCCTATTTTTTTTAATTTCCTCACATGGGACAATGCTCTAATAATGATGATCATCACACTTTATTTACTTACAACTCAACACTTAGAACAATGATGACTCTATAGGAAATGCCTCCGGCAGTGTACCGGGATGTGCAACGATCTAGCTTAGCGTATGATGTTGAAACATCTCGCTAGCTATCTTAGGATCATGCAATGGCAATATGAAAGTGACGACACATGTCATGAGACGGAATGGTGGGAGTTGCATGGCAATATATCTCGGAATGGATATGAAAATGCCATAGTAGGTAGGTATGGTGGCTGTTTTGAGGAAGGTATATGATGGGTTTGGGCACCGGCGAAAGTTGCGCGGCACTAGAGAGGATAGCAATGGTGGAAGGTGAAAGTGCATCTATACCATGGACTCACATTAGTCACGAAGAACTCATATACTTATTGTGAAAGTTTTAATTAGTAATCGAAACAAAGTGCTAAACGCATACTCCTAGGGGAAGGGTTGGTAGGTGTTAACCATCGCGCAATCCCGACCACCACACAAAGGATGACAATCAATAAATCAATTATGCTCCGACTTCCTAACATAGCGGTTCACCATACGTGCATGCTGCGGGAATCACTAACTTCAACACAAGTATTTCTAGGTTCACAACACCCTACTAACATAACTCTAATATTACCATATCCATATCTCAAAACTAATTGAGAGGAATCAAACTTCTCTTTACTAATCAATGCACATGAATATGGAAGTTTTACACACTTTCATAATTCTGTTATGATTGTGTTTTTTGTGTTTCTTTTCGCGTTTGTGCCAAGCAAAACCGTTATGATTAGTCTTGGGGATGATCGTTTGGTCACGCTGGAAAAGACAGAAACTTTGTGCTGACGAAAAGAATTTTCTTTTTTTCTGGAAGAGCTTTTGAGCTGATTCTTTTTGCTGCTGATTGCAACGCAAATTCTTCAGACTTTCGTAATTTTTCAGAATTTTTGAAGTACCAGAAGTATACGAAATATACAGATTGCTACAGACTGGTCTGCTGTTAACAAATTCTGTTTTTATTGTGTTGGTTGCTTATTTTGATGAAACTATGGATAGTATCGGGGGGTATTAGCCATGGAAGATTGAAGATACAGTAACCCAACATAAACATAAGTAGAATTTAAGTTTTCTACAGTACCTAAGGAAGTGGTGGTTTTCTTTCTTATACTAATGTTATCACGAGTTTCTGTTTAAGTTTCGTGTTGTGAAGTTTTCAAGTTTTGGGTGAAGTTCTTATGAACAAAAAGATAAAGAGTGGCAAGAGATCAAGCTTGGGGATGCCAAAGTCACCCCAAGAGATTCAAGGATGCCGTAAAAGCCTAAGCTTGGGGATGTCCCGGGAAGGCATCCCCTCTCTCGTCTTCAATCCATCGGTAATGTTACTTGGGGCTATATTTTTATTCACCACATGCTATTTGTTTTTGCTTGGAGCGTCTTGTACCGTCGGAGTCTTTTATTTTTGTTGTGTCACAATTATCCTTGATGCACACCTAGATAGAGAGACATGCACTCACCGTGATTTTGTCGAGCTTCACTTATATCCTTTGGTAGACAATTCAGCTCACATGTGCTCACTTATATCTTTTGAGCTAGATACTTTTGCTCTATGTGCTTCACTTATATCTTTTAGAGCACAGCGGTGCGTGGCTTGGTAGTTGATCTATGCTTTCAAAGTAGTCTCAAAAGGGGTAGTTATCCAAAGGGATACGAAAACTTCCACCTTCATGTGCATTGAATAGTTAGAGAAGTTTGATTCATCTCAATTAGTTTTGAGTTGTGGTTTTGGTAATATTGAAGTTATGCTAGTAAGGTGTTGTGGATCTAGAAATACTTGTGTTGAAGTTAGTGATTCCCGTAGCATGCACGTATGGTGACCCGCTATGTGATGAAATCTGAGCATGATTAGTCTATTGATTGTCATCCTTTGTGTGGCGGTCGGGATCGCGCGATGGTTTATACCTACCAACCCTTCCCCTAGGAGTATGCGTTGAATGCTTTGTTTCGATTATTAATAAAACTTTTGCTACAAGTATATAAGTTCTTCATGACTAATATTGAGTCCATGGTTTATATGCACTTTCACCTTCCACCATCACTATCTTCTTAGTGTCGTGCAACTTTCACCGGTGCACAAAACCCACCATTAGCCTCCCTCAAAACAGCCACCATACCTACCTACTATGGCTTTTTCAAAGTCATTTCGAGATATATTTCCATGCAACTACCACCATGACATGTGCCATCATGTCTACATTGCCATTGCATGATCATAAGATAGCTAGCATGATGTTTCCATTAATGTCTATGCCATGTTAGATCATTGTCACGGTACACTACCGAAGGCATTGCATATAGAGTCATCGTTGCTCTAAGTTTTGAGTTGAAAGTGTGATGATCATCATTGATGGAGCATTGTCCCATGTGAGGAAATAAAGGAGGCCAAAGAAGCCCACCATAAAAAAAAGGCCAAAGAGCCCACCAAAAAAATGAGAGAAAAAGAGAGAAGGGACAATGTTACCACTTTTCCACACTTGTGCATATTAAGCACCATGATCTTCATGATTGAGAGTCTCTCGTTTTGTCACCACCATATAGCTAGTGGGAAATTTTCATTATATAACTTGACTTGTATATTCCAATGATAGGCTTCCTCAAAATTGCCTTAGGTCTTCGTGAGCAAGCAAGTTGGATGCACACCCACTAGTTTTCTTTAAGAGCTTTCACATACTCTTAGCTCTAGTGCATCATTTGTATGGCAATCCCTACTCATTCACATTGATATCTATTGATGAGCATCTCCATAGCTCATTGATATGCCTAGTTAATGTGACCATCTTCTCCTTGTTTTGTGTTACAACCTCCACCACACTCCACACCATCTATAGTGCTGAAACCATGGCTCACGCTCATGTATTGCGTGAGAGTTGAAAAGGTTTGAGAAAGTAAAGGTGTGAAACAATTACTTGGCCAATACTGGGGTTGTGAATGATTTAAATTCGTTGTGCAATAATGATAGAGCATAAGCCAGACTATATGCTTTTGTAGGGATAACTTTCTTTTGGCCTTGTTATTTTGAAAGTTCATGATTACCTTGCTAGTTTGCTTGAATTATTATTGTTTCCACGTCAGTAGCAAACTATTGTTTTGAATCTCATGGATCTGAACATTCACGTCACATAAGAGGAGTTACAAAGGACATCTATGCTAGGTAGCATGAAAGCATCAAAAATTCATTCTTTATCACTTCCCTACTCGAGGACGAGCAGGAGTTAAGCTTGGGGATGCTTGATACGTCTCAAACGTATCTATAATTTTTGATGGTTTCATGCTATTATCTTGTCATCTTTGGATGTTTTATGTATCTTTTGTATCTTTTTTGGGACTAACTTATTAATTCAGTGCCAAGTGTCAGTTCCTGTTTTTCTGTGTTTTGGCTCTTTTCAGATCTGATTTTCGAACGGAGTCCAAACGGAATAAAATCCCCGAAATGATTTTTTCCCGAACGGAAGAAGATCAGGGGGCTTGTGGGCCAAGCCAGGAGGGCTACAGGGAGCCCACAAGCCCCCACTCCGCCACCAGGGGCGGCGGTGGGCAGGCTTGTGGCCTCCCTGGCGCCCCCTGACCTAGATCATGCGCCTATATATTCCCTAAAATACAGAAAAAAAAATCAAGGGATCCACGAAAATACTTTTCCGCCGCCGCAAGCTTCCATTTCCGCGAGATCTCATCTGGAGACCCTTCCCGGTGCCCTGTCGGAGGGGACTTTGGCGTTGGAGGGCTTCTACATCAACATCATCGCCCCTCCAATGACTCGTGAGTAGTTCACTTCAGACCTACGGGTCCGTAGTTAGTAGCTAGATGGCTTCTTCTCTCTCTTGGATATTCAATACAAAGTTCTCCATGATCTTCATGGAGATCTATCTGATGTAATCTTCTTTGGCGGTGTGTTTGTCGAGATTCGATGAATTGTGGATTTGTGATCAGATTATCTATTATATATATTTGATTCTTTGTTGATTTCTTATATGCATGATTTGATATCCTTGTAAGTCTCTCTGAGTCTTGGGTTTTGTTTGGCCAACTAGATCTATGATTCTTGCAATGGGAGAAGTGCTTGGTTTTGGGTTCTTACCGTGTGGTGACCTTTCCCAGTGATAGTAGGGGCAGCAAGGCACACATCGTGTAGTTGCCATCAAGGGTAACAAGGTGGGCTTTGTCGTAGATATGAGATGTCCATCTACATCATGTCATATTGCTTAAGGCGTTACTCTATTCTTTTGGACTTAATACACTAGATGCATGCTGGATAGCGGTCGACGTGTGGAGTAATAGTAGTAGATGCAGAAAGTATCGGTCTACTTGTTTTGGATGTGATGCCTATAGATATAATCATTGCCATAGATGACGTCACGACTTTGCGCGGTTCTATCAATTGCTCGACAGTAATTTGTTCACCCACCATCTACTTGCTTTCATGAGAGAAGCCACTAGTAAACACTACGGCCCCCGGGTCTATTCACACCTATCGTTTCCACTTTCGCTTTTACTTTGCTTTGTTACTTTGTTGCTTTCAGTTCTCACTTGGCGAACAATCTATAAGGGATTGACAACCCCTTCATAGCGTTGGGAGCAAGCTTTTTGTGTTTGTGCAGGCTCTTGTGATACTCCTTCACTGGATCGATACCTTGGTTCTCAAACTGAGGGAAATACTTACCACCGCTGCGCTACATCACCCTTTCCGCTTCGAGGGAACACCAACGCAAGGCTCCAAGGCCACGGGGGAAATCCTTTGCATATTTGCTTAGGAAGTCCCTTAAGGCGTAGCCGTAGCAGAAGGATTCCTGGTGCCGTCAACACACCTATTTTAGGCGCCGTTGGAAGGTCTTTTGTTGCAGTAGCAGTGTTCACTAGAGGCTTCTCTCATGATAGCAAGTATTACGGTGAGTGAACGAATTACTGTCGAGCAATTGATAGAATCAAGCAAAGTCATGATCATATCTAAGGAAATGATCTTACATATAGGCATCACGTCCGAGACAAGTAGACCGACACTTTCTGCATCTACTGCTATAACTCCACACATCGACCGCTATCCAGCATGCATCTAGTGTATTGAGTTCATAACAAACAGAGTAACGCCTTAAGCAAGATGACATGATGTAGAGGGATAAACTCATGCAATAGATATAAACCCCATCTTTTTACCCTTGATGGCACCAACACGATGCGTGCCTCGCTACCCCTTCTGTCACTGGGTGAAGACACCACACGATATGAACCCAAAACCAAGCACTTCTCCCATTGCAAAAATTATAGATCAAGTTGGCCAAACGAAACCCACAACTCGAAGAGAATTACAAGGATACGAAATCATGCATATAAGAGATCAGAGGAGACTCAAATAGCATTCATAGATAATATGATCATAAATCCACAATTCATCGGATCTCGACAAACACACCGCAAAACAAGGTTACATCAGATAGATCTACATGAAGATCATGGAGAACTTTGTATTGAAGATCCAAGAGAGAGAAGAAGCCATCTAGCTACTAGCTATGGACCCGAAGGTCTGTGGTGAACTACTCACGCATCATCGGAGAGGCAATGGTGTTGATGAAGAAGCCCTCCGTGTCTGAATCCCCCTCCGGCAGGGCACCAGAAGGGTCCCCAGATGGGATCTTGCAGAGACAGAAGCTTGCGGTGGCGGAAAAGTATTTTTGTGGCTCTCTCTGGTGTTTCTGGAATTTTAGGGAATTTATAGGCGAAAGAAGTAGGGCAAAGGAGCCACGTGGGGCCCACAAGCCTGGTAGGCGCCCCCAGGTCGCGGCTAGGGGGCTTGTGACCTCCCCCGGGGTCCTTTGCCTTGGTTCTCAAGTTACCTGCGTATCTTCTGTTACGGAAAAATCATTCCGTAGATTTTATTCCGTTTGGACTCCGTTTAATATTCTTCTCTGAAAAGGGTCAAAACACGGAAAAAACAGAAACTGACACTTGGAACTGAGTTAATAGGTTAGTCCCAAAAAAGATATAAAATAGCATAATCGTGCATACAAAACATCCAAAGTTGACAAGATAATAGCATGGAACCATCAAAAATTATAGATACGTTGGAGATGTATCAGTCGACAAGGTCGTGTACTACTCCAGAGTGGTACGGCAACCCTGTCTTGGAGGTCATGTTATTGAACAACAATGAACCTACGAGCTATGGAGAATCGATGGTGGGCCCGGATTTCGGCAAATGGCTGGAGGCCATGAAATCCGAGAGAGGATCCATGTATGAAAACAAAGTGTAGACTTTGCAATAACTACTTGATGTTCGTAAGACTATTAAGTAAAGATGAATATTTAAAAGGAAGACAGACGATGATGGTGAAAACTCACCACTAAGAAAAGCTTGACTTGTCACAAAGATGTTTCCGACAAGTTTAAAGAGTTGAATATGATGAGACTTTCTCACTCGTAGCGATGCTAAAGTCTGTTGGAATTATGTTAGCAGTTGCAGCATTATTCATGAAATACTGCACATGGGATGTCAAAACATTGTTTCCTCGACGGTTTCCTTGAGGAAAGGTTGTATGTGTAACAATAAGAAGGTTTTGTGGATCCTAAGGATGGTAACAAGTATGCAAGCTCCAGCGATCCTTCTATGGACTGGTGCGAGCATCTCGGAGTTGGAATATACGCTTTGATAAGATGATCAAAGCTTTTGGGTTTACAAGGTTTATGAGAAACTAGTATTTCCAAAGAAGTGAGTGGGAGCACTATAAAATTTATGATGAGTATATGTGGTTGACATATTGATGATCAGAAGTAATGTAGAATTTCTATATAGCATAAAGGGTTGTTTGAAAGGGTTTTTTCAAAGGAAAACCTGGATAGAGCTACTTGAACATTGAGCATCAAGATCTATAGAGATAGACCAAAACGCTTAATAGAACTTCCAATGAAATTCATGCCTTGACAAGTTTTTGAAGGAGTTCAAAATAAATCAGCAAAGAAGGAGTTCTTGGCTGTGTTGTGAGGTGTGAATTTGAGTAATACTCAAAGCCCGACCACGGTAGAAGAAAGAGAAAGGACGAAGGTCGTCCCCTATGCCTTAGCCGTAGGCGCTAAAGTATGACATGTTGTGTACCGCACCTGATGTGTGCCTTGCCATGAGTCTGTCAAGAGGTACAAAGAGTGATCCAGAATTGAATCACTGAACAATGGTCAAAGTTATCCTTAGTAACTAATGGACTAAGGTTTTTTTTCTCGATTATGGAGGTGGTTAGAGAGTTCATCGTAAAGGGTTACGTCGATGCAAGCTTTGACACTAATCCGAATAACTCTGAGTAGTAAAACAGATTCGTATAGTAGAGTAGACATTTGGAATATTTCCGAATAGCACGTAGTAGTAGCATCTATAAAATGACATAAAGATTTGTAAAGCACACACGGATCTGAACGTTTCAGAACCGTTGACTAAAACCTCTCTCACAAGCAAGACATGATTGAATGCCAGAACTGTATGGGTGTTAGATTCATTACAATCACATAGTGATGTGAACTAGAATATTGACTCTAGTGCAAGTGGGAGACTATTGGAAATATGCCCTAGAGGCAATAATAAATTAGTTATTATTATATTTCCTTGTTCATAATAATCATTTATTATCCACGCTAGAATTGTATTGATTGGAAACTCAAATACATGTGTGGATACATAGACAACACACTGTCCCTCGTGAGCCTCTAGTTGACTAGTTCGTTGATCAAAGATGGTCAAGGTTTCCTGGACATAGGCAAGTGTTGTCACTTGATAATAAGATCGCATCATTGGGAGAATGATGTGATGGACAAGACCCAAACTATGAACGTAGCATGTGATCGTGTCATTTTGTTGCTATTGTTTTCTACGTGTCAAGTATTCATTCCTATGACCATGAGATCATGTAACTCACTGACACCGGAGGAATATCTTGTGTGTATCAAACGTCACAACATTCCTGGGTGACTATAAAGGTGCTCCACAGGTATCTTCGAAGGTGTCCGTTGAGTTAGCGTGGATCAAGACTGGGATTTGTCACTTTGTGTGACGGAGAGGTATCTCGGGGCCCACTCGGTAATACAACATCGCATATAAGCGTTGCAAGAAATGTGACTCAAGTGTTAGTCACGGGATCTTGTATTACGGAATGAGTAAAGAGACTTGCCGGTAACGAGATTGTAATAGGTATAGAGATACCGACGATCAAATCTCGGGCAAGTAACATACCGAAGGACAAAGGGAATGTTATACGGGGTTATATGAATCCTTGGCACAGAGGTTCAACCGATAAGATCTTTGTAGGATATGTACGATCTAATATGAACATCCAGGTCCCGTTGTTGGATATTGACCGGGGAGTGTCTCGGGTCATGTCTACATAGTTCTCGAACCCGCAGGGTCTGCACACTTAAGGTTCGGTGACGTTTCGGTATAGTTGAGTTATAGGTGTTGGTGACCGAAGGTTGTTCGATTCCCGAATGAGATCACGGACGTTGTGTGGGTTTCCGGAATTGTCCGAAAACGAAGATTGATATATAGGACGGTTTCATTTTGTCTCCGAAAAGATTTCGGGCATTACCGGTAGTGTACCGGGAGTGACGAATGGGTTCTCGATCTTCACCGGGAGGAGCCCACGCACCCGAGAGTGAGCCTAGTGACCGAGGGGTGGCGCACAAGCCCTTAGTGGGCTGGTGAGGCCATCCCAAGAGGGCCATGTCGGCTAGGAAGAAAAACCAAAGAGAAAAGAAAAAAAGAGGGAGGAGGGAAGGAAGAGGAGGACTCCTTGCTACTTCTCAAACAACAACGCTAGAAATTGACACGTTTCGGGGACTTGCTTGCATTGGTTTTTCCCTTGAAGAGGAAAGGGTGATGCAGCACAGGAGCAGTAAGTATTTCCCTTAGTTTGAGAACCAAGGTATCAATCAAGTAGGAGAATCTCGTCAACTCCAGAGTACCTGCGCAAACACAAAAGAGCTTGCACCCAACGCTATAAAAGGGTTGTAGATCCCTTCAAGATTGATTGCAAAGTGAGATCTGAAGGCGAAAAGTGCAACAAAGTAAAAGAGTAAGGCTGAAAATATGGTGTGAAGTAGACCCGGGGGCCATGGTGTTCACTAGAGGCTTCTCTCAAAATAGCAAATATTACGGTGGGTGAACAAATTACTGTTGAGCAATTGATAGAACCGCGCAAAGTCATGACGACATCTAAGGCAATGATCATACATATAGGCATCACGTCCGAGACAAGTAGACCGATACTTTCTGCATCTACTACTATTACTCCACACATCGACCGCTATCCAGCATGCATCTAGTGTATTGAGTTCATGACAAATAGAGTAACGCCTTAAGAAAGATGACATGATGTAGAGGGATAAACTCAAACCAATGATGAAAACCCCATCTTTTTACCCTTGATGGCAACAACATGATGCGTGCCTCGCCAGCCCTTCTGTCACTGGGTGAGGTCACCGCACGGTATGAACGCAAAACCAGGCACTTCTCCCATTGCAAGAATCATAGATCAAGTTGGCCAAACAAAACCCACAACTCGAAGAGAATTACAAGGATATGAAATCATGCATATAAGAGATCAGAAGAAACTCAAATAAGATTCGTAGATAATCTGATCATAAATCCACAATTCATCGGATCTCGACAAACACACCGCGAAAGAAGATTACATCGGATAGATCTCCATGAAGATCATGGAGACCTTTGTATTGAAGATCCAAGAGAGAAAGAAGCCATCTAGCTACTAGCTATGGACCCGTAGGTCTATGGTGAACTACTCATGCATCATCGGAGAGGTCCTGGTGTTGATGAAGAAGCCCTTCGTATCCGAATCCCCCTCCGACAGGGCACCAGAACATGCCCCAGATGGGATCTTGCGGAGACAGAAGCTTGCGGCGGCGGAAAAGTACTTTCGATGATCTCCTGATTTTTTCTAGGATTTTAGGGAATATATAGGCGAAAGACCTAGGGCATAGGAGGTCTAGGGAGCCCACAAGCCTGGGAGGCGCGGGCCCCCTAGCCGCGGCTAGGGGGCTTGTAGGGTCCCTGGTGGCCCCCTGCCTTGGTTCTCAAGTCTCCCGATCGTCTTCTGTTTCGGAACAAATCTTTTCGGAAGTTTTATTCCATTTGGACTCTGTTCAAAATCCTCCTCTGAAAAGGGTCAAAAACACGGAAAAACAGGAACTGGCGCTTGGCACTGAGTTAATAAGTTAGTCCCAAAAAAGATATAAAAGGCATACAAAACATCCAAAGTTTGACAAGATAATAGCATGAAACCATCCAAAATTATAGATACGTTGGAGACGTATCAAGCACCCCCAAGCTTAACTCATGCTCGTCCTCAAGCAGGGAAGTGATAAAGACTGAATTTTTGATGTGGAATGCTACCTAGCACAATTCTCCTTTGTAACTTCTTTCTTGTGACATGAATGTTCAGATCCGTAATATTCAAAACAATAGTTTGCTATTGACATGAAAACAATAATACTTCAAGCAAACTAGCAAGGTAATCATGAACTTTTGAAATAACAAGGCCAAAGAAAGTTATCCCTACAAAATCATATAGTCTGGCTATGCTCCATCATCCGCACACCACTAATGTAAATCATGCACAACCCCGACATTGGCCAAGTAATTGTTTTCGCACTCTTACTTTCTCAAACCTTTTTCAACTATTATGCAATACATGAGCGTGAGCCATGGATATAGCACTATAGGTGGAATAGAGTGTGGTGGTGGTTGTGAGACAAAAAGGAGGAGATGGTCACATTGACTCGGCGTATAAAGGGCTATGGAGATGCCCATTAATGGATATCTATGTGAATGAGTAGGGATTGCCATACAAAGGATGCACTAGAGCTATAAGTATGTGAAAGCTCAAAAGGAGAACTAGTGTGTGTGCATCCAACTTGCTTGCTCACGAAGACCTGGGGCAATTTGAGGAAGTCCGTCATTGGAATATACAAGCCAAGTTATATAATAAAGATTCCCACTAGAATATGGTGGTGACGAAACGAGAGGCTCTCAATCATGAAGAACATGGTGCTATTATGAAGCACAAGTGTGGAAAAGGATAGTAGCATTGTCCCTTCTCTCTTTTTGTCTGTTTTTTATTATTATTTTTTGGGCTCTTTGGCATCTCTATTTTTCTTCTCTCTCCTTTTTTTTATTTGGGCTCTTTGGCCACTTTTTTTATTTCCTAACATGGGACAATGGTCTAATAATGATGATCATCACACGTTTATTTACTCACAGCTCAAAGCTCAGAATGATGATGACTCTATAGAAAATGCCTCCGGCGGCGTAACGGGATGTGCAACGATCTAGCTTGGCGTATGACGTTGAAACATCTCGCTAGCTATCTTACGATCATGCAAAGGCAATATGAGAGTGACGGCACAAGTCATGAGACGAAACGGTGGGAGTTGCATGGCAATATATCTCGGAATGGCTATGAAAATGCCATAGTAGGTAGGTATGGTGGCTGTTTTGAGGAAGGAATATGATGAGTTTGTGCACCGGTGAAAGTTGCGCGGTACTAGAGAGGCTAGCAATGGTGGAAGGTGAAAGTGCATCTCTACCATGGACTCACATTAGTCATGAAGAACTCACATACTTGTTGCAAAAGTTTTTATTAGTAATCGAAACAAAGTGCTAAACGTATACTCCTAGGGGAAGGGTTGGTAGGTGTTAACCATCGCGCGATCCCAACCGCAACACAAAGGATGACAATTAATAGATCAATTATGCTCCGACTTCCTAACATAGTGGTTCACCATACGTGCATGTTACGGGAATCACTAACTTCAACACAAGTATTTCTAGATTCACAACACCCTACTAACATAACTCCTAATATTACCAAATTCACGTCTCAAAACTAATTGAGAGGAATCAAAACTTCTCTTTCTATTCAATGCACATGAAGATGGATGTTTTTGTATCCTCTTTGGGTACCTATCACCTTTGGGACTACTTTCATAGCACAAGCCAACTACCAAGTTACGCACCGCCGTGCTATAAAAGATCTAAGTGAAGCACATAGAGCAAAATTATCTAGCTCAAAAGATATAAATGAAGCACGATGAGCATTCTAGCAAAATCATGATTACTCGCGTAGGACATGCGGGATTACTCGCGCGTGACAACGATACCCGGTTTCTTTGCCCGTGCGGTGATACACAGTTTTGCCTCTTGATCGATGTTGTTTAAAAGGATGGGAGGCAGGGTGCTCTTGTGCCGAAAGCCTCGAGCATTTCTCTCATTTCACACCATCCATGAGACAAGCATGACGTGGGAAGATATTGCCTTCTTATTGGGGACCCCCGAGTCGGTCGTACGAACCCACCAATTCAGCACGGAATCCTCCAGGTGCCAAGTCGAGGTATCAAGCTGATGGAGGCCAAATTTCTCCCTAACCAGCTTCGAAAGCCTAAGCATGTAGCGACATTTGAAGAGTAGATGAGTGATACGTCTCCAACGTATCAATAATTTTTGATGGTTTCATGCTATTATCTTGTCAAACTTTGGATGTTTTGTATGCCTTTTATATCTTTTTTGGGACTAACTTATTAACTCACTTCCAAGTGCCAGTTCCTGTTTTTTCCGTGTTTTTAACCCTTTTCAGTGGAGGATTTTAAACGGAGTCCAAACGGAACAAAACTTCCAAAAAGATTTTTTCGAAACAGAAGAAGATCGGGGAACTTGAGAACCAAGGCAAGGGGTCACTAGGAACCCCACAAGCCCCCTAGCCACAGCCAGGGGCCCCGCGCCTCTGAGGCTTGTGGGCTCCCTAGGACACCTCTACCCTAGGTCTTTTGCCTATATATTCCCAAAAATTCCAGAAAAAATCAGGAGATCATCGAAAGTACTTTTCCGCCGCCACAAGCTTCTGTCTCCGCAGGATCCCATCTGGGGCACGTTCTGGTGCCGTGCCGGAGGGGGGATTCGGATACGGAGGCCTTCTTCATCATCACCATGACCTCTCCGGTGATGCGTGAGTAGTTCACCATAGACCTACGGGTCCATAGCTAGTAGCTAGATGGTTCTTCTCTCTCTTGGATCTTCAATACAAAGTTCTCCACGATCTTCATGGAGATCTATCCGATGTAATCTTCTTTTGCGGTGTGTTTGTCGAGATCCGATGAATTGTGGATTTACGATCAGATTATCTATGAATCTTATTTGAGTTTCTTCTGATCTCTTATATGCATGATTTCATATCCTTGTAATTCTCTTAGAGTTGTGGGTTTTGTTTGGCCAGCTTGATCTATGATTCTTGCAATGACAGAAGTGCTTGGTTTTGGGTTCATACCGTGCGGTGACCTCACCCAGTGACAGAAGGGGTAGCGAGGCACGCATCGTGTTGTTGCCATCAAGTGTAAAAAAGATGGGGTTTTCATCATTGGTTTGAGTTTATCCCTCTACATCATGTCATCTTGCTTAAGGCGTTACTCTGTTCGTCATGAACTCAATACACTAGATGCATGCTGGATAGCGGTTGATGTGTGGAGTAATAGTAGTAGATGCAGAAAGTATCGGTCTACTAGTCTCGGACATGATGCATATATGTATGATCATTGCCTTAGATATCGTCATGACTTTGCGCGGTTCTATCAATTGCTCGACAGTAATTTGCTCACCCACCGTAATATTTGCTATTTTGAGAGAAGCCTCTAGTGAACACTATGGCCCCCGGGTCTACTACACACCATATTTTTAGCCTTACACTTTTACTTCGTTGCACTTTCCGCCTTCAGATCTCACTTTGCAATCAATCTTGAAGGGATTGACACCCCCTTTATAGCGTTGGGTGCAAGAACTTTGTGTTTGTGCAAGTACTCTGGACTTGATGAGATTCTCCTACTGGATTGATACCTTGGTTCTCAAACTGAGGGAAATACTTACTGCTCCTGTGCTGCATCACCCTTTCCTCTTCAAGGGAAAAACCAACGCAAACCCAGTCTCCGTCAACGTGCCAATTTCTGGCAGTGTTGTCTGTTGCCGTAGCAGAACAATTTCTGGCGCCATTGTCGGGGAGGATCAAGTCAAGAACTCATCCAAGTAAGTGTCGCAAACTCATCTCTTGCATTTAATTTTTTGCCTCTCTTTTTCCTCTCCCCCACTTCAGAAAAACAAAATTTTACAAAAACATTTGCCCTTTTCTTCATTTGCTTCTTTTTCGTTTGCCTTTTTTGTTCGCCCTTTTCTCTCGCTTGCTCTTTGTTCGCTTGTGTGCTTGCTTGCTTGCTGAAGTCACCATGAATGAACACACCAAACTTTGTGACTTCTCGAATACTAATAATAATGATTTTATTAGTACTCCGATTGCTCCCGCCACTAGTGCGGAGTCATACGAAATCAATGCCGCTTTGCTGAATCTTGTTATGAAAGAGCAATTTTCCGGCCTTCCTAGTGAAGATGCCGCATCCCATCTTAATACCTTCATAGAGCTTTGTGATATGCAAAAGAAGTAAGATGTGGATAATTATGTGATTAAATTGAAGCTTTTTTCCTTTCTCGTTGCGAGATCGAGCAAAAACTTGGTTTTCGTCTTTGCCCAAAAATAGTATTGATTTTGGGATAAGTGCAAAGATGCTTATATATCCAAGTATTTTCCGCTGGCTAAGATTATCTCTCTCCGTAATGATATCATGAATTTTAGGCAACTTGATCATGAACATGTTGTACAATCTTGGGAGAGTATGAAATTGATGATTAAAAATTGTCCCGCTCATGGCTTGAGTCTTTGGATGATTATACAAATCTTCTACCCTGGCTTGAATTTCGCTTCTAGAAATATCTTGGACTCCGCCTCAGGTGGAACGTTCATGGAAATCACGTTAGGAGAATCCACAAAACTCCTAGAAAATATCATGACGAACTACTCTCAGTGGCACACTGAAAGGTCACCTACTAGTAAGAAGGTACACGCTATAGAAGAAATTAACTCATTGAGTGCTAAGATGGATGAGTTAATGAATTTGGTTGCTAGTAGAAGTTCTCCTTTAGATCCTAATGATATGCCCTTGTCTTCCTTGATTGAGAGTAGCAACGCTAGCTTGGACGTTAATTTTGTTGGTAGGAATAATTTTGGCAACAACAATGCTTTTAGAGGAAACTATGTTCCTAGGCCTTTTCCTAGTAACCCCTCTAATAACTTTGGCAACTCCTACAACAATACTCATGGAAATTACAATAGATTACCCTCTGATCTAGAGAGTAATATCAAAGAGTTTATCAACTCACAAAAGATTTTCAATGCGTCCATAGAGGAAAAACTACTCAAAATTGACGATTTGGCTAGGAGCGTTGATAGAATGTCTAGTGATATTCATGCTTTGAAAGTTAGATGTGCTCCTCCCAAGATCAACATGGATGAAAGTTTGAAAGCTATGCGTGTTTCCACGAGTGAGAGCAAAGAAAGAACCGCCCAAATTCGTGCTAGACATGAATGGCTTAAAAAGGCGTGTTCTCGTGATAAGAATCACGAAGATCTTAAAGTACTTGGTGTGACTCCCATTGAATCTTTGTTTTCTTGTGTCAAACCTAATGATAATGGGGCTGGATATGAATCCACTTTGGTTGAAAAACGCCCCAATGATTCGGAGTCCACCTATCTTGATGCTAAAAGCATTGAAAGTGGACTAGAAGATATTAAAACTTTGAGTAGTAATGAAATTACTACCATGGATTTCAAAGAATTCAATTATAATAGTTGCTCCTTGATTGAATGCATTCCCTTGATGCAATCCACGCTAAACTCTCCACACGCTTATAGCCAAAACAAGGCCTTTACCGATCATATCGTCGAAGCTATGATAAAATCTCTTGAAGAGAAACTTGAATTGGAAGTCTCTATCCCTAGAAAGCTTCATGATGAGTGGGAACCTACTATCAAAATCAAAATCAAAAACTATGAATGCAATGCTTTGTGTGATTTGGGTGCTAGTGTTTCCGCGATTCCAAAGTCTTTATGTGATGTTCTGGGTTTTAATGAGATTGAGGAGTGTTCTCTTAATTTGCATCTTGCAGATTCTACTGTCAAGAAATCCATGGGAAGGATCAATGATGTTCTTATTATTGCAAATAGGAACTATGTACCCCGTGGATTTCATTGTGCTTGACATTGATTGCAATCCTACATGCCCTATCATTCTTGGTAGACCTTTCCTAAGGACTATCGGTGCTATCATTGATATGAAGGAAGGGAATATTATATTTCAATTTCCTTTAAAGAAGGGCATGGAGCACTTTCCTAGAAATAAAATAAGATTGCCTTATGAATCCATGATGAGGGCTACTTATGGTTTGAGCACCAAAGACGATGATACGTGATTCTATCGCCTTATGCCTAGCGAAGGGCGTTAAACAATAGCGCTTGGTGGGAGGCAACCCAATGAATTTATTTATTGTTCTTTCTATTTTGTTGCGTCGACACCATCATAATTATGTTATGATTGTGTCTTTTATGTTTCTTTTTGTGTTTGAGCCAAGCAAAACCTTTATGACTAGTCTTGGTGATGGTTGTTTGATCCTGCTGGAAAAAGACAGAAACTTTTTCGCTCACGAGATCATTTTTCATTTTTATTCATAAAGATCTTTTGAGTTGATTCTTTTTGCTGCTGGTTGATATGCCTTTTGTCCAGGCAGTCGTGATTGTTCAGAATTTTTGATGTACCAGAAGTATACGAAGTATACAGATTGCTACAGACTAGTCTGTTTTTGACAGATTCTGTTTTTGTTGAGTTGGTTGCTTGTTTTGATGAAACTATGGATAGTATCGGGGGGGGGGGGGGGGGTACTAGCCATGGAAAAGTGAGAATACAGTAATCTAACACCAATATAGATAGAAATCAATATTGCTACAGTACCTAAGGAGGTGGTAGTTTGTTTTCCTGTGCTAATGTTATCATGAGTTTCTGTTTAAGTTTTGTGTTGTCAAGTTTTCAAGTTTTGGGTGATGTTCTCATGGACAAAGAGATAAGGAGTAGAAAGAGCTCAAGCTTGGGGATGCCCAAGGCATCCCAAGCCAAATTCAAGGACACCAAAAAGCCTAAGCTTGGCGATGCCCCCGGAAGGCATCCCCTCTTTCGTCTTCAATCCATCGATAACATTACTTGGAGCTATATTTTTATTCACCACATGATATGTGTTTTGCTTGGAGCGTCTTGTATCGTAGGAGTCTTTTATTTTTGTTGTGTCACAATAATCCTTGCTACACACCTTTTGAGAGAGACACGCACTCATCGTGCTTCACTTATATCTTTTGAGCTAGACCATTTTGCTCTGTGTGCTTCACTTAGATCTTTTAGAGCACGGCGGTGCGTAACTTGGTAGTTGGCTTGTGCTATGAAAGCAGTCCCAAAGGTGATAGGTACCCAAAGAGGATACAAAAACGTCCATCTTCATGTGCCTTGAGTAGAAAGAAAAGTTTGATTCCTCTCAATTAGTTTTGAGACATGGATTTGGTAATATTAAGAGTTATGTTAGTAGGGTGTTGTGAATCTAGAAACACTTGTGTTGAAGTTAGTGGTTCCCGTAACATGCACGTATGGTGAACCGCTATGTTAGGAAGTCGGAGCATAATTGATCTATTGATTGTCATCCTTTGTGTTGAGGTCGGGATCGCGCGATGGTTAACACCTACCAACCCTTCCCCTAGGAGTATGCGTTTAGCACTTAGTTTTGATTACTAATAAAAACTTTCACAACAAGTATGTGAGTTCTTCATGACTAATGTGAGTCCATGGTATAGATGCACTTTCACCTTCCACCTTGCTAGCCTGAATAGTACCGCGCAACTTTTGCAGGTACACAAACCCACCATATGCCTTCCTCAAAACAGCCACCATACCTACCTACTATGACATTTTTATAGCCATTCCGAGATATATTGCCATGCAATTCCCACGTTCCGTCTCATGACTTGTGCAGTCACTCTCATATTGTCATTGCATGATCGTAAGATAGCTAGCGAGATGTTTCAACGTCATACGCTAAGCTAGATCGTTGCACATCCCGGAACACTGTCGGAGGCATTTTCTATAGAGTCATCATCATTCTAAGCTTTGAGCTGTGAGTAAATAAAAGTGTGATGACCATCCTTATTAGAGCATTGTCCCATGTGAGGAAACAAAAAAAGAGGCCAAGAGCCCAAATAAAAAAAACAGAAAACAAAAAAATGGGGGGAAGAGGCCCAAGAGCCCAAAAAGGAGAGAAAGAAAGAAGGGACAATGCTACTATCTTTTTCCACACTTGTGCTTCATAACAGCACCATGTTCTTCATGATTGAGAGCCTCTCGTTTGGTCACCATCATATACTAGTGGAAATCTTTATTATATAACTTGGCTTGTATATTCCAATGATGGGCTTCCTCAAAATTGCCCTAGGTCTTCGTGAGCAAGCAAGTTGGATGCACACCAACTAGTTCTCCTTTTGAGCTTTCACATACTTATAGCTCTAGTGCATCCTTTGTATGGCAATCCCTACTCATTCACATTGATATCTATTAATGGGCATCTCCATAGCCCTTTGATACGCCGAGTCAATGTGACCATCTCCTCCTTTTTGTCTCGCAACCACCACCACACTCTATTCCACCTACAGTGTTATATCCATGGCTCACGCTCATGTATTGCGTGATAGTTACAAAAAGTTTGAGAAAGTAAGAGTGCAAAAACAATTACTTGGCCAATACCGGGGTTGTGCATGATTTAAATTAGTTGTGTGAGGATGATGGAGCATAGCTGGACTATATGATTTTGTAGGGATAACTTTCCTTGGCCTTGCTATTTTGAAAGTTCATGATTACCTTGCTAGTTTGCTTGAAGTATTATTGTTTTCATGTCAATAGCAAACTATTGTTTTGAATCTTACGGATCTGAACATTCATGTCACATGAAAGAAGTTACAAAGGACAACTATGCTAGGTAGCATTCCACATCAAAAATTCATTCTTTATCACTTCCCTACTCGAGGACGAGCAGGAGTTAAGCTTGGGATGCTTGATACGTCTCCAACGTATCTATAATTTTTTATGGTTTCATGCTATTATCTTGTCAAACTTTGGATGTTTTGTATGCCTTTTATATCTTTTTTAGGACTAACTTATTAACTCAGTGCCAAGTGCGAGTTCCTGTTTTTTCCGTGTTTTTGATCCTTTTCAGAGGAGGATTTTAAACGGAGTCCAAACAGAATGAAACTTCCAAAAAGATTTTTTCCGAAATAGAAGAAGATCGGGGAACTCGAGAACCAAGGCAGGGGGTCACCAGGGACCCCACAAGCCCCCTAGCCGCGGCCAGGGGGGCCCACACCTCCCAGGCTTGTGGGCTCCCTGGGCCACCTCTGCCCTAGATCTTTCGCCTATATATTCCCAAAAATTCCAGAAAAAATCAAGAGATCATCGAAAGTACTTTTCCGCCGCCGCAAGCTTCTATCTCCGCAAGATCCCATCTGGGGCACGTTCTGGTGCCCTGCCGGAGGGTGGATTCGGATACAGAGGGCTTCTTCATCACCACCATGACCTCTTCGATGATGCGTGAGTAGTTCACCATAGACCTACGGGTCTATAGCTAGTAGCTAGATGGCTTCTTCTCTGTCTCTTGGATCTTCAATACAAAGTTCTCCATGATCTTCATGGAGATCTATCCGATGTAATCTTGTTTTGCGGTGTGTTTGTCGAGATTCGATGAATTGTGGATTTATGATCAGATTATCTATGAATCTTATTTGAGTTTCTTCTGATCTCTTATATGCATGATTTCATATCCTTGTAATTCTCTTCGAGTTGTGGGTTTTGTTTGGCCAGCTTGATCTATGATTTTTGCAATGGGAGAAGTGCTTGGTTTAGGGTTCATACTGTGTGGTGACCTCACCCAGTGACAGAAGGGGTAGCGAGGCACGCATCATGTTGTTGCCATCAAGGCTAAAAAGATGGGGTTTCCATCATTGGTTTGAGTTTATCCCTCTACATCATGTCATCTTGCTTAAGGCGTTACTCTGTTCGTCATGAACTCAATACACTAGATGCATGCTGGATAGAGGTCGATGTGTGGAGTAATAGTAGTAGATGCAGAAAGTATCGGTCTACTTGTCTCGGACGTGATGCCTATATGTATGATCATTGCCTTAGATATTGTCATGACTTTGCGCGGTTCTATCAATTGATCGACAGTAATTTGTTCACCCACCGTTATATTTGCTATTTTGAGAGAAGCCTCTAGTGAACACTATGGCCCCCGGGTCTACTTCACACCATATTTTCAGCCTTACACTTTTACTTCGTTGCACTTCCCGCCTTCATATCTCACTTTGCAATCAATCTTGAAGGGATTGACAACCCCTTTATAGCGTTGGGTGCAAGCTCTTTGTGTTTGTGTAGGTATTCTGGACTTGACGAGATTCTCCTACTGGATTGATACATTGGTTCTCAAACTGAGGGAAATACTTACTGTTCCTGTGCTGCATCACCCTTTCCTCTTCAAGGGAAAAACCAACGCAAGCCCAGTCTCCGTCAACGTGCCAATTTCTGGCACTCTTGTCTATTGTCGTAGCAGTGAGGTCCACTTTCTTCCTCACGCTTGCAAAGGGGGCACAGGCCACAGTTTGGCCAACCCCTTTTCTCCAGCTTGTCCGTTGTCCAAATATGATCCTGAATAGCTAACCACACGAAGAACTTGGCTTTCGGTGGCGCCCAAACCCTCCACATCTTCTTCATGGGGGAGAAGAACAAGCCAAGGAATTGGGCTTTGTAGGCCAAGGCTGTGGAGTAGTGTCCCCCGGTTGTGTGTTTCCAAACAATGGTATCTTAGGCGAGGTCATCCATGTGGACGTCGTTGAGCATAACCCAAAGGGTTAAGAATTGGCAGATGTGCTCAGTGGATATAACTGTGTAGGGTTTGATGTTGAGAATCCAAGTGTTGCCATTAAGGGCTTCACGCACCGTCCAATTCTTCCTGGCAGAGGCCATGAAGACGAGCGACGCGAGATCTATGGGTTTACACCCATGTTGCCACGGAGAGTCCGTGAACGGCATCCTAGCTCCATTCCCCACCATGATCGTCGTTCACGCATAGAAGAACTCCAGGTCTTTATCATCACACGAGTTTCCCAGACCAACCCATAACTTGTGTGGGGTGGTCCACTCGAACCAAGGCCACCTTAGATGTAGTGCCCTTGCGAACTTGTGAGTGTTTAGCACCCCAAGACCTCTGTCGTGGGTATAAGTCTGACAGTAGATGTGTAGGGTACGAAAGGATGGGCAGAGCCTTAGCTACGGCGAGGTTGTATGAGTTCAGGCCCCTCCACGGTGGAGGTAAAAGCCCTACATCTCAGTGCTCTTGGGAGCTTAGTGTCGAGTGGAATATAGGATTACAGTAAATGCCAACCCCTGCACTAGTGGGGAAGGGCGGCTTATATAGAGTGTGCTGCCCTTCACAACGGCCTGGTGGACACGGGTGGAGTAGTGGCGAATAAATGCCTACGTTACAGGTAACGTATGCCTTAAATGCTAATAATGGTGTATGAAAACGTATGACCGTTGTCCTCCTGGGGAGGTTACAATGTACAGAGTGGAATTCAGTCGGTACGATAAATATGCTCCGAATGCTCGTCACCGACTGGATGATGGGGATTCCTTAGTTCAGTCGGAACTGCCTAAGGGCCTTGCCCTCTACGAAGGGTAGTCCTTGGGTAGGACCTATAGGGCAGGCCTAGACCCTACCCTGGGACTATAACCCCATCATTAGTCCCCGAATGGATCGGGGTTGGAACGACGAAGTGGTGCCTGGAGTACGGATCCGAGTGGTATGGATGTGACTTTGGCATTGTTTGCTCCGATCCATTTTATCCTTTCGACCAGTGATCCGAGTGAATATACCAATGAAACGAACCGTCAGGGACCGAGTGCTTCCGCGGAATCTTTCGATGTGACCGGTCAAACTAACAGCGGCGGATTTTCTGGGATCTTCAAATTTCGGTTGCCGCGCGCTCAGCGGGGATGTTGACATCGTCATCGAGTAGTTTCTGCCGCCTCGATTACCGCGCCTTTATCTTCTCCACTAATATCGCAGCAGCCGGTCGGGGGATAAGATTTCGGGGCCACCTAGTGATCCAGTCGGAACCTTATTTAAGCCTCTCTGGTGGGGGTTTCTTGTTGCGCTGCCCTTGTTACTTGCACTCGCCTCGCTTCTCCCGTAGCTCCCTGCGCGTTCCAAGCCTCCTCCTTCCTCTCCTCCTCTGCAGATCTGCTGCCTTCACCATGACGAAGGGGCAGACGAGCAAGCTCGAGTCGCATAAGAAGAAGAAGAAGAAGGCGGCTCCTGCTCAGCGGCGACAGCGAGCACTACCGGCGGGTTGGATCCAGGGGGATTTCCTCCCCTCCACGGTGACGGCAGACGACCTGCTGGAGCTGGTGGAGCAAGGCATGATTGCCAACAAGTCGTGGAGGCTGCCGGCGGAGGGCGAGACGGAGCCGGCGCCACAGGAGGGAGAGCGCGTCTTGCTGCTCAGCCACGTGTACAGGGGTTTCTCCTTGCCCCCACACCCCTTCTTTAGAGGTATTATGAATCACTTTGGGGCGCAGCTCCATCATTTTCCTCCCAACGCGATAGCCCATCTCGCCGCATTCGTCACTCTGTGCGAGTGCTTTATTGGATGTCCCCCCCATTGGGGGCTCTTTAAGTACATCTTCTCCCCTAGGTCTCAGACTGTCAAAAAGCTTAGCCAGTCGGACGATAAAACCCATCTCCTCCAGCTCTGCGGGGGCTTAGGCTTCCAAAAGAAAACGAAGAGTAGCTACCCCCCTCTCCAGTTGTCCGAGCCAGTTAGGAACTGGCAGTCAACCTGGTTCTACTGCGAGGACATAGCTTGTCCGAATGCTGCGACTGGGTTGCCGCCCTTTAGCCTAGACCGTCCGGCTCCTCCCAGGCAACTTGCGCTCTCCAAGTTGGAAAAGATCCAGATCCAGCCTCTGGTCGACGCGCTGATAGTCGTCATCCGCAAGGGAGTCACTGGCACGGACTTGCTGGAGACCTTTCTGGGTCGGCGCATCCAGCCGCTGCAAGCCCGACACCACGCCATGTGGCACTATGTGGGGCCTCAGGATTCCACTCGTACTAACCCAGAGTGCGTGACCGGGGAGACGGTGACAGCGTGGGTCCACGACATCACAGGCGCATGTGACAACCCCCAAGGAGCCCGACGAGTGAGGCCCTTCCGTGCCGACAACCCTCCTCCGAATGAGGTGAGCGCATCTTGTCGAGTGCTTTCAATCTTCTTAGATTTATCGCTTTTCTTGTGTCGCCGCTTGGTGTCTGACGTTGTCGACTGTATTTTGTGTAGGAGTGGACCAACTGGCATTCTCCCGTCTCGAACGGGAATCCCGCTTAGGAAGAGGAGGGCAGCCAGGAGGGCAGCGTGGATAGCGCCGAGTACGTCTCCAACAGTGGGGAGACGGAGGAGGAGTCTGAAGAGGAGGAGGGGGAGGTTGGGGAGCAGAGCTCGCCACCTCCACCATCAGAGCCTCGAACTAAGTGCCGTCATGAACCCGCGGCTCCGCCGGCTCCTCCAGCAGTTCCGAGTGCTCCGCCTGCTTCTCCCGTGGCTCCGAGTGCTCTGCCAGCTCCTCCCGTGGCTCTGAGTGCTCGGAGCGTGAAGAGGACCAGGGACGCTGCTGCTGAGCCTACGGACCAACCGTCCAAGGTGGCCAAACCGAGTGGGTCCAAGCCTCGGAAAGCTTTGCCTCGGATGAGGATCGCTGTTCCAGTTGCCTCAGCGTAAGTGTCTTGTTGTTCCATCTTCTTTCAATATTTGATTATCGGACGAGTGGATTTTACTCGACAGAGCTGCCACCTCCGCCACCTCTCTGCCGCGCCAGGACGATGATCCCATGGATACGGATAACGCTGCCACATCTCAGCAAGGTACGTTGTGACGACTCCGAGAGTTTGCATTATTGTTTTGCGAGTGCTGTCTTGAATCTTGCCCTTTTTCTGCAACCTCATGTTGTTCAGTCGGGCTTCCTTCGGAGGTGATTCATCTGGAGGAGGACGACCAAAGGGGATCAGGGCCAACTTGGGCGCCTGTCCTTGAGGTTGTTCCATCTGCTGCTGCTCCCACCATGGACGCGCCGTCGACCGAGCCGATGCCGTCGACTGAGGCGGTGTCCCTCGCGGCGGAACCGACTGGAGAGGGACTTGGGATGCCCAAGGAGTCTTCTGTCGTGCTAGGTCCATCGACCGTCCAGTACAACGCCCGACACCTCCCGGAAGACCAAGTGGGAGCCACCAAGGAGGCCATGGTGCAGGTGGAGTTGATGGTGGGTGATGCCAAGGGAGCGTACGACTCCATCACGTCTTTGTACAAGAGAAGCTTGGAGCTCCGAGACGATATCCGAGTAAGTGCGCTAGTAAGTGTTTACTTCCCTCTTGTAACCCACTGGGGGTCCAAGTGATATACTCGGATAAAGTAGGATTATTTTGCAGTGGGTTCACTCAGAGTGAACCCAGTGGGTGTAGTCCCCGAGACTTCTGTCGAGTGCTTGCACCGGCAGTTGTCTTTATATGTATTTCCCGTTATCTGAGCAGATCCGAGCTGGTCTGCCCGAATATTATCAGTGGGGGCACTCGGAGTGCATCCACTGGATGTAGTCCCCGAGAGTAGTGTTACTCAGGTCGGGTAATAGAATTCTCGTAGATTTGTCTGTTTGTCATGTAGCTCAATAGGGCCGGCCTGTTCGAGCTTCATGCGAGTAGTCCCCGAGACCGCTGTCGAGTGCTTGCATCGGCAGGGGTCTGAAGAACTTTGAGCTTTGTTTATTTTTCTTGTTGAATGTGTCTGAGCTTCCCTTTGCGCTGATTTGGCAGAAGACTTGCGAAATGGGATCCGCGTACAATACTCTGAAGGCTGAAAAGGTTCAGCTTGATGCGGAATTGGAGGCGGCTATGAATGAGTTGGCTGGTGTGAAGGGGGCTCTTGCTGACCGAGAGAAGTCTTTAGAGCAGTCCCGGGAGACCAACAAGGCATTGGTGGCCGAAATTGAGAAAATGGGCAAGCAAAGAAGTGAACTGATGGGTCAGATGAAGGTGATGAACCGTCGATGCATTTCGCAGGAGAAGTATGTCAACGACTGGGCAAGGAAGATGATTGCACTGCTCGGTGGTAAGCTTTTTGCCGAGTGCTTCTTGACTTTGTAATTCATTCTGCGCTTACTTTCTGCTCTTCTTTTCTTTGTGGATTTTTGTCTGGACGCTGAGGCTGAAGCAGCCAACACTGAACGGTCGGTTGTTCCAAACGTTCCACTCGGCGACGAAGCCAATCGGGACTTGCTCCGAGCACATATTCGCCTTGGCAGAGTGGGACCTTTCATCGGCCGTCTGAGAGAAGTCATCGGCCGGATCGACAAGGAGTTGTGGCCCGAAGACGATTCCCAGCAGGAAATAGAAGGGTTGATGACTCGGCTGGAGGACGTCCCGAACAGAGTGCGGGCATGGAAGAAGTCTGCCGCTCGTTGTGGTGCGTACGTGGCGCTATCGCTGGTCCGAGTGCACTGCAAGGAAGCTCGCGAAGAAAAGCTAAAGGCGTTGCAGGTCGCCAACACCAAGAAGCTTCGATTCGAAGATTTCATGGAGACCTTCCTCGAGACAGCCACTCGTATCGCGGACGGGATCGATCTTGAGACCTTTGTGGAGCCTGCCAGTCCCGGTGCTAGTTCGGATGACGCTTGAAAAACTTTACCTCGGTATGCCGAGTGGTATCTGTATCAAACTTGGGCCACTGTTGTTGGCCGTCACATTCGTGGTTTGGTGTGGATAAGCTTGATCCACACCGAGCCGACTATCGTAGATCCAACTTTGAATTCGAATCGAATATTTTGCTCTTCTTTCGCCAAGTTATTTTCTGACACGATTTTGGCTCGTGGTTTTTGTTTGGCGTTTCTTGGTGAAGCCAATGGAAAACATGCAGAGCATGTAATTGTGAGTTGTCTTCACATCCACATGAGCGTCAATGAGGGTCTGCTAAGCCTCCGAGTGGATCTCGAGGATACACTCGAAGGAAGCTTTTTTACTTAGGCGATTCTGGATCGCAGCTAAGTCCCCGAGTGCGGCATCTCGTGCGCACTCGGAGTGAGTTGATACTCATGTAGTTGTGAGTTGTCTTCACATCCACAAGAGCCTCAATGAGGGTCTGCTAAGCCTCCGAGAGGATCTCGAGGATACACTCGAATGAAGCTTTTTACTTAGGCGATTCTGGATCGCAGCTAAGTCCCCGAGTGCGGCTGTTAGCGCACATTCGGAGAGAATTTTTTACTTAGGCGACTCTAGGTCGCATCTAAGTCCCTGAGTGCGGCTGTTAGCGCACATTCGGAGAGAATTTTTTACTTAGGCGATTCTGGGCCGCAGCTAAGTCCCCGAGTGCGGCTGTTAGCGCACACTCGGAGAGAATTTGTACTTAGGCGACTCTGGGTCGCAGCTAAGTCCCCGAGTGCGACTTTTAGTGCACACTCGGAGAGAGTTTGTACTTAGGCGATTCTGGATCGCAGCTAAGTCCCCGAGTGCGACTTTTAGTGCACACTCGGAGAGAGTTTGTACTTAGGCGATTCTGGATCGCAGCTAAGTCCCCGAGTGCGACTTTTAGTGCACGCCCGAAGAGAGTTTGTACTTAGGCGATTCTGGATCGCAGCTAAGTCCCCGAGTGCGACTTTTAGTGCACACTCGGAGAGAGTTTGTACTTAGGCGACTCTGGGTCGCAGCTAAGTCCCCGAGTGCGACTTTTAGTGCACACTCGGAGAGAGTTTGTACTTAGGTGATTCTGGATCGCAGCTAAGTCCCCGAGTGCGAATTTTAGTGCACACTCAGAGAGAGTTTGTACTTAGGCGATTCTGGATCGCACTAAGTTCCCGAGTGCGACTTTTAGTGCACGCTCGGAGAGAGTTTGTACTTAGGCGATTCTGGATCACAGCTAAGTCCCCGAGTGCGACTTTTAGTGCACACTCGGAGAGAGTTTGTACTTAGGCAATTCTGGATCGCAGCTAAGTCTCCGAGTGCAGCTTTTAGTGCACGCTCGGAGAGAGTTTGTACTTAGGCGATTCTGGATCGCACCTAAGTCCGTGAGTGCGACTTTTAGTACACACTCGGAGAGAGTTTTTTTTTAGACCGGAGTCTGCAAACGCGGAAGGATTTTGGACCTGCAAGAAATCAGTCTGCCTTGTATTACTTCAATGATACTTGTTCTTTACCTTTCGGCGATATGATCACTACGCCAGCGCCGGAGCCATTCAACATCTTGGACCCATCGAAGAACATAGTCCAATGAGCCGAGTAGATATGAGTCGGTTGTTGTTGTTCTACCCATTCTGCTATGAAGTCAGCCAGAGCTTGAGACTTTATAGCCTTCTTGGCTTCAAACCTGATGTCACGGTATAACATCTCCATAGCCCACTTCGCCACTCGGCCTGATGCGTCTCGATTGTGGAGGACTTCCGACAACTGAGCATCAGAAACGACAGACACCGAGTGGTCTTGGAAATAGTGAGCTACCTTCTTTGCAGTCATGTAGATCCCATAAATAAGCTTTTGATAATGGGGATACCTCTGCTTGGAAGGAGTCAGGACTCCGGAGACATAATATACTGGCCGCTGAACCTTGTACGCTTTGCCTTCTTCTTCACGTTCAACTGTGAGAACAGTGCTGACGACTTGATTTGTAGCCGCGATGTACAGAAGAAGGGGTTCTTTACTGAGCGGGGCAGTAAGAACCGGCTGGGTGGAAAGCAGGGCTTTGAGGTCGTCGAATGCAATCTGGGCTTTGTCTGTCCACTCGAAAGTATCTGATTTCTTCATGAGTCGGTACAGAGGTAACGCCTTCTCGCCAAGTCGAGCGATAAACCTGCTCAAAGCCGCTAGGCAACGTGTAAGCCTTTGAACATCATGTATTCTGACCGGCCGCTCCATTCGGACGATGGTCCCGATCTTTTCGGGGTTGACATCGATTCCTCGTTCGGAAACAAAGAAACCGAGTAACTTTCCGCTGGGAACACCGAATGAACACTTGGTAGGGTTAAGCTTGATATCGTACCTACGAAGGTTGGCGAATGTTTCTGCCAAGTCAGTCAGCAGGTCGGAACCTTTGCGTGACTTGACTACGATATCATCCATATATGCCTCCACATTTCGACCGATCTGGTCAAGGAGGCATTTCTGGATCATGCGCATAAAAGTTGCTCCTGCATTCTTCAAACCGAATGGCGTAGTGATGTAGCAGAAACACCCGAATGGGGTGATGAAGGCTGTTTTTAATTCATCCGGACCATACAGACGGATCTGATGATAGCCCGAATAAGCATCAAGGAATGATAAACGCTCGCAACCCGCAGTCGAATCGACAATTTGATCAATGCGGGGGAGCGGGAAATGATCTTTCGGGCAGACCTTATTGAGATGCTTGAAGTCGATGCACATACGGAGGGACTTGTCCTTCTTGGGCACCATGACAACATTGGCGAGCCACTCGAAGTGGTGTACCTCGCGAATGAAGTTGGCTGGCAAAAGTTTAGCCACCTCCTCTCCGATTGCCTTCCTTTTGTGCGCGGCAGACCGACGCAGGCGCTCTCGGACGGGCCGAGCGGTAGGATCCACATGTAGTCGATGCTCAGCCAATTCCCTGGGTACACCTCGCATGTCAGCGGGCTTCCATGCAAAAATGTCCCAGTTCTCACGGAGGAATTGGATGAGCTGGGCTTCCTATTTTGGATCAAGGGTGGTGGAGATGTTCGTCGGGGCGGCGGTGTCGTCCGTCGGGTGGATGCTGACTTTCTTCGTGTCGCCCGCCGACTGGAATGCGGACTCCGAAGCTGGCTTCTTCGAACGCATCAAGTCAGCAGGGTCGACCGTCTTCTTGTACTCATCCAACTCGAGGATAGCCATCTACTGATCAGCAATCCGCGATCCCTGCTGCAGACACTCTTCGGCCCGCTGCTGATTGCCTGTGATGGTGATCACACCTTTGGGACCCGGCATCTTCAGCTTCAAATACACGTAACATGGACGGGCCATGAAACGTGCATATGCCGGACGGCCCAGAATTGCATGGTATGCACTCTGGAAGTCCACCACCTCGAATGTCAGCTTTTCCTTGCGAAAGTTCTTGTCGGAGCTGAAAACGACGTCCAACGTGATCTGACCGAGTGACTTGGCCTTTCGTCTTGGGACGACTCCGTGGAACTGCATGCTGCTCTCGCTAGGTTTGGACATCGGAATGCCCATCACCTTGAGAGTGTCAGCGTACATGATGTTCAAGCCGCTGCCGCCATCCATGAGGACTTTGCGCAGTCGGACTCCTTCCACCACCGGGTCGACTACCAGAGCCTGCCTCCCCGGGGTGGGCACGTGTGCTGGATGATCCGACTGATCAAAGGTGATCGCAGTCTGAGACCATTTGAGGAACGTGGGGTTGGTCGGGGTGGCCATGTTCACTTCCCTGTTCACGAGCTTCAGTCGACTCTTGCTTTCCACGTCAGCAAAAATCATTAATGTTGCGTGGACTTGGGGGAATGGATCCTCCTTGTCCTCATCATCCTGCTCGTTGTCCTTTTCACTCGGCTGCCCTTCGCCGAACCCTTGGATCAGGAGGCGACATTGTCGAGTGGTGTGCTTCGAGAATATGGCATTGCCTTCTTCATCCATCTTCGTGTGGATTGGACATGGCTAATCCAGGATGGAGTTCCCGAACTGCTTCTTCTTGGGGGTGTACTGAGCTTTCCCCTTGCCCTTGAACTTGGCATTTCTAACGGCAGCTGCCTCTGCCTGCGGAGTGGACGGAGCTTTCTGCTTTTGCTTCCGATTGATGTTCCCATCTCCGTCAGCGACTGCCTTGTGCTCGCCGCTATGTATGCGGTCCTCTTCTTTGCCATTTGCATAGCGTGCGGCTATCTCCATCATCTTGCTCATGGAGATGTCGCATGTCCGACCGAACTTCAGGTACAGATCTCTGTACCGCACACCTGCCTTGAATGCGCAGACTGCTTGATGCTCTGTGACGTTCTCCACCGTGTGGTAGAGGGTCGTCCAGCGCTGGATGAAATCGCGCAGGGGCTCATTCTGCTTCTGGACGCAGTGCTGGAGCTCCACGAGACCAGCAGGGCGTTTGCACGTGCCCTCGAAGGTCCTGATGAACACCCAGGACAGATCTGCCCAGCTGTAGATGCTTGATGGAGCCAACTGATTCAGCCACGCTCGTGTCGAGCCGTCGAGCATCAGGGGGAGATGTTTCATGGCGACCTGGTCATCTCTGCCACCGATCTGGACCGCCACTCGGTAGTCGTCCAGCCACGTTTCTGGCTTGGATTCTCTTGTGAACTTGCTGAACCCCGTCGCCAATCGGAAGTTGGGAGGGATGTCAGCTGAACGGATGGCCCGACTGAAGCACTCGGGGCCAGAGACGATGGTCCTGCTTCCACTCGGACGGTCTCTATCGTGACCATCACGGTGGGCTCGACTCCTGTCGACCTTCCTCTGGGCGATGTACCCTCTTGCGTCGGGCCTTGGATCATAAGTGACACCGACTGAACACCGATCATCATGATGTCGGGGCCCGTAAGGCCCACCATGCGGAGGGGTGCGTGAACGGCGACGATCTTCGGGATTCGTGGAACAGCTGCCCCCTCTGCGTCGCTGATGAGAGTGGGGGCTGTAAACCGAGCGATGCGTGTTCGCGTGAACAAAACTGTTGTGGATCCTGTTGTGCGACTGGGAGACCGCCGAATTCTGCTGCTGCACCATGTGCAACAAGGCACGGATCTGCTCGATCCCTCTACCAGCCTCCGAATCAGTCGGTTGGAGGGAATCGGCTATCTTGGCAGCGGCAGCCAGGTTGAGGACGGGCGTACGGAACACCTCGACGTTGCTCTGAGAGTGCGTCGACTGGCAGAACGGTTCTGTTGACGGCGAGCGCCGGACGATTCGCCAACCTCGTGCTCGTTCCGGCCAGTCCGGCGGGGACTTTCATGGGAATTTGCCATGAGAACTTCGGCTGCAGGCCCGCGACCCAAGTACTCGGAAGGTAACTCAATCGGAACTGAGTCCAAGCACTGGGACGACGGCGCCACCACAACCGACTCGAGGACCGCCACTTGAGAGGACGCGTTCTGGCGCGCCTGGGCGTGTCGCACCCAACGCTGGAGCCGGGGACGGCGGGACCGCTTGTTGCGGCGCATGACGGGGGCGAAGGTCAACACCTGGGCCGACTGCTGGAGAAGAAGGACGCCGCGGGCAACGGCACGGAAGTGCGTAGCCCCACGACTGGGGAGCGCCTTGACGTTGAGAGACACATCCCGAAGCCATGCCGAATCATCGATGATGAAGGAGAGTGCGCCGAAGAGGATCTCCCGACCCATGCATAAATCTCCGCCGGATGACATGATGAAAAGATGAAGCTGCAAACTCGCCGGAAGTCGCTTAGACGCCTGCCCCACGGTGGGCGCCAACTGTCGTGGGTATAAGTTTGACAGTAGATGTGTAGGGTACGAAAGGATGGGCAGAGCCTTAGCTACGGCGAGGTTGTATGAGTTCAGGTCCCTCTTCGATGGAGGTAAAATCCCTACGTCTCAGTGCTCTTGGGAGCTTAGTGTCGAGTGGAATATAGGATTACAGTAAATGCCAACCCCTGCACCAGTGGGGAAGGGCGGCTTATATAGAGTGCACTGCCCTTCACAATGGCCTGGTGGATAGGGGTGGAGTAGTGGCGAATAAATGCCTACGTTACAGGTAACGTATGCCTTAAATGCTAATAATGGTGTATGAAAACGTATGACCGTTGTCCTCCTGGGGAGGTTACGATGTACAGAGTGGAATTCAGTCGGTACAATAAATATGCTCCGAATGCTCGTCACCGACTGGATGATGGGGAGTCCTTAGTTCACTCGGAACTGTCTAAGGGCCTTGCCCTCTATGAAGGGTAGTCCTTGGGTAGGACCTATAGGGCAGGCCTATGACCCTACCCTGGGACTATAACCACATCAACCTCTGTATTCTAGCGGGCGGCAGACAGTGTTCCAGTTCACCTTGCACTTGGCCCCGTCGTCTTGTCCGATCCCGACCAGAGGAAGGCCCACTCCAACTTGTTGATGTTGTGCACTATGGACGGTGGAATGAACAGGGAGGTGCCGAAGTAGACGAAGATTGAAGAGATGACAGAGTTAACCAGTGTCGTGCGCCTGATGGTGGTGATTTTCTGTCCCTCATATGTCACAAGCTTGTTCGCGACCTTATCCTCGAGGAACTTGAAATCCACATCCCTCGGCTTCCTGACCAACAGAGAGAAGCCCAGATATCTTAGGGGGAAGGCTGTGATTTTTGTCAGAAGGCCCTCATGATGCCCGCAAGGTTTAGGTGATTGCATTTGATGGGCACGACCAAGCTCTTGTGGAAATTGGTGCACAGCCCGGTGATCTCCCTGAACCCACGCAAGATGGCCGAGAGATGGTCGATATCCCTTTTGAGGGTGCCATGAAGACAAACACATCATCCGCGTATAGAGAGGTGTGAATTATTGCTCCTCTACCACGGACCTTGCGAAGCATTCCCTTCCTTGTTGCGAGCTCGAGAAGATGTTGCAGGATGTTAATGGCAATGACCAAGAGGAGTGGGGAGAGGTGGTACCCTTGTGTGAGGCCGCGTCCATGCTTGATGGGCCTGCCTGCCACGCCATTGAGCAGGATCCTCGAGGAAGAGGTGCTAAGAGGGTCGCGACCCACTTCCAAAATTAGGCATGTATTCCGTATGTAGTCATACGTGCTTAGGGAAAAGAACTTGCATGACATCTATTGCCCATCCCTCCCGTGGCAGCGGGGTCCCAATGGAAACTATGGGATATTAAGGTTCACCTTTTAATAAAGAACCGGACCAATGCATTAACACGCGGTGAATACATGAACTCCTCATACTATGGTCATCTCCGGGAGTGGTTCCTGCTATTGTCACTCCGGGGTTGTCGGGTCATAACACATAGTAGGTGACTACAACTTGCAAGATAGGATCTAAAACACACATATATTGGCGACAATATAATAGGTTCAAATCTGAAATCATGGCACTTGGGCCCTAGTGAAAAGCATTAAGCATAGCCAAGTAGTAGCAACATCAATCTAGAACATAGTGGATACTAGGGATCAATCCCCGTCAAGAACTAACTCGATTACATGATAGATCTCATCCAACTCATCACCGTCCAGCAAGCCTATGATGACATTACTCACGAACGATGAAGAGCATCATGGAATTGTCAATGGAGAAAGGTTGATGATGACGACGGCGAGGATTTCCCCTCTCCGGAGCCCGAAACGGACTCCAGATCTACCCTCCAGATGAAGAACATGATGTGGCGGCGCCTCCGTATCGCAAAACGCGATGATACCTTCTCTCTGATTTTTTTTCCAGGCGAACTGGAAGATATAGGACTGAGATTGGGGGCGGTGGTGCCATGTGGGCCCCACAAGCCTGCATGGCGCGGCCTAGGGGGGTGGCCGCGCCGTGTGGGCTTGTGGCCCACTCGCACACCCCCTCACGTGGATCTTTGCGCACGTAATTTTCTTTTATTCCAGAAAAAAATCTCCATAAATTTTCAGGACGTTCCGAGAACTTTTATTTGTGCACAAAAACAACACCATGGCAATTCTGCTGAAAACAGCGTCAGTCCGGGTTAGTTCCATTCAAATCATGCAAATTAGAGTCCAAAACAAGGGCAAAAGAGTTCGGAAAAGTAGATACGACGGAGACGTATCACACTGCATCAAGGACATATTGTTTTTGGCCAGCAGTGACGATAAGCCTCAGATTAGGAGCCGAGTCAACAAAGTTGCTTCCATCATCTATCAACTTAGCTTTCTAGAGGAACGTGTTAAAATTCAGGGTTGCTACTACGTGAGCCATTGATCTACCACCATTTTTTTTGCAAAGATTACTTAAACTATGTTTAAGATAATTGCGTTTAGCTAATCATATTACCAATATACTCCAACTCAAATTGACATCCCTCTAGTCATTCGAGTGTCGCATGATCCAAATTCACTAACTCAAGTCCGGTCATCACGTGAGTTGAATACAGTTTCAGTGGTGAACATCTCCATGTTGATCATATCAACTATATGATTCATGCTCGACCTTTCGGTCTCTTGTGCCCCGAGGCCAAGTTTGTACATGCTAGGATCGTCAAGTTTAACCCCGAGTGTTCCGCGTGTGCAACTATTTTGCACCCGTTCTATGTGAACGTTGAGTCTATCACACCCTATCATCATGTGGTGTCTCAAAACGATGAACTGTCGCAACGGTGCACAGCCGGGGAGACCACAATTTATCTTGAAATTTTAGTGAGAGATCACCTTATAATGCTACTGTTGTCCTAAGCAAAATAAGGTGCATAAAAGGATTAACATCACATGCAAATCATAAGTGACATGATATGGCCATTAACTCGTGCTTCTTGATCTTCATGACCAAAGCACCGACATGATCTCCATCGTCACCGGCGCCGCGCCATGATCTCCATCATCATGATATCCATCATCATGCTGTCATCGAGGTTGTCGCGCTATCTATGCTATTACTACTAGAGCTACAACCTAGAGATATAGTAAAAGCATTTGCAAGCACAAACGTTAGTTTAAACACAACCCTATGGCACCTTCCGGTTGCCGTAGCATCGACGTGCAAGTCGATATTTAACTATTACAACATGATCATCTCATACATCCAATATAACATATCATGTCTTCGGCAATATCACATCACATGCATACCCTGCAAAAACAAGTTAAACGTCCTCTAATTGGTTGTTGAATTTTTTACATGGCTCCTATGGGTATCTAGTATGATCGCATCTTACTTACGCAAATCCACAACAGTGATATGCAAATTGCTATTTAACCTTCTCCAAGCACCGCTTCGATCAAATCCAATTCAACTAAAGTTGAAGAAACACACACCCGCCAATCATCTTTATGCAACAGGTTGCATGTCAGTCGATGAAACTCGTCTCTCGTAAGCATACGAGTAAAGTTGGTCCGGGCTGCTTCAATCCAAAAATACCATTGAATTAAGAAAAGACTAAGGAGGGCAGCAAATTGAACATCAACGCCCACAAACTCTTTTGTGTTCTACTTGAGATATCATCTACGCATTAACCTAGCTCATGATGCCACTGTTGGGGAACGTTGCATGGGAAACAAAAACTTTCCTATGCACGCGAAAGACCTATCATGGTGATGATCATCTATGAGAGGGAGATCGGATCCACATACCCTTGTAGATCGCTAAGAGGGGAGCGTTAAGAAACGCAGTTGATGTAGGGGTACGTCTTCGCGATCCAAATCACCGTCCCACGATCCGTCTCGATCTAGCGTCGAACGGACGGCACCTCTGCATTCAGCACACGTACAGCTTGGTGCCGATCTCCGCCTTTTTGATCCACCAAGAGAGACGAAGAGGTAGCTGAATTCTCCGGCAGCACGACGGCGTGGTGGTGATGGTGGTGGAGCTGCTCCGACACGGCTTCGCCGCGCCGTATCGAATCAGCTATGAAGTGTCACGAAGACGTGGAGAGAGAGAGGGTTGCGCTATGGCTTGGGGTGAAAAAACCCTCTCAAATCTCCACTATATATAGGAGAAACAAGAGGGAGGGTGGTTGCCTCCTACTCCAAGTAGGAGGGGTCGGCCGAGCCAAGGAGGAAGGTCTCCTCCTCCAATTCAGTTTGCTGGAGGAGTCCTTTCCTTCTTGTCCACCTCCTTCCTTTTTTTCTTTTCCTTTTATTTCGCTCCAGACGAAATAGACTTATTATGCTGGCCTCACCATCCCACAAAGGGCTGGTGCGCCGCCCATGGGCCTATTAGGTCTTCTCCCGGGTGGGTGGCCCCTCCCGGTAAAACCCCGGAACCCATTCGTCACTCCCCGTAAATTACCGATAATGCCCAGAATCCTTTCGGAAGCCAAATGCAACATTCCTATATATCAATCTTCGTTTACGGACCATTCCGGAGACACTCGTGACCAAGGTTTTCAGAATCGCGATTCTGAATCGGATCGGAGCTCCATTGGTAGGATCGTGAATCGTAGAATCATAACTATCAGGATTGTAGAATCTTAGATTCTATGAGCAAAATCGTAGAATCAGAGGGACTAGTTTGGATCGTAAAGTTGTAAGATTCTAAGACTTGAGTCGCGATTTTGACAACTTTGCTCGTGACTGTTGGTGAACGTCGCATGGGAAACAAAAAATTTCCGACGCGCACGAAGACCTATCATGGTGATGTCCATCTACGAGAGGGGATGAGTGATCTACGTACCCTTGTAGACCGTACAACAGAAGCGTTAGTGAACGCGGTTGATGTAGTGGAATGTCCTCACGTCCCCTGATCCGCCCCGCGAACAATCCCCCGGTCAGTCCCACGATCTAGTACCGAACGGACAGCACCTCCGCGTTCAGCACACGTACAACTCGACGATGATCTCGGCCTTCTTGATCCAGCAAGAGAGACGGAGAGGTAGAAGAGTTCTCCGGCAGCGTGACGGCTCTCCGGAGGTTGGTGATGACCTTGTCTCAGCAGGGCTCCGCCCGAGCTCCGCAGAAACGCGATCTAGAGGAAAAACCGTGGAGGTATGTGGTCGGGCTGCCGTGGAAAAGTCATCTCAAATCAGCCCTAAAACCTCCGTATATATAGGTGGGAGGGAGGGACCTTGCCTTGGGGCTCAAGGAGCCCCAAGGGGGTCGGCCGAGTCCAAGAGGGAAGGCTCCCCCCCCCCCCAAACCGAGTTGGACTTGGTTTGGTGGGTGGGAGTCCTTCCTTCCCTTCCCACCTCCCTTTTTTTTCTTTTCTCTTTGATTTTCTTTCCTAGGCGCATAGGGCCCTTTTGGGCTGTCCGACCAGCCCACTAAGGGCTGGTGCGCCACCCTCATGGCCTATGGGCTTCCCCGGGGTGGGTTGCCCCCCCCCCCCGGTGAACTCCCGGAACCCATTCGTCATTCCCGGTACATTCCCGGTAACTCCGAAAACCTTCCGGTAATCAAATGAGGTCATCCCATATATCAATCTTCGTTTCCGGACCATTCCGGAAACTCTCGTGACGTCTGTGATCTCATCCGGGACTCCAAACAACATTCGGTAACCAACCATATAACTCAAATACGCATAAAACAACGTCGAACCTTAAGTGAGCAGACCCTGCGGGTTCGAGAACAATGTAGACATGACCCGAGAGACTCCTCGGTCAATATCCAATAGCGGGACCTGGATGCCCATATTGGATCCTACATATTCTACGAAGATCTTATCGTTTGAACCTCGGTAACAAGGATTCATATAATCCCGTATGTCATTCCCTTTGTCCTTCGGTATGTTACTTGCCCGAGATTCGATCGTCAGTATCCGTATACCTATTTCAATCTCGTTTACCGGCAGGTCTCTTTACTCGTTCCGTAATACAAGATCCCGCAACTTACACTAAGTTACATTGCTTGCAAGGCTTGTGTGTGATGTTGTATTATCGAGTGGGCCCCGAGATACCTCTCCGTCACACGGAGTGAAAAATCCCACTCTTGATCCATACTAACTCAACTAACACCTTCGGAGATACCTGTAGAGCATCTTTATAGTCACCCAGTTACGTTGCGACGTTTGATACACACAAAGCATTCCTCCGGTGTCAGTGAGTTATATGATCTCATGGTCATAGGAATAAATACTTGACACGCAGAAAACAGTAGCAACAAAATGACACGATCAACATGCTACGTCTATTAGTTTGGGTCTAGTCCATAACGTGATTCTCCAAATGATGTGATCCAGTTATCAAGCAACAACACCTTGTTCATAATCAGAAGACACTGACTATCTTTGATCAACTAGCTAGCCAACTAGAGGCTTGCTAGGGACGGTGTTTTGTCTATGTATCCACACATGTAAATGAGTCTTCATTCAATACAATTATAGCATGGATAATAAACGATTATCTTGATACAGGAATTATAATAATAACTATATTTATTATTGCCTCTAGGGCATAATTCCAACAGTCTCCCACTTGCACTAGAGTCAATAATCTAGCCCTCGCATCATCATGCGAATTACATTGTAATAAATCTAACACCCATACAGTTCTGGTGTTGATCATGCTTTGGCCGTGGAAGAGGTTTAGTTAGCGGGTCTGCTACATTAAGATCCGTGTGCACTTTGCATATATTTACGTCCTCTCCCTCGACGTAGTCGCGGATGAGGTTGAAGCGTCGTTTGATGTCTTTGGTCTTCCTGTGAAACCGCGGTTCCTTTGCTAAGGCAATGGCACCCGTGTTGTCACAGAACAAGGTTATTGGATTCAGTGCGCTTGGCACCACTCCAAGATCCGTCATGAACTGCTTCATCCAGACACCCTCCTTAGCCGCCTCCGAGGTAGCCATGTACTCCGCTTCACATGTAGAATCTGCTATGACGCTTTGCTTGGAACTGCACCAGCTTACTGCACCCCCATTAAGAATAAATACGTATCCCGTTTGCGACTTAGAGTCATCCAGATCTGTGTCAAAGCTTGCATCGATGTAACCTTTTACGGCGAGCTCTTCGTCACCTCCATACACGAGAAACATCTCCTTAGTCCTTTTCAGGTACTTCAGGATATTCTTGACCGCTGTCCAGTGATCCACTCCTGGATTACTCTGGAACCTACCTGCCATGCTTATGGCCAGGCTAACATCCGGTCTAGTGCACAGCATTGCATACATGATAGAACCTATGGCTGAAGCATAGGGGACGGAGCGCATATGCTCTCTATCTTCATCAGTTGCTGGGCACTGAGTCTTACTCAATCTCGTACCTTGTAAAACTGGCAAGAACCCTTTCTTGGACTGTTCCATTTTGAACCTCTTCAAAACTTTATCAAGGTATGTGCTTTGTGAAAGTCCTATCAGGCGTTTTGATCCATCCCTATAGATCTTAATACCCAGAATGTAAGCAGCTTCTCCTAGGTCCTTCATAGAGAAACTCTTATTCAAGTAATCCTTTATGCTCTCTAAAAACTCCACGTTGTTTCCAATCAGCAATATGTCATCCACATATAATATTAGAAACGCCACAGAGCTCCCACTCACTTTCTTGTAAATACAAGATTCTCCAACCACTTGTATAAACCCAAATGCTTTGATCACCTCATCAAAGCGTTTGTTCCAACTCCGAGATGCTTGCACCACTCCATAAATGGATCGCTGGAGCTTGCACACCTTGTTAGCATTCTTAGGATCGACAAAACCTTCGGGCTGCATCATATACAATTCTTCCTTAAGGAAACCGTTAAGGAACGCCGTTTTGACATCCATCTGCCAGATTTCATAATCGAAAAATGCAGCTATTGCTAACATGATTCTGATGGACTTAAGCATCGCTACGGGTGAGAAAGTCTCATCATAGTCAACTCCTTGAACTTGTGAAAAACCCTTTGCCACAAGTCGAGCTTTATAAATGGTCACATTGTCGTCAGCGTCCGTCTTCCTCTTAAAAATCCATTTGTTCTGAATAGCCGTGCGGCCCTCAGGTAGTACCTCCAAAGTCCACACTTTGTTCTCATACATGGATCCTATCTCGGACTTCATGGCTTCTAGCCATTTCTTGGAATCTGGGCCCACCATTGCTTCTTCATAATTTGTAGGTTCATTGTTGTCCAACAACATGATCGATAAGACGGGATTACCGTACCACTCTGGAGCAGCACGTGGTCTCGTCGACCTGCGTGGTTCGACAGAAACTTGAACCGGAGTTTCATGATCATCATCATTAACTTCCTCCTCAACCGGCGTCGCAACGACTGAGGTTTCCCCTTGCCCTGCGCCACCATCTAGAGGGATGAGAGGTTCGACAACCTCGTCAAGTTCTATCTTCCTCCCACTCAATTCTCTCGAGAGAAACTCCTTCTCGAGAAAAGCTCCGTTTTTAGCAACAAACACTTTGCCCTCGGATTTGAAATAGAAGGTGTACCCAACTGTCTCCTTTGGGTAACCTATGAAGACGCACTTTTCCGCTTTGGGTTTCAGCTTTTCAGACTGAAGCTTTTTGACATAAGCATCACATCCCCAAACTTTAAGAAACGACAACTTTGGCCTTTTGCCATACCACAGTTCGTATGGTGTCGTCTCAACGGATTTTGATGGTGCCCTATTTAAAGTGAATGCAGCTGTTTCTAATGCATAACCCCAAAATGATAACGGCAAATCAGTAAGAGACATCATAGATCGCACCATCTCTAATAAAGTACGATTACGACGTTCGGACACACCATTACGCTGTGGTGTTCCTGGCGGTGTTAACTGTGAAACAATTCCACATTGTCTTAAGTGAGCACCAAACTCGAAACTCAGATATTCACCCCCACGATCAGACCGTAGGAACTTGATCTTCTTGTTACGGTGATTTTCCACTTCACTCTAAAATTGCTTGAACTTTTCAAATGTTTCAGACTTGTGCTTCATCAAGTAGACATAACCATATCTACTCAAATCGTCAGTGAAGGTGAGAAAATAACGATATCCGCCGCATGCCTCTACGCTCATCGGACCACACACATCAGTATGTATGATTTCCAACAAGTCACTTGCACGCTCCATAGTTCCGGAGAACAGAGTCTTAGTCATCTTGCCCATGAGGCATGGTTCGCACGTGTCAAGTGAATCAAAGTCAAGTGACTCCAAAAGTCCATCAGCATGGAGTTTCTTCATGCGCTTTACACCAATATGACCTAACCGGCAGTGCCACAAAAATATGGCGCTATCATTGTTAACTCTAACTCTTTTGGCCTCAATGTTATGTATATGCGTATCGCTATCAAGATTCAATATGAACAATCCTTTCACATTAGGTGCATGACCATAAAAGATGTTACTCATAGAAATAGAACAACCATTATTCTCTGACTTAAAAGAGTAACCGTCTCGCAATAAACAAGATCCAAATATAATGTTCATGCTCAACGCAGGCACTAAATAACAATGATTTAAGTTCATCACTAATCCTGATGGTAACTGAAGTGAAACTGTGCTGACGGCGATTGCATCAACCTTGGAACCATTTCCTACGCGCATCGTCACTTCATCTTTCGCCAGCCTTCATCTATTCCGCAGTTCCTGTTTCGAGTTGCAAATATGAGCAACAGAACCGGTATCGAATACCCAGGCACTACTACGAGAGCCGGTTAAGTACACATCAATAACATGTATATCAAATATACCTGATTTTTCTTTGGCCGCCTTCTTATCTACCAGATACTTGGGGCAATTGCGCTTCCAGTGACCCATACCCTTGCAATAGTAACACTCCGTTTCAGGCTTAGGTCCAGCTTTGGGTTTCTTCGTCGGATTGGCAACAGGCTTGCCGCTCTTCTTCAAATTACCCTTCTTGCCTTTGCCGTTTCTCTTGAAACTAGTGGTCTTATTCACCATCAACACTTGATGTTCTTTACGGAGTTCAGACTCTGCGACTTTCAGCATCGCAAACAACTCGCCGGGTGACTTGTTCATCCCTTGCATGTTGTAGTTCAACACAAAGCCTTTATAGCTTGGCGGCAGTGATTGAAGGATTCTGTCAGTGATAGCCTCTTGCGGGAGTTCAATCCCCAGCTCAGCTAGACGGTTGGAGTACCCAGACATTTTGAGCACATGTTCACTGACAGACGAGTTCTCCTCCATCTTGCAAGCATAGAATTTATTGGAGGTCTCATACCTCTCGATCCGGGCGTTCTTCTGAAAGATAAACTTCAACTCCTAGAACATCTCAAATGCTCCATGACGCTCAAAGCGACGTTGAAGTCCCGGTTCTAAGTCATACAAGACTGCACATTGAACTACTGAGTAGTCCTCCTTATGTGCTAACCAAGCGTTCTTAACATCCTGATCAGTCGTAGCGGGTGGTTCATCTCCTAGCGCAGCATTAAGGACATAATCGTTCTTCCCAGCTTGTAATATTAGCTTAAGATTACGAGCCCAGTCTACAAAGTTGCTTCCATCATCTTTCAACTTAGCTTTCTCTAGGAACGTATTAAAATTCAGGGTGACTGTCGCGTGAGCCATGATCTACAACACAAATATATTCAAAGTGGACTTAGACTATGTTCAAGATAATTAGAGTTTAACTTAATCAAATTATTCGCTAAACTCCCACTCAAAAAGTACATCTCTCTAGTCATTTGAGTGGTTCATGATCCACTTACACTAGCTCAAGTCCGATCATCACGTGAGTTGAGTATAGTTTCAGTGGTAAGCATCCCTATGCTAATCATATCATCTACATGATTCATGATCGACCTTTCGGTCTCATGTGTTCCGAGGCCATGTCTGCACATGCTAGGCTCGTCAAGCTTAACCCGAGTGTTCCGCGTGCGCAACTGTTTTGCACCCGTTGTATGTGAACGTTGAGTCTATCACACCCGATCATCACGTGGTGTCTCGAAACGACGAACTGTAGCAACGGTGCACAGTCGGGGAGAACACAATTTCGTCTTGAAATTTTAGTGAGAGATCACCTCATAATGCTACCGTCGTTCTAAGCAAAAAAAGGTGCATAAAAGGATTAACATCACATGCAATTCATAAGTGACATGATATGGCCATCATCACGTGCTTCTTGATCTCCATCACCAAAGCACCGGCACAATCTTCTTGTCACCGGCGCCACACCATGATCTCCATCAACGTGTTGCCATCGGGGTTGTCGTGCTACTCATGCTATTACTACTAAAGCTACATCCTAGCAAAATAGTAAACGCATCTACAAGCACAAACGTTAGTATAAAGACAACCCTATGGCTCCTGCCGGTTGCCGTACCATCGACGTGCAAGTCGATATTTTCTATTACAACATGATCATCTCATACATCCAATATATCACATCACATCGTTGGCCATATCACATCAAAAGCATACCCTGCAAAAACAAGTTAGACGTCCTCTAATTTTGTTGTTGCATGTTTTACGTGGTGACCATGGGTATCTAGTAGGATCGCATCTTACTTACGCAAACACCACAACGGAGATATATGAGTTGCTATTTAACCTCATACAAGGACCTCCTCGGTCAAATCCGATTCAACTAAAGTTGGAGAAACCGACACTTGCCAGTCATATTTGAGCAACGGGGTTACTCGTAGCGATGAAACCAGTCTCTCGTAAGCGTACGAGTAATGTCGGTCCAAGCCGCTTCAATCCAACAATACCGCGGAATCAAGAAAAGACTAAGGAGGGCAGCAAAACGCACATCACCGCCCACAAAAACTTTTGTGTTCTACTCGAGAAGACATCTACGCATGAACCTAGCTCATGATGCCACTGTTGGTGAACGTCGCATGGGAAACAAAAAATTTCCTACGCGCACGAAGACCTATCATGGTGATGTCCATCTACGAGAGGGGATGAGTGATCTATGTACCCTTGTAGACCGTACAGCAGAAGCGTTAGTGAACGCGGATGATGTAGTGGAACGTCCTCACATCCCTCGATCTGCCCCGCGAACAATCCCGCGGTCAGTCCCACGATCTAGTACCGAACGGACGGCACCTCCGCGTTCAGCACACGTACAGCTCGACGATGATCTCGGCCTTCTTGATCCAGCAAGAGAGACGGAGAGGTAGAAGAGTTCTCCAGCAGCGTGACGGCGCTCCGGAGGTTGGTGATGACCTTGTCTCAGCAGGGCTCCGCCCGAGCTCCGCAGAAACACGATCTAGAGGAAAAACCGTGGAGGTATGTGGTCGGGCTGCCGTGGAAAAGTCATCTCAAATCAGCCCTAAAACCTCCGTATATATAGGTGGGAGGGAGGGGACCTTTCCTTGGGGCTCAAGGAGCCCCAAGGGGGTCGGCCGAGTCCAAGTGGGAAGGCTCCCCCCCCCCCCCAAACCGAGTTGGACTTGGTTTGGTGGGTGGGAGTCCTTCCTTCCCTTCCCACCTCCCTTTTTTTTTCTTTTCTCTTTGATTTTCTTTCCTAGGCGCATAGGGCCCTTTTGGGCTGTCCCACCAGCCCACTAAGGGCTGGTGCGCCACCCTCATGGCCTATGGGCTTCCCCGGGGTGGGTTGCCCCCCCCCCCCCCCCCGGTGAACTCCCGGAACCCATTCGTCATTCCCGGTACATTCCCGGTAACTCCGAAAACCTTCCGGTAATCAAATGAGGTCATCCCATATATCAATCTTCGTTTCCGGACCATTCCGGAAACCCTCATGATGTCCGTGATCTCATCCGGGACTCCGAATAACATTCGGTAACCAACCATATAACTCAAATACGCATAAAACAACGTCGAACCTTAAGTGTGCAGACCCTGCGGGTTCGAGAACTATGTAGACATGACTCGAGAGACTCCTCGGTCAATATCCAATAGCGGGACCTGGATGCCCATATTGGATCCTACATATTCTACGAAGATCTTATCGTTTGAACCTCGGTGCCAAGGATTCATATAATCCCGTATGTCATTCCCTTTGTCCTTCGGTATGTTACTTGCCCGAGATTCGATCGTCAGTATCCGTATACCTATTTCAATCTCGTTTACCGGCAAGTCTCTTTACTCGTTCCGTAATACAAGATCCCGCAACTTACACTAAGTTACATTGCTTGCAAGGCTTGTGTGTGATGTTGTATTACCGAGTGGGCCCCGAGATACCTCTCCGTCACACGGAGTGACAAATCCCACTCTTGATCCATACTAACTCAACTAACACCTTTGGAGATACCTGTAGAGCATCTTTATAGTCACCCAGTTATGTTGCGACGTTTGATACACACAAAGCATTCCTCCGGTGTCAGCGAGTTATATGATCTCATGGTCATAGGAATAAATACTTGACACGCAGAAAACAGTAGCAACAAAATGACACGATCAACATGCTACGTCTATTAGTTTGGGTCTAGTCCATCACGTGATTCTCCTAATGACGTGATCCAGTTATCAAGCAACAACACCTTGTTCATAATCAGAAAACACTGACTATCTTTGATCAACTGGCTAGCCAACTAGAGGCTTGCTAGGGACGGTGTTTTGTCTATGTATCCACACATGTAAATGAGTCTTCATTCAATACAATTATAGCATGGATAATAAACGATTATCTTGATACAGGAATTATAATAATAACAATATTTATTATTGCCTCTAGGGCATAATTCCAACAGTGATGTCCAGGGTCTCATCCGGGACTTCGAACAACATTCGGTTACCAACATCAATAATTCAACTATACCAAAAACGTCACCGAACCTTAAGTGTGCACGCCCTGCGGGTTCGAGAACTATGTAGACATGACCTGAGACATTCTCGAGTCAATATCCAATAGCAGGACCTCGATGCCCATATTGGATCCTACATATTCGATGAAGATCTTATCGGTTGAACCTCTATGTCAAGGATTCAGTTAATCCCGTATATCATTCCCCTTATCCTTCGATATGTTACTTGCCCGAGATTCGATACGTCGTATCCCAATACCTATTTCAACCTCATTACCGGCAAGTCTCTTTACTCGTTTCGTAATACAAGATCTCGTGGCTAAATCTTTAGTCACATTGCTTGCAAGGCTTGTTTGTGATGTTGTATTACCGAGTGGGCCCCGAGATACCTCTCCGTCACACGGAGTGACAAATCCCAGTCTTGATCCATGCTAACTCAATGGACACCTTCGGAGATACCTGTAGAGCAAATTTATAGTCACCCAGTTACGTTGCGACGTCTGATACACACAAAGTATTCCTCCGGTGTCAGTGAGTTACATAATCTCATGGTCATAGGAATGTATACTTGACATGAAGAAAACAATAGCAACAAAATTACACGATCATATGCTACATTCATAGTTTGGGTCTTGTCCATCACATCATTCTCCTAATGATGTGATCCCGTTATCAAGTGACAACACTTGTCTATAGCTATGAAACATTAATCATCTTTGATCAACGAGCTAATCAACTAGAGGCTTACTAGGGATAGTATTTTATCTATGTATCCACACATGTATTTGTGTTTCCGCTCAATACAATTATAGCATGGATAATAAATGTTTATCTTAAAACGGGAAATATAATAATTATTATTTTATTATTGCCTCCTCTCTTCACGCGAGTCCGGAGATCGTGCTCCTCGTTGAATAGCACGCGACTCTCGTGCGTGATGTAGAGACGAAGTATCACGAGTAGAGCCGCATGGAGGTGCACCTTGGCCTTGGAGAAAAGGTCCCTGTTCCACGCCGTAAGCCGCAACGCCACCTTCTTCAATTTGTGGAAGAAGATTTAATAAGGCTGAGAGTGCGCGACGGGCTCGTTCCACGCCCGGTTCACCACCTCCATAAACCCAGGCATGGAAGTCCAGAAGTTTTCAAATTTGAAAGCTTTTGGACGTTGTAGGCCTTTGTCGTCTGCGAGCAACAACTGCTGTGGTCAGAGAGCGAAGAGGAGAGGGCATGCAGAAGGTGAGTACTGAAGGCGGTATCCCATTCGGCGTTGCAGAAGGACGAGTCAAGCTTGCACAGGGTCGGGTTGTCTCTCTCGTTGCTCCACGTGAATCTTCTATTTTGGAGGTGGATCTCTTTAAGCCCTCCTTATCTGTCGCTACACCGTAGATACTCTATTTGGTCTATGTGTGTGTCATGGTGTAGTACATGCTCGACAAACGATGGATGGACGAGTCGATGCATACATGCATGTTGCGCAGCAACCAAAACACAAGGGAGCTAAAGCAATAGGCTATCATGCATGCAAGTAAACATAAAGCCGCACCTTTGCACGATGGATGCATGCATACAAGTTGAGACCGGTGTGTTATGGTTGTGAGAGAAAATAGTTAGTTCATAGGATAAGAATGTCATGGGGATAGAAAACTTGTAAGAAATGAGATGACATGTGTCTTAAATCTTATGAATATGAATAAAAGAAATACTGTTTGGTTCACGTAGGACTTTTTTCATTGAGTGTAGACTAATATTATTTTTCTTTGAAATGTGAAGGATAGGAACCAATCCTAAGTAGGAATAGAAATTCATTTTTATGAACCAAAGAACTTTAAAGGAAAAAAATCCTATAGAAGACTTATTCTTTTAAATTATTGTGAAATTCCTTCAAACCAAAGAAAACCTAAAGAGGAGATACATGCAAGTCATGCCCGCTTTGTTTAAGCTTTCTGTAACAGTGGCGCCGTGTAGGGACATATGTCTTAAATTGCTTTCTTGTCTCTCATTTGTGGTTACCGTTGGGTTATTATAGGGTAAAAACATCTACATTCGGGCGTTTCAAATCCGTCTCAAATGCCCGGATGGACAACTCGGTCATTGATCGATCATGAAAATTCGATTTAGATGGATGCCTCTAACGGGCATCAAACGCCCAGGCTGACCAACAACCCCATATCCAATCCAAACATGTGGCGGTTATGGGGACGCTCGGGCGCGTCCGCCACGTCGAACGTGAGAGCCCAACCCACTGCAAATTGGACTAAATTCACCCTCTCAACCTACCAGATCCATTTGCTCTCTCCTCTCTTCTTCCTCCTCTATGACGCCCGTCTTGCAGCTCTGCCTCTGTGCACACTTCGCAACCGTTCCGAGCGTCTGCACCACTAGCACCGGCACGACACTCCTATCTCCCATCCTCGTCGCAGAGGACGTTGTCGCTAGCCTTGATGCCACCGCGGTACGTCCGACAACTCCCAAGCTCCCCCTTGCACTCTATGTGTTTGACACATTGTCCGACCTAGTTTTTGTGATTTTTTAGGGAAAACGGTGAATTCTGATGTATCGTTGGACCGACAAGTGGAGCATATTCTCAACTTCAAGGGCTCAATCAAAGGGAGAAGAGTGATCAATCGGGATAGGGTATTCAGAGCATGGCTACTATAGAGGGACTACTTTACTCTGAATCCAACTTTCCTAGATGATCCATGGTTCCACCGCCGTTTTTGCACGTAGAAACCATTGTTTTGCTCATTGTGGAGGGAGTGGGGAGGCACACAATGACTACTTCAAGCTCACAAGGGATTGTTGCGATCAACTTTCTTTCTATGCTAAGGAGAAGTGCACGGCTGCTCTAAGGATGCTTGCACTTGGTACTGTCGCAGATGCCATTGGTGAGATGGTCACGATGGGGAGAGCACATGTGTGAAGACTTTTGTTAAGTTTGTTCGCGCTATGGTGCAGGTGTTTGGGGCATAGTATGTGAGAGAAACAAATGTGCGGGACACAAAGAAGTTGTTGACTATTGAAGGCGCTAAAGGGTTTTTACGAATGCTTAGAACAATTGAGTGCATGCATTGATAATGGAAGAACTGCCTTAAAGGTTTGCAGGGAATGTATCAAGGTCACACCAAAGAATCCACCATCATACTAGAAGCAGTGGCATCACATGACTTATGCATTTGGCATGATTTTTTTGAAATATCTGGTTCTCACAATGACATCAACGTGATTCAACGATCTCCGGTGTTCATGAGGCTTTGCAATGGGGATCATCACCATGCAACCACACTGTCAACGATCGTGACTACAACACGGGATGTTATCTTACCGATGGAATCTATCCTCAGTGGGCGGTGTTTGTAAAGACCATATCCGAACCACACGGCAAGAAACAAAATCACTTTGCAACAATGCAGAGCTAGGAAGGATGTGAAGAAGGCATTCAAAGTGCTTCAAACTCATTGGGGAATTGTTCGTGGAGCTGCAATAATGTGAGAATCAGAAACTTTATGGATTGACATGTGTTATTTTGAATAATATGATCGTCGAGGATGAGGATGATAGTGTTGCCCAAACCAATAATTTTGAAACACATGGAGAAAAATTCAAATCGGAGAAGAACAAGATGCGGCTTATGAACTTTTTTACATATGCATCAGAATCTTCAAGATCATCATGTGCATGTGCAGCTACTCGATGATCTTACGGAGCATATATCGACCTATAATGAAAACTAAAGAGTTGATGATTGAGTTGTGCACTTTAAACAAATTCTATGTAAACACTATTTATGTTCGCTATCAAACATATGTCATTTGCGTGCGATATTGGCATGTATGATTGACATGGATCGATTTGCATGGATTTGAGAGTACGAATTTGCTATATGTCGATGTTGCGAACAAGATATGTGGGTTCGTACGGCTGCGTCCGCGAAAGTATAGGTGACCGGATTTATCAAGTCCGGCTGTAAATGCTTTAAACGGCCTACCACTAAACACCTTAACGTTAGGATATTTTTTATGTTGAACGAACGTGATGGCATAGTTAACTCTTGCTGTCAGAGACCGTGGCAGTAAGTTGTGTTATCTTACCGTCAGGAACTATATCGATAGGAAAAAGCGAGTTCATGATTTTTCGTTTAACCGAGACCAAAGGGTTAAATCAGTAAATTCGTCCATCTCTGGTAGGTGCACCGGGCACGCACAATACGGACAAAACGGCATGCCTCCTTTAGCGATCACATGCATGCTTTCACAAGGATCTAGTGCACTCAGTTTGTGTTACTCCTCGATCATAGGCCGCCTGCAACAACAACGTTTTTTTTCATAGAATGTTTGGTCTCCATCGAGGGACGGAGCCAGGATGAACGCATGGAGGGGACAAGTTTGTTCATGGAAATGGCAGAACTTTTATGTTTTAGAAAATTTTGATTGAAATAACTACTAGTATTGAAGAAGAATCAATTCATTGAGGGGGTCTAGCCCCCCTCGTCCCCCCTTGGATCCATGGGTGTCTCCATCGATTCCAAAAGGAACGTATTTGAATCTAGGGTCGCGATAACACCCATATGTGTGGTGGGAGCAACATCCGTCCACACGTCTATAACATACATATTGTGCCACGTCACCGTATGCATGCATGTAGGGATCTTTTTCTATTTTTAGTTTTAAAATGTTTTATATTTTAAATGAAAAATCCTATTGAAGATCCGTTTTCACCGTTAAATCCGTCTCGACGAGATCTTTAAAACTAGATCCCATGTTGATATGTTACAACTCTTTTTTGGGGCAACAGTTGCCATGTCTATTACTCCATCTGTTTCGAAATATAAATCTTTTTAGACATTTCAATAGAAAACTACATACAAATGTATGTAGACATATTTTAAAGTGTAGGTTCACTCACTTTTCTTGGTATATAGTCCTTATTGAAATATCTAAAAAAAACTTATATTTAAGAATGAAGGGAGTACACATGAATTGCCATGATGTTTATATTGAAGTTGCCATGATATGTTTTAGGTATTTTCTTTCTACCTTTAAAAGTAAATTTTAATGAATTACTAAAGAATTGTCATGATCCATGCATTAAATTTACCGTGACTAATTACTAAAAATAGTCATGGCCAATTAATAAAATTGCTATAAAAAATAGTTGAAAAACATAACGGTAGCTCCAAATCTAGAAGAAAAAATAGTTAAAACATGTCATGGCAACTTTAGTCTAAACACTATGATAATTACACTGTAACATCATGGCAACTGTTGCCTAAAAAAATTCATCAAAACATATCAACATGAGATCTAGTTTTAAAGATATCGTCGAGACGGATTTAATGATGAAAACGATTTTTTAGTTGAATTTTTTAATTAAAAGATAAAACATTTTTAAGAAAAAACAAAAAAAAAAAAGTTCCACTGATGTCATCTGTTTTGATGTGACAAAATGAATGACAACGAAGGCGTGTGGGCAAATTGCAAACGCCCACATGTGTGGGCGTTAGCCTTTCGTGAATCTATCCACTACTTGTAATTGAGAATATGAACTACTACTCCGTCTCATAATATAAAACATTTTTAACATTTAATTTCTTTCTTAAAAGGAGGACTACCGATGCACACAACCATTTTATCAGAAGAAGAAACTGTCAACCAGAACGGCAATACACAGCACAGAAATGTTATGTCCGAAACCTATCAACCAGCATCGAGTCTGGACGCTCTCAGGTTGTCTGGACATGAATGAACCAAACAAAAAGTAGCAGGGCATGCAACCATAATTACGTTCAATTTCGAAATAAAAGAAAGACACATGATCATGTTCCACCATCTGGGCAAAGGACGCGGACAGCCGCGCCGTGCATCATCAACTTGTGCCGCCGCACAGACACCCATCCTCGACATCATCTCTAGACTATACTCGCTTTGCACATTCCTGTTCTCAGCCCTTGTTTTCGTCTCGACTTCTATTGCTTTTCCAAGCCATGTCTCGTCGGGTGGAAAGAAAAAAGTAGGGAACACGTTTATTTATTTTTACAGCAAAGCGTTCCTTGTTGGGCCGTTGGAGGAAAGCACCTTCCGAATAGGCCTCGTTGCTGCGCGTTTGACTGCCCTTCTCGGCTTTCTTTACCAGTGTGGCTGTCCAGTCAGTCTAGTCGACCTTGGATCAGAACACCTGCGGTTGGTTCCTTTCTTCCGACACCTACGTACTTCAATTCAATCCAATTCAAACCAATTCAAACTGCTCGCGCGAGCACTGCAGGTGTTGTATCCGTTGCCGATGCGTGCTCCCTGTGCAGTTTTTTTATTTTCAAAATAAAAAATATATACTCCGACCTCTGCATCAAGCGATGCACATAACCATGTAATTCTTGTGCCAGTTATCGTGCCGTAATAATATGTACTCCCTCCGTTCCTAAATATAAGTCTTTTAAACGATTTCACTAGATGTCTACATACGGAGCAAAATGATTGAATATACACTCTAAAGTATGTCTATATACATCCGTATGTAGTCCACTAGTGAAATCTCTACAAAGACTTATATTTATGAACCGAAAATGCTAGACCTACTAAAGCCTACATAAGTTTACTAAACCTTCCAACTAATCTAAACATGCCTCCCTGATTTTCAGGGGTGGATGGGCCTCATTCTCCTTTTAATCCAATCAGTTATTGCCAAGTCAGACTATCACGTAAATATACGTAAAAATCTATACTATTAAAGAAGAATCTGCCGTCGTCGTGATGGTTCAACCAGGCCTCTCCCCCCGTCGATCCCATCCCACCTATCGATGCCTTCCCATGTACGATCCCTCCTCCCACCCACAGCTTTCTCCCATCCTCACCGTGAAAAAAGCAAAAAGAAAAAAAGACCCACGACCTGGAGCGCACGTCCCACACACACGTCGGCCTCCTCATCTCCCGTACCCGTCGTTCCCGATACCATCTCTCTCCCCGCTCCATCGAATTTTTTTCTGACTCTCGCTGATGCACCACGGCCACCTGATCCCGGCGGTGGACGCGGCGCTGCAGCTGGCCGCCCATGGCGCGCTCGCCAGCATCGTCGTCACGCCGACCTACGCCGCGCGCCTCCGCCCCGCGGCCGAGTCGTCTGGCCTGCCGGTGCGGCTCGTGGAGCTCCCGCTCGACCTCGCTGGACCGACGACGTCGGCCAGATCCCGCTGGATGAGGAGGCCGCCTACCTCCTCGCCGCGTCGCGCCTCCTAGACCCACTGGAGCGGCACCTCCGCGCCCACGCGCCGCCCGCGACGTGCATCGTGTCTGACATCTGCCACCCATGGGCGGCGGGCCTCGCCGCCGGCCTCGGCATCCCGCGGCTTAGTTTCCTCGGCATGTCTGCCTACTGCCTCATGTGCCTGCAGACGGAGCACCATGCGGCGGCCATGCACAACGCCTACGCCGCCATGGAGCCCTACTGGCACCTCATGCCCGAGGAGCCGGTCGAGGTGAAGATGCCCACCGCCGCCCCCGGGTTCCTCCGGCTGCCTTCCTATAAGAAGCTGGCGTACGCCGTCGAGCGGGCGTGCGCCGACGTCGACGGCGTCGTCCTCAACACCTTCCTTGAGCTGGAGCAGGGGACGGTGGTTGACTGCGTGGAGGTCAGGAACGTCGCGGTGTGGGCCGTCGGTCCGGTGTCACTCTTCCACCGTCACGAGCATGCGGCGGCGCTTGCGGCGAGAGGGAACGCGCCCGCCCTTGACGCCGACGAGTGCATGCAATGGCTCGACGGCAAGGCGCCGTCCTCTGTCGTCTACGTGAGCTTCGGGAGCAGCATCGCGCACGCGGACCCGAAGCAGGTGGTGGAGATCGGGCTCGGCCTTTCCTACGTCAATGGTCTCCGCATGACCCTTGGATCGAGTACCCCTCGCTATGATGAATGGGATCACGCCCCAAACGCCATGGCAGATCCGTTCGCCGCCGCCGATCTATTCGCTATGTCGACGGAAACCATCGCGCTCAACTTCAAGGAGAGGACGCCTGTCAAGGAGCGGACACTTCGGCGTCGGTTAGGAAGAGCAAGGTGCCAGGCTGGCAGCTGGATCTTCATCGCCAACAAGGCTGGTGACACCCAGCTGGATCTTCATCGCAAACAAGGGTAATCCTCTTCCTACTCTGAACAAGATCCCAAATAGCCTGTTCGCATATGTACTCTGCACACCTGAACTCGACGTGTTTTGTCTTGATGCTTCTCAAGCTGAGCTCGACTAGATCATAAACTCTATGTGTAGTAGAGGTGCTCGATGAGCTGCACGGCCTCACACATGATGAGCAGGAGGCAGGCTCAGTGGGGATTTGTTTATGACCTGGTGCATACCTACATGGTATTTTCAGTAGAAACGATTCAAGATCAAATCAGCTGTTTGTCAATGCAGTGTTCGCTGCTATGATTTTACTCTATTGTGAATTTATGATTGTGTGCAAAGGGGACAAATGGTTGACTAATTAGATCAGTTTGTTAACTAGAGTGTATTATTGGGAATAAACACATATTTTGTCAGCACATGAAATTTGGGATGCATTAGAAGTCGTTGATGTTATCGTTATATTCATTTTTCTTTAGAAAGTAGACCTATTCTCTCACATGGTTACTCATATGCGATTTTTATTTGCCTCTTCTTGTGCTACACGATGGAATTGGAACCAAACTTGATAGTTTGAAATAATTCTCTCTCGTAAGTTGGATATCCTAAATAGTAATTTATGAAATTACATTTTCACCCTTATGATATGAACATCAGTGTTTCTTTTATTTTGTTTCATGGTAATGATCCGTTGGAAATGTTTTAGTGAATTGAGGAATCTGAGAACCCATAGTGATTTAACCCTAACCTATTAAATGGTTACATGGATGTTCATTCTTATAGGAACATTACCTCACCACCCTTCATCCTAATTCATAATGAAAATACTTGACCAATGTTCGATCTTGCACAACCAACTTTCCACTTTTATCAAAAAGGTGAGAAGACTACCGAAGTGGTCAATGCCGACGTGAAGAAACTTGAAGCTGCCATGCATGGAAAATCTCCACAAGTAATATTTTATTTTCATCTTTTATCTTGCAGTGATAGTACACTCATGTTTCAATGATCTTGGCTATTGCAAAGTAAACAAGAATATACAAGCATGGCCAAGATAATTTGAATCGTGTAGGCTTGTTGCTAAACTAGCCACCGAAAGGCACAAGTGATGTTTACGGAAGGATTCAGAGATCATGTCTACCTTTTGTGATTAATAACAAATCCATGTGTTGGTCTTCACTAAGTTTTGCTACTTTTGTTTAACTTTGTTGTTGTAGGAGCTGGCAAAACACTTTTACTTACTATTCATGAAAATGTTTTCATATTTATAAATTAACTATAGTGGGGAAGTATTACTTGTTCGGGATGAACACCAAACTGTTCTAGGGAAAACATCTGTAACATCTCACCGATTTTTTCATGGACTCAGGACACCTATTTCAATTGGTCTTCATTCAGTCGTCAAACATCCTTCAAGTATGCTTGTGAAAACCACAAGACCAATATCGATTATATGAATCTTGGAGTATATTGTTGGTTTCACAAGCGGCGATGACTACATGGGGAGGACAATATCAGCGAAGTGAGAATCGGCTAGCAGGGAGGACGGTAACCAGCTTGAAAACAGACTTCATCGATATAGATGCACTTATTCATATTTATTTTGTAAATAGTAATTATCCTTAAGAGATTTTTATCTTTCAAATTAGAAATAATATACCCAGTTCATATGCAATGAATACACACGAAATATATGAATACTAATGAAGGCCATGTGCCTTTCTTATTTCATGCACTCTATGCCTAGTTACCTACTTAGAGTTTCAGTTTAGTGCATAATTCTCGTGCCACTGAAATATGTAATGTGGAACCCGCTCCCATCTGCTGTCATTGTATAAGAGTGTAACTTTTTATATAACCACACCCCTTCCAGGTGTTAGATTTATAGTTCATTACTACTTAGCTTAGTATCCAGGATGTTCCCATATTTTTCTTGGGTACACAATAATTTTCATGCTTCATGCAGGTTTGGAGATGACATGTGCTAAAAATATAATTATTTTCTCTCACCATTTTTGTGGCTAATTCAAGTAGGACCCTACATCTAAATGTAACAGAGCAGTTTATACCATATTCCATTGCTGGATTTCTAGAAGAATGAAACAAGGAGAAATGGGTGTTTCATTTGGTGTGTGAATCTGGTTTAAAATATGCGTGCTTATATCTAGAAGATCTTGGTTGCAGAAGTATATAAGGAAGATTGATCTTGGTTGTAAAAGTAATCATATACACTCCTCTGTACCAAAATATAAGAAGTTTTTTCATTTCAAGGTTGGTTCTGTAACTAAATCCCTAAGATCTTGTAATTCTGAATCAAATAGTTTGATTACACAAAGAATGATATTTGCTTTTCCAAAATCTTGTATTTCTGAACCGAGTTAATTTTGAATCAAATATTTTGTCTACTATTGTATATGTAATAAATAGAGCACAAAGAATGATATATTCTTTTTCACCATGTCTACCATTGATCTTTTTTCTAAAACTCATCATAGCTTTGTGTTGTAGTTTTAGTTCAGACTTCAGAGGGGGTAGAAATAAAAAAAGTGTACTAGCTTCTCTCAATGGTATGGTATAAAATATGCACATTCGTGTGCATGTGAAATTTAATTTTTTTATCACAGCCTTGCCAATAAGAGACGGGAAACATATCCATTATAATGACGGTTGGCTATTAGAGAAAGAAGCAGTAAGAAAAATCAAACATCAAAATTGTTGTACAAGAATAGAACCGGTCTTCATCTTAATAAAGACGGATGACTCAACTTTTCAGGACTAATTTATTTGTATCTATATATTTAGTTTGAACTTCTGCAAGCAGATAGCACACGGATCCTTCATGGATGAATTTTTTTTTAAAGCATAAGTTTCTTTTTCAATGTGATTGCAAAGCTAGCCTAATTCCATGGTTATCTGGGTTCTTTTTATCGATGCAGTTGAATTGACTCATGTCAAATTTTGGTAATGTAGGTCAATTTGCATCATTATTTACTTGTTTTCCTAAGCTATTGAGTTTGTTTCAAAGTGATTGCAGAGCAAGCCTAATTCCATATTTGTCGAGACCCATGGCCGAGGTCACCGACAAGCCCCGTCGCGCAGCACTTGGGGACTCCACCTTCCCGCCCCCGTATTCCACACTCAGCTGCTAGCAGCAACGACCATGACCATGGCTTCTCCTTGCTAGTGCTCCCCCTCCCCCTGGAGGCCTCCACCAGAGGTGCAAAACAAGCAGCGCTAACAGAAGGAGGTGGGTTCAAGGTTGCGATGGACAGGAGGTAGTTCACAACCTTTTTCTCACGTCATACATTGCATTACGAAATACTGTATTTGCATTGCATTATGAAATATTGTATTTGCATTGCACAAACATGTAGGTGGTGTAGTTTTAGCAGCATTCTTAGAAGAGAAGGTAGCTCGACCCAGAACTCAAGTTACATGAGTGTATATGGTAATTGAGACATCATGGTTTACATTCAGAATTTCTCACACGAAAAAGTGTGTTACAAAATTGGAATCTATTTCCCCCCTTTATTTTAACCCATTCTTTCATGTTTCTTGTGGAGCTAGCTGTGATTTTGACATTGCTTTTGTTGTGGCGTGGTCCATGGTTTGCAGGTGCTACTTCTATTGGTAGATCCCCTCCTTGGATTCTTGTTCGATTTGTGCCGGTTAACCACTGTTAGATTCGGTTGGTGTGCAGGTTAGCCAAAGAGTCTATCCCTTCTTTGTGTTATTGTTGGTGGAGACAAAGGTTGTATCCCCTGGTTGGATTTTTTGGCCTGTATATCCCATGATTGGGTTTTTGTGGCCTCCTTTCCATCCTTGTTTTGTTTCTGTCCGTTCCCACATGGATGCTTGTTGTTGTGGTCTCTTATTTGTTTACTGCTCTAGCTAAGTTTCAAGGAAAGAGCTTTTTGGAGTTGTCTTATTTTGTTAGTGCCTTCCTGTCCAGGGGAACATTGGATTCAGAGACGTTTTTATGAAGTATGGCTTCATTATCATGAAGAGATTTAGTCTTGAGATCATATGATATCCTTAACTAGCAAGCCCTTTTTGGTATATGATATTCATATATACTTTTTAGGTGAGCATCAATCAGTGCTTCCTCGGTACAGGGTAGTTAGATGCAATCCTGGTTATATATATATTCATTCTAGCCTTCTCTAGACTAGATCTGATCATTATATACATAAGGTAGAAAATACATTAATCACATATATGTTTGCATTTCTTATTCTTTTGAACAATTGTCTAACAAACTGATTTGATATCTTTCATTTTTCTTGTGATTCTGCATTTTAGATACAAATAAGTATTGGTCCATTGATATTTACAGCACATTTAGTAGTCGAATATTTAGAAAAATAGGTTGGTGCATGTCATCGATCAACATCTGATATTTCTTAACCAGATTAGTTGGTACACTTTTAGTTCATCTTTTGGTGGAAGTATATTCACGTGCTGGAACTTCTTGGCATCTATATTTATTACTACTATTTAGCTAGTGAGCTAACAATCCAAATCATAATTTGGAAAAGATTTTGAAAACTAATTGAAGATAGCGCACTTGCTTTTTATGTTGCATTCTTAAAAATACTAATTATAGTTTTAGTGTACTCTTTTTAATGATTTGTGTTCTCTCTATTTAATCAACATAGTAAATTTGGATCCCTACCTCTCGACATGTTTTGGTTGTAGTGGATACACTTTGTAAATTTTGTTTCTCTTTGTAAATTTTGTTTTTAGGTTCCTACCTCTCGACATATAGCTTTTAGGTTTAATTTTGTTTCTCTTTGTAAAATCTGTTTTTTGTTTGATCACCTTGTTATCAAATCTTTGATGGTTTAGAAATCAGTCCGGGCACCTGGAAATGAATTCAGTTTAACTCTGCAATTAACCCTTATAATATAACTGTTTTGGCTGCACTCATCCATAATTCATAGCTTCACCAACAGGTGACCAGATTTTCATAATATAACATTGTCCGTTGTATTTGAATGGTGCCAGTTTATATGAGACAAACGGACAGTGAGCTTATGTCATAAGAAACATAAAATCTCTTTGATTATTTTAGGGATCACTATAGTTGTCCTTCTATAGATTAAGACCGCACTTGCTAATCTTTGTTGCATTGTTATTCATGACTCTATAATTGTCAACCTGGACAGTAACAACACTCAATCATAGTTTTATCTATCAAATGTGAGCAAATCAGAATTTTTTTCATGAGTTTTATTCTTTTGGAATATTTTTCTATTACAGAAGTTCATGCTCGATCTTGTTATTCATTTCTTGAGATCATTTATTTATCTACTGTATCATTAACAAGAGCTTGGGTATTGCTTCTAGGATTTTATGGATTTTTCTCCCAGAACCTCTCGAAGTGACGCAATGCTGTAATCTTCAACCATGAAAATGAAACTATCACCACTCACATACTGCTCCTATGATCTCACACGTACCAACAAAATGCAGCTCATAAATCTCTTTTTAAGAATTGGGTCGTGATGTTCTTGCATTTAGCTACTCATATATAGCTTTTAGGTTTAATTTTGTTTCTCTTTGTAAAAAAAAAATTGTTTGATCACCTTGTTATCAACTCTTTGATGGTTTAGAAATCAGTCCACGCACGTGGAAAGGAATTCAGTTTAACTCTGCAATTAACCCTTATATTATAATTGTTCTAGCTGCACTCATTCATAATTCATAGCTTCACCAACAGGCGACCAGATTTTCATAATGTAACGTCGTCCGATGTATTTGAATGTTGCCAGTTTATATGAGACAAACAACGAGTAAGCTTATGTCATAAGAAACAAAAAATCTCTTCGATTATTTTTGGGGTCACTATATTCATAAAGAATATAATACAATTAAGTGTTTAAAAGTTACATCATAATTCTGTGAAAAAGATGGCATATTCTACGAGGTAACTAAGTGATAATGGTAAAGAGTTATATTCTTTGCGCAATCTCCATGTCTACAAGGTTTAAATTTTGAGATATTAGGATGTATGCATTAGTACTCCCCATGAAAAAACGACCGGCGGGAAATGAGAATAGCAACACAAATTCTTGATCCTATGATGTGTTTGTATTTGAATTAAGAAAAGGACATGATAATAAAAAATGTCATGTGTCTTGATAAATGTTTTAAAAAAACTGGATAGCAGTAGACACACGACCAATACACACATGGATGGTACCACCATCATCCTAACCATTTAACTATTGATTGGTTTTAATAACATTTTTTGCACGCGGGGGCACATGCCATTTTTCTCCTTCACCATGAGCGCTGAATTGGTTGAACTCATGGCATGTCGATGGGTTGCTCAGCTTACACATAAATTAGAAGTGGCAAAACTTATCCTGAAGACAGACACAAAAGATAGCGGCTTCTAAGTTAAGAAGCTGAGATATTGATAGATCAATCTATGGCCCTATCGCTAAGGAGGTAAACAAATGCATGCAATCAAGGGAGGAGTACATGGTGGTGTGGGTGAGATGCTTGGCTAATGGACATGTTATATAAAACTTGGGTCGGGTATCCATCGGATTGTATTCATGATGCTATGGAATAAAAAACATATTATAGTTCTCACTAAGATAGCATCTATAATCGGATTTAGCAAATCCATCCCCTAGACACGCCTGATCAGTGAGCCCTTTTTCTCTCTGCATGCAGTCATGTTTCACATTTTTTTCCCTCTTATCTCTGATCATTTGTATGTGATTGATGAAGATGAAGAGGAAGAAAGAGAAGAAAGAAAGGTGGTCCGGGGTGGGCAGTGTCCTATGTGACAGACTGCCCGGACCCGTCCGGAGCTCGCATATCCTCTTCGTATTTTGTTTACATTCAAGGGTTTGTGGACAACTTGGTCGTATAGCGATGATATGAGGGGTGTGGTTGGGTCACCTCTTTCCCTTCTCTCTCATGTTTGTGGAGGATATGAGCGGGAGGGTTGGAGATGCTCTAACATTATTGTGTGTGATATTATGAAGTGTGTTAGCTGAGATGACATTGTTTTTGATTATTTTAGTTAGCTCTATCATTAGCATCTTAATTTCTTTTCAAAAGCCCGTGGCAACACACGGGCATTCTACTAGTTTACGTAGATGTAGAATTGCTCTTTATGAACGGAGGGAGTACAAGATTTAGAAAGCAGCACGGTTCTACAGTAACATTTGATGATCGAATCTAATGCCATGAATCAGGAAGAACACGGAGTTTCAAATCTTAGTGAAGCATAGCTAGACAAGATTGGGCCATCGCCATTGAGTAGGTCCCGATTAGAGTAGAACAACGTTGCTTTCTCCCCCGGTCACTCACTTGCAGGATGAGATTCCCCTCTCACAGAGACAGAGAGAGAGAGAGATGCTGCCGCCGCTAATGAAGCCCATTTATTTAATTAGCGAGCGGATTATGCCGTCTTGCAACGTTCAGCATCTCGTGCCTTTCGGTTGGTCCACGATCGGAACGGAGGGAGAGAGAGACAGAGACAGATGCGAGATGGAAAGCTCAACCCTAGCTACCTCTATCTCATCTAATCTCCTTTCTTATGCACGATAAACAAACTATACCATGGACGAGCACGTCTGATTCGATCTGCTCATAAGCATTTGATTGAGGTCTCTAGGCAGTTGGGCTTCTCGGTAAGACTAAAGAAGACATGTCGCTCTCGTGCGTGTGCTTAGAAGAAAAATCTAGTGAAGGCATTAAGATCTTCTGGGACAAGTCGTCAAAAGCTGAGAACCAAGATAAGCAAAACATGAGTGTTCAGCAGCAAGGGAGAAGGCCGGAAAGCCGTCCATTTTAGAGCGCACGGCGTGTTTCAGAGACACGTGGTCGTCCGTTCATGCTTTTAGGTTATCTTGCTGGTCACAACTCACCATCAACCATCAACCGGACCGGTAATGGTAAGTGCTCCAGCAGTCCAGCTTTTGGACGGTCTAATGGCCTCATTATCGAGGGCAAATGCGTAACGGAGAAGAATCAGGAGCGGGTTACAAACGGTGAGTGCGCCATCAGGGAGAGAGGTTTTGTAAGCATCTACTCTATCTTGGGCGTAGGGGAAAAAAAGATCGAACAGGAATGATGCTTTGCCTCCGTTTCTTCCTCAGTCACGGGCCCAGGGCGCTCCACCACACCGTCAAAAGGCGGCAAGAGAGAGCTAGTCGAGGGCAGAAGAAAGCAAAGAATATTTGGCCTGGAGAGGGGCGCCGGCTTGGACTCGAGTGGACTTTTGATCCACTGACGCGCTGGCGATGCCGCAGCAACAGTTTCGAGGCGGCCTCGCTCGCGAAACGGACGAGGGCAAAGCAACAAAAACCATCTCCCTCCGATGGATGGACTGGTCTTGTTTTAACGGGGCGCTTTATTAAGGGGCCCTAAGCTCCTGCTGACAGAGTGATTAAGGAGACGAGAAAGAAAACAAGGGGCGGCAGCGAAAGACTTTGACTCGGGCGGTGGTTTACTACTACTATACTCTCGTCCCGACTGCAGAGCTTCGTCGGCACCTGACCTGACCTGACCTGACCTGGCCTGGCAGTGGCATTGGCGGGATCCAACGCCAACGACAAGACAACACCGTGTGGGACGCCCGCCCATGCGTCGCGTCCCGCGGTGCGCTGCGGCGAACGATGCACATGACCGTGGACTCCACGGATGGAAATGGCTCTCACCGGTGAAATGGAAACGGCCAATTGCTTTGTACTGTACGTGGTGGTGGTACTCATGGCGAAACCAATGCGGCTGCTGGTACGTGTTAGCGTGGATGCGCGATCGTGCAATCACTGCTACGGCCTAGCGGCGAGAATCTGCAGAGAGATCATCGGATCACGGACTACTCCATTTCATTTCATTTTTCGCCCTTCTATTAGAAATTGCCTGGAGCATTCACCTCCTTCGTTCCACCAACCAACCCAACACGGCACGACCTATGTATACGCACATGACCACATCATAGTCCTATACAAATCCTAAATGTGGCCATACCCATGTATGTGAAATGTAATAATAACACACTGTACGCCTTGTACGGCTGCAATAACAACACGGATGTACGGGCCTTGTTACACACCTCCACCGCACGTCCTGTTTGGAGCAAACGTAAAGCGTCGATTCCTATCAAACTCAATCGTGTGTTTGGTTGCCTCCGCACCCCCAAACAGGCTCGCCGAGTGCAAGAAAACCAAGTTCGGTTTGTGCAGATGAGGTGTTGGCCCGTACATGTACGCAACTTATCCAATTCATAGCATGGCTCGCTAGGAACGATTGGATCAATTGTTCTCACCGAGTAGACCGAGCCGAGCGCAAGAAGGCGAGTGAAGTCCGTGGCCGTGCATGCATGGCGTAACGGGAGATGGAGGAGACCAAAATATGTCAACGCGGGAATTAGTCTCACCCCCTCCGCGTACCACAAGAAAAGCTCGAGGCTCACGAACCGTTCGAAATCGATTCACATCTTAAAAAGCAAAACAAGTAGGGGTTTGCGTGAGATGGCAAATAAAAATGATTTGTCTCACATGAGGTTCGAGAGTAACTGATTTACCTTCTAATGAGCAATGACTATATGTCTTTGTGTTGAAGAGGATCAATGAAACTCATAATTCATTAGATCCTTGTTATCAATGCCAACTAATCAAAGTCATTCGTTGCTAGAGAGAAATATACTACTACCTCCGTCCGGAAATACTTGTCCTAAAAATAAAAATAATGGATGTATTTATAATTAAAATAAGTCTAGATTCATCCATTTTTAGGACAAGTATTTCCGGACGGAGGGAGCATAACACTAATCTTTTTAGGATTAGAGGCTTGAAGATGGCGCGGAGCTTCGGACGTGGAGTTTGATAGGGATATTAGTTTATGGATCGGTTCTATGCAGTTTGATTGGCATATCATACGAGATGACTTCATGGCTGCAATGAGCTGTTTTTGTGGTGGAGATGTTAGAGGCATGGCGGCGATCAACGGGTCTCTAGTGACCCTTGTGCCGAAGAAAGAAGGGCGCTGGACGTGGGGGATTTTAGGCCTATCAACGTGGTGCATGGGGCTGTCAAGATCTTTGAAAAAGTGCTTGCGTCGAGGCTTGTGGTGGAGCTGCCAAACCTGGTTGGGAATCATCAAAATGCCTTTGTCAAAGGAAGATCGCTCCACGATAATTTCATGCTAGTCCAGAGTATGGCGATGCGATTGCATGCGCTCAAAAACCCTACGGTACTCCTGAAGCTGGACATTTCAAAAGCTTTTGCCTCAGTTCAATGGTCGTTTCTCCTCAAGGTCATGGAGCAACTCGGTTTTGGACCAAGATGGAGAGCTTGGGTGTGTAGGATTCTAGCCACATCGACCACTAAGGTCATGGTGAATGGTGACCTCAGAAACATAATTTACAACTGCATAGGCTTGCGGCAAGGCGACCCTGTCTCACTGATGTTGTTCATACTTACTATGGAGCCACTGCAACGTTTGTTTGATTGGGCAGTGGATAGAGGGCTCTTGCACCCCCCGGCGACAACCAGATTGAGGAAGAGGATCTCTATCTTCGTGGATGATGTGGTTCTGTTTGTCAAGCCGGAGCCCATGAACCTTGCGGTTTGCAAGTGCATTTTTGATCTGTTTGGAGAGGCGTCGGGGCTGCATATCAACATGAGCAAATCGGTGGCTTACGTTGCTCCGACCATAGTATCAACATGGCTAGCGCGGAGCTTGGGTGTCCAGTGGGATCATTTCCAATTCGTTATCTTGGACTCCCACTATCTTTGAGGAAACTTTCAACTACGCAACTTCAATATCTCGTGGACCAGATGGCAAACCGGCTGCCAAAGTGGAAGGTCGCTCTCATGCCAAGGAGTGGTAGGCTGGCTCTGGTGCATTATGTCATGTGTGTTATGCCCATTCACGCTATGATGGTCTTCGATCTTCCGATCAAGACGATTGCCGCCATGAATAAGGTGTGTCGGGGATTTGTGTGGAGTCGCAAGGTTGAAGCTAATGGTGGGAACTGCGCTGTGGCATGAGAGGCTGTGTGTGACAGCCCGAGACCAACGTTTCAGAAGATTCCCCCTTTATTCCGTTTTCGTCGTGTGTTTATTTTAGTTGTCGCATCATCATCGCATCATGCGCATCATCTGCATTGCAGCGGCATCTCCGTTGCGCCAGTTTTCAAAGTTGCAGTTGTTATTAGTTGTCGGTTCTCGCCGTGTTCGTCGTTTGCCTGTTCTAAGCCCGACCACACTCGCACGCGCCTGCGACATCGTTTAAATCTTGTTTTTAAAAGTGTGTGTAAAACTTCCTCCGATTGGGTTGAAACTTGGCATGTGGTCTTATTTTAATATAGGTAGGCCGCGTGCCAAATTTCGTCACAATCGGAGTCCGTCTGGTACCCGAACGGTCGACCGTAGTGGCACCGTCTTCGGTTATCGTCAAACTTTTTGCGGTGTTTTAAAAATCGCGTTGCCGGGTGCCCGTTTTCCCTCTCACCTCCGCCTAGCCACTCTACACGGCCACTTAGCCCATCCCGCATTCGAGATTGTACAATTCCGATCGCGCGGTTGAAACCGGGACGAAAAACTGCTAAACCTAGCCCCCCTTCCCTACTTAATACAGCCCCAACCTTCCTAATCTAGCCCCTCTCTCTCTATCCTCGAAATCTGCACCACCCCCCTCAAACCCTAGCGCAGCCTCCACCTCCTCTCTCCTCCTGAGCCGCCGGGCCCGCCCGAGCCTGGTTCGCCCCAGCAACCTCCCTCCTCCTCCCGAGCTCCTCTCAAGCCCCGATCCCGCGTCCCCGTGCCTCCCCGCATCCTCCGCCGCCCGGCACCTCTCCCGCCGGTCACCGCAGCTCCGACCAACCGGGTTAGTCGTCGCGCCGGCCGAATTTCGCGTGCCGCCTTCTGCCCCCGCGCAGGTGATGACCCACAAGTATAGGGGATCTATCGTGGTCTTTCGATAAGTAAGAGTGTCGAACCCAACGAGGAGCAGAAGGATCTGACAAGTGGTTTTCAACAAGGTAATATCTGCAGGCACTGAAATTATCGGTAACAAGTGGTTGTGTGGTGAGATGATTCGTAGCAAGCAACAAATAACAAAAGTAGCAACGGTGCAGCAAAGTGACCCAATCCCTTTTGTAGCAAGGGACAAGCCTTGACAAAGTCTTATAGGAGGAAAAACGCTCCCGAGGACACACGGGAATTTCTGTCATGCTAGTTTCATCATGTTCATATGATTCGCGTTCGTTACTTTGATAGTTTGATATGTGGGTGGACCGGCGCTTGGGTACTGCCCTTACTTGGACAAGCATACCACTTATGATTAACCCCTCTCGCAAGCATCCGCAACTACGAAAGAAGAATTAAGACAAAGTCTAACCATAGCATTAAACTAGTGGATCCAAATCAGCCCCTTACGAAGCAACACAAAAACTAGGGTTTAAGCTTCTGTCACTCTAGCAACCCATCATCTACTTACTACTTCCCAATGCCTTCCTATAGGCCCAAATAATGGTGAAGTGTTATGTAGTCGACGTTCACATAACACCACTAGAGGAAAAACAACATACAACACATCAAAATATCGAACGAATACCAAATTCACATGACTACTATTAGCATGATTTATCCCATGTCCTCGGGAACAAAAGTAACTACTCACAAAGCATAATCATATTCATGACCAGAGAGGTAATGAGTAGCATCAAGGATCTGAACATAAACTCTTCCACCAAATAATCCAACTAGCATCAACTACAATGAGTAATTAACACTACTAGCAACCTTACAAGTACCAATCGGAGTCGCGAGACGGAGATTGGTTACAAGTGATGAACTAGAGTTTGGGGATGAGATGGTGCTGATGAAGATGTTGATGGTGATGAGTCCCCTCCGATAAGAGGAGTGTCGGTGATGACGATGGCGACGATGTCCCCCTCCGGGAGGGAAGTTTCCCCGACAGGATCGTCCTGCCGGAGCTCTAGATTGGTTCTGCTCAAGTTCCGCCTCGTGGCGGCGGCGAGTCCTCCAAAAAGCCTCCTCTTGATTTTTTTCGGAACGAAACCCTTCATATAGAAGAAGAGGGGGCTAGTGGGCCAGCAGGGAGCCCACAAGCCCCCTAGGCGCGACCAGGGGGTGACCGCGCCTAGCAGGCTTGTGGCCACCTGCTGGCACCCCTTTGGCACTTCTTCGGCCCAATATTTTTTATATATTCCCAAAAAAATCCACGTTGATTTTCACGGCTTTTGGAGTTGCGCAGAATAGGCATCTCAAACTTGTTCCTTTTTCAGGCCAGAATTCCAGCTCTCGGCATTCTTCCTCTTCATGTAAACCTTGCAAAATAAGAGAGAAAAGACATAAGTATTGTACCGTGAACTGAAATAACAGCCCAAGAAGCGATAAATATCAGCATGAAAGCATGATGCAGAATGGACGTATCAACTCCCCCAAGCTTAGACCTTGCTTGTCCTCAAGCGAAAGCCGAGCTCAATAAATATGCCCACATGTTTAGGGAGAGAAGTGTCGACAAAACAAGATACGAACATGCATGCATCATGATCATGATCAGAACAGCAATACCAACATATAATCTCTCATGCTAAAGTGACAAATCCTTCACAAAGTAAAGTATGGTTCAAGAACCTTACCGAGAATTAACAACCGATAGCCTTTAGTCATTGAAGCAATTGCAATTTATCACAACATCAGAAACAGTCAAGTAAGAGCTTGTAAAGCAAATCCACATACTCAATCATCCTTTCGTTTTCTACAATGGCTACAACTCACGTGGTACTCATGAGATCAAATTTCAGCTGAACACAGAGAAAGATAGGGGCTTATAGTTTTGCCTCCCAACTGCTTACCTCAAGGGTAATGTCAACGATAATAATTCATGAGTACTTACTTCCAAGTTGACATATGAATATAGATCTTTCCCTAGCATATGATGTTAGCCAAGATAAAGGCGAAACAAGGAATTGGTGAAGATCACCATGACTCTTTCAAGGGTAAAAAGTAAAGGTACAAGATAGGCCCTTCGCAGAGGGAAGCAGAGGTTGTCATGCGCTTTTGAGGTTTGGATGCGTGTCCTCTTAGTGTGGAGGAACGTCACTTTATATTGCCTCCTATGATAAAGAACTTTATTATGCAGTCTGTCGCTTTTATGTCTTCATCATCACAGGTTCGTACAAAGCTTATTTTCCACACACTAATAGATCATACATTTTAGGGAGCAATTTTTATTGCTTGCACCGATGACAACTTACTTGAGGGATCTTATTCAATCCATAGGTAGGTATGGTGGACTCTCATGGCAAAACTGGGTTGAAGGTTTATGGATGCACAAGTAGTATCTCTACTTGGTGCGAGAGTTTTGGCTAATATGAGGTGGAAGCAATCGTCACATGCTAAGGGATCTCTAATCATATAACATTGTTCGGAACCAAGCAAACACAATTCATTATGTTGTCTTCCTTGTCCAACATCTACTTCTAGGCATGTAATAGTTAAGTGAGTGTTCACAATCATAGATGGTGTCAAAGATGATATATTTATATGTGAACCTATCCTTCTTTATCACTTCCTATTAATTGCAACAATGACCAAGGTCTACGTTTGTCTACCCTCAACAAGTTTCTATCATCATTCTTTTTATATGTGAAGCCATCACTTCCCATAAGATCATTACATGATCTTTCATGCTTTTGTTCTTTTCTCATTCTCTTGATCATGGCATGAGGCAAGGCCCTTAACTAAGACACTCTTTATTATATGGCTCACGAGCTCGAATACATCGGGGGTGACACAAAGCAAAACTCAAGCCTAAAACACTAAGACCTTTATTCTACTAGAGAAAGAGAAAACTGAAAAGGAACAAACTAAAACAAAGGTAAAGGCAAAAGATGTGATGGTGATACGATACCGGGGCAACTCCCCCAAGCTTGCCATGAGCCAAGGGGATTTCCCATACCCATGCTTAGTTGTCTTCCTTTGGACGTGATGATGGTGGAGTTGTTACAACATGAGTTTGATCCTCCGTCTTCCAAGGTATAGGTGCTCCATCATGGAAAGATGAACGAGTCTCGAGAATCCTCAAATCTGCAGCCAACCGTATTGATTTAAATCTATACTCATACTCACAGTTTTGGTTCTGCAGGTCATAGATCTGGGCTTGGAGGTGAGCAATCCTGTCATAGAGCCTGGAGAGGTGCTTCCCAATGTCATTGGCATCAATTTTGTGCTTGTTGGTGAACTCCGTGATCATCATGTGGTTGGCGTTGAGTCCATGCTCCACCATCCCTTGGCACTTGAAGACCTGTTGCTCCATCGCTTCGAGCCTCGCCTCCATGCTCCCGGTCTTCTTGGGCCCCTCAACATCACGGATGTGCAACATCCCCTCACGCATCTCGATAGATTGAGGGTGTTGCAGCACTCCCGTGAGGTAGGGATTGATGACCTTCTCGAAGATCTTGTCCTTCGGAGCTTTTGGGGACGTCATAGCGAACTAGATGTGCAGGAGAAACAAGCTCGAAACGAAAACAGAGGGAATTTGCGTGATACAAGGGTCAGACCTTTCGAGAGAATATATAATGATTTTTTTCAGACCAGAAGGAGTACTCCGCACGAAAACGGAGTCCGGGAGGCACAAGAGGTGGCCACAAGCCCCCCAAGTGCGGCCTGGGGGTGGCCCGCACCTGGGAGGCTTGTCGCCTCCTCGTGCGCTTTCCATACTACTTCCAATTTTTCTATTTTTTCAAAAATTCCAAAACGGAGAAAAATTCCTACTGGAAAAGTTTTGGAGTCTGCTTTCTTACCAAATCACATACCTCTTTGTTTTCGGAGTTTGAAACAGGCTGATAAATATCCAGTAGGTATTCTTCCGGAGTTATGGTATTGATAATATTGCTTTCAACATTTATGGGAGTACCTGAGATATAATGCTTGATTCTCTGCCCATTTACCACTCTCGGATAATTACCTTTCGTGTTGTTGATCTTGATAGCACCGAACGATATACTTCCTCAACAATATAGGGACCTTCCCATTTAGAGAGAAGCTTGCCTGTAAAAAATCTTATACGAGAATTATATAGCAAGACATAATCACCTACATTGAACTCACGCTTCTGTACCCTTTTATCATGCCACCTCTTAACCTTTTCTTTGAACAACTTGGCATTCTCGTATGCCTGAATTCTCCACTCATCAAGCGAGCTAATATCAAATAACCTCTTCTCACCGGCAAGTTTGAAATCAAAGTTGAGCTCTTTGATTGCCCAATAAGATTTATGCTCTAGCTCAAGAGGTAAATGACATGCTTTACCGTACACCATTTTGTACGGAGACATGCCCATGGGATTCTTATAGGCAGTTCTATAAGCCCACAGTGCATCATCGAGCTTCTTAGACCAATTCTTTCTAGACCTGTTGACAGTCTTCTGCAGAATCAGTTTAATCTCTCTATTGCTTAGCTCTACTTGACCGCTGGACTGGGGGTGATAGGGAGACGCAATTCTATGGTTGACATCGTACTTAGCAAGCGTTTTACGGAAAGCGCCATGAATGAAATGTGAACCACCGTCGGTCATTAGATATCTAGGGACTCCAAATCTAGGGAAAATAACTTCTTTAAGCATCCTGGTAGAGGTGTTGTGATCAATACTACTAGTGGGGATAGCTTCTACCCACTTAGTGACGTAATCAACAACAACTAGGATATGACTATACCTATTGGATTTTGGAAAAGGTCCCATATAATCAAAGCCCCAGACATCAAATGGTTCAATGACAAGTGAATATTTCATAGGCATTTCCTGACGTTTACCGGTATTACCTATTCTTTGACATTCGTCACAAGACAAGACAAACTTACATGCATCCTTGAAGAGAGTGGGCCAATAGAAACCTGATTGCAATACCTTGTGTGCAGTTCTATCTCCCGCATGGTGTCCTCCGTAGGCCTCGGAGTGACACTTCTGTAGGATCTATCCCTGTTCATGTTCATGTACACAACGTCTAATAACACCATCTACTCCTTCCTTATAAAGGTGAGGATCATCCCAGAAGTAATGTCTCAAATCAAAGAAGAATTTCTTCTTTTGCTGGTATGTGAAACTAGGTGGTATATATTTGGCAACGATATAGTTTGCATAATCAGCATACCACGGTGCACTACGTGAAGTATTCATGGCATTCAATTGCTCATCGGGAAAGCTATCATCAATAGGTTGTGAGTCATCAAGAACGTTCTCTAAGCTAGACAAGTTATCTGCTACGGGGTTATCAACACCCTTCCTATCGACAACGTGCAAATCAAATTCTTGTAGCAAGAGAACCCATCTGATAAGTCTAGGCTTAGCGTCTTTCTTCTCCATGAGGTACTTAATAGCAACGTGATCAGTGTGAATAGTGACTTTGGAATCAACTATGTAAGACCTAAACTTTTCACATGCAAACATGACTGCTAAAAACTCCTTTTCCGTAGTAGCATAGTTTCTTTGGGCACTGTCTAGAGTTTTACTAGCATAGTGAATAACATTCAACTTCTTATCAACTCTTTGCCCTAGGACAGCACCAACAACATAATCACTAGCATCACACATGATTTGGAAAGGTAAGTTCCAATCAGGTGGTTGAACAATAGGTGCAGTTATCAAGGCCTTCTTAAGTATTTCAAAGGCTTCCTCACAATCATCGTAAAAAACAAAAGGAATATCCTTTTTCAAGAGATTGGTAAGAGGCCTAGAAATCTTAGAGAAGTCTTTAATGAACCTTCTATAGAAACCAGCATGTCCAAGGAAACTTCTTATACCTTTGATATCTGCGGGGTATGGCTTTTTATCGATTGCATCAACCTTAGCCTTATCGACTTCAATACCTCTTTTAGAAATTTGATGTCCTAATACGATGCCTTCATTAACCATAAAGTGGCACTTCTCCCAATTCAAGACAAGATTGGTGTCTTTGCATCTCTGCAAGACTCGATCAAGGTTGCTGAGGCAATCATCAAAAGAAGACCCGTAAACGGAGAAGTCATCCATGAAAACCTCGACAATCTTTTCACAAAGTCAGAGAATATAGCCATCATACATCTTTGAAAGGTGGCAGGTGCATTACATAAGCCAAAAGTCATACGTCTATAAGCAAAGGTACCGAAAGGGCAGGTGAAATTGGTTTTCTCCTGATCATATTGTGCAACACGTATTTGGGAGAAACCATAATAACCGTCTAGAAAGCAGAAGTGTGTGTGTTTAGACAGTCTTTCTAGCATTTGCTCGATAAAAGGCAAAGGGTAATGATCTTTCCTAGTGGCTTTATTCAATTTCCTAAAATCGATCACCATCCTATAGCCAGTAATAATCCTCTGTAGGATCAATTCATCCTTATCATTAGGGACAACGGTAATGCCTCCCTTCTTCGGGACGCAATGCACCGGACTCACCCAATCACTATGAGCAACAGGATAGATAATACGTGCTTCCATGAGCTTTAGTATTTCTTTTCTTACTACCTCTTTCATCTTAGGATTTAATCTCCGTTGATGATCAGCAACTGGTTTGGAATTAGGATCAGTTTTAATCTTGTGCTGGCATAGAGTGGGACTAATGCCCTTAAGGTCATCAAGAGTATATCCAATAGCAGCATGGTGCTTCCTCGGAGTTTTTAGTAACTTCTTTTCTTCATGCTCTGAGAGGCTATCACTAATTATAACAGTTTATATCTCTTTTTCATCAAGATAAGCATACTTAAGAGTATCAGGCAACTTTTAATCTCGAACACACGATCACCCTTTGGTGGGGCTGGATCCCCAAGCAGTTCAACGGGCAAATTATTCTTAAGGATAGGATATTGTTCTAAGACAACTCTATCTATCTCATCCCTTTCATCCATATGCATATCATTTTCATGCTCAAGCAAGTATTGCTCTAAGGGATCAGTAGGAGGCACGACAATAGAAGGTAAGGCAATAGTTTCATCCTTAATAGGCAACTCTTTTTCATGATGTTGTCTACCAAACTTGGAGAAATTGAAATCATGTGACACGCCTTCAAAGCCAATAGTGACAGTTTGCTTCTCAAAGTCAATATGAGCATTGATAGTACTGAGAAAAGGTCTGCCAAATATGATGGGACAAAAGCTATCTTGTGTGGTAGCAAGAACGAGGAAATCAACATGATACTTCTTTTACCACACAAGACTTCAGCATCCCTAACAATTCCCACAGGGTAGATAGTATCTCTATTGGCAAGCTGAATAGTGACATCAATGGGCTCTATCTCGAGAGGTGCAATCTCGTCTTTGATTTCATCATATAAGGATTGAGGTATTGCACTAACACTAGCACCCACGTCACATAAACCATGGTAGCAATGATCTCCTATCTTAACAGAAACAAGAGGCGTGCCAACAACATGCCTATGTTTGTCTCTAGCATGAGGTTTAGCAATTCTAGCAGCATCTTCACAGAAGTGAATATTATGTCCCTCAACATCGTCGGACAAGATATCTTTGATAATAGCAATGCTAGGTTCAACTCTAATTTGCTCAGGGAGTGTAGGTGTTCTAATGTAGCCTCTACATATCACAGTTGAAGCTTTAGAATGATCCTTTATCCTAACAGGGAAAGGTGGTTTCTCAATGTAAACATTGGGAACAATAGGATCGTTATAGGCAATGACTCTCTCTTCAACTGGATTGGGTTTAACTACATTGACTTCTAAGGGAGGATGATATTTAAACCACTTCTCTTTGGGGAGATCAATATGAGCAGCAAATGATTCACACAATGAAGCTACTATCTCAGAGTCAAGTCCATACTTAGCGCTAAAGTCACAAAAAGTATTCGTTTCAACAAAGGATTTAACACAATCAAACTTGAAGTTCATACCTGACTCCTTACCTTCATCAAGCTCCCAATCTTCAGAGTTGTGTTTAATTCTCTCCAATAAATTCCATTTGAAGTCAATATCTCTCTTCATAAAAGAACCGGTACAAGAAGTGTCAAGCATGGTGCGATCATCATGAGAAAGACGAGCATAGAAGTTCTAAATGATAATTTCTCTCGAGAGCTCATGATTGGGGCATGAATATAAAATTGATTTAAGCCTCCCCCAAGCTTGAGCAATGCTTTCTCTGTCACGAGGCCAAAAATTATAAATATAATTCCGATCACGATGTACTAAATGCATAGGATAAAACTTTTGATGAAATTCCAATTTCAACCTATTGTAGTCCCATGATCTAGTATCATCACATAGCCTATACCATGTCAACGCCTTATCCCTCAAAGATAAGGGAAAGACCTTCTTCTTGGCCTCATCCTCGGGAAAACCTGCAAGCTTAAATAAACCACAAACTTCATCTACATAGATTATATGCAAGTCTGGATGTGATGTTCCATCTCCTGTAAAAGGATTAGCCAACAGTTTCTCAAGCATACCCGAAGGAAATTCAAAGCAAATATTTTCAGTAGGTGCAGCAGGTTGAGGAGCAACTCTTTGTTCTTCCGTTCGAGGTGAAGATACCCCAAACAAGCCCCTCAAAGGATTAGTTTCCATAGTGACAAGCGACAATAAATTTCAGCACACTATATGAATATTTCCTTACCAAGTTCCACTTACCAAAGGCACTTCACTCCCCGGCAACGACGCGAGAAAAGAGTCTTGATGACCCACAAGTATAGGGGATCTATCGTAGTCCTTTCGATAAGTAAGAGTGTCGAACCCAACGAGGAGCAGAAGGATCGGACAAGTGGTTTTCACCAAGGTAATATCTGCAAGCACTGAAATTATCTGTAACAAGTGGTTGTATGGTGAGATGATTCGTAGCAAGCAACAAGTAGCAATGGTGCAGCAAAGTGGCCCAATCCCTTTTGTAGCAAGGGACAAGCCTTGATAAAGTCTTATAGGAGGAAAAACGCTCTCGAGGACACACGTGAATTTCTATCATGCTAGTTTTCACCATGTTCATATGATTCGTGTTCGTTACTTTGATAGTTTGATATGTGGGTGGACCGGCGCTTGGGTACTGCCCTTACTTGGACAAGCATCCCACTTATGATTAACCCCTCTCGCAAGCATCCGCAACTACGAAAGAAGAATTAAGACAAAGTCTAACCATAGCATTAAACTAGTGGATCCAAATCAGCCCCTTACGAAGCAACGCATAAAGTAGGTTTTAAGCTTCTGTCACTCTAGCAACCCATCATCTACTTACTACTTTCCAATGCCTTCATCTAGTCCCAAATAATGGTGAAGTGTTATGTAGTTGATGTTCACATAACACCACTAGAGGAAAAACAACATACAACACATCAAAATATCAAACGAATACCAAATTCACATGACTACTATTAGCATGACTTATCCCATGTCCTCGGGAACAAAAGTAACTACTCACAAAGCATAATCATATTCATGACCAGAGAGGTAATGAGTAGCATCAAGGATCTGAACATAAACTCTTCCACCAAATAATCCAACTAGCATCAACTACAAAGAGTAATTAACACTACTAGCAACCTTACAAGTACCAATCGGAGTTGCGAGACGGAGATTGGTTACAAGTGATATACTAGGGTTTGGAGATGAGATGGTGTTGATGAAGATGTTGATAGTGATGAGTCCCCTCCGATGAGAGGAGTGTTGGTGATGACGATGGCGATGATTTCCCCCTTCGGGAGGGAAGTTTCCCCGACAGGATCGTCCTGCCGGAGCTCTAGATTGGTTCTGCTCAAGTTCCGCCTCGTGGCGGCGGCGAATCCTCCGAAAAGCCTCCTCCTGATTTTTTCGGAATGAAACCCTTCATATAGCAGAAGAGGGGGGCCAGTGGGCCAGCAGGGAGCCCACAAGCCCCTAGGCGTGGCCAGGGGGTGGCTGCGCCTAGCAGGCTTGTGGCCACGTGCTAGCGCCCCTCTGGCACTTCTTCGGCCCAGTATTTTTTATATATTCCCAAAAAAACCATGTTGATTTTCACGGCTTCTGGAGTTGCGCAGAATAGGCATCTAAAACTTGCTCCTTTTTCAGGCCAGAATTCCAGCAATCGGCATTCTCCCTCTTCATGTAAACCTTGCAAAATAAGAGAGAAAAGGCATAACTATTGTACCGTGAAGTGAAATAACAGCCCAAGAAGCGATAAATATCCACATGAAAGCATGATCAAAATGGACGTATCAGCACGCCGCTGCCCTCGTCCCTCCATCGCCCCCTGCCCGCCGCTGTGTGCAGTGCCCCGAGCGCCGCCGGCATTCTCTGCTCTCTGATAACCCACAAGTATAGGGGATCCCAACAGTTTTCGAGGGTAGAGTATTCAACCCAAATTTATTGATTCGACACAAGGGGAAGCCAAAGAATATTCTCAACTATTAGCAGTTGAGTTGTCAATTCAACCACACCTCAAAGACTTAGTATCTGCAGCAAAGTATCAGTAGCAAAGTAGTGTGATAGCAACAGTAGCAACAGTAACCAGTAGCAACAAAGTGACAGCAGTAGCAGCAAAGTAACAGCAGTAGCAACAGAGTAACAGTAGCAGCAGTGACAATAGTAGTAGCAAAGTAACAGCAGTAGCAGTGACCAGTATTAAAAGACTTGTAGGCATTGGATCGATGATGGATGATTATGTTGGATGTTATTCATCATGCAGCAATTATAACACGGAGAGATATGTAACTAGCTCCAGTTCGTCAATGTAATGTAGGCATGTATTTCGTATGTAGTCATACGTGCTTAGGAAAAAGAACTTGCATGACATCTATTGTCCATCCCTCCCGTGGCAGCGGGGTCCTAATGGAAACTACGGGATATTAAGGTTCTCCTTTTAATAAAGAACCGGACCAACGCATTAACACTTGGTGAATACATGAACTCCTCATACTATGGTCATCTCCGGGAGTGGTTCCGGCTATTGTCACTCCGGGGTTGCCGGGTCATAACACATAGTAGGTGACTACAACTTGCAAGATAGGATCAAGAACACACATATCTTGTCGACAACATAATAGGTTCAGATATGAAATCATGGCACTCGGGCCCTAGTGACAAGCATTAAGCATGGCAAAGTAGTAGAAACATCAATCTTAGAACACAGTGGATACTAGGGATCAATCCCCATCAAAACTAACTCGATTACATGATAGATCTCATCCAACCCATCACCGTCCAGCAAGCCTACGATGAGATTACGCACGAACGGTGAAGAGCATCATGGAATTGGCGATGAAGGAAGGTTGGTGATGATGATGGCGACGATCTCCCCTCTCCAGAGCCCAGAACGGACTCCACATCTGCCCTCGAGAGGAAGCCCAGAAGGTGGCGGCGCCTTTGTATCGTAAAACGTGATGAACTCTTCTCCTTTATTTTTTTTCGGACGAAAGGGACTAAATAGAGCTGAGATTGGAGGCGGTGGAGCTTTGTGGGCCCCACAAGCCTACCAAGCACGACCAGGGGGGCCCGCGCCTGGTGGGCTTGTGGGCTCTCAGCTCCACCCCTCCAGTTGATTCTTGCGCTAGTATTTTTTTATATATTCCACAAAAAATCCCCATAAATTTCCAGGTCATTCCGAGAACTTTTATTTCTGCGCAAAAACAACACCATGGCAGTTCTGCCGAAAACATCGTTAGTCCGGGTTAGTTCCATTCAAATCATGCAAATTAGAGTCCAAAACAAGGGCAAAAGAGTTTGGAAAAGTAGATACGACGAAGACGTATCACTCGCCCCGCCACCTTTCATCGGCGCGCCGACGTCGTGTGGCCCGAATCCGGCGAGGTCTAGCCGGATCGACTCTCACCTAGCCCCGCCGCGTTGCCCTGTGCCGACCTCCGGCCGCCAGCCCCCGTCGGCCTCGCGAGGTCGCTGCCACCCCCGGTCCGATCTGGATCGAGTGGAGGCGTTGACCGTGGCTGGGGTGTCGTGCGCCCGAGTGGGTCGCGCGCCTTCCCCGGCCCGTCTCGCCAGCGCCTCGCCCGACCTCCTTCAGGCCCACCTTCACGCGAGGCCCAGTCTCCCCAATCCCAAGGTGAGGAGCACCCCGAGCCCCTCTAATTTTCGCCTAGGGTGCAGTTTAGTTATTGAGCGCACATGCCTTTGTTTGGGCCCTGTTGCGAATTCGGTCCGTTTAGTTTTTTTTAGATTTTCGTGAATTTAGTTATTTCAGGATTTGCTAAATATTAATATGGCCGTAGATAATTACCCGAGTGTCGGATCGCGAAGATTTATATATGAAACTTGTGTAGTTTTCGGCGTTGATTATTATTTTGCAACTTGCATGCAGGTTTGGAGTAGTTTGACTTGCCATATGCCTAGTTTTGTGTGTTGTCCTAATAGGAGATTATCCTGTATTTATTTTCGTGGTGTCCGGATTGCTCGATTCCCGTAGTTTAAATGCTCATGTTTTTAGGGACCTTTTGTCATGTATTTTAGAGTAGTTGTTGGCATTTTTGCATTTAGGCTTCATCCCTAGTTTATTAAATCGTGTTTAGGACCTATTCTCGCATATTCATGTGGCGATTTTTTTTTTTGCAATCCTTCATGTTATATATGTTTTCGGGGTAGAAAAATCCATAGAATTTAACTGTGCATTTAGTTTTAGCTTTTGAGAAATCTGGTGCGCGTGATATTTTGCCATGTTGCCCTTTTGTTTATTTTGTGGGATTTAATCCATGCATGATATGAAGGAGTTGTCAACTAGAGTTATGCTCTTGGATGTGTATGTTCGCCCCTGATAATTTTGGTTGCAACAGAAATCCATGTTTAGGTGTTGTTTGCTTGTTGTCAACTTGCTAGAAAATAGTGCTTATTTGGAGATGCTGAAATATTTCTAAGTCTAAAATCTGTTATATTTTGTTCTTGTCTTGTCATGATTTGATCTGGTGTTCTATAGCTCATTTGAAGTTGGTGCAATGGAGTTAGTTGTAGACCTTAAGATTCTCTAGCATGCTGTGAATTTTCATGCCATTTGGAGTCCTGTAGCTTATAGTTTTGTTGCTCTCAATATGCCTTCAGATCGAAAACTGCACTGTCATAAACTGATATTTTCACTAAGTCTGAAACTGCGTGTGAGCAACCATTTTGTGACTTGTTTTCCTAGTGATCCATGCTTCCATGCTAGGTGTCATTGGTTGTATGTTGTAGTGCATCTTGACCTCTATTGCCTCATGCCTTGTTTGAGCATTTTGGATTTGTGTAGCTCGTTGTTCGAGGGTGTAGAAAATGTTGTGTGGCTGATTTTGGCACATTGTAGTGATTTCTTGTCCAGCTCGTAGTTGTTGAACCGTTGCTCCGTTTGGATCGTGCCCTACATGAAACTTGCTTAGAATTTCGTGTAGTTTCATAATATCTTGCTGGTTGTGTGTTTTGAAATGCTTGTGACTGTCGTTGCACACCTTTTGCATTCATGCCATCATATCTTGCGGTGTTTGTATCTTTTGAACCGTAGCTCCGTTGGAGATGTTCTCTATGCGTAAATTGCTTGGAACGACGCATAGAATCACGTGAACCTATTTATTTTTCTGTTTAACAAACATTTAAACATTTTAGTTCAGATCTGGACAGAATTGTAAATTAACATGTGAGGTCGTTTCGGAGATGCTATATGTCATTTCCGACCTCATTTAAAATGCCTAGATAGATAGATTAATTACGCTTCACCTCTTGCCATGTTTAACCACATTTAATATTGCCGTGTACCTAATCGGGATAGAACTAAAAAAGTCGTATGTGGAGTTTCGTCAATATGCAACTCGTTGCATATTGAACTTCACTTAATGTGTAGTGGTTGATTGTTGTCAATTGACATGCCATGTCTTGCATATATCCAACCGTTCATGCATCATGTGTGTTGCGCATCATGTGGTGTATATCGTGTGTTGATGCTTGTTTCCGGTTTGCTTCGTCTCGATAGAGTTCCGCAAGCATGTCAGAAAGAGAGGACCCGTTCGACTACATCGATTCGTGTGCTTCACGGAGTCGTTCTTCTTCCAAGCGGAATCTCAGGCAAGATGACCATTTCCCCAGATACCATTACTATCATTCCCATGCTACTATTATCGTTTCTGTCGCTACGTCTCGTTGCTTACCACCTATTAAATATCAGCCTCACAACATTGCCATGAAAACTTTCAACCTGTTCACGACCTAGCAAACCACTGATTGGCTATGTTACCGCTTGCTTAACCATGTGTTAGTGTTGCTAGTTGCAGGTGCAATTGCTTCCATGTGATAACATGGGTTCCTTGTTATATCACCCTATTAATTGCTATTTAATTTAATGCACCTATATACTTGGTAAAAAGTGGAAGGCTCGGCCTTTCTAGCCTGGTGTTTTGTTCCACCTTTGCCCCCTTAGTTTCGGCTACCAGTGTTATGTTCCATATTTGAGTGCTCCTAAAACGATCGGGGTTGTTCTGGAGACTGATACGTCTCAAACGTATCTATAATTTTTGATGGTTTCACGCTATTATCTTGCCTTCTTTGTATGTTCTATGTACCTTTTTATATCTTTTTGGGACTAACTTATTAATTCAGTGCCAAGTGTCAGTTCCTGTTTTTTCCGTGTTTTTGACTCTTTTCAGATCTGATTTTGGAACGGAGTCCAAACGGAAGAAAAACCCCGAAATGATTTTTTTCCGAACGGAAGAAGTCCACGGGGCTTTTGGGCCAAGCCAGGTGGGCTCCAGGGAGCCCACAAGCCCCCACTCCGCCACCAGGGGAGGCGGCGGTGGGCAGGCTTGTGGCCTCCCTGGCCGCCCCCTGACCTAGGTCTTTGGCCTATAAATTCCCAAATATTCCGCAAAAAATCGGGGGAGCCTCGAAAATACTTTTCCGCCGCCGCAAGCTTCCGTTTCCGCGAGATCTCATCTGGAGACACTTCCCGGCGCCCTGTCGGAGGGGACTTTGGAGTTGGAGGGCTTCTTCATCATCATCATCGCCCCTCCAATGTCTCGTGAGTAGTTCACTTCAGACCTACGGGTCCATAGTTAGTAGCTAGATGGCTTCCTCTCTCTCTTGGATCTTCAATACAAAGTTCTCCATGATCTTCATGGAGATCTATCCGATGTAATCTTCTTTGGCGGTGTGTTTTGTCGAGATCCGATGAATTGTGGACTTGTGATCAGATTATCTATGATATATATTTGAGTCTTTGCTGATTTCTTATATGCATGATTTGATATCCTTGTAAGTCTCTCCGAGTCTTGGGTTTTGTTTGGCCAACTAGATCTATGATTCTTGCAATGGGAGAAGTGCTTGGTTTTGAGTTCTGCCATGTGGTGACCTTTCCCAGTGACAGTAGGGGCAGCAAGACACACATCAAGCAGTTGCCATCAAGGGTAAAAATATGAGGTTTTTATCATTGGTTTGAGATTATCCCTCTACATCATGTCATCTTGCTTAAGGCGTTACTCTGTTCTTATGGACTTAATACACTAGATGCATGCTGGATAGCGGTCGACGTGTGGAGTAATAGTAGTAGATGCAGAAAGTATCGGTCTACTTGTTTCGAACGTGATGCCTATAGAAATAATCATTGCATAGATATCATCACGACTCTGCACGGTTCTATCAATTGCTCGACGGTAATTTGTTCACCCACCGTCTACTTGCTTTCATGAGAGAAGCCACTAGTAAACACTACGGCCCCCGGGTCTATTCACATCCATCGTTTACATCTCCGCTTTTACTTTGCTTTGTTACTTTGTTGCTTTCAGTTCTCACTTGGCAAACAATCTATAAAGGATTAACAACCCCTTCATAGCGTTGGGTGCAAGCTTTTGTGTTTGTGCAGGATCTTGAGATACACTTCCGCCAGATTGATACCTTGGTTCTCAAACTGAAGGAAATACTTACCGTCGCTGTGCTACATCACCCTTTCCGCTTCGAGGGAACACCAACGCAAGGCTCCAAGGCCAAGGGGGAAATCCTTTGCATACTTGCCTAGGAAGTCCCTTAAGGCGTAGCCGTTGCTGAAGGATTCCTGGTGCCGTCGACACAACTACTTCCTGGCGCCGTTGCAAGGGATACACAGCAAGCATCAGAAGTATTTCTGGCGCCATTGCCGGGGAGGAGAAATCAAGATCTATCCAAGTAGATCTCATGAACTCTTCTCTTGCATTTACTTTTGTTGCCAGTTGCCTCTCGTTTTCCTCTCCCCCACTTCACATTTGCCATTTTCATTCGCCTTTCTCCGTCGCCGTTTTCTTTTGCCCTTGTCGTTTTCCTTTGCTGGTTTCTTGCTTGCTTGTGTGCTTGTTTGTTTGTTGAAGACATCATGTCTGAAAACACCAAACTTTGCGACTTCTCGAGCACTAATAATAATGATTTTATTAGTACTCCGATTGCTCCCGCCACTAGTGCGGAATCGTATGAAATCAACGCAGCTTTGCTCAATCTTGTTATGAAAGAGAATTCTCTGGCCTTCCTAGTGAAGATGTCGCATCCCATCTCAATACCTTCATTGAACTTTGTGATATGCAAAAGAAAAGAGATGTGGATAATGACGTGATTAAGTTGAAACTTATTCCTTTGTCGTTGCGAGATCGCGCAAAAAACTTGGTTTTCTTCTTTGCCTAAAAATAGTATCGATTCTTGGGATAGGTGCAAAGATGCTTACATATCCAAGTATTTTCCGCCGGCTAAGATCATCTCCTTACGTAACGATATCATGAATTTCAAGCAACTTGATCATGAACACGTTGCACAATCTTGGGAGAGGATGAAGCTTATGATTAGAAATTGTCCTGCTCATGGCTTGAGTTTATGGATGATTATACAAATCTTTTACGCTGGCTTGAATTTCGCTTCTCGCAATATCTTGGACTCCGCCTCAGGTGGAACGTTCATGGAAATCACGTTAGGAGACGCTACAAAACTCCTAGACAATATCATGACCAACTACTCTCAGTGGCATACTGAAAGATCGCCTGCTAGCAAAAAGGTGCACGCTATAGAAGAGATTAACTCGCTTAGTGCTAAGATGGACGAGTTGATGAATTTGGTTGCTAGTAGAAATGCTACCATAGATCCTAATGGCATGCCACTATGTTCTTTGATTGAGAGTAGCAACGCTAGTTTGGACGTGAATTTTGTTGGTAGGAACAATTTTGGCAACAACAATGCTTTTAGAGGAAACTATGTTCCTAGGCCTTTTCCTAGTAACTCCTCTAACAATTATGGCAATTCCTACGGCAACACTTATGGAAATCACAACAAATTACCCTCTGATCTAGAGAGTAATATCAAAGAGTTCATCAACTCTCAAAAGATTTTCAATGCGTCCATAGAGGAAAAACTACTCAAAATAGACGATTTGGCTAAGAACGTTGATAGGGTGTCTTGTGATATTGATGCTTTGAAAGTTAGATGCGCTCCTCCCAAGATCAACTTGGATGAAACTTTGAAAGCTATGCGTATCTCCATGAATGAGAGCAAAGAAAGACCGCCCAAATTCGCGCTAGACATGAATGGTTTAAAAGGGTGCGTTCTAGTGATGCAAATCACGAAGATCTTAAAGTGCTTGGTGTGTCTCCTCTTGAATCTTTGTTTTCGCGTGTCAAACCTACTTATGGAGGGGCTGGATATGAATCCACTTTGGTTGAAAAACGCCCCAATGATTCGGAGTCCACCTATCTTGATGATAAAGGCGTGGAGAATGGAGTATAAGAAGTCAAATTTTTGGGTAGTAATGAAACTCCCACTTTGGATTTCAAGGAACTCAATTATTATAATTGCTCCTTGTTTGAATGCATTTCTTTGATGCAATCCATTGCAAACTCTCCACATGCTTATAGCCAAAGCAAAGCCTTTACCGCGCATATCGTAGATGCTATGCTGAAATCTCTTGAAGAGAAGCTCGAACTAGAAGTCTCTATACCTAGAAAACTTCATGTTGAGTGGGAACCTACTATCAAAATCAAGATCAGAAACTATGAGTGCAATGCTTTGTGTGATTTGGGTGCTAGTGTTTCCGCGATTCCAAAGTCTTTATGTGATATTCTTGGTTTTCATGAGATTGAAGAGTGTTCTCTTAATTTGCATCTTGCGGATTCTACTGTCAAGAAACCCATGGGGAGGATCGATGATGTTCTTATTATTGCAAATAAGAACTATGTACCCGTGGATTTCATTGTACTTGACATAGATTGCAATCCTTCATGTCCCATTATTCTTGGTAGACCTTTCCTAAGGACTATTGGTGCTATCATCGATATGAAGGAAGGGAATATTAGATTTCAATTTCCCTTAAAGAAGGGCATGGAGCACTTTCCTAGAAAGAAAATAAGATTTCCTTATGAATCTATGATGAGGGCTACCTATGGTTTGAGCACCAAAGATGACTATACGTGGTTCCATCACTTTCGCCTAGCTAAGGGCGTTAAACAAAAGCGCTTGTTGGGAGGCAACCCTCGAATCTTTCCTTTTCCTTTCTGTTTTGTGTTTTCCACACTTTCATAATTCTGTTATGATTGTGTTTTTTGTGTTTCTTTTTGCGTTTGTGCCAAGGAAAACCGTTATGATTAGTCTTGAGGATGATCGTATGGTCACGCTGGAAAAGACAGAAACTTTCTGCTCACGAAAAGAATTTTCATTTTTTTCTGTAAGAGCTTTTGAGTTGATTCTTTTTGATTCTGATTACTAGGAAAATTCTTCAGACTGTCGTAATGTTTTAGAATTTTTGAAGTACCAGAGGTATACAAAACATACAGAATGCTACAGACTGGTCTGCTGTTAACATATTCTGTTTTTGTTGTGTTGGTTGCTTATTTTGATGAAACTATGGATAGTATCGGGGGGTATTAGCCATGGAAGATTGAAAGTACAGTAACCCAACATTATCACAAGTATAATTTAAGTTTTCTACAGTACCTAAGGAAGTGGGTTTTTGCTTTCTTGTACTAATGTTATCACGAGTTTCTGTTTAAGTTTCGTGTTGTGAAGTTTTCAAGTTTTGGGTGAAGTTCTTATGGACAAAGAGATAAAGAGTGGCAAGATCTCAAGCTTGGGGATGCCCAAGGCACCCCAAGAGATTCAAGGATGCCGTAAAAGCCTAAGCTTGGGGATACCCCGGGAAGGCATCCCCTCTCTCGTCTTCAATCCATCGGTAACGTTACTTGGGGCTATATTTTTATTCACCACATGTTATGTGTTTTTGCTTGGAGCGTCTTGTATCGTAGGAGTCTTTTATTTTTGTTGTTGTGTCACAATCATCCTTTCTGCATACCTAGAGAGAGATACATGCACACACCGTGATTTTGTCGAGCTTCACTTATATATTTTGGTAGACAATTCAGCTCACATGTGCTTCACTTATATCTTTTGAGCTAGATACTTTTGCTCTGTGCTTCACTTATATCTTTTAGAGCACAGCGGTGCGTGGCTTGGTAGTTGATCTATGCTTTGAAAGTAGTCTCAAAGGGGTAGTTATCCAAAGGGATACAAAAACTTCCACCTTCATGTGCATTGAATAGTTAGAGAAGTTTGATTCATCTCAATTAGTTTTGAGTTGTGGTTATGGTAATATTGAAGTCATGCTAGTAAGGTGTTGTGGATCTAGAAATACTTGTGTTGAAGTTAGTGATTCTCGTAGCATGCACGTATGGTGAACCGCTATGTGATGAAGTCTGAGCATGATTAGTCTTTTGATTGTCATCCTTTGCGTGGCACTCGGGATCGCGCGATGGTTTATACCTACCAACCCTTACCTAGGAGTATGCGTTGAATGCTTTGTTTCGATTACTAATAAAACTTTTGCAACAAGTATATGAGTTCTTCATGACTAATGTTGAGTCCATGGTTTAGATGCACTTTCACCTTCCACCATCACTATCTTCTTAGTGCCGCGTAACTTTCGCCGGTGCACAAAACCCACCATTAGCCTCCCTCAAAACAGCCACCGTACCTACCTACTATGGCTTTTTCAAAGTCATTCCGAGATATATTGCCATGCAACTACCACGTCTACATTGCATTTGCACGATCGTAAGATAGCTAGCATGATGTTTCCATTGATGTCTATGCCATGCTAGATCATTGCCGTGGTACACTACCGAAGGCATTCCATACAAAGTCATAATTGCTCTAAGTTTTGAGTTGAAAGTGTGATGATCATCATTATTGGAGCATTGTCCCGTGTGAGGAAATAAAAGATGCCAAAGAGGCCCATAAAAAAGAGGCCAAAGAGCCCACCAAAATATAAAAAAAATGAGAGAAAAAGAGAGAAGGGACAATGCTACCATTTTTTTCACACTTGTGCATTTTGAGCACCATGATCTTCATGATTGAGAGTCTCTCATTTTGTCACCACCATATAGCTAGTGGGAAATTCTCATTATATAACTTGGCTTGTATATTCCAATGATAGGCTTCCTCAAAATTGCCTTAGGTCTTCGTGAGCAAGCAAGTTGGATGCACACCCACTAGTTTTCTTTAAGAGCTTTCACATACTTGTAGCTCTAGTGCATCATTTGTATGGCAATCCCTACTCATTCACATTGATATCTATTGATGAGCATCTCCACAGCTCATTGATATGCCTAGTTAATGTGACTATCTTCTCCTTTTTGTCTTGCAACCTCCACCACATTCCACACCATCTATAGTGCTATAACCATGGCTCACGCTCATGTATTGCGTGAGAATTGAAAATGTTTGAGAAAGTAAAGGTGTGAAACAATTACTTGGCCAATACCGGGATTGTGCATGATTTAAATTCGTTGTGCAATGATGATAGAGCATAGCCAGACTATATGCTTTTGTAGGGATAACTTTCTTTTGGCCTTGTTATTTTGAAAGTTCATGATTACTTTGCTAGTTTGCTTGAATTATTATTGTTTCCACGTCAATAGCAAACTATTGTTTTGAATCCAATGGACCTGAACATTCCCGTCACATAAGAGGAATTACAAAGGACACCTTGCTAGGTAGCATGAAAGCATCAAAAATTCATTCTTATCATGTCCCTACTTGAGGACGAGCAGGAGTTAAGCTTGGGGATGCTTGATACGTCTCAAACGTATCTATAATTTTTTATGGTTTCACGCTGTTATCTTGCCTTCTTTGTATGTTTTATGTACCTTTTTATATCTTTTTGGGACTAACTTATTAATTCAGTGCAAAGTGCCAGTTCCTGTTTTTTCCGTGTTTTTGACTCTTTTCAGATCTGATTTTGGAACGGAGTCCAAACGGAAGAAAAACCCGAAATGATTTTTTTCCAAACGGAAGAAGTCCAGGGGGCTTTCGGGCCAAGCCAGGTGGGCTCCAGGGAGCCCACAAGCCCCCACTCCGCCACCAGGGGGAGGCGGCGGTGGGCAGGCTTGTGGCCTCCCTGGCCGCCCCCTGCCTAGGTCTTTGGCCTATAAATTCCCAAATATTCCGCAAAAAATGGGGGGAGCCTCGAAAATACTTTTACGCCACTGCAAGCTTCCGTTTCCGCGAGATCTCATATGGAGACCCTTCCCGGCGCCCTGCCAGAGGCGACTTTGGAGTTGGAGGGCTTCTTCATCATCATCATCGCCCTCCAATGACCCGTGAGTAGTTCACTTCAGACCTACGGGTCCGTAGTTAGTAGCTAGATGGCTTCTTCTCTCTCTTGGATCTTCAATACAAAGTTCTCCATGATCTTCATGGAGATCTATCCGATGTAATCTTCTTTGGCGGTGTGTTTGTCGAGATTCGATTAATTGTGGAGTTGTGATCAGATTATCTATGATATATATTTGAGTCTTTGCTGATTTCTTATATGCATGATTTGATATCCTTGTAAGTCTCTCCGAGTCTTGGGTTTTGTTTGGCCAACTAGATCTATGATTCTTGCAATGGGAGAAGTGCTTGGTTTTGGGTTCTGCCATGTGGTGACCTTTCCCAGTGACAGTAGCGGTAGCAAGGCACACATCAAGCAGTTGCCATCAAGGGTAAAAAGATGGGGTTTTTATCATTGGTTTGAGATTATCCCTCTACATCATGTCATCTTGATTAAGGCGTTACTTTGTTCTTATGGACTTAATATACTAGATGCATGCTAGATAGCGGTCGACGTGTGGAGTAATAGTAGTAGATGCAGAAAGTATCGGTCTACTTGTTTCGGACGTGATTCCTATAGAAATAATCATTGCATAGATATCGTCACGACTCTGCACAGTTCTATCAATTGCTCGACAGTAATTTGTTCACCCACCGTCTACTTGCTTTCATGAGAGAAGCCACTAGTAAACACTACGGCCCCCGGGTCTATTCACATTCATCGTTTACATCTCCGCTTTTACTTTGCTTTGTTAGTTTGTTGCTTTCAATTCTCACTTGGCAAACAATCTATAAGGGATTGACAACCCCTTCATAGCGTTGGGTGCAAGCTTTTGTGTTTGTGCAGGATCTTGAGATACTCTTCCGTCAGATTGATACCTTGGTTCTCAAACTGAGGGAAATACTTACCGTCGCTGTGCTACATCACCCTTTCCGCTTCGAGGGAACACCAACGCAAGGCTCCAAGGCCACGGGGAAAATCCTTTGCATACTTGCCTAGGAAGTCCCTTAAGGCGTAGCCGTTGCTGAAGGATTCCTGGTGTCGTCGACACAACTACTTCCTGGCGGCGTTGCAAGGGATACACAGCAACCATCAAGGACCCCCTTGATAATTCATTTTCGATTAAAACTGGTCTGGCAAGGCCCAACTTTGGTTTTACATTTGCCTAATAACCTAATAAAATTGCATAGGGACTTTTCAGACCCCGAGGATAATTAATCAACCCCCGGGCCAGTGCTCCGCATGAGTGTTGGTCCTGCCTGAGCGATGTCTGGCGCCCCCTGGTCATCCATCGTTTAGTGAACCCGACGTCTAGCTCATCCGTCGTGTCCTGAGAACGAGATACGCTGCTCCTATCGGGATTGTCGACACGTCGGGCAGCCTTGCTGGATTAGTTTTACCTTTTACGAAATATCTTGTGCATCGGGATTCCGATGAAACTTTGGGTAATCTCAAAGTTGAGGTTTTCCACTAAGGAGTCCCACGAGATCGCGAGATTCGTGATCGAGGATTTCTATGCGGCTTGTGGTAATTTGTGATGGAGTAGTTGGAGCACCCCTGTAGGGTTAAATCTTTTGGAAAGCCGTGCCCGCGGATATGTGGCAACGTGGAAACTTTGTTTAACACTGATTCTAGACAACTTGAAGTTAACTTAATTAAAATATGCCAACTGAGTGCGTAACCATGATTGTCTCTTTCGTGAGCTCCTTCTCCGATCGAGGACACGGTGGGGTTATGTTTGACGTAAGTAGGTGTTCAGGATCATTCATTTGATCGTGAGTAGTTCACGTCCGCTATGCGTAGATCATCCCCCTCTTATTCTTGTACTCGTAAGTTAGCCACCTCATCTATGCTTAGTCGCTTGCTGCAGCCTCACCACTTAACCTTACCTCACCCACTAAGCTTTGCTAGTCTTGATACCTTTGGAAATGAGATTGTTGAGTCCCTTGTGGCTCACAGATTACTATAACACCATTTGGAGGTACAGGTAAAGGTTACTTGACGCGAGCGCGTTGATTGTTCATTTGGAGTTGCCTCTTCTTCTTCTTCACCGATCGAGGATGGGTTCCAGGCCGGCTGATACGTCTATTTTGCATCATGCTTTCATGTTGATATTTATCGCTTTATGGACTGTTATATTACTTTGTGGTACCATACTTATGCCTTTTCTCTCTATTTTGCAAGGTTTATTTGAAGAGGGAGAATACCAGCAGCTGGAATTCGGGACTGGAAAAGGAGCAAGTCTGAGTCCTCTATTCTGCGCAACTCCAAATGCCCTAAAAATCAACGTGGAATTTTTTGGGAATATATAAAAAATACTGGGCGAAAGAAGTGCCAGAGGGGCGCTACCAGGGCCCCACAAGCCTGGTAGCCGCCGCCCCCCAGGTGGCGGCTACAGGGCTTGTGGGCACCGTGGCGGCCCACTGCCCCCCCCCCTTTTGCTATATGAAGGGTTTCGTCCAAGAAAAAATCAAGGTGGAGATTTTCGTGGATTCTCCGCCGCCACGAGGCGGAACTTGAGCAGATCCAATCTAGAGCTCCGGCAGGACGATCCTGCCGGGGAAACTTCTCTCCCGGAGGGGGAAATCGTCGCCATCATCATCACCAACACTCCTCTCGTCGGAGGGGAGTCATCTCCATCAACATCTTCATCAGCACCATCTCCTCTCCAAACCCTGGCTCATCTCTTGTAACCAATCTCCGTCTCGCGACTCCGATTGGTACTTGTAAGGTTGCTAGTAGTGTTGATTACTCTTTGTAGTTGATGCTAGTTGGATTACTTGGTGGAAGAGTTTATGTTCAGATCCTTGATGCTATTCATTACACCTCTGGTCATGATTATGATTATGCTTTGTGAGTAGTTACTTTTGTTCCTGAGGACATGGGATAAGTCATGCTGATAATAGTCATGTGAATTTGGTATTCGTTTGGTATTTTGATATGTTGTATGATGTCTTTTCCCCTAGTGGTGTTATGTGAACGTCGACTACATAACACTTCACCATATATGGGCCTAGAGGAAGGCATTGAGGAGAATTAAGGAGATGATGGGTTGCTAGAGTGACAGAAGCTTAAACCCCAGTCTATGCGTTGCTTCGTAAGGGGCTGATTTGGATCCACTAGTTTAATGCTATGGTTAGACGTTGTCTTAATTCTTCTTTCGTAGTTGCGGATGCTTGCGAGAGGGGTTAATCATAAGTGGGATGCTTGTCTAAGTAAGGTCAGTACCCAAGCGGCGGTCCACCCACATATCAAACTATCAAAGTAACGAACGCGAATCACATGAACATGATGAAACTAGAATGACAGAAATTCCCGTGTGTCCTCGGGAGCGCTTTTCCTCCTATAGGACTTTGTTCAGGCTTGTCCCTTGCTACAAAAGTGATTGGGCCACTTTGCTGCAGCGTTGCTACAACATGTTACTTGTTACTTTTCACTTGCTACGTTTCACCTCACTACACCATCACTTGTTACCGCTACTTTCTGTGCTTGCAGTTATTACCTTGCTAAAAACCGTTTATCAGAGCCTTCTGCTCCTCGTTGGGTTCGACACTCTTACTTATCGAAAGGACTACGATTGATCCCCTATACTTGTGGGTCATCAAGACTCTTTTCTGGCGCTGTTGCCGGGGAGTGAAGCGCCTTTGGTAAGGAAACATTTATATACTGTGCTGAAATTTATTGTCACTTGTCACTATGGAAATTGTTCCTTTGAGGAGTTTGTTCGGGGTATCTTCACCACGAACGGAAGCGTGAGGAGTTGCTCCTCAACCTGAGGTACCTACTGAAAATATCTTTTATAAAATTCCTTCGGGTATGCTTGAGTAATTGCTGGCTAATCCTTTTACAGGAGATAGATCACCACATCCAGACTTGCATCTAATCTATGTAGATGAAGTTTGTGGTTTATTTAAGCTTGCAGGTTTGCCCGAGGATGAGGTAAAGAAGAAAGTCTTTCCTTTATCTTTGAAGGATAAGGCGTTGACATGGTATAGGCTATGTGATGATACTGGATCATGGGACTACAATCGGTTGAAATTGGAATTTCATCAAAAGTGTTATCCTATGCATTCAGTACATCGTGATCGGAATTATATTTATAACTTTTGGCCTCGTGACAGGGAAAGCATAGCTCAAACTTGGGGGAGGCTTAAATCAATGCTATATTCATGCCCCAATCATGAGCTCTCGAGAGAAATTATCACTCAAAACTTTTATGCTTGGCTTTCTCATGAAGATCGTACCATGCTTGACACTTCTTGTACTGGTTCTTTTATGAAGAAGGATATTGACCACAAGTGGAATTTATTGGAAAGAATCAAACATAACTCTGAAGATTGGGAGCTTGAAGATGGTAAGGAGTCAGGTATGAATTTCCAGTTTGATTGCGTTATATCTTTTGTTGAAACAAACACTTTTAGAGATTTTAGCGCTAAGTATGGACTTGACTCTGAGATAGTAGCTTCTCTATGTGAATCTTTTGCTGCTCATGTTGATCTTCCCAAAGAGAAGTGGTTTAAATATCATCCTCGTGTAGAAGTCAACATAGTTAAACCCAATCTAGTTGAAGAGAAAGTCATTGCCTTTAGTGATCCTATTGTTCCTTGTGCCTACGTTGAGAAACCACCTTACCCTGCTAGGAAAAAGGATTATTCTAAAGCTCCAACTGTGATACGTAGGGGTTACATTAGACCACTTGCACCCCCTGAGGAAATTAGAGTTGAACCTAGTGTTGCTATTATCAAAGATCTCTTAGCCAAAGACATAGACGGGCATGTTATCAAATTCTATGAGGACTCCGCTAGAATTGCTAAACCTCACGCGAAAGACAAATACGGACCTGTAGTTGGCATGCTCATTGTTTCTATCAAGATAGGAGACCACTGTTATCATGGTTTATGTGATATGGGTGCTAGTGTTAGTGCAATACCCCGGTCCCTATATGATGAAATCAAAGATGAGATTGCACCTGCTGAGTTAGAACCCGTTGATGTCACTATTACGCTAGCTAATAGAGACACTATCTGCCCTGTGGGAATTGTGCGAGATGTAGAAGTCATGTGTGGTAAGATGAAATACCCTACTGATTTCCTCGTCCTTGCTACTGCACAAGATAGCTTTTGTCCCATCATATTTGGTAGACCCTTTCTCAACATGTCAATGCTCATATTGATTGCATTAAACAGACTATCATTGTTAGTTTCGAGGGTGTGTCGCATGAATTTAACTTCTCCAAGTTTGGAAGACAACCCCATGAAAAAGAGTCGTCTGGTAGGGATGAGATCATTGCTCTTGCCTCTATTGCCGTACCTCCTACGGATCCTTTAGAGCAATATCTGCTTGAGCATGAAAATGATATGCATATGGATGAAAGAGATGAGATAGATAAAATTGTTTTAGAACAATATCCTATTCTCAATAATAATCTTCCTGTTGAACTGCTTGGGGATCCTCCCCCACCAAAGGGTGATCCTGTGTTCGAGCTAAAACAGTTACCAGATACTCTTAAGTATGCCTACCTTAATGAGAAGGAGATATATCCTGTTATTATTAGTGCTCACCTCTCGAATCACGAAGAGAAGAAGTTATTAAAAACTTTGAGGAAGCACCGTGCGGCTATTGGATATACTCTTGATGATCTTAAGGGTATTAGTCCCACTCTATGTCAGCACGAGATTAAAACTGACCCTGATTCTAAACCAGTTGCTCATCATCAAAGGAGATTAAATCCTAAGATGAAAGAGGTCGTGAGGAAACAAATATTAAAGTTTCTGGAAGCAGGAATCATTTATCCTATTGCTCATAGTGATTGGGTAAGTCCAGTACATTGCGTACCTAAGAAGGGAGGTATCACCGTCGTTCCTAATGATAAGAATGAACTAATCCCACAGAGGATTATTAATGGCTATAGGATGGTGATAGACTTCCGGAAACTGAACAAGGCAACCAGGAAAGACCATTATCCTTTGTCGTTTATCGACCAAATGCTAGAAAGGCTATCTAAACACACACACTTCTGCTTTCTAGACGGTTATTCAGGTTTCTCGCAAATACCTGTTGCACAATCTGATCAGGAGAAAACCACTTTCACTTGCCCCTTCGGTACCTTTGCTTATAGACGTATGCCTTTTGGCTTATGCAATGCACCTGCCACCTTTCAAAGATGTATGATGGCTATATTCTGTGACTTTTGTGAAAATATTGTTGAGGTTTTTATGGATGATTTCTTCGTTTACGGTTCTTCCTTTGACGATTGCCTCAACAACGTTGATCGAGTCTTACAGATATGCAAAGATACCAACCTCGTCTTGAACTGGGAGAAGTGCCACTTCATGGTTAATGAAGGCATCGTCTTAGGACACAAAATCTTTGAGAAAGGCATTGAAGTTGATAAGGCTAAGGTTGATGCAATTGAGAAAATGCCTTGCCCCACAGATATCAGAGGTATACGAAGTTTCCTAGGTCACGCTGGTTTCTATAGAAGGTTCATTAAAGACTTCTCTAAGATTTCTAGGCCTCTTACCAACCTCTTGCAGAAGGATGTTCCTTTTGTTTTTTATGAGGATTGTGAGGAAGCTTTCAAAATACTTAAGAAGGCCTTGATAACTGCACCTATTGTTCAACCACCTGATTGGAACTTGCCCTTTGAAATCATGTGCGATGCTAGTGATTATGTTGTCGGTGCTGTTCTAGGACAAAGAGTTGACAAGAAGTTGAATGTTATTCACTACGCTAGTAAAACTGTAGACAGTGCCCAAAGAAACTATGCCACTACGGAGAAGGAGTTTGTAGGAGTCGTGTTTGCATGTGAAAAGTTCAGATCTTATATAGTTGACTCCAAAGTCACTATTCACTCTGATCATGCTGCTATTAAGTACCTTATGGAGAAGAAGGACGCTAAGCCTAGGCTAATCAAATGGGTTCTCCTGCTACAGGAATTTGATTTGCACGTTGTTGACCGAAAGGGTGCTGATAACCCTGTAGCACATAACTTGTCCAGGCTAGAGAATGTCCTTGATGACCCACGACCTATTGATGACAGCTTTCCTGATGAGCAATTAAGTGTCATCCGCACTTCACATAGTGCACCGTGGTATGCTCATTGCGCAAACTATATCGTAGCCAAATACATACCACCAAGTTTCACCTACCAGCAAAAGAAGAAATTCTTCTTTGATTTGAGACACTACTTTTGGGATGATCCTCACCTTTATAAGGAAGGAGTAGATGGTGTTATTAGACGTTGTGTGCCTCAACATGAACAGGGACGAATCCTACAAAAGTGTCATTCCGAAGCCTACGGAGGACACCATGCTGGAGATAGAACTGCTCATAAGGTATTGCAATCAGGTTTCTATTGGCCCACTCTCTTCAAGGATGCCCGTAAGTTTGTCTTGTCTTGTGACGAATGCCAAAGAATAGGGAACATCAGTAAACGTCAGGAAATGCCGATGAACTATTCACTTATCATTGAACCATTTGATGTTTGGGGCTTTGATTATATGGGACCCTTCCCGAGTTCCAATGGGTACACTCACATCTTAGTCGCTGTTGATTATGTTACTAAGTGGGTAGAAGATATCCCCACTAGAAATGCTGATCATCACACCTCTATTAAGATGCTTAAAGAAGTCATTTTCCCAAGATTTGGAGTCCCTAGATATCTGATGACTGATGGTGGTTCACACTTCATTCATGGTGTTTTTCGCAAGATGCTTGCTAAGTATGATGTCAACCATAGAGTTCCATCTCCTTATCATCCTCAGTCTAGTGGTCAAGTGGAGTTGAGTAATAGGGAGATCAAATTGATCTTACAAAAGACTGTTAATAGATCTCGAAAGAATTGGTCTAGTAAACTTGATGATGCACTATGGGCTTATAGGACTGCTTATAAGAATCCCATGGGCATGTCGCCGTATAAAATGGTTTACGGTAAGGCATGTCATTTACCTCTTGAGCTAGAACACAAAGCTTATTGGGCAATCAAAGAGCTCAACTTCGATTTCAAACTTGCCGGTGAGAAGCGGTTGTTTGATATCAGCTCATTAGATGAATGGAGGGCCCAGGCATATGAGAATTCCAAGTTGTTCAAGGAAAAGGTTAAGAGATGGCATGATAAAAGAATACAGAAACGAGAGTTCAATGTAGGAGATTATGTCCTGCTATACAATTCTCGCTTAAGATTCTTCGCAGGCAAGCTTCTCTCTAAATGGGAAGGTCCTTACGTTGTCGAGGAAGTATATCGTTCTGGTGCCATCAAAATCAATAACCCGGAAGGTAATTTTCCTAGAGTGGTAAATGGGCAAAGAATCAAGCATTATATCTCTGGTACTCCCATAAATGTTGAGACCAATATCATCAATATCATAACTCTAGAGGAGTACATAAGGGATGTTTATCAACCTGTTTCATACCCTGAAAACGAAGAGGTATGTGTTTCGGTAAGTAATCGAACTCCGAAACTTTTCCAATAGGAAATTTTCTCCGTTTTGGAATTTTTGGAAAATTAGAAAAATAAAAATAGTCCAAAGAGTGCACGAGGCGGCCACATGCTTGGTAGCCGCCACCTACCCCCCTGGCGGCGGCTACACGGCTTGTGAGCACCTCGTGTGCCTCCCGGAATCCGTTTTCTTGCGGAGCACTCCTTCTAGTCCAGAAAAAATCATTATATATACGCCCGAGTGTTTTGATCTCCGTATCGCGCAGTTTTCCTGTGTTTTCGTTTCGAGCCCGTTTTCTGCCGCAGATCTAGGTCAAAATGTCTTCTCAGGATTCACACGGGGAGAGCTATGTGGCTGATTACCTTGCTAACTCCAAGGTTATGGGGACTTGGAACCATATGGCTGGAGCACTGACGAGGAAGAGAACTATGAGCCCAAGGGGAAGGAACAAACGAGTTCCGACGAAGAGGAGGCTCCTCTACCTCAACCTGGACGCACTCATGTGGAGTTCAAGAAGTCAAGTCTCCCTGACCAAAGGAAGAAGCCTCAGACCTCGTTTATCCCTTCTCGTTTCTTGCAGGAGAGTAAGCAGGAACTTTGCCATAGAGTGTTGAAGCTTGAGGAGGAAAATGACGATCTGAGGGAGCACAACTTTATGCTCAAGTGGACATTAGACAAGCTCAAGACTCCTTCAACAACTCCACCACCATCACCACCAAAGGAAGACAACTAAGCATTGGTATGGGCAATCCCCTTGGCTTTTGCCAAGCTTGGGGGAGTTGCCCTGGTATCGTATCACCTTTATATCTTTTGATTTTACCTTTGTTTTAGTTCTTTACTTTTCAGTTTTTATTTCTTCTCTTAGTGGAATAAGTCTTTAGTGTTCAGTTTGAGTTTTTTACTTTGTGTCTCCGCCGATGTATTTGAGCTTGCGAGCTATATAATAAAGAGTATCTTAGTCAAGGGCTTTGTTTTGTGTCGTGAACAAAAGTATTAAAAGAACGATAGCATGAAAGATCATGAGATGATCTTATGGAAAGTGATAGCTTCACATATAACAAGTATGATGATTGAAACTTGTTGAGAATAGACCAACATAGACCGCAATCATTGTTGCATTTAATAAGAAGTAATAAGGAAAGAGAGGTTCACATATAAATATATCATCTTAGACACTTTTTACCATTGTGAGCACTCACCAAACTATTACATGCTTAGAAGTAGATGTTGGACAAGGAAGACAACATAATGAATTGTGTTTGCTTGGTTACAAACAATGTTATATGCCTAGAGATCCCTTAGCATGTGACGATTGCTTCCACCTCATATTAGCCAAAACTCCCGCACCAAGTAGAGATACTACTTGTGCATCCGTAAACCTTCAACCCAGTTTTGCCATGAGTGTCCACCATACCTACCTATGGATTGAATAAGATCCCTCAAGTAAGTTGTCATCGGTGCAGGCAATAAAAATTGCTCTCTAATATGTATGATCTATTAGTGTGTGGAAAATAAGCTTTGTACGAACCTGTGATGAGGAAGACATAAAAGCGACAGACTGCATAATAAAGTTCTTTATCACAGGAGGCAATATAAAGTGACGTTCCTCCGCACTAAGAGGACACGCATCCAAACCTCAAAAGCGCATGACAACCTCTGCTTCCCTCTGCGAAGGGCCTATCTTGTACCTTTACTTTTTGCCCTTGAAAGAGTCATGGTGATCTTCACCAATTCCTTCTTTTGCCTTTGTCTTGGCTACCGTCACAAGCTAGGGAAAGATCTATATTCATATATCAACTTGGAGGTGAGTACTTATGCTTTATTATTGTTGACTTTACCCTTGAGATAAATGGTTGGGAGGCAAAACTATAAGCCCCTATCTTTCTCTGTGTCCAACTGAAACTTTGATACCATGAGTACCACGTGAGTTGTAACAATTGTGGAAAACAAAAGAGATGATTGAGTATGTGGGTTTGCTTTACAAGCTCTTATTTGACTCTTTCTGAGGTTACGATAAATTCCACCTACTTCAATGACTATGGACTGTTGTTGGCTACTTCTCGGTAAGGTTTTTGTTTCGTACTTTGCTTTGTGAAGGAATTGTTACTTTCCCATAAAAATCTTTATGATGTATTGCTGTTCTATGTGTGATCATGATGCCCTCATGTCCGTATTATGTTTTATTGACACCTTCATCCCTAAACATGTGGACATGTTTATGGATCTTGGTTTTCGCTTGAGGACAAGCAAGGTCTAAGCTTGGGGAGTTGATACGTCCATTCTGCATCATGCTTTCATGTTGATATTTATCGCTTTATGGACTGTTATATTACTTTGTGGTACCATACTTATGCCTTTTCTCTCTTATTTTGCAAGGTTTATTTGAAGAGGGAGAATACCGGCAGCTGGAATTCTGGACTTGAAAAGGAGCAAGTTTGAGTCGTCTATTCTGCGCAACTCCAAATGCCGTGAAAATCAACGTGGAATTTTTTGGGAATATATCAAAAATATTGGGCGAAAGAAGTGCCAGAGGGGCGCTACCAGGGTCCCACAAGCCTGGTAGCCGTCGCCCCCCTGGTGGCAGCTACAGGGCTTGTGGGCACCCTGGCGGCCCACTGGCCCCCCTCTTTCGCTATATGAAGGGTTTCGTCCAGGAAAAAAATCTAGGTGGAGCTTTTTCGTGGATTCTCCGCCGCCACGAGGCGGAACTTGAGCATATCCAATCTAGAGCTCCAGCAAGACGATCCTGCCGGGGAAACTTCTCTCCCGGAGGGGGAAATCATCGCCATCGTCATCACCAACACTCCTCTCGTCGGAGGGGAGTCATCTCCATCAGCACCATCTCCTCTTCAAACCCTAGTTCATCTCTTGTAACCAATCTCCGTCTCCCGACTCCGATTGGTACTTGTAAGGTTGCTAGTAGTGTTGATTACTCTTTGTAGTTGATGCTACTTGGATTACTTGGCGGAAGAGTTTCTGTTTAGATCCTTGATGCTATTCATTACACCTCTGATCATGATTATGATTATGCTTTGTGTGTAGTTACTTTTGTTCCTGAGGACATGGGATAAGTCATGCTGATAATAGTCATGTGAATTTGGTATTCGTTCGGTATTTTGATATGATGTATGTTGTCTTTTCCCCTAGTGGTGTTGTGTGAATGTTGACTACATAACACTTCACCATATTTGGGCCTAGAGGAAGGCATTGGGGAGTAGTAAGTAGATGATGGGTTGCTAGAGTGACAGAAGCTTAAACCCAAGTCTATGCGTTGCTTCGTAAGGGGCTGATTTGGATCCACTGTTTAATGCTATGGTTAGACGTTGTCTTAATTCTTCTTTCGTAGTTGCGGATGCTTGCGAGAGGGGTTAATCATAAGTGCGAAGCTTGTCCAAGTAAGGGCAGTACCCAAGCGCCAGTCCACCCACATATCAAACTATTAAAGTAACGAACGCGAATCACATGAACATGATTGAACTAGCATGACAGAAATTCCCGTGTGTCCTCGGGAGCGCTTTTCCTCCGATAAGATTTTGTTCAGGCTTGTCCCTTGCTACAAAAGGGATTGGGTGTTGGGTAACGTTGCATAAATTCAAAATTTTCCTACACATATTTAGATCTTCCTATGGAGAGACCAGCAACGAGAGAGGGGTAAGAGCATCTTCATACCTTTGAAGATCGCTAAGCGGAAGCGTTGCTAGAACGCGGTTGATGGAGTCGTACTCGTAGCGATTCCGATCTAGTGCCGAACTACGGCACCTCCGCGTTCAACACACGTGCAGCCCGGTGACGTCTCCCACACCTTGATCCAGCAAGGAGGAGGGAGAGGTTGGGGAAGAACTCCAGCAGCACGACGACGTGGTGTCGATGGAGAGACGAGGTCTCCCAGCAGGGCTTCGCCAAGGACCGGCACAGAGGAGGAGGAAGAAGGGCAGGGTGCGCCGAGAGAGAGGGAAAACCGTGTCTCTCAATGGCCAAAACTCCTCTCTATTTATAGGAGGAGGGGGGAGGGCTGCGCCACCCATAGGGTTCCCTCCCTAGGGGCCGGCGGCCACCAGATGGGAGAGGGGGGCGGCGGCTAGGGTGGGAGGGGGTGTGGCGCACCACCTGGTGGGCCTAAGGCCCACCTGCGCCTAGGGTTGCCCCCTCTCCCCACCACTTGCGCATTGGGCTGGGTGTGGGAGGCGCACCAGCCCACCTAGGGGCTGGTTCCCTCGCGCACTTAGCCCATCTAGCCTCTCGGGGTCATTGCCCCCCCCTTCGGTGGAACCCCGGGGCCACCTTCGGTGGTCCCGGTGGTCCTGGTACGTTACCGGTGACGCCCGAAACACTTCCGGTGTCCGAAACCATCCGTCCTATATATCAATCTTTACCTCCGAACCATTCCGGAGCTCCTCGTGACGTCCGGGATCTCATCCGGGACTCCGAACAACTTTCGGTAACCTCGTATAACAATTCCCTATAACCCTAGCGTCATCGAACCTTAAGTGTGTAGACCCTACGGGTTCGGGAGACACGCAGACATGACCGAGACACCTCTCTGGCCAATAACCATCAGCGGGGTATGGATACCCATGGTGGCTCCCACTTGCTCCACGATGATCTCATTGGATGAACCACGATGTCAAGGATTCAATCAATCCCATATACGATTCCCTTTGTCGGTCGGTATAGAACTTGCCCGAGATTCGATCGCCGGTATACCTATACCTTGTTCAATCTCGTTACCGGTAAGTCTCTTTACTCGTTCCATAGCACGTCATCGTGTGACTAACTCCTTAGTCACATTGAGCTCATGATGATGTTCTACCGAGTGGGCCCAGAGATACCTCTCCGTCACACGGACTGACAAATCCCGATCTCGATTCGTACCAACCCAACAGACACTTTCAGAGGTACCCGTAGTGCACCCTTATAGTCACCCAGTTACGTTGTGACGTTTGATGCACCCAAAGCACTCCTACGGTATCCGGGAGTTGCACAATCTCACGGTCGAAGGAAAAGATACTTGACATTAGAAAAGCTTTAGCATACGAACAATACGATCTAGTGCTATGCTTAGGATTGGGTCTTGTCCATCACATCATTCTCCTAATGATGTGATCCTGTTATCAATGACATCTAATGCCCATGATCAGGAAACCATGATCATCTATTGACTAACGAGCTAGCCAACTAGAGGCTTGCTAGGGACACATTATGATCTATTTATTCACACATGTATTACTATTTCCTGTTAATACACTTATAACATGAACAATAGACGATTATCATGAACATGGAAATATGATAATAACCATTTTTTTATTGCCTCTAGGGCATATTTCCAACAGTCTCCCACTTGCACTAGAGTCAATAATCTAGTTACATTGTGATGTATCGAACACCCATAGCATTATGGTGTTGATCATGTTTTGCTCGTGGAAGAGGTTTAGTCAACGGGTCTGCAATATTCAGATCCGTGTGTACTTTACAAATATCTATCACTCCACTCTGGACATGGTCCTGGATGGAGTTGTAGCGGCATTTGATGTGCTTCGTCTTCCGGTGAAACCTGGGCTCCTTGGCTATGGCAATGGATCCAGTGTTATCACAAAAGAGTGTCATTGGACCCGACGCGCTTGGAACCACTCCAAGGTCGGTGATGAGCTCCTTCATCCAAATTCCTTCATGAGCTGCTTCTGAAGCAGCTATGTACTCCGCTTCACATGTAGATGCTGCCGCGACTTCTTGCTTGCTGCTGCACCAGCTCACTGCCCCACCATTCAACACATATATGTATCCGGTCTGTGACTTAGAGTCATCCGGATCTGTGTCGAAGCTAGCGTCGACGTAACCCTTTACGACGAGCTCTTCGTCACCTCCATAAACGAGAAACATTTCCTTAGTTCTTTTCAGGTACTTAAGGATATTCTTGACCGCTGTCCAGTGTTCCATACCTGGATCACTTTGGTACCTTCCTACCAAACTTATGGCAAGGTTTATATCAGGTCTGGTACACAGCATGGCATACATTAGAGAGCCCACGGCTGAAGCGTAGGGGACATAACTCATCTTCTCTCTATCTGCTGCCGTGGTCGGCGACTGAGTCTTACTCAATCTCATACCTTGCAAAACTGGCAAGAACCCTTTCTTTGAGTTTTCCATATTGAACTTCTTCAATATCTTGTCAAGGTATGTACTTTGCGAAAGACCTATGAGGCGTCTTGATCTATCTCTATAGATCTTGATGCCTAATATGTATGCAGCTTCTCCAAGGTCCTTCATTGAAAAACTCTTGTTCAAATAGGCCTTTATGCTCTCCAACACCTCTATATTATTCCCCATCAGTAATATGTCATCCACATACAGTATGAGGAAAGCTACAGAGCTCCCACTCACTTTCTTGTACAGACAGGCTTCTCCGTAAACCTGTATGAACCCAAACGCTTTAATCACCTCATTAAAGCGAATGTTCCAACTCCGAGATGCTTGCACCAACCCATAGATGGAGCGCTGGAGCTTGCACACTTTGTTAGCACCCTTAGGGTCGACAAAACCTTCTGGTTGCATCATATACAACTCTTCCTTAAGGTTCCCGTTAAGGAACGCTGTTTTGACGTCCATTTGCCAAATTTCATAATGATAAAAGGCGGCAATTGCTAACATGATTCGGACTGATTTCAGGTTCGCTACGGGAGAGAAAGTCTCTTCGTAGTCAACTCCTTGAATTTGTCGAAAACCCTTTGCGACAAGTCGAGCTTTGTAAACGGTTACATTACCGTTTGCATCAGTCTTCTTCTTGAAGATCCATTTATTTTCTATGGCTCGCCGGTCATCGGGCAAGTCCACCAAAGTCCATACTTTGTTCTCATACATGGATCCTATCTCGGATTTCATAGCCTCAAGCCATTTGTTGGAATCCGGGCCCGCCATCGCTTCTTCATAGTTTGAAGGTTCACCGTTGTCTAACAACATGATTTCCATCACAGGGTTGCCGTACCACTCTGGTGAGGAGCGTGCCCTTGTGGACCTTCGCGGTTCAGTAGTAACTTGATCCGAAGCTTCATGATCATCATCATTAACTTCCTCTTCAGTCGGTGTAGGCGCCACAGGAACAACTTCCCGCGCTGCGCTACTATCCTGTTCGAGAGGGGGTGTAATTACCTCATCAAGTTCTACCTTCCTCCCACTTACTTCTTTCGAGAGAAACTCTTTCTCTAGAAAGGATCCGTTCTTGGCAACAAAGGTTTTACCTTCGGATCTAAGATAGAAGGTATACCCAATAGTTTCCTTAGGGTATCCTATGAATACACATTTCTCCGCTTTGGGTTCGAGCTTTTCTGGTTGAAGTTTCTTCACATAAGCATCGCAGCCCCAAACTTTAAGAAACGACAACTTAGGTTTCTTGCCAAACCATAGTTCATACGGCGTCGTCTCAACAAATTTAGACGGTGCCCTATTTAAAGTGAATGCTGCAGTTTCTAATGCGTATCCCCAAAATGATAGCGGTAAGTCGGTAAGAGACATCATAGATCGTACCATATCTAATAAAGTGCGATACGACGTTCAGACACTCCGTTGCGTTGCGGTATGCCAGGCGGCGTCAGTTGTGAAACGTTCCACACTTCCTTAGGTGTGTGCCAAACTCGTGACTCAAATATTCTCCTCCACGATCAGATCGTAGACATTTATTTTTTCTGTCACGTTGACTCTCAACCTCACTCTGAAATTCCTTGAACTTTTCAAACGTCTCAGATTTGTGCTTCATCAAGTAGATATACCCATACCTACTCAAATCATCGGTGAGAGTGAGAACATAACGATAACCACCGCGAGCTTCAACGTTCATTGGACCACACACATCAGTATGTATTATTTCCAATAAGTCGGTTGCTCTCTCCATTATTCCTGAGAATGGAGTCTTAGTCATCTTGCCCATGAGGCACGGTCCGCATGTGTCAAATGATTCAAAGTCAAGAGACTCTAATAGTCCATCAGTATGGAGCTTCTTCATGCGCTTAACGCCGATATGACCAAGGCGGCAGTGCCACGAGTATGTGGGACTACCATTATCAACTTTACATCTTTTGGTACTCACACTATGAATATGTGTAACATCACGATCAAGATTCATCAAGAATAAACCATTCACCAGCGGAGCATGACCATAAAACATATCACTATATAAATAGAACAACCATTATTCTCTGACTTAAATGAGTAGCCGTCTCGCATTAAGCAAGACCCTGATACAATGTTCATGCTTAAAGCTGGTACTAAATAACAATTATTAAGGTTTAAAACTAATCCCGATGGTTGATGTAGAGGTAGCGTGCCGACGGCGATCACATCGACCTTTGAACCATTCCCGACGCGCATCGTCACCTCGTCCTTGGCCAGTCTCCGCTTATTCCGCATTTCCTGCTTTGAGTTGCAAATGTGAGCAACATCACCGGTATCAAATACCCAGGAGCTACTTCGAGCGCTGGTAAGGTACACATCAGTAACATGTATATCACATATACCTTTAACGTTGTCGGCCTTCTTGTCCGCTAAGTATTTGGGGCAGTTCATCTTGCAGTGACCCTTTCCCTTGCAATAGAAGCACTCAGTCTCAGGCTTGGGTCCGTTTTTTTCCTTCTTCCCGGCATCTGGCTTACCGGGTGCGGCAACAGCTTTGCCGTCTTTCTTGAAGTTCTTCTTACCCTTGCCTTTCTTGAAACTAGTGGTCTTGTTGACCATCAACACTTGATGCTCTTTCTTGATTTCTACTTCTGCAGACTTGAGCATCGAGTACAACTCGGGGATGGTCTTCTCCATCCCTTGCATGTTGTAGTTAAGCACAAAGCCTTTGTAGCTTGGTGGGAGAGACTGGAGGATTCTGTCAATTATAGCATCATCCGGAAGTTCGACTCCAAGTGAAGTTAGACGACCGTGTAACCCAGACATTTTGAGTATGTGCTCACTGACAGAACTGTTCTCCTCGATCCTACAGCTAAAGAACTTGTCGGATACTTCATATCTCTCCACACGGGCATGAGCTTGAAAAACTAGCTTCAGCTCCTGGAACATCTCATATGCCCCGTGTTGCTCAAAACGCCTTTGGAGCCCCGTTTCTAAACTGTATAATATGCCACACCTGACCAGAGAGTAGTCATCACTCCGCGTTTGCCAGACGTTCGGAATGTCCTAGGCTGCTGCGGGAGCGGGAGGGTCACCTAGCGGCGCATCAAGGACATAAGCCTTTTTAGCTGCTTCAAGGATGAGCTTCAAGTTGCGAACCCAGTCCGCATAGTTGCTACCATCATCTTTCAGCTTGTTTTTCTCTAGGAATGCGTTGAAATTGAGGTTGACGTTGGCCATCTACAATATTTATAAAGACAACTTTTAGACTAAGTTCATGACAATTAAGTTCATTTAATCAAATTAAGTATGAACTCCCACTTAAATCGACATCCCTCTAGTCATCTAAGTGATACATGATCCATGTTGACTAACCCGTGTCCGATCATCACGTGAGACGGACTAGTCACCATGGTGAGCAACTTCATGCTGATCGTATTCAACCATACGACTCATGTTCGACCTTTCAGTCTCTTGTATTCGAGGTCATGTCTGTACATGCTAAGCTCGTCAAGTCAACCTAGGTGTTTCGCGTGTGTAAATCTGGCTTACACCCATTGTATGCGAACGTTAGAATCTATCACACCTAATCATCACGTGGTGCTTCGAGACAACGAACCTTCGCAACGGTGCACACTTAGGGGAATACGTTCTCGAAATTTTAAGAGGGATCATCTTATTATGCTACCGTCGTTCTAAGCAATAAGATGTAAAACATGATAAACATCACAATGCAATCATATAGTGACATGATATGGCCATTATCATCTTTGCTCTTTCGATCTCCATCTTCAGGCATCGCATGATCATCATCGTCACCGGCGTGACACCATGATCTCCATCATCATGATCTCCATCATCGTGTCTCCGTGAAGTCGTCACGCCAACTACTACTATCACTACTACTATAGCTAACAGTTAGCAATGAAGTAAAAGTAGTAAGCACATGGCGTTACATCTCATACAATAAATTAAGACAACTCCTATGGCTCCTGCCGGTTGTCATACTCATCGACATGCAAGTCGTGAAACCTATTACAATAACATGATCATATCATACATCATACATGCAACATCACAACTTTGGCCATATCACATCACATGTCAAACCCTGCAAAAACAAGTTAGACGTCCTCTAATTGTTGTTGTAAGTTTTACGTGGCTGATTTGGGTTTCTAGCAAGAACACCTTCTTACCTACGTGACAGCCACAACGATGATATGCCAAAGCTATTTACCCTTCATAAGGACCCTTTTCATCAAATCCAATCCGACTAGAGTAGGAGAGACACACACCCGCTAGCCACCTTTATGCACGGTGTGCATGTCTGTCGGTGGAACCAGTCTCACGTAAGCGTACGTGTAAAGTCGGTCCGGGCCGCTTCATCCCACAATACCGCCGGAAAATAATAAGACCAGTAGCAGCAAGCAAATTGACAAATCATCGCCCACAAATTTTGTGTTCTACTCGTGCATAGAATCTACGCATAGAAAACCTGGCTCGGATGCCACTGTTGGGTAACGTAGCATAAATTCAAAATTTTCCTACGCATATTCAGATCTTCCTATGGAGAGACCAGCAACGAGAGAGGGGTAAGAGCATATTCATACCTTTGAAGATCACTAAGCGGAAGCGTTGCTAGAACGCGGTTGATGGAGTCGTACTCGCAGCGATTCCGATCTAGTGCCGAAATACGGCACCTCTGCGTTCAACACACGTGCAGCCCGGTGACGTCTCCCGCACCTTGATCCAGCAAGGAGGAGGGAGAGGTTGGGGAAGAACTCCAGCAGCACGATGGCGTGGTGTCGATGGAGAGACGAGGTCTCCCGGCAGGGCTTTGCCAAGCACCGGCAGAGAGGAGGAGGAAGAAGAGCGGGGCTGCGCCGAGAGAGAGGGAAAACCGTGTCTCTCAATGGCCAAAACCCCTCTCTATTTATAGGAGGAGGGGGGAGGGCTGCGCCACCCCTAGGGTTCCCTCCCTAGGGGCCGGCGGCCACCAGATGGGAGAGGGGGGCGGTGGCTAGGGTTGGAGGGGGTGTGGCGCACCACCTGGTGGGCCTAAGGCCCACCTGCGCCTAGGGTTGCCCCCTCTCCCCACCACTTGCGCATTGGGCTGGGTGTGGGAGGCGCACCATCCCACCTAGGGGCTTGTTCCCTCCCGCACTTAGCCCATCTAGCCTCTCGGGATCGTTGCCCCCCCTTCGGTGGACCCCCGGGGCCACCTCCGGTGGTCCCGGTGGTCCCGGTACGTTACCGGTGACGCCCGAAACACTTCAGGTGTCCGAAACCATCCGTCCTATATATCAATATTTACCTCCGGACCATTGCGGAGCTCCTCGTGACGCCCGGGATCTCATCTGGGACTCCGAACAACTTTCGGTAACCTCGTATAACAATTCCCTATAACCCTAGCGTCATCGAACCTTAAGTGTGTAGACCCTACGGGTTCGGGAGACATGCAGACATGACCGAGACACCTCTGTGGCCAATAACCATCAGCGGGGTCTGGATACCCATGGTGGCTCCCACTTGCTCCACGTGATCTCATAGGATGAACCACGATGTCAAGGATTCAATCAATCCCGTATACGATTCCCTTTGTCTATCGGTATAGAACTTGCCCGAGATTCGATCGTCGGTATACCTATACCTTGTTCTATCTCGGTACCGGTAAGTCTCTTTACTCGTTCCATAGCACGTGATCGTGTGACTAACTCCTTAGTCACATTGAGCTCATGATGATGTTCTACCGAGTGGGCCCAGAGATACCTCTCCGTCACACGGAGTGACAAATCCCGATCTCGATTCGTACCAACCCAACAGACACTTTCGGAGGTACCCGTAGTGCACCTTTATAGTCACCCAGTTACGTTGTGACGTTTGATACACCCAAAGCACTCCTACGGTATCCGGGAGTTGCACAATCTCACGGTCGAAGGAAAAGATACTTGACATTAGAAAAGCTTTAGCATACGAACAATACGATCTAGTGCTATGCTTAGGATTGGGTCTTGTCCATCACATCATTCTCCTAATGATGTGATCCCGTTATCAATGACATCTAATGCCCATGATCAGGAAACCATGATCATCTATTGACTAACGAGCTAGCCAACTAGAGGCTTGCTAGGGACACATTATGATCTATTTATTCACACATGTATTACTGTTTCCTGTTAATACAATTATAACATGAACAATAGACGATTATCATGAACAAGGAAATATGATAATAACCATTTTATTATTGACTCTAGGGCATATTTCCAACATTGGGCCACTTTGCTGCACCGTTGCTACAACTTGTTACTTGTTACTTTTCACTTGCTACGTTTCACCTCACTACACCATCACTTGTTACCGCTACTTTCAGTGCTTGCAGTTATTACCTTGCTGAAAACCGTTTATCAAAGCCTTCTGCTCCTCGTTGGGTTCGACACTCTTACTTATCGAAAGGACTACGATTGATCCCCTATACTTGTGGGTCATCACCGGAGCCTGGGATAGCAAGGATGGACGTCATTTTCTTTTCTCGTTTGTTTTCGTCCGTAGTCGGACCCTGCTCTTCTTCATGATATTTATGTATTGTACCGATGTGACTCTGATGTAGCTTGTGTCGAGTGTAAGCCAATTCCATATACTCTTCTCTTCAGTACATGTACTTGTAACGATATCCATTCTTGCGAAACGACAAGATGCGCTTCTATCCCTGTCGAGGCCCTCGTGCCTAAATAAGGATAGGATCGCATCTTGGGCGTTACACTGTGTGCGCTCCAAAGTGGGCAGGAGGTTTAGGCATGCCTAATTTGATATGGCTCAACTTAGCTATGTAGGCTAGGTGGCCTTGGTTACAATGGACTGATGGCAGCAAGCAGTGGAGTGAGTTTTCTATCAAAGTGTGAGACGAATCAATGAAGCTATTCCAAGCGGCCACTAGATGCACGGTTCGAGATGGAATGAACACCCTCTTCTAGGAGGGTCGGTGACTCGACGAAATGAGGTTACATGAGCTTGCACCGGCCATCTATGATTTGGTGCCAAGCCGTGTGCGAAAAGCATGCATGCTCAAGAATGTCCGGGAGACATGGGCTACAAGTATTGGCCCCAACTTGAGGGAGGTAGCTATGCATCAAGTCCTACAACTGTGGCACATGATTCAGAATTGGGAACCAATGGAAAATGCCCCGGACAACATCTCTTGGTCTTGGTAGACGAGTGGGAAATTCACTGTCCGGTCGGCCTATGTCGCCTGGTTTTGGGGTAGAGAGATCATACCCAACGCAGACCTTGTTTGGAAATCGAGAGCTCCGACAACATGCAAGTTCTTTACGTGGCTAGCCCTACACAATAGATGTTGGACATCGGATTGGCTGGCCAGGAGGGGATTACCGCACCAAGACAAGTGCCCACTACCGTAAGTAGTAGCAGCGGAAGTACCACATAAGCGGTACTACCGTGGGGCAGAGCGGTACTACCTCTTGGGTGTTGCAGAATAGCCCTAGCAAATAGATGTTATAGGTAAGACCGAAATTGTCATTAATTTTGCAAATGAACTCCGAAATCAGCAAACTCAAGTTTGCTGGACAAAAGAAAAAGGAAGATAAGGATAAGGAGAAGGAGAAGGAAAATAAAAAGACAAGTATGATGAACTTTGCCCTTGTACAACATTAACACTAATGAACTTTTCCCTATTGGGCCATATGAATGCTAATTTGTACAGCCGTTTGTTATTAGCTATGACGAACTACCTTTTGTGTATTAGTTGGGAATGAAATGATATTAATTTGGTACTGCCTATAGAGCGTACTATATGGTAAAGTCACACAATAGCTAGAAGGGGTGATCAAGGTACTAGACCGAGAGGGACCAAAAACTATGTTTTGCATCTTTAGAGTGATAAACACAACTTGTTGCTAACCAGGTTTCATGCATCACACGACCTTAAGATACAACACAGTCAACCAAACAAAGTGCAAACACATGATTTATAACGCGCACTACCTCAGTCAGGATCTACCACCACAGATGCAAAAGAAGCTGAAAATGATTGTAGGCAACCAAAACACGCTCAAGAGGAACTACACGAGCTAAAATATGCTTGGTGTTGTTGATTCCAATCTCAAGCTTAAATATGTGTTAGCTGGTTGGGAATGATCAACCCATGATTCTAACATTATTGCTCACAACATGGCTCGATCCGATGGGATCAATATCTTCGATCATAAGTTCTGCCAAGGAGATGTTGGATATGTATGTCGGCTTGACGTTATTTCACCCTTCAGGAAACTAGGTACCATATCAATGAGTTCTCATCTAGGAACTATCATAGGACCGTTGTTGATTTTTCCAATATCAAGCACTTTAGACTCAGAGTTACATTTGAGGGGGTATTGTGCGCCTTGAATAATAAATTTAAGTTCCTAGATCATAAGACATCTCATCCTTTCCCCCACCCAAGTTAATAGAATTAACTCACAACTATTACCAACCAAACGACATGCATCAAACAATCTTATGATGCAATACAATTAACCAAACAAAATGAGAAACAAGGTTTGTATCATGCATTACCTTACTAAGGCCCTACCGATCACAGATGCAAATAGGCCAAAATGGGTGCAACCAACCAAACATGCCCAAGAGACGGATCGTTTTCTTTCATCCTCTAGAAGAAAAGTGGAAATATCGTCAGCGCCTCTCCCGAAGATAGTTCCTCTGCCACCGTCATCCAGCGTCTCCCATCCACTAACGACCTCGGTCATCGGTGGTGAGGGAGGGTCGCAAGATCCGTGTGTGTGTGTGTGGATATTTTTGGCTAAAGTAGCTTTGCTTTTAGGCTGTTCATCATCCTCGCTTACGACATTGATGGTGGCGTTGAATGAATATTCTTCAGATCCTTCCCCAACAAGGCGATCGACCCTATGACGTGGTGGCATCCTCGTGGTGGACTTGTGTCCGCGTACTCCGACATTGTGATGACGTTTGCTCCAGCATCGTCATGGAGCTTGGGAGGTAGTCATGGAGCGGATGCAAATTGCAATCTGCATTGATGACATGTGGAAGATGATGGTTCATGTGTTGCGTTCGTGGTTCGTGAATGACATATGTGGTTTCCACCTCCGGCATCTTAATCGTGCGGGGATGCAAGATCTAAAGTTCGATGGCGTGTCCTGATCCGTTATTTTATCTTTTTGTAATTGCTTTTATTGGATCGGTGTTTTTTTATATATAAATGGGATACACATAATCATGAAAAAAACACGCCCAAGAGGACCTCATTTCCCTCGTCTAGTCCACCACCTTTTTCACCGTGACGATTGGCGGCATATTTCGCGGCAAGTGAAACATGTTCCATGCCACATTTGTTTAAGCAGCCCTACACCGTGTGTGGTGGCTCCATTTTGGCCGTTCCGGAGCCTGCTCGGAACTCACCAAAACCACCGAGAAGTCAACAACATCCGTCCCCTTGAATCCAGGGCCGCACCGATTCCGGGACAAGAATTTACCACCTCGCATCGCATTTCCTTCCTCCTCGTGCTCTGCTCGCTCGGCCCCTCAAGTAGGAGTATGTATGCTCCTACACTTGTCTAGCCTTCCACGCGCACGCTAGACAACAAACGCGAACCCGCGCCCCTCTGCTCTGCCCGCTCACAGGCGCTGCTCAGCAGCAGTGCCATTACTGCCCCCACCCGTCTCGCCGGGCCCGAGCACGCCAGCGGAGCCGGGCTCCCCGTCATGGCCGGTGACCGCCGCGGCGGCTCGCCCACGGCGGAGCGCCGGCGGGGGATCCGGCGCCTGCTGCTGCCACGCGGGGAGGCCTCCTCGGCGCCGCTGCCTCCGCCGGCCGCGGCCGAGGCGGGGCGGAGGAAGGGCTTCGCCTCCGCGGCGCTGCGCGGGCTGGGCTGCACGTCGGCCGCGGCCTCGCAGGCTTACGCGCCCGGGGCGGGCTCCGCGGCGGCGGCGGCCGTGCGGTCCTCGGCCGACTGGCACGGGCGGCGGAGGAAAGGGAAGGACAGGAGAAAGGAAAGGGGCGCAGGCGCAGGCGGAGGCGGCCTTGTCGGCGGAGGGATCGGCGGCGACGTGTGGTGCGCCCCGGGGATACCGTTCGCCGCGGAGGCGTCGTCCGTGGACTGCGTGGTGGCGCGCCACCAGATGCTGGGGAGGGGCCGCGGCGGCGACCCCGAGAGGCCGCACAGAGAGGTGAGTGGCAGCAGATGCTCCCCGGCTTGTTTGGATCTGCTCACGGCGCTCACGGCCTGCCCATTTCGTAGGAGTAGGATTGCTTCTTGTTCTTGTTCTTGGTGGTGGGTGGTTATTCTCATTTTGAACTCCTTTTTGTCTGTTGTTGAAAAGAAAGCGTGTGTTTCCCTCCAAGTATTCAGATTTTCTGGCAGCTGCTTTGCTCCGAAATCTTTCGTTTCGATTTCACATTTGCGCCGCTAAAAATCGAGCCTGGCTCTGAGCCCTGACGGCCAATTATGAGCGGCCTTGAATGCAATGTTCTTTAAGCATCTGAAAACAGTGCTCCACTACGTTTGATGCCATCTCTTCCGCGCAAATACCCGAATTCTCCCTTCTCCGTATGCAAGTGGGATGAATCTGACGCAACGTTTCTCATGTGACATCCACAGCGGCCCTGCCTGTCCCGGAGGACGAGCATGCAGGAGCAGATATCGTCGTCGTTCATGGAGTCGCCGCCGCCGCCGCCGCTGCCGCAGCACATGGACGGCCCCTTCTTCGGCGCCGACCTCCTCCCCTCCGCGCGCCTCCGCCGGATGCGCGGGTACCGCCCCTCCCCCGGGGGGCTCGAAGAAGAGGTACAGTACTACAATACAGCACACCAGCCTCGCTACCGGTATTAAATACTCTCTGTATACACTGCATCATGCTAGCATCGTTTGCTTGCACACTTGGCCCGCATCTATCTATGCCTTGCACCTCCAGTGGCGAGGGCGGTCGGTGCGCGATTACGTTGCCATAAGATTCCCGTGCGTATGATAATGGAGTGGCCTGGCCAGGCAGCACTGCCAAGGGTGAATGGTGTTGTGATCTGACAGTGTTTGTGCCCTGGCCCTGGGCGTTGGAAGTAGTTGACTTGCTTCTTTCGTGCGCTAAACTTGACGTGGGATCGTGGCCTTCTCGTTCGTTAACTAACCCATAATCAAGTGGCTCCAGCAGCCACGGAGCTCTGCCACTGGTGGTGTTATCTCTCTCTCTACGGCCTCAATTGCTAACGAGACGGAGAGCTGTGTGGCCATGGAGAGAGACCTTCCAACCATGGCATGCAGATGCAGACTAGTACCAAGCGTAAACGCTAGAGAGTAGAGACACACTTTGGCGGAGGTCAGCTGCTGCTGCTGATGATGAAATGGCCAGTCAAATGGTGTTCAAACTGTGCTATGCTGTTTCGGAGCTGGGGAGAGGCGGTAGATGTAGAACACCTGAGCATGACAACCCATGATAATGCGACTTTATTTATACATTCATTCTCTTTCTGGCATGCTGTTCTAGCGGATCCTACAGTAGGTAGGGGATGGGCATGGGCATTCTGGTGGGTGAATGATGGCTTTCAGTGCCCAGCAAGTCTGCCTGACTCGACTCTGCTTTTGCTGCTTAAGGGGGGCCGGGGACCCTTATGATTTGCCTGTTGCTTCCTTCAGTCATGATCAGATCTCAAGTTGTGACCATTCCTTGTGTTCTTTGCTGGTGAGGGCTCTTATCTTATAGTTGGATGTGAAGATCCACCAGCGTTCTCTTGTCCCTGTAGGCAACTATCAAAGATATGCAACAGGTGGGTGGGGCATTTAACATGCTTAGGGTAGGTGACAATTCCTGATTGGTTGGAGGAAGCCTCTTTTCTTGGTCTTGCCACTGACCCAAATGGGTCTAAGTCTGATTGATGGTACCTGAGACAAAATGAGCTACCCCTTTGCATGCTACCTGAAGTATATAACCTTGTAACCTGTTCTATGTGTTCTGGAAAGAAAATCGCAAAAAACTACACGATACAGACAAAAGTATGAAATACTAATCAACATGGTATCCATGGACCTGAAAGTGCCAAATTGTATAAGCCATATCATGTTTTTTTAGTACAAGCCAGATCATGCTTACAATGCTCACTTTATTCTTTCAAACATACTCCCTCCGTCCGGTAATACTTGTCGACAAGTATTTCCGGACGGAGGGGGTATGCATGGGTGTGTAATGATATCTGCCTAACGGAATGCAGGCAGGGTATGCCAGTTTCAAATACTTACTTTTTATATGCGTGGCAGATCATGATGTTTCAGACAAGAGTGTTGTTGGGAGGAATGAATATGTATGATCGGTACCAGGATTGGCGCCTTGATGTCGACAACATGACTTATGAGGTCTGTCTTCCTCCCTCCCTCCCGTGTTGTGTAACAGCACTTGGCATCATCATCCTGATGAACCAACTTTGTCTTAACAGGAGTTGCTTGAGCTCGGAGAAAGAATAGGACATGTCAACACAGGGTTACGCGAGGATGAGATAACTCGCAACCTTAGGAAGGTCAAGCCCGATTCATCGTTCCGGTTTCCGACAGAAGTGGAGAAGAAATGCAGTATTTGTCAAGTATGCCCTTCCCCCCCTTCCTCTGTAGTTCACCCTGCTTCTCTTTATATACATCGATTGCAAGAGTTTAAACCAAGTCTGTATATTCTGCTGGGTGTTGCAGGAAGAGTTTGAAGCGAATGACGAGATGGGGAGGCTGGGCTGCGGCCACAGCTACCATGTTTACTGCATCAAGCAGTGGCTTTCTCAGAAGAACGTTTGCCCGGTTTGCAAGACTGCTGTCACCAAGACTTGAACAAGTCCCGACTCCAGGCTACACCTATTGTGTACCTGGTGGAGCATGAAAAAGTCTCTCTTTGTTGTGTCTTGTACAGCCCATTACATGTATCATTATTGTGTAAACACATGGTCCACATCATCCATTCTTTTGCATTTCCAGATAGAAATGCCATATTGCGGCCATCTTTTATCGAACATATGGGTTCTGATGCGTTCTTTTTAAGATGGTGATGTGGTGTACGAACGTCTTGCAGAACTGACTTAGGCTCAGGTTGCTGAATTGTGCTGTAATGCTTATTTTACAACTCGTAGTGAAAAATTAGCCATGAAAGTAGACAAACCGGATCAAGCAAATATTAATACTTCCTCCGTTTCTAAATATAATTCTTGAACTACAAAATGATTGAATCTATACTTTAAAGTATGTTGAATCTATACGTATGTCTATATACATCCACATGTAGTCTCTAGCAAAATCTCTAGAAAGACTTGTACTTATTTAGGAATGGAGGAAGTAATAGACAAGCTTCAAGGGATATGTACAATCAATAGCTAAATATTATTCCCTCTTCTGCATGAATGTGACTATCAGCAAGCCATGTGGGTGTAAGTTCCAGCTATAATGGCAAAAGACACATTACATGAAGCACAAGCTATGCAGGCTCTTGCTCATGCAGAAGGGTGAGTATCTAGGCCCAGACTGACCCCTCGCGTCGCCCCTGCCCTGGGCGACTCGGGGGCTCTCCAGCCCTAGGCGCCGCCGCCGGGTGACGACGCCGGATGAAACCCGCGTGGCAGACGGCGGCAGCGAGGCCTCTCCCGGCTCCCCTTCCTCCGCGGACGACGGATGTAGGCGGTTGACGACGGTGTCCTGTGACGATCGCGGTCGGGCGCGAGGGGGCAGGTCTCGGCGAGCAGCGGCGGGGAGCGGGGCGCACGGCGGCGGCCGTCGACAGGAGGTGGCGGGCACTGGGCTAGCGGCGGTGCTCCGACTTGTGCAGGCAGTGGTGGCCCCTGTGCGCGGTCGGCGGCTCCCTCTTTGACCCGAACGGCGCGGGGGGTGGCGGCGGTGATCCTCACTGGATGCTGGTGGCCATGGTGTTGCTTGTCCTCGACCCCGATCTACTCCGATCTGCAGTGGATCCGGCCCCTAATGGCTTCTCGCTGTTCTTGGATGCTGGCCTTGCAGATCCGGTGGTTGGAAGGGTTCCGGGGGAGTCCCTTGGCCGGTGCGGCGGCCACTCCGAAGGCGGCGTCTTTGGGTGTTGTTCCCCTTGTTAGAGGCTTCGGAGAGGATCCCCTTCCTTCCACCCCATCCCAGGAGCTCAGGTGAAAACGTTAGATCCCCTTGTCCCCTTGTTCCAAGCGACGACAACACCGCGGTGGCGTGTTCCTTCCTGAAGGCGTTGCTCGGGGGTTGCTCAAGCGACGGTGAAGGTGGCGGTGGTTCGATGTCGGCGCATTTTGACCAACTTCATCTTAGAGGCTGTGACGTCGGCGACGCTCGTCTGGTGGAGCAACGGTGTTGCTTTTTTGCGTCATCTAGCTCGGGATGCTCCGGGGAAAACCCTAGATCTGTGTCTTCCTGGATCGAACGATGATGGCGTTTTATCGCCTTCCCTCCTGAGGGCATCGTTTTGGAGCAAGTGCTGGCTGGAGGAATGGTGGAGCGGTGCTTCATCTCACACATTGATGGCGGCGGATATCGACGGTGTGACGCTGTGGGGACTCGACGTCCGATGCGTGGAGATGGACTCGCGCAGGAGGAGGTAGCTGTCTGACGTCATGGTGACGTCGATGACAAAGTTGCTATAGGTAGAAGCCTCAATATCTGCTCTGAAGACGGACCAGTGAAAGATGGCGGCGACTGCACACGAGTGCGTCAAATCGGTTTTGTGCCCTAGACCCTGTATGTGACAGATGGCTAGACCGGCTCGGCTAAGGCTTCCGGTTTTTTATGTTAGACTTAGGTAAGTGGCCTGGGTATGTGGCCCAGTTATCACCCCTTCATCATATGGATATGAGTAGCGACAGATGTTACGAAGATGACGGATTTAAACATATTGTTGTAACACTTTGTAAGGTCCTCGAAAATAATCAATAATAATGGCCGCATGCATCTTCCAAATACAAAGGCCGGGGTCATCCTCCTTTTCTAAAAGAAAAGAAGGGTGAGTATTTTGTGCAGGTTATTGCTTATGCAAAAGGGTGAGTACCTCGTGAAAATTAAAGTATGCAACGAAAGTGGAAGCCAATGCTTGTTTCACAAAAAAAACCAAAAAAACTAAGCCAATTTGCCATCCGATTCCTGCCTTACAGGCTCGGTCATATCAATGAAAGGAGCACACATGAATGTTTTCCGCAAAGATACAGAAAACCATGGATGTTTCAATAACATATACCCCACAGACATGTCGAAGGGAAACGATTCCCCTCAACCGGCTGATTTTCTGGCTCCCGTCCTGGTTCCTGAAGTTGCAGAAGTTTCTCCCGTAACATCAGCTTTGTTGCCAAAAGGTAAAGTTGAAAAAACAATCTGCAACAAAACCTGAGTTGCAAAAGAAAATGTACAACAAGACCTATGTTGTTACGCCAAATCTGACAGCCCGTGAGCTGGACGATCTTTTAAAAAAGATAAGCCGGCGGAAGCGTACCACACCCCCATGTCGAAGGCGTAAGAAATACAACAGATCGCATAGTATCAATCCCACCAGTAGATCAACAGATAACAGATAACAGTCTACATATCCAGCCAAAACTCCAGCTGCTCAGGAGTCGTTTGGTCAATACAGACATGATCCCCAACATACGTTTTCTATTTAATTTTGGGATCAATTATCAGTACCAGGGTAGGTGCGAAGCAAATTTAGTGAAATCCTCTTCAATCCCTACTTTTGGTAATATACATACCATTTACAGGTGACACACTACACTATGATCAACGGTTCTGAAGAAACAAACTAGAAGCTTGGTCTGCATAAAGGAGACAGAAAAATACACTTTTGTTACTCACCACTTCACTGTCATTTTTGTGATTACAGTATCATCCGGTCACAATTTAGGATGACCATCGTGCGAGGATGACCATCGTGCGATCACGTGTGGCAGTTCTGACATATACGGGTAGTAAGAGTTTAAGAAGACACATCATCGTGTTGAGAGAGGAACTCTATTATGCAAGGGTACACTTCATGGACAGCCTACACGATAGCACAGAGCACTGTAAGAATCAAAGACCGAACTTGACCCCTTAACCTTAAATACACACACATGCACACATACCTTTCGCCCTCCAACCAGATCATAATGTGCATAATGAGGGCCTTCAGGTTCACCAAAGACCTTATAGGTGACCAGATGCTGAGGAATTAGTTTTACGGTCTCTGCAAATACAACAAAAGGTCAACTGTTAAACGTAGATTTCCAAACGGAATTCAAAAGCAACTCATTATCAAACAACAAGGTCAACGCCAAATGGTATGGCACCAAGCTAGGATTCGCCCCAGGAATCACTATTCACCTGAGAAGTATCCCGTGAACAGTACAGTTACCAATCAATTCAGGACACAAGTATAGCAGGTTATATACTCCCTCTGTCCCAAAATACGAAACTTGAACTAAAACCATGACACTTATTTTGGGACGGAGGGGGTAGTTAGTAAGGATATCTACTTGGGGAAAATATCATGGAAACCAACATTCGGTGGAAACCGGCGAAAACCACGCGAAAATGATGTTTTGAAGTTTTGAAAAAAAAATTCAAATAAGTACGGGATGTTAAGAGAGAGATGTTCTATTGCATTGCAAATTTCAAGTTCACCACATTATGATATATGGGCTATGAAAAAAAATCAGCATTGAATAGTGCTCAACAGTAACGCTACTATTTATTGCTGAATTTGTTTTTTCCATAGCTCGCATCTCATAATGTGTTCGAACTTGAAACTTCACATGACAATATGACATCATCCTTTTAACATCCCACACTTTTTCAGAATTTTTTGAAACTTCTAAACAAGGTTTCCACGAAGTTTTCTTTCAATGTTGGTTTTCGTATGATATTCTCCGATCTACTTGGTTAGGCAAGTGGTGGGTGATAATATATTAGTTAAGTTAAGATTGTATTCTTTAGTACTCCCTCCGTCCCGAAATTCTTGTCTTAGGTTTGTCTACAAATGAATGCATCTAAATGCTAAAATGTGACTAGATACATTCGTATCTAAACAAATTTAAGACAAGAATTTTGGGACGGAGGGAGTAGATATCAGTGACCTACAGAGGGGGGGGGGGGGTGTACAATGCCATATGGATGATCCAATTAATGAGTAAGCCAGCAAAGATCCAATCCCTGTCTCCAGCCTTCTCTCCTCATCCCGAGCACCATGGCTGGCCAATCCCACGAGCAATACCCCAACCATGCCACATTCATCTGTCTTAGGAGATAGGACTGGTACCAATCTTAAGCACATGACAGATAGTCTATGTAAATTGTGCAAGACCACTGCCTACTTGTGAAAGATGGTATATTCTGAACAAGCCGTGGAGCCTTAGTGACCTAGGTTCCTAACTTGTGAGCTTAGTCCCAGTCCCAGTCCCAGCCCAAAAATTGTTTTGTAAAAAAGAAACATGCAGATCATTGGCCCTAATACGTCAAGTACTAGGTGACAAAAAAGTTCTCATTGCAAAACAACACAGCTAAAATGGAACTCGTTGCCATACCATAAACAGCTTCTGGGGGGCAAATCAGATCCTCATCTCCAGCAAGGGCAAGCACCGGAACTTTGATTTTCTGCAAATGCTCTTTGAAGAAAAAGGTACCAGTCCTATTTCGCAGCCCACCGTCACGGAATGCGGTCGCCAACTGTAATAACACCTTTGCTGGTACCGTGCCTGAATATTACATGAAGTTGTCACAAGAAATTTGAGAGCTTTCATAGTAAAACTAAGTATACAAAGATGAACTATCATGGCCAATTTTGCTGTGGCATTTGGTAAAACTCGCTTCAAGTCTGCAGCTGCCCTATTATCTTCTTTAAAAGATGATTACGACAGTCAAACTTGACAAGTTTAGTGCATAACATATGGGTAGCATCCAATGCCTTGAATCCATCACCTTGCACTAAGATGAAATTCTTTAGGAGATAACAACCTCGCTTAATGCAGGTATTGCAAGATAACAACTATGTTTCATGTGTGTAAATGATGCAACTTCTTGTATTAGCTAGGCATCATACGTTCATACTATACTTGTATGTATTGTAAGTTGGCAGCTTCCATAGAGAAGACAATATAGGTCTCTGACTTACAAAAGTTATTCAAGACAAGCTTCGAAAGCAGTTCAGGGTCCATCATATCCTTGGCTGAAATTTGAGAGCGCAACAGTGACAATATGTATGGTGCACGAGACGACATAGGGTAAGTGGTTGATAGTAATGTTCCTAGTGGGACAGCAGGAACACGCAACATCTCAGCTGGATCTGCCTAATAAAGAACAACGAAGATTAGCAGGTTCCTGTCCATGTATTGAATATGTCAACCTGCTTGATGGTCAACTTACAAGAGGCACAAACAACTTGAGCGAGGAGTTGGATGTTGTGTAGTCAACTGATGAGGCCAGAGTAACAATTGCTGCCAGCTCTGGATCAGCCCCTTCGAATCCTTGTGAAGCAGAGGAAAAAGGAGAGATGGTACTTAGTGCCGTGTCTTGGTAATAAAATCGGATCTTCTGATATAACAAGCAAGCTTAGAAGAACAAAAAATAAAGACTGTAGTGTTAAAAATCACAAGGGCATGTGTAATGGAAGAACATATAATAAAATACTAAATCAGTGGTCGGAAATAATGTACATGTACTGGAAGCATGTCCTGAAATGGATAAGAAACTAAAACACATAACTGATAGATAGCTTTCAAGGAGACAAGATGTAAAAATTATTGGCTGCAACAGACCTAATTTTATATTACGAAGTCATAACCATTAAATTTTGAACAAAGGCACTATTTTCATTGAATATAAACAGAAATTATCACAAAATAGAAGGAAGAAAAGCAATAGCCTATCTTGCCACATAAGAGCTCCTATAACCCTAGCGCTGGTAGTGTGCCAATTACTAGCCCCATCCCTAATGTTGCACAGTTAGAAGGTGCACTAGTTTTGCAAAATCCTGAGACTGTTCTCTTTCCAAATCTACCATAAGACAAGCAGAAGTGCAAAACTAGGGTTGCCGGTGCCACCGAGCACCTATTGCGAGCCAACATTCATGACCCACCTGTTAGGAAGTAGGATATTAGTATTGGTCTAGGAGTCCTTATTAGACTATGTTTCCTTTCCTTGCACCTCAAGTCTTGTGTAATATATATATGCCCCTTGGGCCTTCATTGGAGATAAGTTGCTTTCGTAACACCATCACCCCGCTAACCATAAGGAGGTTTTTACCCAGCAGGCCAGCATTGATGGCAGTTTAGTCAATTAGTCTACGGATGCCTTCTTTTTTGTGTTAACTATGTCGCTTTCATTTTGAGACTATGTTTGTTACTTGTAAGGGATGTGTGCATCTTGTTATGTAAAGGCCGGGAGTGAATTCACACGGTTGAATGGCCTTGATGCGACCGTCTACAAAATTCCCTTTTTCGAAAAATCTTCCAAACCTTGACAAGATTTGACCGTGTATGGATGCCTGATAGCAGTCCATTAAGTTTTATCAAACATCCAGTAAGCTCTATTTAAAGGAAATACTAGCAGGAATTAGCCACCAGGGATTAGATAAAGCAGACAAGACAGGTTGCCGTAATTTCTTAATACTACAGTGGAGTGTATTCATGACTTCAAACTTTGCCTTTGCTTTAGTGCTCAATGGCCAAAAGCTATGGTGCAAGGGATAGTTCCTCAGAGACTTCCAGAACCGCATATCAAACAAACAACAAATAAAATTCGAAGGCGTCCATGGATACTTGTGCAGATAATTACAGTTATCAATGATAGTGTAACATTGATGCGTCATACTTCAGCTTTCCTAGCCTCACCTACTAGTTGAAGATGTGAAATATTCCATTTGCTAAAACAAAAAATGCTGTTTTTCCTGCTCTAAGAAAGGTTAGTGGAAAACCCAAAAAGGACAGGTCAATGGAACATACCACACTTTGAAATCATTGCATACAACAAGATTCCTCCCATAGAATGACCAATAGCAACCAATTTTCCATCCTTGGGTACACTCTGCTGTTTTATATAATCTATCTGCACAAACAAAAAAGCATCTTAATTCTTACTAAGCAGTTCAAGGTACCTTCAATTAATCTATCAACAGTGAAGAGTATGTCTACAAACCGCTGCAGGTACATCCTCCTCCAGGTAATGGTCGAAGTCCCAATCATAGCTAACAATCAGCTCCAACTGCTTCTGAAGATCTTCTATGGTTGTGGAGAGGCGTTCCTGCCAGCCAAATAACCGAGGGGAAACATTTTGTTGACCTTCCCCAAGAATCTTCACAAGACGCTGGCTTAATTGGCTAATTTGATCATATATTGCTGACGTCTGTGGCAATTCCATCAACCCTAGAAATTTGTCTGCAACCTCCTCAAGACTACTAGTTAATGAGGCATCAGGGACAAGTTCTGTCACTCGATCAAAAAAACTGTCAGTGATGTTTCTCAGTTGGCTATCTTTTACATAACCTGAAAATGTTACACTCAATTGTGCCAAAGCATTTGCTAACTTTGTCACCAGCTGTGGTTCTTCTGATGTGTTTGTTTCTACCACATTTGTGTCTGTTAGTACTGGAACTTCAGAACTTTGAGGTTCGTTAGTTGACATATCCTTGGCAGGAGGAACAACATTTACTTTCTGTGTCAAAATTTTATCCACACCTGAATTAGAGGACGTGTCAGACTTGGTGCTAGCTGCAGCTAATTCTGATCCACGTGTGCTGAGGCCAGCACCACGCAGCTCAACAATCCATGTATCAAACCCTTGCATAGACATATGACGGGCAAAGGAAGCCTGTCATCATTTCATATGCATTAATGGAAGAACGGGGTAAAGGGGAGGCCATAAAAGAAATGCCTATAAACATGACAACAATAACAAGGAAGACAGTCGATGTATAAATGTTTTCTTGTTGAGTACATAACATATATTAATACATAATACAAAACAAGACAGGTAACGATATGGATCAAACTATTTTTTTCGAAAGAGCACCAGAACTGTTATAGAGGCAGGAATACATTTTTGATATAGTTTAACTCCTGTGATACAAGCACAACAGCAATTACACCTGTCATTGGACTCTTGAAAAGTGGACAAGCATAGCCAAGCTTAATAAGTTCTACAGATTCTCCTTCGTAAATTGTGTACAAGAAGCCAACAACTTAGGCAAACAGTCGCTGTAACAGTTAATAGAAAACTGAAAATATGAACTTGTGCTTTCCGTTTAAAGTGTGTTGTTTCTATATTTGTGCAAGATATGGTACTTCATTGCCGTCTAGCTGCATCCCAACCAGTACCATTAGTTATGCAAGTAAACATCAATTGCACCTCTTAACTAATTTCATATTAGCAACGTAAGAACTAATAACCATCCGCTGTGCAAGCAGACACTATGTTCTGTTCACACCAAATTTGATAACAACTACATGTAAACGTTTTCAAATTTTGGTACCTTTACGTCTGCTGAATGCTGTATCCCATCAGATGTGCTTATTGGAATAGCAATAATAGTAACACAATAAAGATGCCAATAAACATAATACAAACTTCTCTTGAAGAGAAAATGTTGTGTTTGTTTGTTCATAACACTCGGTTTACCCCATGATATTTTTATCGAACTTTCCTTTCTAAAATTTGGAGTGTGAGCTAAGGCATTTTTAAGTGTCACTCTAACCTAAGCTACTCCGTGTGATACGTGAGTCCAAGCTAAAAGATGGCTACCAGTTTGCATTTGCAACATCATTATACAAGCAATTTACAGAGATTAATGAAGCATCATATGGGCTTCTTCACAAAAAAACAAAATGTACTGTTTACAGCCCGATCTATCGATAGGAGTAGCATAATCATTAGATGAACTCACCCCAGGGGACAGGTCGAATCCCACGGCATTGGTGGCCACTCCGGACAGCAGCATCAGTGGGTGGTTCCTCTTGGGCGCCTGCGTAAGCCAAGCGAGCACGAGATCAGCAACGGAACAAAAGCAAGCGTAACGAAGCCGCGCCCACCGCCCAGCCGCAGGATCAAAGCACACACCTCAGGCGGCGGGCGGTACCTCCAGAGCGCGAGCCGCCACTCGGTGCCTGGCACGGGCGCGTAGTGCAGCTCGTCCGCCGTGCAGATCGCGGGCTTCGCCCCTTTCTCGCAGTCGCACGCCGCGGCCGCGGAGGCGAGGACCCGCGAGGTCGATGGCGAGGAGGAGGGCGGTGGCGGCGGAGGTTCCGAGGCGCTGTAGGAGGCGAAGGCGCGGAGCCGCAGCGGCGGGGCCGGCGCGCACGGGGAGGCCCGGACGATGGAGGAGGAAGAGAGGTGCGCGACGGCGGCGCCGGCGAGGAGGGCCCGGAGGCTGACGCCGTGGAGGAGCGGCATGGCGTTGGGCGGTCGGGGTCCTCGGCTTTGTTTTGTTTCTGGCGTGTTCTCTTTGCTTCGTCGCCGATTTGGTTTTCACCACCCGGTCCGACGCCGACCGACCGACCGACCGAACGGTATGTGTGGGCAGCGGTGGTTCTTCAGTTTGACACGGCGGATAATGTTGCACTGTTGCCGCTAGGGCCGATGACAGACGGAACTGAACACTTATCAGTGGTCGCATTTGTTTCTCAAAAAATGTGGTTTAGCAGAAGACAGAAACGAAAATGAACACTAGAACAGCCGCTCGGCACGAATGACCAGCTATCTTGTACTCCCTCCGTTTCTATTTTTTTTTTTTGAAATTCCACTATGTATTTACATACATATATATATATATATATACATAGACATATTTTAAAATGTACATCATTTATTATGTTTCATGTATAGTCCGTAGCAAAATCTATAAAAAAACTTATATTTAGAAACAAAGGGGTACTAGGAATCAAAGAAAAAAAGAAATAGATAGATTTTCGAAAAGGAACACTTTATTGTTAAAAAAAATTATAAGCATTACACTGGACCTCTTTATCATAACTAAAATGCACACAGTCAAACAATATTATCTCACATAAAAATAAAAAAATAAAAGGCGAGATACAAAGAAACATGTAGAGTCCGTATAACGTCATGTTGGATAAAAGTATCCCTCGTTATATTCTTTAATCGTGTACACATCTTCGTAAACAGGTCTTGATTCTCCAAACGTTACAGAAAGGACCATAAACGAAGAGTCCCAATACTTGTGTAAATAACCTACATAAAAGAATTACTTTTATCCTTAAAAACCTTATCATTTTTACATAGCCAAAGCGACCAAATAATGGCAAGTGCTCCCACGCTAAGAGCATCTCCAATAGATGATGTATATTTTCGTGTTCCAAACCGGTGATGCTTCAAATTTGAAGCACCAAAAAGTGTTTTTACATCTTCAAAAAAGGCTCAACTCCAACAAATGATCCAAAACGGAGATGTAAAAAAAAAGAGCAACTCCAAGAGATGGTCCAAAACGAAGATGTAAAACGACCAACTACTACTTCATCTCATACATAAATTCAACTACTAGACGAAACTACTCCTCGTTGTCGGAGCTGCGGAACTGCTCCCAGAACTCGTCCTTGTCCGGGTTATCGCACCCCTCATCCTCCTCATCGGAGTCACCCCAGTCCTCATCCGACGACTCGATAGGGATCACAATCGAGGGGGCGACCTCGTCCTCCTTCTTCACCCCCTTCTTTTTTGCCTCGACGTCGCACTTCCAGTAGTGCTCCAGCTCGGCCTGGACGTACTGCGGATGCTCTCGTGCCAACCGAGCCATCACCGCCTCGTTGCTCTCGCTGGGAGCGACGACAACGGCCAGTCTCTTCTTCGCCTTCTTCGCCGGCATCTCCTCCATCCGGATGCCCTGCGGCACGAGCCACTCCGCCACCGCCCGGGCCTCGACCTCCATGAAGTTGAGGTCCGCATTGGCCGTCCGGCACGCCACACCGCCATGTCGTAGGCACGCGCGGCCTCGTCGATGGTGGGATATGTCGTGGGAATGACCCTGACAATAGTACCAAGGGGTACGAACGGAGGGGCGAAGTCTAACTAGGCGCAGCGGATGCACTCGGATTTACGAGTTCATGCCCCACTCGGAAGTGGTAACAGCCCTACGTCTCGAGTCGTGAGGCTGGTGTTTTCTTATGGGAGGTGTAAAAGATTACAAGTGTTGAACCCTTGAGCTGGATCCCGGGAGTGGCTTATATAGTAGCTTCCACGACCGACCGAGCTTCATTACAAGACAATTAATGGTAATAAAGAGGGGAGTTACTAGAAACGTCAACTTTAACCCTTGGCGTTACTAGTAATGTAAGTCTTCATTGCACTTCATGTGATGGATTAAGTTGTAACGCCCAAGATACAATCCTATCCTTATTTTAGCACGAGGGCCCCATAGGGATAGAAGCGCATCTCGTCGTTTCGTAAGAATAGATATCGTTACAAGTACATGTACTGAAGATAAGAGTATATGGAATTGGCTTACACTCGCCACAAGCTACATCAGAGTCACATCAGTACAATACATAAATATCACGAAGAAGAGCAAGGTCCGACTACGGACAAAAACAAATGAGAAAAGAACGACGTCCATCATTGCTATCCCAGGCTACCGGCCTGAAACCCATCCTAGATCGATGATGAAGAAGAAGAAACTCCAAATAAACAATCAACACGCTCGCGTCAAGTAATCCTTTAACTGTACCTGCATCTGTTGTTGCAGTAATATGTGAGCCACAGGGACTCAGCAATCTCATTTCCAAAGGTATCAAGACTAGCAAAGCTTAATGGGTGAGGTAAGGTTAAGTGGTGAGGCTGCAACAAGCGACTAAGCATTATTTGAGGTGGCTAACTTAAGAGTACAAGAATAGGGGGGTGAACTACACATAGCGGACGTGAACTACTGATGATCAAATGAATGATCCTGAACACCTACTTACGTCAGGCATAGACCCACCGTGTCCTCGATCGGGGAAGGAGCTCACGAAAGAGACAGTCACGGTTACGCACTCAGTTGGCAAGTTTTAATTAAGTTAACTTCAAGTTATCTAGATCCGGATGTTAAACAAAGTTTTCACGTTGCCACATAACCGCGGGCACGGCTTCCCGAAAGATTAAACCCTGCACGGGTGCTCCAACTAGTCCATCACAAATTACCACAAGCCGCATAGAAATCCTCGATCACGAAACTCGCGATCTCGTCGGACTCCTTAGTGGAAAACCTCAACTCTGAGATTACCCAAAGCATCACCGAAATCCCGATGCACAAGACATTCATCAAAGGTAAAACTAATCCAGCAAGGCCGCCCGACGTGTCGACGATACCGATAGGAGCCGCGTATCTCGTTCTAAGGACACGACGGGTTGTCCAAACTTCCGGTAGGCCAAACACAGAGTTGCCCCTGGTTGCCACCGGCGGTTGACAGGTTGGACCAACACTCATGCGGAGCACTGACCCGGGGGTTGATTAATTACTCCGCGGGTGCCGGCGGGTCCCTATGCATTTTTATTAGGTTATTAGGCAAATGTAGTACCAAAGTTGGGCCTTGCCAGACCAGCTTTAATCTAAGACGAATTATCAAGGGGGTCCCCATAACAACCCCGATCGTGTTAGGAGCGCTCAATTATGGAATATATCACCGGTAGCCGAAACTAAGGGGGTAAAGGTGGAACAAAACACCGGGCTAGAAAGGTCGAGCCTTCCACCTTTTACCAAGTATATAGGTGCATTAAATTAAATAGCATTAATAGGGTGATACAACAAGGAACCCATGTTATCACATGGAAGCAACTACACTTGCAGCTAGCAACGCTAACACATGGTTAAGCAAGCGGTAACATAGCCAATTAGTTGTTTGCTAGGTTGTGAACAAGTCGAAGGTTTTCATGGCAATGTTGAGAGGCTGATATTTAACAGGTGGTAGGTAGCGAGACATGGCGATAGAAACGATAAAACTAGTATGGCAATGATAGTAATGGTATCTAGGGAAATGGTCATCTTGCTTGAGATCCCGCTTGGAAGAAGAATGACTCCGTGAAGCAGACGAACCGACGTGGTCGAACGGATCCTCACACTCCGAAGCGGTCGGAACTCTATCGATACGAAGCAAACCGGAAACAAGAATCAACACACGATATTCACCACACGATGCACAACACATATGATGCATGACGGTTGAATATATGCAAGACATGGCATGTCAATTCACAACAATCAAACACTACACATTAAGTGAAGTGCAATATGCAACGAGTTGCATATTGACGAAACTCCACATATGAATTATTTAGTTCTATCCCGATAAGGTACACGACAATATAAAATATTGGTTAAACATGACAAGAGGTGAAGCGTAATTAAGCTACCTATCTAGGCATTTTAAATAAGGTTGGAAACGACTTATAGCATCTCCGAACTGACATCATACGTTAATTTATAATTCTGTCCAGATCTGAGCTAACATGTTTTAATATTTGTTAAGCAGATAAATAAATAGGTTCACGTGAAACTACACGTCATTCCAATCAATTTACACGTAGAGAACATCTCCAACGGAGCTACGATTCAAAAGATATGATCACCGCAAGATATGATGCCATGAATGCAATATGTATGCAATTGACAGCCACAACATTCCAAACCAAGAAGCCAGCAACATAATATGAAACTACACGAGATTCTAAGCAAGTTACATATAGGACACGATTAAAACGGAGCAACGGTTCAACAAATACAAGCTACACAAGAAATAGTCATTCTGCCAAAAACAGTAACATGACATTTTTTACACCCCAAAACAACAAGCTACATAAATCTAAAATGCTCAAACAAGGCACGAGACAATAGTAGTCAAGATGCACTATAACATCCTACTGATAACATCTATCATGGAAGCATGGATCACTAGGAAAAGAACTCACAAAATGGCATCTCACACACAGTTTCAGACTTACTGAAAATAACACTCTTGACAGTGCAGTTTTCGATTTGAAGGCATATTGACAGCAAAAAACTATATGCTATAGGGCACGGAATGGCATGAAAATTTACATCATGCTAGAGAATCTTAAGGACTACAACTAACGCCATTGCACCAACCTCAAAGGAGTTGTAGATCACTAGCAAAACTCATGGCAAGATAGCAACAAAATAATAACAGATTTCACACTTAGAAATATTTCAGCATCTCCAAATCAGCACTATTTTCTAGCATGTTGACAACAAGCAAACAACATCTAAAGATGGATTTCTAAGGCAACAAAAAAATACTAGGGGCTAGCATACATATCTGTCACGCCCAAGATGCGACCCTATCCTCAATTTGGCATGAGGGCCTCGTCAGGGATAGAAGCGCATCTCGTCGTGTCACAAGAATGGATATCGTTACAAGTACATGTACTGAAAAGAAGATATATATATATATATATATATATATATATATATATATATAGAGAGAGAGAGAGAGAGAGAATTGGCTTACACTAGCCGCAAGCTACATCAGAGTCACAGCGGTACATTACATAATCATCATGAAGAAGAGCAGGGTCCGACTACGGACGAAAACAAACGAGAAAAGAAGAATGATGTCCATCCTTGCTATCCCAGGCTGTCGGCCTGAAACCCATCCTAGATCAATGAATAAGAAGAAGAAGAAGCAACTCCAAATGAACAATCAATGCGCTAGCGTCAAATAACCTTTACCTGTACCTACAACTGGTGTTGTAGTAATCTGTGAGCCACACGGGACTCAGCAATCTCATTTCCAAAAGTATCAAGACTAGCAAAGCTTAATGGGTGAGGTAAGGTTAAGTGGTGAGGTTGCAGCAGCGGCTAAGCATATATTTGGTGGCTAACTTACCAGTACAAGAAATAAGAGGGGGAAGATCTACGCGTAGCGGACGTGTCTACTGATGATCAAATGAATGATCCTGTACACGTACCTACGTTAGACATAACCCCACTGCGTCCTCGATCGGAGAAGGGACTCACGAAAAAGACAGTCACGGTTACGCACACAGTTGGCATGTTTTAATTAAGTTAACTTCAAGTTATCTAGAACCAGTGTTAAACAAAGTTTCCACGTTGCCACATAACCGCGGGCACGGCTTTCCGAAAGATTTAACCGTGCAGGGGTGCTCCAACAAGTCCATCACAAATTACCACAAGCCGCATAGAAATCCTCGATCACGAAGCTCGCGATCTCGTCGGACTTCTTAGTGGAAAACCTCAACTCTGAGATTACCCAAAGCATCACCGGAATCTCGATGCACAAGATATCTCGTCAAAGGTAAAACTAATCCAGCAAGGCCGCCCGACGTGTCGACGATCCCGATAGGAGCCGCGTATCTCGTTCTCAGGACACGACGGATAAGCTACGCGTGCGGAGGCCTGATAGAAATCACCCAAGTTTCCCTGGGTTGGCCCCGCACAGTGCTCTGTTTTGGACCAGCACCATCAGCACTGACCCCCCTGTATTATGTAGAATTACTCCTCGGGTAGCGCTAACTCCCTATGCATTTCAGTGTTAACAAAATTATTATGTTGGGAAAATGTAGTACCAATGCTGGGACTTGCCAGACCAGCTTTAATCTAAAACGAATTATCAAGGGGGTCCCCATAACAACCTCGATCGTGTTAGGAGCGCTCAATTATGGAACATAACACCGGTAGCCGAAACTAAGGGGCAAAGGTGGAACAAAACACTAGGCTAGAAAGGCCGAGCCTTCCACCTTTCACCAAGTATATAGGTGCATTAAATTAAATAACATTTAATATGGTGATATGACAAGGAACCCATGTTTCACATGGAAGCAACTGCACCTGCAACTAACAACGCTAACACAGGGTTAAGCAAGCGGTAACATAGCCAATCAGTGGTTTGCTAGGTTGAACAGGTTGAAGGTTTTCATGGCATTGTTGAGAGGCTGATATTTAACATGTGGTAGGCAACGAGACATAACCGATAGAAACGGTAAAACTAGCAAGGCAATGATAGTAATGGTATCTGGGGAAATTGTCATCTTGCCTGAGATCCCGCTTGGAAGAAGAACGACTCCGTGAAGCAGACGAACCGACGTAGTCGAACGGGTCCTCACATCCGACACGCTTGCGGAGCTGTATCGAGACCGGGGAAACCGGAAACAAGAATCAACACACGATATTCACCACACGATGCACAACACATATGATGCATGATCAACTGAATATATGCAAGACATGGCATGTCAATTCACAACAATCAAACACTACACATTAAGTGAAGTTCAATATGCAACGAGTTGCATATTGACGAAACTCCATGTTTATTTATTTAGTTCTATCCCGAATAGGTACACTGCAATATTAAATGTGTTTAAACATGACAAGAGGTGAAGCGTAATTAAACTACCTATCTAGGCATTTTAAATGAGGTCGGAAATGACATATAGCATCTCCGAGACGACCTCACATGTTAATTTACAATTCTATCCAGATCTAAACTAACACATTTAATTAGTTCTTAAATAGCAAAAAAAATAGGTTCACATGATTCTACGCGTCGTTACAAGCAATTTACACATAGAGAACATCTCCAACGGAGCTACGGATCAAAAGATACGGACACCACAAGATATGATGGCATGAATGCAATATGTGTGCAACGACGGTCACGAGTACTTCAAAACATACAACCAGCAAGAGAAAATAAAACTACATGAGATTCTAAGCAAGTTTCATATAGGACACGATCAAATCGGAGCTACGGTTCAACAAGTACGAGCTAAACAAGAAATCACTACAATCTGCCAAAATCAGCCACATAGCATTTTCTACGCCCAACAACTATGAGCTGCTCAACTCCAATATACTCAACCAAGGCATGACACGAAAGAGGGCAAGAAGCACTACAACAAACAACTTATAACACCTAGCATGGCAGCAAGGATCACTAGAGAAAGAAGTCACAAAATGGCATCTCACACACCATTTCAGACTTAGTGAAAATAGCAGTTTATGAAGCTGCAGTTTTCGATCTGAAGGCATATTGACAGCAGTAAAACCATAAGTTACAGGACTCCAAATGGCATGAAAATTCACATCATGCTAGAGAATCACAAGGTCTACACCTAACTCCATTGCACCAACCTCAAAAGAGCTACAGATCACAAGATAGAAGCAAGACAAGACAGGCAACAAAATATAACAGATTCCAGACATAGAAATATTTCAGCATCTCTAAAACATCACTATTTCCTAGCAACTAAGGAACAAACAAACCACACCAAAACATGGATTTCTATTGCAAACAAAAATACCAGGGGCTAGACTAAACACCAAAGAACAACTCCCTAGTTGACAACTTGATCATAGCACGCACGGAATAAATCCTACGAAATAGACAAGAGGGCAACATGGCAAAATATCGCGCGAACTAACTTGCTCAAAAGCTAAAACTAATTGCACAGAAAAATCCTATGGATTTTTCTACCCCCAAAACATATAAAACATGTGGGGCTGCAACACAAAAATATTACCACACGTAAATGCGGGATAATGTCCTAAGCACGAAAAATAAAGTAGCGGCAAATCCCTACATGCAAAAATACGAATGATCGCTCTAAAATGTATGGAAAAATGGTTCCTAAAACATGGACATTTCTACTACGGCATTCGAGCAATCCGGGCACGCGCGAAAAAATAACTACGGGCATAAACATTATAGATAGCACACGAATCTAGGCATACGGCACGCTAAACAATGTCAAACAAATATGCAAGTTGCGAAATCGTAATCTACACGCAAAACTACACGAAATCCATATGCTACACGTCGCGATCCGACACACGAGTTGAAAACTACGGACGTTTTATTATCGTCATTTTTCTGGAATTTATTAATTCCGGAAAAATAACCTAGTTATTCTAATGGGCCGAACAGGTAGGCGTAACAAACTATGAGGTGCTTAGGGCGGGGGATAGATCTCACCTCGGGGTCCTCTTGGGTCGGTCTGGTGGAGTTGGAGGCAGGCAGGCCGAGCTGGGCCGGCCTGCGGGGGCGCTGATCTGGGCGAGCTGGCCAGGCTGCTGCGGGAGCTGGGCCGGGGCGAGGCCTGGCAACCTTGGGCTGGCTCGGGGCCCAGGCGGAGGAGGCCCAGACGGAGCGGAGGCCGAGCTGAGCCTCGTCATCGTGCACCTTGCGCACGAGGTGCGAGCAACCAGGGAGGCGGCGGCCGGTGGCGAGGGCGGCCGGCCAAGGCGCGGAGGCGGCCGGGAGGGGCGGATCCGGGTGGATCCGGGACCTCCGGTTCCATTCTGGCCGGTGGCAGCACAAGCCGGTGGCCGGTGGAAGAGATCGCGGGCGAGCTTCCATGGCGGTTCGTGTGGGACAAAGGGAGAGAAGAAGGGTGAGAGGGAGGCCGAGATGAGAGGAGGGGATGGGGAGGAAGAGGGCGAAGCTCCGGTGGTCGGCGGCGGGAGGCGCTCCGGCGAGAGGAGGTGCGTCGGTGAGCGGCGGCCGGGATGAGCTCGGCTAGCTCGAGCACGGGGGAGCTCGGGAGCACGGGGAGACGGCGGCGGCGGTTCGGGCCCGGGCGGGCCTACGATGGGCTCCGCGGGCCCGCGGTGGCTGGCAGAGGAGAGAGAGAGTGGGGGGGGCTAGGGTTTCGGGCACGGATCCTGAGGTAGAGGGTGGTGGCTGTCTAAAATATGCACGGGGACTATATATAGACAAATGGGGGGGCTAGGTTAACCGGAATTTCGTTCGGGATCCAACCGCGCGGTCGGATTCGAACGATTCCGCATGGGGGAACGAGTACGTGGTTGTGAAGAGTGGTTTACCGGAGACGAGAGGGAAAACGGGCAGCGCGGCAACGAGTTTTAAAACACCGACAAACGTCCGACGAATAACCAAAGACGGTGCCGCTACGGTCGACCGTTCGGGTACCAGACGGACTCCGATTGCGACGAAACTTGACAGGCGGCCTAGCTATATTAAATTAAGACCGCACGTCAAATCTCAACCCAATCAGAGAAAGTTTTATGCACACTTTTGAAAACAAGATTTGACGATGCCGCGGGCGCGTGCGAGTGCGGTCGGACTCAGAATGGACAACGACGAGAACCGGCAACTACTAACGGATGCAAGTTTTTTAAACTAGCGGCAACGGGATGCCGATGCAATGCTGATGATGCGCATGATGCGATGATGATGCAACAAATAAAAATAACCACACGACGGAAATGGAAAGGAAAGGGTAATCTTCTGGAACGCCGGCATCGGACGGTCACAACTCTCCTACACTACAAGAGGATCTCGCCCCGAGATCCAAGAATGAAAGGGGGAGAGGATGAGAAAGAACAATAGGTAAAAACTTAGTCGCTTCTTTGACAAAGGAGTGAAACCAATGATCCTCGAAGGTTGCAAAGCGATGAGGAATGATATGAGAAAGAAGCAAGAATTCACGGAAAATTTCGGCAGCAATTCGGTAGGAAAATGGGACAAAAAATTCGATAAGATGGAAGAAGTAGACAATATTCATAAGAAACAACTAAATAGAACAAGGGAACACCATGAACTTGACAGGACAAGATGCTAGACCCAAAAGAGCAATATCCCAATGCCTCGAGAACAATAGAATAGGAACTAGCTCATACGGAAGAAGAGAATGAAGAAAATAATGACAACTATTATCACAATAGAATTGAAGAGCCTCCGGAAATAGAATTGATGTATTAGTTGGAAAACCAACACCGAAGAACAAGATAGTAATGGGCTTATGAAAATCATCTCAACATTTATGAGACAACCAGCCACTAACAGAAACAAGGATTGTTTGGGAGAAACAAGATATGAACAATTTCTTACACCAAGAGGATACATTGAGAACTTGGATTAATGACAAGCACCATGATAGCAACAATCCATAGGAAAAGCTTTAGGTGAAATCCAAACCAAGATAGCTCAATGAAGAAGTCATGGGTTGAAAATATCTCATGATCATAGAATTGGTGGGTTTAATTATCTCATTCTTGAAAGGAAATCTCTTCGAGACTCCTAAACTAACAAGAATGCTATAATACCACCTCAGAGGATAAAGGAAGAACAAATGCACTTGGAAATGCAAGAGAAGAAAACTTGAGGTTCTCCAATAAGAATCTTGGAGAACACTTGAGAATGAATTGATATCATGAGCCACTCCGGAAGAAGAATTGAAATCATTTGATGAAGCAAGAATAAGAATTATGTTATGCTTATCCTTCATCAAATTAAATTGATGACAAGCAACGGATTTAGCATATCACTTATTCTACTTGAAGAGATAGAGGGGATATATGAGCACAAACTAGAAGAAATGTTGCAAGAAACACCGGTGAGAATTGAAATAATGAGGCCACCATGAATGAATGGAGATACATGAGAATGAAGAGATCACGAGCCACCTGAGAGAAAACTAGCACAAGGCACCGGATAATCGAGAGACGAACGAAGGGACAACAATTGAGAAGAATTAAGGATGAAAGCTGAAAGCTGAGAATGAAGAATCTTCTAAAATGATGGCCTTCGGACAATCAAAAATGAAAGAATTCAGAAATGCACCGGATAGCAAGAAAGAGATTACTCGTGATTGACAACAATTCAGATGATGCCACAAGGATGAAATGATGAATAATGAAGAGAAAGGACCAAGATTTAAGAGAAACACTCCTTCGGTCCTCAACGCTGAACATGATGAAGAGAACACCACCAAGAACTACTGAGATACTCCGAAAGAATAAATAATGAAAGGTTGAGCTAAATATGAGAATTAATTCAAATTGATCTTGAAGTAATATGACTGATGAAAATCATACTTACGTCATAGTTGAAAAGAATTAAAGATCTCCGGAAAAGATTACAAGAGCTAAAAGATTATGGGAAAAAAACCTGTGGGTTATGGGCCCACTCAAAGAAACCACCGTTAGAAAAGATTGCTTAGAAGAGAGATATTGCACCGGTATGAAGAGAACTAGATGTGATTAGCACCTCAAAATAATTAAAAGAATTGAAAACGAAAAACTACTAAAATATCTTTAACACTCGGGATAGAAAAGTGAGGAATGAATAAACAAGATAGGTTGATAAGAATCTCCAACATGGGAAAGAATTACAAGGATGAATAGGATATGGTGAACACAGACAACTGAATAGAATTCACCGGAAAAGATAACAAGACTGAATAAAGATGAACACGAAGCTCCTGAGAATCTTCACAATGAATCACCGAGTACAAAAGGGAGAAGAGATAGTGGAAGCATCACTGAATATGAAGGCACTAGGATGATGACTGAAACATTGAAGAAAAGGGCGGGAGGGCGGGGAAAAACAAAGACAACTTGGGACAGATGAGACAAACTCCGGTAAGAATTGAGAGAATGATCTGCAAATATTGGAGAGGATAGAATTCACTGAAGATAAGCACACCGGTTAAAAAAGAATTGATATGACGACTCCGGTTGACAAAAATTGATAAGACAATTGATTGAGCAAAAGGATTAGCACTCTCATATGAATATGAGAACACTGCTTAGAAAAGATCTGAAATCACCACTTGACATCGAAGCAACTTGAATTACCATATTCCAACAAAACAAAGAGATGAGGCTTACAATTAGCCAGAAAAAACTCATGAGAAAGATTTCCGTTCGATATTTTCATGGACAGGATCGTACGGGCTCGATCCTTACAGTAGCCATCAAGTGCAAGGCTGTGCACCCGACATACGAAGCGTCCCCGAGTCGTAGCAAGCTACAAGGACTCTTTAATACACAACGAGAACCGCTCTAATTCAACCGTCAACAAACGAATCCACTAGATGTCGAACCCCAACCTAACATCATGCATTTGTTGGAAGATTTTCCTATAAGCAACTACTTGAATTCCCACCTAAGAATTCCTGAAATATCTGGTCATGCAATCTGGTACACGGATACAAGGAGTAATAATCACACAACTCCTATACTAACCCGTCACCTGTATCACATCCGTCAACACACGACCAGAATCTCGGACCTTCATCTACTACAGCCCCTCGTGATCACAACGATACAAAGTATGGCAGTACTCCCAAACAATCTACACCAGTACTGGGGACATTGGGGTTATCTCGCCACTATTAGTATTGAAGCAATTACGAACATCCTTCGTTCTGAGATACTCAAAAATCTGAATGATAACGATGTGCTCAAGAATCCCATGGAGCTCAACTCCCTCGAAGAAATCAAGTCAGACAGGAGGCACCAAGACAGAACTCCGTCACATCGGCATCATATAGATTCCAAAAATATTCGCGTGATCCTAATTTTTTTTTGAGTGAGAAGAGGAATAGAATTAAAATATTACGTCAAGATTCCTCACCAGAGCATAGAAGAGGAGAAAAAAGAATCCTACTCTCCGATATATAACTAGACTCAAAGAAGTTTTCACTAGACTCGACTCGGCCAAGTTCGATCAATCAAGGGGGATCCTAGGTCGGTACTGCTCTGATACCAACTTGTCATGCCGAAGATGCGACCCTATCCTCAATTTGGCACGAGGGCCTCGTCAGGGATAGAAGCGCATCTCGTCGTGTCGCAAGAATGGATATTGTTACAAGTACATGTACTGAAAAGAAGATATATATATATATATATATATATATATATATAGAATTGGCTTACACTCGCCACAAGCTACATCAGAGTCACAGCGGTACATTACATAATCATAATGAAGAATAGCGGGGTCCGACTACGGACGAAAACAAACGAGAAAAGAAGAACGATGTCCATCCTTCCTATCCCAGGCTGCCGGCCTGGAACCCATCCTAGATCGATGATGAAGAAGAAGAAGAAGCAACTCCAAATGAACAATCAACGCGCTCACGTCAAATAACCTTTACCTGTACCTGCAACTGGTGTTGTAGTAATCTGTGAGCCACAGGAGACTCAACAATCTCATTTCCAAAGGTATCAAGACTAGCAAAGCTTAATGGGTGAGGTAAGGTTAAGTGGTGAGGTTGCAGCATCGGCTAAGCATATATTTGGTGGCTAACTTACGAGTACAAGAAATAAGAGGGTGAAGATCTACGTGTAGCGGACGTGTCTACTGATGATCAAACTAATGATCCTGTACACCTACCTACGTCACACATAACCCCACCGTGTCCTCGATCGGAGAAGGACCTCACGAAAGAGACAGTCACGGTTACGCACACAATTGGCATGTTTTAATTAAGTTAACTTCAAGTTATCTAGAACCATTATTAAACAAAGTTTCCATGTTGCCACATAACCGTGGGCACGACTTTCCAAAAGATTTAACCCTGCACGGGTGCTCCAACTAGTCCATCACAAATTACCACAAGCCGCATAGAAATCCTCGATCACGAAGCTCGCGACCTCGTCGGACTTCTTAGTGGAAAACCTCAACTCTGAGATTACCCAAAGCATCACCGGAATCCCGATGCACAAGATATCTCGTCAAAGGTAAAACTAATCCAGCAAGGCCGCCCGACGTGTCGACGATCCCGATAGGAGCCGCGTATCTCGTTCTCAGGACATGACGGATAAGCTACGCGTGCGGAGGCCTGATAGAAATCACCCAAGTTTCCCTGGGTTGGCCCCGCACAGTGCTCTATTTTGGACCAGCACCGTCAGCACTGGCCCCCCTGTATTATGTAGAATTACTCCTCGGGTAGCGCTAACTCCCTATGCATTTCAGTGTTAACAAAATTATTATGTTGGGCAAATGTAGTACCAATGTTGGGCCTTGCGAGACCAATTTTAATCTAAAACAGATTATCAAGGGGGTCCCCAGAACAACCCCGATCGTGTTAGGAGCACTCAATTATGGAACATAACACCGGTAGCCGAAACTAAGGGGGCAAAGGTGGAACAAAACACCAGGCTAGAAAGGCCGAGCCTTCCACCTTTCACCAAGTATATAGGTGCATTAAATTAAATTAGCATTTAATATGGTTATATGACAAGGAACCCATGTTTCACATGGAAGCAACTGCACCTGCAACTAACAACGCTAACACAGGGTTAAGCAAGTGGTAACATAGCCAATTAGTGGTTTGCTAGGTTGAACAGGTTGAAGGTTTTCATGGCATTGTTGAGAGGCTGATATTTAACATGTGGTAGGCAGCGAGACATAACCGATAGAAACGGTAAAACTAGCAAGGCAATGATAGTAATGGTATCTGAGGAAATGGTCATCTTGCCTAAGATCCCGCTTGGAAGAAGAACGACTCCGTGAAGCAGACGAACCGACGTAGTCGAACGGGTCCTCACATCCGACACGCTTGTGGAGCTCTATCGAGATGGGGGAAACCGGAAATAAGAATCAACACACAATATTCATCACACGATGCACAACACATATGATGCAAGAGCAGCTGAATGCATGCAAGTCACGACATGACAATTCATAACACTCAAACACTACACATTAAGTGAAGTTCAATATGCAACGAGTTGCATATTCACGAAACTCCACGCTTATTTATTTAGTTCTATCCCGAATAGGTACACGGCAATATTATATGTGCTTAAACATGGCAAGAGGTGAAGCATAATTAAACTACATATCTAGGCATTTAAAATGAGGTCGAAAATGACATATAGCATCTCCGAGACGACCTCACATGCTAATTTACAATTCTGTCCAGATCCTAACTAACACATTTAATTAGTTGTTAAACAGAAAAACAAATAGGTTTACGTGATTCTACGCGTCGGTACAAGCAATTTACACATAGAGAACATCTCCAACGGAGCTACGGATCAAAAGATACGGACACCACAAGATATGATGGCATGAATGCAATATGTGTGCAACGACGGTCACAAGCACTTAAAAACATACAACCAGCAAGAGAAAATGAAACTACACGAGATTCTAAGCAAGTTTCATATAGGACACGATAAAATCGGAGCTACGGTTCAACAACTACGAGCTAAACAAGAAATCACTACAATCTGCCAAAATCAGCCACATACCATTTTCTACGTCCCACAACTATGAGCTGCTCAACTCCAGTATACTCAACCAAGGCATGACACGAAAGAGGGCAAGAAGCACTACAACAAACAACTTATAACACCTAGCATGGCAACAAGGATCACTAGAGAAAGAAGTCACAAAATGGCATCTCACACACCATTTCAGACTTAGTGAAAATAGCAGTTTATGAAGCTGCAGTTTTCAATCTGAAGGCATATTAACAGCAGCAAAACCATAAGCTAAAGGACTCCAAATGGCATGAAAATTCACAGCATGCTAGAGAATCACAAAGTCTACAAGTAACTCCATTGCACCAACCTCAAAAGAGCTACAGATCACAAGATAGAAGCAATACAAGACAACAACAAAATATAATAGATTCCAGACTTAGAAACACTTTAGCATCTCTAAAACAACACTATTTCCTAGCAAGTAAGGAACAAGCAAACCACACATAAACATGGATTTCTATTGCAAACAAAAATACCTGGGGCTAGACTAAACACCAAAGAACAACTCCCTAGTTGACAACTTGATCATAGCACGCACGGAATAAATCCTACGAAATAGACAAGAGGGCAACATGGCAAAATATCGCGCGAACTAACTTGCTCAAAAGCTAAAACTAATTATACAGAAAAATCCTACCCCGAAAACATATAAAACATGTGGGGTTGCAACACAAAAATATTACCACACGTAAATGCGGGATAATGTCCTAAGCACGGAAAATAAACTAACGGCAAATCCCTACATGCAAAAATACGAATGACCGCTCTAAAATACATGGAAAAGTGGTTCCTAAAACATGGACATTTCTACTACGGCATTCGAGCAATCCGGGCACGCGCGAAAAAATAACTACGGGCATAAACATTATAGACAGCACACGAATCTAGGCATACGACATGCTAAACAATGTCAAACAAATATGCAAGTTGTGAAATCGTAATCTACACGCAAAACTACACAAAATCCATATGCTACACGTCGCGATCCGATACACGAGTTGAAAACTACGGACGTTTTATTATCGTCATTTTTCTGGAATTTATTAATTCCGAAAAAATAACCTAGTTATTCTAATGGACCGAACAGGTGGGCGTAACAAACTATCACGTGCTTAGGGCGGGGGATAGATCTCACCTCGGGGGCCTCTTGGGCCGGTTTGGTGGAGTTGGAGGCAGGCAGGCCGAGCTGGGCCGGCCTGCGGGGGCGCTGATCTGGGCGAGCTGGCCAGGCTGCTGCGGGAGATGGGCCGGGGCGAGGCCTAGCGACCCTGGGCCGGCTCGGGGTCCAGGCGGAGGAGGCCCAGGCGGGGCGGAGGCCGAGCGGAGCCTCGTCGTCGTGCACCTTGCGCACGAGCTGCCAGCAGCCAGGGAGGCGGCGGCCGGTGGCGAGGGCGGCCGACCAAGGCGCGGAGGCGGCCGGGAGGGGGCGGATCCGGGTGGATCCGGGACCTCCGGTTCCATTCCGGCCGGTGGCAGCACGAGCCGGTGGCCAGTGGAAGAGATCGCGGGCGAGCTTCCATGGCGGTTCCTGCGGGACAAAGGGAGAGAAGAAGGGTGAGAGGGAGGCCAAGATGAGAGGAGGGGATGGGGAGGAAGAGGGGGAAGCTTCGGTGGTCGGCGGCGGGAGGCGCTCCGGCGAGAGGAGGTGCGCCGGTGAGCGGCGGCCGGGATGAGCTCGGCTGGCTCGAGCACGGGGGAGCCCGGGAGCACGGGGGACGGGGGATCCCGGGATCACGGGGGACGGGGGAGCCCGGGATCACGGGGAGGCGGCGGCCGTTCGGGCCCGGGCGGGCCTGCGATGGGCTCCGCGGGCCCGCGGTGGCTGGCAGAGGAGAGAGTGAGAGTGGGGGGCTAGGGTTTCGGGCGCGGATCCCGAGGTAGAGGGTGGTGGCTCTCTAAAATATGCACGAGGACTATACATAGACAAATGGGGGGGGGCTAGGTTAACCGGAATTTCGTTCCGGATCCAACCGCGCGGTCGGATTTGAACGATTTAGCATGCGGGAACGGGTACGTGGCTGTGAAGAGTGGTTTACTGGAGACGAGAGGGAAAACGGGTGGCGCGGCAATGAGTTTTAAAACACCGACAAACGTGCGACGAATAACCAAAGACGGTGCCGCTACGGTCGATCGTTCGGGTACTAGACGGACTTCGATTGCGACGAAACTTGACAGGCGGCCTAGCTATATTAAATTAAGACCGCACGTCAAATCTCAACCCATTCAGAGAAAGTTTTACGCACACTTTTGAAAACAAGATTTGACAATGCCGCGGGCGCGTGCAAGTGCGGTCGGACTCAGAACGTACAACGACGAGAACCGCCAACTACTAACAGATGCAAGTTTTGAAAATTGGCGGCAACGGGATGCCGATGCAATGGTGATGATGCGCATGATGTGATGATGATGCAACAAATAAAAATACCCACACGACGAAAACGGAAAGGAAAGGGGAATATTCTGGAACGTCGGCATCGGGCTGCCACAACTCTCCTACACTACAAGAGGATCTCACCCCGAGATCCAAGAATGAAAGGGGGAGAGGATGAGGAAGAACAATAGGTAAAAACTTAGTCGCTTCTTTGACAAACGAGTGAAATCAACGATCCTCGAAGGTTGCAAAGCGACGAGGAATGATATGAGAAAGAAGCAAGAATTCACGGAAAATTTTGGCAGCACTTCGGTAGGAAAATGGGACAAAAAATTCGATAAGATGGAAGAAATAGACAATATTCATAAGATTCTATGGATTATATCTCTAGTTGACAACTCATTCATATCATGCACGGAATAAATCCCACAAAATAGGCAAGAGGGCAACATGACAGAAATATGATGCGCGCTAACTTACTCGAAAGGCAAAACTAATTGCACAATTAAATTCTATGGATTTTTCTACCCTGAAAACATATATAATATGTGGGGTTGCAAAATAAAATTAACATCACACATATATGCAAGAATATGTCCTAGACACGACATAGCAAACAAGCGACGGAACCTACATGCAAAAATGCAAACAACTACTCTAAAATACATGGAAAAGGGTCCCGAACGACATGAACATTTTTAACTACGGGTTTTGAACAATCCGGACGCGCACAAAAATAGGTACGGAATAATACTATATTAGGACAACACGCAAATCTAGGAAAATGACAGTTCAAACTACTTCAAATATGTATCAAGTTGCACAATAATAATCTACACGAAATTCTACACGGGTTGCATATAAGACTCGTTGCGATCCGATGCACGGTTTAATATCTACGAACGTTTGAAATATCTATAATTCTTGAAATATTAATAAATCCGAAAACCTAAATAAAAACTAAACGTGCCGAATCTAGGGGCGCAAGATACTACCTAGCGCCTAGTGCGAAAAAATAGAGGCGGCGGGGGAGGTTTACCTCGGGCCTAGGCCCATGCGCTCGAGGTGCTGGGCAGGCCAGTCGGGGCTGATGGATCGGCTCGGGCGCTGGCAGACCTGGTCGACGCGGCTGGGCCTCGGTGCGCTGGCGCGACCCATGTGGGAGGCGGCCGGCCCAAGGCGACGCGGTCAGTGCCAGGGCGGTGGCGGATCGATCTGGATCCGATCCAAGGCGCGACGGGGCGAAGGCGCTCGGCGAGCAGGCGGCTGCGGGCTTGAGGAGGCGGCGCTCGAGCGAGGGACCGACCGGATCGAGGCAGCCGGCGGTAGATCAATCTACGGGCACGACGGCTGGCGGCGGGATCTGCGACTCGGCTGCTCGGGGAAGCTCGCGGCGCGGCGCGAGGCGCAGGGAGGCACGGTTGACACTCTGGCCGGTAGGGAATGGCGACAGTGGGAGGCGGCCGGGGCCGGAGGCAAGGCGCGGGGACGCCCGAAGGTTTGGGAGGAGCTCGGGGAGCCGGGGGTTGCGGTTGCCTCGGGCCCAGATGGGCTCAGGCGGGCCAGATCCGGGCCAGAGCGGGCTCTGCAGCTGGAGGAGAGAGGAGACAGGGGACGCCAAGTGGCGGCTAGGGTTAGGAGGGGCGTGGAAATCGAGGGAGAGAGAGGGTTTGCTGCCTATTTATAGAAAACAGGCTAGGGTTATCCGAATCGGGCTCCGTTTTCGACCACGGGATCACGATCGGACGGCCAAGGATGCGGGAATGGCTAGGTGGGGCTGTGTAGAGGGGGTGTTGGCTAAGACAAGAGGGAAGTGGTGCGGCGTAGCAACGCGATTTAAAACCCCGAAAACGTCCAACGATAAACCGAAGACGTTGCCGCTATGGTCGACCGTTCGGGTACCACACGGACTCCGATTGCGACGAAAATTGGCAGGCGGCCTACTACAACTAAATAAGACCGCACGCCAAGTTTCATCCCAATCCAAGAAAGTTTTATACACACTTTTAAAAACAAGGTTTTGACGATGCCGCGGGCGCGTGCGAGTGTGGTCTGGCTCAAAACGGGCAATGACGAGAACAGAGTGAACCGACAACTAAAAACGGATGCAGGTTTGAAAACTGGCAGCAACGCGGTGCCGATGCAATGCGGATGATGAGAATGATGTGATGATGAATGCGACAGACAAACGAACCACATGACGAGAACGAAATAAATGGGGAATCTTCTGGAGCGTCAGTCTCGGGCTGTCACATAAGTCCTTAGCCGTTGCTGCCTCTTCGGTGCCTTGACCTTGCTGTGGTCCGAGTGGCGGGATGCGTCCGACTGATGCAAGGTGGTCTGAGTGACTCTAAGCAGGCTGAGTGACTCCGAGCAGGCCGAGTGACTCCGAGCAGGCCGAGTGACAGTTGCTGAACTGAATGAGGTTGAGGCTTCAACTGTGACTTTAAGGACACTGAAATCCGTAAGGGGTCCTAGGTGGGCCTAAGGAAGCAGGTTCGTAGGCCTAATGTACAACCCCATCAGTAGCCCCCGAATCGGTTGAGGTTTTGCAAACTGAGTGATGACTTCCTTGAATGTATTCGGTGTCTTGGAAATTATTGGGCTGCAGCGCGGAGCTGGGTCATTCGGGCTTACGGCAAACCTCCATGGATTCAAGAGTGAGGAATTCCGATTGTCCGGTCATACGGGTACAACTGTAGTCGGCTGTGAAGGACCATCTTTCGGGAAGATAAACTCCGTGAATTGGGCACACAAGAGTTTGGAAATCTACGAGCTCACTCGACGAGCGGGGATGGATCTCCGCCTGTATTGAGGTAAGGACGATCAGGTCGTCCTCATTGGTTTCCCGAGTGATCGGGGTCTCGCAGGGGGATGAGCGAAATGATCATTCGACTCACCTTGTCACGCGCCATGGATACGGGATCCATTCGGGATATGAGGTGGGCGGATTTTTCATGATTTTTTAAATTAAGGGAGCGTGCGGGCGGGCGGCGGTTTCGGCGGAGACGCGGGTATTGGAAGTAGTGGGGCGACGCCCCGATTTCCATGCCTGTAATGTCGCCGTCACGCTACAGTGCGCGTGAATGATACTCCCAAACGTATCTATAATTTCTGCTTGTTCCATGATCTTTTGGGTGACAATGTTATATGTTTTGCTACACTTTTATATCATTTTACACATATTTGGACTAACCTACTAACTCAGTGCAACCAGTGCCAGTTTCTGTCTGTTGATGTCTATTTTGCAGGGGCTTTTGCCCAATTTTCCGAAGCCCGGAAAAATCCAGAAAAAATATATAAAAATCAACGAAACAGAAGCTTCGGGATCATCGAAGGAGGGTCAGAGGGGGGCCAGGGGCCTCCCAGGCGGCCTGCTGGTGCGGCCAGGCCCTAGGCCGCGCCAGGAGGTCGCCTAGGTGGGTCCCACCTCCTCCGGTGCCCTCCTTTGGCCTATATTTAGAGATCCGTGAGGAAACCCTCGCAGACTTTTTGGAATCGCGAATTTCTCCATCGTTCCGCTGCCACAGTGCTTCCAAGATCGGGAGCGTCAGGAGACGTCTTCCCGGTACCCTACCGGAGGGAGAATTGACCTCCGGGAGCTTCTCCACCGGCATGGACGCTTCCATACGTGTCATGAGTAGTCCTCCTTGGACCATGAGTCCATGACCAGTAGCTATGTGATGTCTTCTCTCAAATCTTGTGCTTCAATGGTTAGTCCTTGTGAGCTGCCCTACATGATCAAGGCATCTATGTAAGTCTCTTGCTTTTTCTATGCTCGGTTTGTTGGGATCCGATGGATTATGAGATTATGTTCAGATTGTAATGCGTTATATATTTGATTATCCTTTTATATTATGTTCCTTAGAGATTCTTGAATGTTTCCGTTGCTTTTTATTGCTTTGGCCAAGTAGTAGATCGTAACTCCAAGAGGGAGCATTATGCATGATTGTGGGTTCGGGCCCCTCGATGTCTAGCTTGAGTGACAGAAACATGAGACTAGGGGATGTGCTTCTTGCCACCAGGGAGAAAACAACGGTGCTTGTGACCACGGTTGCAAGGATTATTTACCTTAGGCATAGTTCGTTAATGTAATTGTCCGTTGCTTTGAGTTTAGACTTTGGGTGGGGCTTGCAACTTAATACATGAGAGATGTTCTGGATAGATATCTCAAGGTGGATGATTAGTAAGTAGATGCTGATGAATAAACGGTCTACTTGTCTTGGCGTACCGCCCATTACTATTGAACCTCTAACTATCAAGGGACATAATTAGCATTGCGGTGCGATCATAATTCTGTCAATTGCCCAACTGTGGTTTGTTTACCCTAGCATAGTTGTTTATCGTCTTTTGGGAGAGAGACATCACTAGTGAACATCATGTGACTCCGGTCCATATCACCATCATTGTTTACACCTCCATCATTTACCGTTTTCATTTACTTTTCCGTTGCAATCACTATCACCTTCCCGCTTGTGTTTTGATCCTTTGCAAACTACAGGGCCAGAGAGATTGACAACCTCTCTGTACTCGTTGGGAGCAAAGTTATTTGTTGTCTGTGTAGGTCCACGTCTTCTGCTAGCGCCATGGTGGAAGACACCTACTTGTTGAGCCTAGGAGTCCTCCTGGTTCGATAAACCTTACAGTCTCCGTGTAAGGGAAATTTGCTGCTGACTACATCTCCACCTTCCACTTGGGGTAACCAACGAGGGGTGAGAAGTATATACATCAACTCGTCATCAGTGAACCTTGGGATACTGTAGATCCTCCTTGGACTCGCGATGTGCTCAATGGGGATTCCTACCGTTGGGTATTTAAGGCCCGGAATGAAGGAAAGAAAGAAGGAACCGCGTCCTGAGACTAGATTCTTCCTGTCTCCGCTTCCGCCACTTGCCACCAAAGATAAGAGTCGGCGGTTGTCTCCGTCGATCTCCAGATCCCACTTTCCCGCCGCTGACCATGGCGAAAGGAGTGACGTCGAGGGCCGAGTGGGCCAAGAGGGGGTTGCGTGGATCCTCCTCGAGTGTCGGAGCGCTTCCATGGGGGTGAATCCACGGCGACTGGAGGCCATCCCGCGTCACGGAGGCACGATTTTTGGAGTTGGAGGGAAACGGCTTGATATCCTAGGGGCGCTCGGGACTGCCCGTGGACAACGAGATCGAGTCGACGCCCCAGAACAATGAGTGGTTGCTCTTGGTCAACCACATCGAGCGAGGTTTCTCTCTGCCTCAACATTCTTTCTTCCGAGCATTCCTTGCTTTCTACGGGGCTCAGCTCCACCATTTGCGTCCCAACGCTATTTCATATCTGGCCGCATTTGTGTCATTGTGCGAGAACTTCCTTGGATGCTATCCGCATTAGGGGTTGTTCAAGTGTTTGTTCGCGTATCAAGTGATGACCGTGAAGAAGTCTCCTTCCTTGGGGGGGGGGGGGAAGACCAACATAGTACAACTTTGTGGTGGCTTAGGCATTCAACTTAGGGGCAAAAGTAGCTTTCCCCAGATGAGCTTTCCGGACTCGGTCAAAAACTGACAGGACTCTTAGTTTTACTGTCGAGATGTCTCAGTCAGCGAGGGTCAGTCGGGCCTTCCTCCCGTCATGGTTGATAGGATCCACCAGGCTCTCACTTTGACGTTGTCCATGTTGGAATTATGCCCTAGAGGCAATAATAAATATAGTTATTATTATAATTCCTGTATCAAGATAATCGTTTATTATCCATGCTATAATTTTATTGAATGAAGACTCATTTACATGTGTGGATACATAGACAAAACACTGTCCCTAGCAAGCCTCTAGTTGGCTAGCCAGTTGATCAACGATAGTCAGTGTCTTCTGATTATGAACAAGGTGTTGTTGCTTGATAACTCGATCACGTCATTAGGAGAATCACGTGATGGACTAGACCCAAACTAATAGACGTAGCATGTTGATCGTGTCATTTTATTGCTACTGTTTTCTGCGTGTCAAGTATTTATTCCTATGACCATGAGATCATATAACTTACTAACACCGGAGGAATACTTTGTGTGTATCAAACGTCGCAACGTAACTGGGTGACTATAAAGATGCTCTACAGGTATCTCCGAAGGTGTTCGTTAAGTTAGTATGGATCGAGACTGGGATTTGTCACTCCGTGTGACGGAGAGGTATCTCGGGGCCCACTTGGTAATACAACATCACACACAAGTCTTGCAAGCAATGTGACTTAGTGTAAGTTGCGGGATCTTGTATTACGGAACGAGTAAAGAGACTTGCCGGTAAACGAGATTGAAATAGGTATACGGATACTGACGATCGAATCTCGGGCAAGTAACATACCGAAGGACAAAGGGAATGACATACGGGATTATATGAATCCTTGGCACTGAGGTTCAAACGATAAGATCTTCGTAGAATATGTAGGATCCAATATGGGCATCCAGGTCCCGCTATTGGATATTGACCGAGGAGTCTCTCGGGTCATGTCTGCATAGTTCTCGAACCCGCAGGGTCTGCACACTTAAGGTTCGACGTTGTTTTATGCGTATTTGAGTTATATGGTTGGTTACCGAATGTTGTTCGGAGTCCCGGATGAGATCACGGACGTCACGAGGGTTTTCGGAATGGTCCGGAAACGAAGATTGATATATAGGATGACCTCATTTGATTACCGGAAGGTTTTCGGAGTTACCGGGAATGTACCGGGAATGACGAATGGGTTCCGGGAGTTCACCGGGGGGGGGCACCCACCCCAGGGAAGCCCATAGGTGTTGGGGGTGCCGCACCAGCCCTTAGTGGGCTGGTGGGAAAGCCCAAAAGAGGCCTATGCGCATTGGGAAGAAAATCAAAGAGGAAAAGGAAAAAAAGGAGGAGGTGGGAAAGGGAAGAAGGACTCCACCTTCCAAACCAAGTAGGACTCGGTTTGGGAGGGGAATCCTTCCCCCCTTGGATCGGCCGACCCCTTGGGGGTTCTTGGACCCCAAGGCAAGGCTCCCCCTCCCTCTCCTATATATAGTGGGGTTTTAGGGCTGATTTGACACAACTTTGCCACGGCAGCCCAACCACATATCTCCACGGTTTTACCTCTAGATCGCGTTTCTGCGGAGCTCGGGCGGAGCCCTGCTGGGACGAGATCATCACCAACCTCCGGAGTGCCGTCACGCTGCCGGAGAACTCTTCTACCTCTCCGTCTCTCTTGCTGGATCAAGAAGGCTGAGATCATCGTCGAGCTGTACGTGTGCTGAACGCGGAGGTGCCGTCCGTTCGGCACTAGATCGTGGGACTGATCGCGGGATAGTTCGCGGGGCGGATAGAGGGACGTGAGGACGTTCCACTACATCAACCGCGTTCACTAACGCTTCTGCTGTACGGTCTACAAGGGTACGTAGATCACACATCCCCTCTCGTAGATGGACATCACCATGATAGGTCTTCGTGCGCGTAGGAATTTTTTTTTCCCATGCGACGTTCCCCAACAGTGGCATCATGAGCTAGGTTCATGCGTAGATGTCTTCTCGAGTAGAACACAAAAGTTTTTGTGGGCGGTGATGTGCGTTTTGCTGCCCTCCTTAGTCTTTTCTTGATTCCGCGGTATTGTTGGATCGAAGCGGCTCGGACCGACATTACTCGTACGCTTACGAGAGACTGGTTTCATCACTACGAGTAACTCCGTTGCTCAAAGATGACTGGCGGGTGTCAGTTTCTCCAACTTTAGTTGAATCGGATTTGACCGAGGAGGTCCTTGGATGAGGTTAAATAGCAACTCATATATCTCCGTTGTGGTGTTTGCGTAAGTAAGATGCGATCCTTCTAGATACCCATGGTCACCACGTAAAACATGCAACAACAAAATTAGAGGACGTCTAACTTGTTTTTGCAGGGTATGCTTGTGATGTGATATGGCCAACGATGTGATGTGATATATTGGATGTATGAGATGATCATGTTGTAATAGAAAATATCGACTTGCACGTCGATGGTACGGCAACCGGCAGGAGCCATAGGGTTTTCTTTATAACTAACGTTTGTGCTTGCAGATGCGTTTACTATTTTGCTAGGATGTAGCTTCAGTAGTAATAGCATGAGTAGCACGACAACCCCGATGGCGATACGTTGATGGAGATCATGGTGTGGCGCCGGTGACAAGAAGATCGTGCCGGTGCTTTGGTGATGGAGATCAAGAAGCACGTGATGATGGCCATATCATGTCATTTATGAATTGCATGTGATGTTAATCCTTTTATGCACCTTATTTTGCTTAGAACGACGGTAGAATTATGAGGTGACCTCTCACTAAAATTTCAAGATGAAATTGTGTTCTCCCCGACTGTGCACCGTTGCTACAGTTCATCATTTCGAGACACCACGTGATGATCGGGTGTGATAGACTCAACGTTCACATACAACGGATGCAAAACAGTTGCGCACGCGGAACACTCGGGTTAGGCTTGACGAGCCTAGCATGTGCAGACATGGCCTCGGAACACATGAGACCGATAGGTCGATCATGAATCATATAGATGATATGATTAGCATAGGGATGCTTACCACTGAAACTATGCTCAACTCACGTGATGATCGGACTTGAGCTAGTGTAAGTGGATCATGAACCACTCAAATGACTAGAGAGATGTACTTTTTTGAGTGGGAGTTTAGCGAATAATTTGATTAAGTTAAACTCTAATTATCTTGAACATAGTCTAAGTCCACTTTGAATATATTTGTGTTGTAGATCATGGCTCACGCGACAGTCATCCTGAATTTTAATACGTTCCTAGAGAAAGCTAAGTTGAAAGATGATGGAAGCAACTTTGTAGACTGGGCTCGTAATCTTAAGCTAATCTTACAAGATGGGAAGAAGGATTATGTCCTTAATGCTGCGCTAGGAGATGAACCACCCGCTACGAATGACCAGGATGTTAAGAACGCTTGGTTAACACGTAAGGAGGACTACTCAGTAGTTCAATGTGCAGTCTTGTATGGCTTAGAACCGGGACTTCAACGTCGCTTTGAGCATCGTGGAGCATTTGAGATGTTCCAGGAGTTGAAGTTTATCTTTCAGAAGAACGCTCGGATCGAGAGGTATGAGACCTCCGATAAATTCTATGCTTGCAAGATGGAGGAGAACTCGTCTGTCAGTGAACATGTGCTCAAAATGTCTGGGTACTCAAACCATCTAGCTGAGCTGGGGATTGAACTCCCGCAAGAGGCTATCACTGACAGAATCCTTCAATCACTGCCGCCAAGCTATAAAGGCTTTGTGTTGAACTACAACATGCAAGGGATGAAGAAGTCACCCGGCGAGTTGTTTGCAATGCTGAAAGTCACAGAGTCTGAACTCCGTAAAGAACATCAAGTGTTGATGGTGAATAAGACCACTAGTTTCAAGAGAAACGACAAAGGCAAGAAGGGTAAATCAAAGAAGAGCGGCAAGCCTGTTGCCAATCCGATGAAGAAACCCAAAGCTGGACCTAAGCCTGAAACAGAGTGTTACTATTGCAAGGGTATGGGTCACTGGAAGCGCAATTGCCCCAAGTATCTGGCTGACAAGAAGGCGGCCAAAGAAAAATCAGGTATATTTGATATACATGTTATTGATGTGTACTTAACCGGCTCTCGTAGTAGTGCCTGGGTATTCGATACCGGTTCTGTTGCTCATATTTGCAACTCGAAACAGGAACTGCGGAATAGACGAAGGCTGGCAAAAGATGAAGTGACGATGCGCGTGGGAAATGGTTCCAAGGTTGATGCAATCGCCGTCGGCACAGTCTCACTTCAGTTACCATCAGGATTAGTTATGAACTTAAATCATTGTTATTTAGTGCCTACGTTGAGCATGAACATTATATCTGGATCTTGTTTATTGCGAGACGGTTACTCTTTTAAGTCAGAGAATAATGGTTGTTCTATTTCTATGAGTAACATCTTTTATGGTCATGCACCCAATGTGAGAGGATTGTTCATATTGAATCTTGATAGTGATACACACATACATAACATTGAGACCAAAAGAGTTAGAGTTAACAATGATAGCGCCATATTTTTGTGGCACTGCCGCTTAGGTCATATTGGTGTAAAGCGCATGAAGAAACTCCATGCCGATGGACTTTTGGAGTCACTTGACTTTGATTCACTTGACACGTGCGAACCATGCCTCATGGGCAAGATGACTAAAACTCCGTTCTCCGGAACAATGGAGCGTGCAAGTGACTTGTTGGAAATCATACATACCGATGTGTGTGGTCCGATGAGCGAAGAGGCACGCGGCGGATATCGTTATTTTCTCACCTTCACTGACGATTTGAGTAGATATGGTTATGTCTACTTAATGAAGCACAAGTCTGAAACATTTGAAAAGTTCAAGCAATTTCAGAGTGAAGTTGAAAACCATCATAACAAGAAGATCAAGTTCCTACGGTCTGATCGTGGGGGTGAATATCTGAGTTTCGAGTTTGGTGCTCACTTAAGACAATGTGGAATTGTTTCACAGTTGACACCGCCTAGAACACCACAGCGTAATGGTGTGTCCGAACGTCGTAATCGTACTTTATTAGAGATGGTGCGATCTATGATGTCTCTTATCGATTTGCTGTTATCGTTTTGGGGTTATGCATTAGAAACAGCTGCATTCACTTTAAATAGGGCACCATCAAAATCCGTTGAGACGACACCATACGAACTGTGGTTTGGCAAAAGGCCAAAGTTGTCGTTTCTTAAAGTTTGGGGATGTGATGCTTATGTCAAAAAGCTTCAGCCTGAAAAGCTGGAACCCAAAGCGGAAAATTGCGTCTTCATAGGTTACCCAAAAGAGACAGTTGGGTACACCTTCTATCTCAAATCCGAGGGCAAAGTGTTTGTTGCTAAAAACGAAGCTTTTCTCGAGAAGGAGTTTCTCTCGAGAGAATTGAATGGGAGGAAGATAGAACTTGACGAGGTTGTCGAACCTCTCATCCCTCTGGATGGTGGCGCAGGGCAAGGGGAAACCTCTGTCGTTGCGACGCCGGTTGAGGAGGAAGTTAATGATGATGATCATGAAACTCCAGTTCAAGTTTCTGCCGAACCACGCAGGTCGACGAGACCACGTGCTACTCCAGAGTGGTATGGCAATCCCGTCTTATCGATCATGTTGTTAGACAACAATGAACCTGCAAATTATGAAGAAGCAATGGTGGGCCCAGATTCCAACAAATGGCTAGAAGCCATGAAGTCCGAGATAGGATCCATGTATGAGAACAAAGTGTGGACTTTGGAGGTACTGCCTGAGGGCCGCAAGGCTATTCAGAACAAATGGATCTTTAAGAGGAAGACGGACGCTGACGGCAATGTGACCGTTTATAAAGCTCGACTTGTGGCAAAGGGTTTTTCACAAGTTCAAGGAGTTGACTACGATGAGACATTCTCACCCGTAGCGATGCTTAAGTCCGTCAGAATCATGTTAGCAATAGATGCATTTTTCGATTATGAAATCTGGCAGATGGATGTCAAAACGTCGTTCCTTAACGGTTTCCTTAAGGTAGAATTGTATATGATGCAACCCGAAGGTTTTGTCGATCCTAAAGGATGCTAACAAGGTGTGCAAGCTCCAGCGATCCATTTATGGACTGGTGCAAGCATCTCGGAGTTGGAACAAACGCGTTGATGAGGTGATCAAAGCATTTGGGTTTATACAAGTGGTTGGAGAATCTTGTATTTACAAGAAAGTGAGTGGGAGCTCTGTGGCGTTTCTAATATTTTATGTGGATGACATATTGTTGATTGGAAACAACGTAGAGTTTTTGGAGAGCATAAAGGATTACTTGAATAAAAGTTTCTCTATGAAGGACCTAGGAGAAGCTGCTTACATTCTAGGCATTAAGATCTACACGGATATTTCAAAACGCCTGATGGGACTTTCACAAAGCACATACCTTGATAAAGTTTTGAAGAGGTTCAAAATGGAACAGTCCAAGAAAGGGTTCTTGCCAGTTTTACAAGTTACGAGATTGAGTAAGACTCAGTGCCCAGCAACTGATGAAGATAGAGAGCATATGCGCTCCGTCCCCTATGCTTCAGCCATAGGTTCTATCATGTATGCAATGCTGTGCACTAGACCGGATGTTAGCCTGGCCATAAGTATGGCACGTAGGTTCCAGAGTAATCCAGGAGTGGATTACTGGACGGCGGTCAAGAATATCCTGAAGTACCTGAAAAGGACTAAGGAGATGTTTCTCGTGTATGGAGGTGACGAAGAGCTCGCCGTAAAAGGTTACATCGATGCAAGCTTTGACACAGATCCGGACGACTCTAAGTCGCAAACCGGATACATATTTATTCTTAATGGGGGTGCAGTAAGCTGGTGCAGTTCCAAGCAGAGCGTCGTAGCAGATTCTACATGTGAAGCGGAGTACATGGCTGCCTCAGAGGCAGCTAAGGAGGGTGTCTGGATGAAGCAATTCATGACGGATCTTGGAGTGGTGCCAAGCGCACTGAATCCAATAACCTTGTTCTGTGACAACACGAGTGCCATTGCCCTAGCAAAGGAACCACGGTTTCACAAGAAGTCCAGACACATCAAACGACGCTTCAACCTCATCCGCGACTACGTCGAAGGGGAGGACGTAAATATATGCAAAGTGCACACGGATCTGAATGTAGCAGACCCGCTGACTAAACCTCTTCCACGGGCAAAGCATGATCAACACCAGAACTGTATGGGTGTTAGATTTATTACAATGTAATTCGCATGATGATGTGAGGGCTAGATTATTGACTCTAGTGCAAGTGGGAGACTGTTGGAATTATGCCCTAGAGGCAATAATAAATATAGTTATTATTATAATTCCTGTATCAAGATAATCGTTTATTATCCATGCTATAATTGTATTGAATGAAGACTTTACATGTGTGGATACATAGACAAAACACTGTCCCTAGCAAGCCTCTAGTTGGCTAGCCAGTTGATCAACGATAGTCAGTGTCTTCTGATTATGAACAAGGTGTTGTTGCTTGATAACTCGATCACGTCATTAGGAGAATCACGTGATGGACTAGACCCAAACTAATAGACGTAGCATGTTGATCGTGTCATTTTATTGCTACTGTTTTCTGCGTGTCAAGTATTTATTCCTATGACCATGAGATCATATAACTTACTAACACCGGAGGAATACTTTGTGTGTATCAAACGTCGCAACGTAACTGGGTGACTATAAAGATGCTCTACAGGTATCTCTGAAGGTGTTCGTTAAGTTAGTATGGATCGAGACTGGGATTTGTCACTCCGTGTGACGGAGAGGTATCTCGGGGCCCACTTGGTAATACAACATCACACACAAGTCTTGCAAGCAATGTGACTTAGTGTAAGTTGCGGGATCTTGTATTACGGAACGAGTAAAGAGACTTGCCGGTAAACGAGATTGAAATAGGTATACGGATACTGACGATCGAATCTCGGGCAAGTAACATACCGAAGGACAAAGGGAATGACATACGGGATTATATGAATCCTTGGCACTGAGGTTCAAACGATAAGATCTTCGTAGAATATGTAGGATCCAATATGGGCATCCAGGTCCCGCTATTGGATATTGACCGAGGAGTCTCTCGGGTCATGTCTGCATAGTTCTCGAACCCGCAGGGTCTGCACACTTAAGGTTCGACGTTGTTTTATGCGTATTTGAGTTATATGGTTGGTTACCGAATGTTGTTCGGAGTCCCGGATGAGATCACGGACGTCACGAGGGTTTTCGGAATGGTCCGGAAACGAAGATTGATATATAGGATGACCTCATTTGATTACCGGAAGGTTTTCAGAGTTACCGGGAATGTACCGGGAATGACGAATGGGTTCCGGGAGTTCACCGGGGGGGGGCACCCACCCCAGGGAAGCCCATAGGTGTTGGGGGTGCCGCACCAGCCCTTAGTGGGCTGGTGGGAAAGCCCAAAAGAGGCCTATGCGCATTGGGAAGAAAATCAAAGAGGAAAAGGAAAAAAAGGAGGAGGTGGGAAAGGGAAGAAGGACTCCACCTTCCAAACCAAGTAGGACTCGGTTTGGGAGGGGAATCCTTCTCCCCTTGGCTCGGCCGACCCCTTGGGGGTTCTTGGACCCCAAGGCAAGGCTCCCCCCTCCCTCTCCTATATATAGTGGAGTTTTAGGGCTGATTTGACACAACTGTGCCACGGCAGCCCAACCACATATCTCCACGGTTTTACCTCTAGATCGCGTTTGTGCGGAGCTCGGGCGGAGCCCTGCTGAGACGAGATCATCACCAACCTCCGGAGCGTCGTCACGCTGCCGGAGAACTCTTCTACCTCTCCGTCTCTCTTGCTGGATCAAGAAGGCCGAGATCATCGTCGAGCTGTACGTGTGCTAAACGCGGAGGTGCCGTCCGTTCGGAACTAGATCGTGGGACTGATCGCGGGATAGTTCGCGGGGCGGATCGAGGGACGTGAGGACGTTCCACTACATCAACCGCGTTCACTAACGCTTCTGCTGTACGGTCTACAAGGGTACGTAGATCACACATCCCCTCTCGTAGATGGACATCACCATGATAGGTCTTCGTGCGCGTAGGAAATTTTTTGTTTCCCATGCGACGTTCCCCAACAGTCCACGGGGGAGAAGACCAACATAGAGATCTTGATGATAGGGTGGTGTCTTTGATCTGAAAGGGCATGAACGGGATGGACCTCTTGGAGGTCTTCTTCCAATGTAGGATTCAGCCCCTTCAGGCTAGAGCTCACCCGATGAGGCAGTATGAAGGGCCGGATGATCAGACCCGAGTCCATCCCGAGGAGCTCGATGAGGAGGCGGTGGAGAATAAGCTCAGGGCCATTACTCCGGTGAGGGACAATCCCAGAGGCTTCAGGAAGGTGAAACCCTTCGCGGTGAATAATAAGACGAATGAGGTGAGTCATCGAAGACCCGCGCCGAGTGAACTTCTTAGTTGTTTTAACTTCCACTTCCGTCTTTGCTTCTTCCATTCGGTGGGCTTTCACGGGGCTGGTCAGGTCCATACCAGGACACCGAGCTTCCGGAAGGCTCGGTGGATGCTGAGGACGACGCTGGCGATGATGCGGACACTGAAGAGAGCGAGGAGGAGTGCGGGGAAGGGGCGGAATCTTCTCTGTGCGGCGAAGTTCAGGTCGAGAAACAGGTCGAAACCCGTTCCAAAGCGCGCCAGGACCCTGGGATCCGCGCAGGCGCCCCAAAGACTCCATCGACGGCGAAGCCGAGTGTCTCAACCATGATGACTCATAGCTCCAAATGAGATCGGGGTGAATCCGAGGCCCTGCCGGAGCAGGCCGCCAAGCAACCTAAGATCTCAAGTTCCAAACCTCGAAAGGCTATCCTGCCGCGTATCAAGGTCGACGTGCCTGTGGTTTCGGCGTAAGTATCTTCGCTGAGTGAATTGTCTTTGTTTGAACAATATCTTTCGAGTGATGATCGGATTTTGTTGTTTCTGTTGTAGGCATGAAACTTCGGCTGCTTCACTGGATCCCAAGACTACTGATAAGGGTAGACCTGGCGTTGACGTTGCTTCGTCGAAAGGTAATCCTTGAGCTTTTCCAGCAATCCATTTGAAATTCAAGCTTTGGATATTCGAGTGATCTTTGGACTGTCTTGTGGGTATGTGTAGGGCCGCAGGATGTGATCGAACTCGACGCTGATATCCCTTCTACATCTGGGGAAGTGTTGAAGCAGGCTCCGACTCCCAGTCGAGTGAACATCAAAGCTATGACTCGTGTGGTGCAGGAGGCTGATTCGGCTGGAGCATCACTCGGCCAATATCCACTGACCACTTCATCGTCTGACCCCAAGGATCGCAGCCTCTTCTAGCTTCATCTTACCCCGAAGGATCAAGAGGAGGCGCACAAGGAGGCCTTGGCTCAGCTGGACGTGATGGATGGGCGATTGAAGGAGGCATATGATGCGAGTGAAGCTGTGGTGAAGAACATTTAGGTAAGTTCTTCACGCATGTATTTTTTGAATTTGGTTCTTGGTAGGAATCCCGAGTGGACATGCCTAGAGGCACACCCGCTGGGTGTTAGTGGGAGCGCGCTAAGCGCACCCACTAGGTGTAGTCCCCGAGGCCACCGTCGACTGTGTCAGTCGGCGGTAGTCTATTTTTCTTTTGTATGTTCGACAAAATCCAGTAGGGTATGGAGCCCTTTCCTTTCTTCCGTCTTTCTAGTGGGCACACGCTAAGCGCACCCACTAGGTGTAGTCCGTGAGGCTACTCCCAATTGAAGCAATTGACTGTAGTCTTAGTTTATTCATTTTGACTAACAGAGGCCAGTCGGGAGCGGATCCCTTGTCCTCTGTCATTCTAGTGGGGGCGCGCTGAGCGCACCCACTGGGTGCAGTCCCCGAGGCTACCGTCGACTGTGGCAGTCGGCGGTAGTCTTAGAGTTGTGACATAATGTTATGCCTTTCTTGTATTTGTTGATTGCAGACTGCGTGTGAGCCTGTTGGCTGCGATGAGGCCATGGAAAAAGTGTTGCAGGAACTTCGACTGAGCCTTGAGGCGGAGAAGGGAAAGAGTAAACGACTGGACCTGGAGAAGAAAATGGTTGAAGGTATGTCCTTGTCATCTGAGTGATACTCCATTATGTTGTCTCTCCTTATCTTACTCAGTGTGTCTTGTCAGAACACCTTTCTGAGAGGCTGAAGAATTCCATTTCTCTAGTGACCATGAAGAAGCCCTTGATAAGAGGGATGATGAACTTGTATTTGCTTGGAAGGAGGTCAAACAAAAAACCTTGGCGGCTGAAGCCAAACTCAAATCGGTGGGGATCTGGAGGAGGAGAATTGACTTTTGAAAGCCAGTGTAGATAAAACCATGATGGAGCTTGCTGAGTTGAAGAAACATTATGCCGAGTGGGAGGCCAACCTTGAGAAGGACACTGTCCAGAAGGATGAGCTGGAGAATTTCTTCGAGGACTTCAGTGTAGAGCTCTCTGAGAAGCTCAAAGGTACGTTGAATGTCTGAATACTTTTCCATGATCATTCCGAAATGTCCGACTGGCGTTTCTCATCCCTCATTTCTGTTGAGTGTATACTTTGCTACCGACGTCAAAGAATAAACAACACAGATAGAGAAGGAGCTCGATCCCAAGAGAGGGCTCATGAAAGACAGTGATGCCTTGTCTCTCCTTAGGCTGGAGGACCGCATGGATTATGTAGAGGCTTGCTTCAAGCTGCTTCAGTCGGCCATTGGAGAGATTGACCAGGAGGAGGTGCCTGAAGATGCTCCCGCGAAGGACACTCAAGCCGTTGTGAACTGAGTGAAGGCCATCCCTGGCGAGCTTAAGTCGTGGAAGAAGTCATCAGCAACGGTCGGGGCTGACATTGCCCTCTCGCTTGTCCACATCCACTTCAAGGGAGTGGATGAAGAGAAGCTGAAGGATCTTCACGTCATCAACCGCAAGAGCATTAAATTTGAAGACTTCATGGAGATGTTCATGGCGGTGGCCACACGGATCGCACAGGGGATTGATCTTGACACCTTCACCGAAGCAGTGGAGTCTTCGGCCTCCGAGTGAAGCTCGGACGAAAAGAACACTTAAGCTTTAATTTGCCTCGGTATGCCGAGATATTTTATGTAACCTCAAACTTCGAGTTGGCCCTGGGCCCTCTCTTTTGCGTACAATTAGCTGAAGTCGATCTCGTTTATTCGCAGTTGATTTTGGATCTTATTTGCTTGGTCGTCTTTGTTTGAGGTGGTTTATACTCGGCTGAAAGTTTATTCGCATCCGAGTCCCTGAGTGTGGAAGTTGTCCTCACTCGGGATTGTTTTTGACTTAGGCGAAAGCCGGTTCGCGGCTAAGCCCCCGAGTGTGGAGGTTGTCCTCACTCGGGATCGAGTCTCCCTATGCGAAAGTGGAATCGCAATTTGGGATGATCGTCTTGTTCATCTTCACGTCCGAATGAAAGTCTTGCTTTCATTCGGGACCGCTTTAACTTAGGCGAAAGTTGGTTCACAGCTAAGCCCCCGAGTGCGGAAGTTTCCACGATTACTCGGGGAAGGGTCTACCTTAGGCGAAACGGGTTCACTACCAAGAAATATTTGTTTTGTTCATCTTCGCGGCCGAGTGAAGGACTTGCCTTCATTGGGAACCCCTTTGAATTAGGCGAAAGCTGGTTCGCAGCTAAGCCCCCGAGTGTGGAGGTTTCCACGATCACTCGGGGAAGGGTCTACCTTAGGTGAAACATGTTCGCTACCGAGATGGTAGTCCTTGAGGATTCATTGATGGTCCTCTCCATCAAGGTATCCGAACGATGGTTGTGTCCTCATTCGGATACATTTTGACTTAGGCGAAAGCTGGTCCGCAGCTAATCCCCCAAGCGTGGACATTGTCCCTACTTGGGGCAGGATTTACCCTAGGCGATAACTGCTACCTGTTTGAGCTTGCGTTGGTTTTCCCTTGAAGAGGAAAGGGTGATGCAACGAAGTAGATAAGTATTTCCCTCAGTTTGTTGAGAACCAAGGTATCAATCCAGTAGGAGGAACAAACAAGACTCCAATAGTAGTACCTACACAAATAATCAAACACTTGCACCCAACGCTATAAAGGGATTGTCAATCCCTTCATAGTTATTTGCAAGGATGCAATCTGATAGAGATAGATATAAAATATTGATAGATCTGAAAGTAAAACTAAAGTAAATAAATTTGAGCAAAGTATTTTTTGGTATTTTTGGTTTATAGATATGAAAATATAATATGGAAAATAGACCCGGGGCCATAGGTTTCACTAGAGGCTTCTCTCATAAAGGAAAATAATACGGTGGGTGAACAAATTACTGTTGAGCAATTGATAGAAAAGCAAATAATTATGATGATATCCAAGGCAATGGTTATGCATATAGGCATCACGTCCGTATCAAGTAGACCGAAATGATTCTGCATCTACTACTATTACTTCACACATCGACCGCCTCCTGCGTGCATCTAGAGTATTAAGTTCATGAGGAACAGAGTAATGCATTAAGTAAGATGACATGATGTAGAGGGACAAATTCAAGCAATATGATGAAAACCCCATCTTTTTACCCTTGGTGGCAACAATACACATGCCTTGCTACCCCTACCGTCATTGGGTGAGGACACCGCAAGATTGAACCCAAAACTAAGCACTTCTTCCATTGCAAGAATTACCAATCTAATTGGCCAAACCAAACGAATAATTCGAAGAGACTTGCAAAGATTTGAAATCATGCATATAAGAATTCAAAAGAGACTGAAATAATATTCATGGATAATCTGAACATAAACTCACAATTCATCGGATCTCAACAAACACACCACAAAAGAGTATTACATTGGATAGATCTCCATGAAGATCATGAAGAACATGGTATTGAAGATCAAAGAGAGAGAAGAAGCCATCTAGCTACTAGCTATGGACCCGTAGGTCTGTGGTGAACTACTCACACATCATCGGAGGGGCAATGGAGTTGATGTAGATGTCCTCCATGATCAATTCCCTATGTGACAGATTACCGGAAAAGGCTTCCAGATTGGATCTCTCGGGAACAGTGGCTCCCGGCAGCGTAAAAGTATTTCCGTGGATCTTTTTGACGTTTCTCGAATATTTGGGAATTTATAGGCCAAGAATTAGGGTTAGGAGATCAGCTGGGGCCCCACAAGCCAGGGGGTGTGGCCACCCCCCAGGGCACGCCCTGCAGGCTTGTGGCCTCCCGACAACTTCCTTGCCCCTACTCCAAGTCTGTTGCGTGTCTTCTGGTCAAAGAAAAATCTTTCCGGAGATTCTATTCTGTTTGGACTCCGTTTAATATTCCTTATCTGCAATATTCAAAAACGTGAAAAAAAAACAGAAACTGGCACTAGGCTCCAGGTTAATAGGTTAGTCCCAAAAATAATATAAAACAACATATAAATGCATATAAAACATCCAAAAGATATAATATAATAGCATGGAACAATCAAAAATTATAGATACATTGGAGACGTATCAATAATAGATTCGTTGCTAAGGAATGATTGTCCTCTTCATCTTGGCGTTCGAATGAAAGTCTTGCTTCCATTCGGGGCCGTTTTAACTTAGGCGAAAGATGGTTCGCAGCTAAGCCCCCGTGTGTGGAGGTTTCCACGATCACTCGGGGAAGGGTCTACCTTAGGCGAAACGGGTTCGCTACCAAGAAATGTTTGTTTGGCTCATCTTGGCACCCGAACGAAGGTCTTTCCTTCATTCGGAATCACTTTAACTTAGGCGAAAGCTGGTTCGCAGCTAATCCCCCGAGTGTGGAGTTTCCTCGATCACTCGGGGAAGGGTCTACCTTAGGAGAAACATATTCTCTATCGAGATGATAGTCCTTGCGGACTCGTTGGTGGTCTTGTCCATGAAAGTATTCGAATGACGATCATGTCCTCATTCAGAAACGTTTTAACTTAGGCAAAAACTGGTCCACACCTAAGCCCCCAAGTGAGGAGGTCGTCCGCACTCGCGGCATGTTTTACCTTAAGCGAAGATGGGTTCGCGATTAAGGATTGTACACCCACCGGGGTGTGTTTCACCGGAGTGAAGTGTTCGAAGATAGTTGAAGAAAGTGAGCACTTTATTCTTCTATTCATTTGGATTCATTACAGGAATGAAGAAAGTTCTATGTGTAGAACTTGCAGAGTAGGTCCGCGTTCCAAGTTCTGGGTTCATGTGCGCCATTGTCAATGTTGTACATTCAATAAGCTCCATGGTGCAGAATTTTGGAGATGGCGAATGGCCCTTGCCATGGAGGTGCCAGCTTGTGAGGTTTCTGTTGGTCCAGTCGGAGGACCAGATCCCCCTCTTGAAATGCTTGGCCCCTGACTTGTGTGTCATGGTAGCGTCGAAGGTCTTGCTGGTACGCCGTGGACCGAATGAGGGCTAGTTCCCTCTATTCCTCCAAAAGATCAAGGTTTTCTTGGCGCGCTGCTTCAACTTCGTCTTTGTTGTACTACTCCACTCGAGGGGAGTTGTGATGCAAGTCACTTGGCAGGTCGGCTTCTGAGCCATACACCATGAAGAAAGGAGTTCGCCCGGTTGAATGATTCGGAGTCGTTCGCATACCCCACAAGACGGATGGTAACTCCTTGACCCAAGCGCCAACAACATATTTGGGATCTCTCATCAACCGGGGCTTCAGTCCTTGGAGTATCATGCCATTCGCCCATTCCGCCTGTCCATTCGACCGCTGTGCCACAGAGGCATAGTTAACACAAGTGCCCTGGGAGTGATAGAAATCATGGAACTCGTCTGAGTCGAAATTGGACCCGTTGTCGGTGACGATGTCGTGCGGAACTCCGAATCTAAAGATGATCTGTCGAATGAAGCTGACGACAGTCGCAGCGTCCAAACTATTGATGGGTTTGGCTCCAACCCACTTGGTAAACTTATCCACCGCGACTACCAGGTGGGTGAATCTGCTCAACCCGGTGCGCAAAGGGCTGACCATGTCGAGGCCCCATATGGCGAATGGCCAAATGAGCGGGATCTTCTTCAACGTGGATGTAGGCTTTTGCTACTTTTTCTTGTAGAACTGGCATCCGACGCACAGGTCCACCAATCCCTTGGTGCCTCATTGGCTCGGGGCCAATAAAATCTGCTCGGAAGGCCTTTTCCACCAAGGTCCGATAGGACGCACGATGTTCGCAGGTTCCCGAGTGGATCTCGTGCAGGATTTGAAGTCCTTCCTCCGAAGAGATGGACTTCTAGCTGACTCATGTGACGCTCTTCTTGGACAATTTGTCTCCGAGTACTTCAAAAGCTTTAGACTGCTGAACGTTCTCGCGGGCTTCCTCTTCGTCCTCGGGAAGCTCTTGTCGGAGCAAGTAAGCTAAATAAGGTTGTGCCCATTCGGGAGTGATGACCAACATCTCATGGACGAGGCGACCACGGCCGGGACATTGATCTCAGTCGGATTAGACGGACCAATTTCTTGCAGGGGCTCCTTGGTGAAAGGATCCTCCTTGACCGAGGGGACGCGTAGGTGTTTGAGGAACACGCCCTTTGGAACAATCCTCCGAGTGGATCTGATCTTTGCCAAGTCATTGGCTGCTTGGTTCTTGGCTCGGGCCACATGGTGTAGTTCCAATCCTTTAAAGTTTTTCTCCAACTTCCTTACCATGTTACAGTAGGCTATCCTTGCTGGGCTTCGGATGTCCCATTCCTTCATGACTTGGTTGACAACGAGATCCTATCGTCGCCAAAAACCATCAATCGACGGATGCTGAGTGAGATGGCCATGCGGAGCCCATACAAGAGGACCACACACTCGGGCTCATTGTTGGACAAATCAAAGTGAATTTGGAGCACGTAGCTCAATCGATCTCCCCTGGGGGAAACAAGAACCACCCCAGCCCCCGAGTGATGTCTACGCACGCTTCTATTCTTGTAGACTATGTTGGGCCTCCAAGCGCAGAGGTTTATAGGACAACAACAATTTCCCTCAAGTGGATGACCTAAGGTTTATCGAACTCAGGGAAGTAGAGGTTGAAGATGGTCTCTCTCAAGCAACCCTGCAATTAAGATACAAGAAGTCAGTTGTGTCCCCAACACACCTAATACAATTTTCAGTTGTATAGGTGCACTAGTTCAGCGAAGAGATGTTAAAAGGCAAGTGATATGGATGGTAAAACAAGGTATTGTAAATCCGAAATAAAAATGGCAGCAAGGTAGCAAGTGACAAAAGTGAGCATAAACGGTGTAACAATGGTGAGAAACAAGGCCTAGGCTTCATACTTTCACTAGTGGCAACTCCCAACAACATTAACATAGTCTAATCACATGATAATTCCACTAAAACATGCAATGGAGACGTACTCGCAGGTCATTCCTTTGTGATCAAGAGAAGACGAGAATTATGTAGGGCTACAAAAGCACACCTCAGAGTTCGTAGTTCTCATCTATGGATTTCCCAATGTCACCGCGGCCATCCAAAGAGAGTACCACAATCACCACAACGTATCTCAAGGATAGTCAAAGACAAGCACCAAGATACTCTCAATCTTCAATCAATTCACAAAAGAGGAAATCACTCATGAAAATATTCTTCTAATCCATGTCCAATAGACCGCTATCACCATGGTCTCGGGGATTATACTAGATAAGATCAAGTGAGTACATCAATCCAATACATAGAAGAAGGGAAAATATCATGGGATCACCCTAGATTAACATAGCCCATGATCACAATCAAGATCACATCATGGGAGAGAGAATTAACCACATAGCTACTGTAGAAGACCTCAGGCCCGAGGAGGAACTACTCCCGCTTCATGGAGGGAGGAAGCAACGTCGATGCAGATGAATCCGGGGGCACTTCCCCATCCTGGCAGGGAGCCGACACAAGAATTCTGGTCCCCCAAAACTTGTTGTCGGTGGCGGCGGAGATCGGAATTGCTTTTGGAGGAAAGGATTCCGGAATCAACGTTTCCTCCACGGGGGTAAAAATAGGAGCCAAGGTAGGGCACCACAGGGGGTGGGTCCCACCCAGGCGACGTGTGGCCGCAGCCAGGGGGTAGGCCGCGCAAGGAGGCCACCTGGGCAACGCGTGGCTCCCCTCCGGCCCAACTTTGGTGCTCTCAAAGCTTCCGTCACACTGATTTTTATATATTTTTCTCAAGATTTTTGGGACTCAGTAAATTGGGGTAAAAGTCCTTGCAAAAAAGACACCAGCAGACAAAAACTGGCACTAGGTGCGCTGAGTTAGTAGGTTAGTCCAAATATGTGTAAAAAGGCATAAAAGTGTAGCAAAACATATAACAATGTCACCCAAAAGATCATGGAACAAGCAGAAATTATAGATACGTTTGGGACGTATCAACATCCCCAAGCTTAATTCCTGCCCGTCCTCGAGTAGGTAAATGATAACGCAAATAATTTCTGTGGTGACATGCTAACACACATATAAGAACTTCAAAATAAAACAAGTAAGATATGCAATTCAAGCCAGGACAATAACAAGCAAGAGACTATATCTAGTATTGAAAATAGCAAAGTAAGAACATAAAGGTACAAGAGCTCTCGCTGTCCGTGACTCGAATGTATCCAAATGGTGTTTGCGTGCAAGAATTGGGAGATGGGTTTAGATCATAAAATGTTTTTTGAATTGAGAACTCAATCTACTAAACCTCACACTTGGTCTCCTTCAGAATATTATTTTGACTCATCCCCAGATCACTAGTCAGGCACAAGTCAAAATGACCCACTCCCTTTCGATGTTGAGCACTCATGCAATGGATGAGCGCAAGAAAGATATGTTGGCACTTAGGATGGAAAAGAGAATACTAATGGGGAAGGAAAACAAAAAGGTGTGAAAGGCTCACATCAATGAGGACAACCATAGGCGAGAGAAAGCCAAATGATAGATATGATGTGAGGAGTAGGGATTGCCATGCAACGGATGCACATATGAGCTAAGGTAAGCTCTCCAATGGAACTAGTGGGGGTGCATCAAACTTATTTGCTCATGAAGACCTAGAGCTCATTTGAGGAGGCTCATCATTGGAATATGCAAGCCAAGTTCTATAGTGTAAGGATCCCCACATAGTTATGCATGAATGATAATCTCAATGTAGTACAAATATAGCAATGGAATACGAGTGTGGATCTTTCAAAAAGAATAGTAGTGATGCCCCATTCTCTCTTTTTATTTCTTTTTTCTTTCACTTTTTTTTATTTTTGTGTGGCCTCTTTGGCTCTTTATTTTTTATTTCTCATTTGTCCTCTTTGGGATCTTTTCATTTGTCCTCGTTGGGATCTTTTAATTTGTCCTCTTTGGGATGTTTTCCACACTTAAGGGAACACTATATGTTTTACAAGAATAAAAAGAAAATCTTCACACTTTCTAAGAAGTACTCACATAAAGACAAATGAAAACTATCATGATTTATGCAAATGTATGCCTCTGCCAGTGTAGCAGGATATGCAATGATACTAGCGCATCATGTATCAATAATAAGGGCAAGGCCCAACTAGCATGCGACTCCTCGATCAAGCAAAAACATGTATGACATGAAGATCAAGTCATGAGATGGTGGATGTTGCATGGCAATGTATCTCGGAAAGGCTATGGAAATGCCTTAATAGGTAGGTATGGTGGCTGTTTTGAGGAAAGATATAATGAGGCTTATGATGACAGAGCGTATCATGCCAAGGGTTTGGATGCACCGGCGAAGATTGCACCAACTCTCAACATGAGAAAGGGCAATGCACGGTACCAAAGAGGCTAGCAAAGTATGGATGGTGGAAGTGCCAACAATTGAATACTCACATTAGTCCGAAGAACTCATACACTTATTATCGGTAACTCTCTATCTAGTTAGTAAATTCACAAAGACACAAGTACCCCGAGAAGGAGTGTTTAGGGGTTTGGTTATCCTTGCGCATCCTCGACCCATGGTAACGTGGGGGTACTCTATATATTCCAACCCCTCGAGAGGTTAGCGATCAATTTAGTAGCTAGATTTCTCAACTAATTTTTAGTTTTTGAAAAACACAGGGATTTCCCAAAATACGACACCTATCACTAATAGGCTCAAGCTCTTGGCACCAATAGTCCAAACATTACTGAAATCAATACCTCAAAACTATTGCAAGTTACTACTATACTTAAATAGCAACCTCAATTACCTACTCATGCAAGACGCAGAACTCACTGCAACGAGACAACTCTCTAAACAAGATAAGCATGATAACTCAAGAGAGTTCCAAAAGCAACCTAAATAAAAGCTCTTAAAAAGAGATACCATGAAAACTAAGAGCTAGGCATGACAGCGGCTATGAAAAGATAAAGAACACACATAAAAGAATAAGCATGAAAACCTATGTTGTGTTCTAGGGTGGAATGGAGCGTGTTTCTCTCCCAAACAAGTAAGTCTAGGTTATGACTTGTTATGACCAGCAATAAAAACTAAAACAAACTAAAAAGTAAAGAGCGGGACGCTCCAAGCATAGCACATAACATATGAAGTGATATAAATATAGCATGGAGATGGACGAACTGATGATTGTTGATAGAGAAGGGGATGCAGGGGGGCATCCCCAAGCTTAGACGCTTGAGTCTCCTTGAATATTTCTTGGGGGTGCATAGGGGCATCCCCAAGCTTGAGCGCTTGACACTCCTGGATCTTCTTACATCGTCTTCCATCGCATACTTGAAAACTCCCTTCATACGAAACTCATCATAAGCTGATTAGAGTGGTTAGTACCCATGATAAAATAATTCATTACCTACTGGAAACAAATATTTTCATGAAAATCTACTGTTTATCATGACTACCAAAAGGTTTTTACAAAGGAAAAGCAGGGTTGAGATTTGCAAAATAATGAAAACGCAAAACGTGGCAAAATCTGTGAAAAACAGAACAACAGGTAGTAAATAATTATTTCGGGGCACTTCTGCAACTCAAATGAAAAATTTCAGAACAAATGCCAGAAGGACAATTAGATAGAGCATACTGTCAAAAAAAATTCAGATTAAAAAGATGATCTGGTGATTTTTGGAGAAGTTTTCCATCAAGCAGACAAAATCTGTTTCTAGACAACTTGTCACAACTTTTGAACTTTCTTGCAATCGGAGGCTAAAACTTGGCACAAAGCTTGAAAATAAAGATACAATGATGTTGCTACAATAGTAACAAGCATAAATACCACTAAAATGAAATTAAAAACTCAAAGTAAAGATAACAAGGGTTGTCTCCCTAGAGCTCTTTCTTTATAGCCATAAAGATAGGCTTAATATTTTAATGATGCTCTCGTAGGAATAAGAGTTGTAGAACAAAAGAGAGCATCAAGAAGCAAATACCAATAAGTCTAACATGCTTCCTATGCATAGGAATATTAAAATAGAACAATTCATTGAAGCACAAAGCAATAAGCATAGGAAGGCAAAACTAGTGCAGCTTCAAAACCTTCAACATAAAGAGAGGAAACTTGATATTATTGAAATATCTATAAGCATATGTTTTATTGAAATATCTATAAGCATATGTTCCCTTCTCATAATAATTTTCAGTGGGATCATGAATAAACTCAACAATATAAGTATCACATAAAGCATTGTTACCATGATCCACATGAACTTCATGAAGATGATAAAACTTGGAGTAAAAGAGAGGTATAAGATCTTGCCAATTTAGAAAATGAGAGTTATCAAGAAGCCTATACCAATCCAAAGCCCTATATTTTAATGATAGAAATAATAGATTTATCATAACAAAATCCATCGATATATCTACAAGCTTAAATAAGGAGCATAGTTGTGAAAGATATAGCAAGTGTTCGCCTGGATGTCTATCTCCCGCATATCGATTAGCCAGGACACAATCAATAATACCAGTTGGTATTTTAAAGGGCACAATTTTCGTAGGTGGGGCAGGCTTCTCCACAACAATAGCGGTGAGCGGTTCCCCACAAGCAACAAACCAAGAGCAGAGTTGTCCATAAGCCTAACTAGTGAAAATAAAAACAAGAAACGAAAATATTTAATTGCAAGATCTAAAGATATACCTTCAAGCACTCACCTCCCCGACAACGGCGCCAGAAATAGCTTGATGTGTACGCACACTTCTATTCTTGTAGAATATGTTGGGCCTCCAAGCGCAGAGATATGTAGGACAGCAGCAATTTCCCTCAAGTGGTGACCTAAGGTTTATCGAACTCAGGGAAGTAGAGGTTGAAGATGGTCTCTCTCAAGCAACCATGCAATTAAGATACAAGAAGTCTCTTGTGTTCTCAACACACCTAATAAAATTGTCAGTTGTATAGGTGCACTAGTTCGGCGAAGAGATGTTAAAAGGCAAGTGATATGGATGGTAAAACAAGGTATTGTAAATATGAAATAAAAATGGCAGCAAGGTAGCAAGTGACAAAAGTGAGCATAAACGGTGTGACAATGGTGAGAAACAAGGCCTAGGCTTCATACTTTTACTAGTGGCAACTCCCAACAACATTAACATAGTATAATCACATGATATTTCCACTAAAACATGCAATGGAGACGTACTCGGAGGTCATTCCTTTGTGATCAAGAGAAGACAAGAATTATGTAGGGCTACAAAAGCACACCTCAGAGTTCGTAGTTCTCATCTATGGATTTCCCAATGTCACCGCGGCCATCCAAAGAGAGTACCACAATCACCACAACGTATCTCAAGGATAGTCAAAGACAAGCATCAAGAGACTCTCAATCTTCAATCAATTCACAAAAGAGGAAATCACTCATGAAAATATTCTTCTAATCCATGTCCAATAGACCGCTGTCACCATAGTCTCGGGGATTATATTAGATAAGATCAAGTGAGTATATCAATCCAATACATAGAAGAAGGAGAAATATCATGGGATCACCCTAGATTAACATAGCCCATGATCACAATCAAGATCACATCATGGGAGAGAGAATTAACCACATATCTACTGTAGAAGACCTCAGCCCCGAGGAGGAACTTCTCACGCTTCATGGAGGGAGGAAGCAACGTCGATGGAGATGAACTCGGGGGCACTTCCCCGTCTCGGTAGGGTGCCGACATAGGAATTCCGGTCCCTGAAAACTTGTTGGCGATGGCGGCGGATATCGGGATTGCTTCTGGAGAAAAGGGTTCCGAAATCAGCATTTCCTCGACGGGGGTAAAAATAGGAGCCAAGGTATGGCACGAGAGGAGGTGGGCCCCACCCAGGCGACCTGTGGGCATGGCCAGGGGGTTGGCCGTGCAGGGAGGCCGCCTGAGCGATGCCTGGCTCCCCTCTGGCCCACCTTTGGTGCTCTCGAAGCTTCCGTCATGCAGTTTTTATATATTTTTCTCGAGATTTTTGGGACTCGGTAAATTGGGGTAAAAGTCCCTACAAAAAAGACATCAGCAGACAGAAACTAGCACTGGGTGCACTGAGTTAGTAGGTTAGTCCAAATATGTGTAAAAAGGCATAAAAGTGTAGCAAAACATATAACAATGTCACCCAAAAGATCATGGAACAAGCAGCAATTATAGATACGTTTGGGACGTATCAAAATCCCCAAGCTTAATTCCTGCTCGTCCTCAAGTAGGTAAATGATAACACAAATAATTTCTGTGGTGACATGCTAACACACATATAAGAACTTCAAAGTAAAGAAAATAAGATATGAAATTCAAGTCAAGACAATAACAAGCAAGAGACTATATCTAGTATTGAAAATAGCAAAGTAAGAACATAAAGGTGCAAGAGCACTCGCTGCCCGTGACTCAAATGTATCTAAATGGTGTTTGCGGGCAAGAAGTGGGAGATGGGTTTGTTGGAAATATGCCCTAGAGGCAATAATAAATTAGTTATTATTATATTTCGTTGTTCATGATAATCGTTTATTATCCATGCTATAATTGTATTGATTGGAAACACAGTGCATGTGTGGATACATAGACAAAACACTGTCCCTAGTAAGCCTCTAGTTGACTAGCTCGTTGATCAAAGATGGTCAAGGTTTCCTGACCATAGGCAAGTGTTGTCACTTGATAACGGGATCACATCATTAGGAGAATCATGTGATGGACTAGACCCAAACTAATAGACATAGCATGTTGATCGTGTCATTTTGTTGCTACTGTTTTCTGCGTGTCAAGTATTTGTTCCTATGACCATGAGATCATATAACTCACTGACACCGGAGGAATGCTTTGTGTGTATCAAACGTCACAACATAACTGGGTGACTATAAAGATGCTCTACAGGTATCTCCGAAGGTGTTAGTTGAGTTAGTATGGATCGAGACTGGGATTTGTCACTCCGTGTGATGGAGAGGTATCTCGGGGGCCCACTCGGTAATACAACATCACACACAAGCCTTGCAAGCAATGTGACTTAGTGTAAGTTGCGAGATCTTATATTACGGAACGAGTAAAGAGACTTGCCGGTAAACGAGATTGAAATAGGTATGCGGATACTGACGATCGAATCTCGGGCAAGTAACATACCGAAGGACAAAGGGAATGACATACGGGATTATATGAATCCTTCGCACTGAGGTTCAAACGATAAGATCTTCGTAGAATATGTAGGATCCAATATGGGCATCCAGGTCGCGCTATTGGATATTGACCGAGGAGTCTCTCGGGTCATGTGTACATAGTTCTCGAACCCGCAGGGTGTGCACACTTAAGGTTCGACGTTGTTTTATGCGTATTTGAGTTATATGGTTGGTTACCGAATGTTGTTCGGAGTCCCGGATGAGATCACAGACGTCACGAGGGTTTCCAGAATGGTCCGGAAATGAAGATTGATATATAGGATGACCTCATTTGATTACCGGAAGGTTTTCGGAGTTACCGGGAATGATGAATGGGTTCCGGGTGTTCACCGGGGGGGGGGGGGGGGGGTGGGGCAACCCACCCCGGGGAAGCCCATAGGCCTTGGGGGTGGCGCACCAGCCCTTAGTGGGCTGGTGGGACAGCCCAAGAAGGACCTATGCGCCATAGGAAGAAAATCAAAGAGAAAAGAAAAAAAAGGAGGAGGTGGGAAAGGGAAGAAGGACTCCACCTTCCAAACCAAGTTGGATTCGGTTTGGAAGGGGAGACCTTCCCCCCTTTGGCTCGGCCGACCCCCTTGGGGCTCCTTGAGCCCCAAGGCAAGGCCCCCCCTCTCCCACCTATATAAACGGAGGTTTTAGGGCTGATTTGAGACGACTTTTCCACGGCAGCCCGACCACATACCTCCACGGTTTTTCCTCTAGACCGCGTTTCTGCGGAGCTCGGGTGGAGCCCTGCTGAGATAAGATCACCACCAACCTCCGGAGCGCCGTCATAATGCCGGAGAACTCTTCTACCTCTCCGTCTCTTTTGCTGGATCAAGAAGGCCGAGATCATCGTCGAGCTGTACGTGTGCTGAACGCGGAGGTGCCGTTCATTCGGCACTAGATCGTGGGACTGATCGCGGGACGGTTCGCGGGGCGGATCGAGGGACGTGAGGACGTTCCACTACATCAACCGCGTTCACTAACGCTTCTGCTGTACGGTCTACAAGGGTACGTAGATCACACATCCCCTCTCGTAGATGGACATCACCATGATAGGTCTTCATGTGCGTAGGAAATTTTTTGTTTCCCATGCGACGTTCCCCAACAGTGGCATCATGAGCTAGGTTCATGCGTAGATGTCTTCTCGAGTAGAACACAAAAGTTTTTGTGGGCGGTGATGTGCGTTTTGCTGCCCTCCTTAGTATTTTATTGATTCCGCGGTATTGTTGGATCGAAGCGGCTCGGACCGACATTACTCTTACGCTTACGAGAGACTGGTTTCATCGCTACGAGTAACTCCGTTGCTCAAAGATGACTGGCGGGTGTCAGTTTCTCCAACTTCAGTTGAATCGGAATTGACCGAGGAGGTCCTTAGATGAGGTTAAATAGCAATTCATATATCTCCGTTGTGGTGTTTACGTAAGTAAGATTCGATCCTACTAGACACCCATGGTCACCACGTAAAACATGCAACAACAAAATTAGAGGACGTCTAACTTGTTTTTGCAGGGTATGCTTGTGATGTGATATGGCCAACGATGTGATGTGATATATTGGATGTATGAGATGATCATGTTGTAATAGTTAATATCGACTTGCACGTTAATGGTACGGCAACCGGCATGAGCCATAGGGTTGTCTTTAAACTAACGTTTGTGCTTGCAGATGCGTTTACTATATTGCTAGGACGTAGCTTTACTAGTAATAGCATGAGTAGCACAACAACCCCGATGGCGACACGTTGATGGAGATCATGATGATGGAGATCATGGTGTGACGCCGGTGACAAGAAGGTCGTGCCGGTGCTTTGGTGATGGAGATCAAGAAGCGCATGATGATGGCCATATCATGTCACTTATGAATTGCATGTGATGTTAATCCTTTTTGCACCTTATCTTGCTTAGAACGACGGCAACATTATGAGGTGATCTCTCACAAAAGTTTCAAGACGAAATTGTGTTCTCCCCGACTGTGCACCGTTGCGACAGTTCTTCTTTTCGAGACACCACGTGATAATCGGGAGTGATAGACTCAACGTTCACATACAACGGGTGCAAAACAGTTGCACACGCAGAACACTCGGGTTAAGCTTGACGAGCCTAGCATGTGCAGACATGGCCTCGGAACACATGAGACCGAAAGGTCGAGCATGAATCGTATAGTTGATATGATTAGCATAGAGATGCTTACCACTGAAACTATTCTCGACTCACGTGATGATCGGACTTGAGATAGTGGATTTGGATCATGTACCACTCAAATGACTAGAGAGATGTACTTTTTGAGTGGGAGTTCTTAAGTAATATGATTAATTGAACTAATTTTCATGAACATAGTCTAATGGTCTTTGCGAATTACGATGTAGCTTGCGCTATAGCTCTACTGGTTTTATATGTTCCTAGAGAAAATTTAGTTGAAAGTTGATAGTAGCAAACTTTGAAGAGGATTGTCCTCGTTGCTGCGCAGAAGGCTTATGTCCTTAATGCACCACTCGGTGTGCTGCACCTCGAGCGTCGTCTGTGGATGCTGTGAACATCCGACATACACGATACTTCAGTGCAAAACACTTGATGGCTTAGAAGCAAGGCACCGAAGACGTTTTGAAACGTCACGGAACATAAGTGATGTTCTAAAGAGATGAAATTGTGATTTCATGCTCGTGCCCTTGTTGAGAGGTACGAGACCTCCGACAAGATTCTTTGTCCACAAAGTAAAGGAGAAAAGCTCGATCGTTGAGCGTGTGCTCAGATTGTCTGAGTACGACAATCACTTGAATCAAGTGGGAGTTAATCTTCCAGATGAGATAGTGATGGTTCTCCAAAGTCACTGCCACCAAGCTGTGAGAGCTTCGTGATGAACTATAACATATCAAGGATAGATACAATGATCCTTGAGCGATTCGCGATGTTTGACACTGCGAAAGTAGAAATCAAGAAGGAGCATCAATAGTTGATGGTTTGTAAAACCACTAAGTTTCAAGAAAGGCAAGGGCTAGAAGGGATACTTCGTGAAACGGCAAAACAGTTGCTGCACTAATGAAGAGACCCAAGATTAAACCCAAACCCGAGACTAAGTGCTTCTGTAATGAGGGGAACAGTCACTGAGGCGGAGCAACTCTAGATACTTGGTAGATAAGAAGGCTGGCAAAAGTCGAAAGAAGTATATTTGATATACATGATGTTGATGTGTACTTTACTAGTACTCCTAGTAGCATGAGGGTATTGGATACCTGTTCGGTTGCTAAGTGATTAGTAACACGAAATGAAAGCTACAGCATAAACGGAGACTAGCTAAAGGCGAGGTGACGATACGTGTTGGAAGTGTTTCCAAGGTTGATATGATCAAACGTGGCACGCTCCCTCTACCATCAGGATTGGTGTTAAACCTAAATAATTGTTATTTGGTGCTTGCGTTAAGCATGAACATGATTGGATCATGTTTATTGCAATACGACTATTCATTTAAAGAGAATAATGGTTACTCTATTTTCTTGAATGATCACCTTCAATGGTTTATTGAATCTCGATCGTAGTGTTACACATGTTCATGATATTGGTGCCAAAAGATACGAGGTAATGATGATAGTACCACTTACTTGTGGCACTGCCGCTTGAGTCATGTTGGTATAAATTGCATGAAGAGGCTCCATGCTGATGGATCTTTATACTCACTTGATTTTGAATCACTAGTGACATGCAAATCATACCACATGAGCAAGGCCTTGTTTTCATTGAGATGAAATAAGATAGTAACTTGTTGGAAGTGATACATTTCGATGTATGCAGTCCAATGGGTGCTGAGGCACGCAGTGGATATCATTATGTTCTTACTTCAATGACGATTTGAGTAGATACTAGAGTATTTGCTTAATGAATCACATGTCTGAAATATTGAAAAGTTCAATTCTGTTTCGGAGTGAAGTTCGTCGTAACAAGAGGATAAACTGTCTACGATATGATCATAGAAATGAATATCTGAGTTACGAGTTTTGGTACGCAGTTAAGACAATGTGGAAATTGTTTCGCAGTTCATGCCACCTAAGAACATCATAGTGTGATGATGTGTCTGAACGTCATAGCCACGCACTATTTGGTATGGTACATGCTATGATGTCTCTTATTGAATTACCACTATCGTTTATGGGTTATGCATTAGAGACAACCGCATTCACTTTAAATAGGGCACCGCGTATTTCTGTTGAGATGACATAGTATAGGCTGAGGTTTAGAGAAATCTAAACTGTCGTTTCTTGAAAGTTTGGGGTTTCAACACTTATGTGAAAGAGTTTCAGTCTGATAAGCTCGAACCCAAAGCGGATAAATGCATCTTCATAGGATATCCAAAACAGTTGGGTACATCTCCTGTCTCAGATCCGAAAGCAAAGTGTTTGTTTCTAGAAACGGATCCTTTCTCGAGGAAAGGTTTCTCTCGAAAGAATTGAGTGGGAGGGTGGTAGAACTTGATGAGGTTATTGAACCATCACTTCGACCAGTGTGTAGCAGGGCGCAAGAAGTTGTTCCTGTGGCGCCTACACCAATTGAAGTGAAAGCTGATGATGGTGATCATCGAGCATCAGATCAAGTTACTACAAGCCTCGTAGGTTGACAAGGTCGCGTACTACTACAGAGTGGTACGGTAACCCTGTGTTGGAGGTCATGTTGTTGAGCAAACAGTGAACCTACGATTTATGGAGAAAGCAATGGTGGGCCCAGATTCCGACAAATGGCTGGAAGCCATGAAATCCGAGAGAGGATCCATGTATGAAAACAAAGTGTAGACTTTGGAAGAACTACTTGATGGTCATAGGACTATTGAGTAAAGATGGATCTTTAAAAGGAAGACAGACGATGATAGTGATAAGTCACTATTAAAAAAAAAGCTCGACTTGTCGGAAAGATGTTTCCGACAAGATCAAACAGTTGACTATGATGAGACTTTCTCACTCGTAGCGATGCTAAAAGTCTGTTAGAACTATGTTAGTAGTTGCCGCATTATTTATGAAATATTGCATGTAGGATGTCAAAACATTGTTTCCTCGACGGTTTCCTTGAGCAAACATTGTATGAGATACAACCATGAGTTTTTGTCGATCCTCAAGATACTAGCAAGTATGCAAGCTCCAGCGATCCTTAAATGGACTGGTGCAAGCATCTCGGAGTTGGAATATACACTTCGATGAGATGATCAAGGATTTTGGGTTTGTACAAGGTTTATGAGAAACTTGTATTTCCAAAGAAGTGAGTGGGAGCACTATAGAATTTCTGATAAGTATATGTGGTTGACATATTGTGGATCAGAAGTAATGTAGAATTTCTGTAAAGCATACAAGGTTGTTTGAAAGGAGTTTTCAAAGGAATACCTGGATTGAGCTACTTGAACGTTGAGCATCAAAGATCTATGGAGATAGATCGAAAGCGCTTAATGGAAGTTTCAACAAGATGCATGCCTTGACAAGTTTTGAAGGAGTTCAAAATAGATTAGCAAAGAAGGAGTTCTTGGTTGCGTTGTAAGGTGTGAATTTGAGTAAGACTCAAAACCCGACCACGGCAGAATAAAGAGAATAGATGAAGGTCGTCTTCTATGCCTTAGCCGTAGACTCTAAAGTATGCCATGTAGAATACCGCACCTGATATGTGCCTTGCAGCAAGTCTGTTGAGAGGTACAGAGAGTGATCCATGATTGAATCACTAGCAACAGTAAAAATTTATCCTTAGTAACTGATGGACTAAGGAATTTTTCTCGATTATGGAGGTGGTTAAAGAGTTCGTCGTAAAGGGTTACGTCGATGTAAGCTTTAACACTGATCCGAATAACTATGAGTAGTGAAACGGATTCGTATAGTAGAGTAGATATTTGGAGTATTTCCGAATAGCACATAGTAGCAGCATCTATAAGGTGACATAAAGATTTTATAGAACACACGGATTTGAAAATTTCAGAACCGTTGACTAAAACCTCTCTCATGAGCAAGACGTGATCAGACCCCATAACTATATGGGTGTTGGATTCGTTGGAATCACATGGTGATGTGAACTAGATTATTGACTCTAGTGCAAGTGGGAGACTGTTGGAAATATGCCCTAGAGGCAATAATAAATTAGTTATTATTATATTTCTTTGTTCATGATAATCGTTTATTATCCATGCTACAATTGTATTGATTGGAAACACAGTGCATGTGTGGATACATAGACAAAACACTGTCCCTAGTAAGCCTCTAGTTGACTAGCTCGTTGATCAAAGATGGTCAAGGTTTCCTGACCATAGGCAAGTGTTGTCACTTGATAACGGGATCACATCATTAGGAGAATCATGTGATGGACTAGACCCAAACTAATAGACATAGCATGTTGATCGTGTCATTTTGTTGCTACTGTTTTCTGCGTGTCAAGTATTTGTTCCTATGACCATGAGATCATATAACTCACTGACACCGGAGGAATGCTTTGTGTGTATCAAACGTCGCAACATAACTGGGTGACTATAAAGATGCTCTACAGGTATCTCCGAAGGTGTTAGTTGAGTTAGTATGGATCGAGACTGGGATTTGTCACTCCGTGTGACGGAGAGGTATCTCGGGGCCCACTCGGTAATACAACATCACACACAAGCCTTGCAAGCAATGTGACTTAGTGTAAGTTGCGGGATCTTGTATTACGAAACGAGTAAAGAGACTTGCCGGTAAACGATATTGAAATAGGTATGCGGATACTGACGATTGAATCTCGAGCAAGTAACATACCGAAGGACAAAGGGAATGACATACGGGATTATATGAATCCTTGGCACTGAGGTTCAAACGATAAGATCTTCGTAGAATATGTAGGATCCAATATGGGCATCCAGGTCCCGCTATTGGATATTGACCGAGGAGTCTCTCGGGTCATGTCTACATAGTTCTCGAACCCGCAGGGTCTGCACACTTAAGGTTCGACGTTGTTTTATGCGTATTTGAGTTATATGGTTGGTTACCGAATGTTGTTCGGAGTCCCGGATGAGATCACGGACGTCACGAGGGTTTCCGGAATGGTTCGGAAACGAAGATTGATATATAGGATGACCTCATTTGATTACCGGAAGGTTTTCGGAGTTACCGGGAATGTACCGGGAATGACGAATGGGTTCCGGGTGTTCACCGGGGGGGGGGGGGGCAACCCACCCCGGGGAAGCCCATAGGCCTTGGGGGTGGCGCACCAGCCCTTAGTGGGCTGGTGGGATAGCCCAAGAAGGCCCTATGCGCCATAGGAAGAAAATCAAAGAGAAAAGAAAAAAAAGGAGGAGGTGGGAAAGGGAAGAAGGACTCCACCTTCCAAACCAAGTTGGATTCGGTTTGGAAGGGGAGACCTTCCCCCCTTTGGCTCGGCCGACCCCCTTGGGGCTCCTTGAGCCCCAAGGCAAGGCCCCCTCTCCCACCTATATATACGGAGGTTTTAGGGCTCATTTGAGACAACTTTTCCACGGCAGCCCAACCACATACCTCCACGGTTTTTCCTCTAGATCGCGTTTCTGCGGAGCTCGGGCGGAGCCCTGCTGAGATAAGATCACCACCAACCTCCGGAGCGCCGTCACGCTGCCGGAGAACTCTTCTACCTCTCCGTCTCTCTTGCTGGATCAAGAAGGCCGAGATCATCGTCGAGCTGTACGTGTGCTGAACGCGGAGGTGCCGTCCGTTCGGCACTAGATCGTGGGACTGATCGCGGGACGGTTCGCGGGGCGGATCGAGGGACGTGAGGACGTTCCACTACATCAACCGCGTTCACTAACGCTTCTGCTGTACGGTCTACAAGGGTACGTAGATCACACATCCCCTCTCGTAGATGGACATCACCATGATAGGTCTTCGTGTGTGTAGGAAATTTTTTGTTTCCCATGCGACGTTCCCCAACAGGGTTTAGAGCATAAAATGGCTTTTTAATTGAGAACTCAATCTACTAAACCTCACACTTGGTCTCCTTTGGAATATTATTTTGACTCATCCCCAAACCACTAGTCACGCACAAGTCAAAATGATCCTCTCCCTTTCGACTTTGAGCACTCATGCAATGGATGAGCGCAAGCAAGATATGTTGGCACTTAGGATGGCAAAGAGAATAATGTTGGGGAAGGAAAAAAAAAGGTGTGAAAGGCTCACATCAATGAGGACAACCATAGGTGAGAGAAAGCCAAATGATAGATATGATGTGAGGAGTAGGGATTGCCATGCAACGGATGCACATATGAGATAAGGTAAGTTCTCCGATGGGACTAGTGGGGGTGCATCCAACTTCCTTGCTCATGAAGACCTAGAGCTCATTTGAGGCGGCTCGTCATTGGAATATGCAAGCAAAGTTATATACTCTAAGGGTCCCCACATAGTTATGCATGAATGATAATCTCTATGGAGTACAAATATAGCAATCGAATACGAGTGTGGATCTTTCAAAAGGAATAGTAGTGATGCCCCCTTCTCTCTTTTTATTTCTTATTTCTTTTGCTTTATTTTTATTTTTTTGTGGCCTCTTTGGCTCTTTATTTTTTATCCCTCATTTGTCCGCTTTGGGATCTTTTAATTTGTCCTCTTTGGGATGTTTTCCTCACTTAAGGGAAACACTATATGTTTTACAAGAATAAAAAGAAGATCTTCACACTTTCTAAGAAGTACTCACATAAAGACAAATGAAAACTATCATGATGTATGCAAATGTATGCCTCTGTCAGTGTAGAAAGATATGCAATGATACTAGCGCGTCATGTAGCAATAATAAGGGCAAGGCCCAACTAGCATGCGGCTCCTCGATCAAGAAAAAACATGTATGACATGAAGATCAAGTCATGAGATGGTGGATGTTGCATGGCTATGTATCTCGGAAAGGCTATTGAAATGCCTTAATAGGTAGGTATGGTGGCTGTTTTGAGGAAATATATAATGAGGCTTATGATGACAGAGCGTATCATGCCAAGGGTTTGGATGCACCGGCGAACTTTGCACCAACTCTGAAGATGAGAAAGGGAATGCACGGTACCGAAGAGGCTAGCAAAATATGGAGGTGGAACTGCCAACAATCGAATACTCACATTAGTCCAAAGAACTCATACACTTATTATCGGTAACTCTCTATCTAGTTAGGAAATTCACAAAGAGACAAGTACCCGGAGGAGGAGTGTTTGGGGGTTTGGTTATCCTTGCGCATCCTCGACCCATGGTAATGTGGGGGTACTCTATATATTCCAACCCCTCCAGAGGTTAGCGATCAATTTAGTAGCTAGAGTTATCAACTAATTTTTAGTTTTTGAAAAACACACGGATTTCCCAAAATACGACACCTATCACTAATAGGCTCAAGCTCTTGGCACCAATAGTCCAAACATTACTGAAATCAATACCTCAAAACAATTTCAAGTTACGACATACTTAAATAGCAACCTCTTTTACCTACTCACGCAAGACGCAGAACTCAGTGCAAGGAGCCAACTCTCTAAACAAGATAAGCATGATAACTCAAGATAGTTACAAAAGAAAACTAAATAAAATATCTTAAAAAGATATAGCATGAAAACTAAGATCTAGGTATGACAGCGGCTATGAAAAGATAAAGAACACACATAAAAGAATAAGCATGAAAACCTATTTTGTGTTTTCGGGTGGAATGGAGAGTGTTTATCTCCCAAACAAGTAAGGCTAGGTTCTGACTTGTTATGACCAGCAAGAAAAACTAAAACAAACTAAAAAGTAAAGAGCGGGACACTCCAAGCATAGCACATAACATATGAAGTGATAAAAATATAGCATGGAGATGGACGAACTAATGATTGTTGATAGAGAAGGGGATGGGGGGGGGGTGATACGTCCATTTTGCATCATGCTTTTATGTTGATATTTATCGCTTTATGGGATGTTATTACACTTCACGGTACAATACTTATGCCTTTTCTCTCTTATTTTGCAAGGTTTACATGAAGAGGGAGAATGTCGGCAGCTGGAATTCTGGCCTGAAAAGGGAGCAAGTTTGAGATACCTATTCTGTGCAACTCCAAAAGCCGTGAAAATCAATAAGGAATTATTTTGGAATTTATAAAAAATACTGGGCGGAAGAAATACCAGAGGGGAGCCACCAGGAGGCCACAAGCTTGCTAGGCGCGACCTACCCCGCTGGCCGCGCCTAGGGGGCTTGTGGGCCCCCTGTTAGCCCTCTGGCTCCCCTCTTTTGCTATAAGGAGGGTTTAGTTCCAGAAAAAATCAGGAGGAGGCTTTCGGGAGGAATCGTTGCCGCCACGAGGCGGAACTTGAGCAGAACCAATCTAGAGCTCCGACAGGGTCGTCCTACCGGGGATACTTCCCTCCCGAAGGGGGAAATCGTCGCCATCGTCATCACCAACACTCCTCCCATCAGAGGGGACTCATCACCATCAACATCTTCATCAACACCATCTCATCTCGAAATCCTAGTTCATCTCTTGTAACCAATCTCCGTCTCGCGACTCCGATTGGTACTTGTAAGGTTGCTAGTAGTGTTAATTACTCTTTGTAGTTGATGCTAGTTGGATTACTCGGTGGAAGATTATATGTTAAGATCCTTGATGCTATTCAATACCTCTCTGGTCATGAATATAATTATGCTTTGTGAGTAGTCACTTTTGTTCTTGAGAACGTGGGATAAGTCATGCTATAAGTAGTCATGTGAATTTGGTATTCGTTCGATATCTTGATGCGTTTTATGTTGTTTTTCCTCTAGTGGTGTTATGTGAACGTCGACTACATAACACTTCACCATTATTTGGGCCTAGAGGAAGGCATTGGGAAGTATTAAGTAGATGATGGGTTGCTAGAGTGACAGAAGCTTAAACCCTAGTTTATGCGTTGCTTTGTAAGGGGTTGATTTGGATCCACTAGTTTAATGCTATGGTTAGACTTTTATTAATTCTTCTTTCGTAGTTGCGGATGCTTGCGAGAGGGGGTAATCATAAGTGGGATGTTTATCCAAGTAAGGGCAGCACCCATGCATCGGTCCAGCCACATATCAAACTATCAAAGTAGCAAACGCGGATCATATGAACATGATGAAAACTAGCTTGACAGAAATTCCCATGTGTCCTCGGGAGCGCTTTACCTCCTATAAGAGTTTGTCCAGGCTTGTCCCTTGCTACAAAAGGGATTGGGCCATCTTGCTGCACTATTGTTACTTGCTACTTGCTACGAATCATCTTATCACACAACTATCTGTTACAGATAATTTCAGTGCTTGCAGAGAATACCTTGCTGAAAACCACTTGTCAGATCCTTCTGCTCCTCGTTGGGTTCGACACTCTTACTTATCGAAAGGACTACGATAGATCCCCTACACTTGTGGGTCATCAGGGGGAATCCCCAAGCTTAGACGCTTGGGTCTCCTTGAATATTTCTTGGGGTGCATGGGGGCATCCCCAAGCTTGAGCGCTCGACACTCCTGGATCTTCTTACATCATCTTCCATCACGTACTTGAAAACTCCCTTCATACCAAACTCATCATAAGCTGATTAGAGTGGTTAGTACCCATGATAAAATAATTCATTACCTACTGGAAATAAATATTTTCATGAAAATATATTGTTTCTCATGATTGCCAAAAGGTTTTTGCAAAGGAAAAGCAAGCTTAAGATTTGTGAAATGATGAAAACGCAAAACATGGCAGAATCTGTGAAAAACAGAACAACAAGTATTAAATAACTATTTCGTGGAATTTCTGCAGATCAAATGAAAAAACTAACAACAAACGCGAGAAAGACAATTATATAGAGCATACTGTCAAAATAATTCAGATAAAAAAGATGATCTGGTGATTTTAGGAGAATTTTTCCGTCAAGCACACATAATCTGTTTCTAGACAACATGTCACAACTTTTGGACTTTCTTGCAATCGGAGGCTAAAACTTGGCACAAAGCTTGAAAATAAAGATACAATGAAGTTGCTATAGTAGTAACAAGAATGAAGACCACTAAAACTGAAAGTAAAAACTCAAAGTAAAGATAACTAGGGTTGTCTCCCTAGAGCTCTTTCTTTATAGCCATAAAGATAGGCTTAAGATTTTAATGATGCTCTCGTAGGAATAAGAGTTGTAGAACAAAAGAGAGCATCAAGAAGCAAATACCAATAAGTCTAACATGCTTTCTACGCATAGGAATATTAAAATAGAATAATTCATTGCAGCACAAAGCAATAAGCATATGAAGGCAAAACAAGTGCAGCTTCAAAACCTTCAACATAAAGAGAGGAAACTTGATATTATTGAAATATCTATAAGCATATGTTCCCTTCTCATAATAATCAGTGGGATCATGAATAAACTCAACAATATAAGTATCACATAAAGCATTGTCACCATAATCCACATGGACTTCATGAAGAGGATAAAACTTGGAGTAAAAGAGAGGTATAAGATCTTGCCAATTTATAAAATAAGAGTTATCAAGAAGCCTATACCAATCCAAAGCCCTATCTCTTAATGATAGAAAGAATATCTTTCTCGTAACGAAATTTGTCGATATACCTGCAAGCTTAAATAAGGAGCATAGTTGTGAAAGATATAGCAAGTGTTCGCCTGGATGTCTATCTCCTGCATATCAATTAGCCAAGACACAATCAATAATACTAGTTGGTATTTTAAAGGGCACAATTTTCGTAGGTGGGGGAGGCTTATCCACAACAATAGCGGTGGAGCGGTTCTCCACAAGCAACAAACTAAGAGCAGAGTTGCCATAAGCCTAATTAGTAAAAATAAAAACAAGAAACGAAAAGATTTAATTGCAAGATCTGAAGATATACCTTGAAGCACTCACCTCCCCGACAATGGCGCCAGAAATAGCTTGATCTCTACGCACATTTCTATTCTTGTAGAATATGTTGGGCCTCCAAGTACAGAGGTTTGTAGGACAGAAACAATTTCTCTCAAGTGGATGACCTTAGGTTTATCGAACTCCGGGAAGTAGAGGTTGAAGATGGTTTCTCTCAAGAAACCCTGCAACTATACAAGAAGTCTCTTGTGTCCCCAACACACCTAATACAATTGTCAGTTGTATAGGTGCACTAGTTCGGCGAAGAGATGTTAAAAGGCAAGTGATATGCATGGTAAAACAAGGTATTGTAAATCTGAAATAAAAAATGGCAGCAAGGTAGCAAGTGACAAAAGTGAGCATAAACAGTGTAACAATGGTGAGAAACAAGGCCTAGGCTTCATACTTTCACTAGTGGCAACTCCCAACAAAATTGACATAGTCTAGTCACATGATATTTCCACTAAAACATGCAATGGAGACGTACTCAGAGGTCATTCCTTTGTGATCAAGAGAAGACGAGAATTATGTAGGGCTAAAAAAGCACACCTCAGAGTTCGTAGTTCTCATCTATGGATTTCCCAATGTCACCGCGGCCATCCAAAGAGAGTACCACAATCACCACAACGTATCTCAAGGATAGTCAAAGACAAGCACCAAGAGACTCTCAATCTTCAATCAATTCACAAAAGAGGAAATCACTCATGAAAATATTCTTCTAATCCATGTCCAATTGACCGATGACACCATGGTCTCGGGGATTATATTAGATAAGATCAAGTGAGTACATCAATCCAATACATAGAAGAAGGAGAAATGTCATGGGATCACCCTAGATTAACATAGCCCATGATCACAATCAATATCACATCATGGGAGAGAGAATTAACCACATAACTACTGTAGAAGACCTCAGCCCCGAGGAGGAACTACTCCCGCTTCATGGAGGGAGGAGGCAACGTCGATGGAGATGAATCCGAGGGCATTTCCCCGTCCCGATTGGGTGCCGATATAGGAATTCTGGTCCCCCGAAACTTGTTGGCGATGGCGGCGGAGATCGGAATTGCTTCTGGAGAAAAGGGTCCCGGAATTAGCGTTTCCTCCATGGGGGTAAAAATAGGAGCCAAGGTAGGGCACCAGAGGAGGTAGGCCCCATCCAGGTGGCCTGTGGGCGTGGCCAGGGGGTAGGCCGCGCAGCGAGGCCATCTGGGCGACACCTGGCTCCCCTCTGGCCCACCTTTGGTGCTCTTGAAGCTTCCATCACGCTGATTTATATATATTTTTCACGAGATTTTTGGGACTCGGTAAATTGGGGGTAAAAGTCCTTGCAAAAAAGACATCAGCAAACAGAAACTGGCACTCGATGCACCGAGTTAGTAGGTTATTCCAAATATGTTTAAAAAGGCATAAAAATGTAGCAAAACATATAACAATTTTGGTTTTAATTTTTGATGGTTTCATGCCATTATCTTGTCAAACTTTGGATGTTTTGTATGCCTTTTATATCTTTTTTGGGACTAACTTATTAACCCAGTGCCAAGTGCTAGTTCCTGTTTTTTCCGTGTTTTTAACCCTTTTTAGAGGAGGATTTTGAGCAGAGTCCAAACGGAATAAAACTACCGAAAAGATTTTTCCCAAAACAGAAGTCGATCACGAGACTTGAGAACCAAGGCAGGGGGCCACCAGGGACCCCACAAGCCCTCATCGCGTGGCCAGGGGGGCGCGCGCCTCCCAGGCTTGTGGGCTCCCTGGGCCTCCTCTGCCCTAGGTCTTTCGCCTATATATTCTCGAAAATCCCAGAAAAAATCAGGAGATCATCGATAGAACTTTTCCGCCGCCGCAAGCTTCTGTCTCCGCAAGATCCCATATGGGGCATGTTCTGGTGCCCTGCCGGAGGGGGATTCGGATACAAAGGGCTTCTTCATCAACACCATGACCTCTCTAATGATGCGTGAGTAGTTCACCATAGACCTACGGGTCCATAGCTAGTAGCTAGATGACTTCTTCTCTCTCTTGGATCTTCAATACAAAGTTCTCCATGATCTTCATGGAGATCTATCTGATGTAATCTTCTTTTGCGGTGTGTTTGTCGAGATCCGATGAATTGTGGATTTATGATCAGATTATCTATGAATCTTATTTGAGTTTCTTCTGATCTCTTATATGCATGATTTCATATCCTTGTAATTCTCTTCGAGTTGTGGGTTTTGTTTGGCCAGCCTGATCTATGATTCTTGCAATGGGAGAAGTGCTTGGTTTTGGGTTCATACCGTGCGGTGACCTCACCCAGTGACAGAAGGGGTAGCGAGGCACGCATCGTGTTGTCGCTATCAAGGGTAAAAAGATGGGATTTTCATCATTTGTTTGACTTTATCCCTCTACATCATGTCATCTTGCTTAAGGCGTTACTCTGTTCATCATGAACTCAATACACTAGATGCATGCTGGATAGCGGTTGATGTGTGGAGTAATAGTAGTAGATACATAAAGTATCGGTCTACTTGTCTCGGACGTGATGCCTATATGTATGATCTTTGCCTTAGATATCGTCATGACTTTGCGTGGTTCTATCAATTGCTTGAAAGTAATTTGTTCAGCCACTGTAATATTTTCTATTTCGAGAGAAGCCTCTAGTGAACACTATGGCCCCCGGGTCTACTTCACACCATATTTTCAGCCTTACTCTTTTACTTCGTCGCACTTTTCGCCTTCAGATCTCACTTTGCAATCAATCTTGAAGGGATTGACAACCCCTTTATAGCATTGGGTGCAAGCTCTTTTGTGTTTGCGCAGGTACTGTGGACTTGACGAGATTCTCCTACTAGATTGATACCTTGGTTCTTAAACTGAGGGAAATACTTACTGCTCCTGTGCTGTATCACCCTTTCCTCTTCAAGGGAAAAACCAACGCAAGCCCAGTCTCCGTCAACGTGCCAATCTATGGCACTGTTGTCTGTTGCCGTAGCAGAAGAATTTCTGGCGCCGTTGCCGGGGAGGATCAAGTCAAGAACTCATCCAAGTAAGTGTCGCAAACTCATCTCTTGCATTTACTTTTTTTGCCTCTCGTTTTCCTCTCCCCCACTTCTGAAAAACAAAAATTTACAAAAATATTTGCCTTTTTCGTTTGCCTTTTTCATTTGCCCTTTTCTTTCGCTTGCTTTCTGTTTGCTTGTGTGCTATGTGCCTTCAATATGCTTGCATCTTCGCTTGCTGAAAATCTAGTGATATGGATCCTCACCCACTTGCTAATCTATTTAAGAGATCCACATATGTGGAACCATTTGCTATTGAGTTGAGCGCACTTGACTTTCTCTATGGAGTTTTGCTTGAGATGCGTGAATCTGAAAATCGTGATGAAGAAACTTATGAAGTGATTCACGAGGGCTCCTTGAATGAAAAGCATGATTGCAATGATTTCATTATAAATCCTATTAATGACAATCATGCTAAAAATATGCAAACCCTAAGCTTGGGTATGCTAGTTTTGCTATGTCCACTACTTGTTGCAATGATCATGATTGGGTTAATGATTTTTCTTATGATCTTGAAAATTTGTTTAAGCCTCATGATGAATATGATATTTGAAGTAATATTGAAAGTGGGTTTGGAGAAGTCATGACTTTAGTTGATGATAATCCCACTATTTTTGAAGAGCGTCAACTTTGCATGCATGTGGATCATGAAAAGAATATCCTATGTGATAGCTATATTGTTGAATTTGATTATGACCCCACATGCAATTGTTAGGAGAGAGGAAAATATTGTGGTAGGAACTTTCATGTTACCAAATTGTTGGAAATATGCCTTAGAGGCAATAATAAATTAGTTATTATTATATTTCTTAGTTCATGATAATCGTTTATTATCCATGCTATAATTGTATTGATTGGAAACACAATACTTGTGTGGATACATAGACAAAACACTGTCCCTAGCAAGCCTCTAGTTGACTAGCTCGTTGATCAAAGATGGTCAAGGTTTCCTGGCCATAGGCAAGTGTTGTCACTTGATAACGGGATCACATCATTAGGAGAATCATGTGATGGACTAGACCCAAACTAATAGACGTAGCATGTTGATCGTGTCATTTTGTTGCTACTCTTTTCTGCATGTCAAGTATTTGTTCCTATGACCATGAGATCATATAAATCACGGACACCAGAGGAATGCTTTGTGTGTATCAAACGTCGCAACGTAACTGGGTGACTATAAAGATGCTCTACAGGTATCTCCGAAGGTGTTCGTTGAGTTAGTATGGATCGAGACTAGGATTTGTCACTCCGTGTGACGGAGAGGTATCTCGGGGCCCACTCGGTAATACAACATCATACACAAGCCTTGCAAGCAATGTGACTTAGTGTAAGTTGCGGGATCTTGTATTACGGAACGAGTAAAGAGACTTGCCGGTAAACGAGATTGAAATAGGTATGCGGATACTGACGATCGAATCTCGGGCAAGTAACATACCGAAGGACAAAGGGAATGACATACGGGATTATATGAATCCTTGGCACTAAGGTTCAAACGATAAGATCTTCGTAGAATATGTAGGATCCAATATGGGCATCCAGGTCCCGCTATTGGATATTGACCGAGGAGTCTCTCGGGTCATGTCTACATAGTTCTCGAACCCGCAAGGTCTGCATACTTAAGGTTCGACGTTGTTTTATGCGTATTTGAGTTATATGGTTGGTTACCGAATGTTGTTCAGAGTCCCGGATGGGATCACGGACGTCACGAGGGTTTCCGGAATGGTCCGGAGACGAAGATTGATATATAGGATGACCTCATTTGGTTACCGGAAGTTTTTGGGAATTACCGGAAGAGTTTCGGGCTCATCGGTAGTGTACCGGGAGTGCCGGGAGGGGTGACGGGGACCATCGAGAGGGGTGTCACGCCCCAAGGGGCCTCATGGGCTATGGGAAGAGATAAACCAGACCCTAGTGGGCTGGAATAAGTTCCCACTAAGGCCCATAAGGTTTGAGAAGGGAAAAACACAAGGTGGAAAGAGTTTCCAAGTGGGAAGGTGGAATCCTACTCCAAGTAGGATTGGAGTAGGACTCCTCCACCTCAAATTTCGGCCAAACCTTGAGGGTTTGAGGCTGCCTCCTCCCCTCCCTCCCTCCTATATATACTGTGGTATTATGGCTGACTTGAGACAACTTTGCCACGGCAGCCCGACCACATACCTCCACGGTTTTTCCTCTAGATCGCGTTTCTGCGGAGCTCGGGCGGAGCCTTGCCGAGACAAGATCATCACCAACCTCCGGAGCGCCGTCACGCTGCCGGAGAACTCTTCTACCTCTCCGTCTCTCTTGCTGGATCAAGAAGGCCGAGATCATCGTCGAGCTATACGTGTGCTGAACGCGGAGGTGCCGTCCGTTCGGCACGAGATCGTGGGACTGATCGCAGGACGGTTCGCGGGGCGGATCGAGGGACGTGAGGATGTTCCACTACGTCAACCGCGTTCACTAACGCTTCTGCTGTGCGGTCTACAAGGGTACGTAGATCACACATCCCCTCTCGTAGATGGACATCACCATGATAGGTCTTCGTGCGAGTAGGAAATTTTTTGTTTCCCATGCAACGTTCCCCAACAGTGGCATCATGAGCAAGGTTCATGCGTAGATGTCTTCTCGAGTAGAACACAAGAGTTTTTGTGGGCGGTGATGTGCGTTTTGCTGCCCTCCTTAGTCTTTTCTTGATTCCGTGGAATTGGTGGATCGAAGCGGCTCGGACCGACATTACTCGTACGCTTACGAGAGACTGGTTTCATCGCTACGAGTAACTCCGTTGCTCAAAGATGACTGGCGGGTGTTAGTTTCTCCAACTTTAGTTGAATCGGAATTGACCGAGGAGGTCCTTGGATGAGGTTAAATAGCAATTCATATATCTCTGTTGTGGTGTTTGCGTAAGTAAGATGCGATCCTACTAGATACCCATGGTCACCACGTAAAACATGCAACAACAAAATTAGAGGACGTCTAACTTGTTTTTGCAGGGTATGCTTGTGATATGATATGGCCAACAATGTGATGTGATATATTGGATGTATGAGATGATCATGTTGTAATAGTTAATATCGACTTGCACGTCGATGGTACGGCAACCGGCAGGAGTCATAGGGTTGTCTTTAAACTAACGTTTGTGCTTGCAGATGCGTTTACTATTTTGCTAGGATGTAGCTTTAGTAGTAATAGCATGATTAGCACGACAACCCCGATGGCGACACGTTGATGGAGATCATGATGATGGAGATCATGGTGTGACGCCGGTGACAAGAAGATCATGATGATGGAGATCATGGTGTGACGCCGGTGCTTTGGTGATGGAGATCAAGAAGCACATGATGATGGCCATATCATGTCACTTATGAATTGCATGTGATGTTAATCCTTTTATGCACCTTATTTTGCTTAGAACGACGGTAGCATTATGAGGTGATCTCTCACTAAAATTTCAAGACGAAATTGTGTTCTCCCCGACTGTGCACCGTTGCGACAGTTCTTCGTTTCGAGACACCACGTGATGATCGGGTGTGATAGACACAACGTTCACATACAACGGGTGCAAAACAGTTGCACACGCGGAACACTCGGGTTAAGCTTGACGAGCCTAGCATGTGCAGACATGGCCTCGGAACACATGAGACCGAAAGGTCGAGCATGAATCGTATAGTTGATATGATTAGCATAGAGATGCTTACCACTGAAACTATTCTCAACTCACGTGATGATCGGACTTGAGATAGTGGATTTGGATCATGTACCACTCAAATGACTAGAGAGATGTACTTTTTGAGTGGGAGTTCTTAAGTAATATGATTAATTGAACTAATTGTCATGAACATAGTCTAATGGTCTTTGCGAATTACGATGTAGCTTGCGCTATAGCTCTACTGTTTTTTATATGTTCCTAGAGAAAATTTAGTTGAAAGTTGATAGTAGCAAACTTTGCAGACTAAGTCTATAAAACCAAGGATTGTCCTCGTTGCTGCGCAGAAGGCTTATGTCCTTAATTCACCACTCGGTGTGCTGCACCTCCAGCGTCGTCTGTGGATGCTATGAACATCCGACATACACGTTTCTGATGACTACGCGATAGTTCAGTGCAAAATACTTAATGGCTTAGAAGCAAGGCACCGAAAACGTTTTGAAACGTCACGGAACATAAGTGATGTTCTAAAGAGATGAAATTGTAATTTCATGCTTGTGCCCTTGTTAAGAGGTACGAGACCTCCAACAAGATTCTTTGTCCAGAAAGTAAAGGAGAAAAGCTCAATCGTTGAGCGTGTGCTCAGATTGTCTGAGTATGACAATCGCTTGAATCAAGTGGGAGTTAATCTTCCAGATGAGATAGTGATGGTTCTCCAAAGTCACTGCCACCAAGCTGTGAGAGCTTCGTGATGAACTATAACATATCAAGGATAGATACAATGATCCTTGAGCGATTCGCGATGTTTGACACTGCGAAAGTAGAAATCAAGAAGGAGCATCAATAGTTGATGGTTTGTAAAACCACTAAGTTTCAAAGGGTTAGAAGGGACACTTCGTGAAACGGAAAAACAGTTGCTGCACTAATGAAGAGACCCAAGATTAAACCCAAACCCGAGACTAAGTGCTTGTGTAATGAGGGGAACAGTCACTGAGGCGGAGCAACTCTAGATACTTGGTAGATAAGAAGGCTGGCAAAAGTCGAAAGAAGTATATTTGATATACATGATGTTGATGTGTACTTTACTAGTACTCCTAGTAGCATGAGGGTATTGGATACCGGTTCAGTTGCTAAGTGATTAGTAACACGAAATGAAAGCTACGACATAAATGGAGACTAGTTAAAGGCGAGGTGACGATACGTGTTGGAAGTGTTTCCAAGGTTGATATGATCAAACGTCGCACGCTCCCTCTACCATCGGGATTGGTGTTAAACCTAAATAATTGTTATTTGGTGCTTGCGTTAAGCATGAACATGATTGGATCGTGTTTATTGCAATACGATTATTCATTTAAAACGAATAATGGTTACTCTATTTTCTTGAATAATCACCTTCAATGGTTTATTGAATTTCGATCGTAGTGTTACACATGTTCATGATATTGGTGCCAAAAGATACGAGGTAATGATGATAGTACCATTTACTTGTGGCACTGCCGCTTGAGTCATGTTGGTATAAATTGCATGAAGAGGTTCCATGCTGATGGATCTTTATACTCACTTGATTTTGAATCACTACTGACATGCAAATCATACCACATGAGCAAGGCCTTGTTTTCATTGAGATGAAACAAGATAGTAACTTGTTGGAAGTGATACATTTTGATGTATGCAGTCCAATGGGTGCTGAGGCACGCAGTGGATATCATTATGTTCTTACTTCAATGACGATTTGAGTAGATACAAGAGTACTTACTTAATGAATCCCAAGTCTGAAATATTGAAAAGTTCAATTCTGTTTCGGAGTGAAGTTCGTCGTAACAAGAGGATAAACTGTCTATGATATGATCATAGAAATGAATATCTGAGTTACGAGTTTTGGTACGCAGTTAAGACAATGTGGAAATTGTTTCGCAATTCATGCCTCCTGGAACATCATAGTGTGATGATGTGTCTGAACGTCCTAGCCACGCACTATTTGGTATGGTGCATGCTATGATGTCTCTTATCAAATTACCACTATCGTTTATGGGTTATGCATTAGAGACAACCGCATTCACTTTAAATAGGGCACCGCGTATTTCCGTTGAGATGACACAGTATAGATTGAGGTTTAGAGAAATCTAAACTGTCGTTTCTTGAAAGTTTGGGGATTCGACACTTATGTGAAAAAGTTTCAGTTTGATAAGCTCGAACCCAAAGCGGATAAATGCATCTTCATAGGATATCCAAAATAGTTGGGTACATCTCCTATCTCAGATCCGAAAGCAAAGTGTTTGTTTCTAGAAACGGATCCTTTCTCGAGGAAAGGTTTCTCTCGAAAGAATTGAGTGGGAGGGTAGTATAACTTGATGAGGTTATTGAACCATCACTTCAACCAGTGTGTAGCAGGGCGCAAGAAGTTGTTCCTGTGGCGCCTACACCAATTGAAGTGGAAACTGATGATGGTGATCATCGAGCATCAGATCAAGTTACTACAAGCCTCGTAGGTTGACAAGGTCGTGTACTACTACAGTGTGGTACGGTAACCCTGTCTTGGAGGTCATGTTGTTGAGCAACAATGAACTTACGAGTTATGAAGAAAGCAATGGTAGGCCCGGATTCCGACAAATGGCTGGAAGCCATGAAATCCGAGAGAGGATCCATGTATGAGAATAAATTGTAGACTTTGGAAGAACTACTTGATGGTCAGAGGACTGTTGAGTAAAGATGGGTCTTTAAAAGGAAGACAGACGATGATGGTGATAAGTCACTATTAAGAAAAGCTCGACTTGTCGCAAAGATGTTTTCGACAAGATCAAACTGTTGACTATGATGAGTCTTTCTCACTCGTAGCGATGCTAAAGGTCTGTTAGAATTATGTTAGTTGTTGATGCATTATTTATGAAATATTGCACATAGGATGTCAAAACATTGTTTTCTCAACGGTTTCCTTGAGCAAACATTGTATGTGATACAACCAGAAGGTTTTGTCGATCCTAAAGATACTAGCAAGTATGCAAGCTCCAGTGATCCTTCAATGGACTGGTGCAAGCATCTCGGAGTTGAAATATACACTTTGATGAGATGATCAAAGATTTTGGGTTTGTACAAGGTTTATGAGAAACTTGTATTTCCAAAGAAGTGAGTGGGAGCACTATAGAATTTCTGATAAGTATATGTGGTAGACATATTGTTGATGAGAAGTAATGTAGAATTTCTGTAAAGCATATAAGGTTGTTTGAAAGAAGTTTTCAAAGGAATACCTGGATTGCGCTACTTGAACGTTGAGCATCAAAGATCTACGGAGATAGATCAAAAGCGCTTAATGAAAGTTTCAATAAAATGCATGCCTTGACAAGTTTTTTGAAGGAGTTCAAAGTAGATCAGCAAAGAAGGAGGTCTTGGTTGCGTTGTAAGGTGTAAATTTGATTAAGACTCAAAACCCGACCACGGCAGAATAAAGAGAATAGACGAAGGTCGTCTTCTATGCCTTAGCCGTAGAATCTAAAGTATGCCATGCTGTGTACCGCACCTGATGTGTGCCTTGACTCAAAGTCTGTTGAGAGGTACAAAGAGTGATCCATGATTGAATCACTAGCAGCGGTCAAAATTTATCCTTAGTAACTAATGGACTAAGGAATTTTTCTTGATTATGGAGGTGGTTAAAGAGTTCGTCGTAAAGGGTTACGTCAATGCAAGCTTTGACACTAATTCGAGTAACTATGAGTAGTGAAACGGATTCGTATAGTAGAGTAGATATTTGGAGCATTTCCGAATAGCACGTAGTAGCAACATCTATAAGATGACATAAAGATTTGTAAAGAACGCACGGATCTAAAAGTTTCAGAACCGTTGACTAAAACCTCTCTCACGAGCAAGACGTGATTAGACCCCATAACTATATGGGTGTTGGATTCGTTGGAATCACATGGTGATGTGAACTAGATTATTGACTCTAGTGCAAGTGGGAGACTGTTGGAAATATGCCCTAGAGGCAATAATAAATTAGTTATTATTATATTTCTTAGTTCATGATAATCGTTTATTATCCATGCTATAATTGTATTGATTGGAAACACAATACTTGTGTGGATACATAGACAAAACACTGTCCCTAGTAAGCCTCTAGTTGACTAGCTCGTTGATCAAAGATGGTCAAGGTTTCCTGGCCATAGGCAAGTGTTGTCACTTGATAACGGGATCACATCATTAGGAGAATCATGTGATGGACTAGACCCAAACTAATAGACGTAGCATGTTGATCGTGTCATTTTGTTGCTACTGTTTTTTGCATGTCAAGTATTTGTTCCTATGACCATGAGATCATATAAATCACGGACACCAGAGGAATGCTTTGTGTGTATCAAACGTCGCAACGTAACTGGGTGACTATAAAGATGCTCTACAGGTATCTCCGAAGGTGTTCGTTGAGTTAGTATGGCTCGAGACTGGGATTTGTCACTCCGTGTGACGGAGAGGTATCTCGGGGCCCACTCGGTAATACAACATCATACACAAGCCTTGCAAGCAATGTGACTTAGTGTAAGTTGCGGGATCTTGTATTACGGAACGAGTAAAGAGACTTGCCGGTAAACGAGATTGAAATAGGTATGCGGATACTGACGATTGAATCTCGGGCAAGTAACATACCGAAGGACAAAGGGAATGACATACGGGATTATATGAATCCTTGGCACTAAGGTTCAAACGATAAGATCTTCGTAGAATATGTAGGATCCAATATGGGCATCCAGGTCCCGCTATTGGATATTGACCGAGGAGTCTCTCGGGTCAGGTCTACATAGTTCTCGAACCCGCAGGGTCTGCATACTTAAGGTTCGACGTTGTTTTATGCGTATTTGAGTTATATGGTTGGTTACAGAATGTTGTTCGGAGTCTCGGATGGGATCACGGACATCACGAGGGTTTCCGGAATGGTCCGGAGACGAAGATTGATATATAGGATGACCTCATTTGGTTACCGGAAAGTTTTCGGGAATTACCGGAAAAGTTTCGGGCTCATCGGTAGTGTACCGGGAGTGCCGGGAGGGGTGATGGGGACCATCGAGAGGGGTGTCACGCCCCAAGGGGTCTCATGGGCTATGGGAAGAGATAAACCAGCCCCTAGTGGGCTGGAATAAGTTCCCACTAAGGCCCATAAGGTTTGAGAAGGGAAAAACACAAGGTGGAAAGAGTTTCCAAGTGGGAAGGTGGAATCCTACTCCAAGTAGGATTGGAGTAGGACTCCTCCACCTCAAATTTCGGCCAAACCTTGAGGGTTTGAGGATGCCTCCTCCCCTCCCTCCCTCCTATATATACTGAGGTATTAGGGCTGATTTGAGACAACTTTGCCACTGCAGCCCGACCACATACCTCCACGGTTTTTCCTCTAGATCGCGTTTCTGCGGAGCTCGGGCGGAGCCCTGCCGAGACAAGATCATCACCAACCTCCGGAGCGCCGTCACGCTGCCGGAGAACTCTTCTACCTCTCCGTCTCTCTTGCTGGATCAAGAAGGCCGAGATCATCGTCGAGCTGTACGTGTGCTGAACGCGGAGGTGCCGTCCGTTCGGCACTAGATCATGGGACTAATCGCGGGACGGTTCGCGGGGCGGATCGAGGGACGTGAGGATGTTCCACTACATCAACCGCCTTCACTAACGCTTCTGCTGTATGGTCTACAAGGGTACGTAGATCACACATCCCCTCTCGTAGATGGACATCACCATGATAGGTCTTCGTGCGCGTAGGAAAATTTTTGTTTCCCGTGCGACGTTCCCCAACACAAATTACCTCTCGTTATGTTGAGATTGCTATTATCTCTTTCTTCTTCCTTGCATTTGGTAACTATTGGTTGTCTTGCCAATTTGTTTTCCTATAAAATGCCTATGCATAGGAAGTATGTTAGACTTAGATGTGATTTTCACATGCTTTATGATGCTCTCGTTGTGCTTCAATTCTTGTCTTTTGTGTGAGCATCATTGAATTATCAATGCCTAGCTAAGGGCGTTAAACAATAGCGCTTGTTGGGAGGCAACCCAATGAATTTATCTTTGCTTTTTGCTTTCTGTTTTGTTGCGTCCACACCATCATAATTCTGTTATGATTGTGTCTTTTGTGTTTATTTTTGTGTTTGAGCCAAGCAAAACCTTTATGACTAGTCTTGGTGATGGTTGTTTGATCGTGCTGGAAAAAGACAGAAACTTTTCGCTCACGAGATTATTTTTCATTGTTATTAAGAAAGAGCTTTTGAGTTGATTCTTTTTTATGCTGGTGATATGCCTTTTGCCCAGGAAGTCGTAATTGTTCAGAATTTTTGAGGTACATAAGTATACGAAGTATACAGATTGCTACAGACTGGTCTGTTTTTGACAGATTCTTTTTTTGTTGAGTTGGTTGCTTGTTTTGATGAAACTGATAGTATCGGGGGGGGGGGTACTAGGCATGGAAAAGTGAGAATACAGTAATGTAACACCAATATAAATAGAATTCAAGATTGCTACATTACCTAAAGAGGTGGTAGTTTGTTTTCTTGTGCTAATGATATCACGAGTTTCTGTTTCTGTTTTGTGTTGTGAAGTTTTCAAGTTTTGTGTGATGTTCTCATGGACAAAGGGATAAGGAGTGGAAAGAGCTCAAGCTTGGGGATGCCCAAGGCATCCCAAGCCAAATTCAAGGACACCAAAAAGCCTAAGCTTGGGGATGCCCCGGGAAGGCATCCCCTCTGTCGTCTTCAATCCATCGGTAACATTACTTGGAGCTATATTTTTATTCACCACATGATATGTGTTTTGCTTGGAGCGTCTTGTATCGTAGGAGTCTTTTCTTTTTGTTGTGTCACAATCATCCTCGCTGCACACCTTTTGAGAGAGACATGCACTCATCGTGATTTTGCTAATTTTGCTCTGTGTGCTTCACTTAGATCTTTTAGAGCAGAGCGGTGCGTAACTTGGTAGTTGGCTTGTGCTATGAAAGTAGTCCCAAAGGTGATATGTACCTAAAGAGGATACAAAAACCTCCATCTTCATGGGCATTGAATAGAAAGAGAAGTTTTGTTTCCTCTCAATTAATTTTGAGACGTGGATTTGGTAAGATTAAGAGTTATGTTAGTAGGGTGTTGTGAATCTAGAAATACTTGTGTTGAGGTTAGTGATTCTCGTAACATGCACGTATGGTGAACTGCTATGTTAAAAAGTCGGAGCATAATTAATCTATTGATTGTCATCCTTTGTGTTGCGGTCGGGATCGCACGATGATTAACATCTACCAACCCTTCCCCTAGGAGTATGCGTTTAGCACTTTGTTTCGATTACTAATAAAAACTTTCTCAACAAGTATGTGAGTTCTTCATGACTAATGTGAGTCCATGGTATAGATGCACTTTCACTTTCCACCATTGCTAGCCTCTCTAGTATCGCGCAATTTTCGCCGGTGCACAAACCCACCATATGCCTTCCTCAAAACAGCGACCATACCTACCTATTATGGCATTTTCATAGCCATTCCGAGATATATTGCCATGCAACTCCCACCGTTCCGTCTCATGACTTGTGCTGTCACTCCCATATTGCCTTTGAATGATCGTAAGATAGCTAGCGAGATGTTTCAACATCATACGCCAATCTAGATCGTTGCACATGCCGGTACGCTGCCAGAGGCTTTTTTATAGAGTCATCATCGTTGTGAGCTTTGAGCTGTGAGTAAATAAAAGTGTGATGATCATCATTATTAGAGCATTGTCCCATGTGAGGAAATAAAAAAAGAGAGGCCAAAGAGCCCAAATAAAAAAGAGAGAAAAAAGAGGCCAAAGAGCCCAAAAAAGAGAGAGAGAAAAAGAGAGAAGGGACAATGCTACTATCTTTTTCCACACTTGTGCTTCATAATAGCACCATGTTCTTCATGATTAAGAGCCTCTCATTTTGTCACCACCATATTCTAGTGGGCATCTTTATTATATAACTTGGCTTGTATATTCCAATGATGGGCTTCCTCAAATTGCCCTAGGTCTTCGTGAGCAAGCAAGTTGGATGCACACATACTAGTTCTCCTTTTCAGCCTTCACATACTTATAGCTCTAGTGCGTCCTTTGTATGGCAATCCCTACTCCTTCACATTGATATCTATTAATGGGCATCTCCGTAGTCCTTTGATACTCCGAGTCAATGTGAACATCTCCTCCTTTTTGTCTCACAACCGCCACCACACTCTATTCCACGTATAGTGCTATATCCATGGCTCACACTCATGTATTGCGTGATAGTTGAAAAAGGTTTGAGAAAGTAAGAGTGCGAAAACAATTACTTGGCCAATACCGGGGTTGTGCATGATTTAAATTAGTTGTGTGAGGATGATGGAGCATAGCCATACTATATGATTTTGTAGGGATAACTTTCTTTGGCCTTGTTATTTTGAAAGTTCATGATTACCTTGCTAGTTTTCTTGAAGTATTATTGTTTTCGTGTCAATGGCAAACTATTGTTTTGAATCTTACGGATCTGAACATTCATGTCACATGAAATAAGTTACAAGGGACAACTATGCTAGGTAGCATTCCACATCAAAAATTCAGTTTTTATCACTTCCCTGCTCGAGGACGAGCATGAGTTAAGCTTGGGGATGCTTGATACGTCTCCAACATATCTATAATTTTTGATGGTTTCATACTATTATCTTGTCAAACTTTGGATGTTTTGTATGCCTTTTATATCTTTTTTGGGACTAACTTATTAACCCAGTGCCAAGTGCCAGTTCCTGTTTTTTTCCGTGTTTTTGACCCTTTTCAGAGGAGGATTTTGAACGGAGTCCAAACGGAATTAAACTTCGGAAAAGATTTTTTCTGAAACAGAAGACGAATGGGAGACTTGAGAACCAAGGCAGGGGCCACCAGGGACTGCACAAGCCCTCATGGCCCGGCCAGGGGGGCTCGCGCCTCCCAGGCTTGTGGGCTCCCTGGGCCTCCTCTGCCCTAGGTCTTTCGCCTATATATTCCCTAAAATCCCAGAAAAAATCAGGAGATCATCGAAAGTACTTTTCCGCCGCCGCAAGCTTCTGTCTCCGCAAGATCCCATCTGGGGCACGTTCTGGTGCCTTGTCGGAGGGGGGATTTGGATACGAAGGGCTTCTTCATCAACACCATGACCTCTACGATGATGCGTGAGTAGTTCACCATAGACCTACTGGTCCATAGCTAGTAGCTAGATGGCTTCTTCTCTCTCTTGGATCTTCAATACAAAGTTCTCCATGATCTTCATGGAGATCTATCCGCTGTAATCTTCTTTTGCGGTGTGTTTGTCGAGATCCGATGAATTGTGGATTTATGATCAGATTATCTATGAATCTTATTTGAGTTTCTTCTGATCTCTCTTATGCATGATTTCATATCCTTGTAATTCTCTTCGAGTTGTGGGTTTTGTTTGGCCAACTAGATCTATGATTCTTGCAATGGGAGAAGTGCTTGGTTTTGGGTTCATATCATGCGGTGACTTCACCCAGTGATAGACGGCATAGCGAGGCACGTATCGTGTTGTTGCCATCAAGGGTAACAAGATTGGGTTTTCATCATTGGTTTGAGATTATCCCTCTACGTCATGTCATCTTGCTTAAGGCGTTACTCTATTCATCATGAACTCAATACACTAGATGCATGCTGAATAGCGGTCGATGTGTGGAGTAATAGTAGTAGAAAATGCAGAAAGTATCGGTCTACTTGTCTCGGACGTGATGCCTATATGTATGATCATTGCCTTAGATATCGTCATGACTTTGCGCGGTTCTATCAATTGCTCGACAGTAATTTGTTCACCCACCATAATATTTGGTATTTCGAGAGAAGCCTCTAGTGAACACTATGGCCCCCGGTCTACTTCACACCATATTTTCAGCCTTATTCTTTTACTTCGTTGCACTTTTCGCCTTGAGATCTCACTTTGCAATCAATCTTGAAGGGATTGACAACCCCTTTATAGCATTGGGTGCAAGCTCTTTTGTGTTTTCGTAGGTACTCTAGACTTGACGAGATTCTCCTACAGGATTGATGTCACACCCAGTTCTGGGCCTTCCTGACTAATTAACTTATTTCAAAAATTAGGACCAATTTTTTTTGTGAATGCTTGTGATGCTTGGAGTGACTATTGTTTGCCTGCTTGCTTGAATGCTTGTGATTGCTCCCCAATAATTCTTGCGATCCTCCAACTCACCTTCTCATCCCATGTTCTCCTGCCTAATAATCATGCCATGTGTTTAGGGCAAATATCTAAATTTTTTTACCAAATATTATTTTCACCAAAAACCATTTCTTTGAATTAAACTTTCAAACCCTGAGATGAGACTTGTACTACAAGTCCTCAAATTAGGGAGTTTATTTGGCACCAATTATTTATTTAAAACCTATTATCAAAATGTCATCCAAAAACCACAATATTATTATATTAAAAATTATTTTATTATTTTATTTAAATGCCTTTCTGTGAGTCCAGAAGTGGTCTCTTATGAAGGAAAGTTATTTTTATTGCTTTCAAATTATTTAAGAAAATTTAGGGAAACTCAGTGGATATATTTATTCCATATATGTGAGTTCCAACACATGGTCATGTTCAAAATATTGGTCAAATCCCTTCAAAACCCTTCCTCCCTATTTCAAGATTTTGAAATATTTCTATTAGTAATATTCTCAATAAATTCTAGTAAAATTTTAGCATGTCATCTATGATATTCTTGATGATCTTGCCAAGTTTCATCTCAATCCAAGTTGATTTGACTTCCCTAATCATTCTAAAACCATATGTGTCCAGATTCAAATTTGAGCAACTCTTAATTTAGAAGTGTCTCCAATTGTGCTCAAATTTGGTGGACATCTTCTAATACTCCAATAAAGCATCCACACCAAGTGGTACATCAAGGAGAATAGAAGAACTTGTCCTAATACCCTCAAAACTCTCTGTGTTGATTTCTAACTTAGGTAAACTTTACATTATAAAGTTTCACCATTTGACCCCAAACTTTTTGTGCATTCCTTAATGCTCAAATAATGCCCCTACACCAAATATTAGATTTGTGGGAATTGAATTGAATAGGGTTGTAAGCAGAAAGCCATTTCTGCCCATTTCATGGGTTTTCCAAGTCTACATTGGAAAACTTCTCCAGAAAATCCCAAATTTGGTGTGCAAGCTTATTTTCATATATTATTTGATCCTGTTAAATCTCATAGCCACTGGAATCCATCTGGTGGCCTAACCACAGATCAAACACCTTGTGTGCGTTCACTAAATTGGCTTGTTTTGCCCCTTCCACTTTTACCCTTTAGCTCAACTTTCTACCACAACCTCACATAGTTACATTTTACCTCCAGTAACATCCCCATGGCCACTGGTCAACTATTGGAGAAGGACCCTATGTAACTACTTCTCATTTTCACCCTTGGCAGCACTGTTTTACCTCTCTTCCCATACTTCTGCGTAAGCTAATATCCCCAACTCTTTCCAGAGCCTCTCTAGTGTGTCAATGCTTCATTTAAAACCAAGAAATGGCATGCTCATGTGGAGAAAATGAACATCACATCTACAAGTTCATTTCTGGCTGAAAAGTAGCTTTGTACAGCAAGTGCTACTACACTTCTTTTCTTGAGCTGAATTTTTGCAGGTTTGTAGTCCTTCTATACCACATGCTCCAGGACATGGTTTCATCTCCTCTCTCTGCCTGTGAAAACCACTTGTATCAGCCTCTAGTTTCCTGCTGAAATGTTTACCTCAGTCAACAGCCGTTCAAACCAACTCCACTTGAAGCCAAACTCCTCACTCACCTTCCAGGTAGCATGCCCCACCTCCCAGACATGTTTGACTGGCCATTTGGACCCTGTCGGCACAGGTGACCGTGGTGACCACCACTCTGGCCTGCAGTATTGGTGGTCTGCACCCTCTCCTCCTTCTATAGCTCGGTCCCCTCCTTAGCAGCATGCCCCAGCGTGCCAGGATGCTCCCCTTGACTAGTCCAACCCACCCCGACGCCTAGAAGCAGCCAAGCCCTCCCTGGCACGCATGCTCTCGCCGTGCACCGAAGCTCCACACAGCTCCTGAGCTCTCTCTCTCTCCATTCCCACTATCATCTCCTCCTCCCCCTTGAGCATTAGCAGCCGGGGGCATCTCTCCTCTCCTCCTGGGATCCATCCCGGGTCCCCTCGAGCTCCCCATTCCCTCCTTCCCTCCTCCTTCTGCAATGGCCGAAGCCCCACCGGAGGCCTCCTCTCGAGCCGACCAACCACGGTGATTCCCCCTCGCCTCTAGCCCTCCTGGCCGGAGAAGCTCCTCCCCTCGCCTCCATCTCCCTCCCTTCGCTGCTAGAGCCGGAGCTGGAGAGGTCGTTGGCCTCCCGCAGATGCGCCGCCAGCTCCCCTATTGCAGCCCCTCCGCGGGCGCCATGTGTGGGAATGGTGGCGGCGCAGCCTCCTAAGCCCGCCGACGCTCTCATCTGAGCAGGGGGTGGCCCGAGACGCGGCGCCCGCGCGACAACCTCCACCCCGCTGCTCTCCCGAGCTGGCGAGAGGAAGGGGACGACCCTGCAGGCGGGCCCCCCTGGACAGCCACTCCAGTGGGCGAGCTGGATTAAGTGGCCGCGCCCCGCCCAACGGGCGTTTCCCTCGCGCGGTGGCGCCTTCCCTAAAGTGTGCATCTGACATGGCCGGGTGCTCGCGGATGGAGCCACTGGGCCGGCCCGAAGGCCTATCTGGCACTGGTGGCGCAAGATAACCCCCCCAGAGGCTGAGCTTTCTCATTTTTATTTCTCATAACTTATAAATTCCATCAGAAATTCATACTAACTCTAAATTGATTGATTCAAATTTCTACAGGTTCCTAAATTCAAGATCCATCCACAAATGTGCTTTGCACATTTTTCCAAGAAGATTTTCTGTAGTGTTCTTATTCAAATCCAGATCTGGATATTATTAGCCCCACCTTTCAAAAATCCGATAGGCTTCAAATCAACTCCAATTGGAGTGATTCAAATTTCCACATCCTTCTTATAGCATGTACTAATTTTAGAGCCTTGGTCAACATTTTTTTATCAAGCTTCATTTTGTTGCTTATAATAAATAGCTTCCTATTGCTATTTACTCCATAGTAGAAATTCCTAGAATATTCATTTCAACTCCAAATCCAGTGAGACCACTTCCAAAATATTTCTAAAATCATGCTCTGTTCAATGGGTGCCTTCACTCATTTTTTACATAATGAATTCTGTTGGCTTCTTCAATGATCACTTATTCCTCCTTTTATCCATTCAAAATTCCCTGATGGTCCAATTCTCCTTTATCAAGAGTATTATCATGATCATGTTGATGGCATAAAGCAAGAGTTTATGAAAACCCTGTCGGGTGCCACTAATGCCCGAGGGTGATGATGAGTTAGGTGGTCACTTTTGGTGAAGTGATACACCCGGTATTTGTGTGAGTATGGTTTCGGAAATGGGATTAGATTTATGATGTGTCGACCGTCCCAACCTTACCAGTACGACCACGTTACCCCTTATGGGATGGGGCTATGTTAATTACTCTGGTCGGTGCTAGCAAAGAGCCACATTACTAGTGGCGGGAGTGATGTGTGGTCACTCTCGTGATGGGGTCGTGCCGGGCAGGACGACTATGCCATTTTTATGAGTTCCAGTCACACCGTTGGTCCCCACATGGTTGGTACTGTCCAGAGTTGGTGCTCGTAAGACGTACAACATGTGGGCTGGGTACCAATCGAGTGGACCTCTTTGTCTAGTATCGTCAGGGGAAATGCATTGATCGGGTACTTACCTCGGGTATGTGATATACCCCGAGTCGTGGATGACACGGAAGTTTCCCGGATCTCGTGGGTCCAGCGTACTACCTCTGCAGAGTGTAAACTATTCGAATAGCCGTGTCCATAGTCAAGGACAGTTGGGTAATCCTGCTTAAACTACGTCTAGTTGTTTCCGCATAAACCAAGTGTGTGTGAGTGTGTGTGTGTGTGGTGATGTGAAAGGTGTTGCTATGATAGCAATGATATGACCAAGTTCGGTGACTTGGCGTATAGGGTGAACCCGGATGGTTCAGCCCTCGACAGATATATTGATATCTGTAACCTGTTCTTCAAGAGTAATTCTTTAACTTGATGCATATTCATGATCATTCCACCCAGATGAGTTACACTAAAGATGCATGGTATTGTTATCCTTCACTTTTGTTGTTCATGTCATGAGCTGTTTGCGAGTACATTCAAAGTACTCATTGGCTTGCCACTGGTTATTTCATTGACCAGGTATGAAAGAACATGATATGGTGAAGATTAACTCGGTGACGTTCATGCGAGCTAGGACGCTTCCCAGTTAGAATGCCTGTAGGATAAGGCTGATGGCATGTGTTCACGCTTTCAACCAATAATTCCGCTATTGGTCCAGTTTGGAGCTTTGGCCTTTAAGGCCCTATATATGTAAGACTTGACTGAGGTGGTCATTTATTGTATCAAACGGTATGTATGGATGTAAGACTCTTTTATTCGGTATCTTTGTTCGGTGAGCATTGATCTCTGGGATCACTAAGCATGGCGGTCTCGACTCGTAAGTCGGGGTCCCCACAATTGATACCTTGGTCCTCAAACTGAGGGAAATACTTACTGCCCCTGTGCTGCATCACCCTTTCCTCTTCAAGGGAAAAACCAACGCAAGCCCAGTTTCCGTCAACGTGCCAATCTCTGGCACTATTGTCTGTTGCTGTAGCAGTTAACACTTCAGAAATGTAGTATATTGGCCTTTGTACCTTGTATGCTTTGACCGATTCTTCCCATTCCACGGTGTGTACGGTGCTAACCACTTGGCTAGTGGTAGCGATGTACATGAGCAAGGGCTCTTGGCTGCTTGGAGCAGCCAACACCAGCTGGTTGGAAAGTAGATCTTTGAGTTGGTCGAATGTGACTTGCGCTTCATCAGACCCCTCGAACCTATCAGATTTCTTCATCAATCGCTAGAGAGGCAGGGCCTTCTCACCGAGTCTCGAGATAAAGCGACTCAGGGCTGCGAGGCATCCAGTAAGCCTTTACACATCGTGGATGCGCTCCGGCCATCTCATCTGGATGATGGCTCCGATCTTATCGGGATTAGCATTGATTCCTTGCTCGGAAATGAAAAAACCGAGTAGCTTACCAGCCGGTACACTGAAGGTGCATTTGGCCGGGTTGAGCTTGATCCCGAAGCATCGAAAATTGGCGAAGGTTTCGGCGAGCTCGGCAGAAGGTCGGAATCTTTCCTGGACTTGACGACGATGTCGTCCATGTATGCTTTGACATTCCGACTGATTTCTCTTTGTAGACATTTTTGAATCATACGTTGGAATGTAGCCCCGGCATTTTTGGGACCAAATGGCATCGTGATGTAACAAAAGCACACGAATGGGGTGATGAAGGCTATCTTTATTTCCTCCGGTCCATACATTTCGTATCTGGTGGTACCTGGAGTACGCATCCAGGAACGACATACATTCACATCCGGTAGTAGAATCTATGATTTGATCTATGCGGGGCAAAGGGAAGTGGTCCTTCGGGCAGGCCCGATTGAGATGCTTGAAGTGAATACACATTCGGAGTGTATTGTTCTTCTTTGGCACTAGGACCACGTTCGCCAACCACTCGGAGTGGTAGATCTCGTAGAGGAACTCGACAGCTAGGAGCTGAGAGATCTCCTCGCCGATTGCCTTACGCTTCTCCATGAAGGAGCAACGCAAGTGTTTCTTGACAGGCTTGATCTTCGGGTCCACTCGGAGGCAATGCTCAGCTAGCTCCTTTGGAATCCCCGGCATGTCAGACGGCTTCCATGCGAAGATGTCCCAGTTCTCACGGAGGAACCGTATGAGCTCGGCTTTCTATTTGTCTCCGAGTGAAGTGGAGATGTTGGTCGCCGCAACACTCGGATCGGTAGGGTGGACCTGAACCTGCTTCATCTCGCCGGCTGACTGAAAGGCAGATTCAGTAGCTGACCGCCTTCACTGGAGCAGATGTGCGGCGTTCACCACCTTCTTGTACCCATCAAGCTCGGCTGCGAGGACCTGCTCGTTGGCGATTCTAGAGCCTTGCTGGAGGCACTCTTCAACAACCTTCCGATTCCCAGTCACCACGATCACGCCCTTTGGACCTAACCAGGATGGCGTGATAGGCGCTGTGAAAGTCGACCACTTCGAAGGTCAACCTCTCCTTGCGAAAAAATTTCTCATTGCCGAATACAACACTCGAAGTGATCTGAGTGAGTGACTCGGCTTTCTTCCCAAGGATGACCCCATGGAATTGCATGTTACTCTTTCTTAGCCGGGACAACAGGATGTCCATGGACTTGAGCGTGTCCATGTAGATGATGTTGATGTTGCTGCCTCTGTCCATCAGGACTTTCCGCAGTCGAAACCAGTTGACTGCAGGGTCGACCACCAACGTCTGCCCCCCAGGGGTGGCTATGCTGGCAGGGTGGTCCGACTGGTCGAAGGTGACGTGGATCTTAACCCAGTCGAGGTACTTTGTGATAGCCAGAGCTGCCATGTTCACCTCTCGATTGATAACTTTCAATCGGCTCTTGCTCTCGACGTCGGCAAAGATCATGAGGGTCGCCTGAATGTTAGGATACCCGGAGGCATCCGCAAGGTCGTCCTCATCCTCCTTTTCTCTAGAGGTCTCTCCGCGCACCTCCGTCCGGAGCAGTCGGCATTCATGAGTCGTGTGCTTGGTGGGGATAGTCTCCTCATCCTTGTCTTTGCGAGAATGAATCGGACATGACTGGTCCAACAGATTTCTCTTCGACTCAGCTTTCTTCTTGCCAACCTTCTCATTCTTCTTCCTGGATTTACCTTGACGTTGTCCTTGGACAGAAGCTACTTCGGCTTTACCTGATGGGTCGCCTTTTTTGCTTTTGCTTCTTTCCAGCGTTGACCCACTGAGGGGTTTCGCTGGCTCGGTCCTTGCCGCCGCGGAGGCGTTCTTCTTCTTCGCCATTCGCATACCGATTGGCGATCTCCATGGCCCTACCAAGGGACAGGTCCCCCGATCGGCCTAACTTGAGGATGAGCTCTTGATACCGAGTGCCTGCTTTGAAAGCGCACACGGCCTGGTGCTCGATGACGTTCTCAACGGTGTTGTGGATAGTGGTCCACCGCTGGATGTACTCCGAGAGAGTCTCGTTGTTCTTCTGAACGTAGTGTTGCAGTTCCGTCAATCCACCTAGGCACTTGTACGTGCCCTCGAATGTCTTGACAAACACTCGGACAAGATCGCCCCAGCTATGGATGCTGCTGGGGGGAAGCTGGTTGAGCCACACCATTGCAGATCTCTCCAACATGAGGGGCAGATGTTTCATCACGATGTAGTCGCCACCACCGCCGATCTGGAGGCCACTCGATAGTCTTCCAGCCAGGTCTCTGGCTTTGACTTGCCGTTGAATTTGCCGATCCCCATTGCCAACCGGTAGTTGGAGGGGATTTCGGCCTCTCGGACATTTTGGCCGAAGCACTCGAGGTCGGACACTCCCGGGACACCTCGCGATCCATCAGTCACTTGTTGCATGATGATAGACCGAGCGTTGAACTCGGGGGCCCGGTTGTCGCCGCCCTCATGACCCCGACTCGGATTGGGGCTTGGCCTATGGTCATGAGGACGGCGATCGAGTGAGCCACTCCCCTGAGGGGGTGACCTACTTCGGTCCCGATGACCTTGCCTCCAGTCTCCCTGCAAGCCTCTTGGAAGAGGAGGAGACCTTTCCCGTTGCCTGTGCACGTGCGGGCTATGAGCCGACTGCATGGTGTCCGCCTAGACAGACTTGCTGTGAATGCGGTGCCGTGACTGCATATGTGGGCTATGAGCTGACTACACGGTGTCCGCCTCGACGATCTTGCTATGAATGCGGTGCCGCGACTACGACACTATGGAATTCTGTTGTAAGGCCGTCTTCAGTAGAGCTTGGATCTGCTGAATGCCTTCCCGAGCTGCGCTATCACTTGGCTGAACAGAATCAGCGATCCGATTGGCGGCGACTAGGTTCAGTAGAAGAGTCTGCATCACCTCAATGTGTCGCGGGCGGTCATTCGGAAACAACTGCGTGTGGCTGTGAGTGGAGCTTGGCTGGCCCGTTGCAGCCCGAGCGTCGACTGAATGCTGGAGCCGCTTGAGGCACTCGCTGATACGTCTCCATTGTATCTACTTCTCCAAACTCTTTTGCCCTTGTTTTGGACTCTAATTTGCATGATTTGAATGGAACTAACCCGCACTAATGTTGTTTTCAGCAGAATTGCCATGGTGTTGTTTTTGTGCAGAAATAAAAGTTCTCGAAATGACATGGAAATTTACGAGGATTTTTTGTGGAATATATAAAAAATACTGGCGCAAGAATTACCTGGAGGGATGGAGCGAGGAGCCCACAAGACCAAGAGGCGCGACCCCCCTGGCCGCCCTCGCAGGCTTGTGGGGCCCTCGAGGCTCCGCCGCCTCCAACTCCAGCTCTACTTAGTCCCTTTCGCCCAGAAAAAAAAAATCAGAGAGAAGAGTTGATCGTTGATACGTCCATTTTGCATCATGTTTTCATGTTGATATTTATCGCTTCTTGGGCTGTTATTTCACTTCACGGTACAATTCTTATGTCTTTTCTCTCTTATTTTGCAAGGTTTACATGAAGAGGGAGAATGCCGGCAGCTGGAATTCTAGCATGAAAGTGGAGCAAAGTTGAGATACCTATTCTGCGCAACTCCAAACACCGTAAAAATCAACGAGGATTTTTTTCGGGATTTATAAAAAATACTGGGCCGAAGAAGCGCGAGAGGGGCGCCAGCAGGTGGCCACAAGCCTGCTTAGTGCGGCCACCCCTGGCCACGCCAAGGGGGCTTGTGGGCAGCCTGCTGGCCCACTGGCCCCCCTCTTCTGCTATATGAAGGGTTTCGTCCAGGCAAAAAATGAGAGATGAGCTTTTTCGCGGATTCGCCTCCACCACGAGGCGGAACTTGAGCAGAACCAATCTAGAGCTCCGACAGGACGATCCTGCCGGGGAAACTTCCCTCCCGGAGGGGGAAATCATTGCCATCGTCATCACCAACACTCCTCTCATCGGACGGGACTCGTCACCATCAACATCTTCATCAGCACCATTGCTGTGGCAACAAAAGTCGTTCCCTGGCGCTTAGGAATTCTTCTTGTTACTTCTCTGATTTGCGTTGGTTTTTCCCTTGAAGAGGAAAGGGTGATGCAGCACAGGAGCAGTAAGTATTTCCCTCAGTTTGAGAACCAAGGTATCAATCCAGAAGGAGGGCCTCTTCAAGTCCGAAGTACCTGCGCAAACACAAACAAGCTTGCACCCAATGCTTCAAAGGGGGTGTCAATCCCTTCAAGATTGTTTGCAAAGTGAGATCTGAAGGCCGAAAGTGCAATGAAGTAAAAAGTGTAAGGCTGAAAATATGGTGTGGAGTAGACCCTAGGGGCCATAGTGTTCACTAGAGGCTTCTCTCAAAATAGCAAGTATTACGGTGGGTGAACAAATTACTGTCGAGCAATTGATAGAACCACGCAAAGTCATGACGATATCTAAGGCAATGATCTAGCATATAGGCATCACGTCCGAGACAAGTAGACCGATACTTTCTGCATCTACTACTATTAGTCCACACATCGACCACTATCCAGCATGCATCTAGTGTATTGAGTTCATGACGAACAAAGTAATGCTTTATGCAAGATGACATGATGTAGAGGGATAATCTCAAACCAATGATGAAAACCCCATCTTTTTACCCTTGATGGCAACAACGCGATACGTGCCTCTCTACCCCTTCTGTCATTGGGTGAGGTCACCGCACGGTATGAACCCAAAACCAAACACTTCTCCCATTGCAAGAATCATAGATCTAGTTGGCCAAACAAAACCCACAACTCGAAGAGATTACAAGGATATGACATCATGCAGAAGAGAGATCAGAAGAAACTCAAATAAGATTCTTAGATAATCTGATAATAAATCCACAATTCATCGGATCTCGACAAACACACTGCTACTGCAACAAAAGACCTTCCAACGGTGCCAGAAACAAGCGTGTTGACGGGAGACTATTCTTGTCTTGATACTCCTTAGCAACGGCACCAGGAATCCTTCTCCTACGGCTACGCCTTTAGGGACTTCCTTGGCAAATATGCAAAGGATTCCCCCGTGGCCTTTGAGCCTTGCGTTGGTGTTCCCTCGAATCGGAAAGGGTGATGTAGCACAGCGGCGGTAAGTATTTCCCTCAGTTTTGAGAACCAAGGTATCGACCTAGTGAAGGATTGTCACAAGTACCTGCACAAACACAAAGAGCTTGTACCCAACGCTATGAAGGGGTTGTCAATCCCTTATAGATTGTTTGCAAAGTGAGAACTGAAAGCAAAAAAGAAGCAAAGCAAAGTAAAAGTGAAAGCGGAAACGATAGTTGTGAATAGACCCGGGGGCCGTAGTGTTCACTAGTGGCTTCTCTCATGAAAACAAGTAGACGGTGGGTGAACGAATTACTGTCGAGCAATTGATAGAAACGCGCAAAGTTGTGACGTTATCTAAGGCAATGATTATATCTATAGGCATCACGTCCAAAACAAGTAGACCGATACTTTCTGCATCTACTACTATTACTCCACACATCGACCGCTATCCAGCATGCATCTAGTGTATTAAGTTCATGAGAACAGAGTAACGCCTTAAGCAAGATGACATGATGTAGATGGACAATCTCATATCTAAGATAAAAGCCCATCTTGTTACCCTTGATGGCAACCACACAATGCGTGCCTTGCTGCCCCTTTTGTCACTGGGAAAGGACACCACACGGTATGAACCCAAAACCAAGCACTTCTCCCATTGCAAGAATCATAGATCTAGTTGGCCAAACAAAACCCAAGACTCGGAGAGACTTACAAGGATATCAAATCATGCATATAAGAAATCAGCAAAGACTCAAATATAATTCATAGATAATCTGATCACAAATCCACAATTCATCGGATCTCGACAAACACACCGCCAAAGAGGATTACATCGGATAGATCTCCATGAAGATCATGGAGAACTTTGTATTGAAGATCCAAGAGAGAGAAGAAGCCATCTAGCTACTAACTACGGACTCGTAGGTCTGCAGTGAACTACTCACGAGTCATTAGAGAGGCGATGATGTTGATGTAGAAGCCCTCCAACTCCAAAGTCCCCTCCGGCAGGGCACCGGGAAGGGTCTCCAGATGAGATCTCGCAGAAACGGAAGCTTACGCCGGCGGAAAAGTGTTTTCGTGGATGCCCAGATTTTTTTTCGGGATTTTAGGGAATATATAGGCGAAAGAGCTAGGGCAAGGGGGCTCCAGGGAGGCCACAAGCCTGGTAGCCGCCGCCCCCTGGTGGCGGCTACACGGCTTGTTGGCCCCCTGTGGCTCTCCTGCCTTGGCCCTCAAGTCCCCTGATCTTCTTCCGTTCTGGAAAAATTTATTTCGAGGATTTTATTCCGTTTGAACTCCGTTCCAAAATCAGATCTGAAAAGAGTCAAAAACACAGAAAAAACAGGAACTGGCACTTGGCACTGAATTAATAAGTTAGTCCCAAAAAAGATATAAAAGGTACACAAAACATCCAAAGTTGACAAGATAATAGCATGAAACCATCAAAAAATTTAGATACATTTGAGACGTATCACACACCGCAAAAGAAGATTACATCGGATAGATCTCCATGAAGATCATGGAGAACCTTGTATTGAAGATCCAAGAGAGAGAAGAAGCCATCTAGTTACTAGCTATAGACCCGTAGGTCTATAGTGAACTACTCACGCATCATCGGAGAGGTCATGGTGTTGATGGAGAAGACTTCCGTGTCCGAATCCCCCCTCAGGCAGGGCACCAGGACGTGCCCCAGATGGGATCTTGCGGAGACAGAAGCTTGCGGCGGCGGAAAAGTGATTACGATGCTCCCCTGATGTTTTGGGAATATTTGGGAATTTATAAGCGCAAGATCTAGGTCAGGGGACCTCCAGGGGTCCCACAAGCCTGCATGGCGCGGCCCCCCTGGCCGCGGGGTAGGGGCTTGCGGGTCCCCTGGGGCTCTTCTGGCTTGGCACTTCTGAAAGGGGTCAAAAACATGAAAAAAACAGGAATTGGCACTTGGCCGCTCCGATCTTCCTCCGTTCCAGAAAAAATCTTTTCGAGGATTTTCTTCTGTTTGGACTCCGTTTCAAAATCTCCTCTGAAAGGGGTCAAAAACATGAAAAAAACAGGAATTGGCACTTGGCACTGAGTTAATAAGTTAGTCCCAGAAAATAAATAAAAGGCATGCAAAACATCCCCAGTTTGACAATATAATAGCATGAAACCATCAAAAATTATATATACGTTGGAGACGTATCAAGCATCCCCAAGCTTAACTCCTGCTCGTCCTCGAGTAGGGAAGTGATAAAGAATGAATTTTTGATGTGGAATGCTACCTAGCATAGTTGTCCTTTGCAGCTTCTTTCACGTGGCATGAATATTCAGATCCGTACGATTAGAAACAATAGTTTGCTATTGAGATGAAAACAGTAATAGTTCAAGGAAACTAGCAAAGTAATCATGAACTTTCAAAATAACAAGGCCAAAGAAAGTTATCCCTACAAAATCATATAGTCTGGCTATGCTCCATCATCCTCACACAACTAATGTAAATCATGCACAACCCTGGAATTGGCCAAGTAATTGTTTTCACACTCTTACTTTCTCAAACTTTTTATAACTATCACGTAATACATGAGCGCGAGCCATGGATATAGCACTATAGGTGGAATAGAGTGTGGTGGTGGTTGTGAGACAAAAAGGAGGAGATGGTCACATTTACTTGGCGTATCAATAGGCTATGGATATGCCCATTAATAGATATCAACGTGAATGAGTAGGGATTGCCATACAAGAGATGCACTAGAGCTATAAGTATGTGAAAGCTCAAGGGGAAACTAGTGGGTGTACATCCAACTTGCTTGCTCACGAAGACCTAGGGCAATTTTGAGGAAGCCCATCATTGGAATATACAAGCCAAGTTATAAAACAAAGACTCCCACTAGCATATGGTAGTGACAAAGCAAGAAGCTCTCAGTCATGAAGAACATGGTGCTATTATGAAGCACAAGTGTGGAAAAAAGATAGTAGCATTGTCCCTTCTCTCTTTTTCTCTCATTTCCCTTTTTTTATTTGGGCTCTTAGGCCTCTTTTTTATTTTATTTTATTTTTGTTTTTGGGCTCTTTGGGTTTTTTTTATTTCCTCACATGGGACAATGCTCTAATAATGATGATCATCACACTTTTAGTTACTCAAAGCTCAAAGATCACAATGATGATGACTCCAAAGGAAATGCCTCCGGCAGTGTACCGGGATGTGCAACGATCTAGTATGATCATGCAATGGCAATATGAAAGTGACGACACAAGTCATGAGACGAAACGGTGGTAGTTGCATGGCAATATATCTCGGAATGGCTATGAAAATGCCATAGTAGGTAGGTATAGTGGCTGTTTTGAGGAAGGAATTTGGTGGGTTTGTGCACCGGCGAGAATTGCGCGGCGCTAGAGAGGCTAGCAATGGTGGAAGGTGAAAGTGCATCTATACCATGGACTCAACATTAGTCATAAAGAACTCACATACTTGTTGCAAAAGTTTTTGTTAGTAATCTAAACAAAGTGGTAAACGCATACTTCGAGGGGAAGGACTGGTAGGTGTAAACCATCGTGCGATCCCGACCTCAACACAAAGGATGACAATTAATAGATCAATTGTGCTCCGACTTCCTAACATAGCGGTTCACGATACGTGCATGCTACGGGAATCACTAACTTCAAAACAAGTATTTCTAGATTCACAACACCCTACTAACATAGCTTTTAATATTACCGAATCCGTGTCTCAAAACTAATTGAGAGGAATCGAAACTTCTCTTTCTACTCAATGCACATGAAGATGGAGGTTTTTGCATCCTCTTTGGGTACCTAGCACATGGGACTTCTTTCATAGCATAAGCCAACTACCAAATCATGCACCGTCGTACTCTAAAGATATAAGTGAAGCACAGGAGCAAAAGTATCTAGCTCAAAATATATAAGTGAAGCACTAGAGCAAAAGTATCTAGCTCAAAAGATATAAGTGAAGCACAATGAGCATTCTAGCAAAATCATGATGAGTGCATGTCTCTCTCTCTCAAAAAGGTTTGCAGCAAGGATGATTGTGACACAACAAAAAGAAAAGACTCCTATGATACAAGACGCTCCAAGCAAAACACATATCATGTGGTGAATAAAAATATAGCACCAAGTAATGTTACCGATGGATGGAAGACGAAAGAGGGGATGCCTTCCCGGGGCATCCCCAAGCTTAGGCTTTTTGGTGTCCTTGAATTTGGATTGGGGGCCTTGGACATCCCCAAGCTTGAGCTCTTTCCACTCCTTATCTCTTTGTCCATGAGAACGTCACCCAAAACTTGAAAACTTCACAACACAAAACTTAAACAGAAACTTGTGATAACATTAGTACAAGAAAACAAACTACCACTTCTTTTGGTACTGTAGCAAACTTGAATTCCATCTATATTCATGATGAGCTACTGTATTCTCACTTTTCCATGGCTAGTACCCCCCGATACTAACCATAGTTTCATCAAGACAAGCAACCAACTCAATAAAAACAGAATATGTCAAAAACAGACTAGTCTGTAGTAATCTGTATACTTCGTATACTTCTAGTACCTCAAAAATCTGAAAAATTACGATGGTCTAGGTAAAAAGAATATCAATCCGCAGCAAAAAGAATCAACTCAAAAGCTCTTTCTGAATAAAAAGGAAAAATCATCTCGTGAGCGAAAAGTTTCTGTCTTTTTCGAGCAAGATCAAACAACCATTACCAAGACCACTCATAAAGGTTTTGCTTGGCTCAAACACAAAAAGAAACACAAAAACACAATCACAACAGAATTGTGAAAGTGTGGACTCAACAAAACAGAAAGAAAAAGATAAATTCATTGGGTTGCCTCCCAACAAGCGCTATTGTTTAACGCCCTTAGCTAGGCATAGAAGCGATAGAATCACGTATCGTCGTCTTTGGTGCTCAAACCATAAGTAGCCCTCATCATGGATTCATAAGGCAATCTTATTTTATTTCTAGGAAAGTGTTCCATGCCCTTCCTTAAAGGAAATTTAAGTCTAATATTCCCTTCTTTCATATCGATGATAGCACCGATAGTCCTTAGGAAAGGTCTACCAAGAATAATAGGGCATGTAGGATTGCAATCAATGTCAAGCACAATGAAATCCACGGGTACATAGTTCCTATTTGCAATAATAAGAATATCATTGATCCTTCCCATGGGTTTCTTGATAGTAGAATCAGCAAGATGCAAATTAAGAGAACACTCTTCAATCTCATTAAAACCCAGAATATCACATAAAGACTTTGGAATCGCAGAAACACTAGCACCCAAATCACACAAAGCATTGCACTCATAGTTTTTGATTTTGATTTTGATGGTAGGTTCCGACTCATCATGAAGCTTTCTAGGGATAGAGACTTCTAATTCAAGTTTCTCTTCAAGAGCTTTTATCATAGCTTCGACCATATGATCTGTAAAGGCTTTGTTTTGGCTATAAGCGTGCGGAGAGTTTAACATGGATTGCATCAAAGAAATGCATTCAATCAAGGAGCAACTATCATAATTGAATTCCTTGAAATCCACGGTAGTAATTTCATTACTACTCAAAGTTTTAACGTCTTCTACTCCACTTTTAACGCTTTTAGCATCAAGATAGATGGACTCCGAATCATTGGGGCACTTTTCAACCAAAGTGGATTCATATCCAGCCCCATAATTATTAGGTTTGACACAAAAAAACAAAGATTCAATGGGAGTCACACCAAGCACTTTAAGATCTTTGTGATTCTCATCACGAGAACACGCCTTTTTAAACCATTCATGTCTAGCACGAATTTGGGCGGTTCTTTCTTGGCTCTCAATCATGGAAACACGCATAGCTTTCAAAGTTTCATCCATGTTGATTTTGGGAGGAGCACATCTAACTTTCAAAGCATCAACATCACAAGAAATCCTATCAACGCTCTTAGCCAAATCGTCAATTTTGAGTAGTTTTTCCTCTATGGACGCATTGAAAATCTTTTGAGAGTTGATGAACTCTTTGATATTACTCTCTAGATCAGAGGGTAGTATATTGTAATTCTGATGGGTATTGTTGTAGGAGTTGCCAAAGTTATTAGAGGAGTTACTAGGAAAAGGCCTAGGAACATAGTTTCCCCTAAAAGCGTTGTTGTTGCTAAAATTATTCCTACCAACAAAATTTACGTCCAAGCTAGCGTTGCTACTCTCAATCAAAAAAGACAAAGGTAAATCATTAGGATCCAAAGGAGCACTTCTACTAGCAACCAAATTCATTAACTCATCCATCTTAGTATTCAACGAGTTAATTTCTTCTATAGCGTGTACCTTCTTACTACTAGGTGACCTTTCAGTGTGCCACTGAGAGTAGTTCATCATGATGTTGTCTAGGAGCTTTGTGGCTTCTCCTAACATGATTTCCATGAACGTTCCACCCGAGGCGGAGTCCAAGATATTTCTAGAAGCGAAATACAAGCCAGCGTAAAAGATGTTAATAATCATCCAAAGGCTCAAGCCATGAGCGGGACAATTTCTAATATTAATTTCATTCTCTCCCAAGCTTGTGCAACATGCTCATGATCAAGTTTCTTGAAATTCATGATATCATTACGGAGGGAGATGATGTTAGCCGGCGGAAAATACTTGGATATATAAGCATCTTTGCACTTATCCCAAGAATTGATACTATTTTTGGGCAAAGAAGAAACCCAAGTTTTTGCGCGATCTCGCAACGAGAAAGGAAAAAGCTTCAATTTAATCACGTAATTATCCACATCTTTTTTCTTTTGCATATCACAAAGCTCAATGAAGGTATTGAGATGGGATGCGGCATCTTCACTAGAAAGGCCAGATAATTGCTCTTTCATAACAAGATTCAGCAAAGCGGCATTGATTTCGTATGACTCCGCACTAGTGGCGGGAGCAATCGGAGTACTAATAAAATCATTATTATTAGTATTCGAGAAGTCACAAAGCTTGGTGTTTTCGTTCATGGTGACTTCAGCAAGCAGGCTAGCACATGAGCAAACAAAAAGCGGGCGAGAAAAAGGGCGAACGAAAAGGCGAACGAAAAAGGCAAATTAGTGAAGTGGGGGAGAGGAAAACGAGAGGCAACTGGCAAACAAAGTAAATGCAAGATATGATTTTGCGACACCTACTTGGATGAGTTCTTGACTTGATCTCCCTACCCGGCAACGGCGCCAGAAATTCTTCTGCTGCGGCAACAAAAGTCCTTCCCTGGCGCTTAGGATTTCTTCTTGTTACTTCTCTGATTTGCGTTGGTTTTTCCCTTGAAGAGGCAAGGGTGATGCAGACAGGAGCAGTAAGTATTTCCCTTAGTTTGAGAACCAAGGTATCAATCCAGAAAGAGGGCCTCGACAAGTCCAAAGTACATGCGCAAACACAAACAAGCTTGCACCCAATGCTTCAAAGGGGGTGTCAATCCCTTCAAGATTGTTTGCAAAGTGAGATCTGAAGGCGGAAAGTGCAACGAAGTAAAAAGTGTAAGGCTGAAAATATGGTGTGGAGTAGACCCTGGGGGCCATAGTGTTCACTAGAGGCTTCTCTCAAAATAGCAAGTATTACGGTGAGTGAACAAATTACTGTCGAGCAATTGATAGAACCGCGCAAAGTCATGACGATATCTAAGGCAATGATCTAGCATATAGGCATCACGTCCGAGACAAGTAGACCGATACTTTCTGCATCTACTACTATTACTCCACACATCGACCGCTATCCAGCATGCATCTAGTGCATTGAGTTCATGACGAAGAGAGTAACACTTTAAGCAAGATGACATGATGTAGAGGGATAATCTCAAACCAATGATGAAAACCCAATCTTGTTACCCTTGATGGCAACAACACGATACGTGCCTCGCTATGCCGTCTATCACTGGGTGAAGTCACTGCACGATATGAACCCAAAACCAAGCACTTCTCCCATTGCAAGAATCATAGATCTAGTTGGCCAAACAAAACCCACAACTCGAAGAGAATTACAAGGATATGAAATCATGCATAAGAGAGATCAGAAGAAACTCAAATAAGATTCATAGATAATCTGATCATAAATCCACAATTCGTCGGATCTCGACAAACACACCGCAAAAGAAGATTACATCGGATAGATCTCCATGAAGATCGTGGAGTTCTTTGTATTGAAGATCCAAGAGAGAACAAGCCATCTAGTTACTAGCTATGGACCCGTAGGTCTGTGGTGAACTACTCACGCATCATCGAAGAGGTCATGGTGTTGATGGAGAAGCCTTTCGTGTCCGAATCTCCCCTCCGGCAGGGCACCAGGACGTGCCCCAGATGGGATCTTGTGGAGACAGAAGCTTGCGGCGGCGGAAATGTGACTACGATGCTCCCCTGACTTTTTGGGAATATTTGGGAAATTATAGGCGCAAGATCTAGGTCAGGGGACCTCGAGAGGGCCCACAAGCCTACATGGCGCGCACCTGGCCGCGGGGTGGGGGCTTGTGGGGGCACCTGGGGCTCTTTTGGCTTGGCCCCCAAGCTCTCCGGTCTTCTTCCGTTCCAGAAAAAATCTTTTCGGGGATTTACTTCTGTTTCAAAATCTCCTATGAAAGGGCTCAGAAACATGGAAAAAACATGAACTGGCACTTGGCACTGTGTTAATAAGTTAGTCCCAGAAAATAAATAAAAGGCATGAAAAACATCCCAAGTTTGACAAGATAATAGCATGAAACCATCAAAAATTATAGATATGTTGGAGACGTATCAACCATCTCATCTCCAAACCCTAGTTCATCATTTGTAACCAATCTCCGTCTCGCGACTCCGATTGGTACTTGTAAGGTTGCTAGTAGTGTTGATTACTCTTTGTAGTTGATGCTAGTTGGATTATTTGGTGGAAGAGTTTATGTTCAGATCCTTGATGCTACTCATTACCTCTCTGGTCATGATTATGATTATGCTTTGTGAGTAGTTACTTTTGTTCCTGAGGACATGGGATAAGTCATGCTAGTAGTAGTCATGTGAATTTCGTATTCGTTCGGTAATTTGATGTGTTGTATGTTGTTTTTCCTCTAGTGGTGTTATGTGAACGTCGACTACATAACACTTCACCATTATTTGGGCCTAGAGGAAGGCATTGGGAAGTAGTAAGTAGATGATGGGTTGCTAGAGTGACAGAAGCTTAAACCCTAGTTTATGCGTTGCTTCGTAAGGGGGTGATTTGGATCCACTAGTTTAATGCTATGGTTAGACTTTGTCTTAATTCTTCTTTCGTAGTTGCGGATGCTTGCGAGAGGGGTTAATCATAAGTGGGATGCTTGTCCAAGTAAGGGCAGTACCCAAGTGCCGGTCCACCCACATATCAAACTATCAAAGTAAGAAACGCGAATCATATGAACATGATGAAAACTAGCATGACAGAAATTCCCATGTGTCCTCGGGAGCATTTTTCCTCCTATAAGACTTTGTCCAGGCTTGTCCCTTGATACAAAAGGGATTGGGCCAGTTTTCTGCACTGTTGCTACTTTTGTTACTTGTTGCTTGCTACGAATCATCTCACCACACAATCACTTGTTACCGACAATTTCAGTGTGTGCAGATTTTACCTTGCTGAAAACCACTTATCAGATCCTTCTGCTCCTCGTTGGGTTCGACACTCTTACTTATGGAAAGGACTACGATTGATCCCCTATACTTGTGGGTCATCAAGACTCTTTTCTGGCGCTGTTGCCGGGGAGTGAATTGCCTTTGGTAAGTGGAACTTGGTAAGGAAACATTCATATAGTGTGCTGAAATTTATTGTCACTTGTCACTATGGATACTAATCCTTTGAGGTGCTTGTTCGGGGTATCTTCACCTCGAGCGGAAGCACAAATAGGTGCTCCTCAACCTGCTGCACCTACTGAAAATATTTGCTTTGAATTTCCTTCGGGTATGCTTGAGAAACTGCTGGCTAATCCTTTTACAGGAGATGGAACATCACATCCAGACTTGCATCTAATCTATGTAGATGAAGTTTGTGGTTTATTTAAGCTTGCAAGTTTGCCCGTGGATGAGGTCAAGAAGAAGGTATTTCCTTTATCTTTGAAGGAAAAGGCGTTGACATGGTATAGTCTATGTGATGATACTGGATCATGGGACTACAATCGGTTGAAATTGGAATTTCATCAAAAGTTTTATCCTATGCATTTAGTAAATCGTGATCAGAATTATATTTATAATTTTTGGCCTCTAGAAAGAGAAAGCATCGCTCAAGCTTGGGGGAGGCTTAAATCAATGCTATATTCATGCCCCAATCATGAGCTCTCGAGAGAAATTATCATTCAGAACTTCTATGCTCGGCTTTCTCATGATGATCGCACCATGCTTGACACTTCTTGTACCGGTTCTTTTATGAAGAGAGATATTGACTTCAAATGGAATTTATTGGAGAGAATTAAACACAACTCTGAAGATTCGGAGCTTGAAGAAGGTAAGGAGTCAGGTATGAATTTCACGTTTGATTGCGTTTAATCCTTTGTTGAGACAAATACTTTCTGTGACTTTAGCGCTAAGTTTGGACTTGACTCTGAGATAGTAGCTTCATTGTGTGAATCCTTTGCTACCCATATTGATCTCCCCAAAGAGAAGTGGTTTAAATATCATCCTCCTTTAGAAGTCAATGTAGTCAAACCCAATCCAGTTGAAGAGAGAGTCATTGCCTATAATGATCCTGTGGTTCCCAGTGCTTACATTGAGAAACCACCTTTCCCTGTTAGGATAAAGGATCATTCTAAAGCTTCAACTGTGATACGCAAAGGCTATATTAGAACACCTACACCCCCTGAGCAACTTAGAGTTGAACCTAGCATTGCTATTATCAAATATCTTCTATCCGACGATGTTGAGGGACATAATATTCACTTCTGTGAAGATGCTGCTAGAATTGCTAAACCTCATGTTAGAGACAAACATAGGCATGTTGTTGGCATGCCTGTGGTTTATGTTAAGATAGGAGATCATTGCTATCATGCTTTATGTGACGTGGGTGCTAGTGTTAGTGCAATACCTCAATTATTATATGATGAAATTAAAGACGAGATTGCACCTGTTGAGATAGAGCCTATTGATGTCACTATTCAGCTTGCCAACAGAGATACTATCTGTCCTGTGGGAATTGTTTGGGATGTTGAAGTCTTGTGTGGTAAAACGAAGTATCCTGCTGATTTCCTTGTTCTTGCTACTGCACAAGATAGCTTTTGTCCCATCATATTTGGCAGACCTTTTCTCAATACCGACAATGCTCATATTGACTGTGAGAAGCAAACTGTCGCTGTTGGCTTTGAAGGCGTGTCACATGAGTTCAATTTCTCCAAGTTTGGTAGACAACCTCATGAAAGGGAGTTGCCTAGTAAGGATGAAACTATTGCCTTAGCTTCTATTGTCGTGCCTCCTACTAATCCCTTAGAGCAATACTTGCTTGAGCATGAAAATGATATGCATATGGATGAAAGGGATGAGATAGATAGAGTTGTCTTAGAACAATGTCCTATCCTTAAGAATAACTTGCCTGTTGAAATCCTTGCGGATCCACCCCCACCAAAGGGTGATCCTGTGTTCAAGCTTAAATAGTTGCCAGATACTCTTAAGTATGCTTATCTTGATGAAAAAGAGATATATCCTGTTATAATTAGTGCTAGCCTCTCAGAGCATGAAGAAAAGAAGTTACTAAAAACTCTAAGGAAGCACCATGCTGCTATTGGATATACTCTTGATGATCTTAAGGGCATTAGTCCCACTCTATGCCAGCGCAAGATTAAAACTGATCCTGATTTCAAACCAGTTGTTGATCATCAAAGGAGATTGAATCCTAAGATGAAAGAAGTAGTAAGAAAAGAAATACTAAAGCTCCTCGAAGCGGGTATTATCTATCCTGTTGCTCATAGCGATTGGGTGAGTCCGGAGCATTGCGTCCCTAAGAAGGGAGGCATTACCATTGTCCCTAATGATAAGGATGAATTGATCCCACAGAGGATTATTACTGGCTATAGGATAGTGATCGATTTTAGGAAATTGAATAAAGCCACTAGGAAAGATCATTACCCTCTGCCTTTTATCGACCAAATTCTAGAAAGACTGTCTAAACACACACACTTCTTCTTTCTAGACGGTTATTCTGGTTTCTCCCAAATACCAGTTGCACAATCTGTTCAGGAGAAAACCACTTTCACCTGCCTTTTCGGTACCTTTGCTTATAGACGTATGCCTTTTGGATTATGTAATGCACCTACCACCTTCCAAAGATGTATGATGGCTATATTCTCTGAGTTTTGTGAAAAGATTGTCGAGGTTTTCATGGATGACTTTTCCGTTTACGGGTCTTCTTTTGATGATTGCCTCAGCAACCTTGATCGAGTCTTACAGAGATGTAAAGACACCAATCTTGTCTTGAATTGGGAGAAGTGCCATTTTATGGTTAATGAAAGCATCGTCTTAGGACATAAAATTTCTGAAAGAGGTATTGAAGTCGATAAGGCTAAGGTTGATGCAATCGAGAAAATGGCATACCCCACAGATATCAAAGGTGTAAGAAGTTTCCTTGGTCATGGTGGTTTCTATAGAAGGTTCATTAAAGAATTCTCTAAGATTTCTAGGCCTCTTACCAATCTCTGGCAAAAGGATATTCCTTTTGTCTTTGACGTTGATAGTGAAGAAGCCTTCGAAATACTTAAGAGGGCTTTGATAACTGCACCTATTGTTCAACCACCTGATTGGAACTTACCTTTTGAAATCATGTGTGATGCTAGTGATTATGCTGTTGGTGTTGTCCTAGGTCAAAGAGTCAATAAGAATTTGAATGTTATTCACTACACTAGTAAAACTCTAGACAGTCACCAGAGAAACTATGCTACTACGGAGAAGGAATTTTTAGTAGTCGTGTTTGCATGTGAAAAGTTCAGGTCTTACATAGTTGATTCCAAAGTCACTATTCACACTGATCATGCTGCTATTAAGTACCTCATGGAGAAGAAGGACGCTAAACCTAGACTTATCAGATGGGTTCTCTTGCTACAAGAATTTGATTTGCACATTGTTGACAGGAAGGGTGCTGATAACCCAGTAGCAGATAACTTGTCTAGGTTGGAAAACGTTCTTGATGACCCACAACCTATTGATGACAGCTTCCCCGATGAGCAATTGAATGTCATCAATGCTTCACGTAGTGCACCATGGTATGCTGATTATGCAAACTATATCGTTGCCAAATATATACCACCAAGTTTCACATACCAGCAAAAGAAGAAATTCTTCTTTGACTTGAGACACTACTTTTGGGACGATCCTCACCTTTACAAGGAAGGAGTAGATGGAGTTATTAGATTTTGTGTACCTGAACATGAACAGGGACAAATCCTACAGAAGTGTCACTCCGAGGCCTACAAAGCACACCATGCGGGAGATAGAACTGCACACAAGGTATTGCAATCAGGTTTCTATTGGCCCACTCTCTTCAAGGATGCCCGTAAGTTTGTCTTGTCTTGTGACGAATGTCAAAGAATAGGTAATATTAGCAAACGTCAGGAAATGCCGATGAACTATTCACTTGTCATTGAACCATTTGATGTCTGGGGCTTTGATTATATGGGACCTTTTCCAAAATCCAACGGGTATACTCATATCCTAGTTGCTGTTGATTACGTCACTAAGTGGGTAGAAGCTATCCCCACTAGTAGCGCTAATCACAAAACTTCTATCAGGATGTTGAAAGAAGTTATCTTCCCTAGATTTCGAGTCCCTAGATATATAATGACCGACGGTGGTTCACACTTCATTTATGGTGCTTTCCGTAAAACGCTTGCTAAGGACGATGTCAACCATAGAATTGCGTCTCCCTACCATCCTCAGTCCAGTGGTCAAGTAGAGCTAAGCAACAGAGAGATTAAACTAATTCTGCAAAAGACTGTCAACAGGTCCAGAAAGAATTGGTCTAAGAAGCTCGATGATGCACAGTGGGCTTATAGAACTGCCTATAAGAATCCCATGGGCATGTCTCCTTACAAAATGGTGTACGGTAAAGCATGTCATTTACCTCTTGAGCTAGAGCATAAAGCTTATTGGCAATCAAAGAGCTCAACTTTGATTTCAAACTTGCCGGTGAGAAGATGTGACATCCTCGACTTTTGCTACAGTAGTAATCGTAATTAAGCTACAGTGATCAACCGTTAATGATGCCACGTCATCGGATTTCCATCTCAGACCCGCGTTGATTCGAGTTTGTCCGGATTTCAGATTTGAAAACAAAAGTAGGGTACGTTATGAGTTCATTGCAAATATTACAAGAATATATATGTAAAAACGAGGAAAGTATTAAAGAAACAATAATGATAAAAGAAAGAAAGAAAACTGAAAGAAAGGATTAATAAAAAGAAAAGGGAAAAGGAGAAAACAAAATAAATCTAATCAAAAAAAAAATGAAAACAACCCCCCACTCCCCCGTGGCCCAACTGGGCCAAAAGGCCCAGCCGGCCACCACCCCCACCCTCCAAAACCCTAGCGCCACCCCACCCCCACGCCAACTCCCTCCCCCCCCCCTGGGCGCCGCCGCCGCCAGCCCCCCCCCTCGTGGGGGCCCCACCCCACGACGCCAGGCCCCCCCCGCGCCTCCTACCCCCACGACCTCTCACCCTCCCGTAACTCCCTCCCCTCCTGTCGCCCCTCTCCCCCATCTCGCCCCTCCCTGGCCGCCCCTCTCCCACCGGCCGGCGGCCACCCCTCACCACGCCGGCGGCCTCCTCTCCCCACGGCCGCCTCCCTCCACCGAGCACCCTCTCCCGGCGGCACCCCCCCACCTCTCGGCCTCCACCCCGCCGGCCGGGGCGCCGGCCACCTCGCCCCCCCCCCCATCTCGGCGGCCGGCCCCTTCGGGAGGTCCATCTCCGGCGGCCCTCTCTACGGTGGCCGCCCCTCCCCGTCGGCGGCTCCACCTCCGGGGGCCTCTCCTCACCGGGGCCCTCCTCACCGGCTCCTCCTCGCCGGCACGTCACCACCACCGTCACCGTCACCGCCTCCACGTCCGTCTCCACCGTCAACTACGTGCGAACTCCGGCTTCACCGGGCCGTCACGTCACCGTCGGTGAGCCCCTCCTCGGGCTCCTCCCACCTTACCGTTCTCCTCGACGTCACGGTTCCGTTCCGGCAAACGGGGCCTCGATCCGTCGACGGTGGACTCCGGTAGAAGGATTCGAAGTTTGTGTTCTTCTAGGTGGAGTAGCAAAAGAACTTCTCTGTCTCTGTTAACAGAGAGATGAGAGATGAGTGTTGAGAGAAAAGAAAAATGAAAAAGAATAAATTGTGTATTAGTTGCGTATGTATGTATGTATGTATGAGATGTGATGTATGTATTTGTGTATTTGAGTATTTAGAGGAATACGGTATTTGCACGGATAGGTATCTAATAAAAATAAATGAGGAAATAACCTTAAGCCACTTACCGGTGGGGCCTATGCACCGCTGTCAATGACAGGGAGGCCCCACGCGATGATTAAAAATAATGTTTTTCTTAAATAAATAAATAGATAGATATATTAGTTAAAATAATTAATTAACATAATTAGAGTATGACACGTGGGTCCCTCGTTGAATTAATCTGATTAATAAATAATTAATCTTAATAAAAACTTGTGCCTATGACGTTCGGGACCCGCTGGTCAGTTGACCGGTCAAATGTGATGTCAGCCTGACATCGCGATGATGTCATAATAGGATTTTACTAAATCTTTTAAATCTGTTTTTAATTCTTAAATAATTAATAAAACTTCAAAAATTAATATTAAATAATCCGTAAGTCAGATCGAAATAATTTCAACATGAAAGTTGATCAGCAAAGCGAGACGAACCCGGATACACGGTCCGTTCGTCTGTCACGCGTCCCTAGCATAGCAAACATGGAACTTTTCCATCGTTTCCAGTGTAACCGGTAGTAGCCCGAGGCCCGGAAAATATCGTCAGGTATTCTTCCGACCCGTCTATGACGGATGTTCCTGCGTTAGCTCATGCCTAGCCTGCATATTTCCATGTCGTGTTTTGTGTTGCATCGGTGCTATTATTTATTGTTTCTTCCCCCTCTTCTTACCGGTAGACCCCGAGACTGACGCTGCTGCCGGGTACATCTACGACCCTGCCGATCAGTCCATTGCCGCAGAGCAGCAAGGCAAGCAAACTCCCCTTGATCATTCCTATATCGCCTATGCCTTTCTTCCTACTGCTTGCATTAGTATTCTGCTACTGTTGTAGTTAGCTCCTATATCTGATGCATAGCCTGTTTTTGATGAACTGCTACTTTCAGTCCTGTACCTTTAACCTGCTTAGTATAGGTGGAGCAGTCATCCCCTCTGACCCCGTAGATCAGTTGCCCCGCTTGTTTTCAAATCTCGATCTCTGATCGACGAGCCAGACCCGACACAGCACATTCACCCCCCTTCGTTGTACGACGCTACAGGGATACTATCGGGTACCGAGGGTGACACCTCGCTAAGTACTCCTGATGATATCTCTGTAGTATAGCTAGTCGATCGTGGTTATCGAGGGTGATTCCTCTTTCACCATTCCCGATGACGCCTCTGTCGCGCAACCCCGCGAGTGTGGGACCCCCGAGGGTGATTCCTCTAAGCCCACCTTGACGGGTACATCGTTCGGGATCCAACGAGGGTGATACCTCGGATTTCCCCGATGTTACAACCACACAGTTACTCGACCATGTTACTGGGATCTTCGGTGATTAGTTGTAAGACGGGTGGATTCCCGCGAGACTGTGTTGTCGGCCTATTTAAAATGCTAATGGATTTTGGTATTTGATCTGGGTTGGTCGGAGACCTTTTCGCACTAACCGGCTACGCGGGAAGAATTATGGGTACTCGGCGTCGCGGTATCAGCCGAAGCTTTTCAGATGCCAGCAGTGTAGCGGCGCGCGCCCGAGTGGTCCCGAGATGCATCGCGCTTGTGATTAAGGGATGCTAGGACTGACGTCGGCCGCCCACGCCACGTGCAGGAGCGTGAAGGGGAACTGGGCCCATGAACCCTTTGTGCTTAGGATTTAGACCGGCGGGCTGGCCTCTCTGATTAGTCTTAGGTGGGGCTGCGACGTGTCGATATTCCGAGGCCGGGCAGGACCCAGAAAAGTATGTCCGGCCAGAGTGTTATCGAGCGTGACGGGACATGTGGTGCACCCCTGCAGGGATGAAAATTAACTATTCGGATAGCCGTGTCCACGGTTACAGGACGACTTGGAGTTGTGCCCCGATCTTATACAACTACAATTGTTACTTAACTGGAATTAGTTTGCCTCGGGATTGCTTCCTCGCAGGGAGTCGAGGGAGGATCCTTAGGCGTGACCTCACTTTATTATTGATGCAACAATATGATTATTAATGTGTTACCCCCCCCCCCCCCCTGTTCTACTCTCGTCTATTGCTGCAAGACCCTGAAGATGCTAGTCTTCGATAGGACTAGGCCTTCTCTCTCTATTCTCGCATTGCTGCAGTCAGTCCACATATAACCCCCCTTCTTTGATACTGATGCATAATTAGAATAGTTCTGATGTAAGACTTGCGAGTACTTTGGATGAGTACTCACCGCTGCTTTGCTCCCCCCTTGTCCCCTTGATCCGTTTGCTGCGACCAGATGATGAAGCCCAGGAGATGGAGGTCCCCGCCGCCGACGACTGCTACCCCGACGGTGCCTACTACTACGTGGAGGCCGCTGATGATCAGGAGTAGTTAGGAGGTTCCCAGGCAGGAGGCCTCACCTCGTTCGATCGTTGTATCTTTTGTTGCTTCCGCTGACTCGTGTGCTTATCGAGCTTTCGTATTCTAGCCCTCGAGGCCCCTGGCTTGTAATATGAAGCTGATGTTATTTTATTTGTGTCTAGAGTTGTGTTGTGATATCTCCCCGTGAGTCCTTGGGTTTGATCGTACGCATTTGCGTGTATGATTAGCGTACGATTAAGCCGAGGGCGTCACAAGTTGGTATCAGAGCCAACTGCCTGTAGGTAGCCCCCTTTCCAACTCCTTGGCCGAAGTTGAGTCTAGTGTTTGAAAAACTTACTAACACTGATGTTGTGGCTTACGGGCCCACATCTCAATTGGGTGGTATTAGTATCTTTTACTCCTTTTCTATACTCTGGGCTCTACTTTCTCTTCTCTCTCGGGTCAAAGATTTTACTAACTCTAACATTAGGTTCTCGAATCACATCAATCCGGAGCGCTGGACTATCTACTCTTTTTCTCCTGAATATGTATTACACACACTGTCATTGACATTCGTCAATCTTATTTTCAGATGCGTCCCGCAAGGCAGCACGTGCGCCTGACACAGGCCACCGAGACGACTGGGTTCCCGGCCATTTTGGTCGATCTCCTGACCAGGCTGGGATATCGCTGGTACCCCGAGTACACTGTGTTCGAGGATTTCCGCGAGTACAACCAGTGCCAGTACCAGGCTGAGGTTCGCATCTTCGACCAGAGGGGCGGTGAGACCCTCGAGCGCCACGTGTTCTGTGGTATTGGAGTGTCGGTCGAGATGGCCGTCCACGATGCGGCCTACATCGCCATCACCCGACTCCGTGGAGCGTACCCTCACCTGGAGGAGAGCCCTTTCAGATACATCCCGCATGCTCCTGCTGGGGATGAGACTGGGTCTGATCTCACTGCCTACGCTTCTGACGTTCGGGAGCGCAGCGACCGTTCCTACGTCGCTGTCTGCGCCCCCTACGTGACGCGTCGGTACGACGCGCGGATTCTGGTACAGTACACTGAGGCAATGGATCGTGCCTTCCGAGCTCTGACTGTGGAGCTGTATGCTACGCGCACTCGTCTTTACGACGCATTGACAGAGCTGCAGCCATCACACTGTCCGAGGGTTCCCCCTTTGCGCATCCGCGAGCCGAGCAGGACAGAGCTACCATCAGCTCTCGAGTGGACAGATGTCGGGGGTAGAACCCCTGCACTTGGACCTCAGCTCCTCGACTGGATGCGGTACCGTCACCAGAGTCACAATGGGACACAGGGTCCTGTCCCTACCTTCTATCACCGCCAGCTACCAGGATTCGTTCGTCCTCTCCGACGTTGATGTAGCCTTATCGCTACATCTCGTTGTGGTACTCTTCCACCGCGTGCCTGCGCGCCGCCTAGTGAGTCCAGGGTATCGTCAAATGCGTCCGGGCTATCGCCAAATTTCGAGTTTTTAATCGTTAGTCTGTAATCGAACTTATGTATGGGTCTGTATGTCGAACTCAACTACTATGGAGTATCTATCGCATTTCCCTTTCATTATGCTTGATTACTTCATGAATGCGTGCGATGCCTTTCGATTACTTTAAGCTAAACTACCCCTGCTAAATATTTAACAGGATGGTTAGACCAGCTGGCCGCCCGCGTGGCCGTGCCAACGATGCACCACCCCCGCCTCCTGAGTATATGGCGGGGATGATCCAACAGTTTGAGCTGAACCGCCAGTTTATGCAAGGGCTCATGGATCAGTTCCAAAGGCCGAACATGAACCAACCACAAGGCGTGACACTGCAAGACTTCTGCCGTCTCAACCCTGCGATCTACCGCAGCTCAACTCAGCCTCTTGATGCTGATGACTGGCTCCGTGACATTTCTTATGAGCTAGAGTCTGCCAATGTGCCCCTGGCGAGCTATGTCAACTTTGCCGCCTACTTTCTGAAGGGTCCCGCTGCTCAATGGTGGGACAGCCACAGGCGCTCTCAGCCCGATGGAACTATCATCACTTGGGCAGAGTTCAAGGCTGCTTTCCGTGCTCGATACATTCCCCAGGGAATCATGGACCGGAAGAAGCGTGAGTTCCGCAACTTAGTCCAGGGCAACAAGACTGTGGATGCTTATCAGCGGGAATTTCTGGAATTATCTCGCTATGCTGAAGAAGACATTGCGACTGATGCACGCAGGCAGGAGAAGTTCCGTGAAGGCCTCCACCCTGATATCAAGCTGACACTCCTCGTTCAGGACTATGCTGATTTCGCCACCCTCGTGAACAAGGCTATTCAGGTTGAGACTGGTCTGCAGGAATACAAAGATAGCAGCAAGCGCAACCGTGACATGGGCTCATCTTCGGGCTCATCTGCACAGAAGCGGAAGATCTGGATTCCCAACAACATGTATCATGCACCTGCTCCTACTCCGAGGCCGTCCTATGCTGCACCTCGCCTGCCTCCTCCACCACCTAGGCAGCCGAGGCTTCCAGCTCCACCGCCTCGAGTTCCTCCTTCCCGTCCCGAGGACGGGCTGTGCTTCAAGTGTGGCCGTCCAGGTCACCGTGCTAGAGACTGCAGGCAGAATCAGAATCAGCTGGCACTTCCCGCAACTGGCCGTGGCAACAACCAGAACCGCATCTTCAACGCTAAGCCTGCTTATGTTCGTGGTCAGGCCAACAACATTGATATGGGTCAAGCTCAAGACCAGCCTGCTACCGTGATGGGTACACTTCTCGTTAACTCAGTACCTGCTTCTGTATTGTTTGATACACGAGCATCGCATTCCTTTATGTCGGAAAATTTTGCATACATGCATGACATTAGGAGCGAAGAGATGAACCTCCCGATAGTGGTAAACACCCCTGGGGGCGAATGCCGAACCTCTGTGGTTTGCCCCCATGTTCCAGTTGAAATTGAAGGATTAGAATTCCTTGCCAACCCCATCCTACTAAAGTCATCCAACATTGATCTCATATTGGGGATGGACTGGTTGAAAGCTCATACGGCATCGATCGTTTGTGCCACCAAAACCGTCCACCTCCTACACCCTTCAGATGAACTAGTAAGCTACCATGCTCATCTCGTCCGTAATGCTGAGGCACGGCTGTATGCCTTGAATGCATTAAATGCGTCGCCTCTTGAAGGGATTGAAAACATACCAGTGGTCCGAGAGTTCCAAGATGTCTTTCCAGAAGAACTTCCGGGGATTCCCCCTGCTCGAGCTGTCGAGTTTGTCATTGACTTGGTACCCGGTACCACTCCTATTGCCAAGCGCCCTTATAAAATGCCACCACATGAACTCCTTGAACTTAAGCAAGAAATTGATAACTCGCTCCGTCTGGGTTTCATCCGTCCGAGTTCCTCTGCTTGGGGAGCACCTTCTCTCTTTGTTAAGAAGAAGGATGGGACAAATCGATTGGTTCAAGACTATCGTCCTATCAACCAGGCCACTATTCAGAACAAATATCCTCTTCCGCGGATAAATGATTTGTATGATCAACTTGCTGGTTCCACCGTCTTCTCTAAGCTCGACTTGAGATTGGGATACCACCAGATCCGTGTTCGCAAGGAGGATATTCCAAAGACCGCCTTTGTTACTCGATATGGATCATACGAGTACACCGTCATGTCCTTCGGCTTAACCAATGCACCGGCAACTTTCTCTCGATTGATGAATTATATATTCATGGACTACCTCGACAAATTTGTCGTGGTATATCTGGATGATATTCTGGTGTTTTCAAAGAACAAAGAAGAGCATGCTGAACATCTTCGTCTTGTACTGGATAAGCTTCGGGAGCATAAACTCTATGCGAAGTATTCCAAATGTGAGTTCTGGCTAGACGAAGTGACTTACCTTGGTCATGTGATTTCCAAGGATGGTATTGCGGTCAACCCCGAACGAATTCAAGCTATTCTTGACTGGACTCCCCCGAAGAATGTCAAGCAAGTCAGAAGTTTTCTCGGACTCGCCAGCTATTGCCGTCGATTCGTCGAGAACTTCTCCAAGATTGCGAAGCCCTTAACCAACCTGCTTCACAAAGGTGTTAAGTATGAATGGACTGATAAATGTCAGGAAAGTTTTCAGGCACTCAAGGACAAACTGACGTCCGCTCCAGTACTTGCTCCTCCAGATACGAAAAGGGATTTCGTCATATACTGTGATGCTTCTCGTCAAGGAATAGGTTGTGTCCTAATGCAGGATCGCAAGGTGATCGCTTATGCTTCACGTCAACTGCGTGCTCATGAAGAGAACTACCCAGTTCATGATCTCGAACTTGCCGCAGTCATTCATGCATTGAAGGAATGGCGACAATACCTTGTCGGTAATCGCTGTGAAATCTACACCGACCATCAAAGTCTGAAGTACTTGTTCACTCAACCGGAGCTGAACCTGCGTCAACAAAGATGGATGGAGCGTATAGCAGATTTTGACTGTAGTATATCATATACCCCTGGCAAGGCTAATGTAATGGCTGATGCCTTAAGTCGCAAGTCATACTGCAACCACCTCCAGGTTCATCAGGTTCACGATCGTCTGCAAGAGGAATTCCGTAAGCTGAACCTCCACATTGTTCCTCAGGGTTACCTTGTTCCTCCCCCTGAAGAGTATCAAAAGATGAACCTTCGTGTTGTTAATCAGGGTTCCCTCAGTAACCTAGTGGTTGAACCAGATCTTATGAGCTCCATAAAGAATATACAAAACTTTGACGATGATGTCGACAGGATTAAGAGTTATATTGCGAAGGGTAAACCCTCCTTTTTCACTGTTGATGAAGGTGGTGCCTTGTATTTCAAGGGTCGCCTATTCGTTCCAAATAAGAAGGAAAATCTCAGGATGACTGGGAAGGTGATGGAAGAAGCTCATGACACACCATTGTCTATTCACCCGGGTAGTACCAAGATGTACCAAGACATCCGGCAAAGATTCTGGTGGCCCAATATGAAACAAGACATTGCACGCTATGTGGCAGAATGTGATATATGCCGGCGTATCAAGGCAGAACACCAAAAGCCTGCTGGAACTCTGCAACCTATCTCTATTCCCGAGTGGAAATGGGATCACGTTGAAATGGACTTCGTCACTGGTTTTCCCAGGTCTCAGAAAGGTAATGATGCTATTCTTGTCGTCATTGATCGACTGTCCAAAGTTGCACATTTCCTGGCCGTCAAAGAAACGATTAATGCTAGTCAGCTGGCAGATCTTTATATGTCAAGAATTGTTTCACTTCACGGTATTCCGTTGGTAATCAGTTCGGACCGTGGCAGCTTGTTTACTTCAAAATTCTGGGAAAGTTTTCAGAAGGCTATGGGGACTCATCTGTCCTTCAGCACTGCATTTCATCCTCAATCCCAGGGACAAGTTGAACGAGTCAACCAAATTCTCGAGGACATGCTTCGAGCTTGTGTCATTTCTTTCGGTAAGAAATGGGAGGAATCTCTCCCGTATGCCGAGTTCTCGTACAACAATAGCTATCAAGCTAGTCTGAAGATGGCCCCTTTCGAAGTATTGTATGGGCGAAGGTGTCGAACTCCTCTGAATTGGTCAGAAACTGGAGAACGATCACTCTTCGGTCCGGATATTATTCAACATGCCGAAGATCAAGTCCGCATTATTCATGAGAATCTGAAGGCTGCTCAGTCTCGTCAGAAGAGTCAGTATGACCGTCATCATCAATATATGGTCTATCAACCTGGCGAAAAGGCTTATCTTCGTGTCACACCAATGAGAGGTGCACACCGTTTCGGAATCAAGGGCAAGTTAGCTCCTCGTTATATTGGTCCTTTCACTGTTCTCGAAAGGCGTGGAAGAGTGGCTTATCAATTGGAACTGCCGGCGAACCTTTCTCAGGTTCACGATGTCTTCCATGTTTCTCAGCTCCGTCGCTGCTTCAAGGACCCTATTCGAGCAGTGGATCACGATATGCTTGAGCTACAACAAGACCTCTCTTATAAAGAGCATCCGGTCCGCATTCTCGACCAAGCTGAACGTAAGACTCGTCGCAAGGTCACTAAGTTCCTTAAGGTGCAGTGGTCAAATCACTCTGAAGATGAAGCCACTTGGGAACGCGAGGATCATCTTCGTGATGAATACCCCGGGCTTTTTCCCTCTACCTCTTAATTCTCGGGACGAGAATTCTTGTTAGTAGGGGAGAATTGTGACATCCTCGACTTTTGCTACAGTAGTAATCGTAATTAAGCTACAGTGATCAACCGTTAATGATGCCACGTCATCGGATTTCCATCTCAGACCCGCGTTGATTCGAGTTTTTCCGGATTTCAGATTTGAAAACAAAAGTAGGGTACGTTATGAGTTCATTGCAAATATTACAAGAATATATATGTAAAAACGAGGAAAGTATTAAAGAAACAATAATGATAAAAGAAAGAAAGAAAACTGAAAGAAAGGATTAATAAAAAGAAAAGGGAAAAGGAGAAAACAAAATAAATCTAATCAAAAAAAAAAATGAAAACAACCCCCCACTCCCCCGTGGCCCAACTGGGCCAAAAGGCCCAGCCGGCCACCACCCCCACCCTCCAAAACCCTAGCGCCACCCCACCCCCACGCCAACTCCCTCCCCCCCCCCTGGGCGCCGCCGCCGCCAGCCCCCCCCTCGTGGGGGCCCCACCCCACGACGCCAGGCCCCCCCCGCGCCTCCTACCCCCCACGACCTCTCACCCTCCCGTAACTCCCTCCCCTCCTGTCGCCCCTCTCCCCCATCTCGCCCCTCCCTGGCCGCCCCTCTCCCACCGGCCGGCGGCCACCCCTCACCACGCCGGCGGCCTCCTCTCCCCACGGCCGCCTCCCTCCACCGAGCACCCTCTCCCGGCGACACCCCCCCATCTCTCGGCCTCCACCCCGCCGGCCGGGGCGCCGGCCACCTCGGCCCCCCCCCATCTCGGCGGCCGGCCCCTTCGGGAGGTCCATCTCCGGCGGCCCTCTCTACGGTGGCCGCCCCTCCCCGTCGGCGGCTCCACCTCCGGGGGCCTCTCCTCACCGGGGCCCTCCTCACCGGCTCCTCCTCGCCGGCACGTCACCACCACCGTCACCGTCACCGCCTCCACGTCCGTCTCCACCGTCAACTACGTGCGAACTCCGGCTTCACCGGACCGTCACGTCACCGTCGGTGAGCCCCTCCTCGGGCTCCTCCCACCTTACCGTTCTCCTCGACGTCACGGTTCCGTTCCGGCAAACGGGGCCTCGATCCGTCGACGGTGGACTCCGGTAGAAGGATTCGAAGTTTGTGTTCTTCTAGGTGGAGTAGCAAAAGAACTTCTCTGTCTCTGTTAACAGAGAGATGAGAGATGAGTGTTGAGAGAAAAGAAAAATGAAAAAGAATAAATTGTGTATTAGTTGCGTATGTATGTATGTATGTATGAGATGTGATGTATGTATTTGTGTATTTGAGTATTTAGAGGAATACGGTATTTGCACGGATAGGTATCTAATAAAAATAAATGAGGTAATAACCTTAAGCCACTTACCGGTGGGGCCTATGCACCGCTGTCAATGACAGGGAGGCCCCACGCGATGATTAAAAATAATGTTTTTCTTAAATAAATAAATAGATAGATATATTAGTTAAAATAATTAATTAACATAATTAGAGTATGACACGTGGGTCCCTCGTTGAATTAATCTGATTAATAAATAATTAATCTTAATAAAAACTTGTGCCTATGACGTTCGGGACCCGCTGGTCAGTTGACCGGTCAAATGTGATGTCAGCCTGACATCGCGATGATGTCATAATAGGATTTTACTAAATCTTTTAAATCTGTTTTTAATTCTTAAATAATTAATAAAACTTCAAAAATTAATATTAAATAATCCGTAAGTCAGATCGAAATAATTTCAACATGAAAGTTGATCAGCAAAGCGAGACGAACCCGGATACACGGTCCGTTCGTCTGTCACGCGTCCCTAGCATAGCAAACATGGAACTTTTCCATCGTTTCCAGTGTAACCGGTAGTAGCCCGAGGCCCGGAAAATATCGTCAGGTATTCTTCCGACCCGTCTATGACGGATGTTCCTGCGTTAGCTCATGCCTAGCCTGCATATTTCCATGTCGTGTTTTGTGTTGCATCGGTGCTATTATTTATTGTTTCTTCCCCCTCTTCTTACCGGTAGACCCCGAGACTGACGCTGCTGCCGGGTACATCTACGACCCTGCCGATCAGTCCATTGCCGCAGAGCAGCAAGGCAAGCAAACTCCCCTTGATCATTCCTATATCGCCTATGTCTTTCTTCCTACTGCTTGCATTAGTATTCTGCTACTGTTGTAGTTAGCTCCTATATCTGATGCATAGCCTGTTTTTGATGAACTGCTACTTTCAGTCCTGTACCTTTAACCTGCTTAGTATAGGTGGAGCAGTCATCCCCTCTGACCCCGTAGATCAGTTGCCCCGCTTGTTTTCAAATCTCGATCTCTGATCGACGAGCCAGACCCGACACAGCACATTCACCCCCCTTCGTTGTACGACGCTACAGGGATACTATCGGGTACCGAGGGTGACACCTCGCTAAGTACTCCTGATGATATCTCTGTAGTATAGCTAGTCGATCGTGGTTATCGAGGGTGATTCCTCTTTCACCATTCCCGATGACGCCTCTGTCGCGCAACCCCGCGAGTGTGGGACCCCCGAGGGTGATTCCTCTAAGCCCACCTTGACGGGTACATCGTTCGGGATCCAACGAGGGTGATACCTCGGATTTCCCCGATGTTACAACCACACAGTTACTCGACCATGTTACTGGGATCTTCGGTGATTAGTTGTAAGACGGGTGGATTCCCGCGAGACTGTGTTGTCGGCCTATTTAAAATGCTAATGGATTTTGGTATTTGATCTGGGTTGGTCGGAGACCTTTTCGCACTAACCGGCTACGCGGGAAGAATTATGGGTACTCGGCGTCGCGGTATCAGCCGAAGCTTTTCAGATGCCAGCAGTGTAGCGGCGCGCGCCCGAGTGGTCCCGAGATGCATCGCGCTTGTGATTAAGGGATGCTAGGACTGACGTCGGCCGCCCACGCCACGTGCAGGAGCGTGAAGGGGAACTGGGCCCATGAACCCTTTGTGCTTAGGATTTAGACCGGCGGGCTGGCCTCTCTGATTAGTCTTAGGTGGGGCTGCGACGTGTCGATATTCCGAGGCCGGGCAGGACCCAGAAAAGTATGTCCGGCCAGAGTGTTATCGAGCGTGACGGGACATGTGGTGCACCCCTGCAGGGATGAAAATTAACTATTCGGATAGCCGTGTCCACGGTTACAGGACGACTTGGAGTTGTGCCCCGATCTTATACAACTACAATTGTTACTTAACTGGAATTAGTTTGCCTCGGGATTGCTTCCTCGCAGGGAGTCGAGGGAGGATCCTTAGGCGTGACCTCACTTTATTATTGATGCAACAATATGATTATTAATGTGTTACCCCCCTCTGTTCTACTCTCGTCTATTGCTGCAAGACCCTGAAGATGCTAGTCTTCGATAGGACTAGGCCTTCTCTCTCTATTCTCGCATTGCTGCAGTCAGTCCACATATAACCCCCCTTCTTTGATACTGATGCATAATTAGAATAGTTCTGATGTAAGACTTGCGAGTACTTTGGATGAGTACTCACCGCTGCTTTGCTCCCCCCTTGTCCCCTTGATCCGTTTGCTGCGACCAGATGATGAAGCCCAGGAGATGGAGGTCCCCGCCGCCGACGACTGCTACCCCGACGGTGCCTACTACTACGTGGAGGCCGCTGATGATCAGGAGTAGTTAGGAGGTTCCCAGGCAGGAGGCCTCGCCTCGTTCGATCGTTGTATCTTTTGTTGCTTCCGCTGACTCGTGTGCTTATCGAGCTTTCGTATTCTAGCCCTCGAGGCCCCTGGCTTGTAATATGAAGCTGATGTTATTTTATTTGTGTCTAGAGTTGTGTTGTGATATCTCCCCGTGAGTCCTTGGGTTTGATCGTACGCATTTGCGTGTATGATTAGCGTACGATTAAGCCGAGGGCGTCACAGAAGAGGTTATTTGATATTAGCTCACTTGATGAATGGAGAACTCAGGCATATGAGAATGCCAAGTTGTTCAATGAAAAGGTTAAGAGGTGGCATGATAAGAGGATACAAAAGCGTGAGTTCAATGTAGGTGATTATGTCTTGCTATATAATTCTCGTTTAAGATTCTTTGCAGGCAAGCTTCTCTCTAAATGGGAAGGTCCCTATGTTGTTGAGGAAGTATATCGTTCCGGTGCTATCAAGATCAACAACACGAAAGGTAATTGTCCGAGAGTGGTAAATGGGCAGAGAATCAAGCATTATATCTTAGGTACTCCCATAAATGTTGAAAGCAATATTATCAATACCATAACTCCGGAAGAATACCTAAGGGATATTTATCAGCCTGTTTCAGACTCCGAAAACGAAGAGGTATGTGATTCGGTAAGAAACAGAGTCCAAAACTTTTCCCGTAGGAAATTTTCTCCGTTTTGGAATATTTGAAAAAAATACAAAAATTGGAAGTAGTCCGGAAAGTGCGCGAGGAGGCGACAAGCCTGCCCGGCGCGGGCTCACCCCCTGGCCGCGCTGGGAGGGCTTGTGCCCACCTCGTGCACCTCCCGAACTCGGTTTTCGTGCAGGGTACTCCTTGTGGTCTGAAAAAAATCATTATATATAGTCTCGTTTGGTTTGACCCCTGCATCACGCATATTTCCTTTGTTTTTCGTTTTGAGCCTGTTTCTATTGCAGATCTAGATCGCTATGACTTCCCCAAAAGCTCCGAAGGGCAAGATCTTCGAGAAGGTCATCAATCCCTACCTCACGGGAGTGCTGCAACACCCTCAATCTATCGAGATGCGTGTGGGGATGTTGCACATCCGTGATGTTGAGGGGCCCAAGAAGACCGGAAGCGTGGAGACGAGGCTCGAAGCAATGGAGCAACAAGTCTTCAAGTGCCAAGGGATGGTGGAGCGTGGACTCAACGCCAACCACATGATGATCACAGAGTTCACCAGCAAGCACAGGATTGATGCCAATGACATTGGGAAGCACCTCTCCAGGCTCTATGACAGGATTGATCAACTCCAGGCCTAGATCTATGACCTGCAGAACCAAAACAGTGAGTATGAGTATAGATTTAAATCAATACGTTTGGCTGCAAATTTGAGGATTCCGGAGACTCATTCATCATTCCATGATGGAGCACCTATGCCTTGGAAGATGAAGGATCAAGCCCATGTTGCAGTAACTCCTCCACCATCACCACCAAAGGAAGACAACTAAACATGGGTATGGGCAATCCCCTTGGCTTGTGCCAAGCTTGGGGGAGTTCCCAGGTATCGTATCACCATCACATCTTTTGCCTTTACCTTTGTTTTAGTTTTCCTTTTCAGTTTTATCTTTCTCTAGTAGATTAAAAGTCTTAGTGTTTTTAGTCTTGAGTTTTGCTTTGTGTCACCCCCGATGTATTCGAGCTCGTGAGCCATGTAATAAAGAGTGTCTTAGTTGAAGGGCTTTGCCTCTTTCCATGATCAATAGAGTGAGAATAGAACAAAAGCATGAAAGATCATGTAATGATCTTATGGGAAGTGATGGCTTCACATATAAAAAGAATGATGATTGAAACTTGTTGAGGGTAGACAAACGTAGACCTTGGTCATGGTTTCAATTAATAGGAAGTGATAAAGAAGGAGAGGTTCACATATAAATATATCATCTCTGACACCATCTATGATTGTGAACACTCACTAAACTATTGCATGCCTAGAAGTAGATGTTGGACAAGGAAGACAACATAATGAATTGTGTTTGCTTGGCTCCGAACAATGTTATATGATTAGAGATCCCTTAGCATGTGACGATTGCTTCCACCTCACATTAGCCAAACCTCCCGCACTAAGTAGAGATACTACTTGTGCATCCATAAACCATCAACCCAGTTTTGCCTTGAGAGTCCACCATACCTACCTATGGATTGAATAAGATCCCTCAAGTAAGTTGTCATCGGTGCAAGCAATAAAAATTTCTCTCTAATATGTATGATCTATTAGTGTGTGGAAAATAAGCTTTGTACGAACCTGTGATGAGGAAGACATAAAAGTGACACACTGCATAATAAAGTTCTTTATCACGAGAGGCAATATAAAGTGACGTTCCTCCGCACTAAGAGAATACGCATCCAAACCTCAAAAGCGCATGACAACCTCTGCTTCCCTCTGTGAAGCGCCTATCTTGTACCTTTACTTTTTGCCCTTGAAAGAGTCATGGTGATCTTCACCAATTCCTTATCTCGCCTTTATCTTGGCTAACGTCATATGCTTGGGAAAGATCTATATTCATATATCAACTTGGGGATAAGTATTCATGAATTATTATTGTTGACATTGCCCTTGAGGTAAGCAGTTGGGAGGCAAAACTATAAGCCCCTATCTTTCTCTGTGTCCAGCTGAAACTTTGATCTCATGAGTACCACGTGCGTTGTAGCAATTGATGAGAACGAAAGAATGATTGAGTATGTGGATTTGCTTTACGAGCTCTTATTTGACTATTTCTGATGTTGTGATAAATTGCAATTGCTTCAATGACTAAAGGCTATCGGTTGTTACTTCTCGGTAAGGTTCTTGATCCATGCTTTGCTTTGTGAAGGAATTATCACTTTAGCATGAGAGATTATATGTTGGTATTGTTGTTCTGATCATGATCATGATGCATGCATGCTCGTATCTTATTTTGTCGACACCTCTCTCCCTAAACATGTGGACATATTTATTGAGCTAGGCATTCGCTTGAGGACAAGCCAGGTCTAAGCTTGGGGGAGTTGATACGTCCATTTTGCATCATGTTTTCATGTTGATATTTATTGCTTCTTGGGCTGTTATTTCACTTCATGGTACAATTCTTATGCCTTTTCTCTCTTATTTTGCAAGGTTTACATGAAGGGGGGAGAATGCCGGCAGCTGGAATTCTGGCCTAAAAGTGGAGCAAAGTTGAGATACCTATTCTGCGCAACTCCAAACGCCATAAAAATCAACGAGGATTTTTTTCCGGATTTATAAAAAATACTCGGCCGAAGAAGCGCCAGAGGGGCGCCAGCAGGTGGCCACAAGCCTGCTTGGCGCGGCCACCCCCTGGCCGCGCCAAGGGGGCTTGTGGGCAGCCTTATGCCCACTGGCCCCCCTCTTTTGCTATATGAAGGGTTTCGTCCATGAAAAAATCAGAGAGGAGCTTTTTCGTGGATTCGCCGCCACCATGAGGCGGAACTTGAGCAGAACTAATCAAGAGCTCCGGCAGGACGATCCTGCCGGGGAAACTTCCCTCTCGGAGGGGGAAATCGTCGCCATCGTCATCACCAACACTCCTCTCATCGGAGGGGACTCGTCACCATCAACATCTTCATCAGCACCATCTCATATCCAAACCCTACTTCATCACTTGTAACCAATCTCTGTCTCGTGACTCCGACTGGTACTTGTAAGGTTGCTAGTAGTGTTGATTACTCTTTGTAGTTGATGCTAGTTGGATTATTTGGTGGAAGAGTTTGTGTTCAGATCCTTGATGTTACTCATTACCTCTCTGGTCATGATTATGATTATGCTTTGTGAGTAGTTACTTTTGTTCCTGAGGACATGGGATAAGTCATGCTAATAGTAGTCATGTGAATTTGGTATTCGTTCGGTAAATTGATGTGTTGTATGTTGTTTTTCCTCTAGTGGTGTTATGTGAACGTTGACTACATAACACTTCACCATTATTTGGGCCTAGAGGAAGGCATTGGGAAGTAGTAAGTAGATGATGGGTTGCTAGAGTGACAGAAGCTTAAACCCTAGTTTATGCGTTGCTTCGTAAGGGGGTGATTTGGATCCACTAGTTTAATGCTATGGTTAGACTTTGTCTTAATTCTTATTTCATAGTTGCGGATGCTTGTGAGAGGGGTTAATCATAAGTGGCATGCTTGTCCAAGTAAGGGCAGTAACGAAGCGCCGGTCCACCCACATATCAAACTATCAAAGTAACGAACGCGAATCATATGAACTTGATGAAAACTAGCATGACAGAAATTCCCGTGTGTCCTCGGGAGCGTTTTTCCTCCTATAATACTTTGTCCAAGCTTGTCCCTTGCTACAAAAGGGATTGGGCTACTTTGTTGCATCGTTGCTACTTTTGTTACTTGTTGCTTGCTAGAATCATCTCACCACACAATCACTTGTTACCGACAATTTCAGTGCGTGCCGATTTTACCTTGTTGAAAACCACTTATCAAATCCTTCTGCTCCTCGTTGGGTTCGGCACTCTTACTTATCGAAAGGACTAAGGTTGATCCCCTATACTTGTGGGTCATCAATCGCGTTTTACGATACGGAGGCGCTGCCTCCACTTGTTCTTCCTCTGGAGTGCAGATCTAGATTCCGTTCTGGGCTCCGGAGAGGGGAAAGCGTCGCCGTCGTCATCATCAACCATCCTTCATCACCAATTCCATGATGCTCTTCATCATTCGTGAGTAATACCATCGTAGGCTTGCTGGACGGTGATGGGTTGGATGAGATCTATCATGTAATCGAGTTAGTTTTGATGGGGATTGATCCCTAGTATCCACTATGTTCTGAGATTGATGTTGCTACTACTTTGTTATGCTAAATGCTTGTCACTAGGGCCCGAGTGCCATGATTTCAGATCTGAACCTATTATGTTTTCATCAATATATGTGTGTTCTTGATCCTATCTTGCAAGTTGTAGTCACCTACTATGTGTTATGACCCGGCAACCCCGAAGTGACAATAGCCGAAACCACTCCCGGAGATGACCACAGTATGAGGGGTTCATGTATTCACTAAGTGCTAATGCTTTGTTCTGGTTCTCTATTAAAAGGAGAACCTTAATATCCCTTAGTTTCCATTAGGACCCTGCTGCCATGGGAGGGATGGACAATAGATGTCATGCGAGTTCTTTTCCATAAGCACGTATGACTATATACGGAATACATGCCTACATTACATTGACGAACTGGAGCTAGTTACATATCTCCCCATGTTATAACTATTGCATGATGAATGTCATCCGGCATAATTATCCATCACCGATCCAATGCCTACGAGTCTTTTCCTACTGGTCTTTGCTATGTTACTTTGTCACTACTGCTGTCACTGCTCCTACTGTTACCGCTACTGCTGTCACTACTGTTACTATTACCGTTGCTACCGCTGCTATCATGCTACTTTGCTACTGAAACTTTGCTGCAGATACTAAGTCTATCAGGTGTCGTTGAATTGACAACTCAACTGCTAATACTCGAGAATATTCTTTGGCTTCCCCTTGTGTCGAATCAACAAATTTGGGCTGAATACTCTACCCTCGAAAACTGTTGTGATCCCCTATACTTGTGGGTTATCCAGACTATTTTCTGGTGCCGTTGCCAGGGAGGCATAGCTCTATTCTCTGAGTCACTTGAGATTTACATCTGTTGATCACTATGAGGAATCCGAGAGATCCAAAAACTAAAGTTTTGCCCTCAACTACGAGGACAGGTAAGGAACTGCCATCTAGCTCTGCACTTGATTCACCTTCACTTATGAGTAAGTTTGCGACACCACCACCTGCTAGAAATTCTGATATGTCGCGTGTGGTTGATGATGCTACTTCTGCTATCCATAATGCTTGTGATGATGCTTTTCTTGATACTGCTTTGCCACTGGGTGCATTCCTTGATGCACAAATTGCTAGAGTTACTGCTGAATGTGATGATACTTCTGAAACTGCTGAAATTATTGAAGTTGAACCTACTATTTCAACTGTTAGAACTAGCTCTCCTAGATATGAATTGCCAGATATACCTGAGGGTTATGTTATGGAGGGACAGGTAGCTGAGGACTTTCTTGCTTGTAAGGATAGCTATGATCTTGAGAAATTACTGTGCAAGTGGAAAGGAAAATCTCTGAATGCTAGGATGAAATACGACCCTAAGTTTGCTACTTCGCCTATCTTTGTGACCGATAAGGATTATTAATTCTCTATCGATCCTGAGTTAATCACTTTGGTCGAATCTGATCCTTTTCATGGTTATGAGTCACTTTGGTCGAATCTGATCCTTTTCATGGTTATGAGTCTGAAACGGTTGTAGCACATCTTACTAAGTTGCACGATATAGCCACCCTATTCATGAGTGAGGAAAAGATCCGCCACTACTATATCCTTAAGTTGTTTCCTTTCTCGCTAAAGGATGATGCTAGGACTTGGTTCACTTCTCTTGCTCCTGGTTGTGTGCGTAGTCCCCAGGATATGATCTACTACTTGTCTGAGAAATATTTTTCTGCCCATAAGAAACAAGCTGCCTTGCAGGATATATATAACTTTGTGCAGGTTGAAGAAGAGAGTCTCCCACAAGCTTGGGGGAGGCTTGTCGAGCCATTGAATGCTTTGCCTGATCACCCTCTTGAGAAGAATGAAATACTTGATATCTTTTATAATGAATTAACCGATGCTTCTAGGGACCACCTAGATAGTTGTGGTGGTTGTGTTTTCACGGAAAGAACTGTGGAACAAGCTGAAATTCTATTGAATAATATCTTGAGCAATGATAATGCTTGGACTATTCCCGAACCACCTCCAAAGCCAACTCCGAAGAAAAGAGGTATTCTATTCCTCAGTCTTGAAGATATGCAAGAAGCCAAGAAATCTATGCAAGAGAAAAGCATTAAATCTGAAGATGTTAAGAATCTACCACCTATCGAAGAGATCCATGGTCTTGATAACCCGACACAGGTAGTAGAGGTAAATTCTCTTCGTAGATTCAATGAGAGTGATATTCCTTTTGATAAACCTGCTAGCTTATGCTTAGATGAATTTGATAACTTTGTTGCCAAACAACAAAGTTTCAATGATTATGTTAGCAGACAATTGGAACATAATGCTCGTATGCTTAGTCATTTAAGTGCTTGTGTGGATATAAATGTCAATGATCTTAAGCTTTTGAGTAAACATGCCTATATGGTCACTACTCAGGTAGAACAAGTACTTAAGGCTCAAAATGACTTGCTCAATGAGCTGAATGACAAGTCTGTTAGAATTATCACTAGAGGTGGTAGAATGACCCGTGAACCTTTGTATCCTGATGGTCATCCTAAGAGAATTGAACAAGATTCTCAAGGAGTTAGAACTGATGCACCTAGTCATCCTAGGAAGAAAAAGAAAGATGATAGGAACTTGCATGCTAGCAACCCTGTTGTTGTTACACCCGGGAATCCAAACGATGTCTCTGTTTCTCATGCGGAAACACAATCTGGTGATGAACATGAGACTAGTGATAATACCGATAGTGGTGTTCGTGATGATGCTCAACCTAGCAATGATAAGGATGTGGCGATTGAACCTGTTGATCTTGATAACCCACAACCTAAGAATAGGAGATATGATAAGAATGACTTCATTGCTAGGAAGCATGCTAAATAAAGGGAACCATGGGTTCAGAAACCCATGCCCTTTCCTCCCAAACCATCCAAGAAAAAGGATGATCAGGATTTTGAGCACTTTGTTGAAATGATTAGACATGTCTTTCTGCAAATGCGTTTGACAGATATGGTCAAAATGTCTCCTTATACTAAGTACATGAAGGATATTGTGACTAATAAGAGGAGGATACCTGAGGTTGAGATTTCCACCATGCTCGCTAATTACACCTTCAAGGGTGGAACTCCTAAGAAACTAGGTGATCCCAGAGTGCCCACTATACCTTGCTCCATTAAAGGAAATTATGTTAGAACCACTTTATGCGATCTTGGAGCTAGTGTTAGTGTTATGCCCCTCTCTCTTTATCATGGACTTGAATTGGATAAGTTGACACCCACTGAAATGTCTTTGCAAATGGCGACAAATCAACTGCTTTTCCTATCGGCATTTGCGAGGATGTGCCTGTTGTGGTTGCTAACGTTACTATCTTAACGGACTTTGTTATTCTGGATATTCCCGAGGATGATGCCATGGCGGTCATCCTTGGAAGCCCCTTTTTAAACACCACAGGGGCTGTTATTGATTGCAACAAAGGCAATGTCACTTTCCATGTCAATGTTAATGAGCATACAGTGCACTTTCCGAAGAAACAATATCGAGTACATTGCATCAATGCTATTGAAAAAACTTCATCGATTCTTATTGGGAGCTTTGAATGCCCTATACCTACTGTCAAGATGAAGTATGATTTGCTTGTTGGGGATATACACATCCCCATTGTGGTAACCTAGTGACTATTCGAAAATTCTCTGGTTTTATGCGATTCGAAAAAAGTTTGTCAAGGAGACTTGATCAACGTCATTGACGGATTTCTTTCGATGACCATGAGATGGATGAATCTAGGAGTCACAACCCTCTGTTCCAAACTTTTATTTTCGTTTGTTTAGAAGAAAAATGGTAGATTTAGCTTTATTTTCCTGTTTTCTGCTTTTCGCGTCCCTTAGAAAAGTGTCCCGGAAATAAAAGTTCTTCAAATGCCCTGAAAATCAAGTATGATTTTTTTTGGAATTTTTGAAAAATCTGAGACAAAGAGCTAGTCAGGGGGATGCACTAGTGAGCCACAAGCCCAAGAGGCGCGGGCACCCTCCTGGCCACGCCTACCGGGCTTGTGGGCCCCACGTGCCCCCCCTCCACTTATTCCAGCTCTCATCTCCTTCTGCTACCTCCAGAAAAAATCATTCCACAGCTCAAACCCGTGTTCTTGCTCTTCTTGCTGCGTTTTTCGATCTCCTTGTGAAAGGCCCCATTCACCAAAATTTTTTGGGGGAATTGTTCCTTGGTATGTGACTCCTCCATTGGTCCAATTAGTTTTTGCTCTAGTGCCTTGTTCGTTGCGTATTATTGCTGCCTTGGTGACCCTGTTCTTGGATGCTAATTTTAGTTGGTCCCAAGTAGTTTTGATGCATCATATGGCCTCTAGGCACTTGAAGGAGCAGTGGCTATGAGTTTTGTTGAGCCTTGTTCACTTTTCTCTTTAGTCACTAAAAATTTCAGAAAAGGAAGATGTTCAGGAGAAACTATCATGGTGGTTCTTCAAGCAAGAGGGGTCCCCGTCTTGTGATTCGGGAGCCCGATCCTTACCAACCGAGGAACGCACAGGTACAACCATGTGAATGGCCTTCTCATGAATTCATGATTGATGCGGGTTTCAAAGACGGGTTTGATACATTTGTTCACAACGCCGGGCTCGAAGAATTCATCTCCGATAAATGTGAACAGTATACTACTCTCACTGCCTCTTTTGTTTGTAGATTCAAATTTTCCGCTGTCCGTGACACATCCATACTGTTTGATCTGTATGACAAAGCGTATACCATTGATTTAGAGGATTTTAACAGAATTTGCAAGATACCTGATTGGGGTAGTCTCAATGATCCTCCTAAGTCTTCGGTTAGAGATTTTATCTCTAGTATTACTGTTGGAGAAACTAGAGATATTACGCAGGCTACCATGGGGAGCATTCATTTTCCTGCCTTGCATTACTTTGCCCTCTTCATAGGTAGATGCATTAACGACAAGATTGAGCATTCTCACCTTTGCGCACCTGACCTTAGTATTCTTAAGAGCGCAGTAACGGGTGATAGAACTTTCAACATGGGAGCTATAATCACGAGGAGGCTAAATAATAATGCTAATGAATGGGATTTCTTTGGTGGGATCTATGCCGCTCGCATAGCAAATTTTCTTGGAGTACCTATCCGCGAAGGAGATCCCCCGCTCCATACAGCTTTCCTTGATCGCGCCGCTATGACACGTTATTAGTTCCTTGAGAGGGATAATGAATCCCTCCTATATCGGTTAATATTTAACCGATAACGTGTTTTCCATATTACCCTTCCTGCTCCTACCTTCTTTGACTTTCAGGTAAAACGGAGATATTACATAACCAGAGGAGAGGCAGAGGAGTATGAGAGGGAGTGATACGTCTTCAACGTATCTAAATTTTTGATGGTTTCATGCTATTATCTTGTCAAACTTTGGATGTTTTGTATGCCTTTTATTTATTTTCTCGGACTAACTTATTAATTCAGTGCCAAGTGCGAGTTCCTGTTTTTTCCATGTTTTTGACCCCTTCCAGAGGAGATTTCGAAACGGAGTCCAAACGGAAGAAAATCCCCGAAAAGATTTTTTCTCGAACGGAAGAAGATCGGGGGACTTGGGAGCCAAGCCAGAAGAGCCCCAGGGGCCCGACAAGCCCCCACCCCGTGGCCAGGGGGGCACGCCATGCAGGCTTGTGGGCCCCCTGGAGTTCCCTTGACCTAGATCTTGCGCCTATATATTCCAAAATATTCCCAAAAAAATGAGGAGAGCATCGTAATCACTTTTCCGCCGCCGCAAGCTTCTGTCTCCGCAAGATCCCATATGGGGCACGTCCTGGTGCCCTGCCGGAGGGGGGATTCGGACACGGAAGGCTTCTCCATCAACACCATGACCTCTCCAATGATGCGTGAGTAGTTCACCATAGTCCTACGGGTCCATAGCTAGTAACTAGATGGCTTCTTCTCTCTCTTGGATCTTCAATACAAAGTTCTCCATGATCTTCATGGAGATCTATCCGATGTAATATTCTTTTGCGGTGTGTTTGTTGAGATCCGATGAATTGTGGATTTATGATCAGATTATCTATGAATCTTATTTGAGTTTCTTCTGATCTCTCTTATGCATGATTTGATATCCTTGTAATTCTCTTCGAGTTGTGGGTTTTGTCTGGCCAACTAGATCTATGATTCTTGCAATGGGAGAAGTGCTTGGTTATGGGTTCATACCGTGGGGTGACCTCACCCAGTGACAGAAGGGGTAGTGAGGCACGTATCGTGTTGTTGCCATCAAGGGTAAAAATATGGGATTTTCATCATCGGTTTGAGATTATCCCTCTACATCATGTCATCTTGCTTAAAGCGTTACTCTGTTCGTCATGAACTCAATACACTAGATGGATGCTGGATAGCGGTCGATGTGTGGAGTAATAGTAGTAGATGCAGAAAGTATCGGTCTACTTGTCTCGGATGTGATGCTTATATGCTAGATCATTGCCTTAGAGATCGTCATGACTTTGCGCGTTTCTATCAATTGCTCGACAGTAATTTGTTCACCCACCGTAATACTTGCTATTTTGAGAGAAGCCTCTAGTGAACACTATGGCCCCCAGGGTCTACTCCACACCATATTTTCAGCTTTACACTTTTTTACTTCGTTTCACTTTTCGCCTTCATATCTCACTTTGCAAACAATCTTGAAGGAATTGACAACCCCTTTGAAGCGTTGGGTGCAAGCTTCTTTGTGTTTGCGCAGGTACTCTGGACTTGACGAGACCCTCCTTCTGGATCGATACCTTGGTTCTCAAACTGAGGGAAATATTTACTGCTCCTGTGGTGCATCACCCTTTCCTCTTCAAGGGAAAAACCAACGCAAGCCCAATCTCCGTCAACGTGTCAATTTCTGGCGTTTTTGTTTGAGAAGTAGCAGAAGGATTTCTGGCGCCGTTGCCGGGGAGGAAGATCCAGTCAAGAACTCATCCAAGTAGGTGTCGCAAACTCATCTCTTGCATTTACTTTGTTTGCTAGTTGCCTCTCGTTTTCCTCTCCCCCCACCAATTTTCCTTTTTCCTTCACCTTTTCGTTCGCCCTTTTTCTCGCCCGCTTTTTGTTTGCTTGTGTGCTTGCTTGCTTGCTGAAGTCACCATGAACGAAAACAACAAGCTTTGTGACTTCTTGAATACTAATAATAATGATTTTATTAGTACTCCGATTGCTCTCGCCACTAGTGCGGAGTCATAAAAAATCAATGCCGCTTTGCTGAATTTTATTATGAAAGAGCAGTTCTCTGGCCTTCCTAGTGAAGATGCCGCATTCCATCTCAATACCTTCATTGAGCTTTGCGATATGCAAAAGAAAAGAGATGTGGATAATGACGTGATTAAATTGAAGCTTTTTCCTTTCTCATTGCGAGATCGCGCCAAAACTTGGTTTTCTTCTTTGCCCAAAAAAAGTATCGATTCTTGGGATAAGTGCAAAGATGCTTATATATCCAAGTACTTTCCGCCGGCTAAGATCATCTCTCTCCGTAATGATATCATGAATTTCAAGCAACTTGATCATGAGCATGTTGCACAAGCTTGGGTGAGAATGAAATTAATGATTAGAAATTGTCCCACTCATGGCTTGAACCTTTGGATGATTATTCAAATCTTTTACGTTGGCTTGAATTTCGCTTCTAGAAATATCTTGGACTCCACCTCAGGTGGAACATTCATGGAAATCACGTTAGGAGAAGCCACAAAGCTCTTAGACAACATCATGACGAACTACTCTCAGTGGCACACTGAAAGGTCACCTACTAGTAAGAAGGTACACACTATAGAAGAAATTAACTCGTTGAGTGCTAAGATGGATGAGTTAATGAATTTGGTTGCTAGTAGAAGTGCTCCTTTGGATCCTAATGATATGCCTTTGTCTTCTTTGATTGAGAGTAGCAATGCTAGCTTGGGCGTTAATTTTGTTGGTAGGAATAACTATGGCAACAACAACGCTTTCAGAGAAAACTATGTTCCTAGGCCTTTTCCTAGTAATTCCTATAATAACTTTGGCAACTCCTACAACAATACCCATGGAAATTACAATAGATTACCCGCTGATCTAGAGAGTAATATCAAAGAGTTCATCAACTCTCAAAAGATTTTCAATGCGTCCATAGAGGAAAAACTACTCAAAATTGACGATTTGGCTAAGAGCGTTGATAGGATTTCTTGTGATGTTGATGCTTTGAAAGTTAAATGTGCTCCTCCCAAAATCAACATGGATGAACCTTTGAAAGCTATGCGCGTTTCCATGATTGAGAGCCAAGAAAGAACCACCCAAATTCGTGCTAGACATGAATCGCTTAAAAAGGCGTGTTCTCGTGATGAGAATCACGAAGATCTTAAAGTGCTTGGTGTGACTCCCATTGAATCTTTGTTTTCTTGTGTCAAACCTAATGATTATGGGGCTGGATATGAATCCACTTTGGTTGAAAAGTGCCCCATTGATTCGGAGTCCATCTATCTTGATGCTAAAAGCATTAAAAGTGGAGTAGAAGACGTTAAAACTTTGAGTAGTAATGAAATTACCACCATGTATTTCAAGGAATTCAATTATGATAGTTGTTCTTTGATTGAATGCATTTCCTTGATGCAATCCATGTTGAACTCTCCACACGCTTATAGCCAAAACAAAGCCTTTACCGATCATATTGTCGAAGCTATGATAAAAGCTCTTGAAGAGAAACTTGAATTGAAAGTCTCTATCCCTAGAAAGCTTCATGATGTGTGGGAACCTACCATCAAAATCAAAATCAAAAACTATGAGTGCAATGCCTTGTGTGATACGGGTGCTAGTGTTTCTGCGATTCCAAAGTCTTTATGTGATGTTCTGGGTTTTAATGAGATTGAAGAGTGTTCTCTTAATTTGCATCTTGCTGATTCTACTATCAAGAAACCCATGGGAAGGATCAATGATGTTCTTATTATTGCAAATAGGAACTATGTACCCATGGATTTCATTGTGCTTGACATTGATTTCAATCCTACATGCCCTATTATTCTTGGTAGACCTTTCCTAAGGACTATCGGTGCTATCATCGATATGAAGGAAGGGAATATTAGATTTCAATTTCCATTAAGGAAGGGCATGGAACACTTTCCTAGAAATAAAATAAGATTGACTTATGAATCCATGATGAGGGCTACTTATGGTTTGAGCACCAAAGCGACGATACGTGATTCTATCGCTTCTATGCCTAGCTAAGGGCGTTAAACAATAGCGCTTGTTGGGAGGCAACACAATGAATTTATCTTTTTCTTTCTGTTTTGTTGCGTCCAGACTTTCATAATTCTGTTGTGATTGTGTTTTTTGTGTTTCTTTTTGTGTTTGAGCCAAGCAAAACCTTTATGACTAGTCTTGGCAATGGTTGTTTGATCCTGCTGGAAAAAGACAGAAAATTTTCGCTCACGAGATGATTTTTCATTTTTATTCAAAAAGAGCTTTTGAGTTTATTATTTTTGCTTCTGATTGATATGCTTTTTCCCCAGACCTTCGTAATTTTTCAGAGTTTTTGAGGTACCAGAAGTATATGAAATATACAGATTGCTACAGACTGGTCTGTTTTTGACAGATTCTATTTTTATTGAGTTGGTCGCTTGTTTTGATGAAACTATGGTTAGTATCGGGGGGTACTAGCCATGGAAAAGTGAGAATACAGTAGCCCATCATCAATATAGATGGAATTGAAGTTTACTACAGTACCAAAAGAAGTGGTAGTTTGTTTTGAGGACGTGGCGACTGCGACCGCATGAGGAGAACTACGCCACCCATGATCTCGAGCTAGCAGCTGTAGTGCATGCTCTGAGGACGTGGCGACATTACCTTCTGGGAAAGCGATGTGAGATATATACAGACCACAAGAGTCTAAAATATATCTTCACCCAGAGGGAGCTGAATATGAGACAGCGGAGATGGCTTGAGTTAATCAAGGATTACGACCTCAACATTCAGTACCATCCCCGCAAGGCGAACGTGGTAGCCGATGCCTTGAGCCGGAAGGCAGGCTCCTTGAACGTCACGCTCAAGGAAAGGATACCCGTCTTGTGTGAAGAGATGGATGGCTTAGGACTTGAGATAGTCGAACCAGGGTACCTGGCGAACCTCGAAGTCAAGCGTACTCTGGCAGACGACATCAAGGATGCCCAGAAGGGGCACAAGAGTATCGAAGGCCTCAAGAGGAAGGTGCGAGAAGGCAAAGCCCCAGGATTCTCGATTGATGAGCAAGGAGTATTGTGGTACGGGAAGCGCTTATGCGTACCCAACAAGGCCGAACTTAAGGACTTGATCATGCAAGAGGCACATGACACACCATACTCTATCCATCCAGGTGGTACCAAAATGTACCAAGACATCCGAGAACGATTCTGGTGGCATGGCATGAAGAGGGAAATTGGCTCCTATGTCGCTAAATGCGATGTATGTCAGCGAGTCAAGGCTGAACACCAGCGACCCGCTGGGTTGCTACAACCTCTTCAAGGGCCGGAATGGAAGTGGGATATAGTCGGCATGGACTTCATCACCGGGTTGCCCCGGTCGAATAAGGGTCATAACTCCATTTGGGTCATAGTTGATCATTTGACCAAGGTGGCCCATTTCATCCCCGTTAACACCACTTACGATGGCAGCCAGCTGGCCAGTCTGTACATTCATCGAGTGGTGAGTCTCCATGGAGTTCCCAAAGAGCTCGTGTCCGACCGCGGCACGCAGTTCACCTCAAGATTCTGGAAAAAGTTTCAAGAAGCTCCCGAAACCAAACTCTCCTTCAGTACGGCTTTCCACCCGCAGACGGGCGGACAGACCGAGAGGGTAAACCAGATACTTGAGGACATGCTCCGCGCTTGTGTTTTGGCCCATGGTGCCAAGTGGGAAGACTGCCTACCATTTGTTGAGTTCTCTTACAACAACAACTACCAGTCCAGTCTTCAGATGGCCCCATTCGAAGCATTATATGGGCGGAAATGCCGCACCCCGCTCAATTGGTCCGAAACCGGTGAAGGACTAGTTTTCGGACCTGAAGCACTGCAGGAAGCAGGGGACAAGGTTCAGCTTGTCCGAGAGAACTTGGAGGCAGCTAAGTCAAGGCAGAAGAGCTATGCGGACCCTCGCCGCAGAAACGTGGAGTTTGTTCCCGAAGACCAGGTGTACTTGCGAGTCACGCCTCTCAAGGGGACCAAGCGTTTCCACGTCAAGGGGAAGCTAGCTCCAAGGTTCATTGGACCCTTCAAGATCACGGGAAGGCGCGGGGAAGTAGCTTATCAGTTGGAGCTACCTCCTGAACTTTCGGGTGTGCACAACGTGTTCCACATGTCACAACTCCGGAAGTGTTTGCAAGTGCGGAACCATCCCGATCTTTACAAGGACATTGATCATCAAGCTATTGACCTTCAACTGGACCTTACCTACCGCGAGAGACCGATCCGCATTTTGGACGAAGCAGAGCGTTGCACCAGAAGCCGCACCATCAAGTTTTTCAAGGTTCAGTGGAGCAACCATACCGAAGCAGAAGCCACATAGGAATGAGAAGACTATCTCCGATCAGAATTTCCCGAGCTATTTAACGCTTAGCTTAGGAATCTCGGGGACGAGATTCTTGTAAGGGGGATAGGTCTGTCACACCCTGTTTTTCACCCCAAGTTTTCTGTGTTGCAAAAATCAGAGCTTGTTAAAACTTTTTCAAATAATGCTCTGAGTGCAATGTCAGCCATTGTTTGAGTGTATGCTTGCTTGTTTGATGACTCCAACCCATGAAAAATTATTATTTTGCTCTCTTCAAAACCCTTTTTCCTTTATATGAAGATCACCTTCATCATGTTGGGATGCACTACTAGCTCATGAAGCCAAGTGACACTTCCAACCAAAGTTGGTGATCTGATCCAAATATTATTTTCATTCATTATAAACATTAATTGGTGATTTAAAATATTATTTTCCTATTTTATATCTATGTCTATTTCTGAGGCCAGTAATGATATTTCCACAAGGAAAATTACTTTCCTGCCTTAGAAAATTCTGAGTAAATTCATGGAAGCTCAGAAGGACATATATTTTCCATATATAAGATTTTCAACCCTATTTATATTAATATTATGTGAGTAAAATCCTGAAAACCATTTCTGTCTGTTTTAGCTTTTTGAGATGTTTCCAAAGGAAATTATCTCGGTAAATTCCCATAAAATACAGGAGCCCTCCCAAACCATATTAGGTGCTCACCTAAAATCTCACCTTGATCCAAGGTGGGGAAGTGCACTTAAAGAGCCCAAAACCCTCTCTGTCCAGAGTAGAGTTGGAACAACTCTACATTGCAAAGTTTCTCCAATAGAGCTGAAACTTTGCAGAGGTGTTTAACACCCCAAATGAGGACTCCACACCAAAAATGGGAGTTGTGAGACTCTGTTTGGCCACACTTCCTTTGTAAAGGACAGTACTGGTCATTTTGAGACATATTCAAGTTTGCAAAGCCAAACTTGTTCAATGGAGCTCAGATTTGGTGGAACCCCATGTTTTTACCCCAAGACCAAACCTGTTAAGTTTCATTTACAGTGGTGGAGTTGAAGCACCCCAAGTCACTGTCGAACACCTACTGACAGGAAGGTAAAAACCTTCCTAGCCACTGTTTTACCCAATGTCAAGGCCCCAGACTTGGTGGGTTAGAGCACCAGAACACCCTGAACACCCAGTCAATCAGCCCCTCCCCAACTCCAAGCACAAGTGACAAGAACTCCAATTTGAGCTGCAGGGCAGTACTGGCAACACTAGTGTTCCTTGCTCCCTTGACCAGCTCGAGCTCCCACTAAACCACAACGGCTAGGCACACTCCCAGCAACACTCGGGACATGAAGGACACATCCCAAGTGCCCCATAGCGAGCCAGCATGCCGTGGCATGCCAAATCTGCGCTCTGGGCACGCTGCAGAGAGCCACCCGCAAGGGGCCGACGCTCCGGCCGGTCCGAGCCTCCCCAGTTATGTCCAAGCGCTCCCCCGACAACCATTCAGTGCAAAGCTACCCCAGGGACCCTCTCCCCCTCGCGCAAGAGCTCAGGCGACGTGTGCCTGTGCGCGCCCGACGCGGCCGAGCATGCACGGTCCCTGCAGCTCGTCCCCACTCACTTTCCCTCTGCGGCCGTTGCACCAGGAGGCCCTAAACCACGTCCCGAACCCGTGGTTTCGCGGCCAGCACCTCACTGTACTTGCACGCGTGCCACGGTGAGTCACCGGCGCGCCCGAGTCGGGACACCGTCGTTGGCCTATAAATAGGTCCCCCCCGGCACACCAACACCCTCCAAGCAGCTTCAGCACAACCAGTAGACCCTCCCTAGCCGCCCAATCGAGCTCGCAGAGCCCCGGTACTCGAGATCGACCGAGGCCCCTCCGCCTCGGAGCTCCGGTCGATCTCCGGCTACACGTCGGCTCCTGCGCTGCCCGACCTCTCATTACACTCCCCTCGACACCAGGAACGTTTCCCCTAACTCTCCAGAGCAAATCCATACCCCTAGCCCCTAGTTCAACACGAACCCGAAACCCTTCCGCTACGAGCACCTCGTCGCCGGCGACCCAGACCACCTCCGGTGACGTCCCGACCACGAGCAGGTAGGCGGAGGCACGAGGAACCCGTTCCCGTTCCTAGCTAGGCCCGAGGACAACGGCAGCCTCGCCGGCGTCCATCTCCACCTCTCTGGCTGGAGGTAGGAGAAGGACCCGACAGGTGGAGCCCACTTGTCGGTGTCCTGGGGAAGCCAGCGCGCGTAGCCGCTGACGCTGACCCCACGGGCCCGCAGGTCAGGTTTGAACCTGGCCCGCGCGCGCCTGGTGGCCAGGCCTGCTGGCTGGGCCGGCTGGATCTGTTTCCCCTGGCCTTTTTCTTTTGTTTTAATCCAGAAACTAAATGATTTTTATAAAAAGATTTAGCCAGTAGAAAAATATAATTCTTCCACCAGGATTTTTCTAAAAATGAGTGGTATTTGATTCTGTAATAGTTTACATTTATCAAAAACAGAAACTATTTTGGTATAATAAAATGATATTAAAAAGCACTTGTTTTGCTTCTGTTTGCTTTTAAATAAATATGCTTAGCTAATAAAACAATAGGAAACATTTTTCAAAATAATATCCTGAATTTATTCAAGCCTTGCAACATTTTTTAAAAGCACTTTGTGATTTGTTTTAGTGAGAGCTAGTATTTATTTATTCCTTTCTCGACGGTAGAGTTACTGAGTGACTGAGGATCCGGAGCGGAAGACCTCGAAGACCCCGGATACCTAGCTGACCAAGGCAAGCATGCCCTTTTGCCATGACTTAAGTATATAAAATGATGCATGCTAGAATAGCAAGTATTTTTCCGTTGCATGTGATCCCGATGCCGGTTCATCATTGATGTGATGGTACCGAAGGCTTCTTCGAAGCACTTGCATTGATAATATTCACATGGCTCCTCGGAGCACAAACATGATGATCTGACCCTACCATCTACGAGGATCATGCTACTGTCATGTTGACTAGCAGAGTAGAATCACTGCATTGAACTTGACCCTACCCCGTGAGGGTCATGTCATACCATGTTGACAAGTAATAATAGAGCATTTTATCATGAGCATGATGATGAGTTAAATAAAGAGTTTATGAAAACCCCGTCGGGTGCCACTAATGCCCGAGGGTGATGAGTTGGTGATCACTTTTGGTGAGGTGATGCACCGGTGATTTTGGTGTGAGTACGGTTTCGGAAATGGATTAGATTTATGATGTGTCGACCGTCCCAACCTTACCAGTACGACCACGATACCCCTTTATGGGACGGGGCTTTGTTGATTACTCTGGTCGGTGCTAGCAAAGAGCCACATTACTAGTGGCGGGAGTGATCGGTGTCACTCTCGTTATGGGGTCGTGCCAGGTAGGACGACTATGCCATTATTATGAGTTCCAGGCACACCGTTGGTCCCTGCATGGTTGTTACAGTCCAGCGTTGGTGCTCGTAAGACGTACAACATGTGGGCTGGGTACCAATTGAGTGGACCTCTTTGTCTAGTATCGTCAGGGGAAAGATGATGATCGGGTACTTACCTCGGGTATATGTGATATACCGCGAGTCGTGGATGAAACGGAAGTATTCCGTTTCTCGTGGGTCTAGAGTACTACCTCTACAGAGTGTAAACTATTCGAATAGCCGTGTCCGCGGTCAAGGTGAGTTGGGTGGTGCTGCTTAAACTACGTCCAGAGTTTCCGCATAAACCAAGTGTGTGTGCGTGGTGTTAAAAAGGTGTTGTTATAATCATGATAATCACAATAATATGATCAAGTTCGGTGACTTGACATATAGGGTAAACCCGAATGGTTTAGCCCTCATTAATATCTTGAGGATATGACAAGTTCAGTGACTTGGCATATAGGGTGAACCCGGTGTGTTCAACCCTTGACAGATATGTCAATATCTGTAACCTGTTATTCAAAAGTAGTTCTTTAACTTGTTGCACATACTTGATCATACCACCACATTGCATTCCACTAAAGATAACTGTTACTGTCATTCCTTATCATATACATATCATGGGCTGTTTGCGAGTACATTCAAAGTACTCATTGGCTTGCCACTAGTTATGTTATTGACCAGACATGGAAGGACCGGAGTTTGGCGATGAGTACGCCGTCGGAGACGGACCTGCGATCTAGGACGCTTCCAAGTCAGAATGCCTGTTGGTATAGGCTTGATGGCATGGGCATCGCTTAGCCCTTACGAGTTTCCGCTACTCGATGTATCCGTTTTATTTGGCTTTAGGCCTTGCTCTTGAACCCGACCATCTGGTCATTTGACGTAATAATTCGGTACTTGGATGTAAGACTCTATTATTCAGTATTTGTGTTCACTGAACATTGATCCTTGGGGTCACTGGGCACGGCGAACTCGACTTGCTAGTCGGGGTCCCCACAGAACTGGTATCACAGCCATACTGACTATCGGAAGCCTTAGATAGCAAGGACGTTAACCCAGAACGTTAGGACGCCAGCCTTGCACAAGATTCTTGCACATACAACCTCCTGACTTCTCTCCTATGCCTTGTAGATGGCTGCCGTACCTGAGACGCTTCTGGAGACCGACTTTCCACTACTTCTGGTGGATTCTCTCGAGAAGTGCCACGTACGACGCACGCCCATCTTCCTCTACCATGAGCACTGGGTCAACGCCGACACCAAGGAATATCACGTGGACGTGATAGTGAAGGCTAATGACTCCCCATCTAGTTGGTTCTTCGAAGGACCACAGATGGGAGAGCTGATGTTGGCAGTGGAGACGGCTGCACGAGATGCGCTCGTGCAACTCCGCAGCATCCTCCCTGAGATGGCTAATGAGCCTGTCACTCGTCATCTACCTTTCATTAAGGAAGGAGCGGATAGGAGCTGGACACTCACCCCAGCCACGGAGGATGGGATGCCACTAAGGTTTCAGACCTACTTCAGTCTCTCGTCAGACACCTTGACACACTTCCTGGTTAAGGAATCAGTCAAGCTTCGCCAGGAGCTGCACCTAGTCAAAGGCCTACTCCACACTAAGAAGATGCATAACCGCAGAGTAAAGAAGGCAGGCGCACCTGAAGGGAGGGCAGCTGTTGCCACTAGGGGTGGTGTGTTACCCATCCAGGCAGTCCCTCTTCGGAGTCGCCGCCTGACAGCGGAAGAGTACACTGAGATCTTCGCCGCCTCGCCCAAGAGACGTTGAGACATGCGGATTCTTTCTTCCACTCCTATAAAGGAAGAGGATGTTGATGAAGATGAGGATCCTATTGAGTCCGCCTTTGAGACCGAGCAGTCCGCCGCGTAGGTTTTCGCGTAGGCGATTTGGAGTACCCCAAGTATAGGGTATCCATGTATCCGTTTTTAATTTGCGTATGTGTGCTTGATGTAAGTCACCTATTGCCTTGGGTAGCCTGTAAGTGACTACGTCACCTAGTTGTCATGAATGCAATTTCCAGTTTGTCAAAAACTTTGGTTTTAAAGACTTGGCACATGCACGTATTGGACCCCCTCTTACTAGGAGCAAATCCTTGTACTCCCGAGCAAGGTGGCATTTTGACCTGTCTGTTTCTATGACAGGATGGTGAACACAACCCGCAACAGCACCTTCGGCAACCCCGGCGCCGGCTCCTCAGGGACGCCGCAGGGAACCGAAGGAGAAGCTCACGCTGGAGGTCACCACGAGCAGCCTAGAGACCTTCCGCCACCACCTCCTCCTGAGAACTTGACGATGGCTCAGTTCCTTCAAGCTCTTCGATAGGAGCGTCAAGCCAGCAATGCCGCTATCCAGCAGCTGACCCAAGTCCTGGTGGACAACCCGCCGCGGAATGAGTATGGCGGTGGTCGCTCTACTCTTTCTGAGTTCATGCGGACTACGCCCCCCATATTCACGGAGTCGACTGAACCCCTGGACGCCGATGACTGGATTCGCACCATTGAAGACCTCCTTGCGCTGGTCAAGTGCACCGATGATCATGAGAAGGTCCTTTATGCTTCTCACTGTCTCGGAGGCACCGCCAGGGCATGGTGGGATGGATTCCAGATCATGCGGACAGGGCAAGTCATCACGTGGGGGATGTTCAAGGAAGGATTTCGCGCGGCTCACATTCCGCCTGGACTGATGACCATTAAGAAGCAGGAATTCCGAGCCTTGAGGCAAGGCAGTGGAACTGTTAAGGAGTACCTACAGAAGTTTAATTTCTTGTCGAGGTACGCGCCTGAAGATGTTCACTCTGAGGCCGCTAAGGTGGAACGCTTCATGGAAGGGTTACAACAGTCCCTGCAATACCAGCTGGTGGTTTGCGACTGCCAGACTTTCAGCGAGTTGGTTAACAAAGCGCTTATGCTGGAAGACAAGCGTCGTGCAATGGACGACACCCGCAAGCGCAAACTGATAGGTAGTGGAGGACCCGGTAACGCAAGACCAAGACCATGGCAGTCAGCACCTGCAAGACCCAACTTTCAGCAGCAACAGTACAAGTACCCGGTGTTCCGCCAGAATTATCAGCCTCAGCAGCAAATCAAGCCAGTAGTCAAACCGCCGAACTACGGTGGAGTCAAGACCAACCCTCCGGGGCAAGTCACCTGCTTTGGGTGTGGTCAGACTGGGCACTATTCTAGGCAGTGCCCCAACAAGAAGCCCGACGCACCGCGTCCCAATGCACCCAACCCCGGTCAAGGTGCACCAGGGAGGAACCAGGCCCCTCGCAACCAACAGTTCAATGGTAGGGGCCGGATCAATCACATCACTGCAGAAGAAGCACAGGAAGACCCGGACTACATTCTGGGTACGTTCCTCGTCAACTCAACTCCAGCAACAGTGGTGTTTGATTGTGGTGCCTCGCATTCTTTTGTTACTCAAGGTTTTGCGGAAAAATGCGGTTTAAAACCCACTTTACTCCGCGGGCAGATGGCAATCCAAACCCCGGGAGCAGTATTAAGGACCAACCTAGGATGTAGAAGGGTCGAGATAGTTATCAATGGGACGAGTTTCTTGGCAGACCTCATTGTGCTTAAATCACAAGGTGTGGAAGTAATCCTCGGTATGGATTAGTTGGCCAAGCACCAGAGTCTTTTGGACTGTGCCAACAGGGCCATCACCATGATAAGCAACCAAGGGGCCAAGGTCAAGTTCGTCTCCGAGCCAGTATCGGCTCACGCACCTCGAGTCAACAGTCTCTCCGAGGTAGAGCTTGATCAAGTGCCTATAGTCTGTGAATACCCGGACGTCTTTCCTGACGAGCTACCCGGAATGCCTCCTGACCGAGACATTGAGTTCATCATTGAGCTTATGCCCGGATCGAGGCCTATTTATAAAAAGCCTTACAGGATGGGTTCCGAGGAGTTGGCAGAGCTGAAGAAGCAGCTGGATGAGCAACTCAGGAAAGGGTTCATTCGTCCGAGTGCGTCACCTTGGGGATCACCTGTTCTATTTGTTTCAAAGAAGGATGGTACCATTCGACTCTCCGTCGACTATCGTTCCCTTAATGAAGTCACAATTAAGAACAAGTATCCACTCCCCAAGATAGAAGACCTGTTTGACCAGTTAAACGGGGCCAGGGTATTTTCCAAGATCGATCTCCGATCGAGATACTACCAGTTGAAGATCCGACCCGAAGACATACCCAAGACTGCATTCGTGACCCGGTACGGTCTATATGAATGCACGGTCATGCCCTTCGGTTTGACGAATGCCCCAGCCTACTTCATGTACCTCATGAACAAGGTCTTCATGGAATATTTGGACAAGTTTGTCGTCGTGTTCATCGATGACATACTAATCTTCTCCAAGTCCGAAGAAGAGCATGAGCAACACCTGAGGCTAGTTCTGGGAAAGCTTCGAGAGCACCAACTTTACGCCAAATTCAGCAAGTGTCAGTTCTGGCTGAACGAAGTTCGATTTCTGGGTCATACCCTGACGGCACGCGGTTTAGCCGTGCATCAGTCCAAGATTTCTACAGTGACCAACTGGGAATCACCCAAGGACGTGAAGGATGTCAGGAGTTTCCTTGGGCTCGCGGGATACTACCGCAAGTTTGTCGAAGGATTCTCCAGCATCGCTCGACCTATGACTCAGCTCTTGAAGAAAGGCCGGAAGTTTGAGTGGACACCAGCGTGTGAAGCAAGCTTCCAGGAGTTTAAGAAGAGGCTAACTACCGCCCCGGTATTGGCTACTCCGGACATCAACAAGGAATTCGTGATATATTGTGATGCCTCGGGAACCGGGCTCGGTGGAGTCCTGATGCAAGATGGCAGGGTCGTGGCGTACTTGTCATGGCAACTGCGACCGCATGAGGAGAACTACGCCACCCATGATCTCGAGCTAGCAGCTGTAGTGCATCCTCTGAGGACGTGGCGACATTACCTTCTGGGAAAGCGATGCGAGATATATACAGACCACAAGAGTCTGAAATATATCTTCACCCAGAGGGAGCTGAATATGAGACAATGGAGATGGCTTGAGTTAATCAAGGATTACGACCTCAGCATTCAGTACCATCCCGGCAAGGCGAACGTGGTAGCCGATGCCTTGAGTCGGAAGGCAGGCTCCTTGAATGTCACGCTCAAGGAAAGGTTACCCGTCTTGTGTGAAGAGATGGAGGGCTTAGGACTTGAGATAGTCGAACCAGGGTACCTGGCCAACCTCGAAGTCAAGCGTACTCTGGCAGACGACATCAAGGAAGCCCAGAAGGGGCACAAGAGTATCGAAGGCCTCAAGAGGAAGGTGCGAGAAGGCAAAGCCCCAGGATTCTCGATTGATGAGCAAGGAGTATTGTGGTACGGGAAGCGCTTATGCGTACCCAACAAGGCCGAACTTAAGGACTTGATCATGCAAGAGGCACATGACACACCATACTCTATCCATCCAGGTGGTACCAAGATGTACCAAGACATCCGAGAACGATTCTGGTGGCATGGCATGAAGAGGGAAATTGGCTCCTATGTCGCTAAATGCGATGTATGTCAGCGAGTCAAGGCTGAACACCAGCGACCCGCTGGGTTGCTACAACCTCTTCAAGGGCCGGAATGGAAGTGGGATATAGTCGGCATGGACTTCATCACCGGGTTGCCCCGGTCGAATAAGGGTCATAACTCCATTTGGGTCATAGTTGATCATTTGACCAAGGTGGCCCATTTCATCCCCGTTAACACCACTTACGATGGCAGCCAGCTGGCCAGTCTGTACATTCATCGAGTGGTGAGTCTCCATGGAGTTCCCAAAGAGATCATGTCCGACCGCGGCACGCAGTTCACCTCAAGATTCTCGAAAAAGTTTCAAGAAGCTCTCGGAACCAAACTCTCATTCAGTACGGCTTTCCACCCGCAGACGGGCGGACAGACTGAGAGGGTAAACCAGATACTTGAGGACATGCTCCGCGCTTGTGTTTTGGCCCATGGTGCCAAGTGGGAAGACTGCCTACCATTTGTTGAGTTCTCTTACAACAACAGCTACCAGTCCAGTCTTCAGATGGCCCCATTCGAAGCATTATATGGGCGGAAATGCCGCACCCCGCTCAATTGGTCCGAAACCGGTGAAGGACTAGTTTTCGGACCTGAAGTACTGCAGGAAGCAGGGGACAAGGTTCAGCTTGTCCGAGAGAACTTGGAGGCAGCTAAGTGAAGGCAGAAGAGCTATGCGGACCCTCGCCGCAGAAACGTGGAGTTTGTTCCCGGAGACCAGGTGTACTTGCGAGTCACGCCTCTCAAGGGGACCAAGCGTTTCCACGTCAAGGGGAAGCTAGCTCCAAGGTTCATTGGACCCTTCAAGATCACAGCAAGGCGCGGGGAAGTAGCTTATCAGTTGGAGCTACCTCCTGAACTTTCGGGTGTGCACAACGTGTTCCACATGTCACAACTCCGGAAGTGTTTGCAAGTGCGGAACCATCCCGATCTTTACAAGGACATTGATCATCAAGCTATTGACCTTCAACTGGACCTTACCTACCGCGAGAGACCGATCCGCATTTTGGACGAAGCAGAGCGTTGCACCAGAAGCCGCACCATCAAGTTTTTCAAGGTTCAGTGGAGCAACCATACCGAAGCAGAAGCCACATAGGAATGAGAAGACTATCTCCGATCAGAATTTCCCGAGCTATTTAACGCTTAGCTTAGGAATCTCGGGGACGAGATTCTTGTAAGGGGGATAGGTCTGTCACACCCTGTTTTTCACCCCAAGTTTTCTGTGTTGCAAAAATCAGAGCTTGTTAAAACTTTTTCAAATAATGCTCTGAGTGCAATGTCAGCCATTGTTTGAGTGTATGCTTGCTTGTTTGATGACTCCAACCCATGAAAAATTATTATTTTGCTCTCTTCAAAACCCTTTTTCCTTTATATGAAGATCACCTTCATCATGTTGGGATGCACTACTAGCTCATGAAGCCAAGTGACACTTCCAACCAAAGTTGGTGATCTGATCCAAATATTATTTTCATTCATTAAAAACATTAATTGGTGATTTAAAATATTATTTTCCTATTTTATATCTATGTCTATTTCTGAGGCCAGTAATGATATTTCCACAAGGAAAATTACTTTCCTGCCTTAGAAAATTCTGAGTAAATTCATGGAAGCTCAGAAGGACATATATTTTCCATATATAAGATTTTCAACCCTATTTATATTAATATTATGTGAGTAAAACCCTGAAAACCATTTCTGTCTGTTTTAGCTTTTTGAGATGTTTCCAAAGGAAATTATCTCGGTCAATTCCCATAAATTACAGGAGCCCTCCCAAACCATATTAGGTGCTCACCTAAAATCTCACCTTGATCCAAGGTGGGGAAGTGCACTTAAAGAGCCCAAAACCCTCTCTGTCCAGTGTAGAGTTGGAACAACTCTACATTGCAAAGTTTCTCCAATAGAGCTGAAACTTTGTAGAGGTGTTTAACACCCCAAATGAGGACTCCACACCAAAAATGGGATTTGTGAGACTCTGTTTGGCCACACTTCCTTTGTAAAGGACAGTACTGGTCATTTTGAGACATTTTCAAGTTTGCAAAGCCAAACTTGTTCAATGGAGCTCATATTTGGTGGAACCCCATGTTTTTACCCCAAGACCAAACCTGTTCAGTTTCATTTACATTGGTGGAGTGGAAGCACCCCAAGTTACTGTCGAACACCTACTGACAGGAAGGTAAAAACCTTCCTAGCCACTGTTTTACCCAATGTCAAGGCCCCAAACTTGGTGGGTTAGAGCACCAGAACACCCTGAACACCCAGTCAATCAGCCCCTCCCCAACTCCAAGCACAAGTGACAAGAACTCCAATTTGAGCTGCAGGGCAGTACTCGCAACACTAGTGTTCCTTGCTCCCTTGACCAGCTCGAGCTCCCACTAAACCACAACGGCTAGGCACACTCCCAGCAACACTCGGGACGTGGAGGACACGTCCCAAGTGCCCTAGAGCGAGCCAGCATGCCGTGGCATGCCAAAACTATGCTCTGGGCGCGCTGGAGAGAGCCACCCGCAAGGGGCCGACGCTCCGGCCGGTCACAGCCTCCCCAGTTATGTCCAAGCGCTCCCCCGACAACCATTCAGTGCAAAGCTACCCCACGGACCCTCTCCCCCTCGCGCAAGAGCTCAGGCGACGCGTGCCCGTGCGCGCCCGACGCGGCCGAGCATGCACGGTCGCTGCAGCTCGTCCCCACTCGCTTTCCCTCTGCGGCCGTTGCACCAGGAGGCCCTAAACCACGTCCCGAACCCGTGGTTTTGCGGCCAGCACCTCACTCTGCTTGCACGCATCCCACGGTAAGTCACCGGCGCGCCCGAGTCGGGTCACCGTCGTTGGCCTATAAATAGGTCCCCCCGGCACTCCAGCACCCTCCAAGCAGCTTCAGCACAACCAGTAGACGCTCCCTAGCCGCCCAATCGAGCTCGCAGAGCCCCGGTACTCGAGATCGACCGAGGCCCCTCCGCCTTGGAGCTCCGGTCGATCTCCGGCTACACGTCGGCTCCTGCGCTGCCCGACCTCTCATTACACTCCCCTCGACACCAGGAACGTTTCCCCTAACTCTCCCGAGCAAATCCATACCCCTAGCCCCTAGTTCAACACGAACACGAAACCCTTCCACCATGAGCACCTCGTCGCCGGCGACCCAGACCACCTCCGGTGACGTCCCGACCACGAGCAGGTAGGCGGAGGCACCATGAACCCGTTCCCATTCCTAGCTAGGCCTGAGGACAACGGCAGCCTCGCCGGCGTCCATCTCCACCTCTCTGGCTGGAGGTAGGAGAAGGACCCGATAGGTGGAGCCCACCTGTCAGTGTCCTGGGGCAGCCAGCGCGCGCAGCCGCTGACGCTGACCCCAGGGGCCCGCAGGTCAGGTTTGAACCTGGCCCGCGCGCGCTTGGTGGCCAGGCCCGCTGGCTAGGCCGGCTGGATCTGTTTCCCCTGGCATTTTTCTTTTGTTTTAATCCAGAAACTAAATGATTTTTATAAAAAGATTTAGCCAGTAGAAAAATATAATTCTTCCACCAGTATTTTTCTAAAAATGAGTACTATTTTATTCTGTAATAGTTGACATTTATCAAAAACAAAAACTATTTTGGTATAATAAAATGATATTAAAAAGCACTTGTTTGCTTCTGTTTGCTTTTAAATAAATATGCTTAGCTAATAAAACAATAGGAAACATTTATCAAAATAATATCCTGAATTTATTCAAGCCTTGCAACATTTTTTAAAAGCACTTTGTGATTTGTTTTAGTGAGAGCTAGTATTTATTTATTCCTTTCTCGACGGTAGAGTTACCGAGTGACTGAGGATCCGGAGCGGAAGACCTCGAAGACCCCGGATACCTAGCTGACCAAGGCAAGCATGCCCTTTTGCCATGACTTAAGTATATAAAATGATGCATGCTAGAATAGCAAGTATTTTTCCGTTGCATGTGATCCCGATGCCGGTTCATCATTGATGTGATGGTACCGAAGGCTTCTTCGAAGTTCTTGCATTGATAATATTCACATGGCTCCTCGGAGCACAAACATGATGAGTTGACCCGACCATATACGAGGATCATGCTACTGTCATGTTGACTAGCAGAGTAGAATCACTGCATTGAGCTTGACCCTACCCTGTGAGGGTCATGTCATACCATGTTGACAAGTAATAATAGAGCATTTTATCATGAGCATGATGATGAGTTAAATAAAGAGTTTACGAAAACCCCGTCAGGTGCCACTAATGCCCGAGGGTGATGAGTTGGTGATCACTTTTGGTGAGGTGATGCACCGGTGATTTTGGTGTGAGTACGGTTTCGGAAATGGATTAGATTTATGATGTGTCGACCGTCCCAACCTTACCAGTACGACCACGATACCCCTTTATGGGACGGGGCTTTGTTGATTACTCTGGTCGGTGCTAGCAAAGAGCCACATTACTAGTGGCGGGAGTGATCGGTGTCACTCTCGTGATGGGGTCGTGCCAGGTAGGACGACTATGCCATTATTATGAGTTCCAGGCACACCGTTGGTCCCTGCATGGTTGTTACAGTCCAGAGTCGGTGCTCGTAAGACGTACAACATGTGGGCTGGGTACCAATCGAGTGGACCTCTTTGTCTAGTATCGTCAGGGGAAAGATGATGATCGGGTACTTACCTCGGGTATATGTGATATACCGCGAGTCGGGTATGACACGGAAGTATTCAGTTTCTCGTGGGTCCAGCGTACTACGTCTGCAGAGTGTAAACTATTCGAATAGCCGTGTCCGCGGTCAAGGACAGTTGGGTGGTGCTTCTTAAACTACGTCCAGAGTTTCCGCATGAACCAAGTGTGTGTGCGTGGTGTTAAAAAGGTGTTGTTATAATCATGATAATCACAATAATATGATCAAGTTCGGTGACTTGACATATAGGGTAAACCCGGATGGTTTAGCCCTCCTTAATATCTTGAGGATATGACAAGTTCGGTGACTTGGCATATAGGATGAACCCGGTGTGTTCAACCCTTGACAGATATGTCAATATCTGTAACCTGTTATTCAAAAGTAGTTCTTTAACTTGTTGCACATACTTGATCATACCACCGCATTGCATTCCACTAAAGATAACTGTTACTTTCATTCCTTATCATATACATATCATGGGCTGTTTGCGAGTACATTCAAAGTACTCATTGGCTTGCCACTGGTTATGCTATTGACCAGACATGGAAGGACCGGAGTTTGGCGATGAGTACGCCGTCGGAGACGGACCTGCGATCTAGGACGCTTCCAAGTCAGAATGCCTGTCGGTGTAGGCTTGATGGCATGGGCACCGCTTAGCCCTTACGAGTTTCCGCTACTCGATGTATCCATTTTATTTGGCTTTAGGCCTTGCTCTTGAACCCGACCTTCTGGTCATTTGATGTAATAACTCGGTACTTGGATGTAAGACTCTATTATTCAGTATCTGTGTTCAGTGTACATTGATCCTTGGGGTCACTGGGCACGGCGAACTCGACTTGCTAGTCGGGGTCCCCACAGAACTGGTATCGGAGCCATCCTGACTATAGGAAGCCTTAGATAGCAAGGACGTTAACCCAGAACGTTAGGACGCCAGCCTTGCACAAGATTCTTGCACATACAACCTCCTGACTTCTCTCATATGCCTTGTAGATGGTTGCCGTACCTGAGACGCTTCTGGAGACCGGCTTTCCACTACTTCTGGTGGATTGTCTCGAGAAGTGCCACGTACGACGCACGCCCATCTTCCTCTACCATGAGCATTGGGTCAACGCCAACACCAAGGAATATCACGTGGACGTGATAGTGAAGGCTAATGACTCCCCGTCTAGTTGGTTCTTCGAAGAACCACAGATGGGAGGCTAATGACTCCCCGTCTATTATTTAGTATCTGTGTTCAGTGAACATTGATCCTTGGGGTCACTGGGCACGGCGAACTCGACTTGCTACTCGGGGTCCCCACATAAGGAGTGGAAAGAGCTCAAGCTTGGGGATGCCCAAGGCATCCCAAGCCAAATTCAAGGACACCAAAAAGCCTAAGCTTGGGGATGCCCTAGGAAGGCATCCCCTCTTTCGTCTTCAATGCATCGGTAACATTACTTGGAGCTATATTTTTATTCACCACATGATATGTGTTTTGCTTGGAGCGTTGATGACCCACAAGTATAGGGGATCAATCGTAGTCCTTTCGATAAGTAAGGGTGTCGAACCCAACGAGGAGGAGAAGGCTCTGATAAACGGTTTTCAGCAAGGTAATAATTGCAAGCACTGAAAGTAGCGGTAACAAGTGATGGTGTAGTGAGGTGAAACATAGCAAGCGAAAAGTAACAAGTAACAAGTAGTAGCAACGGTGCAGCAAGTGGCCCAATCCCTTTTGTAGCAAGGGACAAGCCAAAACAAAGTCTTATAAGAGGAAAAGCGCTCCCGAGGACACACGGGAATTTCTGTCATGCTAGTTTCATCATGTTCATATGATTCGCGTTCGTTACTTTGATAATTTGATATGTGGGTGGACCGGTGCTTGGGTACTGCCCTTACTTGGACAAGCATCCCACTTATGATTAACCCCTCTCGCAAGCATCCGCAACTACGAAATAAGAATTAAGACAACGTCTAACCATAGCATTAAACTAGTGGATCCAAATCAGCCCCTTACGAAGCAACGCATAGACTGGGGTTTAAGCTTCTGTCACTCCAGCAACCCATCACCTACTTACTACTCCCCAATGCCTTCCTCTTCGCCCAAATATGGTGAACTGTTATGTAGTCTACGTTCACATAACACCACTAGAGGAAAAACAACATACAACATATCAAAATACCGAACGAATACCAAACTCACATGACTATTATTAGCATGACTTATCCCATGTCCCCAGGAACAAAAGTGACTACTCACAAAGCATAATCATAATCATGATCAGCGATGTAATGAATATCATCAAGGATCTGAACATAAACTCTTCCACCAAGTAATCCAACTAGCATCAACTACAAAGAGTAATCAACACTACTAGCAACCTTACAAGTACCAATCGGAGTCGCGAGACGGAGATTGGTTACAAGAGATGAACTAGGGATTGGAGAGGAGATGGTGTTGATGAAGATGTTGGTGGAGATGCCTCCGCTCCGACGAGAGGAGTGTTGGTGATGACGACGGCGACGATTTCCCCCTCCGGGAGGGAAGTTTCCCCGGCAGGATCGTCCTGCCGGAGCTCTAGATTGGATCTGCTCAAGTTCCGCCTCGTGGTGGCGGCGAAACCACGAAAAAGCTCCTGAATGATTTTTTTTTCTGGAACGATACCCTTCATATAGCAAAAGAGGGGGGCCAGTGGGCTGCCAGGGTGCCCACAAGCCCTATTGCCGCGGCCAGGGGGGTAGGTCACGGCAAGCAGGCTTGTGGGCCCCTGGTTGCTCCCCTCTGACACTTCTTTCGCCCAGTACTTTTTATAAAATCCAAAAAAATCCACGTTGATTTTCAGGACATTTGGAGTTGTGCAGAATAGAGCACTCAGACTTGCTCCTTTTCCAGTCCAGAATTCCAGCTGCCGATATTCTCCCTCTTCAAATAAACCTTGCAAAATAAGAGAGAAAAGGCATAAGTAAGGTTCCAAAAAGTATAATAACAGTCCATAAAGCGATAAATATCAACATGAAAGCATGATGCAAAATGGACGTATCAACTCCCCCAAGCTTAGACCTCGCTTGTCCTCAAGCAAAAACCAAGACCCAAAACATGTCCACATGTTTAGGGAAGAAGGTGTCGATAAAACAAAATACGGACATGAGGGCATCATGATCACACATAGTACATCAATATATCATAGAGATTCTTATTGGAAAGTAACAATTCCTTCACAAAGCAAAGTATGAAACAAAAACCGTACCGAGAAGTAGCAAACAACAGTCCATAGTCATTGCAGCAATTGCAATTTATCATATTATCAGAAAGATTCAAATGAGAGCTTGTAAGGCAAATCCGCATACTCAATCATCTCTTTTGTTTTCCACAATTGTTACAACTCACGTGGTACTCATGATATCAAAGTTTCAGTTGGACACAGAGAAAGATAGGGGCTTATAATTTTGCCTCCCAACCATTTACCTCAAGGGTAAAGTCAACAATAATAAAGCATAAGTACTCACCTCCAAGTTGATATATGAATATAGATCTTTCCCAAGCATATGACATTCACCAAGAAAAAGGGCTAAATAAGGAATTGGTGAAGATCACCATGACTCTTACAAGGGCAAAAAGTAAAGGTACAAGATAGGCCCTTCGCAGAGGGAAGCAGAGGTTTTCATGCGCTTTTGAGGTTTGGATGCGTGTCCTCTTAGTGCGGAGGAACGTCACTTTATATTGCCTCCTGTGATAAAGAACTTTATTATGCAGTCTGTCGCTTTTATGTCTTCCTCATCGCAGGTTCGTACAAAGGTTATTTTCCACACACTAATAGATCATACATATTAGAGAGCAATTTTTATTGCTTGCACCGATGAAAACTTACTTGAGGGATCTTATTCAATCCATAGGTAGGTATGGTGGACACTCATGGCAAAACTGGGTTGAAGGTTTATGGATGCACAAGTAGTATCTCTACTTGGTGCAGGAGTTTTGGCTAATATGAGGTGGAAGCAATCGTCACATGCTAAGGGATCTCTAATCATATAACATTGTTTGGAACCAAGCAAACACAATTCATTATGTTGTCTTCCTTGTCCAACATCTACTTCTAGGCATGTAATAGTTTGGTGAGTGCTCACAATTATAGAAAGTGTCTAAGATGATATATTTATATGTGAACCTCTCTTTACTTATTACTTCTTATTGATTGCAACAATGTTGGTCTACTCTCAACAAGTTTCAATCATCATACTTGTTATATGTGAAGCTATCACTTTCCATGAGATCATCTCATGATCCTTCATGCTATCATTCTTTTCATACTTTTGATCATGGCACAAAACAAAGCCCTTGACGAAGATACTCTTTATTATATAGCTTGCAAGCTTGAATACCTCGGAGGAGACACAAGGCAAAAGACTCAAACTGAACACTAAAGACTTATTCCACTAAGAGAAGAAATAAAAACTGAAAAGCAAAGAACTAAAACAAAGGTAAAAGCAAAAGATATAAAGGTGATGCGATACGAGGGCAACTCACCCAAGCTTGGCAGAATCCAAGGGGATTGCCCATACCAATGCTTAGTTGTCTTCCTTTGGTGGTGATGGTGCGGGTGGTGTTGAAGTAGTCTTTGCCTTTGATTCCAAGAGAGCTATCAATCTTTGATTTATACCTTTGAGATCTGCGACATGGTTTTCCAGCAAAACAACTTCACGAGAAAGGGAAATATTGCGAGCACGAGTTGTTTCACAAACCTCAAGAGTTCAATCAAGGAAGGAGACAACATGTGAAGGAAGGGTTGGAGAAAATCTACTCCTTCAACGTCTTCAATGTTGAACCTTGGTTGAGCTTCCTCCCTAGCTTGGGTTTTCTCCCTAGTTTTGTCCCTGGCTTCCATGACTTCTACTATTTTCAGATCAGCATCTTCTTCTTCATGAACTTGAGGGATATTATTCTCCCCCACAGATTCCTGAGACATCTTTGCTCCAAATCTGCGGCAGACAACAGGCTCGAAACGAAAACAGAGGAAAACTGCGCGATACGGAGATCAAAACCCTCGGGTGTATATATAATGATTTTTTCTGGACCAGAAGGAGTGCTCTGCAAGAAAACGGAGTCCGGGAGGCACACGAGCTGCCCACAAGCCCTGTTATCGCGGCCAGGGGGGAGGCCACGGCAACCAAGCTTGTGGCCGCCTCGTGCGCTCTCCAAACTGCTTTTTATTTTTCTAATTTTCCAAAAATTCCAAAATGGAGAAAATTTCCTATTGGAAAAGTTTCGGAGTCCATTTACTTACCGAAACAGATACCTCTTGGTTTTCAGGGTCTGAAACAGGCTGATAAACATCCCTTATGTACTCCTCTGGAGTTATGATATTGATGATATTGGTCTCAACATTTATGGGAGTACCAGAGATATAATGCTTGATTCTTTGCCCGTTTACCACTCTAGGAAAATTGCCTTCCGTGTTATTGATTTTGATGGCACCGGAACGATATACTTCCTCGACAAAGTAGGGACCTTCCCATTTAGAGAGAAGCTTGCCTGCGAAGAATCTTAAACGAGAATTCTATAGCAGGACATAATCACCTACATTGAACTCCCGTTTTTGTATTGTTTTGTCGTGGATCTCTTAACCTTTTCCTTCAACAACTTGGCATTCTCATATGTCTGGGCCCTCCATTCATCTAATGAGCTGATATCAAACAACCGTTTCTCACCGGCAAGTTTGACATCGAAGTTGAGCTCTTTGATTGCCCAATAAGCTTTGTGTTCAAGCTCAAGAGGTAAATGACAGGCCTTACCATAAACCAATTTATACGGCGACATGCCCATGGGATTCTTATAAGCAGTCCTATAAGCCCATAGTGCATTGTCAAGTTTGCTAGACCAATTCTTCCGAGATCTATTGACGGTCTTTTGTAAGATCAATTTGATCTCCCTATTACTCAACTCCACTTGACCACTAGACTTAGGATGATAAGGAGATGCAACTCTATGGTTGACATCGTACTTAGCGAGCATCTTGCAGAAAACACCATGAATGAAGTGTGAACCGCCATCAGTCATCAGATATCTAGGGACTCCAAATCTTGGGAAAATGACTTTTTAAGCATCTTAATAGAGGTGTGGTGATCAGCATTTTTAGTGGGGATAGCCTCTACCCACTTAGTGACATAATCCACAGCAACTAAGATGTGAGTATACCCATTGGAACTCGGGAAAGGTCCCATATAATCAAAGCCCCAGACATCAAATGGTTCAATGACCAGTGAATAGTTCATAGGCATTTCCTGACGCTTACTGATGTTCCCTATTCTTTGGCATTCATCACAAGACAGGACAAACTTACGGGCATCCTTGAAGAGCCTGGGCCAATAGAAACCTGATTGCAATACCTTATGAGCAGTTCTGTCTCCAGCATGGTGTCCTCCGTAAGCCTCGCAATGACACTTCTGTAGGATCTGTCCCTATTCATGTTCAGGCACACAACGTCTAATAACGCCATCTACTCCTTCCTTATAGAGGTGAGGATCATCCCAAAAGTAGTGTCTCAAATCAAAGAAGAATTTCTTCTTTTAATGGTAGGTGAAACTGGGTGGTATGTATTTGGCTACGATATAGTTTGCGTAATCACCATACCATGGTGCACTATGTAAAGTGCGGATGACATTCAATTGCTCATCAGGAAAGCTGTCATCAATAGGTCATGGGTCATTAAGGACATTCTCTAGCCTAGACAAGTTATCTGATACAGGGTTATTAGCACCCTTTCGGTCAACAACGCGCAAATCAAATTCCTGTAGCAGGAGAACCCATCTGATTAGCCTAGGCTTAGCGTCCTTCTTCTCCATAAGGTACTTAATAGCAGCATGATCAGAGTAAATAGTGACTTTGGAGTGAACTGTATAAGATCTGAACTTTTCACATGCAAACACGACTGCTAAAAACTCCTTCTCCGTAGTGGCATAGTTTATTTGGGCACTGTCTAGAGTTTTACTAGCATAGTGAATGACATTCAACTTCTTGTCAACTCTTTGTCCTAGAAAAGCACCAACAGCATAATCACTAGCATCGCACATGATTTCAAAGGGCAAGTTCCAATTAGGTGGTTGAACAATAGGTGCGGTTATTAAGGCCTTCTTAAGTATTTCGAAAGCTTCCTCACAATCCTCATCGAAAACAAAAGGAACATCCTTGTGCAAGAGGTTGGTAAGAGGCCTAGAAATCTTAGAGAAGTCTTTAATGAACCTTCTATAGAAACCGGCATGACCTAGGAAACTTCGTATACCTCTGATATCTGTGGGGCAAGGCATTTTCTCAATTGCATCAACCTTAGCCTTATCAACTTTAATGCCTCTCTCAGAGATTTTGTGTCCTAAGACGATGCCTTCATTAACCATGAAGTGGCACTTCTCCCAGTTCATGACAAGGTTGGTATATTTGCATCTCTGTAAGACTCGATCAAGGTTGCTGAGGCAATCGTCAAAGGAAGAACCGTAGACGGAGAAATCATCCATGAAAACCTCAACAATCTTTTCACCAAAGTCAGAGAATATAGCCATCATACATCTTTGAAAGGTGGCAGGTGCATTGCACAAGCCAAAAGGCATGCGTCTATAAGCGAATGTACCGAAGGGACATGTGAAGGTGGTTTTCTCTTGATCAGATTGTGCAACAGGTATTTGCGAGAAACCTGAATAACCGTCTAGAAAGCAGAAGTGTGTGTGTTTAGATAGCCTTTCTAGCATCTGGTCGATGAACGGTAAAGGATAATGGTCCTTCCTGGTTGCCTTGTTCTGTTTCCGGAAGTCTATCACCATCCTATAGCCAGTAATAATCCTCTGCGGGATTAGTTCATCCTTATCATTAGGAACGACGGTGATACCTCCCTTCTGAGGTATGCAATGTACTGGACTTACCCAATCACTATGAGCAACAGGATAGATGATTCCTGCTTCCAGAAGCTTTAATATTTCTTTTCTCACAACCTCTTTCATCCTTGGATTTAATCTCCGTTGATGATCAGCAACTGGTTTAGAATCAGGATTGGTTTTAATCTTGTGCTGACATAGAGTGGGACTAATACCCTTAAGATCATCAAGAGTATATCCAATAGCAGCACGGTGCTTCCTCAAGGTTTTTAATAACTTCTTCTCTTCGTGATCCGAGAGGTGAGCACTAATAATAACAGATATATCTCCTTCTCATCAAGATAGGCATACTTAAGAGTATCTGGTAACTATTTTGGCTCGAACACAGGATCTCCCTTTGGTGGGGGAGGATCCCCAAGCAGTTCAACAGGCAGATTATTCTTGAGAATAGGATATTGTTCTAAGACAATTTTATCTATCTCATCTCTTTCCTCCATATGCATATCATTTTCATGCTCAAGCAGATATTTCTCTAAAGGATCCGTAGGAGGTACGGCAATAGAAGCAAGAGCAATGATTTCATCCCTACCAGACGACTCTTTTTCATTGGGTTGTCTTCCAAACTTGGAGAAGTTAAATTCATGTGACACACCCTCGAAACTAACAGTGACAGTCTGTTTAATGCAATCAATGTGAGCATTGACAGTGCTGAGAAAGCGTCTACCAGATATGATGGGACAAAAGCTATCTTGTGCAATAGCAAGGACAAGGAAATCAGTAGGATACTTCGTCTTACCACACATGACTTCTACGTCTCTCACAATTCCCAGAGGGCAGATAGTGTCTCTATTAGCTAGTGTAATAGTGACATCAATGGGTTCTAACTCAGCAGGTGCAATCTCGTCTTTGATTTCATCATACAGGGAACGGGGTATTGCACTAACACTAGCTCCCATATCACATAAACCTTGGTAACAGTGATCTCCTATCTTGACAGAAACAACGGGCAGGCCAACTAGAGGTCCATATTTGTCTTTCGCGTGAGGTTTAGCAATTCTAGCGGAGTCCTCACAGAATTTGATCACATGCCCATCTATGTCTTCGGCTAAGAGATCTTTGATATTAGAAACACTAGGTTCAACTCTAATTTCCTCACGGGGTGCAAGTGGTCTAATGTAACCCCTACGTATCATAGTTGGAGCTTTAGAATAATTCTTTCTCCTAGCAGGGTAAGGTGGTTTCTCAGCGTAGGCACAAGGAACAACAGGATCACTAAAAGCAATGACTTTCTCCTCAACTAAATTGGTTTTGACTATGTTGCTTTCTACAGGAGGATGATATTTAAACCACTTCTCTTTGGGAAGATTAACATGAGCAGCAAAAGATTCACATAGAGAAGCTACTATCTCAGAGTCAAGTCCATACTTAGCGCTAAAATCTCTAGAACTGTTTGTCTCAACAAAAGATTTAACGCAATCAAACTGGAAATTCATACCTGACTCCTTACCTTCTTCAAGCTCCCAATCTTCAGAGTTACGTTTGATTATTTCCAATAAATTCCACTTGTGATCAATATCCTTCTTCATAAAAGAACCGGTACAAAAAGTGTCAAGCATGGTACGATCTTCATGAGAAAGCCGAGCATAGAAGTTTTGAGTGATAATTTCTCTCGAGAGCTCATGATTGGGGCATGAATATAGCATTGATTTAAGACTCCCCCAAGCTTTAGCTATGATTTACTTGTCACGAGGCCAAAAGTTATAAATATACTTCCGATCACGATGTACTAAATGCATAGGATAAAACTTTTGATGAAATTCCAATTTCAACCGATTGTAGTCCCATGATCTAGTATCACCCCATAGCCTATACCATGTCAATGCCTTATCCTTCAAAGATAAAGGAAAGACTTTCTTCTTTACCTCATCCTCGGGCAAACCTGCAAGCTTAAATAAACCACAAAGTTCATCTACATAGATCAGATGCAAGTCTAGATGTGATGATCCATCTCCTGTAAAAGGATTAGTGAGCAGTATCTCAAGCATACCCGAAGGAATTTCATAAAAGATATTTTCAGTAGGTACCTCAGGTTGAGGAGCAACTCCTCGTGCTTCCGTTTGTGGTGAATATACCCCTAACAAACTCCTCAAAGGAACAGTTTCCATAGTGACAAGTGACAATAAATTTCAGCACACTATACAAATGCTTCCTTACCAAAATTCCACTTACCAAAGGCGCGGCCACCTCCCCGGCAACGGCGCCAGAAAAGAGTCTTGATGACCCACAAGTATAGGGGATCAATCATAGTCCTTTCGATAAGTAAGAGTGTCGAACCCAACGAGGAGGAGAAGGCTCTGATAAACGGTTTTCAGCAAGGTAATAACTGCAAGCACTAAAAGTAGTGGTAACAAGTGATGGTGTAGTGAGGTGAAACGTAGCAAGCGAAAAGTAACAAGTAACAAGTAGTAGAAACAGTGCAGCAAGTGGCCCAATCCCTTTTGTAGCAAGGGACAAGCCTGAATAAAGTCTTATAAGAGGAAAAGCGCTCCCGAGGACACACGGGAATTTCTATCATGCTAGTTTCATCATGTTCATATGATTCACGTTCGTTACTTTGATAATTTGATATGTGGGTGGACCGGCGCTTGGGTACTGCCCTTACTTGGAAAAGCATCGCACTTATGATTAACCCCTCTCGCAAGCATTCGCAACTACGAAAGAAGAATTAAGACAATGTCTAACCATAGCATTAAACTAGTGGATCCAAATCAGCCCCTTACAAAGCAATGCATAGACTCGGGTTTAAGCTTCTGTCACTCCAGCAACCCATCATCTACTTACTACTCCCCAATGCCTTCCTCTAGGCACAAATATGGTGAAGTGTTATGTAGTCGACGTTGACATAACACCACTAGAGGAAAAACAACATACAACATATCAAAATACCGAACGAATACCAAACTCACATGACTATTATTAGCATGACTTATCCCATGTCCTCAGGAACCAAAGTGACTACTCACAAAGCATAATCATAATCATGATCAGCGGTGTAATGAATAACATCAAGGATCTAAACATAAACTCTTCCACCAAGTAATCCAACTAGCATCAACTACAAAGAGTAATCAACACTACTAGCAACCTTACAAGTACCAATCGGAGTCGTGAGACGGAGATTGGTTACAAGAGATGAACTAGGGATTGGAGAGGAGATGGTGCTGATGAAGATGTTGGTGGAGATGCCCCCCGCTCCGACGAGAGGAGTGTTGGTGATGACGATGGCGATGATTTCCCCCTCCGGGAGGGAAGTTTCCCCGGCAGGATCGTCCCGCCGGAGCTCTAGGTTGGATCTGCTCAAGTTCCGCCTCGTGGTGGCGGCCCAACCATGAAAAAGCTCCCGAATGATTTTTTCTCGAACGAAACCCTTCATATAGCAAAAGAGGGGGGCCAGTGGGCCGCCAGGATGCCCACAAGCCCTGTTGCCGCGGCCAGGGGGTAGGCCGCGGCAACCAGGCTTGTGGGCCCCTGGTTGCTCCTCTCTGACACTTCTTTCGTCTAGTATTTTTTATAAAATCCAAAAAAATCCACGTTGATTTTCAGGAAATTTGGAGTTGCGCAGAATAGAGCACTCAGACTTGCTCCTTTTCTAGTCCAGATTTCCAGCTGCCGGTATTCTCCCTCTTCAAATAAACTTTGCAAAATAAGAGAGAAAAGGCATAAGTAAGGTTCCACAAAGTATAATAACAGTCCATAAAGCGATAAATATCAACATGAAAGCATGATGCAAAATGGACGTTGTCGTGGGTATAAGTTTGACAGTAGATGTGTAGGGTACGAAAGGATGGGCAGAGCCTTAGCTACGGCGAGGTTGTATGAGTTCAGGCCCCTCTACGGTGGAGGTAAAAGCCCTACGTCTCAGTGCTCTTGGGAGCTTGATGTCGAGTGGAATATGGATTACAGTAAAAGCCAACCCCTGCACCAGTGGGGAAGGGCGGCTTATATAGAATGCGCTGCCCTTCACAACGGTCCGGTGCACAGGGGTGGAGTAGTGGCGAATAAATGCCTACGTTACAGGTAACGTATGCCTTAAATGCTAATAATGGTGCATGAAAACGTATGACCGTTGCCCTCCAGGGAGGTTACGATATACAGAGTGGAATCCAGTCGGTAAGTTTAATACGCTCCGAATGCTCGTGCCCGACTGGATGATGGGGGAATCGTCACCAACTGGATGATGGGAAGTCCTTAATTCAGTCGGACTGTCTAAGGGCCTTGTCCCTTATGAAGGGTAGTCCTTGGGTAGGACCTATAGGGCAGGCCTATGACCCTACCCTGGGACTATAACCCCATCATTAGTCTCCGAATGGATCGGGGTTGGAACGACGAAGTGATGCCTGGAGTACGGATCCGACTGGTATGGATGCGACTTTGGCATTGTTTGCCTAGATCCATTTTATCCTCTTGACGAGTGATCCGAGTGGATATATCCGTGAAACAAACCGTTAGAGACCGAGTGCTTTCGCGGAATCTTTCGACGTGACCGGTCAACTGACAGCGGCGGATTTTCTAGGATCCTCAAATTTTGGTTGTCGCGCGCTCAGCGGGGATGACGACATCGTCATCGAGTAGTTTCTGCCGCCTCGATTACCGCGCCTTTATCTCCTCCACTAATATCGCAGCAGCCGTTCGGGGGATAAGATTTTGGGGCCACCTGTTAGTGACCCAGTCGGAAGCTTATTTAAACCTCCCCAGCGAGGGTTTCTCGTTGCGCTCTCCTGATTACTCGCACTCGCCCCGCTTCTCCCGTAGCTCCCTGCGCACTCCAAGCCTCCTCCTTCCTTTCCTCCTCTGCGGATCTGCTGCCTCCACCATAACAAAGGGACAGACGAACAAGCTCGAGTCGCAGAAGAAGAAGAAGAAGAAGGCGGCGGCTCCTGCTCAGCGGCGACAGCGGGCAGTGCCGGCGGGGTTGGATCCAGGGGGATTTCCTCGCTTCCACGGTGACGGCGGATGACCTGCTGGAGCTGGTGGAGCAAGGCATGATTGCCAACAAGTCGTGGAGGCTGCCGGCGGAGGGCGAGACGGAGCCGGCGCCGCAGGAGGGAGAGCGCATCTTGCTGCTCAGTCACGTGTACCGGGGCTTCTCTCTGCCTCCTCACCCCTTCTTCAGAAGTATCATGAACCACTTCGGGGCGCAGCTCCATCATTTTCCTCCCAACGCGATAGCTCATCTTGCTGCATTCGTCGTGCTTTGCATGTGCTTTATCGGTTGTCCTCCCCATTGGGGGCTCTTTAAGTACATCTTCTCCGCTAGATCCCAAACTATCAAAAAACTTAGCCAGTCGGACGACAAAACTCATATCCTCCAGCTCTGCGGGGGCTTAGGCTTCTAGAAGAAAAACAAAAGTAGCTACCCCGCTCTTCAGTTGTCCGAGTCTGTTAGGAACTGGCAGTCGACTTGGTTCTATTGCCAGGACGTCGCTTGTCCGAATGCTGCAACTGGGCTGCCACCTTTTAGCCTAGACCGACCAGCTCCTCCCAGGCAGCTCGCGCTCTCGAAGGTGGAAAAGATCCAGATCCAACCTCTATCGAAGCGCTGATAGATGTCGTCCACAAGGGAGTCACCGGCACGGATTTGCTGGAGACTTTTCTGGGTCGGCGCATCCAGCCGCTGCAAGCTCGACACCACACCATGTGGCACTACGCAGGGCCTGGGGACTCCACTCGGACTCATCCCGAATGCGTGACCGGGGAGGTTGTGACGGCGTGGGTCCGCAGCATCACAAGCGCGTGCGATAACCCCAGAGGAGCCCGGCGAGTGAAGCCCTTCTGCGCTGACAATCCTCCTCTGAATGAGGTGAGCACATCTTGTCGAGTGCTTTCAATCCCCTTAGATTTATCGCTTTTCCTTGCATCACCGCCTGACGTCGGATGTTGTGGATTGTATTTTGTGCAGGCGTGGACCAACTGGTATTCTCCCGTCTCGAACGGGAATCCGGCTGAGGAAGAGGAGGGCAGCCAGGAGGGCAGCGTGGACAGCGTCGAGTACGTCTCCGACAGTGGGGAGACGGAGGAGGAGACCGAAGAGGAGGAGGGGGAAGTTGGGGAGCAGAGCTCGCCACCTCCACCATCAGAGCCTCGCACCAAGCACCTTCACGAACCTGCGACTCCGTCGGCTCCTTCAGTGGCCCCGAGTGCCTCGCCATCTCCTCCCGAGGCTCCGAGTGCTCGGTGTGTGAAGAGGACCAGGGACGCTGCTACCGAGCCCACGGACCAACCTTCCAAGGTGGCCAAACCGAGTGGGTCCAAGCCTCGGAAAGCTTTGCCTCGGATGAGGATCGTTGTTCCTGTTGCCTCAGCGTAAGTGTCTCGTTCTCCTATCTTCTTTCAGTATTTGACTGAACTCATGCTTATTGGTTGAGTGGATTTTACTCGACAGAGCTGCTACCTCCGCCACCTCTCTGCAATGCCAGGAAGACGATCCCATGGATACGGATAACGTTGCCACATCCCAGCAAGGTACGTTGTGACGACTCCGAGAGTTTGCATTATTGTTCCGCGAGTTCTATCTTTAATCTTGCCCTTTTTTGTAATCTCATGTTGTTCAGTTGGGCTTCCTTTTGAGGTGATTCATCTAGAGGAGGACGACCAGAAGAGGTCAGGGCACACTTTGGCGCCTGTCCTTGAGGCTGTTCCATCTGCTGTTGCTCCCACCATGGACGCGCCGCCGACTGAGACGATGCCGTCGACTGAGACGGTGCCCCTTGCGGCTGAACTGACTGGAGCGGGACTTGGGATGCCCAAGGAGTCTCCTGTCGTGCCGGGTCCGTCGACCGTCCAGTACGACGCCGGCACCTCCCGGAAGACCAAGTGGGAGCCGCCAAGGAGGCCATGGTGCATGTGGAGTTGATGGCGGGTGATGCCAAGGGGGCGTACGACTCCATCGCATCTTTGTACAAGAGAAGCTTGGAGCTTCGGGACGATATCCGAGTAAGTGCGCTAGTAAGTATTTACTTTCCTCTTGTAACCCACTGGGGGTTTAAGCGATATACTCGGATACAGTAGGATTATTTTGCAGTGGGTTCACTCCGAGTGAACCCAGTGGGTGTAGTCCCCGAGACTTCTGTCGAGTGCTTGCACCGGCAGTTGTCTTTATATACATTTTCTGTGACTTGATCGGATCAGAACTGATCTGCCCGAATGGTTCCAGTGGGGGCACTCCGAGTGCACTCACTGGAAGTAGTCCCCGAGAGTAGTTTTACTCAGGTCGGGTAGTAGTAGCCTCATAGGCTTGTTTTTGTCATGTAGCTCAATAGGGCGGACCTGTTCGAGCTTCATGCCAGTGGGGTCACTCTCAGTGAACCCACTGGGTGTAGTCCCCGAGACCGCTTTCGACTGCTTGCGTCGGCACGGGTCTGAAGAACTTTGAGCTTTTATTGTTTTCCTTGTTGAATGTGTCTGATCTTCTCTTCGCGCTGATATGCACAAGACTTGCGAAATGGGATCAGCGTACAATGCTCTGAAGGCTGAAAAGATTCAGCTTGCTGCGGAATTGGAGGCAGCTGTGAATGACTTAGCTGGTGTGAAGGGGGCTCTTGCTGACCGAGAGAAGTCTTTGGAGGAGTCCCGTGAGGCGAACAAGGCATTGGTGGCCGAAATTGAGAAAATGGGCAAGCAAAGAACTGAACTGATAGGTCAGATGAAGTTGATGAACAGTCGGTGCATATCGCAGGAGAAGTACGTCAGCGACTGGGCAAGGAAGATGATTGCACTGCTCGGTGGTAAGTTTTTTGCCGAGTGTTTCTTGACCTGCGCTTACTTTCTGCTCGTCTTGTCTTTGCAGATTTTTGTATGGACGCTGAGGCTGAAGCAGCTGACATTGCGCGGTCGGTTATTCCTAACGTTCCACTCGGCGACGAAGCCAATCGAGACATACTCCGAGTGCACATTCACCTTGGCAGAGTGGGACCTTTCATCGGCCGCCTGAGAGAAGTCGTCGGCCGAATCGACAAGGAGCTGTGGCCCGAAGACGATTCCCGGTGGGAGATAGAAGGGTTGATGACTCGGCTGGAGGATGTCCCGAACCGAGTGCAGGCGTGGAAGAAGTCTGCCGCTCGTTGTGGTGCGGACGTGGCGCTATCGCTGGTCCGAGTGCACTGCAAGGAAGCTCGCGAAGAGAAGCTGAAGGCGTTGCAGGTCGCCAACACCAAGAAGCTTCGATTCGAAGATTTCATGGAGACCTTCCTTGAGACAGCCACTCGCATCGCAGACGGGATCGACCTTGACACTTTTGTGGAGCCTGCCAGTCCCGGTGCCAGTCCTGGTGACGCTTGAAAAACTTTACCTCGGTATGCCGAGTGGTATCTGTATCAAACTTTGGCCACAGCTGTTGGCTGTCACATTCATGGTCCGGTGTGGATAAGCTTGATCTACACCGAGCCGACTATCTTTGAACCAACTTTGAATTCGAATCAAAATTTTGCTCTTCTTTCGCCAATTTTTTTTGACACGATTTCGGCTCGTGGTTTTTGTTTGGCGTTTCTTGGTGAAGCCAATGGCAAACATGCGGAGCATGTAGTTGTCAATTGTCTTCATATCCACATGAGCCTCAATGAGGGGCTGCTAAGCCTCCGAGTGGATCTCTAGGATACACTCGAAGGAAGCTTTTTACTTAGGCGATTCTGGATCGCCGCTAAGTCCCCGAGCGTGACTGTAAGGTCGCACTTGGAGCGAGTTGCTACTCATGTAGTTGTCAGTTGTCTTCACATCCACATGAGCCTCAATGAGGGTCTGCTAAGACTCCGAGTGGAACTCTAGGATACACTCGAAGGAAGCTTTTTTACTTAGGCGATTCTGGATTGCAGCTAAGTCCCCGAGCGCGACTATAAGGTCGCACTCGGAGCGAGTTGCTACTCATGTAATTTTCAGTTGTCTTCACATCTACATGAGCCTCAATGAAGGTCTGCTAAGCCTCCGAGTGAATCTCTAGGATACAGTCGACGGAAGCTTATTACTTAGGCGATTCTGGATCGCAGCTAAGTCCCTGAGTGCGTTTTTGGAGCGCACTCGGAGTGAGTTTGTACTTAGGCGATTCTGGATCGCAGCTAAGTCCCCGATTGTGACGTTTAGTGCACACTCGGAGAGAGTTTGTACTTAGGCGATTCTGGACCGCGGCTAAGTCCCCGAGTGTGACGTTTAGTGCACACTCGGAGAGAGTTTGTACTTAGGCGATTCTGGATCGCAGCTAAGTCCCCGAGTGCGACCTTTAGTGCACACTCGGAGAGAGTTTGTGCTTAGGCGATTCTGGACCGCAGCTAAGTCCCTGAGTGTGACGTTTAGTGCACACTCGGAGAGAGTTTGTACTTAGGCGATTCTGGATCGCAGCTAAGTCCCTGAGTGTGACGTTTAGTGCACACTCGGAGAGAGTTTGTACTTAGGCAATTCTGGACCGCAGCTAAGTCCCCGAGTTTGACGTTTAGTGCACACTTGGAGAGAGTTTGTACTTAGGCGATTCTGGATCGCAGCTAAGTCCCCGAATGTGACGTTTAGTGCACACTCAGAGAGAGTTTGTACTTAGGCGATTCTGGATCGCAGCTAAGTCCCCGAGTGTGACGTTTAGTGCACACTCAGAGAGAGTTTGTACTTAGGCAATTCTGGGCCGCAGCTAAGTCCCCGAATGTGACGTTTAGTGCACACTCGGAGAGAGTTTGTACTTAGGCGATTCTGGATCGCAGCTAAGTCCCCGAGTGCGACCTTTAGTGCACACTCGGAGAGATTTTGAACTTAGGCGATTCTGGATCGCAACTAAGTCTCTGAGTGCGACCTTCAGTGCGCACTCGAAGCGAATTTTTAATTTTTTAGACCGGAGTCTGCCAACGCGGTAGAATTTTGAATTTGCAAGAAATCAATCTGCTTTGTATTACTTCAATGATACTTGTTCTTTACATTGCCTCAGTCGGCGGTCACGTGTAGAAGCGCTTCAGGAGATCTCCGTTCCATGCTCGCGGCTCGTCCGTTTCCCTGTCGAGGTTGTAGAGTCGATATGCTCCATTGTTCAGCACCTTGGAGATAATGAAGGGTCCTTCCCAGGCGGGAGCCAACTTGTGAGGTTTCTGCTGATCCACTCGGAGCACCAGGTCGCCTGCTTGGAATGTACGACTCCTGACGTGTCGCGCGTGAAAACGCCATAGGTCTTGTTGATAAATGGTTGAGCGAGTCAGTGCCATCTCGTGCTCCTCTTCTAGAAGATCCACTCCGTCTTGCCTGGCTTGCTCTGCCTTGGCTTCGGAGAAGAGTTCGACTCGTGGAGAGTTGTGAAGCAAGTCACTCGGAAGGACTGCCTCTGCTCCATAAACGAGGAAGAACGGGGATCGCCCTGTAGATCTATTTGGAGTTGTGCGGAGGCCCCACAACACCGAAGTCAGCTCGGTGACCCATGCGCCGGCAGCATGTCCAACTTCCCGCACGAGTTGAGGTTTCAACCCTTGAAGAATAAGTCCATTCGCCCGCTCTGCTTGCCCGTTTGTTTGGGGATGCGCCACAGATGCAAAATCCACTCGGATACCTTGGCCTGTACAGAAACCTTTGAATTTGTCCGAGTCAAAGTTTGTGCCATTGTCAGTGATTATGCTGTGCGGTACCCCGAATCTGGAGATGATGTCCCTGACAAACTTGATGGCCGTAAGGGCTTCGAGCTTCTTGATGGGCTTGGCTTCAATCCACTTGGTGAACTTGTCGACTGCCACCAACAGATGTGTGAATCCCCCTCGGCCTGTCCTGAATGGACCGACTATATCTAATCCCCACACTGCAAACGGCCAAACAAGAGGGATTGTCTTCAGTGCAGATGTTGGCTTGTGGGACTTGTTCGAGTAGAACTGACAGCCTTCGCATCGGTCGACCATATCCTTCGCCATTTCCTTCGCCTGCAACCAGAAGAAACCAGCTCTGAATGCTTTGGCGACGATTGCTCTTGAGGAGGCATGATGATCGCAGGTTCTCGAGTGAATTTCTTCCAGGATTAACTGTCCCTCCTCAGGGGAGATGCATCGTTGAAGGACGCCTGAAACGCTTTCCTTGTACAACTGGCCATCTATGACGGTGAAAGATTTTGACCTGCGGACGATCTGCCTCGCTTGGACTTCGTCCTCCAGTAACTCTTGCCTCAGGATGTACGCAATGAACGGCACAGTCCAATCGGGGATGAGAGCAAGAATCTCCATGATCAAATCAACCACAGCGGAGACCTTGACTTCAGTCGGATCTGTCGAGCTCTTTGGTTTTACTGGTTCCTCTGTGAAAGGATCTTCTTTAACTGAGGGAAGGTGTAGGTGCTCGAGGCAGACATCACTCGGGACTGGTCTCCGAGTGGATCCAAGTTTCGCCAATTCATCAGCTGCTTGGTTTTTCAGTCGCAGAACATGGTGGAGTTCCAGACCTTCAAACTTCTTCTCGAGCTTCCTAACTGCGTTGCAGTATGAAGTCATGGTGGGGTTCCTTACATCCCACTCCTTCATCACTTGATTAACCACCAAATCTGAATCGCCATAAACCATCAGGCGACGGACGCCGAGTGTGATGGTCATGCGCAATCCATAAAGGAGAGCTTCATACTCTGCCTCGTTGTTGGAGGAATCGAAATGTATCTGCAACACATACTTGAGTTTATCACCTTTTGGCGATATGATCACTACGCCAGCGCCGAAGCCATTCAACATCTTGGACCCATCGAAGAACATTGTCCAATGAGCCGAGTAGATGTGAGTCGGTTGCTGTTGTTCTACCCATTCTGCTATGAAGTCAGCCAGAGCTTGAGACTTTACAGCCTTCTTGGCTTCGAACTTGATGTCGCAGTATAACATCTCCATTGCCCACTTCGCCACTCGGCCTGACGCGTCCCGATTGTGGAGGATTTCCGACAACGGAGCATCAGAAACGACAGACACCGAGTGGTCTTGGAAATAATGAGCCGCCTTCTTCGCGGTCATGTAGATCCCCTAAATAAGCTTTTGATAATGGGGATACCTCTGCTTGGAAGGAGTCAGGACTTCGGAGACATAATACACTGGCCGCTGAACCTTGTATGTTTTGCCTTCATCTTCGCGTTCGACTGTGAGAACAGTGCTGACGACTTGATTTGTAGCCGTGATGTACAAAAGAAGGGGTTCTTTACAGAGCGGGGCAGTAAGAACCGGTTGGGTGGAAAGCAGGGCTTTGAGGTCGTCGAATGCAATTTGGGCTTCGTCTGTCCACTCGAAAGTATCTGATTTCTTCATGAGTCGGTACAGAGGTAGCGCCTTCTCGCCGAGTCGACTGATAAACCTTCTCAAAGCCGCTAGGCAACCTGTGAGCCTTTGAACATCATGTATTCTGACCGGCCGCTCCATTCAGACGATGGTCCCGATCTTTTCTGGGTTGACATCGATCCCTCGTTCGGAAACGAAGAAACCGAGTAACTTTTCGCTGGGAACACCGAATGAACACTTGGCAGGGTTGAGCTTGATATCGTACCTACGAAGGTTGGCGAATGTTTCTGCCAAGTCAGTCAGCAGGTCGGAACCTTTGCGTGACTTGACTATGATATCATCCATATACGCCTCCACATTCCAACCGATCTGGTCAAGGAGGCATTTTTGGATCATGCGCATAAAAGTTGCTCCTGCATTCTTCAAACCGAATGGCATAGTGATGTAGCAGAAGCACCCGAATGGGGTGATGAAGGCTGTTTTTAATTCATCGGGGCCATACAGACGGATCTGATGATAGCCCGAGTAGGCATCAAGGAATGACAAAAGCTCGCAACCCGCAGTCGAATCGACAATTTGATCAATGCGAGGGAGCGGGAAATGGTCTTTCGAGCAGACCTTATTGAGATGCTTGAAGTCGATGCACATTCGGAGAGACGTGTCCTTCTTGGGCACCATGACAACATTGGCGAGCCACTCGGAGTGGTGTACCTCGCGAATGAAGTTGGCTACCAAAAGTTTAGCCACCTCCTCTCCGATTGCTTTCCTCTTGTGCGCGGCGGACCGACGCAGGCATTCTCAGACGGGCCGAGCAGCAGGATCCACATGCAGTCGATGCTCAGCCAACTCCCTGGGTACACCTGGCATGTCAGCGGGCTTCCATGCGAAAATGTCCCAGTTCTCACGGAGGAATTGGATGATCTCGGCTTCCTATTTTGGATCGAGGGTGGTGGAGATGTTCGTCAGGGCAGCGGTGTCGTCCGTCGGGTGGATGCTGACCTTCTTCGTGTCTCCCGCCGACTGGAATGCGGACTCCGAAGCTGGCTTCTTCGAACGCATCAAGTGAGCGGGGTCGGCTGTCTTCTTGTACTCGTCCAGCTCGAGGATAGCCATCTACTGATCGGCGATCCTCGACCCCTGCTGCAGACACTCCTCGGCCCGCTGCCGATTGCTCGTGACAGTAATCACACCTTTGGGACCCGGCATCTTCAGCTTCAGATACACGTAACATGGACGGGCCATGAAATGCGCATACGCCGGACGGCCCAGAATCGCATGGTATGCACTCTGGAAGTCTACCACCTCGAATGTCAGCTTTTCCTTGCAGAAGTTCTTGTCGGAGCCGAAAACGACGTCCAACGCGATCTGGCCGAGTGACTTGGCCTTTCGTCCAGGGACGACTCCGTGGAACTGCATGCTTCTCTCGCTAAGTTTGGACATCGGAATGCCCATCCCCTTGAGAGTGTCGACGTACATGATGTTCAAGCCGTTGCCGCCGTCCATGAGGACTTTGCGCAGTCGGACTCCTTCCACCACCGGGTCGACGACCAGAGCCTGCCTCCCTGGGGTGGGCACCTGTGCTGGATGATCCGACTGGTCAAAGGTGATCGCAGTCTGAGACCATTTGAGGAACGTGGGGTTGGTTGGGGTGGCCATGTTCACCTCCCTGTTCACCAGCTTCAGTCGGCTCTTGCTTTCCACATCAGCAAAAATCATCAGTGTTGCATGGACTTGGGGGAACGGATCCTCCTTGTCCTCATCATCCTGTTCATTGTCCTTTTCACTCGGCTGCCCTTCGCCGAACCCTTGGATCAGGAGGCGACATTGCCAAGTGGTGTGCTTCGGGAATATGGCGTTGCCTTCTTCGTCCATCTTCGTGTGGATTGGACATGGCTGATACAGGATGGAGTTTCCGAATTGCTTCTTCTTGGGGGTGAACTGTGCCTTCCCCTTGCCCTTGAACTTGGCATTGGTAACGGATGCGTCCTCTGCCTGTGGAATGGACGGAGCTTTCTGCTTCTGCTTCCGAGTGTTGTTCCCATCCCCATCGGCGACTGCTTTATGCTTGCCGCTACGTATGCGGTCCGCTTCTTCGCCATTTGCATAGCATGCTGCTATCTCCATCATCTTGCTCATGGAGATGTCGCCTGTCCGACCGAACTTCACGTACAGATCTCTGTACCGCACGCCTGCCTTGAAGGCGCAGACTGCTTGGTGCTCTGTGAAGTTCTCCACCGTGTGGTAGAGGGTTGTCCAACGCTGGATGAAATCGCGTAGGGGCTCATTCTGCTTCTGGACATAGTGCTGGAGCTCCACGAGACCAGCAGGGCGTTTGCACGTGCCCTCGAAGGTCCTGATGAAGACTCGGGCCAGATCTGCCCAGCTGTAGATGCTTGAAGGAGCCAACTGGTTCAGCCACGCTCGCGCCGAGCCGTCGAGCATCAGGGGGAGATGTTCCACCACCGATCTGGACTGCCACTCAGTAGTCGTCCAGCCACGTTTCTGGCTTGGATTCTCCTGTAAACTTGTTGATCCCCGTCGCCAATCGGAAGTTGGGAGGATGTGAGACGAACGGATGGCCCGACTGAAACACTCGGGGCCAGAGACGATGGTCCTGCTTCCACTCGAACGGTCTCTATCATGACCATAACAGTGGGCTCGACTCGTGTCGACCTTCCTCTGGGCGATGTACCCTCTTGCGTCGGGCCTTGGATCATACGTGTCACCGACTGAACGCCGATCATCATGATGTCGGGGCCCGTAAGGCCCACCCCGCGGAGGGGTGCGTGAACGGCGACGATCTTCGGGATTCATGGAACGGCTCCCTCCTCTGTGTCGCTGATGAGAGTCGGGGCTGAAAACCGACCGATGCGTGTTCGCGTGAACAGAACTGTTGTGTATCCTGTTGTGCGACTGAGAGACCGCCGAATTCTGCTGTTGCGCCGTGTGCAACAGGGCACGGATCTGCTCGATCCCTCTGCCAGCCTTTGAATTAGTCGGTTGGAGGGAATCGGCTATCTTGGCAGCGGCAGCCAGCTTGAGGACGGGTGTGCAGAACACCTCCACATTGCTCTAACGAGTGCGTCGACTGGCAGAACGGCGGGGCTGACGGCGAGCGCCGGATGACTCGCCGACCTCGTGCTCGTTCCGACTAGTTTGGCGGGGACTTTCATGGGAATTGGCCATGAGAACTTCGGCTGCAGGCCTGCGACCCAAGTACTCGGAAGGCAACTCAGTCGGAACTGAGTCCAAGCGCTGGGACGGCGGCGTGACCACAACCGACTCGAGGACCGCCACTTGAGAGGACGCGTTCTGGCACGCCTGGGCGTGTCGCACCCAACGCTGGAGCCGCGGACGGCGAGACCGCTTGTTGCCGCGCGTGATGGGGGCGAAGATCGACACCGGAGCCGACTGCTGGAGAAGAAGGACGCCGCGGGCACCGGCACGGAAGTGCATAGCCCCGCGACTGGGGAGCGCCTCGACGTCGAGAGGCGCATCCCGAAGCCATGCCGAATCGTCGACGATGAAGGAGAGTGCGCCGAAGAGGATCTCATGACCCATGCACAAATCTCCACCGGACGACATGATGAAAAGATGTAGTCGCAAACTCGCCGGAAGTCGCTTAGACGCCTGCCCCATGGTGGGCACCAACTATCGTGGGTATAAGTCTGACAGTAGATGTGTAGGGTACGAAAGGATGGGCAGAGCCTTAGCTACGGCGAGGTTGTATGAGTTTAGCCCCTCTACGGTGGAGGTAAAAGCCCTACGTCTCAGTGCTCTTGGGAGCTTGATGTCGAGTGGAATATGGATTACAGTAAAAGCCAACCCCTGCAACAGTGGGGAAGGGCGGCTTATATAGAGTGCACTGCCCTTCACAACGGTCCGGTGTACAGGGGTGGAGTAGTGGCGAATAAATGCCTATGTTACAGGTAACGTATGCCTTAAATGCTAATAATGGTGCATGAAAACGTATGACCGTTGCCCTCCAGGGAGGTTACGATATACAGAGTGGAATCCAGTCGGTAAGTTTAATACGCTCCGAATGCTCGTGCCCGACTGGATGATGGGGGAATCGTCACCGACTGGATGATGGGAAGTCCTTAATTCAGTCGGAACTGTCTAAGGGCCTTGTCCCTTATGAAGGGTAGTCCTTGGGTAGGACCTATAGGGCAGGCCTATCACCCTACCCTGGGACTATAACCCCATCAGACGTATCAAGCGTCTTGTACCATAGGTGTCTTGTCTTTTTGTTGTGTCACAATCATCCTTGTTGCAGACCTTTTTTAGAGAGAGAGACATGCACTCATCGTGATTTTGCTAGAATGCTCATTGTGCTTCACTTATATCTTTTGAGCTAGATACTTTTGCTCTCGTGCTTCACTTATATCTTTTGAGCACGACGATGCGCAATTTGGTAGTTAGCTTATGCTATGAAAGTAGTCCCAAATGTGTTAGGTACCCAAAGAGGATGCAAAAACCTCCATCTTCATGTGCATTGAGTAGAAAGAAAAGTTTCATTCCTCTCAGTTAGTTTTGAGACATGGATTCGTAATATTAAAAGCTATGTTAGTAGGGTGTTGTGAATCTAGAAATACTTGTATTGAAGTTAGTGATTCCCGTAGCATGCACGTATGGTGAACCGCTATGTTAGGAAGTCGGAGCATAATTGATCTATTGATTCTCATCCTTTGTGTTGAGGTCGGGATCGCGCGATGGTTTACACCTACCAACCCTTCCCCTCGGAGTATGCATTTAGCACTTTGTTTCGATTACTAATAAAAACTTTTGCAACAAGTATGTGAGTTCTTTATGACTAATGTTGAGTCCATGGTATAGATGCACTTTCACCTTCCACCATTGCTAGCCTCTCTAGCGCCGCGCAATTCTCGCCGGTGCACAAACCCACCAAATTCATTCCTCAAAACAGCCACCATACCTACCTACTATGGCATTTTCATAGCCATTCCGAGATATATTGCCATGCAACTACCACCGTTCCGTCTCATGACTTGTCTCGTCACTCTCATATTGCCATTGCATGATCATACTAGATCGTTGCACATCCCGGTACACTATCGGAGGCATTTCCTATGGAGTCATCATTGTGATCTTCGAGCTGTGAGTAAATAAAATGGTGATGATCATCATTATTAGAGCATTGTCCCATGTGAGGAAAAAAAAGAGGCCAAAGAGACCAAAAAAAGAAAATAAAAAAAGAGGCCTAAGAGCCCACATAAAAAAAGAGAAATGAGAGAAAAACAGAGAAGGGACAATTCTACTATCTTTTTCCACACTCGTGCTTCATAATAGCACCATGTTCTTCATGATTGAGAGCTTCTTGCTTTGTCACTACCATATGCTAGTGGTAATCTTCGTTTAATAACTTGGCTTGTATATTCCAATGATGGGCTTCCTCAAAATTGCCCTAGGTCTTCGTGAGCAAGCAAGTTCGATGCACACCCACTAGTTTTCCTTTTGAGCTTTCATATACCTATAGCTCTAGTGCATCTCTTGTATGGCAATCCCTACTCATTCACATTGATATCTATTAATGGGCATCTCCATAGCCTATTGATACGCCGAGTCAATGTGACCATCTCCTCCTTTTTGTCTCACAACCAGCACCACACTCTATTCCACCTATAGTGCTATATCCATGGCTCGCGCTCATGTATTGCGTGGTAGTTATAAAAAATTTGAGAAAGTAAGAGTGCGAAAACAATTACTTGGCCAATTCCGGGGTTGTGTATGATTTACATTAGTTGTGTGAGGATGATGGAGCATAGCCAGACTATATGATTTTGTAGGGATAACTTTCTTTGGCTTGTTATTTCAAAAGTTCATGATTACTTTGCTAGTTTGCTTGAAGTATTATTGTTTTCATGTCAATAGCAAACTATTGTTTTGAATCTTACGGATCTGAATATTCATGCCTCATGAAAGAAGTTGCAAAGGACAACTATGCTAGGTAGCATTCCACATCAAAAATTCATTCTTTATCACTTCCCTACTCGAGGACGAGCAGGAGTTAAGCTTGGGGATGCTTGATACGTCTCCAACGTATCTATAATTTTTTATGGTTTCATGCTATTATCTTGTCAAACTTTGGATGTTTTACATGCCTTTTATTTATTTTCTGGGACTAACTTATTAATTCAGTGCTAAGTGCCAGTTCCTGTTTTTCCATGTTTTTGACCCCTTTCAGTGGAGATTTTGAAACGGAGTCCAAACGGAAGAAAATCCCCGAAAAGATTTTTTTTGGTACGGAAGAAGATCGGGGGACTTGGGAGCCAAGCCAGAAGAGCCCCAGGGGCCCCACAAGCCCCCACCCTGCGGCCAGGGGCACGTCGTGCAGGCTTGTGGGCCCCCTGGAGGTCCCCTGACCTAGATCTTGCGCCTATATATTCCCAAATATTCCCAAAAAATCAAGAGAGCATCGTAATCACTTTTCCGCCGCCGCAAGCTTCTGTCTCCGCAAGATCCCATCTGGGGCACGTCCAGATGCCGTGCAGGAGGGGGGATTCGGACACGGAAGGCTTCTCCACCAACACCATGACCTCTCCGATGATGCATGAGTAGTTCACCATAGACCTATGGGTCCATAGCTAGTAACTAGATGGCTTCTTCTCTCTCTTGGATCTTCAATACAAAGTTCTGCATGATCTTCATGGGGATCTATCCAATGTAATCTTCTTTTGCGGTGTGTTTGTCGAGATCCGATGAATTGTGGATTTATGATGAGATTACTATGAATCTTATTTGAGTTTCTTCTGATCTCTCTTAGGCATGATTTCATATCCTTGTAATTCTCTTCCAGTTGTGGGTTTTGTCTGGCCAACTAGATCTATGATTCTTGCAATGGGAGAAGTGCTTGGTTTTGGGCTCATACCGTGCGGTGACCTCACCCAGTGACAGAAGGGGTAGCGAGGCACGTATCGTGTTGTTGCCATCAAGGGTAAAAAGATGGGGTTTTCATCATTGGTTTGACATTATCCCTCTACATCATGTCATCTCGCTTAAAGCATTACTCTGTTCGTCATGAACTCAATACACCAGATGCATGCCGGATAGCGGTCGATATGTGGAGTAATAGTAGTAGATGCAGAAAGTATCGGTCTACTTGTCTCGGACGTGATGCCTATATGCTAGATCATTGCCTTAGATATCGTCATGATTTTGCGCGGTTCCATCAATTGCTCGACAGTAATTTGTTCAGCCACCGTAATACTTGCTATTTTGAGAGAAGCCTCTAGTGAACACTATGGCCCCCACACTCTACTCCACACCATATTTTCAGCTTTACACTTTTTTACTTCATTGCACTTTCCGCCTTCAGATCTCACTTTGCAAACAATCTTGAAGGGATTGACAACCCTTTTGAAGCGTTGGGTGCAAGCTTGTTTGTGTTTGCGCAGGTACTCTGGACTTGACGAGACCCTCCTTCTGGATCGATACCTTGGTTCTCAAACTGAGGGATATACTTACTGCTCATGTGTTGCATCACCCTTTCCTCTTCAAGGGAAAAACCAACGCAAGCCCAATCTCCGTCAACGTGTCAATTTCTGGCGTTGTTATTTGAGAAGTAGCAGGGAGGCAAAGGCTGCTCGCCTCCGTGAGGCAGGTATTCAGGCGGTAGCTGCCGCGCTCCCATACAACCCCCATTATGATTTTGGATATCGCCCGGACCAGCCATGGGAGTAGATCAACTTAGGCCAAAAGCCTAAGCTTGGGGTAGTACGTGTTTCTCACCGACTTTATATTCATGCTCACACTTTCACTTTGATAGTCGGTGTTCACACCTTGCCACTGTGTCATCCATGCTAGTTTATTTCTTTTTCTCGCTTCCTTCTCGTGTGTTTGTTTAGATTGAGAAAACCCAAAAAGATTTCTCGTTCTTCTTTTGCTTGTTGGGAGCTTTCCCATGTAAATATTTTTCTTTTTCTTTGTGTCAAGGTAGAAGACCATGGTTACAATGTTTAGTGGCTCTCGCATGCCTATCTGTTTATCTGTCAAAGATCCATACTACTTTGTCTTCTCCTTTGTGTTTGCTTGCAGATTCCAGCTTAGTCCAATGCACGAACACTCTTATTATTGTTCACATCATTCGGTCGTGCAAGTGAAAGACAATAATGACGATATATGATGAAGTGACTGAGCCTTGAAAAGCTGGTATGAACTCGATCTATTTTGTTTTTGTAAATATGACTAGCCCATGGTTCCTAATTCAGCTTTGTTATGAGAGAAACATGTTTGCAATGACAACTTAGAGATCATAGTTTCTCATGCTATGCTTAATTAGCTAGGAGCTTATAATGGTTTGTCTTGGATGCCAACATGAATTTCAAGATGATTATGATGTAGTATGATAGGATGGTATCTGCCTTTGAATGATTCAAGTGGCTTGACTTGGCACATGTTCACGCATGTAGTTCAAACAAAATCAACATAGCCTCTATGATATTCATGTTTATGGTGATTTATGTCCTACTCATGCTTGCACTCAATGTTGGTTAATTTCAATGCATTTTGATGACTGTTGTCGCTCTATAGTTGGTCGCTTCCCAGTCTTTTGCTAGCCTTCACTTGTACTAAGCGGGAATACTGCTTGTGCATCCACTTCCATAAACCCAAGGTTGTTCCATATGAGTCCACCATACCTACCTATATGTGGTATCTATCTGTCGTTCCAAGTAAATTTGCATGTGCCACTCTCTAAATCTTCAAGTAATAATATGTTTTGCATGCCTGAACCGCTCATGTGGTGACAAGGGCGATCAGTATCTTCCATGCTAGGCGTGTTATCCTTGATATGTGTTTATTCACTATCACTCACGAGAAAGGGGTCGGTAATTGGAATACCCAGTTCCATGCTCAAATCAAAAAGATAATTGCAAACAAAACTCCCCCCTGGATTGTTGTTGGTATGGACGGCACCCGAGGATTCGGCTAGTCGTGGAGTGTGCTTGATCGGTGGTGGGGGAGTCAAAACTTTACTTTTCTGTTTGGGAACCGCCTATAGCATGTGTAGCATGGAAGATGGTGAAAACTCTTGGTCATTGCATTGACAATGAAAGCATGCCACCCAAAATTATTTATCTCTGTTTAAAAGCTTGAGCTCTGGCACCTCTGCAAATCAATGCTTCCCTCTGCGAAGGGTCTATCTATTAATGTTTCTGTTGAGTCATCCTCTTCTTTCAAAAATCACCAATTAGAGAGCACCGCCGTCATTTCTATGCTTTGCTTTTAATTGTTATTGAGTATGACTGTGACTGGATATTCTTTGCCACGAATTACAATGTTCAGTCAGCCCTTGGTCTTTGAAGGTGCTCTGCATTTATGTTTTGCGGTCTCAGAAAGAGCTAGCGAGATACCATCTGTTCATACTGCTTCACGGTTGTTTTGATTGAAGTGTTGACATTTGAAACTTACTATTATTGCTCGCTAGTTGATTATGCCATTGATATGAGTACCTCTTGAGACCTAAATGTCATTGCTTATGTGGTTAGCTTATGATCTTGTTGAAAATCTGAATATGAGTTAGACATAATTACAGCAACAAGATCAAACAGAGTTCGTAAAAGTTTTTCTTTTGTCTCTTTCTATTTGTCAACTGAATTGCTTGAGGACAAGCAAGGCTTTAAGCTTGGGGGAGTTGATACGTCTCCATCGTATCTACTTTTCCAAACTCTTTTGCCCTTGTTTTGGACTCTAATTTGCATGATTTGAATGGAACTAACCCGGACTAACGCTGTTTTCAGCAGAATTTCCATGGTGTTGTTTTTGCGCAGAAATAAAAGTTCTCGGAATGACCTGGAAATTTACGAGGATTTTTTGTGCAATATATAAAAAATACTGGCGTAAGAATTACCTGGAGGGACGGAGCGAGGAGCCCACAAGCCCAGGAGGCGCGGGCCCCCTGGCCGCGCCTGGCACGCTTGTGGGGCCCTCGGGGCTCCACCGCCTCCAACTCCAGCTCTATTTAGTCCCTTTTGCCCAGAAAAAATTAGAGAGAAGAGTTCATCGCGTTTTACGATACGGAGGCGCTGCCACCACTTGTTCTTCCTCTAGAGGGCAGATCTGGAGTCCATTCTGGGATCCGGAGAGGGGAAATCATCGCCGTCGTCATCATCAACCATCCTTCATCGCCAATTCCATGATGCTCTTCATCGTTCGTGAGTAATCTCATCATAGGCTTGCTGGACGGTGATGGGTTGGATGAGATCTATCATGTAATCGAGTTAGTTTTGATGGGGATTGATCCCTAGTATCCACTATGTTCTGAGATTGATGTTACTACTACTTTGCTATGCTTATTGCTTGTCACTAGGGCCCGAGTGCCATGATTTCAGATCTGAACCTATTATGTTTTCATCAATATATGTGTGTTCTTGATCCTATCTTGCAAGTTGTAGTCACCTACTATGTGTTATGACCCGGCAACCCCGGAGTGACAATAGCCGGAACAACGGAGATGACCATAGTATGAGGAGTTCATGTATTCACTAAGTGCTAATGCTTTGTTCTGGTTCTCTATTAAAAGGAGAACCTAGTTACATATCTCCCCATGTTATAACTGTTGCATGATGAATTTCATCCGGCATAATTATCCATCACCGTTCCAATGCCTACGAGTCTTTTCCTACTGGTCCTTCCTACGTTATTTTGACGCTACTGTTGTCACTGCTGCTATTGTTACCGCTACTGTTGTCACTGTTGTTACTGTTACCGTTGCTACCGCTGCTATCATGCTACTTTGCTACTGAAACTTTGCTGCAGATACTAAGTCTTTCAGGTGTGGTTGAATTGACAACTCAACTGCTAATACTCGAGAATATTCTTTAGCTTTCCCTTGTGTCGAATCAACAAATTTGGGTTGAATACTCTACCCTCGAAAACTGTTGCGATCCCCTATACTTGTGGGTTATCACTCGCATTCGGCCAGGTTGGCTAATCGCGCGTTTTCCAGCACGATCTCCTCGAGGGTGTTCCCGGTGATGGGGGTGTGGAGGGTTGATCCTTCCTCCGCCGGAGTTCCTCTCGCAGCTGCTCGGTGAGCGGTTATGGAATGTGGTGGTTGTCGTCGCCGTGGTGACACTCTCTACCGTCACGCTCGGAGAATTCTTCGTGGCGTGATCTGGGTTGCCTCCCCTATTGGTGTCGGCCATCAGGATCTCGGCTGCACCCGTACTGCTGTCGCAGTCGGAGTCACCGAATGACTTCTCGCTCGACGAAGGGAAGAGGCTGACGGTGGGCTCGTCGGAGTTGAGCATGGCCACCTGCCCGGAGATGGCCGGGTTGGCCATAGCATGCTTGGTGCACCGGTGCATTCACGAGCACCCGGAGCCCTTGCGGTGAATAGCAGCGGGACATGGGGATGCCAAGTGATACGGCACCGATGGTTGCCGGATCAGGACTCCATGCGCTACAGTGCTGAAATGCGACGTACCTCACGCGGGAAGGGCGTTGGTGTGCAGAGGCGCATCCTGCAGCCATGCCGAGTCGTCGACGATGAGGCTGAGGGAACCAAAGAGGATCTCTCTGTCGAGTGTCATCATGTATATGTAAGTGTGGAAAATCTACAACTGAGTTGGATTTGCTAGACGCGCAGCCCCACAATGGGCGCCAACTGTCGCGGGAATGACGCTGACAATAGTACGGTGGGGCACAAACGGAAGAGCGAATTCTAATTAGGCGCAGCAGATGCACTCGGATTTACGAGTCCAGGCCCCATTGGGAAGTGGTAACAGCCCTATGTCTTGAGCCCTAAGGCTGGTGTTTTCTTATGGGAGGTGTGAAAGATTACAAGTGCTGAACCCTTGAGCTGGAGCCCCGGAGTGGCTTATATAGTAGCTGCCATGACCGGCCAAGCTTCATCACAAGGCAATTAATGGTAATAAAGAGGGGAGTTACTAGAAACGACAACTTTAACCCTTGGTGTTACTGGTAACGTGAGTCTTCACTTCACTTCATGTGGTGTATTAAGTCCTTAGCCGTTGCTGCCTCATCGGTGCCTTCACCTTGCTGTGGTCCGAGTGACGGGATGCGTCCGACTGACGCAAGGTGGTCCGAGTGACTCTGAGCACGCCGAGTGACGGTTGCTGAAACAAATGAGGTTGAGGCTTCAACGGTGACTTTAAGGACAATGATGTTTGTAAGGGGTTCTATGTGGGCCTAAGGAAGCAGGTCCGTAGACCTACCCCTAATGTACAATCCCATCAGGATACGTGTCGAGCCACCAACGCCGCCCAACGTCGATGAACTCCACTCCAAAATTCCTGGAGGGCTTCACCCTCACGCCGAAGAAACCGGGCTTGTTCTTCGGTGTCTTCTTCTGTGCCATCGAGGAGCGGGCGGCAATGTATGGTGTGGAGCGGTGGAGGACGGAGGCGTGCGGTGCCGGCGGGGCAGGCGGAGGCCGAACCGGAGGCGGTCGGAGAGGAGGCGGACGGGGTCGGGGTGGATGCGACCGGAGAGGAGGCGGACAGGGGTCGGGGCGGAAGCGGACGGAATGGGGCGGACGGGGTCAGAGCGGAGCGGAGACGGACGCAACGGGGTGGAATCCGCGATGGGGGACTAGAGCTGTGGCGGGGCGGCGTTTGTGAGCTGCGGTCGAGCGGGGAGCTGCGGCGGGCGGGGGGGAATAAAGACCGGATTGTGGTTGGCGCACGGCTGCGGTTTTTACATCTTCTGCCTCCGGAGATGTAAATTTACACCGCGAGGTGCTGAAATTTACATCACCTGGAGGCGGAGATGTAATTTTTTTGCATATGGTCCATCTTTTGGAGTGCTGTTTTTTTGCATCACAAGATCCAACAGTTAGTTATTTTTACATATGGACCGTCTATTGGAGATGCTCTAAGAAGAGTTCTAAACCTGTGATCAATTCCATGTAACTAGTTGCCAAATATATTAGCAACACTATAATGAGGATACAACAATAGTAGAAAATGGGTCTTTCGGTCGGAGCATGTCATAGTCTGCAGTGGCCGGCGGTGGGGCGACACGCCTGTCAGACAGGGAGAACCCCTCCATCTCCTCAACGCGCCCCGCGCCGCGCGGTAGCACCCCGAGAATGTGCCTGGTGGGGATGTTGGCGACGTCGTTCCTCCAGACCCAGCAGGCGAAGGTCTTGGTGTGGCCGCGCTTCAGCATCCTGCTGTCGAGGCGGTCGACCCTGAGCCTCTTCCCCAGGATATCCTCCGCCCCCTGCACCGACCAGAACTGCATCAGAACCCTCTCGATGACTACACGGACATGGAGCAGGAGAGCGTCGAAGGAAGCGTGGTCGTGCTCATGCCAGGACGCAATGTTGAACACGACGCCGTCGACCCGGATGGACCCACGCTGCACCACATTGACCTGGTGCGCCGGGTGAGTGAAGATGACAAAGAAGTGCTCCGGGTGGTGAGCCGTGACGTGCAGCAAGTGCACCGGGACAGAGAGCTGCACCTCTAAGGCTCTCCCACCGCCATGGGGGACGTGGCATTGACCCCATCGGCGGCAGAGAGAGTGACGACATGGCTCCGAAGGAAGAAAACCGTCTGGTCGACCGCCGGGGAGGGAATGGTCACCGAACGGCTCTCCCTGGAGCGACGTGCAGGATCGATGTGGTGCAGCATGGCCGGTGCCATTGATGACATGGCGATGGAAGGCGGCGGTGGGAAGCGAAGGCGAGCGTGGAGCGGCTGCGCAGGTGGTGCCGACCCTAACCTGCTTCTAGCAGAGCCGGTTCTAACACTTAGGCGAGGATTTTGCGGGCATAGCCTGCCGATGTGCCCAGCCCTTTTGCACATGATACAGTGAACTGGGTCTCGACAGTCGGCAAGGCGGTGGCGTTTGCTCAAGCAGCGGAAGCGGCGGCCGCAGAATTGGATTAATAAGGACGCGTGCAGCCTGTCGGCATTGATGTCTCCGTCGCGGTCCGGCCGGTGCCCTCCCGGGTGCAGGTGAGAGACCGGCGGGTCAGCAGCGACGCAGCCGTTCCTCTGGTAAATTACCTCGGTCCAACTCCTGTCCACCCCCGAAATGGCAAGCCGAGACTCCGGAGATGGGGCGACGACGATTGATTTGAGGCGACGTGCCAGCAGCGACACTGAATACGCATGGCCGATGGAAGGTGCGTCCGATGGTGACGCGAGCCTCGGGGAGCGGGAGGGGGGCAGTGCCGGGACCGCGGGGTGTTCGGGCGCTAGCCTCGGAGTCGGAGACGGACCGGTGGACAACAGATGCGCCCCCATAGGGGCAGAGTTGGAGCACTCTCCCCTTAGCAGGATCCGCGGCGGGGACGCCGGATATGAAGTTGACCGTGGCGACGGCAGCTGCGACGGACCGGCAGGCCGGAAGTCGCGCGAGCAGCTCGTGCGAGGACCCGACGATGGACTGACGGATCTAGCCGGAGACCGGCAGGCCATTAAGGCTGGTGGGTGGCCGCCGCGGCCGGAGTGGCCCGCGGCGCGAGGGAGGGTGGAGCTAGCTATCCTATCGCAACGATGTTGCTTTGGGCCAATCGCTGCAGTTTAGGTTCAGCCCTGAATCAACACACACGGGAGGTGGGCTACGTGCTAGATCGAGCCCTGAATCAACTGACAGCTGAAACTCTGACGAAACTAACAAACTGAATTTTCTGAACATGACAAACTGAATTTTCTGAACTGACAATCTTCGCTCACGTTTGTGATCTGGCTGCACAGCCGCCGTTCGACATCGTGCCCCAGTTCTACCTGGTGGCGCCAGTGAGGCATCCACTTACCTGGGTAGCTGATGTCCGCTGTGCATGCTGTGTTGAAGTAACGACAGCAATGGCTAGCGGTGGCAAGAGCCTACGGTGCATGGGAAGGAGAGGAAGGATGGAAAGGGGAAGCAGTGATATATTCAGTTTTCCTTCTGTTTTCTATTTGACTTGATAACAGGAAACTGTAGCATGGGATGTATGGAAGTAGGGTTTTTTCATCTATTAATTGGTTATACAGTTGAGTTGAATCCTTTGCATCTTTTTTCCGATTTCATTAAGATGTATTCAAACTCTTATACCATGGTGCACCCAACTCTTATTTCTCACACGAACATTGATAATAAAACAAATGCTTATTTAATTTTCAACTTAGTAATTTTCCAACTCAGAGCGGATAGGAGATGATGCAGCCAAAGGCACTCTTTGGTGCTCCTTTATTTTAGTTTCCCCTTTTCATGTGTGTACAAGAGATCGTTGCCATCATGTCTTTCCAAACATGTGTTAACCAGTAATTTTTTTTATCCGAGTCATCTTTCCCTCCAACGGAAACATAATAGGCAAAAAACCCTTCTCCAAACAACCTAATCCTAACCGTATACCGATACTACTCATCTAGCTAGCCTTCAAAGCATGTATATATTAGATAGACTCAATCTACCATCGACGATTTTTTCTTACATCCAAGATCGAACTTCACCGATGGTACCAATCCAACAGAGTTGCTGATGCAGGACGCGGAGGGAGAGAGGGGAGCCGACCGTGAGAAGGTAGGATCGGTTCCTCCGTTCCTGCTTGATCTCCGCCCATCCGGGAAAGCACGACTTGCTGTAGGGTGTCCTCCCGCTGTACGGCGCGCGTGCGTCGTCAGGCGTTGCCCGCAGAAGAGGTCGACCGTGCGTTGCCAACGGAAGACGCCGACCGCGAGTCAGTCGCCGAGCGTTGAGGCCAACCAACCTAGCGCCGCACAACAGGGGGCGCGGAGCGGGGGACGCGGGCAGAGGGCGTCGCGCCTGGGTGCCGCCGACTGCGCGCTCGTCCGCGAGAGCGCTGCCCACCCGGATCTCGGAGGATAGCACGGAGTGGTGGGGTTGGGGTGGAAGGTTGACGACGGCGCAGCCATGCCGTAGGGAGAGGTGGGGGTTGCACCGTTGCTCCGGGAGGTGTCAGTCACGTCGTAGCAAGGCGTGCGCCACGGCGCGCTGGGGGCAGCTCAGATGAGCTGGTGAGTGGATAGCACGAGAGGGGAAGGGGATGTGGAACGGGATATTTGGTGACCGGTGAGTGAAGAGAGAGTGAGGTCGGGTAGAGACTTGCCTAGTGTGATTTTTTGCCTAAAAAATCTACATCCACAAACCCCAATCAACATATCTCAAAAGGAACCAGGGTTCAGAAAAGGCAGGGAAAAAAACAAGTAGAATACTTTAGCTGAATTTTTGCCTATAGAAGTTAACCGTACGTCTGTACGTGACTAGATCATAAAAATTCAGCTACTGCTGGATAAGTCATACACTGAAAATAGAAAGGGGCATGTCGTAAGTGCAGTAGTTTCGGTTGTAGAATTGTTTTTTATTGCAACATCGAAGTATATATTAGAGCATACTAAGCAAGGAATTTAGACAATATGTCATGTTTACCAAATTTATTTGTTCTCAGTCTTTTTATTCGTTTACTTTGTAAGTTGCATATGAATTATGATATTGTAGCCCGAAAAAAACTGATACTCTATTCAAATTATATTTTATATATATATATCACTTTTTCAGGATGTCTTAGTCATAGATACGGATATTGATGACCATCAAAATAAACTTACCAACAAGAGCCCGAAGGTGATAGAGACCATCAAAAAGAAGCTACCAATAAGAGCCCGACGGATATGTCATCGGAAGAGAACAAAAACTCAACAATTACCATACAACATATAGATATATCCAATTCAGGTCATACCAAACCAAAAAGATAAAATACTAATATTACACCACAAGGTAGTTACTTTTACACTGATTAACAACTTTTCCATTCTATTGGTCTTTTTCATGATCTACTAATTTGGCTTCATGTCGTCCCATGATATATTATATTTGCACCCCGCGCGATATTTCAATTATTAAGTCAATCATGCCCTTACATTCAAATACTAAGTTGGTGCACATCAATATGCATTATTATCAAATGCTGAGATGAGATGCCTTACACACGATGATGTGTTTTTGCACAATGATGTAAGTCAAACCATACAAACTCTTTTAAACTAACAAAATGTATTATATTTTTGCACGGTAAGTGTATTAACATTTAAATGTATTCTATCTTTGGAACTATAGGTAATAAATGCATACATATATTGCATTAGTGTCCATGAGCATCTACAAGATAGAGTGGGTGGAAAGGTACACATTGCAAGCACGTTTGTGTCTTCCGTGCTAAAGAAAGATGAGATAGACCCGGCAACACATCGTCACATTGTAAAACGAGTAAATACTTTCCTCGAGCATGACATGCTCAGTCTTAACTCACTATGCTTACATATAATGATGCAACACTTTTTTACGTAAGAGTAGTTACGTGTTATATTATATTATATTTATTGCTTGGAAACACTTGGAAGAAACGAGAGATACATGTATTGGACTCACTTGGAATTGGCATGAACCGAAGTGACCTCACTATGACGGTAAATGTCTACTTCATGTGTTTCTTTCCCTAGACATTACATTTCATTTGCCTAATACGTGGTGGATTTTTTCGATTTAACAGATACAAGGACTTGACAAGCATATAAAAATCGCATGTGATATGCCGGAGTTTAAGAGAGGTGATAGGTGGCAGGACGTCGATGTTATGAATTGGACAGTCGTAGAACAGTTCCAAAAGCCACTCCAAACAAATGGGTATGATGAACACATCTCATATTTGAACTGAATTATAGAGATCTTTATGATAGATAGAATAGTAAGTCTTGTGAATAATAAATTTTGTACACAAATATGGTCTTATTTTATAGCTAAAACATTGAGATAGTAGATACATTTGACGATGCATGGAGACATGTACAATGAACATTCTAACTTGTTTAAATACTTTATTTGTATTGAGATGAAAGCCTAAAGAAATATTTCAATATTGCAGCACGTCATGTGGATTGTTTATGTTAAATTTTATGGAGTATTGGACATGAGAACTTTTGTCAGATCAATTCACTCAGGTATCTCTTTTTTCTAAATATCAGATTCCATCTCAAATGCACGTTATTTTTAACAAATTATTTTTAATAGCTATATGCAGGAGGACATGAAAGAATTTTGATGAAAATTAGTTGTCATACTATTGGAGACAGAACTTCATAAGTTAAAAGGAAGTCCAATATACTATCATCGTGACAATGAAGAAGAAGTATATGATTCTGATGTTGCCATCCTGGATAATTGAAAGAGTAAGCGACAAGATTCACCTGATGGAGCCGAATACAAAAGCCCCCTTCCGACCCCCATCGTGGGCATAGGCCCGCATGATTTAGTTGATAAAATATGCAATGACATCATGTCAATTAATGATGCTGATTCGTTGGAGTAAGCAGCATGTCTAAGAAATATAAAGTTTCAATGTAAACTATTAAAATGTTACAATTATTAATTGTTACCTACAGGAAGGAGTGGGCACGAAGCTCTAAACCCCATCCGATAGGATTAAGTCTTAGAAGAATTCAAGGTATACTCCACATGACCATCCGTTGGACATTGATTGTTTCAACATGGCTATACGTATACTTGCATGTGACAAGGCCTTACTGGCGGTAGATCCTCCGGTGCGCTATATGGATCTTCAATTTTCTATGAGTTACCACAATCATAGATTATATTATCATTGTCACCATCATGTTTCTTAACCATTTTTCACCCAGACGGCTGTGACCGAGGCCGCTCTTGCTTCCGTACGAGATCTAGATTCGCGGGTACAACCAGATATTCAAGCGCTAGCAGCATTGCTTCGTAGCTGGACTGAGATAGAGCGCAACATCTCATCATGCAATTTGATAAGTTTGGTCTACTTTATATGGTTGTCGTGATAAATGTTTATTTTTAATGAGTGTTGCTTGTAGATTTTGCTTCCTCATACATTCCTTGGCCACTACATATTGTTTGTGATCAACAAACATACCCGTCAAGTATCTATTATGGGCCCTCTTTTTCCGTCCTTATCCTCGGAGAGATATGCACTAAAATTTCAAAGGATTTCATTCTACCTGAATGATGCACTCGAATTAGCACAACCAGGTTGGAAGTCCGATATTTTTTTCTCGCCACGTAAATTAGCAATTGATGTTCCAACGAGCCTAGACCGGTCAGTTACTATGAAAATCACTATGCACATTTTATATTCATTGTCATTAACTCCCAAAATAATGATAGTGTATTCATCTACGGCTATGAATCTGGTTATTTTGTTTTCCATTTTATGCTCTCATGGTATGGTAACAAATTTGTTCATCCAATTTGCACGGTGAGTGTCCTATAGCACATATTAATAAAAAAATTGAAGCATAATTGCATGCTAATGAGATACATTGCTCATACAGGATGATTATGAGATGAGAAAGAATTTTTTGATACACTTGCTCGACTATCATGCGAATGAAGCTGAAGACAACATCCCGTATGATGTACGACAAATTCTCAAGTGCCTCAAGTAGGAAGTTAGTAATCTAGATAATAAAAGTGGACTTATCTCTACACACGTGTACTCAAACTATATTTTTTATCAAATTTTTTATTCATCTCCATGGATTTGTTTATTGTATTTTGCCATGTGTTGTGGCTATATATTTATAACATAAATTTATGATGCAATATGTTTTGGCGAGGAAAAAAATAACCTCTGTTATATGTAAATCTGTGGGTTGCAACGGATAAAAGAAAATACTATGAGATTTTTTTACTATACCATGGTATTCCTCATATAGACTTGGAAGTGTCAATAAAATCTCATCGTTGACTTCAGGAAGTACGTTAGGCTTTTTGTCTCATTCATTCACGTATAATATTAAGATTTGAGCAGATATTCGCCAGAAAATAATAGGGGGGTTGATTGACATGAAGTTTGTTTATCAATTTATTGAGTGGAGGTGGGCTTTGCAAGCAAGCAAGTTGTCTACAAATGATCCCCGACGCAGGATGTATACAAAGAAAGCTTGTCGTATGTGGTACAAATAGTAGACATTGCTTATGTCTATTATACATATGATTATGTGTTTTAATTTGAAAGTTTAGTTATCACGAACTTGGTTTGTATCCACTATGTAGGTGACTGTTTCGTCATGTTTGTTTGTGTCAATGGCATTTTAACGGATGTGCTAATTTTATCAATGTTTTAGTTATTATCTATATTTCAAAACAAGTTTGTCCATGCTCATAAATTTTCAATTACCTTTAACATTGTTCTCTCCCTAAAATATATTCAATAAAAGAACGAGCGTCTAAAATATCTAAATTCCATGCTATCAGTTTATCAAGTATTTTTTCATATAATATTTCGTATGTAGTGGCAACGCACGGGCATTTAACTAGTATGAGATAAAGAGAGTACTAAACAATCCATGTTACCTTCTTTTCCATTCTCTATCATGACAAAATTATTTTTAGTCCTTTGCATTTTTTCTCATAGCATGGCCAAAGGTGGGCTTTATTTGTCATAGGAAAACTCGCAAAAACCGGGCTTTATTAATCACAAGAAAAACTAGTTTTTTTCTTCTTTATCCAGGAAATGGCGTTGTCGTGCTTTGACCGCTCGTGACCAACAAGAGGGGTCCAGAGTGGAAGGTGTTCATGCTGGGGGGCGGGGGGTTGTTTCGATCGAATTCAATCGATGCTGGCTGCATCCCCATTGAACGTTTTTGTTCCGCTTGGTCTAGGCTAAAATGTGACGTTCGGTAGTTATTGGGGTCCTAGATTTTCCCAAGAAAAAATGTGTTACAATGTAATCACGCAGGAAAAAAAACATAATCTATTAATTTGGTATTATGAATGTTGATGTTTTCCTCTGAACTTGATCAAACTTTGAATCTTTTGATGTAAGACAAACCTAAAATGAGAACTAGGGTACATATAGAACAGTTGTTAGGGCAGATTTATGCCTAAGTGATTTTGGTGATTGATGACAGTACCTCAGTGGACTAATCGTGTGCATTGAGCATTTCAGATAATACATGACAAAGTCACAAGACGATTTGGCACCCCTCTGTGGAATAGAAGCACGGTGTCTTCTACGATTTTCTTTGGTGGTTTTGAGTCGTAGGAACGTTGTACTATTAAGAGGGGATCCGTGTCGGAAAGGTTTGGGTGGAATCAGTCTCCCACGCACACATTTTATCTCCATCTCTTTTCCCTTGCAACTATGGAGCTTGTTCCCTCTGTGGTCTTTCTCTCTATCTTACAAAAAGGTCTCTCGCGGTAGTACCGCTGGAGGTGAGCGGTAGTACCGCTGGTGCTGGTGGTAGTACCGCTGGGCTGGTGGTAGTACCGCCCCAGCCTGGCGATAGTACCGCGAGCTGGCGGTAATATCGCCCCTGGCCAGCGGTAGTACCACTCCAAGACTGTAGTACCGCCAACCTTGCGGTTGTACTGCGTTGGACTTTTTGCAAAGACTTTCTTGACGGTGGTAGGCCCGGTAGTAGCCCTTGCGCTACCATGGGCCCAGCGGTAGTACCGTTGGAGCTGGCGGTAGTACCGCTGGAGGGGTAGCAGTAGTACCGGCCTGCTCGTGCTGAGAGTGAGGGTAACGGTTGGAATTGTTACCTCACTATATAAAGGGTTCTTCCACTTCAAGAACCCTACCTTTGACCCTCCAAGACTCCATTGTTGCTCCCTAAGCTCATAAGTGCCCGATCTCTCTCCCTAGCCAATCAAACTTGTTGATTTTCTAGGGATTGGTGGAGAAGGCCTAGATCTACATTCCACCAAGAGAAATTTGATTCCCCCCACTAATCCCTTGCGGATCTTGTTACTCTTGGGTGTTTGAGCACCCTAGACGGTTGAGGTCACCTCGGAGCCACATTCCATTGTGGTGAAGCTCTGTGGTCTTGTTGGGAGCCTCCAAGCTTTTGTTGAGTTAGGCCCAACCTTGGTTGTAAAGGTTCGGTCGCCGCCTTCAAGAGCACCTATAGTGGAATCACGACACCTTGCATTGTGTGAGGGCGTGATGAGAATACGGTGGCCCTAGTGGCTTATTGGGGAGCATTGTGCCTCCACACTGCTCCAACGGAGATGTACTTCTTGTCAAAGGGAAGGAATTTCGGTAACATATCATCATCTTCATCGGTTCCACTTGTGGTTATCTCTAACCATTAGATTGTGTATGTTAGTGTTGTAGATTATTTCTTACTTGTCTTAGCGATTATAGTTGGTAGCATCATATAGGTTGATCACCTTGTTGTCATTTTAGAGAACCTTTATGTTGCTAACCCTAACTTGTTACGAATAATTAAAAAGTGGTAGTTGCCTATTCACTCCCCCCCCCTCTAGTCAACCATATCGATCCTTTCAATTGGTATCAGAGCCACGTCTCTTTATTAAGCGTTTCACCGGCTGAAGAGTATGGATGAGGATGAGGGAGAAACCCATGGGCAACCCGATGCCATGGCCTTGACTTCGATCACCTGGGACGACTTGAATGCGGCTATGGCCAACCTCAGGACGTCCTTGACGAACGAAGTCAAGATCATGCTTAAAGAGTTAATTGAGGGAATTAAAAGTTCTCCCGAACCGGCGTTGGTGGCTAAACCCGTCAACACGGATTCGGAGGCCAATTCCTCCAAGGAAGCGGCTAAAGGTATGCAGCCTTCTTCCCCTCACGATATTAATGGGACTGGAACCTATACCTCAGTTCCACCTCCCATGGTCTATGGAGGGCCGGTTCCTACTCTGCGTATTAATCTTGTAGGTCCTCCTCCTAAGCTTGTTAAGGGTGATTTTGCTAACTGGGTATTTTCCATTAAGTCTCATTTGAATCACAGCTCAACAAATTTATGGAGAATCATTGAGCAAGGCTACTATCCACATGACCCAAGCAACCTCACTCTAAGAGAAGAAGCGGACAATAAATATAATCACTCCGCGTTGTTTATTCTCCAGTCCGCAGTGCCTCCTGAAGATCTTCCTCACTTCCGCCCCTTCACTCTGGCTAAGGACTGTTGGGAACACATTATGGTTATGTACAAGGCAAGCTCAAGCATTCAACGGTCCAACTATGAAGTGGTGCTTGATGAGGCCGATGAGTTTGTGATGAAGGAAGATGAGGACCCTCGTGATCTCTACCGAAGGGTGACTGCTATTGTTGTTGCTCTCAAGGATCATGGAAGCAAGGATGTGGATGACACATGGATCAAGCGCAAGTTTCTCAAGGCCATCATGCCATTTAGCAAAGCCATGTCATCTGTCATTCGCCAACGACCAGATTTCCACTCCTTGTCCTCTAGTGAGGTGTTGGATGAATTCATTGCAATGTCAATCATGAAGAAGACCGCTGATAACGCACTTGCTCGCGTTCGGTCAAATATAACTTCACCCAACCTTGCTTTAAAAGCAAAGGCTGCTTCTGAAGAAGAAGAAGAGGATGAGGAAGAGGAGAGCTGCCATGAAGACACTAAGTATGCTTATCACGAGCACATGGCTCTTGCGTCAAGGTAATTCTGGGGCAACAAGAGAAACTCAAGGCCCAACTTCTCCAAGAATAACTCAAGTGGGTTCAAGTCCAAGCAACGTGTGAGGACATGCTATAACTGTGGCAATGTGAGTCACTTCGTGGCAGAATGTCCCTATGAGAAGAGGGAAGACAACAAGGGCAAGATCATTCGTAAAGACAAAGCCAAGTCTTTCCCAAACAAGAACAACTTTGTCCAGAAACCCCATCCAAAGGGTATGGTGGCACTTGAAGAGTACCCCTCTGATGATGATGACGATGACGATATGGTGGCAACTGCGACTGTAGCCATTGCCACCCCTTCTCCCAAGATGTCTCTCTTCAACGCCCCAACGATAACCGCATCGCCAAGTGCCTTATGGCCAAAGGTATCGATCAGGTAACACCCGGCATTAAGACCACCATTACTACTGCTCCTTCATTGTTAAATTGTGTTGATAATAGTGATGTTGTGGAACTTAATGAGCATGATTTTGACAAATTTCTGTGTAAAATCAAAGGAGAATCCAAGAAGTACTTTGTTGCTCTTTTGGAACAACTGGGTGAGTCTAATGAGCTCATCGAGTCTCATGAGGAGACTATCTCCGAGCTGCAAGGACATAGTCGTGACTATGCCGATGAGATTGCTGAATTATCTATTGCACTAGAAAAAGAGCGCAGTCTTTGTTTGGCTATTGAGGAGTCACACAACGATGATTGCGCTAAATTGCAAAAGGAACTAGATCATGCTATTGTTCTTACTCGTCTGCTTAAGTCTGAAAAGGCTGCACTTGGGGTTGGCCATGACAGACTCAAAGCGGAGTTTGATACACTTGACAAGGCTCACAAGGTCTTGAAAGGTGCTCATTTCTCCCTGAAAGAGTCTCATGATCAACTCCAAGCAAAGCTTACCAAGGAGATCTCTACTTGTCCTCCTTTCGTTATAATTGATAATGCTTGTACAACTAACCCTTGTTGTGAGCATGTACATCTTGTGGAGGAAAATGCCAAGTTGAAGGATCAACTTGAGAAGGGCCTTGTGTCATGCATCCAAGGCGGGAATAACCTAAACGACCTTTTGAGCAATCAAAGGGGTGTTGTAGGAAAGGAGGGACTTGGACTTACATCCAAGTCGAAAAGGAAAAGGAAGAACAGGAACAAACGATCCCCTACCCTCATGGACATCTTTGTCAAAGAGGGCGAAGGGACTCAGAAGGAGAACAGGAACAAGGTGGAGAATGGTAGCATCAAGAAGGGCAAAACCATTCCTACCAACACAGCCGGCAAACTCAATCCATCCTATGTTTTATGTCGTGCTGGTGATGGGCATGTCTATGCCAGATTTGTTGGTTCTTACTATGAGTCCATTGAATGGGCTATTTGGGTTCCTAAGACCCTTGTCTCTAACATTAAAGGACCCATTCAAAAATGGGTACCTAAAACCAAGCCTTGATCTATTGCAGGAGTTTGCTTCTGGTGCGGTGTCATGGCTGCTCGATAGTGGAGCAACAAATCATATGACCGGAAGCAAGGACTTAGTGGTGGATGTGCATCCTTCCCCATCTACGCCCACCATGTCCAATTCGCTGATGCATCAACGTCCAAGGTACTGGGATTTGGTAAGGTGGTCATCTCTCAAGAGTTATCTATTGAGAAGGTCACGCTTGTTGAGTCCCTTGCTTACAATTTACTTTCGGTTCGTCAACTTGCAATTATAGGCTTTGCCACATTCTTTAATCTTGATACCGTGGTCCTTTTGTGGAGCAAGACTCTTAAAGTAGCCTATGTTGGATATGTCGAAAATGGTCTCTATGTGGTGAACTTTTCAGAGCGACCCCATATGAGATTCTCAACGAAAACAAACCCAATCTCAAGTACTTCTGAGTATTCGGGTGTAAGTCTTTCATTCTCAAGAAAGGTGCACGTTTAGATAAATATGATTCTAGAGCTCAAGAGGGCATCTTTGTTGGTTATGCTACAAACTCTCATGCTTACCGTGTCCTGAACAAGTCCACCAGGCTCATTGAGGAAACCTGTAACGTGGAGTTTGATGAAAATAATGGCTCCCAAGTGGAGCAAAGTGGTCTTTGTGATGTAGGTGATGAAATTCCTCCCCAAGCCATAAGAAGAATGGGGATTGGTCAAATACTCCCCATTGAGGAACCCCTTGTGGCCGAAGGAGAAGGACAATGCTCTACTCAAGTGGAGCCATCGCTCTCGCAAGCCCCACACGCTTCCAATGAACAAAGAGAAAACCCTCAACTGGCTGAACAGGTTCAAGGACAAAATCGATCGCTCAAAGATGGTGATGTACCATATGATGTCCAAGTGCTTACACAAGGTTCTGAATCTACTCAAGATCAAGATCAAGTGCAGCTACAAGATCCAGATCAAATGCAGGCACAAGATCAAGATCAAGAGCAACCACAAGATCAAGAACAAACCAGTGAGCCTGCTCAAGTCGAAAATCAAGTTGATTAGGATGTTGTTTCTCAATTTCCTTCTGCGGCACCTAAGAGGGGTATTGGTGCCAAGGGAGGATCAAAACGCAAGGCCAAGCAAAGTAATCAAGTTGATGCTCCCCAATTATCAAGTGCAGAACTCTTGGAGCGTCGCGCAACCAAGATTGCAAACAAGCTAAGAGTCAAGTCAGATCTTATGAAGAACGTGCTTGGTAGTTTAAAAAGGGAGTATCCACTCATCAACAAATTTTGAATTATTTTGAGCATCACACGTTTGTTTCGTATTGTGAACCTCAACACGTACAGGAAGCGCTCGATGATGAGGATTGGCTTATGGCCATGCATGAAGAACTCAACAACTTCGAACGTAATCAAGTCTGGGAATTAGTGCCAAGACCAAAGGAGGAACATAATGTCGTCGGGAGCAAATGGATCTTCAAAAACAAGAAAGATGCCAATGGGATTGTGGTTCGAAACAAGGCAAGATTGGTGGCTCAAGGCTACTCCCAAGTCGAGGGTATCGACTATGGTGAAACCTTTCCCCTGTTGCTCGTCTAGAATCTCTTTGCATGCTGCTTGCTTTTGCTTCTCATCATAATTTCAAATTACAACAAATGGATGTAAAAAGTGCTTTTCTTAATGGTCCTTTAAATGAGTTGGTTTATGTCAAACAACCCCCGGGATTCGAACATCCCAAGCTCCCCAATCATGTATACAAACTTAATAAGGCACTCTATGGCCTTAAACAAGCCCCACGTGCGTGGTATGAGTACCTTACTGGGTTGTTACAAGATCATGGGTTTGAAATTGGGAAGATAGATCCCACTCTTTTTACCAAGAAGGTCAAAGGGGATTTGTTCATATGCCAACTGTATGTTGATGATATCATTTTTGGTTCCCCTAACGAATCTTTCAATGAAGAATTTGTTGCACTAATGTCCGAGAAATTTGAGATGTCAATGATGGGTGAGTTGAAGTTCTTCCTCGGGTTCGAGATTAAACAAGGTTTAGAAGGGACCTTCATCAAACAAGCCAAGTACACCCAAGACATGCTCAAGAGGTTCGAGCTAGAGGATGTCAAGCCGGTCAAGTTTCCCATGCCAACCAGATGCAAGCTTGAGAGTGATCCCAATGGTAAAGCAGTGGATCAAAAGGTATATTGCTCCATGATTCGATCCCTTCTTTACCTTTGTGCATCTAGACCAGATATCATGTTGAGTGTAGGGATTTGTGCATGGTTTCAATCTGCACCAAAATAAAGCCATTATATGGTTGTTAAGTGAATCTTTCGATACTTGACTCATACCCCAAACTTTGGCCTATGGTATCCCAAAGGGGCAAACTTCAACCTAATGGGCTATTCTGACTCAGATTGGGCAGGAGACTGTGTTGAGAGGAAGTCAACTTCTGGAGGATGTCAATTTCTTGGTCGTTCACTGGTAAGTTGGTCTTCAAAGAAGCAGAATTATGTCTCACTGTCTTCCACCGAAGCTGAGTATGTGGCAGCCGCGAGTTGTTGTGCACAGTTGCTATGGATGAGGCAAACTTTAAAGGATTACGGTGTCACTTGTGACAAAGTGCCTCTTCTATGTGACAATCAAAGTGCTATCAAGATTTCCCTCAATCCGGTGCAACATAGCAAGACCAAGCACATTGATATTCGCCATCACTTCATCCGTGAGCATATCAAGCGTGGTGACATTGAGGTTCACTTCATCAACACTGAAGACCAACTTGCGGATATTTTCACTAAGCCCCTAGATTAAGCAAGGTTCCGGGAGTTAAGGCATGAGCTAAATATCATTGATTCAAGAAATGTGGATTGAAACTAGGCACTTTGCACCTCACTGTGCATTATATCTTGCTCTAGGTGTAGGCATGGACATAGGGGGAGTGTTGTTCTCTCGATGAACTTTCCCTCCCCCCATTATGAATAAATCGATCAAGTCTTTCACTTTGACCATTATTAAATGGTACTTGTGCTTCAAAGACGAGCATTGGTCATGAACTCAAGGATAATTCTTCGCGGTGTCATACTTTTGTCTCAAACATAGGTGGCTCTGGCCACCGCCCACCTTTCTGTCTTGTTGAAGAAAGGTTACAAAATGACTAGTCAGCATATTTTGCTTATGTTTTCTCTTCCTCTACACCGACTAGTCGCTGCCCACAACATTTTTCACATCGTTCTAAGCCTCTATGTGTTTTTATGGAGTGGTACTACCGCCAGGGTAGCGGTACTACCGCCAGGACCCCCGCGGTACTACCGCCAAGGGGAGCGGTACTACCGCCAGGACCCCAGCGGTACTACCGCCAGGGCGAGAGGTACTACCGCAATGACAATCTGATCCTAGGGCTATGTTCAATCATTTATGGTTGTCTCAAGGGGGAGCGGTACTACCACCACAGGGAGCGGTACTACCGCTATGACCCCAGCGGTACTACTGCCAGGGGGAGCGGTACTACCGCTATGACCCCAGCGGTACTACCGCTATGATCCCAGCGGTACTACCGCCCCGCCCGTGCCGTAAGGGCTATATAAAGGGAGGGCGGCCGTTTTTCTTGCCCATGTTTCTTCTTCTTCGTGGTGCTCTCTCCCTCTACACCGAAATCCCCCCCCCCCAATTGGATCTCCCTCCGCGGAGCCTCCCCTCTCCTTCCGGTTGGAGGGTTTGCTCCCCTCCTCCTTCCTCCTTCAAGTGCAATGGATTCTGGTACAGCTCCTCTCCTTCCTCTCTTGGTTGGTGTTTTTTCTTCTAGGGTTAGGAGCTTGATGTACTAGATCCATGGATACGCTATATGCTTAGTTTTCGGATGGAACGGAGGAGAAATCTTAGGAGATTTTAGGTCTAATCTTTTTTCCTTGCATTCATCTGACATGCCCTAGTATTCTCCATGTTTGAATCTGATAGTTCTTGTCACAAGCCTTATTGGATTTGGTTTAGATGTGGATCCCATTGACTAGATTTGTCTCCATCTAAATAACCTAGAGTTCCACATGTTTTAAAGATCCTGTCATTCTTGTCAAAAGTTTATATGCTAGATGTGGATCTCTGAATAAATCTAGTTATTTTCCCGGTTTTATCTCTGTCTAGATCTGCAAGTCCACCCCCGAGCGGTACTACCGCCCCTCGGCATTTTGTTTTAATTTCTTGTGGCAACTTGTGTTTCCTTTTATGTTCTGAATGTTGCCATGACTCCTTTTGTCGCTCTTTTTGTGTGTGTGTCTTGTATGTCATAGGTGGTGGTTCTCGTCGCTCGAACCCTGTGCGTGAGACAACGTCAAAGCGGTACCGCACTACCGAAGCTCCAGAAGGTTTCGCAACTTCCAATCTCAACCCAAAGCACCCATTCAAGAAGACTGCCTCAAAGTCCAAGGAGGCCAACCTCAACCTCCGCACTATGCCTCCTAAAGAGTTTATGGCACTCCGCGACCGCGACCGTTATGTCCATGAAAGAGCTCACCTCAAAAACTGTGATCTGTTTTGGTCAAGGCAATAAGCAATGATTTATCGGGATGTGATTCTGGACTTCAAGAAGGCTTATGTCCTAGTGCAGTGGATTGACCTCCCTCACCTTTAGCGGAATCTTGAGTACTATGACGAGGCCCTAAAATTGATTCAGCAACTTGGCATTGAGGACATCATCACCTTCCATAATGACTTTGATCCAGAGCTTGTGGCCCAGTTATATGTTACTGTTCACTTCCACTCTGATGAAGATCGCTCTTTGACTTGGATGACGCATGGTCAGAAATTGACTGGAACATGTGTTGAGTTCATGCAGCTCTTGAAGGTAGAAGACAAGGGGTCGCAGACTACTGTTGGATTGCGTCCTCATAACCAACCTGGCCCCATCCCCAAGAAGAGGCTGCAACATCTCTATGTGAGGAAGAATGTGCTTCCACCGCACCTGGATATTATGCACCGGATCTTCCACAACACGTTGTTTCCTCGTATTGGCAACAAGGACGAGGTTCACTCCTATCTGGTGGATTTGCTTGTGATGTGTGAGGAGGCAAGGACGAAGGACACCGGGCATCTCGACATATCTGATGTGATGTTCAATGAGCTCAAGAATTGCATCCTGCACCGTAGGGTTCCCATCTATGGGCCTTACCTGTTCTATTTTATCCATAAGAAGTGGGCAGAATCCTATCCCGATATACCTCTCCCTGTTGAAGCTGGCTATATCACTCATGATCCTATCAAGCTGCGTCAGAAGGAGAAATGGGCCAACACCTCAACGTCTTCTCAGCCCATGGAGACTGACATAGAGACTGCTGCTGCTGGAGGAGGCCCTGCATCACATACCCGCTCCTCTGCTATGCCATCTTGGGCTATGAAGCTGAAAGATCAGATGAAGACCCTCTTCTGCATGCAGGCCAAGGGACAATATCATTCTCATGTGGCCCAGAAGGAGAACCGTCACAGGCACAAGTGTGTCTTGAGGACCCTTGATGTGGAGATCTCGAGCGGCTCTGAGGACATCATCACTCCGGAGACTGGCTAGATGAAGGCTCAAGGCTACCAGTGGGATGGGTCCGATATTGAGGAGGAGGTTTTTGACGAGGACGTTGAGGAGAAGGAGGATGAGGAGGATGCAGATGCTACGGACGAGTCTGATGCGGCTGCTTGAGTGACCACCTCTGTCCTACGTGTCCTCTCTATCCCTTTTTGGTGTCTTGATGCCAAAGGGGGAGAGAGTGTAGGGATTTTCTTTGCTTTATCTTTATCGTTGCTTTGTTTTTTGAGTCTTTCTGTGCTGAACTTGGTTGGTTTTATCGTGTTGGATTACTTATCATGGTTGTGAGACTGTTTTAATCATATGGTGTGAGACATATGCTATCCCTAAATTATCTTTATTATTATCTTCTTATCTCCCCATATGATAGCCTCTGAGTTAATTATCTTGTGCCCCTATCTTCATACTCACATGATACACCTTGCTTCTTCACTTATTATTGTATTAGGTCATTGCAAGGAGTATCAGCTTATGTTTTCTAGGGGACTTCTATCCTTGGAATAAGTGCACTACCTTTCATAGCACTATCCTAAAATCATGCACTTATCTAGGGGGAGCTAGTCCTTGGACCATAGACTTTGGGCTTGCTGTTATATTCAGTATTCTTTCTTTTGTGAAAATCCGGTATTGTCATCAATTCACCAAAAAGGGGGAGATTGTTAGGGCATATTTATGCCTAAGTGATTTTTGTGATTGATGACAGTACCTCAGTGGACTAATCGTGTGCATTGAGCATTTTAGATAATACATGACAAAGGCCCAAGACGATTCAGCACCCCTCCGTGGAATAGAAGCACAATGTCTTCTACGATTTTCTCTGGTGGTTTTGAGTCGTAGGAACGCCATACTATTAAGAGGGGATCCGTGTCAGAAAGGTTTGCGTGGAATCAATCTCGCACGCACACATTTTATCTCCATCTCTTTTCCCTTGCAACTATGGAGCTTGTTCCCTCTCTCGTCTTTCTCTCTATCTTGCAAAAAGGTCTCTGGCGGTAGTACCGCTGGAGGTGAGCGGTAGTACCGCTAGGTCCTAGCGGTAGTACCGCTGGTGCTGGCGGTAGTAGCGCTGGGCTGGCGGTAGTACCCCCCAGCCTGGCGGTAGTACCGCCCCTGGCCAGCGGTAGTACCGCTCCAACACTGTAGTACCGCCATCCTTGCGGCTGTACTGCGTCGGACTTTTTGCGAAGACTTTCTTGACGGTGGTAGGCCCGGTAGTAGCCCTTGCGCTATCATGGGCCCAGCGGTAGTACCGCTCTGGTCCTAGCGGTAGTACCGCTGGAGGGGCAGCGGTAGTACCGTTGCTGCCAACGGTAGTACCGCCCTGCTCATGCTGAGAGTGAGGGTAACGGTTGGAATTGTTCCCTCACTATATAAAGGGTTCTTCCACTTCAAGAACCCTACCTTTGACCCTCCAAGACTCCATTGTTGCTCCCTAAGCTCATAAGTGCCCGATCTCTCTCCTTAGACAATCAAACTTATTGATTTTCTAGGGATTGGTGGAGAAGGCCTAGATCTACACTTCCACGAATAGAAATTTGATTCCCCCCACTAATCCCTTGCGGATCTTGTTGCTCTTGGGTGTTTGAGCACCCTAGACGGTTGAGGTCACCTCGGAGCCACATTCCATTGTGGTGAAGCTCTGTGGTTTTGTTGGGAGCCTCCAAGCTTTGTGTGGAGTTAGCCCCAACCTTGGTTGTAAAGGTTCGGCCGCCGCCTTCAAGAGCACCTAAAGTGGAATCACGACACCTTGCATTGTGTGAGGGCGTGAGACGAATACGGTGGCCCTAGTGGCTTATTGGGGAGCATTGTGCCTCCACACCGCTCTAACGGAGACGTACTTCCTGTCAAAGGGAAGGAACTTCGGTAACACATCCTCGTCTTCATCGTTTCCACTTGTGGTTATCTCTAACCTTTACATTGTGTAGGTTAGTGTTGTGGATTATTTCTTACTTGTCTTGGCGACTATAGTTGGTAGCATCATATAGGTTGATCACCTTGTTTTCATTTTAGAGAACCTTTATGTTGCTAACCCTAACTTGTTAAGAATAATTAAGAAGTGCTAGTTGCCTATTCACCCCCCCCCCTCTAGTCAACCATATCGATCCTTTCAACAGTACATATAGTGCCAGACCGCGCAGCATATCACGGGCCGACACCGCCAGAAACGGATTCATATCTGGTCTGTGCAGCAGAGCAGCCGCACGCGAAGCAACCCTTCATCAGTTGGTGCTCTTGTTGATGCGGCCTCTCTTCTCCTTGATGAGCTTCAGGAGGCTGGGCATCATCTTCTTCTTCCTCTTGATGGTGAACGACGGCGACTTGGGGTTCTAGTTGGCCGCGGACACCGACGACCGCCGACCCTTCGACCTCCTCGACGTCGCCGACACCCTGCTCGACCTCCGTTGTCGTGCTTTGATCGCTCGTGACCAACGAGAGGGGTCAAGCGTGGAAGGTGTTCACGCTAGGGGTTGTTTCGATCTAATTCGATCGATGTTACATCCTTGTTGAACGTTTTCGTTCCGCTTGGTCTTGGCTAAAATGTGACGTTCGGTGGTTATTAGCAGTGACGTACTTAGAGCAAGTACAATAGAGCTGAGTGAGGTGGCTATAAGAAATAAAGTAGCATATTTTTATTTAGTTGGAGGAAAGAGAAGATAAACGAGCTCTTAGTTAAGAGACAGCTCTAACACGTGCTCCTTTTTCATTTTCATTGAGTTGTTAAACTTAGGGTATGCACATTATGAAATCCTAGAAGAGTCTGAATGCATCCATTGTTTACTATAGAAGAACATATATCCTCATTCGACATTGCCCACTCATAGACACTTTATGAGAGTAAAAGGTGAGCCATATAGTAAAAAAATAATATAATTTTGTAACATACCATTATACGTGTTAGTTATAAGATGAGCTATAAATGACATGACAATATCTTATAGCGAGCAGTTGATTATACTATTAACCATGCTCTTAAGGGGTGGACAATGAACCATCCTGAAATTTCGGCAAAGCATGTGCATAATGTCGTAAGAAAACATTTCTTTAAAAACAAATAAATGTATGTAAATATTTCTACTATTGGACCATCTTGATACAATGTAATCATGCAGGGAAATAATCTATTGATTTGGTATTATGAATGTTGATGTTTTTCTTGTATACTTGATCAAACTTTGAATTTTTTGATGCAAGACAAACCTAAAATGGGAACTATAAAAAGAGTACATATAGAACGGTGGACCGCGCAGCATATCACGGGCCGACACCGCAAGAAACGGATTCAAAGCCATGCATGCACTCTGGTCTGTGCAGCAGAGCAGCCGCACGCGCAGCAGGAGTCCTTCATCAGTTGGTGCTCTTGTCGCTGCCGCCTCTCTTCTCCTTGATGAGCTTCAGGAGGCTGGGCATCATCTTCTTCTTCCTCTTGATGGTGAACGACGGCGACTTCGGATTCCAGTTCGCCGCAGACACCGATGACCGCCGACCCTTCGACCTCCTCGACGTCGCCGACACCCTGCTCGACCTCCGCCGCGGGTACGCGCACTGCAGGCCGATACTCTCCGCCGTCGCGTTGAGGTCGTACAGCTCCTGCTCGAGCGCCTTCTGCTCGCCAGCCGTCTTCTCCGCCTCCGACGCCGCCTGGGCCTCCCTGGGGCCCATTTCCCGCATCTCCCGCTCCGCCGCCTCGGCCCGCATGGCCACCTCCTTCTCGCTCGCCTTGAGCGCCTGCACCCACGCCTGCGCCGCGGCCACCTTCTTGTCGGCCACCACCCGGACCAGCGCCGCGCGCCCGCTCAGGTACTCGTACTCGAACCGTGAGACGGTTATGGTCCCCTGCCGCCGTGGCGCCGCGGACGCCCTGGCCTGCATTGTGCTCTCCACGGCGGCCTTGAGCTTCTTCATTGCCGACGCCTCGGACGCCTTCGCCGCCTCCAGCTCCTTCACCGACTGCCTGATCCGTTCCTCGGCCGTGGCCATCTCCGCGGCCACGTTGTCGGCCTCTGCCACCACGCACCGTTTCTCCAGCATGGTAAGCTCCTCCTCCTTGCTCGCCGCCTCGGTCTCGGCATGCAACTGCTGCATCGCCGCCGTGAGGTTGGAGACGATGGCCTTGGACCTCTCGTCGGCGGCCGTGACGGCCTCCATCTGGGCCCTCGCCTTGAGGAGCTTCGCGTTCAGCTGCTGCACCTGCGCGTCCGCGTTCTTCTCCTGCGCCTTGAGGCGGTCGATCTCCTGGACGACTCCCATGATCTCGGTCCGGGTGCGGTCCATGGAGGTCATGAACTGGAACGCCCCCGCCTTGATGCTCTCCAGCTCGTTCTTCGCCACGGACAGCTCGGCCTCCGCAGCCTGCAGCAGCGCCCTGTCCTCCGCCTCTTCTTTCTTCTGCCTCGCCGTCGCGGTGGCCTCCGCCGCCCCATCGTTCGGGACGTGGTTCTTCTCCATGGCGCGCACCAGCTCCATCTCGCCCTGCAGGACCTCCACGTCGGCGTTCGTGTCTTCCAGCTTGGCCTCCAGCTCCCTCGCGCGGCTCACCTCCCTGCGCGCCTCCTTCACCTTTGCCCTGGCGGCCTCGATCTCCCTAGCGAACCGCTCTGCCTCGGCGACGTGCTGGGCCTCCAGCTCGCGGCGCTCCCGCTCGGCCTCGATGCGCGCGAGCTCCACCAGGACGTGCTCCTCGTTGGCCTCGTCCACGCGCCGCTTCATCTCGTCGGCGGCCTGCAGGTTGGACTGGATCTTGCACACCGTCGCCACGACGTCGCTCTCGGCCTTGGCCTTGGCCTCCGCCGCGGACTTCACCTCCAGCTTCAGCTTGCGGAGCTCCCTCTTGACGCGGTCCAGCTCTTGCGACACCTCCGCGTACTGGGCGTCCGATGCCTCCTCGGCGCCATTCTTCCGTGCCCACGTTGCTTGCAGTTGCAGCCCTGACCTCTGGGACGTCGCCTTGGCCTTGGTCTGGTCGATTTGCCGCTCCAGCTCCTTGGCCATGGCTCGTGCTCTCGACAGCTCCGACTCGGCGCCGGCTCGCTCGTTATCCACGGACGCCTTGCGTTCGTTCAGCTTGTCCATGTCGGATTTCGCTACTTGTCTCATTTCAGAGGACAGTTTCTGCATACAACAAGGTAGATATGAGCGACAATCAAACATTACTACTAAACTACTTGATGGGATGGCAAGAAACAGGGAAGATAATGTCAAGTCTTCCATGGATTTCGGAATTGAAAGAGTACCTCTTGAGCTCTGTTCTTGTCTGCCTTTCTCCCACTTATGCTCTCGCCAAAGATGCTCATTGTGGCTCTCACTGATCCACCATCCATGGTAGCCTCCATTGTGCTCCAAATGACGCAACCTAGCAACAAGAGTATACAAGCTACTAGTATATCCTCACCAGACAAATTTGTAGGTTCACAGCGACACAGACGATTGGAAATGCTTATTTGGTTGGAGGGGGAAGAAGTTGCAAAGGGCAGAGGGGAATTTATGTGCTGCTAAACGAGGACAAGTGTTTCAGCCTCAGCTCTATCCTTGTTGGCAGGACTCGGAGGAGCTCACTACCACACAACACGACTGCTCCCGTTTTATCCACCTCGTCCTTGTCCCTGCCTCCCATCACGTTTTGCTAATATTGTCTCTAGCAATTAGTAGCTGACAGCTCCCTCTCAATTTAACTCGCCGTTTCGCTTGTACTCCCTCTGTTTCTTTTTAATCCGCATATAAGATTTTAATCAAAGTCAAACTTCATAAACTTTGACTAAATTTATGGAATAAAATATCAACATTTATAATATTGAATCAATGTTAGTAGATGCCCCATAATATTAATTTTCATAACATATAGTTTAGTATTATAGATGTTGATATCTTTTAATATATATATGATTAAACTTTGTATCACTTGACTTTGATCAAATCTTATATCAGACTAAAAAAACAAAGGGAGTACAACTACTTCTGTGGGGCTTTGGTGTAAAAAGACAATGGGATTTTTGGCGATGTCTTTTGGCCACATAAGTTGCAAGTGGCTCGTGTTGCATTACGTCGATCGGACAACTGCTGTATTTCGAAGGTAGACTTTTTTCGATTAAGAAAATATATTAACTAATATCTGTGATATATCAATGGGACCGGCTAGTGGTTAGTCGACTGAAAGTAAATTTTGCGTCAGTCAACTGACCACAAACACGATTCAGTCCATATGTGCGTAGGAACGCTTCTTACTGTAGGCGGAACATCACGTCCATGGCACGATGCATGCAGCTAGCTAACATGAGACAGCTATGATAGTTAGTTACTGCTTGTCCATTGCACGGAACATCCAGCACATTTGATTATAATAATACCTATAATATACTACTAATAAAAAAAGGTATTTTTAGTCTGTTATTAAACTTGGCTATGAAAAATTGGCTAATCCCCAGACTGACGCACCATCAGAATAGAATCAACCAAAACAAATTGAGGAATTAAGATCCGCCAGGTGCACCTGGCAGGCGAGTCGAAGGTCATCGCATAGATACAGGCGTGCTTCGTACCGCCGCCGGATATGCGGACGCCGAAACCCGTCATTCAGCGGTGCCGCAGGCCTGCAGAGGCTTATTCCACTAACTGGTCGCTCCTGGAGGGAGGCAAGGTCGTCAGTGGAAGGGGAGGTGTGCACGTGAGGATGAGGTCGCTGGGGGATGCAATGCCGTGGGGAGAAGAAGTCGCATGGGTGTTGCAAGACTCTCGGAAGAGGTGAGGTTGCAAAGGGGAGATCAAGGTAGGAGGAGCTAGCAGGCAGCTAGGAGCAGTGTTTCATGGCCGTGACCATGATGCGAGAGGGCACAAACAACGGGGCTGAGGGTGCAGGAAGACTGTTCATTGCTAGCAATTTGGATAGAGGGCTACACTACGGCTCTGCCTGCGGCTGCTTTTCTCTTGAAGTTGCGGTGTTGCGATTGCTTGCTGTGGCACGAACAGACAGAGTGAGAGGGAATTTTAGAGAAAAAAATAACGTTGTTTTGGGTCATGTCGTTCTTGCTTGTTCAGTGCTACTACTGGATGGAGAGAGATACCGACTAGAAGTTGATGTTGCTCTACGCACTGATTCCAATTACTTCCTTTCATTTTTCATGCATATCAACTTATGAGAATATTGGAGATAACATATCCACATTCTTCGAGAGTTTAAATTGATATTGTTGAAAACAATTTCTTAAAGGAGAAGATATTCTATCTCTCCATTGGCTCTTTATTCTTTTCAACGGGTAATGTGTAAAGTATTTATTGTAGTAATATCTATGTTACTGCCACTTGCTACAATTGATTTTCAGATCCTCAGTAAAAAAACTAGAGTCATGAGGGCCAGTCTACTTTGTAAATATTGATGAGGCTGACTAAAACGAAGTAATTATCCACTTCACAAGAAGTGTTTTTCCCTGGGGAAACCAAGGTAATTTGTTTCCATCCAAATGCAATAATAAAATTGTGATCATTTTTTATGATATGATGTTTTTCTATATATATTTTTGTATATGGTGAAAACCTTATATCTCAGTTCCAAATTGTATTATATTTGATCTTCGCGTCAAATCTCGATAGTTGCATGGTTTCGAACAATTTTACATGGGAAGGAAGATAAGGCGAGGCAGAAGTGGACGAATAGAAAGCTACAACTCACCATGACACGTAAACTCTTGAATACCATGTGAAATCTTGAATTTATTTTGTATGTTGCAACACATGCACATGCTATTTTGGTTAAATTTGAATTCACATTCATTTTGTTCTTGTGTTCCAACGCATGGGCATATATGCTATTCCCCAAGAAATGTTCCATTAAAAAATAAATTTAAATTATTCACAGATTTAAAAATCATTATCGATGTTTATCAAAATTGGATATAAGCAATGGGGTATAACGGCACGCAAAGCAGGTTTTACGATATTTTTGCCCGTTGCAACACACGTGCATATGTACCAATGACTATAAAGATGATAGGAGCTATGTCATATTTGGTCCAAAAAAAAATTGTTTCAACGCAACTTTTCCTAAATTACAACTATAGTTGTCTTATGGTTCATCAACGGTTCAACCAAGGTAGCTACGCGATATTCGGTTAGCTACCTGAAAGCGCGACCACGCGCGCTAGGGATGTCCATGCGAGCAGCTCCGGTCTCGTTGGTCAAAAACATCACCATGGCCGCAAGACCTTCTTTAAAAATGCTAACCCTGCAGCGAGATTGCTACCGATCATCTTTATATTAAGATGTGTCTTTCTTTCAACCACACAACTCCCCCTATCATATTAAGAAAAAGGCCCATTTGGTAGCAAAATATTATCTAAGTAAACTTAGAACACAATTTTTAATTATCACAGATTTACTTACTGTGAGCTGTTACCTAATAACCCAAAAGAAGAAAAATGAACGGTCGGCTGACTTCTAATACTCGTCGTGCCTTCATCTTACAAAACAATTGAGCAAAAAAAAAAGTGAACTTGTGGCATTGGTATCCCTTCAGAAATACAAAATTATATAAAAATAGTCCAATAATGACAAAACTTGCGTACTAATTACACATAAATAGCAATTTTTATAGTTGGCAAGAATAAGCATATAATAGTGAAAAGTTTGCAAACATAAGTTTTCTAGACATGAATGAATTATTGGTGATATTACCATTAAAGAAGAAAGAAAATAAAAAACTAAAACAAAATCAAAACAATGAAGTTTTATAAGGAATAACGAAGAAGTAACAATGGTACTACCATTTAAGAAGAAAGAAAATGAAGTAAACACCAGAACAAAATCAAAATATGATGTTTTCTAGCGAAGAATGAACTAGTGACACTTATATTACCCTTTATGAAGAAAAACTAATCCAAAATAAGCAGCTGAAAATTTTGCACCCAAATTACACAAAAAATGTGCTTTTTATAATATGCAAGAATTAGCATATAATAGTGGAATTAAAAAGATACATTTCCAAAGAAGGGGTGATTTAGTGGAATTTGTATTACCCTAAAAAAATGAAATATAACTAAAAATCCAAACAAAAAAGTTTTCTATAAAAGAATGAATCAGTGGCATTTCTATTACCCTTTAAATATGGACTCAAAATATGAAGTTTTCTAACAAAGAATGAATTAGTGGCATTTGTATTGCCCTTTACGAAGAAAGAAAATAAAATAAATCTAAAACAAACAATGTCAAAATTCGCACACACTTTAGACTACAATTGCACCTTTTCACAATATATGCAAGAACAAGCATATAATTTTGAGTTTTTTTGGAAAAAAATCTTAAGAAGGAATTAATTGGTGGCATTTTTATGACTTTTAACGACGAAATAAATAAAAATAAAGTAAAACAAAATAAAAAATGCATTTTCAAAGAAATAATGAACTAGTGGATTTGGTATACCCTTTTACAAAGAGAAAAAATGAAATGAAAACTAAACTAAAATCAAAATAATGAAGTTCTCAAAGGAAGAATTAATTAGTGACATAGGTTTTACTATTTAAGAAAAAAAAAATTCTAAAACAAACAATGACAAAATTTGCACACGATATACAACAAAATTGTGTTTCTTTTAAATATGTACGAATGAGCATATAATAAGGGATTTCTATTTTTATGCCCTTCCTTGCTTTGTTCTATTTAGTTTTGCCCACCCATCTTAGTGTGCACATTCCCCCTCCTCCACTCGCCCGCGCCTTACAACAAGACAAATGATGCCTTGTTGTCGAAAGCCTTTGAGTGTCACTACGCCAATGCTGACGCATGGGACCGACATGTAAGGCCGCATGCATTCACATTGTCGGTGCTGACGCGTGGGGCCGACATATAAGCCCGCATGCATTCGCATCGCTGGTGCATACAATCATTTGTGACCCACATTGGTCCGCATGCATGACTCATTTCGAGTCACGAGTTGATCCTACACAGTTTGTCACTGACGCGTGGGACCCACGGGAATGCAGAACCGAATCAGCGTCACCTAATGTTTCCACATATGCCACTGCTCGCGTTTTCACACACGGGGAGTCGCGCCGCTGCGCCCATTGATGGTGGCTTAACGTCGCAAACCCACTCCTTCCCGCGCCATACATGCACCCCTCCATCTCATTTCCTCGCTCTCCTTCACAACCTTATCCGCCATGGGCGCCACTGCAGAACAAACCCTATCCCTCCTCTCCCTCCTCCCATTCTGCGATACCCTAGCACCATCGGACGCGCACATGCCGGTGGGATAGATTCTGAGTGCGGGGGACTTGTGGTGGCGTCTATCCCTGCCGTAGGTACGATCACCTTTGTGCACGTCGTCCATAGGTTTCGTGCAGATCTAACGCCGAAGGAGAGGGCACATCCAGACGGTGATCATAAGAGCCCAACATGGCCGCACATCCTCAAGCAGGACCACGCCGCTCGGATCCAGCGCTTCGATGCCCCAACCCGATGTTGCACTTAAACATCGTCGGGCGACGTGCCTTCTCGGATGGCCTTAGCTTCGATGGCGTGCTTGACGCATGCCGCTCGCAGGTTGAATCAGAAGATTTAGTTTAGGATTTGGGAGTAGGTTCACGACCTATTTGTCATTTTATTTAAACAAAATATGTATGAATTCGTTTGCTAGGGCTATATTGCATTTTGAGTTGTTTGCATGCACTTTGAATGACTCGTGATTTGTATGAATCTCGCCTCAAACCCGATATCGCACACAAATGAGAAAGTGAATTTGAATGATTTTACATGCAATTTTGACAACACATATAAATAAATTACAGAAAATGAAAAAGAGCCTCAAATTTGAAATCCTTTCAAATGAGGTCCTCCTATGTGCAATTGCTTGTGAGAAAGGCTATAAATTGAGAATATCATAAAATAAAAAGTTATTTTTCCATTTTCCTTGTTCCAAGCATGATTTTTTTGTGAAGCAAGTGCCATAAATAAGATTGTAAAATGTGCCCCTATAATTTTAAACTAAAGTACACCACATGGAATTTCAACTACCATTTTTCATGAATTTCAGAGTGATATTTCCATAGTTCATAGCTTCATTAAATTTCTGGCGATTTACATTAAGTAATTCAAATTTGAAATGTAAGTATGCCCTAGTTTGGTTCAATAAATTCTGAAAAATCATTTTCACCTTCCACATAAGGAATGTAAGCACTATCCACAAAGAATACTTAGTTTCTGAACAATTTTATGTGATTAGTCATCCATGCAATTTTGACAACACATTCAAGGAAATTGTAGAAAATGAAAAAGGCTAAAAATTGAAATCCTTTCACATGGAGGCCTCCTATGTGCAGTGGCTTGTGGGTGACCATGCCCCATGGGCATCTGCATGACATATCACAAACTTAAAAAAGGAAACTTCACAAACTGATCTATCTCGTATGAAGAGCAATGAGTTTCAACGAAGATGACCATGCCCCATGGGCATCTGCATGACATATTGCATGATAACATGACCATTTTTGGAATTAGTATGGGTGTTACCATAGTGATCGAGTATTCCGCAAGAAGATTGAAGATTGGTTAATAAAAAGTATTTTTTCCATTGTCCTAGTGCCAAGCATGACTTTTTTGTGAAGCAAGTGCCATAAATAAGATTGCAAATTGTGCCCTTACAATCTTCAACTAAAGTATACCACATGGGATTCCAGCTGCCAATTTTCATGAACTTTAGAGTGATATTTCAACATTTCATTGATTTATTGAATTTCTAGGGATTTACATCAAGTAACTCAAATTCGAACTGTAAGTGTGCTCTAGTTTGGTCCAATAAATTCTTAAAAATCATTTTCACCTTCTATATTAGGAATGTAGGCACTATCCACAAAGAAAACTCAATGTACCAACCGTTTTATATGATTAGTCATCCATGCAATTTTGACAACACATCCAAAGAAATTATAGAAAATTAAAAACGCTAAAAATTGAAATCCTTTCACATCAAGGCCTTCTATGTGCAATGGCTTGTGGGAAAAATGATAAACTCATAGTGCCACAAATAAAAGGTTAATTTTCCATTTTCCCAGTGCCAAGCATGCTGTTTTTGTGAAGCAAGTGCCATAAATAAGAAAAGAAAAAGGAAAAGGAAAAGACAATAGAAGAAACAAACAGGAAAACTGCTATATGTATTGGTTATAGCAGTAGCGCTTTTTCGAGCAACGCGCTATAGCTACCTGTGGTAGTAGTAGCACTTCTTCTATAAACACGTTATTGCTGTGTTGCCTTAACCCCCAAATCTGCCTCCCGCCTCTCCTTCTTCCCCAAATCCCCACTCCCTCTTCTCCCTCGCCCTCGACCTAGCCCTCAACCTCGACCTCGCCGGAGTCCTGCGCTCGCCCCCGACCCCGGCACTCGCCCCCGACCCCTCGACTCCGGCGACCGCGCCCTCGCCCCTAACCCCGGCCCCGGCGCGCCACGCCTCCCTCCTCTGGTTCCTCCCCTCTCGAGGTCGTCGTCGGGCCTGCCTCCTCGCCCCTGCACCCTCTGTAAGCCCCCCACCGCTCCTCCTCTCTCTGCTAGCTAGGGTTATTCTATTAATTTACTTAGGTTTTAGTTAGGGCAGTAGGTTAATTAGGTTATCTATTTAGTTATGTAGCCTAGTTATCAAACTAGTAGGTTAATTAGGCTATATTATGAACCTTAGTTAGTATGAACCCTAGTTAGTATGAAACCCTAGTTAGTATGAAACCTAGGACTTCTTGCATTTTTGTTCAAGTTCTATATTTTTCTTCCTTTTATATGAAAATTTGAAGTGGACATGTGATATGTGGACATGTGATTTGGACATGTCATATTTGGACATGTGATGTTTTGGACATGTCATATTTGGAAAATGATGATTATGTGCAGGGTAAATGATCTGAGTGGCCTATGTTTCGCCGGAATATTGATTCATTTCCGTTCCGGTGAATTTCAGGCGCTCCATATGTCCACTTTTTAGCAAAGGTCATGCCGAAATTTTCCGTGAATTGTGGCATGACTTGTGCTAGAAAGTAGGCATATCGAGTGCCGGGATTTTGCGGGGAGACGGCATTCCGGCAAACATAGATTTTTTTATGTCATTTCTCATTTTTTAAATAATTTTAGAATTAAATGAGGAGATTTAATCATAGGAAACATGTCAAACAACGAAGAAACCGGGCCTTCTGACCAAGATGCAGACGATATAGATTATGAGGGTGAACAACAGTACCTCGACTTTTTGTTTGCTAAGCACAATCAAGGTTTGAAGGTCGGCCTAGATGATGGTACTGACGCCGACATCGACACCGACGGCGCCGGCACCGATGGCGGCGCCAAGACCGGCGGAGAAGGTACCGACGGGGAAGATACCGGCACCGATGCCGCTACCGAAAAGAAGAAGCACGGGATACGAAAACCTAACAAACTCGGCATCGGACGACTGGTGATCCCAACGATGGGCCCTGGTAAGTTTGAGCCATTAGAGCCGGGAGAACCTTGCAAGTGCTATGGGAACCAAGTAGGATGCATCCTATGGTAATGAGTGAGCATCAACGATGGTGACATAAGGGGTAAAGAACATTTGATGCAGTTGCTCCGGACGAAGATGCACAAGAGATTCAAGTTCCCCGGTCGGGATACGCCATAGAACACCCGTGGAATGATAACAAGATGAAAAAGATTAACAATCACACCCTGGGCATGTTCAACAATGATTTGGCCTCCTCGAAAGGGAGGGTGAAACGAGCTATTGAGGCTGAGGAACCCCTGTCCAAGATTCTCGAGGAAAATCCGACACTTAGGGAAGAGGAGTTCGGAAAGTTCAAGGACACTTGCGCTAACGAGGCAGCCAATGCTAAGGCTGCGAAATTCAAGAGCCTTCAGCAAAGGAACACGGGGAAGCATCGCCTCGGAAGTCGTGGCTACCTCGGCAAAAGGCCCATATCAGATAAGGAGTACACGGAATGTGAAGCCGCGGGTCTCCCAGACCCCTTCGCGAAGTTCACCAACCCCTTGGAGTGTGACTTCATCAGGGCCCGCTACAAGTGGGACAAGGAAAAGAAGGTTTTTTACACGGACCAGATCACGAGGAAATTGATTAGAATACTGGTAATTATTCTTTTACCACCTTACATTTAGCATCTGATCAAGTCGACTACACATTCGTAAACGGTTCACGTTCCTTCTACAGGAGAAGCAACATCAGATTGCAGCCGAAAGCCCTACTTCGCCGATGAGGCCCAAGTGGGACACCCCTCTCAATCGGGCCTTGAACGAACTAAAGGGACTCCCTTTGGGCCAGGGGTCGCAATATGGACGTGTGCACGGTGCCGGAGACGGCGCCACGTGGAAGGTGTTTTACAACGAGGGCCCGGAGGCCAAGAAGCAGAAAAAGAAGTTTAGTCAGACGGACATCAACGAGAAGGTGAAGCTTGTGTTCGAGAAAAAAGCAGTTGAGGATGTGGAGAAAGCAGCCGAGGAGAAAAACGAGTTGCTACAGCAGGCAGTCGACGCAGCTGTACATGCGTGCAGAAATAATTTCGCTACTAACTTGATCCCAGCTATCATCAACTGGACGAAGGAAAATCCATACAAGACGGTACATGATTTCCCCATGCCCAGTTTCGTCGGGAGCAACTCGGTGAACAACAACACCGCACCATCACCTTCTCACGCAATTGGGCCTGCTCCCACACCCGCACCCGCACCCGCTCATAGCAGCCCGTCCTGAGTCTGTGGCATGCTAGGCGGGCCTTCATCTTTGGCTGAGCTTGATGACATCACGGTAATTACATGTCGCACCAACATATATCTAGAACATTCCATTTTCGTTGCCTTTCGGATGTTTTACGCCGCAAACATGTGTTTGCAGGCTGACGAAAGCCCGTGCACCGTACTCTACTTGATCAAAGGCCATAAGGTGGACATTGGAAAGGGGGTGATAATGAAACCCTTGGAACTCACGTTCCATGGCCAGCTGATGCTCGGTGGGCACTTGAGGGTTACCTTGTTGAGTGTGAAATCGGGGCACGAGGATTTGCCTCCTCCAGTACGGCTAGGGGGAGAGGACGACGAGAACCCACCGCGGATTGGAAGCTGCAAGGTTTGGGTGCTGCTATGGCCTAAGAATCTTCTTTGTCTCGAGCCGGCCAAGATCACACCAATAACCACACATCAACAAGAAGGTATGGACACCACAACCCCGCCTACACAATTATCAGCACATGTAGTGCCGGGTGAGAGCGGTGGACGTCGTGATGAAGGGGGTCCAATAGTGGCTGATGTAATCGCTCCCGTAGAACAAAGAATGGATGATGAGATGAAGGAGGACCCTCTTCAGTTCCTCAATACAGGCGCTGATGACAGTGACTTAGATATGATGAGTCAGCCATATGACGACTCGGGCTATCAGCATGCTAATGAGGATATGGATGATCTGCCCGGACAAGAACGTCCTAGCAGGGATTGCAAGAAGTCTCTCTTCATGCAATCCTCACAAGACACGCCTGAAGATGCTAGGGGTCGTACAGTAGTGCTTAGCCCGACAACACTGGGGAAAGGGTTAAGGAAGGGTCTGGAAGGTCAACCCAAGAAAAAGGAGAGGAAGAGATCGGGGAAGATAGGCCCAGCTGTCTACAAACAGGTGAGACATATAGCAGCCAGACGGTGGCCATGATCCATGTCACGGGCGAGGCGATGCTACCGCCGAAACCGCTGGAGGCAATATACAGGGATCTCGGGGGACTGCACGACCATGTGTTGTCGACTGAGAAAAGCCTACTAGCCTCGAAGGATCCAGGATATACGACATACGCGGCTTGTGTGCCTGAGGGGAAGTGCTACGTCGACACACGGCCCGCGAAGGTGGTCTTCGTGCGGTTTGATCATATCTTCGAGATGTTTCTGACAAGGTGGCTCGATTGTGCAATCGTCCGCCTTTTTGTGCTACATATGAGCTCCGTCATGAAGAGAGAAGAAGTCTCGCAAATCTGTGTGGCGGATCCATACTACATGCACGAGTCCTTCTTGAGACTCGGCGACTTTGAGCGTAAAACTGCTAGGAAGTACATCGAAAACTTCATGGTACAGAACAAGGACCAGGAAATTGTCCTCCTGCCTTATCATCCAAAGTAAGTCAGTGTTGGACAACCCTTTCATACATTTCAATCATTCCTTCTCGCTCATATGGAGAATAATTGGAGGTGTTTTTTCCCCGTAGCAATGGTCACGCCGTCCTTATCGTTCTTTACCCGCGAGTCTCCCATGCCTTGTATTTCGACCCTACCAGAAACAATGAGAAGAAGGACTACACCCACGTAATGAATATTCTAGATGATGCTCTCCAAGGCTTCAACTTCAGGCGTGGCCACATACAGATCAGGAAACAAAGGAACCGCAAGACGGGTTTCTGGCATAAAACCAACTTCTGCTGCATCCATGTCCCGAAATCAAGTACAAACGATGGATTCTACCTCCTCCATCGCATGATGGAGTTTAGAAGGGATCACCAAAAGCTTAAAGATGATCATATCCGCAAGTGGGTAGAATCTCAAGGAGAAGCGGATTATAAACTTAAAGATGACTTCGTTTGCATCCAGAGGGACATTGCAACGATCGTCATGAAAGAAGTCGTCTAAGTGAAGGGGATGTTCCACCATGGACCTATATCACGAGCTGACGTCCGAACTTAAATAGGCATGCAACGTTAGGACCTCATGTCGTTCAAGAAGCTAGGGCCCATCCTCGATGATCTGGAAGGATGGAAGTTCTAGTGATTTACGATGCCGATGATGATGATATGTGTCGGTTGAACTTGTATATACTTTCTGTAGCGATGAAACTTTGTGATGTCCACGGTCCCTACCGAACTTGTGTAACGCTACTTTGTTAGTTTGGGTACGATGACATGCGTACCTCTAGTTAATTAGTTTGGGTACGACGAAACTGCGTTGATTATTTACGTTTGCTATATGTTGCATCTAGATGCTAACCCTTTCTTTTTTGTGTTGCTCAAGTATATTTTGTTGCATATGATTGTACATTCTCTTGATGAATATGCATCTCTAACAAGGGTACCTATATTCTTGATGGCGAAGTACCGGTGCTATGTCGTGTACAAAGGAAAGGTTCCGGGAGTATATGACAAGTGGTCCGAGTGTCAGGCGCAAGTTGAGGGGGTCTTGGGCGCCAGCCATAAAGGCATCAAAAGCAGACAAGAAGCAGAAGCTAGTTACGTGAGGAGGCTCACGCTAGCGCGAGAGAGGGCTCATAACCGCCACCTCATGTACTACATAGTTTCGCTCTCACTCATAGTGATAACTCTTCTCGCGTATATCATTGTTTAGATGGATGATGATGTAGTTGCAAGTATTCGAGACTTGTATCGCTATTTTCGAGATGATGACGAGAGAACACTTTGTGTTGGATGATGATTATGATGAAGACAGGATTTGATGAGACTATTTGTATGTTTATGATATGATTACGTTTGTATGTCAATGATGATGAAATTTGTATGTGCTAAAGATTACTGTATAAAGCCTACTCAAATACAAAACAAATATGCAAAAAGAAAACAGAAACCCTTACGAGTAGCGTGTCTTAGGAAAGCTCGCTACTACTACGCATGTATAGCAGCAACGCATTTATGTAAAGATTGCTACTGTTACGCATGTAAAGCAACAACGGGTTTATATAAAGCCCGCTACCACTACGCATGTATAGCAGTAGCGCGGGACAACACCCGCTACTGCTACGCATGTATAGCAGTAGCACGGGACAACACCCGCTACTGCTACATGTTAGTTGTAGCGCGGGCTAACCCGCGCTACTGATGAAGGTTAGCTATAGCGCCGTATTAGTAGCGCGGGAGCCCGCGCTACTGATACGCCTAAAACCCGTGCTACTGCTAGGCTTTTCTATAGTAGTGCATAACTCGGCGAAGATCTCCTATGGCGACGACGACAAGTGAGATTGCGGTCGACGGTGAGGACTCCTGTGGCGAGGGCACACGGGAGATGAAGGGTGGCGTCCTGGAGACACGAGAACAACAGCAGGGGTTTGCGGGAGGCGACGGTTGAAGTGAATTTTCAAAGGTCGGGTCCCCTGGGTATATATATCCCCATGCTCTTGGTGACACCAGTTTGAAAAGATCGGTGCCATCGAGTTTCATAACTATCAGGTGACATAGAAACTTGGTGAGGCCGAGATTTACGAATCGTTGGTACCGAGGTCTTAAAACCAGATCAACCCTAGTGCTTCGGTGGGACCAAGATTTTGGAATTGGTCACACCGAGTGGCAAATGGTAGGTTTTGGAAGTTTGCTCTTGTCGAGACGGGTCTCCAAGTTCTCCTCACACATAGTGTCCCTAAAGTGCTTGCTCAAATTTTGTGATGTAGCATGAATATAATTTGAGACAAGAAATCATAGATAGCTAGATAGGGATACTTAGGTAGTCTTGTATATCCAATTGGCCAAAGAAACTGAAAAGCGAAATAACAACAATTGGATATCCTCGAATGAGCAATAATATGCATACCAACATGCTCACACAATGAGATGTCAAATAAAATATGGCAAACATGACAACCACTCTAGTATCTACGAGGAACTTTGGTGATGATGAAGTCATCTATATATGAGTATATTTACTTAGGTGCCAAGCAAGAATACTTGATCATAGGTCATATTCATCGTTTCAACACAAGTGGGGTTGCCACTTTTACATAAAGCTTTCAATGTGTTCACACCTTAAGAGATGCTTTAACTCAAGTCTTAGAGTAAAGCTCCCCCTTGATGTGACATCCCCCCTAAGAGGGATAAACTAACCTTGGGTTTTTTCGTAGCAGACTTCATGTAGGTGTAGTAGTGGTGGATGCTCATTGTTGATGAAGATCATCTTGAGTTGAGAGAAATTCTTGTTGTTTCATACTCTTCTCACCTACATGGATTACTCCCATACACAAGGAACAAATACAAGGATATCTATGGATATGGAATGAAGTACATATGAGATGATGTCCATTGATACATTAATTACCTTGTCGCTTGCTTACCTTTGAGGGAATGTTTGACTCCTTGAACTAATGCATAAGGTTGGAGTTGATAGCAAATGGTTCTTGCGAAAATGAATAATAGTGAATTTCATTGGTGGAGTAACCCCTCAAGAACTTCTCTAGTTATTATGCTTAGGGACCCACATCAACTTGATGGGGCTCCTTGAAGTTGAGGTAGTGCTTGATGAAGTAGAGCTAGTGGTGGGCTTGGGAATCCACTTGACCATGGCTTGGGATTCTTCCTCAAATGAATCAATATTCTCTTGAAGCTTGTCCTTTCCCTTGTGGTGGAAGGTCATCTTGAGAATTTGTTCCCTTGGGGAGAGTAGGATAATACATCTCCTTTTCGGGAACAAACTTTAGGTTGGGGTATTGACGTTATTCCCATTCAACTCCATTTGCATTGAAGTAGCCAATGCCTTGTTTCTTCTAATGTCCTCCTTGCTTGCGTACAGTTTCCTCAAATTGCTTCCTTACGGAAAGACTGTTCAGGACATATCTCTCTATAATTCCTTTCAATAAATTGTTTTCTTGCTCAAGTGTAACTTGTCTAAGAGAATCATTAGTGGAATCAAGAGAGCTAATAGCAACAACATCATTTGATTTAGCATTAGTGTCGTTGTTACCAGATGAACAAAATTTCTTGCCTTTGTTACTAGTTTGCTTCGATTTAACTTGTGGAACAAAAGTAGACAAGAGTAATCGTTTGGCTAGATAAGAAGAACTCTTCTTTCGAAGATCATCATTGATTGCTTTTAGAAACTCACGCTCTTGCTCTAAATTTAGCTTCTCGAAGCATAGCTTCTCATGAGTTCTTGCAAGTTCTCTATGATCTTCCAGAGTAGATTCATGGGCTAACTTAAGAGTGTTTAATTCTTTAGTTAGATTCTCAATCTCCTTCTTATCATCATCACACGACTTATCTTGACTAGCGTGTTTATCATCAAGTTCATTTTCACTTCTATGACTAGTTTTATCAAAGAACAAGTCATCATCTCCAAGTAAGTCATCCTCATCACTATTAAAGTCAAAGTAATCGGGGTGTGCTACCTTGGGGTCTTTAGCTATGAAGCAGTTTTAAATCCCTTCATTTGGTGAATCAAATATGTCATATGAGTTGGAGGATACGAGTGCAAGACCGGCAACACCTTCATCTTCACTATAGCCAGAGTTGGTGTGGTAACTTCTCACGGATTGGTTGTCGGACTCGGAGCCAGATAGCCATTCACTAACATGAGCCTGATGTCTTCTTCTTGAGTGCCTCTTGGTGTACTTGTCCTTCTTCTCTGATTCCATGCTTCTTCGGGAGGGTCTTCGTTCATAACGATCTTCTCTACTCCTTCTCTCTCTTTGAGGTGATTCATTTCTTGAGCTTCGTCTTCTAGGTGAATCTTCTCTTCTTTTGTGTGTGTGTGGGGGGGGGGGGGTGGGGGGTGAGCACTCATTGGGGGGCCGAGCACTCATTGGAGTAGTGTCCGAGCCTTCCACAATTATAGCAGTTTCGATCATGACTAGATGAATGCTCCTCTTCATATCTTGAGTCAGAGCTTCTCGTTCTGCCTCTACTATTGTAGAACTTGTTGAATTTCTTGACCATGAAGCTTATCTCTTCATTGGTGACAAGGTTGTCATTTGAAGTAGCGGGAGCATCACTTGAAGCTTTTAAGCACTGCCTCACTTGTTATGCACTCTTCTTTGTCCTTGAGTGACATTTCATGAGCGACAATCCTTCGAGTGATTTCTATTGGCTTGAGATCTTTGTAGTTTGGCATCATTTAAATCAATGTGCACACGATGTGGTACTTTCCATCCAAGTCTCTAAGTATCTTCTTGATGATGAATTTGTCGGTCATCTCTTTACTTCCTAAGCCGGCAATCTCATTTGTGATGAGAGCAAGCCTAGAGTACATCTCAGAGACTCCTTCACCATCCTTCATCTTGAACTTGTCAAGCTGACTTTGTAGCACATCCAACTTGGATTCCCTCACAGATTCGGTACCTTCGTGCATACCAACCAAACTGTCCCAAATTTCCTTGGCATTCTCAAGACAGCTAATCTTGTCGAATTCTTCGGGGCATAGGAAGTTGAATAGAATGTCGCATGCTTGAGAGTTGTATTGCAATATCTTCAATTCTTCAACAGTCGCCTCAAGATCCGGTTCTTTTCCATCACCAAAGAATACAGCTCACAAAACAACATGAAAAACAACACAAACTATGGGGTTATGACCAAGAATATGCATTTTCATCTTATGTTTCCAACTAGCAAAGTTTGTACCATCAAAATATGGACCTCTACGGTAGTAATTTGCCTCACTAGACGCCATACTCTCCTAGCCTGTGAAACTAATGCAATGGAGACCAAGGCTCTGATACCACTTGTAGGATCCTAAGTATGTCTAGGGGTGGGTGATTAGACTACTTGACCAAATAAAAAATTAGCCTTTTTTGAGTTTCAGTTGTGAGTAAGTTTGAGAAATTGTTGTAAGTCAAGCACACCCTGCACATGCAAGTTTAAAAATATAAGCGGAAATTAATGACATGCACATGTAAATAGAGGGTAGGGAAAGGAAGATCAAACGCAAAGGTTGACACGACAATTTTTGGCGTGGTTCCTATAGGTGGTGCTATCGTACGTCCATGTTGAAGGATACTTCAACGCACGAAGGGCAATGGCTGCGTGAGTCCAGAGAGTGCTCAACCCATGAAGGGTACATGGAGAAGCAACCTTGTCCATTCCATCTTGTCTTATGTCCACGAAGGACTAGCCTCACTCGGGGTAGATCTTCACGAAGTAGGTGATCTCCTTGCCCTTACAAACTTCTTGATTCAACTTCACAACACAAAGTAGGAGGCTCCAAAACGACACCTAACCAATCTAGGAGGCACCACCCTTGAAAAGGTAATAGATGTTGTAGTACGATGAACTCCTTGCTCTTGTGCTTGAAAATATAGTCTCCTCAACACTCAATCACTCGCCCACAGATTTGACTTGGGTAGAAGAGAATGATTGGGTGGAAAGCAACTTAAGGAGGCTAGAAATCAAGATTCAAATGGTAGTATTGGAATATCTTGATCTCAACACATGAGTAGGTGGCTCTCTCTCAGAAAAAATGAATATGGCAAGTGTAAGTTTGTTCTGAGTGATTCCTCTACGAGCGAGAGGGGTGGAGGGGTATATATATGCATCTCCAAAAATCCAACCATTACAACATTATTTCCCAACTCGGTGAAATGGAAGTGAAACTCGGTGGCACCGACTTACACAAAATGTGGCAAATTTTGTATTCTTGGTGAGACCGATATATGAATCTCGGTGGTACCGATATGGTGACCTAGGATAGTTACCAAATCTCAATGTGACCGATTCCAAAGCTCGGAATTTGTGATTCTTGAAAACGACATACGAGAAACTTGGTCACTAATTTCGGTGGCACCGAAAAGAATTTTGGTGGTACCGAGATTCTAGGGTTTGGCAAAGGTTTTGTCTGGTGGAAAATCGATATGGCCGAATGGAAATTCTTGGTGGAAACGATTTCGATGGTTAGGCTTTGGATAGATATTATTGTGGGAGAATAGATGAGTATTTTTGGTGGCTCTCTCTAAGCACTTGAGCAACCAATTCATCATAGATATCTCACCCCTTCTAATAGTATTGGCTTACCTATGGACTCAAATGTGATTTTTCACAAATATAAAATGTAGTCTTGTAGCTTGAGGATTGGCCAATCCTATTCCTTTCCTTGTATCCAGGGGTTCTCCTCACAATACCTAGCGTATGCATATTTGAACTTTTCTGAAATATACTTGGATAAGATCATTAGTTCAATGACACATATGTTGTTATTAATTACCAAAACCATCTTAGGGAGAAGTTGTGCTTTCACTAGCGCGCTCGAGTGGGCGCACCAAATAAATTGTCCGCGATGCAGTTTTTTCCAACATGCTGGAGCATTTTTACTATGAGCGACATTATTGCGTGACTTTTGGAGGGCTACACCCCCCGGCACGCTATATGGCTAGTTTTTACAACGCACAACTAATTTAGCGCCTTTGTTGGAGATGCTCTTATAGTTTGCTTTTGTTTTAGTTTTCCACAATCATTGTTTGCTAGACACACCAATTTTAGAGAGACACGGTTTATCATGATTTGTTAGAATACTCTATGTGCATCACTTATATATTTTTAGCTAAGTAGTTTCTCTTCACTTATATCTTTTAAAGCAGGCGGCATGTAGATTTTATAGAAATAATCGCACTCTCGTTCAAAACTTATAATTGTTTGAGAGTCTAATAGGGAGTAACGGTAATTTGCATGGGTTATAAGACTAGTCCTAGAATGATAGGTATTCAAGGATATAATAAAAACTTTCATGTAGCACATAAAAGAGAAATTGTGGGTTAATGATATTGATGTGGTAATATGAAAGGGCATGAGTACATAGTTGTTGGTTAGTAGAAATATCAATAATTAAAGGGTGTTACTAGTTGTTCATATAAATATTGGTTATGGCATGGTGATGATGTGTGAGCATTCTTATTTCTCGTTGAAATCCTAGTGTTGTTCAGGTGGGGGGGGAGCGTGATGGTTAACTCCTACCAACCTCCCCCCTAGGGGAATGCTGTAGTACTTTGCTTCGAGAGAGCTGATACGTCTCCGTCGTATCTATAATTTTTGATTGTTTCATGCCAATATTCTACAACTTTCATATACTTTTGGTAACTTTTTATACTATTTTTGGGACTAACATATTGATCCAGTGCCCAGTGCCAGTTCCTGTTTGTTGCATGTTTTTTGTTTGCAGAATATCCATACCAAACGAAGTCCAAACGTAATAAAAACTTACGGGGATTTTTTTTGCAATATTTATGATTTTTGGGAAGAAGAATCAAGGCGAGGCGATGCACGGAGTGCCCACAAGACCAGTCGCCACGGCCAGGGAATGGCCCGCGGCAGGCAGGCTTGTGGCCACTCCTTAAGGCGGTTGGAGCCCTTCTTTCGCCGCAAGAAAGATAATATCCGGAAGAAAACCGTGTTAAAATTTCAAGTAACATAGTCAATTGCTCAGGGACAATTCCTCAACTCCTACCACCACTTTTCCATAGTCGTTTGACACTCGTATTTGTTTCTTTTTCTAACCAGCCCCTAGTTTTATTTACGTGTTCTTTACTTTCTTGCAAGCCTTTCCTGTCTCTCCTACAAAGTACTTCTAGTTTCATACTTGTTCTAGGTAAAGCGAACGTAAAGTGTGTGTAGAGTTGTATCGGTGGTCGATAGAACTTGCGGGAATATTTGTCCTGCCTTTAGCTCCTCGTTGGGTTCGACACTCTTACTTATCGAGAAAGGCTACAATTGATCCCCTATACTTGCGGGTTATCAAGACCTTTTTCTGGCGCCGTTGCCGGGGAGCAATAGCGTGGGGTGAATATCCTCGTGTGTGCTTGTTTGCTTTATCACTAAGTAGATTTATTTGCTGTTCTAAGTTGTTTTCTATCTTTAGTTATGGATATGGAACACGAAATACCAAAAAAATTACGTGTACTTGCTACTCATGGAGATGGGGAACCTCCTAAAACCCTCGAGGCTCGTTATGTGGAAAATATTATGCACTTCTTTAATAATCCTGAGAAAGCCCCATTCAATTATATAATGGGATACACATTGGATCAACGTGAATACTTTAGGGATTATCGCTTGACTCAAAAAGGGAAACTTTTATGGGATCAAATCCATTTGTTGAAATGGTATGCTTGGAACTATGCAAGAGACATGATGTTACTTGTTGCTCTAGGATGAAGGATCCACACCTTCCCTTTTCTTGTGAGTTTAATGATCATAGAACCTTGGCTTCTTATGCTAATGGTAGATATGATTACTATGATGTGGATAAAATAGAAGAGTTTGTTGCTTTTATGGGTGCTTATGAAATTGAGGCTCTGTTTAAAAGGTGTGATGATAATGATGATGCTCCTTACCGATCTGAAAATTTGGCTATGCTTCGTTATTGTTATGCTAATTATGAATATAATGCCCATATTGAACGATTTAAGTAGAAATCCTATGCTGCCCAAGAAGAGACTATTATTTTCCAGGAAACTATGGAAGAAGAAAATGCTGAAATTGTGAACTCATTAGATGAATAAGATGAAGAGGAGAGCGAAGAACAAAAGGAGGAAGAGTGGACTAGTTACCCGTGTCCACCTTCTAATGAGAGTAACTCTTCTAATCATACATTATTTAATTTCCCTTCGTTCTTACCGAAGGATGAATGCTATGATCCCTTGGATTCGTTTGAAATATCCCTTTTTGATGAACTTGATGCATGCTATGCTTGTGGCCATGTTGCAAATATGAATGATGCTTATGAAGATGAGCTAGCTATAGTCCCTTATGTTAAACATGATGATTTTGATGAATATAATATGCATGTGCTTGCTGCTCCTACTTGCAGTTATTATGAGAGAGGAACTACATCTCCACCTCTCTATGTTTCCAATACGATAAAATTGCAAGAAACTGCTTATGTTATGTATTGGCCTTTACTTGGTGTGCATGAATTGTTCTTTTATGACATGCCAATGCATAGGAAGAGAGTTAGACTTCGTCATTGCTTGATATATATTACCTTGTGCTCACTACTAAATTTTAAATCATTGCTAATTAAAATTGGCTTTGATATACCTTGGGATCCGGGTGGATCCATTACTTGAGCACTTTATGCCTAGCTTAATGGCTTTAAAGAAAGCACTGCCTGGGAGACAACCCAGAAGTTTTAGAGAGTCATTTATTTCTGTTGAGTGCTTTTATTTAGTTTAAAAACAAAAAAAATATAGAGGGGAACTTAAAACTTTTTCAAAAAGAAAAGCGATTGAAAGGTGATGCATTGTGGAAGTGAGGGTCGACCTTGAACACTTGTGTTCATGCTCATGGAAACAATGTAGAATTTTTCATGGAAGTTTCTCACAAAAATAGTTATCCCCTTGTACAATTCCTTTGTATTTTAAAAATAATGTGCCAAGCAAAGCCTTTATGATTAGTTTGGGTGATAGTTGTTTGATCACGCTGAGAAAAGACAGAAACTTTATGCTCACGAAATTAATTTTCATTTTTATTCTGGAAGAGCTTTTGAGTTGATTCTTTTTTCTGCTGATTGATATGCAAATTTTCCAGACGTTCGTAAGTTTTCAGATTTTTGAGATATCAGAGGTATACGGAATATACAGACTGCTGTGTTTTGACAGATTTTGTTTTCTATGCATTGTTCTCTTATTCTGATGAATCTATGGGTAGTATCGGGGGGTATGAACCATGGTGAAGTTGGATTACAGTGGATATAATGCTTATATGAATTTAGAATGAGTTCACAACAGTACTTGAAGTGGTGATTTATTTTATTATACTAACAGATATCACGAAGTTTTGTTGAGTTTTGTGTGATTGAAGTTTTTCAAGTTTTGGGTGAGAGCACGATGGATGAAGGAATAAGGAGAGGCAAGAGCCTAAGCTTGGGGATGCCCGAGGCACCCCAAGGTAATATTCAAGGAAGACTCAAGCGTCTAAGCTTGGGGATGCCCCGGAAGGCATCCCCTCTTTCGTCTACAATCTATCGGTAATTTTACTCGGAGCTATATTTTAATTCGTCACATGATATGTGCAAATGCTCGGAGCGTCTTTTGTGTTTATTTTTCCTTTTTCTTTTATGCACCATGCTGGTATGAGATAGTCCTTGGTTGGCTTTATCGAATGCTTCTTGTGCTTCACTTATATCTTTTGAAGTTTGGATTGCATGTTTCCCTACACATAGAAAACCACCATTTGTAGAATGCTCTTTTGCTTCACTTATATTTTTTAGAGCGAGGCGTATCTTTTGTAGAAAGAATTAAACTCTCATGCTTCACTTATACCTATTTAGAGAGTTAACAGGAGTTGGCCATTCACATGGTTAGTCATAAAATCCTACATAAAACTTGTAGATCACCGAATATGATATGTTTGATTCCTTGCAATAGTTTTGCGACATGAATATGTGATATTAGAGTCATGCTAGTGAGTAATTGTATTTTTTTAGAAATACTTGTGTTAACGTTTGTGATTCCCGTAGCATGCACGTATGGTGAACCGTTATGTTATGAATTCGGAGCATGATTTATTTATTGATTGTCATCCTTTGTGTGGAGGTCGGGATCGCGCGATGGTTAACTCCTACCAACCTTTCCCCTAGGAGCATGCGTGTAGTACCTTGTTTTGATGACTAATAGACTTTTGCAATAAGTATGTGAGTTCTTTATGACTAATGTTGAGTCCATGGATTATACACACTCTCACCCTTCCACCATTGCTAGCCTCTCTAGTACCGCGCAACTTTCGCCGGTGCATTACACCCACCATATAGCCTCCCTCAAAACAGCCACCATACCTACCTATTATGGAATTTTCATAGCCATTCCGAGATATATTGCCATGCAACTACCACTGTTCCGTCTCATGACATGTGCCACCACTTCCATATTGCCATTGCATGATCGTAAGATAGCTAGCATGATGTTTCCATGGCTTGTCCGTTTTTTGATGTCATTGCTATGCTAGATCATTGTCACGGTACACTACCGAAGGCATTTCATATAGAGTCATCATTGCTCTAAGTATTGAGTTGTAAGTGTGATGATCATTATTAATAGAGCATTGTCCCATGTGAGGAAATAAAAGAGGCCAGCGAAGCCCATATACAAAAAAGAGGCCAAAGATGCCCACCAAAATAATATATATATATATATATAAAATAGGACAAAGAGCCCACAAAAAAAAGAGAAAAGAGAGAAGGGACAATTTCTACTATCCTCTTTCCACACTTGCGCTTCAAATAGCACTATGATCTTCATGACAGAGAGTCTCCTATGTTGTCACTTCCATATGCTAGTGGGAAATTTTTATTATATAACTTGGCTTGTATATTCCAATGATGGGCTTCCTCAAAATTGCCCTAGGTCTTCGTGAGCAAGCAAGTTGGGTGCACACCCACTAGTTTCTTTTGTGAGCTTTCATACACTTATAAGCTCTAGTGCATTGATACGTCTCCAACGTATCTACTTTTGCAAACTCTTTTGCCCTTGTTTTGGACTATAATTTGCATGATTTGAATGGAACTAACCTGGACTGACGCTGTTTTCAGCAGAATTGCCTTGGTGTTATTTTTGTGCAGAAATCAAAGTTCTCCAAACGTCCTGAAAATTTACGGGGAGTAGTTTTGGAAAATATCAAAAATACCTGCGCCAGAATCCACCTGAGGGGGTGGGCCAGTGGGCCAAAAGCCCCTGCTCCGCCACCACCCCCTGGTGGCGGTGGGCAGGCTTGTGGGGCCCACAGGCACCTGTCGCCACCAACTCCAGCTCTATAAGTTGTCTTTCGTCCCAGAAAAAATAAAAAGAGAAGTTTTCGTCGCGTTTTCGATACGGAGGCGCCACCACCACCTGTTCTTCATCTGGAGGGCAGATCTGGAGTCCATCTTGGGCTCCAGAGAGGGGAAATCATAGCCATCGTCATCATCAACCTTCTTCCCTCTCCAATTCCATCAAGCTCTTCGTCGTTCATGAGTAATCTATTCATAGGCTCACTGGACGGTGATGAGTAGGATGAGATCTATCATGTAATCGAGTTAGTTTTGATGGGGATTGATCCCTAGTATCCACTATGTTCTGAGATTTGATGTTGCTACTACTTTGCCATGCTTAATGCTTGTCACTAGGGCCCGAGTGCCATGATTTCAGATCTGAAATTATTATGTTGTCACCAATATATGTGTGTTTTAGATCCGATCTTGCAAGTTGTAGTTACCTACTATGTGTTATGATCCGGCAACCCCGGAGTGACAATAACCGGAACCACTCCCGGTGATGGCCATAGTTTGAGGAGTTCATGTGTTCACCAAGTGCTAATGTGTTGGTCCGATTCTTTATTAAAAGGAGAACCTTAATATACCGTAGTTTCCTTTTGGACCCCGCTGCCACGGGATGGATGGACAATAAATGTCATGCAAGTTCTTTTCCCTAAGCACGTATGACGACACACGGAATGCATGCCTACATCACATTGACGAACGGGAGCTAGCCACATATCTCTCCGTGTTATAGTTGTTGCATGATGAATATCATCCAAACAAATCACCGACCCAATGCCTACGAGTTTATCCTACTATTGCTACTGCCGTTACTTGTCTTGCTCTACTGCTACTACTACTGTTGCTACTGCCGTTACTTGTCTTGCTCTGCTGCTGCTACTACTGTTTCTACTGCTGTTACTTGTCTTGCTCTGCTGCTGCTACTACTGTTGCTACTACCGTCGCTTGCTACTGTTGCTACTTGCTACTGCTGTTACTACTACTGTTCCTTGCCACTGATATTGCTCGTTACACTGCCGTTACTCGTTACTTTGCTGTTACTATTGTGCTTGCAGATACTAATCTTTCAGGTGTGGTTGAATTTGACAAATTCAACTGCTAATACTTGAGAGTATACTCTCACCTCCTGACTGGCGTACCTACAAATTGGGTCGAATACTCTTCCCTCGAAAACTGCTGCGAACCCACGCGCTGGTGGTCCATCAACAACATTCTTCCAGTTTCATTGCCGGGGAGTGCTATCAGCATTCTTCTGGTGCCGTTGCACGAGAAGGTTAGTTGTTATAAGCATTCGTCTAGCTAACACTAGAGATTGCAGGTTCAGCCCCTTTCTGGAGCTATTGCCAGGGAAGCACAACTGACGTCAGCATTTTTCTTGCGCCGTTGCCGGGGAGGTATTGCTATATTCTCTGAGTTACTTGGGATTTATATCTGCTGATCGCTATGAAGAATCTGAAGGATCTGAAGACCAAAGTCTTGCCCTCAACTACGAGGGGAGGTAAGGAATTGCCATCTAGCTCTACACTTGATTCACCTTCCATTATGAGTAAGTTTGCGACTTCACCTCCTGCTAGAAATCTTGATTTGTCGCCTGTGCTTGATGATGCTTGTGATACTACTGCTAGAGATACTATGCTTGATACTGCTAGAGATGCTATGCTTGATACTATGCCTGATGATGCTATGCTTGATACTATGCCTGATGATGCTATGCTTGATACTATGCCTGATGATGCTATGCTTGATACTATGCCTGATACTGCTAGAGATACTATGCTTGATACTGCTAGAGATGCAATGCTTGATACTGCTTTGCCTGATAATGCTAGAGATGCTACTATGCCTGATGATGCTATGCTTGATACTACTAGAGATACTCCTTTGCCTGATGTTCCACTCAGAGCGTTCCTTGATGCTCATATTGCTAGAGTTACTGCCAATGCTCGTGATGCTTCTGAAACTGCCGATGCTATTGAGATAGAACCTGCTTTTGCTCCTGCTAGATCTAGCTCTCCTAGATATGAATTGCCTGATATACCTGAGGGTTACGTTATGGAGGGAGAGATAGCTGAGGATTTTCTTGCGTGTAAGGATGCCTATGAAGCTGAGAAATTAGTTCTCAAGTGGAAGGAAAAATCTCGGGAAGTTAGGATTAGAAATGATCCGAAGTTTGCCACTTCGCCTATCTTTGTCATCGATAAGGATTATGAATTCTCTGTCGACCCTGAGATAATCTCTCTAGTCGAATCTGATCCTTTTCACGGTTATGAGTCTGAGACGGTCATAGCCCATCTTGCCAAACTATCCGAAATAGCCAACCTTTTCACTAATGAGGAGAAGATCCGCCACTACTATATCCTTAAGCTGTTTCCTTTCCCTCTAAAGGATGATGCTAAAGCCTGGTTCACCTCTCTTGCTCCTGGATGTGTGCGTAGTCCCCAGGAGATGGTCTATTACTTCTGTGAGAAATATTTCCCTGCCCATAAGAAGCAAGCTGCCTTGCAGGAAATATACAACTTTGCTCAACTCCAAGAAGAGAGTCTTCCACAAGCTTGGGGGAGGCTCGTCCAGCTACAGAATGCTTTGCCTGATCACCCTCTCAAGAAGAACGAGATACTTGATATCCTCTATAACGGACTTACCGATGCCTCTAAAGACTACCTAGATAGTTGTGCCGGTTGTGTTTTTAGGGAACGAACTATAGAACAAGCTGAGACCCTACTGAATCACATCTTGATCAACGATAATGCTTGGACTATTCCCGAACCACCTCCTAATCCAACTCCTAAGAAAAGAGGTATTCTATTCCTCAGTAGCGAAGATATGCAAGAAGCCAAGAAATCTATGCAAGAGAAAGGCATTAGATCTGAAGATGTCAAAAATCTACCACCTATCGAAGAGACCCACGGTCTCGATAACCCGATACAGGTAGTAGAAGTGAATTCTCTGCGTAGCTTTGACGAGAGTGATATTCCTTTTGATAAACCTGCTAGCCTACGCTTTGATGAATTTGACAACTTTGTTGCCAAACAACAGAGTTTCAATGATTATGTTAGCAGACATTTGGAACAAAGTACTCGTATGCTTAGCCATCTAAGTGCTTGTGTAGACAGAAATGTCAATGCTCTGAAGCTTCTGAGTAAACATGCCTCTATGATTACTACTCAGGTAGAACAAGTACTTAAAGCTCAGAATGACCTGCTCAATGAATTAAATGACAACTCTGTCAGAGTCATTACTAGAGGAGGCAAAATGACTGAGGAACCTTTGTATCCTGAAGGTCATCCTAAGAGAATTGATCAAGATTCTCAAGGAACCAATGCTGATACACCTAGTCATCCTAAGGAGAAGAAGAAGGATGATAGAAACCTGCATGCCAGTTCACCAAATACTATCACACCTGAAGAACCTAATGATATTTCTGCGTGTGATGCGGAAACACAATCAGGTGATGAACATGAACCTGGTGACAATGTGGACAGTGATGTTCATAATAATGCTCAACCTAGCCATGATGAGGATGTGGAGATTGAACCTACGGTTAATCCTGATAATCCACAACCTAAGAGATACGACAAGAATGACTTCACTGCTAGGAAGCATGGTAAATAAAGAGAGCCATGGGTTCAGAGACCTATGCCCTTTCCTCCTAAGCCATCCAAGAAAAAGGATGATGAGGATTTTGAGCGCTTCGTTGAGATGATAAGACCTGTCTTTCTGCACATGCGGTTAACTGATATGCTCAAGATGTCTCCGTATGCCAAGTACATGAAAGATATCGTGACTAATAAACGGAAGATACCAGATCTTGAGATCTCCACCATGCTTGCCAACTACACTTTCAAAGGTGGAACTCCTAAGAAACTTGGTGATCCCGGCATGCCCACTATACCTTGCTCAATTAAAGGAAACTACGTAAGAACTGCCTTATGTGACCTTGGAGACGGTGTTAGTGTTATGCCACTTTCTCTTTATCGTAGACTTGAGTTGGATAAGTTGACACCCACTGAACTTTCTCTGCAAATGGCCGACAAATCAACTGCTTTCCCTATCGGCATTTGCGAGGATGTGCCTGTTGTGGTTGCTAATACCACTATCTTAACAGACTTTGTTATCTTGGATATCCCCGAGGACGATGCCATGGCTATCATCCTCGGAAGACCCTTTTTAAACACTGCAGGGGCTGTTATAGATTGCAACAAAGGCAATGTCACTTTCCATGTCAACGGTAATGAGCACACAGTGCACTTTCCGAAGAAACGATATCCAGTAAATTGCATCAATGCTATCGAAAAGACTTCATCGATTCTCATTGGGAGTTTTGAATGCCCTATTCCTCGTGTCAAGATGAAGTATGATTTGCTTGTTGGGCACATCCATATCCCCATTGAGGTGACTTAGTGGCTATTCAAAGATTCTCCGTTCTCTCTTGCGATTCGAGAAGGTTTTGTCGTAAGGACTTGATCAACCCCATTGATGATTTTCTTCCGATGACCATGAAACGGATGAATCAGAGAGTCACATACCTATGTTTTGAGTCTTCATTTTCTGTTGCTTAGAATAAAAATGATAGAATTAGTTTAACTTTTCCTGTTTTCTGTTTTAGCGTCCCGGAGAAAAATACCTTGAAAATAAAAGTTCTCCGATGGTCTTGAAAATTTAGTATGATTTTTTCTGGAATTTTTGAAAATTTCTGGGCCTGAGAGCTGGTCAGGGGGCCTGACCAGTGGGCCACAAGCCCCCCCACCGCCACCTACCCCCTGGTGGCAGGGTGCAAGCTTGTGGGGCCCACAGGCACCCCCTCCACTCATTCCAGCTTCTAGCCTCTTCTTCCACCTCCAGAAAAAATTGTTTCGCAGCTCAAACCCGTGTTCTTGCTCATTTGGCTCTGATTTTCGATCTCCTTGCTCAAAGCACCATTCTCCAAACTGTTTTGGGGAAATTTCTCCTTGGTAAGTGACTCCTCCATTAGTCCAATTAGTTTTTGCTCTAGTGCTTTATCCTTCGCAAATTCTTGCTACCTTGGTGACCCTGCTCTTGAGCTATAAAAGTTGATTTTAGCTGGTCCCAAGTAGTTTTAGCGCGTGATACGGTCTCTAGGCACTAGTAGGAGTAGTTGCTACAAGTTGGGTTGATCCTTGTTCACTTTTCTTTCGAAGTCTCTAAAAATTTCAGAATTTTTCAGAGCTAGAAAAGGGAAAGATGAGGAGGTTCTTGAGAGGCTCTTCAAGCCGTAACCACAAGGAGGATGTGAAGAACCACCCCAAGTACGCAGTCCCTCGAGTCACAGAAGTTCGAGCGTGCGAGTGGCCAAGTAATGAATTTTTGCGCGCCGCCGGACTTTATGAAGACTTTTATTACTTGGTGGAGAACGCAGGTCTTACTGCGTTCGTTGAAGATAAGTTCCCACAATATCTCATTCTCACCAATATTTTCGTTCAAAGCTTCAACTTTTATCCGAGGAAGAATCCTCCCATGGTTGAGTTCATGATATACGATGTCCCCCAGTGCATGACGCTGCAGGATTTTTGCAATGTATGCAAATTACCTTATGTTGGGGATATCCGTGACCCTCGTCCACGGGACTTGGAGGATTTCATTGGTTCTATTGCTGTTGGAGAGGAGAGAGGAGTGTCTCGCGCTAGAATTGCTAGCATACATTTTCCTGTGCTTCGGTACTTCTCACTATTTGTGGGAAAATGTTTGATTGGCCGTGGGGAGGCTGGATCACTTAGTTCTCCAGACCTTGCGGTTCTGCGCGAAGGCCGTTATAACGGTAATACTTATAGCTTGGGCGCTATAGTAGCTGAACGGTTGAACCTGAACCGTTCCAAAGGTATTGTCTATGGAGGTATCTACGCTACCCGTCTTGCTAGACACTTTGAGATACCCATTAGACTCGGAGAGGAAGGAGAGATGCTTCTTCCTAAGAGATATCTGGATTATGACAGCATGGTTCGCCATGATTTTCTCGATAGAGATGCTAGTAGACGGATGATTTATAACCTGGTATTTAGTCAGGGTACTCGAGAGACTATTACTTTGCCTGCTCCTTCTTTGTTTTATCTTCATGCATGTAGGTACACTATTATGCCCGCGAACATCTACGCATATTGGGGCTTGGCCCAACCACAGGCGCCCGCGCCCGAGCCGCCAGTCGAGTACCAGACGACAGTTCATCAATGGGAGCCACATGAGCTCACACAACAGTGGCATCCACAGTCTGCTTCGGAGTATCCTGGAGCTGGTTATTTCCCACCTTGGGAGTAGACCAAGCTAGGCCAAAAGCCTAAGCTTGGGGGAGTACGTGTTCTCACCGACTTTACATTCATGCTTATGCTTTCATTTTGTTAGCCGGTGTTTACACTTTGCCACTGTATTAACCATGCTAGTTTATTTTCGTTTTCTTGTTTTCTTGTTTTGTGTCCTTTTGAGAAAACCCAAAAAGATTTTTCTTTCTTCTTTTGCTTGTTGGGAGCTTTTCCGTGTAAATAATTTTGTTTTTCTTTGTGTCAAGGTAGAAGATATTGGTTACAATGCTTAGTGGTTCTTACATGCTTACCTGTTTAGCTTTAAAAGAGCCATATTATTTTGTCTTCTCCTTTGTGTTTGCCTGCAGATTCAGCTTAGTCCAATGCGCTTATTATCGTTTTCATCGTTCAGTCGTGCAAATGAAAGGCAACAATGATGATATATGATGAAGTGACTAAGACTGAAAAGCTGGTATGAACTCTATCTATTTTGTTTTTGTAAATATGACTAGCTTGTCGACCCAGATTTAGCTTTGTTGTGAGAGAACCATGTTTGCAATGACAACTTAGAGATCATAGTTTCTGATGCCATGCTTATTTAGCTGAGAGCTTATAATGGTTTGTCTTGATTGCCAACATAGATTTTGAGATGACTATGATATAGTATGATAGGATGGTATTCTCCTTTGAATGTTTCAAGTGGCTTGACTTGGCGCATGTTCATGCATGTAGTTGAAACAAAATCAACATAGCCTCTATGATGTTCGTGTTCATGGTGATTTATGTCCTGTTCATGCTTGCATTCAATGCTAGTCAAACTCATTGCATCTTGACGACTGTTGTCGCTCTCTAGTTGGTCGCTTCCCAGTCTTTTGCTAGCCTTCACTTGTACTAAGCGGGAATACTGCTTGTGCATCCACCTCCATAAACCAAAAAGTTTTGCCATGAGAGTCCACCATACCTACCTATTTGCGGTATCTACGTGTCATTCCAAGTAAATTTGCATGTGCCATTCTCTAAACCTTCAAGAAATAAATCTGTTTTGCATGCCCGAACCGCTCATGTGGTGACGGAGGGCTATTGGTATCTTCCATGCTAGGAGTGTTATCCTCGACATGTGTTTATTCACAGTCCTGCACGAGAAAGGGGCCGGTATTTGGGATGCCCATTTCCATGCTTAAATCGAAAACATAATTGTAAAACAAGACTCCCCCCAGATTGATGTTAGTATGGACGGTACCCGAGGATTCGGCTAGCCGTGGAGTGTGATTGATTGGTGGTGGGGGAGTTAAAACTTTACTTTTCTGTTTGGGAACCGCCTATAGCATGAGTAGCATGGAAGATATTGAGAACTCTTGGTCATTGCGTTGACAATGAAAGAATGCCACCCAAAATTATTATCTCTGTTTTCAAAGCTTGAGCTCTGGCACCTCTGCAAATCAATGCTTCCCTCTGCGAAGGTCCTGTCTATTTATTTTCCTGTCGAGTCATCCTCCTCTTTTATAAGCACCAATTAGAGAGCACCTCTGTCATTTTTATGATTTGCTTTTGATTGATATTGAGTATGACTATGACTGGATCTTCGTTGCTATGAATTACAATGTTTAGTCAGCCCTTGATCTTTGAAAGTGCTCTGCATTTATGTTTTGTGGTCTCAGAAAGAGCTAGCGAGATACCACCTATTCATATTGCTTCATGCTTGTTTTGATTGAAGTGTTGGTATTTGAAACTCATTATTATTTGCTCGTTAGCTCATTATGCAATTGATATTAGTTTACCGTGAGACCTTTGTGTCATTTGCTTATGTGGTTAACTTGTGATCTTGCTGAAATTCTGGTTATGAGTTAGACATCGTTGCAACAACAAGATCAAACAGAGTTTGTCAAAGTTTTTCTTTCTCTCTCAGTTTGTCAACTGAGTTGCTTGAGGACAAGCAAGGTTTTAAGCTTGGGGGAGTTGATACGTCTCCAACGTATCTACTTTTCCAAACACTTGTGCCCTTGTTTTGGACTATAATATGCATGATTTGAATGGAACTAACCTGGACTGACGCTGTTTTCAGCAGAATTGCCTTGGTGTTATTTTTGTGCAGAAATCAAAGTTCTCCAAACGTCCTGAAAATTTACGGGGAGCAGTTTTGGAAAATATAAAAAATACCTGCGCCAGAATCCACCTGAGGGGGTGGGCCAGTGGGCCACAAGCCCCTGCTCCTTCACCACCCCTTGGTGGCGGTGGGCAGGCTTGTGGGGCCCACAGGCACCTGCCGCCCCCAACTCCAGCTCTATAAGTTGTCTTTCGTCCCAGAAAAAATAAAAAGAGAAGTTTTCGTCGCGTTTTCGATACGGAGGCGCCGCCACCACCTGTTCTTCATCTGGAGGGCAGATCTGGAGTCCGTCTTGGGCTCCGGAGAGGGGAAATCGTCGCGATCGTCATCATCAACCTTATTCCCTCTCCAATTACATGAAGTGTTGGAATTATGCCCTAGAGGCAATAATAAATGTAGTTATTATTATAATTCCTGTATCAAGATAATAGTTTATTATCCATGCTATAATTGTATTGAATGAAGACTCATTTACATGTGTGGATACATAGACAAAACACCGTCCCTAGCATGCCTCTAGTTGGCTAGCCAGTTGATCGATGATAGTCGGTGTCTTCTGATTATGAACAAGGTGTTGTTGCTTGATAACTGGATCACGTCATTGGGAGAATCACCTGATGGACTAGACCCAAACTAATAGACGTAGCATGTTGATCGTGTCATTTTGTTGCTACTGTTTTCTGCGTGTCAAGTATTTATTCCTATGACCATGAAATCATATAACTCACTGACACCGGAGGAATGCTTTGTGTGTATCAAACGTCGCAACGTAACTGGGTGACTATAAAGATGCTCTACAGGTATCTCCGAAGGTGTTAGTTGAGTTAGTATGGATCAAGACTGGGATTTGTCACTCCGTGTGACGGAGAGGTTTCTCGGGGCCCACTCGGTAATACAACATCACACACAAGCCTTGCAAGCAATGTAACTTAGTGTAAGTTGCGGGATCTTGTATTATGGAACGAGTAAAGAGACTTGCCGGTAAACGAGATTAAAATAGGTATGCGGATACTGACGATCGAATCTCGGGCAAGTAACATACCGAAGGACAAAGGGAATGACATACGGGATTATACGAATCCTTGGCACTGAGGTTCAAACGATAAGATCTTCGTAGAATATGTAGGATCCAATATGGGCATCCAGGTCCCGCTATTGGATATTGACTGAGGAGTCTCTCGGGTCATGTCTACATAGTTCTCGAACCCGCAGGGTCTGCACACTTAAGGTTCGATGTTGTTTTATGCGTATTTGAGTTATATGGTTGGTTACCGAATGTTGTTCGGAGTCCCGGATGAGATCACGGACGTCACGAGGGTTTCCGGAATGGTCCGGAAACGAAGATTGATGTATAGGATGACCTCATTTGATTACCGGAAGGTTTTCGGAGTTACCGGGAATGTACCGGGAATGACGAATGGGTTCCGGGAGTTCACCGGGGGGGGGGGGGGGCAACCCACCCCGGGGAAGCCCATAGGCCTTGGGTGAGACACACCAGCCCTTAGTGGGCTGGTGGGACAGCCCACAAGTGCCCTATGCGCCAAGGAGAAGAAAATCAAGAGAGAAAAAAAAAGGAGGAGGTGGGAAGGAAGGGGGACTCCCTCCCACCAAACCTAGTCCAACTCGGTTTGGGGGGGGGGAGAGTCCTCCCCCTTGGACTCGGCCGACCCCCTTGGGGCTCCTTGAGCCCCAAGGCAAGGCCCCCTCCCTCCCACCTATATATACGGAGGTTTTAGGGCTGATTTGAGACGACTTTTCCACGGCAGCCCGACCACATACCTCCACGGTTTTTCCTCTAGATCGCGTTTCTGCGGAGCTTGGGCGGAGCCCTGCTGAGACAATGTCATCACCAACCTCTGGAGCACCGTCACGCTGCCGGAGAACTCTTCTACCTCTCCGTCTCTCTTGCTGGATCAAGAAGGCCGAGATCATCGTCGAGCTGTACGTGTGCTGAACGCGGAGGTGCCGTCCGTTCGGTACTAGATCGTGGGACTGATCGCGGGATTGTTCGCGGGGCGGATCGAGGGACATGAGGACGTTCCACTACATCAACCGCGTTATCTAACGCTTCTGCTGTACGGTCTACAAGGGTATGTAGATCACTCATCCCCTCTCGTAGATGGACATCACCATGATAGGTCTTCGTGCGCGTAAGAAAATTTTTGTTTCCCATGCGACGTTCCCCAACATGAAGCTCTTCGTCGTTCGTGAGTAATCTATTCGTAGGCTCGCTGGACGGTGATGAGTAGGATGAGATCTATCATGTAATCGAGTTAGTTTTGATGGGGATTGATCCCTAGTATCCACTATGTTCTGAGATTTGATGTTGCTACTACTTTGCCATGCTTAATGCTTGTCACTAGGGCCCGAGTGCCATGATTTCAGATCTGAAATTATTATGTTGTCACCAATATATGCGTGGTTTAGATCCGATCTTGCAAGTTGTAGTTACCTACTATTTGTTATGATCCGACAACCCCGGAGTGACAATAACCGGAACCACTCCTGGTGATGACCATAGTTTGAGGAGTTCATGTGTTCACCAAGTGTTAATGCGTTGGTCCGGTTCTTTATTAAAAGGAGAACCTTAATATCCCTTAGTTTCCTTTTGGACCCCACTGCAACGGGAGGGATGGACAATAGATGTCATGCAAGTTCTTTTCCCTAAGCACGTATGACGACACACAGAATGCATGCCTACATCACATTGACGAACGGGAGCTAGCCAGATATCTCTCCGTGTTATAGCTGTTGCATGATGAATATCATCCAAACAAATCACCGACCCAATGCCTTCGAGTTTGTCCTACTATTGCTACTGCCGTTACTTGTCTTGCTCTACTACTGCTACTATTGTTGCTACTGTCGTTACTTGTATTGCTCTGCTGCTGCTACTCCTGTTGCTACTGCTGTTACTTGTCTTGTTGTGCTGCTACTACTACTGTTGCTACTTGCTATTGTTGTCACTACTGATGTTCCTTGCCACTGCTATTGCTCGTTACACTGCCGTTACTCGTTACTTTGTTGTTACTATTGTGCTTGCAGATACTAATCTTTCAGGTGTGGTTGAATCTGACAAATTCAGTTGCTAATACTTGATAGTATACTCTCACCTCCTGACTGGCGTACCTACAAATTGGGTCGAATACTCTACCCTCGAAAACTGCTGCGAACCCACGCGCTGGTGGGCCAATAACAACATTCTTCCAGTTTCATTGTCGGGGAGTGCTATCAGCATTCTTCTGGTGCCGTTGCAGGAGAAGGTTAGTTGTTATAGGAATTTGTCTAGCTAACACTAGAGATTGCAGGATCAACCCTTTTCTGGAGCTATTGCCAGGGAAGCACAGCTGACGTCATGCATCTGTTGCGTGGCAATCCCTACTCACTCACATTGATATCTATTGATGGGCATCTCCATAGCCCGTTGATACGCCTAGTTGATGTGAGACTATCTCCTCCTTTTTTGTCTCCTCCACGACCACCATACTATTCCACCTATAGTGCTATGTCCATGGCTCACGCTCATGTATTGTGTGAAAGTTGAAAAGGTTTAAGAACACTAAAGTATGAAACAATTGCTTGGCTAAAACCGGGGTTGTGCATGATTTAAGTACGTTGTGTGGGGAAGATGGAGCATAGTCAGACTATATGATTTTGTAGGGATAACTTTCTTTGGCCATGATATTTTGAGAAGACATGATTGCTTTGTTAGTATGCTTGAAATATTATTCTCTTTATGTCAAATGATAGACTATTGCTTCGAATCACTCGTGTTTTAGTATTCATGCCATGATTAGATTATATGATCAAGATTATGCTAGGTAGCATTCCACATCAAAAATTATCTTTTTTATCATTTACCTACTCGAGGACGAGCAGGAATTAAGCTTGGGGATGCTGATACGTCTCCGTCGTATCTATAATTTTTGATTGTTTCATGCCAATATTCTACAACTTTCATATACTTTTGGCAACTTTTTATACTATTTTTGGGACTAACATATTGATCCAGTGCCCAGTGTCAGTTCGTGTTTGTTGCATGTTTTTTGTTTCGCAGAATTTCCATACCAAACGAAGTCTAAATGTAATAAAAACTTACGGGTATTTTTTGGAATATTTATGATTTTTGGGAAGAAGAATCAACGCGAGGAGATGCACGGAGTTCCCATAAGCCCTGTTGCCGCGGCCAGGGGGTGGGCCCGCGGCAGGCAGGCTTGTGGCCACTCCTTAAGGCGGTTGGAGCCCTTCTTTCGCCACAAGAAAGATAATATCCGGAAGAAAATCGTGTTAAAGTTTCAAGTAACGTAGTCAATTGCTTAGGGACAATTCCGCAACTCCTACCACCACTTTTTCACACTCGTTAGACACTCGTATTTGTTTCTTTTTCTAACCAGCCCCTAGTTTTATTTACGTGTTCTTTACTTTCTTGCAAGCCTTTCCTATCTCTCCTACAAAGTACTTCTAGTTTCATACTTGTTCTAGGTAAAGCGAATGTAAAGTGTGCGTAGAGTTGTATCGGTGGTCGATAGAACTTGAGGGAATATTTTTCCTGCCTTTAGCTCCTCGTTGGGTTCGACACTCTTACTTATCGAGAAAGGCTACAATTGATCCCCTATACTTGTGGGTTATCAAGAGCTAATAAGGCTTTGCAATAAGTATATGATTTCTTTATGACTAATCTGAATCCATCGATATATGCACACTCACATATACACATTTTCTATCCTCTTCGGCACCGTGCATTTCCCATTCTCACCTCTAGGATCGATGCAACCTTCGCCGGTGCATCCAAACCCCGTGATATGCTACGCTCTATCACACATAAGACACCTTATATATTTCTCAAAACAGCCACCATACCTACCTATCATGGCATTTCCATAGCCATTCCGAGATATATTGCCATGACACTTCCACCGTTACATCGCATGACTTGTGTGTTCATCATCATATTGCTTTGCATGATCATGTAGGTGGCATAGTATTCGTGGAAAAGCCACCGTTCATCATTATTTACATGTTGAGCTAGATCATCGCACATCTTGGTACACTGCGAGAGGAATTCATATAGAGTCATTTCTTACTTCATCATTGAGTTGTTATATTGTGTTGTAAGTAGATAGAAGTGTGATGTTCATCATTATTAGAGCATTGTCTCCGGGAGGAAAGGATGATGGAGACTGTGATTCCCCCACAAGTCGGGAGGAGACTCCGGACGAAAAAGAAGAAAGAAAGAAAAAACGAAGAAAAAGAGAAAAGGAGAAAAAAGAAAGAAAGAAAAGAGATAAAAAGAAGAAAAAATGAGATAAAAGAGAGAAGGGACAATGCTACTATCTATTTTTCCACACTTGTGCTTAGATAAAGCACCATGTTTTTCATGTAGAGAGTCTCATGAGTTGTCATTTTCATATGCCGATGGGAATTCTTCATTATAGAACTTGGCTTGCATATTCCGATGACGGGCTTCCTCAAATTCTGGAGGTATTCATGAGCAAGAAAGTTGGATGCACACCCACTTAGCTTCCGTCGAGTTTTCATACACTTATAGCTCTAGTGCATCTGTTGCATGGCAACCCGTTCTCCTCGCATTGATATCGATTGATGGGCATCTCCATAGCCCGCTGGGCCGCCTAGTTGATGCGATACTTTCTTTTCCACTTTTACTCCTTTTGATCTACCATGATATTCTATTCCACCCATATGCTATGTCCATGGTTCACCCTCATGCATTGTGTGAGGTTGAAAATGCAGAAGCGCGTTAGAAGTGCGATTCAATTTCATGACTTAACATATTGGTGCTCATCATTTGTACTTATGTGGTGAAGACGACGCCATGCCATGCTAATATGATAAAATGAGTGGGGAGTAACATTCTTTAGGGATTGTATATTTTGAAAGTTAATGATTGTGTCATGTATGTTTATGGATATTACTATGTTGATGTTTATGAGTTCATTGTTTCTCAATGATCATACGTGAAAAACATTACATGTTAGGTAGCATGTCACATCATTTTCTTTTGTTTTTATCATTTACCTACTCGGGGACGAGCATGAATTAAGCTTGCGGATGCTGACATATCTCCAAGGTATCTATGATTTTTGATTGTTCCAGTCTATTATATTATCATTCTTGGATACTTTATATGTTGTTTTATATCATTTTTGGGAACTAACCTATTAACCCAGTGCCTAGTGCGAGTTGTTGTTTTCTACATGTTTTGGGGTTTAGGAAAATCAGTACCAAATGAAGCCAAATGCAACGAAACTTTTTGATGATTTTTTCTAGACAAAAATAAGACCTGGAAACTTCAGAGGGAGACGAGAAACCACGGGGTAGTGCCAAGCCAAGAGGGCGCGCCCAGGTGGGGTGACCATGCCCTCATGGCTTGGAACATCCTCTCGGTGCCTCCTGACCTAACTCTGCCTATATAAATCTTTTAAAATTTGTAAAATAACAGAGAGTCATCCGACACAATTTTTCGGCCGCCGCAAGTCTCTGTTCCGCCATGATCCCAACTGGAGCCATGTTTTGGTGCCCTGTCGGACGGGGGATCAATTATAGAGGGCCTCTACATCAACCTTGTTGGTCCCATGGTGATGTGTGAGTAGTCTACCATAGACCTACGGGTCCATAGATAGTACCTAGATGGCTATCTCTCTCTATGATCTTCAATACAAAATTCACCGTGATTCCCGCGGTGATCTATTCAATGTAATCTTCTTTGCGGTGTATTTGTTGAGATCCGATGAATTTTGGCTTTATGGTCAGATTATTCATGAAAATATAGAGTCTTTGTTGTTTTCTTATATGCATGATTACGATAGCTTCGTATTTCTCTACGATCTATCGATTTGGTTTGGCCAACTAGGTTGATTTATCTTCACTAAGAGTGATGCATTGTGATGGGTTCAATCTTGCGGTGCTTAATCCCAGTGAAAGAAGGGGACATGAAACATATTTGTATTTCTTCCATTAAGGATTAAAAGATGGGCTTTATTCATATTAGCTGAGTTTACTTTGTCTACATTATGTAATCTTGCTCCAAGCATTACTATGTTTTTTACTTAATACTCTAGATGCATGTGATACGTCTCCAACGTATCTATAATTTTTGATGGTTCCATGCTATTATCTTGTCAAACTTTGGATGTTTTGTATGTATTTTCTATCTTTTTTGGGACTAACTTATGAACTCAGTGCCAAGTGACAGTTCCTGTTTTTTCCGTGTTTTTGACCCTTTTCAGAGGAGAATATTAAACGGAGTCCAAACGGAATAAAACTTCCGAAAAGATTTTTTCCGGAACAGAAGATACGCAGGGGAATGAGAAACAAGGCAGAGGCCACCGGGGGAGGCCACAAGTCCCCTAGGCGCGGCCAGGGGGCGCGCCTAGCAGGCTTGTGGGCCCCCTGTGGCTCGTCTACCCTACTTCTTCCGCCTATAAATCCCCGAAAAATCCAAAACCACGGGAGAGATCCACGAAAATACTTTTCTGCCGCTGCAAGCTTCTGTCTCCGCAAGATCCCATCTGGGGCACGTTCTGGTGCCCTGCCGGAGGAGGGATTCAGATACAGAGGGCTTCTTCATCAACAACATTGCCTCTCCGATTATGCATGAGTAGTTCACCATAGACCTTTGAGTCCATAGCTAGTAGCTAGATGGCTTCTTCTCTCTCTTGGCTCTTCAATACAAAGTTCTCCATGATCTTCATGGAGATCTATCCGATGTAATCTTCTTTTGCGGTGTGTTTGTCGAGATCTGATGAATTGTGGATTTATGATCAGATTATCTATGAGTCTTATTTGAGTTTCTTCTGATCTCTTATATGCATGATTTCATATCCTTGTAATTCTCTTCGAGTTGTGGGTTTTGTTTGGCCAACTTGATCTATGATTCTTGCAATGGGAGAAGTGCTTGGTTTTGGGTTCATACCGTGCGGTGACCTCACCCAGTGACAGAAGGGGTAGTGAGGCACGCATCGTGTTGTTGCCATCAAGGGTAAAAAGATGGGGTTTATATCTATTGCATGAATTTATCCCTCTACATCATGTCATCTTGCTTAAGGCGTTACTCTGTTCGTCATGAACTCAATACACTAGATGCATGCTGGATAGCGGTCGATGTGTGGAGTAATAGTAGCAGATGCAGAAAGTATCGGTCTACCTGTCTCGGACGTGATGCCTATATGTATTATCATTGCCTTAGATATCGTCATGACTTTGCGCGGTTCTATCAATTGCTCAACAATAATTCGTTCACCCACCGTAATATTTTCTATCTTGAGAGAAGCCTCTAGTGAACACTATGGCCCCCGGATCTACTTCACATCATATATTCAGCCTTAAACTTTTACTTTGTTGCACTTTCCGCCTTCAGATCTCACTTTGCAATCAATCTTGAAGGGATTGACAACCCCTTTATAGCGTTGGGTGCAAGCTCATTTATGTTTGCGCAGGTACTGTGGACACTTGGCTTGATTATCCTACTGGATTGATACCTTGGTTCTCAAACAGAGGGAAATACTTACTGCTACTGTGCTGCATCACCCTTTCCTCTTAAGGGAAAAACCAACGCAAGCTCAAGAGGTAGCAGCATGCTGGAGAGCGGTAGATGAGTGGAGTAATAGTAGTAGATGCAGGCAGGAGTCAGTCTACTTGCTTATGGACGGGATGCCTATATATATGACCATTGTTGTGAATAAATATTTCACAGCTATGCGCTTTTCTATCAATTGTCCAACAATAATTTGTTTACCCACGGTATGCTTTCTCCGAGAGAGAAGCCTCTAGCAAAAACTATCCCCCTAGGTCTTTAGAAAATTTATTAAAAAACTCTAAAAATATTGCTCCCATTTATCTTCTATTATTTTATTTTATATTTATATTATCTACCTATCACTACTTAATACTTGTAAGTAATGAGTTCAAGGGGCTTGGCAACTCTCTTGTCCGTGTTGGATGCAAGTGTTTGCTCTTTTATGTGTAGGTGTTGACGACCAAAATTTGTGTGGTTCTCCTATTGGTTCGATAACATTTGCTTGTCACTAAGGGAAATACTTATATCTACTATGATGCATCTCCTCTCCTCTTCAGGAAAAATCCCAATGCAGTTTACAAGTAACACATACCAATTAAAGCCCTTCTAGCCATGGAACTGGCACTGAAGACTATGACATCTCTAAAAAAAATTGCCGCGGGTTCATTTGGTGTGCTAAGATGTATGTGGATGAAGGTAATTTCTTAGTGGCATGGAGCGCCGCATGTGCTCCCAAGTGGGCTGGAAGATTGGGAATCCCCAATCTCAAGTGGTTGAATGCAGCTACACAAGCTCACTCGCTATGGCTATGGAGAACAAATTAAGAAAGGCACTCGTGGGAATCCAATGTTTGAGTACCCGACGATGCTCGATCAATTTATCAGGTAGTAACCGTTGCTTTATTAGACACTGGTCACCAAATCCTATTCTCGAAAGATTGGTAGTTATAAGTCCATAGGATCGAGGATCTAGCTCAAAACATCAACACTACAAAAAATGACACATTTGTGATAGCATGGCTATGTTGAAAACTTTTTATGTCATGGAAGCGACAGTTTCATGACGATAATTGTGGCAAAAACATGTATCATCATATATGTGGTGGGATCCTGCCTCTTTGACAAAGGCAGAAACTGGGTTTTTCATCATGGGCGGGCCGAAGGCAGACCTGCATGACATTCTTTGGTCGTCCATGACGTTAAAAATGTGGTAGAAGTAAGGATGGGATTGTTTTCCGGATTTTCTGGTATACAGTAGGCAATTAGTGGGTGGTCGGGACCGAACGGTGCAGTGTGGTTTTCATTTCTCTCGTACGTGTGTGTGTGTGAACCCTTCAATTACTAAAGCCGACCGATCCTTCCCTCGGTTATCGAACCCGAGCGATTGATGCCTCGCACTACACTGAAACCGAGCGATACCTTGCACCATTATTGAACTAGAGTGATCGTTCCCTTGTACTACTTACAAAACCTGAGCGATCCCTCACACTACTAGTGGACCCAAGCGATCCCTTTGTTGCTTACTGAACCCGATCAATCTGAGTGAGAGTCGTGCACTTTCGTAGTTTAATGGCATGATCGATTGATGTGTTGCATCGAGCTATCGTGCGGGGCGTGAGTTGACCATGGGCCTCCTACCTACAGTAGTGACCATGTGCCTCCTATGCGCCACATAATCCATGGCCCACCCATGGGTTGTACTATTCATGGGCCGCACCCGGATCATAGTATGGGCCATCGATGGGCTAATGGCAGAACAACCCGTATATGGGCCCAGACAAAACGAGGCATAACACGCCACTAATAGGTAGAAATACACGACGATAAAGAAACGACCCATTGGATTTATGGGCCACAAATGGGCCGAACGTAACCATTGGCTGAATTTGGGCTGGTAGTAGAACAATCCGATAATGGACCGAAAGTAATCGAGGGCCGGAAATGAGCACAAAAAATTATGGGCCTTAAGAGGTTGAAAGATAACACGAGCTAGAAACAACCCAACTAGATCATGGGCCATTAATCGGTCAAACGTCATTTACTACTCTTTATGGGCCAGAATCACCATGGGTCATTGAAGAGCCAAGAGAAACCAAATGGATCATATGCGCTTAAAGATGTCATGGGTCGTATAAGTGCCAAAAGTGTCAACGGGTTGAAATCATATTGGACAGCCCACATGACCGTAATGGGCTGAATTCACACATACCACAATGGGTCGTGCCTACCAGGGCCGTAAATGGATTGTATGTACACATGCCATTAACGGGATTTGAGTGCTCCGACCCACTAACTTTTGACAAAGTCAAGTGGGACGGCCTTCTTGACCTAAATGGGCTAGTGTTGGGCCTTGCCATGTGTTGATGTTTCATAGGTGTGTCTCATCCATTGCATGGATGACATCTATCATAACACAGAGCTGACATGTGGTTCCGTTTGCGAATGAAAAATTGACATGTGAAAAATCGTCATCGGTCGGGGCTGTTAACATGTATCGAATTCAAAACCGGCAGCCGATAGCTTAACGACGATCCTTTACGGTGGTTGTCAGCCTGCCACATGTTGGTTACTCTAGACGAAATAACTTCCACGAGATGGGCTTAATGTGGAGGTCACTGACAGCATGAGATTGGCTTGGGCGCTATCGGGCTACTACTATCTTCGCTCTGCTTGTGCCTCCAAATTCGTTGGCCAGGAGGTTGCACCTTATGCAGATCTCATTTGGAGCACAAGGCGCCATTAAAATGGCATTTCTTCTCTTGGTTGGCGAGGCGAAACCAAATGTTGGACGTCTGACCAGTTAGCGAGACGAGGACTCCCGTACCAACTAGCATATCCGCTCTGGAATCAGTATTTGGAAAGTATCGATCACATCTTGCTAATTTGCGTTTTGGCAAGGACGTTTTTGTTTTGGATTTGAAGCACTCTTGGTGCACCTGATCAAGCACCGACTCCCGAGGATAATCTAGTGGAATGGATTACCACTAGAAGCTACACTTCTTGCTCTCCCAAAGACCTTAAGGCTATCATGACTCTAGGACTACGAGGGCTATGGAAACATCGAAATGCATAGTGTTTGATGGAGTCACTCCCACACTGCAAGTTATTCTAAGGAACGTTGACAAGGAAGGAAGAGCATAAAGGGCGACTGGTCTACTTAAAAGGAAAGCTTGATTTCCTTTTTAGTGACCTAAGAATGTGGATGAGTAGAGTAATTCCTTAGATGCCTAGTGGATGATGTGGATGCAGTATTCACAGCTACTGTCACTCATAATGTGTAAACACTTGTGGAGGGTGCCTTTAACTTTTCTTTTCTAATATTACCCTCAAACTAAATTATTTATCTTAGAATTGTGTAGATAAGGATGTATGTAACATTAAACGTGTCTAGATACATTTGTATCTATACAAACTAAAACCAAGTAATTCGGGACTATGATTAGTTCATACCAGATATGTTATGCGCGCTTTGTTGTGCCATTTTCTTCTCCTACGGCTATGGATGTAGAAATAGTTAATTATGAAATTATTTGGTTATCACATAGTGGGGACAAACTTTCTTGTTCCACGTGCAACCAGTAGTTCATAATTCATTGGTCACCATCGAGCCACGAACATGAGAAGAAGACGACACAAACAACCAAGCATAGTAAGAGTAAGAAGTGAAATGATAGTCAACAATAGACGCGGGGAGTTTTTGTATCTATAAAGATTTACACTCTATCCCATTCGTCGATCAAATGTACCCATCAAGCTATTGATCTAGTCAAAATCTCATTCAAAATTTTAAATTAGATACCTCAATTAACCGTGAGGGCTTTCAATCCTAAGGGGCTTAGAAGGCGTTTGGTATCCTGTATACAACCCAACCAAGCCTATTGGATGCAACTTTTTTTCGTGTTTGTCTGTTTGATTATATTCAACCATTGTTGGGGCTCACGCTTCTTGAATCAGCTTTTGCCTGCATAGCTGAAAACTTTTAAATCGACCATTTTGAGTGAGCGAGGCCTGCTCGGTGCGAGCCACGCATGTACCTTGTTAGCACATATTTTCTTCTAAACACTTTTTTAATCTCCTTTATCCATTCTATACAACCATACTTCAATTCGTGATAAGGTGTACATAAAAAATATGCACCTCGGTGTTCTCATTCCATTGAGGCGACCGGACAGTAATTTTGTTCACTCTCATGTTGAATTTCGTGTTCATATTTTTGGACGAATTTTGACAAATTGGTGAGACACGGTTGACCGCTTGAAGATTCTTTCAGGGTGGTGTGCCGTCGTCGACGAAGATGAGGTAGAACTCCTGGTCGAAGGAGACGATGATGCGAAAGGAATCCTCGTCTGCATAGGAGGTGTTGCCGTCGACGTAGGCCAGTAAGCGGCCCTCGCTCCCCTAGACGTCGGCGTGCCTGCCCGCGCCACAACCGATGAGCTTCTTGGCGGCCCTGGCGAGGTACGCCAGGCGCGGGGTCGCCTAGGCAGAGACTCCGGACAGCGCAGACATGAGCGGCAGGAGGGTATCCCGAAAGGCGCTAGCAACGGCGTCGTCGAAGGTAGGGCGAAGCACAGTTGTCCATGGCATAGTTGGTCGTGAAACGCAACTTGATGGTCAAACTGAGCAGCATGAGGACGAAGAAGAGAAGGACGGGGAGGACGGCTATGGTGGTGAGCGTAGAGACTCAGTTTCGGTTGTAGTGGTAGTGAACGTTTTAATTTAACCTGTCTATTAAATATAGTTATTAATTCATAATTACGATGCATGTATGTAACCAAACACCATGTAGAAGAGTCTTCACGATGCACGCAACCTGCATGCATGAGGGTAACCAATCAACATGTACACGCCTTATTTTTGCATGTATGTCCTCAACTACTCCCTCCGTTCCTAAATATAAGTCTTTAAAGAAGTTTCATTAGTGGATTACATACAGATGTATATAGACATACTTTAGAGTATATATTTATTCTTTTTGCTCCGTATGTAGACTCCAAGTAAAATATGTTAAAAGACTTATATTTAGGAACGGAGGGAGTAGACTCTACTCAGATTGATCCGTCTTCTTTATGCAATCTCCAAAAAAATGATAGTACTACAAGTACCAAGTACTCCGTGTGTTCTTAAATATAAGTCTTTTAAGCGATTTCACTAAAAGACTACGTATAGAGCAAAATGAGTGAATCTATATGTACCAAGTATATCCTTAATGAATGAAAGGATTTTGAAAATAAAATAAAATAGAGCACCACGTGACCTCACCACCTGCCACCTTCTTCCTTTCCTGAGCACACGACAGCGCTCCACAAGAGTTAAAGGCACCCTCCACGAGTGTTTACTGACCTAAGAATGTGGATGAGTAGAGTAATTTGTTATATGCCTAGTGGATGATGTGGATGCAGTATTCACAGCTACTGTCACTCACAATGTGTAAACTCTTGTGGAGGGTGCCTTTAACTTTTCTTTTCTAATATTACCTCCAAACTAAATTATTTATCTTAGAATTGTGTAGATAAAGATATATGTAACATTAAACGTGTCTAGATACATTTGTATTTATACAAACTAAAACCAAGTAATTCGGGACTATGATTAGTTCATACCAGATATGTTATGTGTGCTTTGTTGCACCGTTTTTTTCTCCTACGGCTATGGATGTAGAGATAGTTAATTATGAAATTATTTGGTTATCATAGTGGGGGCGAACTTTCTTGTTCCAGGTGCAACCGGTAGTTCACAATTCATTGATCACCATAGAGCCACGAACATGAAAAGAAGACGACACAAACAACCAAGCATAGTAAGAGTAAGAAATGAAATGATAGTCAACAATTGACGTGGGGAGTTGTAGTATCTATAAAGATTTACACTCTATCCCATTCGTCGATCAAATGTACCCATCAAGCTATTGACCTAGTTAAAATCTCATTCAAAATTTGAAAGTGGATACCTCAGTTAACCGTGAGGGCTTTCAATCCTAAGGGGCTTAGAAGGCGTTTGGTATCCTGTATACAACGCAACCAAGCCTATTGGGTGCAACTTTTTTTCGTGTTTGTCTGTTCGATTATATTCAACCATTGTTGAGGCTCACGCTTGTTGAATCAGCTTTTGCCTGCATAGCTGAAAACTTTTAAATCGACCAGAGCTGAAAAATTAAAACAAAGCACCACGTGACCTCACCACCTGCCACCTTCTTCCTTTCCCGAGCACACGACAGCGCTGGCGAGTGATGCACCGAAGCATCCACCACTCTCCATTCCCAAGTTGACCAGTCAAAATCAACCCGCTAGTCAAAGTTAGAAACCGAATTATATCACCTGATCGGCTGAGCACAAAATCAAACAACAAACCACTACAAAAGTCTGAAAGTCTGAACTCTGAAGGCTCCCTCTGTATTCTGCAATGGCAGGAGTCGGAGGAGAAGCCGGCGAGCTGCAGCTGCTGGGCGCTTGGATGAGCCCCTATGTGATCCGCGTGAAGGTGGCCCTGCAGATGAAGGGGCTCAGCTACGACTACATCGAGCAGGACCTGCAGCACAAGAGCGACCTCCTGCTCAGCTCCAACCCGGTGCACAAGAAGGTCCCCGTGCTGATCCACGACGGCCGGCCGGTGTGCGAGTCGCTCGTCGTCCTCGAGTACGTCGACGAGGCGTGGGCCGGGACCGGGCCGCCCCTCCTCCCCGCCGACCCCTACGACCGCGCCGTCGCTCGCTTCTGGGCCACCTACGTCAACGACACGGTACAAACAGCCTCTGCTGCTCTGTCTGCTCATCGTGGTTCCAGTTTTGTACTGCAAAATCAGCTGGCTGACATCGGCTGGTTTAACGGCTTGCTGAAATCTGTGTGATCCGCTTGCAGTTTTTCCCGTCGTGGAGGCCGTTGTTGAGGGCGACGACGGCGGAGCAGAGAGCGGAGGCGTTCGAGAACGTGCTTCCTCAGGCGGAGGCGCTGGAGCGGGCGTTCAGGGAGTGCTCCAAGGGCAAGGCCTTCTTCGGCGGCGACGCCGTCGGGATCGTCGACCTCGCGCTCGGAAGCTTCGTGGTGTGGGTCAGGGTGGTGGACGAATTGAGCGGCACCAACCTGCTGGACGAGGCCAGAGTCCCGGGCCTGGCGGCGTGGGCCGAGCGATTCATGGCCGTGGACGCCGTGGAGGAGGTGATGCCCGAGGCAGGGAAGATCATGGAGCACTACAAGGGGTTTCTGGCCAAATTGGCTGCACCGGCTGGTTCTAGCTAATTTTCGTCAGTGATACTGCAATGTACTATGAGAAATAGTTAAGCTCTCCTTAGAGGTGTGCGTGTTGAATAAAGAGAGCTAAATGTGAGACATTTTCTCTGTGTTCAGATGTAATTGTGTTTAATATAGAGATTGAAGTGGAATGATTAATGTATTCGGTGGGATAACACGCTGATGACATGATTTATCCTCTGCTAATTTCAGTGTCACCGAGTCTCCGTCGAGTAACCTTCTTACTGCAACTGTATCCGTCATTTGCTCTTGTGTATGTTTTTCTTTGAGAGATTTATCTCGATATTCAGTTTGATGATAGAATTTTAAAACAAAAATGCTAGACCTACAAAAACTTACAAAGGTTTACTTAACCTTCCAAACTAACTCTTCTCTCCCCCTGATTTTCAGTGGGGGTGGGTCCCCTCATCCCTCAATTACCAATCACAATCTTACACATCAGTTTGTACGTAAAATCTTTACGCAAGCCTTTGTAGGTGTAGCATTACTCGTTTTAAAAAGACAAAAATATATTTTTTGAACCGGACAAGCCCCTTTCCATTACTTAACATAACGGAAATGCAAAGTTCGGAACAACGAAGGAAACCAGAAAAGGGAGCAAGTTCAAAGCATTTCTGGAAAACCCATCATATGATGGGACTCGTCATCGAACAGCCTACCGCAGGACGAAAACCCAGAAAGACTATAAAACGGATCAACTAACCTAACCAACAAAGCGAGGTGGAAACAAGTCTTAAAACCACTACAAGATACAGACGGACCCACCATCGAGTCGACCAATCACCCACGCATGGGTCAAGAACCAAAAAACTAAGCCAAGCATCTACCATCATCAGTTGATACTCTTGGGAGCTGCACAAATCCGCATCATGCTTGATGCATTGCTTTTCATAATCTTTGCTCCACGCTCCATCGCCTCCCGATCAGCTCCAGTCAACAAACATGTTTAATATGTAAGACATCCACTTGTAGCGTAAACCACATCAAAGGGGGCCCTCAGCTTCTTATCCTCAAAAGTAGCACGGTTACTGCGATTCCAAATTGCCCAACAAACTACAGCTAGGCCGAAAGTGTAGAATCTAACCCCGTCAGGAAGAAACATATAACACCATGAAAAATACTGTCAGATTTTATTCGGACATAGGCAAGTGCGAAACACACATCTGATCGTTCTCCACACAACCCTGGCAACGGGGCAAGTAAAACATCAATGTTGTGAGATCCCCCGCTCTTTACAAAACGAGCATTTAGGGTTACCAGCCCAATTATTTCTCTTCATCACATCACGTGTAAGAATGGCATCCTGGAAGAGTTGCCATAGGAAGATCTGAATTTTAAGAGGAATCCTTGACTTCCAGATCCACCTATAATCACATCCTGCTATATTTCTTTCGAGATATTCATATACCGATTTAGTAAAGAACACCCTCTTTTTCCCCAGGGTCCACACGATTTGATCCGAGACATCAGAGGTTGTCCATCCCCCCATCGTGTTTTTAAGTTCCCACCATCGACACAAAAGAGAATGATGCAACTGCCTTCTGAAGAAGTCAGCATCAACACCAGCTCTGAATTGAGCTACTGTGATATTTTGACGGTTACAAATGCAAAACAAGTCTGCATAAGTGTCTTTCAGTGGTGGCTTACCTTGGATAGGATCAAACCAGAGTCTCGCTATGTTGCCAGAATTTAAAATGACACCTCTACCAGCCATATAATAAGGTTTCACCTTCATAATGGCCTTCCAGATAGGCGAATTTGTAAATTTACTCTTTACCGAGGCAACATCATCTTTTTTGAAGTATTTAGCTTTGATCACATCTTGCCACAACATTATGGGTTTCCAACTTCCACTACCATTTGGCGAGGAGACTAATGTTCTGCTTGTGGAGATCTTTCACCCCTAAGCGCCCTTTCCTCTTGGACCTACAAATACGTTCCCATTTCATCATATGATATCTCTTGCGCCCCTCATGCTCTCGAGAGAAGAACTTTTTGCATGTGTATATATGTGTATGGCTCCACCTTTCAGTAAGTGACAAATGACTCGATACAAGACATTCTTGCACGAAACGTCCTAGTATTTTTTTATTTATGTTGTGGCATATTTTAGTGCAAACCCCCTCATAAATATTTGTTTGTGAAAACAAATCTAGAATTGTACTACTCTTATAGAAGGGTGATCCTATGTGGCGCCTTCAGTGCCACTTGGGAAACTGGCGCTTGTAGCGCCCCTCCCCGTGAGCCGGCCCATGTAAAGTGCGGTTGGTCATTAAAAAAATCAAAATTGAAAAAAGTTTATCGAAGTAGAAAAGCAAATTAATCATATTTGAGAAAAGTTCAATAATTATGCAAAAAAGTTCACCGATTTTTAAAATATGTTCATGGGTTTTCAAAAAGTTCACAGAATTCGAAAAAATCATCAATTTTGAAAAACAAATCATCATTTTTTCAGAACAGTTCATTGATTTTGAAAAACAAATCATGAATTTTAAAATATATTCATAGATTTTTAAAAAGTTCATCAATTTTCAAAAAAGTTCACCAATTTAAAAATATTCATCGATTTTAAAAGAAGCTCACGGACTAAACACATACAGAAAAATCTAGATGGGCCGGCCCATCGACGAAGCGGTGCACGCGTCGGTTAGCAAAAATGCGCTATAATCGACGTCTGTGACGCTAAATAGGATTTGCCCTTATAGAATTAAATATAAAAATAAAAAATAAAAGCCGCCAGGCCTGGAACCTAGAGCCATTCTAGCCAACCAACCAATCATGTTTAGATGTCATGTTCTATGGATAACAAATAAATATGTCAGTGCAAATCCAGGTAAAGCTTAAATGAGTTGCACATACTGCGGCCTTCGTACGCACTTCTTTTTTCAAGATAATTGTAAAGCGTGATCTACATACAAACGATCCTTAATCAATAAAAACATTTAACTATAGGCTTGTGTATTATACTAACGTGCGTTAATTTTCTAAATGTTTGTATTAAAATAATATTTATTAAATAGTAATTTTGGAAATAAATTTATTATTTTAAATGACATTTTTTAATTCACACTTAGTATTTATATATATGAATGTTATTAAAATAGTTCATGAACAATTTTAAAAGTAGGTTATTTCGTTTTTATGCACAAAATTTGTGTCACACGAATATTTTAACATTATTTTTATTACCAAACTTATAATTTACATACCATCCATAAATTTCTAAAAAAGACAAACAAGTGCAAAATGGGTTACACTGTTTATAGCCCATTACAGGTCCATGAGTTTTTTTTTTTTTTGCGGGGAGTCTTCTTTCTAGTACATTAAGAATAGTTATGCATAAAATGCATGTACGTGAAGAGGTTGTAGTGGCTAACCCAGTTTGTGTAGTAGGCACTTGTCGCAGGTTCCTTATTTTTTTTGTCTAATTTTCTCTCTGCAGTGACAAGTGGGAGCCATTGTTCATGATGCCAGAAAATAAGGGCCTGTTTGGGACTCCTTTAATTCACCAAAATCAGCTTCACTTCATCAAATTCACTTTGCAGCAGTTTTATACAGAAGCTATAGCACTATCAAGAGAATGTTTGCCTTACATCTAGCTCCAGCTTCAAGAATAGAAAATTTGATGGAAAGAATCTATTTGATTGGTTGAGGGGAAAAAAATGAAGGGCTATCCACTTACTGGTGGCAGTGGTGGGTAATTTTCCCCCAACTTCAACTTCTAGAGTTTTTTGGAACACCCCTGAGGAGCTTCATAAAAACTTTGAAGTTGTACACTAGATTCTATTTTTTTGCGAAGCGGCATATCGTGGAGCTACCCCGTTTGGCTTGTCTTTTCTGGAACGGAGCTGAATTTTAAGGAGCAGAGCTGTCCCAAATGGGCTCTAAATGTTGTCAATGAATAAAATATTGTTGGAGCTCATTACATAGCGGCGCCGCACGGCTGTCTTCTTGTGCTGCGGCTCGCTAACTACTCCGCAAGTCGCATTTAAGCGCATGTTCAGGGATGGAAAAATTATACAAGTACGGCTCCTAGGCTTTGGGATGTAGTGACAACAAAGACTTGTACTGTTGTATGCATCTCAATGAGAAAAAATACAATCATTTTAAAAGTGCATGCATGCAAAACATTTACTGTAGAGAGAAAGTAGATGCATGCACTAGCGATTCTAGTAAAAAAATAGACAATATCCATTCACAACATGGTCCAGTCCTAGCCAACATCTTATGCATATTTATTGTCAAGTTAAAAATGTTTTATCTCACAGATTAATAATTTGATTGAGATTCGCCTTCACTGTTAGGTTTGTCTCGACGAGACCTTCAAAATAAGATCCCATGTTGACATCTTTTGTTGATTTTTTTTGTCGTTCCTAATTATCACATTTATGTCATCATAGTTGTCATCTTGCGGGTGTACAGTTGTCACAAAAATTATACATAGTTCTGGGACAATAATTTTATACTTTTTAAGTATTGCAGTGTTCCGTGAAGCTAAAAAGTGGGTATTAAAGCACTAACAATAAGCAAGTAAATGCATGAACCAACACAAGTATAATGAATCAAGTTTTTTAGTGGGGTATATCGACATTCATGAATCTGATAATCAAGTTGATTTAATGTGAGAACTATGTAACAAATAATGTGACAAATAAGTGATAGTAATCTGGCAAGTACCGACGAAAACAAAAGTTATCGATACATGTCAACATGGGATCTAGTTTTAAAGATCTCGTCACGATAAAATCAGTGATGAAAGTGGATCATTAATTAAGATAACAGCTTGGGAGGTAAATCTTTTTTTAAATGCAAATAGCTAGTATAGCTCAGCAGCGTACGGAGTGCAAAAAGTAGATTTTCTTTTATACTTCTACTAAACTAATCAGTACTACATTATGTTAAAAAATAGTAACCGATAAATCGTCTCCGTACTTTTAAGATACAACACATGTGCCACGTACTTTTAAGATACAACACATGCGCGCACCCGCCACACGGGAAAACATGTGTACCCACTGCGTCCATTAGATTTTCCCAACATTGTTATACGTATTGCAATATTGCATAGTCAAACGTTAATGATGTAGAGGCTAAACCACCTATTTATTTAAGTTGGTCACATTTTCAAAACTTGCCCCCCATGTTAATTCTCCTTTCTATGAACAGTACAATATTAGATTTTCACGAGGGATTTTTTGCGCTAAAATATGTCGTGGTTGATGGTCTTTCTTGTGAATTAAAAAAATACAAGGATGTTTTTTACAAAAATGCCTCGCGTTGAGCCACTAACTCACAAATACGTGGAGCCATACACATGGATACACATGCACACGCTTTTGTGACCGTACCTCCATGCTTGAGTTAAGTTAAGTGACTGCAATTCCATATTTTTAGATTTCTAGGACCAAACTGAACATTGAATGGAAGTTTTATGACTCCCGACGAAATTCCCACGATTGATCTCATGGAATGATGTATTTTCGGTACATGTGAATACTAGACAAGTGTTAATTTCGGTCGGATGATATAGACCTAGCATGGACATGGGCACATGGGTCAACAAAGAGTTATTCGCAGGGCAGGACCGAAAACAAGGCTCCAGCGGGGGATGGGCTTAAACATGGCATGACAGAACACTCCGGACGATTGCTATGTGACAAACTATTGCTACGGTATATTTTTCCCTTAGGGGTTTTGGTGATTGATGATAAAGCTTTTACAGATTAATCGTGTGCATTAAGCCTTTCACATAATTCATCGTACCACACAAGACGATTCGATCCCCTCTCTGGATAATAGTGAAGACGGTTATTTTCCCGCGTTTTGTTTTTGTTGGAATTGAGTCATAGGAGAACCGAGCTATTAAGATGCAGTCCGCTTCGGAATGGTTTGGGTAGGAATCAATACATGCACTTTCATTTGCACCCTTGTTCCTTTCCCGCATCAATGGAATTGCTACACTGTGTCCATTACCTTGATTTTGAAGGTTCCAAGCTGAAGTACCGCGCTGGCAAGCGGTAGTATTGTTGGGTAACGTAGCATAAATTTAAAATTTTCCTACGCATATTAAGATCTTTCTATGGAGAGACCAGCAACGAGAGAGGTGTAAGAGCATCTTCATACATTTGAAGATCGCTAAGCGGAAGCGTTGCTAGAATGCGGTTGATGGAGTCGTACTCGCAGCGATTGATCTAGTGCCGAACTACGGCACCTCCGCGTTCAACACACGTGCAGCCCGGTGACGTCTCCCGCACCTTGATCCAGCAAGGAGGAGGGAGAGATTGGGGAAGAACTCCAGCAGCACGACGGCGTGGTGTCGATGGAGCGACGCGGTCTCCCGGCAGGGCTTCGCCAAGCACCGGCATAGAGGAGGAGAAAGAAGAGCAGGGCTGCGCCGAGGGAGAGGGAAAAGTCTGATCTCCAATGGCCAAAAGTGCCTACTATATATAGGGGGAGGGGAGAGGGGGTGCCACCCCTAGGGTTCCCACCCTAGGGGGTGCGGCAGCCCCCCCAGATGGGAGGTGCGGCGGCCAGAGGGGGGAGGAGGGGGTGGCGCACCAACTGGTGGACCTTAGGCCCACCTGGCTTAGGGTTTGCCCCCCCCTTTTCTCTCCCTTGCGCAATGGGCTGAGTGGGGAGGCGCACCAGCCCACCCAGGGGCTGGCTCCCACCCCCACTTGGCCCACCTTACCTCCCGGGGTCGTTGCCCCCTTTCGGTGGTCCCCCGAGGCAACCTCCGGTGGTCCCGGTGGTCCCGGTACGTTACCGGTGATGCCCGAAACACTTCCGGTATCCGAAACCATCCATCCTATATATCAATCTTTACCTCCGGACCATTCCGGAGCTCCTCGTGACGTCCGGGATCTCATCCGGGACTCCGAACAACTTTCGGTAACCTCGTATAATAATTCCCTATAACCCTAGCGTCATCGAACCTTAAGTGTGTAGACCCTACGGGTTCGGGAGACAGGCAGACACGACCGAGACACCTCTCTGGCCAATAACCATCAGCGGGGTCTGGATACCCATGGTGGCTCCCACTTTCTCCACGATGATCTCATCGGATGAACCACGATGGCAAGGATTCAATCAATCCCGTATACGATTCCCTTTGTCTGTCGGTATAGAACTTGCCCGAGATTCGATCGTCGGTATACCTATACCTTGTTCAATCTTGTTACCGGTAAGTCTCTTTACTCGTTCCGTAGCACGTCATCGTGTGACTAACTCCTTAGTCACATTGAGCTCATGATGATGTTCTACCGAGTGGGCCCAGAGATACCTCTCCGTCACACGGAGTGACAAATCCCGATCTCGATTCGTACCAACCCAACAGGCACTTTCGGAGGTACCCGTAGTGCACCTTTATAGTCACCCAGTTACGTTGTGATGTTTGATACACCCAAAGCACTCCTACGGTATCCGGGAGTTGCACAATCTCACGGTCGAGGGAAAAGATACTTGACATTAGAAAAGCATTAGCATACGAACAATACGATCTAGTCCTAGGCTTAGGATTGGGTCTTGTCCATCACATCATTCTCCCAATGATGTGATCCCGTTCTCAATGACATCTAATGCCCATGATCAGGAAACCATGATCATCTATTGACTAACGAGCTAGCCAACTAGAGGCTTGCTAGGGACACATTGTGATCTATTTATTCACACATGTATTACTGTTTCCTGTTAATACAATTATAGCATGAACAATTGACGATTATCATGAACAAGGAAATATGATAATAACCATATTATTATTGCCTCTAGGGCATATTTCCAACAGTCTCCCACTTGCACTAGAGTCAATAATCTAGTTACATTGTGATGTATCGAACACCCATAGCATTATGGTGTTGATCATGTTTTGCTCGTGGAAGAGGTTTAGTCAACGGGTCTGCAATATTCAGATCCGTGTGTACTTTACAAATATCTATCACTCCACTCTGGACATGGTCCGGGATGGAGTTGTAGCGGCGTTTGATGTGCTTCGTCTTCCGGTGAAACCTGGGCTCCTTGGCTATGGCAATGGCTCCAGTGTTATCACAGAAGAGTGTCATAGGACCCGACGCGCTTGGAACCACTCCAAGGTCGGTGATGAGCTCCTTCATCCAAATTCCTTCATGAGCCGCTTCTGAAGCAGCTATGTACTCCGCTTCACATGTAGGTGCTGCCACGACTTCTTGCTTGCTGCTGCACCAGCTCACTGCCCCACCATTCAAGACATATACGTATCCGGTTTGTGACTTAGAGTCATCCGGATCTGTGTCGAAGCTAGCGTCGACGTAACCCTTTACGACGAGCTCTTCGTCACCTCCATAAACGAGAAACATTTCCTTAGTCCTTTTCAGGTACTTAAGGATATTCTTGACCGCTGTCCAGTGTTCCATACCTGGATCACTTTGGTACCTCCCTACCAAACTTATGGCAAGGTTTATATCAGGTCTGGTACACAACATGGCATACATTAGAGATCCCACGGCTGAAGCGTAGGGGACATAACTCATCTTCTCTCTATCTGCTGCCGTGGTCGGCGACTGAGTCTTACTCAATCTCATACCTTGCAAAACTGGCAAGAACCCTTTCTTTGAGTTTTCCATATTGAACTTCTTCAATATCTTGTCAAGGTATGTACTTTGCGAAAGACCTATGAGGCGTCTCGATCTATCTCTATAGATCTTGATGCCTAATATGTATGCAACTTCTCCAAGGTCCTTCATTGAAAAAATCTTGTTCAAATAGGCCTTTATGCTCTCCAACATCTCTATATTATTCCCCATCAATAATATGTCATCCACATACAGTATGAGGAAAGCTACAGAGCTCCCACTCACTTTCTTGTACAGACAGGCTTCTCCGTAAACCTGTATGAACCCAAACGCTTTAATCACCTCATTAAAGCGAATGTTCCAACTCCGAGATGCTTGCACCAGCCCATAGATGGAGCGCTGGAGCTTGCACACTTTGTTAGGACCCTTAGGGTCGACAAAACCTTCTGGTTGCATCATATACAACTCTTCCTTAAGGTTCCCGTTAAGGAACGCTGTTTTGACGTCCATTTGTCAAATTTCATAATTATAAAAGGCGGCAATTGCTAACATGATTCGGACTGATTTCAGCTTCGCTACGGGAGACAAAGTCTCTTCGTAGTCAACTCCTTGAATTTGTCGAAAACCCTTTGCGACAAGTCGAGCTCTGTAAATGGTTACATTACCGTTTGCATCAGTCTTCTTCTTGAAGATCCATTTATTTTCTATGGCTCGCCGGTCATTGGGCAAGTCCACCAAAGTCCATACTTTGTTCTCATACATGGATCCTATCTCGGATTTCATAGCCTCAAGCCATTTGTTGGAATCCGGGCCCGCCATCGCTTCTTCATAGTTCGAAGGTTCACTGTTGTCTAACAACATGATTTCCATCACAAGGTTGTCGTACCACTCTGGTGCGGAGCGTGCCCTTGTGGACCTTCGCGGTTCAGTAGTAACTTGATCCGAAGCTTCATGATCATCATCATTAACTTCCTCTTCAGTCGGTGTAGGCGCCACAGGAACAACTTCCCGCGCTGCGCTACTATCCTGTTCGAGAGGGGGTGTAATTACCTCATCAAGTTCTACCTTCCTCCCACTTACTTCTTTCCAGAGAAACGCTTTCTCTAGAAAGGATCCGTTCTTGGCAACAAAGGTTTTACCTTCGGATCTAAGATAGAAGGTATACCCAATAGTTTCCTTAGGGTATCCTATGAATACGCATTTATCCGCTTTGGGTTGGAGCTTTTCTGGTTGAAGTTTCTTCACATAAGCATCGCAACCCCAAACTTTAAGAAATGACAACTTAGGTTTCTTGCCAAACCATAGTTCATACGGTGTCGTCTCAACGGATTTAGACGGTGCCCTATTTAAAGTGAATGCTGCAGTTTCTAGTGCGTATCCCCAAAATGACAACGGTAAGTCGGTAAGAGACATCATAGATCGTACCATATCTAATAAAGTGCGATTACGACGTTCAGACACTCCGTTGCGTTGCGGTGCGGCGTCAGTTGTGAAACGATTCCACACTTCCTTAGGTGTGTGCCAAACTCGTGACTCAAATATTCTCCTCCACGATCAGATCGTAGACATTTAATTTTTCTGTCACGTTGATTCTCAACCTCACTCTGAAATTCCTTGAACTTTTCAAACGTCTCAGATTTGTGCTTCATCAAGTAGATATACCCATACCTAGTCAAATCATCGGGGAGAGTGAGAACATAACGATAACCATCGCGAGCTTCAACGTTCATTGGACCACACACATCAGTATGTATTATTTCCAATAAGTCGGTTGCTCTCTCCATTATTCCTGAGAATGGAGTCTTAGTCATCTTGCCCATGAGGCACGGTTCGCATGTGTCAAATGATTCAAAGTCAAGAGACTCTAATAGTCCATCAATATGGAGCTTCTTCTTGCGCTTAACGCCGATATGACCAAGGCGGCAGTGCCACAAGTATGTGGGACTATCATTATCAACTTTACATCTTTTGGTACTCACACTATGAATATGTGTAACATCACGATCGAGATTCATCAAGAATAAACCATTCACCAGCGGAGCATGACCATAAAACATATCACTCATATAAATAGAACAACCATTATTCTCTGACTTAAATGAGTAGCCATCTCGCATTAAGCAAGACCCTGATACAATGTTCATGCTTAAAGTTGGTACTAAATAACAATTATTAAGGTTTAAAACTAATCCCGATGGTAGACGTAGAGGTAGCGTGCCGACGGCGATCACATCGACCTTTGAACCATTCCCGACGCGCATCGTCACCTCGTCCTTGGCCAGTCTCCGCTTATTCCGCAGTTCCTGCTTTGAGTTGCAAATGTGAGCAACAGCACCGGTATCAAATACCCAGGAGCTACTACGAGCGTTGGTAAGCTACACATCAATAACATGTATATCACATATACCTTTAACGTTGCCAACCTTCTTGTCCGCTAAGTATTTGGGGCAGTTCCGCTTCCAGTGACCTTTTCCCTTGCAATAGAAGCACCCAGTCTCAGGCTTGGGTCCATTCTTTTTCTTATTCCCAGCATCTGGCTTACCGGGCGCGGCAACAACTTTGCCGTCTTTCTTGAAGTTCTTCTTACCATTGCCTTTCTTGAAACTAGTGGTCTTGTTGACCATCAACACTTGATGCTCTTTCTTGATTTCTACTTCTACAGACTTGAGCATCGAGTACAACTCGGGAATGGTCTTCTCCATCCCTTGCATGTTGTAGTTAAGCACAAAGACTTTGTAGCTTGGTGGGAGAGACTGGAGGATTCTGTCAATTATAGCATCATCCGGAAGTTCGACTCCAAGTGAAGTCAGACGACCGTGTAACCCAGACATTTTGAGTATGTGCTCACTGACAGAACTGTTCTCCTCCATCTTACAGCTAAAGAACTTGTCGGAGACTTCATATCTCTCGACACGGGCATGACCTTGAAAAACTAGCTTCAGCTCCTGGAACATCTGATATGCCCCGTGTTGCTCAAAACGCCTTTGGAGCCCCGTTTCTAAACTGTATAACATGCCACGCCTAACCAGAGAGTAGTCATCACTCCGCGTTTGCCAGACGTTCAGAATGTCCTCGGTTGTTGCGGGAGCGGGAGGGTCACCTAGCGGCGCATCAAGGACATAAGCCTTTTTAGCTGCTTCAAGGATGAGCTTCAAGTTGCGAACCCAGTCCGCATAGTTGCTACCATCATCTTTCAGCTTGTTTTTCTCTAGGAATGCGTTGAAATTGAGGTTGACGTTGGACATCTACAATATTTATAAAGACAACTTTTAGACTAAGTTCATGATAATTAAGTTCATTTAATCAAATTAAGTATGAACTCCCACTTAAATCGACATCCCTCTAGTCATCAAAGTGATACATGATCCATGTTGACTAACCCGTGTCCGATCATCACGTGAGACGGACTAGTCACCATGGTGAGCAACTCCATGCTGATCGTATTCAACCATACGACTCATGTTCGACCTTTCGGTCTCTTGTATTCGAGGTCATGTCTGTACATGCTAAGCTCGTTGAGTCAACCTAGGTGTTTCGCGTGTGTAAATCTGGCTTACACCCGTTGTATGCGAACGTTAGAATCTATCACACCCGATCATCACGTGGTGCTTCGAGACAACGAACCTTCGGAACGGTGCACACTTAGGGGAATACATTCTCGAAATTTTAAGAGGGATCATCTTATTATGCTACCGTCGTTCTAAGCAATAAGATGTAAAACATGATAAACATCACAATGCAATCATATAGTGACATGATATGGCCATTATCATCTTTGCTCTTTCGATCTCCATCTTCAGGCATCGCATCATCATCATCGTCACCGGCGTGACACCATGATCTCCATCATCATGATCTCCATCATCGTGTCTCCGTGAAGTCGTCACGCCAACTACTACTATCACGACTACTATAGCTAACCGTTAGCAATGAAGTAAAAGTAGTAAGCACATGGCGTTGCATCTCATACAATAAATTAAGACAACTCCTATGGCTCCTTCCAGTTGTCATACTCATCGACATGCAAGTCGTGAAACCTATTACAATAACATGATCATCTCATACATCATACATGCAACATCACAACTTTGGCCATATCACATCACATGTCAAACCCTGCAAAAACAAGTTAGACGTCCTCTAATTGTTGTTGCAAGTTTTACGTGGCTGATTTGGGTTTCTAGCAAGAACGCCTTCTTACCTACGTGACAGCCACAACGATGATATGCCAAAGCTATTTACCCTTCATAAAGACCCTTTTCATCAAATCCAATCCGATTAGAGTAGGAGAGATAGACACCCGCTAGCCACCTTTATGCACGGTGTGCATGTCTGTCGGTGGAACCAGTCTTACGTAAGCGTACGTGTAAAGTCGGTCCGGGCCGCTTCATACCACAATACCGCCGGAAAAGAATAAGACTAGTAGCGGCAAGCAAATTGACGAATCATCGCCCACAACTTTTGTGTTCTACTCGTGCATAGAATCTACGCATAGAAAACCTGGCTCGGATGCCACTGTTGGGTAACGTAGCATAAATTCAAAATTTTCCTACGCATATTAAGATCTTCCTATGGAGAGACCAGCAACGAGAGAGGTGTAAGAGAATCTTCATACCTTTGAAGATCGCTAAGCGGAAGCGTTGCTAGAACGCGGTTGATGGAGTCGTACTCGCAGCGATTCCGATCTAGTGCCGAACTACGGCACCTCCGCGTTCAACACACATGCAGCCCGGTGACGTCTCCCACACCTTGATCCAGCAAGGAGGAGGGAGAGGTTGGGGAAGAACTCCAGCAGCACGATGGCGTGGTGTCGATGGAGAGACGAGGTCTCCCGGCAGGGCTTCGCCAAGCACCGGCACAGAGGAGGAGAAAGAAGAGCAGGGCTGCGCCGAGGGAGAGGGAAAAGTCTGATCTCCAATGGCCAAAAGTGCCCACTATATATAGGGGGAGGGGAGAGGGGGTGCCACCCCTAGGGTTCCCACCCTAGGGGGTGCGGCAGCCCCCCCAGATGGGAGGTGCGGCGGCCAGAGGGGGGAGGAGGGGGTGGCGCACCAACTGGCGGGCCTTAGGCCCACCTGGCTTAGGGTTTGCCCCCCCTTTTCTCTCGCTTGCGCAATGGGCTGAGTGGGGAGGCGCACCAGCCCACCCAGGGGCTGGTTCCCACCCCCACTTGGCCCACCTTACCTCCCGGGGTCGTTGCCCCCTTTCGGTGGTCCCCCGGGGCCACCTCTGGTGGTCCCGGTGGTCCCGGTACGTTACCGGTGATGCCCGAAACACTTCCGGTATCCGAAACCATCCGTCCTATATATCAATATTTACCTCCGGACCATTCCGGAGCTCCTCGTGACATACGGGATCTCATCCGGGACTCCGAACAACTTTCGGTAACCTCGTATAATAATTCCCTATAACCCTAGCGTCATCGAACCTTAAGTGTGTAGACCCTACGGGTTCGGGAGACAGGCAGACATGACCGAGACACCTCTCTGGCCAATAACCATCAGCAGGGTCTGGATACCCATGGTGGCTCCCACTTTCTCCACGATGATCTCATCGGATGAACCACAATGTCAAGGATTCAATCAATCCCGTATACGATTCCCTTTGTCTGTCGGTATAGAACTTGCCCGAGATTCGATCGTCGGTATACCTATACCTTGTTCAATCTCGTTACCGGTAAGTCTCTTTACTCGTTCCATAGCACATCATCGTGTCACTAACTCCTTATTCACATTGAGCTCATGATGATGTTCTACCAAGTGGGCCCAGAGATACCTCTCCGTCACACGGAGTGACAAATCCCGATCTCGATTCGTACCAACCCAACAGACACTTTCGGAGGTACCCGTAGTGCACCTTTATAGTCACCCAGTTACGTTGTGACGTTTGATACATCCAAAGCACTCCTACGGTATCCGGGAGTTGCACAATCTCACGGTCGAAGGAAAAGATACTTGACATTAGAAAAGCATTAGCATACGAACAATACGATCTAGCGCTAGGCTTAGGATTGGGTCTTGTCCATCACATCATTCTCCCAATGATGTGATCCCGTTATCAATGAAATGTAATGCCCATGATCAGGAAACCATGATCATCTATTGACTAACGAGCTAGCCAACTAGAGGCTTGCTAGGGACACATTGTGATCTATTTATTCACACATGTATTACTGTTTCCTGTTAATACAATTATAGCATGAACAATAGACGATTATCATGAACAAGGAAATATGATAATAACCATATTATTATTGCCTCTAGGGCATATTTCCAACAAGTATCACTCTAGGCAGCGGTAGTACCACTGACCAGTGTCGCCCATTATACCGGTGCCTCTCGGAGTCTTGATTTTTCATGTCGGACCGTGCGGTAGTTAGGACGGTAGTACAATGCGGTAGTTCCGCCTGTAAGCGGTAGTATCACCCGTCAGTATCGCTCAAACTACCACTCCCCTTCTCGACCTCGCAGCCTCAGCGGTTGTTTGGGCGGCTCTACGGCGAGGAGCTACATCTTACAAGCGGTAATACCGCTCTTACGAGCGGTAGTACCGCTTCAGCGATACTACCTCTCCCCCCGCCTCTGCACTACATCTAAAGGCCCTTGCACTAGGGCGAGCGGTAATACCGATCTGACGGCACTACCGGCTTGTGGCCTTGTGCCATTGCGGTGGGCATCGGGCATAGCGGCCCCAAGCGGTAGTACCGCCCCTATGAGCGGTAGTACCGCTTGTGAGCGGGTTGAGAGGGGATAACGGCTGGATTCTTCCCCCCACTATAAAAAGGGGGTCTTCTTCCCCAAGAAGGACACCTATTCCTTCCCAAGCTCCACGGTTGTTCCAAGCTCCATTTTTGCCCGATTTCTCTCCCTAGCCAATAAAAGTTGTTTATTCTCTACGGTTTGGTTGAGAAGGCTCCGATCTACACTTTCACCAAGAGAAATTTGATTCCCCCCACTAATCCCTTGCAGATCTTGTTACTCTTGGGTGTTTGAGCGCCCTAGACGGTTGAGGTCATCTCGGAGCCACAATCCATTGTGGTGAAGCTTCATGGTGGTGTTGAGAGCCTCCAATTAAGTTGTAGAGATTGCCCCAACCATGTTTGTAAAGGTTCAGTCGCCGCCTTCAAGCCAACTAGTGGAATCACGACATCTGGTATTGTGTGAGCGCATGAGGAAAATATGGTGGCCCTAGTGGCTTCTTGGTGACCATTGTGCCTCCACACCGCTCCAACAGAGACGTACTTTTCCTGAAAGGGAAGGGACTTCGGTAGCACATCCTCGTCTTCACCGGTTCCACTTGTGGTTATTTCTTACCTTCACTTTGTGCAAGTTTTACTTGTGTTGTATCCTTTGCTTGCTTGTATTGTTGTTGTTGCTAGCATCATATAGGTTGTTCACCTAGTTGCATATCTATACAACCTATTTGTTGCTAAACCTACTTTGTTAAGAATAGCTAAAAATTGGTAGTTGGCTATTCACCCTCCTCCTCTAGTCAATCATATCGATCCTTTCAATTGGTATCAGAGCTACGCCTCTTTAAAAGGCTTAACCACCCAAATAATTGGTAAAGAAGTGAGTGACGAAGGGGAGAACTCCGCAACCACGTCTGCAACCGTAGTCACCCGTGAAGATTTCAATGAGGACATCACCTCTCTCAAATCATCCATGGTGGATGAGTTCAAGGACATGCTAAATAAATTCCTTGAGAATCTTAAACTCCCTACCGATCTGAAGGATTTGGTTAATCCATTCCATACAGAGATGGATGTCGATACTGTGAAGGAAACGGCTAGTACCGAGGTACCCAAACCCACTCATGGAGTAAATGGATTGAGTACTGATACGTCTCAAACGTATCTATAATTTTTTATGGTTTCACGCTGTTATCTTGTCAACTTTGGATGTTTTGTTTACCTTTTATATCTTTTCAGGGACTAACTTATTAACTCAGTGCCAAGTGCCAGTTCCTGTTTTTTCTGTGTTTTTGACTCTTTTCAGATCTGATTTTAGAACGGAGTCCAAATGGAATAAAATCCCCAAAATGATTTTTTCCAGAACGGGAGAAGATCAAGAGGCTTGAGGGCCAAGCAAGTGGGCCCACAGGGGGCCCACAAGCCCTGTTGCCATGGCCAGGGGGGAGGCCTCGGCAACCAAGCTTGTGCCCCCCTGGCGCTCCCCTGCCCTAGGTCTTTGGCCTATAAATTCCCTAAAAATCCAGAAAAAATCAGGGCGTCCATGAAAACACTTTTCCGCTGCCCCAAGCTTCCGTTTCCGTGAGATCTCATCTGGAGACCCTTCCCGGTGCCCTGCCGGAGGGGACTTTGGAGTTGGAGGGCTTCTTCATCAACATCATCGCCCCTCCAATGACTCGTGAGTAGTTCACTTTAGACCTACGGGTCCGTAGTTAGTAGCTAGATGGCTTCTTCTCTCTCTTGGATCTTCAATACAAAGTTCTCCATGATCTTCATGGAGATCTATCCGATGTAATCCTCTTTGGCGGTGTGTTTGTCGAGATCCGATGAATTGTGGATTTGTGATCAGATTATCTATGATATATATTTGAGTCTTTGCTGATTTCTTATATGCATGATTTGATATCCTTGTAAGTCTCTCCGAGTCTTGGGTTGTGTTTGGCCAACTAGATCTATGATTCTTGCAATTGGAGAAGTGCTTGGTTTTGGGTTCATACCGTGCGGTGACCTTTCCCAGTGACAGAAAGGACAACAAGGCACGCATCGTGTTGTTGCCATCCAGGGTAACAAGATGGGCTTTTAACGTAGATATGAGATTGTCCATCTACATCATGTCATCTTGCTTAAGGCGTTACTCTGTTCTTTTGGACTTAATACACTAGATGCATGCTGGATAGCGGTCGACGTGTGGAGTAATAGTAGTAGATGCAGAAAGTATCGATCTACTTGTTTTGGACGTGGTGCCTATAGATATAATCATTGCCATACATAATGTCACGACTTTGCGCGGTTCTATCAATTGCTCGACAGTAATTCGTTCACCCACCGTCTACTTGCTTTCATGAGAGAAGCCACTAGTGAACACTACGCCCCCTGGGTCTATTCACACCTATCATTTCCACTTTTGCTTTTACTTTGCTTTGTTTCTTTGTTGCTTTCAGTTCTCACTTGGCAAACAATCTATAAGGGATTGACAACCCCTTCATAGCGTTGGGAGCAAGCTATTTGTGTTTGTGCAGGTACTTGTGATATTCCTTCACTGGATCGATACCTTGGTTCTCAAAACTGAGGGAAATACTTACCGCCGCTGTGCTACATCACCCTTTCCGCTTTGAGGGAACACCAACGCAAGGCTCCAAGGCCACGGGGGAAATCCTTTGCATATTTGCCTAGGAAGTCCCTAAAGGCGTAGCCGTAGCAGAAGGATTCCTGGTGTCGTTGCTGAGGAGTATCAAGACAAGAATAGTCTCTCATCAACACGCTTGTTTCTGGCGCCGTTGGAAGGTCTTTTGTTGTAGTAGCAGAAGTATTTCTGGCGCCATTGCCGGGGAAGGAGAGATCTATCCAAGTAGGTCTCACAAACTCATCTCTTGCATTTACCTTTTTTTGCCAGTTGCCTCTCGTTTTCCTTTCCCCCACTTCACATTTGCCGTTTTCATTTGCCTTTCTCCTTTGCCTTTTTCTTTTGCCTTTTGCCTTTTTGCCGTCTTCCTTCTCCATTCTCTTTGGTCCGCTTCACTCGGTTTCTTCCTGCTCGTTCTTGTGTGGGATATTCCATCAATGGCTAGACCCACTACTCCAAACGATACCCCTGAGAACGAAGTTCTCAATTTCAGGCAGAATGAGGAAGAAAATTTAAAGGACGCTTGGTACAGGATTTGCAATGCTCAAAGTAGATCCACTCGTAAGCAATCCACTACCGTCCTTCTTAGCAATTTTTATGTTGGAATCTCTCCTTGGAATAGGTATATTCTTGATACCATCATAGGCCGGAATTTTTTGGGGAACCATACTGTTGACTCCTATGGAGCTATCATGAATTTGGCAGGCTCACCCCCGCTCATGGTTAATGGAACTACCTTAACCTTGGAACACGTGATGCAAAGGCTTGATGCTATTGAAAACAAAATTGCCACAGTTGAACTTATTGAGGGTTTGGATAGAAAGATCCACAATAAAATTACTCAGTACGGATCCAAAGTGAGAAATGTTTTGAAAAATTTAAGGGGAAGGAACCTATAGTTAATGATTCCTCTAGAATTGGCAAACTAGAGGATGTCATAACCAACTTGGGTTCCGCTTTTGCCGCTGTGTAAAATACTCCAAATCTCACTCTCAAAAAGACCGTCAAGTCTGTTTTTGTTCCTAAAGCTAGTGGTGAGTCATCCAATAAAGATGAAGATCTTAAGATGATAAATGATCACACTACTTATGGTTTGAGCACCAAAGATGACTATACGTGATTCCATCACCTTTTGCCTAGCTAAGGGCGTTAAACAATAGCGCTTGTTGGGAGGCAACCCAATGAATCTACCCTTTTTCTTTACGTTTTGTGTTTTCCACACTTTCATAATCCTGTTATGATTGTGTTTTTTGTGTTTATTTTTGCGTTTGTGCCAAGCAAAACCGTTATGATTAGTCTTGGGGATGATCGTTTGGTCATGCTGGAAAAGACAAAAACTTTCTGCTCACGAAAAGAATTTTCATTTTTCTTTCTGTAAGAGGTTTTGAGTTGATTATTTTTGCTCCTGATTGCTACACAAATTCTTCAGACTGTCGTAATTTTTCAGAATTTTTGAAGTACGAGAAGTATACGAAGTATACAGATTGCTACAGACTGGTCTGCCGTTAACATATTCTGTTTTTGTTGTGTTGGTTGCTTATTTTTATGAAACTATGGATAGTATCGGGGGGTATTAGCCATGGAAGATTGAAAATACAGTAACCCAACATCAACATAAGTAGAATTTAAGTTTTCTACAGTACCTAAGGAAGTGGTGGTTTGCTTTCTTATACTAATGTTATCACGAGTTTCTGTTTAAGTTTCGTGTTGTGAAGTTTTCAAGTTTTGGGTGAAGTTCTTATGGACAAAAAGATAAAGAGTGGCAAGAGCTCAAGCTTGGGGATGCCCAAGGCACCCCAAGATGATTCAAGGATGCCTTAAAAGCCTAAGCTTGGGGATGCCCTAGGAAGGCATCCCCTCTTTCGTCTTCAATCCATCGGTAACGTTACTTGGGGCTATATTTTTATTCACCACATGTTATGTGTTTTGCTTGGAGCGTCTTGTATCATAGGAGTCTTTTATTTTTGTTGTGTCACAATCATCCTTGTTGCACACCTAGAGAGAGAGACATGCACTCACCGTGATTTTGTCGAGCTTCACTTATATCCTTTGGTTAGACAATTCAGCTCACATGTGCTTCACTTATATCTTTTGAGCTAGATGCTTTTGCTCTGTGTGCTTCACTTATACCTTTTAGAGCATGGCGGTGCGTGGCTTGGTAGTTGATCTATGCTATGAAAGTAGTCTCGAAAGGGGTAGTTATCCAAAGGGATACGAAAACTTCCACCTTCATGTGCATTGAATAGTTAGAGAAGTTTGATTCATCTCAACTAGTTTTGAGTTGTGGTTATGGTAATATTGAAGTTGTATTAGTAAGATGTTGTGGATCAAGAAATACTTGTGTTGAAGTTAGTGATTCCCGTAGCATGCACGTATGGTGAACTGCTATATGATGAAGTCTGAGCATGATTAGTCTATTGATTGTCATCCTTTGTGTGGCGGTCGGGATCGCACGATGGTTCATACCTACCAACCCTTCCCCTAGGAGTATGCGTTGAATGCTTTGTTTCGATTACTACTAAATTTTTTGCAACAAGTATATGAGTTCTTCATGACTAATGCTGAGTCCATGGTTTAGATTCACTTTCACCTTCCACCATCATTATCTTCTTTAGTGCCGTGCAACTTTCGTCGGTGCACAAAACCCATCGTTAGCCTCCCTCAAAACAGCCACCATACCTACCTACTATGGCTTTTTCAAAGTCATTCCGAGATATATTGCCATGCAACTACCACCATGACATGTGCCACCACGTCTACATTTCCATTGCATGATCGTAAGATATCTAGCATGATGTTTCCATTAATGTCCATGCCATGCTAGATCATTGTCACGGTACACTACCGAAGGCATTCCATATAGAGTCATCGTTGCTCTAAGTTTTGAGTTGTAAATGTGACGATCATCATTGATGGAGCATTGTCCCATGTGAGGAAATAAAAGAGGCCAAAGATGCCCACCAGAAAAAAGAGAGGCCAAAGAGCCCATTCAAAATAAAAAAATGAGAGAAAAAGAGAGAAGGGACAATGCTACCACCTTTCCACACTTGTGCATATTAAGCACCATTATCTTCATGATTGAGAGTCTCTCGTTTTTTCACCACCATACATCTAGTGGGAAATTTTCATTATATAACTTGGCTTGTATATTCCAATGATAGGCTTTCTCAAATTTGCCTTAGGTCTTCGTGAGCAAGCAAGTTGGATGCACACCCACTAGTTTTATTTAAGAGCTTTCACATACTCTTAGCTCTAGTGCATCATCTGTATGGGAATCCCTACTCATTCACATTGATATCTATTGATGAGCATCTCCACAGCTCATTGATGTGCCTAGTTAATGTGACCATCTTCTCCTTGTTTGTCTTGCAACCTCCACCACACTCCACACCACTTATAGTGCTAAAACCATGGCTCACACTCATGTATTGCGTGAGAGTTGAAAAAGTTTGAGAAAGTAAAGGTGTGAAAACAATTACTTGGCCAATACCGGGGTTGTGCATGATTTAAATTCATTGTGCAATGATGATAGAGCATAGCCAGACTATATGATTTTGTAGGGATAACTTTCTTTTGGCCTTGTTATTTTGAAAGTTCATGATTACCTTGCTAGCTTGCTTGAATTATTATTGTTTCCACGTCAATAGCAAACTATTGTTTTGAATCTAATGGATCTGAACATTCACGTCACATAAGAGGAGTTACAAAGGACATCTATGCTAGGTAGCATGAAAGCATCAAAAATTCATTCTTTATCACTTTCCTACTCGAGGACGAGCAGGAGTTAAGCTTGGGGATGCTTGATACGTCTCAAACGTATCTATAATTTTTGATGGTTTCACGATGTTATCTTCTCAACTTTGGATGTTTTGTTTACCTTTTATATCTTTTTTGGGACTAACTTATTAACTCAGTGCCAAGTGCCAGTTCCTGTTTTTTCTGTGTTTTTGACTCTTTTCAGATCTGATTTTGGAACAGAGTCCAAATGGAATAAAATCCCCAAAATGATTTTTTCCAGAACGGAAGAAGATCGGGAGGCTTGAGGGCCAAGCAAGTGGGCCCACAGGTGGCCCACAAGCCCTGTTGCCGCGACCAGGGGGGAGGCCGCGGCAACCAAGCTTGTGGCCCCCCTCGCGCTCCACCACCATAGGTCTTTGGCCTATAAATTCCCTAAAAATCTAGAAAAAATCAGGACGTCCATGAAAACACTTTTCTGCCGCCGCAAGCTTCCGTTTCGCAAGATCTCATTTGGAGACCCTTCCCGGTGCCCTGCCGGAGGGGACTTTGGAGTTGGAGGGCTTCTTCATCAACATCATCGCCCCTCCAATGACTCGTGAGTAGTTCACTTCAAACCTACGGGTCCGTAGTTAGTAGCTAGATGGCTTCTTCTCTCTCTTGGATCTTCAATACAAAGTTCTCCATGATCTTCATGGAGATCTATCCGATGTAATCCTCTTTGGCGGTGTGTTTGTCGAGATCCAATGAATTGTGGATTTGTGATCAAATTATCTATGATATATATTTGAGTCTTTGCTGATTTCTTATATGCATGATTTAATATCCTTGTAAGTCTCTCCGAGTCTTGGGTTTTGTTTGGCCAACTAGATCTATGATTCTTGCAATGGGAGAAGTGCTTGGTTTTGGGTTCATACCGTGTGGTGACCTTTCCCAGTGAAAGAAAGGGTAGCAAGGCACGCATCATGTTGTTGCCATCAAGGGTAACAAGATGGGCTTTTATCGTAGATATGAGATTGTCCATCTACATCATGTCATCTTGCTTAAGGCGTTATTCTGTTCTTTTGGACTTAATACACTAGATGCATGTTGGATAGCGGTCGACGTGTGGAGTAATAGTAGTAGATGCAGAAAGTATCGGTCTACTTGGTTTGGACGTGATGCCTATAGATATAATCATTGCCATAGATAACGTCACGACTTTGCGCGGTTCTATCAATTGCTCGACAGTAATTCGTTCACCCACCGTCTACTTGCTTTCATGAGAGAAGCCACTAGTGAACACTACGGCCCCCGGTCTATTCCCACCTATCATTTCCACTTTTACTTTTACTTTGCTTTGTTTATTTGTTGCTTTCAGTTCTCACTTGGCAAACAATCTATAAGGGATTGACAACCCCTTCATAGCGTTGGGAGCAAGCTCTTTGTGTTTGTGCAGGTACTTGTGATATTCCTTCACTGGATCGATACCTTGGTTCTCAAAACTGAGGGAAATACTTACCGCCGCTGTGCTACATCACCCTTTCCGCTTCGAGGGAACACCAACGCAAGGCTCCAAGGCCACGGGGGAAATCCTTTGCATATTTGCCTAGGAAGTCCCTAAAGGCGTAGCCGTAGCAGAAGGATTCCTGGTGCCGTTGCTGAGGAGTATCAAGACAAGAATAGTCTCCCGTCAGCACGCTTGTTTCTGGCGCCGTTGGAAGGTATTTTGTTACAGTAGCAAGTACCCATACCTTGGTTGCCCTTCCCTTGTGGTACGGTGGACCGGTTCCCTCACCTCATATTAACTCTAGTGGCCCCCACCGAAACTTGATTTGACTAACTTTCCTAATTGGGTTTTTTGTACCAACTCTCATTTGAATCACAACTCAACACAATTGTGGAGAGTCATCGAGCAAGGCTTTCACCCACATGATCCCAGCAACATGCGTCCAAGAGAAGAAGTGGACAACCAACTCAATGCTTTCACTTTGTTCATTCTTCAATCCGTTATGCCACCCGAAGAGCTCTCCCACTTGTGTCCATTCACCATTGCCAAGCATGGGCACACATCAAATCATTGTACAAAGGCAGCTCAAGCATTCAACAATGCAACTTTGAGGTGGTTCTTATGAAGCCGGTGAGTTTGTGATGAATGAAGATGAAGACCCAAGAGATCTCTACCGGAGATTGACCACCCTTGTCGTCTCTCTCCAAGATGATGGGAGCAAGGATGCAGATGAAACTTGGGTCAAGCGCAAGTTCCTCAAGGCCATCATGCCATTCAATAAAGGCATGTCTTTTGTGACCCGTCAAAGACCGGACTTCCATGACTTGTCTTCAAGTGAAGTGTTGGATGAGTTCATTGCTATGAACATCTTGAACAAGACCGCGGACAACGCCATTCTTCGTGTTCAATGGTTAAAAAAGCCCAACCTTGCTTTGAAGGCCAAGGAAATCTCGGAAGAGGAGAAGGAGGAAGAAGAATAAGAATAAGAATAAGAATAAGAAGAAGAAGAAGAAGAAGAGGAAGGAGAAGAGTGTTGCCTCGAAGACACCAAATATGCTTACCATGAGCACATGGCTCTTTCGTAAAGTCAATTTTGGGGCAAAAAGAGGAACACCAAGCCCAACTTCTTCAAGAACAACTCAAGTGCATCCAAGGGCAAGCAACGGGCGAGGGCTTGCTACAATTGTGTTAATATAAGTCACTTTGTTGTAGATTGCCCCTACGAGAAGCGTGAAGGCAATGGAGGCAAGCTCATTGGCAAGGAAAAGTCTGAGTCCTTCCCCAACAAGAACAACTTCAGAAGAGGCTGCCTCCAAAGGGGTTGACGGTGCAAGAAGAGTACAACTCCCATGATGATGATGACAATGCAAGTGGACAAGTAATGGCAACGTCTTCTGTGGTCATTGCCATCTCTCCTCCTACAATAGTGTCACTATTCGACTCACCCAACGATGATCAAATCCCCATCGCCAAGTGCCTTATGGACAAATCCTACAATATCAAAACTACCACCTCCAGTACTCCCTCTACTACGGATAGTGGGGATGAAAAAGAGGAGGTAAAAGTATATGAAAATTCCTTTGATATATTCATGCGTAAATTCAAGGGTGAAACCAAGAAGCATTTCATTTCTCTCTTGGAACAATTAGGTGAGGCCAATGATGCCATTGACTCTCACGAAGAGAACATCACTAATATGGAGGGGCATAGCTGTGATTATGCCGATGAGATTGCGGATCTTTCCCATGCTTTAGAAGAAGAGCAAAGTCTTCATTTGTCTCTTGAGGAGTCACGCAGCGTTGACTTGGCTATACTTAAGAAAGATCTTGATCATGCTCAAGTTCTTGCTCGCATGCTTACTTCTCAGAAGGTTCAACTTGGGGTTGCCATGAGAAGCTCAATGAGGAGTTTGGGCTACTTGACAAGGCTCATAAGGCCTTTAAGTGTCCACACTAACCTCAAAGCTTCTTATTGTCAACTCTAAGTGAAGCTAACAAAGGATATTGCTACTTGTCCTCCTTTTGTGTAAATTGATAATGCTCATGCTTATAGCCCGTGTTGTGAGAATGTGCACCTTGTGGAGGAAAATGCTAAGTTGAAAGAGCAACTTGAGAAGGGCCTTGTGTCTTGCATACAAGGCGAAAAGAACCTCAACGACCTTTCGAGCAATCAAAAGGAAGTTGTGTCTAAAGAGGGCCTTGGGTTTGTGCCCAAGTCTAAGAAGAAGCAATCAAGGAAGGAATACACGATCAAGTAATCTCCACCTCTTAAAGAAACATTAGTCAAATAGGGAGAGGGTTCTCCTGAGGATAAGAAGAACAAGGTGATGGGTGGTAAAGCCAAAAGGGGCAATGCCACTCATCGCAATAAAGCAACCGATTTTAATCCCACCTATGTTTTATATGTGCTAGTGATGGGCATGTTTATGCCTAATTTGTTGGTTCTCCATGTGAGTACATTAAATGGTCTATTTGGGTTCCTAAGATCCTTGTTATTAACATCAAAGGACCCATTCAAGAATGGGTACCTAATATGTCCCCAATGTATCGATAATTTATGAAGTATTCATGCCATATTCACCTATGCTTACAATACTTATATATGGTTTTGGTGCACTTCATATGATTTATTTAGAACTAACCCGGACTGACGCTGTTTTCAGCAGAATTACCATGGTATTGTTTTTTGTGCAGAAAATGGAAGTTCTCGGAATCGCCCTAAACTTATTGATGATTTTTTCTGGAACATATGATCAATGTTGGACTAAAGATCCATCGGAGGAGAGCCACCTGTGGGCCACGAGGCAACTGTGCACGCTGTTGGAGCATATATCTCCATATGTGGTTTTGGTACTTGATGACAATTCCTATGGACTAATGGTTGCCTTAAGTTACATTTATAGGATTTGTCCATAGGCACTTCTTGAAGTCCATCTGTTGGGTTCAAGGAGTTTATATGATGACCAAGATGGTATTCAAGGTATTATCGAAAGAATGGTCATAGAGACACATGGTTGATCAAGATCTCAGACAAAGAGTAAATCAAGATGATCAACACACAAAGCGTACAAGATGTATCGAGAGGGATCAAGTGATCCCATGGTATGGATTTGTCCATAGGCACCTCTTGAAGTCCATCTGTTGGGTTCAAGGAGTTTATATGATGACCAAGATGGTATTCAAGGTATTATCCAAAGAATGGTCATAGAGACACATGGTTGATCAAGATCTCAGACAAAGAGTAAATCAAGATGATCAACACACAAAGCGTACAAGATGTACCGAGAGGGATCAAGTGATCCCATAGTATGGTAAGCATTGTCCATTACGTGTTTGTGTACTAACCCATGGTCTTCGTGAGAGTTCTATGTGGGGGTTAGGTGTGTTTACATGGGCTTGCGTCAAAGGGAAGATCTCATACAACCCATGGAGTATGACGTCAAGTTGTGACCATCATCAATGGTTGATCAAGATCTCAGACAAAGAGTAAATCAAGATGATCAACACACAAAGCGTACAAGATGTACCGAGAGGGATCAAGTGATCCCATGGTATGGTAAGCATTGTCCATTACGTGTTTGTGTACTAACCCATGGTCTTCGTGAGAGTTCTATGTGGGGGTTAGGCGTGTTTCCATGGGCTTGCGTCAAAGGGAAGATCTCATACAACCCATGGAGCATGACGTCAAGTTGTGATCGTCATCAAGATTGCGATGTGCAAGTTCAAGTGGATCAGCATGAAGATAGCATGCTTGAAGCTTGCCGTCCATTGTGGTGGCAATGGACTTGTGAAGATATGCTTAAGAGTGGCTCACCCATAGTGAGTATGGGGGAGCAATCAACTAGTCTTCATCAAGCCAACACAATCAAGAAAGGTGGTCCATCTTGAGGAATCCAAGATCATCATCATCTCGCTGTTTGGATAGCCCTTGTCGTCCTGAATCCAACAAGCTTGGGTTTGCTCGATTCGGAGCTCGTATGCGAAAGTTATGGCTGTTTCAGTGGCGAGCGGTAGTACCGCTGGACCTAGCGGTAGTGCCGCTGGACCTAGCGGTAGTACCGCTAGAGTTGGCGGTAGTACTGCTGGCCCTAGCGGTAGTACCACTGGCTCGCGGTAGTACCGCTCCAGGAGCTTAGTACCGCCTGCCTAGCGGTTGTTCGTGGACGGACCTTTTTTGCGAAGACTTTCTTGGTGGTGGTAGTGCCTTTGCACTACCAGGGGCCCAGCGGTAGTACCGCTGGAGTGCCAGCAGTAGTACCGCTGCAGCCCGCGGTAGTACCGCTAGCTGGCGGTAGTACCGCTGGAGTGACAGCGGTAGTACTGCTGGAGTGCCAGCGGTAGTACCATTGCAGCCAGCGGTAGTACCGCTGGAGCTCGGGCAGAGAGTGGGGGTAACGGTCTGATTCTTTCCCCCACTATATAAAGGGGGTCTTCTTCCCCCTTGGCCTTATCCATCCGTTGAGCTCTTGTTCTACCTCCATTGTTGACATTCTTAGAGCTTGCTTACTCTCAATCCCTCCAATGGTTCTTGCTTGTTCTTGAGGGAAAAGAGAGAGGAGATCTAGATCCACATCTCCACCAATCACTTTCTCCTCTATGTGAGGGGAACCCCTTGGATCTTGATCTTGGAGTTCTTTGTGAGCTCCTTGTTCTTCCTCTCATATTTCTCCATAGCTTTTGTTGTTGTGGAGGGATTTGAGTGTGAGGGACTTGACCACTTCGTGTGTTCTTGCCATTGGATCAGTTGCATCGGTTTGAGTTCTCCACGGTGATACGTGGAAGTGAGAAGTTGAGAAGCTTACTACCTTTGGTACTTAGTACCCTTGATATTGTTCTTCGTGGATGCTTTGGCGTCCTAGAAGCTTGGTGGTGTCTCGGAGCTCAATCATTGTGGTGTGAAGCTCCGGGAAGCGTCGGGGTCTCCAATTAGGTTGTGGAGATTGCCCCGAGCAATTTGTACGGGTACCGTAACCGCCCCCAAGGGTTGCCACGTGTACGGGTTCGGTGACCGCCCCCAAGGGTTGCCATTTGTACGGGTTCGGTGACCGCCCCCAAGGGTTGCCATTTGTATGGTTCGGTGACCGCCCTCAAGGGTCCCTTAGTGGAATCACGGCATCTTGCATTGTGCGAGGGCGTGAGGAGATTACGGTGGCCTTAGTGGCATCTTGGGGAGCATTGTGCCTCCACACCGCTCTAACGGAGATTAGCATCCGCAAGGGTGTGAACTTCGGGATACATCATCGTCTCCCCGTGCCTCGGTTATCTCTTACCCGAACCCTTTACTTATGCACTTTACTTTGTGATAGACATATTGTTTATTGTAATATATCTTGCTATCACTTAGTTGTTTATATTGCTTAGCATAAGTTGTTGGTGCACATAGGTGAGCCTAGTTGTTTGTAGGGTTTGTGCTTGACATATTAAACGTTAGTTTTATTCCGCATTTGTTCAAGCCTAAACCTTAACTATTTTAAAGCGCCTATTCACCCCCCCTCTAGGCGACATCCACGTCCTTTTCACACGCCCACCCCCTTGGGCATGCCCTATTGTGTGGTGGTCCCCACGTGGCTCTGTTTGACATGTTTCCAACGCTGAAGAATCATATATATATAGCAAAACCCTCAGAAATTAGGAGAGAACTTCTGCTCCGCCACTGCAACTCTGTGTATTGATGAAAAACCAATCTGGAGAAAAACATTAGCGAAAATAGGAGAGAAACAAAGAGAGAGATCCAATCTCAGAGGGGCTCTCGCCCCTCCTGGAGCCATGGAGGTCAAGGACCAGAAGGGAGAACCTCTTCCCATCTAGGGAGAGGCAATTGAGGAGGAAGCCTAAGGGGGAGACTCTCTCCCCCTCTCTCCCAGTGGTGACGTAGTGCCGTCGAGGGAGTCATCACCGCGGTGATCGTCTGCATCCACATCATCGTCTTCATCACCTTCCTCATCTCTTTTTAGCGGTCCACTCTCCCACACCATGCTATAATCCCCTACTTGAACATGGTGTTACATGCCACATATTATTGATCAATGATGTGTTGCCATCCCATGATGTTTGAGTAAATTTATGTTGTCCTTTGGGTTGATTGATGATCTTGATTGGTTTGAGTGTTTGTTTTATTTTGGTGCTGTCGTGTGGTGCCTGATAACCCACAAGTATAGGGGATCGCAACAGTTTTCGAGGGTAGAGTATTCAACCCAAATTTGTTGATTCGACACAAGGGGAAGCCAAAGAATATTCTTGAGTATTAGCAGTTGAGTTGTCAATTCAGCCACACCTAAAAGATTTAGTATCTGCAGCAAAGTTTCAGTAGCAAAGTAGTGTGATAGCAACAATAGCAACGGTAACAGTAGCAACAGTGATAGTAGTAGCGGCAAAGTAACGTAGCAAGGACCAGTAGGAAAAACTGGTAGGCATTGGATCGGTGATGGATAATTATGCCGGATGACATTCATCATGCAACAGTTATAACATGGAGAGATATGTAACTAGCTCTAGTTCGTCAATGTAGTGTAGGCATGCATTCCGTATATAGTCATACGTGCTTATGGAAAAGAACTGGCATGACATCTATTGTCCATCCCTCCCATGGCAGCGGGGTCCTAATGGAAACTAAGGGATATTAAGGTTCTCCTTTTAGTAAAGAACCGGAACAAAGCATTAACACATAGTGAATACATGAACTCCTCATACTATGGTCATCTCCGGGAGTGGTTCCGGCTATTGTCACTCTGGGATTGCCGGGTCATAACACATAGTAGGTGACTGCAACTTGCAAGATAGGATCAAGAACACACATATATTGATGAAAACATAATAGGTTCAGATCTGAAATCATGGCACTCGGGCCCTAGTGACAAGCATTAAGGATGGCAAAGTAGTAGCAACATCAATCTCGGAACATAGTGGATACTAGGGACCAATCCCAATCAAAACTAACTCGATTACATGATAGATCTCATCCAACCCATCATCGTCCAGCAAGCCTACGATGAGATTACTCACGAACGGTGAAGAGTATCATGGAATTGGCGATGAAGGAAGGTTGGTCATGACGACGGTGACGATCTCCCCTCTCCGGAGCCCAGAACGGACTCCAGATCTGCCCTCCAGAGGAAGAACAGGTGGTGGCGGCGCCTCCGTATCGTAAAACATGATGAACTCTTCTCCTTGATTTTTTTCTGGGCGATAGGGACTAAATAGAGGTGGAGTTGGAGGCGGCGGAGCCTCGAGGGCCCCACAAGTCTGCTAGGCGCGGCGAGGGGGCCCGCGCCTCCTGGGCTTGTGGGCTCCTCGCTCCACGTCTCTGGTTGATTCTTGCGCCAGTATTTTTTATACATTCCACAAAAACTCCTCGTAAATTTCCAGGTCATTCCAAGAACTTTTATTTCTGCGCAAAAACAACACCATGGCAATTCTGCTGAAAACAGCGTTAGTCCGGGTTAGTTCCATTCAAATCATGCAAATTAGAGTCCAAAACAAGGGCAAAAGAGTTTGGAAAAGTAGATACGATGGAGACGTATCAACTCCCCCAAACTTAAAGCCTTTCTTGTCCTCAAGCAATTCAGTTGACAAACTGAAAGAGACAAAAGATAAACTTTTACGAACTCTGTTTGATCTTGTTGTTGTTATTATGTCTAACTCATATTCAGTTTTTCAGCAAGATCATAAGCTAACCACATAAGCAATGACATTTAGGTCTCAAGAGGAACTCATATCAATGGCATAATCAACTAGCGAGCAATAATAATAAGTTTCAAACGTCAACACTTCAATCAAAACAATCATAACACAATATGAACAGATGGTATCTCGCTAGCTCTTTGTGAGACCGCAAAACATAAATGCAGAGCACCTTCAAAGACCAAGGGCTGACTGAACATTGTAATTCATGGCAAAGAAGATCCAGTCACAGTCATACTCAATATCAATTAAAAGCAAAGCATAGAAATGACGGAGGTGCTCTCTAATTTGTGCTTTTATAAGAAGAGGATGACTCAACAGAAACATAAATAGATAGGCCCTTCGCAGAGGGAAGCATTGATTTGCAGAGGTGCCAGAGCTCAAGCTTTGAAGATAGAGACAAATAATTTTTGGTGGCATGCTTTCATTGTCAACACGATGACCAAGAGTTTTCACCATCTTCCATTCTACAGACACTATAGGCGGTTCCCAAATAGAAAAGTAAAGTTTTGACTCCCCCACCACCGATCAATCACACTCCACGACTAGCCGAATACTCGGGTGCCGTCCATACGAACAACAATCCCGGGGGAGTTTTGTTTGCAATTATCTTTTCGATTTGAGCATGGAACTAGGCATTCCAATTACCGGCCCCTTTCTCGTGAGTGATATGAATAAACACGTATCGAGGATAACACGCCTAGCATGGAAGATACTGATCGCCCCTTATCACCACATGAGCGGTTCGGGCATGCAAAACAGATTATTACTTGAAGATTTAGAGAGTGGCACATGCAAATTTACTTGGAACGGCGGGTAGATACCGCATATAGGTAGGTATGGTGGACTCATATGGAACAACTTTGGGTTTATGGAGGTGGATGCACAAGCAGTATTCCCGCTTAGTACAAGTGAAGGCTAGCAAAAGACTGGGAAGCGACCAACTAGAGAGCGACAACAGTCATCAAAACGCATTGAAATTAACCAACATTGAGTGTAAGCATGAGACGGACATAAATCACCATAAACATGAATATCATAGAGGCTATGTTGATTTTGTTTCAACTACATGCGTAAACATGTGCCAAGTCAAGCCACTTGAATCATTCAAAAGGGGATACCATCCTATCATACTACATCATAATCATCTTGAAATTCATGTTGGCATCCAAGACAAACCATTGTAAGCTCCTAGCTAATTAAGCATGGCATCAGAAACTATGATCTCTAAGTCGTCATTGCAAACATGTTTCTCTTATAACAAAGCTGAATTAGGAACGATGAGTTAGTCATATTTATAAAAACAAAATAGATCGAGTTCATACCAGCTTTTCCAGGCTCAGTCACTTCATCATATATCTGTTGGAAATATGCCCTAGAGGCAATAATAAAATGGTTATTATCATATTTCCTTGTTCATGATAATCGTCTATTGTTCATGCTATAATTGTATTAACAGGAAACAATAATACATGTGTGAATAAATAGATCACAATGTGTCCCTAGCAAGCCTCTAGTTGGCTAGCTCGTTAGTCAATAGATGATCATGGTTTCCCGATCATGGGCATTAGATGTCATTGATAACGGGATCACATCATTGGGAGAATGATGTGATGGACAAGGCCCAATCCTAAGGATAGCACTAGATCGGATTGTTCGTATGCTAAAGCTTTTCTAATGTCAAGTATCTTTTCCTTCGACCGTGAGATTGTGCAACTCCCGGATACCGTAGGAGTGCTTTGGGTGTATCAAACATCACAACGTAACTGGGTGACTATAAAGGTGCACTACGGGTACCTCCGAAAGTGTGTGTTGGGTTGGTACGAATCCAGATCGGGATTTGTCACTCCGTGTAACGGAGAGGTATCTCTGGGCCCACTCGGTAGAACATCATCGTGAGCTCAATGTGACTAAGGAGTTAGTCACACGATGACGTGCTACGGAACGAGTAAAGAGACCTGCCGGTAACGAGATTGAACAAGGTATTGGTATACCGACGATCGAATCTCGGGCAAGTTCTATACCGACAGACAAAGGGAATTGTATACGGGATTGATTGAATCCTTGACATTGTGGTTCATCCGACGAGATCATCGTGGAGCAAGTGGGAGCCACCATGGGTATCCAGACCCCGCTGATGGTTATTGGCCGGAGAGGTGTCTCGGTCATGTCTGCCTGTCTCCCGAACCCGTAGGGTCTACACACTTAAGGTTCGGTGACGCTAGGGTTATAGGGAATTGTTATACTAGGTTACTGAAAGTTGTTCGGAGTCCCAGATGAGATCCCGGACGTCACGAGGAGCTCTGGAATGGTCCGGAGGTAAAGATTGATATATAGGACGGATGGTTTCGGACACCGGAAGTGTTTCGGGCATCACCGGTAACGTACCGGGACAACCGGGACCACCGTAGGTGGCCCCGGGGGTCCACCGAAGGGGGGCAACGACCCCGGGAGGTAAGGTGGGCCAAGTGGGTAAGGGAACCAGCCCCTAGGTGGGCTGGTGTGCCTCCCCACTCAGCCCAATGCGTGGGGGAGAGAAAAGGGGGGGGGGGCAAACCCTAAGCCAGGTGGGCCTAAGGCCCACCAGGGGTGCGCCACACCCCTCCTCCCCCCCTTGGCCGCCGCACCAGCCCCCATCTAGGGATGCCGCCCCCAAGGAGAGGGAAACCCTCAAGGGGGCGCAGCCCCTCCCTCCCCCTATATATAGTGGGCACTTTTGGCCATTGGAGATCAGACTTTTGCCTCTCTCTCGGCGCAGCCCTGCCCTTCTTCCTCCTCCTCTCTGCCGGTGCTTGGCAAAGCCCTGCCGGGAGACCTCGTCTCTCCATCGACACCACGCCGTCGTGCTGCTGGAGTTCTTCCCCAACCTCTCCCTCCTCCTTGCTCGATCAAGGTGCGGGAGACGTCACCGGGCTGCACATGTGTTGAACGCGGAGGTGCCGTAGTTCGGCACTAGATCGGAATCGCTGCGAGTACGACTCCATCAACCGCGTTCTAGCAACGCTTCCGCTTAGCGATCTTCAAAGGTATGAAGATGCTCTTACCCCTCTCTCGTTGCTGGTCTCTCCATAGGAATATCTGAATATGCGTAGGAAAATTTTGAATTTATGCTACGTTACCCAACAGTGGTATCAGAGCCAGGTTTTCTATGCGTAGATTCTATTCACGAGTAGAACACAAAAGTTGTGGGCAATGATTTGTCAAATTGCTTGCCGCTACTAGTCTTATTCTTTTCCGGCGGTATTGTGGGATGAAGCGGCCCGGACCGACTTGACACGTACGCTTACGTGAGACTGGTTCCACCGACAGACATGCACACCGTGCATAAAGGTGGCTAGCAGGTGTCTGTCTCTCCTACTCTAGTCGGATTGGATTTGATGAAAAGGGTCCTTATGAAGGGTAAATAGCTTTGGCATATCATCATTGTGGCTGTCACGTAGGTAAGAAGACGTTCTTGCTAGAAACCCAAATCAGCCACGTAAAACTTGCAACAACAATTAGAGGACATCTAACTTGTTTTTGCAGGGTTTGACATGTGATGTGATATGGCCAAAGTTGTGATGTTGCATGTATGATGTATGAGATGATCATGTTATTGTAATAGGTTTCACGACTTGCATGTTGATGAGTATGACAACCAGCAGGAGCCATATGAGTTGTCTTAATTTATTGTATGAGATGCAACGCCATGTGCTTACTACTTTTACTTCATTGCTAACGGTTAGCTATAGTAGTAGTGATAGTAGTAGTTGGCGTGACGACTTCACGGAGACACGATGATGGTGATCATGATGATGGAGATCATGGTGTCACGCCGGTGACGATGATGATCATGCGATGCCTGAAGATGGAGATCGAAAGAGCAAAGATGATAATGGCCATATCATGTCACTATATGATTGCATTGTGATGTTTATCATGTTTTACATCTTATTGCTTAGAACGACGGTAGCATAATCAGATGATCCCTCTTAAAATTTCGAGAACGTATTCCCCTAAGTGTGCACCGTTGCGAAGGTTCGTTGTCTCGAAGCACCACATGATGATCGGGTGTGATAGATTCTAACGTTCGCATACCACGGGTGTAAGCCAAATTTACACACGCGAAACACCTAGGTTGACTCGACGAGCTTAGCATGTACAGACGTGACCTCGAATACAAGAGACTGAAAGGTCGAACATGAGTAGTATGGTTGAATACGATCAGCATGAAGTTGCTCACCATGGTGACTAGTCCGTCTCACGTGATGATCGGACACGGGTTAGTCAGCATGGATCATGTATCATGACTAGAGGGATGTCGATTTAAGTGGGAGTTCATACTTAATTTGATTAAATGAACTTAATTGTCATGAATTTAGTCTAAAAGTTGTCTTTATAAATATTGTAGATGGCCAACGTCAACCTCAATTTCAACGCATTCCTAGAGAAAAACAAGCTGAAAGATGATGGTAGCAACTATGCGGACTGAGTTCGCAACTTGAAGCTCATCCTTGAAGCAACTAAAAAGCCTTATGTCCTTGAGGCGCCGCTAGGTGACCCTCCCGCTCCCGCAGCAGCCCAGGACATTCTAAACGTGTGGCAAACGCGGAGTGATGACTACTCTCTAGTTAGGTGTAGCATGTTATACAGTTTCGAAACGGGGCTCCAAAGGCGTTTTGAGCAACACAGAGCATATGAGATGTTCCAGGATCTGAAGCTAGTTTTTCAAGCTCATGCCCGTGTCGAGAGATATGAAGTCTCCGACAAGTTCTTTAGCTGTAAGATGGAGGAGAACAGTTCTTTCAGTGAGCACATACTCAAAATGTCTGGGTTACACGGTCATCTGACTTCACTTGGAGTCGAACTTCCGGATGATGCTATAATCGACAGAATCCTCTAGTCTCTCCCACCAAGCTACAAAGGCTTTGTGCTTAACTACAACATGCAAGGGATGGAAAAGACCATTCCCGAGTTGTACTCGATGCTTAAGTCTGCAGAAGTAGAAATCAAGAAAGAGCATCAAGTGTTGATGGCCAACAAGACCACTAGTTCCAAGAAAGGCAAGGGTAAGAAGAACTTCAAGAAAGACGGCAAAGCTGTTGCCGCGCCCGGTAAGCCAGATGCCGGGAAGAAGAAAAAGAATGGACCCAAGCCTGAGACTGAGTACTTCTATTGCAAGGGAAAAGGTCACTGGAAGCGGAACTGCCCCATATACTTAGCGGACAAGAAGGCCGGCAACGTTAAAGGTATATGTGATATACATGTCATTGATGTGTACCTTACCAGCGCTCGTAGTAGCTCCTGGGTATTTGATACCAGTGCTGTTGCTCACATTTGCAACTCAAAGCAGGAACTGCGGAATAAGCGGAGACTGACCGAGGACGAGGTGACGATGCGCGTGGGGAATGGTTCCAAAGTTGATGTGATCGCGGTCGGCACGCTACCTCTACATCTACCGTCGTGATTAGTTTTAAACCTTAATAATTGTTATTTAGTACCAGCTTTGAGCATGAATATTGTATCAGGGTCTTGCTTAATGCGAGACGGCTACTCATTTAAGTCAGAGAATAATGGTTGTTCTATTTATAGGAGTGATATGTTTTATGGTCATGCTCCGCTGGTGAATGGTTTATTCTTGATGAATCTCGATCGTGATGTTACGCATATTCATAGTGTGAGTACCAAAAGATGTAAAGTTGATAATGATAGTCCCACATACTTGTGGCACTGCCGCCTTGGTCATATCGGCGTTAAGCGCATGAAGAAGCTCCATACTGATGGACTATTAGAGTCTCTTGACTTTGAATCATTTGACACATGCGAACCGTGCCTCATGGGCAAGATGACTAAGACTCCATTCTCAGGAATAATGGAGAGAGAAACTGACTTATTGGAAATAATACATACTGATGTGTGTGGTCCAATGAACGTTGAAGCTCGTGGTGGCTATCGTTATGTTCTCACTCTCACCGATGATTTGAGTAGGTATGGGTATATCTACTTAATGAAGCACAAATCTGAGACGTTTGGAAAGTTCAAGGAATTTCAGAGTGAGGTTGAGAATCAACGTGACAGAAAAATTAAATGTCTGCGATCTGATCGTGGAGGGGAATATTTGAGTCACGAGTTTGGCACACACCTAAGGAAGTGTGGAATCGTTTCACAACTGACGCCGCCTGGCACACCGCAACGCAACGGAGTGTCTGAACGTTGCAATCGCACTTTATTAGATATGGTACGATCTATGATGTCTCTTACCGACTTACCGCTATCATTCTGGGGATACACATTAGAAACTGCAGCATTCACTTTAAATAGGGCACCGTCAAAATCCATTGAGACGACACCGTATGAACTATGGTTTGGCAAGAAACCTAAGTTGTCGTTTCTTAAAGTTTGGGGCTGCGATGCTTATGTGAAGAAACTTCAACCAGAAAAGCTCGAACCCAAAGCGGAGAAATGCGTATTCATAGGATACCCAAAGGAAACTATTGGGTATACCTTCTATCTTAGATCCGAATGTAAGACCTTTGTTGCCAAGAACGGATCCTTTCTAGAGAAAGAGTTTCTCTGGAAAGAAGTAAGTGGGAGGAAGGTAGAACTTGATGAGGTAATTACACCCCCTCTCGAACAGGATAGTAGCGCAGCACGGGAAGTTGTCCCTGTGGCGCCTACACCAACTGAAGAGGAAGTTAATGATGATAATCATGAAGCTTCAGATCAAGTTACTACTGAACCGCGAAGGTCCACAAGGGCACGCTCCGCACCAGAGTGGTACGGCAACCCTGTGATGGAAATCATGTTGTTAGACAACGGTGAACCTTCAAACTATGAAGAAGCGATGGCGGGCCCGGATTCCAACAAATGGCTTGAGGCTATGAAATCCGAGATAGGATCCATGTATGATAACAAAGTATGGACTTTGGTGGACTTGCCCGATGACCGGCGAGCCATAGAAAATAAATGGATCTTCAAGAAGAAGACTGATGCAAAGGGTAATGTAACCGTTTACAAAGCTCAACTTGTCGCAAAGGGTTTTCGACAAATTCAAGGAGTTGACTACGAAGAGACTTTCTCTCCCGTAGAGAAGCTGAAATCAGTCCGAATCATGTTAGCAATTGCCGCCTTTTATGATTATGAAATTTGGCAAATGGACGTCAAAACAACGTTCCTGAACGGGAACCTTAAGGAAGAGTTGTATATGATGCAACCAGAAGGTTTTGTCGACCCTAAGGGTGCTAAGAAAGTGTGCAAGCTCCAGCGCTCCATCTATGGGATGGTGCAAGCATCTCGGAGTTGGAACATTCGCTTTAATGAGGTGATTAAAGCGTTTGGGTTCATACAGGTTTACGGAGAAGCCTGTCTGTACAAGAAAGTGAGTGGGAGCTTTGTAGCTTTCCTCATACTATATGTGAATGATATATTATTGATGGGGAACAATATAGAGATGTTGGAGGGCATAAAGGCCTATTTGAACAAAAGTTTTTCAATGAAGGACCTTGGAGAAGCTGCATACATATTAGGCATCAAGATCTATAGAGATAGATCAAGACGCCTCATAGGTCTTTCACAAAGTACATACCTTGACAAGATATTTTTTTTGACCGGCTACTGTAGGGAAAACCCCCCACAACCTTTTTTCTTTTATTCCCATATATAAGAGTAGTATGTACAAGAAGAAATTAGAATGTACAAAGGGGGGAGGAGCTAAGGCTACAAACCTCAAGGAGGCAAAAAGGAAACCCATTTAAGGAGATCATCCCTAAGACTAGGCTTAATTCTATGAGCTAACAGGGAAATGTCATGAATGAAGCCAGATCTCCATTTTCTGAACTTTGGCTGTTCCTGGTTGAAGACCTTTGCATTTATGATAGTCCAGATGTTCCAGCATGCAGTGAATACCACCTCAGCAAAGAAGGGGTTATGGAAGTCTCTTTTAGCAGCAACAGTAGCACTCCACATGGATGGACCCTGCCATGTGATCTGCAGGTAATTCCAGACCTTGGTACTGAAAAGACAGGTGAAGAATAAGTGATCTCTATCTTCCTTGACTCGAGCATGACATAGAACACAGAGATTGGAGTCAGAAACATTCCAGTGTCGCCGTTCAAGCATGTCTTGAGTGTTAAGCCTGTCCATGATGAGCATCCAGGCAAACATCTTAATCCTCATGGTACAACAACTTTTCCCGATCCAGTTGAGTAAAGGGTTTGGTGTAATACTGCTGTGAATGTGAGTATAGTATCTCTTGGCTGTGTATGCCTTAGCATCTTTTCCCCATACCCATCTGTCAGAGGCCTGATGATCAAGATCCAGGTCTTGAAGCAAAGATTGAACTGAAAGCAGCTCCTGGTAAGCTTGAGCAGACAGTGGCAAGTGGAACATAGAGAGCATGCTGTCATCAGAGAAGGCTGTAAAGACCTCTTGCGCTGTGCAGAAAGGATCAGCCACAAAAGAAAACAGTCTTTGGAATCTGGCTGCCAGTGGCCTAATGGAGTTTCCAACCAACCAGGAGTCAGACCAAAACAGGAAGGAATCACCCTTGTTAGGCTGAACATATGTAACTGATCTGAATTTGTCCAGCCGTTTACAGATATCCTTCCACCAAAAAGAACCACAAAGGGCAGTTCCCTGAGGTACAATGTCATGATAGTAAGTGTTCCAAATCAAGTGAACCCATGGGATATCAGCATGATTTAGAAATTTATCAACATGCTTGAGCAGGAGTGCTTCATTCTGGATTGCTAGGTTCATAATTCCTAACCCCCCTTTATTTTTAGGTCTGCACACCAGATGCCAGGCAGCAAGAGGGGGTGCATGATCTTGCCCATTTCTTCTCCATAGACATTGCCTTTGAATTCTTTCAAGCTGCTTCAGTATGCCTGGTGGGATATCCAGACTGCATAGAAAGAAGATAGGCACAGAAGACAATGCTGAGTTTAAATACTGTAGCCTTCCCCCCTGAGCTAGAAAAGATGAACTAGCACTAAGTCTTCTTTCCATGTTATCAACCAGTGGCATGAGATCAATGATTCTTGGTTTAGTTGTCCCAACTGGAAGGCCAAGGTATGTGAAGGGCAAAGATCCCACTTTACAGCCAAGGGAGTCAGCCAGATCCTGGAGTTGCTGTGGAGGAGTGTTAACACGTAGAAGGGCAGATTTGTGATAATTCACCTGTAATCCACTGGACTGGGAGAAAAGCAGGAGCATTTTCTTGAACTGCAACAACTGGGGTTTATCAGCAGGTAGGATGATAAGGGTATCATCAGCATATTGCACTATGGGGAAATCCTTATCATGACAAGGTATGGGCAGCTGAATCAGACCCTCCACCAGCAGTTGGTTAACCAGAGTTTGTAAAAAATCAGCAGCAATGGCAAAAAGCAGTGGGGACATGGGATCTCCCTGCCTGACACCTTTCTTGCACATAAACTTCTTGCCAGGCACACCATTGATCAGGACTGAAGATGAGCCAGAAGTTAGTAGCTGCTGGACCCAAAGTATCCATCTGTCATTGAAGCCTTTGTGCTTGAGAATCTGAAAAATAAACTCATCTTCCACATAGTCAAATGCCTTTTCAAAATCCAGCTTGAGAATGACTATAGGTTTCTTGGATTGATGGCATTGGTGCAGGTACTCCAGAGTCCATCCAACACAATCCTGAATGGTCCTAGACTTGATAAAACCATACTGATTCTTGTGAAGACACTTCACAATCTGCAGGTGTAGCCTGTTAGCAATCATTTTGGCCAGAAATTTGAGACCCATCCCAGTAAGTGATATAGGTCTATAATCTCCCACATGTTCAGGTGATCTCTTCTTGGGAATCAGAGTAATATAAGATGAGTTCATGTTCTCAAGTTGAGCATGGCCAGCATGGAAAGTAGCAACAAGTTGATAAAACTCAGGGGAAATAATGTGCCAGCATTTCTTGAAGAAAAGACCATCGAACCCATCAGGACCTGCAACTTTGTCAATGGGCATTTCTTGAACAGTCTTGTCCATTTCAGACTTAGAAAAAGGTTCAGTGAGAATATCTAGGCCCTCCACCTTATGAAGCATGGATGGTAAATCAGATGCCATGTTAATGCCAAGAGAAGTTCCAATTCTAGCCTTAAAAGATGCCTAGAAGCATGCAACAATTTCATCATGATCAGATATGAGGGAACCATTATTTAACTTGAGAGATGCAATGGAATTCCTCCTATATCTCTCAGTAGCCATAGCATGGAAGAATTTGGTGTTTTCCTCACCAACTTTAACAAATATGATAGTGGCTCTCTTTTTCGAGTATAAACACTGTAGATGCAAAAGATACTCCAAATGTAATTTAACAATTTTTCTGAAGTTAGCCTCTGGTCTGAAAAGTGACCTCAACTCCTCAAGCTCATCCAAACACAGCACAACTTGATTACATCTGGAGATGAAAGTTTTTAACCGAGATAGATTTGTCTGCCACTTTTTCAGAGCCTACCTAAGATGTTTCATCTTATCCATAATGACAACAGTAATGTGGGTTTTCCTTGAAGGAATGAGCCAGGATTGCTGAACACGTTCCATGAAACCCTCCATTTCAACCCAGTAGTTTTCAAAGCGGAATAGATTGCACTTAGGGATGGAAGTGTTGACAGTGACCACACAAGGAACATGGTCAGAAGCTGTCTTGGCAAGGGGTAACACTTGTGTAAGAGGATATGAGGAGATCCAGTTGGCTGATGTGAAAAACCAGTCAAGCTACTCCAGAAGAGGGGAATCTTGCATATTGGACCAAGTGAAAGATCTGCCCTTAATGGGAAGTCCCAGCAATCCCAGATGCCCAATAATTTCATTGAAGATGAACATGTCATTTACATCAGCCCCAGGAAGGTTTCTGTTATCAGGGGATCTAATGAAATTAAAATCTCCAAGAAGCAACCAATTAGCCCTAGTGGGTATATGGAGATTATATAGCCAGCTAACAAAAAGATCTCTGGCCTCACCTTGACAAGGACCATAGATATTCACTAAAGTCCAGGATTCACCAGTGTGATTTGAGGTAAAAGAGATGATCAAACCATAGGGAGTGCATTCAACTAACTGACCAGTAAGAATGGAGGAGTTCCAAAGGGTGATAAGCCCCCCTGATGCGCCCCTGGAGGGAGAGTAGGCAAACTGATCAAATCGTTTGGGATAGAAACATTTGACTGTACGAAACTCAATTGACTGCATTTTGGTTTCCTGCAAGCGCACCACAACAGCTAGGCTCTCATCAATCTTGTTACGGACCGCACGTTGCCTATGGTCCGAATTTAGGTTTCCAACAAAGCACACGCCAACTTCTCGTAGAACGACTATCCATTGCACAATATATATAGAGCAAAAGCAGGGCTATGTAATAGCCGTTGCGACCAAGGTTCAGATAACCAAAAGACAGAGCATGCAGAAGTCTCGCAGTACATGTAGCCAGTATAGTAACAAATTAACATAGGTGAATTAAACATCAGCAGACGATGGCGCGGAATCAGCAGGATCTTCCATAAGTCGATCCACCGTAAGCCTCTCAGGGGCAATGCCTAGTGACTGCCCAACCTCCTGAATCACCGGAATAGGAGTGGCAGGAGGTACTTGCACATCATCAGTCTCCTACGATGGGGAGGGCATTGGCTTGGCCTTGGGCTTCCTCTTCTTGGGGACGTGCGCTGGCAGTTCCTGCAGGATGGGTTTGAAGCTATCGCGCTTGATGGAGCTGTGAGTACATCGATGGACAGAGGAGTCGACGACAGGAGTGGCCTTCTTGCGGGTCCCTTTCTTCGATGGAGCAGGAGAATGAAAAGTGAAGTCCTCCGCAGATGAAGACGGACTGAGAGGGATTACCTCCTGCACTGAGAGAGCGTCGCCAGCAGGCTCTAGTGATGGTAGCGCTGGAGCATCAAGATCAAAAGCTGCCGACCATGATCGCTTGGGGATCATAATGGGCTCCAGAATTGGCATCTACAGTTGGCGAGGCACATGCATAGAAGTCGCAGCTCCCATGAGAGCATCAAAAGTGCGCGCCCAGGATAGAATTGGCGGCAGAGGAGGCCCGTAGAAAACCCTTGCAGCCCCAACAAACAGGTTGTCAGTTTGAATGTGAGGGGGTTTGTACAGGACAATTGCCAGAGGATTGTCCTCTTACGCCTCCTCCATGGCAGGCACCTCCTCCTCCGGCTCAGCATCATGACCCTGGGCAGCCGGTGCCAAGCCAGCATCCGGGGCAACAGGGTTGGCCACAACCACCTCCAGGTCAGGGGCCGGTGGTGCTTCATCAGCAGGTTCCGCCTCCATGTGACCCTGCGGCTGAGGGTCGAGGTCCACAAGCTCATAAACCGAGTCCGAAGAGGAAGGATTAGCAGCAGGTGCCTCCGGGGCCGCTTCAGGTTCCCATCCTCCTCCATCAGCGGCCTCCGGCGGCTGACCCCAACCTCCGACATCAACAACAGGAACCACTCGATCTTCAGGTGCTAGTGGCACCGCATTCCAACCCAGCGCAGGGTACGGAGGCAGAGAAAATTGCATATTGTCGTGGACAAGATGACCAGGGAGCGGGTGAGGATTGCCATTGAGGGGCATGGGATCCTCGTCATTAGGCAGTATTTCGGTAGCCGCCGCCCCTAGGATATATACCAGTGCAGACCAGGAAACCTTGCCCCCCAAGCAGCATATTCAGAGAAGTTGATACTGCGGGGGACCAGTCGGTCATCTGGGAACGAAGCAAACACGATGGAACGAACTAAATAAGGATCATCACTGACCCAATGGTGGAACTCGCTGAAGGTGTTGACAGCAGCCCTCAGATCTTCAGTGTTGCGGAAGTCGAGGGGGACCCCCAGAATCATGAGGCAGCCATGGCGAAAACCCTCTTGCCCGCGGAAACCAACTCCCTGATCATGTCGCAGGAAGCGCACCACAGAGTTATGACCAACTTCCTGCGGCACCATGTGGACCGCAGCATAGCTTTCCGCCGCATCTCTGAGCTCAAACAGTCCAACGCCCTCAATCCATGGCTGGGCAGACCGAACATGTAACCCTCGGTGAAGCAGAAGAGTAGCTACTTCTTGCCATACCTGGATCACGTTGTCAGCCGGGGGCGCTGGGTGGACGTCAGCGATTACGAAACGCTCATGACGTCGGGTGATGGGGACTGCTGGCGTGATGTAGGTCCTAGGCAGCCGGTCAGGACCTCCGTCGATGATGTTGTGGTCAGGCGGGAGGAAGAACTCTGGATCAAGCTAGAAGTTCGCCATTGCAGGAGGCGGTGGCGGAGTGGCAGGCGGCGTCTCGGAGGGAGTTCGAGGATGCGACGACGATGATACAGGACGGAACTGTGCTGCAGGCGATGCGGTTTCTCCAAGAGTATCAGCAGTTCCCGAGATATCAGCGACAGGGGAGGTGGTGGGACTCTTACAGTTCCAAGTAAGACAATTATTACGCATAAAAGAGGCTCCTCTAGATCGTGCGTGGCCCACAGTGCTGTCAGCGAATCCAGGCGAAGCCGTGCAGTTGGCAGCTAGATGGCCCCGAGTGTTGCAAATCGAGCAAGAAAAGATTTCCTCAACCATGCCATTAATGAGTTCATCAAAGGCCAGATGGGCTTCCTGCGAGGATGGAATATCCATCCTAGGATTAGGTTCGGGCCGAGAAAAGTAGGAAACCTCAGCAGGCTCATTAATGAGCGTGGAAATCGGCCCAGAATCCAAACTGTCCCCCGAAAATTGGTTCTCATAATTCAAAATACCATGAATCTCGGCGGGATCAGTTGCAGCACCTTGTTGCACGGAAGAAGTTCCGTTTAATTTGGCAATTTGAAAATCAGCGCCGGAAGATCCGGGGGATGAATCCTGGTGAGAAACTGTGCCGAACGTAATATGCGGCGTGGCTGTCGTCCACCGGAGTTCAGCCGGCGGTGGCGCCGAGATGATGAAACGTTCCGGAGAAGGAACCGAATAACCAGCCTGTTCAAGCGTGAGTAGCTCCTCATGGCAAACAGGACATCTGTAACCCTTGCAAACTTCATATTGCTGGAGTGATGCGAATGTGAGCTTCTTACGAACCGAAGATCCAGATTTAAGAGAAGATTTTAGGGGTCATGAATGCATCGCCATCACACCTAGTGCGGCTCTCCTCTTAGAAGGACTCACAATATTCCATTTAGCATCACATTTCTTCTTCCACAGAGCGAATTCCCGATGCCAATTAGGACCACCATGTCCCCATAGATGGAAAAAGCACTTAAAACTTGAGCATTTGAACGAGCGTAAGTCAAGAATATGAAAACCGACTTGCATGCATGACACTTTGAAGGAGAAAACCGAGTCTGTCACTTGAGAGACACGAAACTCAATAGCCGATCCCCCAATCACAGATTCCAGAGCTGCGGCGACTGTGTCCGTCGAAAGACGGAACACATGACGACCAAAAGAAACCACCATGATGAAAGAGCGGCGGTGCTTCATGGGGTGCACTGTAACACCAGAGTGACGATAAACCTCATCGGCGAAAGCCAAACCAGGCGAAAAATCCAGATCCAACATAGAGCCACCCATGCAAGCCATGCACGACCAAGTGAGGGGGGTCAGGAGGGTTCACCTGAGCAGAGGGGCGGCAAGGATGGAGGAAACGCTGGCTAGAGCGCCAGATCGCCATTGGGTCGCCGCGGTGGGAGGTGGGAGGTGGGAGTCGCCATCCTGGGGGTCTGACAAAAGTGTATAAGCGACCTTGACGAGATATTGAAGAAGTTCAATATGGAAAACTCAAAGGAAGGGTTCTTGCCAGTTTTGCAAGGTGTGAGATTGAGTAAGACTCAGTCGCCGAGCACGACAACAGATAGAGAGAAGATGAGTTCTGTCCCCTACGCATCAGCCGTGGGCTCTCTAATGTATGCCATGTTGTGTACCAGACCTGATATAAACCTTGCCATAAGCTTGGTAGGGAGGTACCAAAGTGATCCCGGTATGGAACACTGGACAGCGGTCAAGAATATCCTTAAGTACCTGAAAAGGACTAAGGAAATGTTTCTCGTTTATGGAGGTGACGAAGAGCTCGTCGTAAAGGGTTACGTCGATGATAGCTTCGACACAGATCCGGATGACTCTAAGTCACAGACCGGATACGTATATGTGTTGAATGGTGGGGCAGTGAGCTGGTGCAACAGCAAGCAAGAAGTCGTGGCAGCATCTACATGTGAAGCGGAGTACATAGTTGCTTCAGAAGCAGCTCATGAAGGAATTTGGATGAAGGAGCTCATCACCGACCTTGGAGTGGTTCCAAGCGCGTCGGGTCCAATGACACTCTTCTGTTATAACACTGGGGCCATTGCCATAGCCAAGGAGCCCAGGTTTCACGGGAAGACGAAGCACATCAAACGCCGCTACAACTCCATCCCGGACCATGTCCAGAGTGGAGTGATAGATATTTGTAAAGTACACACGGATCTGAATATTGCAGACCCGTTGACTAAACCTCTTCCACGAGCAAAACATGATCAACACCATAATGCTATGGGTGTTCGATACATCACAATGTAACTAGATTATTAACTCTAGTGTAAGTGGGAGACTGTTGGAAATATGCCCTAGAGGAAATAATAAAATGGTTATTATCATATTTCCTTGTTCATGATAATCGTCTATTGTTCATGCTATAATTGTATTAACAGGAAACAGTAATACATGTGTGAATAAATAGATCACAATGTGTCCCTAGCAAGCCTCTAGTTGGCTAGCTCGTTAGTCAATAGATGATCATGGTTTCCTGATCGTGGGCATTAGATGTCATTGATAACGGGATCACATCATTGGGAGAATGATGTGATGGACAAGACCCAATCCTAAGCATAGCACTAGATCGTATTGTTCGTATGCTAAAGCTTTTCTAATGTCAAGTATCTTTTCCTTCGGTATCCATGAGATTGTGCAACTCCCGGATACCGTAGGAGTGCTTTGGGTGTATCAAACGTCACAACGTAACTGGGTGACTATAAAGGTGCACTACGGGTACCTCCGAAAGTGTCTGTTGGGTTGGTACGAATCCAGATCGGGATTTGTCACTCCGTGTAACGGAGAGGTATCTCTGGGCCCACTCGGTAGAACATCATCATGAGCTCAATGTGACTAAGGAGTTAGTCACACGATGACGTGCTACGGAACGAGTAAAGAGACTTACCGGTAACGAGATTGAACAAGGTATTGGTATACCGACGATCGAATCTCGGGGAAGTTCTATACCAAGAGACAAAGGGAATTGTATACGGGATTGATTGAATCCTTGACATTGTGGTTCATCCGAGGAGATCATCGTGGAGCAAGTGGGAGCCACCATGGGTATCCAGACCCCGCTGATGGTTATTGGCCGGAGAGGTGTCTCGGTCATGTCTGCCTGTCTCCCGAACCCGTAGGGTCTACACACTTAAGGTTCGGTGACGCTAGGGTTATAGGGAATTGTTATACGAGGTTACCGAAAGTTGTTCGGAGTCCCGGATGAGATCCCGGACGTCACGAGGAGCTCCGGAATGGTCCTGAGGTAAAGATTGACATATAGGACGGATGGTTTCGGACACCGGAAGTGTTTCTGGCATCACCGGTAACGTACCGGGACCACCGAGACCACCGGAGGTGGCCTCGGGTGTCCACCGAAGGGGGGCAGCGACCCCGGGAGGTAAGGTGGGCCAAGTGGGGAAGGGAACCAGCCCCTAGGTGGGCTGGTGTGCCTCCCCACGCAGCCCAATGCATGGGGGAGACAAAAGGGGGGGGGCAAACCCTAAGCCAGGTGGGCCTAAGGCCCACCTGGGGTGCGCCACACCCCTCCTCCCCCCTTGACCGCCGCACCAGCCCCCATCTAGGGCTGCCCCCCCTAGGAGAGGGAAACCCTCAAGGGGGCGCAGCGCCTCCCTCCCCCTATATATAGTGGGCACTTTTGGCCATTGGAGATCAGACTTTTGCCTCTCTCTCGGCGCAGCCCTGCTCTTCTTCCTCCTCCTCTCTGCCGGTGCTTGGCGAAGCCCTGCCGGGAGACCTCGTCTCTCCATCGACACCACACCGTCGTGCTGCTGGAGTTCTTCCCCAACCTCTCCCTCCTCCTTGCTAGATCAAGGTGCGGGAGACGTCACCGGGCTGCACATGTGTTGAACGCGGAGGTGCCGTAGTTCGGCACTAGATCGGAATCGCTGCGAGTACGACTCCATCAACCGCATTCTAGCAACGCTTCCGTTTAGCGATCTTCAAAGGTATGAAGATGCTCTTACCCCTCTCTTGTTGCTGGTCTCTCCATAGGAAGATCTGAATATGCGTAGGAAAATTTTGAATTTATGCTACGTTACCCAACAATATCGTCATTATTGCCTTTCATTTGCATGACTGAATGATGTGAATCATAATGAGAGTGTTCATGCATTGGACTAAGCTGGAATCTACAAGCAAACACAAAGGAGAAGACAAAGTAATATGGCTCTTTGACAGATAAACAGATATGCATGCGAGAGCTACTAAACATTGTAACCATGGTCTTCTACCTTGACCCAAAGGAAAATAAAACTATTTACACGGGAAAGCTCCCAACAAGCAAAAGAAGAAACGGAAATCTTTTTAGGTTTTCTTTTTGAACACCAGTAAGCAAGCTGGAAAGCAAACTTACAACTAATTTTTTTTGTTTTTCTCAAACTAAACAAACACATTAGAAGAAAGCGAGAAAAAGAAATAAACTAGCATGGATAATACAGTGGCAAGATGTGAACACCGACTAACAAAGTGAAAGTGTGAGCATGAATATAAAGTCGGTGAGAAACACGTACTCCCCCAAGCTTAGGCTTTTGGCCTAAGTTGGTCTACTCCCATGGCTGGTCCTGGCAATGTCCAAAATCATAATGAGGGTTGTACGGGAGCGCGGCAGCTACCGCTTGAATAGCTGCCTCATGGAGGCGAGCAACCTTTGCCTCCCTCTCATACTCCTCTGCCTCTCCTGTGGTTATGTAATATCTCCGTTTGACCTGAAAGCCAAAGAAGGCAGGAGCACGAAGGGTAATATGGTAAACACGCTGTCGGTTAAATATTAACCGGTATAGGAGGGATTCATTATCCCTCTCAAGGAACTGATAAAGTGAAATAGCGGCACGATCAAGGAAAGCTGTATGGAGTGGGGGATCTCCTTCGCGGATGGGTACTTGATACATCTCCATCGTATATACTTTTCCAAACTCTTTTGCCCTTGTTTTGGACTCTAATTTGCATGATTTGAATGGAACTAACCTGGACTGACACTGTTTTCAGCACAACTGCCTTGGTGTTATTTTTGTGCAGAAATCAAAGTTCTCCAAACGTCCTGAAAATCTACGGGGAGCAGTTTTGGAAAATATAAAAAATATCTGCGCCAAGTTCCACCTGAGGGGGTGGGCCAGTGGGCCACAAGCCCTGGCTCCGCCACCACCCCCTCGGAGGCGGTGGGCAGGCTTGTGGGGCCCACACGGCTCTGCCTCCCCCAACCTCAGGTCTGTAAGTTCACTTTCGTCCCAAAAAAAATAAAAAGAGAAGTTTTCGTCGCGTTTGCGATATGGAGCCGCCGCCACCACCTGTTCTTCATCTGGAGGGCAGATCTGGAGTCCGTCTTGGGCTCCAGAGAGGGGAAATCATCGCCATCGTCATCATCAGCCTTCTTCCCTCTCCAATTCCATGAAGCTCTTCGTCGTTCGTGAGTAATCTATTCATAGGCTCGCTGGGCGGTGATGAGTAGGATGAGATTTATCATGTAATCGAGTTAGTTTTGATGGGGATTGATCCCTAGTATCCACTATGTTCTGAGATTGATGTTGCTACTACTTTGCCATGCTTAATGCCTGTCATTAGGGACCGAGTGCCATGATTTTAGATCTGAAATTTATGTCGTCACCAATATATGTGTGTTTTAGATCCGATCTTGCAAGTTGTAGTTACCTACTATGTGTTATGATCCGGCAACCCCGTAGTGACAATAACCAGAACCACTCCCGGTGATGACCATAGTTTGAGGAGTTCATGTGTTCACCAAGTGCTAATGCGTTGGTCCGGTTCTTTATTAAAAGGAGAACCTTAATATCCCGTAGTTTCCTTTTGGACCCCGCTGCCATGGGAGGGATGGACAATAGATTTCATGCAAGTTATTTTCCCTAAGCACGTATGACGAGACAAGGAATGCATGCCTACATCACATTGACGAACGGGAGCTAGCCACATATCTCTCCGTGTTATAACTGTTGCATGATGAATATCATCCAAACAAATCACCGACCCATTGCCTACGAGTTTGTCCTACTGGTGCTGATACTTGTCTTGCTCTGCTGCTGCTACTACTGTTGCTACTGCTGATACTTGTCTTGCTCTGGTGCTGCTACTACTGTTGCTACTGTTGTTACTTGCCTTGCTCTGCTGCTACTGTTGCTACTACTGTCGCTTGCTACTGTTGCTACTTGCTACTGCTGCCACTACCGCTGTTCATTGCCACTGCCGTTACTCGCTACTTTGTTATTACTACTTTTCTTGCAGATACTAATCTTTCAGGTATGGTTGAATTTGATAAATTCAGCTGCTAATACTTGAGAGTATTCTCTCACCTCCCATCATGCGAATCAACAAATTTGGGTCGAATACTCTACCCTCGAATACTGCTACGATCCCACGCGTTGGTGGGCGTCATTAACATTTTTCTAGTTTCGATTGCCGGAGAGTGCTGACAGCATTCTTCTGGTGCCCTTGCAAAGGGGAAGAACAATTGACATCAAGCATTTTTCTGGCGCCGTTGCCGGGGAAGTACTGCTATATTCTCTGAGTCACTTGGGATTTATATGTGCTGATCACTATGAAGAATCTCAAGGATCCGAAGACCAAAGTCTTGCCCTCAACTACGAGGGGAGGTAAGGAATTGCCATCTAGCTCTGCATTTGATTCACCTTCAGTTATGAGTAAGTTTGCGACATCACCTCCTGCTAGAAATCTTGATATGTCGCCTGTGTTTGATGATGCTTGTGATACTACTACTAGAGATGCTATGCTTGATACTATGCCTGATACTGCTAGAGATGCTATGCTTGATACTATGCCTGATACTGCTAGAGATGTTATGCTTGATACTATGCCCGATGCTATGCTTGATACTGCTAGAGATGCTATGCTTGATACTGCTTTGCGTGATGATGCTAGAGATGCTTTTTGGCCTGATTATGCTATGCTTGATACTGCTAGAGATAGTACTTTGCCTGATATTCTACTAGGGGTATTCCTTGATGCTCATATTGCTAGAGTTACTGCCAATGCTCGTGATGCTTCTGATATTGCCGATACTATTGAGATAGAACCTGCTTTTGCTCCTGCTAGATCTAGCTCTCCTAGATATGAATTGCCTGATATACCTGAGGGTTATGTTATGGAGGGAGAGATAACTGAGGATTTTCTTGCGTGTAAGGATGCCTATGACGCTGAGAAATTACTTCTCAAGTGGAAGGAAAAATCTCGGGAAGCTAAGATGAAATACGACCCGAAGTTTGCCACTTCACCTATCTTTATCACCGATAAGGATTATGAATGCTTTGTCGATCCTGAGATAATCTCTCTAGTCAAATCTGATCCTTTTCACGGTTATGAGTCTGAGACAGTCGTAGCCCATCTTGCCAAACTACACGATATAGCCACCCTTTTCACTAATGAGGAGAAGATCCGCCACTACTATATCCTTAAGCTGTTTCCTTTCTCTCTAAAGGATGATGCTAAAGCCTGGTTTACCTCTCTTGCTCCTGGATGTGTGAGTAGTCCCCAGGAGATGGTCTATTACTTTTGTGAGAAATATTTCCCTGCCCATAAGAAGCAAGCTGCCTTGCAGGAAATATACAACTTTGCTCAACTCCAAGAAGAGAGTCTTCCACAAGCTTGGGGGAGGCTTGTCCAGTTACAAAATGATTTGCCTCATCACCCTCTTAAGAAGAACGAGATACTTGGTATCCTCTATAACGGACTTACCGATGCCTCTAGAGACCACCTAGATAGTTGTGTCGGTTGTGTTTTTAGGGAACGAACTGTAGAACAAGCTGAGACTCTACTGAATAACATCTTGATCAACGATAATGCTTGGACTATTCCCGAACCACCTCCTAATCCAACTCCTAAGAAAAGAGGTATTATATTCCTCAGTCCCGAAGATATGCAAGAAGCCAAGAAATCTATGCAAAGGCATTAGATCTGAAGATGTAAAAATCTACCACCCATCGAAGAGATCCATGGTCTCGATAACCCGATACAGGTAGTAGAAGTGAATTCTCTGCGTAGGTTTGATGAGAGTGATATTCCTTTTGATAAACCTGCTAGCCTATGCTTTGATGAATTTGACAACTTTGTTGCCAAACTACAGAGTTTCAAGGATTATGTTAGCAGACATTTGGAACAAAGTACTCGTATGCTTAGCCATTTAAGTGCTTGTGTAGACAGATATGTCAATGATGTGAAGCTTCTGAGTAAACATGCCTCTATGATTACTACTCAGGTAGAACAAGTACTTAAAGCTCAGAATGACTTGCTCAACGAATTAAATGACAACTCTGTCAAAGTCATTACTAGAGGAGGCAAAATGACTCAGGAACCTTTGTATCCTGAAGGTCATCCTAAGAGAATTGATCAAGATTCTCAAGGAATCAAGGCCGATACACCTAGTCATCCTAAGGAGAAGAAGAAGGATGATAGAAACCTACACGACGGTTCACCAAATACGGTCACACCTGAAGAACCTAATGATATTTCTGCGTCTGATGCAGAAACACAATCTGGTGATGAACATGAACCTGGTGACAATATGGACAGTGTTGTTCATAATAATGCTCAACCTAGCAATGATGAGGATGTGGAGATTGAACCTTCGGTTAATCCTGATAACCCACGACCTAAGAAATATGATAAGAATGATTTCACTGCTAGGAAGCATGGTAAAGAAAGGGAGCCATGGGTTCAGAGATCTATGCCCTTTCCTCCTAAGCCATCCAAGAAAAAGGATGATGAGGATTTTGAGCGCTTCGTTGAGATGATAAGACCCATCTTTCTGCCGATGCGGTTAACTGATATGCTCAAGATGTCTCCGTATGCCAAGTACATGAAAGATATCATGACTAATAAACGGAAGATACCAGATCTTGAGATCTCCACCATGCTTGCCAACTACACTTTTAAAGGTGGAACTCCTACGAAACTTGGTGATCCCGGAGTGCCCACTATACCTTGCTCCATTAAAGGAAACTACGTAAGAACTGCCTTATGTGACCTTGGAGCCGGTGTTAGTGTTATGCCGCTTTCTCTTTATCGTAGACTTGAATTGGATAAGTTGACACCCACTGAAATTTCTCTGCAAATGGCCGACAAATCAACTGCTTTCCCTATCGTCATTTGCGAGGATGTGCCTGTTGTGGTTGCTGCCACCACTATCTTAACAAACTTTGTTTTCTTGGATATTCCCGAGGACGATGCCATGGCCGTCATCCTCGGAAGACCCTTTTTAAACACGGCAGGGGCTGTTATAGATTGCAACAAAGGCAATGTCACTTTCCATGTCAACGGTAATGAGCACACAATGCACTTTCCGAAGAAACAATATCCAGTACATTGCATCAATGCTATCGAAAAGACTTCATCGATTCTCATTGGGAGCTTTGAATGACCTATTCCTCGTGTCAAGATGAAGTATGATTTGCTTGTTGGGGAGATACATATCCCCATTGAGGTGACTTAGTGGCTATTCGAAAATTCTCCGTTCTCTCTTACGATTCAAGAAAGTTTTGTCATAAGGATTTGATCAACCCCATTGACGGATTTCTTTCGATGACCATGAAACGGATGAATCAAGGAGTCACATACCTATGTTTTAAGCTTTCATTTTCTGTTGGTTAGAAGAAAAATGATAGAATTAGTTTAGCTTTTCCTGTTTTCTGTTTTAGCATCCCGGAGAAAATACCCCGAAAATAAAAGTTCTCCGATGGTCCTGAAAATTTAGTATGATTTTTTCTGGAATTTTTGAAAATTTCTGGGCCTGAGAGCTGGCGTTTGGGCCAGACCAGTGGGCCACAAGCCCTGCCACCGCCACCTACCCCCTGGTGGCGAAGTGCAAGCTTGTGGGGCCCATAGGGACCCCCTCCACTCATTCCAGCTCCCAGCCTCTTCTTCCACCTCCAGAAAAAATTGTTTCGCAACTCAAACCCGTGTTCTTGCTCATTTGGCTGTGATTTTCGACCTCCTTGCTCAAAGCACCATTCTCCGAACTGTTTTGCGGAAATTACTCCTTGGTAAGTGACTCCTCCATTGGTCCAATTAGTTTTTGCTCTAGTGCTTTATCCTTCGCGTATTCTTGCTACCTTCGTGACCCTGTTCTTGAGCTAGAAATGTTGATTTTAGTTTGTCCCAAGTAGTTTTAGCGCGTGATACGGTCTCTAGGCACTTGTAGGAGTAGTTGCTACAAGTTGGGTTAATCCTTGTTCACTTTTCTTTCGAAGTCTCTAAAAATTTCAGAATTTTCAGAGCTAGAAAAAGGAAAAGATGAGGAGGTTCTTGAGAGTCTCTTCAAGCCGTAACCCCAAGGAGGATGAGAAGAACCACCCCAAGTACGTAGTCCCTTGAGTCACAGAAGTTCGAGCGTGCGAGTGGCCAAGTGATGAATTTTTGCGCGCCGCCGGACTTTATGAAGACTTTTATTACTTGGTGGAGAATGCAGGACTTACTGCGTTTGTTGAAGATAAGTGCTCACAATACCTCCTCCTCACCAATATTTTCATTCAAAGCTTCAACTTTTATCCGAGGAAGAATCCTCCCATGGTTGAGTTCATGATATACGATGTCCCCCAGTGCATGACGCTGCAGGATTTTTGTAATGTATGCAAATTACATTATGTTGGGGATATCCGTGACCCTCGTCCACGAGACTTGGAGGATTCCATTGGTTCTATTGCTGTTGGACAGGAGAGAGGAGTGTCTCGCGCTAGAATTGCTAGCATACATTTTCCTGTGCTTCGGTACTTCTCATTATTTGTGGGAAAATGTTTGATTGGCCGTGGGGAGGCTGGATCACTTAGTTCTCCAGACCTTGCGGTTTTGCGCGAAGGCCTTTATAACGATAAGACTTATAGCTTGGGCGCTATAGTAGCTCAACGGTTGAACCTGGACCGTTCTAAATGTGTTGTCTATGGAGGTATCTATGCTACCCGTCTTGCCAGACACTTTGAGATACCCATTAGACTGGGAGAGGAAGGAGAGATGCTTCTCCGTGAGAAATATCTGGATTATGACAGCATGGTTCGCCATGATTTTCTGGATAGAGATGCTAGTAGACGGATGATTTATAACCTGGTATTTAGTCAGGGTACTCGAGAGACTATTAATTTGCCTGCTCCTTCTTTGTTCGATCTTCATACAGGCAGGTACACTATTATGCCCTCGGACATCTACGCATATTGGGGCTTGGCCCAACCACAAGCGCCCGTGCCCGAGCCGCCAGTCGAGTACCAGACGCCAGTTTATCAGTGGGAGCCAGAGGAGCTCACACAACAGTGGCATCCACAGTCTGCTCTGGAGTATCCTGGGGCTGGTTATTTCCCACCTTGGGAGTAGACCAAGCTAGGCCAAAAGCCTAAGCTTGGGGGAGTACATGTTCTCACCGACTTTACATTCATGCTCATGCTTTCACTTTGTTAGCCGGTGTTTACACTTTGCCACTGTATTATCCATGCTAGTTTATTTTCGTTTTCTTGTTTTCTTGTTTTGTGTCCTTTTGAGAAAACCCAAAAAGATTTTTCTTTCTTCTTTTGCTTGTTGGGAGCTTTCCCATTGTAAATAGTTTTCTTTTTCTTTGGGTCAAGGTAGAAGATATTGGTTACAATGTTTATTGGTTCTTACATGCTTACCTGTTTAGCTTTCAAAGAGCCATATTACTTTGTCTTCTCCTTTGTGTTTGCCTGCAGATTCAGCTTAGTCCAACGCGCTTATTATTGTTCACATCGTTCGATCGTGCAAATGAAAGGCAACAATGATGATATATGATGAAGTGACTGAGACTAAAAAGCTGGTATGAACATTATCTATTTTGTTTTTGTAAATATGACTAGCTTGTCGACCCAAATTTAGCTTTGTTGTGAGAGAACCATGTTTGCAATGACAACTTAGAGATCATAGTTTCTGATGCCATGCTTATTTAGCTGAGAGCTTATAATGGTTTGTCTTGATTGCCAACATAGATTTTGAGATGACTATGATGTAGTATGATAGGATGGTATTCTCCTTTGAATGTTTCAAGTGGCTTGACTTGGCGCATGTTCATGCATGTAGTTGAAACAAAATCAACATAGCCTCTATGATGTTCGTGTTCATGGTGATTTATATCCTCTTCATGCTTGCATTTAATGTTAGTCAAACACATTGCATCTTGATTACCGTTGTCGCTCTCTAGTTGGTCGCTTCCCAGTCTTTTGCTAGCCTTCACTTGTACTAAGCAGAATACTGCTTGTGCATCCACCTCCATAAACCCAAAAGTTTTTCCATGAGAGTCCACCATACCTACCTATTTGCGGTATTTACCTGCCGTTCCAAGTAAATTTGCATGTGCCATTCTCTAAACCTTCAAGAAATAATCTGTTTTGCTTGCCCGGACCGCTCATGTGGTGACAGGGGGCTATTGGTATCATTGATGCTAGGAGTGTTATCCTCGACATGTGTTTATTCCCTGTCATTCACGAGAAAGGGGCCGGTAATTGGAATGCCATTGATATTAGTTTACCGTGAGACCTTTGTGTCACTTGCTTATGTGGTTAACTTGTGATCTTGCTGAAATTCTGGTTATGAGTTAGACATAGTTTCAACAACAAGATCAAATAGAGTTTGTCAAAGTTTTTCTTTCTCTCTCAGTTTGTCAACTGAGTTGCTTGAGGACAAGCAAGGTTTTAAACTTGGGGGAGTTGATACGTCTCCATCGTATCTACTTTTCCAAACTCTTTTGCACTTGTTTTGGACTCTAATTTGCATGATTTGAATGGAAGTAACCTGGACTGACGCTGTTTTCAGTAGAATTGCCTTGGTGTTATTTTTGTGCAGAAATCAAAGTTCTCCAAACGTCCTAAAAATCTACGGGGAGCAGTTTTGGAAGATATAAAAAATATCTGCGCCAAGTTCCACCTGAGGGGGTGGGCCAGTGGGCCACAAGCCCTGGCTTCGCCACCACCCCCTGGTGGCGGTGGGCAGGCTTGTGGGGCTCACATGGCTCTGCCGCCCCCAACCTCAGGTCTATAAATTCACTTTCGTCCCAGAAAAAATAAAAAGAGAAGTTTTCGTCGCGTTTGCGATACGGAGCCGCCGCCACCACCTGTTCTTCATCTGGAGGGCACATCTGGAGTCCGGCTTGGGCTCCGGAGAGGGGAAATCGTTGCCATCGTCATCATCAACCTTCTTCCCTCTGCAATTCCATGAAGCTCTTCGTCGTTCGTGAGTAATCTATTCGTAGGCTCGCTGGGCGGTGATGAGTAGGATGAGACCTATCATGTAATCGAGTTAGTTTTGATGGGGATTGATCCCTAGTATCCACTATGTTCTGAGAGTGATGTTGCTACTACTTTGCCATGCTTAATGCTTGCCACTAGGGCCCGAGTGCCATGATTTCAGATCTGAAATTATTATGTTGTCACTAATATATGTATGTTTTAGATCCGATCTTGCAAGTTGTAGTTACCTACTATGTGTTATGATCCAGCAACCCCGGAGTGACAATAACCGGAACCACTCCCGGTGATGACCATAGTTTGAGGAGTTCATGTGTTCACCAAGTGCTAATGTGTTGGTCCGGTTCTTTATTAAAAAGAGAACCTTAATATCCCGTAGTTTCCTTTTGGACCCCGCTGCCATGGGAGGGATGGACAATAGATGTCATGCAAGTTCTTTTCCCTAAGCACGTATGACGACACACGGAATGCATGCCTACATCACATTGACGAACGGGAGCTAGCCACATATCTCTCCGTGTTATAACTGTTGCATGATGAATATCATCCAAACAAATCACCGACCCATTGCCTGCGAGTTTGTCCTACTGGTGCTGATACTTGTCTTGCTATGCTGCTGCTACTACTGTTGCTACTGCTGATACTTGTCTTGCTCTGCTGCTTCTACTACTGTTGCTACCGCTGTTACTTGTCTTGCTCTGCTGCTACTGTTGCTACTACTGTCGCTTGCTACTATTGCTACTTGCTACTGCTATCACTACCGCTGTTCCTTGCCACTGCCATTACTTGCTATTTTGCTGTTACTACTTTGCTTGCAGATACTAATCTTTCAGGTGTGGTTGAATCTGATAAATTCAGCTGCTAATACTTGAGAGTATTCTCTCACCTCCGGTCGTGCGAATCAACAAATTTGGATCGAATACTGCTACGATCCCACGCGCTGGTGGGCGTCAACAACATTCTTCTAGTTTCGATTGCCAGAGAGTGCTAACAACATTCTTCTAGTGACGTTGCAAAGGGGAAGAACAGTTGACATCAGTACTCCAAGAAAATTTGCTATGCGAGTGGCATAGATCCCACCAAAGAAATCCCCTTCATTAGCATTATTATTTATCCTCCCCGCGATTATAGCTCCCATATTGAAACTTCTATCACCCGTTACTATGCTCTTAGGAATACTAAGGTCAGGTGCGCAAACGTGACAATGCTCAATCTTGCCGTTAATGCATCTACCTATCAAGAGGACAAAATAATGCAAGGCAGGAAAATGAATGCTCCCCATGGTAGCATGCGTAATATCTCTAGTTTCTCCGACAGTTATACTAGAGATAAAATCTCTAACCGAAGACTTAGGAGGATCATTGAGACTACCCCAATCAGGTATCTTGCAAATTCTATTAAGATCCTCTAAATCCATGGTATATGATTTGTCATACAAATCAAACAGTATGGACGTGTCACGGCCAACTGAAAATTTGAATCTACGAACAAAAGAGGCACTGAGTGCAGCATACTGTTCGCATTTGTTGGAGATGAATTCTTCAAGCCCGGCATTGTGAACGAATGTATCAAAATCATCTTTGAAACCTGCATCAATCATGAATTCATCGGAAGGCCATTCACAGGGTTGTACCGGTGCATCCCTTGGCTGATAAGGATCAGTCTCTCGAATCGGAAGACGGTGACCTCTTTAGCTTGAGGAACCACCATGATAGTTTCTCCTAAACATCTTCCTTTTCTGAATTTTTTAGTGACTCAAAGGAAAGGTGAACAAGGCTCAACGAAACTCGTAGCAACAACTCCAACAAGTGCCTAGAGGCCATATCATGCATCAAAACAACTTGGGACCAGCTAAAATTAGCATGCAAAGCTCAAGAACAGGGTCACCAAGGCAACAAAAATACGAAACGAATAAGGCACTAGAGCAAAAACTAATTGGACTAGTGGAGGAGTCACATACCAAGGAACAATTGCCCAAAACAGTTTGGTGAATGGGGCCTTGCACAAGGAGATCGAAAATCGCAACAAGAAGAGCAAGAACACGGGTTTGAGCTGTGGAATGATTTTTTCTAGAGGTAGGAGAAGGAGATGGGAGCTGGAATAAGTGGAGGGGGGCACGTGGGGCCCACAAGCCTAGTAGGCGCGGCCAGTGGGGGTGCCCGCGCCTCCCGGGCTTGTGGCCCACTGGTGCATCCCCCTGACTAGCTCTTTATCTCACAATTTTTCAAAAATTCCAGAAAAAATCATACTTGATTTTCAGGGCATTTGAAGAACTTTTATTTTTGGGACACTTTTCTAAGGGACGCAAAAAGCAGTAAACAGGAAAAACTAAAGCTAAATCTATCATTTTTCTTCTAAACAACCGAAAGTGAAAGTTCGGAACAAAGGTTGTGACTCCTAGATTCATCCATCTCATGGTCATCAAAAGAAATCCGTCAATGAGGTTGATCAAGTCTCCTTGACAAAAAAAATTCGAATCGCATAAAATCGGAGAATTTTCGAATAGTCACTAGGTTACCTCAATGAGGATGTGCATATCCCCAACAAGCAAATCATACTTCATCTTAACAGTAGTTATAGGGCATTCAAAGCTCCCAATAAGAATCAATGAAGTTTTTTCAATAGCATTGATGCAATGTACTCGATATTGTTTCTTCGGAAAGTGCACCGTATGCTCATTACCATTGACATGGAAAGTGACATTGCCTTTGTTGCAATCAATAACAACCCCTGCACTGTTTAAAAAGGGTCTTCCAAGGATGACCGCCATGGCATCATCCTCGGGAATATCCAGAATAACAAAGTCCATTAAGATAGTAACGTTAGCAACCACAACAGGAACATCCTCGCAAATGCTGATAGGGAAAGCAGTTGATTTGTCGGCCATTTGCAAAGACATTTTAGTGGGTGTCAACTTATCTAATTCAAGTCTACGATAAAGAGAGAGAGGCATAACACTAACACCGGCTCCAAGATCGCATAAAGCAGTTCTAACGTAGTTTGCTTTAATGGAGCAAGGTATAGTGGGCACTCCGGGATCACCTAGTTTCTTAGGAGTTCCACCCTTGAAGGTGTAATTAGCGAGCATGGTGGAAATCTCAACCTCAGGTATCCTCCTCTTATTTGTCAGAATATCCTTCATGTACTTAGCATAAGGAGACATTTTGAGCATATCTGCCAAACGCATTTGCAGAAAGACAGGTCTAATCATTTCAACAAATTGCTCAAAATCCTCATCATCCTTTTTCTTGGATTGTTTGGGAGGAAAGGGCATGGGATTCTGAACCCATGGTTCTGTTTCTTTACCATGCTTCCTAGCAATGAAGCCGTTCTTATCGTATCTCTTGTTCTTAGGTTGTGGGTTATCAAGATCAACACTAGGTTCAATCTCCACATCCTTATCATTACTAGGTTGAGCATCATCATGAACACCACTATCGATATTATCACCAGGCTCATGTTCATCACCAGATTGTGTTTCGGCATCAGAAACAGAGACATCATTTGGATTCTCAGGTGCAACAACAGCAGGTTTGCTAGCATGCAAGTTCCTATCATCTTTCTTTTTCTTCCTATCACCAGGATGACTAGGTGCATCAGTGCTAACTCCTTGAGAATCTTGCTCAATTCTCTTAGGATGGCCCTCAGGATACAAAGGTTCCTGGGTCATTCTACCGCCTCTAGTGACGACTCTAACAGAATTGTCATTCAACTCATTGAGCAAGTCATTTTGAACCTTAAGTACTTGTTCTACTTGAGTAGTGACCATAAAGGCATGTTTACTCAAAAGCTTAAGATCATTGACATTTCTATCCACACAAGCACTTAAATGACTAAGCATACGAGCATTCTTCTCCTATTGTCTGCTAACATAATCATTGAAACTTTGTTGTTTGACAACAAAGTTATCAAATTCATCTAAGCATAAGCTAGCAGGTTTATCAAAAGGAATATCACTCTCATTGAATCTACGAAGAGAATTTACCTCTACAACCTGTGTCGGGTTATCAAGACCATGGATCTCTTCGATAGGTGGTAGATTCTTGACATCTTTAGATTCAATGCCTTTCTCTTGCATAGATTTCTTAGCTTCTTGCATATATTCAGGACTGAGGAATAGGATACCTCTTTTCTTCGGAGTTCGCTTCAGAGGTGGTTCGGGAATAGTCCAAGTATTCTCATTGCACAAGATATTATTCAATATAATCTCAGCTTGTTCCACAGTTCGTTCCTTGAAAGCACATCCAGCACAACTATCTAGGTGGTCCCTAGAAGCATCGGTTAGTCCATTATAGAAGATATCAAGTATTTAATTTTTCTCAAGAGGGTGATCTGGCAAAGCATTCAACAGCTGGACAAGCCTCCCCCAAGCTTGTGGTAGACTCTCTTCTTCAACTTGCACAAAGTTATATATTTCTTGCAAGGTAGCTTGTTTCTTATGGGCAGGAAAATATTTCTCAAAGAAGTAGTAGATCATATCCTGGGGACTACGCACACAACCAAGAACAAGAGAAGTGAACCAAGTCTTAGCATCATCCTTTAGCGAGAAAGGAAACAACTTAAGGATATAGTAGTGGCGGATCTTTTCCTCACTCGTGAATAGGGTGGCTATATCGTGCAGCTTAGTAAGATGTGCTACAACCGTTTCAGACTCATAACCATGAAAAGGATCACATTCGACAAAAGTGATTAGATCAGGATCGACAGAGAATTCATAATCCTTATCGGTTACGAAGATAGGCGAAGTAGCAAACTTAGGGTCGTATTTCATTCTAGCGTTTAGAGATTTTTCTTTCCACTTGCGCAGTAATTTCTCAAGATCATAGCTATCCTTACAAGCAAGAAAGTCCTCAACTATCTCTCCCTCCATAACATAACCCTCTGGTATATCACGCAATTCATATCTAGGAGAGCTAGTTCTAACAGGTGAAACAACAGGTTCTACTTCAATAATTTCAGCAGTCTCGGAAGTATCATCACATTCAACAGCAACTCTAGCAATTTGTGCGTCAAGGAATGCACCTAGTGGCAAAGAAGTATCAAGCAAAGCATCATCATAAGCATCATGGATAGCATAAGTATCATCATCAAGCACAAGCGACACATCAAAATTCCTAGCAGGAGGTGGTGTCGCAAACTTACTCATAACTGAAGGTGAACCAAGTGCAGAGCTAGATGGCAGTTCCTTACCTGTCCTCGTAGTTGAGGGCAAGACTTTAGTTTTTGGATCTTTAGGATTCCTCATAGTGATCAACAAACTTAAATCCCAAGTGACTGAGAGAATAGAGCTATGCTTCCCTGGCAACGGCGCATGAAAATAGTCTTGATAACCCACAAGTATTGGGGATCGCAATAGTTTCGAGGGTAGAATATTCAACCCAAATTTGTTGATTCGACACAAGGGGAAGCCAACGAATATTCTTGAGTATTAGCAGTTGAGTTGTCAATTCAACCACACCTGAAAGATTTAGTATCTGCAGCAAAGTTTCAGTAGCAAAGTAGTGTGATAGCAACAATAGCAACGGTAATAGTAGCAGCAGTGACAGCAGTAGCGGCAAAGTAACGTAGCAAGGACCAGTAGGAAAAACTCGTATGCATTGGATCGATGATGGATAATTATGCCGGATGACATTCATCATGCAACAGTTATCACATGGAGAGATATGTAACTAGCTCCAGTTCGTCAATGTAATGTAGGCATGCATCCCATATATAGTCATACGTGCTTATGGAAAAGAACTTGCATGACATCTATTGTCCATCCCTCACATGGCAGTGGGGTCCTAATGGAAACTAAGGGATATTAAGGTTCTCCTTTTAATAAAGAACCGGAACAAAGCATTAACACATAGTGAATACATGAACTCCTCATACTATGGTCATCTCTGGGAGTGGTTCCGGCTATTGTCACTCCGGGGTTGCCGGGTCATAACACATAGTAGGTGACTACAAGTTGCAAGATAGGATCAAGAACACACATATATTGATCAAAACATAATAGGTTCAGATCTGAAATCATGGTACTCGGGCCCTAGTGACAAGCATTAAGGATGGCAAAGTAGTAGCAACATCAATCTCGGAACATAGTGGATACTAGGGACCAATCCCCATCAAAACTAACTCGATTACATGATAGATCTCATCCAACCCATCATCTTCCAGCAAGCCTATGATGAGATTACTCACGAATGGTGAAGAGTATCATGGAATTGGCGATGAAGGAAGGTTGGTCATGACGACGATGACGATCTCCCCTCTCCGGAGCCCAGAACGGACTCCAGATCTGCCCTCCAGAGGAAGAACAGGTGGTGGCGGCGCATCCATATCGTAAAACGTGATGAACTCTTCTCCTTGATTTTTTTTCTCGGCGATAGGGACTAAATAGAGCTGGAGTTGGAGGCGGCGGAACCCCGAGGGCCCCACAAGCCTGCCATGCGCGTCCAGGGGGGCCCGCGCCTCCTGGGCTTGTGGGCTCCTCGCTCCACATCTCCGGTTGATTCATGCGCCAGTATTTTTTTATATATTCCACAAAAAATCCTCGTAAATTTACACGTCATTCCGAGAACTTTTTTTTCTGCGCAAAAACAATACCATGGCAATTCTGCTGAAAACAACGTTAGTCCGGGTTAGTTCCATTCAAATCATGCAAATTAGAGTCGAAAACAAGGGCAAAAGAGTTTGGAAAAGTAGATACGATGGAGACGTATCAGTGCCATCTCTGTCGTCCACACGTGAGGGATTCTCGCTGTAGGGTGTTCCAATACGTTCATGATTCGCTTAAAGTGGGGGGGTAGAGTGACTGAAGCTTGCAACAAAGTAACGGGATTGTTGCGTATGGGAGTAAAGGGGACTTGATGTTTAATGCTATGGTTGGGTTTACCTTAATGATTTCTAGTGGATGTAGATGCTTGCTAGAGGTCCAATCATAAGTTCATATGATCCAAGTACGGAAAGCATGTTAGCTCATGCCACTCCCTCATATAAAATTGCAAGAATGATTACCCATCTTGTTACCAAATTCCTAGGATGATTCCAGAGACCATACCATCATTATTCCACAGTCTCTATTTGTAATATATTCTAACTTCATTTAGGCAGCGACTATTTTCATATTTTTTTTCTCCAATATCATGCAAATCTATCCTCTTTATACCCACAACTCAGTTTTATTTCTCATTACTAGATAGAAGCAAATATTCGGTGTATGTAGAGTCGTATTGATGGTAGATAGGACTTGAGAGAATATTGATCTTACCTTTAGCTCCTTGTGGGTTCGACACTTCATACTTATCACTTCCATCGTTGGAAAGTTCTATAATGATTCATTGCAGTTGGGGATCATCGGTACCTAAAACCAAACATTAATCTTATCTATGCCTTTGCTTCTGGAGCAGGTTCATGTTTGCTTGATAGTGGAGCAACAAATAATATGACCGAAAGCAAGGAATAGGTGGTGAATGTTCAAAATAACTCATCTTTTTCCAGTCAAGTCCAATTTGGTAATGCTTCAATTTCAAAGGTATTGGGTCTTGGCAAGGTAGCGATATCTCCGGATTTAACCATTGAGAAAGTCATGCTTGTTGAGACCCTTACATAAAATTTACTTTCCATTCGTCAACTTGCACTCATGGGCTTTTCTACCTTATTTTGTATTGATACCATGGCCCTCATGTTGATCAAGACTCTTAGAGTATCCTACATTGGATATGTTGTGAATGATCTCTATGTGTTCAACTTCTCAGACAAGACCACTAAGATCGCAACATGTCTAATGGCTACAGTTGATGTGGGATGGCTTTGATATCGTAGTTTATCCCATGTCAATATGATATCTTTGCAATGTATCCTAAATGCGAACTATGTGTGTCGACTAACAAATGTTAGTTTTGACAAGGATCGTTCTTGGAGTGCTTGTATCAAAGGAAAGCTTCATGAGACGCCTCACTGCTCCACGACTACTATCTACTCAAAGAGGCCCCTAGAGATCATTCACATGGATCTCTTTGGTCCTCCATATTTTGATAGCTTGGAGGAAGAAAGTATTGTTTGGTGATTGTGGATGATTATTCAAGATGTTTCTTCAAGACGAAGAGTGAGACCCAACAAACCATCATCTACTTTGCAAATGAAGCTCAACGCTAACATGAAGCAAAGATTTTGACGATTCGAAGTGACAACGACTCTGAGTTCAAGAACTACACCTTTGATGAGTTTTTGAGTCATCAGGGGATCAAGCACCAATACTCCGCACCATATACCCCTCAACAAAATGGTGTAGAGGATAGGAAGAACTGGACGTTGATGGACGCAGCTGTTGGGGAACATTGCATGGAAACAAAAAAATTCCTACGCACACGCAAACCTGTCATGGTGATGTCCATCTACGACTGGAGATTTGGATCTACGTACCCTTGTAGATCGCATAGCAGGAAGCGTTAAGAAACGCGGTTGATGTAGCGGAACGTCTTCACGTCCCTCGAACCGTCCCACGATCCGTTCTGATCTAGTGCCGAACAGACGACACCTCCGTGTTCAACACACGTACAACTCGACGATGATCTCGGCCTTCTTGATCCAGCAAGCAAGACGGAGAATTAGATGAGTTCTCCGAAAGCGTGACCGTGCTCTGGTGGTGGTGATGATCTACTCCTGCAGGGCTCTGCCCGAGCTCCGCAGAAATCCGATCTAGAGGTGAAACTGTGTGGTTTAGGCTAGAGTTGCACGTGGCAAAGTTGTGTCTCAAAAAGCCCTAAACCTCCACTATATATAGGAGGGAGGGGGAGGTGCTAGACTTGAGGGAAAATGCCCTCAAGGGTGCACCGGCGCTAGGAGGAGGAGGACTCCTCCTCCAATTCGGTTTGGGAAGGAGGATTCCTCCTCTTCCTTCCCACCTCCCTCTTTCCCTTTTATTTTTCTTTTCTTTTTTATATTTTCTTATGTGGAGCCATGGGCTCCTTGGGCTGACTCCACCAGCCCACTAAGGACTTGTGGCACCACCCTAGGGCCTTGGGCTCACTCCTGGGTGGGTGGGCCCGTCCGGTGAACACCCGGAACCCATTCGTCACTCCGAGTACACTACCGGAATTACCCGAAACTTTCCGGTAACCAAATGAAACCATCCTATATATCAATCTTCGTTTCCGGACCATTCCGGAAACCCTCGTGACGTCCGTGATCTCATCCGAGACTTCGAACAACATTTGGTAACCACACATATAACTCAACTATACTAAAACATCATCGAACCTTAAGTGTGCAGACCCTGCGGGTTCGAGAACTATGTAGACATGACCCGAGGAACTCCTCGGTCAATATCCAATAGCGGGGCCTGGATGCCCATATTGGATCCTACATATTCTCCGAAGATCTTATCGGTTGAACCTCAGTGTCAAGGATTCATATAATCCCGTATGTCATTCCCTTTGTCCTTCGATATGTTACTTGCGCGAGATTCGATCGTCGGTATCTGCATACCTATTTCAATCTCGTTACCAGCAAGTATCTTTACTCGTTCCGTAATACAAGATCCTGTGACTTACACTTAGTCACATTGCTTGCATGGCTTGTGTGTGATGTTGTATTACCGAGTGGGCCCCGAGATACCTCTCCGTCACACAGAGTGACAAATCCCAGTCTTGATCCATACTAACTCAACGGACACCTGCGGAGATACCTGTAGAGCAAGTTTATAGTCACCCAGTTATGTTGTGACATTTGATGCACACAAGGTATTCCTCCGGTGCCAGTGAGTTATATGATCTCATTGTCATAGGAACAAATACTTGACACGCAGAAAAAATAGCAATAAAACGACACGATCAATATGCTACGTTCATAGTTTGGGTCTAGTCCATCACATGATTCTCCTAATGATGTGATCCAGTTATCAAGTGACAACACTTGCATATAGCTAGAAAACCTTGGCTATCATTGATCAACTGGCTAGCCAACTAGAGGCTTGCTAGGGACATTGTTTTGTCTATGTATCCACACATGTATCTATGTTTTCCTTCAATACAATTATAGCATGGATAATAAACTATTATCTTTAAACAAGAAATATAATAATAACTATTTATCATTGCCTCAAGGGCATATTTCCAATAGTCTCCCTCTTGCACTAGAGTCAATAATCTAGTCCTCACATCGCCATGCGATTTAGATTGTAATAAATATAACACCCATACAGTTCTGGTGTTGATCATGTTTTGCCCGTGGAAGAGGTTTAGTCAGCGGGTCTGCTATATTCTGATCCGTGTGCACTTTGCAAATATTCACGTCCTCTCCTTCGACGTAGTGGCGGATGAGGTTGAAGCGTCGTTTGATGTGTCTGGTCTTCTTGTGAAACCTTGGTTCCTTTGCTAAGGCAATGGCACGAGTGTTGTCACAGAACAAAGTTGTTGGATTTAGTGCGCTTGGCACAACTCCAAGATCCGCCATGAACTGCTTCATCCAGACACCTTCCTTTGCTGCCTCCGAGGCAGCCATGTACTCCGCTTCACATGTAGAATCTGCTACGACGTTTTGCTTGGAAATGCACCAGCTTACCGCACCCCCATTAAGAATAAATACGTATCCGGTTTGCGACTTAGAGTCGTCTGGATCAGTGTCAAAGCTTGCGTCGATGTAACCCTTGACGACGAGCTCTTTGTCACCTCCATATACGAGAAACATTTCCTTAGTCCTTTTCAGGTACTTCAGAATATTCTTGATCGCCGTCCAGTGATCCACTCCTGGATTACTCTAAAACCTGCCTTCCATACTTATGGCCAAGCTGACGTCTGGTCTAGTGCACAACATTGCGTACATGATAGAACCTATGGCTGAAGCATAGGGGACGGAACTCATTTGTTCTCTATCTTCCTTAGTTGCTCGGCACTGAGTCTTACTCAATTTTATACCTTGTAACACTGGCAAGAACCCTTTCTTGGACTGATCTATTTTGAACTTCTTCAAAACTTTATCAAGGTATGTGCTTTTTGAAAGTCCTATCAGGCGCCTCGATCTATCCCTATAGATCTTTATGCCTAGAATGTAAGCAGCTTCTCCTAGGTCCTTCATAGAGAAACTTTTATTCAAGTAATCCTTTATGCTGTCCAAAAACTCCACGTTGTTTCCAATCAGCAATATGTCATCCACATATAATATTAGAAACGACACAGAGCTCCCACTCACTTTCTTGTAAATACAAGATTCTCCAACCACTTGTATAAACACAAATGCTTTGATCACCTCATCAAAGCGTTTATTCCAACTCCGAGATGCTTGCACCAGTCCATAAATGGATCGCTGGAGCTTGCACACTTTGTTAGCATTCTTTGGATCGAAAAAACCATTGGGTTGCATCATATACAACAATTCCTTAAGAAAACCGTTAAGGAACGCCGTTTTGACATCCATCTGCCAGATTTCATAATCGAAAAATGCAGCTATTGCTAACATGATTCGGACGGACTTAAGCATCGCTATCGGTGAGAACGTCTCATCGTATTCAACTCCTTGAACTTGTGAAAAACCCTTTGCATTACCGTCTGCGTCAGTCTTCTTCTTAAAGATCCGTTTGTTCTGAATAGCCTTGCGGCCTTCAGGTAGTACTTCCAAAGTCCACATTTTGTTCTTGTACATGGATCCTATCTTGGACTTCATGGCCTCCAGCCATTTGTTGGAATCCGGGCCCACCATTGCTTCTTCATAATTCGCAGGCTAATTGTTTTCTAACAACATAATTGATAAGACAGGATTACCGTACCACTCAGGAGTAGTACGTGATCTTGTCGACCTGCGAGGTCCGATAGGAACTTGATCCGAAGTTTCATGATCATGATCATCAACTTCCTCCTCAACCGGCGCCGCAACGACATGGGTTTCCCCTTGCCCTCCGCCACCATCTAGAGGGACTAGAGGTTCGACAACCTCATCAAGTTCTATCTTCTTCCCACTCAATTCTTTCGAGAGAAACTCCTTCTCAAGAAAAGCTCCGTTTTTAGCAACAAACACTTTGCCCTCAGATTTGAGATAGAAGGTGTACCCAACTGTCTCCTTTGGGTAACCTATGAAGACACACTTTTCCGCTTTCGGTTCCAGCTTTTCAGGCTGAAGCTTTTTGACATAAGCATCACATCCCCAAACTTTAAGAAACGACAACTTCGGTCTTTTGCCATACCACAATTCGTATGGTGTTGTCTCAACGGATTTTGATGGTGCGCTATTTACAGTGAATGCAGCTGTCTCTAATGCATAACCCCAAAATGATAACGACAAATCGGTAAGAGACATCATAGATCGCACCATTTCTAACAAAGTACGATTACGACGTTCGGACACACCATTACGCTGTGGTGTTCCACGCGGTGTCAACTTTGAAACAATTCCACATTGTCTTAAGTGAGCAGCAAACTCGAAACTCAGATATTCACCCCCATGATCAGACCGTAGGAACTTGATCTTCTTGTTACGATGATTTTCAACTTCACTCTGAAATTGCTTGAACTTCTCAAATGTTTTAGACTTGTGCTTCATGAAGTAGACATAACCATATCTACTCAAATCGTCAGTGAAGGTGAGAAAATAACGATAACCGTCGCGCGCCTCCAGACTCACCGGGCCGTACACATTGGTATGTATGATTTCCAACAAGTCACTTGCACGCTCCATTGTTCCGGAGAACGGAGTCTTAGTCATGTTGCCCATGAGGCATGGTTCGCACGTGTCAAGTGAATCAAAGTCAAGTGACTCCAAAAGTCAATCGGAATGGAGTTTCTTCATGCGCTTTACACCAATACGACCTAAGCGGCAGTGCCACAAAAACATGGTGCTATCATTGTTAACTCTAACTCTTTTGGTCTCAATGTTATGTATATGTGTATCATCGCTCAAGATTCAATATGAACAATCCTCTCACATTGGGTGCATAACCATAAAAGATATTACTCATAGAAATAGAACAACCATTATTCTATGACTTAAACGAGTAATCGTCTCGCAATAAACAAGATCCAGATATAATGTTCATGCTTAACGCACGCACTAAATAACAATTATTTAAGTTCATGACTAATCCTGATGGTAACTCAAGTGAAACTGTGCCGACGGCGATTGCATCAACCTAGGAACCATTTCCCACGCGCATCGTCACTTCATCTTTTGCCAGCCTTCGTTTATTCCGCAGTTCCTGCTTCGAGTTGCAAATATGAGCAACAAAACCGGTATCGAATATCCATGCACTACTACGAGAGTTGGTTAAGTACACATCAATAACATGTATATCGAATATACCTAATTTATCCGTGGCTGCCTTCTTATCAGCCAAATACTTGGGGCAGTTGCGCTTCCAGTGACCCAGTCCCTTGCAATAATAACAATCTGTTTCAGGCTTAGGTCCAGCCTTGGGTTTCTTCATCGGATTGGCAACAGGCTTGCCGCTCTTCTTGGAGTTACCCTTCTTGCCTATGTCATTTCTCTAGAAACTAGTGGTCTTACTGACCATCACACTTGATGCTCTTTCCGGAGTTCTGACTCTGCGACTTTCAGCATCGCGAATAACTCGCCGGGTGACTTGTTCATCCCTTGCATGTTATAGTTCAACACAAATCTCTTCTAGCTTGGTGGCAGCGATTGAAGAATTCTGTCAGTGATAGACTCCTGCGGGAGTTCAATCCCCAGCTCAGCTAGACGGTTTGAGTACCCAGACATTTTGAGCACATGTTCACTGACAGACGAATTCTCCTCCATCTTCCAAGCATAGAATTTATCGGAGGTCTCATACCTCTCGATCCGGGAGTTCTTCTGAAAGATAAACTTCAACTCTTGGAATATCTCATATGCTCCATGTCAGTCAAAGCGACGTTGAAGTCCCGGCTCTAAGCCATACAAGACTGCACATTGAACTACTGAGTAGTCCTCCTTACGTGTCAACCAAGCGTTCTTAACATCTTGATCAGCCGCAGCGGGTGGTTCATCTCCTAGCGCAGCATTAAGGACATAATCCTTCTTCCCAGCTTGCAGGAGCAACTTAACATTATGAGCCCAGTCTACAAAGTTTCTTCCATCATCTTTCAACTTAGCTTTCTCTAGGAACGTATTAAAATTCAGTGTGACTGTCGCGTGAGCCATTGATCTACAACACAAATATTTCAAAGTGTACTTAGACTATGTTCAAGATAATTAGAGTTTAACTAATCAAATTACTTGCTAAACTCCCACTCAAAAAGTACATCTCTGTAGTCATTTGAGTGGTACATGATCCAAATTCACTAACTCAAGTCCGATCATCACGTGAGTTGAGAATAGTTTGAGTGGTAAACATCTCTATGCTAATCATATCAACTATACGAATCATGCTCGACATTTCGGTCTCATGTGTTTCGAGGCCATGTCTACACATGCTAGGCTCGTCAATCATAACCCGAGTGTTCCACGTGTGCAACTATTTTGCACCCGTTGTATGTGAACGTTGAGTCTATCACACCCGATCATCATGTGGTGTCTCGAAACGATGAACTATAGCAACGATGCACAGTTGGGCAGAACACAATTTCGTCTTGAAATTTTAGTGAGAGATCATCTTATAATGCTACCGTCGTTCTAAGTAAAATAAGGTGCTTAAAAGGATTAACATCACATGCAATTCATAAGTGACATGATATGGCCATCATCTTGTGCTTCTTGATCTCCATCACCAAAGCACCGACATGATCTTCTTGTTACCGGCGTCACACCATGATCTCCATCATCATGATCTCCTTCAACGTGTCGCCATCAAGGTTGTCGTGCTACTTATGCTATTACTAATAAATCTACGACCTAGCAATATAGTAAATGCATCTGCAAACACAAACGTTGGTTTTAAGACAACCCTATGGCTCCTGCCGGTTGCCGTAGCATCGACGTGCAAGTCGATATTAACTATTACAACATGATCATCTCATACATCCAATATACCACATCACGTCATTGGACATATCATATCACAAGCATACCCTGCAAAAACAAGTTAGACGTCCTCTAATTTGTTGTTGCATGTTTTACGTGGCTGCTATGGGTATCTAGTATGATTGCATCTTACTTACGCAAAAACCACAACGGAGATGTGCAAATTGCTATTTAACCTCTCCAAGGACCGCCTCAGTCAAAACCAATTAAACTAAAGTTGAAGAAACCGACACCCACCAGTCATCTTTATGCAACGAGGTTGCATGTCAATCGTTGAAACCAGTCTCTCGTAAGCGTATGAGTTATGTCGGTCCGGGCTGCTTAAATCCAACAATACCGCCGAATCAAGAAAAGACTAAGGAGGGCAGAAAATCGAAGATCACCGTCCACAAAACCTTTTGTGATCTACTCGAGATAACCTCTACGCATGAACCTAGCTCATGATGCCACTGTTGGGGAACGTTGCATGGGAAACAAAATTTTCTACGCACACGCAAACCTATCATGGTGATGTCCATCTACGAGTGGAGATTTGGATCTACGTACCCTTGTAGATCGCACAGCAGGAAGCATTAAGAAACGCGGTTGATGTAGTGGAACATATTCATGTCCCTCAAACCGTCCCGCGATCCGTCCCACGATCCGTTCCGATCTAGTGCCGAACGGAGGACACCTCCGCGTTCAGCACACGTACAGCTCGATGATGATCTCGGCCTTCTTGATCCAGTAAGCAACACGGAGAAGTAGATGAGTTCTCTGGCAGCGTGACGACGCTCCGGTGGTGGTGATGATCTACTCCTACACGGCTCCGCCCGAGATCCGCAGAAATCCGATCTAGAGGTGAAATTGTGTGGTTTAGGCTAGAGTTGCACGTGGCAAAGTTGTGTCTCAAAAGCCCTAAACCTCCAATATATATAGGAGGGAGGGGGAGGGGCTAGCCTTGAGGGACAAGGCCCTCAAGGGTGCGCCGACGCTAGGAGGAGGAGGACTCCACCTCCCTCTTTCCCTTTTATTTTTCTTTTCTTTTTTGTATTTTCTTATGTGGCGCCATGGGCTCCTTGGGCTGACTCCACCAGCCCACTAAGGAATTGTGGCGCCACCCTAGGGCCTTGGGATCACTCCCGGGTGGGTGCACCCCTCCCGGTGAACACCCGGAACCCATTCGTCACTCCCGGTACACTGCCGGAATTGCCCGAAACTTTTCGGTAACCAAATGAAACCATCCTATATATAATTATTCGTTTCCGGACCATTCAGGAAACCCTCGTGATGTCCGTGATCTCATCCAGGACTCCGAACAACATTCGTTAACCACACATATAACTCAACTATACTAAAACATCATCGAACCTTAAGTGTGCAGACCCTGCGGGTTCGAGAACTATGTAGACATGACCCGAGGTACTCCTCGGTCAATATCCAATAGCGGGACCTGGATGCCCATATTGGATCCTACATCTTCTCCGAAGATCTTATCGGTTGAAACTCAGTGTCAAGGATTCATATAATCCCGTATGTCATTCCCTTTGTCCTTCGGTATGTTACTTGCCCGAGATTCGATCGTCGGTATCCGCATACCTATTTCAATCTCGTTACCAGCAAATCTCTTTACTCATTCCGTAATACAAGATCCTGTGACTTACACTTAGACACATTGCTTGCAAGGCTTGTGTGTGATGTTGTATTATCGAGTGGGCCCCGAGATACATCTCCGTCACACGGAGTGACAAATCCTAGTCTTGATCCATACTAACTCAACGGACACCATCGGAGATACCTGTAGAGCAACTTTATAGTCACCCAGTTACATTGTGACGTTTTATGCACACAAGGTATTCCTCCGGTGCCAGTGAGTTATATGATCTCATGGTCATAGGAACAAATACTTGACACGCAGAAAACAATAGCAATAAAACGACACGATCAATATGGTACGTTCATATTTTGGGTCTAGTCCATCACATGATTCTCCTAATGATGTGATCCAGTTATCAAGTGACAACACTTGCCTATAGCCAGAAAACCTTGGCTATCATTTATCAACTGGCTAGCCAACTAGAGGCTTGCTAGGGACATGGTTTTGTCTATGTATCCACACATGTATCTATGTTTTCATTCAATATAATTATAGCATGGATAATAAATGATTATCTTTAAACAGGAAATATAATAATAACTATTTATCATTGCCTCTAGGGCATATTTCCAACAATAGCAAGGACAATGATGGACGAATTCAAATCTCCGTACAACATTTCGGCCAAAGCCATCAACATCATTGGTCATGCATCCAATCGTCTCTACCTCCACAAAGGCTTGAACAAGACTCTCCCCGGTAGCAAGACCAACCTCAAGTACTTTTTGGTGTTCGGGTGTAAGTGTTTCATTCTCAAAAAGGGAAATCATTTAGCTAAATTTGATTCTAGAGCTCATGAGGACATATTTGTTGGTTATGCTACAAACTCACATGCTTATTGTGTCCTCAACAAGTACATTGGAGTCATTGAGGAGACGTGTAACGTGGAGTTCGATGAAAATAATGGCTCCCAAGTGGAGCAAAGTGTTATTTGTGATATAGGTGATGAAATTCCTCCACAAGCCATAAGAAGAATGGGTGTGGGACACTTCCTACCTATTGTGGAGGCCCTTGTGGAGGACATGTTCAATGTTCTACGCATGTGGAACCCTCACCAACACTTGACCCACACACTTCTCAAGAACAAATTGAAGGCCCTCAACCAAATGAACAAGTTAAATGGCAAGATCAACCTCAGGATGATGGTTATTCACCAAGTGATGCCCAAGATCAAGTTCATGACTCCAAGGAATCTCAAGATCCCGAACAAGCTCAATACGATGCTCAAGATGTTGTAAATGGCGCTCCCCAACCTTCCTTAGAGGAGATTTTGGAGCATCGCGCTGCCAGAGTAGCCTCCAAACTCAAACATAATTAACATGTTTTGGAGAATGTCTAAGGGATCTTGAGTAAAGGGGTAACCACTCATAAACAATTAACAAACTTTTGTGAGCATCACGCATTTGTTTCTTGTATTGTAACCCTAAAGGTACAAGAGGCAATCGGGGACATGGATTGGCTTGAAGCCATTCATGATGAACTCAACAACTTTGAGTGCAAAACGGTGTGACAATTAGTTCCAAGGCCTAAGGAGGACCATAATGTCATTGGAACCAAATGGATCTTCAAGAACAAGCAAGATGCAAGTGGTGCTGTCATTTGAAATAAGGCAAGATTTATAGATCAAGGCTACACACAAGTCGAGCTTATCGACTACGGTGAAACATTTCCCCCCGTTGCTCGCCTTGAATCTATTCGCATGTTGCTTACATATGTTTCACATCACAACTTTACTTTGCAACAAATGGATGCGCAGAGTGATTTTTTAAATGCTCCTCTTAATAAGTTGGTATATGTCAAACAACCCCTAGGGTTCTAGGATACCAAGTTCCCCAATCATGTCTATAAACTCGATATGGCGCTCTATGACCTTAAACAAGCCCCACGTGCATGGCATGAGCACCTTACCGAGTTGTTAGAAGATCCTGTGTTTGTAATTGGGAAATTGATCCCACTCTTTTAATAAGAGGGTTAAAGGGGATTTGTTCATATTCCAATTTATGTTGATGATATTATCTTTGGTTCTCCTAACATATCTTTCAATGATGAGTTTACCGCACTCATGACCAAAGAGTTTGAGATGTCTATGATGGGTGAGCTGAAGTTATTCCTCGGATTCAAAGACAAACAACGATGACATGGAACCTTTATCAACCAAGCTAAGTACACCCAATACATGCTCAAGAGGTTCAAGTTGGATGATGTCAAGCCGGCCAAGACACATATGCAACTCAAGTTCCAACTTGACATTGACCCCAATGGTAAAGCCGTGGATCAAAAGCTATATCGCTCCATGATTGAATCCTTGCTTTATCTTTGTGCATCTCGACCGGATATTATGTTGAGTGTGGGAATTTTTGCATGATTTCAAGTCGCACCTAATGGAAGTCATTTTGTGGCGGTGAAGCGAATCTTTTGATATTTGGCTCGTAACCCAAACTTTGTCTTATGGTACCCCAAAGGTGCTTCATTTGATCTCATGGGATATTCAGAATCGGATTGTGGAGGAGACCGTGTGGATAGGAAGTCAATTTCCGGAGGGTGCTAATTCATTGGTCGCTCTTGGGAAGTTGGACTTTAAAGAAACAAAGTTGTGTTTCTCCCTGTACCATCGAGGCCGAGATGTAGCCGTTGCAAGTTGTTGTGCACACTTGCTATGGATGAGGCAAACTTTAAAGGACAACAGTGTCAATTGTGACAAAGTGCCTCTTTACTGTGACAATGAAACTGCTATTAAGATCTCCCACAACCCGATTCAACATTGCAAGACGAAGCATATTGAGATCCGTCATCACTTCATCACGGAGCATATGAAGCATGGAGATATTGATCTTATTTATATCAACACTCATGAACAACTTGCAGCTATTTTCACAAAGCCATTGGATGAAGCATTGCACACCCCACTGCACTCATCATTTTGTCTTGTTTAGATGTAGGCATTGATATAGGGACAATGTTGTTCTCTCAATGAATTCTCCCTCCCCCATTATGAATAATTCAATCAAGTATTTCACATTAGCCATTTTTTATGGTACTTGCACTTCAAAGACGAGTTTTGGTCATGGGCCCTGTTGGGGAACGTCGCATGGGAAACAAAAAAAATCCTACGCGCACGAAGACCTATCATGGTGATGATCATCTACGAGAGGGAGATTGGATCTACGTACCCTTGTAGATCACTAAGCGGAAGCGTATATAACGCGGTTGATGTAGTGGAACATTTTCGTGATTCAGATCGTCGTAGTCGTACTATCTCATCATGATCCGTCCCACGAACTTCATCACGATCCGTCCCGCAAACTTCATCACGATGCGTCCCGCGGACTTCATCGCGATCCTTCCCGATCTAGTGCCGAATGGACGGCACCTCCGCGTTCAGCACACGTACAGCTCGATGACGATCTCCACCTTCTTGATCCAGCAAGAGGGGGCGGAGAGGTAGAAGAGTTCTCCGGCAGCGTGATGGTGCGCCGGTGGTGGTGATGATCTACTCCGGCAGGGCTTCGCCTAAGCTCCGTAGAAATATGATCTAGGGGAAAAACCGCGTGGTATAGGGTCGAGCAACACGTGGCAAAGTTGTGTCTCAAAAACCCTCAATACCTCTAGTATATATAGGAGGGAGGGAGGGGAGGAGGCAGCCTCAAACCCTCAAGGTTTTGCCGAAATTGGAGGTGGAGGAGTCCTACTACAATCCTACTTGGAGTAGGATTCCATCTTCCCACTTGGAAACTCTTTCCACCTTGTGTTTTTTTTCTCAAACCTTATGGGCCTTAGTGGGAACTTATTCCAGCCCACTAGGGGCTGGTTTATATTTTCCCATAGCCCATGAGACCCCTTGGGGCGTGACACCCCTCCCGATGGTCCCCGGCACCCCTCCCGGCACTCCCGGTACACTACCGATGAGCCCGAAACTTTTCCGGTAACCAACACAGGACTTCCTATATATCAATATTTACCTCCGGACCATTTCGGAGCTCCTTGTGACGTCCTGGATCTCATCTGGGACTCCGAACAACTTCCGGTTACCAACACCTATAACTCAATTATACCGAAACGTCACCGAACCTTAAGTGTGCAGACCCTGCGGGTTCGAGAACTATGTAGACATGACCTGAGATACTCCTCGGTCAATATCCAATAGCGGGACCTGGATGCCCATATTGGATCCTACATATTCTCCAAAGATCTTAAAGGTTGAACCTCAGTGTCAAGGATTTATATAATCCCGTATGTCATTCCCTTTGTCCTTCGGAATGTTACTTGCCCGAGATTTGATCGTCGGTATCCGGATACCTATTTCAATCTCGTTACCGACAAGTCTCTTTACTCGTTCCGTAATACAAGATCCCGTGACTTACACTTAGTCACATTGCTTGCAAAGCTTGTGTGTGATGTCATATTACCGAGTGGGCCCCAAGATACCTATCGGCCACACGGACTGACAAATCTCAGTCTTCATCCATACTAACTCAACGGACACCTTCGGAGGTACCTGTAGAGCAACTTTATAGTCAACCAGTTACGTTGCGACGTTTGATGCACACAAGGTATTCCTCCGGTGCCAGTGAGTTATATGATCTTATGGTCATAGGAACAAATACTTGACACACAGAAAACAATAGCAATAAAACGACACGATCAATATGCTACGTTCATAGTTTGGGTCGTGTCCATCACATGATTCTCCTAATGTTGTGATCCCGTTATTAAGTGACAACACTGGCCTATGGCGAGGAAACCTTGACCATCTTTGATCAACGAACTAGTCAACTAGAGGTTTACTAGGGACAGTGTGTTGTCTATGTATCCACACATGTATTTGAGTTTCCAATCAATACAATTCTAGCATGGATAATAAACGATTATTATGAACAAGGAAATATAATAATAACTAATTTATTATTGCCTCTAGGGAATATTTCCAACAGTCTCCCACTTGCACTAGAGTCAATAATCTAGTTCACATCACCATGTGATTTTAACGAATCCAACACCCATATAGTTCTGGGGTCTGATCACGTCTTGCTCGTGAGAGAGGTTTTAGTCAATGGTTCTGAAACTTTCAGATCCGTGTGTTCTTTACAAATCTTTATGTCATCTTATAGATGTTGCTACTACGTGCTATTCGGAAATACTCCAAATATCTACTCTACTATACGAATCCGTTTTACTACTCATAGTTATTCGGATTAGTGTCAAAGCTTGCATCAACATAACCCTTTACGTCGAACTCTCTAACCATGTCCATAATCAAGAAAAATTTCTTAGTCCATTAGTTACTAAGGATAAATTTGACCGCTGTTTTAGTGATTCAATCCTAGACCACTCTTTGGTCCCCTTGACAGACTCATGGCAAGGCACACTTTAGGTGCGGTACACAACATGGCATACTTTAGAGTCTATGGCTAGGGCACAGGGGACGACCTTCATCCTTTCTCTTTCTTCTGCCGTGGTCGGGCTTTTGAGTCTTACTCATATTCACACCTTACAACACAGCCAAGAACTCCTTCTTTGCCGATCTATTTTGAACTCCTTCAAAACTTGTCAAGGCATGCATTTCATTTGAAAGTTCTATTAAGCGTTTTGATCTATCTCTATAGATTTTGATGCTCAATGTTCAAATAGCTCTATCCAGGTCTTCCTTTGAAAAACTCCTTTCAAACAACCTTTTATGCTTCACAGAAATTCTACATTACTTCCGATCACCAATATGTGAACCACATATACTTATCAGAAATTCTATAGTGCTCCCACTCACTTCTTTGGAAATACAAGTTTCTCATAAACCTTGTATAAACCCGAAAGCTTTGATCATCACATCAAAGTGTATGTTCCGACTTCGAGATGCTTGCACCAGTCCATTGAAGGATTGCTGGAGTTTGCATACTTGTTAGTATTTTTAGGATTGACAAAACTTTCTGGTTGTATCACATGCAATCTTTCCTCAAGGAAACCGTCGAGGAAACAATGTTTTGACATCCTATGTGCAATATTTCATAAATAATGCAGCAACTACTAACATAATTCTAATAGATCTTCAACATCTCTACGAGTTAGAAAGTCACATCATAGTTAACTCTTTGTTCTTGTCGGAAACATCTTTGCGACAAGTCGAGCTTTTCTCAATGGTGAATAGTCACCATCATCGTCTGTCTTCCTTTTAAAGATCCATCTCTACTTTAATAGTCTTACTACCATCAAGTAGTTCTTCCAAAGTCTATACTTTGTTTTCACACATGGATCCTCTCTCGGATTTCATGGGCTCCCGCCATTTGTTGGAATACGGGCCCACCATCGCTTCTCCATAGCTCGTAGGTTCATTGTTGTTCAACAACATGACCTCCAAAATAGGGTTACCGTACCACTCTGTAGTAGTACGCGACCTTGTCGACCTACGAGGTTTGTAGTAACTTGATCCGAAGCTCAATGATCACCATCATTAGTTTCCACTTCAATTGGTGTAGGCGCCACAGGAACAACTTCCTGCGCCCTGCTACACACTGGTTGAAGTGACAGTTCACTAACTTCATCAAGTTCCACCACCCTCCTACTCAATTCTTTCGAGAGAAACCTTTTCTCGAGAAAGGACCCATTTCTAGAAACAAACACTTTGCTTCCGGATATGAGATAGGAGATTTATACAACAGTTTTGGATATCCTATGAAGATGCATTTATCCGCTTTGGGTTCGAGCTTATCAAACTGAAGTTTTTTCACATAAGCGTCGCAGCCCCAAACTTTTAAGAAACGACAGCTCAGGTTTCTCCAAACCATAGTCTATACTGTGTCATCTCAACGGAAATACACGGTGCCCTATTTAAAGTGATTGCGGTTGTCTCTAATGCATAACCCATAAATGATAGTGGTAATTCGATAAGAGACATCATAGTATGTACCATATCAAAATAGGGCGTAGCTATGACGTTCGGACACACCATCACACTATGGTGTTCTAGGTGGCATGAATTGCAAAACAATTTCCACATTGTCTTAACTGCGTACCAAAACTCGTAACTCAGATATTCATCTATATGATCATATCGTAGACAGTTTGTCCTCTTGTCACGACGATCTTCACTCTAAAATAGCTTTGAACTTTTCAATATTTCAGACTTGTGATTCATCAAGTAAATACTCCTGTATCTACTCAAATCGTTAGTGAAGTAAGAACATAACGATATCCACTGCGTGCCTCAGCACTCATTGGACTGCACACATAAAAAATGTATTACTCCCAACAAGTTACTCTCTTGTTTCATGTGGCATGATTTGCATGTCTCAAGTGATTCAAAATCAAGTGAGTCCAAATGATCCATCTCTATGGAGCTTCTTCATGCATTTATACCAACATCTATGGTTTGCATGTCTCAAACGTTTCAAAAATGAGTGAGTACAAAAGATCCGTCAGCATGGAGCTTCTTCATGCATTTTATACCAACATGACTCAAGTGGCAGTGCCACACCTAAGTGGTAATATCATTATTACTTTGTATCTTTTGGCACCAATATTATGAACATGTGTAACACTACGATCGAGATTCAATAAACCATTGAGGGTAATTATTCAAGAAAATATCATAACTTTTATTCTCTTTAAATGAATAATCGTATTGCAACAAACACGACCCAATCATGTTCATGCTCAACGCAAACACCAAATAACACTTATTTTGGTTTAACACCAATCCCGATGATAGAGGGAGCGTGCGATGTTTGATCAGATCAACCTTGGAAACACTTCCAACACGTATCGTCTCCTCGCCTTTAGCTAGTCTCCTTTTATATCGTAGCTTTCATTTCGAGTCACTAATCACTTAACATCCAAACCGGTATCCAATACCTTCGTGCTACTAGGAGTACTAGTAAAGTACACATTAATATCATGTATATCAAATATACTTCTGTCGACTTCGCCAGCCTTCTTATCTACCAAGCATCTAGGGTAGCTCCGCCTCGGTGACCGTTCCCCTCATAATAGAAGCACTCAGTCTCGGGTTTGGGTTCAATCTTGGGTTTCTTCATTAGAGCAGCAACTCGTTTGCCGTTTCATGAAGTATCCCTTCTAGCCCTTGCCCTTCTTGAAACTAGTGGTTTTACTAACCATCAACAATTGATGCTCCTTCTTGATTTCTACTTTCGCAGTGTCAAATATTGCGAATCGCTGAAGGATCATCATATCTATCCTTGATATGTTATAGTTCATTACGAAGCTCTAGCAGCTTTAGTGACAGTGACTTTGGAGAACCATCACTATCTCATCTGGAAGATTAACTCCCACTTGATTCAAGCGATTGTTGTACTCAGACAATCTGAGAACATGCTCAACGATTTGAGCTTTTCTCCTCTACTTTGTAGACAAAGAATCTTGTCGGAGTTCTCATACCTCTAAACAAGGGCATGAGCATGAAATATCAATTTCATCTCCTAGAATATCTCTTATGTTCCGTGACGTTTCAAAACGTCTTCGGCGCCTTGCTTCTAAGCCTTTAGGTATTACGCACTGAACTATCATGTAGTCATTAAAAACGTGTATGTCAGATGTTCGCAACATCCACAGACGACGCTCGAGGTGCAGCACACCGAGTGGTGCGTTAAGGACATAAGCCTTCTGCGCAGCAATGAGGAGAATCCTCAGTTTTACGGACTCAGTCCGCAAAGTTGCTACTATCAACTTTCAACTAAATTTTCTCTAGGAATATACATAAAAACAGTAGAGCTATAGCGCAAGCTACATCATAATTCGCAAAGACCATTAGACTATGTTCATGATAATTAGTTCATTTAATCATATTACTTAAGAACTCCCACTCAAAAAGTACATATCTCTAGTCATTTGAGTGGTACATGATCCAAATCCACTAACTCAAGTCCGATCATCACGTGAGTTGAGAATAGTTTCAGTGGTAAGCATCTCTATGCTAATCATATCAACTATACGATTCATGCCCGACCTTTCGGTCTCATGTGTTTCGAGGCCATGTCTGCATATGCTAGGCTCGTCAAGTTTAACCCGAGTGTTCCGCGTGTGCAACTGTTTTGCACCCGTTGTATGTGAACGTTGAGTCTATCACACCCGATCATCACGTGGTGTCTTGAAACGACGAACTGTCACAACGGTGCACAGTCGGGGATAACACAATTTCGTCTTGAAATTTTTAGTGAGAGATCACCTCATAATGCTACCGTCGTTCTAAGCAAAATAAGGTGCATAAAAGGATTAATATCACATGCAATTCATAAGTGACATGATATGGCCATCATCATGTGCTTCTTGATCTCCATCACTAAAGCACCGACACGATATTCTTGTCACCGGTTCCACACCATGATCTCCATCAACGTGTCGCCAACGGGGTTGTCGTGCTACTTATGCTATTACTACCAAAGCCACATCCTAGCAATATAGTAAACGCATCTGCAAACACAAACGCTAGTTTAAAGACAACCCTATGGCTCCTGCGGTTGCCGTATCATCGACGTGCAAGTCGATATTAATTATTACAACATGATCATCTCATACATCCAATATATCACATCATGTCATTGGCCATATCATATCACAAGCATACCCTGCAAAAACAAGTTAGACGTCCTCTAATTGTTATTGCATGTTTTATGTGGCTGCTATGGGTATCTAGTAGATCTCATCTTACTTACGCAAAAACCACAACGGAGATGTGCAAATTGCTATTTAACCTCACCAAGGACCGCCTCGGTCAAAACCAATTCAACTAAAGTTGAAGAAACCGACACCCGCGAGTCATCTTTATGCATCGAGGTTGCATGTCAATCGATGAAACCAGTCTTTCATAGGCTTACGAATAATGTCGGTCCGGGCCGCTTCAATCCAACAATACCGCCGAATCAAGAAAAGACTAAGGAGGGCAGCAAATCGAACATCACCGTCCACAAAACCCTTTGTTTTCTACTCGAGATTACATCTATGCATGAACCTAGCTCATGATGCCACTTTTGGGGAACGTCGCATGGGAAACAAAAAATTTCCTACGCGCACGAAGATCTATCATGGTGATGATCATCTACGAGAGGGAGATTGGATCTATGTACCCTTGTAGATCGCTAAGCAGAAGCGTATATAATGCGGTTGATGTAGTGGAACGTTTCCGTGATTCAGATTGCCGTAGTCGTACTATCTCATCACGATCCGTCCCGCGAACTTCATCACGATGCGTCCCGCGAACTTCATCACGATCCTTCCCAATCTAGTGCCGAATGGACGGCACCTCCGCGTTCAGCACACGTACAGCTCGATGACGATCTCCACCTTATTGATCCAACAAGAGGCGGCGGAGAGGTAGAAGAGTTCTCCGGTAGCGTGACGGCGCGCTGGTGGTGGTGATGATCTACTCTGGCAGGGCTTCGCCTAAGCTCCACAGAAATACGATCTAGAGGAAAAACTGCGTGGTATAGGGTCGAGCAACACGTCACAAAGTTGTGTCTCAAAAGGGAGGGGAGGAGGCAGCCTCAAACCCTCAAGGTTTGGCCGAAATTGGAGGTGGAGGAGTCCTACTCCAATCCTACTTGGAGTAGGATTCCACCTTCCCACTTGGAAACTCTTTCCACCTTGTGTTTTTTCCTTCTCAAACCTTATGGGCCTTAGTGGGAACTTATTCCAGCCCACTAGGGGCTGGTTTATCTTTTCCCATCGCCCATGAGACCCGTTGGGGCGTGACACCCCTCCCGATGGTCCCCGGCACCCCTCCCGGCACTCCTGATACACTACCAATGAGCCCGAATTTTTCCGGTGACCAAAACAGGACTTCCTATATATCAATCTTTACCTCCGAACCATTCCGGAGCTCCTCGTGACGTCCTGGATCTAATCTTGGACTCCGAACAACTTTTGGTTACCAACTCCTATAACTCAACTATACCGAACCTTAAGTGTGCAGACCATGCAGGTTCGAGAACTATGTAGACATGACCCGAGACACTCCTCGGTCAATATCCAATAGCGGGACCTAGATGCCCATATTGGATCCTACATATTCTCCAAAGGTCTTATCGGTTGAACATCAATGTCAAGGATTCATATAATCCCGTATGTCATTCCCTTTGTCTTTTGGTATGTTACTTGACCGACATTTGATTGTCGGTATCTGCATACCTATTTCAATCTCATTACCGACAAGTCTCTTTAATCGTTCCGTAATACAAGATCCCGTGACTTACACTTAGTCACATTGCTTTCAAGGCTTTTGTGTGATGTCCTATTACCGAGTGGGCCCCGAGATACCTCTCCGCCACACGGAGTGACAAATCCCAGTCTTGATCCATACTAACTCAACGGACACCTTTGAAGATACATGTAGAGCACCTTTATAGTCACCTAGTTACGTTGCGAAGTTTGATGCACAGAAGGTATTCCTCCGGTGCCAGTGAGTTATATGATCTCATGGTCATAGGAATAAATACTTGACACGCATAAAACAATAGCAATAAAATGACACTATCAATATGCTACGTTCATAGTTTGGGTCTAGTCCATCACATGATTCTCCTAATGATGTGATCCCGTTATCAAGTGACAACACTTGCCTATGTCTAGGAAACTTTGACCATCTTTGATCAACGGATTAGTCAACTAGAGGCTTACTAGGGACAATGTGTTGTCTATGTATCCACACATGTATTTGAGTTTCCAATCAATACAATTATATCATGGATAATAAACGATTATTAAGAACAAGGAAATATAATAATTACTAATTTATTATTGCCTCTAGGGCATATTTCCAATAGGCCCAAGGTTAAAATCTTCATGGTGCCATACCAATTGACTCAAACATAGGTGGCTTCGGCCACCACCCCCTCGTTGTGAGGTATTTGCTATCGAGAGCTTGTTTTTTATTTGTGTCAGTCCAAGTTTTCTCCTCTTTCTAGTTGTCATTTTGAGCTTGGAGAGTCCCTTCCTAGTTGCTGGTTTGTGTCTCTCCAACCCAATCCATTTCTCATCTTAAAACTCTTATATTGCATGATCCTGCCTTTTTAGAGCTAGTTTGGCAATTCCTGGTCGCCCAAGCGATACTACCACAATGTACGGGGCAGTACTACTACTTATAAGCCGTACTACAACCACTGCTCGTGGTACTACCGCTGGAGCGGTACTACCGGGACTCTTGATGCGTAGTAGTACCAGGGGCGGTAGTATTGCTCCCTCGAGCGGTACTACCACTTGTGAGGTGATGGAGGGTGTCGGTGTCAAAACCTGCGGTTCTTGGGTAGGGGGTCCAGAGTTGTGGACCTTGGATCAATGGGTAACAGGAAGCACGGGGACAGTATTTACCAAGGTCGGGCCATCTAGAAGAGGTAAAACCCTACGTCTTGCTCGATTATATTGATGAGTGTATGACAACTACAGAGTCGATCTACCATGCGATTACATGAACTAAACCCTAGATGATGGTTATGTCGATGTCATCTATGAACTAAAACCCTCTGGTTTAGATAGACATCAGGGGTACCTATGATTACATATGGTCGGTTACACAAGGGATAAAGCATGCCGATACTATCATCTTGACTTGGAGCACACACCAAGGGTTTGGAAGTTTCCATCCTGAACATGGCATCGTCTTATAGTTTGGCCCTTCAATGATAGTCATAGAGCAGCCCACGAGTCCGGCCCGTAGAGATAGGTCGGGGGCCCAAGGACCCCTTAGCCTCGGACACCCTCGATATCCCCCGAAGTGGCCTACAATGCCATAGTATTGATTCCTAGAAGCTTCTCGTGTCAAAACTCTTCGGCTTGCGGGGTGAGTTCTTATCCCCATTTATGTTTGCCCAACATCAGTTCGGCCACCGATGACTTCCCTATTTCCGAGCAGTATGTGTTACTTAGCCTCGAAGGACAATCGCTCGAGTATGATCAGTGCCTTCGTGTGGCAACTTTTTAGCGAAAGGTCATGACCGGTCACGACCACTAACCAGTTACAAAAACTTGATTCGGGGTTTGAGGCAGTTCCTTCATTGGCACATCCCATCGACCTAGAGATCATGCCCCATTTTTTAAGGGATACAGTTCATGATTTGGGCTATCCCATGCATGCATAACTGAACGATTACATCAGGAAGTAGTGAGGTCCGGGATGTAGTAAATTGGATCTTGGTATTACAACAACTTATAAAAGAGAAACAACCACCAAAGCCTCCACACGCTTCTCAGATGTCGCATTGACATTGCCTTTCCAATCTTGTGAGCTCCAAGTTCCCAGATTCAACCTTCCCTCCTAACTCCTCAAACTACTCCACCAGTTCGGCCATGGCCAGTTCTAGTTCCAAGAGGAAGTGGAAGGCCTCCTGCATCACCGACGATGACATCCAGGAGCTAAAGCGCATCAACTATCTATCGACCGATGTACTTCATCATGCTCTAGAGAAGGGTCGGGTCATCCCCACACCGAAGCAAGGCGATAGGGTGGTATCCATTCCCCACTTCACTCGGGGACTCGGCTTCCCGCTCCACCCCTTTGTAATGGGTTTGATGTTTTTCTATGGTTCAGATTTTCATGATCTCCTTTCGAACTCTTTTTTGCACATCTCGGCCTTCATTATCGTCTGTGAGGCCTTTCTGCGGGTCCAACCACACTTCATCTTGTGGTCAAAAGTTTTCAATATCAAGCCGAAAGTATTCAGCAACGAGCAGGCGGATTGTGGGGGATGATGATCAGCAAGCTCCCTCGGGTAGAATGGTCGGACGGTGCCTTTATAGATACAGTTAAAATCTGGCAAGAAGAGTGGTCTTACATCACTGAACCACGAGGCACAAACTGGGCAGCACCCTCATAATTTAGATTTGGACCCCCCACAATGCTGGTGTTGTTGATGATGAAGGGGCTTGATTGGGGGCCAGCTGCGAAGATGAAGTCACTGCAGAGATGCATCTCCCAGTTGATATAGAGGGAGCTTGATTTGACCAGCATGGTTCAGGTCATGCTTTTCCACCGCCTCCTACCTTGACAACAGCGGATCGCTCCGATGTGGTCCTACAAGCCCACACACCCTGCCACTATGCTTTGCTTTTACCACACCACACACGATAAGCTGTGGAAGGTGTTGTTTAAGTCCCAAAAGGTCTGGTGGGCCGAGGACGAGGACACTCGCCTTGACGCCGCACACCCTCCTAAAGGGGTATGCAAATTTTTACTCTTTTTTTCGGGTGCTACCTTTTAATAAGGCACTTAACCATTTCTTCCCCGTATTCGTAGAACTAGCTAGAGAAATCCAAACAGATCAATTGCCTCACACCACTGCCTGAGGGCCCCAGGGTGATCTACCTCCTCGTGCCCCCAAAAGGAAGATTCCAAGAGTGATCTACCTCCTCGTGCCCGCAAAAGGCAATGTAGGGCCAAGATGGCCCTTTTTGATGATGGATCGGACTCCGCCGAGGAGTCTAAGGTTTTCGAAATGTTTCCTTGAAGGAGCCCCAGGGTCAAGCCCCCGACCCAAAGGTATGAATGCGAAGACTCTATTGTTATTCCATATGGAAGTTTATTACTAAAAAGCATACCTTTCATATTGTAGCCTGCCGCGTGACCTCCCCACTGACTAGGCCTCGGATGGGGATTCTTCGCTAGCCGAACTAGCGGAGAGCGGAACGATATCACACAATACACTTCCCCCACTTGCCAAGGAGACCAGAGAGGTACTATCCCGAAGGGCCCCTCCTGAGCCAAACACTGGGGGCGGGGGTGATGATATTATGGACAAGGTTAACACCTCGATTGCCGAAGACCACAAGGGTGAATCCCTTGTGGCAAACAAAGAGGGAGATCCCGGTCAGCCCAAGTTCTCTCCAAAGACAGATCTGGAGATCCCATGGCCCTCGGAGTCATCCAATATGGCTTCCACTAGAGGGGAAACCGAGGTGCCGCCAATAGAGCCACCCATAGTAGATAGGGCCAAAACCGAGTGGTCGGCCATGATGGCGGAGGCTTTAAATGGCTCCTCCATCACCGAAGAACACCACACTCTTCTAGGTGTCATTTTACAAAGCATTCAGTCTGTTGATAGCGGACTGAAGGAGGCTTTCGGTGGCCTCATAACGGGCTTCAAGGTAAAGAATGCAATATCCTTTTACAAAGAGAATTTATTTCATAAGTTTATGCAATCCTAATATATGGTAGCCCCCGAGCCCTTTGTGAGTGGTAGCCCCCGAGCCCTTTGTGAGTTTGAAAAACTCATGCGGGGGTCAAATAGCTCAGAAAAACACTTATAATATTAAGGTGAGTCGTAGCCCCCGAGACTCTGGTAGGATTGAACAAATCCTGGTAGAGGATTCAAAATCCAATAAATTCGGGAGTCTCACACATATGATCTGTTATGCAGGCCTCGTCTTCGGCAGCAACCCCCAACGTGTGGAGTTGGCAGGGATGAATCAGAAGCTCAAGAGCTCCGATGAGGAGCTCGACCTTCTCAACAAGCGGTTTGACGACACGCAAGGTAAGTCCAAACTGGACAACTTTTTAATATCATTAGTTCCCTCATTTAAGTGAGGTATTTTTGGTTTTATCCTTAAGCACGGCATGTTTATTACAACTATAGTTGTCACCGCAGAGGTCGAGAACCTGAGGGCCGAGCTGAAGAAAGCGAGGCAAGAGGCTGCAGAAAAGAAGTCGATGGCTGAACGAGCAGCCGCCAAACTGACGTCGGCAAAAAACTGTCAGTGGTAAGCACGAGGCCAGGGTGGCCGAGGTCCAGCTCGAGATCAAGGATGCCTACGCTAAATGTGAGGACCTTGAGAAAAATAATAAGGATTAGGCCTCCGAGCTAACCTTGTTGACCTCGATGATCTAGGAAGCACGGGTCGAGGCCAAAGGCTATCAGAAGGAGCTATGCAAAGCCAAGCTTATTATGGATGGTAAGAGACACTTCCTGCAATATGTATCACGCGAATGTGGCATTCTTCATGCGCGTTTATGGATCATCCTAAGAGTGCGATGGATGCAGCAAGGCACTTTGCGTCCTCGGGGATGTCGAGCTGAGGCTGTTCTGGGTGCAATTTCAAGCCCCCGAACACCCTCTCCTCATCACCGATCAGATGAAGCAGATCATGGAGTTGCATCAGATGGTGGAGCCGGCCATGAAGGACCTCTGCATCAGGCTATGGCCTATAGAGACACTGTCGAGCAGCTGATATGTCTCCGTCGTATCTACTTTTCCAAACTCTTTTGCCCTTGTTTTGGACTCTAATTTGCATGATTTGAATGGAACTAACCCGGACTAACGCTGTTTTCAGCAGAATTGCCATGGTGTTGTTTTTGCGCAGAAATAAAAGTTCTCGAAATGACCTGGAAATTTACGAGGATTTTTTGTTGAATATATAAAACATACAGACACAAGAATCAACCGGAGGGGTGGAGCGAGGAGTCCACAAGCCCACCAGGCGCGGCCCCCCTGGCCGCGCCTAGCAGGCTTGTGGGCCGTCGGAGCTCCACCGCCTCCAATTCCAACTCTATTTAGTCTCTTTCGTCTGGGAAAAAATCAAGGAGGAGAGTTCATCGCGTTTTACGATACGAAGGCGCCGCCACCACCTGCTCTTCCTCTGGAAGACAGATCTGGAGTCCGTTCTGGGCTCCGGAGAGGGGAGATCGTCGCCATCGTCATCACCAACCTTCCTTCGTGGCCAATTCCATGATGCTCTTCACCGTTCGTGAGTAATCTCATCGTAGGCTTGCTGGACGGTGATGGGTTGGATGAGATCTATCATGTAGTTGAGTTAGTTTTGACGGGGATTGATCCCTAGTATCCACTATGTTCTGAGATTGATGTTGCTATTACTTTGCCATGCTTAATGCTTGTCACTAGGGCCCGAGTGCCATGATTTCAGATCTGAACCTATTATGTTCTCATCAATATATGTGTGTTCTTGATCCTATCTTGCAAGTTGTAGTCACCTACTATGTGTTATGACCCGGCAACCCCGGAGTGACAATAGCCGGAACCACTCCCGGAGATGACCATAGTATGAGGAGTTCATGTATTCACTAAGTGCTAATGCTTTGTTTCGGTTCTCTATTAAAAGGAGAACCTTAATATCCCGTAGTTTCCATTAGGACCCCGCTTCCACGGGAGGGATGGACAATAAATGTCATGCAAGTTCTTTTCCCTAAGCACGTATGACTACATACGGAATACATGCCTACATTACATTGACGAACTTGAGCTAGTTACATATCTCTTCGTGTTATAACTGTTGCATGATGAATATCATCCGGCATAATTATCCATCACCGATCCAATGCCTACGAGTTTTTCCTACTGGTCCTTGCTATGTTACTTTGCCGCTACTGCTGTCACTGCTGCTACTGTTACTGTGTCGCTACTGCTGTCACTACTGCTACTGTTACCGCTGCTACTGTTACTATCACACTACTTTGCTACTGAAACTTTGCTCCAGATACTAAATCTTTCAAGTGTGGTTGAATTGACAACTCAACTGCTAATACTCGAGAATATTCTTTGGCTTCCCCTTGTGTCGAATCAACAAATTTGGGTTGAATACTCTACCCTCGAAACCTGTTGCGATCCCCTATACTTGTTGGTTATCAGCAGCTACTTCGGTTTTGTGCAGAGGTTGTGCGACGCCTTGCCCCGGATTGACGTCCGGAAGCATTTCGTATGCATTGAGGGAGATCGGATGGCCTTTGCAAAGACCATGCTGCACTTGCCGAAGATCAAGATGATCAAGATGGCCACCGGACCCCCACCTCCCGATAAGGAGCATAGGCACCCCGAGCAATACTTCCCCATCGTAATGGATGGTGCTAGGGCGATAGAAGCCTTGGGCCCAAAGGATGTAATTTGTGAGTGAGGGTGCTATCATGTATTGTATGACAATTAAACTCTGGTGCATTGATGATGCCCCTGCTCTGCATGGTATATCAAGCTTTGTTTTATTTATTTTGACTCCTGTGTGGCCGTTTTAATATGAAAGTTACTAGTCGTCAGCTTCAACCCCCTTGTAGATGCTACATGAGGTGTTTCGACCTCCGCATTGTAACCCTTAGCTGACATCTCGGTGCCCGCAGGCGGTAGTGCAGAAGGGAAACAAGGCAATCGGACTGTGTGGCTTTAGTGCTTTCACTTAGCCGTAGGAGCTTGACTGTGGGGAGTAGTTACTAGCCCCCAGTATTTTGTGATAGTCGGACAAGACGTGGTTGAAACCAATATCACTTGGTTTGTGTAAGTACAAACCCTTCGTATAACATGGCGTAACCTCAATTGATTTTTAGTTTGACACTTTTCATCGGATCGCACACCGGTTCACGCTTATTATGACAGTCTGATTTCGGCGTTCTCCACTAAGGTACTTAACCAGGCGAGCTAGAAGTAGAATCGCAGTGGTTTTCCCTTTACCATTTTAGGCAAACATGCAAAACGTAAGAGGGTAAACATAGGAGCCGCGCAACCCAACTATTGACCCAAGACATAATTCGGAACCGATGCATATAATTCAATATCTGAGACGCCGAGCACATAGGGTAAAAAATAGTGTCGAGGTGATGCTTGGGACGTACTTTATGGTCGATCCCCTAGTCGATTAGTCGTCCGCATTTAAGGCAAATAGGTATCAAACAAGCTTGTTTCGGTGCCGAAGAGCGGGAAAAGGGCTATGCAACATAAATGACTACCATGGGGCCGTAAAAGTTGGCCTTTATTTCCAATGAAGTCGTGACGTCTATGCATACAATCCGAAATGGCCAAGCAACTGTTATAGATACTTTATATCAAAAATAAACTTACAGGGGAAAGGTTTAGACATGGCCTTTATGAGTGGTTTGACGTCCTTACTATGTGCTGGTGCATGTCTGCGCCTTTGCTCTTCAGGGGGGTGCTCCGTTAGAGGAGATAGTGATTGGCAGGTGGACATCTTTTAAAGAGGGTCTTGAGAAGTCATCATAGTATGTTAGCTTAATGCTGGGTAGGTCCTAGATGGTAACTACTATTGTCCGAAGACGTGATTGACCATAGCTCGATTGAGTCGAGCACTTGGTCCTCGTATAACCGGTCCCCATAGCTGCCATTGTATTTTTAGTGCAAAATTATGCCTCCGAGGCACATACTTTGTGGATAGTGAGGCCATGTTGTGGGTGTGTGTGTGTCCCTATTTATGTTGAGCATGGGAAGACTCCGGAAGCTGAGGTAGGGTTCGGTCTCGTTTGTTCACCTCTCGCACCTTGATGACGAACTGGGACTTCGAAGCCTCATTGTTGACCTGGACTTTGGCTGCGAGAGCTGCTATGTGCTCATCGATTCGGAGTGAACGCTTAGTGTTTCCATTGACACTGACGACACCCTTGGGTCCCGACATCTGAAGCTTTAGATATGCGTAACGGGGGACAACATTAAAGCGGGCGAACATTGTATGACCTATAAGTGGGTGATAGCCGCTGCGAAAAGGGACAATGTCGAAGATCAAGTCCTCGCTATGGAAGTTGTTAGGCAAGCAGAACACTACTTACAAAGTTATTGTGCCCAAGTAGCAGGCCACGACGCCTCGGATTATTCCTTTAAAGGTGGTGTTGCTGTGTTTGATCCTTGACAAATCGATACCCATTTTTCTCATTATATCTACATAAACTAGACTGAGGCTATTACCTCCATCCATGAGGACTCTAGGTAGGCGGTACCCATCGACAATGGGGTCAAGTACCAGGGCCGCCGACCCTCCATGAAGAATATTGATCGTGTGGTCCGTGCGGTCGTAGGTGATCAGGCATGCCGACCATGGGTTGAACTTCGGAGCTACATGCTCTAGGGTGTAGACATCCCAAAGTGCACGCTTCCTCTCCTTGTTTGGTATGTGTGTGACGTAGATCATGTTTACAATTTTTACCTTGGGAGGGAATTGCTTCTGGCCTGCATTGTTCGGCCCGCGAGGCTCGTCATCGTCCTTGCTACGGGGGCTCTTGCCCTGCTCCTCGGCTGCGAATTTGCGTGCCTATGTGTTCACCGAATAGTTATGGTTTCTGTGGGTGGCGGGCTTGTCTTGGGTGTCATGAATCTGGCAGGGCCTATCCATGATTTTGTCCAGCGCGGTACATCCATCCCGATCCCTTTAGAAGGCTTCTTCGACGGCCTTGACTATGAATTGCTGAATCCTCCTTTTACTTTCGTGTCCTCGTCATCGCCACCGTTGTGTCGACGCTTGTTCTTGTTGTGCCATATTTTCCCGTTGCCATTCCAAAATTCAAAAGTTTCGGGATCTCCTCGAGTGTTTCTACGACGGGCCAACCAACTGTCCTTGCCTGCACAAAAGCAGGTCATAAGTGAGGTGAGGACCGACATTGTTCTTGGCTTGTCTTGGCCAAGTTGTCGAGCTGGCCATTCGTCCCGGATATTGTTTCTGAAAGAGGTTATTGCCTCGGTGTCCGAACAATCGACAATTTGGTTCTTCTTTGTTAGGAATCGGTTCCAAAATTGTTGAGCCGACTCGCTGGACCATTGAACGATGTGTCTCAAGTCATCAACATCCGGAGGTCAGACATAAGTGCCTTGAAAGTTAGCTCAGAAGGCATCCTCGAGCTCTTCCGAGCTCCCAATGGAGTTTTCGGGGAGGCTGTTCAACCAGTACCCTGATGGACCTTTGAGATTTAGTGGCAAGTATTTTATGGCGTGGAGGTCGTCTCCTTGGTCATATGAATGTGGAGAAGGAAGTCTTCAATCCACACGGCCCTGTCCGTTGTCCCATCATATTGTTCGATGTTTACGGGTTTAAAGCCTTCGAGGAACTCATGATGCATCACCTCATCTGTAAAGCACATTGGAGGTCGGTTGTCATCCGGATGCGGTGTTGTTCCCGATCTCTGTCTCTTCAGTCGAGCCAATCTTGGTACTCATACCATCTAGTGGGAGTGTACCCTTCAGATCCATAGATGGACCTTGTGTGACCTATTCCAAAGTTCAAGTTGTGTCGTAGGTCATGCGGGCCCTCGGACTATATTGGCTCTTTCCTTCTCCTACCTGGGTATTCAGGTTGATATTCGGCTTCTCCACTCAATCTATACCGTCCTCGAGGTGGGCGGTCTGGCTGGTTGTTTTCAGTGCGTCTTGGGGGTGCGGGTTCGAAGGCCTTGTCGTCAAATTGCAGTAACAAACAATGGTGCAAGTAACTTTTGTTTTGCTCCTTCCGTTCATTATCGTACCCTTCTTTGGCTGTTAGGACTTTTGTCCATCTATCGTTAAGGGTGTCTTGTATGGCTTTGATTTGCTTCTGTTCATCTTCAAGCTTCGAGCGGTAGCTATAAGCTGCTGCTTGAACCGCTCTTGATTGAGCAGGTCGTCGGGGACGATGAAATCCCCGTGTAACAACCCGACTCAAGACGAGTCAAGCCTCTGGTGTTTCTGTACCATCCCAAGATCATGCTGGTACACACTCAGTACATAATGTATATATTCAAGAGTTCAATCACACAGCTTTATTAATCGAAATATCATAAATAGTACTTCATTACAATAAAGGATTACAATAAAGTGGCTGAAGGCCATCTCATGAGATTTCTAACGAAGACTAGCGGAAGCATCAGGTAGACGAGTCCATCCGACTCCAAGGGCATGCCGCTGAGCGTAGATCGTAGCCTCACTCCTGGTCGGAAAAATACTCTGCAACATGATACGTTGCAGCCCTGTAGGTCAGCATATTGAATATGCCGGCAAGTCATCAAAGAGAGGAGTAAAATAATAATCAACTATCTCTACATGCATATTTGGCCTGTGGGGCTAAGTTTTGCATAAAGCCAGTTTTATCCTACAACAAGAGGGGTTGGAAGCAAAATATTACTACATGGTTTGTTGTTTACGAGATGGTTCCGCCAACCAATTCTCGTACCCGAATAGTTGTTAACACCCACATCATTATTAAGTTGTGTCGAGAGTTCAGGGGAATTTCAATGCCTTCGGCTCAAGTTGTCCATGACCGTGGACACGGCTAATCGATTAGGTTGGGCACTCTGCAGAGTTTTGTACACGTTCTCCACAAGATTTGATCACCTCCGGGTTTGTCCTCACACTTCAGGGTGTTTGAAGACCGCATGATCAAAACATGGTCTTTCAACGGGTCCCTCTGAATCCCTGTCGGTGCCCATCCATTCCTACCGTTCTTCTACATCTGCTAGCACCGCCTGTCTAGAGTCGCCGCGTTGTCCAACCAAGCCAGAGCCCATAATGACTTGTGGCTGTGCAGGTAAGCCTTGAGTCTTGAAGTCTCCGTCCGTCTCTTCGAGCCTGGGTGAAGCTTTCCACAGGATGACATGGCCTCTCCAGCATCCCGGGCATCCACTGGGTTCTCCAGGGAGCCGATCAACCGTCCTTCACCCAGAGTTGCATTGCGTCCGAGGTCTTGAAAATCTTGTCTTAACCGGTCTTGATTATTTAATCAACCTCGCATCACTCGTGATATACACTCAACCGAAAACCCGTCTACTCAAGCATAGCATTAAGAAATTGTCGTCCCGGGGCCAAGTATCGGGGTTGTTGTGTGCCTACCACATGATACTACAACTTATACTAAAGTTTCCAAGTACCTAGGCAGCATGCAATTGGGAAAAGAAAGGTGAACTACCATGCATCAAAAACATAGGAAAATACATGATCAAAATGACTTGCCTTGATGATAGTTGTCTTGCTCGAGCGCTTCTAAGTAACACGCTTCGCACTCCGGATGATCTACCGATACAAACACAAAACACACCATAAGCACTTCAATCAAGCAACAAGTAAAAAATAACATCATAAGTAAGGATTTGCTAAAGCCTAAGTAAAAGAATTCATCACGTGTCGTTATGGCAGAAACTTGTTTCTGTTAAAAATACCAGTAAAAATACTTTAAAATTTTTGAAACTTCTACCACAGTCAGATATAATCACTAGGAAGCAGTAGCAAAAAGAATCAACTCAAAATCATTTTTTAAACTCCTGGAATAGGCAAAACAAGGTTTGAACTAAATCTGATCTAACTTATATTTGAAAATTTCAAACATAGGCAAATTATATGTTTTTAAAAACTACAGAACAATTCGAGTCTACTGGAACAAGAAACAATATCATTGGACTTCGGAATCAAAAGTTGTGGCCAAAACAAAACATAAACTTTTCTGTTTTTGCAATTAGACAGAAAAAAATGAAGTTGACTAGCTAACAAATAGGGGGTAGACGTGGCGCGCTAAGATAGGCCGCGGGGTGTGTTTGTTGCAAGGTTAGGAGCAAACGGCCGAGGCTAACAAAAACTTGCTGGCTAAATGATTAAGTGAAATAAAACCGACGGTTTTCTACTCTAAACCGAAGGGGTATTCTAAGATCTAATCTAAACCACAGAATAAAGATCTAAGGGCTACAAAACAAGAAAAGAGAAATAACAGAGAGATGGGGAGCTACCGTGGCTGGGAGGCTACTCCGGCGGGGGAGGGGTGGTCGCCGACGAGGGGAGGGCTCCAGGGGGCGGTGGAGGGGACGGGGCGGCGGCGGCGGCAGTCCTCCACCGAGGGGAGACGTCGGGCGGAGCGGGGAGCGGCTCAGGGCGCTACTCCAGGGGGCGGCCGAAAGCTGCAGGAGCTCGGCTCCGGTGGGCTGCGGCAGGGGGCGGCTCGGGCGGCGGCTCATCGAGGACGGGGTGGGAACGGGGGCGGCCGGGGGCGGGGGTACTTATAGGCCAGGAGGGGGAGTGGGAAAGGAAGGAGGAGAAGGGATCGGGGAGGATCCCGGCGGTCTCGGGCTCGGGGTCGGAGTCGGGCAGAAGTTTGGAAGGGGAGGAGAGGGATGACCGCGGGGTGGAGGGAGTCGGTCGGTGGGTCCCACTGGTCATAGAGAGGGAGGCGGGGAAGGAAGGAAAGGTCGGCCGAATCCTAAGGGATTCGGTCCCTGGCGGCTGGGGATCGGCCCATGGCCCATTAGGCGCTCGGGGCGGCGGCTAAGAAAAACAAGAACTTTCCTATTTTTAGATCTTTTCCGAAACAGAAAAACAAAAACGAATAAAGAGGAAGTAAATCAAAATATTAATATTGGGTATTATATACCAAAAAAATCAGAAAAATATTCTCTACCCGAATAACATTTTTCCAAAGCAAAAATAAAAACTTAAAAAAAATGTTTTTTCAGAAATTCCTCAAAATGCTTTATTTTCTTTTTGCAATTATTTTTGCAAATGATCTTTGGATTTTCTTGGCTACAACATTTTAGAAATTGCCCGCACTTTGGAGGGTCATTTTCCTCCGCTCTCTCTCTCTTGCGTGCAAGAGAGTATTTCTCCAGGCTTTTCGTGCAAGGAAAAAGATGGAAATGCAAATCAAAAAACGTAGGAATTCACGTGCTAAATTTATTTCAATCAATATGCATAGATGCTTAACTACAATGTAAAACATTCCCAATTAGGAAAATTGGGATGTTACAAACCTACCCACCTTAATATGAATCTCGCCCTCGAGATTCGGGTTGGCTAGAAAATAGGTGCGGGTGGTCTCGACGAAGATCCTCATCTCGTTCCCAGGTGGCTTCTTCCTCGGTGTGGTGGCTCCACGACACCTTGCAGAACTTGATGATCTTGCTGCGGGTAACTCTGTTGGCAGTCTTGAGAATCCTGACGGGTTCCTCCTCATACGTCAGATCACTGTCAAGCTGTATGGCCTCTAGGGGCACTGTATCTCTCAACGGAAAATCGGCCATCTCAGCGTGGCATTTCTTCAACTGGAAACATGGAAGACATCATGAACTCCGGACAATCCTTCCGGCAGTTCCAGTTTGTATGCAACTTCGCCTCTACGTTCAAGAATTTTGTAGGGGCCAATGAAACGAGGTGCTAGTTTTCCTTTCACGCCGAATCTCTTGATTCCTCGAAGTGGAGACACCCGAAGATATGCTCGGTCTCCCACTTTGTAAGTTACTTCCTTGCGTTTGCTGTCAGCATAACTCTTCTGCCTGGACTGAGCTATCTTGAGTCGGTCACGAATTAGCTTGACCTTCTCTTCAGAATCTCGGATAAGGTCGGGACCAAAAAGTTGTCGGTCTCCAACTCCATCCCACATCAACGGTGTTCTGTACCTCCTTCCTTATAGAGCTTCGAAAGGGGCCATCTTCAAACTGGTCTGGTAGCTGTTGTTGTATGAGAACTCGGCATATGGTAAATTGTCATCCCATCTAGACCCATAGTCTAGTGCGCAAGCTCTCAACATGTCTTCCAGAATCTGATTGACTCTCTCGGTCTGTCCATCTGTCTGCGGGTGAAAAGCTGTACTGAACTCCAATCTCGTTCCCGAGGTTTCATGCAGTTGGTGCCAAAATTTTGATGTGAACTGAGTCCCTCTATCGGACAGAATGCTCTTCGGTACTCCGTGCAGACATACGATCCTCGTCATATATATCTTGGCCAGCTTGGCGCTCGTGTAAGTAGTCTTCACCGGAATGAAGTGAGCTACCTTGGTCAAACGATCGACCACAACCCAAACAGAATCATAGCCAGAACGGGTCCTGGGTAATCCTGTGATGAAGTCCATACCAAGCTTTTCCCATTTCCACTCGGGTATCGGCAGAGATTGGAGCAAACCTGCTGGCTTCTGATGCTCGGCTTTTACTCGCTGACAAACATCGCATATTGCTACGAACTCGGCAATGTCTTTCTTCAATCCTGTCCACCAGAAACTTTCTTTCAGATCCAGATATATCTTGGTGTTGCCGGGGTGTATCGAGCACGGGGAATCATGGGCCTCCTGAAGTATCAACTTCCTGAGTTCGGGATCATTGGGCACATAGATGCGATCCTCAAACCATAAAGTTCCGTGTTCATCCTCACGAAAACCTTTAGCCTTCCTGTCTTCCATTTTCTGCTTAATCTCAGCTATCCCCTTGTCTGATTTCTGTGCTTCGCGGATCTTTTCTGTCAAAGTAGACTGAATTTCCAGAGTGGCAACAATTCCTCTTGGAATTATTTCCAATTTGAGCTCTCGGAGGTCATCGACTAACTCCTGGGGTAATCCTCCAGCTGTGAGTGTGTTCACATAACTCTTGCGGCTCAACGCATCGGCTACAACATTTGCCTTGCCTGGGTGATAATGCAATCTCATGTCATAGTCCTTGATCAACTCTAGCCATCGCCTCTGTCTGAGGTTCAACTCCTTCTGCGTGAAGATATATTTCTGGCTCTTGTGATCAGTGTATACATCACAACTATTTCCGATCAGGAAATGTCTCCAGGTCTTGAGAGCGTGCACTACGGCTGCTAGTTCCAAGTCATGTGTGGCATAATTCAACTCATGAGGTCTGAGTTGTCTGGATGCATAGGCTACAACTTTGCCTTCTTGCATGAGCACTCCTCTGAGTCCTTGGCGAGAAGCGTCACAGTAAACCTGGAAATCCTTCCGAATGTTCGGCAATATCAGCACTGGGGCTGTAACAAGACGTTTCTTCAGCTCTTGAAAACTGGTTTCACATTCCTCAGTCCAAACATACTTGGATTCTTTCTTCAACAACTCTGTCATGGGCTTGGCAATCTTTGAGAAATTCTCAATGAACCTCCGGTAATATCCGGCAAGTCCGAGGAAACTGCGGATCTCCTTGACTGAAGTAGGTGCTACCCATTCGGTGACTGCTGCGACCTTGGCAGGGTCCACTGCTATTCCTTCTCCTGAGATGACGTGTCCGAGGAATCCGACTTCCTTCAACCAAAACTCACATTTGCTAAACTTCGCATATAGCTTATGCTCTCGAAGTTTCTCCAGAACTAGACGCAGATGTTCCTTGTGTTCCTCTTCGTTCTTGGAGAATATCAGTATGTCATCGATGAACACCACGACAAACTTGTCCAAGTATTCCATAAATACCTTGTTCATCAGATTCATAAAATATGCCGGGGCATTAGTCAGTCCAAATGACATGACCGTGTACTCATACAAGCCGTACCGACTGGTGAAGGCTATCTTGGGTATATCCTGTTCACGAATCTTCAACTGATGATACCCGGATCGAAGATCGATCTTTGAGAATACGCGAGCTCCAACTAACTGATCAAACAGATCATTGATCATCGGCAAGGGGTACTTGTTCTTGATGGTCACATCGTTCAATGCACGATAATCGACAACCATCCTCAAGGACTTGTCCTTCTTTTCAACCAAGAGCACTGGGGCTCCCCAAGGTGAAGAACTTGGGCGAATATACCCTTTGTCCAATAACTCCTTAATTTGCTTCTTGATTTCTATCAAGTCATTTGCGGGCATCCGATAGGGTCTCTTGGATATCGGGGCTGTTCCGGGTAATAGCTCAATCAAGAACTCAATCTCTCTATCGGGTGGCATGCCCGGCAATTCCTCCGGAAATACATCTGGGTACTCCTGTACAATCGGTACTTCCTCCTGGACTACTCCCGTGAGAGAGTTTACGTGCTTACTCCGTGTCGGGCGCTGGGACACGTACTTAATCCGCTTCTGCTCGGGGGTGGTGAGCAAAATAGACTTAAGGGCACAATCAATATTCCCTTCATACTTGGCCAACCAATCCATGCCTAGGATTACATCCAATCCCTGGGACTCTAATACGATGAGGTCGGTGGGAAAATTATGGGTCCCGATGTTGAGACTCAAAGCATGGCATCCTATCCCGGCTGTCATCATGCCTCCTGGGGAACTGACCTTAATAGGCTGGCTGAGGGTTCTAGTGGGCAAACTATACTTTTCCACAACTACCCTTGATATGAATGAATGTGTTGCACCAGAATCAAAAAGTACCAATACTGGACGTGAATTTAGCAAAAACTTACCAACCACAGTATCGGGGTGATCATAGACCTCTTCAACATCAATGTGGTTCACCTGAGCTCGAGGAAAAGGATTGGGCTTCTTTGCTGCAGAGTTGCCGTTGTCGTTTCCATTTCCTTGCTTGTTCTGGGGACATTCAGTGGCATAGTGTCCCGTCTTCTGACACTTGAATCAGGTGATGTGAGTCAAATCCTTCTGAGCTGGAGCTGAATGCTGCTGAGTACCAGTACCGCCATTCTTGAAGTTGATGTTGTTGCGGTGGTTCCCATTTCCTCCATGGTTGTGGCCTCCATGGTTGTGCACCGGGTGGTTATGCTGAACGTGTCCACCAAACTAACCGGATCCAGCACCGGTATTCCCTGAATAGGGGTGTAGCGAGGCTTGTGCTGAGTGCCGGAGTTGAACTTTCCAACCCCATACTTTCGCTTGCGGTTCTCCATCTGCCGGTGTTTCCCCTCCAAGATGAGGGCCTTATCGACCACCTCCTGGTAGTTGTTGAAGGTGGCTACAGTCAACTGAATGCTTAGCTCATCATTGAGTCCCTCCAAGAACTTTTCCTGCTTGGCCGCATCATCGGCCACATCTCCAGGTGCATAACGGGCGAGCATGCTGAATTCATCGACGTACTGGGCCACAGAGCGATTCCCCTGGCGTAAGTTGCGAAACTCACGCTTCTTCAGACTCATTGCACCAGCTGAGACATGTGCGGTGCGGAAGACTTGCTTGAATTGCTCCCAAGTGACTCCATCAATGGGGTAAGTGGTGGTGTAGTTCTCCCACCAAGCAGCTGCAGGGCCTTCAAGTTGATGCGCGGCAAAACGCACCTTCTCAGCTTCAGAACAACCAGCAGTGATAAGTTCACGCTCCATCTTGCGGGGCCAATCATCTGCCACAATGGGCTCAATGCTGCTGGAGAAAGTTGGAGGGTTCAACCTCAGGAAACGGGTGAGATGATGGTTATGTTGATGTTGTCTATGAACTAAAACCCACTAGTTTATATAGACACCAGGGGTACCTAGGGTTACATATGGTCGGTTACATTACGAAGAAAGCATGCCGATACTATCATCTTGACTTGGAGCACACATCAAGGCTTTGGAAGTTTCCATCTTGAACACGCCGACGTCTTATAGTTTGTCCCTTCAATGATAGACACAGAGTGACCCACGAGTCCGCCTGTAAAGATAGTTCGGCAGCCCGAGGCCCCCTTAGTCCCAGACTCCCTCGGAGGGGGTTATGACACGGGCAGAGGGAGTTCCTACTCTTCCATACCCATTCATATATGTCCTCCCCTGCAGTTTTCTTTTTCCAGGCGACCATGTTGCTTCGGTGGCCACCGTCGGTCCATCATTTTCAGTCGTTCTTGCGTGATTCCGACAAGTGGAGTTTATGACCACACTCTCCTCATGCCATGGATGCCAGTAATGACCCTGTTCTCCTTCCCTATAGTTCAATATTTTGGATCAAGGATTTAGGGCAAGATGAGATGCATTCGCTGATTTTTGGTCAAATCGAGGCGTGAGTAGGCCGTGGGAGACTCCTAGTTGAGTATATTTATTGTATTATTGAAAGAAATTTGAGTTTGGCATCACTAGCTAGTAGTACCAGATCTGATCCACAGTTGTGATTGCCCCCGACAACCTCCACCTCGAGAGGTACTACTGCTCCTCCGGAGCGATACTACTACTTGTGGGCGGTACTACCGCTGGCTGGAGCGGTACTATCGCGTGTGCTGTCAGATTCACATTTTCCTGATTTCACTTCAAGTCTACTCTTATTCATTTCTTTTGGCTTATGCAATTTGTTTTGCACCTGATTTCCAGTTCCTCTTTGTATTGTGGGTTCCAGGTAGTAGTGCCTCTTGCTACTGCGACAACAGACCTTCCCTGGCAACGGCGCCAGGAATCCTTCTGTCAAGGGTTACGCCTTTAGGGACTTCCTTGGCAAATATGCAAAGGATTTCCCCGCGGTCTTGGAGCCTTGTGTTGGTGTTCCCTTGAAGAGGAAAGGGTGATGTACCACAGCGGCGGTAAGTATTTCCCTCAGTTTGAGAACCAAGGTATGAAGGGGTTGTCAATCCAGTGGGAGGATCACGTCGAGTCACAAGTACCTACACAAACACAAAGAGCTTTCACCCAACGCTATGAAGGGGTTGTCAATCCCTTATAGATTGTTTGCAAAGTGAGAACTGAAAGCAAAAAGGAAACAAAGCAAAGTAAAAGTGAAAGTGGAAACGATAGTTGTGAATAGACCCGGGGGCCGTAGTGTTCACCAGTGGCTTCTCTCATGAAAGCAAGTAGACGGTGGGTGAACGAATTACTGTCGAGCAATTAATAGAACCGCGCAAAGTCGTGACGTTATCTATGGCAATGATTATATCTATAAGCATCACGTCCAAAACAAGTAGAGCAATACTTTCTGCATCTACTAGTATTACTCCACACGTCGACCGCTATCCAGCATGCATCTAGTGTATTAAGTTCATCAGAACAGAGTAACGCCTTAAGCGAGATGACATGATGTAGATGGACAATTTCATATCTATGATAAAAGCCCATCTTGTTACCCTTGATGGCAACAACACGATGCGTGCCTTGCTGCCCCTTCTGTCACTCAGAAAGGTCACCACACGGTATGAAGCCAAAACCAAGCACTTCTCCCATTTCAAGAATCATAGATCTAGTTGGCCAAACAAAACCCAAGACTCGGAGAGACTTACAAGGATATCAAATCATGCATATAAGAAATCACCAACGACTCAAATACAATTCATAGATAATCTGATCACAAATCCACAATTCATGGGATTTCGACAAACACACCGCCAAAGAGAATTACATCGGATAGATCTCCATGAAGATCATGGAGAACTTTGTATTGAAGATCCAAGAGAGAGAAGAAGCCATCTAGCTACTAACTACAGACCCGTAGGTCTGATGTGGACTACTCACGAGTCATTGGAGAGGCGGTGATGTTGATGTAGAAGCCCTCCAACTCCAAAGTCCCCTCCGGCAGGGCACCGGGAAGGGTCTCCAGATGAGATCTCGCGGAAACGGAAGCTAGCGGCGGCGGAAAAGTATTTTCGTGGATGCCCTGATTTTTTTGGGATTTTAGGGAATTTATAGGCGAAAGAGCTAGGGTAGGGGAGCTCCAGGGGGCCACAAGCCTGGTAGCCGCCGCCCCGCTGGTGGCGGCTACAGGGCTTGTGGGCCCCCTGTGGCGCTCCTGCCTTAGCCCTCAAGTCCCCTGATCTTCTTCCGTTCTGGAAAAAAATATTTCGGGGATTTTATTCCGTTTGGACTCCGTTCCAAAATCATATCTGAAAAGAGTCGAAAACACAGAAAAAACAGGAACACGCACTTGGCACTGAATTAATAAGTTAGTCTCAAAAAAGATATAAAAGGTACATAAAACATCCAAAGTTGACAAGATAACAGCATGAAACCATCAAAAATTATAGATACGTTTGAGACGTCTCAAGCATCCCCAAACTTAACTCATGCTCGTCCTCGAGTAGGGAAGTGATAACGAATGATTTTTTGATGCTTTCATGCTACCTAGCATAGATGTCCTTTGTAACTCCTCTTATGTGACGTGAATGTTCAGATCCATTAGATTCAAAACAATAGTTTGCTATTGATGCGGAGACAATAATACTTCAAGCAAACTAGCAAGGTAATCATGAACTTTCAAAATAACGAGGCCAAAAGAAAGTTATCCCTACAAAATCATATAGTGAGGCTATGCTCTATCATCCTTGCACAACGAATTTAAATCATGCACAACCCCGGTATTGGCCAAGTAATTGTTTTCACACGTTTACTTTCTCAAACTTTTTCAACTCTCACGCAATACATGAGCGTGAGCCATGGTTTTAGCACTATAAGTGAAATGGAGTGTGGTGGAGGTTGCAAGACAAACAAGGAGAAGATGGTCACATTAACTAGGCATGTCAATGAGCTATGGAGATGCTCATCAATAGATATCAATGTGAATGAGTAGGGATTGCCATACAAATGATGCACTAGAGCTAAGAGTATGTGAAAGCTCTTAAAGAAAACTAGTTGGTGTGCATCCAACTTGCTTGCTCACGAAGACCTAAGGCAAATTCGAAGAAGCCTATCATTGAAATATACAAGCCAAATTATATAATGAAAATTTCCCACTAGCTATATGGTGGTGACAAAACGAGAGACTCTCAATCATGAAGATCATGGTGCTTAATAAGCACAAGTGTGGAAGGATAGTAGAATTGTCCCCTCTCTCTTTTTCTCTCATTTTTTTGGTGGGCCTTTGGTATTTAAAAAATAATAATTGGTGGGCATCTTTGGCCTCTTTTTGTATATGGGCTTCTCTGGCCTCTTTTATTTCCTCACATGGGACAATGCTCCATCAATGATGATCATCACACTTACAACTCAAAACTTAGAGCAATGATGACTCTATATGGAATGCCTTCGGTAGTGTACCGTGACAATGATCTAGCATGGCATAGACATCAATGGAAACATCATGCTAGCTATCTTAAGATCATGAAGTGGCAATGTAGAAGCTGTGGCACATGTCATGGTGGTAGCAATATATCTCGGGATAGCTTTGAAAAAGCCATAGTAGGTAGGTATGGTGGCTGTTTTGAGGGAGGCTATATGGTGGTTTTGTGCACCGGCGAAAGTTGCACATCACTAAAGAAGATAGTGATGGTGAAAGGTGAAAGTGCATCTAAACCATGGTCTCAACATTAGTCATGAAGAACTCATATACTTGTTGCAAAGTTTTAGTAGTAACTGAAGCAAAGGATTCAACACATACTCCTAGCGGAAGGGTTGGTAGGTATAAACCATCGCGCGATCCCGACCGCTACACAAAGGATGACAATCAATAGACTAATCATGCTCAGACTTCATCACATAGCGGTTCACCATACATGCATGCTACCGGAATCACTAACTTCAACACAAGTATTTCTAGATCCACAACACCATACTAACATGAATTGAATATTACCACAACCACAACTCAAAACTAATTGAGAGGAATCAAACTTCTCTAACTATTCGATGCACATGAAGGTGGAAGTTTTCATATCCCTTTGGATAACTACCCCTTTTGATATAGAACTACCAAGCAACGCGCTTCCGTGCTCTAAAAGATATAAGTGAAGCACATAGAGCAAAATCAACTAGCTCAAAAGATATAAGTGAAGCACATGTGGAATTGTCTAACCAAAGGATATAAGTGAAGCTCGAGAAAATCACGGTGAGTGCATGTATTTATCTCTGGGTGTGCAGAAAGGAAGATTGTGACACAACAAAAATAAAAGACTCGTACGATACAAGACGCTCCAAAAAAATACATAACATGTGGTGAATAAAAATATAGCCCCAAGTAACGTTACCGATGGATTGAAGACGAAAGAGGGGATGCCTTCCCGGGGCATCCCCAAGCTTAGGCTTCTACGGCATACTTGAATCAACTTGGGGTGCCTTGGGCATCCCCAAGATTGAGCTCTTGCCACTCTTTATCTCTTTGTCCATAAGAACTTCACCCAAAACTTGAAAACTTCACAACACGAAACTTAAACAGAAACGCGTGATAACATTAGTATAAGAAAGCAAACCCCCACTTCCTTAGGTACTGTAGCAAACTTAAATTCTACTTATGTTGATGTTGGGTTACTGTATTTTCAATCGTCCATGGCTCATACCCACCGATACTATCCATATTTTCATCAAAATAAGCAACCAACTCAACAAAACCAGAATCTGTTAACAGCACACCAGTTTGTAGCAGTCTGTATACGTCTGTAGCAGTCTGTATACTTCGTATACTTCTCGTACTTCACAAATTCTGAAAACTTACGAAAGTATGAAGAATTTTCTTAGAAATCAGCAGCAAAAAGAATCAACTCAAAAACTCTTACAGAAAAAAATGAAAATTATTTTCGTGAGCAGAAAGTTTCTGTCTTTTCCAGCATGACCAAACGATCATCCCCAAGACTAATCATAACGGTTTTACTTGGCACAGACGCAAAAGAAACACAAAAAACACAATTATAACAGAATTATGAAAGTGTGGAAAACACAAAACAGAAAGAAAAAGGATAGATTCGTTGGGTTGCCTCCCAACAAGCGCTATTGTTTAACCCCCTTAGCTAGGCAAAAGGTGATGGAATCTAGTTCTAACATACTTCCTATGCATAGGCATTTTATAGGGAAACAAATTGGCAAGACAACCAATAGTTACCAAATGCAAGGAAGAAGAAAGAGACAATACCAATCTCAACAGAACGATAGGTAATTTGGTAACATGAAAGTTTCTACCAAAATATTTTCCTCTCTCATAGCAATTACATGTGGGATCATATTCAAATTCAACAATATAGCTATCCCATAGGATATTCTTTTCATGATCCACATGCATGCAAAGTTGATGCTATTCAAAATTAGTGGGATTATCATCAAATAAAGTCATGACTTCTCCAAACTCACTTTCAATATTATTGCAAATATCATATTCATCATGAGGTTTAAACAAATTTTCAAGATCATAAGAAAGATCATCACCCCAATCATGATTATTGCAATAAGTAGTGGTCATCGCAAAACTAGCATCCCCAAGCTTAGGGTTTCACATATTTTTAGCATGATTGTCACTAATAGAATTTGTAGTGAAACCATTGCAATCATGCTTTTCATCCAAGGAGCCCACGTGAATTAGTTCATAAATTTCTTCCTCACAATTTTCAGATTCATGCATCTCAAGCAAAACTCCATAAAGATAGTCAAGTGCACTCAACTCACTAGCAATTGGATCAACATAATTGGATCTCTTAAAGATATTAGCAAGTGGATGAGTATCCATATCACTAGATTTTCAGCAAGCGAAGATGCAAGCATATTGCAGGCACATGGCACACAAGCGAACAGAAAGCAAGCGACAGAAAAGGGCGAACAAAAAGGCGAACGAAAAAGGCAAAGGAGAAAGGCAAAAAGGCAAAAGAAAATGGCAAAGGGAGAAAGGCAAATGAAAATGGCAAATGCGAAGTGGGGAGAGGAAAACGAGAGGCAATTGGCAAAAAGGGTAAATGCAAGAGATGAGTTTGTGACACCTACTTTGATAGATCTTGTCTTGATCTCCCCGGCAAGCGATCCTCCTCCCCGGCAACGGCGCCAGAAATCCTTCTACTACTGCGACAACACACCTTCCCTGGCAACGGCGCCAGGAATCCTTTTGTCACGGGCTACAACTTTAGGGACTTCCTTGGCAAATATGCAAAGGATTTCCCCGCGGCCTTGGAGCCTTGAGTTGGTGTTCCCTTGAAGAGGAAAGGGTGATGTAGCACAGCGGCGGTAAGTATTTCCCTCAGTTTGAGAACCAAGGTATCGATCCAGTGGGAGGATCACGTCGAGTCACAAGTACGTGCACAAACACAAAGAGCTTGCACCCAATGCTATGAAGGGGTTGTCAATCCCTTATAGATTGTTTGCAAAGTGAGAACTGAAAGCAAAAAGGAAACAAAGCAAAGTAAAAGTGAAAGTGGAAACGATAGTTGTGAATAGACCCGGGGGCCGTAGTGCTCACTAGTGGCTTCTCTCATGAAAGCAAGTAGACGGTGGGTGAACGAGTTACTGTCGAGCAATTGATAGAACCGCGCAAAGTCGTGACGTTATCTATGGCAATGATTATATCTATAGGCATCACGTCCAAAACAAGTAGACCGATACTCTAGTGTATTAAGTTTATAAGAACAGAGTAACGCCTTAAGAAAGATGACATGATGTAGATGGACAATCTCATATCTATGATAAAAGCACATCTTGTTACCCTTGATGGCAACAACATGATGCATGCCTTGCTGCCCCATCTGTCACTCGGAAAGGTCACCACATGTTATGAACCCAAAACGAGGCACTTCTCCCATTGCAAGAATCATAGATCTAGTTGGCCAAACAAAACCCAAGACTGGGAGAGACTTACAAGGATATAAAATCATGCATATAAGAAATCAGCAAAGACTCAAATATAATTCATAGATAATATGATCACAAATCCACAATTCATCGGATCTCGACGAACACACCGCCAAAGAGGATTACATCGGATAGATCTCCATGAAGATCATGGAGAACTTTGTATTGAAGATCCAAGAGAGAGAAGAAGCCATCTAGCTACTAACTACAGACCCATAGGTCTGAAGTGGACTACTCACGAGTCATTCGAGAGGCGATGATGTTGATGTAGAAGCCCTCCAACTCCAAAGTCCCCTCCGGCAGGGCATCGGGAAGGGTCTCCAGATGAGATCTCGCAGAAACGGAAGCTTGCGACGGTGGAATAGTATTTTCGTGGATGCCCTGATTTTTTCTGGGATTTTAGGGAATTTATAGGCGAAAGAGCTTGGGCAGGGGAGCTTCAGGAGGGCCACAAGCCTGGTGGCCGCCGCCCCCTGGTGGCGGCTACAAGTCTTGTGGGCCCCGTGTGGCGCTCCCGCCTTGGCCCTCAAGTCCCGTGATCTTCTTCCATTCTGGAAAAGTTTATTTCGGGGATTTTATTCCGTTTGGACTCTGTTCCAAAATCAGATCTGAAAAGAGTCAAAAACACAGAAAAAACAAGAACTGACACTTGGCACTGAATTAATAAGTTAGTCCCAAAAAAGATATAAAAGGTACCTAAAACATCCAAAGTTGACAAGATAACAACATGAAACCATCAAAAATTATAGATACGTTTGAGACGTATCACCTCTACTCACCAGGAGCGTCGGGTGAAACCAAGTCGAGAGGGTGGCTCCAAGCGTTACTGCACACCTCGAAAAGCATTACTGCACACCTGGGGATGGCATTGCCAATCCCTGTGCATCGGCTAAGCAGAGCACCAAGACGGTTGCCTCAAAGCCTTAGAAGGGTAAATAAATGAGTGATTTGCCTAGCAAGGAGTTCTCTATTGTGTGTCATCGCAACTTTATGCCAACCCACAAGATCTTTCTCTTCTCAATCATCCCTTCTCGACCAAGCATCAAGGTTCTGTTTATCATGATGTGCTAAATAATAAGAAGAACGTGTTCGTTCCTCACGTCAAGTGCATTGATATGGACCATTTGCATAGGAATGTCAACTATTTTGGTCAAACTCTCGGTTTGTGTGAGAAGCTGGTTATTATCAACCTCATGTAATTCAACAAGGATTTTGATGCAGAGATTGTGGCCATGTTCTTTGCGACAGTCCATCTTGAAAATGATGAGGCAAGGACCTTAATTTGGATGGCTAATGGCATGAGAATGTCTGCTACATGGAAGGAGTTCATGGACTTGTTGGGATATGATGATTAGGGGCTCCATAACATAATTGGATTCCGTCCTCACACGGAGGTTACTTGCACTCACAAGAGTGCTCTCTGGAAGTAATCTACTAAGAAGGTTTCTTCCACCACTCGTAATGCTACCTATGTGTTGTATCTGTTTCTAGACATTATGCATCGCATCTTCAGGCACACACTCTTTCCCCATGTTGGGAACTTGGATCAGTTACACTCTTACCTAGTGGACATGTTGGTCCATTGTCAGGCTTTGAAGAACTAAGAAGAGGTTGAGTTTTTGGATGTTTCTCACGTCATGTGGTTCGAGCTTCTCTCGGCAATGACGTAGCGTAAGTGTCCCATCTATGGTCCATATCTCATGCATATGATTGAGAAGACTTGGGAATCCACCTTTACAGGTCTACTATTTGAGTTTGGTGAGTTGATTCCCCATGATATTGTGCAGCTGAGGCTGAAGGAAAAGTGGAGTACTCATACTATCATGAGGTGGAGGTTCTTGAGGCAAAGGATGAAGATCAAGATGCGGGTGGAGCTGACACGAGTTATGCTCCCTCTAGAGTGGAGCCATCTAGGGATCGGAAGCTAAAGGAGAAGATGAAGTAGTTTTGCATGCAGGCTCATGGTCAATATACCGTTCACTTGGCAGAGAAGAAGGCTAGGATGCGTGACAAGCTGATGATGAGGCACATTGGGATGGATGTGGCCAGTGGGTCTAATGACAGGAGCACTGATGAGGATACATGGATGTGACAGCCCGATGCCGACGCTCCAGAAGATTCCCCTTTTAATTCGTTGACACGGTGTGTTTTATTTTTGTTTGTTGCATTCATCACGCATCATGCATCATCTCCATCTTCTCTGGTGTGATTGCTTCCCCTGTTGTGTTCATTTTATTTTTCCCTCTTCTCCTAGCCACTCCTTGTTCTTTTCCTTTTCCCTTTGCTTTCGTTTATTTGAGTTGCAGATTTAAGTGCTCAAATAAATGTTTCTGTGGAGCCCATAAATAATATCTATTGTATAGGGTCTCCATCAAAAGTCTCAGTCCAATTGGGGTTGGTTTGGTTATGGTTTATAATATAGGCAAGTTTGAGATATATTCGAAACTTGTCCGAATTTAAATACTGTAAAAATCCCCAAACCAATTTTATTAAATCCCCCATATTTCTCTGGCTCCGGGAAAATTCCTCTTTTGTTGGAATTCCAACTTCTTTCCTTGTTTTCTTACTTTGCAAGTTGGTGTAAAGGAAAAGACTTTAAAGAAAACAAGAAAGAGGGGGAAAAGAGAGAAGCCAGCCTATGCCACTTGGGACAAGGCCCAGCTAGCCTTAAGCCTCCTGACCTAGCGGCACGAGCCCAGCCTCCCGATTCCCTCATCCCCGCAGCGCCGTCATCTCCTCGTTCCCTCGTCCTTCCCGCAGCGCTCCTCTCCTCCTCTGCCATTTTTCCTCTTGCGACCCCATCTCGCTGCTCGCCTGCTCCATGCCACGCCGCCTCGCTGCTTCCGCACACAGCCCCCTCCTCCTCGAGCCGCGCTGTCCCCTGTGCGTTGCTGCTGTGCCCTCGGCCTCGCGCCAGCAGCCCGCGTCGCCGGCCTCCTGCTCCCCTCCCGCGCGGTAGCTCCGGCCGCGCTCGCCGGTACGCCGCCCCTCGCCGTGTCGCCATGCGCCACCTCGCCCTGTGCCTCGCTGGCCTCCCGTCCTCGCCTTCCCTACCGCTGTTCCCGGCCCCGAGCTCGCATGGCCGCCGTTCCCCGTGCTCGCCCCGCCGGCCGCCTCTTCCACCTGCGCGTTGCTGCTCCGCCTCCGCGATGGCCTCCCGTGGACGCCGCCCTCGGCCTCGTCTCCGGTCCGCCGCCTGCGCTCTCCGCCGGAGCTCGCCTTGCCATGGCCCCCAGCCTCCTCCTCCTACCCGTCTAGTGTGCTGCTGTGCCGCCGTGTTGCCGCTGTTGCGTTGCTAAGTTGTTGCTCCTGCTGCCGATTGGTGTGCTAGCTGCCGCTGCTGTGCGGTTTTGCCTTGCTGCTTGCCTTGCTGCTTCCCTGCTGAGCTGGATGCTGTTGCTATGACTTGTTGCTGCTAGCCTTGGTCTCGTGCACCCCCGTGCTTGTCATTTTGTTGCTCGCCGGATGCTGTTGTTGTATGCCGTTGCTGCCGCCATGGCCTAGTTGCTAGGTGCTGCATTTTGCTGGTGCTGGCTGCATATAGTTGCTGTTGCTATTGCATGCATGCCGCTGTCGCTCTTGTTGCTTGCCTATCGAGCTGCCTTATTGTTACCGAGCCGCTGTTGTTGCATGTTGCTCCTGCTGCCGCTTGTGCCGAGCCGTCGTGTGCCTGCCCTGTTGCTGTTGATAGCTATAGCTGTTGTTGCTAGTCTGCTTATGCTTGTTGCCCATGCCAGCTAGTGCTTGTTGTTCTGTTGTAGTAAGTTGCTTGCTGATGCTAGTTGCTGCTAGGTAGATTTTGCTGTTGTTGCTATTCGATCGTAACTTGCTTGTGCTGTCGTTTGCCGTCGCCGAAGTTCGCTAGCTCCAACCCTCTTTCTTGGAACTGACAAGTTCTCCGGGTACCACGTCGTCCTTGATGACCCCCCGGAGCGTGTTCGACTACCGTCGCCGAAGACCCGTCTACCGACGCAAGAGAACGACTACCGTCGACGAGACCGTGTACGACTACTTCCACGACGTCCGCTACGAACCGATCCGCTTCGAATCGCATGCTTCGAAGGTATACCGATGAGACGTGTCGTGTAACGAACGAATGTGATGTATGAGTTGAATGTTTGTTGCACCGTATGTATGCCCGTTGCACATTGTCTTCTTTCGTGGTGCCTCGACACATGGGAACCCGAGATACGGGATCACCCCATCTTTATTTAACGTTCCCGCACACGCTTCCAGATCGTGGCACCGATATCTCGTTGAGTATCGAGATAGGAACGTTGCCGTGGCTTTGTTTCCGTCTTGCCGCCATGGTTCCCTCTCGCTCGCCGTGGCGACACCTGTTTCTTTCCGTTCTTGCCCGTGTTGTTGAAACTCGCATGCATGACGCATACATGGCATATACCGTGTGTTGCATGTTCTTGTGCCGTAGCTCCGATCTTTGTTTCGCGTGTTAACCGACTAGGATGTCACATAGAATCACCCGCTTCACCCCTTGCCATGTTAACAACATTTAATATTGCGTGCTAAATAATCGCGAGTGAATTAAATAATCAATCGTGGAGTTGCGTCGATATGCAACCCGTTGCATATCGAGCTTCACTTAATGTGTAGTGTTTGTGTGAGGTGAATTGCCATGCCATCCCTTGCATCAATGAACTGATCATGCATCATAGTAGGTTATGCATCATGTTGTGCATCGTGTGGTGAATATCTGTGTTGATGTTTGATTCCGGTTTGCTCCGTCTCGATAGAGTTCCGCAAGCGAGTCGGAATGTGAGGACCCGTTCGACTACGTTGGTTCGCTGACTTCTCGGAGTTGTTCTTCTTCCAAGCGGGATCTCAGGCAAGATGACCATTTCCCCAGATACCATTACTATCATTGCCATGCTAGTTTAATCGCTTCTATCGATTATATCTCGTTGCCTACCACATGTTAAATATCAGCCTCTCAATCATGCCATGATAACCTTCAACCTGTTCGACCTAGCAAACGACTGATTGGCTATGTTACCGCTTGCTTAACCATGTGTTAGCGTTGCTAGTTGCAGGTGCAGTTGCTTCCATGTGATAACATGGGTTCCTTGTTATATCACCATATTAAATGCTATTAAAGTTAATGCACCTATATACTTGGTTAAAGGTGGAAGGCTCGGCCTTTCTAGCCTGGTGTTTTGTTCCACCTTTGCCCCCTTAGTTTCGGCTACCGGTGTTATGTTCCATAAATGAGCGCTCCTAACACGATCGGGGTTGTTATGGGGACCCCCTTGATAATTCGTTTTAGATTAAAGCTGGTCTGGCAAGGCCCAACATTGGTACTACATTTGCCCAACATAATAATTTTGTTAATACTGAAAGCATAGGGCGTCATGAACCCAAGGAGTAATTCTACATAATACAGGGAGGGCTAGTGCTAATGGTGCTGGTCCAAAACAGTGCACTGTGCGGGGCCACCGCGAGGAAACTCGAGGTTTGGCACTCGTACGCGTAGCTTATCCATCGTGTCCTAAGAACGAGATACGCGGCTCCTATCGGGATCGTCGACACGCCGGGCGGCCTTGCTGGATTAGTTTTACCTTTGACGAGATATCTTGTGCATCGGGATTCCGGTGATGCTTTCGGTAATCTCAGAGTTGAGGTTTTCCACTAGGGAATCCGACGAGATCGCGAGCTTCGTGATTGAGGATTTCTATGCGGCTTGTGGTAATTTGTGATGGACTAGTTGGAGCACCCCTGCAAGGTTAAATCTTTCGGAAAGCCGTGCCCGCGGTTATGTGGCAACGTGGAAACTTTGTTTAACACTAGTTCTAGATAACTTGAAGATAACTTAATTAAAACTTGCCAACTGTCTCTTTTGTGAGCCCCTGCTCCGATCGAGGACACGGTGGGGTTATGTCTGACGTAGGTAGGTGTTCATGATCATTCATTTGATCATCCGTAGTTCACGTCCGCTATGCGTAGATCTTCCCTCCTCTTATTTCTTGTACTCGTAAGTTAGCCACCAAATAATGCTTAGCCGCTGCTGCAACTTCACCACTTAACCATGTCTCACCCATTAAGCTTTGCTAGTCTTGATACCTTTGGAAATGAGATTGCTGAGTCCGCTGTGGCTCATAGGTTACTACAACACCAGTTGCAGGTACAGGTAAAGGTTACTTGACGCGAGCGCGTTGATTGTTCACTTTGAGTTGCTTCTTCTTCTTCTTCATCATCGATCTAGGATGGGTTCCAGGCCGGCAGCCTAGGATAGCAAGGATGGACATCGTTCTTATTTTTCTCGTTTGTTTTCGTCCGTAGTCGGACCCTGCTCTTACTCTTGATGTTTATGTAATGTATTGATGTGACTCTGATGTAGCTTGTGGCGAGTGTAAGCCAATTCAATATATATATCTCTTCTTTTTCAGTACATGTACTTGTAACGATATCCATTCTTGCGACACGACGAGATGCGCTTCTATCCCTGACGAGGCCTTCGTGCCAAATTGAGGATAGGGTCACATCTTGGGCGTGACAATGGACTTCCAAACATTGCAAGTGAGACTCAGGTGTTGATCAGCCTGGCATAACGGCTTCTAGCTCGAGCGAGTTCGAGGAGTATCGATGATGGTTGCTACCACCTTGGACCATTCTAGTGCTCTTTGCCCTTTTGGTGTCTCGATGCCAAACGGGGAGAGAGTTTAGGGATTTGTTGAGTCACGAGTGCATCTTAGTTGGTTGCTTGCTTTCTTCGCTCGTGAACTCTTATATCATTTGCTTTGGTATGGTTTGTGTTTGTGAGACTTAAAGATGGAGTCGTATGGTATGAGACATATGTTACCCTATATTTATCTATGTATGTCTTAGTACTCTCCTAGTATTTGAGTTTATACTTAACTTGTGACCTATGTTTATGTTCACATGCTATCGCTTCCATATATGCTTATCTCTCTTCATGTTATTGCAAGTATTGCTTGTGTATAAAATATAGGGGAAGTGTTGATCATAGTGTGTGTGCTTTGCATTCCAAAAGCATATCTAAAATACTGCACACCTCTAGGGAGCCCATCTATATTTTGTAGGTGTTGGGGGTTTGCTTGCTATCTTATGATGTCCCTTGTGCAAATCCCATGTTGTCATCAATCCACCAAACAGGGGGAGGCTGTTATGGCATGTTTCTCCCTTAGAGGTTTTGGTGATTGATGATAATGCTTTTGAAGACTAACCGCGTTCATTAAGCCTTTAAGATAATTCATCATGCGACACTAGACAATTCGGGCCCCTTTGTGGATAATAGTGAAGACGATTATTTTCGTGCGTTTCATTTTTTATGGAATAGTTGGGTGGAATCAACACGTACACTTCCATTTGCACCCTTGTTACTTTCTGGCATCAATGGAGTTGCTCCACTATGTACATTGCCTTAGTTCTAAAGGTCCCAAGCGGAAGTACCACGCCGGCAAGCGGTAGTATCGCTCTGGGCAGTGGTAGTAACGCATACGGGCGGTAGCACCACTTACCAATGGCCCACATTGTGTCTCTTTCTCTTGGAGCGTGGACTTTTCATGTCGGACTGCGTGGTAGTGAGGACGGTAGTACAACACGGTCATGCTGCCCACCATTATCGCTCAAATTACTGCACCCCTTCTAGACCCGGCAACCCCAGAGGATGTTTGGGAGGCTCTAGGGTGAGGAACTAGTGCTTACAACCGGTAGTACCACACTTATGAGCGGTAGTACCGCTTCACTGATACTACCTCTGTCCCTGCCTCTACACTACATCTCAATCATGGCAGCTCGCATTGTGTGAGGGCGTGAAGAGAATATGGTGCCCCTAGTGGCTTCTTGGGGAGCATTGTGCCTCCACACCCTCCAAGAAATACATACTTACCCTCAAAGGGAAGGAACTTCAGCAGCACATCCTCGTCTCCACCGGTTCGACTTGTGGTTATTTCTTACCTTTACTTTGTGCAAGCTTTACTTGTGTTGTATCCTTTGCTTGCTTGCATTATTGTCGTTTCTAGCATCATATAGGTTGTTGACCTATTTGCATATCTATACAACCTATTTGTTGCTAAACCTAATTTGTTAAGAATAGCTAAAAGTTGGTGATTTACTATTCAACCCCCTAGTCAACCATATCTATCCTTTCAACTATGAAATATTGTTTTTAGAGCACATACCATAGAACAACGGTTATATGTTAATATTCATTATATATATCAAAAAGGTATGTTACAAGGGGCAAGGAAAAAAATAAAAAGCTAGAAATATATAACACTACAGGTCGGAGAATCATATTATCCAACACCAGTTTTTGGGAATTGTTCCGTCAAGTAATTAGAATGTATGATTCAAGCATGGAATTCTGGTGCAAATTTTCTCTTAATCTAGAAACTTAGTGACTTTGGCTCATGCTTGACAGTAAACTCCAATTCTGGACTGTTGGTTGAATGTTTTTAAAGGCCTTCCCATTCCACTAGACCCATATGCTCTAGCATCCTAGCATAGCCACTTCTAAGCCAAAGTGAATCAATAATTCAGATTTAGCAAGAAAGGTTTCCTCATAAACTAAGATGCCTCTCTTTTTATTTTGGGGTCAAAGAGTTCCAATAATTCTATGCAAACCCACAATCCCGGAGAAGGTGCAAAACTGTCTCCTCGGCTTGTTCATTCAAGTTTGGGTAGAATTTGTCATCCAGGTGCATGCCCCTTCTTATTAGCATGTTTCTGGTGTTAACTTTGTCATGTTCTATTAGCCAGAAGAAAATCTTATGCTTGAGAATGCCGAAGCTCTTCCAGATGCTCATAAAGAAGATATGATCTTCATGATTTCCCGTCAAATGCTTGTACATCTTCATGAAAGGGTAACTATTCTTCTGTCCCAACCAGAGCCAATTATCCATACCAAGGGGGTTTAGAGGAGGGACGAGGTCAATGAGTTGCAAAAGTTGTTCGTGGTCTTGAGTAGATAGAGGACGACTAAAGTTACCGGTCCAGTTTGGTGTGCTAGCGAAAGTTTCAATGGTAATAGTATCAGTTATGGAAAATGAGAGAAAATGAACTAATAACATCAACATAATAATATACATAAACATAAATAACAAAATCATCAACTTTCAAAATATATGGTCCTTAAAGAACATTATTGCCAACTCATTTTATGATATTAGCATGGCATGACTCCGTCCTCACCACATAAGTACAAACCATGAGCACCGCGGTGTCAAGTTAGGCAATTGGATCATACTTCTAACGCGCTTCGACATTTTCAACCTCACTCAAGAGTTGAGCGTGAACCATGGACATAGCATATGACTGGAATAGAGTATGATGGTAGAGATCAAAAGGAGTCAAAGTGGAAAGGAAGTCCCGCATAAACTAGGCGGACCAAAAGGCTATGAATATGCCCATCAATTGATATCAACGCGAGGAGTAGGGATTGCCATGCAACGGATGCACTCGAGCTATAAGTGTATGAAATATCCATGAAAGCTAAGTGGGTGTGCATCCAACTTGCTTGCTCATGATGACCTAGGGAATTTGAGGAAGCCCGTCATCATAATATACAAGCCAAGTTCCATATTGAAAAATTCACACTAGCATATGAAAATGACAACTCATGAGAATCTCTATACGAACAACATGGTGCCACATTGACGCACAAGTGTGGAATAAGAAGTAGTAGCATTGCCCCTTCTCTCTTTACCTCTCATTTATCTATTTCTCTTTTTTTATTTTTCTGTGTATTTATTTATTTCTCATCCGGAGTCTCATCCCGACTTGTGGGGGAATCATAGTATCCATCATCCTTTGATCACTAGGACAGTTCTCTAATAATTACGGTCATCACACTTTTATTTACTTACAAGTCTAACACTAAATAATAGTATAAAATAAATGACTCTATATGAATGTCTCTGGAAATGTACCAGGATGTGCAATGATCTACCGTAACATGTAAATAATGATGAACGATGGCCTTGCCACGAATACTATATATTGTCTAGGAAAAAATCTCCAAAAAGTTTTGTCCAATTCCGAGAACTTCTATTTCTGCACAAAACCAACACCATGGCAGTTTTGCTGAAAACAACGTCAGTCCAGATTAGTTTCATTCAAACCATGCAAATTATATTCCAAAACAAGAGCATTAGTGTTTGGAAAAGTAGATACACTCGAGGAGTATCATGGAGCACCTCTGAGGTTCAAGCAATGACTAAACATTGCAATTATGGGTAGAAGAGATAGAGTCATGCTCACAGCCAACATTGACTATACTCGATGCATAAGAATCACAATAGTTCTTTTAGCTATGGTGCTTTGCCGAGAAGGTCATGACACAACAGTAGAAATAAATAACATGAAAGTAAATAGAAGGACCCTTCACAGAGGAAGCATTGGTTTGAAGTGGTACGAGAGCTCATGCTTTAAAACTGATATGAAAGTATAATTTTGGGTGGTGTGCTTTTCCTGTCAATGTCACAATAGAGGACTTCGGTATCTTCCATGCTAAACACATTATTAGCGGTTCCCAAGCGTAAATGTAAAGTTTACTCCCCACCATACATACACAAATCATGGCTATCCGAATTCATGGGTACCTCGCAACAATCAACTTTCAAGGGGAGTTCGTTTAGTTTTTGATTGTGCAGGATTGGGCATCCTTTTTACTAGCCTCTCTCGTGCAATAACAGGTTAATAAACAACCTCTTCAAAATAACCCGCTTAGCATGGAAGATACTGACTACACCGTCGCTCCATGAGCGGTATGAGCACACAAATCATATGTTTATTTGAATTATTAGAGGTGGCACATGCAAATTTACTTGGAACAACGCATATAGGTAAATGCGGTGGACTCGTCTGAAACAACTTGGTTTTAAGGATTTTCTATGCACAAGCAGTATTCCATCTCAGTACAGGTCAAGGTTGGCAATAGGTTGAGAAGTGATCTGCTAGAGAGAGAAAACGGTCATAGTCATGCATTGAGAATAGTTTTCATTGAACACTAGCATGAGTAGGATATAAACACTCTGAATATAGATATCATGAATGTTGTATTTGTTTTGAAACAACTACATGTTTGCACATGTGCCAAGTCAAACTAATACTTGAATTACTCAGAGGAGGATATCATATTATCATACTACATCATAACCATTTGAATGCATGTTGACACACAAGATAAAACATTATTTACTCCTAGCTATTTAAGCATCACAGGAGCAACTATGACCTCTTATTGTCATCAAAAACATGTTTACTCACAATATGTTGAATCAAGATCAATCGAGGTAAAAATATTTGTAAAAACGAAAATCAAGAAGAGTTCGTACCAACTTCCTTTACCGCAATGACTTCATCAAATCATAGTCATTATTGCCTTTCACTTGCACAAATGAATGATGTGAAAATAATAATAATGCAAGTGTGGCATGGACCAAGTTGGAATCTACGAAACAACTTATTCAAAGGAGAAGACAAGGTAACATTGGTTCTTCGTTAGATCGACAATATTGCATATGAGAGATATCCAACAATTTTACCATGGTATTATCCTTGTGAAAACTCATAGAAAAGAAAATAATTTCAAGGAAAAACACTATTTTTTTTTGGAGTTTTCATTTTCTGAAGAAGGCGAAAAGAGCAAAAGTAAAAATAAGAACGAGAAAAACTATTTACATGGGAAAGCTCATAACAAACAAAAGAAGACTAGGAAATATTTTGGGTTTTATTTTGGATACTACAAACTAGGAACGCAAGAAAAATTGAAAAGAAGCGAGAAATATTTTTGTGTTTTCGGAAGTTTATAAAACACATAAAAGAAAAGTGAACATGAAACTAAACATGGATATACAATGAAAAAGGATGAACACCGACAACTGGAATGAATGTGTGATACATCAATGTAATGTCGGTGAGAAATACGTACTCCCCCAAGCTTAGGCTTTTGGACCAACTTGGTCTACGTCTGGCGTGGATAAAACTCGTAGAAATAGTTGGGGTTGTACTCCATTACTGCCGCAAGCGCCTGGTTGGCTGCCTCATTTCAACGAGCAGTCTTCTCTGTGTGCTATATGCCTCAACCTCCTCCTCACGTATAAAATACCTCTGCTTCTCCTGAAAGTTGAAGAAGGCAGGAGACGACAAAGTAATATGATAGACATTGCACATGTTAAAGGTTAGTCTATATCGAAATGGTGTGTCTTCTCTTTCAAGAAACTGATGGCGCGCCATATCATTATAATCAAGATAGCTAGATGGTAACATAGGATCATTTTCCTAATGAGCACACCTCAATAAGTGGCTAAGCGAGTAGCATATATCCCACCATAAAACTCACCAACCTTAGATTTATGCTGTAAGCGGCATGCAATGATGGATCCAATATTGAATTTATATCTCTCTTAAGAATACTCAAATCAATTGTGCACAGCATGCTCAGGTCATGTTTACCATTTATGCATCTTCGTATAAACAATGCAAAGTAGTGGATTGTAGGAAAATGAATGTTGCCAATTCTAATTTGTGTTATGATTCTAGTTTAACCTTGAGTTAGGCTCATGCTAAATTCATGGCAATCATTTTTACGTGGTTCAAGAAAAGTTCCCCAACAAGGTATTTTAGAGGTAGTGCAAAACTCTGTCAAAAATTCTTTGATATTCATGCGAAAGGACTTATCATATAAATCAAATATAACATCATAAGAGGAGCGATGGGACATGAACTCAAACCACCGTATGAATGAGTAGGTAAGATCATGGAATTGCAGGCACTTATCTGAAAAGAATTCCGTCAACTCTACACTTTGTACGTACGTGTCGAATTCTTTCTTAATGCCTATGGTGTTCATGAATTCCTCAGACAACCACTCACACGGTTTCGCGAGAGCTTTCGTGTGCGGTACCACGTCCAGCTCATGGATTGCTGACCTCGGGGAGGTCTTGCTTGAAGAGCTCCCATGGGAATTTTTCCTAAAAAAACTCTTCTTTTTTTGGAGAAGTCTAAAAATTGTAATCCGTCAAAATAAAAGTGAATGAAACTCAACAAAATTGATAGCAACTACTCACACAAGTGTATAGAGGCTATATCATGAAAACTACTTTGAACCATACAAATACAACATGCAACCTCATAAACTTGGTGACCAACAGTAGGAAAAATTGCAAAATTCAAAGCACTAGAACAAAAACTAATTAGAGCAATGGAGGAGTCGCATACCAAGGAGTAATCTCTCAAAACATATTTAGAATTGGAGTTCCGAGCAAAGAGGTCGAAAATCACTCAAAAATGGGCAAGAACACGGGCTAGGAGGCAATGGTGATTTTTTGGAGGAAGATGGAGGTCGTGGAAATGGGAACTAAGTGAGTGGGTCCCCGTGGGTCCCAAGAGCTTGGTGGGCGCGCCCTAGGGGAGTGGGCGCATTCTGTGAGCTCATGGATCACAGGTGCACCCCCTAGGGTGTGTTCAACGCAAAAAAATCTTATTTAATGTGGAAAAAATCATACTAAATTTTCAGATCATTTTGAGAACTTTTATTTTTAGGTCATTGTTTATTGCATGGAAAATTCAGAAAACAGGATAATTATGGCATTCTACTTTATTGAAACTTCAAATAATATAGAATAAAACTATGGGTATAGTAGGTCGTGCTTACTAAATTTATCAAACACATGGTCCTAAAAATTAATATATTAATAAGGTTGATCAAGTCTTATTAACAAACCATTTCCGAGTGAGATGAATCCGAAAAAAACATATAGCCCTAAGCTACCTCAACGGGGATGTTCGTCTCCCCAAAATAAGAATTTCATATTTCTTTTTGACACTAGGTATGGGAAATCTGAATCCTCCAATAGTAATTATGGTAATTTGCTCAACAGAATTAATATTTTTCACCGAAGTTTGCTTCTTCGGAAAGTGCACCGTGTGTTGTTTACCATTGACATGAAAAGTAACTTTACTCTTGTTGGAATCAATAAAACCCCTGCGGTATTAAGAAAAGGTCTACCAAGGATAATTGACATGTTGTCCTCCTCGGGCATATCACGAATAACAAAGTGCGTTAAGATAGTAACATTTGCAGCCACAATAGGGACATCGTCACAAATTCCAATAGGTATAGAAGTGGATTTATCAGCAATTTACAAAGAGATTTCAATATGTGTAATCTTATTCAAATCAAGTCATCTATATAAAGAGAAAGGCATAACACTAACGCCGACTCCTAAATCACATAAAACAGTTTCAACATAATTTTGTTTAAGGGAGCAAGCTATAGTTGGTATTCCACGATCTCCCAATTTCTTAGGTACTCCATCGTTAAAAGAGTAATTAGCAAGTATGGTGGAAATCTCAAATTTAGGTATCTTTCTTTTATTTGCAATAATATCTTTCATATATTTAGCATAGGGGCATACTTAAAATATATGTAAGAAACTTGTTCGTAAAAGATGGGTCTAAGCATTTCAACAAAGCACTCAAAATACTCCTCATTATTATTTCTAGAAGGCTTATGACAGAATGCCATGGGTTTCTAAACCCATGGCTATATTTATCTACCATGTATTCTAGCAATGAAATCATTTTATCATAACTCTTATTCTTAGGTTGTGGGATATCAAGATCAAGATCAGGTTCTGTTTCCACATCATTATTAGGTTCTTTGTCATTATTGGTTGAGCATCAACATGAGCATTATCAACATTATCACTAGGTGGATGTCCATTACCACACTATGTCTCAGCATCAGAAATGAAAACATCATTATGATTATCACCAGGTTTTTGTAACGACCAAGATACGGTCCTTTCCGATCTGGAGGTCGAGGCCCCCGAATAGGAAAGAAGCGCATCTAAGTGTTTTGCAAGCAAGTAAACATAGCACATAATAATAAATATGGTAGACAATCTGGGATTCAACTGTCTTCTTATTAATAATACAGAGTACAACGCAGATACACTCAAGGTAGTTCCGGTACGGACTACAAAACAAGGAAAATGCTATGCTACCCGCTGCAGGCCCACGATCACGACCACGGCTCAGTCCTCTGGATAGTTCACGTAAAGGCGATCTGTCTCCTCGTCGTACTGCCACGCCAGCTGGGTGCCGTCGGGATCATCAGTCTCTGGGGTACCTGTACCTGCTGGGAGTTTCGGAGGAATCCATGAGCCACGGGGACTCAGCAATCTAAGACCTTGGTGCCAGAACTAGTCATGTTATTGGGAAAGGAAGGGATGAAGTGTTTCAGGCTGCTGCAACCTATGATTGAATAAGTGGCTAACCAAAGCGAGAAGGAAGTGAAAGGGGTCTACGCTAACGATCGTGAATACTTGATCAGAAAGTGATCCTGAACACCTACCTACGGCATTCATAACCCCACCGTGTTCCCGGTCGAAGAGAGATCTTCGAAGGGACATTCACGGTTACGCACACAGTTGGCATTTTTTTATTAGTTTATGTTTAAGTTCTCTAATACCGGGTGTTAACAAAATATTCCAAGTTGCCACATAACCGCGGGCACGGCTTTCCGAAAGATTAAACCCTGCAGGGGTGCTCCAACTAATCAATGACAAACGAACACAGGCCGCAAAGGCATCCTCTATCACGAATCTCGTGATCTCGTCGGATTCCTTAGAGGAAAACCTCAACTCTGGGTGAAACCAAAGCTTCACCGGGATTCCTATACGCAAGATATACCGCTAAGGAAAGACAAGACTAGCAGGACCTCCCACGTGTCGACGACCCTGATAAGAGCCGCGTATCTCAGTCTCAGGACACGCCGGATGAGCACAGCGTACGGTGGCCTGATAGACATCTCCCGAGTTGCCCCGGGTTGGCCCCGCACACGACTCAAGTTTGGACCAACGCTCATGAGGAGCACTGGCCCGGGTTGTTGATTAGATTCCTCGGGGTAGCTATTCCCTATGCAGTTTATTATTAAGTGATTAGCAGATTAATACCAAAGTTGGGTCCTGCGGGACAAGTCTTAACACTACGCGATTTATCAAGGGGGTCCCCATAACAACCCCGAACGTGTTAGGAGCGATCATTATGGAATCAAACACCCGTAACCGGTAACTAAGGCGGCAATAACGGAACAAGACACCCGGCAAAAGGCTAGGCCTCCTGTCATTTACCAAGTATATAGATACATTAATTAAATAACAGTAATTAATATAATGATATCAAGCTCATGTCAACTCCTGAGTTATAAACACCTGCAACTAACAATGCTAACATTAGTAGCTGAGCAAGCCTACCTAGCCATGCAAGTTTGCTAGGAAAGAGTAAGGTGTTTAGGCTCATGGCATATGAAGAGGCAATATATTTTCAGTGGTAGGCAGCGAGCAATATGACGTGGAATCGAAACTAACATAACAAGTCTAGATATGGGATCAAGGTCATGTCATCTTGCCTGTGATATCCTCAGCTTGGAATGTTTCTGGATCGTCCTGCACGTACTCTCCTGACTCCACGTAATCGGTCTCTTCTCCCGGTGCTACCCAACACAAGAATAACAGCCAATGGACAGCAGCACCTCAAAATGAAACAATCACATGATGCATGAGATGAAAGTTGAGCATGCACCACTATTTCTAACACTAGCACAAGTAAGACAAACTACAACAAGTTCCTGGACAGAACTTTGCACTAAACTATTTGGACATGCATGGGAATTATATGAACAGATTCATCTCGTAAAAACGGTGCAAAACCATGTAAAGAACTTTGCAAACGGAGCTACGGATCAACGAGAATCAACGGAACACGATATGAAGCCCTACGTGAAAGATTCATCACCACACACACAATTGGCACAAATCTGGTGTTCCCAGGTTGCCAAGACATACATTAACCCAACATGAATGAAATGGAGCAAGGTAGAACACCCCAACAACAATTAAACACAAACTTTGAACAAAATGGCAAAACTACGCAATCTGCCAGTTTCTGCATCTTAGCTGTTTGTGAGCCACATGCAACATAGCTACAGGTATTCAAATATGACAAATAATATATGTGGCTGTTGCCAACCAAGAACACTAAAATCTCCAGCAAGAATCACAGAAAAAGAAGTTAAACTCTAGAAGATACAAGGCCACAAACTTTCCCAAAACCATCAGTTCTCAGGACTTAGTGAAAATTCCTGCACCTGAGTTTCTGTTTCTGTTCTGAACCTTTTTGACAGCAATCAAAACACAGGCTACTGGACTCCAAATGACTTGACAATTGACAGGAAGCTTCACAAACATCCCAGGTTCAAAACACTAGCACTGAACTAAGTCCAGTTCTCAACAGAATGACCAGAACAACCTTATCTACAGGGGAAGAAAATGTTTTCAGCATTCCAGACTTAGTGAAATTTTCAGAGTTCAAAAATCTGGAATTTTCCAGCCACATGCCCACTTTGTCTAGGCATAGTTTGCACACACATGTCACCAAGAGGTGATTTACACCACTATGGTGTTGAGCACAAACCCCTACTACTAACACACAAAATTCATGCCCTTGGGCTCCATCTATACCATGGAAACAAAGGCCAAACTTTCAACAAGTGCAAATGCAATTCCACAAGGTATGCTTCTAAGATGACAAATACATAGGTGAATCTTATGTGCACAATGACAAAGTGACATGGGGGGTTGAACCCCATGTTTGTGTCATGCACATCAACAACACCCACACCCATATCACAATATTATTAGATCAAACACATCACAATGGAACCCTAGGCCATCAAGAGAGTATGCACCCCCCCACATATGGGCATGTGATGGTACACACATTCACATGCATTACTAGGATCTTCCTAGGAATCATGTATTACTCAAGGTGCAACCCTCACAACAATCTACCCTAGCTAAACTAGGAATCCACACCTACACATGCTATGATGGCAATAAGCACTAGAATTAGCTCGCACACACAATTATATGTGGTGGGGAGGGCACACCTACATTCACACACTTGCACAAGGCCACCCTCATGAGTTCCACTAGCACCCATATGCACTAGGCTAGCAAGACACCCAAGTGAGAGCACCAATATACACACACTTGCACACACATCACACCTCAAGCACCATTTGCGAGCACCTAGGTCCACACCACTACTACCATCACAATTCTTCTCCTACTCCCCCAACAAGTAACATGGAAGGAAGGAATACATAGGCATAGATTCACCACTAATATCATCACAAGCTACTCCTACACCTCCTACAATTAACATGGAAGAAAGAACCACATAGGGCAAAATATTCTCTGAGCTGGACATGGGGTTGCTCACATAGCAAGGGGGAAAAAATGACTGCAAACAGGAAAAAAAATAAAAGAAAAAGAAATCTGGGCTTACTGGGTTTCGAACCCCAGCCCCCTTAGTGCAACAACTCCACAACACACCACTGCGCTGCTGCTACTGATGTTAACAGGAGAAGGGAAAATGGCAAGGTAAGCTACCTGCAGGAATAAATCAAAACAAAAGAACAAAAGGCGCCGAGGGGGGGACTCGAACCCACGCCCTCCTACAGGCGCAAGCATAAGACAGAGCAACACTACCATCGGGCTACGGATCGAAGACTGGCTAAGACAAGAAGGTAAAATAGAAAACCCACTCCACTCGCGAGAAGAACTCCGCCGGCAGCCGGACCCGAGGGAGCTGGCGGCGCCACTCCGGGCCACCACCGGCAGGGGAAGCTATCGGCGGGGGCTGCGGGAACCTCAGGGGCTCCATTCCCGCCCTGAGCACGAGAAAAGGCCCCTCCTTTGGCTGACCGGAACGACACCGGTGTACCCTGCTGCTGCAGCTGCTAAGTTTGCATCGGCTAGCTGCTGCTGCTACTGCTAGCGCCTGCTACCGGCTGCTGCCGCTGCTACAATGCACGCACACGCATGTAACTCGCCCAGCTACTGCACAACATGCTCTGTTGCCGAACTACTGACAGGGAAGAAAACCGAAGCATCACGGCGACTCCGGCCGACCCAAGGAGGAAGAAGCACAGGGGCGACGTGCAACCTCACCTTGGGGCGAAGAGGGGGCGCCGAACCGACGGAGAGGAAGCCGGACCGGGGAAGGAGACGCTGAAGAAGTTCCTCCCCCGTAGACCGAAGCAGGGAAGGAGACTCCCGGTTCGCCCCGTTGACGAGGACGAGCTCAACGGGGGGGTCGCTCCTCGGGGGTCCTAACGCCGGGAATGAGACGCGGGGAGCCGCCCCGAGCCCCCGGACATGGCGGCCGTGCCGCCGACGACGCAACGGCGGATTGACGGAGGAGGTGCTGCACTCTCTCTCTCTCTGCTACCTCTCTGAAGCTTACCAGGGAAGAACGAGGGAAGGAGGAAACTGACGGCGCTAGGGGGGAACGGAGTGGGAACCCTAGGGCGGAGGAGGAGGCCCGGGGCTCCTTTTATCGTCTCGGGAGGCGAGCTCGAGCCGCTGGATCAAGGAGAAAGCGATTGAGAGGTGGAGCGTAGGTCGTACAAGAGTGACGTCGGGAGGAAGAAGAAAACGCTCACCAGCGGGCTCTGTCGCCAGGGGTGGAGACCTACTGGGCCAGCACGGGAGAAGACTTAATGGGCCAGGGAAAGAAATGATTACACAGGAGGTTTATCCAATTAGGTAAACAGAAAAACAAATGCACCCAGGGAAGAAAAAAATATTACCCAAAATAACTACTGGGTTAAAAATTAAAAGGAAAATCCTGCTAGACATAAGAAATTATGGCCCAATAGGGAAAAATAGGAAAGCAATATTTGGAGATGTTTGAAATAAATGCAAAACAGTAATTAACCTACTGTTTTGAGTTTATTTGCACCTCTAAAAATCAAAGAACAAAGCAGAAAAATTGCACCCCCTCATAAACACATTTTTATCTAACCACCAGACATTTTAGAATCATTTTTGGGAACAAGGAATTTTGACATGGAAAAAAATAGGAGGGAAAAGGAGGTAAATAGCAAGAGCTAAAAAAATGACTAGCTCTCACTCCTACATTACACACACCATCATCACATGCATCACAAGATAGTGCAATACCACCACTTAACCCTAGCAAGAACACATGCACTCACAACACCACATCACTACTCCTAGCAAGAACCAATGCAACATGATCACGGCATGCAAACATAAGGCATGGCAAGGAATGATATGTTATGCATGCATGCAAGGGAAGTAAGTACTAGGGAACACACATGAAATCATGGCATAAAATGATATCATCACAATCTCTGACAAGGTGGCCCCACATGGAAGGTTACAAAAAGGGAAAGTCCTACACTTGGGGCATTACACTTTTCCAATGAGAGGTTCTCTAGAAGCATGCAAAGTCATGTCATCTTTATTTTCAGTTTTACTTATAGATGAACTAGGTGCATCAATATTAATCCTGTGAAAATCTTATTCAATTATTTCAGGATGACTTTCAGGATAGATAGGTCCCTTAGTCATTATACCCCCTTTAGTCATTACTTTGACATCATTACCATTCAGTTTATTATTCATTTCGGTAAGCAAATCATTTTGTGACTTAGCAACTTGTTCTAATTGAGTATGAAGCATAGATGAATGCTTACCCAAACCTTTAACACCATTAGGAATTCTAAACATCAGATCACTCAAACGATCATACATCATGACATTTTGTTGTAACTTATCTCTGACCTGCATATTAAAATGTTCTTTCTTAACAATGTAATTATCAAATTAATCCATGCATTGGCTAGCAATTTTATTATAAGGTATATCACCATCATCAAATCGACGAAGATAAATTACCTCTACTACATGTGTAGGGATATCGATTCCATTTATTTCTTTAATAGGTGGTAAATTCTTGACATCTTCAGATTTTACTACATTTTTATTTCACTGATCTGTTGGCTTCTTGCATATCTTCTCGACTGAGGAATACAATGCCCCTCTTATTTTGAATAGGTTCCGGTGGTGGTTCAGGAAGTGTCCAATCATCGGCATTTATTAAAATAAATAGTTCTTCATCTTATCCAATGGCCCGTTCCGTGAAAACACAACCAGCACAACTATCTAGGTAGTCCCTAGAAGCATCGGTTAGTCAATTATAAAAATATCAAGTATTTCATTTTTCTTAAGAGGATGATCATGCAAAGCTTTAAGTAATTGGAGAAGCCTCCCCCAAGATTGAGGGATATTCTCTTCTTCAACTGGCACAAAGTTAAATATTCCCTATAAAGCAGCTAATTTCTTATGAGCACAAAAATATTTTTTGGAGAAATAATATATCATATCTTGGGGACTACGCACACAACCAGGAGTCAAAACACTTCCTAGCATCACCCTTTAATGAGAAAGGGAAAACTTAAGTATATAGTAGTAGCAAATCTTTTCCTCATGAGCAAATAGGGTGGCCATATCATTCAATTTCATAAGGTGTGCCACAACAGTTTCAGTTTCATAACCATGAAAAGGATTATATTCTACTAAGGTAATTCACCCAGGATCAACAGAGAATTCATAATCCTTATGAGTAACACATATAGGATAAGTAGAAATCTTAGGATCATATTTCATTTTCTCTATCATAGATTTCCCTTTCAGTTTACTCACTAATTTCTTAAGATCATCTCATCATTACAAGCAAGAAAGTTCCTAGCTATCTCCCCATCCATAACATAACCATCATGTACCTTAACCATATCAATTCTAGTCGAAAATCTAGGCATAATAGGCGAATCATATTTTTCATCAATATCAGCATTATCAAGTTCTCTAGATTTGGCAATGTGAGCATCAACTAATTCACCTAGTGGCACAGTTTGAGTTTCATCTAGCATAGTAGTAGAATCATCATGAGTTTCATCAAATATAGAAGTAGCATAATCAACTACTTGGACATATCAGATTGAATAGTAGGTGGTGGTGTTGCAAGCTTACTTAAAACAAAAGGTGAATCAAGTGTAGAGCTAGATGGCGATTCCTTACCTCCCCTAGTCTTAGATGGTAGGATCCTTGTTCTGGAGTCTTTTAGCTTATTCATAATGAACAACAGAAATCCCAAGTGAACTAAATACATAGAGTTATGCTCCCAGGCAACAACGCGAGAAAAATATATTGATAACCCACAAGTATATGGGATCGCAATTGTCTTCAAGGGCACTATTTCACCCAAATTTTTTCATTCAGCACAAGGGGAGCCAAATAATAATTATGAGTCTTAGCAATTGAGTTGTCAATTCAACCACACTTGGAATATCTTTGTGCAACAAAGTATTTAGCAGCATGATACTCGTGATCTGCGTTGGGTTTTCCGTGAAGAGGAACGGTTAATCACAGCACAAAGTGGGTAAGTATTTCCCTCAGTTGTGAAATGAAGGTTTATGGAACCAATAGGAATATCAAGCCACAACCGTCTTCAGCGGTTGCACATAAAAGAACAAACAACTTGCACCCAACATGGGCAAGAGGGTTGTCAATCCCCTTGGTCTCGTTATTTGCAAGAGAATGAGGTGTGTAGATAATTGTAGATAATTGCAAAATGCAAAATAAAATAAAAGCAAACAAATGGCAACAAGGTATTGAAGCTTTTAGCAATATGTTGTGAATAGACCCAGGGGCCATAGCTTTACCTAATGGCATCTTTCGTGAAAATAGCACACGGTGGGTGAAAAAATTACTGCTGGGCAATTGATAGAAGAGCGGATAGTTATGTGATTTTCATGGCAATGATCATGTAAATATAGGCATCACGTCCATAAACAAATAGACTAACTCGTGCATGCACCTATTAATATTACTTCACTTGAAGAGCGCTTCCATGCTTGCCTCTCTATGTATTAAGTTCATGACGAACAAAGTAATGCTTGGAGTAAGATGACATGATGTAGACAAAGCAGACTCAAGTAATAGGAATAAACCCCATCTTTTTACCCTTAGTAGCAGCAACACAAAGATGCAACTTGTCCCCTTCTATCACTGGGATATAGAAACTCGCCAGGTTGAACCTATGTGACGCCCTCGATTTGATCGTACACTAATCATATACGCAAATGCGTACGACCAAGCTCAAGGACTCACGAGAAGATATCACAACACAACTCTAGACACAAATAAAACATACAAGCTTCATATTACAAGCCTGGGGCCTCAAGGGCTAGAATACAGAAGCTCGATAAACACACGAGTCAGCGGAAGCAACAAGTATCTGAGTACAGACATTAAACATGGGGTGCCTTAGAGAAGGCTAGCACAAAAGGTACAACGATCGAATGAGGCGAGACACCGTCGGGGTAGCAGTCGTCGTCGGCGGGATACTCCATCTCCTGGGCTCCATAATCTGGTTGCAGCAATGGATCAAGGGGACAAAGGGGGAGTAAAGCAACGGTGAGTACTCATCCAAAGTACTCGCAAGACTGACATCAGAACTATGCCAAATATGCATCAGTATCAAAGGAAGGGGTTTATATGTGGACCGACTGCAGCAATGCGAGAAAGAGAGAGAAGGCCTAGTCCTATCGAAGACTAGCATCTTCAGGGGCCTTGCAGCAATAGACGAGAGTAGATCAGGTAACACAAATAATAGTCATATTGTTGCGGCAATATTAATATGAGGTCACGCCCATAGATTATCCCTCGACTCCCTGCGAGGAACCAATCTCGGAGCAAACATTCCAGTTAAGTAACAGTTGTAGTTGTATAAGATCGGGGCACAACTCCAAGTCGTCCTGTAACCATGGACACGGATATCCGAATAGTTAACTTTCATCCCTGTAGGGATGCACCAAGTTTCCTGTCACGCTCAATAACACTCTAGCCGGACACACTTTTCTGGGTCATGCCCGACCCCGGAATATCGACACGTCGCAGTCCCACCTAGATTCAACAGAGAGGCCAACTCGTCAGTCTAAATCCTAAGCACGGAGGGGTCATGGGCCCATCACCCTTTGCACTCCTGTATGATGCTAGGGCGACCGATGTCAATCCTAGCACTCCTTATTACAAGCGCGATGCATATCCGGACCACTCTGGCGCGCGCCGCTCCATTGCTAACATCTGAAGAGCTTCAGCTGATACCACGACGCCGAGTACCCATAACTTCTTCCGCATAGCCGGTTAGAGCTAAAAGGTCTCCCACAAACCTAGATCAAATACCCAAATCCATTAACATTTTAATTAACTCATCGACACATCCACGCGGGAATCCACCCGCCTAACATTTATTCACAATGTTCCCAGAATCATGGTCAAGTAACTTTGCGGTTGTAACATCAGGGGGATCCGAGGTATCACCCTCGTTAGATCCCGAACGATGTAAACTTCAAGGTGGACTTAGAGGAATCACCCTCGAGGGTCTCACACTTGAGGGGATTGCACGATAGAGACATCGTCGGGAATGGTGAAGGAGGAATCACCCTCGATAACCACGACCGACTAGCTGTCCTACAGACATATCATCATGAGTACTTCGTGAGGTGTCACCCTCGGTACGCGATAGTAGCTCTGCAGCGTCGCACAACTAAGGGGGGTGTAAGTGCTGTGTCGGATCTTGGCTCGTCGATCAGGGATCAAGACTTGACGATAAAGCGGGGCAACTGGACTAAGGGGTCAGAGGGGATGACTGAGCCACCTATGCTAAGCAGTTTTAAGGTGCAATAATGAAAGTAGCAGTTCATCAAAATTAGGCTATGCATGAGATATATGAGCTAACTACAACAGGAGCAAAATTCTAATGCAAGCATGAGGGAGAAAGAAATGGGCGATATAGGAATGATCAAGGGGGTTTGCTTGCTTTGTTGCTCTGTGGCAAAGGGCTGGTCGTAGGGAGGGTAGATGTACCCGTCAGCAGCGTCAGTCTCGGGGTCTAACGGTAAGAAGAGGGGGAAGAAACAATAAATACAAACACAGATGCAAACACTAAGCATGACATATCAAAGCAGGGTTAGGCATGAGCTAACGCAACACTATCCGTCATAGAAGGGTCGGGAAAATATCTGATGATATTTCCCGGGTCTGTGGCTACTACCGGTGAGACAGAAAACGGTGGAAAAGTTCCATGTTTTCTATGCTAGGGATGTGTGCCACACGAATGGATCGCGTATCTGGGTTCGTCTCATTTTGAGACAAACTTTCATGTTCAAAATATTTTCATCTGACTTACGGATTATTTTATATTAATTTTTGAAGTTTTATTCAACATTAGGAACTAAACTGATTTAAATAATTTAAATGATTAAATATGACAACATTGGTGATGTCAGCATACCACCAGCAGTCAACAGGGGTTGACTGGTCAATATGACTAGTGGGTCCCATGTGTCATAGGCACAAGTATTATTAGGGTTAAATAATTATTTAATCAAGTTAATTTGTAGGGTGGGACCGAGGTGTCATACACTATTTAGGATAATCTATTTATATTAATCATCATATTAATTAATTAATTAATTGATTAATTAATTGATTGATTGATTAATTAAAGTATTTATTAAATATTATATATATTTACATATTTTAATTTTTTGTTTTAGGGGCCCGCATGTCATTGGGACAACGAGCACCACATTCACTAAACGCACACACATCTACACATACATTCATTTCTACATTGCATACATATATTCATATACTTTTATACACATGCATTTACACATACATATATATCTGCATAGACACATATCTACATACATATTCATATACAGACACACATGCATACATCGCATACATTCATGAACCTGTATTTACTTTGACAAAAAGATGGGTATTCACATGCATGCAGGGGCATACAATGCAACCGCCAGGGAGCTCGCGTGCAGGGCGACAGGAGCTAGGGGGAAGGAAAGGGTGGACGGAGCGAAGTGAGAGGGAAACGAGGAGGGGGGCTCACAGCTCCTGTAGGGAGGAGACAACGGCCTCGGTGGAGGGCGGAAGCCGACGACGGATCCGGTGCGGTGGTAGCAGTCCGGTGTCGGAGAGGCCGGTGCAGCAGGTCGGCTGGCGTGGTCGGTGAAGGAGCCGGCGAGGGAGGGCCGGCCGGATCCCGCCGAGGGAGGACTCGGCAGGTGAGGAGGACCGGCGCCGGCATGGCCGCGGGCTCGACCCGAACAGAGGTGCGGGGATGCCGCGTCGTGAAGGAGGGCGGTGGAGAAACGGTGTTGTGGCATCGACTTGGTGGCGCGGGATCGACGAGGCAGGCCCGGGCCGATGCGGCGAGGAGCTCGAGGCGAGGAAGGAGGGGCGTGATATGTCCCAAACGTATCTATAATTTCTGCTTGTTCCATGATCTTTTGGATGACATTGTTATATGTTTTACTACTCTTTTATATCTTTTTACACATATTTGGACTAACCTACTGCTACTTCTCAAACAACAGCGCCAGAAATTGACACGTTTACGGAGACTTGCTTGTGTTGGTTTTTCCCTTGAAGAGGAAAGGGTGATGCGGCACAGGAGCAGTAAGTATTTCCCTCAGTTTCAGAACCAAGGTATCAATCCAGTAGGAGAATCTCGTCAAGACGAGAGTACCTATGCAAACACAAAGAGCTTGCACTCAACGCTATAAAGGGGTTGTCAATTCCTTCAAGATTGATTGCAAAGTGAGAACTGAAGGCGGGAAGTGCAACGAAGTAAAAGTGTAAGGCTGAAAATACGATGTGAAGTAGACCCGGGGGCCATAGTGTTCACTAGAGGCTTCTCTCAATATAGCAAATATTACGGTGGGTGAACAAATTACTGTCGAGCAATTGATAGAACCGCGCAAAGTCATGACGATATCTAAGGCAATGATCATACATATAGGCATCACGTCCGAGACAAGTAGACCGATACTTTCTGCATCTACTACTATTACTCCACACATCGACCGCTATCGAGCATGCATCTAGTGTATTGAGTTCATGACGAACAGAGTAACGCCTTAAGCAAGATGACATGATGTAGAGGGATAAACTCAAACCAATGATGAAAACCCCGTATTTTTACCCTTGATGGCAACAACATGATGCATGCCTCGCTACCCCTTCTGTCACTGGGTGAGGTCACCGCACAATACGAACCCAAAACCAAGCACTTCTCCCATTACAAGAATCATAGATCAAGCTGGCCAAACAAAACCCACAACTCGAAGAGAATTACAAGGATATGAAATCATGCATAAGAGAGATCAGAAGAAACTCAAATAAGATTCATAGATAATTTGATCATAAATCCACAATTCATCGGATCTCGACAAACACACCGCAAAAGAAGATTACATCGGATAGATCTCCATGAAGATCATGGAGAACTTTGTATTGATGATCCAAGAGAGAGAAGAAGCCATCTAGCTACTAGCTACGGACCCGTAGGTCTATGGTGAACTACTCATGCATCATCGGAGAGGTCATGGTGTTGGTGAAGAAGCCCTCCGTATCCGAATCCCCCCTCCGGTAGGGCACCAGAACGTGCCCCAGATGGGATCTTGCGGAGACAGAAGCTTGCGGCGGCGGAAAAGTATTTTCGTGGTTCTCTTGATTTTTCTAGGATTTTAGGGAATATATAGGTGAAAGACCTAGGGCAGGGTAGGCCCAGGGAGCCCACAAGCCTGGGAGGCGCGGGCACCCCTGGCCGCGCCACGAGGGCTTGTGGGGTCCCTAGTGACCCTCTGCCTTGGTTCTCAAGTCTCCTGATCGTCTTCTGTTTCGAAAAAAATCTTTTTGGAAGTTTCATGCCGTTTGGACTCTGTTTAAAATCCTCCTCTGAAAAGGGTCAAAAACACGGAAAAAATAGGAACTGGCACTTGGCACTGAGTTAATAAGTTAGTCCCAAAAAAGATATAAAAGGCATACAAAACATCCAAAGTTTGACAAGATAATAGCATGAAACCATAAAAAATTATAGATACGTTGGATACATATCAAGCATCCCCAAGCTTAACTCCTGCTCGTCCTCGAGTAGGGAAGTGATAAACACTGAATTTTTGATGGGGAATGCTACCTAGCATAGTTGTCTTTGTAACTTCTTTCATGTGACATGAATGTTCAAATTCATAAGATTCAAAACAATAGTTTTCTATTGACATGAAAACAATAATACTTCAACCAAACTAGCAAGGTAATCGTGAACTTTCGAAATAACAAGGCCAAAGAAAGTTATCCCTACAAAATCATATAGTGTGGCTATGCACCATCATCCCCACACAACTAATTTAAATCCTGCACAACCCCGGTATTGGCCAAGTAATTGTTTTCGCACTTTTACTTTCTCAAGCCTTTTACAACTATCACGCAATACATGAGCGTGAGCCATGAATATAGCACTGTAGGTGGAATAGAGTGTGGTGGTGGTTGTGAGACAAAAAAGGAGGAGATGGTCACATTGACTCGGCGTATCAAAGGGTTATGTAGATGCCCATTAATAGATATCAATGTGAATGAGTAGGGATTGCCATACAAAGGATGCACTAGAGCTATAAGTATGTGAAAGCTCAAAATGAGAACTAGTGGGTGTGCATCCAACTTTCTTGCTCATGAAGACCTAGGGCAATTTGAGGAAGCCCATCATTGGAATATACAAGCCAAGTAATATAATAAAGATTCCCACTAGCATATGGTGGTGACAAAACGAGAGGCTCTCAATCATGAAGAACATGGTGCTTTTATGAAGCACAAGTGTGAAAAAAGATAGTAGCATTGTCCCTTCTCTCTTTTTCTCTCTTTTTTTATTTGGGCTCTTTGGCCTCTTTTTTTATGTGGGCAACTTTGGCCTCTTTTTTTTTATTTCCTCACATGGGACAATGCTCTAATAATGATGATCATCACACTTTTATTTACTCACATTTCAAAGCTCACAATGATGATGACTCTATAGGAAATGCCTCCGGCAGTGTACCGGGATGTGCAACGATCTAGCTTGGCGTATGACGTTGAAACATCTCGCTAGCTATCTTACGATCATGCAATGGCAATATGAGAGTGACGACACAAGTCATGAGACGGAACGGTGGGAGTTGCATGGCAATATATCTCGGAATGGCTATGAAAATGCCATAGTAGGTAGGTATGGTGGCTGTTTTGAGGAAGGCATATGGTGGGTTTGTGCACCGGCGAAAGTTGCGCGGCACTAGAGAGGCTAGCAATGGTGGAAGGTGAAAGTGCATCTATACCATGGACTCACATTAGTCATGAAGAACTCACATACTTGTTGCGAAAGTTCTTATTAGTAATCGAAACAAAGTGCTAAACGCATACTCCTAGGGGAAGGGTTGGTAGGTGTTAACCATCGCGCGATCCCGACCTCAACGCAAAGGATGACAATCAATAGACCAATTATGCTCCGACTTCCTAACATAGAGGTTCACCATACGTGCATGCTACGGGAATCACTAACTTCAACACAAGTATTTCTAGATTAACAACACCCTACTAACATAACTCTTAATATTACCAAATCCACGTCTCAAATGTAATTGAGAGGAAACAAAACTTCTCTTTCTACTGAATGCACATGAAGATGGAGGTTTTTGTATCCTGTTTGGGTACCTATCACCTTTGGGACTACTTTTATAGCACAAGCCAACTACCAAGTAACGCACCGCCGTGCTCTAAAAGATCTAAGTGAAGCACATAGAGCAAAATTATCTAGCTCAAAAGATACAAGTGAAGCACGATGAGCATTCTAGCAAAATCACGATGAGTGCATGTCTCTCTCAAAAAGGTGTGCAGCAAGGATGATTGTGACACAACAATAAGAAAATTCTCCTACGATACAAGACGCTCCAAGCAAAACACATATCATGTGGTGAATAAAAATATAGCTCCAAGTAATGTTACCGATGGATTGAAGACGAAAGAGGGGATGCCTTCCCGGGGCATCCCCAAGCTTAGGATTTTTGGTGTCCTTGAATGGCTTGGGGTGCCTTGGGCATCCCCAAGCTTGAGCTGTTTCCACTCTTTATCCCTTTGTCCATGAGAACATCACCCAAAACTTGAAAACTTCACAACACAAATCTTAAACAGAAACTTATGATAACATTAGCACAAGAAAACAAACTACCACCTTTTTAGGTACTATAGAAAACTTGAATTCTACTCATATTGGTGTTAGATTACTGTATTCTCACTTTTCCATGGCTAGTACCCCCCGATACTATCCATAGTTTCATCAAAACAAGCAACCAACTCAACAAAAACAGAATGTGTCAAAAACAGACCAGTCTGTAGCAATCTATATACTTCGTATACTTATGTTACCTCAAAAATTCTGAACAATTACGAATGCCTCGGCAAAAGGCATATAAACCAGCAGCAAAAAGAATCAACTCAAAAACTCTTTCTTATTAAAAATGAAAAATAATCTCGTGAGAGGAAAGTTTATGTCTTTTTCCAGCAGGATCAAACAACCATCACCAAGACTAGTCATAAAGGTTTTGCTTGGCTCAAACACAAAAAGAAACACAAAAGAAACAATCATAACATAATTATGATGGTGTGGACGCAACAAAACTGAAAGAAAAAGATAAATTCATTGGGTTGCCTCCCAACAAGCGCTATTGTTTAACGCCCTTAGCTAGGCATAAAGCGATAGAATCACGTATCGTCGTCTTTGGTGCTCAAACCATAAGTATCCCTCATCATGGATTGATAAGTCAATCTTATTTTCTTTCTAGGAAAGTGTTCCATGCCCTTCTTTAAAGGAAATTGAAATCTAATATTCCCTTCCTTCAGATCGATGATAGCACCGATAGTCCTTAGGAAAGGTCTACCAAGAATGATAGGGCATGTAGGATTGCAATCAATGTCAAGCACAATGAAATCCATGGGTACATAGTTCCTATTTGCAATAATAAGAACATCATTGATCCTTCCCATGGGTTTCTTAACAGTAGAATCCGCAAGATGCAAATTAAGAGAACACTCTTCAATCTCATTAAAACCCAGAACATCACATAAAGAATTTGGAATCGCGGAAACACTAGCACCCAAATCACACAAAGCATTGCATTCATAGTTTTTGATTTTGATTTTGATAGTAGGTTCCCACTCATCATGAAGCATTCTAGGGATAGAAACTTCCAATTCAAGTTTCTCTTCAAGAGATCTTATCATAGCTTCGACGATATGATCGGTAAAGCCCTTGTTTTGGCTATAAGTGTGTGGAGAGTTTAGCATGGATTGCATCAAGGAAATGCATTCAATCAAGGAGAAACTATGATAATTGAATTCCTTGAAATCCAAAGTAGTAATTTCAGTACTACTCAAGGTTTTAATATCTTCTACTCCACTTTCAATGCTTTTAGCATCAAGATAGATGGACTCCGAATCATTGGGGCGTTTTTCAACCAAGGTAGATTCATATCCAGCCCCATCATCATTAGGTTTGACACAAGAAAACAAAGATTCAATGGGAGTCACACCAAGCACTTTAAGATCTTCATGATTCTTATCACGAGAACACGCCATTTTAAGCCATTCATGTCTAGCATGAATTTGGGCGGTTCTTTCTTTTCTCTCACTCATGGAAACACGCATAGCTTTCAAAGTTTCATCCATATTGATCTTGGGAGGAGCACATCTAACTTTCAAAGCATCAATATCACTAGACATTCAATCAATGCTCCTAGCCAAATCGTCAATTTTTAGTAGTTTTTCCTCTATGGACGCATTGAAAATCTTTTGTGAGTTGATAAACTCTTCGATATTACTCTCTAGATCAGAGGGTAATCTATTGTAATTTCCATGAGTATTGTTGTAGGAGTTGCCAAAGTTATTAGAGGGGTTACTAGGAAAAGGCCTAGGAACATAGTTTCCTCTAAAAGCATTGTTGTTGCCAAAATTATTCCTACCAACAAAATTAACGTCCAAGCTAGCGTTGCTACTCTCAATCAAGGAAGACAAGGGCATGTCATTAGGATCTAAAGGAGCACTTCTACTAGCAACCAAATTCATTAACTCATCCATCTTAGCACTTAACGAGTTAATTTCTTCTATAGCGTGTACCTTCTTACTAGTAGGTGACCTTTCCGTGTGCCACTGAGAGTAGTTCGTCACGATATTGTCTAGGAGTTTTGTAGATTCTCCTAACGTAATTTCCATGAATGTTCCAGTTGAGGCGGAGTCCAAGATATTTCTAGAAGCAAAATTCAAGCCAGCGTAAAAGATTTGTATAATCGTCCAAAGACTCAAGCCATTAGCGGGTCAATTTCTAATCATCAATTTCATCCTCTCCCAAGATTGTGCAACATGTGCATGATCAAGTTGCTTAAAATTCATGATATCATTACGGAGAGAGATAATCTTAGCCGGCGGAAAATACTTGGATATGTAAGCATCTTTGCACTTATTCCAAGAATCAATACTATTTTTGGGCAAAGACGAAAACCAAGTTTTTGCTCGATCTCGCAACGAGAAAGGAAAAAGCTTCAATTTAATCACATCATTATCCACATCTTTCTTCTTTTGCATATTGCAAAGCTCAATGAAGGTATTAATATGGGATGCGGCATCTTCACTAGGAAGGCCGGAGAATTGCTCTTTCATAACAAGATTCAGCAAAGCAGCATTGATTTCGTATGACTCCGCACTAGTGGTTGGAGCAATCGGAGTACTAATAAAATCATTATTATTAGTATTCGAGAAGTCACAAAGTTTGGTGTTTTCAGTCATGGTGACTTCAGCAAGCAAGCGAGACAAAAGAGCGACCGAAAAAGGCAAACAAAAAAGGAAAACGAAACAAGGAAATATTTTTGTAAATTTTTGTTTTCCAGAAGTGGGGGAGAGGAAAACGAGAGGCAAAAAGTAAATGCAAGATATGAGCTTGTGACACTTACTTGGATGAGCTTCTTGACTTGATCCTCCCCAGCAACGGCGCCAGAAATTCTTTTGCTACTTCTCAAACAATAGCGCCAGAAATTGACACGTTGACGGAGACTTCCTTGCGTTGGTTTTTCCCTTGAAGAGGAAAGGGTGATGCAGCACAGGAGCAGTAAGTATTTCCCTCAGTTTGAGAACCAAGGTATCAATGCAGTAGGAGAATCTCGTCAAGTTGAGAGTACCTATCCAAACACAAAAGAGCTTGCACCCAACGCTATAAAGGGGTTGTAAATCCCTTCAAGATTGATTGCAAAGTGAGAACTGAAGGCGGGAAGTGCAACGAAGTAAAAGTGTAAGGCTGAAAATATGATGTGAAGTAGACCCGGGGGCCATAGTGTTCACTAGAGGCTTCTCTCAATATAGCAAATATTATGGTGGGTGAACAAATTAGTGTGGAGCAATTGATAGAACCGCGCAAAGTCATGACGATATCTAAGGCAATGATCATACATATAGGCATCACGTCCGAGACAAGTAGACCGATCCTTTCTGCATCTACTACTATTACTCCACACATCGACCGCTATCGAGCATGCATCTAGTGTATTGAGTTCATGACGAATAGAGTAACGCCTTAAGCAAGATGACATGATGTAGAGGGATAAACTCAAACTAATGATGAAAACCCCATATTTTTACCCTTGATGGCAACAACACGATGCGTGCCTCGCTACCCCTTCTGTCACTGGGTGAGGTCACCACATGATATGAACCCAAAACCAAGCACTTCTCCCATTGCAAGAATCATAGATCAAGCTAGCCAAACAAAACCCACAACTCCAAGAGAATTACAAGGATATGAAATCATGCATAAGAGAGATCAGAAGAAACTCAAATAAGATTCATAGATAATTTGATCATAAATCCACAATTCATCGGATCTCGACAAACACACCGCAAAACAAGATTACATCGAATAGATCTCCATGAAGATCATGGAGAAATTTGTATTGAAGATCCAAGAGAGAGAAGAAGCCATCTAGCTACTAGCTATGGACCCGTAGGTCTATAGTGAACTACTCACGCATCATCAGAGAGGTCATGGTGTTGATGAAGAAGCCCTCCGTATCCGAATCCCCCTCCGGCAGGGCACCAGAACGTGCCCCCAGATGGGATCTTGCGGAGACAGAAGCTTGCGGCTGCGGAAAAGTATTTTTGTGGCTCTCTTGATTTTCCTCTGGGATTTTAGGGAATATATAGGTGAAAGACCTAGGGCAGGGGAGGCCCAGGGAGCCCAAAAGCCTGGGAGGCGCGGGCCCCCGTGGGCGCGCCATGAGGGCTTGTGGGGTCCGTGGTGACCCTCTACCTTGGTTCTCAAGTCTCCCGATCGTCTGTGAAAAGGGTCAAAAACACGAACAAACAGGAACTGGCACTTGGCACTGAGTTAATAAGTTAGTTCCAAAAAAGATATAAAAGGCATACAAAACATCCAAAGTTTGACAAGATAATAGCATGAAGCCATCAAAAATTGTAGATACGTTGGAGACGTATCACCTACTAACTCAGTGAACCCAGTGCCAATTTCTGTCTGCTGATGTCTTTTTTGCACGGGCTTTAACCCAATTTTCTGGAGCCCCAAAAATCCCGAGAAAAATATATGAACATCAGCGCACGAGAAGCTTCACCAAGCACGAAAGGGGGCAGAGGGGTGCCAGGGGCCGCCCAGGCGACCTGTGGGCGCGGCCCACCCCTAGGTTGCTCCAGAAGGCCACCTGGGTGGGGCCCACGCCCTCTGGAGCCCTCCTTTCGCCTATCCCTCGACGAAGAAAACCCTCTACGGGATCCAGAATCGCAAATTTCTCCATCGTTGCACCGTCACAACGCTTCCGAGATCAGGAGCGTCAGGAGACCTCTTCCCGGCACCCTGCCGGAGGGAGGATTGACCTCCGAGAGCTTCTCCACCGACATGGACGCTTCCCAGACATGTCGTGAGTAGTCCTCCTTGGACTATGAGTCCATGACTAGTAGCTATGTGATGTCTTCTCTCCAATCTTGTGCTTCCATGATTAGTCCTTGTGAGCTGCCCTACATGATAAAGGCACCTATGTAATGTTCATGCTATTGCTATGCTCAGTTTCTTGGGATCCAATGGATTATGAGATAATGTTCAGATTCTTATGAGTTATATATTTTATAATCCTTTTATATTATGTTCTTTAGTGATTCATGCATGTTCTCCGTTGCTTTGTATTTCTTTGGCCGAGTAGTAGATTGCAACTCCAAGAGGGAGTGTTATGCATGATTGTGGGTGCATGCCACCTGATGGCTAGCTGGAGTGACAGAAACATGAGACTAGGGGATGTGTTGTTGCCACCAGGGAGAAAACAACGGTGCTTGTGACCACGGTTGCAAGTAATGTTTATCTTACGCATAGTTCGTTAATGCAGTTGTCCGTTGCTTTGAGTTTACACTTTGGGTGGGGCTCGCAACTTAATACCAGCGAGATGTTCTGGATAGATATCTCAAGGTGGATGATTAGTAAGTAGATACTGATGAATAAACAGTCTACTTGTCTTAGCGTACTGCCCATTTCTATTGAACCTGTAACTTTCAAGTAATAACTAGCATTGCGGTGCGTTCATAATTCTGTCAATTGCCCAGCTGTAATTTGTTTACCCAAGCATAGTTGTTTATCGTCTTTTGGGAGAGAGACATCACTATTGAACATCATGTGACTCCGGTCCATATCACCACCATTGCTTACACCTCCATCATTTACTGATTTCATTTACTTTTCTGTTGCAATCACTATTACTATTCCCGCTTGTGTTTTGATCCTTTGCAAACTACAAGGCCGGAGAGATTGAAAACCTCTCTGTACTCGTCGGGAGCAAAGTTATTTGTGTGTGCAGGTCCACGTCTTCTGCTAGCGCCAGGGTGGGAGACACCTACTTGTTGATCCTAGGAGTCCTCCTGGTTCGATAAACCTTACAGTCTCCGTGTAAGGGAAAACTTGCCGCTCACTACATCTCGTTATCAAGCAAGTTTTCTGGCACCGTTGCCGGGGATTCCAGTCTTCAAGATAGCGGAGTTGCACACTATCTTTTACCTTTGCTTTTCAGTCTTGTTAGTTTGCTTTCTAGTTTTTGCTTTAGAGTCTTATACCAAACACCAAAAAAAGTTACTTTGCTTTGTTTTGTCGGTATGTCTAAGTCCTTTGACTCTAGTGTTGCACCCGAAGGAGAGATTCTCGCCTTTAAACAAAGGGTTGGAGAAAGTTTGAAAGATGCCTGGTATAGAATTAAAAATTCTCAAGATAGAGCCACAAAGAAGCAATCCACCACTATTTTTCTTAGAAACTTTTATGTTGGTATTACTTCTTGGCATAGGTTTGTTCTAGACACAGCAATATGAGGGAATTTCTTGGAAGCTCCCGTTGGGGAGGCTCTTAACATTATGGAAACTCTTGTCGGAATCCCACCTATTGTTGGCACAAAGGATGATATCACTTTAGCTCAAATTATGAGTAAACTTGAGAAAAAAGAGCTAGAGATGCCAAGCATGGGTAAAATAAATGAAGAAGATCGTAGGATTCAAGGGAACTTAAATAGAATTGATATCTCTATGCACAAAATTTTACAAAACTTTGGAGACCCTTAAATACCATGATATGGATCCTTCTAGTATAGTTAAGATAGAGGATATTTTGAAACTTTAGGAACTACTCTATCCTCCATCAAGACTAAAAAGGTAGAAACCCCCGCAAGGAATGGACCTAGGTTCGTTAACGTACCCAAGGTTCCTCAACCCAAAACAAATATACCTATTGCTAGGGGTGTTGAAACTGTGAAGACTTTGGAAGAGATACCTCTCTTAAATAGAATTAGAAATGAAATTCCAATTGGCCTTACTACCTTTTCTTTTGTTCCTAGAAGTGTTTCCACTAAGCCTCTCTTTGAGAGTCCTCGTAATACTAGTTGTATTATTGAAGAGCTTTTTGATGATCTTTGTAATGGTTCAATTGATACAACTTGATCCTTTTTGCATCATGCCTACCTCAATGGCATAAAAGAAACCGCCTGTTGGGAGGCAACCAAATTTGTTTTTACTTTCAGTTTTAGTGGTCTTGATGCTTGTTACTACTGTAGCAATATCATTGTATCTTTATTTTCAATATTTGTACCAAGTTTTAGCCTCCGATTGCAAGAAAGTTCAACAGTTGTGACATGCTGTCCAGAAACAGATTATGTCTGTCTGACGGAAAAAATCGTCAAAAATCATCAAATCATATTTTTGATCTGTTTGGCATGTGTTCTGAGTTTTTTAATTTCAGTTGAACAAGTACCCCAAACAAATTATTTACTACCTATTGTTTTGTTATTCACAGATTCTGCCATGTTTTGCATTTTGATCATTTTGCAAATCTTAAGCTTGCTTTTCCTTTGCAAAAACCTTTTGGCAATCATGAGAAACATTAGATTTTCATGAAAATCATTATTTCCAGTAGGCAATGAATTATTTTATCATGGGTACTAACCACTCTAATCATCTTATGATGAGTTTCGTATGAAGGGAGTTTTCAAGTATGCGATGGAAGATGAAGAAAGAAGATTCAGGAGTATCAAGCGCTCTAGCTTGGGGATGCCGCCATGCACCCCCAATAAATATTCAAGGAGACTCAAGCGTCTAAGCTTGGGGATGCCCCCGTGCATCCCATTCTCTATCAACAATCATCAGTTCGTCCATTTCCATGCTATATCTTTATCACTTCATATGTTATATGCTATGCTTGGAGTGTCCCGCTCTTTAGTTTGTTTAAGTTCTGCTTGTTGTTCATAACAAGTCGAAACATATCCTACCTTGTTTGGGAGAGAAACACGCTCCATTCCAATCTAGAACACAACATAGGTTTTCATGCTTATATTTTTGTGTGTTCTTTATCTTTTCGTAGCTACTGTCATGCCTAGCTTTTAGTTTTCATGCTATATCTTTTTAAGAGCTATTAGTTAGGTTGCTTTTTGAACTCTCTTGAGTTATCATGTTTATCTTGTTTAAAGAGTTGGCTTCTTGCACTGAGTTGTGTGTCTTGCATGAGTAGGTACTTGAGGTTGCTATTTAAGTATAGTAGTAACTGGCAATAGTTTTGAGGTATTAGTTTGAGTAATGTTTGGACTATTGGTGCCAAGAGCTTGAGCCTATTAGTGATAGGTGTCGTATTTTGGGAAATCTGTGTGTTTTTCAAAAAACTAAAAATTAGTTGAGAACTCTAGCTACTAAATTGACCGCTAACCTCTGGAGGGGTTGGAATATATAGAGTACCCTCATGTGACGATGGGTCGAGGATGCCTAGCTTTTAGTTTTCATGCTATATATTTTTAAGAGCTATTAGTTAGGTTGCTTTTTGAACTCTCTTGAGTTATCATGTTTATCTTGTTTAAAGAGTTGGCTTCTTGCATTGAGTTGTGTGTCTTGCATGAGTAGATACTTGAGGTTGCTATTTAAGTATAGAAGTAACTGGCAATAGTTTTGAGGTATTGGTTTGAGTAATGTTTGGACTATTGGTGCCAAGAGCTTGAGCCTATTAGTGATAGGTGTCGTATTTTGGGAAATCTGTGTGTTTTTCAAAAAACTAAAAATTAGTTGAGAACTCTAGCTACTAAATTGACCGCTAACCTCTGGAGGGGTTGGAATATATAGAGTACCCTCATGTGACGATGGGTCGAGGATGCGCAAGGATAACCAAACCCCCAAACACTCCTCCTCGGGGTACTTGTCTCTTTGTGAATTTCCTAACTAGATAGAGAGTTACCGAGAATAAGTGTATGAGTTATTCAGACTAATGTGAGTATTCAATTGTTGGCACTTTCACCATCCATATTTTGCTAGCCTCTTCGGTACTGTGCATTGCCCTTTCTCATCTTGAGAGTTGGTGCAAACTTTGCTGGTGCATCCAAACCCTTGGCATGATACGCTTTGTCATCATAAGCCTCATTATATCTTTCCTCAAAACAGCAACCATACCTAACTATTAAGGCATTTTCATAGCCTTTTCGAGATACATTGCCATGCAACATCCACCATCTCATGACTTGATCTTCATGTCATACATGCTTTTGCTTGATCGAGAAGCCGCATGATAGTTGGGCCTTGCCCTTATTACTGCTACATGACGCGCTAGTTTCATTGCATATCCTGCTACACTGGCAGAGGCATACATTTGCATACATCATGATAGTTTTCGCTTGTCTTTATGTTGAGTACTTCTTATAAAGTGTGATGATTTACTTTTTATTCTTGTAAAACATACAGTGTTTCCCTTAACTGAGGAAAGTATCCCAAAGAGGACAAATTAAAAGATCCCAAAGAGGACAAATGAGAGATAAAAATAAAGAGCCAAAGAGGCCACAAAAAAATAAAAGAAAAAGAAAAAAAGAAAAATACATAAAAAGAGAGAAGGGGGCAACACTACTATTCCTTTTGAAAGATCCACACTCGTACTCCATTGCTATATTTGTACTACACAGAGATTATCATTCGTGCATAACTATGTGGGGACCCTTACACTTTAGAACTTGGCTTGCATATTCCAATGATGAGCCTCCTTAAATGAGCTCTAGGTCTTCGTGAGAAAGCAAGTTGGATACACCCCCACTAGTTCCATTGGAGAGCTTACCTTAGCTCATATGTGCATCCGTTGCATGTCAATCCCTACTCCTCACATCATATCTATCATTTGGCTTTCTCTCGCATATGGTTGTCCTCATTGATGTGAGCCATTCACACCTTTTTGTCTTCCTTCCCCATCATCATTCTGTTTGCCATCCTAAGTCAAAAGGGAGAGGATCATTTTGACTTGTGCCTGACTACTGGTCCGGGGATGAGTCAAAATAAGATTCTGAAGGAGACCCAGTGTTAGGTTTAGTAGATTGATTTCTCAACTAAAAAAATATTTTTATTCTCTAAACCCATCTCCCACTTCTTGCACGCTAACACCATCTGGAGACATTCGAGTCACGGACAGCGAGAGCTCTTGCACCTTCATGTTCTTACTTTGCTAATTTTAATACTAGATATAGACTCTTGATGGTTATTGTCTTGAATTGAATTGCGTATCTCACTTGCTTTAATTTGAAGTTCTTTTATGTGTGTTAGCATGTCACAACAGAAATTATTGTGTTATCATTAGGGCGCCGGTGGGGAACGAGTGGAGGGGCTCGAGGGGAGCACTCGAGCTAAAGGAGACGAGGCGGAGGGTGATACGTCTCCGTCGTATCTACTTTTCCGAACTCTTTTGCCCTTGTTTTGGACTCTAATTTGCATGATTTGAATGGAACTAACCCGGGCTGACGTTGTTTTCAGCAGAATTGCCATGGTGTTGTTTTTGTGCGGAAATAAAAGTTCTCGGAACGTCTTGAAAATTTGCGGAGATTTTTTCTTGAATAGAAGAAAAATACCTGCGCAAAGATCCACGTGAGGGGGCGTGCCAGTGGGCCACAAGCCCCTGGGCCACGGCCACCCCCTATGGCCGTGCCATGAGGGCTTGTGGGGCCCACATGGCACCACCGCCCCCAATGTCAGTTCTATATCTTTCATTTCGCTTGGAAAAAATGAGAGAGAAGGTTTCATCGCGTTTTGCGATACGGAGGCGTCGCCACATCCTGTTCTTCATCTGGTGGGCAGATCTGGAGTCCGTTTCGGGCTCTTGAGATGGGAAATCGTCGCCATCGTCATCATCAACCTTTCTCCATCGACAATTCCATGATGCTCTTCATCGTTCGTGAGTAATCTCATCGTAGGCTTGCTGGACGGTGATGAGTTGGATGAGATCTATCATGTAATCGAGTTAGTTCTTGACGGGGATTGATCCCTAGTATCCACTATGTTCTAGATTGATGTTGCTACTACTTGGCAATGCTAAATGCTTGTCGCTAGGGCCCGAGTGCCATGATTTCATATCTGAATCACTCCTGGAGATGACCATACTATGAGGTCATCTTGCAAGTTGTCGCCAATATATGTGTGTTTTAGATCCTATCTTGCAAGTTGTAGTCACCCACTATGTGTTATGACCCGGCAACCCCGGAGTGACAATAGCCGGAACCACTCCTGGAGATGACCATACCATGAGGAGTTCATGTATTCACCGTGTGTTAATGCGTTGGTCCGGTTCTTTATTAAAAGGAGAACCTTAATATCCCGTAGTTTCCATTAGGACCCCGCTTCCACGGGAGGGATGGACAATAGATGTCATGCAAGTTATTTTCCCTAAGCACGTATGACTACATACGGAATACATGCCTACTTTAGATTGATGAACGGGATCTAGTTACATATCTCTCCGTGTTATTGCTGTTACATGATGAATCACATCCGTCACACTCATCCATCACCGATCCACTGCCTACGAGTCTTTTACTACTGGTTCTCGCTACGTTACTTTGCCTAGGCTTGTCCCTTGCTACAAAAGGGATTGGGCCACTTTGTTGCTGCTGTCACTTTGCTGCTGCTGTTGCTACTGCTGTTACTTGTTACTCTGCTGCTGCTACTACTGTTCCTTGCTACTCCGTTGTTACTTGTTGCAAGACTTTGTTGGCGCTAACATCCCGTCAACAAGGCTTTTTCTGGCGCCGTTGCCGGGGATTGCCAAAGCTTTTTCTGGTGTCGTTGCTATCATACCACCTTGCTACGGATACTTTGCTTGCAGACACTAATCTTTCAGGTGTGGTTGAATTGACAACTCAGCTGCTAATACTTGAGAATATTCTTTAGCTTCCCCTTGTGAGCGAATCAATAAATTTGTGTTGAATACTCTACCCTCGAAAACTGTTGCGATCCCATACGCTTGTGGGACATCAAGGCTTTTTCTCGCGCCGTTGCCGGGGAGGCACAACTATATTCTCTGAGTCACTTGGGATTGACATCTGCTGATCACTATCAGGAATCCGAAAGATCCAAGAACTAAAATCCTACCTTCCACTACGAGGAGAGGTAAGGAACTGCCATCTAGCTCTGCACTTGATTCACCTTCAGTTTTGAGTAGGTTTGCGACTTCACCTCCTGCTAGAAATCTTGATATGTCGCCTGTGCTTGATGATGCTACTTCTGCTGTCCATGATGCTATGCTAGATACTATGCCTGATGATGCTGTGCTAGATACTATGCGTGATGATGCTATGCTTGATACTATGCCTGATGATGCTATGCGTGATACTGCTTTGCCACTTGGTGCCCTTGATGCACATATTGCTAGAGTTGCTGCTAGACGTGATGATACTTCTGAAACTGCTGATACTATTGAAGCAGAACCTGCTACTATGCCTGAATTGCCTGTTATGCCTGATACGCGCTATGTAATGGAGGGGGAGATAGCTGAGGATTTTCTTGCGTGTAAGGATAGCTATGATGTTGAGAAACTTCTGCGCAAGTGGAAACAAAAATCTATGAACGCTAGGATGAAATACGACCCGAAGTTTGCCACTTCACCAATCTTTGTGACCAATAAGGATTATGAATTCTCTATCGACCCTGAGTTAATCACTCTGGTTGAATCTGATCATTTTCACGGTTATGAGTGTGAAACGGTTGTAGCCCATCTTTCTAAACTGCACGATATAGCCACCCTATTCACTAGTGAGGAAAAGATCCGCCACTACTACATGCTTAAGTTGTTTCCTTTCTCGCTAAAGGATGATGCTAAGACCTAGTTCACTTCTCTTGCTCTTGGATGTGTGCGTAGCCCCCAGGATATGGTCTACTACTTCTCTAAAAAATATTTCCCTGCCCATAAGAAGCAAGCTTCCTTGCAGGAAATATACAACTATGCTCAAGCTGAAGAAGAGAGTCTCCCACAAGCTTGGGGGAGGCTCATCCAGCTACTGAATGCCTTGCCTGATCACCCTCTTGAGAAGAATGAAATACTTGATATCTTCTATAATGGACTTACCGATGCTTCTAAAGACCACCTAGATAGTTGTGTCGGTAGTGTTTTTAGGGAACGAACTGTAGAACAAGCTGAGAATCTATTGAATAACATCTTGTGCAATGAGAATGCTTGGACTATTCCCGAACCACATCCTAAGCCAACTATGAATAAAAGAGGTATTCTATTCCTCAGTCCTGAAGATATGCAAGAAGCCAAGAAATCTATGCGAGAGAAAGGCATTAAATCTGAAGATGTCAAAAATCTACCACCTATCGAAGAGATCCATGGTCTCGATAACCCGATACAGGTAGTAGAAGTAAATTCTCTGTGTAGGTTTGATGAGAGTGATATTCCTTTTGATAAACCTGCTAGCCTATGCTTGGATGAATTTGATAACTTCATTGCCAAACAACAGAGTTTCAATGATTATGTTAGCAGACAATTGGAACAGAATGCTCGTATGCTTAGTCATTTAAGTGCTTGTGTGGACAGAAACGTCAACGATCTTAAACTTCTGAGTAAACATGCCTCTATGGTTACTACTCAGGTAGAACAAGTACTTAAAGCTCAAAATGACTTGCTCAATGAGTTGAATGACAATTCCGTTAGAGTCGTTACTAGAGGCGGTAGAATGACCCAGGAACCTTTGTATCCTGAGGGTCATCCCAAGAGAATTGAACAAGATTCTCAAGGAGTTAGCACTAATGCACCTAGTCATCCTAGAAAGAAGAAGAAAGATGATAGGAACCTGCATGCTAGTAACCCTGTTGCTGCTACCCCTGAGAGTCCAAACGATGCCTCTGTCTCTGATGCTGAAACACAATCTGGTGATGAACATGAGCCTAATGATAATATCAATAGTGATGTTCATGAAGATGCTCAACCTAGCAATGAAAAGGATGTGGAGATTGAACCTGGTGTTGATCTTGATAACCCACAGCCTAAGACTAAGAGATACGATAAGAATGACTTCACTGCTAGGAAGCATGGTAAAGAAAGGGAGCCATGGGTTCAGAAACCTTTGCCCTTTCCTCCCAAACCATCCAAGAAAAAGGATGATGAGGATTTTGAGCGCTTCGTTGAAATGATCAGACCTGTCTTTTTGCAGATGCGTTTGATAGATATGCTCAAGATGTCTCCGTATTCTAAGTACATGAAAGATATTGTGACTAATAAGAGGAGGATACCTGATCTTGAGATCTCCGCCATGCTTGCCAATTACACTTTCAAGGGTGGATCTCCGAAGAAACAATATCGAGTACATTGCATCGATGCTCTCGAAAAGACTTCATCGATTCTTATTGGGAGCTTTGAATGCCCTATTCCTCGTGCCAACATGAAGTATGACTTGCTTGTTGGCGAGATACATATCCCCATTGAGGTGACCTAGTGACTATTCAAAAATTCTCTGTTCTCTTTTGCGATTCGAGAAGTTTTGCCGAGGGGATTTGATCAACCCCATTGACGGATTTCTTTTGATGACCATGAGGTGGATGAATCGAGGATTCACAAACCTGTGTTCCAAGCTTTCACTTTAGGTTGCTTTGAAGAAAAACGATATATTTAGTTTAGTTTTCCCTGTTTTCTGTTTTAGCGTCTGGTAGAATAGTACCCCGAAAATCAAAGTTCTCCGAACGCTGTGAAAATCAAGTATGATTTTTTCTGGATTTTTTCAAAAATACTGGGAAAATGAGTCTGTCTCAGGGCCACACCAGTGGGCCACAAGCCCTAGGGGCGCGGGCACCCCCCTGGCCGCGCCACCCAGGCTTGTGGGCCCCACAGGCACCCCCTCCACTCATTCTTTCTCCCATCCAGTTCTCCTACCTCCAGAAAAAATCGTTTCGCTACTCAAACCCGTGTTCTTGCTCCTCTTGCTGGGATCTTCGATCTCTTTGCTCAAATCACCATTCTCCGAACTGTTTTGGGGAAATTACTCTTTGGTAAGTGACTCCTCCATTGGTCCAATTAGTTTTTGCTCTAGTGCCTTATACTCCGCGTATTTTTGCTGCCTTGGTGACCATGTTCTTGAGCTTTGCATGGTGATTCTAGCTGGTCCCAAGTAGTTTTGATGCGTAATATTGTCTCTAGGCACTTGTTGGAGTAGTTGCTACTAGTTTAGTTGAACCTTGTTCACCTTCCCTTTGGGTCACTACAAATTTCAGAAAAGGAAGATGTTCAGGAGAAGCTTTAATGGTGGTTCCTCAAGCAAGAGAGGTCCTCGTCTGGCGATTAGGGAGCCTGATCCTTACCAACCTAGAGACGCGCAGGTACAACCATGTGAATGGCCTTCTGATGAATTTATGATTGAGGCGGGCTTCAAAGATGAGTTTGATGCATTTGGTCACAACGTCGGACTCGAAGAATTCATCTCCGATAAATGTCAACAGTATGTTTCCCTCACTGCCTCTTTTGTTCGTAGATTCAAACTTTCAGGTGCCGTGAGCCATCGGTACTGTTCGATCTCTATGATAAATCATACACCATGGATTTAGAGGATTTCAGTAGAATTTGCAAAATACCTACTTGGGGTAGCCTTAGTGATCCTCCTAAATCTTCGGTTAGAGATTTTTGCGCTGGTATTACGGTTGGAGAAACTAGAGACATTATGCAAGCTACCATGGGGAGTATTCGTTTTCCTGCCTTGCATTATTTTTCCCTATTCATAGGTAGATGCATTAATGGCAAGATTGAGCATTGTCACCTCTGCGCACCCGACCTTAGTATCCTTAAGAGCGAAGTGACGGGTGACAAAAGCTTCAACATGGAAGCTATTATAGCAAGGAGGCTGAATAATAATGCTATTGATGGGGATTTCTTTGGTGGGATCTATGCCACTCGCATAGCAAATTTTCTCGGAGTACCCATCCGCGAAGGAGATCCCCCGCTCCATACAGCTTTCCTTGACCGCGTCGCTATGACACGCTACCAGTTCCTTGAGAGGGATGATGAATCCCTCCTATACCGCTTGATATTTAACCGACAACGTGTTTTCCATATTTCCCTTCCTGCTCCTGCCTTCTTTGACTTTCAGGTAAAACGGAGATATTACATAACCAGAGGAGAGGCAGAGGAGTATGAGAGGGAGTCAAAGGCTGCTCGTCTCCATGAGGCAGCTATTTAGGCAGTGGCTGCAGCGCTCCCGTATCACCCCCATTATGATTTTGGGTTTCGCCAGGACCATCCTTGGGAGTAGACCAACTTAGGCCAAAAGCCTAAGCTTGGGGGAGTACGTGTTCTCACCAACTTTACATTCTTGCTTATGCTTTCACTTTGTTAGTCGGTGTTCACACTTTGCCACTGTATCATCCATGCTAGTTTATTTTATTCTTCTCGTTTTCTTTTCGTGTGCCTGTCTAGTTTGAGAAAAACCCGAAAATATTTTCTTTTTCTTCTTTTGCTTGTTGGGAGCTTTCCCGTGTGGATAGTTTTCTTTTTCTTTGGGTCAAGGTAGAAGATATTGGTTACACTGTTTAGTGGCTCTTGCATGCATACCTGTTTAGCTTTCAAAGAGCCATACTACTTTGTCTTCTCCTTTGTGTTTGCCTGCAGATTCCAGCGTAGTCCAATGCACGAGCACTCTTATTATTGTTCACATCGTTCAGTCGTGCAAGTGAAAGGCAATAATGATGATATATGATGCAGTGACTGAGCCTGGAAAAGCTGGTATGAACTCGATCTATTTTGTTTTTGTAAATATGACTAGCTCATGATGCCTGATTCAGCTTTACTGTGAGAGGAACATGTTTGCAATGACAACTTAGAGATCATAGTTGCTTATGCCATGCTTACTTAGCTAGGAGCTTATAATGGTTTGTCTTTGTTGCTCACATGAATGTTGAGATGACTATGATGTAGTATGATAGGATGGTATCCTCCTTTGAATGTTTCAAGTGGCTTGACTTGCCGCATGTTCACGCATGTAGCTGAAACAAAATCAACATAGCCTCTATGATGTTCATATTCATGGTGATTTATGTCCTACTCATGCTTGCACTCAATGTTAGTTACTCTCAATGCATTTTGATGACTGTTGTCGCTCTCTAGTTGGTCGCTTCCCAGTCTTTTGCTAGCCTTCACTTGTATTAAGCGGAAATACTGCTTGTGCATCCACTTCCATAAACCCAAAGTTGTCCCATATGAATCCACCATACCTACCTTTGTGCGGTATCTACCTGCCATTCCAAGTAAATTTGCATGTGCAACTATCTAAACCTTCAAGAAATAATCTGTTTTGCATGCCCGAACCGCTCATGTGGTGACAGGGGGCTATTGGTATCTTCCATGCTAGGCGTGTTATCCTCGATATGTGTTTATTCACTATCATTCACGAGAAAGGGGCCGGTAATTGGAATTCCTAGTTCCATGCTCAAATCAAAAATATAATTGCAAACAAAACTCCCCAAGGATTGATGTTGGTTTGGACGGTACCCGAGGATTCGGCTAGCTGTGGAGTGTGATTGTTTGGTGGTGGGGGAGTCAAAACTTTACTTTCTGTTTGGGAACCGCCAATAGCATGTGTAGCGTGGAAGATGTTGAGAACTCTTAGTCATTGCGTTGACAATGAAAGTATGCCACCCAAAATTATTATCTTTGTGTTCAAAGCTTGAGCTCTGGCACCTCTGCAAATCAATGCTTCCCTCTGCGAAGGACCTTGCTATTTATGTTCCTGTTGAGTCATCCTCCTCTTACAAAAGCACCAATTAGAGAGCACCTCTCTTATTTGTATGCTTTGCTTTTAACTGTGTTGAGTATGACTATGATTGGATCTTCATTGCCTTGAATTACAATGTTTAGTCAGTCCTTGGTCTTTGAAGGTGCTCTGCATTTATGTTTTGCGGTCTTAGAAAGAGCTAGCGAGATACCATCTATTCGTACTGCTTCATGTTGTTTTGATTGAAGTGTTGACACTTGAGGCTTATTATTATTTGCTCGCTAGTTGATTATGCCATTGATATGAGTTTACCGTGAGACCTAGATGTCATTTGCTTATGTGGTTTGATTGTGATGTTGCTGAAATTATGTATATGATTTAGACATAGTTGCAACAACAAGATCAAACAGAGTTCTTCAAAGTTTTTCTTTTGTCTCTCTCAGTTTATCAACTGACTTGCTTGAGGACAAGCAAGGCTTTAAGCTTGGGGGAGTTGATACGTCTCCGTCGTATCTACTTTTGCGAACTCTTTTGCCCTTGTTTTGGACTCTAATTTAAATGATTTGAATGGAACTAACCCGGACTGACTTTGTTTTTAGCAGAATTGCCATGGTGTTGTTTTGTGCAGAAATAGAAGTTCTCGGAACGTCCTAAAATTTGCGGAGATTTTTCTGGAATAAAAGAAAAATACATGTGCAAAGATCCACGTGAGGGGGCGTAACAGTGGCCACAAGCCCCTGGGCCGCGACCACCCCCTATGGTCGCGCCATGAGGGCTTGTGGGGCCCACATGGCACCACCGCCCCCAATCTCGGTTCTATATCTTCCGTTTCGCGTGGAAAAAAATCAGAGAGAAGGTTTCATCGCGTTTTGCGATACGAAGGCGCCGCCACATCCTGTTCTTCATGTGGAGGGCAGATCTGGAGTCCGTTTCAGGCTCCGGAGAGGGGAAATCGTCGCCATCGTCATCATCAACCTTTCTCCACCGACAATTCCATGATGCTCTTTATCGTTCGTGAGTAATCTCATTGTAGGCTTGCTATACGGTGATGAGTTGGATGAGATTTATCATGTAATCGAGTTAGTTCTTGACGGGGATTGATCCCTAGTATCCACTATGTTCTAGATTGATGTTGCTACTACTTGGCTATGCTTAATGCTTGTCACTAGGGCCCGAGTGCCATGATTTCGGATCTGAACCTATTATGCTGTCGCCAATATATGTGTGTTTTAGATCCTATCTTGCAAGTGGTAGTCACCCACTATGTGTTATGACCCGGCAACCCCGGATTGACAATAGCCGGAACCACTCCCGGAGATGACCATAATATGAGGAGTTCATGTATTCACCGCGTGTTAATGCGTTGGTCCGGTTCTTTATTAAAAGGAGAACCTTAATATCCCGTAGTTTCCATTAGGACCCCGCTTCCACGGGAGGGATGTACAATAGATGTTATGCAAGTTCTTTTCCCTAAGCACGTATGACTACATACAGAATACATGCCTACATTAGATTGATGAACGGGAGCTAGTTACATATCTCTCCATGTTATAGCTGTTACATGATGAATCACATCCGTCACACTCATCCATCACCGATCCACTGCCTACGAGTCTTTTACTACTGGTTCTCGCTACATTACTTTGCCTAGGCTTGTCCCGTGCTACAAAAGGGATTGGGCCACTTTGCTGCTGTTGTCACTCTGTTGCTGCTGTTGCTACTGCTGTTACTTGTTACTCTGCTACTGCTACCACTGTTCCTTGCTACTCCGTTGTTACTTGTTGCAAGACTTTGTTGGCGCTAACATCCCGTCAACAAGGCTTTTTCTGGCGCCGTTGCCGGGGATTGCCAAAGCTTTTTCTGGTGCCGTTGCTATCATACCACCTTGCTACTGATACTTTGCTTGCAGACACTAATCTTTCAGGTGTGGTTGAATTGACAACTCAGCTGCTAAAACTTGAGAATATTCTTTAGCTTCCCCTTGTGAGTGAATCAATAAATTTGGGTTGAATACTCTACCCTCGAAAACTGCTGCGATCCCATACGCTTGTGGGACATCAGAGGGCGATGGGGAGGGGCTCGGATAGTGATGCGGCAAAGGGAAGCGCGGTGGAGGCTGGTGGTGATGTGGACTGAGGCAGGAGGAGCGGGGCGACGTGGGACAGGCGACGGGAGAGAGGGACTGGGGGCGAGCGAGCGAGAAGCTCGGTCGAGCGTTCACTCGACGATGGGATCGAGAGGGCTCGCCCGAGGGAGCTTGGCTCCCTCATGGTGAGTCCGGCGGCGGGGTGGGGAAGGGAGTGGGGGAGGCAGCGATATGGGCTAGGTTTCCCACGGGTTTTATACCCTCTAGTGGAGGTGGGTTAGTGTGTGGCCGGCTGGGCCGGGTTTTTTTTTGTGGTTTTCATTTTCAATTTCATTTATTAATTATTAATATTTTTCCAATAACTTTCCTTAGCAAAAATGTGCCACATGGCCCAATAATTATATTGCAATATTCCACATGGGCATATCAAGTTTGAGGATTTTTGGAAACTGCTTGCAGTTTATATTTAAATTTAATAGCACTTTAAATTGCAAAGTGGTACTCTATTTAGGTGGGGTCCACACCAACATCAAGGTGATGTTGTTTCCTTAACAATAATTGTTTTTAATTATTCCACAATTGTGAAACATTTTTCCGATGTTGTTTGGGGAATTATTTATTACCATAAAATTAAATTGGCTTTTGAAGTGAAATTAAATTGAGATATGAATTTTTAACTAGACCATATCTTGCTTAGCAAAATGATTAGGCACTCATCATGGTCATCACTGTAGCTTAATTACAATGATCACTGTAGCAAAAGTCGAGGATGTCACAAATCTCCCCAACTAACAAGAATTCTCGTCTCGAGAATCAAGAGGTAGAAGGAAAGAGCTCGGGGCATTCATCACAAAGATGATCCTCGCGTTCTCAAACGGCCTCATCTTCATCATGATTCGACCACTGCACTTTAAGGAACTTGGTGACTTTGCGACGAGTCTGACGTTCAGCCTGGTGGAGAATGTGGACCAATGCTCTTTATAAGAGAGGTCTTGTTGCAGCTCAAGCATATCATGATCCACTGCTCGAATAGGATCCTTGAAGCAGCGACGGAGTTGAGACACATGGAAGACATCGTGAACCTGAGAAAGGTTCGCTGGTAGTTCCAATTGATAAGCTACTTTTCCACGCCTTTCGAGAATAGTGAAAGGAACAATATTGCGAGGAGCTAACTTGCCCCTGATCCCAAAACAGTGTGCGCCTCTCATTGGTGTGACACGAAGATATGCCTTTTTGCCAGGTTGACAGACCGTATCTTGATGATGACGGTTGATACTTCTCCAACGTATCTATAATTTTTTATGGTTCCATGCTATTATCTTGTCATCTTTGGATGTTTTGTGTGCATGAATATGCTATTTTATATCTTTTTTGGGACTAACCTATTAACTCGGTGCCAAGTGCCAGTTCCTGTTTTTTTCGTGCTTTTGACCTTTTTCAGAGGAGAATATTGAACGGAGTCCAAACGGAATAAAACCTACGGAATTCTTTTTTCCAAAACAGAAGACACGCAGAAGACTTGAGAACCAAGGCAGGGGACCTCAGAGGAGGTCACAAGCCACCCAGGCCTGGCCTATGGGGGGCGGGCCTAGAAGGCTTGTGGGCCCCCTATGGCTCCCCTGCCCTAGTTCTTCCTCCTATAAATTCCCTAAAAATCTGAAACCACGGAAAGGAGCCACGGAAATACTTTTCCCCCACCGCAAGCTTCTGTCTTCGCAAGATCCCATCTGGGGCATGTTCTGGTGCCCTGCCGGAGGGGGTTTCGGACACGAAGGGCTTCTTCATCAACACCATTGCCTCTCCGATGATGCGTGAGTAGTTCACCATAGACCTTCTGGTCCATAGCTAGTAGCTAGATGGCTTCTTCCCTCTCTTGGATCTTCAATACAGAGTTCTCCATGATCTTCATGGAGATCTATCCGATGTAATCTTCTTTTGCGGTGCGTTTGTCGAGATCCGATGAATTGTGGATTTATGATCTTCATGGAGATCTATCCGATGTAATCTTCTTTTACGGTGTGTTTGTCGAGATCCGATGAATTGTGGATTTATGATCAAATTATCTATGAATGTTATTTGAGTCTCCTCTGATCTCTTATATGCATGATTTCGTATCCTTGTAATTCTCTTCGAGTTGTCGGTTTCGTTTGGCCAACTTGATATATAATTCTTGCAATGGGAGAAGTGCTTGGTTTTGGGCTCATACCATGCGGTGACCTCACCCAGTGACAGAAGGGGTAGCGAGGCACGTATCGTGTTGTTGCCATCAAGGGTAAAAATATGGGGTTTATATCTATTGCATGAATTTATCCCTCTACATCATGTCATCTTGCTTAAGACGTTACTCTGTTTGTCATGAACTTAATACACTAGATGCATGCTAGATAGCGGTCGATGTGTGGAGTAATAGTAGTAGATGCAGAAAGTAGCGGTCTACTTGTCTCGGACGTGATGCCTTTATGCATGATCATTGCCTTAGATATCGTCATGACTTTGCGCGGTTCTATCTATTGCTCGATAGTAATTCGTTCACCCACCGTAATATTTGCTATCTTGAGAGAACCCTCTAGTGAACACTATGGCCCCCGGGTCTACTTCACATCATATTTTCAACTCCACACTTTTACTTTGTTGCACTTTCTGCCTTCAGATCTCGCCTTGCAATCAATCATGAAGGGATTGACAACCCCTTTGTAGCGCTGGGTGCAAGTTTGCTATTTTTGCGCAGGTACTTTGGAGACTTGGCTTGATACTCCTACTGGATTGATACCTTGGTTGTCAAAACTTAGGGTAATACTTACTGCTACTGTGCTGCATCACCCTTTCCTCTACAAGGGAAAAACCAACGCAAGCTCAAGAGGTAGCAAGAAGAATTTCTGGCGCCGTTGCCGGGGAGCGTCAAGTCAAGAATAGTCTTCCTCCAAAGATTCAATTTCTGGCACCGGGGGCTGTTCTAAGTGAAGCTTATCCAAGTAACTGTCGCAAACTTATCTCTTGCATTTACTTTTTTTGCCTCTCATCTTCCTCTCCCCCACTTCTGAAAAACAAAAATTACAAAAATATTTGCCTTTTCCGTTCGCCCTTTTCTTTCGCCTGCTTTCTCTTTGCTTGTGTGGGATAGTCTACCTGTCCTCATGGCTAAACCTACCGCTTCGAACGATACTCCCGAGAGCGAAGTTCTCAATTTTATACAAAATGAGGGAGAAAACTAAAAGGATGCTTGGTATAGGATTTGCAATGCTCAGAGTAGATCCACTCGTAAGCAATCTACTATCGTCCTTCTTCGAAGCTTTTATGTGGGTATTTCCCCTTGGAATAGGTATGTTCTTGACACCATCGTAGGCGGAAATTTCTTGGGTACCATACCGTTGATTCTTACGGTGCTTTAATAAATTTGGTAGCCTCAACCCCACTCATGGTTAATCAAACTACCTTAACTTTGGAACATGTGATGCGTAGGCTGGATATCATTGAAAATAAAGTAGCTACGATTGAACTCATTACAAATTTGGATAAAAAGATCCACAATCAAATCACTCAGTATGGATCCAAGGTGGGAATGACTTTGAAAATTTTAAAGGAGAGGGAACATACCGTTAATGAAAAACTAGGTCATGATTCCGCTAGGATTGGCAAACTAGAGGATGTTATAACCAACTTGGGTTCCGCTTTTGCCGATGTGCAGAATACTCCAAATTTTGCCCACAATAAGGCCACCAAGTCTTTTTTTGTTCCTAAAAATAGTGGTGAATCATCTAGTAAGAGAGATGAAGATCTTAAGATGATGAGTGTTCAGCCTACTTATGGTTTGAGCACCAAAGTCGACGATACGTGATTCTATCGCCTTATGCCTAGCTAAGGGCGTTAAACAATAACGTTTGTTGGGAGGAAACCCAATGAATTTATCTTTGCTTTCTGTTTTTTTGTGTCCACACCATCATAATTCTGTTATGATTCTGTTTTTTGTGTTTCTTCTTATGTTTGTGCCAAGCAAAACCTTTATGATCAGTTTTGGTGTTAGTTGTTTGATCTAGCTGGAAAAAGACAGAAACTTTTCGCTCATAAAATTACTTTTCATTTTTATCCAGAAAGAGCTTCTGAGTTGATTCTTTTTTGTGCTGGTTGATATGCCAATTGCCCAAATTATCATAATTTTTCAGAATTTTTTAGATACCAGAGGTATACGAAGTATATAGATTGCTACAGACTAGTCTGTTTTTGACAGATTCTGTTTTTGTTGTGTTGATTGCTTATTTTGATGAAACTATGGATAGTATCGCGGGGTACTAACCATGGAAAAGTGAGAATACGGTAATCTAACACCAATATAAATAGAAATAAGATACAGTACCTAAAGAGTTGGTAGTTTGTTTTCTTATGCTAATGATATCACGAGTTTCTGTTTAAGTTTGGTGTTGTGAAGTTTTCAAGTTTTGGGTGATGTTCTCATGGACAATGGGATGAAGAGTGGAAAGAGCTCAAGCTTGGGTATGCACAAGGCATCCCAAGCCAAATTCAAGGACACCAAAAGCCTAAGCTTGGGGATGCCCCGGGAAGGCATCCCCTCTTTCGTTTTCAATCCATCGGTAACGTTACTTGGAGCTATATTTTTAGTCACCATATGATATGTGTTTTGCTTGGAGCATCGTGTATTATAGGAGTCTTTCCTTTTTGTTGTGTCACGATCATCCTTGCTGCAAACCTTTTTGAGAGAGACAAGCACTCATTGTGATTTTGCTAGAATACTCTTTGAGCTTCGCTTATATCTTTTGAGTTAGGCAATTTAGCTCGCATGTGCTTCACTTATATCTTTTGAGCTAGATAAATTTGCTCTAGTGCTTTACTTACATATTTTTAGAGCATGACAGCGCCATATTTTGGAGAAATAAGAACTCTTGATCTTCACTTATATCTTTTTGGGAGTGCTCTCTCCGAGTAACTTGGTAATTGGCTTGTGCTATGAAGGTAGTCCAAAAGACGATAGGCATCCAAAGAGGATATACTAAAAACTTCCACATTCTTGTGCATTAATTATAAAGAGATGTTTGATTCCTCTCAATTAGTTTCGAGACAGGGATTTGGTAATATTAGAGTTATGTTAGTAGGGTGTCGTGAATCTAGAAATACTTGTGTTGAAGTTAGTGATTCCCGTAGCATGCACGTATGGTGAACCGCTATGTTAGGAAGTCGGAGCATAATTGATTTATTGATTGTCATCCTTTGTGTTGCGGTCGGGATCGCGCGATGGTTAACACCTACCAACCCTTCCCCTAGGAGTGTGCGTTTAGCACTTTGTTTCGATTATTAATAAAACTTTTGCAATAAGTATATGAGTTCTTCATGACTAATGTGAGTCCATGGTATAGATGCACTTTCACCTTACACCATTGGTAGCCTCTCTAGTGCCGTGCAATTTTCGCCGGTGCACAAACCCACCATGTACCTTCCTCAAAACAGCCACCATACCTACCTATTATGGTATTTTCATAGCCATTCCGAGATATATTGCCATGCAACTCCCACCGTTCCGTTTCATGACTTGTGCTGTCACTTACATATTGTCATTGCATGATCGTAAGATAGCTAGCGAGATGTTTAAATGTCATACGCCAAGCTAGATCGTTGCACATCCCGGTACACTGCCGTAGGCATTTCCTATAAAGTCATCATTGCTCTAAGTGTTGAGTTGTAAGTAAATAAAAGTGTGTTGATCATCATTATTAGAGCATTATCCCATGTGAGGAAATAAAAATAAAAAAAGAGGCCAAAGATGCCCTCAAAATGTTTTGGAAAAAGGCCAAAGACCCCAAACAAAAAAAGTGAGAGAAACAGAGAGAAGGGACAATGCTACTATCTTTTTCTACACTTGTGCTTCGAAATAGCACCATGATCTTCATGATAGAGAGTCTCTTGGTTTGACACTTCCATATACTAGTTGGAATTTTCGTTATATAAGTTGGCTTGTATATTCCAGTGATGGGCTTCCTCAAAGTTTCCCTAGGTCTTCGTGAGCAAGCAAGTTGGATGCACACCCACTAGTTCTTCTTTTGAGCTTTCACATACTTATAGCTCCCGTGCGTCCGTTGCATGGTAAGACCTACTCATTCACATTGATATATATTGATGGGCATCTCCATAGCTCTTTAATACGCCGAGTAAATATGACCATCTCCTCCTTTTTTCCTCACAACCTCCACCACACTCTATTCCACCTATAGTTCTATATCCATGGCTCACGCTCATGTATTGCGTGAGAGTTGAAAAAGTTTGAGAAAGTAAGAGTGCGAAAACAATTACTTGGGCAATACCGGGGTTGTGCATGATTAAAATTCGTTGTGTGGGGATGATGGAGCATAGCGAGACTATATGATTTTTTAGGGATAACTTTCTTTGGCCTTGTTATTTTGAAAGTTCATGATTACCTCGCTAGTTTGCTTGAAGTATTACTGTTTTCATGTCAATAGCAAACTATTGTTTTGAATCTTACGAATCTGAACATTCATGGCACAAAAAAGAAGTTACAAAGGACAAATATGTTAGGTAGCATTCCACATCAAAAATTCAGTCTTTATCACTTCCCTACTCGAGGACGAGCAGGAGTTAAGCTTGGGGATGCTTGATACGTCTCCAACGTATCTATAATTTTTGATGGTTCCATGCTATTATATTGTTTTCTTTGGATGTTTTGTATGCATGAATATGCTATTTTATATCTTTTTTGGGACTAACCTATAACTCAGTGCCAAGTGCCAGTTCATGTTTTTTCCGTGTTTTTGACTTTTTTCAGAGGAGAATATTGAACGGAGTCCAAACGGAATAAAACATGTGTAATGATTTTTTTCCATAACAGAAGACACGCAGGAGACTTGAGAACCAAGGCAGGTGACCTCAGAGGAGGTCATAAGCCACCCAGGCCCGGCCTAGGGGGGCGGGCCTAGCAGGCTTGTGGGCCCCCTATGGCTCCCCTGCCCTAGTTCTTCCGCCTATAAATTCCCTAAAAATCTGAAACCACGGAAAGGAGCCACGAAAATACTTCTCCGCCGCCGCAAGCTTCTGTCTTCGCAAGATCCCATCTGGGCACGTTCTGGTGCCCTACTGGAGGGGGGATTCGGACACGGAGGGCTTCTTCATCAACACCATTGCCTCTCCGATGATGCGTGAGTAGTTCACCACAGACCTTCGGGTCCATAGCTAGTAGCTAGATGGCTGTTCTCTCTCTTGGATCTTCAATACAACGTTCTCCATGATCTTCATGGAGATCTATCCGATGTAATCTTCTTTTGCGGTGTGTTTGTCGAGATCCGATGAATTGTGGATTTATGATCAGATTATCTATGAATGTTATTTAAGTCTCCTCTGATCACTTACATGCATGATTTCGTATCCTTGTAATTCTCTTCGAGTTGTGGGTTTTGTTTGGCCAACTTGATCTATAATTCTTGCAATGGGAGAAGTGCTTGGTTTTGGGTTCATACCGTGCGATGACCTCATCCAGTGAAAGAAGGGGTAGCGAGGCACATATCATGTTGTTGCCATCAAGGGTAAAAAGATGGGGTTTATATCTATTGCATGAATTTATCCCTCTACATCATGTCATCTTGCTTAAGGCGTTACTCCGTTTGTCATGAACTTAATACACTAGATGCATGTTGGATAGCGGTCGATGTGTGGAGTAATAGTAGTAGATGCAGAAAGTATCGGTCTACTTGTCTCAGACGTGATGCCTATAAGTATGATCATTGCCTTAGATATCGTCATGACTTTGCGCGGTTCTATCAATTGCTCGACAGTAATTCATTCACCCACCGTAATATTTGCTATCTTGAGAGAAGCCTCTAGTGAACACTATGGCCCCCGGGTCTACTTCACATCATATTTTCAACTCCACACTTTTACTTTGTTGCATTTTCCGCCTTCAAATCTCACCTTGCAATCAATCGTGAAGGGATTGACAACCCCTTTGTAGCGTTGGGTGCAAGTTTGCTATTTTTGCGCAGGTACTTTGGAGACTTGGCTTGATACTCCTACTGGATTGATACCTTGGTTCTGAAAACTAAGGGAAATACTTACTGCTACTGTGCTGCATCACCCTTTCCTCTTCAAGGGAAAAACCAATGGAAGCTCAAGAGGTAGCAACGGTCATACTGACTCTTCGGACGAGACTGGGCAGTCTTCAGATTCTCATGAATAATAATGCGGACTTGATCTTCGGCATGTTGGATAATAACGGGACTCAAGAGTGATCGTCCATTGAACGGTGGCCCAGGAATTTCATAGAAGCCAAGTGCAAAGGATACTTAGAAGTCAAGGATGTACAGGATAGTCAGGTTTCAATCCTGTGGAACTTTGGGTTATGGGTCCACCATGTGGGCCGAGAGTAGGAAAAGGGGTGACATCTTGTATGGTATTTGTAGCAAGACATGTCAAAGGATAACGTGTCAGTTATGTTGGCAACAACGTCGGTACCTGATACGCCCCAAACGTATCTATAATTTCTGCTCATTCCATGATTTTTGGGTGACAATGTTATATGTTTTGCTACACTTTTATATCATTTTACACATATTTGGACTAACCTACTAACTCAGTGCACCCAGTATTAGTTTCGGTCTACTGATGTCTATTTTGCATGGCCTTTTACCCAATTTTCTGAAGCCTGGAAAATTCTAGGAAATATATATAAAAAGCAGCGAAAGAGAAGCTTTCGGATCACCGAAGATGGGCCAGGGGGGCCAGGGGCCGCCCACGCGATCTGCTGGCTTGGCCAGGCCCTAGGCCGCGCCAGGAGGTGCCTGGATGGGGCCCACCTCCTCCGGTGCCCTCCTTTGGCCTATATTTAGTCCTCCGTGAGGAAACCCTTCGACAACTTCCAGAATCACGAATTTCTCCATCGTTCTGCCACCGTAGCGATTCTGAGATCGGGAGCGTCAGGAGACCTCTTCCCGGCACCCTGCCGGAGGGTGGATTGACCTTCGGGAGCTTCTCCACCACCATGGACGCTTCCCGGACATGCCGTGAGTAGTCCTCCTTGGACCATGGGTCCATGACCAGTAGCTATGTGATGTCTTCTCTCCAATCTTGTGCTTCAATGGTTAGTCCTTGTGAGCTGCCCTACATGATCAAGGCATCTATGTAATTCTCTTGCTATTGCTTTGCTCGGTTTGTTGGGATCCGATGGATTATGAGATTATGTTCAGATTGTTATGAGTTATATATTTGATTATACTTTTATATTATGTTCATTAGTGATTCATGCATGTTCTCCGTTGCTATTTATTGCTTTGGCCGAGTAGTAGATTGTAACTCCAAGAGGGAGCGTTATGCATGATTGTGGGTTCATGTCCCTCGATGCCTAGCTTGGGTAACAGAAACATGAGCCTAGGGGATGTGTTGTTGCCACCAGGGAGAAAACAACGCTGCTTGTAACCACGGTTGCAAGGATTGTTTACCTTACGCATAGTTCGATAATGCAGTTGTCCGTTGCTTTGAGTTTACACTTTGGGTGGGGCTCGCAACTAAATACCGGAGAGATGTTCTGGATAGATATCTTAAGGTGGATGATTAGTAAGTAGATGTTGATGAATAAACGGTCTACTTGTCTTGGCATACTTCCCATTACTATTGAACCTCTAACTATCAAGTAGCATAATTAGCATTGCGGTGCGTTCATAATTCTGTCAATTGCCCAACTGTGATTTGTTTACCCAAGCATGGTTGTTTATCGTCTTTTGGAAGAGAGACATCACTAGTGAACATCATGTGACTCTGGTCCATACCACCATCATTTACCGCATTCATTTACTTTTCTGTTGCAATCACTATTACTTTCTCTCTTGTGTTTTGATCCTTTGCAAACTACAAGGCCGGAGATATTGACAACCTCTCTATACTCGTTGGGAGCAAAGTTATTTGTTGTGTGTGCAGGTCCACGTCTTGTGCTAGCGCCAGGGTGGAAGACACCTACTTGTTGGTCCTAGGAGTCCTCCTGGTTCGATAAACCTTACAGTCTCTGTGTGAGGGAAAACATGCTGTTGACTGCATCTCAACCTTCCACTTGGGGTAACCAACGAGGAGCAAGAAGTATATACATCATCTCGTCATCAGATCCACACCGACGTCAAGGTGATGTTGTTTCCTTAACAATAACTCTTTTGGATTATTCCACAATTGTGCAACATTTTTCCGATGTTGTTTGGGGAATTATTTTTATTACCACAAAAATCAATTGGCTTTTGAAGTGAAAATTAAATTGAGATATGAATTTTTAACTAGACCATATATTGCTTAGCAAAATGATTAGGCACTGATCATGGTCATCACTGTAGCAAAAGTCGAGGATGTCACAACCTACTACAATGCACCTCTCTCATCGAAAAATATCAATCTAGTTGGCCAAACTATTTCAATAAATCGGAGAGAATTACGAAGCTATGATAATAATGCACATAATAATCATATTATATATCACCGGATACTCAAATATTGATCATGAAGAAACTGAACATAAACCCACAATTCATCGGATCCCAACAAACGCACCGCACAAAAGAGTTACATCATGTGGATCAAAGCGAAGATGCGATGATCATTGTATTGAAGATCAAAGAGAGAGAGATGCCATCTAGATACTACTATGGACCCGTAGGTGTGTGGTGAACTACTCACACATCATCATGATGGCATCAAGGTTGATGAAGAAACCCTCAATGATCAATCCGCCCTCTGGCAAAGTGTCGGAACGAAGCTCTATATAGCCTCCCATTGGAACAAAGACTTGCGGCGGCGTAAAAAATGCTTCGGGGCCTCCTCTAGAGTTTTTACGGTAAATAGGAATTTATTGTTGCGGAACATTGCATGGAAAACTAAAAATTTCCTATCCACACATAAGATCTATCCATGGTGATGACCATCTACGAGAGGAGAGATCGGATCCACATACCCTTGTAGATCGCTAAGCGGGAAGCGTTAAGAAACACGATTGATATAGTCGAACTTCTTCGTGATCCAAATTGCAATCCGTCCCACGAACTCCGTCTCGATCTAGCGCCGAACAGACGGCACCTCCGCGTTCAGCACACGTACAACTCGATGACGATCTTTGCCTTCTTGATCTAGCAAGAGGGGCGAAGAAGTAGATGAATTCTCCAGCAGCACGACAGCGTGGCGGTGATGATGGTGGAGCTACTTCGGCAGGGCTTCATCGTACCGTACTGAACTAGCTACGGGGTATCATGAGGTGGTAGAGGGATAGAGGGTTGCGCCGTGGCTTGATGTGCCAAAAGTCTCTCTCACATCCATTACATATAGGTGGGACGGAGGGTGGCGCCCTAGGGGAAAATCCCTAGGGTTGGCCGGCGCGCCAAGGAGGAGGACGAGTCCTCCTCTCCAATTCGGTTGGGCCCCACCTCCCCTTTCCTTCTCCACTTTGGCCGAATAGGCCCTCTTGAGCTGGCCACAGCTACCTCTTGAGCCTGCGTTAGTTTTCCCTTGAAGAGGAAAAGGTGATGCAGCAAAATAGATAAGTATTTCCCACGGTTTGTTGAGAACCAAGGTATCAATCCTATAGGAGGAACAAGCGAGACTCCAATAGTAGTACCTACAAAAATAATCAAACACTTGCACCCAACGCTATAAAGGGGTTGTCAATCTCTTCATAGTTATTTGCAAGGATGATATCTGATAGAGATATATATAAAATATTGATAGATCTGAAAGTAAAACTAAACTAAATAGATTGCAGCAAAGTATTTTTGGTATTTTTTGTTTATAGATCTGAAAATATGATATGGAAAATAGACCCCACGGCCATAGGTTTCACTAGAGGCTTCTGTCATAAAGGAAAATAATACAGTGGGTGAACAAATTATTGTCGAGCAATTGATAGAAAAGCAAATAATTATGAAGATATCCAAGTCAATGATTATGCATATAGGCATCACATCCGTATCAAGTAGACCGAAACTATTCTGCATCTAATATTATTACTACACACAACGACCGACTCCTGCCTACATCTAGAGTATTGAGTTCATGAAGAATAGAGTAACGCACTAAGTAAGATGACATGATGTATAGGGATAAACTCAAGAATATGATGAAAACCCTATCTTTTTATCCTTGATGGAAACAATACAATATGTGCCTCGCTACCACTACTGTCACTAGGTGGGGACACCGCAAGATTGAACCCAAAACTAAGCAGTTCTCCCATTGCAAGAATTACCAACCTAGTTGGCCAAACCAAACAAATAATTCAAAGAGACTTGCAAAGATATGAAATAATGCATAAAAGAATTCGGAAGAGACTCAAATAATATTCATGGATAATCTGAACATAAACTCACAATTCATCGGATCTTGACAAACACACCGCAAAAGATAATTACATCGGATAGATCTCCATGAAGATTATGAAGAACGGGTATTGAAGATCAACGAGAAATAAGAAGCCATCTAGCTACTAGATATGGACCCGTAGGTTTGTGGTGAACTACTCACACATCATTGGAGGGGCAATGGAGTTGATGTAGATTCCCTCCGTGATCAATTCCCTTTCCGGAAGATTACCAGAAAAGGCTCCCATATTGGATCTCTCGGGAACAGAGGCTCTCGACGGTGTAGAAGTATTTTCGTGGCTCTTTTTTGCGTTACTCGAATATTTGGGATTTTAGAGGTCAAGAATTACGGTTAAGAGACCTGCACGGGGGCCAAAAAGCCAGGGGGACGCAAGCACCCCCGAGAGCGCGCCCTGCAGGCTTGTGGCCACCCAGCAACTGCGTTGCCCCCTACTCCAAGTTTGTTGCGTGTCTTCTAGTCCAAGAAAAATCTTTCCGGAGATTTTATTCCGTTTAGACTCCATTTAATATTCCTTATCTAAAATATTCAAAAATGTGGAAAAAACAGAAACTGGCACTAGGCTCTAGGTTAATAGGTTAGTCCCAAAAATAATATAAAACAACATATTGATGCATATAAAACATCAAAAACATATAATATAATAGCATGGAACAATAAAAAATTATAGATACGTTGGATATGTATCAGCAAGCAGCCGACTAGGGGCTGGTGCGCCACCCTTGGGCCTGTTTGGTCCCCTCCCAGGTGGGTGGCCCCTCCCGGTGGAACTCCCGAACCCATTCTTCACTCCCGGTAATTCACCGTTAATGCACGAAATCCTTCCGAAAGACAAATGGATACTTCCTATATATCAATCTTCGTCTCTGGACTATACCGGGAACCCTCATGACATTTGGATCTCATTCGGGACTCCGAACAACATTTGGTCACCAACATCAATAATTCAACTATACCAAAATGTCACTGAACCTTAAGTGTGCAGACCCCGCGGGTCCGAGAACTATGTAGACATGACAGAGACAATCTCCGGTCAATATCCAATAGCGGTACCTCGATATCCATATTGGATCCTACATATTCTATGAAGATGTTTAATCAGTTGAACCTCTATGTCAAGGATTCAGTTAATCCCGTATAACATTCCCTTTGTCCTTCGGTATGTTACTTGCCCGAGATTCGATCGTCGGTATCTCTATACCTATTTGAATCTTGTTACTCGCAAGTCTCTTTACACATTCCCTAATACAAAATCCCGTGGCTAACTCTTTAGTCCCAATGCTTGCAAGGCTTGATGTGATGTTGTATTACCGAGTGGGCCCCGAGATACCTCTCCGTCATACGAAGTGACAACTCCCAGTCTTGTTCCATGCTAACTCAACGGACACGTTCGGAGATACCTGTAGAGCACCTTTATAGTCACCCAGTTACGTTGCGACGTTTGATACACACAAGGTATTCCTCCAGCGTCAATGAGTTACATGATCTCATGGTCATAGGAATATATACTTGACATGCAGAAAACAGTAGCAATAAAAATGACATGATCACATGCTACATTAGTAGTTTGGGTCTTGTCCATCACATCATTCTCCTAATGATGGGATCTCGTTATCACGTGACAACACTTGTCTATGGCCAGGAAACCTTGATCATCTTTAATCAACGAGCTAGTCAACTAGAGCTTACTAGGGACAGTGTGTTGTCTATGTATCCACACATGTATCTGAGTTTTCATTCAATACAATTCTAGAATGGATAATAAACAATTATCTTGAACAAGGAAATATAATAATAACTATTTATTATTGCCTCTAGGGAATATTTCCAACAATCTCCCACTTGCACTAGAGTCAATAATCTAGCCCACATCACTATGTGATTTACAATGTAGCGAATCTAACACCCATACAGTTCTGGTGTTGATCATGTTTCGCTTGTGGAAGAGGTTTAGTCAACGGGTCTGCAACATTCAGATTCATGGGCACTTTGCAAATATTTATGTCCTCCTCCTTCATGTAATCATGAATGGAATTGAAGCGTCACTTTATGTGTCAGGTCCTCTTGTGAAACCTTGGTTCCTTGGCTAGAGCAATGGCATCAGTGTTGTCACAGAACTAAGTCATTGGATCCACTGCACTGAGAAAAACTCCAAGATCTTGCATGAAATGCTTCATCCAGACACCTTCTTTAGTCGCCTCTGTGGCAGCTATGTACTCCACTTCGCATGCAGAATCATCTACCACGCTTTGCTTGGAGCTGCACCAACTTACTGCACCCCCATTAAGAATAAATACGTATTCGGTTTATGACTTAGAGTCATCCGGATCAGTGTCAAAGCTTGCATCAACATAACCCTTTACGACGAGCTCTTTGTCACCACCATATACGATACACATTTCCTTAGTCCTTTTCAGGTACTTTAGAATATTCTTGGTCGTTGTCCAGCGCTCCAATCTAGGATTACTTTGAAACCTTCCCACCATACTTATGGTAAGGCTGACATCGGGTCTTGTGCACCACATTGCATACATGATAGACCCTATGGCTGAACCATAGGGGACGACACTCATCTTATTATATCTACTGCAGTTACTGGGTATTGAGCTTACTCAACTTTATACCTTGTAACACATGCAAGAACCCCTCGTTGGACTTTTCCATTTTAAACTTCTTCAAAACTTTATCAAGGTATGTGCTCTGTGAAAGTACTATCAAGCGTCTTTATCTATCTCTATAGATCTTGATGCCCAATATGTAAGCAGCTTCTCCGAGGTCCTTCATTGAAAAACTGTTATTCAAGTAATCCTTTACGCTTCCCAAAATTTATATATTGTTTCCAACCAGCATTATGTCATCCACATATAATGTTAGAAACGATGTAGAGCTCCCACTCACTTTCTTGTAAATACAAGCTTCTCCATAAACTTTTCTAACTCGAAAGCCTTGATCACCTCATCAAAGCGCTGATTCCAACTCTGAGATGTTTGCACCAATCCATAAATGGATTGCTATAGCTTGTATACTTTGTGAGCATTCTCTGGATCGACAAAACCTTGCAGTTGCATCATATACAACTCTTCCTTAAGAAAACAATTAAGGAACGTTGTTTTCACATCCATCTGCCAAATTTCATAATCGAAAAATGCAGCTATTGCTAACATGATTCTGATGGACTTAAGCATCACTACGGGTGAGAAAGTCTCATCGTAGTCCACTCCTTGAACTTGTGAAAAACCCTTTGCCACAAGTCGGCTTTATAGACAGTGACATTATCGTCCGCATCCGTCTTCTTCTTAAAGATCCATTTGTTCTGAATGGCCTTTCGCCCTTCAGGTAATACTTCCAAAGTCCATACTTTGTTTTCATACATAGATCCTATCTCGGATTTCATGGCCTCTAACCATTTGTTGGAATCTGGGCTCACCATTGCTTCTCCATAGCTCGTAGGTTCATCGTTGTCTAACAACATGATTGATAAGACATGGTTTTTGTACCACTCAAGAGCAGCGCGTGCCCTTGTCGACCTACGAGGTTCGGTAGCAACTTGATGTGAAGTTTCATGATCATCATCATTAGCTTCCTCTTCAATTGGTGTAGCTTCAAAAGAAACTTCTTTTTGTCTTGCGCCAGCATCTGGTTGAAGCAAAGGTTCTATAACCACATCAAGTTCTATCTTCCTCCCACTCAATTCTTTCGAGAGAAACTCTTTCTCAAGAAAAGATCCGTTCTAAGCGACAAACACTTTGCCCACGGATCTGAGATAAGAAGTATACCCAACTGTCTCTTTTGGGTACCTATGAAGACACACTTTTCCGCTTTGGGTTCTAGCTTTTCAGGCTGAAGCTTTTTGACATAAGCATCACATCCCCAAACTTTAAGAAACGACAACTATGGCTTCTTGCCAAACCACATCTCAAAAGGTGTCATCTCGACAGATTTTGATGGTGCCCTATTTAAAGTGAATGCAGTTGTCTGTAATGCATAACCCCAAAACGATAATGACAAATCGGTAAGAGACATCATAGAACGAACCATATCGAATAAAGTGCGATTACGACGTTCACACACACCATTACACTTTGTTGTTCCAGGTGGCTTCAATTGTGAAACAATTCCACATTGTCTTAAGTGAGTGCCAAACTCAAAACTCAGATACTCACCTCCTGAATCAGATTGCAGGAACTTTATCTTCTTGTTACGATGATTCTCAACTTCACTCTAAAATTGTCTGAACTTTTCAAACATTTCAGACTTGTATTTCATCAAGTAAATATAACCATATCTACTTAAATCATGTGTTAAGGTGAGAAAATAATGATAACCACCGCGCGCCTCTATGCTCATTGGTCCGCACACATAAGTATGTATGATCTCCAACAAATCACTTGCATGCTCCATTGTTCTGGAGAATGGAGTCTTGGTCATCTTGCCCATGAGGCATGGCTCACATGTGTCAAGTGATTCAAAATTAAGTGACTCAAAAAGTCTATCAGCATGGAGTTTCTTCATGCGTTTTATGCCAATATGACCTAAGCGGCAGTGCCTCAAGAAATTGGTGTTGTCATTATCAATTCTACATCGTTTGGCTTCAATGTTATGTATATGTGTATCATTACTATCGATATTCAACATGAACAAACCCCTCACATTGGGTGCATGACCATAAAAGATATTACTCATATAAATAGACAACCATTATTCTCACACTTAAATGAGTAACCATCTCTCAATAAACAAGATCCATATATAATGTTCAGGCTTAGCGCACGCACTAAATAACATTTATTTAGGTTCATCGCTAATCCTGGTGGTAACTGAAGTGAAAGTGTCGGGACCCCGATCCTAACTCATAAGAACGCAGCCTGTAACACATCACATCACTTTGCGGCCTCACGCACGGTAAACTCCACGGCTGCCACCTTACCCTGGCCGGGACCGTTTGCGTCTTTTGGCTCACGCATATGAATATGTTGCTAGCGTTCAAACGACAAAGAACCCGGGTCGACATGACTAGTTATAAACCCAAGCGGTACATCCGTACAGGGACAGGCATACATAACCCAGCAAGGCAGGTGTCGATCAACAGTGTGTGTAGACGAGTCGTAGCAAGCTACAAGGACTCCATTACACCGCGTGACATTTCCCCGAGGGGACAGACACAGCAGCAAAGAAGGATACACGCCGGTCAATCAATGTGTCTAGAGCAGTAGCAAGCTACCAAGGCTCTATAGAAGCACACAGAGGCATTTCCCTGTAAAGAGTACTACTAAAGGCACACAACTAGGTGTCAAATCCCACACATATAATGCATTTCATAACATACACACAATATACACGATATGTGTAGATACAACATGGCATCACAACATAACTCTATGACTCAAGCTTTTATTAAGGACACATAAGAATCAACATAGTGTGTTATTACAAACAGGGGTCCCGTGACCCGATACTCAAGTCATACACACAACAAGAGGAAGCAAATCATGCCTGGGTACAGACATCTACTAAAAGTGGCTGGAAGAGCCTGAAAAGCTACTACGACCCTACCAAAGGAGCCAGACCTCTGTCTGGGATTCCCAAGCTATTCCGGTCAACATCGAACACATCGCGTAGAACCTTTTAAAGAGACTAAATCTTCTTTGCAAAACATAAATAAAGCAACCGTGAGTACAAAGGTACTCAGCAAGTCTTACATCAGAACTATCTACATATGCATCATGTTTCAATGAAAGGATTGTGGGGTTTGATTGCAGCAAGCCAGCTTTGACTCTTGGCTAACCTGTACTACGACTACAAGTTCTTTCTTTGAGGTGGAATAGCGCACACGAGTCCACATATTCACCAATTTAATACACCACTATGGATCCACTCTCGTCTCCCTACGAGAAGGCCTTCCATAGCACTCACACTTATTATGCATGTTTTAGAGTATCCATTTAAATTGTCTATGTACCACGTAATGTTTCCAAGTAGTCCATATCCGAGGACGCGGCTATTCGAACAGATTGATTCACACTGCAAGGGTATACTTCTTCACACATGCTCTCACCACTTAGCACCATATGCACGTCATGCATCTCGGCAACCTTCAAGAAGAAGCACTGGCATGGGTGTCGGCCACGACCGTTAACCACGCAAGACCCTAGTCTAGGTTTATCGCCTATTTGAGACTGAACCCGCAAGGAAGTCCGGCCGAGGTTTCCTCTACAGCCCCAAAAGATGTGCGCAGGGTTCCCAAGCCCACCATCGGGGTGCCACTTGGTACACCGTGCCACTGTGTATCTATCGCAGAGAAGCCTACCCCGTCGGGCAGAGTTAAACACGGCCACCAACACTTTTCCTACAAACACCAGAAACTAATTGCAACTCCTGGACAGGAATCTAGGAAATTAATAAGCCGAGCGGGGTCATATTTCAGGGCCCAATGCATGGTAGTATCTTGTCTTGGATAACATACACAGAAATCGGTTCTGAAGGACGGTCCCAATGAGACAACCCACCATGTACTCCTACATGGCCTCTCATCGCTAGCTTTACCAAATCGAATTCACACTTTTACTCTCACACTGTAGGACATGAACACAACCATTCCGATTCATCATCCAGAGGGATCAGACCCGACACGACTCTAAGCATAGCAGGCACTGTAAGAAAGCATGGATGAGTAAGCACAACAAGGCTCAAACAGTTGCTACTCATGCTAAGTGGTTTCAACTATTTACTGTGACAAAATCAGGTCATGCAGAGGAATGGGTTCAACTACCGATAACATGTACACTTGAATCGTGTTTGTCCTAATGCAGTAAAGAGAGCAGGAGCGAGAGAGTGGGTTTATATCAATATGCTCAAGGGGGTTTGCTTGCCTGACACGTCTGAAGATAGCAATGAGTCTTCATCAATGTCAACGATCACATCGTCGGAACCATCGTCTACCGAGAGGGAACAGTACCGGTAAATAGGAAAGAACAACAATTACTTCACGGAAATGCAACACTATGATGCATGATCAAGAAATGGAGATGAAATATGGCAGGGCTAAAATAGCTACCATTTCTTAGGTTGAAGCTGGATTTGAATTAGAATTCAAATATCACTTCAACAAGGTCTTTTCCGGATACCCTTTTAATTGATTCGACCTGATGCTCAGGTATAACTTGTTTTATCATGCATGAATATGGCAATTTGAGGTACTGGTTTTGCTAGCTCAATGTTTGATCATAGTAATTGAAGTGGAATTCAAATAGGAATCAAATTCCAACTCCAAACTATTTATTAAATTTACCCTATTCATCATTTTGCCTATTTGGTGTTGTTAACTTTCTCAAACCAGCATGAAAATTCCATAATCAGATTCTTTGGATATTTTGATCCTTTTTCATATATAAATTATTTTCATCCGAGTTATATTTTAATTTCTATGATTTTTACAAGTTTTAGCAATTTCCTGGATTTAAATTAAATCAGAAAGTTATTACTGCGTCACTATGATGTCATCACTGCTTCAGGAGTCAACAACGCCTCGGCCAGGTCAAACCTGGCCGGTGGGGTCCACTGGTCGGTGACCCAGGGGCTAATCCCGAGTTGACCCGCACTAAGTGGGGTTTGATCCACGCATGGGCCCTGTGCCAGCGACTAGTGGGGGTAGCACTGGCTAATGATTGGCCACGTTAGGGGCTGCCGGAGTCTGGCCGGCGGCGACCACGGGCGCGGCGGAGGCTCACCGGAGATGAACTAAACGGCGCTACAAAGGCCCATTTTGCACGCAGTTGATGGCTACAGAGTGCTGGCGAAGTGCCCGATCTAGCGGGGGCAACGGCTGGGGCTAGAGTGGACCGGAGCATCGCCGACGACGAGCGGAGAGGTCGCCGGAGTTCGGCCACGGTGGGGGAATGGGCTACACGACACGGTAGAGCATGGGAAGAGAGGGGAAAGAGTCAGCGGCTCACGGGGGTTCCATTCCTGGCATCGACGAGGTTGGAGGGGCTCTCTGGCCGACGAATCGACGGCGGCGAGATCCGGCGGCCGGAGGGGAAGAAGACGGCGATGCGATGCTGTGGAGGCCCTAGAGCTCGGGGTTGTTGACGATGAGGAACTGCACGTCGGGGCGGAGCCGTAGAGCACTTTGGGGAGGCGAGGGGTGGCCGGAGTCGACGGTGACGAGCTTGAGCAGTGCTCGGCAATGGCGGCAGGAGAGGAAAAAGAGAGAAGAGCAGGGGAGGAAGAGGAAAAATGGAGAGGAGTGGAGGATAAGGGAGACTCTGGGTCTCATCCCCGATGTCGCGGTGGCCTGGGGAGACACGCAGGCAAGGTGGAGCTGGCGCGAGGCCACGGCGTCGTGCTCACCTCGCCTCTGCCTACTGGCAGAGGTTGAAGATGACCCCTTCACCCCTGCTAGGCTGAGCTGGAGACAGGTAGCTCTCTCCTCCTCTTCTTCTTTTCTATTTTCTTTTCTTTCTGGCATTTTCTTTTAGGTTTTAAAGTAAATTTTTGACCAAAAATAAAACCCTAATATGTTATTATGTGACAGAGCTAATAATATCCAATGCCACATAAAAGTTTCAACATTTTTGAAACTTTAAAATAGAAGGAATCAAAATAATTCCATTCCAATTAGCTATTTGGTCAACTCAAAAATCCTTTTTCAAAAGTTCTTGTGACCTAGAATTTTGGTTTGACAAATTTATTTTATGTCACTATTTTGCCAAGTATTTGGAACATTTTCTTGGTCCCTTTTAACGTATTAATTTGGATTGCCTTGTTGTCAATTTTTCAAATCATTGGGTTTTGATCACTTCCTATTTCAAACATCAAAGTTTTCATAATGCATGCATGAATGCTTGGCAAACAAATGAAAGCTAGGGCTGTGACAGAAAGTGTGCCGACGGCAATTGCATCAACTTTGGAACCATTTCCCATGCGCATCGTCACTTCATCCTTCGCCAACCTTCGTTTATTTTGTAGTTCCTGTTTTGAGTTGCAAATGTGAGAAAAAGAACCGGTATCAAATACCCAGGCACTACTACAAGAGATGGTGAGCTACACATCAATAACATGTATATCAAATATGCCTTGTTTGGCGCTGGCCGCCTTCTTATCCACCAGATACTTGGGGCACTTCCACTACCAGTGACCAGTCCCCTTGCAATGATAACACTCGGTTTACAGCTTGGGTCTAGCCTTGGGTTTCTTCTTCGGAGGGGCAATAGCTTTGCTACTCTTCTAGGAGTTACCCTTCTTGCCCTTGTCGTTTTTCTTGAAACTGGTGGTCTTATTGACCACCAATACTTGATGTTCTTTCTGGATTTCTGACTCAGCAACTTTCAGCATCGCAAACAGCTCGACGAGTGATTTATTCATCCCTTGCATGTTATAGTTCAACACAAAGCTCATATAGCTAGGTGGCAGTGATTTAAGAACTTTGTCAGTGATAGCCTCTTGCGGGAGAGCAATTCCCAACTCAGCTAGACGGTTTCAGTACCCAGACGTTCTGAGCACATGCTCAAAGACAGACCCGTTCTCCTCCATTTTGCAAGCATAGAATTTATTGGAGGTTTCGTACCTCTCTTTCCGGGCATTCTTCTCAAAAATAAACTTCAACTCCTGGAACATCCCATATGCTCCATGATGTTCAAAACGTCTTTGAAGAACCAGTTCTAAGCCATACAAAACTGCACATTGAACTAATGAGTAGTCATCCTGACGCGACTACCAAGCGTTTATAACGTCTAGTGTCGTGATGACGAGATGATGTATATACTTCTCGCCCCAGGTGGAGATGTAGTCAGCAGCAAATTTCCCTCACACGGAGACTGTAAGGTTTATCGAACCAGGAGGACTCCTAGGCTCAACAAGTAGGTGTCTTCCACCCTGGCGCTAGCAGAAGACGTGGACCTGCACACACAACAAATAACTTTGCTCCCAACGAGTACTGAGAGGTTGTCAATCTCTTCGGCCTTGTAGTTTGCAAAGGATCAAAACACAAGCGGCAAGGTAATAGTGATTGCAACGGAAAAGTAAATGAAAGCGATAAATGATGGAGGTGTAAACAATGATGGTGATATGGACTAGAGTCACATGAGGTTAACTAGTGATGTCTCTCTCCCAAAAGATGATAAACAACTATGCTAGGGTAAACAAATCACAGTTGGGCAATTGACAGAATTATGATCGCATCGCAATGCTAATTATGCTCTTTGAAAGTTAGAGGTTCAATAGTAATGGGCAATACGCCAAGAGAAGTAGACCTTTCATTCATCAGCATCTACTTACTAATCATCCACCTTGAGATATCTATCCAGAACATCTCTCCGGTATTAAGTTGCGAGCCCCACCAAAAGTATAACCTCAAAGCAACGGACAACTGCATTAATGAACTATGCGTAAGGTAAACAATACTTGCAACTGTGATCCGTTGTTTTCTCCCTGGTGGCAACAAGCACATCCCCTAGTCTCATGTTTCTGTCACTCAAACTAGACATCGAGGGGCCCGAACCCACAATCATGCATAACGCTCTCTCTTGGAGTTACGATCTACTACTTGGCCAAAGCAATAAAAAGCAACGGAGAACATGCATGAATCACTAAGGAACATAATATAAAAGGATAATCAAATATATAACTCATAACAATCTGAATATAATCTCATAATCCATCGGATCCCAACAAACCGAGCATAGCAATAGCAAGAGAATTACATAGATGCCTTGATCATGTAGGGAAGCTCACAAGGACTAACCATTGAAGCACAAGATTGGAGAGGAGACATCACATAGATACTGGTCATGGACTCATGTTCCAAGGGAAACTACTCACGGCACATCCGGGAAGTGTCCATGGTGGTCGAGAAGCTCCCGGAGGTCAATCCTCCCTCCGATAGGGTGCCGGGAAGAGGTCTCTGACGCTCCGAATCTCACAAGCGCAGCGGCGGCGGAATGATGGAGAAATTCGCGATTCCAGAAAGTCTGCGAGGGTTTGCACATGGATATCTAAATATAGGCCAAAGGAGGGAACCGGAGGATGTGGGACCCACCCATGCGACCTCCTGGCGCGGCCTAGGGCCTGGCCGCGCCAGCAGGCCACCTCGGAGGCCCCTGGCCCCCTCTGTCCCTCCTTCGGTGATCCCGAAGCTTCTGTTTCACTGATTTGTTTTATATATTTTTCTGGATTTTTTCGGGCTTCGGAAAATTGGGTAAAAGCCCCTGCAAAATAGACATCAGCAAACAAAAACTAGCATTGGGTGCACTGAGTTAGTAGGTTAGTTCACATATGTGTAAAATGATATAAAAGTGTAGCAAAACATATAACAATGTCACCCAAAAGATCATGGAACAAGCAGAAATTATAGATACGTTTGGGACGTATCTGGTCGCAAGTTGGGGTGGTCCATCACCTAGCAGCGCATCAAGGACTTATTTCTTTTGGGCAGCCGTGAGGATAAGCCTCGGATTACGGGCCCAGTCAACAACATTGCTTCCATCATCTTTCAGCTTAGCTTTCTCTAGGAACACATTAAAATTCAGGGTTGCTACTGCGTGAGCCATTGATCTACAACATAAATTTGCAAAGATTACTTACACTATGTTCAAGTTAATTGAGTTTAGTTAATCATATTAATAATAAACTCCCACTCAAATTGACATCCCTCTAGTCATTCGAGTGACACATGGTCCAAATTCACTAACTCAAGTCCGATCATCACGTCACTTGAGTTAGCTTTAGCGGTGAACATATCTATGTTGATCATATCTAATATATGACTCATTTTCGAACTTTCGGTCTCTTGTGTTCTGAGGCCATGTTTGTACATGCTAGGCTCGTCAAGTCTAACCAGAGTGGTCCGCGTGTGCAACAGTTTTGCACCCGTTGTATGTCAACGTAGAGTCTATCACACCAGATCATCACGTGGTGTCTCAAAACAACAAATTGTCGCAAGAGTGCACACTCGTGGAGAACACAATTTTATATTGAAATTTTAGTGAGGGATCACCTTATAATGCGACCGCCATCCTAAGCAAAATAAGGTGCATAAAAGTATTAACATCACATGTGGCATGCACTAAAGACTAGGGTCTCTAGTGCCCCGGACTAGTGCGCGGACACCGGCAGCCCCTCCATAGCGGCAAGGCACGTCGCTGGAGCTTAGGGCGAAAGCAAAGACTCAACAGCCCCCAAGTGCTGATTGCAAGCCCCGGCAAGCACTCGCTTGCTGGGAAGGAAGAAGAGACCCCGGCACGAGCTCCCTACCGGGGAGATAGACAATGCCACGGCGAGACCCTCCCGCCAAGGAAAAAGGACTGAGCCCCGGCAAGGCACCCTTGCCGGGAAGATTAACAAGGCCTCGGCAGACCATCACCTCTCTACCGAGAGGAACAAGAAGAACCCCCGGCAAGGTAATCTTGCCGGGAAGGAAGAGAAGGCCCGAAGAGAAGCGCGGGCCCAAGGTGCTATCACGACCTGCGAGCGCCTCCATCGACGAACACGCCACCGACGATGCATGAAAACGTTTCCGCCCGCACGCCAGTGCAACACCCCGAAGTTGCCACGTGTGGGTACCTGTCCAACTCCCCCTGACAAGGTCAGGGAAGTTTGTCGAAGCATTTAATGCACCCCTGACAAGGCAGTAACACTGTAACTATCGGTTGGCGCTGTTTCACTCGTGAACGCACCGTGCACCCACTAAGCCACTGTGGTGACCCCTTCGCCTATAAAAGGAGGCCCGAGGCTCAGTATTAGGGACTTCTCATTTTTTGACCAATCGAAAGGTTGTAAAGAAGGACAGATCTACAGTAACCCAAAACGAATAACTCAAAGCATGCAGGAGTAGGGTTTTACGCACCACGCGGCCCGAACCTGGGTAAAAAGATCTTGTCGGGCCCTGACTGTTGGTCCTGCTCTTGCCGGGACCCCTCTCCCCGCCAAACCAACAAAAAGGGGACCTTGGAGGCCCCCATAGGTGTCGATCCTTCACTGACATCTTTGGCGCACCAGGTAGGGGGATCGCCGGAACCAGGACGGCGTCAGCGCCACCCCGATCCAACGAGCCACTCATTGGCTACATGGATCCCAGTTTGCCGCGGCATCTTCCCTGAGTGGGAGGAAGCAGTGGTTGCTCTGCCCGTGCAATAGCTCATAGCGCCTCCATAGGTGATATGCAAGCGCGGGTGGAAGGAGAGGAAGCCCCGAGCTCTACATCTCCCGACCGACACACATCCTTTGAACGCCGCGCTGCTGTCGAGGGCGTGATAGGGGGCTTCGGCCAGGCCTCCAATGCTTACTCCGACCGTCGCACATCTCCGGAGTGTTGCATGGTCGTCGAGGACGCGTCCAAGGCCCCGAACCGCCCCTCTACGCGCCCTCTGGCTCAATTTCTCCTTGGAGCGTTGTGACGCCAGAAAGATGTGCTCAAGGGCTCTGCCAGCAAATCTCTTGCAAAAGAGATGAGAAAGTGATACGCCCTGGCGTGGCTCTTTCCTTCAGAGTGGACAAAGGCCACTGGCGAGAACCTCGTCGGCGAGGAGGCCGCTGGAGGCAACATCAGGTTGCCGAGGTATGGATATTCCTCCCCGGCAGCACCTTCAGACGTTGCCGCTGAGAATGCCGCGACGCGCTAGATAAGTACAGAGGCAAACGTCTTGCTAAACTCTTGGTAGATTAGTTGTATCCTTTTGAAGCATCAACTTTTGTATGAGAATCCCGCGCGCAGATGGACCTTGCTAGGATCAGTGCAGTCCGACTCCGTTTCGAGCCTGTTCAACGACTTGAGCAGCCACAGAGCGCCCTTATCTCGTTTCGAACTTGATCAATGTTTTGGACGGCTATGTAGCACCTTATTTCGCCTTGAGCCGCGCTCGACGATTTACATGGTTGCACTGAGTGCGGCACGGAGTCTTGCCGGTGACGACCTCCTTTGTTGAGTTTTCTTAGGATCCGCTCCTCTAAGTGCTCGCGGCAGGATAAGTCAACCCGGCAAGCACCCGGAAAGTGTAAAGGAATAATCATACAAAATGGGAGTCGAATAAAGGATGCATCTATTCATTCATTTGCCTAGATACATTCGATTCCACTTACAAAGCATGGTTGTCCTAACCTGAAGACTCTGTCTTTTGACGAGGAACGACCTATGCGGAGGAAGTGAAGTTCAAGAAGACAAAAAAGCTGGTCAGCCCCCGGCGCAACCCAGGCTGGTCCCTCCTGGACCAGCATTGCGTAGTGGAGAGTAGCGCCGGAGGACAGGGCGACCGGAGGAGATGAAGGGCCCGGAGCCAATGGTTGCGCCCCCTCAAAGACGAGGCGTCGATGCGGGCTCCGGCAAGGTTCCCCCGTCGGGCGGGGGGAAGGGCGTGAGCGGGCCTCGGTGGTAGGGCCAGAAGTCAGTCGGAGCTCGGGGAGTCGTACTCTGACTTGACCCCCTGGGATCCTGACCTGCCAAGAGCACCACTGTCGCCTCTGTCCCCCTCATGGCTATCGCTCGAGGAGGGACACTCGGCGCCGCTCGAGCTCTCTTCGCAACAGCTGAGACGCACACTAGTGCGCCCGTAAAACTTGACGGATAGCACATTTTCCTCCGCAAGCTTAAAGCGGAGGATATGCCCATCCTCGAGGCTTTGGGCGCGGGCGAAGGATTTCCATCCCCGCCCAAGCAACATGGAGTGGCGCTTCGGGTACTCCACGCGCACCTTCATAGCGCCATGGGAGCAGCCATGCACCCATAACCACAAGACACAGGCCTGGAAGCCTCCATCGCCCTAGCGAAAGGGCGGGGGAGATGCAGGTGCCCCCGCAGGACGCCGTGCAGCTCCACGACGAACTCCAGCGCCATCCCGTCCGAGTGCCCGCCAATCCCAGGGGAAGGCGGAGACACTGGAGTTGCACTCCGCCTCCCTTGGCCATGACCCCGGCATCCTCGGCCCCTCGAGCCTCTCCCGCCACGGTCGACGGGGCTGTCGCTGGCTATGGCCCCTGAAGTTGTGGCATGATCCGAGCGGGATTCCTTTGCCGCCCTAGCGGCCGACGTAGGCCGGCCCCATCCCTAACCAATGTTAGAGGCGGGCGCTACCGGCAAAGGTGAAAGAAACAAGAAAATACAAGGCGATAGGCGCGGAAGGCTTCGAGAGTGAGATGGATGGGCAAAACCTCCGTGCAAACAACCTAATTTATAGGGCAAAGCTCGGAGGCCACCCTCCTCACTCCAGAAGCCACCGCCCCTCTCGCCCAATAGCCCTCAAGTCACGAGCGGAACATGGAACCACCCTGATGCGCCAATGCATGCAGGGATGGGCCCATCCACACCCCCGGCTTTTGATGCCACGATCGTCATTTGCCCGACCGCCGCTGCGCATGTCCTACATGTGGCAGAGGCGTTTTCAGAGAATAAAGAGGCCATCATGCGCACGCCGCACACCCTCCCACTTCGCTCGTTCAATGCGCGACGTGAGGAAAGAAATCCTATAACGGCTCGATTCCGATAAGCCTGGCGCCCGCGAGTCCGCGCACCGCTTTGGGTCTGGCACAACAATGCCTCGCATTTGTGTGTGGCCCAGGCCCAGGGGCTCCTGTCGGTGCACTAAAGACTGGGGTCTCCAGTGCCCCAGACTAATCCGCCGACACCGGCAGCCCCTCACGGGAGATAGACAATGCCACGGCGAGACCTGATACGTCTCCTACATATCTATAATTTTTTATTGTTCCATGCTATTATATTATCAACTTGGGATGTCTTATATGCATTTGTATGCCATTTTATATATTTTTTGGGACTAAGCTATTAACTCAGTGCCTAGTGCCAGTTTCTGTTTTTTCCATGTTTTTGACCTTTTTCAGAAAAGAATATTAAACGGAGTCCAAACGGCATAAAACCTGCGGGGTGAGTTTTTCCATAACAGGAGATACCTAGAATACTTGAGAACCAAGGCAGGGAGTCTCGTGGGAGGTCACGAGCCCCCTACACGCGCCCTAGGGGCCGCCTAGCAGGCTCGTGGGCCCCCCTTGCCTCCTTTGCCCTACCTCTTTCGCCTATAAATTCCCAAAAATCCCGAAACCAACAAAGAGAGCCACGAAAATACTTTTCCGCCGCCGCAAGCTTCTGTCTCCGCGAGATCCCATCTGGGGCCGTTATGGTGCCCTGCCGGAGGGGGATTCGGACACGGAGGGCTTCTTCATCAACACCATTGCCTCTCTGATGATGCGTGAGTAGTTCACCACAGACCTTCGTGTTCATAGCTAGTAGCTAGATGGCTTCTTCTCTCTCTTGGATCTTCAATACAAAGTTCTCCATGATCTTCATGGAGTTCTATCCGATGTAACTTTCTTTTGCGGTGTGTTTGTCGAGATCCGATGAGTTGTGGATTTATGATCAGATTATCTATGAATATTATTTGAGTCTCCTCTGATTTCTTATATGCATGATTTCGTATCCTTGTAATTCTCTTCGAGTTATGGGTTTCGTTTGGCCAACTTGATCTATAATTCTTGCAATGGGAGAAGTGCTTGGTTTCGGGTCCATACCGTGCGGTGTCCTCACCTAGTGGCAGAAGGGGTAGCGAGGCACGCATCATGTTGTTGCCATCAAGGGTAAAAAGATGGGGTTTATATCGTATTGCATGAATTTATCCCTCTACATCATGTCATCTTGCTTAAGGAGTTACTCTGTTTGTTATGAACTTAATACACTAGATGCATGCTGGATAGCGGTCGATGTGTGGAGTAATAGTAGTAGATGCAGAAAGTATCGGTCTACTTGTCTCGGACGTGATGCCTATATGTATGATCATTACCTTAGATATCGTCATGACTTTGCGAGATTCTATCAATTGCTCGACAGTAATTCGTTCACCCACCGTAATACTTGCTATCATGAGAGAAGCCTCTAGTGAACACTATGGCCCCCGGGTCTATTTTACACATTATATATTCAGATATACATACAAAAATACCAAAATACCTTGCTGCACTTTTATTTATATTTACCTTTTATCAGTGTCAGATCTCACCTTGCAAGTAATCGTGAAGGGATTGACAACCCCTTTATCGCGTTGGGTGCAAGTTTGTTTGTTTTTGCCTCGGTTCATTGGTGCCTCATCTTGATACTCCTACTGGATTGATACCTTGGTTCTCAAACTGAGGGAAATACTGATCTCTACTTTGCTGCATCACCCTTTCCTCTTCAAGGGAAAAACCAACGCAAGCTCAAGAAGTAGCAGGAAGAATATCTAGCGTCGTTGCCGGGGAGTATTCAAGTGAAGCATATCTACCAAGTACCAATCGCAAACTCATCTCTTGCATTTACATTATTTGCCATTTGCCTCTCGTTTTCCTCTCCCCCACTTCTGACACAAAATTTACAAAAATATTTGCCTTTCTTTATTTGCCTTTTTTGTTCGCCCTTTATTTTGCTTGCTTTATGTTTGCTTGTGTGCTTGTCTACTTGCTAAGTCACCATGTCTGAAAACACTAAATTGTGTGACTTCTCTAATACTTATAATAATGATTTTATTAGTACTCCAATTGCTCCCGCCACCAGTGCGGATTCATATGAAATTAATGTTGCCTTGTTGAATCTTGTTATGAAAGAGCAATTTTCCGGCCTTCCTAGTGAAGATGTCGCATCCCATCTTAATACCTTTATTGAGTTATGCGATATGCAAAAGAAGAAATATGTGTATAATGATATGATTAAATTGAAGCTGAGCAAAAACTTGGTTTTCATCTTTACCCAAAAATAGTATTGATTCATGGAACAAGTGTAAAGATGCCTTTATTTCCAAGTATTTTTCACCTGCTAAGATTATCTCTGTCCGTAATGATATCATGAATTTTAAGCAACTAGATCATGAACATGTTGCACAATCTTGGGAGAGAATGAAATTGATGATTAGAAATTGTACCGCTCATGGCCTAACTCTTTGGATGATTATACAAATTTTCTATGTTGGTTTGAATTTTGCTTCTAGAAATATCTTGGATTTCGCCTCTGGTGGAACTTTTATGGAAATCACACTACGAGAAGCTACAAAACTCCTAGATAATATAATGACAAATTATTCTCAATGGCACACTGAAAGGTCGCCTACTAGTAAAAAAGTGCATGTTATAAAAGAAATTAACTCTTTGAGTACTAAGATGGATGAGTTAATGAAGTTGTTTGCTAGTAAAAGTGCTCCTCTAGATCCAAATGATATGACTTTATCTTCCTTGATTGAGAATTGCAATGAAAATTTGGATGTTAATTTTTTTGGTAGGAATAATTTTGGTAACAACAATGCTTATAGAGGTAACTTTAATCCTAGGCCTTTTCCTAGTAATCCCTCTAATAATTTTGGCAATTCCTACAACAATGCTCATGGAAATTATAATAAAATACCCTCTGATCTTGAGAGTAATATTAAATAGTTTATTACTTTGCAAAATATTTTCAATGCTTCCATAGAAGAAAAACTGCTTAAAATTGATGACTTGGCTAGGACTGTTGATAGAATGTCTCTTGATATTGATGCTTTGAAATTGAGATGTGTTCCTCCCAAGATTAATATGGATGAAACTTTGAAAGCTATGTGTGTTTCTATGAATGAGAGTAAAGAAAGAACCGCCCAAATTCGTGCTAGACATGAATGGCTTAAAAAGGCGTGTTCTCGTGATGAGAATCACGAAGATCTTAAAGTACTTTGTGTGACTCCTATTGAATCCTTGTTTTCTAATGTCAATCCTAATGATGATGGGGCTGGATGTGAATCCACTTTGATTGAGAAATGCCCCAATGATTCGGAGTCTATTTATGTTGATGCTAAAAATACTAAAAGTGGAGTAGAGGATATCAAGACTTTGAATAGTGATGAAATTACTACTTTGGATTTCAAGGAATTTATTTATGATAGTTCCTCTTTGATTGAATGTATTTCCTTGATGCAATCCATGCTAAACTCTCCACATGCTTATAGCCAAAATAAGGCTTTTACCAATCATATCGTTGATGCTATTATGAAGTCTCTTGAAGAGAAACTTGAGTTGGAAATGTCTATTCCTAGAAAATATCATAATGAGTAGGAACCTACTATAAAAATCAAGACTAAAAATTATGAATGCCGCGCTTTGTGTGATTTGGGTGCTAGTGTTTCCACAATTCCAAAATCTTTATGTGATGTTCTAGGTTTTAATGAGATTGATGAGTGCTTTCTTAATTTGCATCTCGCGGATTCTACTACTAAGAAACCTATGGGAAGTATCAATGATGTTCTTATTATTGCAAATAGGAACTATGTGCCCGTAGATTTCATTGTGCTTGATATTGATTGCAATCCGACATGTCCCATTATTCTTGGTAGACCTTTCCTTAGGACTATTGGTGTTGTTACTGATATGAAGGAAGGGAATATTAAATTTTAGTTTCCATTAAAGAAGGGCATGGAACACTTTCCTAGAAATAAAATAAGATTGCCTTATGAATCCATTATTAGACCTACTTATGGTTTGAGCACTAAACATGACAATACTTGATTCTATTGCCTTACGGCTAGCTAAGGGTGTTAAACAATAACGCTTGTTGGGAGGCAACCCAATGAATAAATTTATTTTTGCTTTTCACTTTCTGTTTAGTTGAGTCCACACCATCATGATTCTGTTATGATTGTGTTTTTTTATGTTTTAATTAGTGTTTGTGCCAAGTAGAACCTTTATGATTAGTTTTGCTGATAGTTGTTTAATCATGCTGAAAAAGACAGAAATTTTCTGCTCACGAAATTATTTTTAATTCCTATCCAGAAAGAGATTTTGAGTTGATTCGTTTTTATGCTGATTTATATGAAAATTTCCCTAATGTTCATAATTTTTCAGAATTTTTGGGATAGCAGAGGTATAAGAAATATACAGATTGCTACAAACTGTTCTGTTTTTGACAAATTCTGTTTTTGTTGTGTTGATTACTTATTTTGATGAAACTATGGTTAGTCTCGGGGGGAACGAGCCATGGAGAAGTGAGAATACAGTAATATAACATCAATCTAAATGGAAATTAAGTTTACTACAATACCTAAAAAGTTGGTGGTTTGTTTTCCTATGCTAATGATATCACGGGTTTCTGTTTATGTTTTGTGTTGTGAAGTTTTCAAGTTTTGGGTGATGTTCTTATGGACAATGGAATAAAGAGTGTAAAGAGCCTAATCTTGGGGATGCCCAAGTCATCCCAAGCCAAATTCAAGGACACCAAAGAGCCTAAGCTTGGGGATGCCCCGGGAAGGCATCCCCTCTTTCATCTTCAATCCATCGGTAACATTACTTGGAGCTATATTTTATTTACCACATGATATGTGTTTTCCTTGGAGCGTCGTGTATTATAGGAGTCTTTGATTTTTGTTTTATCACAATTATCCTTGCTGCAAACTTTTTTGAGAGGGACATGCACTCGTCGTGAATTTGTTAGAATACTCGATGAGCTTCACTTATACATTTTGAGCTAGATAATTTTGCTCCCATGAGCTTCACTTATATCTTTTGAGCTAGATAATTTTGCTCTAGTGCTTCACTTAAATCTTTTTAGAGCACGGCAGTGTCATATTTTCTAGAAATAAAACTCTCGATCTTCACTTATATCAGTTTGAGAGCGCTCTCTCTAAGTAACTTGGTAATTGGCGTGTGTTATGAAATTAGTCCTCAATATGATAGGCATCCAAAGAGGATATAATAAAAACTTTCATATTAAAGTGCATTGATTAGTAAGAGAAGTTTGATTCCTCACAATTAGTTTTGAGATATGGATATGGTAATATTAGAGTTTTGTTAGTAGGGTGTTGCGAATCTAGAAATACTTGTGTTGAGGTTGGTGATTCCCGTAGCATGCACGTATGGTGAACCGCTATGTTAGGAAGTCGGAGCATCATTTATTTATTGATTGTCATCCTTTGTGTGGCGGTCGGGATCGCGCGATGGTTAACACCTACCAACCCTTCCCCTAGGAGTATGCGTTTAGCACTTTGTTTCGATTACTAATAAAACCTTCGCAATAAGTATATGAGTTCTTCATGACTAATGTGAGTCCAAGGTATAGATGCACTCTCACCTTCCACCATTGCTAGCCTGTCTAGTGCTGCGCAACTTTCGCTGGTGCACAAACCCACCATATACCTTCCTCAAAACAGCCACCATACCTACCTTTTATGGCATTTTCATAGCCATTCCGAGATATATTGCCATGCAACTTCAACCGTTCCGTCTCATGACATGTGCCGTCATTTTCATTTTGCCATTGCATGATCGTAAGATAGCTAGCGAGATGTTTCAACATCATACGCTAAGCTAGATCGTTGCACATCCCGGTACACTGCCAGAGGCATTTCATATAGAGTCATTATTGTTCTAAGTATTGAGTTGTAAGTAAATAAAAGTGTGATGAAAATTATTATTAGAGCATTGTCCCATGTGAGGAAATAAAAAAGAGGCCAAAGATTCCACCAAAAAAAGAGAAAAAATCAAACGAAAAAAAAGAGGCCAAAGAGCCCAAACAAAAAAATGATGAGAGAAAAAGAGAGAAGGGACAATGCTACTATATTTTTCAACACTTGTGCTTCAAAGTAGCACTGTCTTCTTCATGATAGAGAGTCTCTTGTTTTGTCACTTTAATATACTAGTGGGAATTTTCATTATATAACTTGGCTTGTATATTCCAATGATGGGCTTCCTCAAAATTGCCCTCGGTCTTCGTGAGCAAGCAAGTTGGGTGCACACCCACTAGTTCTCTATTTGAGCTTTCATACACTTATAGCTCTAGTGCATCCATTGCATGCAATCCCTACTCATTCACATTGATATCTATTGATGGGCATCTCCATAGCCCGTTGATACGCCGAGTCGATGTAACCATCTCCTCCTTTTTGCCTCACAACCTCCACCACACTTTATTCCACCTATAGTGCTATATCCATGGCTCACACTCATGTATTGCATGAGAGTTGAAAAGGTTTGAGATAGTAAGAGTGCGAAAACAATTACTTGGACAATACCGGGGTTGTGCATGATTTAAATTCGTTCTGTGGGGATGCTGGAGCATAGCCAGACTATACGATTTTGTAGGGATAACTTTCTTTGGCCTTGTTATTTCAAAAGTTCATGATTACTTTGCTAGTATGCTTGAAGTATTATTGTTTTCATGTCAATATTAAACTATTGTTTTGAATCTTACGGATCTGAACATTCATGCCACAATAAAGAAGTTACAAAGAACAAATATGTTAGGTAGCATTCCACATCAAATATTTGGTCTTTATCACTTCCCTTCTCGAGGACGAGCATTAGTTAAGCTTGGGGATGCTTGATACATCTCCAACGTATCTATAATTTTTGATTGTTCCATGTTATTATATTATCAACTTGGGATGTCTTATATGCATTTATATGCCATTTATATCATTTTTTGGGACTAACCTATTAACTCAATGCCTAGTGCCAGTTTCTGTTTTTCCGTGTTTTTGACCTTTTTGAGAAAAGAATATTAAACGGAGTCCAAACGGAATAAAACCTGCGGGATGATTTTTTCCATAATAGAAGATACCCAAAAGGCTTGAGAACCAAGTCAGGGAGTCTCGTGGGAGGTCACGGCCCCCCTAGGCGCACCCTAGGGGGCGCCTAGCAGGCTCATGGGCCCCCTTGCCTCCTTTGCCCTACCTCTTTCGCCTATAAATTCCCAAAAATCCCGAAACCAACAAAGAGAGTCACGAAAATACTTTTCCGCCGGAGCAAGCTTCTGTATCCGCGAGATCCCACCTGGGGACCGTTCTGGTGCCCTGCCGGAGGGGGATTCGGACACGGAGAGCTTCTTCATCAACACCATTGCATCTTCGATGATGCGTGAGTAGTTCACCACAGACCTTCGGGTCCATAGCTAGTAGCTAGATGGCTTCTTCTCTCTCTTGGATCTTCAATACAAAGTTCTCCATGATCTTCATGGAGTTCTATCCGATTTAACCTTTTTTGCGATGTGTTTGTCGAGATCCGATGAATTGTGGATTTATGATCAGATTATCTAGGAATATTATTTGAGTCTCCTCTGATTTCTTATATGCATGATTTCGTATCCTTGTAATTCTCTTCGAGTTATGAGTTTCGTTTGGCCAACTTGATCTATAATTCTTGCAATGGGAGAAGTGCTTGGTTTTGGGTTCATACCGTGCGGTGTCCTCACCTAGTGACAGAAGGGGTAGCGAGGAACGCATCGTGTTGTTGCCATCAAGGGTAAAAAGATGGGGTTTATACCATATTGCATGAGTTTATCCCTCTACATCATGTCATCTTGCTTAAGGTGTTACTTTGTTTGTTATGAACTTAATACACTAGATGCATGCTCGATAGCGGTCGATGTGAGGAGTAACAATAATAGATGCAGAAAGTATGGGTCTACTTGTCTCAGACGTGATGCCTATATGTATGATCATTGCCTTAGATATCGTCATGACTTTCCGCGACTCTATCAATTGCTCGACAGTAATTCGTTCACCCACCGTAATACTTGATATCATGAGAGAAGCCTCTAGTAAAACACTATGGCCCCGGGGTCTATTTTACACATTATATATTTAGATCTACATACAAAAATACCAAAAATACCTTGCTGCACTTTTATTTATATTTACCTTTTATCACTATCAGATCTCACCTTGCAAGTAACCGTGAAGGGATTGACAACCCCTTTATCGCGTTGGGTGCAAGTTTGTTTGTTTTTGTGCAGGTTCATTGGTGCCTCATCTTGATACTCCTACTGCATTGATACCTTGGTTCTCAAACTGAGGGAAATACTTATCTCTACTTTGCCGCATCACCCTTTCCTCTTCAAGGCAAAAACCAACGCAAGCTCAAGAAGTAGCAAGACCCTCCCGCCAAGGAAGAAGGACTGAGCCCCGGCAAGCCACCCTTGCTGGGAAGATTGACAAGGCCTCGACAGGCCATCACCTCTCTACCGAGAGAAACGAGAAGAACCCCCCGCAAGGTAACATTGCTGGGAAGGAAGAGAAGGCCCGAAGAGAATCGCGGACCCAAAGCACCCTCGCGACCTGCGAGCGCCTCCATCGACGAACACGCCACCGACGATGCATGAGCCACGCGTCCGCCCGCACGCTAGCGCAACACCCTGAAGTTGCCACTTGTGGGTACGTGTCTAACTCCCCCTGACAAGGTGAGGGAAGTGTGTCGAAGCATTTAATGCACCCCTGACAAGGCTGTAACACTGTAACTGTCGGTCGGCGCTGTTTCTCTCGTGAACCCACCGTTCACCCACTGAGCTACTGTGGTGACCCCTTGGCCTATAAAAGGAGGCCGGAGGCTCAGTAGTAGGGACTTTTGGCTTTTTGACCAATCGAAAGGCTGTAAAGAGGGATAGATCTACAGTAACCCAAAACGAATAACTAAACGCATGCAAGAGTAGGGTTTTACGCACCACGCGGCCCGAACCTAGGTAAAAAAATCTTGTCGCGCCCTAACTGTTGGTTCTGCTCTTGCGCGACCCCTCTCCCCGCCAAACCAGCAAAAAGGGGACCGTTGAGGCCCCATAGATGTCGATCCTTCACTGACAACATGCAAATCATAAGTGACATGATATGGCCATGAGCTTGTGCTTCTTGATCTCGATCACCAAATCACCAGCGCCACACCATGATCTCCATCATTGTGCTACCATCAAGTTTGTCGCGCTAAATATGTCGTTACTACTAAAGCTACTGACTAGTGATAAAGCGAAGCATCAACAAGCGCAAAATAGTTAAAGACAACCCTATGGCTCATGTCGGTTGTCGTAGCATCGACGTGCAAGTCGATATTTAACTATTACAACATGATCATCTCATACATCAAATATATCATATCATGTCTTTAGCCATATCACATCACAACATACCCTGCTAAAACAAGTCAGACGTCCTCCAATTTGTTGTTGCATGTTTTACGTGCCTACTATGAGTATCTAGTATGATCGCATCTTACTTACGCAAAACCACAACGGTGATATGCAAGTTGCTATTTAACCTTCTCCAAGGACCTCCTCGGTCAAATCAGATTCAGCTAAAGTTCGAGAAACACACACTCTCCAGTCATCTTTATGCAACTAGTTGCATGTTAGTCGATGAAATCGGTCTCTCGTAAGCGTACGAGTAATGTTGGTCCGGGCCGTTTCATCCAACATTATCGTTGAATCTAGAAAAGACTAAGGAGGGTAGAAATCTAAATATCAACACCCACAAATTCCTTTGTGTTCTACTCGAGATTTCATCTACGCATAGACCTAGCTCATGATGCTACTGTTGGGGAACGTTGCATGGAAAACAAAAAATTTCCTACGCACATATAAGATCTATCCATGGTGATGACAATGTACGAGAGGAGAGATCGGATCCACACATCCTTGTAGATCGCTAAGCGGGAAGCGTTAAGAAACGCGGTTGATGTAGTCAAACGTCTTCGCGATCCAAATCGCAATCCGTCCAACGAACTCCGCCCCGATCTAGTGCGACCGGACGACACCTTCATGTTCAGCACGAGTACAGATCGATGATGATCTTTACCTTCTTGATCGAGCAAGAGGGGCGAAGAAGTAGATGAATTCTCCAGCAGCACGACGGCGTGATGGTGATGATGGTGGAGCTACTCCGGCAGGGCTTCGTCGTATCGTACCGAACTAGCTATGGGGTGTCACGAGGTGGTGGAGGGAGAGAGGGTTGCGCCATGGCTTGAGGTGCCAAAAGCTCTCTCACCTCCACTATATATAGTTGGGAGGGAGGGGTTGCACCCTAGGGGGGAATCCCTAGGGTTTGTCGGCGCGCCAAGGAGGAGGAGGAGTCCTCCTCCAATACGGTTTAGAGGAGGAGAACTCCTCTCCAATTCGGTTTGGCCCACCTCCCCTTTCCTTCTTCACTTCGGCTGAATAGGCCCTCTTGGGTAGGCCGCCAGCCTACTAGGGGCTGGTGCACCACCCTTGGGCCTCTTTGGGCCCCTCCCTGGTGGGTGGCCCCTCATGGTGGAACTCCAAAACCCATTCGTCACTCTTGGTACTTTACCGGTAATGCCTGAAATCGTTCCGGAAGCCCAATGGATACTTCCTATATATCAATATTCGTCTCCGGGCCATTCTGAAAACCCTCTTGACATCCGGGACCTCATACGGGACTCCGACAACATTCGATCACCAACATCAATAATTCAACTATACTGAAACGTCACTGAACCTTAAGTGTGCAGACCCTGTGGGTTCAAGAACTATCTAGACATGACCGAGACACTCTCTGGTTGATATCCAATAGTGGGACCTGGATGTCCATATTGGATCCTACATATTCTATGAAGATCTTTAATTGGTTAAACCTCGATGTCAAAGATTTAGTTAATCATGTATAACATTCCCTTTGTCCTTCAGTATGTTACTTGCCCGAGATTCGATCATCAGTATCTCATACCTATTTGAATCTCGTTACTGGCAAGTCTCTTTACTCATTCTGTAATACAAAATCTCGTGGCTAACTCTTTAGTCACAATGCTTGCAAGGCTTGATGTGATGTTGTATTACCGAGTGGGCCCCAAGATTCCTCTCCGTCATAAGGAGTGATAAATCCCAGTCTTGAACCATGCTAACTCAATGGACACCTTCGGAGATACCTGTAGAGAACCTTTATAGTCACCTAGTTACATTGCAACATTTGATACACACAAGGTATTCCTCCAACGTCAGTGCGTTACATGATCTCATGGTCACAGGAATATATACTTGACATGCAGAAAACAGTAGCAATAAAAATTACACAATCACATGCTCCGTTCATAGTTTGGGCCTTGTCCATCACATCATTCTCCTAATGATGTGATCCCATTATCAAGTGACAACACTTGTCTATGGCCAGGAAACCTTGACCATCTTTGAGCAACGAGCTAGTCAATTAGAGGCTTACTAGGGACAGTGTGTTGTCTATGAATCCACACATGTATCTGAGTTTCCATTTAATACAATTCTAACATGGATAATAAACGATTATATTGAATAATAAAATATAATAATAACTATTTATTATTGCCTCTAGGGCATATTTCCAACATTTGTAAGCCAAAGAACAGGGTCGGGGAGCCACGAGGTGACCACAAGCCATCAGGCCACGCCCCCCCCCCCCGGGTCGTGCCTTGATGGCTTGTGGGGGGCTCATGCACCTCTCGACCTTCTATTGATGCTCCACGGTCTTGTTTTGGTCCAGAAAAATTCACAAAAAGTTTCAGACCAATTGGACTTCGCTTGGTACTAGAACCCAAAAAGTGGAAAAACATGCAGAAAACGACAACTAGCACTGGTATTGGGTCTATAGGTTAGTGCTCAAAAATAATATAAATTGGTAGATAAGTTCATAAATAGTGTTCTAAAATGATAATATAATAGCATGTAACAATAAAAACTTATAGATACGTTGGAGACGTATCAAGCATCCCCAAGCTTAATTCCTGCTTGTCCTCGAGTAGGAAAATGATCAAAAAAGAATTTTTCATGTGACATATTATCCATGATGGATTCTTATGCATGTATGATCATTGATAAACGATGAATTAACACGTATTAACACATCAATATTTATAGGTATAAGCAGTAGAACAATTAATTTTTTCAAAGTGTACGATCCTCAAAGATGATTTCAACCCTTTCCATCTTTATTATATTAGCACGGCATGGATCCATCTTCATCACAAAACTACAAATGTCAAGCACCATGGTGCACAAGTCAGGCAATTGGATCGTACTTTTTCCATATGCATCAACTTTTTATTCTTCACGCGATACATGAGCATGAACCATTGGACATAGCATATAGGTGGAATAGAGTAACGTGGTAGGTTTCAAAGGGGTTGACAAGTGAAGAAGATAGCCTCGTATCAACTAGGCGTGTCAATAGGTTATGGAGATACCCATCGATAGATATTGACACAATGAGTAGGGATTGCCATGCAAATGATGCACTAGATCTATAAGTGTATGAAAACTCCACTTAAGCTAGGTGGGTGTGCATCCAACTTGCTTGCTTATGAAGACCTCGTGCATTTGAGGAAGCCAGTTATCGGAATACAAAGCCAAGTTCATAAAAAATTTATTCCCACTAGCATATGAATAATGTAACATGAGATTCTCTACATGATGAACATGGTGCCATTCTGAGGCACAAGTGTGGTAAAGGTAGTAGGAAAGTCCCTTCTCTCTTTTTATCTCATTTTTTAATGGTGGGCTCATTTGGCCTCCCCCATCTTTATTTACTCACTCGTTCAATGCTCTAAAAATGATGATCATGAGACTTTTAGTTACTAACAACTCATGGATAACTCGATATGATGAATGAAGCGACATGACTTCAATATGAATGCCTCTGTTAGTGTACGAGGATGTGTGATACGTCTCCAACGTATCTACTTTTCCAAACTCTTTTGTCCATGTTTTGGACTCTAATTTGCATGATTTGAATGGAACTAACCCGGACTAACGTTGTTTTCAGCAGAATTTCCTTGGTGTTATTTTTTCGCGGAAATAGAAGTTCTCGGATCGACCTGAAAATTTACGAAGAATATTTTTGGATAATAGAAAATATTGGAGAAAGAATCAACCGAAGAGGGGCCACCACCTCGCCACAAGCCTGCATGGTGCCCCCCTAGGGCGCGCCCCCTAACTTGTGGGGCCCTTGTGGCTCCTCCGACCTCGTTTCCACTTCTATATATTCCTATTCGGGGAGAAACTAATCAGAGACAAGAGTTCATCGCGTTTTATGATACGGAGCCGCCGCCACCTCCTGTTCTTCCTCGGGAGGGCAGATCTGTAGTCTGATTTGGGCTCCAGAGAGGGGAAATCGACGTCGTCGTCATCACCAACCATCCTTCATCACCAGTTTTGTAATACTCTTCGCCGTTCATGAGTAATTCCATCATAGGCTTGCTGGATGGTGATGGGTTAGATGAGATCTATCATGTAATCGAGTTAGTTTTGTTTGGGTTTGATCCCTAGTTTCCACTATGTTCTGAGATTGATGCTAATATGACTTTGATATGCTTAATACTTGTCACTAGGTACCGAGTGCCATGATTTCAGATCTGGACATACTATGTTTTGATGAATATATATGAGTTCTTGATCCTATCATGCAAGTTGTAGACACCTATTACGAGTTATGATCCGCATCCCCCAGGGTGACAATAACTGGGATTCTTTCCGGTGATTACCGTAGGTTGAGGAGTTCATCTATTCATTAAATGCTAATGCTTTGGTCCAGTTCTCTATTAAAAGGAGGCCTTAATATCCCTTAGTTTCCATTAGGACCCCGCTGCCATGGGAGGGTAGGACAAAAGATGTCATGCAAGTTCTTTTCCATAAGCATGTATGACTATATATGGAATACATGCCTACATTACATTGATGAATTGGAGCTAGTCATGTATCACCCTATGTTATGACTATTGCATGATGTATGCCATCCAACATAATCATCCATCACTGATCCATTGCCTATGAGCTTTTCGCATATTGATCTTTGTTAAGTTACTTTTCCGTTTCTATTGTTACAATCACTACAAAACTGCTACTGTCACGTTTGCCACCATTACCATTACTTCCATACTACTTTGCTACTAAATACTTTGCTGCAGATATTATGTCTTTCAGGTGTGGTTTAATTGAAAACTCAGCTGCTAATACTCGAGAATATTCTTTGGCTCCCCTTGAGTCGAATCAATAAATTTGGGTTGAATACTCTACCGTGGAAAACTATTGTGATCCCCTATACTTGTGGGTTATCAAGACCTTTTTCTGGCGCCGTTGCCGGGGAGCATAGCTTTATTCTCTGAGTCACTTGGAATTTATATCTGTTGATCACTATGAAGAATCTGAAAGACGCTAAAACCAAGATATACCCCTCAACTACGAGGACAAGTAAGGTACTGCCATCTAGCTCTGCACTTGATTCACCTTGTGTTATGAGTAAATTTGAGATACCACCACCTACTACTGAATCTAATATGTCGCAAGTAATTGATGATGCTACTTCTGCTATGCATGATGCTTATGATGATTGATAACCCACAAGTATAGGGGATCGCAACAGTTTTCGAGGGTAGAGTATTCAACCCAAATTTATTGATTCGACACAAGGGGAACCCAAAGAATATTCTCAAGTATTAGCAGTTGAGTTGTCAATTCAACCACACCTGAAAGATTTAGTATCTGCAGCAAAGTATCAATAGCAAGGTAGTGTGATAGCAACAGTAGCAACAGTAACCAGTAGCAGCAAAGTAACAGCAGCAACAATAGAGTAACAGTAGCATAAGTGACAGCAGTAGCGGCAAAGTAACGTAGCAAGGACCAGTAGGAAAAGCTCGTGGGCATTGGATCAGTGATGGATGATTATGCTGGATGGTATTCATCATGCGACAGTTATAACACGGAGAGATATGTAACTAGCTCCAGTTCGTCAATGTAATGAGGCATGTATTCCGTATGTAGTCATACGTGCTTAGGGAAAAGAACTTGCATGACATCTATTGTCCATCCCTCCCGTGGCAGTGGGGTCCTAAAGGAAACTACGGGATATTAAGGTTCTCCTTCTAATAAAGAACTGGACCAATGCATTAACACTTGGTGAATACATGAACTCCTCATACTATGGTCATCTCCGGGAGTAGTTCCGGCTATTGTCACTCCGGGGTTGCCGGGTCATAACACATAGTAGGTGACTACAACTTGCAAGATAGGATCAAGAACACACATATATTGGCGACAACATAATAGGTTTGGATCTGGAATCATGGCACTCGGGCCCTAGTGCCAAGCATTAAGCATGGCAAAGTAGTAGCAACATCAATCTCAGAACATAGTGGATACTAGGGATCAATCCCCGTCAAAACTAACTCGATTATATGATAGATCTCATCCAACCCACCACCGTCCAGCAAGCCTACGATGAGCTTACTCATGAACGGTGAAGAGCATCATGGAATTAGCGATGAAGGAAGGTTGGTGATGACGATGGCGACGATTTCCCCTCTCCGAAGCCCAGAACGGACTCCAGATCTGCCCTCGAGAGGAAGAATAGGAGGTGGCGGCGCCTCCGTATCGCAAAACGCGATGAACTCTTCTCCTTTATTTATTCGGATGAAAGAGGCTAAATAGACCTGAGATTGGAGGCGGTGGAGCAACATGGGCCCCACAAGCCTGCCAGGCGCGACCAGGGGGGCCCGCGCCTGGTGGGCTTGTGGGCTCCACGCTCCACTTCCTCCGTTGATTCTTGCGCCAGTATTTTTCATATATTCCACAAAAATTCTCCATAAATTTTCAGGTCATTCCGAGAACTTTTATTTTTGCGCAAAAACAATACCATGGCAATTCTGCTGAAAACAGCGTTAGTCCACATTAGTTCCATTCAAATCATGCAAATTAGAGTCGAAAACAAGGGCAAAAGAGTTTGGAAAAGTAGATACGATGGAGACGTATCAACTCCCCCAAGCTTAAAACCTTGCTTGTCCTCAAGCAATTCAGTTGACAAACTGAAAGAGACAAAAGAAAAACTTTTACGAACTCTGTTTGATCTTGTTGTTGCAACTATGTCTAACTCATATCTAGAATTTCAGCAAGATCACAAGCAAACCACATAAGCAAATGACATCTAGGTCTCACGGTAAACTCATATCAATGGCATAATCAACTAGCAAGGAATAATAATAAATCTCAAACGTCAACACTTCAATCAAAACAATCATGAAGCAGTACGCACAGATGGTATCTCGCTAGCTCTTTCTGAGACCGCAAAACATAAATGCAGAGCACCTTCAAAGACCAAGAGATGACTAAACATTGTAATTCATGGCAAAGAAGATCCAGTCATAGTCATACTCAATATCAGTCAAAAGCAAAGCATAAAAGTGACAGAGGTGCTCTCTAATTGGTGCTTTTATAAGAAGAGGATGACTCAACAGGAACATAAATAGACAGGCCCTTCGCAGAGGGAAGCATTGATTTGCAGAGGTGCGAGAGCTCAAGCTTTTAAAACAAAGATAATAATTTTGGGTGGCATGCTTTCATTGTCAACGCAATGACTAAGAGTTTTCACCATCTTCTACGCTACACATGCTATAGGCGGTTCCCAAACAGAAAAGTAAAGTTTTGACTCCCCCACCACCGATCAATCACACTCCATGACTAGCCGAATACTCGGGTGTCGTCCATACCAACATCAATCCAGGGGGAGTTTTGTTTGCAATTATCTTTTCAATTTGAGCATGGAACTGGGCATTCCAATTATCGGCCCCTTTCTCGTGAATGATAGTGAATAAACACATATCGAGGATAGCACGCCTAGCATGGAAGATACTGATCGCCCCTTGTCACCACATGAGCGGTTCGGGCATGCAAAACAGATTATTTCTTGAAGATTTAGAGAGTGGCACATGCAAATTTACTTGGAACGGCAGGTAGATACCTCATATAGGTAGGTATGGTGGACTCATATGGAACAACTTTGGGTTTATGGAAATGATGCACAAGCAGTATTCCCGCTTAGTACAAGTGAAGGCTAGCAAAAGACTGGGAAGCGACCAACTAGAGAGCGACAACAGTCATCAAAATGCATTGAGATTAACTAACATTGAGTGCAAGCATGAGCAGGACATAAATCACCATTAACATGAATATCATAGAGGCTATGTTGATTTTGTTTCAACTACATGTGTGAACATGCACCAAGTCAAGCCACTTGAATCATTCAAAGGAGGATACCATCCTATCATACTACATCATAGTCATCTCAAAATTCATGTTGGCATCCAAGACAAACCATTATAAGCTCCTAGCTAATTAAGCATGGCATTAGAAACTATGATCTCTAAGTTGTCATTGCAAACATGTTTCTCTCACAACAAAGCTGAATCAGGAACGATGAGCTAGTCATATTTACAAAAACAAAATAGATCGAGTTCATACCAGCTTTTCCACGCTTAGTCACTTCATCATATATCGCCATTATTGCCTTTCACTTGCACGACCGAATGATGTGAACAATAATAAGAGTTCTCGTGCATTGGACTAAGCTGGAATCTGCAGGCAAACACAAAGGAGAAGACAAAGTAATATGGCTCTTTGACAGATAAACAGATATGCATGCGAGAGCCACTAAACATTGTAACCATGGTCTTCTACCTTGACCCAAAGAAAAAGAAAACTATTTACACGGGAAATCTCCCAACAAACAAAAGAAGAACAAGAAAATCTTTTTGGGTTTTTCTGAAACTAGACAAACACACGAAAAGAAAACGAGAAAAGAGAAAATAAACTAGCATGGATGATATAGTGGCAAAGTGTGAACACCGACTAACAAAGTGAAAGCGTAAGCAAGAATATAAAGTCGGTGAGAAACACGTACTCCCCCAAGCTTAGGCTTTTGGCCTAAGTTGGTCTAATCCCAAGGAGGGAAATAACTAGCTCCGGGGTACTCCGGAGTGTACTCAGGATGCCACTACTGTGTGAGCTCCTCTGGCTCCCACTGATAAACTGGCGTCTGGTACTCGACAGGCGGCTCAGGCACGGGCACCTGTGGTTGGGCTATGCCCCAATATGCGTAGATGTCCGAGGGCATAATAATGTACCTACCTGCATGAATATTGAACAAAGAAGGAGCAGGCAAAGTAATAGTTTCACAAGTACCCTCACTAAATACCAGGTTATAAATCATCCTTCTCTTTATATCTCTATCAAGAAAGTCATGGTGAACCATGCTATCATAATCTAGATATCTCTCGGGAAGAAGAATCTCTTCTTCCTCGTCCAGGCTAATAGGTATCTCAAAGTGTGTGGCAAGACGGGTAGCATAGATACCTCCATAGACAACGCCATTAGAACGGTTCGTGTTCAACCGTTGAGCTACTATAGCGCCCAAGCTATAAGTTTTATCATTATAAAGGGCTTCGCGCAAGACCGCAAGATCTAGGGAGCTAAGGGACCCAGCTTTCCCACGGCCAATCAAACATTTTTCCACGAATAATGAGAAGTATCGAAGCACGGGGAAATGTATGCTAGCAGCTCTGGCGCAAGACACTCCTCTCTCCTCTCCTACAGCAATAGTATCTATGAAAGCCTCCAAATCTCGTGGACGAGGTTCATGAATATCCCCAACAAAAGGCAATTTGCAAACATTGCAAAAATCCTGGAGTGACATGCGCTGGGGGATATCATATAATTTGAACTCAACCATAGGAGGATTCTTCCTTGGATAGAAATTAAAGCTTTGCACAAAAATATTGGTGAGGGGGAGGTATTGCGGACACTTATCTTCAACGAAGGCGGTAAGGCATGCGTTCTCCACCAAGTGATAAAAGTCCTCATAAAGTCCGACGCCGCGTAAGAACACATCGCTTGGCCACTCGCACGCTCGAACTTTTGCAACTCGAGGGACCGGATACTTGGGTTTCTACTTCTCATTCCCATCATCCTTGGGGTCATGGCTTGAAGAGCCTCTTAAGAACCTCCTCATCTTTTCCTTTTTCTATCTCTGAAAATTTCTGAAATTTTAGTGATTCTAAGGAAAAGTGAACAAGGCTCAACGAAACTCGTAGCAACTACTCCTTCAAGTGCCTAGAGTCCATGTTACGCATCAAAACTACTTGGGACCAGCTAAAATTAGCATGCAAAGCTCAAGAACAGGGTCACCAAGGCAGCAAAAATACGCGAAGTATAAGGCACTAGAGCAAAAACCAATTGGACCAATGGAGGAGTCACTTACCAAGGAGTAACTTCCCCAAAACTGTTTGTTGAATGGTGCTTTGCACAAGGAGATCGAAAATCCCAGCAAGAAGAGCAAGAACATGGGTTTGAGCTGCGAAACAATTTTTTCTGGAGGTAGGAGGAGCAGATGGGAGCTAGAATGAGTGGAGGGGGTGCACGTGGGCCCCACAAGCCTGGTAGGCGCGGCCAGGGGGTGCCCGCGCCTCCAGGGCTTGCGGCCCAGTGGTGCAGCCCCCTGACTAGCTCTTCGTCTCAGTATTTTTCAAAAATTCCAGAAAAAATCATACTTGATTTTCAGGACGTTCGGAGAACTTTTATTTTCGGGGTACTTTTCTACAGGACGCTAAAAGAAGAAAACAGGGAAAACTAAACTAAATCTATCATTTTTCTTCTAAGCAACCAAAGGTGAAAGCTTGGAACAGAGGTTTGGACTCCTCGATTCATCCATCTCATGCTCATCGAAAGAAATCCGTCAATGAGGTTGATCAAGTCGCCTTGACAAACTTTTTCGAATCGCAAAAGAAGACATAGAATTTTCGAATAGTCACTAGGTTACCTCAATGGGGATGTGAATATCCCCAACAAGCAAATCATACTTCATCTTAATAGGAGGAATAGGGCATTCAAAGCTCCCAATAAGAATCGATGAAGTTTTTTCGATAGCATTGATGCAATGTACTCGACATTGTTTCTTAGAAAAGTGCATCGTATGATCATTACCGTTGACATGGAAAGTGACATTGCCTTTGTTGCAATCTATAACAGCCCCTGCAGTATTTAAAAAGGGTCTTCCAAGGATGACCGCCATGGCATCGTCCTCGGGAATATCCAGAATAACAAAGTTTGTTAAGATAGTGACGTTTGCAACCACAACAAGCACATCCTCGCAAATGCCGATAGGGGGAGCAGTTGATTTGTCGGCCGTTTGTAGAGAGATTTCAGTGGGTGTCAACTTATCCAGTTCAAGCCTACGATAAAGAGAGAGAGGCATAACACTAACACCGGTTCCAAGGTCGCATAAACCAGTTCTAACGTAGTTGCCTTTAATGGAGCAAGGTATAGTGGGCACTCCGGGATCACCTAGTTTCTTAGGAGTTCCACCCTTCAAGGTATAGTTAGCAAGCATGGTGGAAATATCAACCTCAGGTATCCTCCTTTTATTAGTCACAATATCCTTCATGTACTTAGCATACGGAGACATTTTGAGCATATATGTCAAACGCATTTGCAGAAAGACAGGTCTGATCATTTCAACAAAGCGCTCAAAATCCTAATCATCCTTTTTCTTGGATGGTTTGGGAGGAAAGGGCATGGGTTTCTGAACCCATAGTTCCCTTTCTTTACCATGCTTCCTAGAAGTGAAGTCGTTCTTATTGTATCTCTTATTCTTAGGCTGTGGGTTATCAAGATCAATAGGTTCAATCTCCACATCCTTATCATTGCTAGGTTGAGCATCATCATGAGCATCACCAGATTGTGTTTCGGCATCACAGACAGAGACATCGTTTGGACTCTCAGGTGTAGCAGCAACACGGTTGCTAGCGTGCAAATCCCAATCATCTTTCTTCTTCTTTCTAGGATGACTAGGTGCATCAGTGCTCACTCCTTGAGAATCTTGTTCAATTCTCTTAGGATGACCCTCAGGATACAAAGGTTCCTGGGTCATTCTACCGCCTCTAGTGACGACTCTAACAGAATTGTCATTCAGCTCATTGAGCAAGTCATTTTGAGCCTTAAGTACTTGTTCTACTTGAGTAGTAACCATAGAGGCTTAAGATCATTGACGTTTCTGTCCACACAAGCACTTAAATGACTAAGCATACGAGCATTTTGTTCCAACTGTCTGCTAACATAATCATTGAAACTCTATTGTTTGGCAACATAGTTATCAAATTCATCCAGGCATAAGCTAGCAGGTTTATCAAAAGTAATATCACTCTCATCGAATCTACAATGATAATTTACCTCTACTACCTGTATCGGGTTATCAAGACCATGGATCTCTTCGATAGGTGGTAGATTTTTGACATCTTCAGATTTAATGCCTTTCTCTTTCATAGATTTCTTAGCTTCTTGCATATCTTCGGGACTGAGGAATAGAATACCTCTTTTCTTCGGAGTTGGCTTTGGAGGTGGTTCGGGAATAGTCCAAGCATTCTCATCGCACAAGATATTGTTCAGTAGGATCTCAGCTTGTTCTATAGTTCGTTCCCTAAAAACACAACCGGCACAACTATCTAGGTGGTCTCTAGAAGCATCAGTTAGTCCATTATAGAAGATATCAAGTATTTCATTCTTCTCAAGAGGGCGATCAGGCAAAGCATTCAGTAGCTGGACGAGCCTCCCCCAAGCTTGTGGGAGACTCTCTTCTTCAACTTGCGCAAAGTTGTATATTTCCTGCAAGGCAGCTTGCTTCTTATGGGCAGGGAAATATTTTTCAGAGAAGTAGTAGATCATATCCTGGGGACTACGCACACAACCAGGAGCAAGAGAAGTGAACCAAGTCTTAGCATCATCCTTTAGCGAGAAAGGAAACATCTTGAGGATATATAGTAGCAGATCTTTTCCTCACTCGTAAATAGGGTGGCTATATCATGCAGTTTGGTAAGATGGGATACAACCGTTTCAGACTCATAACCGTTTCAGACTCAGCATTCAACCAAAGTGATTAACTCAGGGTCGACAGAGAATTCATAATCATTATCGGTCACAAAGATAGGCGAAGTAGCAAACTCGGGTCGTATTTCATCCTAGCGTTCAAAGATTTTTCTTTCCACTTGAGCAGTAATTTCTCAACATCATAGCTATCCTTACACGCAAGAAAATCCTCAGCTATCTCTCCCTCCATAACATAACACTCAGGCATATCAGGCAATTCATATCTAGGAGAGCTAGTTCTAGCAGGCAAAATAGCAGGTTCTACTTCAATAGTATCAGCAGTTTCAGAAGTATCATCACATCTAGCAGCAACTCTAGCAATTTGTGCATCAAGGAAAGCACCAAGTGGCAAAGCAGTATCAAGCATAGCATCATCATAAGCATCATGGGCAGAAGAAGTAGCATCATCAAGCACAGGCAACATATCAAGATTTCTAGCAGGAGGTGGTGTCGCAAACTTACTCATAACTGAAGGTGAATCAAGTGCAGAGCTAGATGGTAGTTCCTTACGTGTCCTCGTAGTTGAGGGCAAGACTTTAGTTCTTGGATCTTTCGGATTCCTCATAGTGACCAGCCGACGTAAATCCCAACTGACTCAGAGAATATAGCTAAGCCTCCTCGGCAACGGCGCCAGAAAATGGCACGTTGACGGGAGAATATTCTTGACTTGGCTTCCCCGGCAACGGCGCCAGAAAATGATCTTGATAACCCACAAGTATAGGGGATCGCAATAGTTTTCGAGGATAGAGTATTCAACCCAAATTTATTGATTCGACACAAGGGGAAGCCAAAGAATATTCTCAAGTATTAGTAGTTGAGTTGTCAATTCAACCACACCTGAACGATTCAGTATCTGCAGCAAAGTATCAGTAGCAAGGTAGTGTGATAGCAATAGTAGCAACAGTAACCAGTAGCAGCAAAGTGATAGCAGTAGCATCAAAGTAACAACAGTAGCAACAGAGTAACAGTAGCAGCAGTGACAGCAGTAGCGGCAAAGTAACGTAGCAAGGACCAGTAGGAAAAGCTCGTAGGAATTGGATCGGTAATGGATGATTATGCCGGATGGTATTCATCATGCAGCAGTTGTAACACGGAGAGATATGTAACTAGCTCCAGTTCGTCAATGTAATGTAGGCATGTATTCCGTATGTAGTCATACGTGCTTAGGGAAATGAACTTGCATGACATCTATTGTCCATCCCTCCCGTGGCAGCGGGGTCCTAATGGAAACTACGGGATATTAAGGTTCTCCTTTTAATAAAGAAACACACCGACGCATTAACACTTGGCGAATACATGAACTCCTCATACTATGGTCATCTCCGGGAGTGGTTCCGGCTATTGTCACTCCGGGGTTGCCGGGTCATAACACATAGTAGGTGACTACAACTTGCAAGATAGGATCAAGAACACACATATATTGGCGACAACATAATAGGTTCAGATCTGAAATCATGGCACTCGGGGCCTAGTGACAAGCATTAAGCATGGCAAAGTAGTAGCAACATCAATCTCAGAACATAGTGGATACTAGGGATCAATCCTCGTCAAAACTAACTCGATTACATGATAGATCTCATCCAACCCATCAACGTCCAGCAAGCCTACGATGAGATTACTCACGAACGGTGAAGAGCATCATGGAATTGGCGATGAAGGAAGGTTGGTGATGACGATGGCGACGATTTCCCCTCTCCTGAGCCCAGAACGGACTCCAGATCTAACCTCCAGAGGAAGAACAGGAGGTGGCGGCGCCTCCATATCGTAAAACGCGATGAACTCTTCTCCTCTATTTTTTCGGATGAAAGAGACTAAATAGACCTGAGATTGGAGGCGGTGGAGCAACGTGGGCCCCACAAGCCTGCTAGGCGCGGCCACGGGGGTCGCGCCTGGTGGGCTTGTGGGCTCCACGCTCCACTTCTTCCGTTGATTCTTGCGCCAGTATTTTTCATATATTCCACAAAAATTCTCCGTAAATTTTCAGGTCATTCCGAGAACTTTTATTTCTGCGCAAAAACAACACCATGGCAATTCTGCTGAAAACATCGTTAGTCCGAGTTAGTTCCATTCAAATCATGCAAATTAGAGTCCAAAACAAGGGCAAAAGAGTTTGGAAAAGTAGATACGATGGAGACGTATCAATGATACTTTGCTTGATACTATTGTGCCACTTGGTGAATTTCTTGATGAACAAATTGCTAGAGTGAATGTTGAAAGTGATGATATTTCTGAATCTGATGAAGTTATTGAAACTAAACACTATGATGCACCTGCTAGACCTATCTCTCCTAGATATGAATTGTCTAATATACCTAAGGGTTATGTTATGGAAGGAGAAGTAGCTAGGGACTTTCTTGCTTGTAAGGATAAAGATGATCTTAAGAAATTGCTATGCGAGTGGAAGGAAAAATCTTTGAATGCTAGAATGCAATATGATCCCAAGTTTGCTACTTCACATGTGTGTGTTACTTATAAGGATTATGAATTCTCCGCCGATCTTGAGTTAATTACTTTGGTAGAATCTGATCCTTTCCATGGTTATGAATCTGAAACTGTTGTGGCACACCTTACTAAATTGAATGATTTAGCCACCTTATTTACTCATGAGGAAAAAAATTGTTATTACTATATTCTTAATCTGTTTCCGTTCTCATTAAAGGGTGATGCTAAGATAGGTTTAATTCTCTTGCTCCTAGTTGTGTGCATAGTCCCTAGGATATGATATTTTACTTCTCTGAAAAATATTTTCCTGTCCATAGGAAACAAGTTGCCTTGCACAAAATATTTAACTTTGTGCAGATTGAAGAAGAGAGTCTCCCACAAGCTTGGGGGAGGCTTCTCCAGTTACTTAATGCTTTGTCTGATCACCCTCTCAAGAAAAATGAAATACATGATATCTTTTATAATGGACTAACCGATGCTTCTAGGGACCACCTAGATAGTTGTGTTGGTTGTGTTTTCACGGAACAAACTGTTGAACAAGCTGAACTACTATTGAATAATATATTGAGCAATGATAATGATTGGACCATTCCCGAACCACCTCCAAAACCAACTCCGAAGAAAATAGGTATTCTATTCCTCAGTCCTGAAGATATGCAAGAAGCTAAGAAATCTATGAAAGAAAAAGGTATTAAAGCTGAAGATGTTAAGAATTAACCACCTATTGAAGAAATACATGGTCTTCATAACCCGACACAGGTAGTTGAGGTAAATTATCTTCGTAGATTTGATGATGGTGATATTCCTTATAATAAGTCCGTCAGCCAATGCTTGGATGAATTTGATAACTTTGTTGTTAAACAAGAAAATTTGCAATGCTTATGTTAGTAGACAATTGAAACATAATGCTTACATGCTTGATTGCTTGGGTGATTATATGAGTAGAACTGTTAACGACCTTAGGCTTATTTGTAAACATGCTTCCATGGTAACTACTCAAGTAGAACAAGTACTTAAGGCACAAAATGAATTTCTCAATGAGGTGATTAGTAAGAACGATGATCATTCTCTTAGAGTTGTGACTAGAGGTGGTAGAATGACTCAGGAACCTTTGTATCCTGAGGGACATCCTAAGAGAATTGAGCAAGTTTCTTGAGCTTGCATGTCAAATTTGTAGGGTCCCAAGTAGTTTTGATGCATGATATAGCTTCTAGGCACTTGTGGGAGTAGTTGCTATAAGCTTTGATTGAGTTTTGTTCATTTTCATGTGGAGTCACTAAAAATTTCAGATTTATTTTTCAGAAAAAGAAAATATGAGGAGATTGTTGAGAGGCTCTTCAAGCCGTGGCTTTAAAGAAAACGAAAATGAGAAGCTTAGATACAATATTCCTTGCACCGCGGAAGTTTGACCATGTGAATGGCCAAGTGAGGCATTTTTGAGGACGGACGGAATTTTTGAAGATTTTAACTATCTAGCAGAAAATGCAGGCATCACCGACTTCCTCAACAATAAGTGTGACCAGTACCTCCTACTTACTAATACATTCGTGCAAAATTTTCACTTTTATCCTAGGAAGAATCCTCCCATGGTGGAATGTCATTTATATGATGTGCCTAAGGAAATGTCACTTTATGATTTTTGCAATGTTTGCAAATTACCTTTTGAGGGCAGCATCAGTGAACCACGTCCTAGATACATGGAGGATTTTATTCCTGCAATCACTATAGGGGAAGAAAGAGGGGTGTCAAAGGCAAGAGTGGAAAACATACATTTTCCCGTTCTATGTTATTATTCATTATTTGCTGGGAGATGTTTAGTTGGTCGCGGTGAGAGTGGAAGCCTCAGTGCTCCCGACCTCACTATTCTATACCATGCTTTACTTACTGATAGAACTTTTAGTCTGGGCGCTATAGTGGCTCAACGGTTGAATTTAAACCGTTCAAAGGGCACAATATTTGGAGGTATCTATGCATCTCGTTTAGCTAAACACTTTGAAATACCTATTAGGCTTAATGAGGAAGAGGAAATGCGACTGCCTACAAGATATTTAGATTATGATAGGATGGTAGTACATGATTTTATTAAGAAAGAATAGGATAAGAGGCTGCTTTACAACTTAGTATTTAGTCAGGGTACCTGTGATATTATTACTTTGCCTGCTCCTTCTTTGTTTGATATCCATGTAGGAAAAGACACTATTATGTCCGAGGACATTTACAAAAATTGGGGCCTGTCACAACCCCCAGCACCTGAGCCTGCACCAGCCCTCAATCCGTATCAAGTTCCAGTTTTTCAATGGGAGCTGCAGGAGCTCGCAAACTAGTGGAACCCTCAGTATTCTCCAGAGTATCCAGGAGAGGGTTATTTCCAGCCATGGCCTTAGACAAACTTAGGCCAAAATCCTAAGCTTGGAGGAGTACGTATTTCTCACCGACATTATATTCATGTTTACACACACATTCCAGTTGTCGGTGTTCGTACTTTTTCATTGTACCATCCATGGTAGTTTATTTCTTCTTTTTGTTTTCTTCTTATGTGTTTCATTAACCTTGAGAAAATCCAAAAATATTAGTTCTAGATTTACCTTCTAGTTTGTTTAAATTGTAGTGTTAAAAGAAAACACGAAATATTTTTCGTTCTTCTTTTGCTTGTTGGGGGCTTACCTGTGTAAATAGTTTTTCTTTCTTCTTTGGGTCGTAAGGAGAAGACCGAGATGACATGTTGAGTGGCACTCATATGCATTATCGTTTATCTATCAGAGAGCCCATATTACCTTGTCTTCTCCTTTGAGTTATTGCTTGCAGATTCCAGCTTAGTCCAATGCATGTGCACTCTTATTATTATTCCCATCGTTCGGTCGTGAAAGTGAAAGGCAATAATGATGATATATGATGAAATGGCGGAGGTGGAGAAAAGCTGGTACGAACTCGACCTATTTTGTTTTTGTAAATATGATTAGCTCATCGTTCTCGATTCAGCTCGTTATGAATTGAACATGTTTGCAATGACAATTAGAGATTATAGTTACTTATGCCATGCTAACTTAGCTAGGAGTGACTAATGGTTTGTCTTGAATGCCCACATGCATATTAAAATGGTTGCGATGTAGTATGATAGAATGGTATCCTCCTCTGAATGATTCGAGTGGCTTGACTTGGCACATGTTCACCTATGTAGTTGAGACAAAACGAACATAGCATCCACAATGTTTATGTTCATGGTGATTTTTATCCTACTCATGCTTGCATTCAATGTTGGTTAATCTCAAAGCATGTTTATGACTGATGTCTCCCTCTAGTTGATCGCTTCCCAGTCTCTTGCTAGCCTACACTTGTACTAAGCGGGAATACTACTTGTGCATCCATTTCCATAAACCCAAAGTTGTTCCATATGAGTCCGCCATACCTACCTATATGCGGTATTTACCTGCCGCCCGAAGTAAATTTGCATGTGCCATACTCTAAACCTTCAAAAAAATCTGTTTTGTATGACCGAATCGGTCATGTAGTGACTAGGGGTTGTCAGTATCTTCCATGCCAGGTGGGTTATTCTCATGATATGTGTTTATTCACTATCATTCACGAGAAAGTGGCTGGTAATTGGGATGCCCAGTTCCATGCTCAAAAGTCAAATCAAAGTATAATGAAACAAACTCCCCCAGGATTGTTGTTTGTATGGACGGTACCCGTGGATTCGGCCTGTCGTGTGATACGTCTCCAACGTATCTATAATTTTTTCTTGTTCCATGTTGTTATATTATCATTCTCGGATGTTTTATAATCATTTTACTACAACTTTATATTATTTATTGGTACTAACCTATTAATGGTGCAAAATTGCACAAGGTTTTGTTTCAAGCTTTTATTTGTAGGAAATAATTAGAAATTATCAAAAAAAGCAAAAGGAGCCTTGTTGGAGGAGGTCTTTGACTCTCCTGAAATCTGTCCACAAATAGTTTTTAAGATCGTCAGTTTGACCCCCTAAGGCGCTGTCAAATGGAAAATAGAAAAACCCAGGAAATTGTTGGAAGTTTTATGGCAATGATTCTGGACTATGAATTCATCTAAAACAAAGTTTGTATGCTACCTGGAGACCCGTTTTACTGAAGGAAAATATTTGATTACGGGATCGCGAGGATTGTTGACGTGATTGAGTCCAACTCTTAACATATCTGATATATTCAGCCAAGGCACGACTTTGGAGACCCATGAGGGCTGTCAGGAGCCCCTAGGAAAGTTCTAGAGGTGCCCGAGAGCCCTTGGATCAAGGGTCCATCCATCAGAGGGCCATACAGCACCACAGAGGCACATATAAGGAGAGAAAAATCCTAATTTTGGTAGAGCCATCAAGAGCCACGAATTTGCCTCTCCCTTGGCAGCCACCAAGAAGGGGAGAGGCTCCTGCATTGCAGCACCAAGACCAAGGAAGAAGGAGAGGCAAGGGGTCGGCGTCCTTCGCCGATATTGTGGCCGCCATCGCCTCCGTCTCTTCGGGGTTGCACCTCTCCATCAACAAATCTCTCTTTCTCACCATGATAATGTGTGATTAATCCTCCTTGGGGCTGAGGGTATGTACTAGTAGCTATGTGTTCAATCTCTCTCTCTCTCTCTTGTTCTTAAGATGGCACAATCTTGATGTATCGCGATCTTTATTAATATAGATGAATCATATGAAGTTTTCCCCTCTGTATCTTCTTGTGATGAATTGAGTTTTCCCTTTGACGTTTTTTTATCGGATTGACTCTTTAAGGATTTCAGAACACTTGATGTATGTCTTGCGACGGGATATCTGTGGTGACAATGAGATGTTCTATTGATCCCCTTGATGTATGTTTTGGCGACCAACTTGCTGGTTACGTGACCTTGGGAATCTATGCATAGGGGTTGGCACATGTTTTCGTCTTGACTTTCTGGTAGAAACTTTGGGGCACTCTTTGAAGTTCTTTGTGTTGGATTAAACATGATGAATCTGAAATTATATGATGCATATCATATAATCATGCCCATGGGTACTTGTGGTGACATTGGAGTATCTAGGTGACATTATGGTTTTTGTTGATATGTATCTTAAGGTGTTATTTTACTACGAACTATAGGGCTGTTCGTGACACTTATAGGGATACCTCATAAGATTGATAAGAAAATATAACTTTGAGGTGGTTTTGTAACCTACAATAATTTCTTCGTTTGTTCTCCGCTATTTGTGACTTTGCAGTGAACTCTTTGTCGCACATGAGGGATTTATATATGATTCAACTATGTTAGTATTGTTGAGAAAACTTGCACTAGTGAAAGTATGGACCCTAGGCCTTGTTTCCAAGCATTTATACAATGTTTTGCTCGATGTTTACTATTGGTTACCTTGCTGGTTTTATATTTTCAGATTACAAAAAATTATATCTACCATCCATATTACACTTGTATCACCATCTCTTCGCTGAACTAGTGAACCTATACAATTTACCATTGTATTGGGTGTGTTGGGGACACAAGAGACTCTTTGTTATTTGATTGCAGGGTTGCTTGAGAGAGACCATCTTTGTCCTGCACCTCCCACGAATTGATTAACCTTAGGTCATCCACTTGAGGGAATTTTTCTACTGTCCTACAAAACTCTGCGCTTGGAGGCCCAACACGAGTCTACAAGAAGAAGGTTGTGTAGTAGACATCACTGTGGAGTATGATCGATTGGTGGAGGGGGGTAAAAACTTTACTATTCTGTTTGGGAACCGCCTATAATCTATCTAGCATGGAAGATATTGAGATCTCTTAGTTGTTATTTTGACAATGAAAGCATAACACCCAAAATCTTGATTCATCCCTACTTTAAAAGCTCGAGTTGTGGCACCTCTGTAAATCAATGCTTCCCTCTGCGAAGGGCCTATCTATCTTACTTTACTGTTGAGTCATCCTCTTCTTATAAAAAGGCACCAATTAAAGAGAACCTCCGTCATTTGTATGATTTGTTATTAATTGATATTGAGTATGAGTATGACTGGATCTCTTTTACCATGAATTACAATGTCTAGTCAGTCCTTGTTCTTCGGAGGTGATGTGCATTTATGTTTTGCGGTCTCGAAAAGGGCTAGCGAGATACCAGTTTATCATATTGTCTTATGATTGTTTTGATAAAATTGTTGTCATCCAAGACTTATTATTATTGCTTGCTAGTTGATTACGCCATTGATATAAGTAAATGTGAGACCTCATTATTATTGTGAATGTGGTTAGTCTATAATATTAGCCGAACATCTGAACATGAGTTAGACATATTTACAATAGCAAGATCAAATGGAGTTTGTAAAAGTTTTTCTTTATCACTTTCAGTTTATCAACTGAATTGCTTGAGGACAAGCAAAAGTTTAAGCTCGGGGGAGTTGATACGTGTCCAATGTATCTACTTTTCCAAACACCTTTGCCCTTGTTTTGGACTCTAATTTGCATGATTTGAATGGAACTAACCCGGATTGACGTTGTTTTCAGCAAAATTGCCTTGGTGTTATTTTTGTGCAAAAATAAAAGTTCTCAGGTTGACCTGAAAATTTATGGAGAATACTTTTGGAATCAATAAAAAATATTGGAAAAATAATCAACCAGAGAGGAGCCATCACCTGGCCACAAGCCTGCACGGCCCCCCTAGGGCATGCCCTTGGCTTGTGGGGCCCCTGTGGCTCCTCCAACCTCGTTTCCACTTATATATGTTCCTATTCGGGGAGAAAAAAATCATAGAGAATAGTTCATCGCGTTTTATGATACGGAGCCACGACCACCTCCTGTTCTTCCTTGGGAGGGCAGATGTGGAGTCTGATTTGGGCTCCGGAGAGGGGAAATCGACGTCGTCGTCATCACCAACCTTCCTTCATCACCAATTTTATGATGCTCTCTGTAGTTCGTGAGTAATTCCATCATAGGCTTGCTGGATTGTGATGGGTTGGATGAGACCTATCATGTAATCGAGTAAGTTTTGTTAGGGTTTGATCCCTAGTATCCACTATGTTCTGAGATAGATGTTGCTATGACTTTTCTATGCTTAATTCTTGTCACTAGGGCCCGGGTGCCATGATTTCAGATGTGCACCTATTATATTTTCATGAATATATATGTGTTCTTGATCCTATCTTGCAAGTTGTAGACACCTATTACGAGTTTGATCCGCATCCCCAGGGTGACAATAACTGGGATTCTTTCTGGTGATTAGTGTAGTTTGAGGAGTTCATGTATTCACTAAGTGCTAATGCTTGGGTCCGGTTCTCTATTAAAAGAAGGCCTTAATATCCCTTAGTTTCCATTAGGACCCCACTGCCACGGGAGGGTAGGACAAAAGATGACATGCAAGTTCTTTTCCATAAGCATGTGTGACTATATATGGAATACATGCCTACATTACATTGATGAATTAGAGCTAGTTCTGTATCACCCTATGTTACGACTGTTGCATGATGAATGCCATCCAACATAATTATCCATCAATGATCCATTGCCTAAGAGCTTTTCACATATTGATCTTTGCTAACTTACTTTTCCGTTGCTATTGTTACAATCACTACAAAACTGCTACTGTCACGTTTGATACTTTGATGTAGATAGTAAGTCTTTCACGTGTGGTTGAGTTGACAACTCAGCTGCTAATACTCGAGAATATTCTTTGGCTCCCCTTGAGTCGAATCAATAAATTTGGGTTGAATACTCTACCCTCGAAAACTGTTGCGATCCCCTATAGTTGTGGGTTAGCAATGTGCAACGATCTAGCATGACATGTATTCAGCATATTATTTTTTGGTGGCTTTGCCACAAATGCTATTACGAATGGTGGATTTTCCACAAATACTATGTCAGATCTATATGATCATGCAAAGCAATATGATGGTGAATGAACTAGTCATCTGAAGTGACGATGGAATGTGCATGGCAATATATCTCGGAATGGCTCTGGAAATGCCATAATAGGTGGTATGGTGGCTGTTTTGAGGATGATATAGTAAGGCTTATGTTCAACACAGCGTATCATGCCACGGGGTTTGGATGCACCGGCAAAAGTTGCACCAATTCTCGAGGTGAGAATGGGTTATGCGCGTTACTAGAGAGGCTAGCAAATATGAGGAGGTGAGATTGCATATGTCCATGGTGTCACATTAGTCGTAAAGAACTCATATACTTATATCAAAGTTTTATCAGTCTTATCACAAATCAAAGTACTACTCACATGCCCCGAGGGAGAGGATTGGTAGGAATTAACCATCGCGCGACTCCGACTCGAAACAACACTAGGTTTTCCACAAGGAATAGAAATGCTCCCACATCATCACCATGGCCTTTTAATTTTCATATGTTCAAGAAGTTTTAACATCTCTTAATATCAACACCTCTCTGAATGAATAGTTATGCACTCACACCTTTTCATATCACCACATCAATATCATTAACCATAGTTTCTCTGTATGTGCTACATGATGGTTATAATTATCATTTATTGAACACTCATTATTTTTATCTAGTCTTATGACCCATGCAAATTACTGTCACTATCTATTAACACCCAAACAAATATAAGTGAAGAACGAGAGCATATTATTTCTATAAAATTAAACGCCACCATGCTCAAAAAGGTATAAGTGAAGCACTAGAGCAACTACTAAGCTCAAAAGATATAAGTGAAGCACATAGAGTATTCTAACAAATCATGATGATGGTGTCTCTCTCTCAAATAGGTGTGTCCAGAAAACAATGATTGTGGCAAACTAAAAGTAAAATTAAACAAAATCAAATGACGCTCCAAGCAAAACTCATATCATGTGACGAATAAAAATGTAGCTCCAAGTAACATACCGATGGATTAAGATGAAAGAGAGGATGCCTTACCGGGGCATCCCCAAGCTTAGACACTTGAGTCTTCCTAGAATATTACCTTGGGGTGCCTTGGTCATACCCAAGCTAATCTCTTGCCACTTCTCATTCCTTTGTCCATTGTGATAATACCCAAAAGTTGAAAACTTCAATCACACAAAAATCAACAAAACTTCGTGAGATCCGTTAGTATAGGAGACATAATAAACACTTTTAGGTATTGTTATAAATTGATTTTTCTTTTATTTTAGCATAAGGTATTGTATTATTACTTCTCCACGGCTTATACTGTTGGAAATATGCCCTAGAGGCAATAATAAATTAGTTATTATTATATTTCTTTGTTCATGATAATCGTTTATTATCCATGCTATAATTGTATTGATTGGAAACACAATACTTGTGTGGATACATAGACAAAACACTGTCCCTAGTAAGCCTCTAGTTGACTAGCTCGTTGATCAAAGATGGCCAAGGTTTCCTGGCCATAGGCAAGTGTTGTTACTTGATAACGGGATCACATCATTAGGAGAATCATGTGATGGACTAGACCCAAACTAATAGACGTAGCATGTTGACCATGTCATTTTGTTGCTACTGTTTTCTGCGTGTCAAGTATTTGTTCCTATGACCATGAGATCATATAACTCACTGACACCGGAGGAATGCTTTGTGTGTATCAAACGTCGCAACGTAACTGGGTGACTATAAAGATGCTCTACAGGTATCTCCGAAGGTGTTAGCTGAGTTAGTATGGATCGAGACTGGGATTTGTCACTCCGTGTGACGGAGAGGTATCTCGGGGCCCACTCGGTAATACAACATCACACACAAGCCTTGCAAGCAATATGACTTAGTGTAAGTTGCGGGATCTTGTATTACGGAACGAGTAAAGAGACTTGCTGGTAAACGAGATTGAAATAGGTATGCGGATACTGACGATCGAATCTCGGGCAAGTAACATACCGAAGGACAAAGGGAATGACATACGGGATTATATGAATCCTTGGCACTGAGGTTCAAACGATAAGATCTTCATAGAATATGTAGGATCCAATATGGGCATCCAGGTCCCGCTATTGGATATTGACCGAGGAGTCTCTCGGGTCATGTCTACATAGTTCTCGAACCTGCAGGGTCTGCACACTTAAGGTTAGATGTTGTTTTATGCGTATTTGAGTTATATGGTTGGTTACCGAATGTTGTTCGGAGTTCCGGATGAGATCACGGACGTCACGAGGGTTTCCGGAATGGTCCGGAAACGAAGATTGATATATAGGATGACCTCATTTGATTACCGGAAGGTTTTCGGAGTTACCGGGAATGTACCGGGAATGACGAATGGGTTCCGGGTGTTCACCGGGGGAGCAACCCACCCAGGGGAAGCCCATAGGCCTTGGGGGTGGCGCACCAGCCCTTAGTGGGCTGGTGGGACAGCCCAAGAAGGCCCTATGCGCCATAGGAAGAAAATCAAAGAGAAAAGAAAAAAAAGGAGGAGGTGGGAAAAAGGGGAAGGACTCCTCCTTCCAAACCTAGTTGGACTCGGTTTGGAAGGGGAGGGTTGCCCCCCTTGGCTCGGCCGACCCCCTTGGGAGTCCTTGGACCCCAAGGCAAGGCTCCCCCTCCTCCCCCTATATATACGGAGGTTTTAGGGCTGATTTTAGACAACTTTGCCACGGCAGCCCGACCACATATCTCCACGGTTTCACCTCTAGATCGCGTTTCTGCGGAGCTCAGGCGGAGCCCTGCTGAGATAAGATCACCACCAACCTCCGGAGCGCCGTCATGTTGCCGGAGAACTCATCTACCTCTCCGTCTCTCTTGCTGGATCAAGAAGGCCGAGATCATCGTCGAGTTGTACGTGTGTTGAACGCGGAGGTGCCGTCCGTTCGGCACTAGATCATGGGACTGATCGCGGGACGGTTCGCGGGGCGGATCGAGGGACGTGAGGACATTCCACTACATCAACCGCGTTTCTTAACGCTTCTGCTGTGCGGTCTACAAGGGTACATAGATCGAACATCCCCTCTCGTAGATGGACATCACCATGATAGGTCTTCGTGCGCATAGGAAAACTTTTGTTTCCCATGCGACGTTCCCCAATAGTGGCATCATGAGCTAGGTTCATGCGTAGATGTCTTCTCGAGTAGAACACAAAAGTTTTTGTGGGCGGTGATGTGCGTTTTGTTACCCTCCTTAGTCTTTTCTTGATTCCGCGGTATTGTTGGATCGAAGCGGCTCGGACCGACATTACTCGTACGCTTACGAGAGACTGGTTTCATCGCTACGAGTAACTCCGTTGCTCAAAGATGACTGGAGGGTGTCAGTTTCTCCAACTTTAGTTGAATCGGAATTGACTGAGGAGATCCTTGGATGAGGTTAAATAGTAATTCATATATCTCCGTTGTGGTGTTTACGTAAGTAAGATGCGATCCTACTAGATACCCATGGTCACCACGTAAAACATGCAACAACAAAATTAGAGGACGTCTAACTTGTTTTTGCAGGGTATGCTTATGATGTGATATGGCCAACGATGTGATGTGATATATTGGATGTATGAGATGATCATGTTGTAATAATTAATATCGACTTGCACGCCGATGGTACGGCAACCGGCAGGAGCCATAGGGTTGTCTTTAAACTAACGTTTGTGCTTGCAGATGTGTTTACTATATTGCTAGGACGTAGCTTTAGTAGTAATAGCATGAGTAGCACGACAACCCCGATGGCGACACGTTGATGGAGATCATGATGATGGAGATCATGGTGTGACGCCGGTGACAAGAAGATCGTGCCGGTCCTTTGGTGATGGAGATCAAGAAGCGCATGATGATGGCCATATCATGTCACTTATGAATTGCATGTGATGTTAATCCTTTTTGCACCTTATCTTGCTTAGAACGATGGTAGCATTATGAGGTGATCTCTCACTAAAATTTCAAGAAGAAATTGTGTTCTCCCCGACTGTGCACCATTGCGACAGTTCTTCGTTTCGAGATACCACGTGATGATCGGGTGTGATAGACTCAACGTTCACATACAACGGGTGCAAAACAGTTGCACACGCAGAACACTCGGGTTAAGCTTGACGAGCCTAGCATGTGCAGACATGGCCTCGGAACACATGAGACCGAAAGGTCGAGCATGAATCGTATAGTTGATATGATTAGCATAGAGATGCTTACCACTGAAACTATTCTCGACTCACGTGATGATCGGACTTGAGATAGTGGATTTGGATCATGTACCACTCAAATGACTAGAGAGATGTACTTTTTGAGTGGGAGTTCTTAAGTAATATGATTAATTGAACTAATTGTCATGAACATAGTCTAATGGTCTTTGCGAATTACGATGTAGCTTGTGCTATAGCTCTACTGTTTTTATATGTTCCTAGAGAAAATTTAGTTGAAAGTTGATAGTAGCAAACTTTGAAGAGGATTGTCCTCGTTGCTGCGCAGAAGGCTTATGTCCTTAATGCACCACTCGGTGTGCTGCACCTCGAGCGTCGTCTGTGGATGCTGTGAACATCCGACATACACGTTTCTGATGACTACATGATAGTTCAGTGCAAAATACTTAATGGCTTAGAAGCAAGGCACCGAAGACGTTTTGAAACATCACGGAACATAAGTGATGTTTTAAAGAGATGAAATTGTGATTTCATGCTCGTGCCCTTGTTGAGAGGTACGAGACCTCCGACAAGATTCTTTGTCCACAAAGTAAAGGAGAAAAGCTCAATCGTTGAGCTTGTGCTCAGATTGTCTGAGTACGACAATCACTTGAATCAAGTGGGAGTTAATCTTCCAGATGAGATAGTGATGGTTCTCCAAAGTCACTACCACCAAGCTGTGAGAGCTTCATGATGAACTATAACATATCAAGGATAAATACAATGATCCTTGAGCGATTCGCGATGTTTGACACTGCGAAAGTAGAAATCAAGAAGGAACATCAATAGTTGATGGTTTGTAAAACCACTAAGTTTCAAGAAAGGCAAGGGCTAGAAGGGATACTTCGTGAAACGGCAAAATAGTTGCTGCACTAATGAAGAGACCCAAGATTAAACCCAAACCCGAGACTAAGTGCTTCTGTAATGAGGGGAACAGTCACTGAGGCAGAGCAACTCTAGATACTTGGTAGATAAGAAGGATGGCAAAAGTCGAAAGAAGTATATTTGATATACATGATGTTGATGTGTACTTTACTAGTACTCCTAGTAGCATGAGGGTATTGGATACCGGTTCGGTTGCTAAGTGATTAGTAACACGAAATGAAAGCTACGACATAAATGGAGAGTAGCTAAAGGCGAGGAGACGATACGTGTTGGAAGTGTTTCCAAGGTTGATATGATCAAACGTCGCACGCTCCCTCTACCATCGGGAATGGTGTTAAACCTAAATAATTGTTATTTGGTGCTTGCGTTAAGCATGAACATGATTGGATCGTGTTTATTGCAATACGATTATTCATTTAAAGAGAATAATGGTTACTCTATTTTCTTGAATAATCACCTTCAATGGTTTATTGAAGTTCGATCGTAGTGTTACACATGTTCATGATATTGGTGCCAAAAGATACGAGGTAATGATGATAGTACCACTTACTTGTGGCACTGCCGCTTGAGTCATGTTGGTATAAATTGCATGAAGAGGCTCCATGCTGATGGATCTTTATACTCACTTGATTTTGAATCACTAGTGACATGCAAATCATACCACATGAGCAAGGCCTTGTTTTCATTGAGATGAAATAAGATAGTAACTTGTTGGAAGTGATACATTTTGATGTATGCAGTCCAATGGGTCCTGAGGCACGCAGTGGATATCATTATGTTCTTACTTCAATGACGATTTGAGTAGATACTAGAGTATTTGCTTAATGAATCATAAGTCTGAAATATTGAAAAGTTCAATTCTGTTTGGGAGTGAAGTTCGTCGTAACAAGAGGATAAATTGTCTACGATATGATCATAGAAATGAATATCTGAGTTACGAGTTTTGGTACGCAGTTAAGACAATGTGGAAACTGTTTCGCAGTTCATGCCACCTAGAACATCGTAGTGTGATGATCTGTCTGAACGTCATAGCCACACACTATTTGGTATGGTGCATGCTATGATGTCTCTTATCGAATTACCACTATCGTTTATGAGTTAAGCATTAGAGACAACCGCATTCACTTTAAATAGGGCACCACGTACTTCCGTTGAGATGACACAGTATAGACTGAGGTTTAGAGAAATCTAAACTGTCGTTTCTTGAAAGTTTGGGGTTTCGACACTTATGTGAAAAAGTTTCAGTCTGATAAGCTCGAACCCAAAGCGGATAAATGCATCTTCATAGGATATCCAAAACAATTGGGTACATCTCCTATCTCAGATCCGAAAGCAAAGTGTTTGTTTCTAGAAACGGATCCTTTCTCGAGGAAAGGTTTCTCTCGAAAGAATTGAGTGGGAGGATGGTAGAACTTGATGAGGTTATTGAACCATCACTTCGACCAGTGTGTAGCAGGGTGCAAGAAGTTGTTCCTGTGGCGCCTACACCAATTGAAGTGAAAGCTGATGATGGTGATCATCGAGCATCGGATCAAGTTACTACAAGCCTCGTAGGTTGACAAGGTCGCGTACTACTATAGAGTGGTACGGTAACCCTGTCTTGGAGGTCATGTTGTTGAGCAACAGTGAACCTACGAGTTATGGGAAAAGCAATGGTGGGCCCAGATTCCGACAAATGGCTGGAAGCCATGAAATCTGAGAGAGGATCCATGTATGAAAACAAAGTGTAGACTTTGGAAGAACTACTTGATGGTCATAGGACTATTGAGTAAAGATGGATCTTTAAAAGGAAGACAGACGATGATAGTGATAAGTCACTATTAAGAAAAGCTCGACTTGTCGCAAATATGTTTCCGACAAGATCAAACAGTTGACTATGATGAGACTTTCTCACTCGTAGCGATGCTAAAAGTCTGATAGAATTATGTTAGTAGTTGCTGCATTATTTATGAAATATTGCATGTAGGATGTCAAAACATTGTTTCCTCGACGGTTTCCTTGAGCAAGCATTGTATGAGATACAACCATGAGGTTTTGTCGATCCTAAAGATACTAGCAAGTATGCAAGCTCCAGCGATCCTTAAATGGACTAGTGCAAGCATCTCGGAGTTGGAATATACACTTTGATGAGATGATCAAGGATTTTGGGTTTGTACAACGTTTATGAGAAACTTGTATTTCTAAAGAAGTGAATGGGAGCACTATAGAATTTCTGATAAGTATATGTGGTTGACATATTGTGGATCAGAAGTAATGTAGAATTTCTGTAAAGCATACAAGGTTGTTTGAAAGGAGTTTTCAAAGGAATACCTGGATTGAGCTACTTGAACGTTGAGCATCAAAGATCTATGGAGATAGATCGAAAGCGCTTAATGGAAGTTTCAACAAGATGCATGCCTTGACAAGTTTTGAAGGAGTTCAAAATAGATCAGCAAAGAAGGAGTTCTTGGTTGCGTTGTAAGGTGTGAATTTGAGTAAGACTCCAAACCCGACCACGGCAGAATAAAGAGAATAGATGAAGGTCGTCTTCTATGCCTTAGCGGTAGACTCTAAAGTATGCCATGCTGAGTACCGCACCTGATGTGTGCCTTGCAGCAAGTCTGTTGAGAGGTACAGAGAGTGATCCATGATTGAATCACTAGCAGCGGTCAAAATTTATCCTTAGTAACTGATGGACTAAGGAATTTTTCTCGATTATGGGGGTGGTTAAAGAGTTCGTCGTAAAGGGTTACGTCGATGTAAGCTTTGACACTAACCCGAATAACTATGAGTAATGAAACGGATTCGTATAGTAGAGTAGATATTTGGAGTATTTCCGAATAGCACATAGTAGCAGCATCTATAAGATGACATAAAGATTTGTAAAGAACACACGGATCTAAAAATTTCAAAACCGTTGACTAAAACCTCTCTCATGAGCAAGACATGATCAGACCCCATGACTATATGGGTGTTGGATTCGTTGGAATCAAATGGTGATGTGAACTAGATTATTGACTCTAGTGCAAGTGGGAGACTGTTAGAAATATGCCCTAGAGGCAATAATAAATTAGTTATTATTATATTTCTTTGTTCATGATAATCGTTTATTATCCATGCTATAATTGTATTGATTGGAAACACAATACTTGTGTGGATACATAGACAAAACACTGTCCCTAGTAAGCCTCTAGTTGACTAGCTCGTTGATCAAAGATGGCCAAGGTTTCCTGGCCATAGGCAAGTGTTGTTACTTGATACCGGGATCACATCATTAGGAGAATCATGTGATGGAATAGACCCAAACTAATAGACGTAGCATGTTCATCGTGTCATTTTGTTGCTACTGTTTTCTGCGTGTCAAGTATTTGTTCCTATGACCATGAGATCATATAACTCACTGACACCGGAGGAATGCTTTGTGTGTATCAAACGTCGCAACATAACTGGGTGACTATAAATATGCTCTACAGGTATCTCTGAAGGTGTTAGTTGAGTTAGTATGGATCGAGACTGGGATTTGTCACTCCGTGTGACGGAGAGGTATCTCGGGGCCCACTCGGTAATACAACATCACACACAAGCCTTGCAAGCAATATGACTTAGTGTAAGTTGCGGGATCTTCTATTACGGAACGAGTAAAGAGACTTGCCAGTAAACGAGATTGAAATAGGTATGCGGATACTGACGATCGAATCTCGGGCAAGTAACATACCGAAGGACAAAGGGAATGACATACGGGATTATATGAATCCTTGGCACTGAGGTTCAAACGATAAGATCATCGTAGAATATGTAGGATCCAATATGGGCATCCAGGTCCTGCTATTGGATATTGACCGAGGAGTCTCTCGGGTCATGTCTACATAGTTCTCGAACCCGCAGGGTCTGCACACTTAAGGTTAGACGTTGTTTTATGCGTATTTGAGTTATATGGTTGGTTACCGAATGTTGTTCGGAGTTCCGGATGAGATCACGGACGTCATGAGGGTTTCCGGAATGGTCCGGAAACGAAGATTGATATATAGGATGACCTCATTTGATTACCGAAAGGTTTTCGGAGTTATCGGGAATGTACCGGGAATGACGAATGGGTTCCGGGTGTTCACCGGGGGGGCAACCCACCCAGGGGAAGCCCATAGGCCTTGGGGGTGGCGCACCAGCCCTTAGTGGGCTGGTGGGACAGCCCAAGAAGGCCCTATGCGCCATAGGAAGAAAATCAAAGAGAAAAGAAAAAAAAAGGAGGTGGGAAAAAGGGGAAGGACTCCTCCTTCCAAACCTAGTTGGACTCGGTTTGGAAGGGGAGGGTTGCCCGCCTTGGCTCGGCCGACCCCCTTGGGAGTCATTGGACCCCAAGGCAAGGCTCCCCCTCCTCCCCCTATATATACGGAGGTTTTAGGGCTGATTTGAGACAACTTTGCCACGGCAGCCCGACCACATATCTCCACGGTTTCACCTCTAGATCGCGTTTCTGCGGAGCTCAGGCGGAGCCCTGCTGAGATAAGATCACCACCAACCTCCGAAGCACCGTCATGCTGCCGGAGAACTCATCTATCTCTCCATCTCTCTTGCTGGATCAAGAAGGCCGAGATCATCATCGAGCTGTACGTGTGCTGAACACGGAGGTGTCGTCCGTTCGGCACTAGATCGTGGGACTGATCGCGGGACGGTTCGCGGGGCGGATCGAGGGACGTGAGGACGTTCCACTACATCAACCGCGTTTCTTAACGCTTCTGCTGTGCGGTCTACAAGGGTACGTAGATCAAACATCCCCTCTCGTAGATGGACATCACCATGATAGGTCTTCGTGCGCGTAGGAAAAATTTTGTTTCCCATGCGACGTTCCCCAACATATAGCCCCCCCCTCGATATAATCCATAGCATAATCAAAACAAGCAAACTATGCATGCAAAAAACAGAATCTATTTAAAATAGAACAATCTATAGTAATATATTTAATTTACATACTTCTGTAACTCCAAACCTTCTGAAATATTAGGATGACCTGGGGAATTTTATGTCAGTACTCTGTAAAAAAATCAGTTTAAAAAGATGTTCTAGTAAAATCAGAGAAATTCTGTAGTGGGCATCAAAGTTTCTATTTTTGCACCATATCAATTCTACTCATCTTGCAAATCATCCCAAAGGCTTTAATTGGCACAAACACTAATTGAAACATAAAAACAAAATTATTAGCAAGGAAATAATCATGTTATCACACACTAAGAGAAATAAATGATAATTGTTGGGTTGTCTCCCAAGAAGCTCTTTCTTTATAGCCATAAAGATAGGCTTGAAATTTCCATGATGCTCACATAGAAGACAAGAATTGAAGCGCAAAGAGAGCATCATGAAATATTAGACAAGCACATTTGAGCCTAACATACTTCCTATGGATAGGCATTTTATAAGAAAATAATTTATCAAGACAAGAAGTGTCTAGCATAAGCAAGTAGGAAGAATGAAGCATTAACAATCTGAATATCAAGAGAGGTAAGTGAGTAACATGAAAATTTCTATAAGCATATTGTCCTCTATCATAATTATTACATGTAAGATCATATTCAAATTCAACAATATAGTAATCATGTTTTTCATTCAAGGAACTATCATGAATCAGTTTATAAATTTTGTAATTTTTGTATTCAAGATTTTCAAGCAAGACCTCAAAAAGATAATCTAGTGCACTCTCACTAGCAATTGTTTAAACATAAATGGTTCTTTTGAAAAAGATTAGCTAGTGGATGAGGATCAATTTAACTTAGTCTTTGCATTTTACTTTCTGTTTTCGTGTGACACGGATAAATATAGCATAGCTAGGCAAGTAAACTAGAGAGCAAAGATGCAATCTAGTGACAAGCAAATGTAAATATTTTTTAATTTTTATTATTTTCTTAGGAGACAAACTAAATATACCAGCAAATAAAAAGAGGAACATGTTGGAAATATTCCCTAGAGGCAATAATAAAATAATTATTATTATATTTCCTGTTTCAAGATAATCGTTTGTTATCCATGCTATAATTGTATTGAATGGAAACATAAATGCATGTGTGGATATATAGACAAAACAATGTCCCTAGTGAGCCTCTAGTTGACTAGCCTATTGGTCAAGGATGGTTAAGGTTTCCTAGCCATAGACAAGTGTTGTCAGTTGATGACGGGATCACATCATTAGGAGAATGATGTGATGGACAAGACCCAAACTATAAACGTAGAATATGATCGTGTCATTTTGTTGCTATTGTTTTCTGCATGTCAAGTATACATTCCTATGACCATGAGATCATGTAACTGAATGACACCGGAAGAATGCCTTGTGTGTATCAAACGTCGCAACATTACTGGGTGACTATAAAGGTACTCTACAGGCATCTCCGAAGGTGTCCATTGAGTTACCATGGATCAAGACTGGGATTTTTCACTCCGTGTGACAGAGAGGTATCTCGGGGCCCACTCGATAATACAACATCACAAACAAGCCTTGAAAGCAATGTGACTAAAGAGTTAACCATGGGATCTTGTATTACGGAACGAGTAAAGAGACTTGCTGGTAACGAGATTGAAATAGGTATGGCGATACTGTCGGGACCCCGATCCTAAGCCATAGGAATCCAGCGTGTAACACATCGCATCTCTTTGCGGTCTCACGCACGGTTATCCCCACGGCTGCAACCTTACCTTAGCCAGGACCATTTGCGCCTTTTGACTCGCGTATGCAATTGTGTCGCTACCAATCCAATGTCAAAGAACCCGGATCGACATGTCTAGTCATAAGCTAAAGCGGCAGTTTCGTACAGGGACAGGCATACATGACCCAGCAAAGTAGGTGTCGGTCATCAACGAATGTAGACGAGTCATAGCAAGCTACAAGGACTCCATGTTACATACGCATGACATTTCCCAAAGGGACAGACACCGCAGCTAAGAAGGACACATGCCGGTCAACCAATGTGTCCGGAGCAGTAGCGAACTACCATGGCTCAATGGAATCACAAAGGGGCATTTCCCCGTAAGGAGTGCTACTAAGGCATACGACTAGGTATTCGAACCCCATACATATCAAGTACAACACACGTACGCATGGCATACCGATATGTATAGATACATCGATGGCATCACAACATAACCATAAACATACAAACTTTATTTAGAAGGCTCGGAAGAGCCTCACACATAATATTACACAGATAGGGGCCTTACGACCCATCATCATAATTCATACACACAAGTCTTACAAGCCAGCGGAAGATTTAAACTGTATGAGTACAGACCGATGGAAAGACAAAGGCACATGGCCTGACTATATACACACCCATCCTAGGGCCAGATCGTAGCTGGGATACCAGCTACTCGTCGTCGTCGATGTCTAGGTAGAACCCTCCATTAGGGTCATTAACAACCTCTGCAACAATTTATTAAGCAAACGTGAGTACAAAGTACTCAGCAAGACTTTAGGATAAACTATCTACTCATGCAATGTATCAACAAGGAGTTGTGGGGTTTCATGCACAAAGCCAGCATTTGACTCTTGGCTAGACAACTTGCATTTTTAAATAGTTTTGACAATTATGTTTCTCGCACACGAGTCCACTAACACCACAACAATACTCCACCGTGGAATCATTTCGTCTCCCTACGGAAATGCCGTCCACGACACTCACGCTTATCTTGACAATTTTATGAGTAGCCATTATAGTTATCTACGAACAACATATGTTTCCAAGTAGTCCATATCCGCGGACGCGGCTATTCAAATAGATCATAACCCTGCAGGGGTGTACTTCTTCACACACACTCTCTCCACTTATCGCCATGTGCAAGTCATGCACCTCGGCAACCTTCAAGCGGAAGCCCAGCGAGGGAGTCGGCCACGACTGTTAACCATGCTAATACTTAGTACAGGTCTATCGCCTATCTGAGGGTAACCCGCACGGAAGTTCGGCCGAGGTTTCCGCCACGGCCCCAAACGATGTGCGTAGGGTCCCCAAGCCTACCATCCGGGTGCCACTTGGTACACCGTGCCACTACCTACCACATCATAGCCCACCTCTAAGGTCAACGCTACGCACGGCCTCCAGCATGACTATAAACACCAGAAACTACTTGCAACTCCTGGACCGAGTACTAAGCAATTAATAAGTCGAGCGGGGTCATATTTCAGGGCCCAGCATGTGGTAGTATCTCGTCTTGGATTACATACACGGAACTCAGTTCCTAAGGACGGTTCCAATGAAACAACCCGCCATGTACTCCTACATAGACTTTCACCGGTACCTTTACCAAATCAGGTTCAGCACACGACCTTTACCAACTGAACACATTCTCACGATCATGTTAATCGCCCAGATGACAGACCATACACAACTCTAAGCATAGCATGCATAGCAGGATAAGGCACATCATGGCTCAAGCATCTACCAGGTATACTAGGTTGCAAGGTTCAGCTATTTACTGTGACAAAGACAGGTCATGCAAAGGAAGTGGGTTCAACTAACGTGGTAAAAGAATTCAAAGCATTTTGACCTAATGCAATAAATAAGAGCAGGAGCGAGAACATGGGATTTATCGGGATCATCAGAATGGTTGCTTGCCTTGTTGCTCAGCAGAGGGGTGATATCCGTCAATCGGATAATCAGATGTATCTGGAGGGGCAGAGCCTACCAAAATAACAACAACCAATCAATATCAAACATATGCAACAAAATGATGCATGAAATGCAATGTATCATGGTTTGAAATGACTAGCAGAACCCTTTGGGGTGATCTTGATTTGACATCATAATTCAATTATCATTTGATTTATAATTTATCAAATTCTTTTAATTGATTTGACATGATGTTGTTTCATCACTTTGTTTTTCATGCATGAAAATAGGACCATTGGATTCCTTGGATTTTTCTGATCCATTTACATATATTATTTGTCAAATTTGGAGTTATATTAAAATTTCTATGAATTTCCAAAGTTCTGAACTTATTATGGAACTATTTTTAAACAAAAAAGTCTTTATTGCATCAGCATGACATCAGCAGGTCCAACTCGCCGTTGAAAGTCAAACCTAACCAGTGGGACCCACTGGTTAGTGTCTCTGGCCAGTTTTAATTTAGATTTAACTTAATTAGTTAATTAATAGAGTAGGACCCACCTGTGAGTGTCTGATTAAGTTAATTAAATATGTTATTTTTATTTTTACTAAACTAAATTAGCCACGGGCTGGCCCCACCTGTCATAGGCTCAGGGGGTTAGATCCACCGCCGGCGGTGAGCCTCCGGAGACCACGAGAACGGCGGAGGGGCTCGGGAATGCATCTCCGACGACCAAAAGCACGGCGGAGGGCACCAAACGAATCAGCACATAGTCGTAGTTCCAATTCTGCAAAGACCCGAGGCTAAGATGGTCGGAGATGACACCGGCGACGAGCTTGGCGGCGGCCGAAGCTCGGGCTAAGTCGGGATCGACGAAACCGAAGGCAAAACGGGCGGGGCTTAGCTCCTAGAGCACCTACGCGTCGCACCGAAGCCATTGGTGGCCTCAGATGGACCAACCGATCACCGAAGAGCTACCGGCGACGAGGTCCCGCAACGGATCTCGTCGGGCTCCGGTGGAATCGGGGTCTAGAGGAAGGGATCGCGGGGGGAAACTTAGGGGAAAGGACCCTGAGCTCATGGGTAGTGCAGAGGCGTCGAGAGTGGGCGCGGGGATGGCCTGAGGAGGGAGAACGACGGCGGCGAGCTCCAGTGACCCGAGGAAGAAGATGATGGATTCATGGCGTTTCAGAGCTTCTCGGCGTCGCGCGACTAGCTTGAGAGCTTCAGGGGATCACGGCGAAGCTGTTGCGCGGCTCGGGAGAGAGGGAGAGGGGCAGGAGCGACAGTGAGCTCAAGCTTGAGCTTGCAGTCATGGCGGCCGAGAGGGGGAGAAGAGAGGATGGCGAATGAGGAGGGGATGAGCTCGGGGAGGCCTCGAGGAGCTTATCCCCGTTCGCGCCAGCGCGACGCGGCGGCCAGGCAGGCACGCAGCTGCGTGGGCGCGCCGGCGAACGTGGCGGCCACCTCCTGCTCCGACTGGCAAAGGAAGACGATGGCGCTAGGTTGGCTGGGCTTCAGGTGAGCGACACGTAAGCTTCTTCCCATTTTCCTTCTTTTCTGTTTTCTGTTTATTCTTTCTGACATTTGTTTTGTTTTATTTTTGGCTCCAAATTATTCCTAAAATAGTTTGAGAAATACTAGAGTGTTAGTTGGAATATTTCCAACCACTCATAAAGTTTTCAACATTTTTGGAAACTTTGAATTATTTGAAATCAAAAATATAATTGAGTTCAGTAGCTTTTAACTTAAATTTAAAATGCCAAAAGTAGTTTGAAAATAAGTTTCATCTCTGATTTATTTTTTTTCAACATTTATCAGAAATATTGAACTTTTGTGAAGGCCATTTTGAGTTCATTGATTTGGCACTTGTTGGAATTCTTTTGAATAAGGAGTGGCTAGGGTTTTGCTTTGGTTTTCTTTACTTTGCTTTGGATTTCTTTTCCTTTCTTGAATGCAGTGAAAGAAGATATGAGCACAAGATACTAAACCTAACAGGGAATACCAGGGATGTGACAGATACCGACGATCGAATCTCGGGCAAGTAACATACCGAAGGACAAAGGGAAAGATATACGGGATTGTGTGAATCCTTGACATAGAGGTTAAACCGATAAGATCTTTGTAGAATATGTAGGATCCAATATGGACGTCCAGGTTCCGCTATTGGATATTAGCCGGAGAGTGTCTCGGTCATGTCTACATAGTTCTCAAACCCGCACGGTGTGCACACTTAAGGTTCGGTGACATTTTCGGTATAGTTGAATTATTCATGTTGGTAACCGAATGTTGTTCAGAGTCTCGGATGAGATCCCGAACGTCAGAGTGTCTCCGGAATGGTCCGGAAATGAAGATTGATATACAAGATTGTTGCATTTGGCTTTCAGAAAGATTTCGGGCATTACTGATAAAGTACCAGGAGTGCCGAATGGGTTCCGGGGTTTTACCGGGAGGGGCCACCCACCCGGGAGAGGACCTAATAGGCCCATGGGTGGCGCACCAACCCTTAGTGGGCTGGTTAGGCCAGCCCAATAAGCCTATTTCGGCCAAGGCAAAAATAAAGGAAAAAAAGAAAAAGAAAAAGTAAGGAGGTGTACAAGAAGGAAAGGACTCCTCCACCAAACCGAATTGGAGGAGGAGACCTTCCTCCTTGGCTCAGCCGAACGCTCCTACTTGGAGTAGGAGGCATGGCAGCCTCCCTCTTGTTCCTCCTATATATAGTGGAGATTTGAGAGGGTTTTTGCACCTCAAGCCTTTGTGCAAACCTCTCTCCCTCCACTACTTTGTGACACCTCGTAGCTAGATCGGTACAGCACAGCAAAGCCCTGCTGGAGCAGCTCCACCATCATCACTGCCACGCCGTCATGTTGCCAAAGAATTCAGCTACCTCTTCGTCTCTCTTGCTGGATCAAGAAGGCGGAGATCGTCATCGAGCTGTACGTGTGCTGAACGCGGAGGTGTCGTCCGTTCGGTGCTAGATCGGGACGGATCGTGGGACGACGGCGATTTGGATCGCGAAGATGTTCCACTACATCAACCGCGTTTCTTAATGCTTCCCGCTTAGCGATCTACATGGGTATGTGGATCCGATCTCCCTCTCGTAGATGATCATCACCATGATAGGTCTTCGTGTGCGTGGGAAATTTTTGCTTCCCATGCAACGTTCCCCAATGGAACAAGTGAATGAAATTTTGTGTGGAGTTACTTGATAGTTGGTGATGGTATTCCCCGGCAACGGTGCTAGAAATCCTTCCTGATACTCGTGATCTGCGTTGGGTTTTCTGTGAAGATGAACGGGTAATCGCAGCACGAAGTGGGTAAGTATTTCCCTCAGTTATGAAACCAAGGTTTATTGAACCAATAGGAATATCAATACACAATCGTCTTCAGCGACTGCACATAAAAGAACAAACATCTTGCACCCAACGTGGCCAAGAGGGTTGTCAATCCCCTTGGTCTCGTTATTTGCAAGTGAATAAGGTGTGTAGATAATTGTAGATATTTGCAAAATGCAAAATAAAATATAAGCAAATAAATGGCAGCAGGTATTGGACGTTTTAGCAATATGTTGTGAATAGACCCGGGGACCATAGCTTTTCCCATTGGCATCTCTCATGAAAATATCACATGGTGGGTGCACAAATTATTGTTGGGCAATTCATAGAAGAGCAGATAGTGATACGTCCATTTTGCATCATGTTTTCCTACTATCATTTGTGTTGTTTTATTGTATAATAATGCTTTTGGGAGTATTTCTAATGCATTTTCTCTCATAATATGCAAGGTTTGCACAAAAGGGAGGAATATAGACAGTTGGAAATCTGGACCTGAAAAAGCTACATCATGTTACCTATTCTGCACAACTCCAAATGAGGTGAAACTTCATGGAGACTTGTTGTGGAATATATAAAAAATACTGGAGCAAAGGGCTACCGGAGGGGGGCACCTAGTGAGCACAAGACACCAGGGCGCACTAGGCCCCTCAGGTGCGCCCTGGTGGGTTGTGCTCACCCAGGCCCACCTACGGTGCCCCTCTTCTAGTATATAAGTCATTTTGACCTAGAAAAGGATGGGAGGACTTTCGGGACGAAGCGCCGCCGTCTCGAGATGGAACTTGGGCAGGAGCACTTTTGCCCTCTGGAGGAGCGATTCCGCGGGGAGAACTTCCCTCCCGGAGGGGGAAATCGTCGTCATCATCATCACCAACAACTCTCCCATCTTGGGGAGGGCTATCTTCATCAACATCTTCAACAACACCAACTCCTCTCAAACCCTAGTTCATCTCTTGTGTTCAATCTTTGTACCGGAACTATAGATTGGTGCTTGTGGGTGACTAGTAGTGTTGATTACATCTTGTAGTTGATCACTATATGGTTTATTTGGTGGAAGATTATATGTTCAGATCCATTATGATATTTAATACCCCTCTAATCTTGAGCATGATTGTCCTTTGTGAGTAGTTACTTTTGTTCTTGAGGTCACGGGAGAAATCATGTTGCAAGTAATCATGTGAACTTGATATGTGTTCGATATTTTGATGATATGTATGTTGTGATTCCCTTAGTGGTGTCATGTGAACATCGACTACATGACACTTCACCATATTTGGGCCTAAAGGAATGCATTGTGGATTAGTTATTAGATGATGGGTTGCGATAGTGATAGAAGCTTAAACCCTAGTTTATGCGCTATTCCGTAAGGGACCGATTGGATCCAAAAGTTTAATGCTATGGTTAGAATTTATTCTTAATACTTTTCTCACAGTTGCGGATGCTTGCGAGAGGGTTAATCATAGGTAGGAGGTTTGTTCAAGTAAGAACATCACCTAAGCACCAGTCCACCTACATACCAAATTATCAAAGTAACGAACACGAATTAAGCCAACATGATGAAAGTGACTAGATGAAATTCCCGTGTACCCTCAAGAACACTTTGCTTATCATAAGAGACCGTTTTGGCCTGTCCTTCGCCTCAAAAGGATTGGGCTACCTTGCGGAACTTTTGTTACTACTATCGTTACTTGCTCGTTACAAATTATCTTTCTATCAAACTACTCCGCTACTTACAATTTTAGCACTTGCAGACATTACCTTGCTGAAAACCACTTGTCATTTCCTTCTGCTCCTCGTTGGGTTCAACACTCATACTTATCAAAAAGGCTACAATTGACCCCATATACTTGTGGGTCATCAGATAGTTACAAAATTTTCACGGAAATGATCATCTAAATATAGGCATCATGTCCATAAACAAATAGGCTGACCCCTGCCTGCACCTATTACTATTACTTCACTTCAAGAGTGCTTCTATGCTTTCCTCTCTATGTATTAAGTTCATGACTAATGAAGTAATCCTTGGAGTAAGATGTCATGATGAAGACAAAGTAAACTCAACTAATATGAATAAACACGACCGTTTTACCATTAGAAGAAGCAACACAAATATGCAACTTGTCACCTTCTGTCACTGGAATATAGAAACTCGCCAGGTTGAACCTACTACAATGCACCCCTCTCACTGAAGGAATATCAATCTAGTTGGCCGAACTATTTCAATAGATCGGAGAGAATTATGAAGCTATAATAAGCATGCACATAAGAATCATATTATATATCAGATGAGACTCAAATATTTATCATGAATAATCTGAACATAAACCCACAATTCATCGGATCCCAACAAACGCACCGCACAAAAGAGTTGCATCATATAGATCAAAGCAAAGATGCGATGATCATTGTATTGAAGATCAGAAAGAGAGAGAGAGAGATGCCATCTAGGTACTACTATGGGCATGTATGTCTATGGTGAACTACTCACACATCATCATGGGGGCAGCAAAGTTGATGAAGAAGCCCTTCGTGATCGATCCCCCCTCCGGCAGAGTGCCGAAACACAACTCTAGATAGCCTCTCGTCGGAACACAGGCTTGCGGTGACATAAAAAATGTTTCGGGACTTCCTCTCGAGTTTTTAGGGTAAATAGGAATTTATAATCCGGAGAACGGGGTCGGGGGAGCCACGAGGCGGCCACAAGCCATCTCCCCCAGGTCGCGCCCTGATGGCTTGTGGGGGCCTCATACGCCTCTCGGCCTTCTTGTGATGCTCCACGATCTTGTTTTGGTCCAAAAAAATTCACAAAAAGTTTTAGATCAATTCGGCTTCGTTTGGTATAGGAACCTGAAAAGTGGAAAACATGTAGAAAACAGCAAATAGCACTGGGCACTGGGTCAATAGGTTAGTGCTCAAAAATAATATAAATTGCTAGATAAGTTCATAAAAATGTTCTAAAATCATAACATAATAGCATGGAACAATCAAAAATTATAGATACGTTGGAGACGTATCATAGCACAAGAGTTTGATAGTTTTGGTAGTTTGATAATAGTAGCAATAGTAACGAGAACACTAATAGTAGCAATTGTGATGCTTGTAACAACATCAGCAACAGTAGTAACTTAGCAAAGATCAATGTGTGAAAAGCATAGGCAATGGATCGGTGATGGATAGATATGTTGGATGGCATTCATCATGCAACAGTCATAACATAGGGTGATACACAACTAGCTCCAATTCATCAATGTAATGTAGGCATGTATTCCGTATATAGTCATACATGATTATAGTAAGAACTTGCATGGCATACTTTGTCCTACTCTCCCATGGAAGCGTGGTCCATAAGGAACTCTAAGGGATATTAAGGCCTCCTTTTAATAGAGAACTAGAACAAAGCATTAACGCATGGTGAATACATGAAATCCTCATACTACGGTCAGCAGCAGAGATGATCCCAATATCTGTCACTACGGGGTCTAAGGATCATAACACATAATAGGTGCATACAACATGTAAGATAGGATCCAAAACACTCTCATATTAGTGAAAACATAATAGGTTTAGATATGAAATCATGGCACTCAAGCCCTAGTGACAAGCATTAAGCATAAAAAAGTCATGGCAACATCAATCTGAGAACATAGTGGAAACTAGGGATCGAGCCCTATCAAAATAACTCGATTACATAAAAAATATCATCCAACCCCATCATCGTCCAGCAAGCCTATCAAGGAATTACTCACTCACTCTGGTGAGCATCATGGAATTGTGGATGGAGAAGGGTTGGTGATGACAACGGTGGCAATTCCCTCTCTTTGGAGCTCCAAACAGACTTCGTATCAGCCCTCCCGACGAATAACATGAGGTGCCGACGGCTCTGTCTTGTAAAACGCGATGAAAGTTTCTTCCTGATTTTTTTCTCCGTCAGACGGTACTTATGGTGTTGGAGTTAGGTGAGCGGGAGGTCTATTGAAGCCACGAGCTCGGTGGGCGCAGCCTAAGGGGGCTCCCACGAGGTTCGTGGCTCCTCGGCCCCTCGGGTAGATCTTTATGCCAATATTTTTTTCATTCCAAAAATATTCTCTGTCAAATTTAAGCTCAATCTAAGGACTTGTGTTTCTGCATAAAAATAACACCATGGTAGTTCTCTTGAAAACAACGTTAGTCTGGGTTAGTTTAATTCCAAAAATCATGCAAAATAGAGCCCAAAATAAGAGCAAAAGTGTTTGGAAAAGGAGATACGTTTGGGACGTATGAGTGCCCATGTTGTTGAAAATATGACATGGGGCGATAATAAAATTTATTCTTTATTTTCATGTCCGCAGTTGATGTTTATATTCTATGTTATAATTGTATGGTTCTCGAGTCTACAAAACCAAGAGGCTCAGAGAAAAACTCATGTGCACATGCAGAATTGTAAATGGTAAAGTAGATTCTTAGTCTTGCCTCTGGGACTAGCTCAAGTGTTGCATAATGTTATGTTTTCTTGCTCATGGGCATAATTAAGTGTAACGATGATGCCGGCAACATTGAGAGAGGATGATGTTAGAAAAACATTTGTGTTGAATTGACCCAAGTTCGTCACAAGTGGAAGTTAACTTATTCATAATTCCTTAGACCATAACACGTGGAAATTAACTTACTCATAATTCCTTAGACCATGAGAGTTTCGAATCACTTCATACTTGAATATAAACTTTGGGGTTGTTCTAACCATAATAGGGTGGTCATAATCGCAACTTACAAGTACATTCGAAACATATGACGAGGAGCTAGATGGCTCGAGGTTGGGATTTTCTCCTCCAGTGAAAGATATATTCTTAGGGGCCTCTTGGCGTGACAATATTCATCATCGTATGGGTAGGCAGACGTGAATTGCTCACAGGAATGCCGAAACATGAGAACGAGAAAAGAGAACAAAACCGGTAATGAGAACACAGGCATAGCGATCATGTGTTGATTCACAAGGATGCTGATATATCTCACCTCGAGTTTCGTAAAGTATCATGAAGAAAAAGGAATATCATACAACACCTACAGGTCCACTCAATAGTCATTCATGTGGGTATAAGGGTCAATATGCGTATCCATGGTTCCAATGTTGGTCATGGAACGGAATGTGTTTCCATCATGATTGTATTTCACCAAACCTGCAAGGTCACACACTTAAGGACCTATATCTATTGTGTAACATAGGAGCTTAGGAGAATATCACTGAAAACGCTCCGGAGATAACAAAAATTGTTTCGAGAAAGAACCGAAAGTGTTTTGGAGAAAGCGAAACTGTTTCGAAGAAAAACGGAAGGTGGAAAAAGTTTTGAAGCGTGTTTAATTAGGTAGGACAGCTACGTGAAGAGCCCCCTAGAATTAAAAGATGTGTGTGGGCTGACCCTATAAGCTAGGCTTATAAGGGGGAACCAAATGGGTCTTAAGTCCAAATAGGGTACCCCCCCCCCCCCCCGCCCCTCTTAGCATTGGTGCCCAATATAGGTTTGATCGGCTAGGGTTTTGGGGTGGGGCCCACCCCATGGTGCATTGCTACAAGGGAAGGGGGGCCTTCCCAAGTTTTCCTCCCTCCCTACACCTATAAATACCCAAGGAGGCATTGAAGTTTCTAGAAAAATTCCGCACATGAAGACATCCCTCTCTCCTTTTACTTCTCCAAAGAAGTTGTTATGTTGAGAGGTTTCTCCTCCATCCTTTATTTATTCGATGATGCTAGGCCTGGATGGTGAAGCACTGTCGGATCACTGGTCTCGTACACATACAATCCATAGAGAGATCGTGCTTTCAATCTTCATTCGAGGGACTATTTTGGGGATGGTTCGAGGGACTTCAAGAAGGATCTTCACTAACTCTTCTTCCGCTCTAAGTTGAACTTGGTAAAAATGGTATCTAACCTTGTATGTATCTTTATAGTGTTCCTGGTTCTTAATTTGTAGGACATTTTTTCTACTATGATTCCCAACACATGTCCGACGGCCATGAACCCCGCTAAGTGAAGGTGCGGTCATCGATGAGGAATTGCGGGAGATGGAACACGCATCGCCATCTCCCATATCATACTCCTCCTTGTCGGAGTTCGCGATCTAGCTTTCGCTGGTGGAGATGAGGTCCAGGATGGACATGGATGAGAAAGACATGCAATTGATGGAGTTCCTGTCCGCGATCACCAGATCCGACGGCCCGTCTAATGAAGCCATGTGAGCGTTGCGTGCGGCCTCATAGAGCGTTCGCTCCTCCTTGATAAAGTTTCGGTTCTTCGCGGCCATAACCTCCAAGGCCTCTATGCTCGTGAACTCGCCTTAGATTTGGCCCTCCATCAGCTGCTGATGCGCGACCAGTGCCGGTTGTAGTGTTGCCACTCCGGCACCTGCCGAATGCCGAGGCCGGCTGTGGCACCAGCTACTCCTACGCCATGATGGTGTCGAAGTACATTTATGCCTAGTCCATGGTCAATCTGGTATGGTTTGGAGCAAGCAGGGGCTCCTCCTCGTCATTGGGGGTTTCCTCCATTGTTGGGTCGTTGTTGCTCACCTCCAAGGAGCTCATGAGCAAGCTTGCGTGTATCCACTATGCATGACGGCCCTGTTAGTCGGCTGCAAGGATGGACACCTCATGCTTATGCTCCGTAGAGAGGCTCTTCCACATCGCTCTTGAACTCATCGTCATGGAGGATGTTGTGCACAAAGAAGGATTGGAAACGGATGTGGTTGGTTACAAATAGTGTCGGGCGAGGCCGTGTTTAAATAGCGGGTGCTAGCTAGGCCATTTGGCGGGTTGTGTCAATACGGGTGTCGGAGTTGGTTTCTCGGTCGTCAAGCCTATTTAAGGTTGGCAGGCTAATGGGCGAGCAAACGGTTCGTATACATTGCAAATCATATTTGAACAAACCACGCAAACTACATGCAAACCGAATTATCTATATTGAAGCACATTTACTACATTTTCAAACCGGTCATCCATTCGAGTTCAGCGTTTGGAGATGCCGTTACTAACCACAGAAAACGGTCATCCAACCGTGCTCGCATAAATTTCGGACCGGATTTTAACAGGCTGGATGAATTACAAGCAACCCCAAATGATTTTCATCTAAACTGGAGCGCATTTATTACATTTTGAATGTATTTCATTAAACAAAAGTGACCACACCTACACCTAGTCTAAATGTACGGTGGTGGTGGTCCTCTAAGTCTTTATTTTTTCCCTCCGACGTTGGTCGTGTCCATGTTCGACAGAGATGAGACCCGTGAAGTGAAGATGCAGTCGCCGGCAAGGAAGATTTGGACATGGGACACGAACTGACCCACTTGGGACTCGACGCCTTGCTGCCTCCCATGCACTACTTCTCGTTGGAGTCCCCAATCTGTCAATCATCGGTGGACTTGAAGTTGATGATGGATATGGACGAGCTATCCCATCTTCAAATCGGCACAAATGAAACGTAGTTGGCAACGCGAAGGAAGCGCACCTGTCGCCGTTCTTTTCTGTGGTCGCCGGTGCTGGCTGAGCACGACCGTGTTGCAGAAGGCGCAAGCAAGCGCGACTTCGTACAACACTCGCTCCTCCGCAACGTAGTTGGGGTTCTTTACGGCCATGGATGCCATGACCTCCTCTCTTGTGAGTTTGCCGTATATTTGGCCCTCCGCCAGCCGGAGCTACTCGAGGAGGGATAGCTTGTACTGCTGCTTCTCATGCGCCCGTAGGAACACCGACATCGACCGCGGTGTTGTCCGCTCCTCCGCCATGACTGCGTTGAAGTGCAAATTCACTTGCTTCATGGTCAATCCAGCATGGAATGGCGCAGGTAGGACCGCCGACTCATCGTGGAGACCGTCTCCATCGTTTGCTCATCATCGAAGACCTCCAAGGATCTGTTTGGAAGGTTGGTCTCTATCCGCCTCGCATGGCGGCCTTGCAAGCCTGCTGCAAGGGCGTAAAACACATGCTTCTTCTTCGTTAAGAGGTTCTTCCACAACAAGTTAGAGCTCATGGTCATGTAGGAGGTGGTCCACGGAGGAGGATGTGAAGCGGGATGGTGGTGTGGTGTGGTTTTGTGCCAAGCGTAGGGATGGGCACTATAAAACCGAAAAGCAAAAAACCAAACTGAACCGAACCGTATTAACCAATTTGTCGGTTTATTTGATGGTTTGATTTTTGGTTCGGTGGGAAATATTAAGGTTGTTTGGTGTTTTGTTTTTGTTCGGTTTTTGGTCCCTAGAAACCGAATAGACCGAACAAACCGATATGTGGGATACCCCATGAAATACCTTGTTTCCGAAAGTGCACCAGTATGGAGGCATCACACATTTCTCTGCACATAATACATTTCACGTTCCATGTGCTTTTTCTACTTAATTAAGGTTACTAGTTTGCTTGACCGAACAAACCATAGAATGGTATTAAGGTTGCTAGAACTTGTGGTTATCTTTTTGCATATTTTACAATCCAAATCACGACTCTCAAGTCATTACTCTTATACTAATAAGTGCATGAATTTTGGTTTATCGGTTAACCAAATATACTGAACCTATATATTATGGTTAATATGGTTCGGTTTCTAAATTTTGAATGATTATTTCTGTCACAAACCAGTTTTTGGCCTTCCTGATTAATTAACTTATTTCAAAATTTAGGACCAATTAAAAAATTTGTGAATGCTTGTGATGCTTGAAGTGACTTTTGTTTGCCTGTTTGCTTGATTGCATGTGATTGCTCTCCATTAATCCTTGCCATCCTCCTAATCACCTCCTCATCCCATGATCTCCTGCCTAATGATCATGCCATGTGTTTACGATAAATATCTATCTTCACCAAATATTATTTTCACCAACAAGCATTTCTTTGAATTAAACTTTCAAACCCCTGAGATGAGGTTTGTACTACAAGTCCTCAAATTAGGGAATTTCTTTTGCACCAATACTTTTATTTAAAACCTATTATCAAAATGTATTCCAAAAACCATCATATTATTATATTAAAAGTTATTTTATTATTTTATTTAAAAGCCTTTTGTGAGGCCATAAATGGACTCCTATGAAGGGAAGTTATTTTTATTGCTTTCAAAATATTTAAGAAAATTTAGGGAAACTCACTAGATATATTTATTCCATATTTCTGTGTTTCAACACATGGTCATGTTCAAAATATTGGGCAAACCCCTCCAAAACCATTCCTGCCTATTTCAAGCTTTTGAAATATTTCTATTAGAAATATCCCCAATAAATTCCAGTAAAATTCCAGCATGTCACATATGATATTCTTGATGATCTTGCCAAGTTTCATTTTAATCCAGGTTGATTTGACTCCCCTAATCACTCTAAAACCCTATCTGTCCAGAATCAAATTTGAGCAACTCTACATTGTGAGGTGTCTCCAATTGTGCTCAAATTTGGTGGACATGTTCTAATACTCCAATAAGGCATCCACACCAAGTGGTACACCAAGGAGAATAGAACAACTTGTCCTAAGACCCTCAAAACCCTCTATGTTGATTTCAGAATTTGGTAAACTTTACATTATAAAGTTTCTCCAGTTAAACTCAAACTTTTTGTGCATGCCTTAATGCTCAAATAATGCCCCTACACCAAATATTGGATTTGTGGGAATTGATTTGAATAGGGTTGTAGGCAGAAACCCATTTCTGTCCATTTCTAGGGTTTTCCAATTTTACATTGGAAACCTTCTCCAGAAAATCCCAAATTTGGTGTGCAAGCCTATTTTCATCTATTATTTGACCCTGTTAAATTTCATAGCCATTGGAATTCATCTGGTAGCCCAACCACAGATCAAACACCTTGTGTGCACTCACTAAAATGGCTTCTTTGACCCCTTCCACTTTTACTCTTGAGCTCAACTTTCTACCACAGCATCACATAGTCATATTTTACCTCCAGTAACTTTCCCATGGCCACTGGTCAATTATTGGGGAAGGACCCTTTGTAGCTTTCTCTCATTTTCACCCTTGGCAGCACTATTTTACCCTTCTTCCCATGCTTCTGCTTAACCCAAAGCCCCCAACTCTTTCCATAGCATCTATTCTATGCCAAAGCTTCATTTAGAACCAAGATATGGCATGCTCATGTGGAGAAAATGAGCAGCACCTCTTCAAGTTCATTTCTGGCTGAAAAGTAGCTTTGTACAGCAAGTGCTAGCTACACTTCTTTTCTTGAGCTGAATTTTTGCAGGTGTGTAGTACTTCCATACCACATGCTCCAGGACATGGTTTCACCTCCCATTCCTGCTCGTAAAAACCATTTGTAACAGCCTCTAGTTTCCTGCTGAATTGTTTACAGCAGTCAAACCCCAGTCAAAACTTGTCCTCTTGGGTTCAAACTCCACCAATGTTTCATGGCACGCATGCCTTGCATGTTTGACACCTTGGCCTGGCCAAGGGGTGGCCCAGGACACCAAGTAGGGTGGTGACCACCCCCATGGCCTGCAGAAACGGTGCTCTACACCTTGTCTTCTTTCTCCGGGGCGTTTCTAGCCGTTTCATCATGTCTCAAAGCACCAGAGCATCCCCTTTGACTAGTCCAAGCTCTCCCCGATGCCAGCTTACCTCCAAAACCTCTCTCGCACGCGTGTCTACCCCGTGCCCTCGGAGCTCCAGAAACTCCCGAGCTTTCTTCGGTTTTCCCCTCTCCATTTGAAGCCTCCCCGAGCCACTGTTGCCTCGGCAGCTCTCCCGTCTTCATTGGGTTCCCCTAGAGCCCCCTCCTCTCTCCCAAGCTCCATTCCCTTGTCCCATGGCCGCCAAAGCCAGCTTCGGCCATGCCCGCGCTAGGGTTCTCCATCCCCTCTCCTCTCCTCTTCCGGCTGCGTAGGGGTGCCCCGGGGGCCCTGCAGCCCTCCGCATTCTCCCCCTCGCCCATTTCATCCCCTAGCTGGCCGAGCCACCGCCCCACCGCGGAAGTTGCCGTCGGCTTCCGCCATGGCCGAAGGCCTCGCCCCCAGAAGCCCCCAGCGGGAGCAGGCTCTTGTTCAGGCGCGGGAGGCTATCCGCCCCGAGCCCATGCTGGCCGGAGCGCCGCCGAGTAGTGGCAGGAGCCACCGGAGCCAGCCTCTGCACTGCCTAGCCCTGCCCCGTGCGTGCCTCAGATCGGGCGAAGGAGGAAGAAGGCCCGACAGGCGGGGCCCCACGTCAGCCAGCCACAGCCGGGCCCTCTCCTGTTAAGTGGAGGCGCCCTGGGTGTTTGCGTCTCCACCTAACCGAAGGCGCCTTTCCAGGACTGCGCCTCCTGCGTGGCTCCCTCGCTGGTGGCCGAGCCACTGGGCCGGCCCGAAGGCCTATTTAACGCCCGGAGCATTGGATAACCCTGAGGCTAAGCCTTTTTCTCATTTTCTATTTGGTTAATCTTATAAATTCCATATTAAATCCATTCTAACTCCAAATCTGGTGATTCAAATTTCTGCAGGTCTCTAAAATAAAGATCTATCCAAATATTGACTTTGCAAAAAATTTCAAACAACTTTCAGAATGTATTTATATTTAAATGCAGATTTGGGATGCCTCTAACTCCCCTTTCAAAAATGCCATAGGCTTCATATCAACTCCAATTGGAGTGATTCAAATTTCCAGAGCCTCCTTATTTCATGTACAAATTTTAGAGCCTTGGTCAACATTTTTATCAAACTCCATTCTATTGCTTATAATAAATAGCTTCCTATTGCTATTTACTCCATAGTAGAAAGTTCCTAGAATATTCATACCAACTCCAAATCCAGTGAAACCACTTCCTAAATATTTCTAAAATCATTTTCTATCAAATGGGTGCCTTCACTCATTTTTAACAGAATGAATTATGTTGGCCTCTTCAATGATCACCTCTTCCTCCCTTCCTCCATTCAGACACCCCTGATGATCCAAAACCCCTTGGCAAAGATTCAGGTATTTTTCTTATGACCAGAGAGGTCCAAGAAAAATATAACTTCTATTTTTGCGACACTTTTATTTCTGCTTGATGTGTGGCTTACTATGATTGTTTCCGACGATAGTTGATGGTAGACAGAGTATTCGGAGTTGGAGCAGAAGACCTCGAAGACCCCGAGGGCTTACGTGAGCAAGGCAAGCAGCCCTTTGACCATGACTGAGCATATGTTACTTTGCATGATAGAATAGCAAGTATTCCCGTTGCATATGATCATAAGTGCGGGTAATCATTTGATATGATTTTACCGAAGGCTCCCCCGGAGCACATGCATTGAGCTTGACTCTACCCTTAGGGTAATGCTAATACCATGTTGACAAGTAAAGATAGCAGTAGTATTATCATGAGCATTTTGTTGTCACAAAGCAAGAGTTTATGAAAACCCCCGTCGGGTGCCACTAATGCCCGAGGGTGATGATGAGTTAGGTGGTCACTTTTGGTGAAGTGATGCACCTGGTATTTGTGTGAGTAAGGTTTCGGAAATGGGATTAGATTTATGATGTGTCGACCGTCCCAACCTTACCAGTACGACCACGTTACCCCTTATGGGACGGGGCTATGTTAATTACTCTGGTCAGTGCTAGCAAAGAGCCACATTACTAGTGGCAGGAGTGATATGTGGTCACTCTCGTGATGGGGTCGTGCCGGGTAGGACGACTATGCCATTTTTATGAGCTCCAGTCACACCGTTGGTCCCCGCATGGTTGGTACTGTCCGGAGTTGGAGCTCGTAAGACGTACAACATGTGGGCTGGGTACCAATCGAGTGGATCTCTTTGTCTAGTATCGTCAGGGGAAAGGCATTGATCGGGTACTTACCTCGGGTATGTGAAATACCGCGAGTCGTGGATGACACGGAAGTTTCCCGGATCTCGTGGGTCCAGCGTACTACCTCTGCAGAGTGTAAACTATTCGAATAGCTGTGTCCAGGGTCAAGGACAGTTGGGTAATCCTGCTTAAACTACGTCCTGATATTTCCGCATAAACCAAGTGTGCGTGAGTGAGTGTGTGTGGTGTTGGAAAAGGTGTTGTTATGAAAGTAATAATATGACCAAGTTCGGTGACTTGGCATATAGGGTGAACCCGGATGGTTTAGCCCTCAACTGATATATTGAGGATATGACCAAGTTCGATAACTTGGCATATAGGGTGAACTCGGATGGTTCAGCCCTTAGTAGATATGTTGATATCTGTAACCTGTTCTTCAAGAGTAATTCTTTATCTTGATGCATAATCATGATCATTTCACCAAGATGAGATACACCAAAGATGCATGATATTTTTATCCTTCACTTTCATTGTTCATGTCATGGGCTGTTTGCGAGTACATTCAAAGTACTCATTGGCTTGCCACTGGTTATTTCATTGACCAGGTATGAAAGAACAGGATATGGTGAAGATTACTCGGTGACATTCTTGCGAGCTAGGACGCTTCCCAGTCAGAATGCATGTAGGTTAAGGCTGATGGCATGGGTTCACACTTCAACCAATAATTCCTCTATTGATTGAGTTTGGAGTGTTGGCCTTTAGGGCCCTATATATGTAAGACTCGACCGAGGTGGTCATTTACTGTATCAAACGGTATGTATAGATGTAAGACTCTTTTATTCGGTATCTGTGTTCGGTGAGCATTGATCTCTTGAATCACTGAGCACGGCGGTCTTGACTCGTAAGTCGGGGTACCCACAGAGCTGGTATCAGAGCCATCCTGACTCTAGGAAGCCCTTAGTTAGCACGGATGTTAGCTAGGATAAAAACTACTTTCCAGATCCTTCAAAATACTTACAAAACCTATATACTTTCTCGACTCTCCTAAATCTTCAAAGAAAGTGAAGGTTATGCCTTAGTCTTCCACTCTTATTCTCTTGACACTCCTCGTCTACTTTTTCAAAACTTGCAAATGGTCGCTAGTACCTTATGCCTTCTCACCCCGGGATAAATTGCAAATCCTCGTGGGCAGCCCAGAAGGAAGTAACCTTTCCAGGCAAACACCTGTGATGAAGGACAAGGATGACAACGCTATGGCCAGACGACACCAACAGAAGTACCTCCATGAGGAATAAGGACATCGAGGCTTAGAAGATGGTGAAACCTGGGCACTGTTCCAGAGTGATGCCACTTTCGCCTACGATAACCTGGACATAATGTATGCAAACCTTGATCTGCTTCACTAATAGAGCAACCCTGTCAATTATAAGGATTGTGTCGACCACCACCGGTGGATGAGAACCTCGCCATTTGGTCCGCCTCACCTTAGTGAGGAGGAAAACGGTTCTCTTCATCCCCCGCTCTAGGTGTTGACATTGCAATTAGTATGATTGACAGATCAGAACTCTATCATGTCATGCAAATATCGGTGCATGAAGATGTCCACTTGAGACTCTCGAAGCCTTGGAAGACAAGAAGACACTGACAAGATCATGAAGACAATAGAAGACCCTGTCAATGACGGCAATGAAGGACTACCTTCGTCAGCAAATCCCTGACAAGAAGACAACAAGAGTTCTTTACAACTCAAGTGAACTGCTTCGACAAGCGACAACAAGAGGCGTGACAACACCACGAGAAGTTCCAAAAGACTTAGTGGACTCCTCTCCGGAGCACGAAGCAAGCACGACTGTCGAGTCCCAGAATCTAGGCTAGGATGAGTCGTGTATTCCCTATGCGAAGTCGAGTCCGTGAAATGGTTCGGATGGACCATATTATGTGTTGCTTGTTTTTGTTGTTTGTGCTTTGATATAAGTCGTGCTTATGCTTAGGCATCAAGCATGCGGTTATATCACTCGTCTTATTTTGATGTTCAAAACGATTTTGGCACTTGTTTGAGTTGACTTTCAAACACTTGTTTGATTGCACTAGAACCCTTAGGCGCTCCCCTCTGTGCTCTCTCTCTCTCTCACCCCTCTCAACAACTGAAGACAACAAGACAAGATGCACCAAGGATCCACTTCGAAGGACGACTGACACTGAAGACACTGACTGTGCTATGCTTAACCACACGCACACCGTAGGAGTGTGCTTTTCCCTCAAGATTGGAAAACCCCACTACACCAGACTAACCTCCACAAGCCTTTCCGGCTCAAATTTTCTGGTCACGTGTCTAGTACACGGACTTGCCAGAACACGTGTAGGTCCCCGATAAACCCCGCCTAGCACCGGGTTCTTAATGGAACAAGTGATCGCAGTGAACAAGTATCCTTCAAACTTAAGCTAGCACTGTAACCTTGATGCCATAAGAGGATCGTTCTCAGATATAGAGTATGAGACTAAAGATTGTCTTGATGATATGTGTCCTGAGGATATAGCTAGATTATCTTGGTGTATCTTGAGACCCTAATGTAGGTAGGTGAATTTGGTGGAACAAGTTGGTATAGTAGCATAACCTACCTAATCTGGAGTGAGATTGGATATAGTAGGACGATTATGATCGCGAACATTATTCTTGGTGGTATACATGACTTTAGCAAGTAGTTGGCATGGTTTGGAGATAATTATCATGATGACTCGGAGCATCGAGTAAGAGTCCTTATTAGAGATAAGTTTTGGATTCAATAGGTAGTCCCAAAGGCTGTTAGTGGTATATGAGGCCACATGGTCCGGAGTAAATTGGATTTAGCCCGACAATCTTAATCATGATACCATGTTTTTCGGTGGATATAGAGTGCGTGTACTTGGAGTTCCCAAATTGATTTACAACCTATGTGGTTTGGCCTTGGAGATTAGATGGCCATGATTATTGAAGTTGGTGGATATACTATGACGTACTCCTTGCAGTAATATGGGAATTATGAGGACTCTAAGAGATTATGTAGAACCCCATCAATGTTGGATTCGTAGGAGTGGTGAGTCTAGTCATGATTGGTCGGATTGATGGATCACTTGATCAGATTCATAGGAAGGAAACAAAACATTGGATTGGTATACTATGTGTTTCCTTAAAACAGAATGTGATACCCTGTCCATTGGATGACTTAGATGGACATTTGGATTTGTGGAGTCTTAACTTCAATGATAGGAGCTCGTATGCCTCCCGAGGTTATTGCATAGGAATGCATGTGCATCGTAACTACACCATACTTGTAGTGTTTGGGTTAGTTCTTCCCTCAACCCTGGAGTTAACTAGCATGAGCGGTGTGGAGTCGACCCACTTGGGATGGTATGTTTGATGAGATGAGGTGATATCATCCCGAGATTTGAGGTCGAACTATTGGCATCTAAGGAGTGTGCTTAGAATTAAGATGATAACTGTTCTCCCACATCCTAAGTTCCTTAAGACCCTAAAGCTTCGCTGAGCCATAAGATGGACGGACTACGACCGTAGAAAACGACTCTAAGTCGTTAAAATGTGGCCAGTACCCGCCCATAGCAAGTCCCCGTTATCCTCACCTGACTCATGAGCATTGTGCTTATGTCGTGTTTGGGGAAGGTATGTTGTCATCCTCACTGATGACATACTTATTCACCCAGTAAGAGGACAAGTGCCTCAGTGTTGAATAGCCGGACCATAGACACCACAGACTGCAACCCCGGCAACCGAAGACAGTCTCCACAAGCATGGTGAAGCATCCACATGATTAAGGAGCCTCGATGACACAGAAGAACGACGCATTTTATTGCAACTCCAACATCAACTACGCCCAACCACGACATGCAAGACAGTAAGGCCAGCAAGGACAAACCCACCGGGAGCAACCTCCACCCGGACCACAACTGCATTCACGACCACACAACACATCAACGCATAACCACTTGCCATTATAGCACACCTCGATTCCTTTGTAAGAAGAGATCGCATGGGCACCACTAGCACCCTAACACCACACGTGCGCCGAGCAGGCGCCTAATCGTCATGAACCCTGCCGCCGCGGAGAGCCGTCGTGCGGGCAACAGCATCTTGGCAATTATCATGGACGATCGCGCAGTACAGCGTCGAGACCCCGACCAGCAACACCACCATCCCGGACAGGAAGATGATGAGCCATCCTGGGGTCTCGTCCGCCATTGGCATCCCTCCTCGAGCACCTACAGCAGAATAAGAAGAGGACCAGAGCAGGAGCAAGTGGCAAGGCTAGGTGGAGAACGAGAAGGACTCTGTGGCCAATTTACAGCCAGGCTCGGAGAGCCACTAGCCAGGCTACCAGCCCCGTTTGCCGCTCGACCGTCGGTGCTCGCTGGGAATCCCAAAGCAGTGCCGACATACCAGGCCCGCGAGGTGAGTGCTCGTTGCGCCGGCAGATGGCTCACCGCACACCATCGTAGGGCGGCCCCGGACACCGTACGCCCTAGGTACTGCAAGTGGAGGCAGCCACGGGACTCACCCAAGAAAGAAGAATCAGAGGAAGAAGAAGAGGCTGACGGCGGACCCTGGGCCCACTTGTCAACCGGAGTAGGTATCGAGCAACAGGTACGACTAGCAACCAGGTATGACAACTTTCCCTTTCTCCAACATCCTCGTAGAACACAGAGGCACCAATAAGTGGCACTCTTGAGGTGATCCCATCAGACCGCGTATTTGGAGTATTGCTCCTAGTAAGTCCTGCAGCATAGCAGGAGCAGACCCTTGTTTCCGCCTTAACAAATCTCAGGGACGAGACTTTCTTAAGGGGGTAAGATTGTCACAGACCAGTTTTTGGCCTTCCTGATTAATTAACTTATTTCAAAATTTAGGACCAATTAAAAATTTTGTGAATGCTTGTGATGCTTGAAGTGACTTTTGTTTGCCTGTTTGCTTCATTGCATGTGATTGCTCTCCATTAATCCTTGCCATCCTCCTAATCACCTCCTCATCCCATGATCTCCTGCCTAATGATCACGCCATGTGTTTATGATAAATATCTATTTTCACCAAAAAGCATTTCTTTGAATTAAACTTTCAAACCCCTGAGATGAGGTTTGTACTACAAGTCCTCAAATTAGGGAATTTCTTTTGCACCAATACTTTTATTTAAAACCTATTATCAAAATGTATTCCAAAAACCATCATATTATTATTTTAAAAGTTATTTTATTATTTTATTTAAAAGCCTTTCTGTGAGGCCAGAAATGGACTCCTATGAAGAGAAGTTATTTTTATTGCTTTCAAAATATTTAAGAAAACTTAGGGAAACTCAGTGGATATATTTATTCCATATTTATGAGTTTCAACACATGGTCATGTTCAAAATATTGGGAAAACCCCTCCAAAACCATTCCTGCCTATTTCAAGATTTTGAAATATTTCTATTAGAAATGTCCTCAATAAATTCCAGTAAAATTCCAGCATGTCATATATGATATTCTTGATGATCTTACCAAGTTTCATTTTAATCCAGGTTGATTTGACTCCCCTAATCACTCTAAAACCCTATCTGTCCAGAATCAAATTTGAGCAACTCTACATTGTGAGGTGTCTCCAATTGTGCTCAAATTTGGTGGACATGTTCTAATACTCCAATAAGGCATCCACACCAAGTGGTACACCAAGGAGAATAGAACAACTTGTCCTAAGACCCTCAAAACCCTCTCTGTTGATTTTTGACTTTGGAAACTTTACATTATAAAGTTTCTCCAATTAACCTCAAAAAATTTGTGCAAGCCTTAATGCTCAAATAATGCCCCTACAGCAAATATTGGATTTGTGGGAATCGATTTTAATAGGGTTGTAGGCAGAAACCCATTTTTGTCCATTTCTAGGGTTTTCCAAGTTTACATTGGAAACCTTCTCCAGCAAATCCCAAATTTGGTGTGCAAGCCTATTTTCATCTATTATTTGACCATGTTAAGTTTCATAGCCATTGGAATTCATCTGGTAGCCCAACCACAGATCAAACACCTTGTGTGCACTCACTAAAATGGCTTCTTTGACCCCTTCCACTTTTACTCTTGAGCTCAACTTTCTACCACAGCCTCACGTAGTCATATTTTACCTCCAGTAACTTTCCCATGGCTAGTGGTCAATTATTGGGGAAGGACCCTTTGTAGCTTTCTCACATTTTCACCCTTGGCAGCACTGTTTTACCCTTCTTCCCATGCTTCTGCTTAACCCAAAGCCCCCAACTCTTTCTAGAGCATCTATTCTATGCCAAAGCTTCATTTAGAACCAAGATATGGCAGACTCATGTGGAGAAAATGAGCAGCACCTCTTCAAGTTCATTTTTGGCTGAAAAGTAGTTTGTACAGCAAGTGCTAGCTACACTTCTTTTCTTGAGCTGAATTTTTGCAGGTGTGTAGTCCTTCCATACCACATGCTCCACGACATGGTTTCACCTCCCATCTGTTGGAATTCTGCCCTAGAGGCAATAATAAATATAGTTATTATTATAATTCCTGTATCAAGATAATCGTTTATTATCCATGCTATAATTGTATTGAATGAAGACTCATTTACATGTTTGGATACATAGACAAAACACCGTCCCTAGCAAGCCTCTAGTTGGCTAGCCAGCTGATCAAAGATTGTCAGTGTCTTCTGATTATGAACAAGGTGTTGTTGCTTGATAACTGGATCACGTCATTAGGAGAATCACGTGATGGACTAGACCCAAACTAATAGACGTAGCATGTTGATCGTGTCATTTTGGTTGCTACTGTTTTCTGCGTGTCAAGTATTTATTCCTATGACCATTAGATCATATAACTCACTGACACCGGAGGAATGCTTTGTGTGTATCAAACGTCGCAACGTAACTAGGTGACTATAAAGATGCTCTACAGGTATCTCCGAAGGTGTTAGTTGAGTTAGTATGGATCAAGACTGGGATTTGTCACTCCGTGTGACGGAGAGGTATCTCGGGGCCCACTCGGTAATACAACATCACACACAAGCCTTGCAAGCAATGTAACTTAGTGTAAGTTGCGGGATCTTGTATTACGGAACGAGTAAAGAGACTTGCCGGTAAACGAGATTGAAATAGGTATACGGATACTGATGATCAAATCTCGGGCAAGTAACATACCGAAGGACAAAGGGAATGACATACGGGATTATATGAATCCTTGGCACTGAGCTTCAAACGATAAGATCTTCATAGAATATGTAGGATCCAATATGGGCATCCAGGTCCCGCTATTGGATATTGACCGAGGAGTCGTCTCTCGGGTCATTTCTACATAGTTCTCGAACCCGCAGGGTCTGCACACTTAAGGTTCGACGTTGTTTTATGCGTATTTGAGTTATATGGTTGGTTACCGAATGTTGTTCGGAGTCCCGGATGAGATCACGAACGTCACGAGGGTTTCCGGAATGGTCCGTAAACGAAGATTGATATATAGGATGACCTCATTTGATTACCGAAAGGTTTTCGGAGTTACCGGGAATGTACGGGGAATGACGAATGGGTTCCGGGAGTTCACCGGGGGGAACCCACCCCGGGGAAGCCCATAGGCCATGAGGGTGGCGCACCAGCCCTTAGTGGGCTGGTGGGACAGCCCAAAAGGGCCCTATGCGCCTAGGAAAGAAAATCAAAGAGAAAAGAAAAAAAAGGAGGTGGGAAGGGAAGGAAGGACTCCCACCCACCAAACCAAGTCCAACTCGGTTTGGGGTGGAGCCTTCCCCCTTGGACTCGGCCGACCCCCTTGGGGCTCCTTGAGCCCCAAGGAAAGGTCCCCTCCCTCCCACCTATATATACGGAGGTTTTAGGGCTGATTAGAGACGACTTTTCCACGGCAGCCCGACCACATACCTCCACGGTTTTTCCTCTAGATCGTGTTTCTGCGGAGCTCGGGCGGAGCCCTGCTGATACAAGGTCATCACCAACCTCCGGAGCGCCGTCACGCTGCCGGAGAACTCTTCTACCTCTCCGTCTCTCTTGCTGGATCAAGAAGGCCGAGATCATCGTCGAGCTGTACGTGTGCTGAACGCGGAGGTGTCGTCCGTTTGGTACTAGTTCGTGGGACTGATCGCGGGATTGTTCGCGGGGCGGATCGAGGGACGTGAGGACGTTCCACTACATCAACCGCGTTCACTAACGCTTCTGCTGTACGATCTACAAGGGTACGTAGATCACTCATCCCCTCTCGTAGATGGACATCACCATGATAGGTCTTCGTGCGCGTAGGAAAATTTTTGTTTCCCATGCGACGTTCCCCAACAGTGGCATCATGAGCTAGGTTCATGCGTAGATGTCTTCTCGAGTAGAACACAAAAGTTTTTGTGGGCGGTGATGTGCATTTTGCTGCCCTCCTTAGTCTTTTCTTGATTCCGCGGTATTGTTGGATTGAAGCGGCTTGGACCGACATTACTCGTACGCTTACGAGAGACTGGTTTCATCGCTACGAGTAACCCCGTTTCTCAAAGATGACTGGCAAGTGTCGGTTTCTCCAACTTTAGTTGAGTTGGATTTGACCGAGGAGGTCCTTGGATGAGGTTAAATAGCAACTCATATATCTCCGTTGTGGTGTTTGCGTAAGTAAGATGCGATCCTACTAGATACCCATGGTCACCACGTAAAACATGCAACAACAAAATTAGAGGACGTCTAACTTGTTTTTGCAGGGTATGCTTGTGATGTGATATGGCCAACGATGTGATGTGATATATTGGATGTATGATATGATCATGTTGTAATAGAAAATATCGACTTGCACGTCGATGGTACGGCAACCGGCAGGAGCCATAGGGTTGTCTTTATACTAACGTTTGTGCTTGCATATGCGTTTACTATTTTGCTAGGATGTAGCTTTAGTAGTAATAGCATGAGTAGCACGACAACCCCGATGGCAACACGTTGATGGAGATCATGGTGTGGCGCCGGTGACAAGAAGATCGTGTCGGTGCTTTGGTGATGGAGATCAAGAAGCACGTGATGATGGCCATATCATGTCACTTATGAATTGCATGTGATGTTAATCCTTTTATGCACCTTATTTTGCTTAGAACGACGGTAGCATTATGAGGTGATCTCTCACTGAAATTTCAAGACGAAATTGTGTTCTCCCCGACTGTGCACCGTTGCTACAATTCGTCGTTTCAAGACACCACGTGATGATCGGGTGTGATAGACTCAACGTTCACATACAACGGGCGCAAAACAGTTGCGCACGCGGAACACTCGGGTTAAGCTTGACGAGCCTAGCATGTGCAGACATGGCCTCGGAACACATGAGACCGAAAGGTCGATCATGAATCATATAGATGATATGATTAGCATAGGGATGCTTACCACTGAAACTATACTCAACTCACGTGATGATCGGACTTGAGCTAGTGTAAGTGGACCATGAACCACTCAAATGACTAGAGAGATGTACTTTTTGAGTGGGAGTTTAGCGAATAATTTGATTAAGTTAAACTCTAATTATCTTGAACATAGTCTAAGTCCACTTTGAATCTATTTATGTTGTAGATCATGGCTCACGCGACAGTCACCCTGAATTTTAATACGTTCCTAGAGAAAGCTAAGTTGAAAGATGATGGAAGCAACTTTGTAGACTCGGCTCGTAATCTTAAGCTAATCTTACAAGCTGGGAAGAAGGATTATGTCCTTAATGCTGCACTAGGAGATGAACCACCCGCTACGGCTGATCAGGATGTTAAGAACGCTTGGTTAGCACGTAAGGAGGACTACTCAGTAGTTCAATGTGCAGTCGTGTATGGCTTAGAACCTGGACTTCAACGTCGCTTTGAGCGTCATGGAGCATTTGAGATGTTCCAGGAGTTGAAGTTTATCTTTCAGAAGAATGCCCGGATCGAGAGGTATGAGACCTCCGATAAATTCTATGCTTGCAAGATGGAGGAGAACTCGTCTGTCAGTGAACATGTGCTCAAAATGTCTGGGTACTCAAACCGTCTAGCTGAGCTGGGGATTGAACTCCCGCAAGAGGCTATCACTGACAGAATCCTTCAATCACTGCCGCCAAGCTATAAAGGCTTTGTGTTGAACTACAACATGCAAGGGATGAACAAGTCACCCGGCGAGTTGTTTGCTATGCTGAAAGTCGCAGAGTCTGAACTCCGTAAAGAACATCAAGTGTTGATGGTGAATAAGACCACTAGTTTCAAGAGAAACGGCAAAGTCAAGAAGGGTAATTCGAAGAAGAGCAGCAAGCCTGTTGCCAATCCGACGAAGAAACCCAAAGCTGGACCTAAGCCTGAAACGGAGTGTTACTATTGCAAGGGTATGGGTCACTGGAAGCGCAATTACCCCAAGTATCTGGCAGATAAGAAGGCGGCCAAAGAAAAATCAGGTATATTTGATATACATGTTATTGATGTGTACTTAACTGGCTCTCGTAGTAGTGCCTGGGTATTCGATACCGGTTCTGTTGCTCATATTTGCAACTCGAAACAGGAACTGCGGAATAGACGAAGGCTGGAGAAAGATGAAGTGACGATGCGCGTAGGAAATGGTTCCAAGGTTGATGCAGTCGCCGTCGGCACAGTTTCACTTCAGTTACCATCAGGATTAGTGATGAACTTCAATCATTGTTATTTAGTGCCTGCGTTGAGCATGAACATTATATCTGGATCTTGTTTATTGCGAGACGATTACTCTTTTAAGTCACAGAATAATGGTTGTTCTATTTCTATGAGTAACATCTTTTATGGTCATGCACCTAATGTGAGAGGATTGTTCATATTGAATCTTGATAGCGATACGCATATACATAACATTGAGACCAAAAGAGTTAGAGTTAACAATGATAGCGCCATATTTTTGTGGCACTGCCGCTTAGGTCATATTGGTGTAAAGCGCATGAAGAAACTCCATGTTGATGGACTTTTGGAGTCACATGACTTTGATTCACTTGACACGTGCGAACCATGCCTCATGGGCAAGATGACTAAGACTCCGTTCTCCCGAACTATGGAGCGTGCAAGTGACTTGTTGGAAATCATACATACCGATGTGTGTGGTCCGATGAGCGTAGAGGCGCGCGGCGGATATCGTTATTTTCTCACCTTCACTGACGATTTGAGTAGATATGGTTATGTCTACTTGATGAAGCACAAGTCTGAAACATTTGAAAAGTTCAAGCAATTTCAGAGTGAAGTGGAAAATCATCGTAACAAGAAGATCAAGTTCCTACGGTCTGATCGTGGGGGTGAATATCTGAGTTTCGAGTTTGGTGCTCACTTAAGACAATGTGGAATTGTTTCACAGTTAACACCGCCTGGAACACCACAGCGTAATGGTGTGTCCGAACGTCGTAATCATACTTTATTAGAGATGGTGCGATCTATGATGTCTCTTACTGATTTGCCGTTATCATTTTGGGGTTATGCATTAGAAACAGCTGCATTCACTTTAAATAGGGCACCATCAAAATCCGTTGAGCCGACACCATACGAACTGTGGTATGGCAAAAGGCCAAATTTTTCGTTTCTTAAAGTTTGGGGATGTGATGCTTATGTCAAAAAGCTTCAGCCTGAAAAGCTGGAACCCAAAGCGGAAAAGTGCGTCTTCATAGGTTACCCAAAGGAGACAGTTGGGTACACCTTCTATCTCAAATCCGAGGGCAAAGTGTTTGTTGCTAAAAACGGAGCTTTTCTTGAGAAGGAGTTTCTCTCGAGAGAATTGAGTGGGAGGAAGATAGAACTTGACGAGGTTGTCGAACCTCGCATCCCTCTAGATGGTGGCGCGGGGCAAGGGGAAACCTTTGTCGTTGCAACGCCGCTTGAGGAGGAAGTTAATGATGATGATCATGAAACTCCGGTTCAAGTTTCTGTCGAACCACGCAGGTCGACGAGACCACGTGCTTCTCCAGAGTGGTACGGTAATCCCGTCTTATCGATCATGTTGTTGGACAACAATGAACCTGCAAATTATGAAGAAGCAATGGTGGGCCCAGATTCCAACAAATGGCTAGAAGCCATGAAGTCCGAGATAGGATCCATGTATGAGAACAAAGTGTGGACTTTGGAGGTACTACCTGAGGGCCGCAAGGCTATTCAGAACAAATGGATTTTTAAGAGGAAGATGGACGCTGACGGCAATGTGACCATTTATAAAGCTCGACTTGTGGCAAAGGGTTTTTCACAAGTTCAAGGAGTTAACTACGATGAGACTTTCTCACCCGTGGCGATGCTTAAGTCCGTTAGAATCATGTTAGCAATAGCTGCATTTTTCGATTATGAAATCTGGCAGATGGATGTCAAAACGGCGTTCCTTAACGGTTTCCTTAAGGAAGAATTGTATATGATGCAACCCAAAGGTTTTGTCGATCCTAAGAATGCTAACAAGGTGTGCAAGCTCCAGCGATCCATTTATGGACTGGTGCAAGCATCTCGGAGTTGGAACAAACGCTTTGATGAGGTGATCAAAGCATTTGGGTTTATACAAGTGGTTGGAGAATCTTGTATTTACAAGAAAGTGAGTGGGAGCTCTGTGGCGTTTCTAATATTATATGTGGATGACATATTGCTGATTGGAAACAACGTGGAGTTTTTAGAGAGCATAAAGGATTACTTGAATAAAAGTTTCTCTATGAAGGACCTAGGAGAAGCTGCTTACATTCTAGGTATTAAGATCTATAGGGATAGATCAAAACGCCTGATAGGACTTTCACAAAGCACATAGCTTGATAAAGTTTTGAAGAGGTTCAAAATGGAACAGTTCAAGAAAGGGTTCTTGCCAGTTTTACAAGGTACGAAATTGAGTAAGACTCAGTGCCCAGCAACTGATGAAGATAGAGAGCATAAGCGCTCCGTCCCCTATGCTTCAGCCATAGGTTCTATCATGTATGCAATGCTGTGCACTAGGCCGGATGTTAGCCTGGCCATAAGCATGGCAGGTAGGTTCCAGAGTAATCCAGGAGTGGATCACTGGACAGCGGTCAAGAATATCCTGAAGTACCTGAAAAGGACTAAGGAGATGTTTCTCGTGTATGGAGGTGACGAAGAGCTCACCATAAAAGGTTACGTCGATGCAAGCTTTGACACAGATCCGGACGACTCTAAGTCGCAAACCGGATACGTATTTATTCTTAATGGGGGTGCAGTAAGCTGGTGCAGTTCAAAGCAAAGCGTCGTAGCAGATTCTACATGTGAAGCGGAGTACATGGCTGCCTCGGAGGCGGCTAAGGAGGGTGTCTGGATGAAGCAGTTCATGGCGGATCTTGGAGTGGTGCCAAGCGCACTGAATCCAATAACCTTGTTCTATGACAACACGGGTGCCATTGCCTTAGCAAAGGAACCACGGTTTCACAAGAAGACCAGACACATCAAACGACGCTTCAACCTCATCCGCGACTACGTCGAGGGAGAGGACGTAAATATATGCAAAGTGCACACGGATCTGAATGTAGCAGACCCGCTGACTAAACCTCTTCCACGGCCAAAGCATGATCAACACCAGAACTGTATGGGTGTTAGATTTATTACAATGTAATTCGCATGATGATGTGAGGGCTAGATTATTGACTCTAGTGCAAGTGGGAGACTGTTGGAATTATGCCCTAGAGGCAATAATAAATATAGTTATTATTATAATTCCTGTATCAAGATAATCGTTTATTGTCCATGCTATATTTGTATTGAATGAAGACTCATTTACATGTGTGGATACATAGACAAAACACCGTCCCTAGCAAGCCTCTAGTTGGCTAGCCAGTTGATCAAAGATAGTCAGTGTCTTCTGATTATGAACAAGGTGTTGTTGCTTGATAACTAGATCACGTCATTAGGAGAATCACGTGATGGACTAGACCCAAACTAATAGACGTAGCATGTTGATCGTGTCATTTTTGTTGCTACGCTTTTCTGCGTGTCAAGTATTTATTCCTATGACCATGAGATCATATAACTCACTGACACCGGAGGAATGCTTTGTGTGTATCAAACGTCACAACGTAACTAGGTGACTATAAAGATGCTCTACAGGTATCTCCGAAGGTGTTAGTTGAGTTAGTATGGATCAAGACTGGGATTTGTCACTCCGTGTGACGGAGAGGTATCTCGGGGCCCACTCGGTAATACAACATCACACACAAGCCTTGCAAGCAATGTAACTTAGTGTAAGTTGCGGGATCTTGTATTACGGAACGAGTAAAGAGACTTGCCGGTAAACGAGATTGAAATAGGTATACGGATACTCACGATCAAATCTCGGGCAAGTAACATACCGAAGGACAAAGGGAATGACATACGGGATTATATGAATCCTTGGCACTGAGGTTCAAACGATAAGATCTTCGTAGAATGTGTAGGATCCAATATGGGCATCCAGGTCCCGCTATTGGATATTGACCAAGGAGTCTCTCGGGTCATGTCTACATAGTTCTCGAACCCGCAGGGTGTGCACACTTAAGGTTCGACGTTGTTTTATGCGTATTTGAGTTATATGGTTGGTTACCGAATGTTGTTCGGAGTCCCGGATGAGATCATGGACGTCACGAGGGTTTCCGGAATGGTCCGGAAACGAAGATTGATATATAGGATGACCTCATTTGATTACCGGAAGGTTTTCGGAGTTACCGGGAATGTACCGGGAATGACGAATGGGTTTCGGGAGTTCACCGGGGGGGCAACCCACCCCGGGGAATCCCATAGGCCATGAAGGTGTCCCACCATCCCTTAGTGGGCTGATGGGACAGCTCAAAAGGGCCCTATGCGCCTAGGAAAGAAAATCAAAGAGAAAAGAAAAAAAAGGAGGTGGGAAGGGAAGGAAGGACTCCCACCCACCAAACCAAGTCCAACTCGGTTTGGGGGGGAGCCTTCCCCCTTGGACTCGGCCGACCCCCTTGGGGCTCCTTGAGCCCCAAGGCAAGGTCCCCTCCCTCCCACCTATATATACGGAGGTTTTAGGGCTGATTTGAGACGACTTTTCCACGGCAGCCCGACCACATACCTCCACGGTTTTTCCTCTAGATCGCATTTCTGCGGAGCTCGGGCGGAGCCCTGCTGAGACAAGGTCATCACCAACCTCCGGAGCGCCGTCACACTGCTGGAGAACTCTTCTACCTATCCGTCTCTCTTGCTGGATCAAGAAGGCCGAGATCATCGTCGAGCTGTACGTGTGCTGAACGCGGAGGTGTCGTCCGTTCGGTACTAGATCGTGGGACTGATCGCGGGATTGTTCGCGGGGCGGATCGAGGGACGTGAGGACGTTCCACTACATCAACCGCGTTCACTAACGCTTCTATTGTATGATTTACAAGGGTACATAGATCACTCATCCCCTCTCGTAGATGGACATCACCATGATAGGTCTTCGTGCGCGTAGGAAAAATTTTGTTTCCCATGCGACGTTCCCCAACACCATCCCTACCTGTAAAAACCATTTGTAAGAGCCTCTAGTTTCCTGCTGAATTGTTTACAGCATTTAAACCCCAGTCAAAACTTGTCCTCTTGGGTTCAAACTCCACCAGTGTTTCGTGGCACGCATGCCTTGCATGTTTGACACCTTGGCCTAGCCAAGGGGTGGCCCAGGACACTGAGTGGGGTGGTGACCATCCCCCCTGGCCAGCAGAAACGGTGCTCTGCACCTTGTCTTCTTTCTCCAGGGTGTTTCTAGCCGTTTCATCATGTCTCAGAGCACCAGAGCATCCCCTTTGACTAGTCCAAGCTCTCCCCGAGTCCAGCTTGCCTCCAAAACCTCTCGGGCACGCGTGTCTACCCCGTGCCCTCGGAGCTCCAGAAGCTCCCGAGCTTTCTTCGCTTTTCCCCTCTCCATTCGAAGCCTCCCCGAGCCATTGTTGCCTCGGCAGCTCTCCCCTCTTCCTTGGGTTCCCCTAGAGCCCCCTCCTCTCTCCCAAGCTCCATTCCCTTGTCCCATGGCCGCCATGGCCAGCTTCGGCCATGCCCGCGCTAGTGTTCTCCAGCCCCTCTCCTCTCCTCTTCCGGCTGCGTAGGGGTGCCATGGGGGCCCTGCAGCCCTCTGCATTCTCCCCCTTGGCCATTTCTTCCCCTAACTGGCCGAGCCGCCGCCCCACCGCGGCTGTTGCCGCCGGCTTCTGCCATGGCCGAAGGCGTCGCCCCAGAAGCCCCCAGCGGGAGCAGGCTCTTGCTCAGGCGCGGGAGGCTACCCGCCCCGAGCCCATGTTGGTCGGAGCGCCGCCGAGTAGCGGCCAGAGCCGCCGGAGCCAGCCTCTGCACCGGCAGGCCCTGCCCCATGCGTGCCTCAGATCGGGCGAAGGAGGAAGAAGGCTCGACAGGCGGGGCCCCCGTCAGCCAGCCACGGGCTGGGCCCTCTCTTGTTAAGTGGAGGCTCCCTGGGTGTTTGCGTCTCCACCTCGCCGAAGGCGCCTTTCCAGGACTACGCCTCCTGCGTGGCTCCCTCGCTCGTGGCCGAGCCACTGGGCCGGCCCGAAGGCCTATTTAACGCCCGGAGCGTTGGATAACCCTGAGGCTAAGCCTTTTTCCCATTTTCTATTTGGTTAATCTTATAAATTCCATATTAAATCCATTCTAACTCCAAATCTGGTGATTCAAATTTCTGCAGGTCTCTAAAATAAAGATATATCCAAATATTGACTTTGCACATTTTTCAAACAACTTTCGGAATGTATTTATATTTAAATACAGATTTGGGATGCTTCTAACTCCCCTTTCAAAAATCCTATAGGCTTCAGATCAACTCCAATTAGAGTGATTCAAATTTCCAAAGCCTCCTGATTTCATGTACAAATTTTAGAGCCTTGGTCAACATTTTTATCAAACTCCATTCTGTTGCTTATAATAAATAGCTTCCTATTGCTATTTACTCCATAGTAGAAAGTTCCTAGAATATTCATACCAACTCCAAATCTAGTGAAACCACTTCCTAAATATTTCTAAAATCATTCTCTATCAAATGGGTGCCTTCACTCATTTTTAACAGAATGAATTATGTTGGCCTCTTCAATGATCACCTATTCCTCCGTTCCTCCATTCAGACACCCCTGATGATCCAAAACCCCTTGGCAAAGATTCAGGTATTTTCTTATGACCAGAGAGGTCCAAGAAAAATATAACTTCTATTTTTGTGACACTTTTATTTCTGCTTGATGTGTGGCTTACTATGATTGTTTCCGATGATAGTTGACGGTAGACGGAGTATTCTGAGTTGGAGCGGAAGACTCCGAGGGCTTACGTGAGCAAGGCAAGCAGCCCTTTGACCATGACTGAGCATATGTTACTTTGCATGATAGAATAGCAAGTATTCACGTTGCATATGATCATAAGTGACGGTAATCATTTGATATGATTTTACCGAAGGCTCCCCCGGAGCACATGCATTGAGCTTGACTCTACCCTTAGGGTCATGCTAATACCATGTTGACAAGTAAAGATAACAGTAGTATTATCATGAGCATGTTGTTGTCACAAAGCAAGAGTTTATGAAAACCCCGTCGGGTGCCACTAATGCCCGAGGGTGATGATGAGTTAGGTGGTCACTTTTGGTGAAGTGATGCACCCGGTATTTGTGTGAGTAAGGTTTCGTAAATGGATTAGATTTATGATGTGTTGACCGTCCCAACCTTACCAGTACGACCACGTTACCCCTTATGGGACGGGGCTACGTTAATTACTCTGGTTGGTGCGAGCAAAGAGCCACATTACTAGTGGCGGGAGTGATATGTGGTCACTCTCGTGATGGGGTCGTGCCGGGTAGGACGACTATGCCATTTTCATGAGTTCCAGTCACACTGTTGGTCCCCGCATGGTTGGTAATGTCCAGAGTTGGAGCTCGTAAGACGTACAACATGTGGGCTGGGTACCAATCGAGTGGATCTCTTTGTCTAGTAGCGTCAGGGGAAAGGCATTGATCGGGTACTTACGTCGGGTATGTGAAATATCGTGAGTCGTGGATGACATGGAAGTTTTCCGGATCTCGTGGGTCCAGCGTACTACCTCTGCAGAGTGTAAACTATTCGAATAGTCGTGTCCACGGTCAAGGACAGTTGGGTAATCCTGCTTAAACTACGTCTTGATATTTCCGCATAAACCAAGTGTGCGTGAGTGAGTGTGTGTGGTGTTGGAAAAGGTGTTGTTATGAAAGTAATAATATGACCAAGTTCGGTGACTTGGCATATAGGGTGAACCCGGATGGTTTAGCCCTCAACTGATATATTGAGGATATGACCAAGTTCGGTAACTTGGCATATAGGGTGAACTCTGATGGTTCAGCCCTTAGCAGATATGTTGATATCTGTAAGTTGTTCTTCAAGAGTAATTCTTTATCTTGATGCATAATCATGATCATTTCACCAAGATGATATACACCAAAGATGCATGATATTGTTATCCTTCACTTTCATTGTTCATGTCATGGGCTGTTTGTGAGTACATTCAAAGTACTCATTGGCTTGCCACTGGTTATTTCATTGACTAGGTATGAAAGAACAGGATATGGTGAAGATTACTCGGTGACGTTCTTGCGAGCTAGGACGTTTCCCTGTCAGAATGCATGTAGGTTAAGGCTGATGGCATGGGTTCACGCTTCAACCAATAATTCTCCTATTGATTCAGTTTGGAGTGTTAGCCTTTAGGGCCCTATATATGTAAGACTCGACCTAGGTGGTCATTTATTGTATCAAACGGTATGTATAGATGTAAGACTCTTTTATTCGGTATCTGTGTTCGGTGAGCATTGATCTCTGGGATCACTGAGCACGGCGGTCTCGACTCGTAAGTCGGGGTCCCCACAATTTCGGTTTCAATTTCTCCAAAACTGAAATTATATAGAAGTGAATAAACCGAACCATATTAACCATATGAACCGAACGGCTAGCCTTAGCCAAGCGTGTCCTCATTTATTTAGCAAACGTCAGCTAAGTCAAGTGGTGGGGTGTGTCAATGCCCATGCTGGAGTGGGTTTCTCGGGATGCATGCATGTTTAATGCGAGAAGACCGACAGACAGGCTGCCCATTTGAATGTTGTAGATATTTGTCCCATCCTGTCATCTCACGTCGTTCCCGGCAGTGAACACATGCAGAGATCAAGAGGCGACGCGAGCAGCGCTCTCGGTCGACGCGCCTGTTTAATGTGGACATCAATGAGAGGCCGCATCCGCTCTCTGAAAGTGCATTATATCGACTAGAGGGGGTGAATAGGAGATTTTTAGAATTTCATCACTGAGGAAATTCCTTTTGAGGAAATTCCTCACTGATGACTAACTTACAGTGGAAACAGTAAAGGATCAGAAGTGCAAAGTTTCACAACAGCAGTTTTTCAGAGTGAAGAATGTGAAAACAGATTGCACTGTGAGCAGGCACGCAGAATACAGATGAGGAATAACTGACGTGAAGAATTTGGGGTTGAGGAAATTCAGAGAAAGTCTTCAGCAAATTCTTCAAAAAGTCGCAGTGAAAGTCATCAACACATAATACGAGCAAAGTAAGGAGTTGAGGAATTAGAACTCGTTTCTCAGTGAAGACAGTCGTTGATGACCCAGTTCCAACTGTTGTGACAGTCGTACATCTGGTTTGGAGCGGCTTGGTATTGAAACCAAAGGACACCTAGTCCCGAGACACACAGTCTCTACCGTATTCTCCTTGAGCTAAGGACACACGGTCCTCGCCCAACACTCGTGGTAAGTCTTCAGGGCAGACTTCCAAACCCTCACAAACTTGGTCACTCGACGATCCACAGTTAACTGCTGGAACGCTCTAGACCATGACGCCTAACCGTCTGGAGGATGCACAGTCCTCAAAGGTAAAAGGCTTCAGTCCCACACAGGAACAACTTCTTCAGTGATGCTCAATCACTAGGTTTGGTTTGTGGTTTCGGTGGATGGTGTATTTCCTCACTGATGAATTACTCTCGAAGACTCTGAGGAATTTGGGTTGCTCTTATGACAAGTGTCAGTTTCTAACGGAGCAGCCAACCAGCTAGTGGTTGTGGGGGTGGCTATTTATAGCCTGGGAGCATCCCGACATGATTTGACACTAATGCCCTTAAATAATATGACCGTTGGAGTGGATAAGACCAGTGACTTGGCGTGCTTATCTAAACGGTCGGAACCCTCAACTGTGAGAGTCCTCATGTCACTCATATTCCTCACTTGAGGCTTTTGATAGGATTAGGCTTGGGTTGAGCATCATGAGGAAATTCATTCCATAGTGTAACTTCGACCCCCTTTAACAGTACGGTGTTCCTATTACTCAAATGCGAAGAAAGTAAGACAGAAAGTGTAAATCTTCATGCTTCAAATTCTTCAGAATGATTTTCTTCAGGAACCACCGGACTTCTCAATATCAGTATCTTCATGAGGAATATCAATTTCATCGCAGATTCCTCGCGATTCATTTCTTCAGCTTCAGACCAATTTCTTCAACTGAAGACATATAATTTTAGGGGTCGATATTCTTCAAATATCTCAAACTCCTCAATGACTTATAGATCATGTGTACACTCACAAACACATTAGATACTTAACCTATAAGTCTTCAAACCACCAAAATCACTAAGGGGCACTAGATGCACTTACAATCTCCCCCTTTTTCGTGGTTGATGACAATTAGGTTAAGTCTTCAACAGGGATTAAAAATATGAAGTGTAAATACTCATTTGAGGAATTTGAAAACAAGATTCAGGGAGACTCCCCCTGAAGATGTGCATATCTTGAGGATTTTGCTTTTCACAGCAAATGCACATTGATTATTTATATCATGGAGATCTCCCCCTGAGTCTTGTAAATCATGCATACATATACCATATCATATGAAGAAAATGAAGATGCATGATGGCAAATGGTATCTGACGAATTCCAGCATGCGTGCATTAAAACTTGAGGAATAAGCATGCGAAGAAAAACGTTCAAAAGCGTCAGAGTATCATCGGGCTTAAGTTACAACTCATTACATAAAAACTTCAGAAGAGCCAAGAGTTTGTAACTTATATAGTTTATAAGCCCCAAAAATATCCCGCTTGAAGACTAACTCTCGAGTTTCTCCCCCTTTGTCATCAAGTAACAAAAAGGGACAAACTGAGGACTAACGCCCGTGAAGACTTCATTTCTTGGCGGTTGAGGAAGAGTCGTGATGCTTCTTGGGAGTAGTCTTCTTCCTTGGGCCGGTTGTAGTGTCGAGTTGTTCTTTCTCAGATTCAGCAGTGCGGAATGAAGAAAAGGAGTTGTCTTCAAGGTCTGGCACTGGAATGGGCCTGAACTTCTTCTTGGGAGGCCACGACCAGTCAAAGTCTCGCTCAAAGTCCATTTCTTCAAGCTCAGTCTGAGTCTTCAGATGTGCAAGTGTAGCCCAGGTGCGGTCAAAAACCTCATGCAGATAGTGATGGTTAATCTTCACAGAGTTCTGTGTTTCAGTGAGGGTTTTCACAATGGCACCAAACTGGTGTTTGACCCATTTGTGGTTGCGATCCACCTTCTGGTGAAGACTGAGGAAGAGCTCTCTGGTATTCAGCACGCGAGGAGGAACGGGGCTTGCTGGACGAGTCTCAGTATCGTCCCATGAAGAATAAGCTTCTGGCTCTTTGAACTGGCCATCAAGGGGCCTGCTCCCTTCTTCAATCACAGATTTTCCTTTTCCTTCAATGGGCTCGAAAGTCTTCTTGTTGACCCGGATAGGAGGCATATAACCCATGTGGTTTTGGAAATCAGCGTGGAAGTTGATGCATGTCCTTGTCCTGATGAATCTCATGATCCACGGGGCATATATCTTGTGATCAAAGGGGCACATGGCATTGTCGGCCAAAGTCCTCAAGAAGAAATCATGGATATTGATAGGAATACCGTGAATGATGTTGAAGAGGATATTCTTCATGAGGCCTACAACATCTTCTTCATCGTCATGGCCTTTGATCGGTGCGAGCACACTGCAGAGGATTATGTAGACAGACCGGGGTGTGTACTTGAGCTCGTGGACGAGGAAGGTTGTTCTTGAAGATTTGCCTTCAGCCAAAGGCTTCATGAGGACTTCCATCATTCCATTTGGCAGCTCACGCTCACCATAAAGCTTCACAGCCCCATCTGAGGGAATTGGTACGGGCAGTTCTCTGAGGAGTTCAGAAGCAGGAGCCTTGTAGTGAGTGTTTTGTGACATCCAGTCAAACACCCAAGTGTTGATGTCTTCAGGGTTGCCAGATATGTGAAGAGTGGCATAGAACTGAAGAATAAGCTCGTTGTTCCAGTTTGATATGTCTGAGCAAATTGGGAGCAAACCTGCATCGTGGAGTACACTGAGGACTGGCTCCAGGCAAGGTATTGCTTCAAGTTCAACATGAGGAATATGCCTGTGCTGGAATATCTTGTTTCGTCCACAGAGCACAGAGGCATAGTAGTTCATCTGAGTCCTTGTCCAAAACTTCAGATGCCTCATTTGAGGCTTGTCATAAGGGTTCTCTCCGAGTACATGCGTTCTTCAAAGAAATTTTCTTTCTGAAACTTTGGACGCTTGGAGAATGGTTGACGTTGAACTGGCTAAAGATTTTGCTGAGGAATAGGGGGGAGACAACAATAGTAGTCTCTGGGTTGAGCACAACGAATGCATTGTCTTGGGCGGGTGCATTTTCTTCAGCATTTTTCTCAGGGTGAGGAATTTCAGCAGCTGGTACTTCAGGCTGAGGAGATGGTGCTTGCTCTGGATGAGCTTCAGGCTGAGGAATTTCTGCTTCTTTCTCAGTTGAAGGAGTTGGATCAGCCTGTTCCTCATCTTGAGGAGTCTGCTCAGAGTGTTGAATTTCGTCAGCTTGAGGATTTTCAGCTTGTTTTTCCTCAGCTGGCTTTGTGGCAGAGGCCGTTTCATCAGCTGGTGCAGCTGATGCTTGAACATTTTCTGTCTGAGAATGAGAGGTTGAGGACTGTCGTCTGTCTGAATTTCCTCGTCAGTGTGTTTCTCAGGGGCGACATCCTTCATTTCCTCATCTGCCTTCGTAGCTGGGTCATCAATGACGACCATCTCATAGGAAGGGGCGACATTGAGGGGCACCGGGTCCAGAGGAGCAGTTTCTTCAATTTCTTTGAGGCGCTTTGCCTCTGTTTCTTCTACTGCTGAGGAGGCTTTTCTTTTCTTGGCTTCCTTTTCAGCAGCCCTTGTTTTCTTCACGTCTGATGCAGACGGAATTATCTTCTTCACCTTTGAAGCTGTTGGTGAAGGTGTTCTCTCTACAGTTTGTTCAGCTGGTATTGAGGAACCAGCTGGAACAGAGTCATCAGCCTGCTTTGATGAAGCAGCTGGAACAGGAGCAGTCTCATCAGTGGCAGCAAGTTCATCAGTTGGAGTTTCCATGATGATTTCTTCAATGGTCGGTTCATCAACACGGCGCTCTTGGTGTACTTCCTGAGCTTGAGGAGTTTCCTCCTCATGAGGAGATTCATCTGCTGGCTCCTCGATCAAGGGCTGAGGAGTTGGTGCTGGGGGTGCGGTTCTCTTGTTGTAGTCATGAACAGCACTAGTGGCCAGCTTGATGAAATTGCTCTTGAGGCTTTTGCGATCTGACAGCTTGGCGTACTTGTCAGTCAATTTTTGCAGCTCTGCCTGTGTTGTCACCAGTGCATCAGGAGTCAGTTTGAGGAGATTCTGCGTGAGGAATTTCTCCTTTTTGATCTTTGCAACTTTGGCCTGCCTGGCCTGCTGTTCTTTCCACTTGGCTTCATTGATGAAAGTGGTCACCATGTGACTGATGCCAGGTGGAAGCTTCAAGTCATCAATAGGAGTGTTTGGGTCCTCATACCAGATATTGATGTAGTCAAGGAGGACTTTGGGGTCCATGGCCAGAGGAATAGCACTGCCTGATGCTTGAGCTACTCTTTCTTGCTTGTTTCTGATGATGGCTTGCAGGGTTTCATCATCATATTCATCACTTCCCTCTGATGCAGACGGGACTGTGATGATTTTGCTGGGGCTGGGCAGAGGTGCACGTTCAGCAGTTGGCAAAGTCTTCGCAGGAGGTGTTGAAGACTTTGTCTCTGAGCTGGTTGCAGCTGGGAGTGAGGAGCTGGAGCTGGCGGTCGTAGGCTTCACGACTTGCTTATGTACTGGTCTCTCTTGAGGCTTTGGAGGTGGAGCTGAGGATTTTGGTGCTGAGGAGATTGGTACTGAGGGTTTTGGCGCTGATGGTTTTGGTGTTGAAGGTTTTGGTAATGAGGGTTTTGGTGCTGAGGGTTTTGTGACAGAAGCCTGAGCAGACTTCTCTTGAGGCTTTGGAGCCCTTGGCTTTGATGGCACAGACTGCATTTGAGGAATTTCTGAGCCTGAGGTTTCTGCAGCTGAGGAATTAGCCGCACCTGAGGCAGCAGCTGAGGATTCATTAAATTTCCTCACTGCAGCTTCTGCCTGCTTCTTGAGCTTGGCCAGATGCTTTTCTTTCTCATCTCGATAGTCATCAATGGTCGTGAGACTTGAGGGATGTGCTACTTGATGATCCTCAAGTGGGGCCCTTCTGCCAGGAGGCTTCAAAGCGAATTTCTTCGCATATTTGGGAGTCACAAACCTGTACTACTTCCATTCCTTCGCCCATCGGCGTTCAATCTTCTGCAGCCGTATCTTTCTCTTGGCCATTGTCTCATTTTCATCACGCGTGCAATAGTCCAAGTAAATGTCCTCAGGGATATCAGCAGCTGTGTTTTGCTCAAGTTTCTTTCCTCCCTTCTGTTTTCTGTCTTCCTCCATTTTCTTCAGTTGAGGATTTTGCTGATGATTTTGAACTCTTGAGGATTCTGATGAGCCTTGAAGAGTTTCTTCCAGAAACGCTGCAAATGAGTTAATGTGATGAGAACCGAGAGATTCATCAGCTGACATGTGTGTACCTGTGAACAGAGTATGGTTGCGAGGAATTTGGAGAGGTCATATGCGTTCTCAGATTTGAAGAAAATGGAAAAGTTTGACAGTTTGAGGAATATAACCAGTGGTTGAGGAATTTGCCTAAGCATACTGTTCTTGGGTTCTAGAGTTGTACAGATCCGAAAATTCGCACAATTGAGGAATCTCGTGATAATCTTAGATGCTTAGCATAGTTCATCAATGATTGTGGTGATAGGTAGTGTTTGAGGAATCAAGTGCGCACCGTATCTTGAGGAAAAACAGATTTCACATAGAAGATGTAAAATTTTAGATCTAACTTGTTGTAAAAATGTGATATATTTACCCTGGAAGGTGCGCACGAAGAACACAGAAAGTTGTGTGTGGAGAGGCTCTTCGTTCGAGTGTCCAATGCACCCTAACTCGGCGACAGAGGACGTCTACGGCTGCGGCGGACGAAGATGGTCCGACTCCGGCGTGGTTCTGGCGACGGAGAAGTCGAGGCAGTGAAGCTCTTCCTCACCGGCGACGAGACTACCAGCGGTGGCGCTAGGGTTCGGTGGAGTGTGCTGTGGCAGGAGAGCAATGAGGCGAAGAAGAGGATGTCGAGGGGGATAAGGACATATTTATAGCCAAAAGTTACTGTTGGCGCGATAATGTCAGACCAAATAGCCCCTGCCTCTACGTCTCCGCAGGACACGTGTAGCTCCCATACGATGCGGTGGAGATAGTGGAGATCGTGGTTATCCGATCGTGGGAAGTGGGGGTTCAGTTACTGTGTCTTCAAAGAAACAATTTTTGAAGATTTGAGGATTTTCGTTACAAAATCATCAGCTAACAAGGATGCAGTGAGGATTTTGAACAAAGTTTCAAGTAGAACGCATATGAAGAATTGAATAGACTGGATAAGTATAGCATAGAGGGAAAGTAGGGTCCGATCACATTCACTTAGCAGAAACATCAACTTGAAGAAATAGCAATAAGTGAATGTTGTCGAGGACTAGAAATCACAGTCTATCTAGTCAAATGAAAGTCATCAAGTGTTTTTGAATATTTTGTAATAAATCATCACAATGAAGAACAACTGTTTTGAAGAAAAAACGCATTGTGAGGAAATTGATCATTTGAAGAAAATCAACTTGAGGAATTTCACATTGGGCGGTGGCGTTACCCACCATATAAGAATGTTGATTACAGACGCCGCGTACAATTGTCGTAGGGCCCTGAGAATCAATTTCTTCGTTAATTTCTTCACATTCGGAGTGACATTCTTCATCAGTTGAAGAAAATCGATTCATCATGTGTTGCACATCTAAGTCATCAACTTTGCATAAGTGTTAGGATGTGTGCATGTTTTTACAAAACATTTGAAGATTCTAAGATATTTAGCTCACACCGCAACTTGCAAAACCTTTTCTCATCCAAGGGCTTAGTGAAGATATCTGCCAGTTGATCATCGGTCTTCACATGGTCGATGAGGATATTGCCCTTGAGGACATGGTCCCGAAGAAAATGATGACGAATTTGGATGTGCTTGGTCTTCGAGTGCTGTACTGGGTTGTATGCAATCTTGATAGCACTCTCATTGTCATATTAGAGAGGTACATTCTTCATGTTGATGTCGTAGTCCTTGAGGGTTTGCTTCATCCATAGCAATTGAGCACAGCAAGAACCAGCAGCAATGTACTCACCTTCAGAAGTGGAGAGTAATACGCAGTTCTGCATCTTTGAGGACCAGCAAACTAGTGATCTTCCGAGGAAATGGCATGTGCCTGAAGTTGACTTGCGATCCACATGGTCACCAGCATAGTCTGAATCAGAATACCCTACCATATGAAGATTGGAGCCCTTGGGATACCATAATCCTAGTGTTGGTGTGTGAGCTAAGTATCGAAGAATATGTTTCACAGCCTTATGGTGTGATTCCTTCAATTTTGCTTGAAAACGTGCACACATGCAAACACTAAGCATTATATCTGGCCTAGATGCACACAGATACAATAAGGAGCCAATCATAGAACGGTATACCTGCTGATCGAAATCTTTACCATTTTCATCAGTGTCGAGGTGGTCGTTGGTAGGCATCGGAGTCTTGGCACCTTTGCATTCGTGCATGTCGAATTTCCTCAGAACATCCTTGAGGTATTTCTCTTGTGATATGAAGATTCCATTGCTTTGTTGACGAATTTGAAGACCTAAGAAGAATTTCAGCTCCCCCATCATGGACATATGATATTCTTCACTCATCATGTAGGCAAATTCATCACTGTATCTTTTGTAAGTACAGCCAAATATGATATCATCGACATATATTTGACATACAAACAACTCATTATCATAGGATTTTGTGAAAAGAGTTGGATCGAGTGAACCAGGTTTGAAGCCTTTCTTCATGAGGAATTCCTTCAATGTATCATACCATGCCCGAGGGGCTTGCTTGAGGCCATACAGAGCCTTTTTGAGTCTGAAGACTTTGTCTGGATTCTTTGGATCCTCAAAACCTGGAGGCTGAGCAACATATACTTCTTCCTCAAGCTTACCATTGAGGAATGCACTTTTCACATCCATTTGATATAAGGTGATGTTATGATGATTATCATAAGCAAGTAATATTCGAATAGCTTCAAGTCTAGCAACACGTGCAAAAGTTTCATTGAAATCTATTCCTTCAACCTGGGTGTAGCATTGGGCTACAAGTCGTGCCTTGTTCCTCACCACTTGACCGTCCTCATCTTCCTTGTTTCGGAAAATCCACTTGGTGCCGATGATGTTGTGCTTGCGAGGATCTGGTCGTTTGACGAGCTCCCATACGTCATTCAGCTTGAATTGAAGAAGTTCGTCTTGCATAGCTTGGATCCACTCCGGTTCCAGAAAAGCCTCAGCAACTTTTGAGGGTTCTGTGATGGATACAAAGGAAAAGTGCCCACAAAATTTAACTAAGTGTGAAGCTTTTGAGCGAGTGAGAGGACCTGGCGCGTTGATGTCGTTGAGGATTTTGTCAAGTTCTACTTCGTTCGCAATCCTCGGATGAGATGGTTGAGGATTTTGTCTGGGCTGAGGAATTGGTGTTGGTGCAATTTCCTCAGGAGCATCTTCTTGGTTTTTATCAGCGATGGAAATCATTTCTTCACCAATTTCCTCAGTGGGGACAATGTCTTCAGTAGGCTTGAGCTTTATTGCTTCCTCAGGAGACAGCTTATCTAGATCAGAAGGCAATTGCTCTCTTTGCGAGCCATTAGTTTCATCGAACCGCACATCTATAGTCTCAACAACTTTGTTGTGATAGTTGCTGAAGACTGTGTAAGTGTGCGAGTCCTTTCCATAACCGAGCATAAAACCTTCATGTGCCTTAGGTGCAAATTTTGAGCTATGGTGAGGATCTCTAATCCAGCATTTTGCACCGAAGACTTTGAAATAACTTACATTGGGTTTCTTGTCAGTGAGGAGTTCGTATGAGGTTTTCTTGAGGAATTTGTGAAGATATACCCTGTTGATGATATGACATGCAGTGTTGATTGCTTCAGGCCAAAAGCGACGAGGAGTCTGATATTCTTCAAGCATAGTTCTAGCCATTTCAACCAGAGTCATGTTCTTCCTTTCGACGCCACCATTCTGCTGAGGAGTATAAGGAGCAGACAATTCGTGAGTAATACCAAGTTCATCAAGATAATCATCAAGACCAGTGTTTTTGAACTCGGTTCCATTATCACTCCTGATATGTTTGATCTTGATGCCAAAGTTCGTCGAGGCCCTTGAAGAAAATCGTTTGAAGATTTCCTGCACTTCAGTTTTATACACTATGATATGCACCCAAGTATATCTGGAATAATCATCAACTATGACGAAGCCATATAAAGATGCTGCATTGGTTAGTGTGGCATAGTGAGTAGGTCCAAATAAATCCATATGAAGCAATTCGAATGGACGTGTAGTGGTCATGATGGTTTTAGAGGGATGCTTGGATCTGGTCATTTTTCCAGATTCACAAGCACCGCAGAGATGATCCTTCAGGAATTTGACTGATTCGATGCCGATGACATGCTTCTTCTTCGCAAGTGTGTGCAAATTCCTCATGCCTGCATGACCTAGTCTTCGGTGCCACAGCCATCCTTCTGAGGTTTTTGCTAGTAAGCAAGTGGCTGGTTGAAGACCTGTAGAGAAATCAACAATGTATAAATCCCCTCTTCTTACACCTTCGAAGACTTTGGATCTGTCAGATTCCATGATGACTACACATCTATATCTACCAAAGATAACAATCATATCTAGATCACAAAGCATCGAGATTGACATAAGGTTAAAACCAAGGGATTCAACAAGCATCACTTTGTCCATATGCCTATCCTTGGAAATAGCCACTTTGCCAAGTCCCAATACCTTGCTTTTACCTTTGTCAGCATATGTGATTTGCTTCAGAGGTGATGGAGTTAGTGGCATATTCATCAGTAAGCTTTTATCACCAGTCATCTGATGTGTGCAGCCACTATCAAGAACCCACTCAGTATTCTTGGGTTTGTCATCCTGCAGATGAATTAGTACAGCTTACCATCTCATATGCTTCAGATTTGAAGAATATGATACTAATTTCATCAGATCAGTAATTTCATCATAACAGAAATATAAGGATGAGTGAAATATTTCTATTTCATCAATCATTAGCTTGCGTCCTATCAAGCATTTCCTCAAGTCTCCAGCAAATTCTTCAGATGATGATTTTCATCTGGAGACCTGACCTGCAGAAGTGATTAGTTCGATTTCTTCAACACCCACATCTGAAGGGGTGGCAAAGCGTTCATCATCCTACGAGCACCATATGAGAAAGGTGTCATTGAAGCCAATGCACTTCTCTTAACAGTAGGGGGCTTAAAGTACTCATATGAATATGCAGAGAACTGGTTTGAGGATTTATGAACTGTAACATCCCAAAATTATAAATTTTGGAATGTTAATATAATTATTAGATTGATTGTTTGTTTGTTTGTTTGAGTGGAATTTCAAACTTCTCAAAAAAATGAGAGGGAATAAAATGACTTCCCAAAATTTTCTATTTTGAATCCCTTTTCAATTTTGAGTTTGAATATTTTCAAAACCCTCTGATTAAAAAAAATCAAACGAGAGGAGGAAAATGACCCTCCAAAATCAGAGACTATGTCTTGATTCAAATTTTAAGTATTTGCAATTTATTTGAAATTCAAAATCCTTTTCATTTTAAAGTTATTGCAAAAAAAATTAAAAAAGTATTTTTTTTGGTTTTGAAAATATGTTCGTGTTTTAGAAAATTTTATTCTGAAAATTTTGATATATAATATGTATATATAAAATGTTCTCTCTTTTTCATTTATACGTTTTTCTTCTTTGTTTTAAAAAAAATTGTTCGCTCGCAAAAAAAAAAAAAAGGGTCGCGGCTGGCCGGTACTTACCACGGTTGGCCAAATCCTGGCCCATGCGACACTCTTTTCTTTTCTTTCTAATTTCCCTACACTACGTATAGGTTTAGTCCCACATCGCCTACCTATGGACCATTAGACCTTCTTTCCACCTATAAATATAGACTCATGGGAGCATCCAAAAATCATCTATTTCGGGTTAAATCAATCTTTTGGTTTGACTAGGTTTATTAAATAAAAATATTATTTTCTCTTCGGCGGGATTTCTCGAAGTCGTCTCCTCATTGGAATTAATTCTTACTCTGCATTCTAAAGGTATTTTTCTTCGTATTTTTTACTCCCGTAGTTTCTTATTTCTAGACTAGTATTCCTACACTAGTATACGGTAGAGTAATTAGATATATTAATTAGTCTTTGTATTTACACATTAGCACTAGAATTCTTTTAGACGTAGCACTTTTCTTCCGTAAAACAGCTTGGCCCTGATTTTTTAAATAGCCATAACTTTTTACTCGTTTATCCGAATTAGATAAAACCAACGCCTAGAGTTTCGTCTTGATCCCACCTATCCGGTGAACCTATCATATCAACTTTTTCAAATTTTCAAATTTCGAAATTTGTTCATATTCATATTCAAACTTCTTTTGATCATATCTTTTTATCCGTAGCTCCGTTTTAGATGAATCCAATTGCGTCGGATTCATATCAAAGTAATCTTCCCGTTTGTATCATTAGTTTTAAATTTTCAACTTATAATTTTGATCAAATCAGATTTATCTATTAGTGCCCAAAAGTGTTCACATCGTTCTAAGCCGATTCAATGTTATATTAAAGTATTTGTATCTTTTGATCCGCTATTTCAAATCTAGTAATTCTTTTTTCTACACGATCATATTGATCTCCTATATCCAGTAGCATCATTAGTTTCGACCTTTGAACCTTACAAATTTGAGCGATTCAAATTTGTATTCGAACATTCATTTGATCTTATCTTGCAAATCGTACCACCTTTTCAATTGATTCCTTTTACCCCTAAACACTAATGTCATATATTTTTATACGTAACCATGTACTTCAGTTCAACTTCTCTTGACCTTTTGAATGCAAATTCAATTCATACTTCAATTCGCTATAACTTGCGTTGTAGTGCTCCATTTCAAGAAATTCTTTCTACAAACAAATTCTTATGCCTTATACTATTTGTCAAACAACATTCATGTTGTTCTCCCAATATTTTTGATCATCTCCCATAGTGTATGCAAGTCGAGTTTATATAGCAATAGTTCATCGTCCATTACCTCTTTTGATCTCATTCATGCACCTTCACTTTACAACACACTTAGGACCTTTTTATTAAACCTTAGTACGTTGTTATTTTGCACCAAGACATGTTTTGTTCTTATGTTCTCTTGGTTCTTCCTTTTTGGCATGAATGTTTATTGAATGCTATTTGTTTACGATAGATTGCTCGAACTGTGGCGAGTAGAATTATCAGGATTTTGAGAGCGACTATCTTCATCAAGTAATACCAGGCAAGTCACTTTGATCATACTATCACCTATGTTTTATGCATCGTAGTTCTACCATCCTATGCCCAATTGCATGCTGCTTAGGTACTTGGAAATATTAGTATAGATTGTAGTATCATGTGGTAGGCACATAACAACCCCGATACTTGGCCCCGGGACGACAAATTTCATATTGCTATGCTTGAGTAGACGGGATTTCGGTTGAGTGCATAACACGAGTGATGCGAGGTTGATTAAATAATCAAGACCGGTTAAGACAAGATTTTCAAGACCTCGGACGCAATGCAACTCTGGGTGAAGGACGGTTGATCGGCTCCCTGGAGAACCCAGTGGATGACCCGGGATGCTGGAGAGGCCATGACATCCTGCGGAAAGCTTCACCCAGGCTCAAAGAGACGGACGGATATTTTCAAGACCCAAGGCTTACCTGCACAGCCACAAGTCATTATGGGCTCTGGCTTGGTTGGACAACGCGGCGACTCTGGACAGGCGGTGCTAGCAGATGTAGACGAACGGTAGGAATGGATGGGCACCGACAGGGATTCAGAGGGACCCGTTGAAAAACCATGTTTTGATCATCCGGTCTTCAAACACCCTGAAGTGCGAGGACATAATCGGAGGCGATCAAATCTTGTGGGGAACGTGTGCAAAACTCTGCAGAGTACTCAAACCTAATCGATTAGCCGTGTCCACGGTCATGGACAACTTGAGCCAAAGGAACTGAAGTTATCTGAAATTCTCAACACAAATAACAATATTGATGTGGGTATTATTGACAACATGGGTACGAGAATTGGTTGGTGGAACCATCTCGTTAACAACCAACAATGTAGTAACATTTTGCTTTTAGCCCTCTCTTGATGTAGGAGAAAACTTGCTTTTCGCTAAAAACTTATAGCCCCACCTACCATATATGCATATAGTATAGATGATTACTTTTCACCCCTCTCTTATGTGACTTGCCGACATATTCAATATGCTGACCTACACGGCTGCAACGTCTTATGTTGCAGATATTTTTCTTCGATGAGTAAGAGTACGATTCAGGGTTACGGTCTACACTCAACTTGTCGTTGGTGTTTATTGGGACTCCACTCCCTTGACTGCTTCCGCTGAAATATTGAAGGTATATATCAGTTTTACGCTATTTACATGTGATTGCACTTTGATATATACATTGATGTACTGTGTGTGCCAGCATACTGATCCAGGGATGGCACAGAAACACAGAGGCTTGACTCGTTTTGAGTCGGGTCGCTACATGAACATAATGATTTGAGGATTAACGTTCATATTCATATTCCTTGTAGTTTCCCTGCATGTTAGAAGCATAAGCACGGGTACAAGCATAGTTTTGATCAATTGAGGATTTTGATCCTCTTGAAGACTTTGGTCCTCCTGAGGAATTTGATCTGGGGTTCAGATTCTTCAGTGGTGGTGTCATGAGGACATTCACCTGAAGATTTTCAAGACAGCTTTTGGGAACCCAGATATTCCTCAGAGGAGGGCCATTCCTGCAGTTAGTTCCAACATATCGAGCAAATACTTCACCAGATTGATTTTTGAACAGTTTATAGTTGGAATCAAATGACTCATCCGAGGAATAGGATAGTTCACATGAAAAAACAGTTAGATTAGATGGATCAAAAGGAGGCCCAGTAGCAGCAACCCATGAGGTTTTGGGATACTGCTCAGGTTTCCAATAAGATCCATCAGCATTTAATTTCCTCTCAAAGGCAATTCCTTCTTTCCTCGGGTTCCTGTTCAAGATCTGCTTTTTGAGCACATCACAAAGGGTTTGATGTCCTTTGAGGCTTTTGTACATGCCTATCATGTACAATTCCTTCAACCCTGCATTTTCATCAGTAACATTTGTGTTTTCCTCAAGTGAGGAAATAGACACAACAGGTGCAGTTGAAGAATTTCTAGCAATGGTAGCATTTGATGATTCTGGTGAGGAACTAGCAGTTTCGCGTTCAATGCGTTTAAGACATGGAGGAATAAATTCAACTTGACTAGCGCTGATCTGTTGAGCTAGTAATGAATCATTTTCCATACGAAGATCATCATGAGACATCCTCAGCTTCTCAAGATCAAGCTTCCTTTGAAGAAATTCATAGGAAAGCTTTTCATGATCACTGAGGAGTGTATCATAACGATCCTGAAGATTATCAAATCTAGACTGAAGACTTTTCATGTCATCAGTGAGGATTTGGGTAAGGTTCATTTCGTCATTCAACATATCATCACTTTTGTCTAGCAGTTTCTGAAGCTTTTCCAGAGCAGTTTGTTGTTTAGTGGCAATGATAGCAAGTTTACTGTAACTGGGTTTCTTATAATCATTAGGTTCACAGTCACTTGAATCATAGGAGGAGGCATTATTTGGTACCTTCGAACCCTTTGCCATGAAGCAATAGGTTGGAGCGAAGTCATCAGCATAGTCATCAGTATGGATGGTGCAATCATTTTCTTCAAGATTGAAGATTGACTTGCTGACGAAAGTGGTTGCTAGTGCAAGACTAGCCTGTCCAGATTCTGAGTCTTCTTGAGAACCTTCTTCTTCATCACCTTCCTCTGATTCTGCCTCAAAGTCCATTTCCTTCCCAATAAGTGTCCGAGCCTTTCTGAAACTAGTCTTCTTGTGTGATGAGGGCTTTGAAGATGAGGATTTTGAAGATTTCTTCTTCTTCTTCGAGTCATCAGAACTATCATCCTTGTATTCCTTCTTCTTTGATTCCTTTCCCCATCGGGGACAATCAACAATATAATGACCCGATTTCTTGCACTTGTGACAGGTTCGTTTCTACTAGTCCTCAGATGAAGATTCCGATTTCCTCATGTCTCTTCTTGAAGATTTACCGAACTGGCCACGTCGTGTAAATCTCTGGAATTTCCTCACGAGCATAGCAAGCTCGTGTCCAAATTCTTCAGGGTCATAAATGTTGTCATCTGCGTCTTCTTCTTCAGATGAGGAAATTGCTCTAGCCTTCAGTGCACGTGGTCTGGAATAGCTTTGTCCATATAGATCTCTCTTTTCTTCTAGCTGGAATTCATGAGTATTTAGCCTTTCAAGTATATCAGCTGGATCCAGCATCTTGTAGTCTGGTCTTTCTTGAATCATCAGAACTAAAGTGTCAAATGAAGAATCCAAAGATCTCATCAGTTTCTTCACAGCTTCATGATCAGTGATGTCTCGAGCTCCCAGTGCTTGCAATTCATTTGATATGTCAGTGAGGCGATCAAAGGTGTCTTGGTAGCTTTCATTGTCATGTCTCTTGAAGCGATTGAAGAGATTGCGAAGAATATCAACACGAGAGTCACGTTGGGTTGATATTCCTTCATTTACCTTGCACAGTCTCTCCCAGATCAGTGTTGCAGAGCCCAAAGCACTTACTCTTCCAAACTGCCCTGGGCTCAGATGGCCACAGATGATGTTCTTCGCTTGAGAATCGAGTTGCTTGAATTTCTTCACATCAGCCGCAGTGACACTGGCAGAGATAATGGGGACGCCATTTTCCACAATATACCAGATATCATTATCAATAGCTTGTAAATGCATTTGCATTTTGTTCTTCCAGAAGGGAAAGTTCTTTCCTTCGTAGGTAGGACATGCTGCAGTCACCTTAAACATGCTTGCAGTCGACATAACTAAAACTTGAGGTGGTTAAACCAAAATCACCCAGAACAAGGGAGTACCTTGCTCTGATACCAATTGAAAGTGCGTTATATCGACTAGAGGGGGGTGAATAGGAGATTTTTAGAATTTCATCACTGAGGAAATTCCTTTTGAGGAAATTCCTCACTGATGACTAACTTACAGCGGAAACAGTAAAGGATCAGAAGTGCAAAGTTTCACAACAGCAGTTTTTCAGAGTGAAGAATGTGAAAACATATTGCACTGTGAGCAGGCACGCAGAATACAGATGAGGATTAGCTGACGTGAAGAATTTGGGGTTGAGGAAATTCAGAGAAAGTCATCAGCAAATTCTTCAAAAAGTCGCAGTGAAAGTCATCAACACATAATACGAGGAAAGTAAGGAGTTGAGGAATTAGAACCCGTTTATCAGTGAAGACAGTCGTTGATGACCCAGTTCCAACTGTTGTGACAGTCGTACATCTGGTTTGGAGCGGCTTGGTATTGAAACCAAAGGACACCCAGTCCCGAGACACACAGTCTCTACCGTATTCTCCTTGAGCTAAGGACACACAGTCCTCGCCCAACACTCGTGGTAAGTCTTCAGGGCAGACTTCCAAACCCTCACAAACTTGGTCACTCGACGATCCACAATTAACTGCTAGAACGCTCTAGACCATGACGCCTAACCGTCTGGAGGATGCACAGTCCTCAAAGGTAAAAGGCTCCAGTCCCACACAGGAACAACTTCTTCAGTGATGCTCAATCACTAGGTTTGGTTTGTGGTTTCGGTGGATGGTGTATTTCCTCACTGATGAATTACTCTCGAAGACTCTGAGGAATTTGGGTTGCTCTTATGACAAGTGTCAGTTTCTAACGGAGCAGCCAACCAGCTAGTGGTTGTGGGGGTGGCTATTTATAGCCTGGGAGCATCCCGACATGATTTGACACTAATGCCCTTAAATAATATGACCGTTGGAGTGGATAAGACCAGTGACTTGGCGTGCTTATCTAAACGGTCGGAACCCTCAACTGTGAGAGTCCTCATGTCACTCATATTCCTCACTTGAGGCTTTTGATAGGATTAGGCTTGGGTTGAGCATCATGAGGAAATTCATTCCATAGTGTAACTTCGACCCCCTTTAACAGTACGGTGTTCCTATTACTCAAATGCGAAGAAAGTAAGACAGAAAGTGTAAATCTTCATGCTTCAAATTCTTCAGAATGATTTTCTTCAGGAACCACCGGACTTCTCAATATCAGTATCTTCATGAGGAATATCAATTTCATCGCAGATTCCTCGCGATTCATTTCTTCAACTTCAGACCAATTTCTTCAACTGAAGACATATAATTTTAGGGGTCGATATTCTTCAAATATCTCAAACTCCTCAATGACTTATAGATCCTGTGTACACTCACAAACACATTAGATACTTAACCTATAAGTCTTCAAACCACCAAAATCACTAAGGGGCACTAGATGCACTTACACTCTCGAGTCTCGATCGACATGAATGCATCGCTCGCGCGCATGAGTGACATGAATGCGCGACAATCGTTTCGCACGGGAGAGAGCGTGGGTCCGAAAGAGGTTTTGGATGGATTCAAAGTGTTAGATGTGTGCTTGGACAGAAGAACGGATGGATGGGGTACTATGTCAGATAACAAAACACGTTAACGAATGCGGCAAATTTAGAGCAACTACAATGGGGCGACCCATTTCGTCCGTCGCTGTCTGTTTGGGTCAGTGCGGACAAAAAAGATGGCCCAACGCGTCGACCCATTGCCAAAACGTGTCCGCGCCGACCCATTTCCAGCCCAAATTTGGGACTGAAATGCGTCCGCGCGGACGCGAAGCGAACGCGCGCACGTCCCCTCGTTGTCCGCCCACAACCACCGTGGTCAACATAATTTATGACGGCTGCCATCCTCGGGCCCACGCATCGGCAACCGCGGATGGCCTTTTTTATTCCGAGCGTGCGGTGGGTTCCGCCACCCGCTTCCAGAACCCGCCCCTGTCCCCACCTCGCCACCTCCTCGGACACCAAAGCGATCGAAACCCTAGCCCATCATGGTCGGCGGCTTCCCAACCAAGGGCAAGGACCCACTCTTCCCCCGTGCCACCTCCCCGCCGTTGTCTTCCCGGCCTCGCCAGCACATGAGCGTCCCGGTGCACCAAGCGCGGTGGCACTCGGAGCACCGCGTCGCACTCCCTTACCCCGACGTCATGCTGCCGCACGACTGACACCTGGATCCGGAGAGGATTCCGGTGCCGGTCGTGCCACGGTCGACACGGGTGCATCTGGAGGAGGTGACTAAGCGACGGCGGAGCAGCGGCGAGACCCCACATACGCGGCCGACTCCCCTAACTGGGAGGTGTGGTTCGCGGTGAAGCACGAGGAGCAACGCCGCCGTGGCGTGCGCCAAGTGCAGCCAGGACGCCCTCCGCCGCCGCCGCCTGTCGTCAGCGACGAGGACCAGGAGGCTGAGGCCGCCTACCAGGCGGCGCTCGCTCGTGTCCTCCGCGACAGCGAGGAAGAAGCTCGACGCGTCGCCGAAGAGGAGGAGGCGTACCAGCGGCAGCTCGCGAAGGCCATGCCACTGTGGGTCGCCGACGACTGCGTCGTGCCACCTCCGCCGGAGACCGAGCCCAAGCCCGAGGCGCGGCAGGTCGACCAGTGGACCGGCATCGTCCAGGAGTTTGTCAGCACGCCACCCATCTGGCTGGGCGCGCCCCCGCTGCAGGTGCAGGCCTAACTCGAGCACTGGAAGTCGGTGCACTTGCAGGCGGAGCGCATCGAAGGCCTGCGGCTCATGGAGTTGGAGGAGGAGGAGGAGCGACAGGAGGCGGAGGAGGAGGAGTGTGCTCGTGCTGCTGCGCTGCCACGGCCACCACCACAGCCCGCGCGGACGGGGCAGATGACGGAGGCGCAGGCAGCTGCGCTCTGGAACTCGGAGTTCCCCTGGGCCGGCCCTGCGCCAACGCTGGTCGACCTCACCGGCCCCGACAACGACGACGATGACGCCTAGGGTTGCATGGACGCAGTTTTAGGTTTTTATTTATTTATTTAATGTAATGCGGACGCGAACGCGTGGACTATCGCCGGTCTTCGTGGCCGGCTTTTAATGTTTATTTATAATTTATGTTTTTTTTCACCGGCAAAAAATGGATCCAGTGAGCGTTACGCTCACACGAACCGACCCATTTATGAAAGCGGGCGTTCGTGTCCGCCTGGCCGACCCAAACAAACAAAATACGAACGAAATTGTTGTCCGTTTGGATCGATCCGTTAGAGTTGCCCTTAAAGGTGTGTCGTGTTTCATTATAGCAAAAGCGAGCTCGCTGGAATGATCCGCGGTTAGTATTTGCCCCGAGCAGATCTTTTCCCAGCCAGTAATCTACACGTTTCAGTAACTGATGTTAGGTCTATTTCACTTTGCTTTTTAGGATGGTTGTTACTTGTCATTTGTCTGGATGAATTTTATTAGCAAAAGGGTCCGTGCGTTGTAACGAAAGAAAACAGTAATGATCATGTAAAATGATACCGAGTTTAGGTAGGACCTGAGTTGAAATAGGGTCCGCCTTCAATTTGTGCATCATGGCTTCGGTTGGCAGACCATTGCACTATTCCGGCTCCACCTAGCATCACCTTGCCCTTTTGTGTCGAGACGTGCCTCACTCACGCCTATCTCACCCGAGCTCTTCTGCTGCCTTCCCCGGGACCTTTATTGTGCATCTTTGGCGCCTTTCATCTTCAACCACGGTTTTATGTGAATACATGTAGACATTTTAAAATATAAGATGCATCAGTTTCATTCAAATCAAACATATTTCCGCATTCCTGCTGATATCCGTAGTATGCTAATTTGCTTGATTTAGTCAAGTTAGAACAGGCTTTCTTAGATATGAACATGTAATAAAATAGTATTAAAAGATTATGTATGTACATTGTACGCAAGTATTGTTTGAAAGATTTATCACTGTATGAAGAAAATGAAATGGAAATCGCTAATCATGTCTCTGTCGGTAAGGAGAAGCAAAGTACATAACGCTAGTTTTATTTAGTTCCTGACTTACGCCTTGCTCTGATCACTTTCAGGTTGTAAGCTTGCTTTCTTTTTATGTACTCACTTCATCTAACTCCATGAATCTCAGAGCAAGCCAACAGGCGCGGGCTACAGGTTAATTTCTAGTAACAGTGGGGGTGTTCTACAAGAAACGAAACGTTTTTTTTGTTTAACTTGAAGTGCGGGTTAATTTTAGAGACTTTTTTATAAAAGCATCATGACTGACGACAGAAACGATCCGTGCTTTATTATTAAAAAAGATATAATGTTTTAATCCGTAGTGTAGTGTTGTTTTTCCTTTGCGGGTGAAACAAAACAAAATCAAAATAGTAGTATGAGATAACGTTGTCGCGTGGACACAGCACTTCGCCGCGCACACGCCGAAAGCTCAAAACCATCGGCAGCCCATGGCCTCGCTGAGTTGTACACGACCATGCTGACCGAGCAGAATTATGTGGTGGTGCTGCTTTGTCACACTATTCTTATCATGATTATCAACTGTGTCTTACCTCGCTCGTGAACTTAAATGATTGGCGCGTCTAGTCATGGAGCATTTGCGGACCAATTTATCAATTTATAGTTGAATAGTTAGAAGTATAATGGTATTTCCTGTTTATCAGAGTTTAAGTTTTAAACTTAACAATCATGCTCGTTTTTTTTTGAATTTATTTATTTCAATCATTTTGACGATGCGTGTTATGTAGGAGAAGACGTTCTCGTTCATTATAGAGATGTTTGTGATGATTTCGTCAATTTTAAGATGACATGTCGGCTCGGTCTTTCGAAACAAAATGAACAAAAGTAACTCAAAGCGAAAATAAATTTAAAGAATAAACTCTCACGATAATCACATTCTGCTCCCAGGCCCATCTGCTCCCGCTCATAAAAAAATGAAAAGAAATACTAGAAAAATGCAAAAAAAAAATGTGTGATACATAATTTGATGCATGAGGTTCGCTCCGAATTTTAACATATTTGGACATCTGAGCAGCTTTTGGCAAAAAAAGAGAAATTGGGGTCAAAACAATGCATGAATAGTAGACCTTTTTCAAATACCCCAATTTGTCTTTTTTGCTGAGAGCGCTTCAGATGCCCAAATGAATTCAAATTTGGAGCGGACCTCACGCATCAAATTATCTACCACACACAAGACAATTGATTTTTTTTTAATTTGTTTAGTATTTGTTTTGATTTTTTTCGCCGGAGCGGATGCACATGAGCTCGGGAGCCAATACGCCTCTCCCTAAACTCTCCGCGAAACTATTTCACAGGACTAACCCTTTCATGTAGCACCTGACACCCATGCGCTATGCTACACGTTATAACGCCCCTCTAACACACACTATACTACCTCTCAGTGTGGCGAGGACCACCATGGTCATGAAGTGCCTTTCTTCTAGGCGCTATGCTACATAGTGTAGCGCATTTTCCTTAGGTGTTACACTATGTGGGCTAAATCAACGCCCGTCGGCCCTGCCCGACCCAGCCCCCCTCTCTCATTTCTCCCCACAGAGAAGAAATAGAGTGATGCGCCGCCGGCTTCCATCTCTCCCCCATCTCAAATCTCACCCCAAAATCCTGCAGATCTAAAGCCCTTTTCCGTGGATTTCGGCTCCAATACCTCCGTAAAGGTAATCTCCGCCGACCCCTTTAAATTTATCTGAAAAATGCTCACATTTTCTCAAGTCCTGCAAGTTTAGGCAAACCCTAGTTCTTCATGTGTTTCGAAATGTGTATGGAAATATGAGATGATTGTTTGGTGTTTATCATTTTCATTGGCATTTTGTTAGGGTGAGGGTTTTTAGTATGTTAGGGTTAGGGTTATGGTTCTTGTTATGTTGGGGTCGTTAGGGTTATTTTTTGATTTTTATGTTAGGTCTAGGGGTTATGTGACTAGGAATTTGTGTTAACCTTCGCATGAGTACTTATGGAATATATTTTCTGTTGTGTTGTTTTAATTATTTTAGGGATGCCTAGAACATGTGTTTATGTTCATCATGTGAACAAGGCTGCCTTTTTGAAAGGCGATATCGAGCCGGACCCGGATGAGCTTGACATGGTGTTCGATAGTAGTCCTACCTATGTCGAGGACTTTGAACGAGTGAGGAAAGATTTAAATTGGATGGACCCAAATGATATTGTCGAGTTGGAGGGAAGGCATAATGTGGGTTTTGGAATGCACAACCATTGAAGACAATGCTTATAAACACCGAGAAACATTGGGTTGCATGCAAGGAGATGGTGACCAGATCTCTAGACAAGTCTCTTGAGTTATTTGCCATAAAAAGGTTGATGATAGTTTGTATTTCGACTTCAATGGGCTTGCCTCCATGTTTATTGCTATGAGTCCTCCACTCATGAACCAAGATGAAATGAGAGAACCTCTTTTGACCCAACAAGTGAGGCCAAACTGAGCTCGGTTTTAGAGAACCAAGATGAAGCATTGGAATAGGAGAATGATGAGTATGAGTATGATGAGAATGATGTTGATCTCCATGACAACAATGTTGGTGATTTGGGGAAATATTATGTGCAAGAGACCATGGACCATTCCATCCCATATTCCCGATGCTATGCATCGGAGTCGGATGACGATGGCCCCATTGAAGAAGTTGATGAGGAGGGGTTCATGGCGAAGGAGACCCAAGCTTTCGAGAAGGTCTTACGACAGTACCATCGAATACCATTGTTCCAGGATCTTAGTCTCGTGGATGAAGTCGTGGTTGACGGTGGCAAGGGTATATTTCTTAGAGTTAGGCCAACTTCTCATCGGGATATGGAACACGTTAAGAACATGATTTCTCTTGGGTCGAAGTTGGAAACCTTCTTGGAATTGAAGATGTGGCTCGACGGCTTCTCGGTTCCGCATTATCGTCCGCACAAGGTGGTTCACTCAGACGTCAAGTTGTGTTACACAGTTGCATGTGGGGAGGATGGATGTTCATGGATCGTGCGTGCAAGACCATGGAAAGGAGGGTCCGGATGGCACATATCCAGTTATGTACCAACTCACGTTGTCGAGGCAAGAAGGTTGATGTTAAGGATGTGACCCACGGACATAGAAACCTCACCTCCGAGTTCACCGCTTACAAGCTTTCCAACTCCATCTCTTCACTCCCAACAGTGAGCATTAAGTACGTCACGGACCTTGTGAAATCCCTCTTTCACTACAAGGTGAAATACGAGAAGGCGTGGAAGGTGAAGCAAGCCGTATTCAATATGGTGTATGGTGATCGGGAGAAAGCATACAACCGACTCCCTAGGTTGTTGGGAGCCATGGCCTCCACTAACCCGGGCATGGTTCATTTAGTCGAGACGTATGGGCAAAAAACAAGGATTTACAATGAAAGGACTGTTAGAGTATTTGGTTATGCATTTTCAGCATTCGAGAAATGCGTGAGGACTTTCAAACACGGACGACTGGTCATCTTCATCGATGGCACCTTCTTGACCATACAATTCAAGCGTACTCCCTTGGTTGCAATAGAAATGATGCCAGTAATTGGTTGGTGCCTTTTGCTTTTGCTTTGGTTCAAGCAGAGAACAATGATAACTCTGAGTGGTTCTTGCGTCTTTTGAAAACCAAGGTATTACTGGGTCAAAGGAAAATTTGTGTCATATTGGATCGCTCTCCAGGAATTCTTAACGCAATGGACAATGACATTCTTGGGCATGCTGCTCTGCACCATCAATGGTGCATGATGCATGTTTGGTCAAACTTCTATAGGACGTGTGGGAGTAAGGAGTTGTCTAGCGATCTTCAAGATTGTTATCTCGCTTTCTCTGATTGATGTTTCGCAAACTTGTGCAACATTTTGGTCATACATAAAAAACTCAATGAAGAGGCTCTTGACTTTCTCAATAGGAACATTCAACAAAGGACAAAGTGGACACCAGCTTATGATGAACACGGACGGAGGTACGATCAAATGACAAGCAACCTGGCAGAATGCTTCAATAGGGTGCTCAAGAGTGTGTGTGCATTGCCTGTGATGGTAATAGTTCAATACACATTCACAAGACAATTGTGTATTTTCTGAAGTACTCTGTTGAAACGGATAAGGAGATTGGGAGAGACAACAAGCACCATTACAAGTACAAGTTCCCACCAAAGGTTGATGAATGGACGAAATTTCCATCATGGAAGGCGGACTCCCAAAAGGCTATATTATATGATAATAACGAGTGGATTTACCAAGTGAATGAGCCAGGAGGAACTACAAACGATGGTAACAAACATGAAAGTCGGACGTTCAAGGTCTCGCTAAAGCAGTGTGACTGCTCTTGCGGGAGGCCATTGTTGCTTCATCTCGAATGCTCACACTTTGTGCGTCATCTCGCACTTGTATACCACATGTATACGCGAGCATACATCATGATCACATCATCAGTAGCGTCAAGAGGGCAATGCGTAGAGTTCTCTATGAACCATGTGCAAGTAGCGTCTGCTTGGACTCTTTCTTTAGTCTTGTCATCAGCCTCTACAGGAGCCATACCAATAAGGGCCTCCATCTGCTCGCGCCACCCGTCAAGATCTATGCTCATACACTGAGGCTTCCCCTCGATAGAAAGTGCAAGAATCATAGAAACATCCTGAAGTGTCATGGTCATCTCCCTGGTTCGGAGATGGAAATCGTGCGTCTCCGGCCTTCACCAGTCCACAAGTGCGGTGATTGCCGCAGCATTCAGGTTTAGTATCGAGTGGCTGACAAGTTGGATGAACGGGAGGAGTCCTAGAGTCTCGATGTATGGTGTGTACCGCTCATCGTACGACATGACACTCGACGAGATCCCGTGAGACCGAATCTTCAAGGGTCCAGCTTCTGCAACCATACAAGTGAGAGCATTACGGCATATCCATTTGAACTAAATACAAATTATGAACTACCAACTAGTAGTTTTATTACCATATTCTTCTTCGCCATCAAGTAGGACCGGTGTTCAACATCATACTAATCATCGAGAAACCACATCACCCTACATATTTCAAACAATAAGACATATATGAGCAGTGTTTCGGTTTGTAACCAAATATGAGCAAACTACCATATTTCCTATGCATTATTTTATATGCGAGCATCATTTCATATGTATTCATCTGAACAATCATGCATATGTACCAAAAGGTATTTAAACAATCATCTAACAAAAATTCATATGTGAGTATTCTTTCATACATAGATACAAATTCATATGCAAGCATGTTTTACAATACAAATCAACAACACACGTGTTCCTCAAGGATTATAATTCATCTACAAAGGCTAAATCACCCTGCATTATTTCAATTTCCCACAGAAACTTTGGATCCACCAAAAACTAGGGTTTCACCCAAACCTGCACAAATATGAGCGATGTGACGTATTTTTTAGATGAAAGGGAAGGGATTGGAGGAGAATACCTTGTATGAGGGATTGGGGTCGAAATCCACGAAGAAACCCATCAAGTACGCAGGATTTGGGAGGGGGTTTAAGAGGGGGAGAAAGAGAAAACCTTGGCCGCCCCTTTCTCTGTTCGTGTGTTCGTGCAAGGAGTGTGGGCTGGCTAGGGAGGGACAGCTCGCGCCGGTTACTAACTCATAGTGTAACTCCTGACCCAGAGACGCTACACGACATAGGATAGCGCCTAATGGCTGGGCGCTACTCTGCCAGGGGTGGGGCCCGGCCTGCCCCCGCGACGCCATGATGGCAAGGCGTATAGCGCATGTCAGAACACCGCTACCGCACAGAGCATAGCGCATATGCATTGGTCGCTACCGGAAAGGGTTAACTATGTGAAATAGTTTCATAAGCAGTTATTATCTGGATTTGTTTCGCCTACGGCTTATTTTTGTCTATTTTACTGTTTTTAAAGGTGTTCATATGATAGGATGTATGTATGTGCGTTAATATGAATGAATGCAGGTGTCTATGTATGGGTGTCGTCATCTGTACTGTCTTGGAAGAAAAAAAAAAGGCATGGAACTTTTGAAGTTTCTTAGAAGAGTGGTTTTCTTTGTGCGGTCGTAATCACAGTGATGCACCGATGCCTGCCAGCCAATTAGTTTTTCGTGTTGTGCAGTACTTTGGCCATTCATTGCCAATGCTGCCGTCCCCGTCGATGAAGGCCTGAGAGTAAAGTAGCGAGAGCAGGGCTTCGCTTTGGTTGCAGCTGAGCAGAAGCAAAAGGTAGGAGGGCCCTGACCCTCATCTTAAGGTACTAGTAGGTGACACTGTGACACTGACAAAATAAAAGCGAGCGCCGGCCACCAGCAGGCAGCAGCCCAGCAACGTGGACAGAGACGCCGGTGGCAGAGCGAACGGCCTCGTGCCGGGCACCGCGGGCCACACACACATGCTCCCGTCCCGTATCGTCTCTCGTGCCCTCCCCGGCGCCCACCGTGCGGCTACGTCCAGTCCCACAACCACAGTCCCAAAATAATGCTTCATTAATCTGTATGCACACCTGGAACGGATTTGAGCGTCTTGACCAAGTTTCTCAGTGGCTGACTGCGACTGAATAGCGCGTCCTACCAGACAAAATATCCCGGGCAGGCACTACCACCATCCGATCAGATCATACTTTACTTTTGTTCGATTAATAAGAAAGGAAGATCTTGCAACTGTGATGCTTCGCCAACAGCTGTCCTTGTCCCACTTAACCATCTTTCGGTTCGCAAATTAAATAAAAGAGACCCGGACCCGAACAACACCTTAATCAATCTCTTAAGACGAATAGTCCGATGAAATGACTCGAGGTCGGCTCAGTGGCTACCCTAGCGTTAGCTTCCTTTCGAATTATTTATCTCCTATACCAGTAACCAACGGCAAAATGATAGGGAAAAAATTAAACGGCGAAAGCGAACGGGGAGAGGAAACCACACGAGACGCTTTTGCGAGCACCACAATTTAAATCCGAGGGAGGGAGCAGACAAAGTTTCTCGAGAGAGAGGGAGAGAGTTTCCTCCCTCCCACGACCCGCACCCGCACCCGCCCGTGCCACCCACAACACCACACCACGCCACCCCACGCCTCCCGTTCGAATCTCTCGCACGAAACCCAGAAGCCAAGGACAAGTGAATGGCCGCCGCCGAGCAGGAGGCGGACGCGCGCAAGAAGCCGGCGGCAGGGAAGCGGTGGGACGGCGCGCGGGGACGCGACCGCGACGCGTCGCCGGCGGCGCCGCGCGAGGACGCCGGGAAGGAAGGGGCGCTGGCGGAGTGCGCCGTCTCGTGCTGCGTCTTCTGCGCGTGCCTGCCGGTGGCCGTGCTCTGCTGCGTGGCGCGCGCGCCCGTCCGCGCCGCGCGCCGGTGCTGGCGGCTCAGGCGGCGGAGGCCCGCGCGGCGCCTCGCGCCGGGAGGCTCGTCGTCCTTCTCCGACGCCGAGCTCGGGGACCTCCGGCAGGGGCGGGTGCGGACAATGGCCGACGAGGACGGATCGCCGCCGCCGCCGCCGCCTCCGCGGCAACCGCCCCCTCGGGATCGGGAGGAGGACCGGAGGAGGTAGCGAGTTGGTTAGTTAGCCTGGTTGATTTTTCGCCGGCCCAGTTTTGCTGTGATCTGCCGAGTAGGATGAGCCGTTTCGATCTGCCTCCGGCCCTCTCTCTTTTTTTTCGCTTTCCTTCCTTCTCTTTCTCGCCGTCGATTAGCTCACGCCGATGATTAGCCGGAAATTTCGGCAATGAAGCAAGGTCGCTGCCCAGGACGCAGCACCACATTACCTTGTCCAGATTTTTCAGTATAGACTAGTAGATGATTTATCCCCGCAAAAGAAACAGGGTGGTGATTTATTGATTTGACGGTTGCACCAAAAACAAAGCCGCATTACTATCTTCTTATGTCTCCGATCACCATCAGGTTCTGCCCTAGAAACACAACACTGGTAGGATGGTATCACAGGATTTATCTCGTGGCAAGCTGGTGAACCGCGAGTCGGCAGGAACTGGTGCCTCACCACAACACTGTAGGAGAAAAATGATCCGTTACAAGTGGTCAAACATGCGAGCCCTTATTAAACAGCATTTTAATTCTCTCTTTCAGTGAGAGGCCACTGTAATTAGTACTGGTATTAAAAAAGGGGGTGTCTGACACGGCAAGCAGTTAACTCTATATGTATTGCCATCCCCACGTGGACGATCAGGATGAGTGTGTTAAAGAAACTAACTGCCTGCCGAAAGGTGCTCCAGCAGAATCCAATCCTTGATTCGGAGCATTGGGACAATTCCAACTTTCTTTTTGCGGGCGGGGCAACTCCAACCGATCACCAAATCATCCGTAAGAGTATGTCTAATAGAGCCCTTAAATCCTAAAAAAAACAGAAATAACCGTAGAAGTAAGGATTGAGGGACAAAATCTACCCCAACCCTCACTTTGATCCGGCCACGCGTAGAAGGGAAACTTCCCGTCCCCAACCTCCTCCCGCACCTTCCTCAAGCCGCCTCCGACCACATCTCGGGACGCCGCCGCCGTCCTGCCCCCGAGCTCCTCCACCGCCGCCGGCCGCATCTCGGGCCGCCCCCGAGCTCCTCCACCGCCGTCGGCCGCATCTCGGGACAGCGGCTCCCGCCCCGAGCTCCTCCACCGCCGCCCTCGAGCTCCTCCACCGCCCCGAGCTCCTTCACCGCCGCCTCCGAGCTCTTTCACCGCCGCCTCCGAGCTCCTCCACCGCCCCGAGCTCGTCCACACCGCCGACCTCCTCCATCCCGGGCCGTCCAAGGTGAGCTCCCCTGCTCCTCCTCCCTCTGTCTCCACACCGCCGGCCTCCTCCACAGCGAGCTCCGGCTGGCCTTGTTTCCTGTATTTTTGTTACAGAGCAACACTACATTTCTTTTTGCGGGCGGGGCAACTCCAACCGACCACCAAATCATCCGTAAGAGTATGTCTGGTAGAGTCCTTAAACCCTAAAAAAACAAAAAAACAAAAATCATTTTTTATGGGTTGGGCGGAAAAAAAACGCGTAGACTAGAACCCCTTAACCCTTAAACCCTCAAAAAAAAAGGATCGGACCTGCAAACCCTCTCCCAACCTGTAGAAGTGAGGATTGGGGGGGAAAATCTACCCCAACCCTCACTTTGATCCGGCCACGCGTAGGAGGGAAATTTCCCGTCCCTAACCTCCTCCCGCGCCTCCCTCGAGCCGCCTCCGGCCGCATCTCGGGTCGTCGCTGCCGTCCCGCCCCCGAGCTTCTCCACTGCTGCCTCCGAGCTCCTCCACCGTCCCGAACTTGTCCACACCGCCGACCTCCTCCACCGCGGGCCGTCCAAGGTGAGCTCCCCTGCTCCTCCTCCCTCTGTCTCCACACCACCGGCCTCCTACACAGCGAGCTCCGGCTGGCCCTGTTTCCTGTATTTTTGTTACAGAGCAACACTACATTTTTTGTTTTGTGTTGTGTAGATGGATGCGTTATCCGATGATTTCGGTTGATCGTCATCGGACGATTCGGACATTGAGGACTTGCTTCAAGACGATGACGTCGAGATGATGGCCTCCTCCTCGACGTGAAAGAGTTTGAAGACCGCGTGAAGCTGATGGATCATAGGAGAGGGTCGAAGATGGGACGAGTCACCATCTATCGGAACTGTTGTCTCGGACACGAACATTTGATGCGAGACTACTTCGTGGAGGTACCGACATACCCACCTCGCCTCTTCCGGAGAAGGTACCGAATGCGCCGTAGTTTGTTTGTGAAAATTGTCACGATTGTGAGGCCGCCTCAGATTACTTCAAGCGTCATAGATCCGCCGCCGGTATCATGGGGTTTAGTGCATACCGAAAGATATCGGCTGCAATGCGGGTAGTCGCCTATGGCATACCCGCAGACTATACAGAAGAGTATCTTCGCATTGGACAAGATACAACCACGGCGTCCGTTCGTAGGTTTGCAAAATTGGTCATCCGGTTGTATGGTGATGAGTATCTTCGGGCACCCAACGAGGAAGATACAAAGAGATTGATGGAGATGAATGAAAAAAGGGGATGGTGGGGGATGCTTGGTAGTCTTGATTGCATGCATTGGACATGGAAAAATTGTCCAAAGGCATGGCAAGGAATGTATTGCGAGAAAAGTCGTGATGCTACCATTGTGCTTGAGGTCGTGGCATCGAAGGACACATGGATTTGGCATGGATTTTTTGGTTTGCCAGGAACACTCAATGATATCAATGTGCTCAATAGATCTCCTTTGTCCAAAAGATTAGTTTCTGGGGATGCTTGAACTTGCAACTATAAAATGATGGACAATGAGTACTCAATGGGATACTATCTCACCGATGGAATTTACCCTGATTGGGCAACTCTTGTGAAGTCCATCAAGGAGAAAGACGGGGTGCCCTTAACCAGAAAAGAGGCTCATTTCACCAAGGCACAAGAGGCAGACCGCAAGGATATTGAGAGAGCTTTCGGTGTTTTGCAAGCAAGATTTGCCATAGTTCGGGGTCCAACTCGTTTTTGGGAAAAAAAACCTTGGAGAACATCGTGAAATGTTGTGTGATTCTACACAACATGATCATCGAGGATGAGAGAGGGTTAAAATTGTCTTGTTTCTATGACGATGTTGGTACTCGTGTGCAACCGAAAAGAAATTCTTGTAGAGTACAAGCTTTTGTTGAAGCACATCGTCAGATTGAGGATACAAACACTCATGGTCAGCTTTGGAATGATCTAGTAAAGCACCAGTGGCAGTTGGCTGGGCGGCGCCAAGGCCCATGATCTACCTTTGTTTACTTTTCTATGTCCTATTTGATTCGAACAATTATTATAATTTGCTTCAAAACATTGTTGTAATAAATTGAATGATTATTATGTGTTTGAAAGTACTATTCGGTGTTATTGAGATGATGAAAATTGTGATATGTTAAATGGCAGTTTTAAGGGTTGGGGTTGGGGCAAAGACTAGAACCCGGGATTCTAGTCTTTGTCCCTGTTTTTCAACCCTTAAAAGTGTTAAAAATGGCCAATTCTCAACCCTTAAAACTGGTTTTAGATCTAAGGGTTTGAGAGCTCTACTATACATGTTGTAAATATTTAAACGAGAATATATCTTTAGCTCATCAAAATTGTGTAAACCTTCATAAGTATGCATGTTTGGTTCAATGAGAAAAACACTATGCATCATACAACATGGAAGTGCTACATGTTCACGGTCCGAAGGCGCTACTCAATCGATGATGGGTCATTCAATAGGCCGTCAGCAAGTATCACGGTGGGCGTGCATAAGTGCAGTGGAGGTGGCCAAGAGAGGCATCGCTCAAACTTAAGCCTTGTTCGGTAACACTCCACGGAATGAAACGCGCGGAGTGGCGTTCTACCCGCTCCCTAAATTAGAGCTGCATGCCACTCCGCTCCCAGACAGGAGTTGGGGAGCGGAGGGATGCAGAACACTGCCTTAGTAGAAGTGTGGCATGGCATACGACGAGTTGTCGTGATCGGCAACCACGAACATATGCATCATGCATGCAGCGCCATCTTTACTTTACTCGAGCGAGATGAGCCGCGCTTCAGCCCAGTGCAGTGCAGGTCATCGCGCCATGAAGATGAGAAGATCCGGGGGTGGCCGCGAGCAGGAAGCGCACGTCCAAACGCCCACCGGGGAGAGGCCCCGGCGGCCGGCGAACCGAGGGCAATAATTGCGAAACGCGGACACGCAGACACGGTCGCCGTCGGCTGGGTTGCCGGGTGGCGGTGACGCGGCCGGGGTGCCGACCCCGCGACAGCCTAGCTCGCTCGGTGCGTTCGTGCGCGCGTGCAAGAGGTTGCGGTCGAGATTCTTTGGTTCGTTCGGGCCACACGAGATAAGCTGTTTTTCGGCCGCCCCGGGGCCGGGCATATACCATCTCCCCCCGTGCCGTCCACCACCGTTTTAAAAAGAAAAGGAGACGCGTCACCTTCTTGGTACGATGCCACGGGGTGGCCATGACAATGACCCCAGTGCGCTCATCGGCGGAGGCAAATCTCTTCCATGTCGCGGCGGGTGGCGGAACCAGCAATTTTCCCTCGTGTTTACGCATCACAAGTATCGCGATAAGGTGGATCGAGACTAACAGCCCCGCCACGCCAACGACCGTGATCACTAAAAGGACTGACATAAATTCAAAAATATACAACCATCGAGTCTACTACTTCTATTCTGATTGGATGAGGATATCAACGTCCATCCATCCACATATTGGTTTGGTCCTTTTTTTAAATGGACGAAAGACGGAACGACTGCGAATAATGGTCATCGTCCACATGTTCAACAGAACATATGCCTGTTATCTAGTCTTTTAGAAAAGAGCATATACCTGCTCTTTTAGAGCAAGTAAAGAGTGGTCCATCATACAGATGCTCGACAGAACGCGTACCTGTATTTCTTCTTTTCACAAGTGAAGCAATACCTTAACTCGTGTACACATCTTCAAGGCATATGTGTTCCGCAACAGGAATCTTGTCTCGACGAGAACAGCTATAACAAATTGCTAAGCCAACACAACCAAATGTGTATGTTGAGAAACGCATCTACTCGTAGTATATGAGACATATTAAAATAACACACACATATAAATAGCAACAAGAAACAAAACTTGACACTGTCATAGAAGGAATACGGGAGCGCAATGATGCTCCCAGCGATCTATTGTACATGTGGTTAAAACAAGAGAGAAATAAAACCGCATCAGATCCGACTATGATCTGAACCCTACAACAATAACCACCTCCGGTCCATCTTTTCTTTAACCTTACAGATTAAAACAGCGACTTCTAAAATTGTACAACAAAGTCAGAGAAAATATGGGACGGCAGTCCTTGGGCCACGCATCTGGTTGTTCTCCTCTGTCTCTGTGAAGAACTTGACATCGCGGTCCTGGCAAGAACAAGAACAAGTGCACACTAATTAGCACTAAAGACCTAATAAAGATTTATTTGCAATGATTATCAACAGTACTACCTCCGTCCCGGTGTATAAGTCATTCGCGTAGTTTTAGGTGGACAATTTAACTATCTAAATATGTATCATATGTGATAAAAAATATATATTTAGAAACTACATCCGTGTAGAAATCTAGTGATATACTCCCTCCGTTCCTAAATATAAGTCTTTAAAGAGATTTCATTAATGGACTACATACGGATGTATATAGACATACTTTAGAGTGTAGATTCACTCATTTTGCTCCGTATGTAGACTACTAGTGAAATATTTTAAAAGACTTATATTTAGGAACGGAGGGAGTACTTATCATGATATATAACACATATTTAATTCCCCAAATCGGTGACCTAGAACTACGCGAATGACTTATACACCGGGACGGAGGGAGTATGCATTTTACTCCGCGCTCTCTCCACAGATGCACCAACATACCATGTTCTCATCAAAGCTTAGTATAGAAGCAACATTGCCACATCTGTAGCAATAATTAGGTGCAGACCACACCTGCAAAAATATATGAACTAGGCATATGAGCATGGTTTTATTGATCAAATATCAAACTTACAAGAAAAAATATGCTACGGCTATCCGGACTACTGTAATTAGCGACAAGTGAACAGAAACTCACAGTTACAAGACCCTTGTCCTGAAACATGTATTTTAAGCCTTCCTGGACCAGCTGGTGAGCCCGGCACACTAGGTCAAGATTGTTCACATGGTTGAACTGCACAAGAATAAATCAACACCATTTGTTAAGAGATGATGAAAAGGTGATCCTCGATGAAAAGATTCCATGCGCACCTCTGTTGTCACTCGTGATCCAAAAAGCCAACCTGCTCCACGAGGACTAACGGCCCATGTCTCTATCTCTTCAGGGTCACTCCACATAAGATCACAGAAAGGACCTTCGTGGGGAATTTCACAATTCCGATCAATTGTCCGTATCTGGTGACAAAGTGATTGTTAATCAGATTACTGTTTCCATTGTATTGCCTAGCAACACCACTCAAAATCTTTCCTAAATATAAGTCTTAAGAGATTCCACTACGGATTACATACGGATGTACATAGACATAGTTTAGAGTGTAGATTCATTCATTTTGCTCCGTGTGTAGTCCATGGCATCTCTTAAAAGACTCATATTTAGGAACGGAGGGAGTACATGACAACAGCAGTAAACACATAAGAACAAGTCAACCAAAGAATCATGCATCCTTCAGATTATGAACCTACTCTGCAAATGCTATGGACCAACTAATGTCCAAACTAATGGTAAAGAAATGAAAGTATAACAGAATCAAACATTTAGAAAAAAAATACGATAAAGAACTCACTGAAAAGACCAAGAATTTAAAAAATCTGAAATGTCCAACACTCGGAGGATGTTAATTGTTTACTAGTCCTTCAAAATTTCTCAAGAATATCCCGTGTTCTAAAAGTAGCTGCATAGGCCTTCGGCGACACCCTCCTGTCTTAGTACCCACCTAATGGACGTTCACCAGATACTGATCTACCCCTGACTAGCACCTACAGGTGCGGTGAACAACTGAGATTATATGCTGATCAAAATAAAGATATATCCAGAGCTAACATCATGAAATTTGTGTGTTGGAATCAGACCACAATAATATAAACAAGGTGTAGTAAGTCCATACGAATCAGGAAACCTAATTATTATGTATGTAAACCAGGCACAATATGTCTCTGCTTCCATTCCACTAAACAAAATCACTAAAATGGGTCGAATCACGCTCAAACAAAGTTCCATAAGTAACATATTGGCTGAATGATGCTAAGAAAAAGTTAGGAAGAAAGAAGTCCAACTAACCTGGTCAACAGTACGTACATCAGGAGACAGACCACCGTGAACACAAAGGACCTGAATTTTCACAGTATCATTTCAGTATGATTGAGCACACAGTACAAATTCCATAATCTAGAAATCGTCTACTATGAGGAACTTACGGTGCCATTAATGATTGCTGAAAGAGTAAGGTAATCAAAAACATCAGTGCAGTACCGCCATGCATTGGCATTCCCATACTTCCTCTGGCACTCATCATAGAAACCATATACCTACAGATCGGTAACATAATATTAATTTGTCTGCGTGATAAAGTACTGGATCAGTGTATTAACCTGTTTGTGGTGCCGTACAATTCAAGCTGTAATTATACAGAGGTATCAAACAGTACTATGTCATGTGAGTGAAATAGAGACTGTTAACTGACCAAACAAAACAATTAGCATGAAGATGTAGGTTTCTTATCATATCAAACGAATTTTTGAACCATCCATAGATAAGTGTTGTGTATGTTTGAATCTGTGCATCCACTTAAATGAAGAAAATCAACCATAAGTAAAATCATCGATCTAGTAGCTAGATTGTTTTAACTTTAACGAAGGTATTTCATTCGTCCAAAATCAACCAACATACCAGGATGCATCATAGAGATTTTAGTGTGAACTGTGAAGGCAACATATGTATTGTGCATGCGTGAGCAAGTTAAGTATACATTGTAACTTAACAAACTGCAAGATCTTTCAGCAACGGGAGCGCACAACACAAAAATTATAAGCATACATAGAATTATAAGATTGAACTACAAGTTAGTTGCAGCAGAAATATCTCGAATCCCAAATGATCAACTGGGTGACAGATACTCCTCTGTTCCTTTATATAAGGTGCATTCATTTTTTTTCAAAAGTCAAACTTTCAATCTTGGACCAAGTTCATAGAAAAATATATTAACAATTTAACATCTACTCCCTCCGTCCCAAAATAAGTGTCGTTGATCTAGTGCAAAATTTGCACTAATTTAGTACTAAATGTACGACACTTATTTTGGGACGGAGGGAGTACAATACTAAATTAGTATCACTAGTTCCATCATCAAATATATCTTCATATTAGTGTGAAAAACGCTCTTATATTATGGGATGGAGGGAGTATTGTAGGTACTGCCGGGTTTTTTTTTATGAACTTGCTCAAAGATAGAAAAGTTTGACTGTCATAAAAATTAACGCACCTTATAAATTGGAACGGAAGGATATAATCGTTCTCCATACAAGGACATACCTGTGTCAGCTGCCTACTTTCGTGGTTCCCGCGCAGGAGGGTTATGTGGGCAGGATACCTAGTAGTAGGAAAATACATTGACAAGATTTAGTAGCCATATATGATGACACTTCAGGAAGAAATGCAGACGCAACAAACACTAACAGAGACTAGGTGTGTTCTTTGTTTTACTAATTAAGACCTCGGAAGCATGGACACGGCTAAACTTGCCAAATCTCCGTGCTGATACGGCGGGACACAGGGACACGCTAGGACACGGCTGGACACGCATATCCCGCCGTATTTCCTGAAATATGAATTAAAAAAACAAAAAAGAAAAGAGGACACGGCTGGGACACGTGTAGGACTCGGGAGGCCCAACTACACTGCGGCCCACCCCTTTCTTTTGCAGGTCGCATCCACGGGCACCACAAAAGCGTGAACTCGGAAACCTCCTCGAGTAGTCGGCGCCACGAATAGGGTTTCTCAGCTCCTGGACTCGCCGCCACCGCCAGCTCCTTGACTCGCCGCTGCCGCCTATGGAGTCGCCGCCGCCGCCAGCTCTTGGACTCGCCGCCGCCGCCTGCACTCAACCGTCGCTGTTCCCCGAGTGCAGCAGCCTCTCCTCCCAACGGAAACCAAGCCGGACTGCCGGAGCAGGTAACCTCGAGTCCTCGGTCTCTTTCTTTCATCTATTTGAATGGACTTGCTATGGATCTGCTGCTTGCTATTCCTTTTGCTGCTCGCCATGCCATTGTTGTATTTGTTCCTGCTCGCCATGCCATGTCCTTGCTGTTGCTGTTACTGCTTCCCTATGCTGATTGACTGCTCAAGCATGGTGCTGACTTTATTTGTTGTTCCATGTTGCAGGGTATTCATTCAATCTTGCAAGGAATACTAACTTTCGGGCAGCCATGGCATATTTATATTTATTTCCTTCTCATTTTTCTGTCTTTAACTCTATATTACATGGCATATTTATATTTATTTTTATATATACTTGTCGTGTCCCCGATGGGCTGTTTTTGGAAAATGCCGTATCCTGTGTCCCGCATGCGTGTCAAGACTTAAGAGTGACATGGTTCATCACAAAAAATGATGAGAGAATCTTTATTTTCAAACTTCCAGTTCAAGTAAGGCTGTCAAAAAATGTTTAGGCCCGACTAGAGCTCCGTTCGAGAGCTAAACAAGATGAGTTCACCAAGCTCGTGATCCCGACGAGCGCCAGCTCGAACAGTTTGCTGAAGCTCGGTAGAGCAACACAGGCTAGCTAATTTTCCAAGGAAATAACTACAGGACCCGAGCGTCATCCTAGACCCGCCCCTCTTCCATCTCTTGGCCCAACAAATCTCCACCCATTGATCCATTTCAATGTACACAAATCTTGGCATCTCATTGGCCTGTCCTACTGAGACGAAGAAGCTTTTTGCAGCCTAACAAAATGCCCTGGCCGATTTTCTAATTGAAAATATTAACGAGCTTTGCGAGCTCGCCGAGCCTTCAACAGGTCAAAGCTTGAGCTAATCCATATGCTCATGAGGCAAGCTCCCACCCACCACATGGCTTCTGTATTTTCTCAAATTCGACTCATTGACAGACCTAAGTTCAAACAGTAAAATATAAGAATGGGTTTCAACTTATTTCATCTGGCAACTTCCAAATTGCAGTTCAAGCCATAGTTAGATTGTGCAGACACAGGATACACATTTTCCCAAAACAGCCATAGGGGATACGGCAGGGTATACAAGTATTTAGAAAAATAAGGAGCATGTAACTAAGATTAAATGATAATTTTTGATGAGATTTATATTTGGCTAAAATTACAGGATATATGTTGCCCCATTTTCATTGAATTGTTTTTAGACATACCCCATTTTCACTGATGAAAGACTTTGAGCAGTCCATTGATGTAAGAAAACCCTCCACTCAAAGCCCATATAAGGCCCAAATTCAGAAAACCTAGTCAGCTCTTCCAGCCATTCCCATTTCCACGCTCTTTCTCCCTTTCCTCCAACCGCCAGAGAACTGCAAAACAGGAGATGAGACGACCACACCACCTTCTGTACATCCTTGCTCGTCAGCGGCTTCTGTCGCCATCTTCCTTTGTGCCTGAATCGTCTTCCCCCCTGGCGGTCACAGTCCACATCTTTCTAGCGCTTCTTCCTCATCATCGACCACATTCCCATCTTCCTCCCCGTCTGGATCCTCTTCCACCGCTAGCAGCCACCATTCCCATCTCCCTCCCCGCCATATCACATCCGTATCTGTCCAGTATCCCTGCCATATCCCCATTTCTTTCAAATCAAAAAGAAAGGGATGCTCAGGGATACGTGTATCCTCGTATGGCGTATGTACGCACATGGACACGGCTGATGTTGCCATATCGGTGCTTTTGAGATGGATAGTCATCCCAACCAACCAACAACCAACAACCAAGCCTTTCAGTCCCAAACAAGTTGGGGTAGGCTAGAGTTGAAACCCATAAGATCTCGAAGCCAAGTCATGGCTCTGGAACGTGGATTGCTAACTTCCACGCACCCCTGTCCATGGCTAAGTCTTTGTCGATATTCCAAACCTTCAGGTCTCTCTTAACGGACTCCTCCCATGTCAAGTTTGGTCTACCACGACCCCTCTTAACATTCTCAGGACGCTTTATCCGTCCGCTATGCACCGGCGCTTCCGGTGGCCTCCGTTGAATATGTCCAAACCATCTAAGACGATGCTGGACGAGCTTCTCTTCAATCGGTGCTACCCCAAGTCTCTCTCGTATATCGTCATTCCGTACCCGATCCCAGTCTAACTTAATTCATGTTCTTTGTATGATTGTATAAGAACAATTAAAAATTAAGCACTTTAAATTTCATGAGAAACAATAAGCTAAATCAATCCCATCAACCCCCATAAGGCTACTCAAGGTGTTCTCCCGCAATATAAGGGCAAAAGGCAGTTATATGAAGAGACAGCAGGATTTTACATACAATCAAACAGCAACCAAGCATTATCATTCAACAGCTTAATTCCAACCAAGGAATGCTTACATTCTGGTTACGCATGTACCACTATCCTGAATTATTATAAACACGGTGAAACGACAATGAAGTTTATACTCGCAATTACAAAAAAAAGTGAAGAAGCTGCAGGCGCAGCTAGGCGCTATAAAGTTGAAAGCTTTGGAACAAACAGAAGGACGGCCCATTATTTGCGAAGAGGAAAACTAACCAAATACCTTGCTTTTAGTAGCAAAAGGATGGTGAAAACCTCGAGACTGTTGAAGCCGCGGTCGACAAAATCACCCTACGAGTCAATCACAGCTCTATTTAGCAACACAAGAACATCAGAGGCCATCTAGACCAGCCGCAGGAAACAATAGAAGGGCTGACCATGAAAATATAGTTGGTCTCAGGCACATGCCCTCCGGTGGCGAAGAGCTTCATAAGGTCATGGAACTGCCCGTGGATGTCGCCGCACACCGTGACCGGGCTGTTGACTGGCTGCACGTTGGACTCCTCGATGAGTATCTCCTTAACCTGGATGGTGATCAGCCACATACACCTCGGTTACACAGTGGGCACGCAGTACACAGACACGGTTCACTTAGCCTCTCGGCGGGCGGCAAAAGCGACTGATTTTGCCCATCTACCTGCCACCGCTAATAAGAACCCTAAACAACAGAGACACGGCCACGCCGCAGCGAACGCGCGCCGGCCGGTCGAACAAAACCCTAGCGGAAGCGATGAATACAACACAGGGGGGAGGACGCTCACGTATTCGCAGAGGGTCTGGAGCTCGTGCTCGGCGAGGTGCTGGCCCTCCTTGACCTTGGAGATCCACAGATCCAAATCCATGGGTGGCTCGGGGGTCGGCGAACCGGCGGCGGAGGATTCAGGGCGGAGGCGCGGACCGGGGGGGAGGGCCGATCCCCTCTTGATTCCTGGTGCGGGGATATTGTGTTTCGCCCCCTCGATCGCGGCTGGGGAGGCGAGAGGGGAGGGGGAAAATAAGGTTGTGATTTGGCACGGGCGCGCTGGAGTACGGAGCGACCTCACAGCCTCGCAACAACAAGCACGAGACGGGACGGCGTCTGCGATTGGACGGGCGGCTCAGATTTGGTTGGCGTTTGCATATTTGGAGTTTATTTTATAGTACTATAATTTTGGGTGGGTTTTCCTCTGTGACGTCCTATTTAAACTTGAATATTTTTTGTAAAGCATCAAGGCAACGCGTGTACTGGTTGTTTGACAAGTTTGGAAGATATTTGTTGTTTTGGTTTGCTCATTCCAATTTTGGACATGGAGATTGAACAGTTCCAACAACAAAACGTAAACGTACCAACTGCTCTTGTTCAAAATTTGTTTGGGGATATCTACAGTTTTTGACTGATCATTCAAGTTCTTTTTGTTTAAAATTCAACATTTTTTTTAAAAATGCAAACAATTATACTCCCACGGTTCATAATATAAAAGCGTTTACGGAGGGAGCAGTGAATTATACACATATATATATACTCAACTGAAAATTATACACATATATATATACTCAACTGAACTAGGTTTTCGCCGCGTGTGCACTTACAAGCAGGATCCACCGATTAAAAACATGTTAATCGAGCCAAAGATGGATTAGAGCTAGCTATAATGAGGTATACCGATATGTTGAGTGGAGTTCTATACGAAATCGACTCCAACAGTTCGGTGATTTATGTCAATTCTACAAGAAAACACAAACCTGGTAGCCAGATTTCTTAACCCAAATGTTAGATATCATATATTTGTCCACTTGGGCCATTGTATAAAAAAAGTTTATAATGACTAAAAGATAAGAACATTGCAAACACAATTTCAGCGACAACGAATTGTGCCAATCTGTTGGTAGTTTGTCTCGCTGATTTCTATCAAACAACGGATCGTAACATTTCCCTAAAAGGAGAGGAAGCGGTAGTACTTTTCCAGATTGTTTTAACTAACCGTATGTCACAACTGTATACAATGAAACAAAGAGTTCATGCTGTGCAAAGCTTCGCAATGTGGATTTTGGTTATATTGTATACAGGTACTTGCACAAATATTTACATTTCTACGAAAGATAAATGCCCTTGTTCTCCCTCTCATAAGCTCCAAAATTGACCCTCCCTCTCATAAGCTCCAAAATTGACCCTTCTGATACGGAACTGGAGATAATGAAAAGATGCACACCACAAGAATCTGGAGGAAACTTCCCAGTAGAATTCTCTAATGACAAGCGATTAGCGCGAAATCTGGCTGATGCGCTAACAGTGAGACATGCATTATGTCCAATAAGTAGAGCCCCTTTAACCATACCATGTCCAAGCAAAGCCAATCCCGCGCTATAGGTTCCTGGCCTCCTTGCAAATGCCATACAACAGAACCCCTAAGTGTAGCGTTTCTTGAACAGTGTATGCCTCTTAGCTGGGTCCTTCTTCTTGGCTCCCTTGCCCTTGCTGGATGATAACATAAGAGTAAGCATTCAGCAAACAAACTACAACGGAATCCCAGCATAAAGGCGAAAGTGAAATGGAAGTAGAGGAGGCAGCACTTGTACTCCATGTAGACCATTCCACCCGCTCCAGAAAATGCGCTCATTAATCCAGCAGAGCGCCGAGCCTTCAGGAGAGCCTTGCCATCAGAATCCTCTTCCAAGTGCTCAACACCAATCATGTCATCCCCTGCGCTCAACACCTATTTTTGAAGCAGCACAGAAAGAAATTGCAGTCAGGTACAAACAGCAAGAAACTTGGCAAACAATGGGTATAGAAAACACTCACTTTGCCTAAAAGGTCAAGCTGTTCATCGAGTGTGTGAAAACTCAGGTTAGGTCCTTCTTCAGGTGGCGGCAAGCTAGTGATGACCTGGAAACATATATATTTATCACTAAACCCGAAGTGACAAAAAGATTCCGAATATCTAGAGAAATTCTTGAGAATAAACCTTGAAACTATATCCCTGGTCGATAAGAAATTGTTGCCTTTTTGTCGAATAATACATTTCCTGCATCAAAAAATATGTCATGCTAAAGTTGATCTAAATTCCACAGGCATGGTCTGGAATAAAGCCAAATGAAAAACTAATGCAGTAATCATTAGTGAGACACACACACCTGTGTGTCGGTTGATACAAGAGAATAGAAAAAGGCATTGTATTCTTCTTTTCCACCTGCCATCCTATCTTGATGCTTACCCTGCAGCCCCAGCAGTTGAAACAGATTCAGTGGCACCATAGAAAACATTGTATCACTAACTATTATATATCACTTCTGCCATCTGATTGGCCACATCACTGGCATAACTCACATCCAGACTATTGAAATCCCTTGCATGACCACCCTCAAAAGCCAGAGTTGGAGTAATGATAATTTACTTACACTAAGAAATTCTAGAAATGAATTACCACATACAGACTTAACAGATTCAAATAAACCATCCAAGGAAGTCTGAAAAGCAAGTTATATAGAAAAAAAAAGTTTCCTTTTGCATAATCAATTTTGATTAAAGATTTTTGTTCTTCATACCAACTCATTTTCAGCATATACATGCAAATTATCGATGTATCAGAAACATAAAAAAATACGCTAAATTTTGAATATCAAGAGAAGGAACACAGCAATTGCAACTGGGTTGTCTATTACGCTGCATGCAGCAACCGCAAGCTTCAATCTATGTTACCTTTGCCCTGAGAATACGTCCCAACCGTTGAGCTTCTTGACGCCGGGAACCAGCATGAGAAGATATTTGAATGATGACATTTGCTTCTGGGATATCAATGGAATTATCACCCACCTATGCATTAATAGCAGAGATGACATTGATTACCTATGATAGTATGATGGCGGCTTCAAAACAAATAAACAGGATTGGAAAATTAATAATAAGCACACACCTTAGAGAGGAAAACAGTGTTGACTTCTGGACTGTTCTTGAATTGATACAAAATTCTTGTCCTCTCCGCATGGCTGCGAGATGCGAAGCCAACATATAAGTATATAACTTATGGCGCATAAGTAGAATCATCTAAGATGAGAGGTTACCTTGTGGCACCATAAATCATTGGTTTACGGAGCTTCATTGCGTATGCAGTTAGTGCAAATAAATTATCAGCAAATACAATGATCTTATCCCCGCGTTGTTGCTCATGGAATCGAATTAAAAACTCACAAGCCCTGAACTTGTTTGGATTCATCACATAGAGTACCTGGTAGACAAGAGCCAATGTAATGCAAACATCAATATGAATGAACAAATTTGAGGACTTCAAAGGGAGTTCAGAGACAAGCATGCCAATAAAATATTCACAAGTTTATATATATATGACTTAAGTCAAGAAGAGTATCTTTTCAATTTATCACATGCCCCCTAAGGGCGAAGAAAAATACTTTCTTGTCAGGAATTAAGATGACATAATAACTTACCAAAAAGTCAACACGTTAACAAATCAAAGAAATCATTGCATAAAAGAATTAAAAAAAAGGTAGCACCGAAAGCAATAACCAGGGGCAGAGACAGGGGGCGGGCAGGGGCTAGACACCCCCCCCCCAAACGATCGGCCCCCTCAAGGTTTCACAGGTTGTGCTAGTACTAGTATATTCTAATATGTGTGCTAATGGACGTAATGGCTGCTTAATTAGTAATTAAGCCCGCTAATAATACTATTTTGTGTAGTATACTAGCCGAAGCCCATATTGTAGTATAGCAGCCCATTGTTTGCCATTTTTTGGTCGGGTGTGTGTGTGTGTGTGTGTGTGTGTGTGTGTGTGTGTGTGTGTGTGTGTGTGTAGGAATTAGGAAGCCCACAAAGTAACCTCGGAAGAAAAAAGGATAACCTTTCCGAGAGCCGCCGTTCTGCAGATCTTCAAGCTCAATCTGTCAATATACTAGGGTTCTTGCCGAGTCTAAAAAAAACTAGGGTTCTTGTCATTGCTAGTGTTGTTTCTCCTGTAGTTCAGCCGCCGGCTGCTACTCCTGTTTGCAAGTTGCCGGGCGGAAAGACACTAAACACATCATGGCGCGGACTCAAGGTTTCTTCGGCGGCATTAGCCGCTGTGATAATTCTGTCATGGAGTCATATCGCTGAGTTCGCCAAGTGTTTGTACATGATCTAGGGCTCAATTTCAAAGGTACACAGACAATACACTGCCTCTACTCCTGGTACATTTCCTATGGATTACAACCTGGCAGCCTAAATAATCTTGCTTCAACGATAATAGATTAATTTACTAAGTAGATGTTCCTTTGAAAATCCAAATTGTTGCTAATTGATATATATCCTTCTATTTCCTAATTAAATTTCATAGCTATATGATTAGTATAGAGAACTTATCAGTATATCTTCTGGGCTATATATTAAGTATATTCGATTCATTAGATATAGTTATTGAAAGGTCTATTTACAGTGTCTCGTGGGCAACAACTTTTGGGTTTCGACTCGCCCCACCCCCCCCCCCCCCCTATGTTCAATTCCTGGCTCCGCCCCTGGCAATAACGGAAGCTCGTACATGTGTGTTTTATCTTTCAAAAAGGTTAAGAAATTGAATAAAAACTCTGCACGGACAGATGAGAAACTTCAATGAAGATTCACCTGCTTCTTTTTTGAATTTTCCTTTTTCAAATACTCAGCAAAGAACTCTTTGGTCATGGGACACCATACTTCTGCACATTGCACGTTCGCAATAAAACCACCTTTCACTAAATCCAACCAATTTGCTTCATACAGCTTTGGTCCAATTAGAAAATTTAGATCTGTGATACGTTCATCCTCTCTCACAAGTGTAGCTGCAATTGTAAGAATTGAAGTAATTTAGAATGATATGATAAGCGAGCAGTTAAAATCACACAAGATTATTATATGACGAAAACGGACCGGTAAGACCAAGCTTGCAGTGAGACTTGGTAATGCTGATGACCTTTCTGAACATATGTGCAGGGACAACGTGAACCTGCAAACACAGATTAAAAAAAATGGGCATGCACATTGTTATGATCTTTCATGTTCTAACGAAATTTGCAAGCCTAACTTGTCAATGAATGCAGATCTCACCTCATCCATAAGGAGCAAACCCCACTCCCTGTTCCGGATTTCTTCAATAATCTTCTCTGAGTCTTCAGATCGTTTGCCCCCAAATGCCACCATGTTATAAGTAGTCACAACAACACCAGCCATCCCTCGAAATTTCTCTTTGTTATCTGAAGTAAAACGGCTGATATGTTCATCTCTTATAGTTGACCAAAGCTTGAACTGGAATGCCCATTGATCAACAGACACAGCATTTGTGGCCAAGCATAGGCAGCTCTTCTTAATACGACATGCTGCAGATACACCGACCAAGGATTTTCCTGCACCACAAGGTAGCACAATAATGCCTGACCTTGCTCTGCCTGCAAAATGATGGGAAAATTTGTTCAGCAAAGGAGAAGAAGCACACGCAGCACATGCTCAGCAGATTCCTGAGTTCCAAAACTAACAATTAACAAATGATGCCAGGGGTTAAATTTTCTAGCTAACGCCGAGAGCAGTGAGACGGCTCCCTAACATTCCTAGTTTCCTATCTTCCTTCTTAGTAACACAGGTGTCCCGTACTTTACTACTCCCTCCGATTCATATTACTTGTCTTAGATTTGTCTAAGACAAGTAATATAGATCGGACAGAGATACATCCGTATCTAGACAAATCTAAGACAAGTAATATGGATCGGAGGGAGTAGTTCCCATTAGTTCCTATGCTTAAATTGCATCTTCTCATTATTAAAATCAGATGGAGTCGAGCAGGCCATGTGACATTAAGCAACTTATATAGCTGTTCTCAAATCTGGTGGCCAATCAGCAAAAGTGTCATCTGGTAAGACAGGCAAACAAGTAATATAGATCGGACGGAGATACATCCGTATCTAGACAAATCTAAGACAAGTAATATGGATCGGAGGGAGTAGTTCCCATTAGTTCCTATGCTTAAATTGCATCTTCTCATTATTAAAATCAGATGGAGTCGAGCAGGCCATGTGACATTAAGCAACTTATATAGCTGTTCTCAAATCTGATGGCCAATCAGCAAAAGTGTCATCTGGTAAGACAGGCAATGATATGCTTGATTTGAAGACCCAGTTACTTAAGCTACCATGCCTAAACTTCTAAATGTCATTATAACCCTTGCACGAGGGAGATGGCGCCCAATTAGATCTCATAAGTCACAACAGCAAAATTACTTGCAGCATTGACTCGACTTCCCAAAACTCTTTCTAACAATCCAGTCCAACCAAACCAGCTACTAGAGATGAGATCCTGATTTTAGCTCAAACTCTCAAAGTCACTGAGTTTACTGAGTGAACGAGTATTGCATACATCTGTTAAGGTACCATATCATGACACTCAAGCTGTTTACTGAGTTTAATATGCAGTTATTCCCGTATATTGTATCATGAACTTACCATTCCCAAACATCTTACTGAGGCTCTTTTCTTGATATGGCCTTGGCCGTGCTTGAGGTTTTAATTCCATATCCAAATCTGGGTTTACCTACAGTAAAATTAAATATCAATCTCAATTCTAAATCTTGTAGTGAATGTGTCATCATATGTCATGCTAGAAAGCAAAAAATTGTAAATTGCCTATCCCTGTGACAAGCAAAAAGGGTTGAGAATACTATGGGTCTCAAATCTCGACAGGAAATAGCAAAGAATATTGTCTACATGGTTTGTTCAGCTAGAGATAACACTCGATAGATGGACATATAAAGCACCTGTCTTCTTCATGAATTTAAACAATTGGGGGTTTATGTATTATGAGAGTGTTCTTAATGTATGAAAAGATCATGACTGAATGGAAGGGCTTAAGTTTATTTCCCATGGTACGTGTGCTACTCAGTTGTGTTGGGCCTTCAATGTGCAGATGCCAAAAGAGCTCCCTGTATCAACTTTACATCATTGCATGGTTTTAACTTTCAGATGTATACAAGGATCAAATAAGTAAACAACATGCACCAGTTGACAGTTGCTGCCCGATCATCAATACAGTCAGGGTTTGGGTCAACAACTTAGCTAAATGTTACTCCCGTCCAATCCAAAGAAAGTGTCGTGGCTTTAGTTCAAATTTGAACTAAAGCTGAACTAAAGCCAAAACACTTTTTTTGGATCGGAGGGAGCAAGAAAAATCAAATTATGAGATGCATCAATATAAATTTAACACTTCGGATTTATACATGCATATCTGAATCAGTTATGTCAGTACGACACGTTACATACTACAATGTTCGGAGATGATATTGTGCAATACCTAAGCTCTGTTATTACCGTCACACTGGTTCTTCCTTATGAAGTCTGCATTTAATGTAGCAAATGACTAGCTAAGTAGCTAACTAACTCAGCTGTAGGCCCTACTTGTATACATAGGTAGTTGTTTCGAACTCAATGAACCACAAGGTAAGAAATTGCTTCCAGCACAAGGCCATTTTGGGTCATTTCGTTTCAACATGACCATCTCACATCAAAACCGGCCAGCTCAATCTGGTTTTATCTTACTTAACACGGTTTAAATGCATGAAGAAAATCTCAGTCCAGCTGATGCATCAAGGATCAAAGCGTAGTTTTTCTTGGTAAAGTACCATCCTAGATCTGATAAATATAGTTGTTCTTCATGTGGAAAGTACTTACTGTGTCATTTCTAAAATCATACTCCTCTAGCATGGGAAAGTTCAGCGCATTTGGTAAGCACCGTTGCTTTACGTTCTCAACCTGAATATGATGGATGAAAGTATTAAACACCAGTCTCCACAACTGAAGCTACCAAAGCTTGTGCTTGAAGCGACATAATACCTGAGAGGAATAAACTTCGAAAGAATGTGTTTCCTTGTCTTCATTTGCATCAGCCAATTCCGTTCCATCTAACAAATCATGTCCACTAGCTATTTCCCTAGCTGCTTTGCTAACAGCGAATGCCGATCCTCCTAGACAGTCCTGAAGGGGCAGATAAATGGATTCACATAACGAGGCATAGCAAACAGCTAGTTCAAATTTCAAAATGGCCAAGTATGAAGACCTATACCAGCAGTTGAGAAAAATAATGGAGGTGATATTTATGCCAGTCAAATGAAATACTGTAATTGTTAGGGAAGGAGATAATGCACATGGATGGTATGGATAAGCACTTCCATATGATACAAAGTTCTGTTCTAACAGACACTAACTGTGTTCCACGCAAATTGTATGAAAGTGAAGAGAACAAAAGATCAACCTCGGGAGCTTTCCGTGCTTTCGAAATTACGTCATCATTCAGGAGTTTCTCCAAAACCTGGACACAAACATCACAGCTCAAATAAATAAGTAAATAACGAGTTACAGAGTAATCAAAATTATATAGTTGCAGGAAGAAAGATACAACCTCAGGGAACGGCGACTCCACAAAATATTGATTCTTCTTCAGAACAAGCTTTACTTTGCCATAATTCGCAGTTGACCCATGGATAAATTCAATTATCTCATGAGGCAATTTAGTCTTGGAGAGCTTACTCAAGACACTAATGATAGTGTTTGTCTCAAGTCCAACTGAGACCGCGGCATACAATGAGTGTGGCGTTAGATTGTATTCATGCATAGATTCTGGCCTGCACCACCAAAGTGAGATTTAAGTTTCAAATATCACACCGTTTTGCGCAATGCATATGTTCCAGACATTAACCTGAGTAAAGTTTGGGTTTTTGTGGGGAAAAGTTGACCCATTTGCATTGTAACTTAAATCTATTGCTATTCCGTGCTATAAGCAACACTCAGGAAGTAATAGTCTATTATCTCTTTAACACAGCATGCACGATCCAAACATCCCGACTCCAGACCCAATCATATACTCTCTCCGTCCGGAATTACTTGTCGCACAAATGTATAAAAATGGATGTATCTGGAACTAAAATACATCTAGATACATCCATTCCTATGACAAGTATTTCCGGATGGAGGGAGTATAACCATTAAATTTACAAGGCAGTAGGCAGTAACAAGATCCAAAAAAAGCATGTCACGTTAAAGAATCCTTTTGGATCAGACTGATGCAGTGCCGCACCAGACCTATACACTGCATATAACCTTACTAAGCATGGCAAAATTAAGGCTAACTCGGCCTACCAGAATATGACCTTCCTACTACCAGTCCATGCTAACTTTCTGGGAAAACTGGTAAAAGTTGGGAGAGGTCCACTCGTTTGATACAACCGTGGCTAGCCCAAAACAAGACATGCGGGTTGGCTGAGATTTGGAGGTAGGAGTGATTGAATGGACCTGCATACAGGTTCGGCGATGGCGATGAGGAAATCGTAGGCCTGCTTGTAAAGAGGCGAGAAGGTCTCGAGGAAGATGCGGCCGTCTGCGCACGCCCACAGCGGCCGGTTCACGTGATCTGGCTTGAGCTCCAGCTTGGTGAAGTCCCTCTTCTTCACCTCATTATCCCCTGAAACGAATCAAAAGTTCCAGCCCCCGAAAATCCCCAATCAATCAAACGGCAGGAACCACACCGATTCGCGAAAAGATGGGTGGATTTGGGGGGGAATCATGCGCTCTGTACCGTCGCGGGCATCGTCATCGAAGTCGTCGGCGTAGTTCATCTCGGCGGTCTCGTCCACCAGAGCCGCCTTCGATGGCGCCGAGGACTTGTACCGCTTCGGCGCACGGGCGCGATCGCCTGCAGGGGAGAGAGGGGAAGGGTATCACGGAGAGTGACACGGATGAGGATACTGGTGGGATTTAGGGTTTCCGCCTCACCGTCGCCGCCGGCCATGGCTGGGAGCGAGGAGGCGGTATAGGTCGGTGCACGGACGAATCGAGTTGAGTCGAGTCGAGTCGAGTCGAGGAAGATGGAGAAAGTCGAGGACGGGTGTTGTGCGAGAAACACGTATGGGTGGGGGTGGGGGTGGGGGTGGGGGCTTGAGATATAAGAACTTCTCGATCGTATAATGGCTTAAAATAACCGTTAAAATACGGTTCGCGCGAAAAAATTGTTAGACGTATAAAAATTTGTAGGATGCGGTAAAAGTTTGCCCTCAACTTTTAAATTTACGGGGTGGGAGGCCGACCCGAGCTCGCCCCCTGTCTACGGCGAGATTTGGCGCGAGGGAAATTTTCGCGCGGTTGTTCCCGCTTCCCACCCCCTTCGTCGCCATTGCCCCGCCTCCGCCCGCTCCGGTCCTCTTCCCCAGCTATTCTTCGTCGTCATGGAAGCCTTCCAGTCGTCCCACGTCATTGTGGTTGTCGCGCACGCGCAATCCCCTCCAGCAGATCTCGTCGCCGGCCATGTCGCCTCCGTCGTCGTTCGAGGCATCACCGCGTCTGTCCGCAAGCAGCAGGGCAACGTCATCGTGGAGGGCAGAAATCCGGTTGGCCCCGTCGGGAAGGCACGCGTGCACGATGGCATGGCCGCTGCGCGATCTGTCCGGCTGCCGCCCGAGAAGAAGGGCAAGGTTTCAAGGGTGAAGCGCAAGAAGGTTCCTACGAAAAGGTCGGCGGCTTCATCCTCTTCCTTTGCCCCAGCAACAGGTATCCCGACGATACCCTTCAACGGTGTTGCTTCCACCGCAAGCGAGGGGTTCGACGAACTGGCCGGTTCGAACGATGCCACTACCGAGTTCGTCAACTTGTTGGACACCAACACCATCGACATCGATCGAGCCCTGATCGTTGATTTTGATTACAATGAAATGGGTGGTGGTGTGGATGGTCACGGTGGTGAAGATGAGGTGGAGGAGATAAATGAGGGGGTATATGACTAAGCGCAAGCAAAGAAAGTGCGAGATTGAAGAACTACACGTTGTTCGAATACCAAATCTTGATCAAGGCTTGGAGTGCGGTGTCTCTTGGGGCGTGCACCGGCACATCTCAAACCGCCAAGAGGTATTGGCAAAGGATCGAAGATCAATACTTACGCTGTTATGCATGATGGCAAAGTATCCCAATAAGACTCCACACACCTTTTGGTCACTCCAAGGTCATTGGGCCGTGATCAAGCCTATTTTTAGCCGTTGGGCTGCTTACTTGGAACAAGTTCGCAATGCTCCTTCAAGTGAAACCGTGAAATCCGAATATGTGAGTTCGTTTTCACATCCCAAGTTGTGCAAATCATTTGTAGCATTTGTAGCATCTCAAATCATTTGATATTGTTTTCATTGTGTAGGACAAAATTGCCCAACAAAGATACAAAGACATGAAAGCTTCCGAAGGCAAAAAATAAACCAGAGCATTGTTGGAAATTGCTAAAAAAGTGTGAGAAGTGGGAGTTGATTGAGAAATAATCCCCACCGAAGAGAGGTTCACTTACGACTATGGATGATGATGACACGTGAAACTTGAACAAGCCCAATGAAGATAAGAAGTCAAGAGAGAAAATCAAAAGGGAACACGAGGCATCGAGATTTCAGGACAAGATAGATGTCATGGTGCAATCAAATGAGTTGATGTTGACGAAGACATTGAAGGCAAAGAAAGAGTTGGGGGTAATAAGGCATGAGAGAAGCAAGAAAAATGACAATCCCTCAAGGACGAGGGGTTGCGCAAGGCGGCCATTGAGGAGAGAAGAGTCTTCGTCGATGAGACAAAAGCCATGGACAAGCTTCTTGCCGAGGAGAACAAGATTATGTCATTGAACCGCGATGACATGGACTGTTGGAATTATGCCCTAGAGGCAATGATAAATAAGTTATTATTATAATTCCTGTGTCAAGATAATCGTTTATTATCCATGCTATAATTGTATTGAATGAAGACTTAGATACATGTGTGGATACATAGACAAAAACCGTCCCTAGCAAGCCTCTAGTTGGCTAGCTAGTTGATCAAGTATAGTCAGGGTCTTCTGGCTATGAGCAAGGTGTTGTTGCTTGATAACTGGATCACATCATTGGAAGAATCATGTGATGGACTAGACCCAAACTAATAGACGTAGCATGTTGATCGTGTCATTTTGTTGCTACTGTTTTCTGCGTGTCAAGTATTTATTCCTATGACCATGAGATCATATAATTCACTGACACCGGAGGAATGCTCTGCGTGTATCAAACGTCACAACGTAACTGGGTGGCTATAAAGATGCTCTACAGGTATCTCGGAAGGTTTCCTTGAGTTAGTATGGATCAAGACTGGGATTTGTCACTCAGTGTGACGGAGAGGTATCTCGGGGCCCACTCGGTAATACAACATCACACACAAGCCTTGCAAGCAATGTGACTTAGTGTAAGTTGCGGGATCTTGTATTACGGAACGAGTAAAGAGACTTGCCGGTAAACGAGATTGAAATAGGTATGCGGATACTGACGATCGAATCTCGGGCAAGTAACATACCGAAGGACGAAGGGAATGACATACGGGATTATATGAATCCTTGGCACTGAGGTTCAAACGATAAGATCTTCGTAGAATATGTAGGATCGAATATGGGCATCCAGGTCCCGCTGTTGGATATTGACCGAGGAGTCCCTCGGGTCATGTCTACATAGTTCTCGAACCCGCAGGGTCTGCACACTTAAGGTTCGACGTTGTTTTATGCGTATTTGGGTTATATGGTTGGTTACCAAATGTTGATCGGAGTCCCGGATGAGATCACGGACGTCACGAGGGTTTCCGGAGTGGTACGGAAACGAAGATTGATATATAGGATGACCTCATTTGATTACCGGAAGGTTTTCGGAGTTACCGGGAATGTACCGGGAATGACGAATGGGTTCCGGGAGTTCACCGGGGGGGCAGCCCACCCCGGGGAAGCCCATAGGCCTTAGGGGTGCCGCACCATCCCTTAGTGGGCTGGTGGGAAAGCCCAGAGAGGCCCCTGCGCAGGAGATAAGAAAATCAAAGAGAAAAAAAAACGGGGAAGTGGGAAGGAAGGGAAGGACTCCACCTTCCAATCCTAGTTGGACTAGGATTGGAGGAGGAATCCTCCTCCCCCCCATCGGCCGAACCCCTTAGGGCCTCTTGAGCCCCAAGGCAAGGCTCCTCCCCTCCCACCTATATATACGGAAGTTTTAGGGCTGATTTGAGACAACTTTTCCACGGCAGCCCGACCACATACCTCCACGGTTTTTCCTCTAGATCGCGTTTCTGCGGAGCTTGGGCGGAGCCCTACTGAGATTAGATCACCACCAACCTCTGGAGCGCCGTCATGCTGCCGGAGAACTCATCTACCTCTCCGTCTCTCTTGCTGGATCAAGAAGGCCGAGATCATCGTCGAGCTGTACGTGTGCTGAACGCGGAGGTGCCGTCCGTTCGGCACTAGATCGTGGGACGGATCGTGGGACGGTTCGTGGGATGGTTTGCGGGGCGGGTCGAGGGACGTGAGGACGTTCCACTACATCAACCGCGTTTATTGACGCTTCTGCTGTGCGATCTACAAAGGTACGTAGATCGGAAATCCCCTCTCGTAGATGGACATGACCATGATAGGTTTTCGTGCGCGTAAGAAATTTTTTGTTTCCCATGCGACGTTCCCCAACATGGACGACATCGCCAAAGAATGGCATGATATGGCAAGGAGAAACATTTTTAAGAGGAGGATGGTAGCAGCGGCCGGTGGGTGATTCGGTGCCTGTGATGTTTCCCCATCACGAGTTGGAACCAGTGTCGTTGATGCTTCCAGTGCGTCCGGTTATGTTTTCGTTGTCGAAGTTGGAACAAGTGTCGGTGATGAACTCGGAGGCGGCAATGACATCGATGGTGGTGATGCGGAGTGAAGATCATGACGACGGATGAGAAGCGACCAAGATGATGATGGACGTGGTCGTTACTTTTGCATGAAGTCTTTTTGCGTTTCTCCGAAAAACTATGCTTTTATTGGCGCGTGAAATATGTTTTATTGTTCGACTTTGAACTCAGTCGTCGGAATCGCTGTCAAATTGTTTGATCTCGGATTTTTGGTTTGCGGGCCGAAGCGGGCTGCGGTCGAGTAGACCCCGCGTAGCCGACCCGTAAATATGTTGTTTTACGGGTCGGTTACACGGGGTCGGCTCGACCGCGGTCCGCTTCGGCCTGCAAAACCATTTTTTCGTGAATTGTAAACGAGTTTGGCGGGTCGGTGTTTTACGGGGTCTGTTATAGATGCTTTAAGAGAAGTCATGGGCGTGGCCCAAAGCTTTGTTGAACCTCTGCTGCTATTTATTTTTTAACATTGTACGATCAAAAACGTTCACATACACAAGTAATCTTCAAAAAAACATACATTCAGCCCTATCCTTATAAGCACCTTCAAGATACTGAGTTGGCACATCATCTTGAGATTGACGAAGTCGTTATAGACGATTGTATAGTCAACGGAAACATCTTCTTCAACTGAAGGCACATTGTCGAAAGGCCTAAAATATTATTTTAAAATATGAGCATCAATGTCAAATCTGGAACTTGAACTCTCATGGGCAAAGGATACTACTATCCTCCTAACCATTCTTTCTAACCTCTGATGCTCATGTATGACGTGTTTGGTTGCGGTTGGTAAATTGCATATGGATGGATGGAATCTTTACTTCGCACGGAGTTTCGTTACTTCACTCACATTAATTTCTTGCATTGCATGATGTTTAAATCACTTCAGTGCTAGTATAAGGAGGAACCCTCGAATTGACAATTTTCACTCACGCATGCTCACTCAGACCATGAGCCGTGGAAGATTCTCTCATTTTCCGTGTCAAACTACATGCTTCTTTCACATCGCATGCGGGAAGCCGCCGCTACCAAACGTTTGAGCCTTCATGCATTTAAACCCCATCAACCACCATGCAGGCAACCAATCAACATGAATACTCCCTTCATCCACATATATAAGGCCTAATATGTATTTAGGTTGCGGCCGACCATTGGTAAAAATATATATAAGATGTATGGTAAATATAATATCATTAGAAACTCCATTTTCTCACAAATTTGATGGTATACTTTGTGTGATATGCATGTCATATATCATTACTCTAACATGTGGTCAAAGGTAATATCAAAAATCGTATTAGGTTTTTTATATATGGATGGAGGGAGTACGTTGTTTTTTCACTATTATTTTTCTTCAACGAGGCCCTGCTCAACCTGACTTGTTTTCCTCACACAGCCTGGTCAAATGGATGCATGAACCAAACACGTCCGTATAATTCCACGCCCTAAAGACCCCATATTGGATATGTAAGATTAACATTGATGTTGTTGTCCAAAGACACCAATACAAGGGCTCGTGTGTCTGTGTGTGCGGCCATGTTTTCCTTTTTTTAAGGAAACAATGTAGTGTAAAAAAACACTCTTATATTATGGGACGAAGGGGGTATTTATCATGACATGACAGTACAACACAAAATAACAAAAATACATCTACGTCCATAGACCACCTAGCGACAATTATAAGCACATGAGCCGAAGGCATGCCGCTGTCATCATCCCTCCCTCATTGGAGTCGGGCTAAACTTGTCATAGTAGACAGTCGAGAAGTCGTCGCGTTAAGGTTCCACAAGGCCAGCACACCAGAAGAACACCCATTGATGGTGAAGCAAAGTATAGATCGAAATGATCCAATCTATAGACACATGAACAAATACGAACAAATAATGAAGGGGGTCCATCGAAGAACATCACTGGTTGAATCATACGAGATCCTCCAGAGTCACACCTTCACAAATCCTGTGACGATGCTAGACGCATCACCGAAACGGGTGTTAGGCGGAAAGAATCTTATTCTATCTTCATGAAGTCACCCATCGCCTCATTTTTTTGAATAAGGCATAAACCCTAAACGAGCTCACAACAACACCACAAAAAGGAGCAATATCCCTCCCGCAGAGAAGGGTCAGGGTCCCCCGCGTCTCTATGGCCATAGGGCCATTAGAGACGAGGCAGACCAGCGGCGGCGCCGGCGAGAGGTGGAGGAACCCTAAGTTTTTTTTTGAAGAGCAGGCGACGGCTGCTTCAGCATTAGCTACTTCAACCTTTAGTGGGTATGAATTATCCTGAGAATCTTGAAGTAGTGGCTCGAAGAAAAGTGTGTCTTGTTGTCGATCTCAACTATCCCTCGTGCCATTTGGCTACTAATTGTCTGAGAAGAGTGAAGCACCCGAACTGAAAGTATTTGGGACCTTGCAGCACGATCATCCTGGAAATTCTGGGGGCAAGATGGATGGTTTTTGTGGTGTTTTAGTGAAGCATGCGAAAAGGGAGTTCGGTCTTGAAGCACGTAAAATTTAGCAAAACTTGTGGTTTCTATTAACCCTAGTCGGTATTTGTGGTTGTTGAAAACTCCATACATTACTTATATCCATGTAAACATTATTGATTTACAAAGTACTTCACCCCCTAAAAACAATATAGGACTCCGCCCCGGGCACGAGTTTGTATCACGGAAAACACCCGGGCACAAGTATGATCATGTAGGAATCAAGGGCTATTGAAGATGCCATGTCCCATGGTGTCCTAGCAGGCCTAAAGTCGCGTGTTATCCACATGATGGATCAAGTCGGCGACTCGGGTCACGACGCAGACATGGGTGCATGATCTAGACTTCGCGTCCAAGAAGGCGCATCATGCGAAATTTGGTGAATTTCGTGTGATTAGGTTATATCCTACCCCCCCCCCCCCCCCCCAATGTGTAAACCCTAATCTTGCCCCCTTAGGCAAAGCTTGGGCATCCGAGGGGCTCCCTTCAAGATCTCATATCTGGCGCAATCCATGCGGTCCACACTATTGTGCACAAACCCTGCCTCTCATATGAGGCTAGTCATATACCCCCTCCAATTTTCTTCACTCCGCGTGTTAGGCCATATTTCTCCTAAGTGGTTTTAGTGATTGATGACAATTGTTGTGTGGACTAATCTTGTGTCCTGAGCATTTCAGAATATTCTCTTCTAGGCACAAGATGACTCTACGCCCCTCGGAAGTTCTCAAAGATGGATTTTCTTCTACGCTTCTCTTCCTACTTTGAGTCATAGGAAAGTCTTCTTATTAAGAGGGGGTCCGCGTCGGAAAGGTTTGGGTGGAATCCTCACGCACACACTTCATGCACCCACCTATATTTTGGCCTCAATGGAGCCCCAATGAGTGTATTCTATGCCTATGCAAAAAGGGTAAGCGGTAGTACTGGTGTACCAGCGGTAGTACCGCTGGCACAACGGTAGTAAATTTTTACTACCACTCCAAGAGCGGTACTGCCGCCCCAGGTGCGGTAGTAAACTTTTTACTACCGCTCCAGGAGCGGTACTACCGCCCGAAGTGCGGTAGTAGTTTTTTACTGCCGCTCCGAGGGCGGTACTAGCGCCCTCACTGCGGTAGTATTATTTTACTACCGCGATGACGGGCTTTTCTCGCATACTTTTCCCAAGGAGGTGGTGGCACGGTAGTATCCCGGTACTACCGTGGTTGGTGAGAAGCTGAGCGGTAGTACCGCTCCCAGGATCTTTATGTGGTAGGTGGGTAACGGGTGGATCTGCCCCCCTACTATATAGAGGTATCTTCTTCTTCCTAGAGCTCACCTTTAACCCCTATAAGCTCCATTGTTGCTCCACAAGCTCATTTTAGCCCGATCTCTCTCCCTAGCCAATCAACCTTGTTGATTTTCTAGGGATTGCTTGAGAAGGCTTTGATCTACACTTCCACCAAAGGATATTTGATTCCCCCTACTAATCCCTTGCGGATCTTGTTATTCTTGGGTGGTTGAGCACCCTAGACGGTTGAGGTCACCTCGGAGCCACATTCCATTGTGGTGAAGCTCCGTGGTCTTGTTGGGAGCCTCCAAGCATTGTGTGGAGATTGCCCCAACCTTGTTTGTAAAGGTTCGGTCGCCGCCTTCAAGGGCACCTATAGTGGAATCACGGCACCTTGCATTGTGCGAGGGCGTGAGGAGAATACGGTGGCCCTAGTGGCTTATTGGGGAGCATTGTGCCTCCACACCGCTCCAACGGAGACGTACTTCCTGTCAAAGGGAAGGAACTTCGGTAACACATCCTCGTCTTCATCGGTTCCACTTGTGGTTATCTCTTACCTTTACTTTGTATTTGTTGTTGTTGTAGAGTATCTCTTACTTGCTTCTTTACTCTTTGTAAGTAGCATCATATAGGTTGCTCACCTAGTGTCATTTTAGAGAACCTTTATGTTGCTAATCCTTATTTGTTAAGAAAATCTAAAAATTGGTAGTTCCCTATTCACCCCCCTCTAGTCAACCATATCGATCCTTTCACTACGCATAAGAGCACACATGCATACCAACGAGGACGTCCATTGCATTTTTGTGGACTACTTTGCCCTTGCATGTGTTGTTCCTAGTGGCAAGTTTGTGCGACATGCTGATAACCCACAAGTGTAGGGAATCACGATAGTCTTCACGGGTAATATGTCACCCTAATTTATTGACTCGACACAAGGAAAGCCAAAGAATATTTACTGGTCGTAACAGTTGAGTAGTCAATTCAACCGCACTTGGGATATCCTTCTGCAACGTAGCACAACAAATGATAGTAGTAACGGTAACAGTGATAGCAGCAATTTTGGTAACAGTAGTAGCAGTAGCAATTTAGTAACAGGTGTGACAGTAGCAGCAACAGTAGTAACTTAGCAAGATTCAATATATGAAACACGTAGGCACGTGGATCAGAAGTGAATAATGGTTTAGATGACATTGATCATATATAACAGTTACACACTAGGGCGACATAGAAATAGCTCCAATTCATCAATATCTATACTATTAAAGGGGAATCTGCCGTCATCGTGATGGTTCGACCTCCCTTCCTCCTCCCCGCTATCGGCAGAAAATAGCCACGATCGAAACAACCCACGATAAAAAAACAAAGGTGAACTCAACTCCCCGCACGCGCACCCCCTTGCGATGCTTCCCACTTCGCCTGAAGATATGCCCCGTAGCCCCCGGACCCGACGACCTCCACCTCCCAAGTCGCGCCCTCGTCTGCCCTCGAGTCCTGTGCCGCCGTCGCTGCTCGGTGTCATCTCTGGCGTCATGACGACGAGCGCCACCGTCGGAGCTCGCCAGGTCGTGTACATCTATCTCTCTCTCCCATGCATCTCTTCCTCTTCTGAACCCCCTGCTCTCTCTTCCCGTGCACTAGAAACAAGAGGACCACACCATGGCCTCGCCCGACCTGCTCCAAGCCTCGCCGTCCATGGAGCTACGCGCCTGGGTCTGAGCCCCTGCCTCGTCAGAGCTCTCCCCTTTCGACCGGAACCGGCCAGGCCGTCGTTCCTCGTCACCGACACGCTGCCCATCGCCAAATGGCGTCGAGCCACGTGGATGTTGCGAAGGGGCACAACCGAGGGTGAGACCACGGGCCACCGCCAGTCCTCTCTGGCCTCCTCCGACGTAACCTTCTCAATCTCTGTGTACTGATCCCGTCTCTGATTTGGATGGAATTGCAGACTCCTTGTCCAACACAAATTGATTTGGATGGATTGCAGACCGTGTCTTTGTCCAACACAAATCAATGGAGTTGCCGACCCGGATTGTTGTTGGCTACTATAAGAAGGGAGGGTCCTCGGCTCGAATGTCCATTAGGTCAAGTTTGGACGAAAATCCAATGCCACCACCAAGTTCGTCGCAATAAAAAGCGTCGAGTTTGCCAAAGGTAGAAAAACGGTTGTTGAGTCGTCCAATATCGCCTACGACAGCTACAGCGGAGGTATGTATCCCCTTGACCCCCTGTTTTGAGTGATTTTTCTGTCCCCTGGCTCTCTGTGTACCTTCTCATATGGGGAGATATGGTTGCAAAGTACTACATCTGTTTAGATTTTTTTTTAATTTTCAATTTAGATATCATTGCCTTCTTGTGATTGTAGCCACTCATGCTTTATGCCAATCCATGAATCGTTTTGTCCAATGGCATAGTTATATCTTCACATAGTTTGTCTCGGGAATGGTGATATGCATATATATGTGCACTTCCGATGGGATCTTTGTAGCTTTGAATTTTATTTGATGAACTTTACAGAATTTGTCTAGATGGATTCAGTGTTGGATATGGTTGTTCTAGAGGACTACCTTCGTTGTGCTTGCATCAACCCAATGATATGTTCATTGGACATTTTCTATAGTGGGTGCTAAGGTTTAGAAAATTCAAAATAGTATATTGTACATGTTTTATTATCCATTTTTTTGTTCCAGTAAACAGTATTTTTTGGTAAACCATACTAGGCCAAGATGTCAGGTGTGATGGCGGAGGACAAGACTCTGACGGCGAGGCGGTGGTGCTCACATCAACCTAAAGGTCAAGGGGCAGGTCTGGCTCTCTCCATTCTTTAGCATGTGATGTCAAAACAGTCCTTTTATCAGTGTTCCAGATATGCCACGGTTTGTTGTGGCTGCATTTTCTCCATGTGTCAAGAAGTTGTCTGATCCATCAATGAATTTGTTCTTTTCCTAAGTCTTAAGCGTGTAATAATTATTGTGGGGCTTTACATTTGAAGTTTGAAGTTGATTTCTGGAATGAATGCAGAAATCTCCACATCAGTGAGCCTCCAAATTGGGCTAGTGGACATGGATCAGATGGGAGGTGAACAACAGGGACTAGCTTTATCTAGCATAGGCTTGCACTCATTAGGTTGACGAGCCATGTCACAATTGTTGTGTCTAATGTTTATGGAATCAACTGGATTCATCGTGATGCCTTTCGGGAGCACATGACTGCGAGATAATGTCGATTATGTACATCATTCCTAATAGCAAGGTATGAGACAATTAGGCATAAGTTTATTAACTGTTTCTCGTCTGTCAGCACGAACATCCCTCCTTTTTTAGGATTGCACAAGCCTATTGCCACCCCGATGTGTTATTAGGCTTCATGATTTTATAGGTTAGCGAAGTATCCAGGATTCATGAAGTTTTTCTGTTCAAACAATACATGTATTTGCTTGTGTTGTGTTGTAACTCATGTGTTGGTCCTTGACAACAGTGAAACCCATTGTAACAGGACGACAACAACTTTGATGACCCTCTCTGTTATTTTAGATCTTTGAGGAACTACTTGCAATCAACTGTGTGATAACTTCTCGGAGACCAACAATCAGGCCCTTTTTGCCTCAGATTTTCATGCCACAATTGTAGCTATGACATATTATATTATGAGTGTCAATGAACCAATTAACCCCATAAATTGGTGCTCAAGATGCCGCATGTAATATATAAATATTATTTTTCTTTTGTTATTATTTGGCACCAATTTTGAGTGCTTTACTGTGGATCATGTTATAACGAGTATAACACGAAATTTTAATGCACTGCAATTAATATTAACATTGTTTGCAAGTTGCAGAGAACTACTCAAAGGTGTCATTACATGTTGCAATTGTGTGAAGTGTGACAGTTTCGAGGTTAGTAATCCTTCCAGTGCTAACTCATGTACTTATAAGTCACTGTAAGACACAGAATGTTTAATTAGTGTCATTCTCCTTTTGAAATTTACAGGATATTTCTACTTATTTAATTGAAGTGCATGCTGGATGCAACAAAAAACACCGTGTAGAGTACATTTACTTTGTGAATGGTAATAGTTTGTGGGATGTGCTGCGTGACTTAGAAAGTTCTCCTTTGAAATCTCTAAATAAAGCAACCTCGTCTAGCATTTATCCAATTGTTATAAGAAAAAGGATCCTGGGAAGAAGGCAGGCAGAACCCGACGTGGAGGTGGGGGCATCGAAAGTGGGTGCCAATGGGGAGGAGGCCATGCCGGATCCTAGGTTAGCAATCATTTTCACTCATAGGGCGACCTCGTAAGCATTTTCGCTCATAGGGCGACTTTGTTGCTACATCATTGCGTAGATGCCAGCCACGCTCTACTCAATCTGTGTATTCGTCGACCTCTTTGCCTACAAGGTTTCTCACCACAGGATATCTGTTTTTGGATTGGATTATGTGAATATGATTATGTCGTAATGCAATCATGGTGCCTATGTATATGTTATTTGAAATTCCAGTTTAATCTAATTCGTTTTATTTTATTAGCATCCATGTAGTTCACAGCTGGAGTTTCTAGATTTTGAATCTTATAAAGTGGTTCATATCTTCATATCAGTACCGGTATTGACTAGGCAAAATGTTTTTATGCTATAATATGGATCTCTGTTATGATTAATTGCGAGAAGTATTCTTGCTCTAATAAGGATCCATGTTATGATTTTAGGTAAAAAGTTTTCTTCCTTCAATTTTGTCATTAGTACTCAAACTGAGGTTTTGCTCTGTTTTGATGTCCTCTAGTGCTGAATAGGGAAACTATCTCCCAATATTAGGGAGCTTTTGGTTGCATCGCAAGCTGCAAGGCCTTGTCAACTCGCTCATGTTGCTTAACCGCGTTGGCCTCTAGCTGCTCAAGATGGATTGTTTTGTGTAGGTTGGCCTCACCCACTTCTTCTTGTTATACTGCTACATTTGGACCATGACATTCAATTGTAGCAAAACTATTGTAAAGTGCATGCTACAATAGTGAAAGAAGAAGCTTGTCACTAGATGATGTTCATGGTCTAAGGTCTTGAGTTGCCTTGCCTCCACCTTTACGGACATCTACAATATATCTGCTGATATGCCTCTATGGCTAGCAGTTAATAGTTCGGGAGTTTTTATTTTCCATGTCATTATTTGTCCTTGTGCTGGTCGTGGAGGGGAGGGACAGTGAGAGAGGAGGATAGAGGTGCAGAGAGGAAGAGACATCAGGGAGGAGTGTGGTGGCCACATAGGAAGAAATGACTGGTAGAGATGTGGTATGTGTGCAAGGCGGTGCATACCTACTGCTGTGATGGTCGGTGAGCCAAGGGAGTTCCTAACTGTCACATCCTTTATGCTGGCCCGTGGAGTTTGGTGGACACAGCCCACGGACATGCCTTTCCCTTGGTGCGAGCGAGGCATGCATAACTCCAGGTATGTACTTTCCATCAGTGAATTGAAAGAAAGAAATGGAAAACATGATTTTTTTGTCCACATTGCTTCCTGGTCATATTCGTTTGTGAAGGAAAACATCACACAAATGTTTTAAATATTTTATGTTTTAGTTTTTCTTAGAACAAATTGTATTTTTGCATTGTGTTTAGAGGCGAGACATCATCTTTGATGATCATCGTTTTCTTTAGATCGTTATCATCCTATTTTACATGAATACATCATAGTTGTGTTTAACTGTACCTTTTTCATACAATCTCTATTTTGTTCTGCTTGAATTTGTAGCAAGGGACGGAGTTTGGTTTCATGCATTTTGCAACAACTTAATCTATTTCTTGAGCAAAGCTTCCTGATGGACGTCCTGCTTCATATTTTGCAAAGGTGCTGCCATGGTTGCTCCGGTTACTCAAGCGTGCCGCCTGCTTGCATGAGATTTTCTCTGGCTATCACGTGTCCTCTCTGTAGGTGAACCAGGCTGTGACTGCAGTACAACAACACTTTTCGACAACCTTCCTGCTGAGACCGACCGCACATCTTCTCGCCTGATGCACCATCTTTCTACTGTATGATCAGTGGTACTACACCCTGATACTCACATCATTGTCAGAACGCACTAAGCTCTCACCTGTTGAAAAATCTTTTGAGTTGATAAAAAATATACACGGTTGAAAAATAAGAATTTGAAGGGAGACATTAAACACGGTGATGAGAATCAAGGTTGAGGGGAAGGTATTCCTCTCTATTTATTCAATTGATTGTTTGCGAAAAAAGAGAATAGAAAAATATACACTGTTGAAAAATAATAATTTGAAAGGAGAGATTAAACACGGCGATGAGAATGAAGATTGAGGAGGATAGGTGTGAGAGAGACAACTACTACCATATATGAATATAAACTAAATGTTATCATGTTTGACGCATGCTTTTGAAGCAAAACAGTTCTTTGATCGTTAACTTTTATTATTTACCCGTGACAACGTACGGGCACTCAACTAGTAATGTAGGCATGTATTCTGTATATAGTCATACGTGATTGTGATAAGAACTTGAATGCCATATTTTGTCCTAGCCTCCCATGGCAGCGGTGTCCTATTAGAAACTAAGGGATATTAAGGTCTCCTTTTAATAGAGAATCAGAACAAATCATTAACACATAGTGAATACGTGAACTACTCAAACTACGACAATCACCGAAAAGAATCCCAATTATTGTCACCTTGGGGTATGCGGATCAAGACACGTAATAGGTAACTACAACTTGCGGGATAAGATCCAAATCACTCTTATATTCATGAAAAAATAATAGATTCAAATCTGAAATCATGGCACTCGGGCCCTAGTGACAAGCATTAAGCATAACAAACTCATAGTAACATCAATGTCAGAACATAGTGGATACTGGGGATCAAGCCCTATCAAACTTAACTCGATTACATGATCAATCTCATTCAATTCCACCGTTGTCCAGCAAGCCTACAAAGTAATTACTCACTCCCGGTGGTGAGCACCATGGTGGTGTTGATGGAGAAGGGTTGGTTATGACGGGGCGACGAATCCCCCACTACGGAGCCCCAAACGGACTCTGGATCAGACCTCCGGAGGAAGAACAGGAGGTGGCGGCGGCTCCGTCTCGTAAAAACACGATGGAAACTTCTCTCTAGTTTTTTCCTCAACGAATATGAATTTATAGGACTGGAATTAGGGTCGTAGGAGCCTCTAGGGCCCCACAAGCTATCTGGCCACAACCTGATGGCTTGTGGCCCCCTGGCACTTCCCCTCCGACAGGTCTTAGCTCCATAAATCCTTATAAACCCCAAAAATAATTCACAAAAAGTTTCGTCCCATTCCAAAAACAACATTTCTGCACAAAAATAACACCAAGGTAGTTTTGCTCAAAACAACGTTAGTCCGGGTTAGTTCCATTCAAATCATGCAAATTAGAGGCCAAAATTAGAGCAAAAGTGTTTGGAAAGGTAGATACGTTGGAGACGTATCAACTCCCCCAAGCTTAACTCATTGCTTGTCCTCAAGCAGTTCAGTTGATAAAAATGAAAGTGATAAAGAAAACTTTCACAAACTCTTTTATTCTCGTTATTATACACATGCTTAGCTAGTGTTCAAGTTTTTAGCATAAATCATAAATAAACACATCGATGATAATAATTTAAGCATCATATCCAATCATGGCAATACATAACCAACTAGCAAGCAATAATAAGATATCTCACATGCCAACAATTTGTCAAAATAATCATGATAAAATCTGGTGGCATGGTATCTCGCTAGCCCTTTCTGAGACCCCAAAACATAAATGCATAGCACCTCTGAAATTCAAGAAGTGACTAAATATTATAATCCAGAATAGAAAAGATCCTAGTCATGCTCGTAACCAATATTGACTAGACCCATTGCATAAAGATGACAATAGGGCTCTCTGGTCAGGTGCTTTTAGTAAGAGGGTGATGACTCAACATAAAAGTAAATAGATAGGCCCTTCGCAGAGGGAAGCATCGATTTACATAGGTGCAAGAGCTCAAGTTTTAAAAGCAGGATTGAAAATAATTTTTTTGAGTGGTGTTCTTTACTGTCAACGTTACAACAAAGGTTCTCAATATCTTCCATGCTAAACTCATTATAGGTGGTCCCAAACGAAATTGTAAAGTTTTACTCCTATCCACCATCCATGCAAAACCATGGCTAGCCGAATTCATGGGTGCCCTCCAACATATCATCTTGCCCAAGGAGTTTTGTTTTGATTTAGTTTTGGTTAAGCAGGGCTGGGCACCCTTATTACCAACCTCCCTCATGCAATGACATCGAATAAACATCCGTCTTGAGAGTAACTTGTTTAGCATGGAAGATACCGATTGCCCCGTTGAAAGGATCAAGATGGACCTAGGGGGTAAATAGGTACAATTACAAATTTTAGTTGTTACTTAGCAATTTTAGGAAATAATGTGGAATATGAACTTTAGCCTAACAATTGCACCGGTGATAAGGTGACATGTATGATATACAAATTAAGCACCTTAATAGATAAACACACCTTAATATGAAAACAAGTGAAACAAGTAAGGTGACAAGTAACCATAAGAGTAAGGAGCTAGGGTTAGGAATAACTGCAACTCCGAGAGACGAGGATGTATCCTGATGTTCACTTCCTTGGAGAGAAGCTAGGTCATCGTTTAGAGAGGTGGATGTTACCACGAAGGCACACCAATGCACGAAGGCTCACCCTATCCTCTCCTTGAGACAACACCACGAAGGCATTTCTCAACAACTAGTGGTAGGCCTTGAGGTGGCCTCCAAACCCTCACAAACTTTCTAGGGGAAATTACAATGGTTTGATTCCTCTCCAAAGAACTCCTACCGCCTAGGAGTCTCCAACCGCCAAGAGTAACAAGATCAAGGGAACCGCTCAAGACTTGCTCAAATCACGAATTGCTTTGGTTGAGAGGAGGGGAGAGAGATGATATATCTTTTGATTGGAACAACACTCAAGAATCCTCACAAATGCTCTTGGGATCTGGGATTTGGTGAGTAGTGAAGAGAGTGAGAGAGGAAAGTGTTCTTGGAATCTTTCTGGTGTGCTAGACAACCCTCACCCGAGCTGGGAAGTGGGTATATATAGTAGTGGTAGAAAATGGTCATTGGAAGTCACTTAGTATGCGCACTTGCCGGACGTCCGACACGCTCTGGCCGTCCAGACCAAAAGGAAGGGTCAAACGTCCAACACGGGTTGGATACCCGGCCAGTGGAGAAAGCGGGTCAGCGCAACAGAGGGAGGTTGAAGCATAGTGTACGAACGACCGAAGGGCGTCAGCCATCCGATGCACGGTTGTCCGGAAGGACCGAACGTCCGACAATTTGGTTCTGTTGGGATGGCATCGGATTTCCGGCCACACACGCACGTCCAAAGGCCGGTCGACCAGAAGGGACAGAAATCTGAGGAATCTTTGTAGATGAGGTAGTTACGGACCTCCGGGGACGTCAGACATCTAAGAGTTGTGGAGCATCAAACATCCGGAGATCGTTGGATGTATGAACCAGCAGAGGCCAAAACTATTTAGTTAAGATAGGAACTCAACCATGGGATTTTTATTAGATTTTTGAGCAAGTCTGTCACGAGAACCAGTGATCCCCTCTTAATAGTGTGGGATCCCTATACTCAAGAGTAAACCAAAAGAGACAAAGCTTTTTGTCTTGTTTCTCCGTACTTCGAGTATCGTGAAAACATCACTTATGATCCACAGAAATAATCTCTTGGGAACTAAACCTGAAACACACTTGACAGAGGTGATTAGTTCCCTATGTGTATGTTGTCAACAACATCAAAATATGATTAAGGGCATGATTGCACTTTCAATCTCCCCCTTTTTGGTAGTTGATGGCAACATACTTATAGCTCTTAAATAAATAAATTATACTTATGAAGCTTAGGAGAGAATTGTTACATAGCTCCCCCTTATTGTATGCATAGTGAAACTAGTTGTGTGCAGGAGCTCCCCTTACTTAATAGGGAGCACATCAAACATGTCATATAAATCGAGAGATAGATCATGATAGTTCAACAATCTCAACAACACAAAACATAATGGTTTACCAAGTGATCAACATTCATAGGTAGCGTGATGGTTTGATCTCATACATAGTAGTTCAACATACATTACATAGTGCCATGAGGGCTTAAACAACAAATCAAATACTAAGATAATCTACTCCCCTTTGGCATCAAGTACCGAAAAGGGGAAAGCAAGAGACAACACTCGCACAATCGAAGAGCATCATCATCATCGTCATCACCATGGGTCTCACTACCACCTACCTCGTCAAAGAAATTGGACGATTCAGGGCCACATGGGAAGCCAAAATCAGAAGGAGGAGCCTCAGGGAGACGCTCATCCTCAGTCACATCAGTTGCTCCAGAGTCTCTCAGACGAGCCTTCAAAGCATTCTTAGAGGAGATCATGCGAGTGACTACATCATGGTTTTGTGAGCACTGAAAGGAGAAGGCCTTCATCATGGAAGAGCGGGCCTTCCCTAGAAAGTGAGCAATGTGACCGAAGGGGGCTGAGACAAAGGGAGCAGAATGATACTAGGCAGCAGTCTGTCGAACCGGGACATAGGAGGATTTCTTGGGACCCCAATCATCCGCCGTGTGGGGTGGAATGACCCACTGCTGATGCACATGAGTGCGAGCAATGGGGAAAGGAGCCACATGCTTGATGAGAGCCTGAATAAAGGGAGCATTAGGAAAAGCTCGCTTGTACTGAAAACTAGCGAGACGAACCTCATGCCATAGAAAGTGAGGAACATTAAACTTCCCTTTCGGATGCTCATTAAGGCGAGACATAAGATCAATACAGTACCTGCTACAGGTCCCCTTATCACCCATTTTGGGATAGATGGTATGAATGACACACAAAAAAATGATACAGAAAGGAGACCTCCAAATAGAAACTTGATTTAGATCCTTGCCCTTTTCACCATTCTCAAGCTCATCAAGGGATTTTAGAAGATAGCCACAAGCCTCAACGCCTTTGGGCGCATGATGAGGATCATACTTGTGGATTTTGAAACAAGAGTGAGGGAAACCAAGTGCAGCAACAAATTGAGGATAAGTAGCGTAGAGCTCGGCGTTAGAAGTCATCCAAGTGAAGGTCTTGTTAGGACCAAAGAAACAAGTGGCATATAACTGATGAATGACAACATGATTGAAATCATGTTTAAAGGCAAATGGGGCAGCAAGACGAGAAGACTCAATGATCACAATGGCACCCGGATATTCTGTCTCGTGAGCGCGAAATCACAATGGTTTGATTCCTCTCTGAAGTACTCCTGCCGCATAGGAGTCTCCAACCTCAAAGAGTAACAAGATCAAGGGAACCGCTCAAGACTTGCTCAAATCACGAATTGCTTTGGTTGAGAGGAGGGGAGAGGGAAGATCTATCTTTTGATTGGAAAAACACTCAAGAATCCTCACAAATGCTCTTGGTATCTAGGATTTGGTGAGGAGGGTAGAGAGTGAGAGATAAAAGTGTTTTTGGAATCTTTCTGGTGTGTTGGAAAACCCTCACCCGAGCTGGGAAGTGGGTATATATAGTAGTAGTAGAAAATGGTCGTTGGAAGTCACTTAGTGTGCGCACTTGCCGGACGTCCGACGGGCTCCGGTTGTACGAACTGAAAGGGATGGGCGAATGTCCGACAGGGGTTGGACAACCGGCCAGAGGAGAGAGTGGATCAACACAACAGAGGGTGGTTGAAGCACGGTGTATAAACGACCGAAGGGCGTTAGCCGTCCGATGCACGGTTGTCCGAAAGGACCGGACACCCGACAATTTGGTTCTGTTGGGATGGCATCAGATTTCTGGCCACACAAAGACGTCCAAAGGTCGGCCGACCAGAACGGACGGAAATCCGAGGATTCTTTGTATATGAGGTAGCTACGGACCTCCGGGGACGTCATACATCTAAGAGCTGTGAAGCGTCGAACGTCCGGAGATTGTCGGATGTACGAACTAGTAGAGGCCAAAACTATTTAGTTAAGATAGGAAGTCAACCATGGGCTTTTCCTTAGATTTTTGAGCAAGTCTATCGCGAGAACCAGTGATCCCCTCTTAATAGTGTGGGATCCCTATACTCAAGAGTAAACCGAAAGAGATAGAGATTTTTGTCTTGTTTCTTCGTACTTTGAGTACCGTGAAAACGTGAGTTATGATCCACACAAATAATCTCTTGGGAACTAAACCTGAAGCGCACTTGATAGAGGTGACTAGTTCCCTATGTGTATGTTGTCAACAACATAAAAATATGATTAAGGGCATGATTGCACTTTCAATCTCCCCCTTTTTGGTAGTTGATGGCAACATACATATAGCTCTCAAATAAATGAATTATACTTATGAAGCTTATGAGAGATTTATCACAAAGCTCCCCCTTATTGCATGCATAGTGAAACTAGTTGTGGGCGGGAGTTCCCCTTTACTTGATAGTGAGCACATCAAACATGTCATATAAATAGAAAGATAAATCATGATAGTTCAACAATCTCAACGTCACAGAACATAATGGTTTACCAAGTGACCAACATTCATAGGTAGCATGATAGTTTGATCTCATACATAGTAGTTCAACATACATAAATAGCATTACATAGTGCCAAGAGGGCTTAGACAACAAAGCAAATACTAAGATAATCTGCTCCCCCTTGGCATCACGTGCCGAAAACGGGAAAGCAATAGATAGCACTCGCACAATCAAATAGCATCATCATCATCAGGAGCAGCACCATGGGTCCCACTGCCTCCTACCTCGTCAAAGAAATCAGCCCATTTAGGGACAGATGGGAGGCCAAAATCATAAGGAGGAGCCTCACGAAGGCGCTCATCCTCACTTACATTAGTTGCCTCGGAGTCTCTTAAACGAGTCTTCAAAGCATTCTTAGAAGAGATCATGCGAGTGACCACATCATGGTTTTGTGAGCACTTAAAGGAGAAGGCCTTCATCATGAAAGAGTGGGCCTTCCCTAGAAAGCGAGCAATGCGACCGAAGGGGGCTGAGACAAAGGGAGCAGAATGAGACCGGGCAGGAGCCCGTCGAACGGGGACAGAGGAGGATTTCTTGGGAGCCCAATCATCCTCCATATGAGGTGGAATGACCCACTGCTGATGCACATGAGTGCGAGCAATGGGGAAAGGAGCCACATGTTCGATGAGAGCTTGAATAAAAGGAGCATGAGGAAAAGCTCGCTTGTACTAAAAACTAGCGAGACGAATCTCATGCCATAGAAAGTGAGGAACATTAATATTCCCTTTCAGATGCTCATTAAGGAGAGACACAAGATCAATACAGTACCCGCTACAGGTCCCCTTGTCACCCATTTTGGGATAGATGGTGCGAACGACACATTGAGAAAGGATAAAGAAAGGAGACCTACAAATAGAAACTTGATTTAGATCATTGCCATTTTCACCATCCTCAAGTTCATCAAGGGATTTTAGAAGATAGCCACAAGCCTCAACGCCTTTGGACGCATGATGAGGATCATCCTTGTGTATTTTGAAACCATAGTAAGGGAAACCAAGAGCAACGACAAAGTGAGGATAAGTAGCGGAGAGCTCGGTGTCAGAAGTCATCGAGGTGACGGTATTGATAGGACCAAAGAAACAAGTGGCATAGAACTGATGAATGGCAGCATGATTGAAATCGTCTTTAAAGGCAAATGGGGCAGCAAGATGAGAAGACCCAATGAGCGCAATGGCACCCGGATATTTCGTTGGGTGAGCATGAATATGCTCTTGGTCAATGTAGTGATGAACACACAAACCCTTGGGGACAATGAGAGTGGAGAAAATGTTTTCCTGAACATTTGTATAGAAACGAGAATCCATAGAGTCATGCTCAACAGAAAACTGGTCAATGTCGCGACGAAACTTAAGATAAGGTGGCTTCGAAACTACGATAATACTTTATCTCGCGACCAAGAGAGGGAGGGAGGTTCAAGAGAGATGCAGCGAGCATCACCTTGAGGTTGATCCGGAGCTGGAGGAGGCATGTACGAGGGCCTTCAAGTGTCACGGAACATCGCATGGGAAACAAAAATTTCCTACGCTCACCAAGATCTATCTATGGAGACTAACATCTACTAGAGGGGGAGTGCATCTACATACCCTTGTAGATCGCTAAGAGAAAGCGTATATAACGCGGTTGATGTAGTCAAACGTCTTCGTGATCCAAATCGCAATCCGTCCTACGATCCCATCACGATTCGTCCCGCGATCCCATTACGATCCGCCCCGATCTAGTGCCAAACGGACGACACCTCCGCGTTCAGCACACGTTCATCTTGATGACGTTCTCCACCTCCTTGATCCACCAAGCGAGGGTGGAGAGGTACATGAGTTCTCCGACAACACAATGACGTGGTGGCGGGGGTGATGGAGCAATCTCAGCAGGGCTTCGCCAAGCGCTGTCGCAAATGTGTTTTGGAGGAGAAACAGATCCAGGGAGAGAGGGAGGGTTGCACCTATGCCTTTGGGGTGTCGCTGCCTTCCCTCTCCCTCTCTATTTATAGGATGTGACACCCCGGTAATTAAGCTACAGTAACCGCACCCTAATGATGCTAGGTCATCATATTTAACTGAGCTAGGTTGTCACTAAATAAAAGTCAAAACAGTTATCATTTTTATTTTAAAGACAAACGAATTAAATTTTTAGATGTAAGAAAAATAAAAATGTTTGAGTTATAGCACATAATAGTGGTTAATATGTTTTTTTTAAAATTAGAATGCAGAAAATAAAAATTTGTATAAAGAAATAAACAAAAGGGTAAAATAAAACTGAAAATGAAATACAAATATAGAAAAAAAAGAGAGGCAAAACACCGTCCTCGCCGGCATCACCACAACCGCGCCGTCACCGTCACCATCACCGCCTCGTCCTCCTCCTCACCGTCACCTTCGCTTCCCGCGAACTCCGGCTTCATCGGGCCGTCTCGTCAACGTTGGTGAGCCCCTCCTCGGGCTCCTCCCACCATGTTGTTCCCCTCACCGCCCCGGTTCCGTTCCGGCAAACGGGACCCCGATCCGTCGACGGTAGACTCCGGTAGGAAGGTTTGAACATTTGGTTCTTCTATGTGGAGTTAGCAAAGAACCTCTGTGTTATAGTTGTTAACAGAGAGAGGGAGATGAGAGTTTTGAGAGAAAATAAATAAAAACAAATGTTGTATTCCGTATGTATGTATGTATTTGATACCCGTATTTATGTATGTATTTGCGTATATAGGCATGTGGAGAAATACGACATTTGTATGGTTATGTATTTGTGATTAAAAATGTGTTTTTGGCCTAGGGTCACTTACCGGTGGGGCCAACGTACCCGCTGTCTATGACACGGAAGCCCCACGCGATAGTTAATATAAATAATAAAAATATATGTTTTTATTAAATAAATAAATAAATAGATATAATAATTAATTAATGAGTTAATGAATTAGTTAAATAGATATATTAGTTAAATTAATTAATTAGAATAATTAGAGTATGACACGTGGGTCCTCCACTAAATTAATCTGATTAATTACTATTTAATCTTAAATAAAACTTGTGCCTATGACGTTCGGGACCCACTGGTCAGTTGACCAGTCAAATGTTGATGTCAGCATGACATCGCGATGATGTCATAATAGGATTTTATTAAAATAGTTAAATCTGTTTTTAATTCCTAAATAATTAATAAAACTTTGAATATTAATATTAAATAATCCGTAAGTCAGATCAAAATATTTTCAACATGAAAGTTGATCAGCAAAATAAGACGAACCCGGATACACGGTCCATTCGTCTGTCACGTGTCCCTAGCATAGCAAACATGGAACTTTTCCCTCGTTTCCAGTATAACCGGTAGTAGCCCGAGACCCGAAAAATATCGTCAGATATTCTTCCGACCCGTCTATGACGGATGTTGTTGCGTTAGCTCATGTCTAGCCTGCATCTTGCCATGTCATGCTTTGTGTTGCATCGGTGCTATTATTTATTGTTTCTTCCCCCTCTTCTTACCGGTAGACCCCGAGACTGACGCTGCTGCCGGGTACATCTACGACCCTGCCGATCAGTCCTTTGCCGTAGAGCAGCAAGGCAAGCAAACTCCCCTTGATCATTCCTATATCGCCTATGTCTTTCTTCCTACTGCTTGCATTAGTATTTTGCTACTGTTGTAGTTAGCTCCTATATCTGATGCATAGCCTATTTTTGATGAACTGCTACTTTCAGTCCTGTACTTTAAATATGCTTAGTATAGGTGGAGCAGTCATCCCCTCTGACCCCGTAGTTCAGTTGCCCCGCTTGTTTTCAAATCTCGATCTCTGATCGACGAGCCAGACCCGACACAGCACATTCACCCCCTTCGTTGTACGACGCTATAGGGATACTATCAGGTACCGAGGGTGACACCTCGCTAAGTACTCCTGATGATATCTCTGTAGTATAGCAAGTCAGTCGTGGTTATCGAGGGTGATTCCTCTTTCACCATTCCCGATGACGCCTCTGTCGTGCAACCCCTCAAGTGTGGGACCCTCGAGGGTGATTCCTCTAAGCCCACCTTGACGGTTACATCGTTCGGAATCCAACGAGGGTGATACCTCGGATTCCCCCGATGTTACAACCACACAGTTACTCGACCATGTTACTGGGATCATTGGTGATTAGTTGTAAGACGGGTGGATTCCCGTGAGACCGTGTTGCTGGCATAATTAAAATGCTAATGGATTTGGGTATTTGATTTGGGTTGGTCGGAGACCTTTTCGCACTAACCGGCTACGCGGGAAGAATTATGGGTACTCGGCGTCGCGGTATCAGCCGAAGCTTTTCAGATGCCAGCGATGTAGCGGCGCGCGCCCGAGTGGTCCCGAGATGCATCGCGCTTGTGATTAAGGGATGCTAGGACTGACGTCGGCCGCCCACGCCACGTGCAGGAGTGTGAAGGGGAAATGGGCCCACGAACCCTTTGTGCTTAGGATTTAGACCGGCGGGCTGGCCTCTCTGATTAGTCTTAGGTGGGGCTGCGACGTGTCGATATTTCGAGGCCGGGCAGGACCCAGAAAAGTATGTCCGGCTAGAGTGTTATCGAGCGTGACGGGACATGTGGTGCACCCCTGCAGGGATGAAAATTAACTATTCGGATAGCCGTGTCCACGGTTACAGGACGACTTGGAGTTGTGCCCCGATCTTTTACAACTACAATTGTTACTTAACTGGAATTAGTTTGCCTCGGGATTGCTTCCTCGCAGGGAGTCGAGGGAGGATCTTTAGGCGTGACCTCACTTTAATTTTGCTGCAACAATATGACTATTAATGTGTCGCCCCTGTTCTACTCTCGTCTATTGCTGCAAGACCCTGAAGATGCTAGTCTTCATAGGACTAGGCCTTCTCTCTCTATTCTCGCATTGCTGCAGTCAGTCCACATATACACCCCCCCTTCTTTGATACTGATGCATAATTAGAATAGTTCTGATGTAAGACTTGCGAGTACTTTGGATGAGTACTCACCGCTGCTTTGCTCCCCCCTTGTCCCCTTGATCCGTTTGCTGCGACCAGATGATGGAGCCCAGGAGATGGAGGTCCCCGCCGCCGACGACTGCTACCCCGACGGTGCCTACTACTACGTGGAGGCCGCTGATGATCAGGAGTAGTTAGGAGGTTCCCAGGCAGGAGGCCCTCGCCTCGTTCGATCGTTGTATCTTTTGTGCTAGCCTTCTCTAAGGCACCCCATGTTTTATGTATGTACTCAGATATTTGTTGCTTCCGCTGACTCGTGTGTTTATCGAGCTTTCGTATTCTAGCCCTCGAGGCCCCTGGCTTGTAATTTGAAGCTGATGTTATTTTTATTTGTGTCTAGAGTTGTGTTGTGGTATCTTCCTGTGAGTCCTTGGGTTTGATCGTACACATTTGCGTGTATGATTAGCGTACGATTAAACCGAGGGCGTCACAAGTTGGTATCAGAGCCAACTGCCTGTAGGTAGCCCCCTTTCCAACTCCTTGGCCGAAGTTGAGTCTAGTGTTTGAAAAACTTTACTAACACTGATGTTGTGGCTTACGGGCCCACATCTCAATTGGGTGGTATTAGTATCTTTTACCCCTTTCCTATACTCTGGGCTCTATTCTCTCTTCTCTTTCGGGTTAAAGATTTTTACTAACTCTAACATTAGGTTCTCGTAAATATTTCATTCCGGAGAGCCCCGTATTCCAGACGATGGCTTTATCCCTCATAAGAACTGCAGTTACTCTTCGATGTTCTCTTGAGGTGTTGTGCTCATTGCTGCTGCAATTTTCCCTTCCTTCGTCAACCACTACGGATGACTACATACAAATGTCGTTCATACTTCCTTCTCCAATTGCTCTTGATTTACGAGATGCAACGAAATATCTTATCGGGGGTTCGTCCATCATCAGTTGTCATGGGTTTCGAAAGTTCTTCGACTTACTATTCGGTCTTCCGAAATCCTCCGTAGCCTAATGTTCATGACCTTTCTCACCTGCTTGCATTATGGTTAAATCCATATGTCTAGCAACATTCATTAAAATCCTTTGTGATTTTCCTGTGATCTTATTGATTCTACCTTTCTGTGAATGCACACGATCATCTGTTGTGACTCATAAATTATCTATCGGCTCAGACGTCCTTCCAGACGGAGCGGGTTCTCGACAAATCAATTTTTGGTTGGTTGTCCTCCTAAGACCATTCAACCTACTTGTATTTGATCGGAGTATCTGATTATGATACACCAACCTGGAAATCCTAATTCCTTTGGTAATTAAATATCAGCCTTTTTCAGATGTTCTATAATTCGATGCCTTGCGTTTTACCCCCTCTGATTGAGTACCGATACTCACATCAGGTCCTTTGTGGATTGCCAGGACCATTGCTGGGTTACTAAGCGACGGCATCCCTTTGCATTCAAAAATTCTTGTGATAGCGTTCCACTGATACGTAATGTCATTGGTAAATTGTGTCTTCTCCCTCTGATGAGTTGTACCCTACGCTTTTGTCAGCCATGCCCTTCAAGCATGTGTTAATTGCTCTTGGAGTGTATGGTATATGTTCCTAAGATGCCCCGATGGGTTGAACCTATGCCTTCCTAAATCAAGATGACCCGAAGAGTTTTCTCGAGTCTTACTCTTCTGGTGTTATGCCGGTTATTCTTTCAAAGCTACAACCGATCAAAGGCGGGGAATAAATGGCAGGTGATGCATTGATGAAGTGGGAGTCGACCTTGAACTTTGTGTTCATGCCCATGGAAACGACGCTGATCCTATCATAGAAACTTCTCGTATAAATAATCAATTCATTCTGTAGTTTAAATATGGGATCTGTGATCTTATCCTTTGCAGTCGTGGTTCCGACCATGTTGTCGTACCTTGATTTCATTCTCGGACGAGTTAAAGTACTTGTCTTCTTCAGATCGACACGCCGGTCCAAACCGTAAAGTTGATCTACCTCCGAGTATTATTCCTTGTAGCTCGAGGATATCGCGGAGCTATGGAACTTCTTGTGAGCTCCTCATCAACTATGATATTTTCCTTAATTCCAGTTGCCTCGTGTTTGAGTTGTTGGACACGCGAGTACATCGATATCTGAATCGCATACGCATTGCGATTCAACAATTTTTAGTAATCTTCCTTGTTTACGAGTTTGTACTAGATCTTGTCATTCCAAGCTGTTAAGCTACGTCATCATCGTCATGTTGGAGCTCGATCATGCTATCTATAACCTTCATCCCTCGAACACAATTCCAACTGTGTGTTAAGCTTGCATCGAGATTTCCACACCATGTTGGTTGTCCTGAAAGGCAATCTCAATTCTAAGCTAGCAGTCTTATCGGTGATTCCGACAACCTTTTGCTTCATCATTCCCTTGCTTGATGTCGTCGCTAAACGATTACATCTTCATGAAATTTCTCGACAAATGTGTCGTGATCACCATCAGCATTCTGAGCTCTTGCAGGATATCAATCGAATGCATGTTGACAAATACCATCCTTGCCCCTCGATGATTCTATTGTCATCGGCATCATTGTTTACCTTCGCTCCAACACAAACGTGTTCATGTTTGGTGTTGTCCGTTAAGTTCCTTGCTATTCAGCTTATGTTATCTTCTACCTTGGAGTATTACCATCTTTATGTCAAGGATGTCGTGAGAATTGTGCCTCTTAAGAATTCTTGATATAGTAATACTTCTCGCCATCACGATTCATTTCTTGGTGCCGTGTTGTTTCAAACCGGAATACCAACAAGTGAACCCTGATGTGTGATTCCAATACTTCTGGCAACCCTTTTGCCTTGAGGTTAAGAATTGATTGTTTCATTCTTAGTGTGTTGGGTGTAGGCTCATCATTTTTGACATTGGTTGTGCTGCTCCGTCCGTATTTCCGAGCGCACCATTCAACCAATGTTTAATTGTTGTTGTTCCCTTGAACATACGACATTATACCATTTGATTTGACAAATGCTATCTCCTTGATATTATAAAATTTGGAAATTCATCCCTATCTAAATCTTATGGGATTGTTGTTGAGCCCATCGGCCGCACCCTCAAGTTCTCCATGGTTCGTGATGAAGCTTTTGAAAGCATTATCTTCGTGCCGACCTCACGAATAATATGTTGGGTAGCAGGAATGTTTTCCCAAAGTTCATGTATGTTCTTACCGCCATGAATACGAGGAAGTTTTATTCCACTTCCTCTCTGGCCACCCCAAGTCATTCACGCATGTGCGAAGTGTTATATGTTTTGATGATTTGCTATCTTCACTCCACATAATTTCTCTTAGCACCACAAGCTACTGACTGATTTGATCAAGGAAAAGAAGTTCTTTCATAAGAGCTAATCCATACTTACACATGGAGCCTTGTTATCCTCGATGATGGTGTCCAAATGAGAACCCAGTTGCATTTTGACGTACAAATTCTATGTGGGCATGAATGTCTTTACATTGTGTTCATATGTATTAAATCAAACTCTTGATTCAAGAATTGCTTGTGTAGTTCATATCATGAGAATCTTGCGTCTTCATTTTTCTTCTCAGTCATCTTGAGTGTGAGGTGTCCCGGCACCAATCAGATCTAATTCTCTAGCAGATATGATGGTTGGAACATTTCCCAATAATTATAACTTTGGTCTTTAGGAAAACCGGTACAGTGATGTCTTGTCTGGCACACTGGGTCGGAGGACCTATTGTTATAAATCCTTCCATATGTAAGGTTCGCCATTCTTCCATGAGGAAATTGTATGTCTTAGCTTTGTAAGTTGTTCCTCCTGGTTCCTCTTGTATACCCATAAGTCCAACCTTTATCTGATGACCATGTCGATACTACCCCAAAGCACGTATGTGGTAATTTAAATTTCAACAGGAACATTGGAAGCGTGATGCTAAATTGTTCCTGATCAATTATCCAAACCGCATGGTATGGATAAAAATGATGATTCTTCTTGTCTCTTACCAAGATGGTTATGTACTGGATGACCTATCATGTATACCATACTCTATGATTTCCTCGGGAATGGTATACTCTAATACTTGTGTGTGAGTGAACACATTTTCCCTCCCATTGGCCTGTTTGATTTTTATTGTGGCATAACTTATCTAAGCAGTGTAATTCCCTGCTTAGGTAAAATTCTTGGTTTACGACTCTGTCGGTAAGACCCTGCTACTATTATGGATAACATTCCGGTAACCACCGGTGGACGAGAGCCTTGCCTATTGGTCCGCCTCGTTTCAACGAGCAGGAAAATGGTTCTATTCGTTCCCCGCCCTTGGTACTGACGTTGTTGCCAACATTACTGACAGGTTACCCTCTGACATGTCTTGTTACCAAGACCATTTAATATGTCACCCCTCTGTCTTCTCTCGGCCCACATGGTGGACCCATAACCCAAAGTTCCACAGGATTGAAACCTGACTCTCCTGTACATCTTTGACTCCAAAGTATCCTTTACACTTGGCTTCGTATGAAATTCTCGAGCCACCGTTCAATGTACCGATCACTCTTCGGTCCGGATATTATCCAACATACTAAAGATCAAGTCCACATTTTTCATGACAATCTGAAGGTTGCTCAGTCTCGTCAGATGAGTCGGTATGACCGTCATCATCAAGATATGGTATATCAACCTGGCGTAAAGGCTGATCTTCACGTCACACCAATGAGAGGTGCACATTGTTTTAAGATCAAGAGCAAGTTAGCTTCTCGCTATATTGGTCCTTTCATTGTTTTCGAAAGGCGAGAAAAAATGGCTTATCAATTTGGAACTGCCGGCGAACCTATCTCAGGTTCACGATGTCTTCCATGCTTCTCAACTCCGTCGCTGCTTCAAGGATCCTATCCGAGCAGCGGATCATGGTATGCTTGAGCTGCAACAAGACCTCTCTTATAAAGAGCATCCGGTCCGCATTCTCGACCAAGCCGAACGTCAGACTCGCCGCAAGGTCACCAAGTTCCTTAAAGTCCAGTGGTCGAATCATTCCGAAGCAGAGGACACTTGGGAACGCGAGGATCATCTTCGTGATGAACACCCCGAGCTCTTTACTTCTACCTCTTAATTCTCGGGACGAGAATTCTTGTTAGTAGGGGAGAATTGTGACACCCCTGTAATTAACCTACAGTAACCGCACCCTAATGATGCTAGGTCATCATATTTAACGGAGCTAGGTTGTCACTAAATAAAAGTCAAAACAGTTATCATTTTTATTTTAAAGACAAACGAATTAAATTTTCAGATGTAAGAAAAATAAAAATGTTTGAGTTATAGCACATAATAGTGGTTAATATGTTTTTTTTAAATTAGAATGCAGAAAATAAAAATTTGTATAAAGAAATAAACAAAAGGGTAAAATAAAACTGAAAATGAAATACAAATATAGAAAAAAGAGAGGCAAAACACCCCCCCACCCTTGGCCGAGCTGGGCCAAGTGGCCCAACTGGCCAAGCCCCAACCGCCCCCACCGGCCCAACCGCAGCTAACCCTAGGGGGCGCCCCGCTGGCTCCCCAACCCCCCCTGCCCGCCGCCAGGGACACTCTCCCCACGAGCCCCACCGCCACCTACCCCTCCCGCTCAGGCCCTCCCCTCCTCGCTCGCTCTCCCTCCCGAGCGCACGTACCCCATCTCCCTCCCCCCACGACCCTCCTCTCCCTCCCAGTGCCCCCTCGGCAGAGCCGCCCCCTTCCCTGCCGATCCACCCTCTCCCCACCCCTCGCACCTCCCCACCCCGACCTCCTCCCTCCGGTGTTCCCCCCCTCGGCCCTCCATCCCGCCGGCGGCCCCCAGATTCCCCGCCGGCGAGGCCCCTTGTTCACCCCCGCGGCACCACCCCCCTGTGGAGACCGACCCCAGGAGCCCCGCCGGACGAGCCCCTCCCCGTCGGCGGCTCCATCCCGGGGGCCCTCCTCACCGGGGCCCCTCTCGGCAAGACCTTGCCGGCACGACTTCTCCGACGACCGTCCTCGCCGGCATCATCACAACCGCGCCGTCACCGTCACCGTCACCGCCTCGTCCTCCTCCTCACCATCACCTCCGCTTCCCGCGAACTCCGGCTTCATCGGGCCATCTCGTCAACGTTGGTGAGCCCCTCCTCGGGCTCCTCCCACCATGTCGTTCCCCTCACCGCGCCGGTTCCGTTCCGGCAAACGGGACCCCGATCCGTCGACGGTAGACTCCGGTAGGAAGGTTTGAACATTTGGTTCTTCTATGTGGAGTTAGCAGAGAACCTGTGTGTTATAGTTGTTAACAGGGAGAGGGAGATGAGAGTTTTGAGAGAAAATAAATAAAAACAAATGTTGTATTCCGTATGTATGTATGTATGTATTTGATACCCGTATTTATGTATGTATTTGCGTATATAGGCATGTGGAGAAATACGACATTTGTATGGTTATGTATTTGTGATTAAAAATGTGTTTTTGGCCTAGGGTCACTTACCGGTGGGGCCAACGCACCCGCTGTCTATGACAGGGAAGCCCCACGCGATAGTTAATATAAATAATAAAAATATATGTTTTTATTAAATAAATAAATAAATAGATATAATAATTAATTAATGAGTTAATGAATTAGTTAAATAGATATATTAGTTAAATTAATTAATTAGAATAATTAGAGTATGACACGTGGGTCCTCCACTAAATTAATCTGATTAATTACTATTTAATCTTAAATAAAACTTGTGCATATGACGTTCGGGACCCACTGGTCAGTTGACCAGTCAAATGTTGATGTCAGCATGACATCGCGATGATGTCATAATAGGATTTTATTAAAATAGTTAAATCTGTTTTTAATTCCTAAATAATTAATAAAACTTTGAATATTAATATTAAATAATCCGTAAGTCACATCAAAATATTTTCAACATGAAAGTTGATCAGGAAAACGAGACGAACCCGGATACACGGTCCATTCGTCTGTCACGCGTCCCTAGCATAGCAAACATGGAACTTTTCCCTCGTTTCCAGTATAACCGGTAGTAGCCCGAGACCCGGAAAATATAGTCAGATATTCTTCCGACCCGTCTATGACGGATGTTGCTGCGTTAGCTCATGCCTAGCCTGCATCTTGCCATGTCATGCTTTGTGTTGTATCGGTGCTATTATTTATTGTTTCTTCCCCCTCTTCTTACCGGTAGACCCCGAGACTGACGCTGCTGCCGGATACATCTACGACCCTGCCGATCAGTCCTTTGCCACAGAGCAGCAAGGCAAGCAAACTGACGTCGGCCGCCCACGCCACGTGTAGGAGCGTGAAGGGGAACTGGGTCCACGAACCCTTTGTGCTTAGGATTTAGACCGGCGGGCTGGCCTTTGTGATTAGTCTTAGGTGGGGCTGCGACGTGTCGATATTCCGAGGCCGGGCAGGACCTAGAAAAGTATGTCCGGCCAGAGTGTTATCGAGCGTGATGGGACATGTGGTGCACCCCTGCAGGGATGAAAATTAACTATTCGGATAGTCGTGTCCACGGTTACAAGACGACTTGGAGTTGTGCCCCGATCTTTTACAACTACAATTGTTACTTAACTGGAATTAGTTTGCCTCGGGATTGCTTCCTCGCAGGGAGTCGAGGGAGGATCTTTAGGTGTGACCTCACTTTAATTTTGCTACAACAATATGACTATTAATGTGTTACCGCTGTTCTACTCTCGTCTATTGCTGCAAGTCCCTGAAGATGCTAGTCTTCGATAGGACTAGGCCTTCTCTCTCTATTCTCGCATTGCTGCAGTCAGTCCACATATACACCCCCCTTTTTTGATACTGATGCATAATTAGAATAGTTCTGATGTAAGACTTGCGAGTACTTTGGATGAGTACTCACCGCTGCTTTGCTCCCCCCTTGTCCCCTTGATCCGTTTGCTGCGACCAGATGATGGAGCCCAGGAGATGGAGGTCCCCGCCGCCGACGACTGCTACCCCGACGGTGCCTACTACTACGTGGAGGCCGCTGATGATCAGGAGTAGTTAGGAGGTTCCCAGGCAGGAGGCCTCGCCTCGTTCGATCGTTGTATCTTTTGTGCTAGCCTTCTCTAAGGCACCCCATGTTTTATGTCTGTACTCAGATATTTGTTGCTTTCACTGACTCCTGTGTTTATCGAGCTTACGTATTCTAGCCCTCGAGGCCCCTGGCTTGTAATTTGAAGCTGATGTTATTTTATTTGTGTGTAGAGTTGTGTTGTGGTATCTTCCCGTGAGTCCTTTGGTTTGATCGTACGCATTTGCGTGTATGATTAGCGTACGATTAAACCGAGGGCGTCACACAGGAGGAGGGGATATGTGGCGCATAGCCCTAGCCCCTCCTCCTAGGAGGGGTCGACCGGCCAAGGTGGGAAGAGTCCACCTCTCATAAGGGAGGTGGAAGCCCTAGGGAGAACTGTCACGCCCAAGATGCGACCCTATCCTCAATTTGGCACGAAGGCCTCGTCAGGGATAGAAGCGCATCTCGTCGTGTCGCAAGAATGGATATCGTTACAAGTACATGTACTGAAAAGAAGATATATATATATATATAGAATTGGCTTACACTCGCCACAAGCTACATCAGAGTCACATCAGTACATTACATAATCATCAAGAGTAAGAGCAGGGTCCGACTACGGACGAAAACAAACGAGAAAAATAAGAACGACGTCCATCCTTGCTATCCCAGGCTGCCGGCCTGGAACCCATCCTAGATCGATGAAGAAGAAGAAGAAGCAACTCCAAATGAACAATCAACGCGCTCGCGTCAAGTAACCTTTACCTGTACCTGCAACTGGTGTTATAGTAATCTGTGAGCCACAAGGGACTCAGCAATCTCATTTCCAAAGGTATCAAGACTAGCAAAGCTTAATGGGTGAGGTATGGTTAAGTGGTGAGGTTGCAGCAGCGGCTAAGCATATATTTGGTGGCTAAACTTACGAGTACAAGAAAATAAGAGGGGGAAGATCTACGCATAACGGACGTGAACTACTGATGATCAAATGAATGATCCTGAACACCTACCTACGTCAGACATAACCCACCGTGTCCTCGATCGGAGAAAGAACTCACGATTGAGACAATCACGGTTACGCACACAGTTGGCAAGTTTTATTTAAGGTAACTTCAAGTTATCTAGAACCAGTGTTAAACAAAGTTTCCACGTTGCCACATAACCGCGGGCATGACTTTCCGAAAAGATTTAACCCAGCAGGGGTGCTCCAACTAGTCCATCACAAATTACCACAAGCCACATAGAAATCCTCAATCACGAAGCTCGCGATCTGGTCGGATTCCCTAGTGGAAAACCTCAACTCTGGGATTACCCAAAGCATCACCGGAATCCCGATGCACAAGATATCTCGTCAAAGGTAAAACTAATCCAGCAAGGCCGCCCGACGTGTCGACCTACCCGATAGGAGCCGCGTATATCGTTCTCAGGACACGACGGATGGAACTTGCTACGAGTGCCAAACCTCGAGTTTCCTCGCGGTGGCCCCGCAGGCAGACCATTTGGGACCAACACCATCAGCACTGGCCCCCCTGTTTATGTAAAATTACTCCTCGGGTAGCGCTAACTCCCTATGCATTACAGTATTATCAAAATTATTATGTTGGGAAAATGTAAAACCAATGTTGGGCCTTGCCAGACCAGCTTTAATCTAAAACGAATTATCAAGGGGGTCCCCATAACAACCCCGATCGTGTTAGGAGCGCTCAATTATGAAACATAACACCGGTAGCCGAAACTAAGGGGGCAAAGGTGGAACAAAACACCAGGCTAGAAAGGCCGAGCCTTCCACCTTTTACCAAGTATATAGGTGCATTAAATTAAATAGCATTTAATATGGTGATATAACAAGGAACCCATGTAATCACATGGAAGCAACTGCACCTGCAACTAGCAACGCTATCAACAGGGTTAAGCAAGCAGTAACATAGCCAATCAGTGGTTTGCTAGGTCGAACATGTTGAAGGTTATCATGGCATTGTTGAGAGACTGATATTTAACATGTGGTAGGCAACGAGACATAATCGATAGAAGCGATAAAACTAGCATGGCAATGATAGTAATGGTATCTGGGGAAATGATCATCTTGCCTGAGATCCCGCTTGGAAGAAGAATGCCTCCGTAAAGCACACGAACCAACGTAGTCGAACGGGTTCTCACAATCCGGCACGCTTGCGGAACTCTATCGAGACGGAGGAAACCGGAAACAAGCATCAACACACGATGCAAGACACACATGATGCATGAACAGTCTAATGCACGGCATGACAATCACAACAATCAAACACTACACATTAAGTGAAGCTCGATATGCAACGAATTGCATATCGACAAAACTCCACGTTGAATTATTTAGTTCACTCCCGTTCAGGTACACGGATATATTAAATGTTGTTAAACATGGCACGAGGGTGAAACACAAATTAATCTACCTAGCTAGTCATTTTAAATGAGACCGGAAACGACATATAGCATCTCCGAAATGACCCCATGTGTTAAATCTTAATTCTGTCTAGATTTGTCCTAATCACATTTTAGGTTTGTTAAACGGCAAAACAAAGTGGTTCACGTGATTCTACTCGTCGTTCTGCTCCATTTACATATAAGGCACATCTCCAACGGAGCTACGGACAAATAGTTACGACCTAAGCCGTTTCCAACATGTCGACACGCAAACCGATGCAAACAACACACTAACGGTTTTTAATTATGCATGAGAGTAGGAAATTATTAACCTATGCAAAATTCTAGACAAGTTACGAATTTGAATCACTCCGATCCGAGGCACGGTTTAGAAACTACGCTCGTTTGAAAAACAAGCTTTTCCTGAAATTAGCAAAATCCCTGGAAATTGGAAAAAAATCTCACGACGTTAAAAAAAGAACAATGGGCTGAATTGCACTATTGTGCAGTGGTCCAGGGATGAAATCGGCGCAATGAACCGTGTGTGCGTGTAAAACAAAATAGCAGTCACGAGCAAAATTGGGGTGCCAAGGACTCGAGCTCGGGACCTCCAGGTTAGTAGCTTTGCTGCGCTAGCCAGCTCGGCTAGCATTGTGCTCGCGACAAACAGTGGTGGCTAACTTAGATAACTTGGACAGACCGAATGGATCTGAGCAAAACAAACAAAGTTCAGATAGGATATTACAGCGGGGAACCATCAGCCGATGGCCATGGCGTGCTAGGAATGGGCGAGGGAGGTCGGGGCCCTCCGGACGTGCTGGCTGGGGACGCACACATGGCCGGTCGAGGTCGGCTCCTGGGCTAGGCTTGGCGCTGTCGGCGCGGTCAACAGCCGAGCGAGCTGTTGTTGCTCGTTACCTGACGAACAGAAGCAGCAGCAGGAGTCTGGTGGAGCAGAGGACGGCGACACGGGAGGTCGGGCGACGGGGTCGGCGGGAACCGGCTGGAACCGACGGGAACGGCACGGGGTCAATCCAGATCGGGACCTTGGTTGGCTGAGGCGCAGATGTCGTGATCCAGGGAGGCGGCGACGGGTTTTCCCGTTCTGCTCCTGACAGAAGAAACGAGCAGAGGGAGAGGTTAGAGCAGAGGAGGGAGAAGAAAAGAGAGAGGAAGAAGAGAGGGACGGCACAGGGGCACCGGCCTGGGTTCATCGACGGCAAGGCCTGACGGCATGGGGGCGAACGACGGTAAGCTCAGGGCTGCCATGGCGCTGCTGCAGCCTGAAGAAAGAAAAGACAGAGAGAGCGCGTTCAGAGAAGAAACAGGGGAAAGAAGAAGAAAGAGGGAGAGGGATTCGGGCATGAGAGCCAGAGCGCTGGCCTAGTTCTCTGACGGGGCGACGATCCGACGGCCCAGGGCGCGACGGCGAGGGGCTCCTGCGAGCTGGCTCGTACGCGGGGGTTCGAGGGAGCTTGGGAACGGAATCTCTCCTTGGACATAGGGAACGCAGGGGCTCAATCTCCTCGGCCACGGGTGGCTGGCTTGCCATGTACTAGCTGGATTGGGTCTGGGGAATCCCGAGGTGGGTGGAGACCTGGATTGGGTGGCGGCGGCTATTGGACAGGGAGAGGATTTCTAGGGATTGGTCTAGGGTTAGACTAGGTGGTCTATATATATAATAGGTGGGTTAGATTAGGGGTTATTTGGACCCTCCGATATAAATCGGACGGTCGAGAATGAATAGGCTAGGGAGTCCAATGGACAAACTGATGACTGTTTGCAGTAAAACGGGGTTGATCCGGATCCAATGGTCACGACCGTCGACTTTCGGGTTCCGAAAGGTTTTCATACTAGGTTGCGTGTAGGGTCGGTGCATTGTGCAGAGGGGCTAGGCGGAGATGAGAGGGAAAACGGGCAGCTCGACAACGAGTTTTAAAATACCGGAAAATGTCCGACGATAGACCGAATACGGTGCCGCTACGGTCGACCGTTCGGGTACCAGACGGACTCCAATTGCGACGAAACTTGACAGACGGCCTAGCTACAACTAATTACGACCGCACGCCAAGTTCCAACCCAATCAGAGAAAGTTTTAAACACACTTTTGAAAACAAGATTTAGACGATGCCATGGGCGCGTGCGTGTGTGGTCGGGCTCAGAACGGACAACGACGAGAACCGGCAACTAACAACGGATGCAAGTTTTGAAAACTGGCGGCAACGGAGATGCCGATGCAATGCAGATGATGCGAATGATGCGATGATGATGCGACAAATGAAAATACCCTCACGACGAAAATGGAAAGAAAATGGGAATCTTCTGGAACGTCGGCATCGGGCTGTCACAAGAACTCCCTCCTCTCCCAGGCACACCCAACTATGACCTTCAGCACATGGGCCCTTTAGGGGTCGCCTGGTGATACATCTCCAACGTATCTATAATTTTTTATGGTTTCATGCTATTATCTTGTCAAACTTTGGATGTTTTGCATGCCTTTTATATATTTTTTGGGACTAACTTATTAACTCAGTGCCAAGTGCCAGTTCCTGTTTTTTCCATGTTTTTGACCCCTTTCAAAGGAGATTTTGAAACGGAGTCCAAACGAAAGAAAATTCCCGAAAAGTTTTTTTTTTGGAACGGAAGAAGATCGGGGAGCTTGGGAGCCAATGCAGGGGAGCCCCAGGGGCCCCTCAAGCCCCCACCACGCGGCCAGGGGGGGCGCGCCATCCAGGCTTGTGGGCCCCCTGGACGTCCCCTGACCTAGGTCTTTCGCCTATATATTCCCATAAATTCCAGAAAAAATCAGGAGATCATCGAAATTACTTTTCCGCCGCCGCAAGCTTCTGTCTCCGCAAGATCCCATCTGGGGCATGTTCTGGTGCCCTGCCGGAGGGGGGACTCGGACACAGAGGGCGTCTCCATCAACACCATGACCTCTCCAATGATGCGTGAGTAGTTCATCATAGACCTACGGCTCCATAGCTAGTAGCTAGATGGCTTCTTCTCTCTCTTGGATATTCAATACAAAGTTCTCCATGATCTTCATGGAGATCTATCCGATGTAATCTTTGTTTGCAGTGTGTTTGTCGAGATCTGATGAATTGTGGATTTCTGATCAAATTATATATGAATCTTATTTGAGTTTCTTCTGATCTCTCTTCCCATGATTTCATATCCTTGTGATTCTCTTCGAGTTGTGGGTTTTGTCTGGCCAACTAGATCTATGATTCTTGCAATGGGAGAAGTGCTTGGTTTTGGGTTCATACCGTGCGATGACCTCACCCAGTGACAGAAGGGGCAGCGAGGCACGCATCGTGTTGTTGCCATCAAGGGTAAAAAGATAGGGTTTTCATCATTGGTTTGAGATTATCCCTCTACATCATGTTATCTTGCTTAAAGCGTTACTCTGTTCGTCATGAACTCAATACACTAGATGAATGCTGGATAGCGGTCGATGTGTGGAGTAATAGTAGTAGATGCAGAAAGTATCGGTCTACTTGTTTCGGACGTGATGCCTATATGTATGACCATTGCCTTAGATATCGTCATGACTTTGCGCGGTTCTATCAATTGCTCGACAGTAATTTGTTCACCCACCATAATACTTCCTTTTTTGAGAGAAGCCTCTAATGAACACTATGGCCCCTAGGGTCTACTCCACACCATATTTTTAGCCTTACACTTTTTACTTCGTTGCACTTTCCGCCTTCAGATCTCATTTTGCAAACAATCTTGAAGGGATTGACAACCCCTTTGAAGCGTTGGGTGCAAGCTTGTTTGTGTTTGCGTAGGTACTCTGGACTTGACGAGACCCTCCTTCTGGATCAATACCTTGGTTCTAAAACTAAGGGAAATACTTACTACTCCTGTGCTGCATCACCCTTTCCTCTTCAAGGGAAAAACCAACGCAAGCCCAGCCTCTGTCAACGTGTCAATTTCTGGAACTGTTGTCTGTGGGATAGCAGAAGAATTTCTCGCGCTGTTGTCGGGAAGAAAGATCAAGTCAAGAACTCACCAAGTAGGTGTCGCAAACTCATCTCTTGCATTTACTTTGTTTGCCAGTTGCCTCTCGTTTTCCTCTCCCCCACTTCAGCAATTTGCCTTTTTCGTTCGCCCTTTTTCTCGCCTGCTCTTTGTTTGCTTGTGTGCTTGCTTGCTTGCTGAAGTCACCATGAACGAAAACACCAAACTTTGTGACTTCTTGAATACTAATAATAATGATTTTATTAGTATTCCGGTTGCTCCCGCCACTAGTGCGGAGTCATATGAAATCAATGCCGCTTTGCTGAATCTTGTTATGAAAGAGCAATTCTCTGGCCTTCCTAGTGAAGATGTCGCATCCCATCTCAATACCTTCATTGAGCTTTGCAATATGCAAAAGAAAAAAAATATGTGGATAATGACGTGATTAAATTGAAGCTTTTTTCCTTTCTTGTTGCGAGATCGCGCAAAAACTTGGTTTTCTTGTTTGCCCAAGAATAGTATCGATTATTGGGATAAGTGCAAGGATGCTTATATATCCAAGTATTTTCCGCCGGCTAATATCATCTCTCTCCGTAATGATATCATGAATTTCAAGCAACTTTATCATGAACATGTTGGACAAGCTTGTGAGAGAATGAAATTAATGATTAGAAATTGTCCCGCTCATGGCTTGAGCCTTTGGATGATTATTCAAATCTTTTACGCTCGCTTGAATTTCGCTTCTAGAAATATCTTGGACTCCGCCTCAGGTGGAACGTTCATGGAAATCACGTTAGGGGATGCCACAAAGCTCTTAGACAACATGATGACAAACTACTCTCAATGGCACACTGAAAGGTCACCTACTAGTAAGAAGGTACATGCTATAGAAGAAATTAACTCGTTGAGTGCTAATATGGATGAGTTAATGAATTTGGTTGCTAGTAGAACTGTTCCTTTGGATCCTAATGATATGCCTTTGTCTTCATTGATTGAGAGTAGCAACGCTAGCTTGGACGTTAATTTTGTTGGTAGGAATAACTTTGGTAATAACAATGCCTTAGAGGAAACTATGTTCCTAGGCCTTTTCCTAGTAACTCCTCTAATAACTTTGGCAACTCCTACAACAATACCCATGGAAATTACAATAGATTACCCTCTGATCTAGAGAGTAATATCAAAGACTTCATCAACTCTCAAAAGATTTTCAATGCGTCCATAGAGGAAAAACTACTCAAAATTGACGATTTGGCTAAGAGCGTGGATAGAATTTATTGTGATGTTGATGCTTTGAAAGTTAGATGTGCTCCTCCCAAAATCAACATGGATGAAACTTTGAAAGCTATGCGTGTTTCCATGATTGAGAGCCAAGAAAGAACCACCCAAAATCGTGCTATACATGAATGGCTTAAAAAGGCATGTTCTCGTGATGAGAATCACGAAGATCTTAAAGTGCTTGGTGTGACTCCCATTGAATATTTGTTTTCTTGTGTCAAACCTAATTATTATGGGTCTGGATATGAATCCACTTTGGTTGAAAAGTGCCCCAATGATTCGGAGTCCATCTATCTTGATGCTAAAAGCATTAAAAGTGGAGTAGAAGACGTTAAAACTTTGAGTAGTAATGAAATTACTACCGTGGATTTCAAGGAATTCAATTATGATATTTGCTCCTTGATTGAATGCATTTCTTTGATGCAATCCATGTTGAACTCTCCACACGCTTATAGCCAAAACAAAGCCTTTACCGATCATATCGTCGAAGCTATGATAAAATGTCTTGAAGAGGAACTTGAATTGGAAGTCTCTATCCCTAGAAAGCTTCATGATGAGTGGGAACCTACCATTAAAATCAAAATCAAAAACTATGAGTGCAATGCTTTGTGTGATTTGGGTGCTAGTGTTTCTGCGATTCCAAAGTCTTTATGTGATGTTCTGGGTTTTAATGAGATTGAAGAGTGTTATCTTAATTTGCATCTTGCTGATTCTACTATCAAGAAACCCATGGGAAGGATCAATGATGTTCTTATTATTGCAAATATGAACTATGTACCCGTGGATTCCATTGTGCTTGACATTGTTTGCAATCCTACATGCCCTATTATTCTTGGTAGACCTTTCCTAAGGACTATCGGTGCTATCATCGATATGAAGGAAGGGAATATTAGATTTCAATTTCCTTTAAGGAAGGGCATGGAACACTTTCCTAGAAAGAAAATAAGATTGCCTTATGAATCCATGATGAGGGCCACTTATGGTTTGAGCACCAAAGATGACGATACGTGATTCTATCGCTTCTATGCCTAGCTAAGGGCGTTAAACAATAGCGCTTGTTGGGAGGCAACCCAATGAATTTATCTTTTTCTTTCTGTTTTGTTGCATCCACACTTTCATAATTCTATTGTGATTGTGTTTTTGTGTTTTTGTTTTTGTGTTTGAGCCAAGCAAAGCCTTTATGACTAGTATTGGTAATGGTTATTTGATCCTGCTGCAAAAAGACAGAAACTTTTCACTCACGAAATGATTTTTCATTTTTATTCAGAAAGATATTTTGAGTTGATTCTTTTTGCTGCTGATTGATATGCTTTTTCCCAGGCCGTCGTAATTTTTAAGATTTTTAGAGGTACCAGAAGTATACATATTGCTACAGACTGGTCTGTTTTTGATAGATTCTGTTTTTGTTGAGTTGGTTGCTTGTTTTGATGAAACTATGGTTAGTATCGGGGGGTACTAGCCATGGAAAAATGAGAATACAGTAGCCCATCATCAATATAGATATAATTCAAGTTTTCTACAGTACCAAAAGAAGTGGTAGTTTGTTTTCTTGTACTAATGTTATCACAAGTTTCTGTTTAAGTTTTGTGTTGTGAAGTTTTCAAGTTTTGGGTGATGTTCTCATGGACAAAGAGATAAGGAGTGGAAAGAGCTCAAGCTTGGGGATGCCCAAGGCATCCCAAGCCAAATTCAAGGACACCAAAAAGCCTAAGCTTGGGGATGCCCCGGGAAGGCATCCCCTCTTTCGTCTTCAATCCATCGGTAACATTACTTGGAGCTATATTTTTATTCACCACATGATATGTGTTTTGCTTGGAGCGTCTTGTATATTAGGAGTCTTTTTTTGTTGTGTCACAATCATCCTTGCTGCACACCTTTTTGAGAGAGAGAGACATGCACTCATCGTGATTTTTCTAGAATGCTCATAGTGCTTCACTTATATCTTTTGAGCTAGATACTTTTGCTCTTGTGCTTCACTTATATCTTTAGAGCACGACGGTGCGTGATTTGGTAGTTGGCTTATGCTATGAAAGTAGTCCCAAATGTGCTAGGTACCCAAAGAGGATGCAAAAACCTCCATCTTCATGTGCATTGAGTAGAAAGAGAAATTTCGATTCCTCTCAATTAGTTTTGAGACGTGGATTCGGTAATATTGAGAGTTATGTTAGTAGGGTGTTCTGAATCTAGAGATACTTGTGTTGAAGTTAGTGATTCCCATAGCATGCACGTATGGTGAACCGCTATGTTAGGAAGTCGGAGCATAATTGATCTATTGATTGTCATCCTTTGTGTTGAGGTCGGGATCGCGCGATGGTTTACACCTACCAACCCTCCCCCTCGGTGTATGCGTTTAGCACTTTTTTCGATTACTAATAAAAACTTTCGCAATAAGTATGTGAGTTCTTCATGACTAATGTGAGCCCATGGTATAGATGCACTTTCACCTTCCACCATTGCTAGCCTCTCTAGTGCCGCGCAATTCTCGTTGGTGCACAAACCCACCACATTCCTTCCTCAAAAACAGCCACCATACCTACCTACTATGGCATTTTCATAGCCATTCTGAGATATATTGCCATGCAACTCCCACCGTTCCGTCTCATGACTTGCGCCGTCACTCTCATATTGCCATTGCATGATCATAAGATAGCTAGCGAGATGTTCCAACGTCATACGCCATGCTAGATCGTTGCACATCCCGGTACACTGCCGGAGGCATTTCCTATGGAGTCATCATCATTTGATCTTTGAGCTGTGAGTAAATAAAAGTGTGATGATCATCATTATTAGAGCATTGTCCCGTGTGAGGAAATAAAAAAAAGGAGGCCAAAGAGCCCAAAAACAAAAAAAAAGAAAAGAAAAGAAAAAAAGAGGCCTAAGAGCCCAAATGAAAAAAAGAAAAGAGAGAAAAAGAGAGAAGGGACAATGGTACTATCTTTTTCCACACTTGTGCTTCATGTTAGCACCATGTTCTTCATGATTGAGAGCTTCTTGCTTTGTCACTACCATATGCTAGTGGGAATCTTTGTTTTATAACTTGGCTTGTATATTCTAATGATGGGCTTCCTCAAAATTGCCTTAGGTCTTCGTGAGCAAGCAAGTTGGATGCACACCCACTAGTTTTCTTCTTGAGCTTTCACATACTTATAGCTCTAGTGCATCTCTTGTATGGCAATCCCTACTCATTCACATTGATATCTATTAATGGGCATATCCATAGCCTATTGATACGCCGAGTCAATGTGACCATCTCCTCCTTTTTGTCTCACAACCACCACCACACTCTATTCCACCTATAGTGCTATATCCATGGCTCGCGCTCATGTATTGCGTGATAGTTATAGAAGGTTTGAGAAAGTAAGAGTGCGAAAACAATTACTTGGCCAATTCCGGGGTTGTGCATGATTTACATTAGTTGTGTGAGGATTATGGAGCATAGCCAGACTATATGATTTTGTAGGGATAACTTTCTTTGGCCTTGTTATTTTAAAAGTTCATGATTACTTTGCTAGTTTGCTTGAAGTATTACTCTTTTCATGTCAATAGCAAACTATTGTTTTGAATCTTACGGATCTGAACATTCATGTCACGTGAAAGAAGTTGCAAAGGACAACTATGCTAGGTAGCATTCCACATCAAAAATTCATTCTTTATGACTTCCCTACTCGAGGACGAACATGAGTTAAGCTTGGGGATGCTTGATACGTCTTCAACGTATCTATAACTTTTGATGGTTTCATCTTATTATCTTGTCAAACTTTGGATGTTTTGCATGACTTTTATATATTTTTTGGGACTAACTTATTAACTAAGTGCCAAGTGCCAGTTCCTGTTTTTTCATGTTTTTGACCCCTTTCAGAGGAGATTTTGAAATGGAGTCCAAACGGAAGAAAATCCCCAAAAATATTTTTTTTGGAACGGAAGAAGATTGGGGGGCTTGGGAGCCAAGGCACGGGAGCCCGAGGGGCACCACAAGCCCCCACCCCGCGGCCAGGGGGGCTGGGCCATCCAGGCTTGTGGGCCCCCTGGACGTCCCCTGACCTAGGTCTTTCGCCTATATATTCCCATAAATTCCAGAAAAAATCAGGAGATCATCGAAATTACTTTTCCGTCGCCGCAAGCTTCTGTCTCCGCAAGATCCCATTTGGGGCACGTTCTGGTGCCCTGTCATAGGGGGGATTCGGACACGGAGGGCTTCTCCATCAACACCATGACCTCTCCGATGATGCGTGAGTAGTTCACCATAGACCTACGGGTCCATAGCTAGTAGCTAGATGACTTCTTCTCTCTCTTGGATCTTCAATACAAAGTTCTTCATGATCTTCATGGAGATCTATCCGATGTAATCTTCGTTTGCGGTGTGTTTGTCGAGATCTGATGAATTGTGGATTTATGGTCAGATTATCTATGAATCTTATTTGAGTTTCTTCTGATCTCTCTTATGCATGATTTCATATCCTTGTAATTCTCTTCGAGTTGTGGGTTTTGTCTGGCCAACTAGATCTATGATTCTTGCAATGGGAGAAGTACTTGGTTTTCGGTTCATACCGTGCGGTGACCTCACCCAGTGACAGAAGGGGTAGCGAGGCACGCATTGTGTTGTTGCCATCAAGGGTAAAAAGATGGGGTTTTCATCATTGGTTTGAGATTATCCCTCTACATCATGTCATCTTGCTTAAAGCGTTACTCTGTTCGTCATGAACTCAATACACTAGATGCATGCTGGATAGCGGTCGATGTGTGGAGTAATAGTATTAGATGCAGAAAGTATCGGTCTACTTGTTTCGGACGTGATGCCTATATGCATGATCATTGACTTAGATATCTTCATGACTTGCGCGGTTCTATCAATTGCTCGATAGTAATTTGTTCACCCACCGTAATACTTGCTATTTTGAGAGAAGCCTCTAGTGAACACTATGGCCCCTAGGGTCTACTCCAAACCATATCTTTAGCCTTACACTTTTTACTTCGTTGCACTTTCCGCCTTCAGATCTCACTTTGCAGACAATCTTGAAGGGATTGACAACCCCTTTGAAGCGTTGGGTGCAAGCTTGTTTGTGTTTGCGTAGGTACTCTGGACTTGACGAGACCCTCCTTCTGGATCGATACCTTGGTTCTCAAACTGAGGGAAGTACTTACTGCTCCTGTGCTGCATCACCCTTTCCTCTTCAAGGGAAAAACCAATGCAAGCCCAGCCTCTGTCAACGTGTCAATTTCTGGCGCTGTTGTCTGTGGGATAGCATCTGCCCAGCCCATTAGGGGCTGGTGCGCCACCTCTCAGTCCCATGTATCCCCCGGGGTGGGTGGAACCCGGAACCGTTTGGGCACTCCTGATACACTACCGGAAACACCTGAAACCTTTCCGAAACCAGAATACCACTTTCCTATATATAAATCTTGACCTCTAGACCATTCTGGAGCTCCTCGTGACATCCGGGATCTCATCCGGGACCCTGAAAAACTTTCGGTTATCACCACACATAACTCGCTAATACTAAATCGTCATCAAACCTTAAGTGTGCACAACATGCGGGTTCAAGAACTATGCGCACATGACCGAGACACTCTCCGGTCAATAACCAATAGCGATACATGGATGCCCATATTGGCTCCTACATACTATACGAAGATCTTTATTGGTCAAACCACGATGTCAAGGATTCAATTAATCTTGTATACTGTTCCCTTTGTCCATCGGTATGTTACTTGCTCGAGGTTCGATCGTTGGTATCTGCATACCTAGTTCAATCTCATTACTCGTTCCGTAATACAAGATCCCATGAATAACTCCTTAGTCACATTGCTTGCAAGCTTCTTGTGATATTGTATTACTGAATGGGCCCTAGAGATACCTCTCCGTCATACGAATCGACAAATCCCAACCTCGATTCACGCCAACCAAACAGACACCCTCGGAGATTCCTGTAGAGCACGTTTATAGTCATCGAGTTACGTTGTGACATTTGATACACACAAGGCATCCCTCCAGTGTCCAGGAGTTTCATGATCTCATGGTCATATGAACAGGTACTTGACATGCAGTTAACAGTAGCAGTAAACTGACATGATCATATGCTACATTCATAGTTTGGGTTTTGTCCATCACATCATTCTCCTAATTATGTGATCCCGTTATCAAATGACAACTCATGTCTATGGCCAGGAAATCTGACCATCTTTGATTAACGAGCTAGCTCATTAGAGGCTCACTAGGGACACATCGTTGTCTATGTATCCACACATGCATTTGAGTTTCCAATCAATACAATTCTAGATGGATAATAAACGATTATCATGAACAAGGAAATATAATAATAACTAGTTTATTATTGCCTCGAGGGCATATTTCCAACAGTCTCCCACTTGCACTAGAGTCAATTCTAGCTCACATCACTATGTGATTTACATTGTAATCAATCTAACACCCATACAATTCTGGGGTTTGATCATGTATTGCTCGTGAGGGAGGTTTTTAGTCAATGGGTCTGCAACATTCAGATCTGCGTGTATTTTACAAATCCCCATGTCATATTGTAGATGTTGGTACCATGCTCCACTTGGAACCATTCCAAATGACTGTTCTACTATATGAATCCGGTTTGCTACTTAGATTCATCTGGATTGGTGTCAAAGCTTGCATCAAGTAACCCTTTACGACGGACTCTTTTATCACCTTTATAATCAAAAAACATTTCCTTAGTCCTCAAGTTACTAAGGATAATTTTGACCGTTGTCCAGTGATCCAATCCTGGATCACTTTTATAGCCCTTGACAAACTCATGGCAAAGCACACATCATGTGCGGTACACAACATGGCATACTATAGAGCCTATGGCTAAGGCATAGGGGATGACCTTCATCCTTTCTCTTTCTTCTGCCGTGGTCAGGCATACTATAGAGCCTATGGCTAAGGCATATGGGAAGGGAGAGGGGAGGGCGCCCTAGGGTTTCCCCTAGGGTCCAACGACCAAGGGAGAGGAGGGGCGGCGGCTAGGGTTGGGTGTCCCCTCCCACTTGGGTGCCTTGCCATCGAAGTTGGGCTGGCGGCGCCCCAAGGAGAGGTCCACCCCTCTTCGACCGAAGTGGGTTGGGGAGAGGGGCTGCGCCTAGCCCCCTAGTGGGTTGCGGTTCCCCCTCTCCTTGGCCCATGAGCCCCCCCCAACAATTGTCAGGGCCTCCCGAAACCTCTTTCGGTACTCCGTGATTCCCTCGGTACACCTCGAACACTTCTGGACTCCAATGACCTTCATCCAATATATCAATATTCACCTGTGGACTATTTCGGAGTTCCTCGTCACGTCCGGGATCTCATCTGGGTCTCCAAACAACCTTCGGTCACCAACACTATGACTCAATTATGCTTATATTGTCACTGAACCTTAAGTGTGTAGACCCCGCGGGTTCGAGAACTATGCAAACATGACCGAGACACTCTCCGGTCAATAACCAATAGCAAGACCTGGATGCCCATATTGGTTCCTACATATTCTACGAAGATCTTTCATTGGTCGAACCTCAGTGTCAAGGATTGAAACAATCCCGTATGCTATTCTCTGTTAGAGCATATATCTCCATATGTGGTTTTGGTAATTGATGACAATTCCTATGGACTAATGGTTGCCTTAAGTTACATTTATAGGATTGGTCCATAGGCACTTCTTGAAATCCATCTGTTGGGTTCAAGGAGTTTATATGATGACCAAGATGGTATTCTAAGTATTATCCAAAGAATGGTCATATAGACACAAGGTTGATCAAGATCTCAGACAAAGAGTAAATCAAGATGATCAACACACAAAGCGTACAAGATGTACCGAGAGGGATCAAGTGATCCCATGGTATGGTAAGCATTGTCCATTACGTGTTTGTGTACTAACCCATGGTCTTCGTGAGAGTTCTATGTGGGGGGTAGGTGTGTTTCCATGGGCTTGCGTCAAAGGGAAGATCTCATACAACCCATGAAGTATGACGTCAAGTTGTGATCGTCATCAAGATTGCGATGTGCAAGTTCAAGTGGATCAGCACGAAGATATCATGCTTGAAGCTTGCCGTCCATTGTGGTGGCAATGGACTTGTGAAGATATGTTGAAGAGTGGCTCACCCATAGTGAGTATGGGGGAGCAATCAACTAGTCTTCATCAAGCCAACACAATCAAGAAAGGTGGTCCATCTTGAGGAAGCCAAGATCATCATCATCTAGCTCAAGAGGACGAGGTGCAAGGTATAGGTTTGCCCTTGATAGGTTTTCTGTTTAGGATAGATTGCTGTACTATCAAGGGGGGCTCTCAAGTGAGTAGCTTGATCGTATCGTTCGTTGAGATCTCAAACCATTTGCATCCTTGCATCATACTTCTTGGTTCTTGTTTGGTGTTTCTCTTTGTGAGTTTTAGAGCTTATGGTCATCTTCGTGACAAGCTCGAGTTCATCGAAAACGGAGTCCATATGCATCTACTATGATGTTTTCGATGTTGGAGTTTTTGCCGGTTCTTCATTCATAGAGGACTCACATCTCTATATCATTGACATTTTCATATCTGCATGGTCTTAAGATTTCCAACAAGCTTGGGTTTGCTCGATTCGGAGCTCGTATGCAAAAGTTATGGCTGTTTCAGTGGCGAGTGGTAGTACCGCTGGACCTAGCGGTAGTACCGCAGGCCCTAGCGGTAGTACCGCTAGAGCTGGCGGTAGTACCGCTGTCCCAGCGTAGTACCGCCCCTGGTCAGCGGTAGTACCGCTCCAGAACTTTAGTACCGTCATCTTGGCCGTTGTACTGCGTCGGACTTTTTGCGAAGACTTTCTTGGCGGTGGTTGGCCCGTTAGTTTCTTTGCGCTACCATGGGCTCAGCGGTAGTACCGCTGCAGCCAGCGGTAGTACCGCTTCAGCCAGCGGTAGTACCACCGGAGGGTCAGCGGTAGTACCGCTGGAGCCAGCGATAGTACCGCTGGGCTCGGGCTCTAAGTGGGGGTAACGGTCTGATTCCGTCCCCCACTATATAAAGGGGGTCTTCTTCCCCCTTGGTCTTATCCATCCGTTGAGCTCTTGTTCTACCTCCATTGTTGACATTCTTAGAGCTTGCTTACTCTCAATCCCTCCAATGATTCTTGCTTGTTCTTGAGGGAAAAGAGAGAGGAGATCTAGATCCACATCTCCACCAATCACTTTCTCCTCTATGTGAGGGGAACCCCTTGGATCTAGATCTTGGAGTTCTTTGTGAGCTCCTTGTTCTTCCTCTCATATTTCTCCATAGCTTTTGTTGTTGTGGAGGGATTTGAGTGTGAGGGACTTGACCACTTCGTGTGTTCTTGCCATTGCATTGGTTGCATCGGTTTGAGTTCTCCACGGTGATACGTGGAAGTGAAGTTTGAGAAGCTTATTACTTTGGTACTTAGTACCCTAGATATTGTTTTTCGTGGATGCTTTGGCGTCCTAGAAGCTTGGTGGTGTCTCGGAGCTCAATCATTGTGGTGTGAAGCTCCGGGCAAGCGTCGGGGTCTCCAATTAGGTTGTGGACATTGCCCCGAGCAATTTGTACGGGTACCGGTAACCGCCCCCAAGGGTTGCCACGTGTATGGGTTCGGTGACCGCCCCCAAGGTTTGCCATTTGTACGGGTTCGATGACCGCCCTCAAGGGTCCCTTAGTGGAATCATGGCATCTTGCATTGTGCGAGGGCGTGAGGAGATTACGGTGGCCTTAGTGGCATCTTGGGGAGCATTGTGCCTCCACACCGCTCCAACGGAGATTAGCATCCGCAAGGGTGTGAACTTCGGGATACATCATCGTCTCCCCGTGCCTCGGTTATCTCTTACCCGAACCCTTTACTTATGCACTTTACTTTGTGATAGACATATTGTTTTTGTAATATATCTTGCTATCACTTAGTTGTTTATCTTGCTTAGCATAAGTTGTTGGTGCACATAGGTGAGCCTAGTTGTTTGTAGGTTTTGTGCTTGACATATTAAATGTTAGTTTTATTCCGCATTTGTTCAAGCCTAAACCTTAATTATTTTAAAGCGCCTATTCACCCCCCTCTAGGCGACATCCACGTCCTTTCATTCTCTTTGTCCATCGGTATGTTACTTGCCCGAGATTCGATCGTAGGTATCTCCATACCTAACTCAATCTCATTACCGACAAGTCTCTTTACTCGTTCTGTAATACAAGATCCCGTGACCAACTCCTTAGTCTCATTGCTTGCAAGCTCATTGTGATGTTGTATTACCGAGTGGGACAGAGATACCTCTCCATCATACGGAGCGACAAATTCCAGTCTCGATTCACGCCAACCCAACATACACCATCGGAGATACCTGTAGAGCACCTTTATAGTCACCCAGTTACGTTGTGACAATTGATACACACAAGGCATTCCTCCGGTGTCCGGGAGTTGCATGATCTCATGGTCATAGGAACAGATAATTGACATGCAGAAAGCAATAGGAGTAAACTGACACAATCATATGCTACGTCTATAGTTTGGGTCTTGTCCATCACATCATTCTCCTAATGATGTGATCCCGTTATTAAATGACTACTCATGTCTATGGTCAGGAAACCTTGACCATCTTTGATAAACGAGCTAGTCCATTAGAGGCTTACTAGGGACATTGTGTTGTCTATGTATCCACACATGTATTTGAGTTTCCAATCGATACAATTCTAGCATTGATAATAAATGATTGTCTTGAACAAGGAAATATAATAATACATATTTTATTATTGCCTCTAGGGCATATTTGCAGCAAGAGCTTCTAGTGAACATGAGCTTGGAGGCAGAAGGTCCTTTTTAACTTATTTGAGAACTTGGAGACCCAAGATGGCTTGGCAGCCGTAGGAAGCTCAAAGTCACTATCACTCGAAGTAGCAAAAACATCCTTAGGTGCGTCTCGGGAAAGCGAGGAGCAGCATGCTTCTTCTTCTAGTGTTGCTTGACCTCATGCTCAGTGAGATTCTGAGGAGAAGAGAGAGGCTTGTGAGTCCTACGAACTGCCCACATAGAGTTGAGGAAGCACATAATGAATGAAGCATACTTGGGGACCAACTTGTAGAAGACCGTGGAGTAGAGCTCCTCCCATAACCATTTTGAAGCATTAAATGTATCCCTAGTGCCAGCCTTCTCCCGCATGGCAACAAGAAGATCCATGAAGTAACCATGAATCTCATCTTGATTGCCCACCTTGGGTAGGAGAACATTCCAGAAAACACGGTCCAGAATATCATAAACCGACAGCAGGTCCTTAGAAGAGCCAAGAATCCCACACCCGGGGATGTACAAGGGGGCAAGCTTCACCTTATCCATAGGATGAGCCCGATCATGAGGACGAATGCCGCCCTTCCTAGTGAGATAGGTATCATCATACCCAAGAGCATTGCAGAACGCACGCTACAGGACCTCAAAAAGCTCATCACAACGCATGAAGGTAAGGGTGCGAGCGTCATCCGAGCCAAAGTGAACAGTGGCATAGAACTAGTGAATGAGTTGCACATCAAAGTGATAGTTGAGTGTCATGAGCTTGAGCAAGACAAATTCGGCATAGAGAGTATACGCTTATCCAAAGTAGTCCATGTTGTTCTTCCAGTGCTCAATGTCAATAATCCACTGCTTGGCAAACTTGTTCTTGTGATGGCCATAGAGCTCATGCACAATGCGCATCTGAAGCGCATTCCGGAACTGGGGGTGGTCCAGGTGGGAGCAACGGGTACCTCATATGGATTGTGAAAACGAACCTACTCCCAATCAGCTTGCTTCCATGAGTACACTGGCTTGACAGATTTCTACTTGGCGCCCAAGGCTTTTGCACGACGAAAGGGATTGGTAGGGATCACAACTTCCTCGTGCTGAGAGTCATCGACGAGTCTACACCTGCGAGCATGCTTCTTGGTGTTCTTTCGAGGAGTAGAGCAAGAACCAGAGCCTCCTATAGAGACACACCAGAAAAGCACACAAAAAGAAACCCCGAAAAGATGAGAGGATTGTACGCAAAAAAAGAGGAATAGATCAGGTATGCAGAGTAGAACAAAGAAGCTGTGGCATAGGAATCAGGCAGACAGGTTGTACCGGTCACTGGAGCGGTTGTACCACAGATGCAAGCAGTCGTACCGCTGTTTTAGGGAGGACGGTACATTCAGACCTAAGACCTATGCTAGTGATTCTAGGTACTACATAGCATAACTGATAAGAAGCATATATAGGACCTCCTCCTATCAATAGTTTGTCAGGAAACGCGGGATCCTAGCAATGCCCTACGAAAAAGTGGATCCAAAGAAGAGGATCCGAGAACAAGAAGGGAAGAGGGCATTATCAGTGTCCATTGGAGGAGATTAGGGGAGGAAGGGCCTCCACGGAGCGAATCCGAAGGGAGGCACCAGATCCGGGGCATTATCAAATATGAATTAATATTGACATTTATGTTGATCCTGTCCATTGTCCATTATTATCATACAATTATTATGTCCTTTCTCCATGAATATGCAAGGTACATTACTCAGAGGGAAATATCTGAAAACTAGAATTCTGGACCGGGAAACCGAGAAAAAGGTAGAAAAATCAACTTGCTCGAAATGACCTGAAACTTCACGGAGAATTTTTCTGGAATATCTAAGAATTTCTGGTCCAAAAATATACCGAAGAGGGGCCACCAGCTGGGCACAAGCCAACAGGGCACGCCCCCTGGTCGCACCGTGATGGCTTGTGGGCCCCCATATGACCCACTGGAGACCTTCTTCTCCTGTATGGTGTGTTTTACCCTAGAAAAAATCATAAGTTATCTTTCGGGACGAAGCGTCGCCGCCTCGAGCGGAAACCTGGGGAAAGGCCCTTTTGCTCTCGGGCACACACAATCTCTCGGGGGAATTCCCCTCCGGGAGGGGGAAATAGAAGCCATTGTCATCACCAACGCTTCCTCCTTCGTGGGAGGACCAATATTCATCAACATCTTCACCGGCACCATCTCATCTCCAACCCTAGTTCACCACGTGAATTCAATCTTTGTCTCCAAACCTCATATTGGTACGTGTGGGTTGCTAGTTGTGTTGATTGCATCTTGTAGTTGATGCTTGTTGGATTACTTGGTGAAAGATATTATGTTCATATCCTTAATTATTATTATTACACCTCTAATTTCGAACATGTTTATGATGTGTGAGTAGTAGTTATTGTTCCTAAGGACATGGGAGAAGTCTTGTTATAAGTAATCATGTAAAGTTGGTATTCGTTCGATACTTTGATGATATGGATGTTTTTACTTCTCTTAGTGGTGTCATGTGAACATCGACTACATGAAATTTCACCATGTTATGGGCCTAAGGGAAGTCATTATGGAGTAACAAATAGAGGATGTGTTGCGAGAGTGACAGAAGCCTAAACCCCACTTTATGCGTTACTTCATAAGGGGCTGATTTGGATCCACATGTTTCATGCTATGGTTAGATTATTCCTAATTCTTCTTTTGTAGTTGTGGATGCTTGCGAAAGGGGGTAATCATAAGTAGGTTGTTAGTTCAAGTAAGAATAGCACCTTAGCACTAGTACACCTACATATCAAATCATTAAAGTAGCAAACGTGAATAAACCTAATATGATGAACATGACTAGACATAAATTCTCATGTGTCCTCGTGAGCGCTTGCTTTCTACAAGAGAACTTTTAGGTCTATCTTTGCTATAAAAAGGATTGGGCTACCTTGTTGCACCTTTTCTACTATTGTCACTTGTCACTTGTTACGGATTATCTTACTACAAAACTATATGTCACTATTGCTTACATCACTTGCAAAGAATCCCTTGCTGAAAACTACTTATCATTTCCTTCTGCTCCTCGTTGGGTTCGACGGTCTTACTTATTGGAAGGACTATGATTGATCCCCTATACTTGTGGGTCATCAAGACTATTTTTAGCGTTATTACCGGAAAGTGAGGAGCCTTTGAGTGGTTTGTTCGAGGCATCTTCATCTCGAATGAAAGTTGAGGAAATTGTTCCTCAACCTATTGAACCTACTGAAAATATTTATTATGAGATTCCTTCGGGTATGGTAGAGAAACTGCTGGATAATCCTTATAATGGTTCAACTCATCCTCATTACCATTTGATATATGTCGATGAGATTTATGGATTGTTTAAGCTTTCAGGTCTACCCGGAGACAAAGTTAAGAAGAAGGTTTCCCCTTTATCTTTGGAGGGAAAATCACTAATGTGGTACAAGCTTTGGATGATATTGGATAATGGGATTGGAATCGCTTGAAGTTGGATTTTCATCAATAGTTTATCCTATGCATCTAATTAGTCATGTTTGGAATTTTATTTATAATTGATGGCCTCGTGAAGGAGAAATCACCGCTCAAGCTTGGAGGAGGCTTAAATCTATGATGCATACTTTCCCCAACCATGAGCTCTCAAAGGAATTGATTATACAAATTTTTTATGCTCGGCTTTCTCAAGATGATCAAACCTTACTCGATGCTTGTGTTTTGGGTTCCTATATGAAGGAGACTATTGAATTCAGATGGGATCTTCTGGAAAAGATTAAACGCAATGCTGAAGATTGGGAACTCGATGAAGGTAAAGAGTTAGGTATAAAGCTCAATTTTGATTGTGTTAAATCTTTTAGGGAAACTTCTCCTTTTCAGGAGTTTAGCAACAAATATGTCCTTGACTCTAAGATAGTAGCTTCTTTCTGTTAATCTTTTGCTACTTATGTTGACCTTCTCGAGGAAAAGTGGTTCAAATATCATCCTCTCGTTAAAGAATTACCCGAGGAACTTGTTAGAATTAAGAAGGAAGAAATAATTGTTAACCATCTTGATCCAATTTTTCCTACTGCTTACATCGAGAAACCTCCTTTCCCTGTTAGGATTAGAGAACATGCTAAGGCTACAACAGTGGTTAGTAAGATCCATGTTAGAATACCTACACCTTTTGAACAAATAAATGTTGAGCGTAATGTAGCTATAGTTAAAGATCTCCTAGTTGATAATATTGATGAACTTGTTATTTACCTCTGTGATGAAGCTCCTAGAATTGCAAAACCTGTTAGAAACAAACAAGATGAACTAGATGAAAATAAGGTGGTGGTAGGCACACGTGTCATCTCAGTTAAAATTGGAGATCATTGCTATCATGGCTTGTGTGATATTGGTGCTAGTATTAGTGTTATACCTTTTACAATATACCAAGAAATTATGCATGATATAGCACCCCCCTGTACTAATGTCGCTATTAAGCTTGCAAACCGTGATACTATTTCACCACTTGGGATTGTTAGAGATGTTGAAGTATTGTGCGGAAAAGTCAAGTACCCCACTTATTTCTTAGTACTTGGTTCGGAACAAGATAAATTTTGTCCCATCATATTTGGTAGACCATTCTTGAATACGATTAATGCTGAAATTAGTTGTGCTACTGAGAAGGTCCAAGTGAGCTTTGGTGATATTTCTCATGAGTTTAACTCCAAGTTTAGAAAACATCCACATGAAAAAGAATCGCCTAGTACGGATGAAATAATTGGTCTTGCTTCTATTGTTGTACCCCCTACCGATCCAGTAGAACAATATTTGCTAGACCATGAGAACCACATGCATTTGAATGAAATGAATGAAATAGATAAGATATTCCTTGATCAAGAACCTATCCTTAAGAACAATTCACCAGTTGAAATTTTAGGTGACCCTCCTCCACCCAAGGGAGATCCCATATTTGAGCTTAAGGCTTTACCTGATACTTTGAAATATGCTTATCGTGATGACATGAAGATATATCCTATTATTATTAGTGCTAACCTTTCAGAACATGAACAAAAGAGATTACTCAAAACTCTAAGGAAGCAAAGGGTTGCTATAGGATATACTCTCAATGGTCTTAAAGGCATACGCCCCACTCTCTGTCAGCACAAGATTAATATGGAAGCTGATGCTAAACTAGTTGTTGATCATCAACATCGTCTCAAACCTAAGATGAAAGAGGTGGTAAGAATTGAAATACTAGAACTTCTAGAGGCAGGTATAATCTATCCTATTGCTGATAGTAGATGGGTAAGTCATATTCATTGTGTTCCTAAGAAAGGTGGTATAACTGTTGTTCCTAATGACAAAAATGAACTTATTCCATGAAGGATAGTAATTGGCTATAAGATGGTAACTGATTTCAAGAAATGGAATAAGGCTATTAGAAAAGATCATTACCCCTTGCCTTTTATTGATGAAATGTTAGAAAGATTATCTAAGCACACACACTTTTGCTTTCTTGATGGATACTCTCGATTCTCTCAAATACCCGTGGCAAAAGAGGACCAAGAGAAAACTACCTTTACTTGCCCTTTTGGAACTTAAGCTTATAGGTGTATGCCTTTTGGTCTATGAAATGCACCTGCTAGCTTTCAAAGATGTATGATTGTCATATTCTCTGAATTTTGTGAAAAGATTGTTGAGGATTTCATGGATGATTTTTCCATTTATGGGACTTCCTTTGATTATTTCTTGAGCGACCTTGATCGAGTTTTGCAGAGATGTGAAGAAACTAATCTCGTCTTAAATTGGGAGAAGTGCCACTTTATAGTGAATGAAGGCATAGTGCTTGGGCATAAATTTTTTGAACACAGTATTGAAGTGTATAAGGCCAAAGTTGATGTAATAGAGAAAATGCCTTGCCCAAGAGATATCAAAGGTATAAGAAGTTTCCTTGGTCATGCTGGTTTCCATAGGCATTTCATTAAAGATTTCTCAAAGATTTCTAGGCCACTAACTAATATTTTCCAAAAAGATCTTCCTTTTGTTTTTGATGATGATTGTGTAGAAGCCTTTGAAATACTTAAGAAAGCCTTAATTTCTACACCTATTGTCCAAGTACCTTATTGGAACCTACCCTTTGAAATTATGTGTGATGCTAGTGATTATGTTGTTGGTGTTGTTCTAGGGTAAAGAGTAGACAACAACTTGAATGTTATTCATTATGCTAGTAAGACCCTAGACACCGCTCAAAGGAATTATGCTACTACTCAAAAGGAATTTTTAGCAATTGTGTTTGCATGTGATAAGTTTAGGCCTTATATTGTTGACTCTAAAGTAACTATTCACACTGATCATGCTGCTATTAAATACCTTATGGAAAAGAAAGATGCTAAACCTAGACTTATTATCAGGGTACTCTTACTTCAAGAGTTTGATTTGCATATCGCTGATAGAAAGGGAGCTGACAACCGTGTAGCAGATAACTTGTCTTGGATGGAAAATGTTCTTAATGACCCACTGCCTATTGATGATAATTTTTGTGATGAGCAACTTGCTGTTATAAACACTTCACATGGTATTCCTTAGTATGCGTATTATGCCAATTACATTGTTGCTAAATTTATTCCGCCTAGCTTCACCTATCAACATAAGTGAAAAAATCCTTCTTTGATTTACGATATTACTTCTGGGATGACCCACATATTTACAAAGGAGTAGATGGTGTTATTAGACATTGTATACGTGACCATGAGCAGGAACAAATTCTAAGTAAATGCCATTCCAGGGCCTACGGAGGACACCATGTCGGTGACAGAACTTCACACAAGGTATTACAATCTGGTTTCTATTGGCTTACTATTTTTAAAGATGCTTGTAGGTATGTGCTTTCTTGTGATGAATGCCAAATAGTTAGTAATATTGGTAAACGCGAGGAAATTCCTATGAACTATTCACTTGCTATTGAACCATTTGATGTGTGTGGTTTTGACTTTATGGGACCTTTTCCTTCCTCTAATGGATATACTCATATTCTACTTGCTCTTGATTATGTTACTAAGTGGGTAGAAGTTATTCCAACTAGTAGTGCTGATCATAACACTCTTGTTAAAATGCTTAAAGATATTATCTTTCAGAGGTTTGGTGTCCCTAGATACTTAATGACTGATGGTGGTCCACATTTTATTCATGGCGCTTTCCGTAAACTGCTAGCTAAATATGATGTTAGCCATAGAATTGCATCACCTTATCATTGACACGTCTCCAACATATCGGTAATTTATGAAGTATTCATGCCATATTCACCTATGTTTACAGTACTTTTATATGGTTTTGATGCACTTTGCATGATTTATTTAGAACTAACCCCGACTGACACTGTTTTCAGCAGAACTACCGTAGTGTTGTTTTTTGTGCAGAAATCAAAGTTCTCCAAGTGCAAAGAAACTTTTTGTCATTTTTTTGGAATAAAAGTGGGCACTAGAAGCTTTGTTGGAAGCCCACAAGATCCATGAGGTGGGCCCAACCCACCAGGGCGCGCTAGAGGCCCCAGGCGCGCCTGATATGTCTCAAACGTATCTATAATTTTTTATGGTTTCATGCTGTTATCTTGTCAACTTTGGATGTTTTATATACCTTTTTTTATCTTTTTTGGGACTAACTTATTAATTCAGTGCCAAGTGCTAGTTCCTGTTTTTTCTGTGTTTTTGACTCTTTTCAGATATGATTTCGAAACGGAGTCCAAACGGAATAAAATCCCCGAAATAAATTTTTCCAGAATAGAAGAAGATCGGGGGACTTGAGGGCCAAGGCAGGGGGCCCACAGGGAGCCCACAAGCCATGTTGTCACGGCCAGGGGGGCACGGCAACCAGGCTTGTGGCCTCCCTAGCGCTCCCCTGCCCTAGCTCTTTGGCCTATAAATTCCCTAAAATCCCAAAAAATCAGGGCATCCACGAAAACACTTTTCCGCCGCTGCAAGCTTCTGTTTCCGCGAGATCTCATCTGGAGACCCTTCCCGGTGCCCTGCCGGAGGGGACTTTGGAGTTGTAGGGCTTCTACATCAACATCATCACCTCTCCAATGACTCGTGATTAGTCTACTTCAGACCTACGGGTCCGTAGTTAGTAGCTAGATGGCTTCTTCTCTCTCTTGGATCTTCAATACAAAGTTCTCCATGGTCTTCATGGAGATCCATTCGATTTAATCCTCTTTGGCGGTGTGTTTGTCGAGATTCGATGAATTGTGGATTTGTGATCAGATTATCTATGATTTATATTTGAGTCTTTGCTGATTTCTTATATGCATGATTTGATATCCTTGTAAGTCTCTCCGAGTCTTGGGTTTTGTTTGGCCAACTAGATCTATGATTCTTGCAATGGGAGAAGTGCTTGGTTTTGGGTTCATACCGTGCGGTGACCTTTCCGAGTGACAGAAGGGGCAGCAAGGCATGCATCGTGTTGTTGCTATCAAGGGTAACAAGATGGGCTTTCATCATAGATTTGAGATTGTCCATCTACATCATGTCATCTTGCTTAAGGCGTTACTCTGTTCTTTTGAACTTAATACACTAGATGCATGCTAGATAGCGGTCGACGTGTGGAGTAATAGTAGTAGATGCAGAAAGTATCGGTCTACTTGTTTTGGATGTGATGCCTATAGATATGATCATTGCCATAAATAACGTCATGACTTTGCGCGGTTCTATCAATTGCTCGACAGTAATTCGTTCATCCACCGTCTACTTGCTTTCATGAGAGAAGCCACTAGTGAACACTACGGTCCCTGGGTCTATTCACAACCATCGTCTCCACTTTTACTTTGACTTTGCTTCGTTTACTTTTTGCTTTCAGTTCTCACTTTGCAAACAATCTATAAGGGATTGGCAACCCCTTCATAGCGTTGGGTGCAAGCTCTTTGTGTTTGTGCAGGTACTTGTGACTTGACGCGATCCTCCTATTGGATCGATACCTTGGTTCTAAAACTGAGGGAAATACTTACCGCCGTTGTGCTACATCACCCTTTCCGCTTCAAGGGAACACCAACGCAAGGCTCCAAGGCCGCGGGGAAATCCTTTGCATATTTGCCAAGGAAGTCCCTATAGGCGTAGCCCGTAGCAGAAGGATTCCTGGCGCCGTTGCCAGGGAAGGTCTTTTGTTGCCGTAGCAAAAGTATTTCTGGCGCCATTGCCGGGGAGGAGAGATCAAGTCAAGATCTATCCAAGTAGGTGTCACCAACTCATCTCTTGCATTTACCTTTTTTGCTAGTTGCCTCTCGTTTTCCTCTCCCCCACTTCACATTTGCCGTTTTCATTTGCCTTTCTCCCTTGCCGTTTTCATTTGCCTTTTTGCCATTTTCCTTTGCCAGTTTTCTTGTTTGCTTGTGTTCTTGTTGGTTTGTTGAAGTCATCATGGCTGAAAACACCAAACTTTGCGACTTCTCGAGTACTAATAATAATGATTCTATTAGTACTTCGATTGCTCCCGCCACTAGTGCGGAATCTTATGAAATCAACGCTGCCTTGCTGAATCTTGTTATGAAAGAGCAATTCTCTGGCCTTCCTAGTGAAGATGCCGCATCCCATCCCAATACCTCCACTGAGCTTTGCGATATGAAAAAGAAAAGATATGTGGGCAATGATGTTGTTAAGTTGAAGCTTTTTCCTTTCTCGTTGCGAGATCGCGCAAAAACTTGGTTTTCTTCTTTGCCTAAAAATAGTATCGATTCTTGGGATAAGTGCAAAGATTCTTACATATCCAAGTATTTTCCGCCGGCTAAGATTATCTTTGTCCGTAACGATATCATGAATTTCAAGCAACTTGATCATGAACACATTGCACAATCTTGGGAGAGGATGAAGTTAATGATTAGAAATTGTCCCGCTGATGGCTTGAGTTTGTGGATGATTATACAAATCTTTTACGCTGGTTTGAATTTTGCTTCTCGCAATATCTTGGACTCCGCCTCAGGTGGAACGTTCATGGAAATCATGTTAGGAGAAGCTATGAAACTCCTAGACAATATCATGACCAACTACTCTCAGTGGCGCACTGAAAGGTCACCTGCTAGCAAAAAGGTACACGCTATAGAAGAAATTAACTCGCTTAGTGCTAAGATGGACGAGTTGATGAACTTAGTTGCTAGTAGAAATGCTCCTTTAGATCCTAATGACATGTCACAATCTTCTTTTATTGAGAGTAGCAACGCTAGTTTGGACGTTAATTTTGTTGGTAGGAACAATTTTGGCAACAACAATGCTTTTAGAGGAAACTATGTTCCTAGGCCTTTTCCTAGTAACTCCTTTAACAATTATGGCAATTCCTACAACAACACTTATGGAAATCATAAGAAATTACCCTCTGATTTAGAGAGTAATATCAAAGAGTTCATCAACTCTCAAAAGATTTTCAATGCGTCCATAGAGGAAAAACTACTCAAAATAGACGATTTGGCTAAGAGCGTTGATAGGATGTCTTGTGATATTGATGCTTTGAAAGTTAGATGTGCTCCTCCCAAGGTTAACTTGGATGAAACTTTAAAAGCTATGCGTGTCTCCATGAATGAAAGCAAAGAAAGAACCGCCCAAATTCGCGCTAGGAATGAATGGTTTAAAAGGGTGCGTTCTAGTGATGCAAATCACGAAGATCTTAAAGTGCTTGGTGTGACTCCTCTTGAATCTTTATTTTTGCGTGTCAAACCTATTGATGAAGGGTCTGGATATGAATCCACTTTGGTTGAAAAACGCCCCAATGATTCGGAGTCCACCTATCTTGAGGATAAAGGTGTGGATAGTGGAGTAGAAGAAATCAAAATATTGGGTAGTAATGAAACTCCCACTTTGGATTTCAAGGAATTCAATTATGATAGTTGCTCCTTGTTTGAATGCATTTCTTTGATGCAATCCATTGCAAACTCTCCACATGCTTATAGCCAAAGCAAAGCCTTTACCGCACATATCGTAGATGCTATGATGAAATCTCTTGAAGAGAAACTCGAATTAGAAGTCTCTATACCTAGAAAACTTCATGATGAGTGGGAACCTACTATCAAAATCAAAACCAAAAACTATGAATGCAATGTTTTGTGTGATTTGGGTGCTAGTGTTTCCGCGATTCCAAAGACTTTATGTGATATTCTTGGTTTTCATGAGATTGAAGAGTGTTCTCTTAATTTGCATCTTGCGGATTCTACTGTCAAGAAACCCATGGGAAGGATCAATGATGTTCTTATTGTTGCAAATAAGAACTATGTACCTGTGGATTTCATTGTACTTGACATAGATTGCAATCCTTCATGTCCCATTATTCTTGGTAGACCTTTCCTAAGGACTATTGGTGCCATCATCGATATGAAGGAAGGGAATATTATATTTAAATTTCCTCTAAAGAAGGGCATGGAGCATTTTCCTAGAAAGAAAATAAGATTGCCTTATGAATCTATGATGAGGGCTACTTATGGTTTGAGCAGGCTTGTGGCCTCCCTGGCGCTCCCCTGCCCTAGCTCTTTGGCCTATAAATTCCCTAAAATCCCAGAAAAAATCAGGGCATCCACGAAAACACTTTTTCGCCGCCGCAAGCTTCCGTTTCCGCGAGATCTCATCTGGAGACCCTTCCCGGTGCCCTCTCGGAGGGGACTTTGGAGTTGGAGGGCTTCTACATCAACATCATCGCCTCTCCAATGACTCGTGAGTAGTCTACTTCAGACCTACGGGTCCGTAGTTAGTAGCTAGATGGCTTCTTCTCTCTCTTGGATCTTCAATACAAAGTTCTCCATGATCTTCATGGAGATCCATCCGATGTAATCCTCTTTGGCGGTGTGTTTGTCGAGATCCGATGAATTCTGGATTTGTGATCAGATTATCTATGATTTATATTTGAGTCTTTGCTGATTTCTTATATGCATGATTTGATATCCTTGTAAGTCTCTCCGAGTCTTGGGTTTTGTTTGGCCAACTAGATCTATGATTCTTGCAATGGGAAAAGTGCTTGGTTTTGGGTTCATACCGTGCGATGACCTTTCCCAGTGATAGAAGGGGCAGCAAGGCACGCATTGTGTTGTTGCCATCAAGGGTAACATGATGGGCTTTCATCATAGATTTGAGATTGTCCATCTACATCATGTCATCTTGCTTAAGGCGTTACTCTGTTCTTTTGAACTTAATACACTAGATGCATGCTGGATAGCGGTCGACGTGTGGAGTAATAGTAGTAGATGCAGAAAGTATCGCTGTACTTGTTTTGGACGTGATGCCTATAGATATGATCATTGCCATGGATAACGTCATGACTTTGCGCGGTTCTATCAATTGCTCGACAGTAATTCGTTCACGCACCGTCTACTTGCTTTCATGAGAGAATCCACTAGTGAACACTACGGCCCACGGGTCTATTCACAACTATCGTCTCCACTTTTACTTTTACTTTGCTTCGTTTACTTTTTGCTTTCAGTTCTCACTTTGCAAACAATCTATAAGGCATTGAGAACCCCTTCATAGCGTTGGGTGCAAGCTCTTTCTGTTTGTGCACGTGCTTGTGACTTGACGCGATCCTCCTACTGGATCGATACCTTGGTTCTCAAACCGAGGGAAATACTTACCGCCGTTGTGCTACATCACCCTTTCCGCTTCGAGGGAACACCAACGCAAGGCTCCAACGCCGCGGGGAAATCCTTTGCATATTTGCCAAGGAAGTCCCTATAGGCGTAGCCCGTAGCAGAAGGATTCCTGGCGCCATTGCGAGGGAAGGTCTTTTGTTGCCGTAGCAGCGCCCTGGTGTCTTGTGCTCTCCTCGTGGCCCATCTTCGCATGAAACCGTTACCCAAAAATCCTATAAATACAGAAACCTCCACAAATAACGCTATACGAGAAGTTCCACCACGACAAGCATATGTATCCATGAAAAAACAATCTAGACCCCATTCCGACACCTTGCCCAAGAGGGAGATCATCTCCGGTGGCCATCTTCATCATCCTGGCGGAGTCCATGATGAGGAGGGAATAGTCCACCCTCGGGGCTGACGGTTTGTACCAGTAGTTTTGTGTCCAATCTCTCTCTCTCTCGTGTTCTTGAGATGGCACGATCTTGATGTATCACGGGCCTTGTCAATATAGTTAAATCTATTGTTGTGATGAATTGAATATTTCACTTTAAGATCTCCTTAATATTGGATTGAGTATTCAGGTTTGAGAGCACATAATATATGTCTTGCATGCAGATACCCATAGTGACATTGGGGTATTCAAGTGATTTACTTGATATATGTTGTGGCATCAACTCGCGTATTCCCGAGGAGACAATGGGGTAATCTAGGCATAAGGGTTGATTGCATGTTTTCATACTATGTTCTTCGATAGAAATCCTTGTGTCCTCCTTGAAGTTCATCGTGTCAGATTGAGTATTATGAATCTGAATTTGTTATGGTGCTATTTTAGTACGAACTCTTGATAGATCGATCGGAAAGGATAACTTGTTATCTTAGTACGAACTCTTGGAAAGATTGATCGGAAATAATAACTTTGAGGTGGTTTAATACCCTACAAACAATTTCTTCTTATGTTCTCCGCTAGATAGGAACTTTGGAGTGATTCTTTATCGCACATTGAGGGATTGTTATATGATCTAACTATGTTAGCATTGTTGAGAGATTGCACTAGTGAAAGTACGAACCCTAGGCCTCATTTTCAAGCATTGCAACAATGTTTATGCTCACTTTTCGTACTTTCTACCTTGCTATTTTTTATTGTTACTATTAAAAAAATCAATATCTATTATCATTACTACACTTGTATCACCATCTCTTCGCCGAACTAGTGCACCAATACAATTTACATTGTATTTGCTGTGTTGGGGACACAAGAGACTTTTTATTATTTGGTTGCAGGGTTGTTTGAGAGATACCATATTCATCCTACGCCTCCCACAGATTGATAAACCTTAGGTCATCCACTTGAGGGAAATTTGCTACTGTCCTACAAAGCTCTGCGCTTGGAGGCCCAACATGAGTCTATAAGAACAAGTTGTGTAGTAGACATCAAGCTCTTTTCTGGCGCCTTTGCCGGGGAGGTGAGTGCTTGAAGGTATATCTTTAGATCTTGCAATTGTATCTTTTAGTTTCTTGTTTTATCACTAGCTTGGTTTATATATAAAACTGAAAAAATGGAATTGTGGTGGCCTCATATTGTTCGTCTTTATATTGTCTTTCGTAGAAATGATGGTTCACGGAATTGTGCTCAATTGGTAGAGGAAGAAGTTATGAAAACACTTGATGAGAATTCCTTGAATGATGAGCATGATAGTGATATTGTTAGTATGAATTCTCTCACTATTCATGATGCTAATGATATGCAAAGCCTCAAGCTTGGGAATGTTATGTTTGATGAATAGGATATTTTTAGTCCCCCAAGTTTTGTTGAGCAAAATTATTATGATGATGTCATGCCTCCTATCTATGATTATTATTGTGATGACATGTATGCTAAAGAGTAATGTAACCATGAAACTTGTCATCATGATTTTAATATTCAATGTGGTTATGTCAATCAAGTGCCTCATGATGGTTATTTCGTTGAGTTTTCTCCCACTATTATGAATGAGAAGAAGTTTGCTTATGTGGAGAGTGATAAATTTTATATGCTTGTAGATCATGAAAAGAATGATGTATGTGATAGATATATTTTTGAATTCCTTCATGATGCTACTGAAAATTATTATGAGGGAGGAACCTATGCTTGTAGGAATTGTAACAATATTAAGTTTCCTCTCTCTATGTGTTAAATTTTTTGAAGTTATACTTGATTTGCCTTCCTATGCAAATTGATTCTTGCTCCCATGAATTATTTGCTCACAAAATACCGATGCATAGGAAGTGGGTTAGACTTAAATGTGCTTGCTATGTGTTTCATGATGCTCTCTTGCATGTTTCAACTATTATTCCTATACGAGCATCATTAAAATCATCATGCCTTGCTAAAAGGCGTTAAAGAAAATCGCTTGTTGGGAGACAACCCAACACTTTTACTTCCCGTTTTTGTGTATTCACATGATTAAGCTACCATAGTAATCATGTTTTGTATCTTTTATATCAATAAAGTGCCAAGTAAAGCCTTTGGGATAGTGTGGAAACTTGTTTGTTTGATTCTATGCAAAACAGAAAATTTGCGTCCAGTAATTGAATTATGTGATTTTACTGGAGTGTAAAATGATTCTTAAAGTTTTACACACAATTTATATGCAAATTCTCTGCATTGTCCTATTTTTTCATAATTTTTAGAGTTAGGAAAGTATGGTGATCATTCAGATCTTCGCAGGCTATTCTGTTTTTGACAGATTCTGTTTTGCATGCATAGTTTACTTGTTTTAGTGTTTTCATAGATTATATTGAGTGATATAAGTTATGGGAATGATATAATACAGTAGATATCATGTTAGTATATTTATTAATTTTTTTCTTGGCAGTACCTAAGTGAATGATCTATCTTTATCATACTAACCATCTCACGAAGTTCCGTTAAGTTTTGTGTGATTGAAGTTTTCAAGTTTTGGGTGAGATAGCAATATGAGGTGAATAAGGAGAAGCAAGACCATAATATTGGGGATTCCCAAGTCACCCCAAGGTAATATTCAAGGAAGACCCAAAGCTACTAAGCTTGGGGATGCCCCGAAAGGCATCCCCTCTTTCGTGTCCAACATTGTCGTTAACCTCACTTGGAGCTATATTTTTATTCATCACATGATATGAGTTTTTCTTGGAGCGTCATTTATTTTTAGTTGGATTTGATTTATGTTACTTAGAATAATGTTTTCTTTCTTTTATTTCAATAGAAATATCAAGTATAGCCTTTACCATGCTTATTTTCCAAGTCTATATGTTGTTGTTTGAAAACAGAAAGTTTATCGTTGTTGCAAAAAAATCCCGAGAAAAGTCAGAATGTGATAAAATGTTGAAACTTTTTGCACAACAAGATATGATAAATTTTCTACAGTTGGGTAAAATTTTAGAATTTTTTGAGTGAGATAAGTATGGATCCTTCTTCATCTTTTATAGACTGTCCTGTTTAGACATATTGCATTGTTTGCATATGTTTGCGTGTTTGATGATTCTATTTGAGGATAGGGGTATTAAATATGCAGAGGCATTTAGTATGAAATGTTAAATTATAATTCTATTGATTTTATATAGTAGAGAATGTTAAGTTTTGATTTTATTTATCCTAACTTATCTCACGAGTTCTTGTTGAGTTTTGTGTGGATGAAGTTTTTAAGATTTAGGAAACCGTGATATGAGAGGAATTAAGGAGACACAAAAGCTCAAGCTTGGGGATGCCCAAGAAATCCCAAGATAATATTTCAATAATCTCAAGCATCTAAGCTTGGGGATGCCCCGGTAGGCATCCCACCTTTCTTTATCAACAATTATTGGTTAGTATCGGTTGAGCCCAAGTTTTTGCTTCTTCACATGATATGTGCTATTCTTGAAATTTCATTTTTTACTTGATGTTTGAATAAAATACTTAGGTCTGAAAGTTTTTAAGTAAAAGAGAGTCTTCCGTTAGCTACCCATTTACTTAGCTACTCACTTGATCTTCACTTATATCTTTTTGGAGTAGTTTATCATTTACTCTTGTGCTTAACTTATATCCCATGAGTAAATTGTTGAATGAATTGAATAACATGAAGTTTAAATTATATGTTCATATCATGCCTAGTAGTAGCTTCACTTTGGGTTTAGAAAGTGAAATCTTTTGAAGCTTGACAATCACAATATTAGTCATACAAGCAATTCATGAATGATTAGTATAAGGAAGAGAACTTTCACATACAAATATATTATCTTGGACATCTTCTATGATTGTGAATACCCATTAATTATTTTCAAACTTGAGCAAGTAGTTGAAGTTGTACAAGGAAGACAATGTAATTAGTTGTGGTCATGTATATTTGCATATAAATTTTATTGTTATGGATCCTCCAACATGTGGTGCTTGCTTAGGATATGTTGCTAGCCAAAAAATCGTACTAAGTAGAAATACTACTTCTGCATCCAAAAACCCTTAAACCTAGTTTCTTGCCATGAGTGTCCATCGTACCTACCTAGGGATTGAATAAGATCCTTCAAGTAGGTTGTCAACGGTGCATAAAGCAATAAAAATTGCTCCTAAATATGTTTGATCTTTTATTGTAAGGGAAAATAAGCATTGTACAAAATTGTGATGGCAAAGTAATAAAACCGACGGTCTGCATAATAAAGGTTGCTATCATAAGGGGCAATATAATGTGATATTCTTTTGCATTAAGAGATTGTGCATCTAAAAATAAAAAGTGCATGAAAACCTGTGCTTCCCTCTGTGAAGGGCCTATCTTTTACTTTTCAGCATTTACTTTTATGCAAGAGTCAATGGTATGCATTCTCATTTCAACCTCACTTATTCTCTAGTTGGCAAGCATCATGTGGTGGGTAAAGATCTAGGCACATATGACCAGTCAAATATATTTGATCATGATTTATTATTGTTGACAATTATCTCTATGATAAATGAGTTGGGAGGCAAAATATTAAGCCCCTATCTTTCTCTGTGTTCGCTGGATGCCATTTGTTCTAAGAATATGCTTTGAGTACTAGCAATCATAGAATACTATATGATGATTGAGTATGTGGAGCTCTTACGTAGACTTTGTTTAGAATAAGTTGAATTGCAATTGTTTCGTGACTAAGAACATAGGTTGTTAAGTTTCAAGAGAATTCATTGTTTGAACCATAACATGTGAATTGGTTGCTACTTTATCATGATGAGTTTTATGAGAAAGATTTACTGTTATGATACTAGGAAAAGTGGTTGAAATTATCATTCATCAAACTTATGCACTATGCTAGCATTCACACTTCATAAATTATTTCTTTTATCATTTACCTGCTCGAGGACGAGTAGGAATTTAGCTTGGGGATGCTCATATGTCTCCAACGTATCGATTATATATGAAGTATCCATGCCATATTCACCTATGTTTACAATACTTTTATATGGTTTTGATGCACTTTGCATGATTTATTTAGAACTAACCCGACTGACGTTGTTTTCAACAGAACTACCATGGTGTTGTTTTTGTGCAGAAATCAAAATTCTCCAAATGCAACAAAACTTTTTGACGATTTGTTTTGGAATAAAAGAGGCACTAGAAGCTTCGTTGGAGGCCTAGGGGAGCCATGAGGTGGGCACAACCCACCAGGGCGCGCCAAAGGCCCCAGGCACGCCCTCGTGTCTTGTGCTCTCCTCGTGGCCCATCTTCACATGAAACCGACGCCCAAAAATCCTAGAAATACATAAACCTCCAGAAATAACCCTAGACGAGAAGTTCTGCTACCGCAAGCCTATGTAGCCATGAAAAACCAATCTAGACCCTGTTCCGGCACCTTACCGGAGGGCGAGATCATTTGTGGTGGCCATATTCATCATCCTGGCAGAGGCCATGACGAGGAGGGAGTAGTCCACCCTTGGGGCTGACGGTTTGTACTAGTAGCTATGTGTCCAATCTCTCTCTGTCTCCCTCCCTCTCTCTCTCTCTCTCTCTCTCTCTCTCTCTCTCTCTCTCTCTCTCTCTCTCTCTCTCGTGTTCTTGAGATGGCACGATCTTGATGTATCATGGGCCTTGTTAATAAAGTTGGATCATATGGTGTTTGTTCCACTCCATTGTTGTGATGAATTGAATATTTCACTTTATGATCTCGTTAATATTGGATTGAGTATTCAGGTTTGAGAGCACATAATATATGTCTTGCATGCGGATACCCGTAGTGACATTGGGGTATTCAAGTGATTCACTTGATATATGTTGTGGCATCAACTTGCGGATTCCCGAGGTGACAATGGGGTAATCTAGGCATAGGGGTTTATTGCACGTTTTCATACTATGTTCTCCGGTAGAAATCTTGGTGTGCTCCTTGAAGTTATTTGTGTTGGATTGAGTATTATGAATCTGAATTTGTTATTGTGTTATTTTAGTACGAACTCTTGATAGATCGATCGAAAAGGATAACTTGTTATCTTAGTACGAACTCTTGGAAGGATTGACCGGAAAGAATAACTTTGAGGTGGTTTCATACCCTACAAACAATTTCTTATTATGTTCTCCGCTAGATAGGAACTTTGGAGTGCTTCTTTATCGCACGTTGAGGGATTGTTATATGATCTTACTATGTTAGCATTGTTGAGAGATTGCACTAGCGAAAGTACGAACCCTAGTCCTCATTTTCAAGCACTGCAACAACGCTTATGCTCACTTTTGTTACTTGCTAACTTGTGTTTTTATTGTTACTATTGCAAAAATCAATATCTACTATCATTACTACACTTGTATCAACATCTCTTTGCCGAACTAGTGCACCTATACAATTTACAATTGTATTTGGTGTGTTGGGGACACAAGAGACTTTTTATTATTTGGTTGCAGGGTTGTTTGAGAGAGACCATCTTCATCCTACGCTTCCCATGGATTGATAAACCTTAGGTCATCCACTTGAGGAAAATTTGCTACTATACTACAAACTCTGCGCTTGGCGGCCCAACACGAGTCTACAAGAACAGGTTGTGTAGTAGACATCAATCATCCTCAATCTAGTGGTCAAGTTGAACTGAGCAATCGAGAAACAAAATTAATCTTGGAGAAGACTGTCAATAGGTCTAGAAAGAATTGGTCTAAGAGACTTGGTGATGGTTTGTGGGCTTATAGGACTGCTTATAAGAATCCCATGGGGATGTCCCCATATAAAATGGTCTATGGAGAAGCTTGTCATTTACCTCTTGAGTTAGGACATAAGGCTTATTGGGAAATTAAAGAACTTAATTATGATTTTAAACCTGCCGGTGAGAAGAGGTTATTTGATATTAGCTCACTGGATTAATGGAGGACACAAGCTTATGAAAATGCTAAGTTATTTAAGGAAAAGGTTAAAAGATGGCATGACAAGAGAATTCAAAAATGAGAATTCAATATAGGAGACTTAGTGCTTTTGTAAAATTATTGTTTTAGATTTTTTGCAGGAAAACTCCTCTCCAAATGGGAAGGACCTTATGTTGTTGAGGAGGTTTATCGCTCCGCTGCTATAAAAATTAATAACTTTGAAGGTAAAACCCCGAGAGTGGTGAATGTGCAAAAAATCAAGCATTATATTTTAGGTACACCCATTAATGAGGAAACTAATGTCATTCAAGTCATAACACCGGAGGAGCACATAAGGGAAGTCTTTCGGAACACTCCAGAAACCTAAAAAGGGGGTAGGTAAGTAAAACGACTCCAAAAATTCCAAAAAATAGTTTTTACCCGTTTTGGTATTTTAGAAAAAAAACAGAGTCCGGGGGACCCATGAGGGAGGCACAAGCCAACAGGACGTGACCCCCCTAGCCGCGCCCTGATGGCTTATGGGGCCCTCGTGCGCCTCGTGGACTCCAAATTCTTCGTGAGCACATGTTCTTACCTCGAAAAATTCATTATATATACTCTTGTGTGTTTTGACCACCGCATCGCGAGATTTTTCTCTTTCTAGTTTCAAGCTGTTTTTCTAGCACATTTAGATTGCCATGACTTCACCAAGACCTTCCAAGGACAAGTTCTTCGAGAAGGTCATCGACCTGTACGTGCAGGAGGTGATGAAGCACCCTCAAGCCATTGAGATGCATGAGGGGGTGCTTCACATGTGGGATTTTCAAGGTCCGGCTACACCACTACCATCACTGGAAGAGGACACTTGAGTACTTGGGTATGGGCACCACCCTTGGCTTGTTCCAAGCTTGGGGGAGGTGCCCCGGTATCGTATAACCATCACTTCCATCACTACTACCTATCTTAGTTCGATCCTTAGTTGTTTCGTGATTTAGAGAAATTAAATTCAGATTTGCTTTGCTTATAACTTTTGCTTTGAGTTCCACCTATCATTGTAATCGTGTATGCGAGTTATATAATAAAGATTAGTTGAGTTTTTCTGGTTTACCCGTGGGCACCCATCATCATACCATGGCAATAAAAAGAAAGATAAAGACCATATGCTCATCTCATGAGAAGTAATGACTTCACACAAAAAGGGTATAAATGATAAAAGTTGTCGATAGTAAACAAACATAGTACTAGTCATTGTTGCAATCCAGGCAAGATTATGATAAAGGGGAGAAGAATCACATATAAATACACTATCCATGACATCTTTTATGATTGTGAGCCTTCATCTAGTATTATATAATGATCAAGTGTTGATGTTGGACATGGAAGACAACGTAATGATCATGGTAGTTTGCATTCACATAGAAGTTATATGGTCTTGAATCATTCAACATGTGATGCTTGCCTTAGATCCTTTGCTAGCCCAAAAATCACACACTAAGTAGAGAAACTACTTGTGCATCCATAACCTTGAAACCCAGTTTCTGGCCATGAGAGTCCACAATACCTACCTATTGATTGAGTAAGATCCTTCAAGTAAGTTGTCATCGGTGCATCAAGCAATAAAAGTTTCTCCTAAATATGTATGATCTTTTGTTGCAATGGAAAATAAGCTTTGTATGATCTTATGATGGCAAAGAAATAAAAGCGACACAATGCATAATAAAGTTTGCTATAATAAGGGGCAATATAAAGTGACGTTCCTTTGCATCAAGAGTTCACACATCCAACAAATTAAAAGTACATGACAACCTTTGCTTCCCTCTATGAAGGGCCTATCTCCTACTTTCAGGAGTTCAACACCATGCTTGAATCAATAAAGTTTATCCCTCTCCCAATTTATTAATCCTATAGTAGCAAGCACCATGTGTTGAGGAAAGATTTAGATTTATATATCCAAGTGGATGTAGATGATCACGATTCATTATTGTTGACATTATCCCAGAGGTAAATAAGTTGGTTGGCGAGCCATTTAAGCCCCTATCTTCCTATGTGTCCTATGGAAACATGAGCTCCAAAAATATCCCTTGAAAGTGAGCAATCATGGAAGGTTAAATGATAGTTTAGTATGTGAACTTTCCAACAAGAAAGCTCTTAGATAGACTCTCCTCTAAATTATGATGAATTATGATTTCCCAAATAACAAAGAATATGGTTTGTAGACCATGAGTAAAGTTTATGCTTCATACCCCAATCTTAGTGAATGGATTGTTGCTTGTTTACGAGAAGTTATATGATAAAAGACTTGCTGTTATGCTAATATTCATGATGCTCTCATGCTCATATTCTGTTTTTATCGACACCTCTCTCTCAAATCATGTGGTCACTATTTTCGATCTCGACTTCCGCTTGAGGACAAGCGAGGTCTAAGCTTGGGGGAGTTGATACGCTCATTTTCAATCATAAATTACTATTGATATTTGTGCTGATCCTGTCCATTATCCATTGTTATCATACAATTCTCATGTCTTTTCTCTGTGAATATGCAAGGTACATCACTGAGAAGGAAATATATGGAAACTCGAATACTGGACGGGAAACCGAGAAAAAAGGTAGAAAAATCAAGTTGCTCCAAATGACCTGAAACTTTACTGAGAACTTTTCTGGAATATTTAATAATTTCCAGGCTACAAATATACCGGAGAGGGGGCACAAGCCAACAGGGCGCGCCCCCCTCGCTACACCTTGATGTCTTGTTAGGCCCGAGCTGACCCTCTGGCAACCATATTCTCCTATATGGTGTGTTTTACCCTATAAGAAATCATAAGTTATCTTTCGGGATGAAGCGCCACAATCTCGAAGCGGGAACCTGGGCAGAGGCCCTTTTGCTCTCTAGCAAAGAGATTCTACCGGGGGAATCCCCCTTCGGGACGGGGAAATCGAAGCCATCATCATCACCAACGCTTCCTCCTTCATGGGAGGACCAATCTTCATCAACATCTTCACTAACACCGTCTCATCTCCAACCCTAGTTCATCACGTGTATTCAATTTTTGTCTCCAAACCTCAGATTGGTACTTGTGGGTTGCTAGTTGTGTTGATTACATCTTGTAGTTGATGCTTGTTGGATTATTTGGTGGAAGATATTATGTCAAGACCCTTAATTATCATTATTACACCTCTGATCTTGAACATGTTGATGATGTGTGAGTAGTAGTTATTGTTCCCAAGGACATGGGAGAAGTCTTGCTATAAGTAATCATGTAAAGTTGGTATTCGTTCGATATTTTGATGATATGGAACGTCAACTAGATGACACTTCACCATGTTATGGGCCTAAGGGAAGTCACTGTGGAGTAACAAATAGATGATGGGTTGCGAGAGTGACAGAAGCTTAAACCCCAGTTTATGTGTTACTTCCTCCGTTCCTAAATATAAGTCTTTCTGGAGATTTCACTAGAAGACTACATACAAAGTAAAATGGATGAATCTATATTCTAAAGTATGTCTATATACATCTCAATGTAATTTACTAGTGAAATCTTTAAAAAGACTTATATTTAGGAACAGAGGGAGTACTTCATAAGGGGTTGATTGGATCCACATGTTTCATGCTATGGTTAGATTATTATTAATTCTTCTTTCATGGTTGCAGATGCTTGCGAGAGGGCATAATCATAAGCAGGTTGTTAGTTCAAGTAAGAACAACACCTTAGCACCAGTCCACCCACATATCAAATCATCATAGTAGCGAACGTGAATCAACCTAATATGATGAACATGACTATATAGAAATTCCCATGTGTCCTTGGGAGCGCTTGCTTTATATAAGACAACTTCCAGGTCTGTCCTTTGCTACAAAAAGGATTGGGCTAACTCACTGCACGTTTGCTACTATTGTTACTTGTCACTTGTTACGAAATATCTTGCTACAAAACTATCTACCAATGTAACTTACAACACTTGTAGAGAATCCCTTGCTGAAAACTACTTATCATTTCCTTCTGCTCCTCGTTGGGTTCGACACTCTTACTTATTGAAAGGGCTACGATTGATCCCCTATACTTGTGGGTGATAACCCCCCTAGGCCATGCACTGATGGCTTGTGGGGCCCACATGGATTTGTTTGGTGTGATTCCAACACTGAAAAATCTCTCTATATGTATTAAAACCCACAGAAATAAAGAGAGAACTTCCGCTCCGCCATCGCAACTCTTTATATCGACGAAAAACCTATCTGGAGCCTTTTCAGTATCATGTTGGAGAGGGGAAATCATCTCCGGTGGCCGTCTTCATCGTCCCGGCGGAGGCCGTGACGAAGAGGTAGTAGTTCACTTATAGGTCTCCAACGTATCGATAATTTAGAAGTATTTGTGCCATATTCACCTATGCTTACAATATTTTTATATGGTTTTGAAGTACTTTATTTAATCTATTTAGAACTAACCCGGAATGACGTTGGTTTTAGTAGAATTACGGTGGTGTTATTTTTGTGCAAAAAATGGAAGTTCTTGGAATCGCGTGAAACTTTTTTATATTTTTTCTAGAGGAAATAAGCAATATTGGAGTGAAGAACCACTGTAGGGGAGCCACGAGTGGGCCACAAGCCAATAGGGCACGTCCCCCTAGGCCATGGTCTCATGGCTTGTGGGGCCGACGTGGCTCCATTTGGCATGATTCCAACGCTAAAAATCCTATATATACTAGAAACTCGAAAAATAAAGAGAGAACTTCCGCTCCGCCGCCATGATATGTCACCGTCGTATCTACTTTTCCAAACTCTTTTGCCCTTGTTTTGGACCCTATTTTGCATGATTTGAATGGAACTAACCCGGATTGACGCTGTTTTCAACAGAATTGCCATGGTGTTATTTTTATGCAGAAATAAAAGTTCTCGGAATGTCCTGAAAATTTACGGAGAATTTTTCTGGAATAAAAGAAAAATACCTGCGCAAATTTCCACTCGAGGGGGCGTGCTAGTGGGCCACAAGCCCCTGGGCCGCGGCCACCCCCTAGGCCGCGCCGTGAGGGCTTGTGGGGCCCACGTGGCACCACCTCCCCCAAACTCAGCTCTATATCTTCCGTCTCGCCCGGAAAAATCAGAGAGAAGGATTCATCATGTTTTACAATACGGAGGCACCGCCACCTCCTGTTCTTCATCTGGAGGGCAGATCTGGACTCCGTTTTGGGCTCCGGAGAGGGGAAATCGTCGCCATCGTCATCATAAACCTTCCTCCATCAACAATTCCATGATCCTCTTCACCGTTCGTGAGTAATCTCATCGTAGGCTTGCTAGACGGTGATGAGTTGGATGAGATCTATCATGTAATCAAGTTAGTTTTGACGGGGATTGATCCCTAGTATCCACTATGTTCTGAGATTGATGTTGCTACTACTTTGCCATGCTTAATGCTTGTCACTAGGGCCCGAGTGCCATGATTTCAGATCTAAACCTATTATGTTGTCGCCAATATATGTGTGTTTTAGATCCTATCTTGCAAGTTGTAGTCACCTACTATGTGTTATGACCCGGCAACCCCGGAGTGACAATAGCCGGAACCACTCCCGGAGATGACCATAGTATGAGGAGTTCATGTATTCACCAAGTGTTGATGCGTTGGTCCGGTTCTTTATTAAAAGGAGAACCTTAATATCCCGTAGTTTCCATTAGGACCCTGCTGCCACGGGAGAGATGACCAATAGATGTCATGCAAGTTCTTTTCCCTAAGCACGTATGACTACATACGGAATACATGCCTACATTAGATTGACGAACGGAAGCTAGTTACATATATCTCCGTGTTATAATTGTTACATGATGAATCACATCCATCATACTCATCCATCACCGATCCACTCCCTACGAGTCTTCTACTACTGGTCCTTGCTATGTTACTTTGTCCAGGCTTCTCCCTTGCTACAAAAGGGATTGGGCCACTTTGCTACTGCTGTTGCTACTGTTGTTACTCTGCTGCTGCTGCTACTGCTGTTCCTTGCTACTTCGGTGTTACTTGTAGCAAGACCTTTCTGACACCGTTGCCAGGGAAGAATAGTTCCCCATCCACGTGCAACTTACTGGTGCCATTGATACAACAGTTAGGAATAGTCTGCCGTCAACAGATCTTTTTCTGACACCGTTGATATCATACTACTTTGCTAGTGATACTTTGCTTGCAGACACTAATCTTTCAGGTGTGGTTGAATCTGACAAACTCAGCCGTTAATAATTGAGAATATTCTTTCGCTTCCCCTTGAGGCGAATCAACAAATTTGGGTTGAATACTCTACCCTCGAAAACTGTTGCGATCCCCTACACTTGTGGGTTATCAAGATCTTTTTCTGGCGCCGTTGCCGGGGAGGCACATCTATATTCTCTGAGTCACTTGGGATTGACGTCTGCTGGTCACTATGAGGAATCCGAAAAATCCAAGAACTAAAATCTTTACTTCCACTACAAGGAGAGGTAAGGAACTGCCATCTAGCTCTGCACTTGATTCACCTTCAGTTTTGAGTAAGTTTGCGACATCACCTCCTCCTAGAAATCTTGATATGTCGCCTCTGCTTGATGATGCTACTTCTGCTGTTGATGATGCTATGCTTGATACTATGCCTGATGATGCTATGCTTGATACTATGCCTGATGATGTTATGCTTGATACTATGCGTGATGATGCTATGTCTGATACTTCTGTGCCACTAGGTGCCCGTGATGCACAAATTGCTAGAGTTGATGCTAGACGTTATGATACTTCTGAAACTGCTGATACTATTGAAGTAGAACCTGCTACTATGCCTGAATTGCCTGTTATGCCTGATACGCGCTATGTTATGGAGGGAGAGATAGCTGAGGACTTTCTTGCGTGTAAGGGTAGCTACGATGTTGAGAAATTACTGCGCAAGTGAAAAGAAAAATCTTTGAATGATAGGATGAAATACGACCCGAACTTTGCTACTTCGCCTATCTTTGTGATCGATAAGGATTATGAATTCTCTGTCGACCCTGAGTTAATCACTCTAGTCGAATCTGATCCTTTTCGCAGTTATTAGTCTGAAACGGTTGTAGCCCATCTTACCAAACTGCATGATATAGCCACCCTATTCACTAGTGAGGAAAAGATCCACCACTACTATATCCTCAAGCTGTTTCCTTTCTCGCTAAAGGATGATGCTAAGACCTGGTTCACTTCTCTTGCTCCTCGTTGTGTGCGTAGTTGATACGTCCATTTTGCATCATGTTTTCATGTTGATATTTATCGCTTCTTTGGCTGTTATTTCACTTCACGGTACTATTCTTATGCCTTTTCTCTCTTATTTTGCAAGGTTTCTATGAAGAGGGAGAATGCCGGCAACTGGAATTCTGGCCTGAAAGTGGAGCAAAGTTGAGATATCTATTCTACGCAACTCCAAACGCCGTAAAAATCAACGAGGATTTTTTTCCTGATTTATCAAAAATACTGGGTCGAAGAAGTGCGAGAGGGGGGCGTGCAGGTGGCCACAAGCCTGCACGACACGACCACCCCCCAGGTCGCGTCATGAGGGCTTGTGGGCATCCTGCAGGCCCACTTGCCCCCCTCTTTTGCTATATGAAGGGTTTCGTCTAGGAAAAAAATCAAGGAGGAGCTTTTTCGTGGTTTCTCCGCCGCCACGGGGCGGAACTTGAGCAGAACCAATCTAGAGCTCCGGCAGGACGATCCTTCCGGGGAAACTTCCCCCCCGGAGGGGGAAATCGTCGCCATCATCATCACCAACACTCCTTTGATCGGAGGGGACTCGTCACCATCAACATCTTCATCAGCACCATCTCATCTCCAAACCCTAGTTCATCACTTGTAACCAATCTCCGTCTCGCGACTCCGATTGGTACTTGTAAGGTTGCTAGTAGTGTTGATTACTCTTTGTAGTTGATGCTAGTTGGATTACTTGGTGGAAGAGTTTATGTTCAGATCCTTGATGCTACTCATTACCTCTCTGGTCATGAATATGATTATGCTTTGTGAGTAGTTACTTTTGTTCCCGAGGACATGGGATAAGTCATGCTAATAGTAGTCATGTGAATTTGGTATTCGTTCGGTAATTTGATATGTTGTATGTTATTTTTCCTCTAGTGGTGTTATGTGAACGTCGACTACATAACACTTCACCATTATTTGGGCCTAGAGGAAGGCATTGGGAAGTAGTAAGTAGATGATGGGTTGCTAGAGTGACAGAAGCTTAAACCCTAGTTTATGCGTTGCTTCGTAAGGGGCTGATTTGGATCCACTAGTTTAATGCTATGGTTAGACTTTGTCTTAATTCTTCTTTCGTAGTTGCAGATGCTTGCGAGAGGGGTTAATCATAAGTGGGATGCTTTTCCAAGTAAGGGCAGTACCCAAGCGCCGGTCCACCCACATATCAAACTATCAAAGTAACGAACGCGGATCATATGAACATGATGAAAACTAGCATGACAGAAATTCCCGTGTGTCCTCGGGAGCGTTTTCCTCCTATAAGACTTTGTCCAGGCTTGTCCCTTGCTACAAAAGGGATTGGGCCACTTTGCTGCACTGTTGCTACTTTTGTTACTTGTTGCTTGCTACGAATCATCTCACCACACAATCACTTGGTACCGACAATTTCAGTGCTTGCAGATTTTACCTTGCTGAAAACCACTTGTCAGATCCTTCTGCTCCTCGTTGGGTTCGACACTCTTACTTATTGAAAGGACTATGATTGATCCACTATACTTGTGGGTCATCAAGACTCTTTTCTGGCGCCGTTTCCGGGGAGTGAAGCGCCTTTGGTAAGTGGAACTTGGTAAGGAAACATTCATACAGTATGCTGAAATTTGTTGTCACTTGTCACTATGGATACTAATCCCTTGAGGGGCTTGTTAGGGGTATCTTCACCTCGTACGGAAGCACAAAGAGTTGCTCCTCAACCTGCTGCACCTGCTGAAAATATTTGCTTTGAATTTCCTTCGGGTATGCTTGAGAAACTGTTGGCTAATCCTTTTACAGGAGATGGAACATCACATCCAGACTTGCATCTAATCTATGTAGATGAGGTTTGTGGTTTATTTAAGCTTGCAGGTGTGCCCGAGGATGAGGTCAAGAAGAAGGTCTTTCCTTTATCTTTGAAGGATAAGGCGTTGACATGGTATAGGCTATGTGATGATACTGGATCATGGGACTACAATCGGTTGAAATTGGAATTTCATCAAACGTTTTATCCTATGCATTTAGTACATCGTGATCGAAACTATATTTACAATTTTTGGCCTCGTGACACAGAAAGCATCGCTCAAGCTTGGGGGAGGCTTAAATAAATGCTATATTCATGCCCCAATCATGAGCTCTCGAGAGAAATTATCATTCAGAACTTCTATGCTCGACTTTCTCATGATGATCACACCATGCTTGACACTTCTTGTACCGGTTCTTTTATGAAGAGAGATATTGACTTCAAATGGAATTTATTGGAGAGAATTAAATGCAACTCTGAAGATTGGGAGCTTGAAGAAGGTAAGGTGTCAGGTATGAATTTCATGTTTGATTGCGTTAAATCCTTTGTTGAGACAAATACTTTTTGTGACTTTAGCGCTAAGTATGGACTTGACTCTGAGATAGTAGCTTCATTGTGTGAATCCTTTGCTGCTCATATTGATCTCCCCAAAGAGAAGTGGTTTCAATTTCATCCTCCTTTAGAAGTCAATGTAGTTAAACCCACTCGAGTTGAAGAGAGTGTCATTGCCTATAATGATCCTTTGGTTACCAGTGCTTACATTGAGAAACCACCTTTCACTGTTAGGATAAAGGATCATTCTAAAGCTTCATATGTTATACGTAGAGGCTACATTAGAACACCTACACCGCCTGAGCAAATTAGAGTTGAAGCTAGCATTGCTATTATCAAAGATCTTCTGTCCAACGATGTTGAGGGACATAATATTCACTTCTGTGAAGATGCTGCTAGAATTGCTAAACCTCACGTTAGAGACAAACATAGGCCTGTTGTTGGTATGCCTGTGGTTTCTGTTAAGATAGGAGATCATGGTTATCATGGTTTATGTGACGTGGGTGCTAGTGTTAGTGCAATACCTCAATCCTTATACGATGAAATCAAAGATGAGATTGCACCTGCTGAGATAGAGCCTATTGATGTCACTATTCAGCTTGCCAATAGAGATACTATCTGCCGTGTGGGAATTGTTAGGGATGTTGAAGTCTTGTGTGGTAAAAGGAAGTATCCTGCTGATTTCCTCGTTCTTGCTACCACTCAAGATAGCTTTTGTCCCATCATATTTGGTAGACCTTTTCTCAATACCGTCAATGCTCATATTGATTGTGAGAAGCAAATTGTCACTATTGGCTATGAAGGTGTGTCACATGAGTTCAATTTCTCCAAGTTTGGTAGACAGCCTCATGAAAAGGAGTTGCCTAGTAAGGATGAAACTATTGCCTTAGCTTCTATTGTCGTGCCTCCTACCGATCCCTTAGAGCAATACTTGCTTGAGCATGAAAATGATATGCATACGGATGAAAGGGATGAAATAGATAGAGTTGTCTTAGAACAATATCCTATCCTTAAGAATAACTTACATGTTGAACTGCTTGGGAATCTGCCTCCACCAAAGGGTGATCATGTGTTCGAGCTTAAACAGTTGCCTGATACTCTTAAGTATGCCTATCTTGATGAAAAGGAGATATATCCTGTCATTATTAGTGCTAGCCTCTGAGAGCATGAAGAAAAGAAGTTACTAAAAACTCTGAGGAAGCACCGTGCTACTATTGGATATACTCTTGATGATGTTAAGGGCATTAGTCCTACCCTATGCCAACACAAGATTAAAACTCATCCTGATTCTAAACCAGTTGCTAATCATCGAAGGAGATTAAATCCTAAGATGAAAGAGGTAGTAAGAAAATAAATACTAAAGCTCCTCGAAGCATGTATCATTTATCCCGTTGCTCATAGCGATTGGGTGAGTCCGGTGCATTGTGTCCCTAAGAAGGGAGGCATTACCGTTGTCCCTAATGATAAGGATGAACTGATCCCACAGAGGATTATTGCTGGCTATAGGATGGTGATCGATTTTAGAAAACTGAATAAAGCCACTAGGAAAGATCATTACCCTTTGCCTTTTGTTGACCAAATGCAAGAAAGGCTGTCCAAACACACACACTTCTGCTTTCTAGACGGATATTCTGGTTTCTTCCAAATACCAGTTGCACAATTTGATCAGGAGAAAACCACTTTCACCTGCCCTTTCGGTACCTTTGCTTATAGACGTATGCCTTTTGGCTTATGTAATGCACCTTCCACCTTTCAAAGATGTATGATGGCTATATTCTCTGACTTTTGTTAAAATATTGTTGTGGTTTTCATGGATGACTTCTCCGTTTACGGGTCCTCCTTTGATGATTGCCTCGGCAACCTTGATCGAGACTTACAGAGATGTAAAGACACCAATCTTGTCTTGAATTGGGAGAAATGCCACTTTATGGTTAATGAAGGCATCGTCTTAGGACATAAAATTTCTGAAAGAGGTATTGAAGTCGATAAGGCTAAGGTTGATGCAATCGAGAAAATGCCATACCCCACAGATATCAAAGGTATAAGAAGTTTCCTTGGTCATGCTGGTTTCTATAGGAGGTTCATTAAAGACTTCTCTAAGATTTCTAGGCATCTTACCAATCTCTTGCAAAAGGATATTCCTTCTGTTTTTGACGATGATTGTGAGGAAGCCTTCGAAATACTTAAGAGGGCTTTGATAACTGCACCTATTGTTCAACCACCTGATTGGAACTTACCTTTTGAGATCATGTGTGACGCTAGTGATTATGCTGTTGGTGCTGTTCTAGGGCAAAGAGTCAACAAGAAGTTGAATGTTATTCATTACGCTAGTAAAACCCTAGACAGTGTCGAAAGAAACTATGCTACTACGGAGAAGGAGTTTTTAGCAATCGTGTTTGCATGTGAAAAGTTCAGGTCTTACATAGTTGATTCCAAAGTCACTATTCACACTGATCATGCTGCTATTAAGTACCTCATGGAGAAGAAGGACGCTAAACCTAGACTTATCAGATGGGTTCTCTTGCTACAAGAATTTGATTTGCACGTTGTCGATAGAAAGGGTGCTGATAACCTAGTAGTAGATAACTTGTCTAGGTTGGAGAACGTTCTTGATGACCCACAACCTATTGATGATAGCTTTCCTGATGAGCAACTGAATGTCATCAATGCTTCACGTAGTGCATCGTGGTATGCTGATTATGCAAACTATATTGTTGCCAAATATATACCACCTAGTTTCACGTACCAGCAAAAGAAGAAATTCTTCTTTGACTTGAGACATTACTTTTGGGATGATCCTCACCTTTATAAGGAAGGAGTAGATGGTGTTATTAGACGTTGTGTACCTGAACATGAATAGGGACAGATCCTACAGAAGTGTCACCCCGAGGCCTACGGAGGACACCATGCGGGAGATAGAACTGCACACAAGGTATTGCAATCAGGTTTCTATTGGCCCACTCTCTTCAAGGATGCCCGTAAGTTTGTCTTGTCTTGTGACGAATGTCAAAGAATAGGCAATACTAGCAAACGCCAGGAAATATCTATGAACTATTCACTTTTCATTGAACCATTTGATGTCTGGGGCTTTGATTATATGGGACCTTTTCCAAAATCCAACGGGTATACTCATATCCTAGTTGCTGTTGATTACATCACTAAGTGGGTAGAAGCTATCCCCACTAGTAGTGCTGATCACAACACCTCTATCAGGATGCTGAAAGAAGTTATCTTCCCTAGATTTGGAGTCCCTAGATATCTAATGACCGACGGTGGTTCACACTTCATTCATGGAGCTTTCCGTAAAACGCTTGCTAAGTACGATGTCAACCATAGAATTGCGTCTCCCTATCACCCTCAGTCCAGTGGCCAAGTAGAGCTAAGTAATAGAGAGATTAAATTGATTCTGCAAAAGACTGTCAACAGGTCTAGAAAGAATTGGTCTAAGAAGCGCGATGATGCACCGTGGGTTTATAGAACTGCCTATAAGAATTCCATGGGCATGTCTCCGTACAAAATGGTGTATGGGAAAGCATGTCACTTACCTCTTGAGCTAGAGCATAAAGCTTATTGGGAAATCAAAGAGCTCAACTTTGGCTTCAAACTTGCCGGTGAGAAGAGGTTATTTGATATTAGCTCGCTTGATGAATGGAGAACTCAGGCATATGAGAATGCCAAGTTGTTCAAAGAGAAGGTTAAGAGGTGGCATGATAAGAGGATACAAAAGCGTGAGTTCAATGTAGGTGATTATGTCTTGCTATATAACTCTCGTTTAAGATTCTTTGCATGCAAGCTTCTCTCTAAATGGGAAGGTCCTTATGTTGTTGAGGAAGTATATCGTTCTGGTGCTATCAAGATCAACAACATAGAAGGTAATTGTCCGAGAGTGGTAAATGGGCAGAGAATCAAGCATTATATCTCAGGTACTCCCATTAATGTTGAAAGCAATATCATCAATACCATAACTCCGGAAGAATACCTAAGGGACATTTATCAGCCTGTTTCAGACTCCGAAAACGAAGAGGTATGTGATTCGGTAAGAAAACAGAGTCGAAAACTTTTCCAGTAGGAAATTTTCTCCGTTTTGGAATATTTGAAAAAAAAATACAAAAATTGGAAGTAGTCCCGAAAGTGCGCGAGGAGGCGACAAGCCTGCACGGCGCGGGCCCACCCCCTGGCCACGCCGTGAGGGCTTGTGGCCACCTCGTGCGCCTCCCAGACTCCGTTTTTGTGCGGGGTACTCCTTTTGGTCTAGAAAAAATCATTATATATATTCCCGTTTGGTCTGACCTGTGCATCACGCAGATTTCCTCTGTTTTTCGTTTCGAGCCTGTTTCTGTTGCAGATCTAGATCGCAATGACTTCCCCAAAAGCTCCAAAGGACAAGATCTTCGAGAAGGTCATCAATCCCTACCTCACGGGAGTGCTGCAACAACCTCAATCTATCGAGATGCGTGAGGGGATGTTGCACATCCCTGATGTTGAGGGTCCCAAGAAGACCGGAAGCATGGAGACGAGGCTCGAAGCAATGGAGCAACACGTCTTCATGTGCCAAGGGATGGTGGAGCGTGGACTCAACGCCAACCACATGATGATTGCGGAGTTCACAAAAAAGCACAGGATTGATGCCAATGACATTGGGAAGCACCTCTCCAGGCTCTATGACTGGATTGATCAACTCCAGGCCCAGATCTATGACCCGCAGAACCAAAACTGTGTGTATGAGTATAGATTTAAATCAATACGGTTGGCTGCAGATTTGAGGATTTCGGAGACTCATTCATATTTCCATGATGGAGCACCTATGCCTTGGAAGACGGAGGATCAAACTCATGTTGCAACAACTCCACCATCGACACCAAAGGAAGACAACTGAGCATTAGTATGGGCAATCCCCTTGCCTTGTGCCAAGCTTGGGGGAGTTGCCCCGGTATCGTATCACCATCACATCTTTGTCCTTTACCTTTGTTTTAGTTTTCCTTTTCAGTTTTCTCTTTCTCTAGTAGATTAAAAGTCTTAGTGTTTTATTCTTGAGTTTTGATTTGTGTCACCCCCGATGTATTCGAGCTCGTGAGCCATATAATAAAGAGTGTCTTAGTTGAAGGGCTTTGCCTCTTGCCATGATCAAAAGAGTGAGAATGGAATGAAAGCATGAAATATCATGTAATGATCTTATGGGAAGTGATGGCTTCACATATAAAAAGAATGAGGATTGAAACTTGTTGAGGGTAGACAAACGTAGACCTTGGTCATTGTTGCAATTAATAGGAAGTGATAAAGAAGGAGAGGTTCACATATAAATATATCATCTCTGATACCATCTATGATTGTGAACACTCACTAAACTATTGCATGCCTAGAAGTAGATGTCGGACAAGGAAGACAACATAATGAATTATGTTTGCTTGGCTCCGAACAATGTTATATGATTAGAGATCCCTTAGCATGTGACGATTGCTTCCACCTCATATTAGCCAAAACTCCCGCACCAAGTAGAGATACTACTTGTGCATCCATAAACCTTCAACCCAGTTTTGCCATGTGAGTCCACCATACCTACCTATGGATTGAATAAGATCCCTCAAGTAAGTTGTCATCGGTGCAAGCAATAAAAATTTCTCTCTAATATGTATGATCTATTAGTGTGTGGAAAATAAGCTTTGTACGAACCTGTGATGAGGAAGACATAAAAGCGACAAACTGCATAATAAAGTTCTTTATCAGAGGAGGCAATATAAAGTGACATTCCTCCGCCCTAAGAGGACACGCATCCAAACCTCAAAAGCACATGAAAACCTCTGCTTCCCTCTGCGAAGGGCCTATCTTGTACCTTTACTTTTTGCCCTTGAATGAGTCATGGTGATCTTCACCAATTCCTTATTTCGCCTTTGTCTTGGCTAACGTCATATGCTTGGGAAAGATCTATATTCATATGCCAACTTGGAGGTAAGTATTCATGAATTATTATTGTTGACATTACCCTTGAGGTAAGCAGTTGGGAGGCAAAAACTATAAGCCCCTATCTTTCTCTGTGTCGAGCTGAAACTTTGATCTCATGAGTACCACGTGAGTTGTAGCAATTGTAGAGAACGAAAGAATGATTGAGTATGTGGATTTGCTTTACAAGCTCTTATTTGACTCTTTCTGATGTTGTGATGAATTGCAATTACTTCAATGACTAAAGGCTATCGGTTTTTACCTCTCGGTAAGGTTCTTGATCCATGCTTTACTTTGTGAAGGAATTATCACCTTAGCATGAGAGATTATATGTTGGTATTGCTGTTCTGATCATGATCATGATGCATGCCTGTTCGTATCTTGTTTTGTCGGCACCTCTCTCCCAAAACATGTGGACATATTTATTGAGCTAGGCTTTCGCTTGAGGACAAGCGAGGTCTAAGCTTGGGGGAGTTGATACGTCCATTTTGCATCATGTTTTCATGTTGATATTTATCGCTTCTTTGGCTGTTATTTCACTTCACGGTACTATTATTATGCCTTTTTTCCTCTTATTTTGCAAGGTTTATATGAAGAGGGAGAATGCCGGCAACTGGAATTCTGGCCTGAAAGTGGAGCAAAGTTGAGATACCTATTCTACGCAACTCCAAACGCCGTAAAAATCAACGAGGATTTTTTTCCTGATTTATCAAAAATACTAGGCCGAAGAAGTGCCAGAGGGGGGCGTGCAGGTGGCCACAAGCCTGCACGGTGCGGCCACCCCCCAGGCCGCGCCGTGAGGGCTTGTGAGCATCCTGCAGGCCCACTTGCCCCCGTATTTTGCTATATGAAGGGTTTCGTCCAGGAAAAAATCAAGGAGGAGATTTTTCGTGGTTTCGCCGCCACCACGAGGCGGAACTTGAGCAGAGCCAATCTAGAGCTCCGACAGGACGATCCTGCCAGGGAAACTTCCCTCCCGGAGGGGGAAATCGTCGCCATCGTCATCACCAACACTCCTCTCATTGGCTTCACCATCAACATCTTCATCAGCACCATCTCATCTCCAAACCCTAGTTCATCACTTGTAACCAATATCCGTCTCGCGACTCCGATTGGTACTTGTAAGGTTGCTAGCAGTGTTGATTACTCTTTGTAGTTGATGCTAGTTGGATTACTTGGTGGAAGAGTTTATATTCAGATCCTTGATGCTACTCATTACCTCTCTGGTCATGAATATGATTATGCTTTGTGAGTAGTTACTTTTGTTCCTAAGGACATGGGATAAGTCATGCTAATAATAGTCATGTGAATTTGGTATTCGTTCGGTAATTTGATATGTTGTATGTTATTTTTCCTCTAGTGGTGTTATGTGAACGTCGACTACATAACATTTCACCATTATTTGGGCCAAGAGGAAGGCATTGGGAAGTAGTAAGTAGATGATTGGTTGCTAGAGTGATAGAAGCTTAAACCCTAGTTTATGCGTTGCTTCGTAAGGGGCTGATTTGGATCCACTAGTTTAATGCTATGGTTAGACTTTGTCTTAATTCTTCTTTCGTAGTTGCGGATGCTTGCGAGAGGGGTTAATCATAAATGGGATGCTTTTCCAAGTAAGGGCAGTACCCAAGCGCCGGTGCACCCACATATCAAACTATCAAAGTAACGAACGCGAATCATATGAACATGATGAAAACTTGCATGACAGAAATTCCTTGTGTCCTCGGGAGCGTTTTCCTCCTATAAGACTTTGTCCAGGCTTGTCCCTTGCTACAAAAGGGATTGGGTCACTTTGCTACACTGTTGCTACTTTTGTTACTTGTTGCTTGCTACGAATCATCTCACCACACAATCACTTGTTACCGACAATTTCAGTGTGTGCAGATTTTACCTTGCTGAAAACCACTTGTCAAATCCTTCTGCTCCTCGTTGAGTTCGACACTCTTACTTATCGAAAGGACTACGATTGATCCCCTATACTTGTGGGTCATCAGCAGTCCCCAGGATATGGTCTACTACTTCTGTGAAAAATATTTCCCTGCCCATAAGAAGCAAGCTGCCTTGCAGGAAATATACAACTTTGCTCAAGCTGAATAAGAGAGTCTCCCACAAGCTTGGGGAAGGCTCGTCCAGCTACTGAATGCTTTGCCTGATCACCCTCTTGAGAAGAATGAAATACTTGATATCTTCTATAATGGACTTACTGATGCTTCCAAAGAGGAAACTATGGGATATTAAGGTTCTCCTTTTAATAAAGAACCGGACCAACGCATTAACACTTGGTGAATACATGAACTCCTCATACTATGATCATCTCCGGGAGTGGTTCCGGCTATTGTCACTCCGGGGTTGCCGGGTCATAACACATAGTAGGTGACTACAACTTGCAAGATAGGATCTAAAACACACACATATTGGCGACAACATAATAGGTTCATATCTGAAATCATGGCACTCGGGCCCTAGTGACAAGCATTAAGCATGGCAAAGTAGTAGCAACATCAATCTCAGAACATACTGGATACTAGGGATCAATCCTCGTCAAAACTAACTCGATTACATGATAGATATCATCCAACTCATCACCGTCTAGCAAGCCTACGATGAGATTACTCACGAACGGTGAAGAGCATCATGGAATTGGCGATGAAGGAAGGTTGATGATGACTATGGCGACGATTTCCCCTCTCCGGAGCCCAGAATGGACTCCAGACCTGCCCTCCAGATGAAGAACAGGAGGTGGCGGCGCCTCCGTATCATAGAACGCGATGAATCCTTTTCCTTGATTTTTTTTCGGGCGAGACGGACTAAATAGAGCTGAGATTGGAGGCGGTGGAGCAACGTGGGCCCCACAAGCCTGGTAGGCGCAGCCAGGGGGGTGGCGCGCAGGTATTTTTCATTAATTCCAGAAAAATTCTCCGTAAATTTTCAGGTCATTCCGAGAACTTTTATTTCTGCACAAAAACAATACCATGGCAATTCTGCTGAAAACAACGTTAGTCCGGGTTAGTTCCATTCAAATCATGCAAATTAGAGTCTAAAACAAGGGCAAAAGAGTTCAGAAAAGTAGATACGACGGAGGCGTATCAACTCCCCCAAGCTTAAAGCCTTGCTTGTCCTCAAGCAATTCAGTTGACAAACTGAAAGAGACAAAAGAAAAACTTTGACGAACTCTGTTTGATCTTATTGTTGCAACTATGTCAAACTCATAACCAGAATTTTAGCAAGATCACAAGCAAACCACATAAGCAAATGACATCTAGGTCTCACCGTAAACTCATATCAATGGCATAATCAACTAGCGAGCAAATAATAATAAGTCTCAAACGTCAACACTTCAATCAAAACAACATGAAGCAGTACGAACAGATGGTATCTCGCTAGCTCTTTCTGAGACCGCAAAACATAAATGCAGAGCACCTTCAAAGACCAAGGGCTGACTAAACATTGTAATTCATGGCAAAGAAGATCCAGTCACAGTCATACTCAACACAGTTAAAAGCAAGGCATAAAAATGACAGAGGTGCTCTCTAATTGGTGCTTTTATAAGAGGAGGATGACTCAACAGGAACATAAATAGACAGTCCCTTCGCAGAGGGAAGCATTGATTTGCAGAGGTGCTAGAGCTCAAGCTTTGAAAACAGAGAATAATTTTTGGTGGCATGCTTTCATTGTCAACGCAATGACTAAGAGTTCTCAACATCTTCCACGCTACACATGCTATAGGCGGTTCCCAAACAGAAAAGTAATGTTTTGACTCCCCCACCACCAATCAATCACACTCCACGGCTAGCCAAATCCTCGGGTACCATCCATATCAACATCAATCCTAGGGGAGTTTTGTTTGTAATTATCTTTTCGATTTGAGCATGGAACTGGGAATTCCAATTACCTGCCCCTTTCTCGTGAATGATAGTGAATAAACACATATCGAGGATAACACGCCTAGCATGGAAGATACTGACAGCCCCTGTCACCACATGAGCGGTTCGGGCATGCAAAACAGTTTATTTCTTGAAGATTTGGAGAGTGGCACATGCAAATTTACTTGGAACGGCAGGTAGATACCGCATATAGGTAGGTATAGTGGACTCATATGGAACAACTTTGGGTTTATGGAAGTGGATGCACAAGCAGAATTCCCGCTTAGCACAAGTGAAGGCTAGAAATAGACTGGGAAGCGACCAACTAGAGAGCGACAACAGTCATCAAAATGCATTGAGATTAACTAACATTGAGTACAAGCATGAGTAGGACATAAATCACCATGAACATGAATATCATAGAGGCTTTGTTGATTTGTTTCAACTACATGCGTAAACATGCGCCAAGTCAAGCCACTTGAATCATTCAAAGGAGGATACCATCTGATCATATTACATCATAGTCATCTCAACATTCATGTGGTCATCCAAGACAAACCATTATAAGCTCCTAGCTGATTAAGCATGGCATCATCAACTATGATCTCCAAGTTGTCACTGCAAACATGTTTCTCTCACAACAAAGCTGAATCAGGCATGATGAGCTAGTCATATTTACAAAAACAAAATAGATTGAGTTCATACCAGATTTTCCAGGCTGAGTCACTTCATCATATATCATCATTATTGCCTTTCACTTGCATGACCGAATGATGTGAACAATAATAAGCATGCTCGTGCATTGGACTAAAGATGGAATCTGCAAGCAAACACAAAGGAGAAGACAAAGTAATATGTCTCTTTAACAGATAAACAAATATGCATGCGAGAGCCACTAAACATTGTAACCATGGTCTTCTACCTTGACCCAAAGAAAAAGAAAACTATTTACACGAGAAAGCTCCCAACAAGCAAAAGAAGAAAAATAAAATCTTTTTGGGTTTTCTTAAACTAGATAGACACACGAAAAGAAAACGAGAAAAAGAAAATAAACTAGCATGGATGATACAGTGGCAAAGTGTGAACACCGACGAACAAAGTGAAAGCATAAGCAAGAATGTAAAGTCGGTGAGAAACACGTACTCCCCCAAGCTTAGGATTTTGGCCTAAGTTGGTCTACTCCCATGGATGGTCCGGGTGATACCCAAAATTATAATGGGGGTTATACGGGAGCGCTGCAGCCACTGCCTGAATAGCTGCCTCATGTAGACGAGCAACCTTTGCCTCCCTCTCATACTCCTCTGCCTCTCCTCTGGTTATGTAATATATCCGTTTTACCTAAAAGTCAAAGAAGGAAGGAGCAGGAAGGATAATATGGAAAACATGCTGCCGGTTAAATATCAAACGGTATAGGAGGGATTCATCATCCCTCTCAAGGAGCTGGTAGCGTGTCAAAGCGACGCGATCAAGGAAAGTTGTATGGAGCGGGGGATCTCCTTCGCGGATGGGTACTCCAAGAAAATTTGCTATGCGAGTGGCATAGATCCCACCAAAGAAATCCCCTTCATTAGCATTATTATTCAGCCTCCTTGCTATAATAGGTCCCATGTTGAAACTTCTATCACCCGTTACTGCGCTCTTAAGAATACTAAGGTTGGGTGCGTACAAGTGACAATGCTCAATCTTGCCATTAATACATATGCCTATGAAGAGGGCAAAGTAATGCAAGGCAGGAAAATGAATGCTCCCCATGGTAGCCTGCGTAATATCTCTAGTTTCTCCAACAGTTATACCAGAGAAAAAAAATCTCTAACCGAAGACTTAAGAGGATCATTGAGACTACCCCAAATAGGTATCTTGCAAATTCTATTGAAATCCTCTAAATCCATGGTATACGATTTGTCATAGAGATCAAACAGTACAGACGTATCACGGCCAACTGAAAATTTGAATCTACGAACAAAAGAGGCAGTGAGAGCAACATACTGTTCACATTTATCGGAAATGAATTCTTCGAGTCCGACGTTGTGAACAAGTGCATCAAACTCATCTTTGGAACCTGCCTCAATCATAAATTCATCAAAATGCCATTCACATGGTTGTACCTGCGCGTCCCTTGGTTGGTAAGGATCGGGCTCCCGAATCGCAAGACGGGGACCTCTCTTGCTTGAGGAACCACCATGATAGTTTCTCGTGAACATCTTCCTTTTCTGAAATTTTCAGTGACCCAAAGAAAAAGTGAATAAGGCTCAACTAAACTAGTAGCAACTACTCCAACAAGTGCCTAGAGGCCATATTACGCATCAAAACTACTTGGGACCAGCTAAAATTAGCATGCAAAGCTCAAGATAATGGTCACCAAGGCAACAAAAATACGCGAAGTATAAGGCACTAGAGCAAAAACTAATTGGACCAATGGAGGAGTCACTTACCAAGGAGTAATTTCCCCAGAAAAGTTCGGAGAATGGTGCTATGAGCAATGATATCGAAAATCCCAGCAAGAGGAGCAAGAACACGGGTTTGAGCTGCGAAACGATTTTTTCTAGAGGTAGGAGAATCAGATGAGAGCAAGAATGAGTGGAGGGGGTGCACGTGGGCCCCACAAGCCTGGTAGGCGCGGCCAGGGGGGGTGACCACGCCTCCTGGGCTTGTGGCCCACTGGTGCAGCCCCCAAACTAGCTCTTTATCTTAGTATTTTTCAAAAATTCCAAAAAAAATCATACTAGATTTTCAGGACGTTCGAAGAACTTTTATTTTTGGGGTACTTTTCTATCGGACGCTAAAACAGAAAACAGGGAAAACTAAACTAAATCTATCATTTTTCTTCTAAGCAACCGAAGGTGAAAGCTTGGAACAGAGGTTTGTGACCCCCCGATTCATCCATCTCATGGTCATCGAAAGAAATCCGTCGATGAGGTTGATCAAGTCTCCTTGACAAACTTTTTCGAATCGCAAAAGAGAATGGAGAATTTTCGAATAGCCACTAGGTCACATCAATGGGGATGTGTATTTACCCAACAAGCAAATCATACTTCATCTTAACAGGAGGAATAGGGCATTCAAAGCTCCCAATAAGAATAGATGAAGTTTTTTTGATAGCATTGATGCAATGTACTTGATATTGTTTCTTTGGATAGTGCACCGTATGCTCATTACCGTTGACATGGAAAGTGACATTGTCTTTGTAGCAATCTATAACAGCTCCTGCAGTGTTTAAAAAGGGTCTTCCGAGGATGACTGCCATGGCATCGTCTTCGGGAATATCCAAGATAACAAAGTCTGTTAAGATAGTGACGTTAACAACCACAAATGCCGATAGGGAAAGAAGTTGATTTGTCGGCCATTTGCAAAGAGATTTCAGTGGGTGTCAACTTATCCAGTTCAAGTCTATGATAAAGAGAGAGAGGCATAACACTAACACTGGCTCCAAGATCGCATAAAGCAGTTCTAACGTAGTTGCCTTTAATGGAGCAAGGTATAATGGGCACACCAGGATCACCTAGTTTCTTAGGAGTTCCACCCTTGAAGGTATAGTTAGCAAGCATGGTGGAAATCTCAACCTCAGGTATCCTCCTCTTATTAGTCAAAATATATTTCATGTACTTAGCATACGGAGACATTTTGAGCATATCTGTTAAACGCATTTGCAGAAAGACAGGTCTGATCATTTCAACAAAGCGCTCAAAGTCTTAATCATCCTTTTTCTTGGATGGTTTGGGAGGAAAGGGCATGGGTTTCTGAACCCATGGTTCCCTTTCTTTACCGTGCTTCCTAGCAGCGAAGTCATTCTTATCGTAACTCTTATTCTTAGGTTGTGGGTTATCAAGATCAACAGGTTCAATCTCCACATCCTTATCATTGCTAGGTTGAGCATCAACATGAACATCACTATTGATATTATCATTAGGCTCATGTTCATCACCAGATTGTGTCTCAGCATCAGAGACAGAGACATCGTTTGGATTCTCAAGTGTAGCTGCAACAGGGTTGCTAGCGTGCAAATCCCTATCATCTTTCTTCTTCTTCTTCCTAGGATGACCAGGTGCATGAGTGCTAACTCCTTGAGAATCTTGTTCAATTCTCTTCGGATGACCCTCAAGATACAAAGGTTCCTGGGTCATTCTACCGCCTCTAGTGACGACTCTAATGGAATTGTCATTCAACTCATTGAGCAAGTCATTATGAGCTTTAAGTACTTGTTCTACCTGAGTAGTAACCATAGAGGCATGCTTACTCAAGAGCTTAAGATCATTGACATTTCTGTCTACACAAGCACTTAAATGACTAAGCATACGAGCGTTCTGTTCCAATTGTGTGCTAACATAATCATTGAAGCTTTGTTGTTTGGCAACAAAGTTATCGAATTCATCCAGGCATAGGCTAGTAGGTTTATCAAAAGGAATATCACTCTCATCAAACCTACACAGAGAATTTACTTCTAGTACCTGTATCAGGTTATCAAGACTGTGGATATCTTCGATAGGTGGTAGATTTTTGACATCTTCAGATTTAATGCCTTTCTCTCGCATAGATTTCTTAGCTTGTTGCATATCTTCAGGGCTGAGGAATAGAATACCTCTTTTCTTTGGAGTTGGCTTAGGAGGTGGTTCGGGAATAGTCCAAGCATTCTCATTGCACAAGATGTTATTCAATAGGATCTCAGCTTGTTCTACGGTTCGTTCCCTAAAAACACAACCGACACAACTATCTAGGTGGTCTTTGGAAGCATCAGTAAGTCCATTATAGAAGATATCAAGTATTTCATTCTTCTCAAGAGGGTGATCAGGCAAAGCATTCAGTAGCTCGACGAGCCTCCCCCAAGCTTGTGGGAGACTCTCTTATTCAGCTTGAGCAAAGTTGTATATTTCCTGCAAGGCAGCTTGCTTCTTATGGGCAGTGAAATATTTTTCAGAGAAGTAGTAGACCATATCCTGGGGGCTACGCACACAACCAGGAGCAAGAGAAGTGAACCAAGTCTTAGCATCATCCTTTAGCGAGAAAGGAAACAACTTGAGGATATAGTAGTGGCGGATCTTTTCCTCACTAGTGAATAGGGTGGCTATATCGTGCAGTTTGGTAAGATGGGCTACAACCGTTACAGACTCATAACTATGAAAAGGATCATATTCGACCAGAGTGATTAACTCAGGGTCGACAGAGAATTCATAATCCTTATCGGTCACAAAGATAGGCGAAGTAGAAAACTTCGGGTCGTATTTCATCCTAGTGTTCAGAGATTTTTCTTTCCACTTGCGCAGTAATTTCTCAACATTATAGCTATCCTTACACGCAAGAAAATCCTCAGCTATCTCCCCCTCCATAACATAACGCTCAAGCATATCAGGCAAAGTAGGTTCTACTTCAATAGTATCAGCAGTTTCAGAAGTATCATCACATCTAGCAGCAACTCTAGCAATTTGTGCATCAAGGAATGCACCTAGTGGCAAAGCAGTATCAAGCATAGCATCATTAGGTAAAGCAGTATCAAGAATAGCATCATCAGGCAAAGCAGTATCAAGCATAGCACCATCAGGCAAAGCAGTATCAAGCATAGCATCATCATAAGCATCATGGGCAACAGAAGTAGCATCATCAAGCACATGCGACATATCAAGATTTCTAGCAGGAGGTGATGTCGCAAACTTACTCATAACTGAAGGTGAATCAAGTGCAGAGCTAGATGGCAGTTCCTTACCTGTCCTCGTAGTTGAGGGCAAGACTTTAGTTCTTGGATCTATCAGATTCCTCATAGTGACCAGCAGACGTAAATCCCAAGTGACTCAGAGAATATAGCTGTGCTTCCCCGGCAACGGCGCCAGAAAAAGGTCTTGATAACCCACAAGTATAGGGGATCGCAACAGTTTTCGAGGGTAGAGTATTCAACCCAAATTTATTGATTCGACTCAAGGGAAAGCGAAAGAATGTTCTCAAGTATTAGTAGCTGAGTTGTTAATTCAACCACACCTGAAAGATTTAGTATTTGCAGCAAAGTATCAGTAGCAAGGTAGTATGATAGCAGCAGTAGCAACAGTAACCAGTAGCAGCAGAGTAACAGCAGTAGCAACAGAGTAACAGTAGTAGCAGTGACAGTAGTAGCGGCAAAGTAACATAGCAAGGACCAGTAGTAAAAGACTCATAGGCATTGGATCGGTGATGGATGATTATGCCGGATGTGATTCATCATGCAACAGTTATAACACAGAGAGATAAGTAACTAGCTCCCGTTCGTCAATCTAATGTAGGCATGTATTCTGTATGTAGTCATACGTGCTTAGGGAAAAGAACTTGCATGACATCTATTGTCCATCCCTCCCATGGTAGCGGGGTCCTAATGGAAACTACGGGATATTAAGGTTCTCCTTTTAATAAATAACCGGACCAACGCATTAACACTTGGTGAATAGATGAACTCCTCATACTATGGTCATCTCCGGGAGTGGTTCCGGCTATTGTCACTCCGGGGTTGCCGGGTCATAACACATAGTAGGTGACTACAACTTCCAAGATAGGATCTAAAACACACATATATTGGCGACAACATAACAAGTTCAGATCTGAAATCATGGCACTCGGGCCCTAGTGACAAGCATTAAGCATGGCAAAGTAGTAGCAACATAAATCTCAGAACATAGTGGATACTAGGGATCAATCCCCGTCAAAACTAACTCGATTACATGATAGATCTCATCCAACTCATCACCGTCCAGCAAGCCAACGATGAGATTACTCATGAACGGTGAAGAACATCATTGAATTGGCGATGAAGGAAGGTTGATGATGACGATGGCGACGATTTCCCCTCTCCGGAGCCGAGAATGGACTCCAGATCTGCCCTCCAGATGAAGAACAGGAGGTGGCGGCGTCTCCGTATCGTAAAACGTGATGAATCCTTCTCCTTGATTTTTTTTCCGGGCGAGACGGACTAAATAGAGCTGAGATTGGAGGCGGTGGAGCAATGTGGGCCCCACAAGCCTGGTAGGCGCCGCGAGGGGGGTGGTCGCGCCTCCTAGGCTTGTGGCCCACTGGCTCACCTCCTCTGGTGGATCTTTGTGCATGTATTTTTCATTAATTCCAGGAAAATTCTCTGTAAATTTTCAGGTCATTCTGAGAACTTTTATTTCTGCACAAAAACAACACCATGGCAATTCTGCTGAAAACAGCGTTAGTCCGGGTTAGTTCCATTCAAATCATGCAAATTAGAGTCTAAAACAAGGGCAAAAGAGTTCGGAAAAGTAGATACGACGGAGGCGTATCAATATACCTTGAGTAATAGCAATCATAGAAGACTCTATGATAATTGTGTATGTCGAGCTCTTACTTAGGCTTGATGATGTATTGAAATTGTTTGATGACTAAGAACATAGGATGTTGAGTTTCAAGAGAATGCATTGTTTGAACCATGACATGTGAATTAATTCCTACTCAACATGATGTTTTTTATCAATAAAGTTTCTGGTTATGATGCTAGAAAAAGTGTTTGTAATTATCATTAATCAAACTTATATACTATGATAGGATTCACACTTCATAAATTATTTCTTTTATCATTTACCTACTCGAGGACAAGTAGGAATTAAGCTTGGGGATGTTGATATGTCTCCAACTTATCAATAATTAACGAAGCATTCATGGCATATTCACCTACATTTACAATATTTTTATATGGTTTTGATGCACTTTATATGATTTATTTAGAACTAACCCGGAGTGACGTTGTTTTCAACAGAATTACCGTGGTTTTATTTTTGTTCACAAAATGGAAGTTCTCAGAATCGCCCGAAACCATTTTATAATTTTTTCTGGAGGAAATAAGCAATATTGGAGCGAGGAACCACCAGAGGGAGCCACCAATGGGCCACAAGCCAACATGGCACGCCCCGTGGCCACGGCCTGATGGCTTGTGCGGCCCACGTGGCTCCGTTTGGCGTGATTCCAATGCTGAAAAATCCTATATATACTAGAAACTCCAGAAATAAAGAGAAAACTTCCGCTCCGCTCTTGCAACTCTGTGTATCGACAAAAACCCATCTAGAGCCTTTCTAGTACCCTGACAAAGAGGGGAATTCAACTTCGGTTCCATCTTCATCATCCCGGTGGAGGCCATGACAATGAGGGAGTAGTTCACGCTCATGGTTGAGGTTTTGTACCATTAGCTATGTGTTTAATCTCTCTCTCGTGTTCTTGAGATGTCGTGATCTTGATGTGTCACGAGCTTTGTTAATATAGTTGGATCATATGGTGTTTGTCCTTTTCTATTGTTAATGAATTGAATCTTCCACTTTAAGATCCCATTATGTTGGATTGAATATTCAGGTTCGAGAACACTTTATGTATGTCTTGCATGCAAATACCCGTAATGACATTGTGGTATTCAAGTGATTAACTTGATATATGTTATGGCATCAAATTGTTGATTCCGGTAACCTTGAAGATCTATGCATAGGGGTTGATTGCATGTTTTCATACTATGTTCTCCGGTAGAAATCTTGGGGTGCTCCTTGAAGTTCTTTGTGTTGGATTGAATACGAAGAATCTGAAATTGTTTGATGCATGTCGTATAATTAGCCCACCGATACTTTAAGTGACATTGGATTATCTAGGTGACATTATGGTTGATTGATATGTATCATGGGTGTTATTCTAGTACAAACTCTAGGGCTATTTGTGACACTTATAGGAATAGCTCAAAAGATTGACCAGAAATAATAACTTTGAGGTGGTTCTACTACCTACACCAATTTCATTTTATTGTTCACCATTATATAGGAACTTTGGAGTGATTATTTCTTGCACGTTGAGGGATGATCATATGATTCTACTATGTTAGCATTGTTTAGAAATTGCAGTAGTGAAACTATGAACCCTAGGCCTTATTACCAAGCATTCATACACCATTTTGCTTGCTCTTTTACACTTTCTACCTTGTTGTTTTCATATTTTTAGATTACAAAAACCTATATCTATCATCCATATTGCACTTGTATCACCATCTCTTCGCCGAACTAGTGCACCTATACATTTTTCCATTGTATTGGGTGTGTTTGGGACACAAGAGATTCTTTGTATTTGATTGCATGGTTGTTTGAGAGATACCATCTTCATCCTACACCTCTGTAACGCCCAAGTTGCGATCCTATCCTTATTTAGGCACGAGGGCCTCGACAGGGATAGAAGCGCATCTCATCGTTTCACAAGAATGGATATCGTTACAAGTACCTGTACTGAAAAGGTGAGATATATGGAATTGGCTTACACTTGCCACAAGCTACATCAGAGTCACATCAGTACAATACATAAACATCATGAAGAAGAGCAGGGTCCGACTACGGGCGAAAACAAACGAGAAAAGAGAACGACGTCCATCCTTGCTATCCCAGGTTGCCGGCCTGGAACCCATCCTAGATCGATGATGATGAAGAAGAAGAAGCAACTCCAAATGAACAATCAACGCGCTCGCGTCAAATAATCTTTACATGTACCTGCAACTGGTGTTGTAGTAATCCGTGAGCCACAGGGGACTCAACAATCTCATTTCCAAAGGTATCAAGACTAGCAGCAACGGCTAAGCATTATATGAGGTGGCTAACTCACGAGTACAAGAATAAAGAGGGGGAAGAACTACGTATAACGGACGTGAACTGATGACCCACAAGTATTGGGGATCAATCGTAGTCCTTTCGATAAGTAAGAGTGTCGAACCCAACGAGGAGCAGAAGGCTCTGATAAACGGTTTTCAACAAGGTAATAACTGCAAGCACTGAAAGTAGCGGTAACAAGTGATGGTGTAGTGAGGTGAAATGTAGCAAGCGAAAAGTAACAAGTAACAAGTAGTAGCAATGGTGCAGCAAGTGGCCCAATCCCTTTTGTAGCAAGGGACAAGCCTGAACAAAGTCTTATAGGAGGAAAAACGCTCCCGAGGACACACGGAATTTCTGTCATGCTAGTTTCATCATGTTCATATGATTCGCGTTCATTACTTTGATAGTTTGATATGTGGGTGGACCGGCGCTTGGGTACTGCCCTTACTTGGACAAGCATCCCACTTATTATTAACCCCTCTCGCAAGCATCCGCAACTACGAAAGAAGAATTAAGACAACGTCTAACCATAGCATTAAACTAGTGGATCCAAATCAGCCCCTTACGAAGCAACGCATAGACTGGGGTTTAAGCTTCTGTCACTCCAGGAACCCATCATCTACTTACTACTCCCCAATGCCTTCCTCTAGGCCCAAATATGGTGAAGTGTTATGTAGTCAACGTTCACATAACACCACTAGAGGAAAAGACAACATACAACATATCAAAATACCGAACGAATATCAAATTCACATGACTATTATCAGCATGAGTTATCCCATGTCCTCAGGAACAAAAGTAACTACTTACAAAGCATAATCATAATCATGATCAGAGGTGTAATGAACAGCATCAAGGATCTGAACATAAACTCTTCCACCAAGTAATCCAACTAGCATCAACTACAAAGAGTAATTAACACTACTAGCAACCTTACAAGTACCAATCGGAATCGTGAGACGGAGATTGGTTACAAGAGATGAACTAGGGATTGGAAAGGAGATGGTGCTGATGAAGATGTTGATGAAGATGCCTCCCCTCCGACGAGAGGAGTGTTGGTGATGACGATGGCGACGATTTCCCCCTCCGGGAGGGAAGTTTCCCCGGCAGGATCGTCCTGCCGGAGCTCTAGATTGGATCTGCTCAAGTTCCGCCTCGTGGCGGCGGCGAAACCACGAAAAAGCTCCTGATTGATTTTTTCTGGAAGAAACCCTTCATATAGCAAAAGAGGGGGGCCAGTGGGTCGTCAGGGAGCCCACAAGCTTGCTAGCCGCCACCAGGGGGGTGGCGGCTACCAGGCTTGTGGCGCCGTGGTAGCTCCCCTCTGGTACTTCTTTCGCCCAGTATTTTTTATATAATCCCAAAAAAATCCACGTAACTTTTCAGGGCATTTGGAGATGTGCAGAATAGTGGACTAAGATTTGCTCCTTTTCCTGTCCAGATCCAGATGCCTGAATTCTCCCTCTTCAAATAAACCTTGCAAAATAAGAGAGAAAAGGCATAAATATGGTACCACAAAGTAATATAACAGCCCATAAAGCAATAAATATCAACATGAAAGCATGATGCAAAATGGACGTATCAACTCCCCCAAGCTTAGACCTCGCTTGTCCTCAAGAGAAAACCAAGTTCCATAAACATGTCCACATGTTTAGGGACGAAGATGTCGATAAAACATAATACGAACATGAGGGCATCATGATCACACATAGAACAACAATACATCATAAAGATTCTTATGGGAAAGTAACAATTCCTTCACAAAGCAAAGTATGAAGCGAAAACCTTACCGAGAAGTAACCAACAACAGTCCATAGTCATTGAAGCAATTGCAATTTATCATAACATCAGAAAGAGTCAAATAAGAGCTTGTAAGGCAAACCCACATACTCAATCATCTCTTTTGTTTTCCACAATTGTTACAACTCATGTGGTACTCATGGTGTCAAAGTTTCAGCTAGACACAGAGGAAGATAGGAGCTTATAGTTTTGCCTCCCAACGATTTGCCTCAAGGGTAAAGTCAACAATAATAAAGCATAAGTACTCAACTCCAAGTTGATATATGAATATAGATCTTTCCCAAGCATGCGACGATAGCCAAGACAAAGGAAAAAATAGGGAATTGGTGAAGATCACCATGACTCTTACAAGGGCAAAAAATAAAGGTACAAGATAGGCCCTTCACAGAGGGAAGCAGAGGTTGTCATGCGCTTTTGAGGTTGGAATGCGTGTCCTCTTAGTGCGGAGGAACGTCACTTTATATTGCCTAGTGTGATAAAGAACTTTATTATGCAGTCTGTCGCTTTTATGTCTTCCTCATCACAGGTTCGTACAAAGCTTATTTTCCACACATTAATAGATCATACATATTAGAGAGAAATTTTTATTGCTTGCACCGATGACAACTTACTTGAGGAATCTTATTCAATCCATAGGTAGGTATGGTGGACTCTCATGGCAAAACTGATTGAAGGTTTATTGATGCACAAGTAGTATCTCTACTTGGTGCGGGAGTTTTGGCTAATATGAGATGGAAGCAATCGTGACATGCTAAGGGATCTCTAATCATATAACATTGTTTGGAACCAAGCAAACACAATTCATTATGTTGTCTTCCTTGTCCAACATCTACTCCTAAGAATGTAATAGTTTGGTGAGTGCTCACAATTGTAAAAAGTGTCTAAGATGATATATTTATATGTGAACCTCTGTTTCCTTATTACTTCTTATTAATTGCAACAATGACTGGGTTCTATGTTGATTTATTCTCAACAAGTTTCAATCATCATACGTGTCATATGTGAAGCTATCACTTTCCATAAGATCGTCTCATGATCTTTCATGCTATCGTTCTTTTCATACTTTTGATCACGACACAAAGCAAAGCCCTTGACTAAGATACTCTTTATTATATAGCTCATAAGCTCGAATACATCGGGGGAGAGACAAAAGCAAAAGACTCAAACTAAACACTAAAGACTTATTCCTCTAAGAGAAGAAATAAAAACTAAAAAGGAAAGAACTAAAACAATGGTAAAAGCAAAAGATATAAAAGTGATATGGTACCAGGGCAACTCCCCCAAGCTTGGAAAAAGCCAAGGGGATTGCCCATACCAATGTTTAGTTGTCTTCCTTTGGTGGTGATGGTGGTGGAGTGGTTGAAGTAGTCTGATCCTCCGTCTTCCAAGGCATAGGTGCTCCATCATGGCAAGATGAATGAGTCACCGGAATCCTCAAGTCTGCAGCCAACCTTATTGATTTAAATCTGTACTCATACTCACAGTTTTGGTTCTGCAGGTCATAGATCTGGCCCTGAAGTTGATCAACCCTGTCATAGAGCCTGGAGAGGTGTTTCCCAATGTCAATGGCATCCATCTTGTGCTTGCTGGTGAACTCCGTGATCATCATGTGGTTGCGTTGAGTCCACGCTCCACCATCCCTTGGCACTGGAAGACTTGTTGCTCCATTGCTTCGAGCCTCGTCTCCACGCTTCTATTCTTCTTAGGCCCCTCAACATCATGGATGTGCAACATCCCCTCGCTCATCTTGATAGATTGAGGGTGTTTCAGCACTTCCGTGAGGTAGGGATTGATGACCTTCGCTAAGATCTTGTCTTTAGGAGCGTTTGGGGAAGTCATGATGATCTAGACCTGCCACAGAAACAGGCTCGAAACGAAAATAGAGGAAGACTGCACAATACGGAGATCAAAACCTTCGGGCCAATATATATTGATTTTTTCTAGACCATAAGGAGTGCTCCGCAAGAAAATGGAGTCCGGGAGGCACACGAGGTGCCCACAAGCCCTCTATCCGCCACCAGGGGGGGTAGGTGGCGGCTTCCAAGCTTGTGGACGCCTCGTGCGCTCTTCGGACTGCTTTTTTATTTTTCTAAATTTCCAAAAATTCCAAAACGGAGGAAATTTCCTATTGGAAAAGCATCGGAGTCCAATTTCTTACCGAAACAGACACCTCTTGGTTTTCAGGGTCTGAAACAGGCTGATAAACATCCCTTATGTACTCCTCTGGAGTTATGATATTGATGATATTGGTCTCAACATTTATGGGAGTACCAGAGATGTAATGCTTGATTCTTTGCCCGTTTACCACTCTAGGAAAATTGCCTTCCGTGTTATTGATTTTGATGGCACCGGAACGATATACTTCCTCGACAACGTAGGGACCTTCCCATTTAGAGAGAGGCTTGCCTGCGAAGAATCTTAAACGAGAATTGTATAGCAGGACATAATCACCTACATTGAACTCTCGTTTCTTTATTCGTTTGTCGTGCCATCTCTTAACCTTTTCCTTGAACAACTTGGCATTCTCATATGCCTAGGCCCTCCATTCATCTAATGAGCTGATATCAAACAACCGCTTCTCAATGGCAAGTTTGAAATTGAAGTTGAGCTCTTTGATTGCCCAATAAGCTTTGTGTTCCAGCTCAAGAGGTAAATGACAGGCCTTATCGTAAACCATTTTATACGGCTACATGCCCATGGGATTCTTATATGCAGTCCTATAAGCCCATAGTGCATTGTCAAGTTTGCTAGACCAATTCTTTCGAGATCTATTGACGGTCTTTTGTAAGATCAATTTGATCTCCCTATTAATCAACTCCACTTGAGCACTAGACTGAGGATGATAAGGAGATGCAACTCTATGGTTGACATCATACTTAGCGAGCATCTTGCGGAAAACACCATGAATGAAGTGTGAACCGCCATCAGTCATCAAATATCTAGGGACTCCAAATCTTGGGAAAATGACTTCTTTAAGCATCTTAATAGAGGTGTGGTGATCAGCATTCTTAGTGGGGATAGCCTCTACTCACTTAGTGACATAATCCATAGCAACTAAGATGTGAGTGTACCCATTAGAACTCGGGAAAGGTCCCATATAATCAAAGCCCCAGACATCAAATGGTTCAATGACCAGTGAATAGTTCATAGGCATTTCCTGACGCTTACTGATGTTCCCTATTCTTTGGCATTCGTCACAAGACAAGATAAACTTACGAACATCCTTGAATAGAGTGGGCCAATAGAAACCTGATTGCAATACCTTATGGGCAGTTCTATCTCCAGCGTGGTGTCCTCCGTAGGCTTCGGAATGACACTTCTGCAAGATCTGTCCCTGTTCATGTTCAGGCACACAACGTCTAATAACACCATCTACTCCTTCCTTATAAAGGTGAGGAACATCCCAAAAGTAGTGTCTCAAATCAAAGAAGAACTTCTTCTTTTGCTGATAGGTGAAACTGGGTGGTATGTATTTGGCTACGATATAGTTTGCGTAATCGGCATACCACGGTGCACTATGTGAAGTGCGGATGACATTTAATTGCTCATCAGGAAAGCTGTCATCAATAGGTCATGGGTCATCAAGGACATTCTCTAGCCTAGACAAGTTATCTGCCACAGGGTTATCAGCACCCTTTCGATCAACGACGTGCAAATCAAATTCCTGTAGCAAGAGAACCCATCTGATCAGCCTAGGCTTAGCGTCCTTCTTCTCCATAAGGTACTTAATAGCAGCATGAACAGAGTAAATAGTGACTTTGGAATCAACTATATAAGATCTGTACTTTTCACATGCAAACACAACTGCTAAAAACTCCTTTTCCGTAGTGGCATAGTTTCTTTGGGCACTGTCTAGAGATTTACTAGCGTAGTGAATAACATTCAACTTCTTGTCAACTCTTTGTCCTAGAACAACACCAACAGAATGCTCACTAGCGTCGCACATGATTTCAAAGGGCAAGTTCCAGTCAGGTGGTTGAACGATAGGTGCGGTTATCAAAGCCTTCTTAAGTATTCCGAAGGCTTCCTCACAATCCTCATCAAAAAAAAGGAACATCCTTCTGCAAGAGGTTGGTAAGAGACCTAGAAATCTTAGAGAAGTCTTTAATGAACCTTCTATAGAAACCAGCATGACCTAGGAAACTTCGTATACCTCTGATATCTGTGGGGCAAGGCATTTTCTCAATTGCATCAACCTTAGCCTTATCAACTTCAATGGCTCTTTCCGAGATTTTGTGTCCTAAGACGATGCCTTCATTAACCATGAAGTGTCACTTCTCCCAGTTCAAGACAAGGTTGGTATCTTTGCATCTCTGTAAGACTCGATCAAGGTTGCTGAGGCAATCATCAAAGGAAGAACCATAGACGGAGAAATCATCCATGAAAACCTCAACAATCTTTTCACAAAAGTCAGAGAATATAGCCATCATACATCTTTGAAAGGTGGCAGGTGCATTACATAAGCCAAAAGACATACGTCTATAAGCAAAGGTACCGAAAGGGCAGGTGAAAGTGGTTTTCTCCTGATCAGATTGTGGAACGTGTATTTGCGAGAAACCTGAATAACCGTCTAGAAAGCAGAAGTGTGTGTGTTTTGATAGCCTTTCTACCATTTGGTCGATGAACGTCAAAGGATAATGGTCTTTCCTGGTTGCCTTGTTCAGTTTCGGGAAGTCTATCACCATCCTATAGCTAGTAATAATCCTTCGTGGGATTAGTTCATCCTTATCATTAGGAACGACGGTGATACCTCCCTTCTTAGGTACGCAATGTACTGGACTTACTCAATCACTATGAACAACAGGATAAATGATTCCTGCTTCCAGAAGCTTTAATATTTCTTTTCTAATGACCTCTTTCATCTTAGGATTTAATCTCCTTTGATGATCAACAACTGGTTTAGAATCATGATCGGTTTTAATCTTGTGCTGACATAGAGTGGGACTAATACCCTTAAGATCACCAAGAGTATATCCAATAGCAGCACGGTGCTTCCTCAGAGTTTTTAGTAACTTCTTCTCTTCGTGCTCTGAGAGGAGAGCACTAATAATAACAGGATATATCTCCTTCTCATCAAGATAGGCATACTTAAGAGTATCAGGCAACTGTTTAAGCTCGAACACAGGATCACCCTTCGGTGGGGGAGGATCCCCAAGCAGTTCAACAGGTAGATTATTCTTGAGAATAGGATATTGTTCTAAGACAATTTTATCTATCTCATCTCTCTCCTCCATATGCATATCATTTACATGCTCAAGCAGATATTGCTCTAAAGGATCCGTAGGAGGTACGACAATAGAGGCAAGAGCGATGATTTCATCCCTATCAGACGACTCTTTTTCATGGGGTTGTCTTCCAAACTTGGAGAAGTTAAATTCATGAGACACGCCCTCGAAACTAATAGTGACGGTCTGCTTAATGCAATCAATGTGAGCATTGACAGTGTTGAGAAAGGGTCTACCAAATATGATGGGACAAAAGCTATCTTGTGTAGTACCAAGGACTAGGAAATCAGTAGGATACTTCGTCTTACCACACACGACTTCTACGTCTCTCACAATTCCCAGAGGGCAGATAGTGTCTCTATTAGCTAGCGTAATAGTGACATCAATGGGTTCTAGCTCAGCAGGTGCAATCTCATGTTTGATTTCATCATATAGAGAACGGGGTATTGCACTAACACTAGCTCCCATATCACATAAACCATGGTAACAGTGATCTCCTATCTTGACAGAAACAACGGGCAGGCCAACTACAGGTCTGTGTTTGTCTTTCGCGTGAGGTTTAGCAATTCTAGCGGAGTCCTCACAGAATTTGATAACATGCCCGTCTACATCTTCGGCTAAGAGATCTTTGATAATAGCAACACTAGGTTCAACTCTAATCTCCTCAGGGGGTGCAAGTGGTCTAATGTAACCCCTACGTATCACAGTTGGAGCTTTAGAATAATCCTTTATCCTAGCAGGGTATGGTGGTTTCTCAGCGTAGGCACAAGGAACAACAGGATCACTAAAAGCAATGACTTTCTCCTCAACTAGATTGGTTTTGAATATGTTGCTTTCTACAGGAGGATGATACTTAAACCACTTCTCTTTGGGAAGATCAACATGAGCAGCAACAGATTCACATAGAGAAGTTACTATCTCAGAGTCAAGTCCATACTTAGCGCTAAAATCTCTAGAAGTGTTTGTCTCAACAAAAGATTTAACGCAATCAAACTGGAAATTCATACCTGACTTCTAACCTTCCTCCAGCTCCCAATATTCAGAGTTACATTTGATTCTTTCCAATAAATTCCACTTGTGGTCAATATCCTTCTTCATAAAAGAACCGGTACAAGAAGTGTCAAGCATGGTACGATCTTCATGAGAAAGCCGAGCATAAAAGTTTTGAGTGATAATTTCTCTCGAGAGCTCATGATTGGGGCATGAATACATTGATTTAAGACTCCCCCAAGCTTGAGCTATGCTTTCCCTGTCACGAGGCCAAAATTTATAAGTAAAGTTCCGATCACGATGTACTAAATGCATAGGATAGAACTTTTGATGAAATTCCAATCTCAACCGATTGTAGTCCCATGATCCAGATTCATCACATAGCCTATACCATGTCAACGCCTTATCCTTCAAAGATAAAGGAAAGAATTTCTTCTTTACCTCATCCTCGGGCAAACCTGCAAGCTTAAATAAACCACAAACTTCATCTACATAGATCAGATGCAAGTCTGGATGTGAAGATCCATCTCCTGTGAAAGGATTAGCCAACAGTTTCTCAAGCATACCCGAAGGAATTTCACAAAAGATATTCTCAGTAGGCACCTCAGGTTGAGGAACAACTCCTCGTGCTTCCGTTTTTGGTGAAGATGCCCCGAACAAACTCCTCAAAGGAACGGTTTCCATAGTGACAAGTGACAATAAATTTCAGCACGGTATATAAATGTTTCCTTACCAATTTCCACTTACCAAAGGCGCTTCCCTCCCCGGCAACGGCGCCAGAAAAGAGTCTTGATGACCCACAAGTATAGGGGATCAATCGTAGTCCTTTCAATAAGTAAGAGTGTTGAACCCAACGAGGAGCAGAAGGCTCTGATAAACGGTTTTCAGCAAGGTAATAACTACAAGCACTGAAAGTAGCGGTAACAAGTGATGGTGTAGTGAGGTGAAACGTAGCAAGCGAAAAGTAACAAGTAAAAAGTAGTAGCAATGGTGCAGCAAGTGGCCCAATCCCTTTTGTAGCAAGGGACAAGCCTGAACAAAGTCTTATAGGAGGAAAAACGCTCCAAAGGACACACGGGAATTTCTGTCATGCTAGTTTCATCATGTTCATATGATTCGCGTTCGTTACTTTGATAGTTTGATATGTGGGTGGACCGGCGCTTGGGTACTGCCCTTACTTGGACAAGCATCCCACTTATGATTAACCCCTCTCGCAAGCATCCGCAACTACGAAAGAAGAATTAAGACAACGTCTAACCATAGCATTAAACTAGTGGATCCAAATCAGCCCCTTACGAAGCAACGCATAGACTGGGGTTTAAGCTTCTGTCACTCCAGCAACCCATCATCTACTTACTACTCCCCAATGCCTTCCTCTAGGCCCAAATATGGTGAAGTGTTATGTAGTCGACGTTCACATAACACCACTAGAGGAAAAGACAACATACAACATATCAAAATACCGAACGAATATCAAATTCACATGACTATTATCAGCATGAGTTATCCCATGTCCTCAGGAAAAAAAAGTAACTACTCACAAAGCATAATCATAATCATGATCAGAGGTGTAATGAATAGCATCAAGGATCTGAACATAAACTCTTCCACCAAGTAATCCAACTAGCATCAAATACAAAGAGTAATTAACACTACTAGCAACCTTACAAGTAGACGGAGATTGGTTACAAGAGATGAACTAGGGATTGGAAAGGAGATGGTGCTGATGAAGATGTTGATGAAGATGCCTCCCCTCCGATGAGAGGAGTGTTGGTGATGACGATGGCGACGAGTTACCCCTCCGAGAGGGAAGTTTCCCCTACAGGATCGTCCTGCCGGAGCTCTAGATTGGATCTGCTCAAGTTCCGCCTCGTGGTGGCGGCGAAACCACGAAAAAGCTCCCGATTGATTTTTTCTGGAATGAAACCCTTCATATAGCAAAAGAGGGGGGCCAGTGGGCCGTCAGGGAGCCCACAAGCTTGCTAGCCGCCACCAGGGGGGTGGCGACTACGAGGCTTGTGGCGCCCTGGTAGCTCCCCTCTGGTACTTCTTTCGCCCAGTATTTTTTATATAATCCCAAAAAAATCCACGTAACTTTTCAGGGCATTTGGAGATGTGCAAAATAGTGGACTAAGATTTGCTCCTTTTCCAGTCCAGAATTCCAGCTGCCTGAATTCTCCCTCTTCAAATAAACCTTGCAAAATAAGAGAGGAAAGGCATAAATATGGTACCACAAAGTAATATAACAGCCCATAAAGCAATAAATATTAACATGAAAGCATGATGCAAAATGGACGTATCATGAACTACTAATGATCAAATGAATGATCCTGAACACCTACTTACGTCAAACATAACCCCACCGTGTCCTGGATCGGAGAATGAACTCACGAAAGAGACAGTCACAGATATGCACTCAGTTGGCAAGTTTTAGTTAAGTTAACTTCAAGTTATCTAGAACCGGTGTTAAACAAAGTTTCCACGTTGCCACATAACCGCGGGCACGGCTTTCCGAAAGAGTTAACCCTGCTGGGGTGCTCCAACTAATCCATCACAAATTACCACAAGCTGCATAGAAATCCTCGATCACGAAACTCGCGATCTCGATGGACTTCTTAGTGGAAAACCTCAACTCTGAGATTACCAAAATCATCACCGGAATCCGATTGCACAAGACATTCGTCAAAGTAAACTAATCCAGCAAGGCCGCCTGACGTGTCGACGAACCCGATAGGAGCCGCGTATCTCGTTCTCAGGACACGACCGGATGGAACTAGCTACGAGTGCCAAACCCCGAGTTTCCTCGCGGTGGCCCCTCAGGTAGACCGTTTGGGACCAACACCATCAGCACTGCCCCCCTGTATTATGTTGAATTACTCCTCGAGTAGCGCAAACTCCCTATGCATTTTAATATTAACAACATTATTATGGTGGGAAAATGTAGAACCAATGTTGGGCCTTGCCAGACCAGCTTTAATCTAAAATGAATTATCAAGGGGGTCCCCATAACAACCCCGATCGTGTTAGGAGCGCTCAATTATGGAACATAACACCGGTAGCCAAAACTAAGGGGGCAAAGGTGGAACAAAACACCAAGCTAGAATGGCCGGGCCTTCCACCTTATACCAAGTATATAGGTGCATTAAATTAAATAGCATTTAGTAGGGTTATATAACAAGGAACCCATGTTTTCACATAGAAGCAACTGCACCTGGAACTAGCAACGCTTACACATGGTAAAGCAAGCGGTAACATAGCCAATCAGTGGTTTGCTAGGTTGTGAACAAGTTGAAGGTTTTCATGGCAATGTTGGGAGGCTGATATTTAACATGTGGTAGGCAACGAGACATAACAATAGAAATGGTAAAATTAGCATGGCAATGATATTAATGGTATCTGGGGAAATGGTCATCTTGCCAGAGATCCCGCTTGGAAGAAGAATGACTCCGTGAGGCAGACGAACCGATGTAGTCGAACGGTCCTCACTTTCCGACACGCTTGCGGAACTCTATCGAGACGAAGCAAACCGGAAACAAGCATCAACATAGATATTCACCACAATATGCACAACACATATGATGCATGAACAACTGAAATATGCAAGACATGGCATGGCAATTCAGAACAATCAAACACTACACATTAAGTGAAGTTCAATATGCAACGAGTTGCATATTGACGAAACTCCACATACAGATTTATTTAGTTCTATCCCGATTAGGTACACGGCAATATTAAATGTTGTTAAACATGGCAAGAGGTGAAGCGCAATCAAACTACCTATCTAGGCATTTTAAATGAGGTCGGAAATGACATATAGCACCTCCGGAATTACCTCACATGTTAATTTACAATTCTATCAAGATCTTAACTAACACATTTAAATGTTTGTTAAACAACAAAACAAATAGGTTCTGGTGATTCTACGCGTTGTTACAATCAATTTGCACATAGGGAATATCTCCAACGGAGCTACGGATCAAAAGATACGAACACCGCAAGATATGATGGCATGAATGCAATATGTGTGCAACGACAGTCACAAGCATTTCAAAACACACATCCAACAAGGTAATATGAAACTACACGAGATTCTAAGCAAGTTTCATATAGGGCACGATCAAAACGGAGCAACGGTTCAACAACTACGAGCTAAACAAGAAATCACTACAATCTGCCAAAATCAGCCACATAACATTTTCTACACCCCACAACTACGAGCTACACAAAACCAATATGCTCAACCAAGGGATGATGCGGTAGAGGGCAAGATGCACTACAACATACTACTAACAACATATAGCATGGAAGCATGGATCATTAGGAAAAGAAGTCACAAAATGGCATCTCAAACACTGTTTCAGACTTAGTGAAAACCACAGTTTATGACAGTGCAGTTTTTGATCTGAAGGCATATTGACAACAGCAAAACTATAAGCTATAGGACTCCAAATGGCATGAAAATTGATAGCATAATAGAGAATCCTAAAGTCTACAACTAACTCCATTTCACCAACCTCAAAAGAGCTACAGAACACCAGATAAACTCATGCAAAGACAGCAACAAAATATAACAGATTTGACTTAGAAATATTTTAGCATCTCCAAAACAACACTATTTCCTAGCAAGTTGAGAACAAGCAAACCACACCTAAACATAGATTTCTATTGTAACCAAAATTACCAGAGGCTAGCCTACACACCCAAGGGCAAATCTCTAGTTGACAACTCCTTCATATCAAGCACGGATTAAATCACACAAAATAAACAAAAGGGCAACATGGCAAAATATCATGCAAACTAACTTGCTCAAAAGCTAAAACGAAATTCATAGTTAAATTTTATGGATTTTTCTACCCCGAAAACATATATAACATGTGGGGGTTGCCAAACAAAATATCGCCACACATATATGCAAGAATATGTCCTAAACACGGTATAATAAACTAGTGACGGAACCTACATGCAAAAATATGTAGACACTACTCTAAAATAAATGGCAAAGGGTCCCTAAAAACATGAGCATTTTACATACGGAGTTCGAGCACTCCGGACACGCACGGAAATAAATACGGGGCGATTAACCTATTGGGACAACATGCAAAACTAGGCATTCGGCGGGTCAAACTACTTCAAACATGCATGCAAGTTGCAAAATATTATTCTATGCGAAAAACTAAACAAGTTACATATATATTGCGTCGTGATCCGATACACGGTTAATCAACTACGGGCGTTTGAAAATCTAGCCTTTTCCAAAATTAAATAAATCGCCGGTTTAATAGAAAATACAACTCGGGCCGAATCTGGTCTGTTGGGCTGAATCGAAGCACGGGCGATGTGTAACTAATATGCTTCGGGGCGGAGGATAGCGCTCGTGAGGTGATCTCACCTTGCGGGCCAAGGCCCAGGAGAGGAGATGGCCGAAGCAGGCCGAGGGCGAGGGGAGGCGGCGTGGCCTGGGCGTTGCTGGGCTGGGGCGCGCGTCTGGGCCACGAGGCGGAGCTCGCGCCTCGGCCTTGGAGGCTGCGGCCTGGCGAGAGCTGGCGGGCACGGGTCAACGCAGGGGCGACGACGCGAGGAAGGGTCGAGCAGGGCGGCTCCTCCTCGCCCGCTCGAGGCACAGACGGGGCTACGCTCTGTATATCTGGCAAGGGCGGGACGGCAAGCGGCCGGGAGGCCGAGGGGAGGCGAGATCTGGCACGGGGCGGCGCAGGGAGGGCGACCGACGGCGGGGCACCGGTGCTGGAGGCGGCAGGCGGCGGATCCGATGCGGACACGGGTGGAGCTCGTGGCGCGGGCTGTCTCTGCTCGGCACGGACAACACTTGATTGGGGCTCCTCCCCGATCTGGAGCTCGGGCACAGCGGTCACCCGGACATGTCCGAGTTGGCCACGGACATGTCCGGTAGGTGGGGTTTTGGATGAATCTGGGCCTCTGGATGGAAATCCAATGGTCCAGATCTGACCTGGGATGGGATTTCGGGGGAGAGAGGAGATGGGGCTCGCAGGTGGGGTTTTTGTGGGGGGTGGCTGCAAAAATGACTAGTGGGAACCCTAGTGAAGTGAGAGAGACCTCTCCATGGGTGGAGCTTATATAGGGTTGGGCTAAGGTGGGTTGGAACTCGTCCGTCCGATCGCGATCCGACGACCACGAACGAAGGAAGTAGCTAGATGGGTCTAGTGGGCTGTGTAGTTGGGCTATGTAGGGATAAGAGGGAAATGATGCGGCCCGTGACAACGCGAGTTAAAATACCGAAAAACGTCCGACGATAGACCGGATACGGCGCCGCTACGGTCGACCGTTCGGGTACCAGACGGACTCCGATTGTGACGAAATTTGCGAGGCAGTCTACCTATAATATATTAAGACCGCACGCCACGTACCAACCCAATCGGAGAAAGTTTTATACACACTTTTAAAAACAAGGTTTTGACAATGCCGCGTGCTTGTGTGATCGGGCTCCGAACAGACAACGACGAGAACCGGCAACTAACAACGGATGCAAGTTTTGAAAACTGGCGGCAACGGGATGCCTATGCAATGCAGATGATGCGCATGATGTGATGATGATGCGACAAATAAAAATAATCACACGACGAAAATGGAATAAAAGGAGAATCTTCTAGAACGTCGGTCTCGGGCTGTCACAACTCTCCTACACTACAAGAGGATCTCGACCCGAGATCCCAGAATGAAAGGGGAAGAGGATGAGAAAGCAAGAGGTAAAACTTAGTCGCTTCTTAAACAAACGAGTGAAACCAACGATCCTTGAAGGTTGCAAAGAGACGAGGAATGATATGAGAAACAAGCAAGAATTCACGGAAAATTTCGGCAGCACTTCGGTAGGAAAAGGGGACAAAAATTCGATAAGGTGGACAGATCTTGATACAATTCACAACAAATTAACTAAATTGACCAAGGAAACAATATGATCTTGATATAAGAACATGATGTTGAAAAGACAAAATGATAAATTGAAGGGTGCAACATCACAAAGCCTTCGTTAGAAAGAATAGAAGCTAGATCTTGGCAAGAAAAGAACGAAGAAGAAATTGAGAACTACCACCACAAGAATATTGAAGAACACCTTGAGACAAAGAATTGATATCATGAGCCGCTCCGGAAGAAGAATTGGGATCTCTTTGATGCAACAAGAATAAGAATTATGTTATGTCTATCCTTCATCAAGTTAAATTGATGACAAGCAACGAATTTAGCATACCACTTATTCTTATAGAAATGATTGAGGAGATATATGAGCACAAACTTGAACAAGTCTTGAAGGAGACACCGGTAAGAATTCACAATTGAATGGGAATACCAAGAATTAATGGAGATACATGAGAATGAATAGATCAGAAGCCACCTGAGAGAAAACTTGAACAAGGCACCGGAATAATTAAGAGACGAACGAAGAGACAACAATTGAGAAAATTGAGGATGAAAGCTGAAAGCTGAGAACGAAGAATCTTCTGAAATGATGGCCTTCGGAGGATCGAAAAATGAACACAACATTGAAATGCACCGAATAGCAAGAAATGGATTACTCATGAGTGAAAACAAATTCAAGATGATAACACCAAGCTGAAATGATGAATCTTCCAGAGAATGGACCAGATTTAAGAGAAACACTCCTTCGGTCTTCCAAGCTGAAAATGACGACGAGAAACAACACCACGAATAACTGAGACACACCGGAATAAGAACAAGGAATAGTTGAGCCAACGACGAAAATAAATTTAAATTGACCTTGAAGAAGGGATATGACTGATGAAATTCATACTTACGTCATAGTTGGAAAGAATTAAGGATCTCCGGAAAAGATTAGAAGAGTCAGGAAAGATCCTAGGAAGAACCTGCGGGTTATGGGCCCACTCAAAAGAAACCACCGTTGAAACAATTGCTAACAAAGAAAGATATTGCACCGGTACAAATGAAAACTTAATGAGGTTGAGCACCTCGAAATAATTAAAGAATTGAAAACAAAAAACTTATGAGATAACTTCAACACTCCAGATAGGAAACAGACGAATGAATAAACGAGATAGGCTGAACAAGAATTTCCAACATGGGAAAAAATTGCAAGGATGAATAGGATATGATGAACACGGATAGCTTGAACTGAATTCACCGGAAAAGACCACAAGAATGAATAAAGATGAAGATGAAGCTCCTGAGAATATTCACTAGAATCACCGGATAGGACACGGAAGAAAAGAAGCGGAAGCAACAATGAAATGAATGCACTTGGATGAAATCCAATCACCGAAGAAAAGGGCGGGAGGGCGGAGAAAAACAAAGACAACTTGGGACAGATGAGACAAACTCCGGTAAGAAAAGAGAGATTGATCTTGCGAAATTGGAGAGGATAGAATTCACTTGAAGAGAAGCACACCAGTTGAAAGAGAATTGAGAAGACAACTTCGTTTGAAAGAATTGACAAGACAATTGATTGAGCAAAATAATTAGCGCTCTCATAAAAATATGAGAATATCTCTTAGAAAGATATGAATTCACCATTTGACATCGAAGCAACTCGAATTACCATACTCCAACAAAACAAAGGATGAGGCTTGCAAATTAGCCAGAACAAACTCATGAGAGAGATTCCGCTCGACATTTTCACGGACAGGATGGCACGGGCTCGATCCTTACAGTAGCCATCCTGTGCAAGGCAGTGCACACGACATACGAAGCGTCCCCGAGTGTAGCAAGCTACAAGGACTCTTTAAGACCCAATGAGAACCGCTGTAAGTCGACCGTGGACAAACGAATCCACTAGATGTCGAACCCAACCTAACATCATGCATTTGTTGGAAGATTGTCCTATAAGTAACTACTAGAATTCCCACCTAAGAACTCCCGAAATTTCTGGTCATGCAATCTGGTCCACGGATACAAGGAGTAATATATCACTCAGCTCCTATACTAACCCGTCCAGTGTATCACATCCGTCAACACATAACCAGAATCTCGGAACCTCATCTATTTCAGAAACTCGTAATCACAACGATACTAAGTATGGCGATACATGTGGAACTCTCTGCACGAGTACTAGGGAAGCCGGACTCCTCTCGCCACTACTAGTATTGAAGCAATTTCGAACATCCTTCGTCCTAAGATACTAAGAAATCTGAAAGATAACGATGTGCTCGAGAATACCTTGGAGCTCAACTCCCCGGAAGAAATCAAGTCAGACAGGAGGCACGAAGACACAACTCCGTCACATCGGCATCATATAGATTCCAAAAATATCCGCGTGATCCTAATTTTGTTTGAGTGAGAAGAGGAGTAGAATTAAAATTATTACGTCAAGATTCCTCACCAGAGCATAGAAGACGATAAAAAAGAGTCCTACTCTCCGATATATAACTAGACTCAAATCAGTTTTTCACTAGACTTGACTCGGCCAAGTTCGATCAATCAAGGGGGCTCCTAGGTCGGTACTGCTCCGATACCAACTTGTAACGCCCAAGATGCGATCCTATCCTTATTTAGGCACGAGGGCCTCGACAGGGATAGAAGCGCATCTTGTCGTTTCACAAGAATGGATATCGTTACAAGTAGCTGTACTGAAAAGGTGAGATATATGGAATTGGCTTACATTGGCCACAAGCTACATCAGAGTCACATTAGTACAATACATAAACATCATGAAGAAGAGCAGGGTCCGACTACGGACGAAAACAAACAAGAAAAGAGAATGACGTCCAACCTTGCTATCCCAGGTTGCCGGCCTGGAAGCCATCCTAGATCGATGAAGAAGAATAAGAACAAGCAACTCCAAATGAACAATCAACACGCTCACGTCAAATAACCTTTATATGTACCTGCAACTGGTGTTGTAGTAATCTGTGAGCCACAGGGGACTCATCAATCTCATTTCCAAAGGTATCAAGACTAGCAAAGCTTAATAGGTGAGGTATGGTTAAGTGGTGAGGTTGCAGCAGCGGCTAAGCATTATATGTGGTGGCTAACTCACGAGTACAAGAATAAAGAGGGGGAAGAACTACGTATAACGGACGTGAACTACTGATGATCAAATGAATGATCCTGAACACCTACTTACGTCAAACATAACCCCACCATGTCCTCGATCGGAGAATGAACTCGCGAAAGAGACAATCAAGATTACACACTCAGTTGGCAAGTTTTATTTAAGTTAAATTCAAGTTATCTAGAACCAATGTTAAACAAAGTTTCCACGTTGCCATATAACGGCGGGCACGACTTTCCGAAAGATTTAACCCTGTAGGGGTGCTCCAACTAATCCATCACAAATTACCACAAGCCGCATAGAAATCCTCGATCATGAAACTCGCGATCTTGACGGACTTCTTAGTGGAAAACCTCAACTCTGAGATTACCCAAATCATCACCAGAATCCTGATGCACAAGACATTCGTCCAAGGTAAAACTAATCCAACAAGGCCGCCCGATGTGTCGACGAACCCGATAGGAGCCGCGTATCTCGTTCTCAGGACACGACCGGATGGAACTAGCTACGAGTGCCAAACCTCGAGTTTCCTCGCGGTGGCCCCGCAGGCAGACCGTTTGGGATCAACACCATCAGCACTGGGCCCCCTGTATTATTTTGAATTAGTCCTCGGGTAGCGCTAACTCCCTATGCATTTCAGTATTAACAGAATTATTATGTTGGGCAAATGTAGAACCAATGTTGGGCCTTGCGAGACCAACTTTAATCTAAAATGAATTATCAAGGGGGTCCCCATAACAACCCCGATCGTGTTAGGAGCGCTCAATTATGGAACATAACACCGGTAGCCGAAACTAAGGGGGAAAGGTGGAACAAAACACCAGGCTAGAAAGGCCGAGCCTTCCACCTTATACCAAGTATATAGGTGCATTAAATTAAATAACATTTAATAGGGTGATATAACAAGGAACCCATGTTTTCACATGGAAGCAACTGCACCTGCAACTAGCAACGCTAACACATGGTAAAGCAAGCGGTAACATAGCCAATCAGTGGTTTGCTAGGTTGTGAACAGGTTGAAGGTTTTCATGGCAATGTTGGGAGGCTGATATTTAACATGTGGTAGGCAACGAGACATAACGATAGAAACGGTAAAACTAGCATGGCAATGATAGTAATGGTATCTGGGGAAATGGTTATCTTGCCTGAGATCCCGCTTGGAAGAAGAATGACTCCATGAAGCAGACGAACCGATGTAGTCGAACAGTCCTCACTTTCCGACATGCTTGCGGAACTCTATCGAGACGAAGAAAACCGGAAACAAGCATCAACACATATATTCACCACAAGATGCACAACACATATGATGCATGAACGGCTGAAATATGCAAGACATGGCATGGCAATTCACAACAATCAAACACTGCACATTAAGTGAAGTTCAATATGCAACGAGTTGCATATTGACGAAACTCCACATACGGATTTATTTAGTTCTATCCCGATTAGGTACATGGCAATATTAAATGTTTCTAAACATGGAAAGAGGTGAAACGCAATTAAACTACCTATCTAGGCATTTTAAATGAGGTCAGAAATGACGTATAGCACCTCCGGAATGACCTCACATGTTAATTTACAATTCTATCCAGAGCTCAACTAACATGTTTAAATGTTTGTTAAACAGAAAAACAAATAGGTTCACGTGATTCTACGCGTCGTTACAATCAATTTGCACATAGGGAACATCCCCAACGGAGCTACGGATCAAAAGATACGAACACCGCAAGATATGATGGCATGAATGCAATATGTGTGCAACGACAGTCACAAGCATTTCAAAACACACATCCAGCAAGATAATATGAAACTACACGAGATTCTAAGCAAGTTTCATATAGGACACGATCAAAACGGAGCAACGGTTCAACAACTACGAGCTAAACAAGAAATCACTACAATCTGCCAAAATCAGCCACATAGCATTTTCGACATCCCACAACTACGAGCTACACAAAACCAATATGCTCAACCAAGGCATGAGGCGGAAGAGGGCAAGATGCACTACAACATACTACTAACAACATCTAGCATGGGTGCATGGATCACTAGGAAAAGAAGTCACAAAATGGCATCTCAAACACTGTTTCACACTTTGTGAAAACCACAGTTTATGATAGTGCAGTTTTTGATCTGAAGGCATATTGACAGTAGCAAAACCATAAGCTATAGGACTCCAAATGTCATGAAAATTGACAGCACGTTAGATAATCCTAAATTCTACAACTAACTCCATTGCACCAACCTCAAAAGAGCTACAGAACACCAGATAAACTCATGCAAAGACAGCAACAAAATATAACAGATTTCAGACTTAGATATATTTCGGCATCTCCAAAACAACACTATATCCTAGCAAGTTGAGAACCAGCAAACCACACCTAAACATGGATTTCTATTGCAACCAAAATTACCAGAGGCTAGCCTACAAACCCAAGGGCAAATCTCTAGTTGACAACTCTTTCATATCAAGCACAGATTAAATCACACAAAATAAACAAAAGGACAACATGGCAAAATAACACGCGCACTAACTTGCTCGAAAGCTAAAACTAAATGCACAGTTAAATTCTATGGATTTTTCTACCCCAAAAACATATATAACATGTGGGGGTTGCAAAACAAAATATCGCCACACGTATATGCGAGAATATGTCCTAAACACGGTATAATAAACTAGTGACGGAACCTACATGCAAAAATATGAAAAAAACTACTCTAAAATACATGGCAAAGGGTCCCTAAAAACACGAGCATTTTACATACAGAGTTCGAGCACTCCGGACACGCACGGAAATATATACGGGGCGATTAACCTAATGGGACAACACACAAAACTAGGCATTCGGCGGGTCAAAACACTTCAAACATGCATGCAAGTTGCAAAATATTATTGTACGTGAAAAACTAAAAAAGTTACATATATTTGCGTCGCGATCCGATACACGGTTAATAAACTACAGGCGTTTGAAAATATAGCCTTTTCTAAAATTAAATAAATCCCCGGTTTAATAGAAAATACAACTCGGGCCGAATCTGGTCTGTTGGGCTGAATCGAAGCAAGGGCGGTGTCTAACTAATCTGCGCCGGGGCGGAGGATAGCACTCGGGAGGGGATCTCACCTTGCGGGCCAAGGCCCAGGAGAGGAGGTGGCCGAAGCAGGCCGAGGGCGAGGGGAGGCGGCCTGGCCTGGGCGCTGCTGGACCGGGGCGCGTGTCTGGGCCACGCGGTGGCGCTCGCACCTGGGCCTTGGAGGCTGCGGCCTGGCGAGAGCTGGAGGACGCGGGTCAACGCGGGGGTGACGGCGCAAGGAAGGGTCGAGCGGGGCGGCTCCTCCTCGCCCGCTCGAGGCACAAACGGGGCTGCGCTCCGTAGATCTGGCGAGGGCGGGACGACACTCGGTCGGGAGGCCGAGGGGCGGCGAGATCCGGCACGGGGCGGCGCAAGGAAGGCGATCGGCGGCGGGGCACCGGTGGAGGAGGCGGCAGGCGGCGGATCCGACGCGGACACGGGTGGAGCTCGGGGCGCGGGCTGACTCTGCTCGGCAGGGACTGCTCTCGATCGAGGCTCCTCCCCGATCTGGAGCTCGGGCACTGCGGTCACCCGGACATGTCCGGTAGGTGGGGTTTTGGACGAATATGGGCGTGTGGATGGAAATCCAATGGTCCAGATCTGACTTGGGATGGGATTTCGGGATAGAGAGGAGATGGGGCTAGCAGGTGGGGTTTTTGAGGGGGGTGGCTATAAAAATGACTGGGGAACCCTAGTGAAGTCAGAGAGACCTCTCCATGGGGTGGAGCTTATATAGGGTTGGGCTATGGTGGGTTGGAACTCGTCCGTTCGATCCCGATCCGACGACCACGAACTAAGGAAATAGCTAGATGGGTATTGTGGGCTGTGTAGTTGGGCTATGTAGGGATGAGAGGGAAATGGTGCGGCCCGTGACAACGCAAGTTAAAATACCGAAAAACGTCCGACAATAGACCGGATACGGTGTGCTACGGTCGACCGTTCGGGTACCAGACGAACTCCGATTGTGACGAAATTTGGCAGGCTGTCTACCTATAATATATTAAGACCGCACGCCACGTTCCAACCCAACTGGAGAAAGTTATATACACACTTTTAAAAACAGGGTTTTGACGATGCCGCGAGCGCGTGCGTGTGTGGTCGGGCTCCGAACGGACAATGACGAGAACCGGCAACTAACAACAAATGCAAGTTTTGAAAACTGGCGGCAACGGGATTCCGATGCAATGCAGATGATGCGCATGATGCGATGATGATGCGACAAATAAAAATAACCACACGACGAAAACAGAATAAAAGGGGAATCTTCTAGAACGTCGGTCTCTGGGTGTCACAACCTCCCAGAGATTGATAAACCTTAGGTCATCCACTTGAGGGAAAATTGCTACTGTCCTACAAAACTCTACGCTTGGAGGCCCAACATAGTTTAAAAGAATAAAGTTGCATAGTAGACATCATTCACCCTCGGGGCTGAGGGTATGTACCAGTAGCTATGTGTTTAATATCTCTCTCTCTCTTGTTCTTAAGATGGCACAATCTTGATGTATCATGTTCCTTGTTAATCTAGTTGGATCATATGATGCTATTCCCTTGCTACCTTGTTGTGATGAATTGAATCTTTCCCTTTAAGATCTCATTATGTTGGATTGAATAATTTGGTTTGAGAACACATGATGTATGTCTTGCATGCGGATACCCGTAGTGACATTAGGGTATTCAAGTGATTCACTTGATATATGTTATGGCCTCAACTTGCGGATTTCGGTGACCTAGGGGATCTATGCATAGGGTTTGATTGCACGTTTCCATACTATGTTCTCCGATAGAAATTTTGGGGTGCTCCTTGAAGTTCTTTGTGTTGGATTGAATATGATAGATCTAAAACTGTTTGATGCATGTCGCATAATTTACTCACGAATACATGAGGTTACATTGGAGTATCTAGGTGACATTAGGGTTGATTCATATGTATCATGGGTGTTATTCTAGTACGAAGTCTAGGGCTGTTTGTGACACTTATAGGAGTAGCTCAAAATATTGATCAGAAATAATAACCTTGAGGTGGTTCTAATACCTACCCCAGTTTGATCTTATTTTTCTTCGCTAGATAGGAACTTTGGAATGATTGTTTGTTGCATGTTGAGAGATGATCATATGATTCTATTATGTTAGCATTGTTGAGAGATTGCACTAGTGAAAGTATGAACGCTAGGCCTTATTACCAAGCATTTATACAACATTTTGCTCATTGTTTTCTACTTGCTACATTGTTGTTTTTATATGTTCAGATTACAAAAACCTATATATACTATCCATACTACACTTGTATCACCATCTCTTCGCCGAACTAGTGACACATATGCAATTTATCATTGCATTCGGTGTGTTGGGGACACAAGATAATTCTCGTATTTGATTGCAGGGTTGTTTGAGAGAGACCATCTTCATCCTATACCTCCAACGGATTGATAAACCTTATGTCATTGACTTGAGGGAAATTTGTTGCTGTCCTACAAAACTATACACTTGGAGGCCCAACAACATCTACAAGAATAAAAGTTGTGCAGTAGACATCAGCTTGGATATACAAAGCATTCGGTCCATTGACAACGGACTGAAGGAGGGTTTCGGCAGCCTCTTGACGTGCTCGAAGGTAAATTGTGTATCAAAGAGAATTTATTTCATAGGGTCATGCAGTCCTTATATATAGTAGCCCCCGAGCCCTGATTGAGTTTGAAAAACTCAAGCGGGGGTCGAAAATTATGGCTAATAGTAAAAATAAGTTGTAGCCCCAAGATTGTGGCAGGTTTGAAGAAAACCTTGAAAAGGGTCTAGAAACCAATAACCCGGGAGTCTTAATACACATGACCTATTGTGCAGGCTTCATATTTGGTACCGACCACCAACACTGTGGAGCTAGACGAGGTAAACTGGAAGCTGCAGAGCTCCGATGAGGAGCTAGACCTTCTCAACAAGTGGTTCGACAATTTGCAAGGTGAGTCCAGACTAGTTTAATACCGTGGTTTTCCTCATCAAGTGAAGTGTTCGGGTTTATCCCTAAGCACGGCGCGCCTTTTATAACAACAACTGTTGCCGCGGAGGTCGAGAACCTGAAGGCCGAGCTGAAGAAGACACGACAAGAGCCAGAAGAGCATAAGGCGACACCTAAACAAGCGGCCACCAAACTGGCGTCGGTAAAGATTGTCAGTGATAAGCACGAGGCCAGGGTGGCCGAGGTGCAATAGGATCTCAAGGATGTTGTCACTAAATGTGAGTCCCTTGAGCAAAATAATAAGGATCAGACCTCCGAGCTAATGTCAATGAAATCGACGGTCCAGGAAGCGCGGATGGAAGCGCAAGGGTGCCAAAAGGAGCTCTGCCAAGTCAAGCTGACCGCAGATGGTAAGCCGTATTGCTGCAATGTGTATTTGGTGGTAACCAGTTTGCACCGCTCACACAATTGTGGCGTTCTTTAGGCGCTTTTGCGGATCTTTCAAGGAGTGTTGTGTATGCATCAAAGCACTTTGCGTCCCAGGAGGGGAATGCTGAGAAGAGGCTGTTTTGGGCGCAGTTTCAAGCCCCCAAGCAACAACTCCTCCTTTTTGATCAGATGAAGCAACCGATGAAGTTGCATCGGATGGAGGACTCGACCATGAAGGACCTGTGCATCAGGTTATGGCCTTTGAAGCCACTGCCGAGCATCTACTTCGGCTTAGTGCAGAAGATTTGTGATGTCGCGCCCATGATTGACATCCTAAAGCGCTTCGTATGCATCGAGGGAGCTCGGATGGCCTTGATGACCCACAAGTATAGGGGATCAATCGTAGTCCTTTTTATAAGTAAGAGTGTCGAACCCAACGAGGAGCAGAAGGATCTGACAAGTGGTTTTCAGCAAGGTAAAATCTGCACGCACTGAAATTGTCGGTAACAAATGATTGTGTGGTGAGATGATTCGTAGCAAGCAAGAAGTAACAAAAGTAGAAACGGTGCAGCAAAGTGGCCCAATCCCTTTTGTAGCAAGGGACAAGCCTGGACAAAGTCTTATAGGAGGAAAAACGCTCCCGAGGACACACGGGAATTTCTGTCATTCTAGTTTCATCATGTTCATATGATTCGCGTTCGTTACTTTGATAGTTTGATATGTGGTTGGACCGGCGCTTGGGTACTGCCCTTACTTGGACAAGCATCCCACTTATGATTAACCCCTCTCGCAAGCATCCGCAACTACGAAAGAAGAATTAAGACAAAGTCTAACCATAGCATTAAACTAGTGGATCCAAATCAGCCCCTTACGAAGCAACGCATAAACTAGGGTATAAGCTTCTGTCACTCTAGCAACCCATCATCTACTTACTACTTCCTAATGCCTTCCTCTAGGCCCAAATAATGGTGAAGTGTTATGTAGTCGACGTTCACATAACACCACTAGAGGAAAAACAACATACAACATATCAAAATATCGAACGAATACCAAATTCACATGACTACTATTAGCATGACTTATCCCATGTCCTCAGGAACAAAAGTAACTACTCACAAAGCATAATCATATTCATGACCAGAGAGGTGATGAGTAGCATCAAGGATCAGAACATAAACTCTTCCACCAAATAATCGAACTAGCATCAACTACAAAGAGTAATCAACACTACTAGCAACCTTACAAGTACCAATCGGAGTCGCAAGACAGAGATTGGTTACAAGTGATGAACTAGGGTTTGGAGATGAGATGGTGCCGATGAATATGTTGATGGTGACGAGTCCCCTCCGATGAGAGGAGTGTTGGTGATGACGATGGCGACGATTTCCCCCTCCGGGAGGGAAGTTTCCCCGGCAGGATCGTCGTGCCGGAGCTCTAGATTGGTTCTGCTCAAGTTCCGCCACGTGGCGGCGGCGAAACCATGAAAAATCTCCTCCTTGATTTTTTTCTGGACAAAACCCTTCATATAGCTAAAGAGGGGCAAGTGGGCCAGTGGGCTGCCCACAAGCCCTCATGGCGCGACCTGGGGTGTGGCCACGCCGTGCAGGCTTGTGGGCACCCCCTGGTGCCCCTGTGGCACTTCTTTGGCCGAGTATTTTTGATAAATCGGGAACAAAATCCTCGTTGATTTTTACGGTGTTTGGAGTTGCGCAGAATAGGTATCTCAACTTTGCTCCACTTTCAGGCCAGAATTCCAGTTGCCGGCATTCTCCCTCTTCATGTAAACCTTGCAAAATAAGAGAGAAAAGGCTTAAGAATAGCACCATGAAGTGAAATAACAGCCAAAGAAGCGATAAATATCAACATGAAAACATGATGCAAAATGGACGCATCAACTCCCCCAAGCTTAGACCTCGCTTGTCCTCAAGCGAAAGCCTAGCTCAATAAATATGTCCACATGTTTAGGGAGAGAGGTGTCGACAAAAGAATATACAAACATGCATGCATCATGATCAAGATCGGAACAACAATACCAACATATAATCTCTCATGCTAAAGTGATAATTCCTTCACAATGTAAAGCATGGATCAATAACCTTACCGAGAAGTAACAACCGATAGCCTTTAGTCATTGAAGCAATTGCAATTTATCACAACATCAGAAAGAGGCAAATAAGAGCTTGTAAAGCAAATCCACATACTCAATCATTCTTTCGTTCTCTACAATTGCTACAACTCACGTGGTACTCATGAGATCAAAGTTTCAGCTGGACACAGAGAAATATAGGGGCTTACAGTTTTGCCTCCCAACTGCTTACCTCAAGGGTAATGTCAACAATAATAATTCATGAATGCCTACCTCCAAGTTGACATATGAATATATATCTTTCCCAAGCATATGACAGTAGCCAAGATAAAGGCGAAATAAGGAATTGGTGAAGATCACCATGACTCTTTTAAGGGCTAGAGAAAGAGAAAACTGAAAAGGAAAACTAAAACAAAGGTAAAGGCAAAAGATGTGATGGTGATACGATACCGGGGCAACTCCCCCAAGCTTGGCACAAGCCAAGGGGATTGCCCATACCAATGCTCAATTGTCTTCCTTTGGTGGTGATGGTGGTGGAGTTGTTGAAGAGGTCTTGAGCTTGTTTAATTTCCACTTGAGCATAAAATTCTGCTCCCTCGGATCATCGTTTTCCTCTTCAAGCTTCAACACCATTTTGCATAATTCCTGCTTACTCTCTTGCAAGAAACGAGAAGGGATAAACAAAGCCCTAGGCTTCTTCCTTGAGTCAGGGAGGCTCGACTTCTTGAACTCCACATGCATGTGTCCAGGTTGAGGTAGAGGAGCCTCCTCTTCATCCGAACTTGTTTGTTCCTTCCCCTTGGGATCATAGTCTTCTTCCTCATCAGTGGTCCAGCCATATGGATCAAAGTCCCCATAGACCTTGGGGTTAGCAAGGTAATCAGCCACATAGATCTCCCCCTCTGAATCCTGAGAAGACATCTGCGACAGAAAACAAGCTCGAAACGAAAAACATAGGAAATCTGCGTGCTGCAGGGGTCAGACGAAACAAGAGTATATATAATGATTTTTTCAGACCAGAAGGAGTCCCATGCACGAAAACGGAGTCCGGGAGGCGCACGAGGTGGCCACAATCCCTCACGGCGTGGCCAGGGGGTGGCCCCGCGCCGTGCAGGCTTGTCGCCTCCTCGCGCACTTTCTGGACTACTTCCAATTTTTGTATTTTTTCAAATATTCCAAAACGGAGAAAATTTCCTACTGGAAAAGTTTTGGACTATGTTTTCTTACCGAATCACATACCTCTTCGTTTCCGGAGTCTGAAACAGGCTGATAAATATCCCTTAGGTATTCTTCCGGAGTTATGGTATTGATGATATTGCTTTCAACATTTATGGGAGTACCTGAGATATAATGCTTGATTCTCTGCCCATTTACAACTCTCGGACAATTCCCTTCCGTGTTGTTGATCTTGATAGCACCGGAACGATATACTTCCTCAACAACATAGGGACCTTCCCATTAGAGAGAAGCTTGCCTGCAAAGAATCTTAAACGAGAGTTATATAGCAAAACATGATCACCTACATTGAACTCACGCTTTTGTATCCTCTTATCATGTCACCTCTTAACCTTCTCTTTGAACAACTTGGCATTCTCGTATGCCTGAGTTATCCACTCATCAAGCGAGCTAATATCAAATAACCTCTTCTCACCGGCAAGTTTGAAATCAAAGTTGAGCTCTTTGATTGCCCAATAAGCTTTATGCTCTAGCTCAAGAGGTAAGTGACACGCTTTCCCATACACCATTTTGTACGGAGACATGCCCATGGGATTCTTATAGGCAGTTCTATAAGCCCACAGTGCATCATCGAGCTTCTTAGACCAATTCTTTCTAGACCTGTTGACAGTCTTTTGCAGAATTAGTTTAATTTCTCTATTACTTAGCTCTACTTGACCACTGGACTGAGGGTGATAGGGAGACACAATTCTGTGGTTGACATCGTACTTAGCAAGCGTTTTATGGAAAGCACCATGAATGAAGTGTGAACCTCCGTCGGTCATTAGATATCTAGGGACTCCAAATCTAGGGAAGATAACTTCTTTCAGCATCCTGATAGAGGTGTTGTCATCAACACTACTAGTGGGGATAACTTCTACCCACTTAGTGACGTAATCAACAACAACTAAGATATGCGTATACCCGTTGGATTTTGGAAAAGGTCCCATATAATCAAAGCCCCAAATATCAAATGGTTCAATGACAAGTGAATAGTTCATAGGCATTTCCTGACGTTTGCTAATATTACCTATTCTTTGACATTCTTCACAAGACAAGACAAACTTACGGGCATCCTTGAAGAGAGTGGGCCAATAGAAACCTGATTGCAATACCTTGTGTGATGTTCTATCTCCCGCATGGTGTCCTCCGTAGGCCTCGGAATGACACTTCTGTAGGATCTGTCCCTATTCATGTTCAAGTACACAACATGTAATAACACCATCTAATCCTTCCTTATAAAGGTGAGGATCATCCCAAAAGTAGTGTCTCAAGTCAAAGAAGAATTTCTTCTTTTGCTGGTACGTGAAACTAGGTGGTATATACTTGGCAACGATATAGTTTGCATAATCAGCATACCACAGTGCACTACGTGAAGCATTGATGACATTCAATTGCTCATCGGGAAAGCTATCATCAATAGGTTGTGGGTCATCAAGAACGTTCTCCAACCTAGACAAGTTATCTGCTACTGGGTTATCAACAACCTTTATATCGACAACGTGCAAATCAAATTCCTGTAGCAAGAGAACCCATCTGATAAGTCTAGGTTTAGCGTCCTTCTTCTCCATGAGGTACTTAATAGCAGCGTGATCAGTGTGAATAATGACTTTGGAATCAACTGTGTAAGACTTGAACTTCTCACATGCGAACACAACTGCTAAAAATTCCTTCTCCGTAGTAGCATAGTTTCTGTGGGCACTGTCTAGAGTTTTACTAGCGTAGTGAATAACATTCAACTTCTTATCACATCTTTGGCCTAGAACAGCACCAATATCATAATCACTAGCGTCACACATGATATCAAAAGGTAAGTTCCAAACAAGTGGTTGAACAATAGGTGCGGTTATCAAAGCCCTCTTAAGTATTTCGAAGCCTTCCTCACAATCATCGTCAAAGACAAAATGAATATCCTTTGGTAAGAGATTGGTAAGAGGCCTAGAAATCTTAGAGAAGTCTTCAATGAACCTTCTATGGAAACCAGCATGACCAAGGAAACTTCTTATACCTTTGATATCTGTGGGGTATGGCATTTTCTCGATTGCATCAACCTTAGACTTATCGACTTCAATACCTCTTGCAGAAATTTTGTGTACTAAGACGATGCCTTCATTAACCATAAAGTGGCACTTCTCCCAATTCAAGACAAGATTGGTATCTTTACATCTGTGTAAGACTCGATCAAGGTTGCTGAGGCAATCATCAAAGGAAGACCCGTAAACTGAAAAGTCATCCATGAAGACCTCGACAATCTTTTCACAAAAGTCAGAGAATATAGCCATCATACATCTTTGAAAGGTGGCAAGTGCATTATATAAGCCAAAAGGCATACGTCTATAAGCAAAGGTACCGAAAGGGCAGGTGAAAGTGGTTTTCTCTTGATCAGATTGTGCAACAGGTATTTGGGAGAAACCAGAATATAGATCTAGAAAGCAGAAGTGTGTGTGTTTGGAAAACCTTTCTAGCATTTGGTCGATAAAAGGCAAAGGGTAATGATCTTTCCTAGTGGCTTTATTCAGTTCCCTAAAATCGATCGCCATCCTATAGCTAGTAATAATCCTCTGTGCGATCAATTCATCCTTATCATTAGGGACAACGGTAATGCCTCCCTTCTTAGGAAGGCAATGCACCGGACTCACCCAATCGCTATGAGCAACAGGATAGATAATACCCGCTTCGAGGAGCTTTAGTATTTCTTTTCTTACTACTTCTTTCATCTTAGGATTCAATCTCCTTTGATGATCAACAACTGGTTTGAAATCAGGATCGGTTTTAATCTTGTGCTGGCATAGAGTGGGACTAATGCTCCGAGAGGCTAGCACTCCAATAGCAGCACGGTGCTTCCTCAGAGTTTTTAGTAACTTCTTTTCTTCATGCTCCGAGAGGCTAGCACTAATAATGATAGGGTATATCTCTTTTTCATCAAGATAAACATACTTAAGAGTATCAGGAAACTGTTTAAGCTCGAACAAAGGATCACCCTTTGGTGGAGGTGGATCCCCAAGCAGTTCAACAGGCAAGTTATTCTTAAGGATAGGATATTATTCTAAGACAACTCTATCTATTTCATCCCTTTCATCCATATGCATATCATTTTCATGCTCAAGCAAGTATTGCTCTAAGGGATAAGTAGGAGGCACGGGAATAGAGGATAAGGCAATAGTTTCATCCTTACTAGGCATCTCATGTGACACACCTTCAAAGCCCAAGTGACAGTTTGCTTCTCACAATCAATATTAGCATTGACAGTATTGAGAAAAGGTCTGCCAAATATGATCGGACAAAAGCTATCTTGTGCAGTAGCAAGAATGAGGAAATCAGCAGGATACTTTGTTTTACCACACAAGACTTCAACATCCCTAACAATCTCCACAGGGAAGATAGTATCTCTATTGGCAAGCTGAATAGTGACATCAATGGGCTCTATCTCAACAGGTGCAATCTCATCTTTGTTTTCATCATATAAGGATTTAGGTATTGCACTAACACTAGCACCCACGTCACATAAACCATGATAACAATGATCTCCTATCTTAACAGAAACCACATGCATGCCAACAATAGGCCTATGTTTGTCTCTAACGTGAGGCTTAGCAATTCTAGCAACATCTTCACATAAGTGAATATTATGTCCCTCAACTTCTTCAGACAGAAGATCTTTGATGATAGCAATGCTAGGTTCAACTCTAATTTTCTCAGGGGTTGTAGGTGTTCTAATATAGCCTCTACGTATCAAGTTGAAGCTTTAGAATGATCCTTTATCCTAACAGGGAAAGGTGGTTTCTCAATGTAAGCACTGGGAACAACAGGATCATTATAGGCAATGACTTTCTCTGCAACTGGACTGGGTTTAACTACATTGACTTCTAAAGGAGGATGATACTTAAACCATTTCTCTTTGGGGAGATCAATATGAGCAGCAAATTATTCACACAATAAAGCTACTATCTCAGAGTCAAGTCCATACTTAGCGCTAAAATCACTAAAGGTATTTGTCTCAACAAAGGATTTAACGCAATCAAACGTGAAATTCATACCTGACTCCTTACCTTCTTCAAGATCTCAGTCTTCAAAGTTGCGTTTAATTCTCTCCAATAAATTCCATTTGAAGTCAATATCTCTCTTCATAAAAGAACCGGTATAATAAGTGTCAAGCATGGTGCGATCATCATGAGAAAGCCGAGCATAGAATTTCTGAATGATAATTTCTCTCGAGAGCTCATGATTGGGGCATGAATATAGCATTTATTTAAGCCTCCCCCAAGCTTGAGCGATGCTTTCTCTGTCACAAGGCCAAAAATTGTAAATGTAATTCTGATCACGATGTACTAAATGCATAGGATAAAACTTTTGATGAAATTCCAATTTCAACCGATTGTAGTCCCATGATCCAGTATCATCATATAGCCTATACCATGTAAACGCCTTATCCTTCAAAAAGATAAAGGAAATACATTCTTCTTGACCTCATCCCCGGGCACACCTACAAGCTTAAATAAACGACAAACTTCATCTACATAGATTAGATGCAAGTCTGGATGTGATGTTCCATCTCCTGTAAAAGGATTAGCCAACAGTTTCTCAAGCATACCCGAAGGAAATTCAAAGCAAATATTTTCACTAGGTGCAGCAGGTTGAGGAGCAACTCTTTGTGCTTCCGTTCGAGGTGAAGATACCCCGAACAAGCCCCTCAAAGGATTAGTATCCATAGTGACAAGTGATAACAAATTTCAGCACACTATATGAATGTTTCCTTACCAAGTTCCACTTACCAAAGGCACTTCACTCCCCGGCAACGGCACCAAAAAAGAGTCTTGATGACCCACAAGTATAGGGGATCAATCGTAGTCCTTTTTATAAGTAAGAGTGTCGAACCCAACGAGGAGCAGAAGGATCTGACAAGTAGTTTTTAGCAAGGTAAAATGTGCACGCACTGAAATTGTCGGTAACAAATGATTGTGTGGTGACATGATTCGTAGCAAGCAACAAGTAACAAAAGTAGCAACGGTGCAGAAAAGTGGCCCAATCCCTTTTGTGGCAAGGGACAAGCCTGGACAAAGTCTTATAGGAGGAAAACGCTCCCGAGGACACACAGGAATTTCTGTCATGCTAGTTTCATCATGTTCATATGATTCACGTTCGTTACTTTGATAGTTTGATATGTGGGTGGACCGGCGCTTGGGTACTGCCCTTACTTGGACAAGCATCCCACTTATGATTAACCCCTCTCGCAAGCATCCACAACTACGAAAGAAGAATTAAGACAATGTCTAACCATAGCATTAAACTAGTGGATCCAAATCAGCCCCTTACGAAGCAACGCATAAACTAGGGTTTAAGCTTGTGTCACTCTAGCAACCCATCATCTAGTTACTACTTCCCAATGCCTTCCTCTAGGCCCAAATAATGGTGAAGTGTTATGTAGTCGACGTTCACATAACACCACTAGACGAAAAATATCAAACGAATACCAAATTCACATGACTACTATTAGCATGACTTATCCCATGTCCTCAGGAACAAAAGTAACTACTCACAAAGCATAATCATATTCATGACGAGAGAGGTAATGAGTAGCATCAAGGATCTGAGCATAAACTCTTCCACCAAATAATCCAACTAGCATCAACTACAAAGAGTAATCAACACTACTAGCAACCTTACAAGTACCAATCGGAGTCGCGAGACGGAGATTGGTTACAAGTGATGAACTAGGGTTTGGAGATGAGATGGTGCTGATGAAGATGTTGATGGTGACGAGTCCCCTCTGATGAGAGGAGTGTTGGTGATGACGATGGCGACGATTTCCCCCTCCGGGAGGGAAGTTTCCCCGGTAGGATCGTCCTGCTAGAGGTCTAGATTGGTTCTGCTCAAGTTCCGCCTCGTGGCGGTAGCGAAACCACGAAAAAGCTCCTCCTTGATTTTTTTTCTGGACGAAACCCTGGATATATCAAAAGAGGGGGCAAGTGGGTCAGTGGGCTGCCCACAAGCCCTCATGGCGCGGCCTGGGGGGTGGCCGCACCATGCAGGCTTGTGGGCACCCCTTGGTGCCCCTCTGGCACTTCTTCGGCCCAGTATTTTTGATAAATCGGGAAAAAAATCCTCGTTGATTTTTACGGCGTTTGGAGTTGCGCAGAATGGGTATCTCAACTTTGCTCCACTTTCAGGCTAGAATTCCAGTTTCCGGCATTCTCCCTCTTCATGTAAACCTTGCAAAATAAGAGAGAAAAGGCATAAGAATAGTACCATGAAGTGAAATAACCGCCAAAGAAGCGATAAATATCAACATGAAAACATGATGCAAAATGGACGTATTAGGCTTCTGCAAAGACCATGGTGCTTTGGACGAATATTAAGCCGGCCGAGATGGACTCTTTAACCCCGCCTCCTTGGAAGGAGCATAGGCGCCCCGAGCAGTACTTTCCCATCGTAATGGACAGTGCTCGGGCAATAGAGGCCCAGTGCTCGAAGGATGTAATTTATGAATGAGCGTACTATCATGTATCAAATGACAGTTTAAACTCTTGTGGTTTAAGATGCCTTTGGTTTGCATGGTTCATCACGCTTTGTTTTGTTTATTTTGACTCCTGCGTGGCTGTTTTAACCTGATAGTTACCAATCGTCGGCTTCAACCCCCTTGTAGATGCTATGAGAGGTGTTTCGACATCCGCACTATGACCCTTAGCTGATGTCTTGGTGCATGGAGGCGGTACCGTGTGAGGGAAACGAGGCAATCATACTATGTGGTTTTAGTGCTTTCACTTAGCCATAGGAGCTTGACTGCGGGGGCTAGTGACTAGCCCCCAAATTTTTGTGATGTTCGAGTAAGCCAAGGTTGAAACCATTATCACTTGGTTTGTGCAAATACAAACCCTTCGTATAACACGACCTAAACTCCAACAATTTTTAGTTTAACACTTGTCATCGGATCATTGACCAGTCCTCACTTATTATGACAGTCAATTTTTGGCTTTATCCACTGAGGTACTTGACCAGGCAAGCTGGAATTACAATCACAATGGTTCTCCCTTTACCCCCCTAGTCGAACATGCAGAACGTAAGAGGGTAAACACAAGAGCCGAACAACCCAACTATTGACCCAAGACATAATTCGAAACCGATTCATATAATGCAATATCCAAGACGCCGAGCACTTAAAATAGTGTCGGAGTGATGCTTAGGGCAATTTTTATAGTCAAGCTCATGGTCTATAAGTCGTCTGCATCGAAGGAAAATATGTACCAAACTAGTTTGCTTCGGCACCGAAGAGCGAAAAAAGGTTATGCAACATAAATGACTAAAGTGGGACCATAGAGAATGGTCTTTTATTTCCGATGAAATCGTGACATCTAACCGTTGAATTTGAGCTCACAAAGAAAATGTTACAAATAGTTTATTTAAAAATAAACTTTATAGAGGAAGTTTTTGTACATGTCCTTCATGAGTGGTTTGACACTCCAACTATGCCCTTCTGCACGTCTGCGCCATTGCTCTCGAGAGGGGTGGGTTGGGGAACATTGCATGGGAAACAAAAAATTTCCTACGCACACGCAATGCCTATCCATGGTGATGATCACCTACGAGAGGGGAGAGAGAATCTACATACCCTTGTAGATCGCTAAGCGGAAGCGTATATAACGCGGTTGATGTAGTGGAACATCTTCGCTATTCAAATCGCAGCCCGTCCCATGATCCCATCACGATCCTTCCCGATCTAGTGCCGAACGAACGACACCTCCTCGTTCAGCACACGTACAACTTGATGACGATCTCCACCTTTTTGATTCAGCAAGAAGGGGCGGAGAGGTAGATTGGTTCTCCAGCATGGCGGCGTGGTGGTGGTGGTGGTGATGCTATTCCAGCAGGGCTTCGCCTAAGCACCGCTGAAACTAGAGGAGAAATAGATCTAGAGAGAGAGGGCATCACGTGGTTATTTTCTATTGTGTCTAAAACCCTCAAAACCCTTAATATATATAGGAGGAGAGGAGGGAGGGGGTTGCGCCCTAGGGCTGCCCTTTCTTCCCTTGCGCAAGGAGGAGAGGAGGAGTCCTCCTCCAATCCTAGTAGGAGTAGGATTCCTCCTTCCCACTTGGAAACTCTTTCCACCTTGTGTTTTTTTCCTTCTCAAACCTTATGAGCCTTAGTGGGAACTTATTCCAGCCCACTAGGGGCTGGTTTATCTCTTCCCACAGCCCATGAGGCCCATTGGGGCGTGACACCCCTTCCGATGATCCCCGGCACCCCTCCCGGCACTCCCGGTACACTACCGATGAGCCCGAAACTTTTCCGGTGACCAAAACAGGACTTCCTATATATCAATCTTTACCTCCGGACCATTCCAGTGCTCCTCGTGATGTCCCGGATCTCAGCTGGGACTCCGAACAACCTTCGGTCACTAACAAATATAACTCAACTATACCGAAACGTCACCGAACCTTAAGTGTGCAGACCCTGCGGGTTCGAGAGCTATGCAGACATGACCTGAGACACTCTCCAGTCAATAACCAATAGTGGGACCTGGATGTCCATATTGGCTCCCACATATTCTACGAAGATCTCTATCGGTTGAACCTCTATGTCAACGATTCAGTTAATCCCGTATGTTGTTCCCTTTGTCCTTCGGTATATTACTTGCCCGAGATTCGATCGTCGGTATGTCCATACCTAGTTCAATCTCGTTACCGGCAAGTCTCTTTACTCGTTCTGTAATACAAGATCCGTAACTAACTCCTTAGTCACATTGCTTGCAAGGCTTGTTCTGATGTTGTATTACTAAGTGGGCCCCGAGATACCTCTCCGTCACACGGAGTGACAAATCACAGTCTTGATCCATGCCAACCCAATAGACACCTTTGGAGATACCTGTAGATCACCTTTATAGTCACCCAGTTACGCTGCGACGTTTGATAACCCACAAGGTATTCCTTCGGTGTCCGGGAGTTGCATGATCTCATGGTCATAGGAATAGATACATTGACATGCAGAAAACAGTAGCAATAAACTGGCACGATCATATGCTACATTCATAGTTTTGGGTCTTTTCCATCACATCATTCTCCTAATGATGTGATCCCGTTATCAAGTGACAACACTTGTCTATGGCCAGGAAACCTTGACCATCTTTGATCAACAAGCTAGTCAACTAGAGGGTCACTAGTGACAGTGTGTTGTCTATGTATCCACACATGTATTTGAGTTTCCAATCAATACAATTCTAGCATGGATAATAAACGATTATCATGAATAAGGAAATATAATAATAACCAATTTATTATTGCCTCTAGGGCATATTTCCAACAGGGTGTACTTCTTTAGTGGAGGTAGTGATCAACACATGGACCTTTAGGAGAGGGTCTTGAGAAGTCGCCATAATATGTTAGCTTGATGTTGGGTAGGTCCTAGATGGCTCCTACTATAGCCCTAAGACGTGGTTGACCATAGCTCGGTTGATCAAAATACTTTGTCCTTCGATAGTGGGTCCCCACAGTTGCCCATGGTACTTTAAGTGCGAAATTATGCCTTCGAGGTACATGCCTTACGGCTAGCGGGGTTGTGCTGTGGGAAGTGTATTCCTAATTATGTTGAGAGTGGGAAGACTCTGAGAGCTATGATAGAGATCGAGATCATTTGCTCGTCTCTCATGCCTTGACGGCGGACTAGGACTTCAGTGCCTCGTTGTCGAGCTGGACTTCGGCTGCAAGAGCCGCTGTGTGTTCCTCCGTTTGGAGTGAGCACTCCGTGTTTCCACTGACGGTGATGACACCCTTGGGTCCGGGCATCTTAAGCTTCAGATACGCGTAATGGGGGAGATGCTGAAGCGAGCGAACGTTGTATGGCCGAGTAGTGTGTGGTAGCCGTTGCAAAAAGGGACGATGTCGAAGATCAAGTCTTCGTTGTGAAAGTTGTCGGGTGAGCTGAATACTACTTCCAAAGTCACGTGCCTCAACAGCAGGACTCGACGCCTCGGATTACTCCTTTAAAGGTGGTGTCGTTGGGTTTGATCCTTGACGGATCGATACCCATTTTCCTTTTTGTATTTGAGTAAATTAGATTCAGTCTAGTGCCTCCGCCATAAGGACTCTAGTTAGGTGCTACCCATCGACAATGGGGTCAAGTACCAAGGTCACCGATCCTCCGTTGTCGGGGGGATAACCCCGGGGGTACCCTCACCTCCCTTCATGCCCATTTTCAAAAAACTTCATGGACGACTCGGCCCCTCAGACGCCGGCTCTGGCGAGGCCTGCTCCGGTTGCCTCCGCGGACTCGCGATTCGGTCCTCGCCCTCCGGCTCCGGGCGACCTGCCGGCTAGCAGGGCCCCTCCTACCTGTCATCGGCCCATTCGTCAAGACTCGTCCCCTCCCACGAGACGCGACGCAAGACAAGACACTCGATGACGCCGTACACACATGGCTACAGTGCAGCCGAGCCTACCGCTGACCTATGTCGATTGTTACCGGGCGAGGCAGCACTCGGTCTACTCATCGCTCATCATCGCCTACTCCGTGCCACCCCTCTCACATGGCGGCTGGGGAGTCGGTCATACCACCAACCACGGGCAGGTACGAAAAATGCTTCACGGGCCAATCCTTCGATGGGACCCCACATCCGGTGGGCCCTAGCAGCAACAAGACCGCACCAGAAGTGGGACCCTCTAGTCGGCCAGAGAGGCCACCAACCAGGCCCCACCCTGCACCATTCATGTATATTATAAGCCGGGGGCTGTCCTATAAAGCCCTCTGGCCCTCCCCCATGCAATGGAGTCGATCTTCTTTCCACGCACGCACACACACCCATTCACGTAGAGAGGCAAGAAGAGAAAACGAGCTCCTTCTTCCTCCTCTAGGCAAAATATCAAGGAGCACCATTGTAGCTCTTTTCTACCACATAACACTCCGGAAGGACTAGGGGAGTTACCTCCCATGAAGGGCCCCGAACATGGGTACAAGATGTGTCACCACCGCTTGTTCCCGATCCCGTTCCCAGAGTCCGTCGACGCACATTGGCCCCAACCACCCGAGAAAAGCCACCCCATGACATCTGTCGTGACAAAATGATGACAGTTGGCGCCCACCATGGGGTCGTGCACGACGTCAGACGGAGACACACTCTGGGCGGGACCCCTGATACGTCCCAAACGTATCTATAATTTCTGCTTGTCCCATGATCTTTTGGGTGACATTGTTATATGTTTTGCTACACTTTTATATCATTTTACACATATTTGGACTAACCTACTAACTCAGTGCACCCAGTGCCAGTTTCAGTGTGCTGATGTCTATTTTGCAGGGGCTTTTACCCAATTTTCCGAAGCCCAAAAAAATCCAGAAAAATATATAAAAAAGAGCGGAACAGAAGCTTCGGGATTACCGAAGGGGGGCCAAGGGCCTCCCAGGCGGCCTGCTAGCGCGGCTAGGCCCTAGGCCGCGCCAAGTGGTCGCCTGGGTGGGTGCCACCTCCTCTGGTGCCCTCCTTTGGCCTATATTTAATGTTCCATGAGGAAACCCTCGCAGACTTTCTGGAATTGCAATTTTCTCCATCGTTCTGCCGACGCAGCGCTTCCAAGATCGGGAGTGTCACGAGAGCTCTTCCCGGCACCCTGTCGGAGGGAGGATTGACCTCTGAGAGCTTCTCCACCACCATGGACGCTTCCCGGATGTGCCGTGAGTAGTCCTCCTTGGACCATGAGTCCATGACCAGTAGCTATGAGATGTCTTCTCTCCAATCTTATGCTTCAATGGTTAGTCCTTGTGAGCTGCCCTACATGATCAAGGCATCTATGTAATTCTCTTGCTTTTGCTATGCTCGGTTTGTTGGGATCCGATGGATTATGAGATTATGTTCAGATTTTTATGAGTTATATATTTCATTATCCTTTTATATTATGTTCCTTAGTGATTCTTGCATGTTCTCCATTGCATTCTATTGCTTTGGCCAAGTAGTAGATCGTAAATCCAATAGGGAGCGTTATGCATGATTGTGGGTTCAGGCTTCTCGATGTCTAGCTTGAGTGACAAACATGAGACTAGAGGATGTTCTTGTGGCCACCAAGGAGAAAACAACGGTGCTTGTGACCACGGTTCCAAGGATTGTTTACCTTACACATAGTTCGTTAATGCAGTTGTCCGTTGCTTTGAGTTTACACTTTGGGTGGTGATCGCAACTTAATACGAGAGAGATGTTCTGGATAGATATCTCAAGGTGGATGATTAGTAAGTAGATGCTGATGAATAAACTGTCTACTTTTCTTGGCGTACTGCCCATTACTATTGAACTTCCTACTATCAAAGAGCATAATTAGCATTGCGGAGCGATCATAATTATGTCAATTGCCCAACTGTGATTTGTTTACCCTAGCATAGTTGTTTATCGTCTTTTGGGAGAGATACATCACTAGTGAACATCATGTGACTCCGGTCCATATCACCATCATTGTTTACACCTCCATCATTTACCGCTTTTCATTTACTTTTCCGTTGCAATCACTATTACCTTCCCGCCTGTGTTTTGATCTTTTGCAAACTACAAGGCTGGAGAGATTGAAAACTTCTCTATACTCGTTGGGAGCAAAGTTATTTGTTGTGTGTGCAGGTCCACGTCTTCTGCTTGACAGGGGTGGGATACACCTACTTGTTGACCCTAGGAGTCCTACTGGTTTGATAAACCTTACAGTCTCTCTGTGAGGGAAATTTGCTGCTGACTACATCTCCACCTTGCACTTGGGGTAACCAACGAGGGGCGAGAAGTATATACATCATCTCTTCATCAAGCGAATTTCTGGCACCATTGCCGGGGACTCCACTCTTCAAGATAGGGGAGTTGCACACCATCTTTTACCTTTGCTTTTTAGTCTTGTTAGTTTGCTTTCTAGTTTTTGCTTTAGAGTCTTATACCAAAAACCACAAAAAAATAGTTGCTTTGCTCTTGCTTGTTGCCGATGCTATTGGTTCCACTCAAAACACTAAGTTGTGTGACTTCACTAGTCGCAGCAACAATGACTTTATCCGCACTCCTATTGCTGCTCCTGCCACTTAGGCCACGTCCTATGAGATTAAACCTGCTTTACTGAACCTTGTTATGAAAGATCAATTCTCCGGTGCTGGAGATGATGCTGCCTTGCACTTGAACAATTTTGTTGAGCTGTGTGATATGCAAAAATATAAAGAAGTAGATGGTGATATTGTCAGCTTAAGCTTTTTCCTTTCTCCTTGAGAGGAGGAGCTAAAGTGTGGCTTCAATCTTTGCCTAGGAATAGCATATATTCCTGGGATAAGTGCAAAGATGCTTTTATCGGGAAGTATTACCCGCCTGCTAAGATTATCCAGTTGAGGAGTAACATTATGAATTTTAGGCAACTGGATAATGAACATGTTGCTCAAGCTTGGGAACGTATGAAATCCCTTGTTAAGAATTGCCCTACTCATGGTTTAACTACTTGGATGGTTATCCAAACTTTCTATGCAGGATTGAACTTTACCTCGTGGAATCTGTTAGACTCGGCTACGGGAGGAACCTTTATGTCAACTACACTTGGTGCTGCCACAAAGCTATTGGATGAGATGATGAAAAATTATTCTCAATGGCACACCGAGAGAGCTCCAACAGGTAGGAAGGTAAACTCTGTTGAGGAGATCTCCTCCCTTAATGATAAGGCTGACATGATCATGACTCTACTTACTAAGCAAGCTCCTATTGATCCTCATGATGTTCCTTTAAATTCTTTGGTTGCTCAAGTAAGAGAGCAAGTGGATGTTAATTTTATTTTTAGGAACAACTTCAACAACAATGCTTATAGGAGTAATTTTTGTAGCAATCCTAGACCGTTCCCATCCAACAACTATGGGGATAATAACAATTATCCTAGCACCAAAAACTCCACTTCTGAATTAGAGAGCATGCTTAAGGATTTTATCACTTCTCAAAAAGCCTTCAACAAGAGTGTAGAAGAGAAACTAGAGAAATTAGATAGTCTCTCTTTGAAGGTGGACATCATAGCTCATGATGCAGATATGTTTAAAATTAGAACTTCCCCACTTGAGGAAAGGAATACCACACCCATGAATGCTATCCAAGTCCAAATTAATGAGAACATAAGAATGCTAGCCAAACTTAAAGAAAGATGTCTAGAGAAAAAAGGGGTAAGAGATAATTAAGGGCCTTCCTACACACACTACCATTGCTACTATAAAAGTTGTTGAGGATCTCAAAATATTTAGCACCCATCGCACTCCTAGTCCCAATGGACCTATTAATGGTGATGATAATACCTCAACTATAGGAGAAGAAGGTCCTATGAATTTAGAGATTACTAAAAGAATGAGCTTAGATGATATTACTACCACTTTAATTAATGGTAGTAACCTTGATTTTGACAATTGTAGTCTCTCTGAAGTCATCACCTTTTTGCAAAGAATGGCTAATGACCCCCACACAAGTACACTCAATATTGCCTTCACCGAGCATATTACCAATGCTCTTATCAAAGATAGGGAGGAGAAGCTCAAGCTAGAGACTTCTATTCCTAGAAAACTAGAAGATGGTTGGGATCCTATGGTCAAGATAAAATTGAATAATATCTCTTGCTTTGCTTTGTATGATGTTGGAGCTAGTGCCTCCGTCATGCCCAAAAGAATGTATGATATGCTTGATTGGAAACCTTATGATCCATGTTCTTTTGGTGTTCGTCTTGTTGATTCTTCCATAAAGAAACCTTTAGGGAGAATTGATGATGTTCTTATTATTGTCAATAATAATTATGTACCCGTTGATTTTCTTATTATGGACATTGAATGTGATCCTTCATGTCCAATTATTTTGGGACGTCCTTTTCTCCGCACCATTGGTGCTATCATTGACATGAAAGAGGGAATTATGAAATTCCAATTTCCTCTTAAAAAGGGAATAAAACACTTCCCTATAAAGAAGATTAAGTTACCTTATGAGTCTGTTACATGGGCAATTTATTCTTTTGGAGTTGATAACACTTGATCTTCTTGCATTGTGCCTAGCTTAAAGGCATAAAAGAAAGCACTTGTTGGGAGGCAACCCAATTTGTTTTTACTTTCTATTTTAGTGGTCTTGATATGTGTTACTACTGTAGCAACATCATTGTATATTCATTTTTAAGCTTTGTGCCAAGTTATAGCCTCCGATTGCAAGAAAGTTCAAAAATTGTGACATGTTGTCGAGAAACAGATTTTGTCTGCTTGACGGAAAAATTCGCCAAAAATCACCAGATCATCTTTTGATCTGAATTGTTTTTACAGCATGCTCTATATAATTGTCTTTCTGGCATCTGTTCTGAGTTTTTTTAATTTGAGTTGCAGAAGTGCCCCGAATAAATTATTTACTACCTGTTGTTCTGTTTTTCACAGATTCTGCCATGTTTTGCGTTTTCATTGTTTTGAAAATCCTAAGATTGCTTTTTATTTGCAAAAAACCTTTGTAATTCATAAGAAGCAGTATATTTTCATGAAAATCTTTATTTCCAGCAGGTATTGAATTATTTTATTAAGGGAACTAACCACTCTAATAAGCTTATGATGAGTTTTGTATGAAGGGAGTTTTCAAGTATGCGATGGGATTGATGATAAAAGAAGATAAAGGAGTGTCAAACGCTCAAGCTTGGGGATGCCCCCATGCATCCCAAGAAATATTCAAGGAGACTCAAGCGTCTAAGCTTGGGGATGCCCCCGTGCATCCCCTTCTCTATCAACAATCATCAGTTCGTCCATCCACATGCTATATTTTTATCACTTCATATGATATATGCTATGCTTGGAGCGTCCCGCTATTTGATTTTTAGTTTTTTTAGTTTAGTTTGCTGGTCATAACAAGTCAGAACCTAACCTACCTTGTTTGGGAGAGAAACACGCTCCATTCAACTCTAGAACAAAACATAGCTTTTCATGCTTATCTTTTTTGTGTGTTCTTCATATTTTCGTAGCTACTGTCATGCTTAGCTCTTAGTTTTCATGCTTATCTTTGTAAGAGCTTTTATTTAGTTTGATTTTGGAACTCTCTTGAGTTATCATGCTTATCTTGTTTAGAGAGTTGGCTCGTTGCACTGAGTTGTGTGTCTTGCATGAGTAGGTAATTGAGGTTGCTATTTAAGTATAGTAGTAACTTGCAATAGTTTTGAGGTATTGATTTGAGTAATATTTGTACTGTTGTTGCCAAGAGCTTGAGCTTATTAGTGATAGGTGTCGTATTTTGGGAAAACCGTGTGTTTTTCAAAAAGTAAAATTAATTGAGAACTCTAGCTACTAAATTGATCGCTAACCTCTCGAGGGGTTGGAATATATAGAGTACCCTCACGTTACCATGAGTCGAGGATGCGCAAGGATAACCAGACCCCCAAACATTCCACCTCGGGGTACTTGTCTCTTTGTGAATTACCTAACTAGATAGAGAGTTAACGATAATAAGTGTATGAGTTCTTCGGACTAATGTGAGTATTCGATTGTTGGCACTTCCACCATCCATATTTTGCTAGCCTCTTCGGTACCGTGCATTGCCCTTTCTCACATTGAGAGTTGGTGCAAACTCCGCTGGTGCATCGAAACCCATGACATGATACGCTCTGTCATACATAAGCCTCATTATATCTTTCCTCAAAACAGACACCATGCCTACCTATTAAGGCATTTCCATAGCCTTTCTGAGATACATTGCCATGCAACATCCACGATCTCATGACTTGATCTTCATGTCATACATGCTTTTGCTTGATCATAGAGCCGCATGCTAGTTGGGCCATGCCCTCATTACTACTGCATGACGCGCTAGTATCATTGCATATCCTCCTACACTGGCAGAAGCATACATTTGCATTCATCATGATAGTTTTTCACTTGTCTTTATGTTGACTACTTCTTATAAAGTGTGATGATTTTTATTTCTATTCGTGTAAAACATAGAGTGTTGCCCTTAAGAGAGGAAAAGATCCCAAAGAGGACAAACAAAAGATCCCAAAGAGGACAAATGAGAGATAAAAAGAAAGAGCCAAAGAGGCCACATAAAAATAAAAATAAAGAGAAAAATAAAAAGAAATAAAAAGAGAGAAGGGGCAACACTACTATTCCTTTTGAAAGATCTACACTCGTACTCCATTGCTATATTGGTACTACATAGAGATTATCATTCATGCATAACTATGTTCGGACCCTTACACTATAGAAATTGGTTTGCATAGTCCAAGGATGAGCCTCCTCAAATGAGCTCTAGGTCTTCATGAGCAAACAAGTTGGATGCACCCCCACTAGTTCCATTGGAGAGCTTACCTTAGCTCATATGTGCATCCGTTACATGGCAATCCCTACTCCTCACATCATATCTATCATTTGGCTTTTTCTCGCCTATGATTGTCCTCATTGATGTGAGCCTTTCACACCCTTTTTGTCTTCCTTCCCCATCATTATTCTATTTGCCATCCTAAGTGCCAACATATCTTTCTTACGCTCATCCATTGCATGAGTGCTCAAAATCGAAAGGGAGAGGATCATTTTGACTTGTGTCTGACAAGTGGTGTGGGGATGAGTCAAAATAAGATTCCAAAAGAGACTAAGTGTGAGGTTTAGTATATTGAATTCTCAATTAAAAAATATTTTATCTCTGAACCCATCTCCCACTTCTTGCACGCAAACACCATTTGGAGATATTCGAGTCACGGACAGCGAGAGCTCTTGCACCTTTATGCTCTTACTTTGCTAAATTCAATACTAGATATAGACTCTTGCTTGTTATTGTCTTGACTTGAATTGCATATCTCACTTGCTTTACTTTGAAGTTCTTATATGTGTGTTAGCATGTCACCAGAGAAATTATTGTTTTATCATTTATCTACTCGAGGACGAGCAAAAATTAAGCTTGGGGATGTTGATACGTCCCAAACGTATCTATAATGTCTGCTTGTTCCATGATCTTTTGGGTGACATTGTTATATGTTTTGCTACACTTTTATATCATTTTACACATATTTGGACTAACCTACTAACTCAGTGCACCCAGTGCCAGTTTCTGTGTGCTGGTGTCTATTTTTTAGGGGCTTTTACCCAATTTTCCGAAGCCCGAAAAAATCCAGAAAAATATATAAAAAAATCAGCGAAACAGAAGCTTTGGGATCACCGAAGTTGGGCCAGGGGCCTCCCAGGAGGACTGCTGGCACGGCCAGGCCCTAGGCCGCGCCAGGAGGTCGCCTGGGTGGGTCCCCTATACGTCTCAAACGTATCTCTAATTTTTTATGGTTTCACGCTGTTATCTTGTCAACTTTGGATGTTTTATGTACCTTTTGTAACTTTTTTGGGACTAACTTATTAATTCAGTGCCAAGTGCGAGTTCTTGTTTTTTCTGTGTTTTTGGCTCTTTTCAGATATGATTTTGGAACGGAGTCCAAATGGAATAAAATCCCCGAAATGATTTTTTCTCGAACGGAAGAAGATCAGGGGGTCTGTGGGCCAAGTGAGGAGGACTGCAGGGAGCCCACAAGCCCCCACTCCTCCACCAGGGGGGAGGCGGCGGTGGCAGGGCTTGTGGCCTCCCTGGCACCCCCTGATCTAGATCTTTGGCCTATATATTCCCTAAAATACAGCAAAAAATCAGCGGATCCACGAAAATACTTTTCCGCCGCCGCAAGCTTCCGTTTCCGTGAGATCTCATCTGGAGACCCTTCCCGGTGCCCTGCCGGAGGGGACTTTGGAGTTGGAGGACTTCTTCATCATCATCATCGCCCTCCAATGACTCGTGAGTAGTTCAATTCAGACCTACGGGTCCGTAGTTAGTAGCTAGATGGCTTCTTCTCTCTCTTGGATCTTCAATACAAAGTTCTCCATGATCTTCATGGAGATCTATCCGATGTAATCTTCTTTGGCGGTGTGTTTTCGAGATCCGATGAATTGTGGATTTGTGATTAGATTATCTATGATATATATTTGAGTCTTTGCTGATTTCTTATATGCATGATTTGATATCCTTGTAAGTCTCTCCGAGTCTTGGGTTTTGTTTGGCCAACTAGATCTATGATTTTTGCAATGGGAGAAGTGCTTGATTTTGGGTTCTTACCATGTGGTGACCTTTCCCAGTGACAGTAGGGGCAGCAAGGCACACATTGAGTAGTTGCCATCAAGGGTAACAAGGTGGGCTCTGTCGTCGATATGAGATTGTCCATCTACATCATGTCATCTTGCTTAAGGTGTTACTCTGTTCTTTTGGACTTACTACACTAGATGCATGCTGGATAGCGATCGACGTGTGGAGTAATAGTTGTAGATGCAGAAAGTACCGGTCTACTTGTTTTGGACGTGATGCCTATATATATAATCATTGCCATAGATGATGTCACGACTTTGCGCGGTTCTATCAATTGCTCGACAGTAATTTGTTCACCCAACGTCTACCTGCTTTCATGAGAGAAGCCACTAGTAAACACTATGGCCCCCGGGTCTATTCACATCTATTGTTTCCACTTTTGCTTTTACTTTGCTTTGTTACTTTGTTGCTTTCAGTTCTCACTTGGCGAACAATCTATAAGGGATTGACAACCCCTTCATAGCGTTGGGAGCAGGTTCTTTGTGTTTGTGCAGGCACTTGTGATACTCCTTCACTGGATCGATACCTTGGTTCTCAAACTGAGGGAAATACTTACCACCGCTGCGCTACATCGCCCTTTCTGCTTTGAGGGAACACCAACGCAAGGCTCCAAGGCCATGGGGGAAATCCTTTGCATATTTTCCTAGGAAGTCCCTTAAGGCGTAGCCGTAGCAGAAGGATTCCTGGTGCCGTCGACACACCTATTTCTGGCGCCATTGGAAGGTCTTTTGTTGCAGTAGCAGTCCCACCTCCTCTGGTGCCCTCCTTTGGCCTATATTTAGTGTTCCATTACGAAACCCTCGCAGACTTTCTGGAATCGTGATTTTCTCAATCGTTCCGCCGCCGCAGCGCTTCCAAGATCGGGAGCGTCAGGAGACCTCTTCCCGGCACCCTGCCGGAGGGAGGATTGACCTCCGGGAGCTTCTCCACCACCATGGACGCTTCCCGGACGTGCCGTGAATAGTCCTCCTTGGACCATGAGTCCATGACCAGTAGCTATGTGATGTCTTCTCTCCAATCTTGTGATTCAATGTTAGTCCTTGTGAGCTGCCCTACATGATCAAGGCATCTATGTAATTCTCTTGCTTTTGCTATGCTCGGTTTGTTGGGATCCGATGGATTATGAGATTATGTTCAAATTGTTATGAGTTATATATTTGTTTATCCTTTTATATTATGTTCCTTAGTGATTCTTGCATGTTCTCCGTTGCTTTTTATTGCTTTGGCCAAGTAGTAGATCGTAACTCCAAGAGGGAGCGTTATGCATGATTGTGGGTTCGGGCCCCTCGATGTCTAGCTTGAGTGACAGAAACATGAGACTAGGGGATATGCTTGTGGCCACCAGGGAGAAAACAACGATGCTTGTGACCATGGTTGCAAGGATTGTTTACCTTACGCATAGTTCGTTAATGCAGTTGTCCGTTGCTTTGAGTTTACACTTTGGGTGGGGCTCACAACTTAATACCGGAGGGATGTTCTGGATAGATATCTCAAGGTGGATGATTAGTAAGTAGATTCTAATGAATAAATGATCTACTTGTCTTTGTGTACTGCCCATTAATATTGAACCTAATACTATCAAGGAGCATAATTAGCATTGCAGCGCGATCATAATTCTGACAATTGCCCAACTGTGATTTGTTTACCCTAGCAGAGTTGTTTATCGTCTTTTGGGAGAGAGAAATCACTAGTGAACATCATGTGACTCCGGTCCATATCACCATCATTGTTTACACCTCCATCATTTACCGCTTTTCATTTACTTTTCCGTTGTAATCTCTATTACCTTCCCGCTAGTGTTTTGACCCTTTGCAAACTACAAGGCCGGAGAGATTTACAACCTCTGTGTACTCGTTGGGAGCAAAGTTATTTGTTGTGTGTGCATGTCCACGTCTTCTGCTTGACAGGGGTGGGAGACACCTACTTGTTGATCCTAGGAGTCCTACTGGTTCAATAAACCTTACAGTCTCTATGTGAGGAAAAATTGCTGCTGACTACATCTCCACCTTCCACTTGGGGTAACCAACGAGGGGCAAGAAGTATATACATCATCTCGTAATCAACCCCTCGCGACCGTGTCCAAGCACATTGCACCTGGGATACTCTGCACCCCCGAGGCATCCACTCTCGTGGATGACGGTGCATCACGCGATGTCGGCCATGCCTGCCTCGCAGGCGGCGCTGTCGTCCCGCTCGATGTGCTGCCTAGTGATGGCAACCTCGTCGACATCGGTTGCCTCTGTAAACCCTTCGACGAGTTGTGCATCAGCGACCCGCCCGCATTTGTCAAGTACCGTGATGAGGTACTTATCATATCCGACCCACTACCGTCCCCCGGCGGCGTGTCCCCCAGCGACATCAACGATCTTCGTGACTACTTCAGGAAGCTACACATCAGCTCCGCTCCCGCCTCTGATAAGTACCCTGATGTGGTGCTCGGCATCTCCGACCTGCTGCCTGCCCTCGACAGCAGCACTTCGGGCAATGCGAGTCGTCTTCACCTCCGCATTGAGGTGATGGTCATCAGCTCCACCTCTAGCTTGGCGCATGCTAGGGCCGAGAAGGCGGCGGCCGCGGCTGCGGCCCACGCTGGCTCGTTCTACCCCCTGCGCGCCACCTTGGAGGGACTGCGAACCCCCATCGTACCATCACCCAACCCGGCCACTTTTGTGGTCGAGCTCGAGGTAGCTCGCAAGCAGCTGCTTGTGGAGGCTATCACCCTCGCCACCATGCAGCTCCGGATGGAGTCCGCGGAACGCAAGTACAACACCGTCTACGACCTCACCCCGGCTGGCACCAAGCCCAGACGGCATGGTGAGGTGTGTCAGCGCGGACGCGCTGTCGCCGACATTCTCGGTGGGAACTTCCTCACCTACAACATGCTCGTGGCTAACCTAAAGGCCATCAACACCGCCATGATCGACATGGCCAACTTGGAGGGCGAGGAGCGCACGCTACATGAGCAGCACATCCGCGAGCTCATCAACACCGCCAATGCCCTCCAAGCCCAATTCGAGCCGGTCCAGGCTAGCTCCGTGTCCTCCCACGCTCGCGGTAATGATGGGGCTCGGGCAACACAACACACATCATCCCCCCTGTGGCTCCAGGCTCTTCGCCAGCTGTGGCCGGGATGAGCGTCACCGAAACCTCGACGATCAGCCGACGATCACCAGTGCACGAACCGATCGGCAGGAAGCTGGCCGGCTACGGACAGACACGTGCGCCGTGCCTCCATGTCAGGATAGGGCCACCATAGCCGGCCCGACGGTGCGGCCTGAGCTTGCCATGCGGCTGATCCCCCATGTCCAAGACAAGAACGATGCCCGCCGCCGCCTCAACTCGCTGGCCGGGTCCAACCTCCTGGAGGAGGAAAGGCCAATTGGCCTGGCCTGCTTCGGCCCCGCATCCGCATCGAGCCGTTTCCCTCCAGCTTTACCTTGCCACATGACACCCCCAAGTATAACAGATCTGCCAAGCCGGAGGACTGGTTGGTCGACTACACCACCGTAGCCGGCATCGCCAGGGGCAACAAGCACATGGCGGTGCACTACGTCTCACTCATGTTCCTTGGATCGGCCCGAACATGGCTCAATATCCTACCAACTCGCAGCATCAACGCCTGGACCGACTTTGAAGATACGTCTATGCACAACTTCTCCGGCACCTACAAGCGTTCGGGTCGTCCTCGCGAGCTGGCCATGTGCGTCCAAGCCCTACGAATCCTTGCGTGACTACCTCACGCGTTGATCTAGCTGCAAAACTCATGCGAAGGAGTGCACGAGGTCCAGGCGATCCAATACTTTTTCGACGGTTGCCGTGACGACACCCTGCTGAAGCACAAGCTCATGTGCTCCGAGCCGACCTCCCTGGCGGACCTCATGATTAAGGAAGACAAGTACGCCACCGCCGACTCTGCCATGCACGTCAAGGTCGATGCAACCGGCAAGGCCATGCCGGCACTTCCGACTACCTAGAAGCCAGCCGGCAACAGCCGGCCCTGGCGCAAGCTAGACGAGCCAGACCCGCACTACAACGGCCGGTTGGTGGGGACCATGGAAGAAGAGCAGTCGGTGGGCCAGGGCGTGGCCCAATGACAGCGCACCGACAAGTCCACCTATCTTCCCAAGCTCACCTTCGAGCAGATGCTGGATGCACCATGCAAGATGCATAGCAGTGCGAAACCAGACATGCATACCTTGCGCCAGTGCAGCTTCTTCGATCGGTTGGCTCGGTGCGAGGTCCTTTCGGTTCCTCCCCCTCCGGGTCAGCGGGCTCTCGCTGGGGCGCCTCTAGCGACGCCGCCTCCGCCTCCCAATGATGGGCGGCTTCTAGACTGCTTCGCTGAGCAGGACAAAGCCTACGTCGTCTTCACCAACGAGGACGATGACAAACATGCCGAGCGCAAGCGTCGACACGAGGTGAACGCCACGGTACCCTCCATCCCTCAATACATGCATTGGTCTGAGAAGCCCATCACTCGAGCCTGGAGGACCACCCGGCTATGATGCCAAACCCGAGCGCCTACGCCCTCGTCCTCGGCCGCACCATCCAACCCCAGAAGCTCACCTGCCGATTCTCGCGGGTGTTGGTGGATGGCGGTAGCAGCATCAACATTCTCTATTGTGACACCCTGCTCAAGCTCGGTCTCAAGGAGACCCACTTGCAGCCGACCCGGACGGTCTTCCACGCCATCATGCCAGGGCATTCTTGCTTCCCCATTGGCAAGATCCGGCTCGACATCCTCTTCGAAACTAAGAACCACTTCTGGCGTGAGCCGGCAAGGTTTGAGGTGGTGGGCCTGAGCAGCCTCTACCATGCTCTCTTTGGTCGTCTTGCTCCGGCCAAGCTCATGGTGATCCCCCACTGCGCCTACCTAAAGATAAATATGTCGGGGCCCAAGGGCATTATAACCATCAACATGGACTACAAGAAGTCCATCGAGTGCGCCCAAGCCGGCAACCGGCTGGCCGAGTCCCTGGTCATCGCCGAGGAGCGACGCCACCGAGACCGACTCATGGCCCAAGCACGGCGCAGCGGCCGTGCCAGCTCCGCCTCGCTAGTGGCCTAATGAGGCGACCTTCTCGCCATCCAAGGACACCAAGCAGGTGCCTCTCGACCCGGCCAACCCCAAGCAGTGTGTCACCATCGACGTCGGCCTCGGCAACAAATAGGAAGACAAGCTCGCCGACTTCCTCCATGAGAATCGGGACATCTTCGCATGGTCTCCCAAAGACATGCCTGGTGTGCCAAGGAAGTTCGCCGAGCACAAGCTCCACGTCCGGTCCGAGGTCAAGCCAGTCAAACAACCCCTCGGCTGTTTCTCACAGGAGAAGCAGCATGTCATAGGTGAAGATATAGCCCGGCTCCTTACAGCTGGGTTCATCATGGAAGTATTCCACCCGGACTAGCTCGCAAACCCAGTCCTAGTGTTGAAGAAGAACAAGACCTGGCGCATGTGCATAGACTACACCAGCCTCAATAAAGCATGCCCCAAGGATCCGTTTGCCGAGCCTCGGATCGATCAGGCAATCGATTCTACCTCCAGCTACAATTTGTTGTCCTTCTGGACGCATACTCCAGCTACCACCAGATCAAGCTTGACCCGAATGACCGGCTCAAGACCTCCTTCATCACCCCCTTTGGGGCCTACTGCTATGTCACCATGTCGTTTGGCATGAAGAACGCTGGCGCCACCTTCCAGCACTGCATGCAGAAGTGCCTCCTACCCCAGAATGGCAGGAACGTGCACGTGTACATGGACGATATCGTCATCAAGACCAAGAAGCACTTCAACCTCCTAGAAGATCTCTGGGAGACCTTCGCCAACCTGCGCAAATACAAGATCTAGCTCAATCCAGAGAAGTATGTGTTCGCCGTCCGGGCCAACCATCTCCTTGGTTTCTTCATTTCTACCCGGAGAAGATCAAGGCCATCGAGCGCATGCACAAGCCGTCCAAGCTACAAGACGTCCAGAAGTTTGTTGGTTGCCTTGCCTCCTTTAGCCGGTTTGTCAACCGGCTCGGGGAGAAGGCATTGCCCCACTACCAGCTCATGAAGAAAATGGCACCCTTTGAGTGGACCGACTAGGCGGACGAAGCCTTTTGCAACCTCAAGCGGGTGCTCTCCATAGTGCCCATCCTCGCCGCGCCGAAGGAGAAGGAACTCATCCTTGCCTACATCGCGGACACCACCCTCGTGGTGAGTGTCGTCTTGGTCGTGGAGCGTCCAGAGGAGGGCAAGACGCTATCGGTGCAGCGTCCAACTCCAAGCAGAATTACCCCCTGAAAGCACAATTGCTCCCTAGGGTGGTTTTGATAATTGATCACAACATATGCATCATTGGACTAATATGTTTTCCAAGTATATTTCAGGAAAGTTAAAAAGATGCTATAGCTAAAGGCTTATGTGGAGATGCCCCTTGATGCGAAACAGGAATAATGTTGGCTCAAGCTTCAAGCTAGAAGACTCTTCATTTTATATTTGTGATAAATCACTTTTGAGTCCATAGGAAAGCCAATACTATTAAAAGGGGGTGAGGTAGTAAAATGAACTGATTGCTCAAAATGCTCAAAGTTATCCACCAAAATACTCAGTCATTTTTCCCACATATCCATTCTGTCAAATTCCGTATACACAAATTCGGTGTCACTAACATTCACATATTGGACCCACTGAGTTTGACCCGACACAAAAATCCTAGCCATTCCCACCAAATTGGTGCAACCGAAACGGAGTCGGTCCTACCGAGTTTGGGTGACCAACTTTTGGGTGCCTCGGTACACAAAATCGGTATTTCCGAGTTTAAGTATCGGCGCCACCGAGTTTCGCCATTTGACCGTTAGCCACCTTTTCGGTGCCACCGAGTTTCATATATCGGTTTCACCGAGATTCAAAAGTTACTACCTTTGTGCTAATCGGTACCACCGAGTTTTTCACTTTGGTGTCATCGAGTTTGTCACTTTGTGTGTAACGGTTGGATTTTGTGTGCTGCCTATATATACCCCTTCACCCACCTCTCATTCATGGCAGAAGCACTCAGAACACACACTTCACTGGCATATCCATTTTCTGAGAGAGAACCACCTACTCATGTGTTGAGACCAAGATATTCCAGTCCAATCATTTGAAACTTGATCTCTAGCCTCCCCAAACTGCTTTCCACCAAATCAACCTCTCCTACCCATGCATATTCTATGAGAGAGATATTTTGTGTTGACGAGACTATCTTTTGAAGCACAAGAACAGGGAGTTCATTGATCTACCACATCTATAACCTTTTGGAGGGTGGTGCCTCCTAGATTGGTTAGGTGTTGCTTGGGAGCCTCCTACTTCGTGTTGTGGAGTTGAACCAAGATGTTTGTAAGGGCAAGGAGATCGCCTACTTCATCAAGATCTACCGTGAGTAAGACTAGTCCTCCGTGGACGGAAGTCGTGGTGGAATAGACAAGGCCGCTTCTTTCTGGACCCTTCGTGGGTGGAGCCCTCCATGGACTCTCGCACCCGTTACCCTGTGTGGGTTGAAGTCTCCACTAACATGGACGTACGATAGCGCCACCTATCGAAACCATGCCAAAAATCGCCATGTCAACCTCATGCATTTGATCTCCCTACCTTACTCCTCTACTTTACATTTGCATGTTTTACTTTCCACCGCTATACTCTTAGAACTGCAGGTGTAGGGTGTACTTGTCTTGTTGTAACTCCCATAGCTGCCTCTCAACTAAAATTGGGAAAATGCAAAAAATTATCTTGTCAAGTAGTCTAATCACTCTCCCTCTAGGCATACCTTCGATCCTACAAGTGGTATCAAAACTTTGGTCTCCATTTCGTTGTTTAAAAACCTAGGAGAGTATGGCATCTAGTGAGGGAAACTATCATCGTAGAGGTCCATATTTTGATGGCACTGATTTTGCTAGTTGGAAGCATAAGATGAAAATGCATATTCTTGGCTTTAATCATCATGTTTGGGCTGCTATTCATGGTTGTGTGTAAGGTAACTTCTTTGGAGAAGGGTGTTTGGGCATATTTATGCCTAAGTGATTTTGGTGATTGATGACAGCACTGTTGGGTAACGTAGCATAAATTCAAAATTTTCCTACGCATATTCAGATCTTCCTATGGAGAGACCAGCAACGAGAGAGGGGTAAGAGCATCTGCATACCTTTGAAGATCGCTAAGCGGAAGCGTTGCTAGAACGCGGTTGATGGAGTCGTACTCGCAGCGATTCGGATCTAGTGCCGAACAACGGCACCTCCGCGTTCAACACACGTGCAGCCTGGTGACGTCTCCCGCACCTTGATCCAGCAAGGAGGAGGGAGAGGTTGGGGAAGAACTCCAGCAACACGTCGGCGTGGTGTCGATGGAGAGACGAGGTCTCCCGGCAGGGCTTCGCCAAGCACCGGCGGAGAGGAGGAGGAAGAAGAGCAGGGCTGCGTCGAGAGAGAGGGAAAAACCGTGTGTCTCAATGGCCAAAAGTGCCCAATATATATAGGGGGAGGGGAGAGGGGGTGACACCCCTAGGGTTCCCACCCTAGGGGGTGCGGCAGCCCCCCCAGATGGGAGGTGCGGCGGCCAGAAGGGGGAGGAGGGGGTGGCGCACCATCTGGTGGGCCTTAGGCCCACCTGGCCTAGGGTTTGCCCCCCTTTTCTCTCCCTTGCGCTATGGGCTGAGTGGGGAGGCGCACCAGCCCACCTAGGGGCTGGTTCCAACCCCCACTTGGCCCACCTTATCTCCCGGGGTCGTTGCCCCCCTTCGGTGGTCCCCCGGGGCCACCTCTGGTGGTCCCGGTGGTCCCGGTACATTACCGGTGATGCCCGAAACACTTCCGGTATCCGAAACCATCCGTCCTATATATCAATCTTTACCTCCAGACCATTCCGGAGCTCCTCATGACGTCCGGGATCTCATCCGGGACTTCGAACAACTTTCGGTAACCTCGTATAACAATTCCCTATAACCCAAGCGTCATCGAACCTTAAGTGTGTAGACCCTACGGGTTCGGGAGACAGGCAGACATGACCGAGACACCTCTCTGGCCAATAACCATCAGCGGGGTCTGGATACCCATTGTGGATCCCACTTGCTCCACGATGATCTCATCGGATGAACCACGATGTCAAGGATTCAATCAATCCCGTATACGATTCCCTTTGTCTGTCGGTATAGAACTTGCCCGAGATTCGATCTCGGTATACCTATACCTTGTTCAATCTCGTTACCAGTAAGTCTCTTTACTCGTTCCGTAGCACGTCATCGTGTGACTAACTCCTTAGTCACATTGAGCTCATGATGATGTTCTACCGAGTGGGCCCAGAGATACCTCTCCGTCACACGGAGTGACAAATCCCGATCTCGATTCGTACCAACCCAACAGACACTTTCGGAGGTACCCGTAGTGCACCTTTATAGTCACCCAGTTACGTTGTGACATTTGATACACCCAAAGCACTCCTACGGTATCCGGGAGTTGCACAATCTCACGGTCGAAGGAAAAGATACTTGACATTAGAAAAGCATTAGGATACGAACAATACGATCTAGTGCTAGGCTTAGGATTGGGTCTTGTCCATCACATCATTCTCCCAATGATGTGATCCCGTTATCAATGACATCTAATGCCCATGATCAGGAAACCATGATCATCTATTGACTAACGAGCTAGCCAACTAGAGGCTTGCTAGGGACACATTGTGATCTATTTATTCACACATGTATTACTGTTTCCTGTTAATACAATTATAGCATGAACAATAGACGATTATCATGAACAAGGAAATATGATAATAACCATATTACTGTTTCCTGTTAATACAATTATAGTATTACTGTTTCTGACCCTAACTTGTCAAGAATTGTTAAAAAGTGGTAGTTGCCTATTCACCCCCCTCTAGTCAACCATATCGATCCTTTCAATTGGTATTAGAGCCACGTCTCTTTATTAAGGGTTCCACCACCCGAAGAGTATGAATGAGGATGAGGGAGGAACCCATGGACAACCCGAGGCCATGGCCTTGACTTCGATCACCAGGGACGACTTGAATGCGGCTATGGCCAACCTCATGACGTCCTTGACGAACAAAGTCAAGACCATGCTTAAAGAGTTAATTGAGGGAATTAAAAGTTCTCCCGAACCGGCGTTGGTGGCTAAGCCCGTCAACGCGGATTCGGAGGCCAATTCCTCCAAGGAAGTGGCTAAAGGTATGCAACCTTCTTCCCCTCATGATATTAATGGGACTGGAACATATACCTCAGTTCCACCTCCCATGGTGTATGAAGGGCCGGTTCCTACTCCACGTATTAATCTTGTAGGTCCTCCTCTTAAGCTTGTTAAGGGTGATTTAGCTAATTGGGTATTTTCCATTAAGTCTCATTTGAATCACAGCTCAACAAATTTATGGAGAATCATTGAGCAAGGCTACTATCCACATGACCCAAGCAACCTCACTCCAAGAGAAGAAGCGGACAATCAATATAATCACTCCGCATTGTTTATTCTCCAGTCCGCAGTGCCTCCTAAAGATCTTCCTCACTTGCGCCCCTTCACTCTAGCTAAGGACTGTTAGGAGCACATTATGGTGTTGTACAAGGGAAGCTCAAGCATTCAACGGTACAACTATGAAGTGGTGCTTGATGAGGCCGATGAGTTTGTGATGAAGGAAGATGAGGACCCTCGTGATCTCTATCGAAGGGTGACTGCTATTGCTGTTGCTCTCAAGGATAATGGGAGCAAGGATGTGGATGACACATGGATCAAGTGCAAGTTTCTCAAGGCCATCATGCCATTTAGCAAAGCCATGTCATCCGTCATTCGCCAACGACCAGATTTCCACTCCTTGTCCTCCAGTGAGGTGTTGGATGACTTCATTGCAATGTCAATCATGAACAAGACCGCTGATAATGCACTTGCTCGCGTTCGGTCAAATACAGCTTCACCCAACCTTGCTTTAAAAGCAAAGGCTACTTCTAAAGAAGAAGAGGATGAGGAAGAGGAGAGATGCCCTGAAGACACTAAGTATGCTTATCACGAGCACATGGCTCTTGCGTCAAGGCAATTCTGGGGCAACAAGAGAAACTCAAGGCCCAACTTCTCCAAGAATAACTCAAGTGGGTTCAAGACCAAGCAACGTGTGAGGACATGCTATAACTGCGGCAATGTGAGTCACTTCGTGGAAGAATGTCCCTATGAGAAGAGGGAAGACAACGGGGGCAAGCTCATTCGCAAAGACAAAGCCAAGTCTTTCCCAAACAAGAACAACTTTGTCAAGAAACCCCATCCAAAGGGTATAGTGGCACTTGAAGAGTACCCCCCGATGATGATGATGATGACGATATGGTGGCAACTGCGACTGTAGCCATTTCCACCCCTTCTCCCAAGATGTCTCTCTTCAATGCCCCCAACGATAACCGCATCGCCAAGTGCCTCATGGCCAAAGGTATCGATCAGGTAACACACAACATTAAGACCACCATCACTACTGCTCCTTCATTGTTAAATTGTGTTGATAATAGTGATGTTGTGGAACTTAATGAGCATGATTTTGACAAATTTCTATGTAAAATCAAAGGAGAATCCAAGAAGAACTTTGTTGCTCTTTTGGAACAACTGGGTGAGGCTAATGACCTCATCGAGTCTCATGAGGAGACTATCTCCGAGCTGCAAGGACATACTCATGACTATGCCGATGAGATTGTTGAATTATCTATTGCACTAGAAAAAGAGCGCAATCTTCGTTTGGCTCTTGAGAAGTCACACAACTATGATTGCACTAAATTGCAAAAGGAGCTAGAGCATGTTATTGTTCTTACTCGTGTGTTTAAGTCTGAAAAGGCTGCACTTGGGGTTGTCCATGACAGACTCAAAGCGGAGTTTGATACACTTGAAAAGACTCACAAGGTCTTGAAAGGTGCTCATTTCTCCCTGAAAGAGTCTCATGATCAACTCCAAGCAAATCTTACCAAGGAGATCTCTACTTGTCCTCCATTCGTTATAATTGACAATGCTTGTACAACTAACCCTTGTTGTGAGCATGTACATCTTGTCGAGCAAAATGCCAAGTTGAAGGATCAACTTGAGAAGGGCCTTGTGTCATGCATCCAAGGCGAGAAGAACCTAAAAGGCCTTTTAAGCAATCAAAAGGGTGTTGTAGGAAAGGAGGGAATTCGACTTACATCCAAGTCAAAAAGGAAAAGGAAGAACAGGAACAAGCGATCCCCTACCCTCATGGACATCTTTGTCAAAGAGGGCGAAGGGACTCAGAATAAGAACAGGAACAAGGTGGAGAATGGTAGCATCAAGAAGCGAAAAACCATTCCTACCAACATAGCCGACAAACTCAATCTGTGGGGACCCCGACTAGCAAGTCGAGTTCGCCGTGCCCAGTGACCCCAAGGATCAATGTTCACTGAACACAGATACTGAATAATAGAGTCTTACATCCAAGTACCGAAATTATTACATCAAACGACCAGAAGGTCGGGTTCAAGAGCGAGGCCTAAGGCCAAATTAAACAGATACATCGAGTAGCGGAAACTCGTAAGGGCTAAGCGGTGCCCATGCCATCAAGCCTACACCGACAGACATTCTGACTTGGAAGCGTCCTAGATCGCAGGTTTGTCTCCGACGGCATACTCATCGCCAAACTCCGGTCCTTCCATGTCTGGTCAATAATATAACCAGTGGCAAGACAATGAGTACTTTGAATGTACTCGCAAACAGCCCATGATATGAACATTTATAGTGAAAAAATAACAGTAACATGCATCTTTAGTGGAATGCAATTCGGTGGAATGATCAGGTATATGCAACAAGTTAAGAATTACTCTTTAAAAACAGGTTACAGATATCAACATATCTGACAAGGGTTGAACACACCGGGTTCACCCTATATGCCAAGTCATCGGACTTGTCATGATCTCAATGTACTAATGAGGGCTAAACCATCCGGGTTTACCCTATATGCCAAGTCACCGAACTTGGTCATATTTTATCATGATTATAACAACACCTTTTTAACACCACACACACACACTTTTGGTTTATGCGGAAACGCTGGATGTAGTTTAAGAAGCACCACCCAACTGTCCTTGACCGTGGACACGGCTATTCGAATAGTTTACACTCTGCAGAGGTAGTACACTGGACCCAAGAGAAACGGGAAACTTCCGTGTCATCCACGACTCGCGGTATATCACATATACCCGAGGTAAGTACCCGATCATCATCTTTCCCCTGACGATACTAGACAAAGAGGTCCACTCGATTGTGTTGGAATTATTCCCTAGAGGCAATAATAAATATAGTTATTATTATAATTCCTGTATCAAGATAATCGTTTATTATCCATGCTATAATTGTATTGAATGAAGACTTATATACATGTGTGGATACATAGACAAAACACTGTCCCTAGCAAGCCTCTAGTTGGCTAGCTAGTTGATCAAAGATAGTTAGTGTCTTCTGATTATGAACAAGGTGTTGTTGCTTGATAGCTGGATCACGTCATTAGGAGAATCACGTGATGGACTAGACCCAAACTAATAGACGTAGCATGTTGATTGTGTCACTTTGTTGCTACTGTTTTCTACGTGTCAAGTATTTGTTCCTATGACCATGAGATCATATAACTCACTGACACCGGAGGAATACTTTGTGTGTATCAAACGTTGCAACGTAACTGGGTGACTATAAAGATGCTCTACACGTATCTAGAAGGTGTTCGTTGAGTTAGTATGGATCGAGACTGGGATTTGTCACTCCGTGTGACGGAGAGGTATCTCGGGGCCCACTCGGTAATACAACATGACACACAAGCCTTGCAAGCAATGTGACTTAGTGTAAGTTGCGGGATCTTGTATTACAGAACGAGTAAAGAGACTTGCCGATAAACAAGATTGAAATAGGTATGCGGATACTGACGATCGAATCTCGGGCAAGTAACATACCGAAGGACAAAAGGAATGACATACGGGATTATATGAATCCTTGGCACTGAGGTTCAAACGATAAGATCTTCGTAGAATATGTAGGATCCAGTATGGGCATCCAGGTCCCGCTATTGGATGTTGACCGAGGAGTCTCTCGGGTCATGTCTACATAGTTCTCGAACCTGCAGGGTCTGCACACTTAAGGTACGACGTTGTTTTATGCGTATTTGAGTTATATGGTTGGTTACCGAATGTTGTTCGGAGTCCCGGATGAGATCACGGACGTCACGAGGGTTTCCGGAATGGTCCGGAAACGAAGATTGATATATAGGATGACCTCATTTGATTACCGGAAGGTTTTCGGAGTTACCGGGAATGTACCGGGAATGACGAATGGGTTCCGGGAGTTCACCGGGGGGCAACCCACCCCAGGGAAGCCCATAGGCCTTGGGGGTGGCGCACCAACCCTTAGTGGGCTGGTGGGACAGCCCAAGAAGGCCCTATGCGCCATAGGAAGAAAATCAAAGAGAAAAAAAGAGGAGGTGGGAAAAGGGGGAAGGACTCCTCCTTCCAAACCTAGTTGGACTCGGTTTGGAAGGGGAGGGTTGCCCCCCTTGGCTCGGCCGAAGTCCTGGGGGATCCTTGGACCCCAAGGCAAGGCTCCCCCTCTTCCCCCTATATATACAGAGGTTTTAGGGCTGATTTGACAACTTTCCCACGGCAGCCCGACCACATATCTCCACGGTTTTACCTCTAGACCGCGTTTCTGCGGAGCTCGGGCGGAGCCCTGCCGAGACAAGATCATCACCAACCTCCGGAGCGCCGTCACGCTGCCGGAGAACTCTTCTACCTCTCTGTCTCTCTTGCTGGATCAAGAAGGCCGAGATCATCGTCGAGCTGTACGTGTGCTGAACGCGGAGGTGCCGTCCGTTCAGCACTAGATCGTGGGACTGATCGCGGGACAGTTCGCGGGGCGGATCGAGGGACGTGAGGACGTTCCACTACATCAACCGCATTCACTAACGCTTGTGCTGCATGGTCTACAAGGGTACGTAGATCACACATCCCCTCTCGTAGATGGACATCACCATGATAGGTCTTCGTGCGCGTAGGAATTTTTTTTGTTTCCCATGCGACGTTCCCAACCGATTGGTACCCAGCCCACATGTTGTACGTCTTACGAGCACCGACTCTGGACTGTATCAACCATGCAGGGACCAACGGTGTGCCTGGAACTCATAATGATGGCATAGTCGTCCTACCTGGCACGACCCCATCACGAGAGTGACATCGATCACTCTCGCCACTAGTAATGTGGCTCTTTGCTAGTACCGACCAGAGTAATCAACAAAGCCCCGTCCCATAAAGGGGTATCGTGGTCATACTGGTAAGGTTGCGACGGTCGACACATCATAAATCTAATCCCATTTCCGAAACCATACTCACACAAAATCACCGGTGCATCACTTCACCAAAAGTGATCACCAACTCATCATCACCCTTGGGCATTAGTGGCACCCGACGGGGTTTTCATAAACTCTTTATTTAACTCATCATCATGTTCATGATATATGCTCTATCATTACTTGTTAACATGGTAATAACATGACCCTCACGGGGTAGGGTCAAGCTCAATGCAATGATCTTACAACTTTACTATTCAACATGACAGTAGCATGATCCTCATAGACAGTAGGGTCAGCTCATCATGTTTGTGCTCCGAGGAGCCATGTGAATATCATTACTATCATGCAAGTGCTTCGATGAAGCCTTCAGTACCATCACATCAATGATGAACCGGCACTGTGATCCCATGCAACGAAAGTACTTGCTATACTAGCGTGCATCATTTCATATGCTTAAGTCATGGTCAAAGGGTTGCTTGCCTTGGTCAGCTAGGTATCCGGGGTCTTCAAGGTCTTCCGCTCCGGATCCTCCGTCACTCGGTAACTCTACCGTTGAGAAAGGAATAAATAAATAATAGCTCTCACTAAAACAGATCACAAAGTGCTTTTAAAAATGTTGCAAAGTCTGAATAAATTCAGTTTATTATTTTGGAAAATGTTTCCTATAGTTTTTATTAGCTAAGCATATTTATTTAAAAGCAAACAGAAGCAAACAAGTGCTTTTTAATATCATTTTATTATACCAAAATAGTTTCTGTTTTTGATAAATGTCAAACACTACAAAATCAAATACTACACATTTTTAGAAAATTACTTGTGGAAGAATCATATTTTTCTACTGGCTAAATATTTTTATAAAAATCATTTAAGTTACTGGATTAAAATAAAAAGAAAAGGCCACGGGAAACAGATCCAGCCGGCCCAGCCAGCAGGCCTGGCCACCAGGCGCGCGCGGGCCAGGTTCAAACCTGACCTGCGGGCCCCTGGGGTCAGTGTCAGCGGCTGCGTGCGCTGGCTGCCCCACGACACCGACAGGTGGGCTCCACCTGTCGGGTCCTTCTCCTACCTCCAGCCAGAGAGGTGGAGACGGACACCGGCGAGGCTGCCGTTGTCCTCAGGACAATCTAGGAGCGGGAACGGGTCCCTCGTGCCTCCGTCTACCTGCTCGTGGTCGGGACGTCACCGGAGGTGGTCTGGGTCGCCGGCGACGAGGTGACCGTGGCGGAAGGGTTTCGGGTTGGTGTTGAACTAGTGGCTAGGGGCACGGATTCGCTCGGGAAAGTTGGGGGAAATGTTCCTGGTGTCAAGGGGAGTATAATGGGAGGTCGAGCAGCGCAGGAGCCGACGTGTAGCCGGAGATCGATCGGAGCTTCGAGGCGGAGGGGCCTCGGTCGATCTCGAGCACCGGGGCTCTACGAGCTCGATTGGGTGGCTAGGGGGTGTCTACTGGTTGTGCTGAAGCTGCTTGGAGGGTGCTGGGGTGCCGGGGGGACCAATTTATAGGCCAGCGAAGGTGACCCGACTCGGGCGCGCCTGTGACTCACCGTGGCGCGTGTGCGAGCACAGTGAGGTGCTGGCCGCGAAACCACGGGTTCGGGACGTGGTTTAGGACCTCCTGGTGCATCGGTCGCAGAGGGAAAGCGAGTGGGGTCGAGCCGCAGCGACCGTGCATGCTCGGCCGCGTCGGGCGTGCATGGGCACACGTCGCCTGAGCTCTTGCGCGAGGGGTGAGGGTCCCTGGGGGTTGCTTTGGAGTGAATGGTTGTCGGGGGAGCGTTTGGACATAACTGGGGAGGTTGGGACTGGCCGGAGCGTCGTCCCCTTGCTGGAGGCTCTCTGCAGCGCGCCCAGAGCGCAGTTTTGGCATGCCACGGCATGCTGGCGCACTCTGGGGCACTTGGGACGTGTCCTCCATGTCCTGAGTGTTGCTGGGAGTGTGCCTAGCCATTGTGGTTTAGTGGGAGCCCGAGCTGGTCAAGGGAGCAAGGAACACTAGTGTTGCCAGTACTGCCCTGCGGCTCAAATTGGAGTTCTTGTCACTTGTGCTTGGAGTTGGGGAGGGGCTGCTTGACCGGGTGCTCAGGGTGTTCTGGGGCTCTAACCCACCAAGTTTGGGGCCTTGCCATTGGGTAAAATAGTGGCTAGGAGGGTTTTGACCTTCCCGTCAATAGGTGTTCGACAGTGACTTGGGGTGCTTCCACTCCCCCACTGGAAATGAAACTTAACAGGTTTGGTCTTGGGGTAAAAACATGGGGTTTCATCAAATTTGAGCTCCATTGAACCAGTTTGGCCTTGTCAACTTGAAAATGCCTCAAAATGACCAGTACTGTCCTTTACAAAGGAAGTGTGGCCAAACAGAGTCTCACAAATCCCATCTTTGGTGTGGAGTCCTCATTTGGGGTGTCAAACACCTGTGCAAAGTTTCAGCTCCATTGGAGAAACTTTGCAATGTAGAGTTGTTCCAACTCTTCTCTGGACAGAGAGGGTTTTGGGCTCATTAGGTGCACTTCCCCACCTTGGATCAAGGTGAGATTTTAAGTGAGCACCTAAGATGGCTTGGAAGGGCTCCTGTAATTTTATGGGAATTTACTGAGATAATTTCCTTTGGAAACATCTCAAAAAGCTAAAACAGACATAAATGGTTTTCAGGGTTTTACTCAAATAATAATAATATAAAATAGGGTTGAAAATCTTATATATGGAAAATATATGTCCTTCTGAGCTTCCATGAATTTACTCAGAATTTTCTAAGGCAGGAAAGCAATTTTCCTTGTGAGAATATCATTACTGGCCTTAGAAACAGACATAGATATAAAATAGGAAAATAATATTTTAAATCACCAATTAATGTTTTTAACGAATGAAAATAATATTTGGATCAGACCACCAACTTTGGTTGGAAGTGCCACTTGGCTTCATGAGCTAGTAGTGTATCCCAACATGGTGAATGTGATCTTGATATAAAGAAAAAAGGGTTTTTGAAGAGAGCAAAATAATAAGTTTTCATGGGTTTGAGTCATCAAATAAGCAAGCATTCACTCATACAAGGGTTCACATTGCACTCACAACATTATTTGAAAAAATTTTAACAAGCTCTGATTTTTGCAACATAAAATACTGGTGGTGAAAAACAGGGTGTGACAGACCTATCCCTCGTACAAGAATCTCGTCCCCGAGATTCCTAAGCTAAGCGTTAAATAGCTCGGGAAATTCTGATCGGAGATAGTCTTCACGTTCCCATGTGGCTTCTGCTTCGGTATGGTTGCTCCAGTGAACCTTGAAAACCTTGATGGTGCGGCTTCTGGTGCAACGCTCGGCTTCATCCAAAATGCGGATCGGTCTCTCGCGGTAGGTAAGATCCAGTTGAAGGTCAATAGCTTGATGATCAATGCCCTTGTAAAGATCGGGACGGTTCGGCACTTGCAAGCACTTCCGGAGCTGTGACACGTGAAACACGTTGTGCACACCCGAAAGCTCAGGAGGTAGCTCCAACTGATAAGCTACTTCCCCGTGCCTTGCCGTGATCTTGAAGGGTCCAATGAACCTTGGAGCTAGCTTCCCCTTGACGTGGAAACGCTTGGTCCCCTTGAGAGGCATGACTCGCAAGTACACCTGGTCTCTGGGAACAAACTCCACGTTTCTGCGGCGAGGGTCCGCATAGATCTTTTGCCTTGACTTAGCTGCCTCCAAGTTTTCTCGGACAAGCTGAACCTTGTCCCCTGCTTCCTGCAGTGCTTCTGGTCCGAAAACTAGTCCTTCACCGGTTTCGGACCAATTGAGCGGGGTGCGGCACTTCCGCCCATATAACGCTTCGAATGGGGCCATCTGAAGACTGGACTGGTAGCTGTTGTTGTAAGAGAACTCAGAAAACGGCAGGCAGTCTTCCCACTTGGCATCGTTTGCCAAAACACAAGCGCGGAGCATGTCCTCAAGTATCTGGTTTACCCTCTCGGTCTGTCCGCCCGTCTACGGGTGGAAAGCCGTACTGAAGGAGAGTTTGGTTCCGAGAGCTTCTTGAAACTTCTTCCAGAATCTTGAGGTGAATTGCGTGCCGCGGTCGGACACGATCTCTTTGGGAACTCCATGGAGACTCACCACTCGATGAATGTACAAACTGGCCAGCTGGCTGCCTTCATAGGTGGTGTTAACGGGGATGAAATGGGCCACCTTGGTCAAATGATCGACTATGACCCAAATGGAGTTATGACCCTTATTCGACCGGGGCAACCCGGTAATGAAGTCCATGCCGACTTTATCCCACTTCCATTCCGGCACTTGAAGAGGTTGCAGCAATCCAGCAGGTCGCTGGTGTTCAGCCTTGACTCGCTGGCATACATCGCATTTAGCGACATAGGAGCCAATTTCTCTCTTCATGCCATGCCACCAGAATCGTTCTCGGATGTCTTGGTACATCTTGGTACCACCTGGATGGATAGAGTACCGTGTGTCATGAGCCTCTTGCGGGATCAAGTCCTTAAGTTCGGCCTTGTTAGGTATGCACAAGCGCTTCCCGTACCATAGTACTCCTTGCTCATCAATCGAGAATCCTGGGGCATTGCCTTCTCGCACCTTCCTCTTGAGGCCTTCGATCCTCTTGTGCCCCTTCTGGGCTTCCTTGATGTCGTCTGCCAGAGTAGGCTTGACCTCGAGGTTGGCCAGGTACCCTGGTTCGACTATCTCAAGCCCGAAGTCCTCCATCTCTTCATACAAGACGGGTAACCTTTCCTTGAGCGTGACGTTCAAGGAGTCTGCCTTCCGGCTTAAGGCATCGGCTACCACGTTCGCCTTGCCGGGATGATACTGAATGCTGAGGTCGTAATCCTTGATTAACTCAAGCCATCTCCGCTGCCTCATATTCAGCTCCCTCTGAGTGAAGATATATTTCAGACTTTTGTGGTCTGTATATATCTCACATCGCTTCCACAGAAGGTAATGTTGCCACGTCTTCAGAGCATGCACTACAGCTGCTAGCTCGAGATCATGGGTGGCGTAGTTCTCCTCATGCGGTCGCAGTTGCCGTGAAAAGTACGCCACGACCCTACCATCTTGCATCAGGACTCCACCGAGCCCGGTTCCAGAGGCATCACAATATATCACGAATTCCTTGTTGATGTCTGGGGTAGCCAATACCGGGGCGGTAGTTAGCCTCTTCTTCTACTCCTGGAAGCTTGCTTCACACGCCGGTGTCCACTCGAACTTCCGGCCTTTATTCAAGAGCTGAGTCATAGGTCGAGCGATGCTGGAGAATCCTTCGACAAACTTGCGGTAGTATCCCGCGAGCCCGAGGAAACTCCTGACATCCTTCACGTCCTTTGGTGATTCCCAGTTGGTCACTGTAGTAATCTTGGACTGATCTACGGCCAAACCGCGTGCCGTCAGGGTATGACCGAGAAATCCAACTTCGTTCATCCAGAACTGACACTTGCTGAATTTGGCATAAAGTTGGTGCTCTCGAAGCTTTCCCAGAACTAGCCTCAGGTGTTGCTCATGCTCCTCTTCGGACTTGGAGAAGATTAATATGTCATCGATGAACACGACGACAAACTTGTCCAAATATTCCATGAAGACCTTGTTCATGAGATACATGAAGTAGGCTGGGGCATTTGTCAAACCGAAGGGCATGACCGTGCATTCATATAGACCGTACCGGGTCACGAATGCAGTCTTGGGTATATCTTCAGGTCGGATCTTCAACTGGTAGTATCCCGATTGAAGATCGATCTTGGAAAATACCCTGGCCCCGTTTAACTGGTCAAATAGGTCTTCGATCTTGGGGAGCGGGTACTTGTTCTTAATTGTGACTTTATTAAGAGAACGGTAGTCCACGCAGAGTCGAATGGTACCATCCTTCTTTGAAACAAATAGAACAGGTGATCCCCAAGGTGATGCACTCGGACGGATGAACCCTTTCCTGAGTTGCTCATCCAGCTGCTTCTTCAGCTCTGCCAACTCTTCGGAACCCATCCTGTAAGGCTTTTTATATATAGGCCTTGATCCGGGCATGAGCTCAATGATGAACTCGACGTCTCGGTCAGGAGGCATTCCGGGTAGCTCGTCAGGAAAGACGTCCGGGTATTCACAGACTATAGGCACTTGATCAAGCTCTACCTCGGATAGACTGTTGACTCGAGGCACTTGAGCCGATACTGGCTCAGAGACAAACTTGACCTTGACCCCCTGGTTCCTTGTCATGGTAATGGCCCTGTTGGCACAGTCCAAAAGACTCTGGTGCTTGGCCAACCAATCCATGCCGATGATTACTTCTACACCTTGCGATTTAAGCACAATGAGGTCTGCTAAGAAACTCGTCCCATTGATAACTATCTCGACCCTTCTACACCCTAGGTTGGTCCGCAATACTGCTCCCGGGGTTTGAATTGCCATCTACCCACAAAGTAGAGTGGGTTTTAAACCACACTTCTCCGCAAACCCTTGAGTAACAAAAGAATGCGAGGCACCACAATCAAACAACACTGTTGCTGGAGTTGAGTTGATGAGGAACGTACCGAGAATGCAGTCCGGGTCTTCCTGCGCCTCTTCTGCAGTGATGTGATTGATCCGGCCCCTGCCATTGCACTGCTGGTTGCGGGGGGCCTGGTTCCTTCCTGGTGCACCTTGACCGGGGTTGGGTGCATTGGGACGCGGTGCGTCGGGCTTCTTGTTGGGGCACTACCTAGAATAGTGCCCGGTCTCACCACACCCGAAGCAGGTGACTTTCCCCGGAGGGTTGGTCTTGACTCCACCGTTGTTCGGCGGGTTGACTACTGGCTTGGCTTGCTGCTGAGGCTGATAATTCTGGCGGAACACCGGATACTTGTACTACTGCTGCTGAAAGTTGGGTCTTGCAGGTGTTGAATGCCATGGTCTTGGTCTTGCGCTACTGGGTCTTCCACTGCCTATCAGTTTGCGCTTGCGGGTGTCTTCCATCGCACGATGCTTGTCTTCCAGCATAAGCGCCTTGTTAACCAGCTCGCTGAAAGTCTGGCAGTCGCAAACCACCAGCTGGTATTGCAGGGACTGTTGTAACCCTTCCATAGAGCATTCCACCTTAGCGGCCTCAGTGTTAACATCTTCGGGCGCATATCTCGACAAGAGGTTAAACTTCTGCAGGTACTCCTTAACAGTTCCACTGCCCTGCCTCAAGGCTCGGAATTCCCGCTTCTTAATGGTCATCAGTCCAGGTGGAATGTGAGCCGCGCGAAATCCTTCCTTGAACATCACCCAAGTGATGACTTGCCCTATCCGCATGATCTGGAATCCATCCCACCATGCTCTGGCGGTGCCTCCGAGACAGTGAGAAGCATAAAGGACCTTCTCATGATTGTCGGTGCACTTGACCAGCGCAAGGAGGTCTTCAATGGTGCGAATCCAGTCATCGGCGTCCAGTGGTTCAGTCGACTCCGTGAATATGGGGGGTGTAGTCCGCATGAACTCAGAAAGAGTAGAGCGACCACCGCCATTCCCATTCCGCGGCGGGTTGTCCACCAGGACTTGAGTCAGCTGCTGAATAGCGGCATTGCTGGCTTGACGCTCCTCCCGAAGAGCTTGAAGGAACAGAGCCATCGTCAAGTTCTCAGGAGGAGGTGGTGGCCGAAGGTCTCTAGGCTGCTCGTGGTGACCTCCAGCGTGAGCTTCTCCTTCGGTTCCCTGCGGCGTCCGTGAGGAGCCGGCGCCGGGGTTGCCGAAGGTGCTGTTGCGGATTGCGTTCACCATCCTGTCATAGAAACAGACAGGTCAAAATGCCACCTTGCTCGGGAATACAAGGATTCGCTCCTAGTAAGAGGGGTTCCGATACGTGCATGTGCCAAGTTTTCAAAACCAAAGTTTTTGACAAACTGGAAATTGCATTCATAAAAACTAGGTGATGTAGTCACTTACAGGCTGCCTAAGGCAATATGTGACTTACATCATGCACACATACGCAAATTAAAAACGGATACATGGATACCCTATGCTCGGGGTACTCCTAATTGCCTACGCTAAATCCTACGCGGCGGACTGCTCGGTCTCAAAGGCGGACTCAACAGGATCCTCATCTTCATCAACATCTTCCTCCTTTATAGGAGTGGAAGAAAGAATCCGCACATCACGGCATCTCTTAGACGAGGCGGCGAAGACCTCAGCATACTCTTCCGCAGTCAGGCGGCGACTCCGAAGAGGGACTGCCTGGATGGGTAACACACCACCCCTGGTGGCAACAGCTGTCCTCCCTTCAGGTGCACCTGCCTTCTTTAGCTTGCGGTTCTGCATCTTCTCAGTGTGGAGCAGGCCCTTGACTAGGTGCAGCTCTTGGCGAAGCTTGACTGATTCCTTAACCAGGAAGTGCGTCAGGGTGTCCGACGAGAGACTGAAGTAGGTCTGAAACCTTAATGGCATCCCATCCTCCGTAGCTGGGGTGAGTGTCCAACTCCCATCCACTCCTTCCTTAATGAAAGGTAGGTGACGAGTGATAGGCTCATTAGCCATCTCACGGAGGATGCTGCGGAGTTGCACGAGCGCCTCTCGTGCAGCCGTCTCCACTGCCAACATCAACTCTCCCATCTGTGGTCCTTCGAAGAACCAACTAGACGGGGAATCATTAGCCTTCACTATCACGCCCACGTGATATTCCTTAGTGTCGGCGTTGACCCAGTGCTCGTGGTAGAGGAAGATGGGCGTGCGATGTACGTGGCACTTCTCGACACAATCCACCAGAAGGAGTGGAAAGCCGGTCTCCAGAAGCATCTCAGGTACGGCAGCCATCTACAAGGCATAGGAGAGCAGTCAGAAGGTTGTATGTGCAAAAGTCTTGTGCAAGGCTGGCGTTCTAACGTTCTCGGTTAACGTCCATGCTATCTAAGGCTTCCTATAGTCAGGATGGCTCTGATACCAGTTCTATGGGGACCCCGACTAGCAAGTCGAGTTCGTCGTGCCCAGTGACCCCAAGGATCAATGTACTGAACACAGATACTGAATAATAGAGTCTTACATCCAAGTACCGAAATTATTACCTCAAACGACTAGAAGGTCGGGTTCAAGAGCGAAGCCTAAGGCCAAATTAAACAGATACATCGAGTAGCGGAAACTCGTAAGGGCTAAGCGGTGCCCATGCCATCAAGCCTACACCGACAGGCATTCTGACTTAGAAGCGTCCTAGATCGCAGGTTCTTCTCCGACGGCGTACTCATTGCCAAACTCCGGTCCTTCCATGTCTGGTCAATAATATAACAAGTGGCAAGCCAATGAGTACTTTGAATGTACTCGCAAACAGCCCATGATATGAACATTTATAGTGAAAAAATAACAGTAACATGCATCTTTAGTGGAATGCAATTTGGTGGAATGATCAGGTATATGCAACAAGTTAAGAATTACTCTTTAAGAACAGGTTACAGATATCAACATATCTGACAAGGGTTGAACACACCGGGTTCACCCTATATGCCAAGTCATCGGACTTGTCATAATCTCAATGTACTAATGAGGGCTAAACCATCCGGGTTTACCCTATATGCCAAGTCACCGAACTTGGTCATATTTTATCATGATTATAACAACACCTTTTTAACACCAAACACACACACTTTTGGTTTATGCGGAAACGCTAGACGTAGTTTAAGCAGCACCAACCAACTGTCCTTGACTGTGGACACGGCTATTCGAATAGTTTACACTCTGCAGAGGTAGTACGCTGGACCCACGAGAAACGGGAAACTTCCGTGTCATCCACGACTCGCGGTATATCACATATACCCGAGGTAAGTACACGATCATCATCTTTCCCCTGACGATACTAGACAAAGAGGTCCACTCGATTGGTACCCAGCCCACATGTTGTACATCTTACGAGCACCGACTCGGGACTGTATCAACCATGCAGGGACCAACGGTGTGCCTGGAACTCATAATAATGGCATAGTCGTCCTACCTGGCATGACCCCATCACGAGAGTGACACCGATCACTCCCACCACTAGTAATGTGGCTCTTTGCTAGTACCGACTAGAGTAATCAACAAAGCCCCATCTCATAAAGGGGTATCGTGGTCGTACTGGTAAGGTTGGGACGGTCGACACATCATAAATCTAATCCCATTTCCGAAACCATATTCACACAAAATCACCGGTGCATCACTTCACCAAAAGTGATCACCAACTCATCATCACCCTCGGGCATTAGTGGCACCCGACGGGGTTTTCATAAACTCTTTATTTAACTCATCATCATGTTCATGATATATGCTCTATCATTACTTGTCAACATGGTAATAACATGACCCTCACGGGGTAGGGTCAAGCTCAATGCAATGATCTTATAACTTTACTATTCAACATGACAGTAGCATGATCCTCATAGACAGTAGGGTCAGCTCATCATGTTTGTGCTCGGAGGAGCCATGTGAATATCATTACTATCATGCAAGTGCTTCATTGAAGCCTTCGGTACCATCACATCAATGATGAACCGGCACTGTGATCTCATGCAACGAAAGTACTTGCTATACTAGCATGCATCATTTCATATGCTTAAGTCATGGTCAAAGGGCTGCTTGCCTTGGTCAGCTAGGCATCCGGGGTCTTCGAGGTCTTTCGCTCCGGATCCTCCGTCACTCGGTAACTCTACCGTCGAGAAAGCAATAAATAAATAATAGCTCTCACTAAAACAGATCACAAAGTGCTTTTAAAAATGTTGCAAAGTCTGAATAAGTTCAGTTTATTATTTTGGAAAATGTTTCCTATAGTTTTTATTAGCTAAGCATATTTATTTAAAAGCAAACAGAAGCAAACAATGCTTTTTAATATCATTTTATTATACCAAAATAATTTCTGTTTTTGATAAATGTAAAACACTACAAAATCAAATACTACACATTTTTAGAAAATTACTGGTGGAAGAATCATATTTTTCTACTGGCTAAATATTTTTATAAAAATCATTTAAGTTACTGGATTAAAATAAGAAGAAAAGGCCAGGGGAAACAGATCCAGCCGGCCCAACCAGCAGGTCTGGCCACCAGGCGCGCGCGGGCCAGGTTCAAACCTGACCTGCGGGCCCCTGGGGTCAGCGTCAGCGGCTGCGCGCGCTGGCTGCCCCAGGACACCGACAGGTGGGCTCCACATGTTGGGTCCTTCTCCTACCTCCAGCCAGAGAGGTGGAGACGGACGCCGACGAGGCTGTCGTTGTCCTCAGGCCAATCTAGGAGCGGGAACGGGTCCCTCATGCCTCCGCCTACCTGCTCGTGGTCGGGGCGTCACCGGAGGTGGTCTGTGTCGCCGGCGACGACGTGACTGTGGCGGAAGGGTTTCGGGTTGGTGTTGAACTAGTGGCTAGGGGCACGGATTCGCTCGGGAAAGTTGGGGGAAATGTTCCTGGTGTCAAGGGGAGTGTAATGGGAGGTCGGGCAGCGCAGGAGCCGACGTGTAGCCGGAGATCGACTGGAGCTCCGAGGCGGAGGGGCCTCGGTCGATCTCGAGCACTGGGGCTCTGCGAGCTCGATTGGGTGGCTAGGGGGTGTCTACTGGTTGTGCTGAAGCTGCTTGGAGGGTGCTGGGTGCCGGGGGAACCTATTTATAGGCCAGCGACGGTGACCCGACTCGGGCGCGCCAGTGACTCACCGTGGCACGCGTGCGAGCACACTGAGGTGCTGGTCGCGAAACCACGGGTTTGTGACGTGGTTTAGGACCTCCTGGTGCATCGGCCGCAGAGGGAAAGCGAGTGGGGTCGAGCCGCAGCGACCATGCATGCTCGGCCGCGTCGGGCGCGCATGGGCACGCGTCGCCTGAGCTCTTGCGCGAGGGGAGAGGGTCCCTGGGGGTAGCTTTGCACTGAATGGTTGTCGGGGGAGCGTTTGGACATAACTGGGGAGGTTGGGACTGGCCGGAGCGTCGTCCCCTTGCTGGAGGCTCTCTGCAGCGCGCCCAGAGCGCAGTTTTGGCATGCCACGGCATGCTGGCGCGCTCTGGGGCACTTGGGACGTGTCCTCCATGTCCTGAGTGTTGCTGGGAGTGTGCCTAGCCGTTGTGGTTTAGTGGGAGCCCGAGCTGGTCAAGGGAGCAAGGAACACTAGTGTTGCCAGTACTGCCCTGTGGCTCAAATTGGAGTTCTTGTCACTTGTGCTTGGAGTTGGGGAGGGGCTGATTGACTGGGTGCTCAGGGTGTTCTGGGTCTCTAACCCACCAAGTTTGGGGCCTTGCCATTGGGTAAAACAATGGCTAGGAGGGTTTTTACCTTCCTGTCAATAGGTGTTCGACAGTGACTTGGGGTGCTTCCACTCCCCCACTGGAAATGAAACTTAATAGGTTTGGTCTTGGGGTAAAAACATGGGGTTTCACCAAATTTGAGCTCCATTGAACCAGTTTGGCTTTGTAAACTTGAAAATGCCTCAAAATGACCAGTACTGTCCTTTACAAAGGAAGTGTGGCCAAACAGAGTCTGACAAATCCCATCTTTGGTGTGGAGTCCTCATTTGGGGTGTCAAACACCTGTGCAAAGTTTCAGCTCCATTGGAGAAACTTTGCAATGTAGAGTTGTTCCAACTCTTCTCTGGACAGAGAGGGTTTTGGGCTCATTAGGTGCACTTCCCCACCTTGGATCAAGGTGAGATTTTAAGTGAGCACCTAATATGGCTTGGGAGGGCTGCTGTAATTTTATGGGAATTTACTGAGATAATTTCCTTTGGAAACATCTTAAAAAGCTAAAACAAACAGAAATGGTTTTCAGGGTTTTACTCAAATAATAATAATGTAAAATAGGGTTTGAAATCTTATATATGGAAAATATATGTCCTTCTGAGCTTCCATGAATTTACTCAGAATTTTCTAAGGCAGGAAAGCAATTTTCCTTGTGGGAATATCATTACTGGCCTTAGAAACAGACATAGATATAAAATAGGAAAATAATATTTTAAATCACCAATTAATGTTTTTAATGAATGAAAATAATATTTGGATCGGACCACCAACTTTGGTTGGAAGTGCCACTTGGCTTCATGAGCTAGTAGTGTATCCCAACATGGTGAAGGTGATCTTGATATAAAGGAAAAAGGGTTTTTGAAGAGAGCAAAATAATAAGTTTTCATGGGTTTGAGTCATCAAACAAGCAAGCATTCACTCATACAAGGGTTCACATTGCACTCACAACATTATTTGAAAAAGTTTTAACAAGCTCTGATTTTTGCAACATAAAATACTTGTGGTGAAAAACAGGGTGTGACACAATCCATCCTATGTTTTATGTCGTGCTGGTGATGGGCATGTCTATGCCAGATTTGGTGGTTCTTACTATGAGTCCATTGAATGGGCTATTTGGGTTCCTAAGACCCTTGTCTCTAACATTAAAGGACCCATTCAAAAATGGGTACCTAAACCCAAGCCTTGATCTATTGCAGGAGTTTGCTTCCGGTGGGGTTTCATGGCTGCTCGATAGTGGAGCAACAAATCATATGACCGGAAGCAAGGACTTAGTGGTGGATGTGCATCCTTCCCCATCTATGCCCACCCATGTCCAATTCGTTGATGCATCAACGTCCAAGGTATTGGGATTTGGTAAGGTGGTCATCTCTCAAGAGTTATCTATTGAGAAGGTCATGCTTGTTGAGTCCCTTGCTTACAATTTACTTTTGGTTTGTCAACTTGCAATTATGGGCTTTGCCACATTCTTTAATCTTGATACCGTGGTCCTTTTGTGGAGCAAGACTCTTAAAGTAGCCTATGTTGGATATGTTGAAAATGGTCTCTATGTGGTGAACTTTTCACAGCGACCCACTAAGACTGCGACTTGTCTAATGGCTAAAGTTGATGTGGGCTGGCTTTGGCATCGCCGACTAGCTCATGTCAATATGAGATCTTTGCAAAGTCTCCTCAAAGGGGACCATGTTCGTGGACTAAGAAATGTGAGTTTTGCCAGAGATCGTGCTTGTAGTGCCTGTATTGAAGGGAAGATTCATGAAACTGCTCATCGTCCAACGACTCTCATTTACACTAAGAGGTTGTTGGAGCTCGTTCATATGGATCTCTTCGGTCCCCCGTCATGTGATAGTCTTGGGGGCACAAAGTACTTCTTGGTGATTGCTGATGATTACTCAAGATACACCTGGGTATATTTCTTCAAGAGGAAGAGTGAGACTCAACAAACCGTCATCAACTTTGCTAATGAAGCTCAACGACAACATGAAGCAAAGATTTTGATGATTAGAAGTGACAACGACACCGAGTTCAAGAACTACACCTTGGATGAGTTTCTTAGTGATGAGGGAATCAAACATCAATATTCAGCACCATACACCCCTCAAGAAAATGGTGTGGCGGAAAGGAAGAACTGGATGTTGATGGACGCGGCAAGGACAATGATGGCGGAATTCAAATCTCCGTATAACTTTTGGGCCGAAGCCATCAACACAGCATGTCATGCATCCAATCGACTCTATATCCGCAAAGGCTTGAACAAGACCCCATATGAGATTCTCACCGGAAACAAACTCAGTCTCAAGTACTTCTGGATATTCGGGTGTAAGTGTTTCATTCTCAAGAAAGGTGCACGTTTAGCTAAATTTGATTCTAGAGCTCAAGAGGGCATGTTTGTTGGTTATGCTACAAACTCTCATGCTTACCTTGTCCTTAACAAGTCCACCGGGCTCATTGAGGAAACGTGTAACGTGGAGTTTGATGAAAATAATGGCTCCCAAGTGGAGCAAAGTGGTCTCTATGATGTAGGTGATGAAATTCCTCCCCAAGCATAAGAAGAATGAGGATTGGTCAAATACTCCCCATTGAGGAACCCCTCGTGGCTGAAGGAGAAGGGCAATGCTCTACTCATGTGGAGCCATCACCCTCGCAAGCCCCATACGCTTCCGATGAACAAAGAGAAAACCCTCAACCAGCTGAACAGGTTAAAGGACAAGATCAATCGCTCAAAGATGGTGACGTACCACATGATAGCCAAGTGCTTACACAAGGTTCCGAATTTGCTCAAGATCAAGATCAAGTGCAGCTACAAGATCCAGATCAAATGCATGCACAAGATCAAGATCAAGAGCAGCCACAAGATCAAGAACAAACCAGTGAGCCTGCTCAAGTCGAAAATCAAGTTGATCAGGATGTTGTTTCTCAATTTCCTTCTGCAGCACCTAAGAGGGGTATCGGTGCCAAGGGAGGATCAAAACGCAAGGCCAAGCAAAGTAATCAAGTTGATGCTCCCAAGTTATCAAGTGCAGAACTCTTGTAGCGTCGCGCAACCAAGATTGCAAACAAGATGAGAGTCAAGTCACATCTTATAAAGAACGTGCTTGGTACATTAAAAAGGGGAGTATCCACTCGTCAACAAATTTCAAATTATTGTGAGCATCATGCGTTTGTTTCATATTGTGAACCTCAATAGGTACAGGAAGCGCTCGATGATGAGGATTGGCTTATGGACATGCATGAAGAACTCAACAACTTTGAGCGTAATCAAGTCTGGAAATTAGTACCAAGACCAAAGGAGGAACATAATGTCATCGGGACCAAATGGATCTTCAAAAACAAGCAAGATGCCAATGGGGTTGTGGTTCAAAACAAGGCAAGATTGGTGGCTCAAGGCTACTCCCAAGTCGAGGGTATCGACTATGGTGAAACCTTTGCCCCCGTTGCTCGTCTAGAATCTATTCGCATGCTACTTGCATTTGCTTATCATCATAATTTCAAATTACAACAAATGGATGTAAAAAGTGCTTTTCTTAATGGTCCTTTAAATGAGTTGGTTTATGTCAAACAACCCCCGAGATTTGAACATCCCAAGCTTCCCAATCATGTATACAAACTTAATAAGGCACTCTATGGCCTTAAACAAGCCCCACGTGCGTGGTATGAGTACCTTACTGAGTTGTTACAAGATCGTGGGTTTGAAATTGGGAAGATAGATCCCACTCTTTTTAACAAGAAGGTCAAAGGGGATTTGTTTATATGCCAACTATATGTTGATGATATCATTTTTGGTTCCCCTAACGAATATTTCAATGAAGAATTTGCTGCACTTATGACCGAGAAATTTGAGATGTCAATGATGGGTGAGTTGAAGTTCTTCCTCGGGTTCGAGATTAAACAAGGTTTAGAAGGGACCTTCATCAAACAAGCCAAGTACACCCAAGACATGCTCAAGAGGTTCGAGCTAGAGGATGTCAAGCCGGTCAAGTTTCCCATGCCAACCAAATGCAAGCTTGACAGTGATCCCAATGGTAAAGCAGTGGATCAAAAGGTATATCGCTCCATGATTAGATCCCGTCTTTACCTTTGTGCATCTAGACCGTATATCATGTTGAGTGTAGGGATTTGTGCACGGTTTCAATCTACACCAAAAGAAAGCCATTATATGGCTGTTAAGCGAATCTTTCGATATTTGGCTCATACCCCAAACTTTGGCCTATGGTATACCAAAGGAGAAAACATCAACCTAGTGGGCTATTCTGACTCAGATTGGGCAGGAGACAGTGTGGAGAGGAAGTCAACTTCTGGAGGATGTCAATTTCTTGGTCGTTCACTAGTAAGTTGGTCTTCAAAGAAGCAGAACTGTGTCTCACTGTCTTCCACCGAAGCTAAGTATGTTGCAGCTGCGAGTTGTTGTGCACAATTGCTATGGATGGGGCAAACTTTAAAGGATTACGGTGTCACTTGTGACAAAGTGCCTCTTCTATGTGACAACCAAAGTCCTATCAAGATTTCCCTCAATCCGGTGCAACATAGCAAGACCAAGCACATTGATATTCGCCATCACTTCATTCGTGAGCATATCAAGCGTGGTGACATTGAGGTTCACTTCATCAACACTTAAGAGCAACTTGCAGATATTTTCACTAAGCCCCTAGATGAAGCAAGGTTCCGGTAGTTAAGGCATGAACTAAATATCATTGATTCAAGTAATGTGGATTGAAACTGGGCACTTTGCACCTCACTCTGCATTATATCTTGCTCTAGGTGTAGGCATGGACATAGGGGGAGTGTTGTTCTCTCAATGAACTTTCCCTCCCCCCATTATGCATAAATCGATCAAGTCTTTCACTTTGACCATTATTAAATGGTACTTGTGCTTCAAAGACGAGCGTTGGTCATGAAACCAAGGATAATTCTTCACGGTGTCATACCTTTGTCTCAAACATAGGTGGCTCCGGCCACCACCCACATTTCTCTCTCGTTGAAGAAAGGTTACAAAATGACTAGTCATCATATTTTTCTTGTGTTTTCTCTTCCTCTACACTGACTAGTCGTTGCCCGCAACATTTTTCACATCGTTCTAAGCCTCTATGTGTTTTTATGGAGCGGTACTACCGCCAGGGTAGCGGTACTACAACCAGGACCCCAGCGGTACTACCGCCTGGGGAGCGGTACTACCGCCAGGACCCCAGTGGTACTACCGCCGTGGGAGCGGTACTACCGCAATGATCAACCGATCATAGGGCTATGCTCAATCACATTTAGGGTTGTGTCAATGGGGAGTGGTACTACCGCCAGGGGGAGCGGTACTACCGCTATGACCCCAGCGGTACTACCGCGAGGGTAGCGGTACTACCGAGAGGTTAGCGGTACTACCTCTATGATCCCAGTGGTACTACCGCCCCGCCCGTGCCCTAAGGGATATATAAAGGGAGGGGGCGTTTTTCTTGCCGATGTTTCTTCTTCTTCGTGGTGCTCTCTCCCTCTACACCGAAATCTCCCCGATCGGATCTCCCTCCGCGGAGCCTCCCCTCTCTTTCCAGTTGGAGGGTTTGCTCCCCTCCTCCTTCCTCCTTCAAGTGCAATGGAGTCCGGTACAGCTCCTCTCCTTCCTCTCTTGGTTGGTGTTTTTTGCTTCTAGGGTTAGGAGCTTGATGTACTAGATCCACGGATACGCTATATGCTTAGTTTTTGGATGGAACGGGGGAGAAATCTTAGGAGATTTTAGGTCTAATGTTCTTCCTTGCATTCATCTGACATGCCCTAGTATTTTCCATGTTTTGAATCTGATAGTTCTTGTCACAAGCCTTTTGGATTTGATTTAGATGTGGATCCCATTGACTAGATTTGTCTCCATTAAATAACCTAGAGTTCCACATGTTTTAAAGATCCTGTGATTCCTGTCAAAAGTTTATATGCTAGATATGGATCTCTGAATAAATCTAGTTATTTTCCGTGCTTTATCTCTGTCTAGATCTGCAAGTCCACCCCAGAGCGGTACCGATGTGGGGGCAGCGGTACTACCGCTGGCCTGGCGGTACTACCGCTATGACCCCAGCGGTACTACCGCCAGGGCGAGCGGTACTACCGCACCTCAGCACTTTGTTTTGATTTCTTTTGGCAACTTGTGTTTCCTTTTATGAGTTCTGAACGTTGCCATGACTCCTTTTGTCACTCTTTCTGTGTGTGTGTCTTGTGTGTCATGTTGCGGCAACAAAAGTCCTTCCCTGGCGCTTAGGAATTCTTCTTGTTACTTCTCTGGTTTGCGTCAGTTTTTCCCTTGAAGAGGAAAGGGTGATCCAGCACAAGAGCAGTAAGTATTTCCCTCAGTTTGGGAACCAACGTATTGATCCATAAGGAGGGCCTCGTCAAGTCCAAAGTACCTGCGCAAACACAAACAAGCTTGCACCCAACGCTTCAAAGGGGTTGTCAATCCCTTCAAGATTGTTTGCAAAGTGAGATCTGACGGTGGAAAGTGCAACGAAGTAAAAAGTGTAAGGCTGAAAATAAGGTGTGGAGTAGACCCTGGGGGCCATAGTGTTCACTAGAGGCTTCTCTCATAATAGCAAATATCACGGTGGGTGAAAAAATTAATGTCGAGCAATTGATAGAACGGCGCAAAGTCATGACGATATCTAAGGCAATGATCATACATATAGGCATCACATCCGAGACAAGTAGATCGATACTTTCTGCATCTACTACAATTACTCCGTATATAGACCGCTATCTAGCATGCATCTAGTGTATTGAGTTCATGACGAACAGAGTAACGCCTTAAGCAAGATGACATGATGTAGAGGGATAATCTCAAACCAATGATGAAAACCCCATCTTTTTACCCTTGATGGCAACAACATGATGCGTGCCTTGCTACCCCTTCTGTCACCGGGTGAGGTCACCGCACGGTATGAACCCAAAACCAAGCACTTCTCCCATTGCAAGAATCATAGATCTAGTTGGCCAGACAATACCCACAACTCGAAGAGAATTACAAGGATATGAAATCATGCATAAGAGAGATCAGAAGAAACTCAAATAAGATTCATAGATAATCTGATCATAAATCCACAATTCATCGGATCTCGACAAACATACCGCAAAAGAAGATAACATCGGATAGATATCCATGAAGATCATGGAGAACTTTGTATTGAAGATCCAAGAGAGAGAAGAAGCCATCTAGTTACTAGCTATTGACCCGTAGGTCTATGGTGAACTACTCACGCATCATCGGAGAGGTCATGGTGTTGATGAAGAAGCCCTCCGTATCCGAATCTCCCCTCCAGCAGGGCACCAGAACGTGCCCCAGATGGGATCTTGCGGAGACAGAAGCTTGCGGCGGCGGAAAAGTACTTTCGATGATCTCTTGATTTTTTGGGATTTTTAGGGAATTTATAGGCGCAACCACTAGGTCAGGGGGCGCTCAGGGGGCCCACAAGCCTGGATGGCGCGGCCATACCCCCTAGCCGCGGGGTGGGGGCTTGTGGGGCCCCTGGGGCTCCCTGCCTTGGTTTCGCAACTTCCAATCTCAACTACCGAAGCTCCAGAAGGTTTCGTAACTTCCAATCTCAACCCTCCAAAGCGCACATTCAAGAAGACTGCCACAAAGTCCAAGGAGGCCAACCTCAACCTCCGCACTATGCCTCCTAAAGAGTTTCAGGCACTCCGCGGTCGCGACCCTTATGTCCATTAAAGTGCTCACCTCAAAAACTGTGATATGTTTTAGTCAAGGCAACAAGCAATGATTTATCGTGACGTGATTCTGGACTTCAAGAAGGCTTATGTCCCAGTGCGGTGGATTGACCTCCCTCACCTTCAGCGCAATCCTGAGTACTTTGGTGAGGCCCTCACCTTGATTCAGCAATTTGGCATTGAGGACATCATCACCTTCCATAATGACTTCGATCCAGAGCTTGTGGCCCAGTTCTATATTACTGTTCACTTCCACTCTGATGAAGATCGCACTATGACTTGGATGACGTGTGGTCAGAAATTTACTGGAACATGGGTTGAGTTCATGCAGCTCCTGAAGGTAGAAGACAAGGGGTCGCAGACTGCTGTTGGATTGCGTCCTCATAACCAACCTGGCCCCACCCCCAAGAATAGGCTGCAACATCTCTATGTGAGGAAGAATGTGCTTCCCCCACACCTGGATATTATGCACCGGATCTTCTACAACACGTTGTTTCATCGTATTGGCAACAAGGACGAGGTTCACTCCTATCTGGTGGATTTGCTTCTGATATGTGAGGAGGCAAGGATGAAGGACACCAAGCATCTCAACATATCTGATGTGATGTTCAATGAGCTCAAGAATTGCATCCTGCACCGTAGGGTTCCCATCTATGGGCCTTACCTGTTCTCTTTTATCCAAAAGAAGTGGACATAGTTCTTTCCAGAAGTGCATCTCCCTGTTGAAGCTGACTATATCACCCATGATCCTATCAAGCTGCGTCAGAAGGAGAAATGGGCCAACACCTCAACGTCTTCTCAGCCCATGGAGACTTACACGGAGATTGCTGCTGCTGGAGGAGGCCCTGCTTCGCATACCCGCTCCTCTGCTATGCCATCTTGGCCTGTTAAGCTGAAAGATCAGATGAAGACCCTCTTCTACATGCAGGCCAAGGGACAATATCAATCTCATGTGGCCCGGAAGGAGAACCGTCAGAGGCACAAGCGTGTCTTGAGGACCCTTGATGTGGAGATCTAAACGGCTATGAGGACATCATCACTCCGGAGACTGACTGAATGAAGACTCAAGGCTACCAGTGGGATCGGTCCGATATTGAGGAGGAGGTTTCTGACGAGGACGCTGAGGAGGAGGAGGATGAGGAGGATGCAGATGCTACGGACGAGTCTGATGCGGCTGCTTGAGTGACCACCTGTGTCCTAGGTGTCCTCTCTGTCCCTTTTTGGTGTCTTGATGCCAAACGGGGAGAGAGTGTAGGGATTTGGATTTTCTTGCTTTATCTTTTTCTGAGTCTTTCTATGCTTTGAACTTGGCTAGTCTTATCGTGTTTGCTACCTTCATGAGTGTGTTGTGAGACTTTGTATTAATTATGAGACTTTGCTTTAGTCATATGGTGTGAGTCATATGCCCAACATTATCTCTATTAAATTATCTTCATGCTGACATGCTTTACCTTGCTTCCTCTCTCAAATGATGTATCAGGTCGTTGCAAGGAGTACTAGCTTATGTTTTCTAGGGGGAGTTCTCTCCTTGGACTAAGTGCACTACCATTCATAGCACTATCCTAAAATCATGCACTTATCCACGGGGAGCCAGTCCCTGGACCATAGACTTTGGGTTTGTTGTTATATTCAGTATACTTTCTTTTGTGCAAATCCGGTATTGTCATCGATTCACCAAAAAGGGGGAGATTGTTAGGGCATATTTATGACTAAGTGATTTTGGTGATTGATGACAGTACCTCAGTGGACTAATTGTGTGCATTGAGCATTTCAGATAATACATGGCAAAGGCACAAGACGATTCAGCACCCCTCCGTGGAATAGAAGCACGGTGTCTTCTACGTTTTTTTTTGGTGGTTTTGACTCGTAGGAACGCTGTACTATTAAGGGGGATCCGTGTCGGAAAGGTTTGGGTGGAATCAATCTCGCACGCACACATTTTATCTACATCTCTTTTCCCTTGCAACTATGGAGCTTGTTCCCCCTCTGTTCTTCCTCTCTATCTTGCAAAAAGGCCTCTGGCGGTAGTACCGTTGGAGGTGAGCGGTAGTACCGCTCTGGTCCTAGCGGTAGTACCGTTGCAGCTGGCGGTAGTACCGCTGGAGCTGGCGGTAGTATCGCTGGGGCTGGCGGTAGTACCGCCCCAGCCTGGCGATAGTACCGCTAGCTGGCGGTAGTACCGCCCCTGGCCAGCGATAATACCGCTCCAAGACTGTAGTACCGCCATCCTTGCGGCTGTACTGCGTCAGACTTTTTGCGAAGACTTTCTTGGCGGTGGTAGGCCCGGTAGTAGCCCTTGCGCTACCATGGGCTCAGCGGTAGTACCGCTCTGGTCCTAGTGATAGTACCCCTGGAGCTGGCGGTAGTACCGCTGGAGGGGAAGCGGTAGTACCGCTGCTGCCAGCGGTAGTACCGCCCTGCTTGTGTTGAGAGTGAGGGTAACGGTTGGATTTTTTCCCTCACTATATAAAGGGTTCTTCCACTTCAAGAACCCTACCTTTGACCCTCCAAGACTCCACTGTTGCTCCCTAAGCTCATAAGTGCCCGATCTCTCTCCCTAGCCAATCAATCTTGTTGATTTTCTTGGGATTGGTGGAGAAGGCCTAGATCTACACTTCCACCAAGATAAATTTGATTCCCCCACTAATCCCTTGCGGATCTTGGTACTCTTGGGTGTTTGAGCACCCTAGACGGTTGAGGTCACCTCTGAGCCACATTCCATTTTGGTGAAGCTCCGTGGCCTTGTTGGGAGCCTCCAAGCTTTGTGTAGAGTTAGCCCCAACCATGGTTATAAAGGTTCGGTCATCGCCTTCAAGAGCACCTATAGTGGAATCACGTCACCTTGCATTGTGTGAGGGCGTGAGGAGAATACGATGGCCCTAGTGGCTTATTGGGGAGCATTATGCCTCCACACCGCTCCAACGGAGACGTACTTCCTGTCAAAGGGAAGGAACTTCAGTAACACATCCTCGTCTTCATCGGTTCCACTTGTGGTTATCTCTAACCTTTACATTGTGTATGTTATTGTTGTAAATTATTACTTACTTGCCTTAGCGATTATAGTTGGTAGCATCATATAGGTTGCTCACCTAGTTCTCGGTTTAGAGAACCTTTATGTTGCTAACCCTAACTTGTTAAGAATTGTTAAAAAGTGGTAGTTGCCTATTCACCCCCCTCTAGTCAACCATATCGATCCTTTCAAAGGGTATGAACCGTATCATGATGCAACAACCGGTGAACTGAAGATGTTGCAACTCAATGCTCAAGCGTGTGACATCATCTTCATCTGTCTATGCCCCGAAAAATTCAACAAAATTAGTCGCCTTGAGAATGCAAAAGAAATTTGGGATACTTTGTTTGATATGCAAGAAAGTACTGATTCTGTCACAAAATATAAGTTGGATGTGCTTCAAAGTCAGCTTGACAAGTTCAAGATGAAGGATGGTGAAGGTGTCGCTGAAATGTACTCTAGGCTAGCTCTCATCACCAATGAGATTGCCGGCTTAGGAAGCGAAGAGATGACCAACAAATTCATCATCAAGAAGATATTTAGATCTCTCGATGGCATGTATGACACAATGTGCACATTGATCCAAATGATGCCAAATTACAAAGATCTCAAGCCAACTGAAGTCACTGGTAGGATTGTTGCTCATGAGATGTCACTCAAGGACAAAGATGAGCTGCATAAGAAGTCAAGCGGTGCATATAAAGCTTCATGTGATGCTCCCGCTAATTCAAAGGACAATCTTGTCACTCATGAAGAGATAAGCCTCATGGTCAGAAAATTCAACTAGTTCTACAAGAGTAGAGGCCAAGAGAGAAGCTCAAGCTCAAGACATGATGAGAAGCATTCGTCCAGTTGTGACCGAAAATGCTACAACTATGGGAAGCCCGGACACTACTCCAATGAGTGCTTAGCTCCCTAAAAAATAATAGAAGAGTCACCTCGAAGACGAAGCTCAAGAGATTAGTCACCTCGTAGAGAGAGAAGGAGTAGACAGGATCATTATGAACAAAGACACTCACAGAGAGGCAAGGAATCAGAGAATAAGGACAAATACACCAAGATCAGCTCAAGAAGAAGACATCAAGCTCATGTTGGTGAATGGGTTTCTGGCTCCGAGTCTGACCACCACTCCGAGAGAAGCTATCACTCCAACTTCGACTATAGTCAAGATGAAGGTGTTGCCGGTATTGCACTTGTTTCCACCAACTCCTACGACTTATTTGACTCACCAAATGAGGGGTTTGGTAGCTGGTTCATGGCTAAAGGCCCCAAGGTATCACACCCCGAGTATCTTGATTTTAATAGTGATGAGGACGACTTGTTAGTAGAAGTTGACTTGCTCTTTGATAAAACTAGTGATTGCAATGAAGATGAACTTGCTAATTATCATGCTAGTCAAGAGAAATCGAGTGATGATGATAAGAAAGAAATTGAACGACCATTTCAAGAATTAAAAAGTCTTAAGTTAGCTCATGAGACTACTCTAGAAGATCATAGAGAGCTTGAAAGAACCCATGTGAAGCTACGCGTCGAGAAGCTCAACCTGGAGCAAGACCATGAGTTCTGAAAAGAGATCAATGATGATCTTCGAACGAAGAGTTCTTCTTATCTAGCCAAACGATTACTTTTGTCTAATTTCGTTCCACAATTTAAACCTAGTAACACTAGTAACAAAGGCAAGAAAGTTTCTTCATCTAGTAACAGCAATGCTAAAGCTAAATCCGATAATGTTGTTGCTAGTAGCTCTATTGATTCCACTGATGATTCTCTTAGCCAAGTTACACTTGAACTAGAAAATGATATATAGAAAGGGATTATAGAGAGAGGTGTCATCAAGAGTCTTGCTGACGGAAAACAATTCGAGGAAATTGTGTGCAAGCAAGGAGGACATCAGAAGAAGGAAGGAGTTGGCTACTTCAACGTCAACGAAGATGATTGGGAAGAAGGTCCATACCCCATTCCTAAGTTTGTTCCTCAAGTGGAGAAGTGTGATCCTACTCCTCCCGAAGGAACAAGCTCACAAGATGGCCTTCTACCACAAGACCACAAAGGCAAGGAAAATCTTCAAGATGACATTGACCTATTTGAATAAGAAACCCAAGCCAAGGTCAAGTGTGTTCCCAAGGACACTACTAGCTCTACCTCAACAAGTGCTACTACAACTCCAATGATTCCCATCAATTTGATGTGGATCCCCAAGAGGAAGAACTAGGGAAGTTCTTGAGGGGTGACTCCGCCAATGAAATTCACTCTTATTCATTTTGGAAAGAACTATTTGCAATCAACCTCAACCATATGCATTAGTTCAAGGAGTCACACATTCCCTCAAAGGTAAGCAAGGAACAAGGTAAGTAATGCATCTTTGGACAACATCCCATTTGTGTTTCACTCCATGTCCATAGATATTCTTGCATATGTTCCTCATGCTTTGGGACTAACCCATATAGGTGAGAAGAGTATGAAAACAACAGTATTGCTCCCAACTCAAGATGATCTTCATCAACATTGAGCATCCACCACTACTTCACCTACTTGAAGTCTTCTATGACAAAACCCAAGGTTAGTTGATCCCTCTTAGGGGGGATGTCATATCAAGGGGGAGCTTTACTATAAATCTTGAGTATAAGCATCTCCTAAGGATATGAACACATTAATGCTTATGTAAAAGTGGTAACCCAACTTGTGATTAACGATGAGTATGACCTATGATCAAGTATTCTTACTTGGCTCCTAAGTCAATATGCTCATATATAGATGACTTTCTCATCACCCAAGTGCTTGATAGCTTCTAGGATGTTTGTGCATGTTCACCATGTTTTATCTATCATTCTTATTGTGTGAGCATGTTGGTCTGTATGTGTTTGATAATTCGGGGACATCCAATTGTTGTTCTTTGGCTCTTGATTTATCTTTTGCCAATTGGATGGACAAGAATGCCTAGGACCCTTCTCTAGCTATCTATGCTATCTCATATCAAGTTCTATTCATGCTTCATCACAAAACTTGAACAAGCACTTGTCGACCCCTCTGTGTGAAGGTGCACTCGGAGTTCCGTACGGTCAATGGCTGACTTCCAAAACCTCTTTCAAAATCTCGGTGAAACCAACTTCACAAAATCGGTTCCACCGAATTAACAAAGATGATCTTGTTTTTCCATCTCGGTACCACCGAAATCACAAACTTGGTTACACCGAGTTTCCTTGTCAACTGACAGTAGAAGAACTCGGTGACACCGATTTTGTCATCTCGGTGACACCGACAACAAATGGGTATAAATTCCAGCGGACCGAATCTTTGATTTCCAATCGTAAAAGTCATTATGTCCCAAATCCTACGCTACCCCCGGACCCCTGGTCATTGATACATCCATTTTGCATCATGCTTTTATGTTGATAATTTTTCGCTTTATGGGATGTTATTACACTTCACGGTACAATACTTATGCCTTTTCTCTCTTATTTTATAAGGTTTACATGAAGAGGGAGAAAGCCGGTAGCTGGAATTCTGGTCTGAAAAGGGAGCAAGTTTGAGATACCTATTCTGCGCAAGTCCAAAAGTCGTGAAGATCAACGAGGAATTATTTTGGATTTTATAAAAAATACTAAGCGGAAGAAGTACCAAACAGGAGCCACGTGGAGGCCACAAGCCTGCCAGGCGCGGCCTACCCCCTGGCCGCGCCTAGGTGGCTTGTGGGCCCCCTGTTGCCTGCTACTGCAACAAAAGACCTTCCAACGGCGCCAGAAACGTGCTACGGCACCAGGAATCCTTCTGCTACGGCTACGCCTTAAGGGACTTCCTAGGCAAATATGCAAAGGATTTCCCCCGTGGCCTTGGAGCCTTGCGTTGTTGTTCCCTCGAAGCGGAAAGGGTGATGTAGCACAGCGGTGGTAAGTATTTCCCTCAGTTTGAGAACCAAGGTATCGATCCAGTGAAGGGGTATCACAAGTGTTATGACCGGTAAAACGTACCAACAGAGGAGGCCCAATGGGCAGGGTTAATTACGGGCTTAGCCCAAGTTATCGTACCTATCTTAGAGTCCAAGTTATATTAGAGTCCAAGTTAGAGTCCAAGTTATCTAGGGTTTAGTGGAGGCTGTCCTCCTATATAAACACATGTACCCCTTCGATATTAAGCAGACAATAAACAGTATATTCTGTTGTTGTCTCTCTCAGGAGACGAGAGCCCCAAACCCTAGCCGCCTCTCTCTCTCTCACGCCGCGATGGCGCCCAACCGCGTGCGCCGGCATCCCCAACCTCGTAGCCCGCACTTCCACCCCTATAACCTACGTGTGAGACCTGGTAGAACCCTAGCCTCTACCAATTTGGTATGAGGTAGCTTGGGTTCGATGAGTTTGTCGGACCTTCCCACCACCACCGCCGCCACTACCACCGCCTTCCCCGCCTTCTTGCAGCAGCCGCCGCCGCCGCATCACTCGCCGCCGCCGGCCACCTCAGGTCCGGCCGCCTCCGCTCCCACGGCCTTGGCGGACGAATCCGCCCCCGTCCTCTCCCCAGCGGAGATGTCCTCGGTGATCCGTGACCTCAACCTGGCGGTCTTGAACCTCTGGACTTTCCTCCAGGCTCCGTACGAAACCCCGTTACCACCGCCTTCGCCGGCGGCGCCCTTCGCGCCACCGCCCCCGGCCACTGTGGTGCCCCAGGGCCTACCGATCACCCAGGTCCGGTGGCTGCCGTCGCTGTCCCCGCTACCGACGTGGATTGACACGCTGATCTACACAACGGCGCCACTACAGCCGACGGTGTTGCAGCCACCCGCCCCCACCTTCGGGGGGTTCGGCGGGTACACTGATCCGTACGCCGGGAGCTCCGTGGTGCCGCAGCACTCTCCTTCCACTGTGATGGGTCGTCACGAGGGCACCTACGCGGCCTCACCACACGTGCAGCAGCCACCCCGCTTCACCAAGCTGGAGTTCGCCACCTACGACGGCACCGTCGACCCTCTGATCTGGCTCAATCAGTGCGACCAGTTTTTTAGGGGGCAGCGGACCATGGCGTCTGACCACACGTGGATCGCCTCCTACCACCTCCGTGGCGCCACCCAGACTTGGTACTACGCCCTCGAGCAGTACGAGGGCGGGATGCCTCCGTGGGAGCACTTTCACGACCTGTGTCTCCTCCGGTTTGGCCCCCCCATACGTGGGAGCCGCTTGGCCAAGCTCGGTTGCCTTCCCTTCACCACCTCGGTGCAGGACTTCGTCGACTGCTTCCAGACGTTGGCCTGCCATGCGCCTGACGTCACGGCTCGCCAACGCACCGAGCTCTTCGTCGGCGGCCTTCCCGACCACATCCGCATCGACGTCGAGATGCACGACCCCCAGGACCTGTAGACGGCCATGTATTACGCACGTGCGTACGAGCAGCGCGCCAACGCCCTGCAGCAGGCGTTCCCGGGCCGCGGCACGCGTCCCCCGACCCGTCCCGCCCCGGCGGCCGCCACCCCGACACGCCCCGCCCTGCCGGCCGCTACTGCGGCTGCCCCCGCGCCGACACGCACCTTCCGGCGCTTGACGTCGGCCGAGCAGCTCGAGCGGCGCCGCAAGGGCCTGTGCTTCAACTGCGACGAGCCCTATGCGCCGGGTCATACGTGCGCCCGCCTTTTCTACTTGGAGACCGTCGACGACGCGGAGGTGGAGGCCCTCACCGCGGAGCTCAA